>NC_060149.1:599900010-602400010 GCF_021461385.2 Schistocerca piceifrons | reverse complement strand
ATAAGAAATTGAAACATTAAAGAATTAAAATGGTTTTAGAAATAGATGTGTCATACCATAAAGCTCCATAATCAAATAGTGCCGTATACCAATTAGTGCAATGTAGCACTGAAAAAGTTCAAGTTATTAACCAGGTTTTTCAGCGATGTATTAACTTTTATTTTAATGTTTTTAGCGGTTTTTAGCCATAAATGTTTTTAAAAAGGATGGCCGTAGAATATGTAAAACCAACACCCACCTTTCTTGTCATACGTAGCATCAGTTCGTTCCAAGACTTGCGCTACTGCCACCTCGAACCCGTAGCTCGTAATGCCGACCCATCAGTATTGTTTACGCTGGCGCTGTGCGAACTTCTATGATTTCGAAGTTCAGACGAGCTAATTTGAGGTTTTAGTTAGTTATCTATGATCAAAATGAGTGGGATCGAGCCGTATCCGTAAGTGAGAGGGAGCCCGATAAAACTGTTTAAATTTCTGACCTCCGAGTCAGTTTTATCATAGACAACTGCTTTCAGCACTCTAATGGTTTAATCTTGACGATGAACGATGGGACTTGGCTTGCAGTATTTACTTTGCCGCACCTTGACTGTTCTGAAAGGTAAAGATACTTGTGCGTACTCAACTCCCATTGATATATGACGCTTTATGATATGGTACATCTATTTTTAAAACCATTGTAATTCTATATTGTTTCAATTTCTTGCACACATCACCTGAAAATGCATCCCTTCTGACGCGAAACGGTTGTCACTTTTTAATAAAACTATTTTAACAACCAGTGAGGAAGATTTTTTCAGCATGTGCAACTTTGGCTGCCGTTGCCCGACCTCTAAAATAAATTATAATGATAATAATTATAATAATCTGATGGCCTTCTTCGTTAAGTTTTTGGATCCCCTACAAGTGGATAGGATGCCTTTGCGTCACGGTTCTCAAGTTGCCTTTATGCATCGTAAAGATTCCATTAGTATGATACTTCTTGCGAATGTGAAATTGTATTATATAAATTTCCGAGTGTGCAGTCTCCCACCGGAGTTCGACGATAGTTTTCTTAAAGATGTTTTTCTCCGTTACTGTGATGTGAAGCGATACGACACGAACGCTGGTCCATTCATTGCCAGTTTCATTGTTTTAACGCTTTGCGTTCAGTGGAGATGGTAGTCAAACGTAAATTCCTTCCCATCTACAGGTCTATAGCTACCAGATCTAATTGCCTACGGCAGGTATTTGTATTGAAGTCCTCATTAGAACAGCGTCGAAAATCATCGACGTCAGCTGTACCGTTTCGCCTACTCACAACATTCGTGCCACGTTTCCCCAGGTAAAACGGAACAACACAGGAACTCACAACTTACTGCTTATAAATTACCGCCAGTACCCTCGCAGCACTGTCCTGAAATTGTTGTTGCCAAGCCGCAGTGTCGGCAGTGCAATATAAATGACTTCGCACGTAGGATGGTGAAGAATCGGATAAGTCCACTCCTCACCCACGCTTTCCCGAAAAAAGTTTGTCGGTTGATGTACCTCGTAGTGCTGAGTCGTACACTCCTGAAGGGTTCGGTGGTGCGGAAACAGCTGCTGATGTATTTGATGTTTCTCCTTGTGTTCCACCTGCGGTTGAGATAACTTCGTGTGTATTAGTGATTGCCGACCGTGGTGGCCGAGCGGTTCTAGGCGCTTCAGTCCGGAACCGCGTGACCGCTACGGTCGCAGGTTCGAATCCTGTCTCGGGCATGGGTATGTGTGACGTCCTTAGGTTAGTTAGGTTTAAGTAGTTCTAAGTTCTGGGGGCTGATGACCTCAGATGTTAAGTCCCATAGTCCTCAGAGCCATTTGAACCATCGGAGGGGTTGTTTACTGTGGAGTGCCGTTTGTGTTAAGAGGAATTATGAACTGAACTGTAACTTGTCTTCTTGGAGGACAGAAACCTAGACGTTTAGTTTTGGAAGGAATATCAAAAAGCCTATGCCCCTCGCTATTCGGAAACGGGTCGTTGATGATGTAAAGTTGCTTTATGAGGAAGTGATACGTATTCATATTCACAACGCTGTGAACTGTGCATATGCAACATGCATAAACAACGAAGTTTGCCATAAATCGTCAGGAAGACTGATGGTAGCGTAAAATTAAAGCATAAGAATAGATCTATTGGCACAGTTTCACTAACTCACTGCAGTATTGGTCTGTGATCTGTGAGTGTCTGTAATTTACAGTTTGAGGTTCCGCTCCAAAAGTATCTGAGAAGTGCTTAGCTTACACGCGGCAGTTTAACATCAGAGAAGAAGTGTGGTCTGAATACTTTTGGAGTGTCGAGTTAAATGGCAATCACGTAGCTGAAGTAGAATTACCAAAGCACGTACCTTGTTATGTTACTGCAGTCACAGGATATATATTCGTAGGTTGTGTACGAAAACTAACTCTGCACTTGCTCCATATGCAGTTCCACTGAACACCTGAGTCACAATTACCATAGAAGCCATACTGAGTGTTGAAAAAGTCAACTAGGAGTAATGGTACGTGCAGTCGTTCCATTCGGGCGAACTGACTCCTCTACGGACATATCGAGGCCTGACAGTGGGAAAAGTATCAATGAGGGCGATACAAAAACTATCGCCAAAGAACAAGGGAGCGGAACGCTGAGCGATAATTCTAACTGTAACAGTAAGTCAATCAGTGAGGTTACTGTGGTTGCAATTAGCGTCACTGGCATCATACACGACGCAGAACACCGGAATTCTCCTTTGAAATGGAAGAGTATGTGCAGATGGCAGCAAGCGATAGTGTACCTATCGCCAAAGAACAAGAGAACCTAGTAGGGAGCAGTATAGCAGAAAATAAAAGAAAATCAAATCAGTGAGGATTCTAGCAGAGTCACCGACAATGCACAGCATGAGGAACGTTAAAACGCCGCTATGGATACGGAAGACAATTTAGAGATGAGAGATAGCATTAATGGCATCAGAGAAAAATTTAAACACAGTCTGTCCTCAATATACAGAAAGAAAATGCGACGAAGAATCATAGACCGATGGAAGCACTACGCTGGAAAAATCTGTGGGATACATTGTGTATTCAAAAAACCTTTTACGGAGCGAAAGTCATCAAAATCTTCATTGCGCAGGCAGAAAACAGGAGCAGTAACTCGTTCGAAACAGAGAAGGTAAGTAACGAAAAAGGTGACTCACGAAATGGAAACTTCGGCTCCAAAATCATAGAATATAAAACAAAATAGGGGGTTTATGAAATCGTTAGCATTTCTGAGATGACTGTCAAAGAATTCCATGAGCTGAAGAAAACGGGGATGGGAAGAAAACCATTTTATCCTGGGCAGACGAAGCTTTGGATACAACAGAAGAAGCCTTACTTCGACTCTACAGTGGGAGTTAATGATAATCTGTCGCAGAATGATGTGAAGATGTTGGAACAGATTTGTTTTATGCACCAAGAGAAGTGGAAGTCAAATGAATAAGCGAGTTACAGGCACACTTTTCTATTAAATGTGATAACCTCAGTAGTGAATGTAAGTGTTAAGTAATGAAATGTTCCAAACATATCACACTGAATTTGAGAGGCCCTTTTGTGATTGAATGGTAGTGCAATTTCTCCTGTTATTTCTGACTTTTAAACCCATTTTTCTTCTATTTATTCCTTTATTTTTCTTTAATTCCTAAGATATTAAAAAAGGACGTACAAAAAGCAATAGTAATCGTTTTTTATGTTTGCTCCAAAAAGGATTTTTCGTGTTCTGCAGGCCTTACTTTGATATATAGTAGTGTCCAACCTACGGATGCTGCGCTGTTCGTACGTACTTAGAGATAATGGCGGGAACAGTTCAAGAATTAAGACAAGTCATCAATCAGTTTTCTTAAGAAGTACGTACTAGCTTCCTGACCAAACAGATATGTTGTGTGGGGCTCAAACGTTTGATCGTATTGCTTGCGGTGCATTCTTTATGGTCCTGATTGCACAAAAAGCACAAAAGTATACACGTCACCTGGGGCTGTATGGTGTTCTTATGTCTGTGCAAGTTGTATGTGGTAATAGCTGTATCTCTATCCTAAAATGTAAATAATCTTTTTTTAGCAATTTTTAACAAAAGTGATCAACCCGAGATAGCGGAATCGAATGCCGTTCGAATGACGGAAATTTTTCAGTCTACCTCTAACCTAGCCTTCAACTTTCCAGAGATTCAGAACTGGCGTTTTACCCGTGGCTTTGACCATGTGCGTACATGTCAACTATATATTTAAGATATTTCACACGTATTTGTGCACATATATTTCCACCTGTACCTCTAGAGAATTTCCCACTGCAGTTTCATTTTAATGCAGCTCAGTGTTCTTGTCGAAGTATCCCCTGAACTGCTTCTTGTACAATGATGTAATTTTTCTGGTACATAGTAGTATACGTGAATACTGTATGCAAAATGTATGACGAATACAGTTTGCAGCCAAGACGTAATAGATTAAAACGTCATGCTTCATGCGGCTGTCTTACTGCTTGAGGCCGGCTGCTGGGACCGAGTGGTTCTAGGCGCTTCAGTCCGGAACCGCGCGACTGCTACGGTCGCAGGTTCGAATCCTGCCGCGGCCATGGATGTGTGTGATTTCCTTAGGTTATTAGATTTAAGTAGTTCTAAGTCTAGGGGACTTATGACCTCAGATGTTAAGTACCATAGTGCTTAGAACCATTTGCATTTCTTACTGCTTGCACCGTAAAAATGTAGTAAGCGATAAACATTTTTTCCTTTCATCATTCTGTGGGGGTCATCAGCGAGAAAGAGTTTCATAAAGGTTTTAAATAATGTGTAATATCTGTTGGAAGTCTCTAAGTGTTCTCATTGTGAAACACTGGATTACTAAAGGATGGATATCCCCGCGGTAAATACATACGTAGATACATACACATAGACTTACTTCCGGATACCGTCTTCTGTGACTTTAATAAAATTCTTAGTAAGAATAATAAGGTTTCTTAGTAAGACCAAACGCTTTTCACTTTACTTTAAAGCATCTTCATCAGGCACTGTCATAATACAGAGTAACTTATAATTTAGAATCATGAACAATTCTAATGCTTTTACTTCCTACTATTAACAGAATTAAATTATCGTTACTCAGGGTTTTATACGTTTCTCACGACATTTTCTATGTTATTTTGCACGTAGATGGTAGACTTCGGCTCACAGCACTTCATTAAAATAAAATATATTCACGGTTTTCTGTTGTGAAGGTCCAGTGTCATTTCGCCATTTCGCATACTTGGATTTGATGTTGTGGGATACGTTCGTCTTTTGTTGTGATTTGGTGGTACCGGAAGCGTTTGCTACTACGCGGTGTGTGTCTATATTCTTCAACTAGTAGGTGTGTGTGTGTGTGTATTTAAGAGAAAGTTCCAGTTTCAGCACGCTGTGGAAAGAGAACCACAGCTCAAAACGTCAAATTCGAACAGAGTTATAATTACGCAGGGGAAAACATCAAGGAACAAAAGATATTTAATCAAAATGTGATCAATAGATGGTGCTTTAAGCGTCATAACGTAAATTGCGTCAGCTACAAATGACAGATGAATTGCATTACGACTGCTATTTTTTCAGTTGCACATTGCCCCATCCATACTGTTCAATGTGTATGAGTGCACACGTTCAGCAGTCAGCTTTTGTGTCACTGTTAGGTAAGCCCATTCAACACGGCAAGGACGTACCACATCGGAAGGGAAAAATCGGTTTTTAATTGTCCTGGAACCAGAAACCGCACAAAAATCGAAATCACATCAGCTTCTAACTGTCGTGAAACCTGCCAAGGCATGTTCAACATACCGTCCAACGTTTTCTGCCACAATTTGAAATTGAGGAACAGCATGTTCCACAAAGTATTGGAGTGCCTTGGGGGTCAGAATGCGTTACCCAGTGAGTGCCTTCAGCTCAGCTACGTTCGTAACTGGAGCACCGAACATAATATCTTTCACACATTCCCACAGCCAGACGTCACACAGATTAAGATCAGGCGATCAGGACAAGTCAAACTGTAGGGGATTGGCGACTGATAATCGTAGCATTTTCGAAATGCCTCTGCAGCAGCAGCTTCACTATCTGTGAATTGTACGGAGGAAGTTTGTCCGCAGAAGACTCTCAAAGCGTTTACCAGTGACAGTACGGTTAACAGGACCCGCAGACCTCATCTCTTCGAAAAAATAAAGCTCTACGATGTCAACGATACCATCAACTCGTACCATGCAGTCACCTTTGCAGAATGAAGTGGTACCAGTTGATGCGCGTGCGGATTTTCCGTTGCCCATATTCTGCAATTCTGCGTATTGACGTGTTCTTGGACATGGAAATGGGCCTCGTCTGTCCACAGAATGTTCCATGGCCGGTCTTTGCCCACTTCCATCCGAGTAAGTAATTACAAAGTGAATGATACCCTTGCTGACACGTCAGCAGGAAGCAGCAGTGCAAGATTTTTAGTAAGATTTTATGCACCGGTTCGTAGGCATGTAAGAGGTTCGGGCAGTTCCCCGTGCACTGCAAATTCGCACACCACCACTCGACCCCTTCTGCAATGCTGTTGGCCACATTTTCGACATCACCCAAATCCTGCAAAAATAATGTCTGTTTCTATTGTGGTAGGTTCTTGGTTTTCTTGCTGGTGGAATTTTGCATATGTTGAACGGCTGGGGCCATATTTCTACTCTCTTTCATGTTCTTTATATCTTTTTCAAACGTTCTCTTTGTCTGCCATAAGTAGAGAGCATTACAACAGTTACACTGGAGATAGAAAAGCCGTATTAGTGGTAAATAGTGTCATCTTCTTTCAATAGACTTTTTGTATTGCTTTATTGCTTTAGAATGCTATTTTTATTATTTGTTTCTTGAGGATGTTCCCAATCCTGTGTGCCAATTCTCTTTCCCGTACGTGAGTGTACGCCAGCTTGTCTGTTGGGTGTCTGCGTTGGGCCCTTGTCGTGTAAAGGTCGCCGTGTTGGTGCCTCTGTCTGTGACGCCTGTTTAGCATCTCAGGTTTTGTTATTTTAATGTTATGTTTTTCTGGAGTTTATTCTTCAGTTTTGTCATTGGAGACATGTGATATCAGTTCTTTTTTCCTATCTGAGTTACCATGTCCTGCTCCTTATTGTAGTTGTGTTTGGCAAGTTGTATATATGTATGTATGTATTAAATTGGTGACCTAGAAACGAGCCAGCCGTTGTGGCTGAGCGGTTGTAGGTGCTTCAGTCCGGAACCGCGCTGCTACTACGGTCGCAGGTTCGAATCCTACCTCGGGCATGGATGTGTGTGATGTCCTGAGGTTAATTAGATTTAAGTAGTTCTAGGTCTAGGGGACTGATGACCTGCGCTGTTAAGTCCCATAGTACTCAGAGCCATTTGAATCATTTGAAACTAGAAACGACACAGGGGCTTCGTCCCGCTGTAGATCTTAGTGGTTCACAATCCTACAACAGGCCACAGCAGTCCACCCACCGTACCGCTGCTCCACACTCCACACCTAACCCAGGGTTACTGCGCAGTTCGGCCCCTAGTGGACCCCCCCCCCCCCCCCCCCCCCGTATCGTCTCGTACCAGACGAGTGTAACCCCAAATGTTTGCGTGGTAGAATAATTATGGTGTACGCGTACGTGGATACGGTGTTTGCGCAGCAATCGCACACATAGTGTAACTGAGGCCGAATAATGGGAACCAGCCCACATTCGCCGAGGTAGATGGAAAACCGCCTGGAAAACCATCCACAAGCTGGCGAGCACACCGGACCTCAACACTAAGCGTTCCTGCTCGGGAAATAGCGCGTTACACCGCGTGGCTAGCTGGGTGGGCTTGCTAAGTAGTATTATGTTTAGTCTAACTATATGTCTGAGGGCTGCTTCTTTTTGGGGCTGGAGTTTGTTAGGTGGTTAGTGCAGCACTGTGTCTTTGTTTGTGTTTTCTTTGTACATACTCAACGAGTGTTATTTTTCTTAATGAGAGCTACATCTAGGAAGTTTGTTTGGCCTGCTTTTTCTTTCCCTAAAGTGAGCTTTACGCTTTCTTGTAGTGTGTTTATCTCTGTGCATTGTTGTTATATCTTATTTTCTGGTTTGTGTACATCAAATGAGACCATCATAGCTGTATTTGGAATACATAGGCGTTTTATGTCGTTTATAATTCATCTGTGTTTCCCATTCTTATGTCGTTTTGTGTTTTACACTTCTGCGTGAGTATGTTTAATCTGTGGCTGGTGAGGGTGTATGTCGGTACTTGTCTGTTATTTATAACTGGGCTCTCTGGAGTAAACTTTTCGGAAGTTCCGGTTGGCTCTGAAGGTTCAGAGCATTACCCTTCATATGTGTCATACAAGTATTTGGTCTGTCATCAACAGTGTGTCCTATAGTCTTTAGCACATTTTTTATTTTTGCTTCGATCCTGTTTGTTGTGTTTAAATTTTCTGATGATTTTATTTTGCAAAATGAGTTTTTGTAACTTGTTATTATATTCTAGTTTATCTATGAGTACAAATGTTGGAAATGCAGTAAAGACTATAGAAAACACACTTGATGACAGACAGACAACTGTTATGGCACATATGAAGTATACATAATTCTCTAACGCTCTGGAGCCAAACAAAGTTTCGCTGCCATATTACTGGTCATAGATAACAGCAAATCACACACATAAACCCTTTCTAGATACGTGTTAAATGAAGTCACTCAGCAGTACAAAACACAAAACAAAATAACAGTGAAAACACAGATTTACTAATAAACCACATACAGGCTTATATACAGAGCAAGTCACTAACCACTGCCGCCAAGAATAACTCCGAAAGCCGGCCGGAGTGGCCGAGCGGTTAAAGGCGCTACAGTCTGGAACCGCACGATCGCTACGGTCGCAGGTTCGAATCCTGCCTCGGGCATGGATGTGTGTGATGTCCTTAGGTTTAAGTAGTTCTAAGTTCTAGGGGACTTATGACCACAGCAGTTGAGTCCCATAGTGCTCAGAGCCATTTGAACCATTTGAATAACTCCGAAAGTATGATAATTGCTGAAACGTTTGTCGGACAAAAGTTGCATGGGACAACGGGGGCCATAATATGGCGTTGGTTGCTTGGTGCTAGGTGGGGTCGCTTCAGAGATATGAAGGTCAACTTTGTTTTTTTTTCTTTTTAATGGGATTCTGTAGTTTGGTACTTATTTTCTGATAGCGGCTATCAAATGGTTCAAATGGCTCCAAGCACTATGGGAGTTAACATCTGAGGTCATCAGTCTCCTAGACTTAGAACAACTCAAACATAACTAACATAAGGACATCACACACAGCCATGCCCGAGGCAGGATTCGAACCTGCAAACGTAGCAGCCGTGTGGTTCCGCACTGAAGCGCGTAGGACCGCTCGACCACTGCGGTAGCTGCTATCGAGACGAATCCAATGATGTGTAGCAGTAAGGTTTTGGAAGGTAAACGAAGGTTAGAAAGGTGGCATGAACGCCCATTTAAAAAAGGTGTTCGAAGTGACGACCATTGGTATCATAGCAGTGCTGCAATCTTCTTATCATGGATTGAGTGGTATCCTTTATCACATCGGCACTTGCCGAGGCACATGCTGTGACAGTTCTCTCTCGCATATCTTCAAAAATGTTCAGATGTGTGTGAAATCTCATGGGACTTAACTGCTAAGGTCATCAGTCCCTTAGCTGATACACTACTTAACCTAAATTATCCTAAGGACAAACACACACCCATGCCCGAGGGAGGACTCGAACCTCCGCCGGGACCAGCCGCACAGGTCACTAGACCGCTCCGCTAATCCCGCGTGGCGCATATCTTCAGGTGTAGTTGGAACGTATTTATGAACAATGTCTTTCACGAATCGCCACAAGAAAAAATTCAGAGGCGTCAAGTCTGGCGAACGAGCCGACCACGACACATCCAACGATTTGGGAATTGTCTCTGCAACTCATTTCTAGCCATCAGCGAAAAATGTGGCGGACGCCCACCATGTTGATACCACATTCTGTTCCTTGTTCCTGAAGGTATTTTTTCCAGTAACAGACCTAATGTTTCTTGCAAGAATGTGGTGTGGTTCCTACCATTAATATTTCCTTCGATGAAATAGGGACCTACAATTCTGTCCTCTAGAATCCCACACCATACATTCACCGACTACGGTTTTTGGCATGCAACTTTCCGCAGCCAACATGGATTTTCAGTTGCCCAATAATGCATGTTATGCCAATTAACATTTCCGTGGCTCGTGAACGTAGCCTCATAAGCAAATAAAATCAAATTAATAAATGTGTCATCCCTCTGAATCTGAAGTTAAGCCCATCGGCAGAATGCAATGCGATGCATACAATCCGTACCAGTTAATACGTGGTGGAGAATGATGTGGTAAGGACGATATACATGGCGATGCAGAACACGAAATACACTACTCTGGCTCATGCCAGATTCCCTTGCGATTTGACGCGAACTAACACAAGGATCTCGAACCTCACAGGCAAGTGTACCAATTTCCGTTTCCTCGTTAGCAACTTTCCTTTGCCGGTTATGTTTCCGACGCTTTAAAGATCTAGTTTGTCTCAATTTATCATACTCACATCTAAATGTACAACGCGTAGGGTGGGTACGTTAAAGATATCTTTCAGTGTATAAGTCTCTAGCTCTCACTGAATTTCGTTGGCATTCTCCGTAAATGAGGAACATATCAACTTGTTCTTCGAAGGAATACATCATTCACATTCACTTGATTCGACGATACTAGTCTTACCGTTCATATAAGAATTGTATTGCGAAACCGTCGAATGGTGTTTACATGTCAATGGCACGTTGGATGGATACGCCGTATTCGGCGAATATTTACTATTTGCACGATATACGAGAGAGAATTGTCAGAGCATATGCTTCGATAAGTTCCGATGTAATAAGGAATACCACTCTATCCATGATAAGAATATTGCAGCACTGCAATGATACCAATTGTCATCACTTCGAAGACCTTCTGTAAATGGACGTTCATGCCACCTTTGTGACCTTCGTTCACCTTGAAAGACATTACTGTTACACATTACTGGATTCGTCTCGATAGCCCCTATCAGAAAATAAGTTAGAAACTGTAGCATCCCATTTAAAAAAAACAAAGTTGACCTTCATATCTCTGAAGCGACCCCATCTAGCAATGACGCCATATTACGGTCCCGTTGTGAAATGAAACATTTGTCCCACAAGCTATTCAGTTACTATTATACTTCCGGAGTTATTCTTGGTGGCAATAGTTAGTGACTCACCCTGTATTCCAGGTACAACTATGTTGGTCTCGTCTGATGTAGAAAACATGTACTTTACGATATCAGTTAAAGAAACAATCAGTATTCTAAAACAAGAGCTAGATGCCTACAATCAGTTACCACAGGACTACGTAACTGAGATTAGCCACCCCTACACCTCATTAACGATTAAACCTACTTTGAATTCGATAAATGCCGGCCGTGGTGGTCTAGCGGTTCTAGGCGCGCAGTCCGGAACCGCGCGACTGCTACGGTCGCAGGTTCGAATCCTGCCTCGGGCATGGATGTGTGTGATGTCCTTAGGTTAGTTAGGTTTAAGTAGTTCTAAGTTCTAGGGGACTGATGACCACAGATGTTAAGTCCCCTAGTGCTCAGAGCCAGCCAATTCGATAAATACTTCTTCTCACAATAAGTAGGACTCCCATTCTGATCCCACGTTTCAGGAAATTTAGTACATATACTCATGAACAAAATAGTAGGAAGAGTATTCCAGAAAATAGCACCACGAAAATACGGTAAACTAAGCTGGTGGAGATACATGGATGACATTCTCTGCTTTGTAGGCATACCAAAAAATAAGATAGAAGAACTATGCACGGAGATAAACACGCTACACAAAAACATAAAGTTCACTTACAGAGAAAACCCTCAGTCCAAATAAATTTCCTAGCTATATCCATCACAAAGAAAAATAACCAACACTCATTTAACATCTATATGGAAAACACAACAGACACAGTACTCCACCATTAACCTAACGACCATGAGTCCTAAAAAAAAGTAGCATTCAGATGGGTGATCGACAAACTAAACACATTACTAGTTCACAGTTACCACTATAATAAGGAGCAGGACATAATAATTCAGATAGCAAATAAATAATGGTAACCAAGAATCGCTGATTACAAAATTGATTAAGAAATTACAGACTAACTTGAAAAATTACTCAACCTCACACATTCCAGAGACCCACAACATTCTACACAAACACACACACCATCACGACCATTACACGACAACGAAACAACAGGCAAGCTGGTATCTACTAACGTATGGAAACAAAGTGACACACAGCATTGGGAAACAAATAATAAAAATAGCATACCAAAACAATAACCCAATACAGAAATGGCTTACATGGAAAATGAAACTGACATACACCAAAAATCCTTCATTTACCAAACTCACTGTAATAGTGGTGATGGTCTGTGCGTACGCCATATTGTTGTAGTGACTAATGAAGGTGCTTTTAACATTAATCGAAAAGCTTTCAGTCTTAATAAGACGTTTATTACTGCCGCAAAGCAGTATAAAAATGGTTCAAATGGCTCTAAGCACTATGGGACTTAACGTCGGAGGTCATCAGTCCCCTTGACTTAGATCTACTTAAACATAACTAACGTAAGGACATCACACGCATTCATGCCCGTGGCAGGATTCGAACCTGCGACCGTATCAGCAGTGCCGTTCCCGACTGAAGCGCCTAGAACCGCTCGAGCACAGCGGCCGGCCAAAGCAGTATAACCTACATAACTTGTTACACTGTCATTGTGGAATAAAGAGACCATAAAACAAAGAAGACACTATATAATAACACGAACATGAAGCAAAAAACGTATCACTTTTTCGAAACTCCGTAACTGTCTTTCACTTCAGTGCGTATGTTTGAAACTTAACGGGAAGATTCGTGTGAGGTGCAAGGGCACCAAACTTCACCACAATTGTGTCCAACGTACATAGTAGATGTGTAACGTGATGAGATGGTCTTCGTACCCACTTTTACCCACATACTCTGTAACGCTGCAAGAGCGTGGCTCACTGGGACATCACGTCCGGACAACGCTTCAAAAGAAAGGTGTCGACACACAGGAAAAAAGGGCCACAATAAGAATTTCGTATGAGGTGTAAGGTGCATTAATGACATCATATTGGCACAATATTTCACCATAATTGTGTCCAACGTTATTGTCGATGTGTCAAAAGATGGGATGGTATTCACAATCATTTTTACCCACATTTCACCCCTTCCCATGAGGCCTCTGCGATCGAAGTCAGAATCTCGACGCCCAGCGTTGAAATCATGCGGGTTTGTTATGAGTGAACGAGCAAAACATTCCTGACACTCCGACGCTAAGAATCGACACGAAGAGGCCGCAGGGGATGGCACGAAGGGCGTCAATGAAACCATCCATTCGCTTGTGGCGTTTATTCAAACACATTTCGTGGGAGGAAAGGACAAGCACAATGAGCAGCACGACGACGTTCTTGACCACTCCCTCCCCCTCCACCACGGACGACCGAACCCAACTCTACGGGTATTGTGTGGCTATAACCCCACTAAATGTCATCTGACCCCTTTTGAGCGCAGTGTGACCGCTGTTTTTGCTCAGATATCCGAAGAAACTGGCAAAAGGTGGGAATTTGGGGAGATGGGACCTGGATAAACTGAAAGAACCAGAGGTTGGTTCAAATGGTTCAAATGGTTCTGAGCCCTATGGGACTTAACGTCTGAGGCCATCAGTCCCCTAGTACTTAGAACTACTTAAACCTAACTAACCTAAGGACATTACACACATCCATGCCCGAGGCAGGATTCGAGCCTGCGACCGTAGCGGTCGCGCAGCTCCAGAATGTATCGCCTAGAACCGCTCGGCCACTACGGCCGGCAACCAGAGGTTGTACAGAGTTTCAGGGAGAGCATTAGGGAACGATTGACAAGAATAGGGGAAAGAAATACAGTAGAAGAAGAATGGGTAGCTTTGAGAAACGAAATAGTGAAGGTATCAGAGGATCACATAGGTAAAAAGGCGAGGAATAATAGAAATCATTGGGTAACAGAAGAGGTATTGAATTTAATTGATGAAAGGAGAAAATGTAAAAATGCAGTAAATGAAGCAGGCAAAAAGGAATACGAACGTCTCAAGAATGAGATCGACAGGAAGTGCAAAATGGCTTAGCAGGGATGGCTAGAGGACAAATGTAAGGATGTAGAGGCACATATCACTAGGTGTAATATAGATACTGCCTACAGGAAAATTAAAGAGCCTTTGGAGAAAAGAGATCCACTTGTATGAGTATCAAGAGTTCAGATGGAAACCCAGTTCTAAGCAAAGAAAGGAAAGCAGAAAGGTGGAAGGAGTATATAGAGGGTCTATACAAGGGCGATGTTTTTGAGGACAATATTATCGAAATGGAAGAGAATGTAGATGAAGATGAAATAGGAGATATGATACTACGTGAAGAGTTTGACAGAGTGCTGACAGACCTAAGTTGAAACAAGGCCCCTGGAGTAGATAACATTCCATTAGAATTACTGACAGCCTTGGGAGAGCAGGCCTAAGAAAACTCTACCATCTAGTGAGCAGCCTAACAAAACTCTACCATCTAGTGAGCAAGATGTATGAGACAGGCGAAATACCCTCAGACTTCAAGAGGAATATAATAATTCCAATCCGAGAGAAAGCAGGTGTGAAAATTACCGAACTATCAGTTTAATAAGCCATGACGGCAAAATACTAACACGAATTCTTTACAGACGAATGGAAAAACTGGTAGAAGCCGACCTCGGGGAAGATCAGTTTTGATTCTGTAGAAATGTTGGAACACGTAAGGCAATACTGACCCTACGACTTATCTTAGGAAATAGATTAAGGAAACTCAAACCTAAGTTTCTAGCGTTTGTAGACACAGAGAAAGCTTTTGACAATGTTGACTGGAATACTCTCTTCCAAATTCTGAAGGTGACAGGGGTAAAATGCAGGGAGGGAAAGGCTATTTACAATTTGTACAGAAACCAGATGGCAGTTATTAGAGTCGAGGCGCACGAAAGGGAAGCAGTGGTTGGGAAGGGAGTGAGACAGGGTAGTACCCTATACCCCACGTTATTCAATCTGTATATGGAGCAAGCAGTAAAGGAAACAAAAGAATAATTAGGAGTTGGAATTAAAATCCATGGAGAAGAAATAAAAACTTTGAGGTTCTTCGATGACGTTGTAATTCTGTCATAGACAGCAAAGGACCTGGAAGAGCAGCTGAACGGAATGGACCGTGTCTTGAAAGGAGGATATAAGATGAACATCAGCAAAAGCAAAACGAGAATAATGGAATGTAGTCGATTTAAATCGGGTGATGCTGCGGGAAGTAGATTAGAAAGTGAGACGCTTAAAGTAGTAAATGAGTTTTGCTATTTGGAGAGCAAAATAACTGATGATGGTCGAAGTAGAGAGGATATAAAATGTAGACTGGCAATGGAAAGGAAAGCGTTTCTGAAGAAGAGAAATTTGTTAACATCGAATATAGATTTAAGTGTCAGGAAGTCGTTTCTGAAATTATTTGTATGGAGTCTACACTCCATGTATGGAAGTGAAACATGGACGATAAATAGTTCAGACAAGAAGAGAATAGAAGCTTTCGAACTGTAGTGCTACAGAAGAATGCTGAAGGTTAGATGGGTAGATCACATAACTAATGAGGAGGTATTGAATAGAATTGGAGAGAAGAGAAATTTGTGGCACAACTTGACTAGAAGAAGGGATCGGTTGGTAGGGCATATTCTGAGGCATGAAGGGATCACCAGTTTAGTATTGGAGGGCAGTGTGGAGGGTCAAAATCGTAGAGGGAGACCAAGAGATGAGTACACTAAACAGATTCAGAACGATGTAGGTTGCAGTAGGTAGTAGGAGATGAAGAACCTTGCACAGGATAGAGTAGCATGGACGGATGCAAACCAGTCTCTGGCCTGATGACCACAACAACAACATACAGGGTGGAAACACACTGGTCCGTTCAAATCCATGAGGGAAGGCAACCCCACCTGAGAGGTGTCAAAGGGGTGGCCTATCGTCAAACGCTAGAGCAGCTCCAAGGCAGCACCCAGCTGAATGTGTGTCGAAGTCTCTGAAAAGTAGATATCTAATGTGCTCAGAAAAGGTGCTTGGGTGGCACCGAGGATGTTGCCAAACTGGGTTGAAGGTTTCAGGCACCTTTAAAACAAATTTCAAATTTACGTGTTGCAATGGGAGACAATAAAGGGGCTTCGTAAATATCATACTCTTTTTCATCGTGTGAATCGTAGAATACAAATACTGCAGTTCTTCCAGCAAACTGTAACGAACAGGGTGTGACAGAATGCCTTAGCAGTACTAAAGGTGGTGAACACTTCGTTCCATTTTTTTAGGATGAATTCATAAATCTGCACGTTGTCTGTCTCATCCGCTTCGTACATGGTGCAACAATTTTAAACTATCCATTTTGGCAATAACTTGACTGACATTTGCAGTCTTGAATCGGTTTGTCCATCGTGCGTTAGTAGCATCGTCATTTCATTTTATACACTGAAATTTTATTGTGGTGTCGCATTCTGTGTCGGCAGTACAGGTCGGGATCTCCACCTGCAATTGAGTGCACAGGATTTCCGTCAGCGTAAAAACTACGTTCCCATTGACGTTAGCGCCTCCATGCTATATTTTTGTATAATTACTTTCTATTATGTCTGGCCTCTAGTGGCTGGACAGGGCTCTCTTCTGTCGTAGACACATTGTCTGTTGAGGAACAGTGGCGAGTTGCAAATTTTGCTGTTGTACATCGAGGACTGTATGCGTGGATTTATAGTATAGGAATTGCAAAAGGCTCCGTGATCCGTGTTACCCTTGTGTTTTTCTTTATTATGATCCTATTCGTAGAACCTATGACTGCCGGTTATTATCGGGACGGGCTAGGTTTTGTATCAGGCTGGACTTTCCCAGCTGGTAATTTTATATGTCATTGTTCTATGTGAGTCGTGGGTGTATTCACATCCGTTGGCATTACCGTGAAAACAGGGCTCATCGGTTTTCGTACTGCGGAAACTGTTGCATGGTCATGTGTAGGTGACGTCAGGTTTTGTTTCACTGCACCGGACCTGTGTTCGAGGAACGCTCTTCCGGAGTATTGAGAAGGCGAGCAATATTCCTTTTCATGTCAGGATTCTCCGCGCAATGCTTGCCATTAATTGGCCCTCATATAGCACATCTTTTTTCCTGGCATTTATCCCGTGTTGTCACGGGAACGGCATGTTAACTTTCTGGATTTGACAGGAGGATTGTCGGATGCCGTTCCAGACGCCATCCCATTTCTGTTGATAAGCAGTCACGTAATTCTTTACCTAGTAGTAACGATATCAGTAACTCCTTACTATTCCAGCCAATTTACTTCTGATTTCACAGGTTACACGAGGGCAGTCTATATAAGACGAGACCAGAAAAATTTAACACTGTCGAGGCCTTCAGTGTTATATGCAGAATGTAGCTCGAAATACATTCCTAACTTGACGAAGGAAGGATTTAAATTATTTGCACTCCACACTCAGAGCCCTGAAAAGGACCATCTCATAAATGAAATGTGCCGTTATCGAAACTCTTAATCCGAAATTTGTATAGGCACCGATTTGTTGTTAACTCTGGCGCGATCGATGAAACGACATGGAAGCGCCTCTAAACACCCTCTTCGGCCACATCAACGGGAAACAATAATTTTTGTATCAGCATTAAATGACACTCTAGCCGAATAATCGACATAACGTTGGCGACGGACAACATCGATTCTGATCCTGGGCGTGATAAGTATTAGCAACGGCGCCGCGATTGGGTTCAGTGTCTGCGAAGTGACAATGATTACATGCATCCTATGTAGTGAGACAGACTGGGGTGAAGTCTATCGTACTGTCTTCTTGCAGGAGTGCTATTTTTTATACGGCACTTCCTACAATCGTACTGTTTTCTTTTTCATAGGGGACTATAGCTGCTGACTGGCTACGTAAGTCACTTCAAGTGGTCCCGCAAGTGACGTCATTTCCATGGTAGAATGATCGGAGTGTTGAGTAATATACGGCGGGAATTACTCATCTGTACATACAGGATCACCACATAACAAATAAGGTTATCTAGTTGTTAACATCGATTTAATTTTTAAAACCTTACACTTGCAGCTGCAGCCGTATAAGCCGACCGCGCAAGCTAAATGCAATAGTCCTTCTGCTTTCTGAAGTCTGCGATGCTGGAGATGCACCGAGACTCCATGGCCCATTTGCTGAAAATATATCAAAATCTTCCTGTAGGTTTCAAAGATGAGAAAGCCTACCGCTTCTGTCAATGGGGAAAGAGTACAGAGTAACTGAAACAATTCATTTCACAGCCAAGATGATTATAACATGGCAATATACGTCGAATGCCATAGTTTTCTGGGGCAGCCGAAAAATGTTCAAGTCCAATTCCTTTAGGAGGGGTGTTTAGGATGAGGCGTGTGTGGTGTGAAGCAGTGCCTGAGGCGGCTGCGGCAATTGTCGATGTTATATTTCAATTTTCTGAATAGGTATCTGTACCTTTTGATATTCCTAACGTTGTTCCAAGAACATGAAATAAACCAGCTTTATCTGTTCCAGAAGATATCTTGCCTGTTGCTCTATGGCACACTTAAGTAAATGTTCCTCATACGTCGTCACCACCTTTCTGGATTACTTGCCAGTACTTTATTTTACCAAAGTATTACAACGTAAGGACCAATGTGTCAGGCAATAAGTGTGCCAACATTAACAGTGCAGATATGTTTCACAGAGTCTAAGGGAAATAAATAATCACCACGATAAGTAGAAATACCTGTCCAAATAGCATCTGTTGGAAACAAGAGAAAGGAAGGCACTGGCCATATTTGATTTGGGCCGAGGTAAGAACGCGTCAGAAGTTTACTGGAGACTGACCGGTTTAACACGTTGTTACCTGTCCCACACCTTTATAAACTCTAATTTTGCTAACAGTCTATGAGAGCTATGATAGATTCACGCCACCTCTTATTCACAACTTCTTCAGCATAAACAGTATACTGTAGAAAGAATATACAACACTTACAGCAAACGTAGCGATAAACAAGAACCCCAGAAAAGATGTCGAGTGCTGGTAATGACTGAATTACTTCCGTTGTGGATCAGTTTCACGTATTTTAAATACAGTGTACGTAAAATCCTCCACTTTTATGTATATTTCATTTGATACGTCCTTTTCTTTTCTTCACCCTATGAAATACTTGTCCCCCCTTTCTACCTTCACTCCACATTCGCTTTTCGTATTTCTTACAGTGGATTATATGAATTATATCATTATTGACAGCATAAAGTAAGAACTAAGTAGATTTGCACAATTTTTTACAACAGTGTCAATTTTTAATTATACAAATAGTGAAGGAGAACATTTATATCTTACCTCATTTCTGATAAGTACATAAAATACAAGAGTACGCATCGATGTCGAGTAAGATCTTATAATCCGTACTCTGACAATCTATCCATAAACATCTAAACCATGTCCTATCTCATCATACTAACCGACGCTTATTCGAATACCATCCTTTACACCCTACTCGTCTCGTATTTCATAGGTTTAATAACCATTAAGCCATCTTCCTATTAGCCTCTGCCTCGGCATAAGCTTGATGACATGTCTGTCACTGCATCCTCCGTTACAACTTGTGTTGCAACAAAAACCTATATTTATGTTTTACACAATTCCCTATTAACTAAATTAATACCTTCATTATCGTTCTCTCATCAATGATGCAGTGTCCTTCCTCGCCTCCTAGGTTGCGATATTCCCCAAACTTCTTCTCCATGCAACGACCTTGAGTACACCGTGAACACTGATTTCCTGAGTGAATACCCTATGTTCACAAAACCTTACTACTCTCTCCAACTATCTGTGATACGATTAAGTTAATAGTAGTGGATTTAGAAGGAACCACTAACAGCTTCCCTTTCCATGAATACTAAGTAACAGTTTACAGTCGTCTAATCTAGCAACTGGAAATAGCTATTGGCAATAAGCTTTCATGGAACCACAATCTTCTAACCATCAAACAAGCCGACCACATGATTTTACACCATCGACGTTTTATCCTCTCTCACAGAAATTGGCCGAGGATAGCTATTATAGCTGCCTGGACGGAATAATCAAAACATTATCTTGAATTATCTTGACGTCAAGTGGGTGAATTTACTCAAGGAAACATTAAAAACAGAAAATGAAGCTGTTTACATTGAGGTATCATATTTTATCTTACAATTGAAACGAAACATAACAAAACAAAGATATCAATATGTTCGATAGAATAAAATAAAAATGCAAAACTTTAAATACATCACATTGTCGTATGTAAAAATAGAAGTGAGCAGTATTGTAAACAGTGGATAATCTGTAAGAAAAGAAGTTGTGTCGACCGTTTCTCCTGGTCTACTCAAAAAAGAGGTAAAAAATTAACTTCTGTATAGTCTCTCGTTCCAGCTGATAATAGTTCAGCAAAAACTTTACACGGTTCAGTAACTCTGGCACCCACACCACTACAGAATTCTAATACTGTTCGTTGCGCACATTATTCCGTTGCTGGCGTTTAAGGGTCAGTTGGCTCGGGCCGCTTCCAAAGGTTACGTGACAGCTTCCAGACACTCTCAGCGTTTTTTTCACGTTCATATATAGTGCCACACTGCTGCCTTTATGGAAGCTTGTTAATTAGTTTTCCGAACCGCCAGAAAAATTCGAATGTCCTACGATGACGGAGACTTTGTTATGATATAATGCATGGTAGAGAGCTAGGTTAATAATGGGCAAGACTCACGAACGACCACATGTATTGTTCACAGCTGAAAATTCTGGTTGCTGCTCTATCAGAAATTGAAGAGACTTTCCCCAAGCACTAACGAACAAATAAAAGAAATACCATAAAATAAAGGCCGGCCGGTGTGGCCGAGAAGTTTCGAGGCGCTTCAGTCTGGAACCGCGCGATCGCTACGGTCGCAGGTTCGAATCCTGCCTCGGGCATGGGTGTGTGTGATGTCCTTGGGTTAGTTAGGTTTAAGTAGTTCTAAGTTCTAGGGAACTGATGGCCTTATATGTTAAGTCCCATAGTGCTAAGAGCGATTTGAACTATAAAGTAAGGGTACCAGAGGGCTGATCTTTACTGACATGTTATAGAACTTTTACACTACAGTTCATTTCAATGATGCTGTCATATAGGGATAAAGTGTATTAGAAAAGAAGTACCATTGTGATGCATAGCCTCATACAGCTGAAGTGTAGTTCTGACAGCATCCATACGTTCGATGAAACTGTTATCAAATTTTTCTGGTGATGTGGTCCATGATATTTTACGAATGTTGTGGCAAATCATCAAGAGGTGCTGCCGGCAATGTAGGTCAAACGAAATTCTGCCGCACTGTCACCAAGATGTACTAAATGGTGGAAAAGCTTTCGATCGTGGACGTTGAGACACATTATGAATTATGAGCAAGCTGACGTGAAAAATCCGTACACTGGCGCTGTCCTACCGTAAGAGGATATTTTCCTGTGGTAGGAACGAAACCAGCATGAACTTGTGGTAAATTCGTTTGGGAACAAACTGCTGAGGTCATCAGTCCCTAGGCTTACACACTACTTAATCTAACTTACGTTAAGGACTACACACTTACCCATGCTCGAAGGACGACTCGAACCTACAACGGGGGGAGCCGTGCGAACTGCAGCTACCCCGCGCGTCCCAGAATGAACTTGATGATATTTTGTAGGAGTCCTGCATTGTACTGTTATTGCTCAGAAGATAGCAGAGTACGTTTGTATGTGATCCAGCATGTCGTTGACTAATATAGTGCATATAGTGAAGCTTTTCTGTGTGATGCCGCTCACACAGAACACCATTACTGACGTCAAAACATCTTCAAACACGTCTCTGTGTCCACTCATTTCTGCAGTTTTACGGTCTTCCACAAGACGTTTTACGCATGGAAATGAGCTTCCATAGGGAAGGCCGATTATTTACTCTTGATGTAAAATATATTCTAAATTATGCTGCGGCTGCTATATGACGATCAATGGCTGTCCGTTTCATGTTGTAGGTCAGTCGTGTGTTTCCAAACGGTACGAATAGTGTGTGTACTGACTTAGGACCTCCGACGAAAAACATGGAGACAATACTCACTCCCTTATCACAACTGTGTTGTTATCTCTTTAGGAATGACAGTAGTGAAGTTAATGGCAGCAATTCACCTCCTTGATGCACGCCGTCTTAGCCAGTCTATGATGTAAGTAAAAGTACACTGACGCACTATGACGCCCCAAACAAGGGATAGTTCTTTCAGCGTCTCTTCTACAGTTGTTAGGATAAGGTGATTTCATTCACTAAGTCCTGTTAATACTTCGTTACATAAGAAGGAATTTAGAGTCTAATGCTAAAAAAAATTATAGGTGATTAAAAACGTTAGGAGAGAGGTGCGAAGAGATCGGCTACAAGCTTCAAGAAACACTAAGGCGAACAAAAATGCCATCGAAAAAGTTGAAAGAACATGCGGATTTTGTTTGTTAAAGTGAACAATCAATGTCGGAGAAGAGATTAGATGCCATGCTACAACAGGAAGTTGTAAACCAAACTGAGGAACACAGTGAAGAGCAGGACTTTGTTCCAGAAGTTAAATTTACTACTGCTCTGGGCCAGCTAACTGGTAGTGCAGAGCTGAGTTGAAATGGGGCAATACCTGCCAGTGTTTTGATCACGTGAAGATCACAGTTATTCAGGGGGAGACAATGACTAAATCTGCTGACCCCATAACACATGTTGAACCAGTCTGAGCGGATTATTTACAGTAAATGATTGGTGTTCTGTTGTGACTGTGGCGAAAAGGATGGACCAGGAACAGGTACCAGCCTGAACGATGTGTTACTTTGAGTGAGGAGCAGAATATATCCCTTGTAGAACCTATTAGGGATATTATTGAAAATGAAGTGTAAGAAGCAAGTATACGGTGAACGACACATTAGAATGGGAAGATGATGTCTGAGTAACTGTTGTTTCTCTTGTTGAGATTGAATACAAATTTGTGGATGCTATGCTTTCAAGGAGTGAAGCTTGAAAATATGTTTCACCCTTCCTGAAAACCATCATAGGTATGTTTCTTTGCCAGATGATTGTGAGATAGTGTCTCATTTGCATTATGGCTGCGATATTATGAGATGTGGAATTCTTGCGTGTTTGGGTGCAGGTGAGTGTGTTATGGGTTGTTTCCAGCAGGTGCTGTATTACGTTTCAGTTCATGTGATATCACCGGAAAAAATTTGGAATACAATTGGAGAAAAGTCAGGTAGAAAGACTTGTCTTGTTCTTGGTTCATTGCACAGCTCGTGTCGAGAAGTGTGGAGGTACCACACTTCCTGTTGTTCATATACTTAGCATAAATTATTTAGTGTATCTTTCTATGTGCAGGTAGCTAAATTTCGTTTTACAACTGAGCACCTTCAATATGTTCTAGTACACCAGGGTATTTGTGTATTCTCCCTTGCGTGAATGTTCTACGTGATCAGATGCTTTTGGCTAATGAGGTAAATTTTCATGTATTTACATAATGATTTATACAAGAATTGCAAAATGTCATGAGAAAGTTAGTGATCTCGAAGTATTTTATACGTTATCAAAAACATCCGGACACACCCAAAAACATACGTTTTCAAATTAGGTGCATTGTGCTGCCACATACTGCCAGGAAATCCATATCAGCGACGTCAGTAATCTTTAGACACCGTGAGAGAGCTCCGCGGAACTCGCGGACTTCGAACGTGGTCAGGTGATTAGCTGTCACTTGTGTCATATGTCTGTACGAGAGATTTCCACACTCCTAACAGCCCTAAGTCCACTGTTTCCGATTTGATTGATATTGAAGTGGAATCGTGAAGGGACATGTACAGGCTGATCACGTCTGTTGACTGGAGGAGACCGCCGACAGTATAACAGGGTCGTGATGTGTAATAGGCACATATCTATCCAAACCATGAAACAGGAATTCCAAACTGCATCAGGATCCGTTGCAAGTACTATGACAGTTAGGTGGGAGGTGAGAAAACTTGGATCTCATGACCGAGCGGCTGCTCATAAGCCACACATCACGCCGGTAAATGCCAAACGACGCCTCGCTTGCTTTAAGGGGCGGAAACACTGGACGATTTAACAGTGGAAAACCATTGTGGCAGGGTGCGGGTATGGCGAATGTCCGGTAAACGTCATCTGCCAGAGTGTGTAGTGCCCACAGTAAAACTCGGAGGCGGTGGTGTTATGGTGCGGTCGTGTTTTTCATTGAAGGGCTTGCACCCCTTCTTGTTTTACGTGGCACTATCACAGCACAGGACTACATTGATGTTTTAAGCACCTTCTTGCTTACCACTGTTGAATGCCAATTAGGGGATGGCGACTGCATCTTTCAACACGATCGAGCACCTGTTCTTAATGCACGGCCTGTGGCGAAGTGGTTACACGACCATAACATTTCTGTAATGGACTGACCTGCACTGAGTCCTTACCTGAATGCTACAGAACACCTTTGGGATGTTTTGGAACGCCGACCCAGGCCTCACCTACCGACATCAGTACCTCTCCTGACTGCAGCACTGCTTGCAGAATGGGCTGCAATTCCCCAAGGAACCTTCCAGCGCCTAATTGAGCGTACGACTGCGTGAGTGCAAGCTGTCACCCAGGCTAAGTGTTCGCCAACACCATGCTGAATTCCAGCATTACCGATGCCGGGCGCCACGAACTTGTAAGTCATTTTCAGCCAGGTTTCCGGATACTTTTGATCACATAATGCAGTAAAAATCAGGGAATGTGCAGTAATTGGTTCTGTATTAAAGTTTTCTGATGTAATTAGGAGGGACGTTGCAAACTATAATTTGATTTGGCGTGTGTTTCCCACATGGCATTGTACGAAAGGCGTTCAATAAATAAATCAACATATTTTTTCTCAGTCAATTTCGGTTCAAAAAATGTGCTGTTTCTTGTCGGTTATCGTGGAATATTCCCACTTCGGCCAATATAGTTTCATGAAGTTGCGATAGGCGGCGGCGCTATACGTAGCTTTCAAAGCGGCGTCTATAGCGGAGGTGCGTTCTAAGCAAAGTGCTATCATTGAGTTTCAGCTGGCGGAAAAACAGAGCATCGTAGATTTTCATAGGTGTTTGCAGAATCTCTGCGGGAACCAAGCAGCGTACAAAAGCAAGGTGAGTTGTTGGGCGACACGTCAGTCTGCATCGCAACAATTTTTCGCAAACTTGTCTGATCTCCCGCATGCTGAACGACCGCACACAACTGTGAGTCTTGCAATGTTGGAACGTGTGGACATTCTCATTGAAGGTGATCGACGGATCACAATAGAACACCTCGTTGCTCATCTGGGCGTCACCGTTGGTAGTGCTGACATACTCGTTCACCAGTTGTGGTACCCAAAGGTGTGTGCCCACTGGGTTGCTCGCCGCTTAACAAAAGACTAGAAAGAGCAATTAGTTTGAGCTAATGAAGGATGCCCTGCGCAGGAAGCAGGACGTTGATGATGGGGAGATTATTGATGGAATAGGACATTAGCTCCGACGTCGGCCATTGAAGTGGTGCCATGCGGGCATACAGGCCCTCCCAGTAGGGTGCCGCAAAGCCTTCACCTTTCCATTACATGGAGATTATGTTGAGAAATAGGATTTTGCAGCCAGAAGTGTGGGAAATAATATGGTGTATTGGAATGCTGAATGAAACTAAAGTTTTTACAGGAAAAAAAAATGCTTTGCATTACCTATTGAACGCCCCTCATATATTTTTATATGTTTCTTCTTTAATGAAGGGGTAATTTTCTACGTGCTTTTTGCCATTTTTTTTGTGTGTAACATCTGGCCTGATGGATATGTGGTGTGGAGTGGTATTGTGTACATAGTTCCGCGTAGTCAGTGCGTACACAACTTTCCCACTAGAGCGCGCCCCGCTAAGCACAACAGCGCAGACGCGCTCGTCCGTCTCGGCACTACGAGATGGCGCTGCCTTAGAGATGGACCAAATTCTGCTTCTGCCGATCCGCGTATTAATATGTAACGCAGCCAATGAGATTTCTGCTAACGTGGAACCTTTTCTCCTCGCGGATCGCACTCACGCAGTGATACATGAAAGCGTGAGGTATTATAACGAGCGTACAGACCTCCGATTAGCCAGTCTGCATTTGTCTGCACCAGTCTGTACCAGTCTGCATTAGCCTGTACCAGTCTATAGTCAAGTTTCAGTCTGCGCCTAATAAGATTACCATATTCCTGTACATAGCCGTGAGGATAAATGCATAGACACTTTTGTCAAGTATCAGAGATATATGTGAGAATAAAATTAACGTACCAATACCAAAGGAACTTCAGATTGTCAATTGTAAATAGCATCCAGAACCAAGTTAAGTAATTTTTATGCTTGTTATTATTGTAATGAATGTGTGTGAAAATTAATCAAGTTCTGTTTAAAGTTGGTCACCGTCAATCTGCTACTCTAATCGTGCAAGTGGCATTTCTATCGTCTGACCGAACGGCAGAAGATAAACACGCCACGATAAGACCTCGAGACATATTGCTGACACTAGCCTAATTCGTTAGAGCGACAAGTCAAATAATCTGATGGTGTGTGTACTGAAGGTCTTACAGTACGCACACCACAAGTGGCCACAGCGGCGTCCTCATGTGTTGTTGGTTAATACTTTAATATAGTGGTATTTTTATTTATATGAATATTGCATCGTTTTGTATGGGAATGCAGGACTCGGAATTTTAACATGTGTCTTCAACTGTGACATTTTGTTGTGAGTGGATATTTTTCTATGTTGTGACACTTATTACCTCATGCTAGTTATTTATAGAGGTAGAGAGATATGTTATGAATGTTTACAATTTCCTTATTCAGAATATATGGTCGTTCAGCTGTTAAGGTGAAGTGATGTTGTATTGACAAGTGAAGTTTTGTTTTACAAACTGTTTCTTCTGCCCGTGGTTAATAGATTATTATGACTACAATGTAAAGACGATTGTGAATCTCTCTCTGTATATATGTTGAGGTTCCCTGTTGGCCTCTGTCTGTATTTATAGGCTAATCTCATGACCTACTGTGGGGATTTTTATCCATTTTACGCTAGTAAACAGATTGAATCAAATGGTTCTGAGAATTATGCGACTTAACATCTGAGGTCATCAGTCCCCTAGAACTTAGAACTACTCAAACCTAACTAACCTCAGGACGATACACACATCCATGCCTGAGGCAGGATTTGAACCAGCGACCGTAGAGGTCGTGCGGTTCCAGACTGTAGCGCCTAGAACCACTCGCCCAAGCGTATTAAGGCAGGTGAGAATACTGTAGTTGAGCTATCCCTGGGTCATGTTAGTCAGTGCTTCCTCGGATCTTTAGGTTTCTTATCTGTTGGCTTCAGATAAACAGTTACTGTGATCGTCATAGTCAGGTTACAGTATCTAGTTTACAGAACTGTATCCGAGATTTTGCGCAACTCCATCTCTTCCAGTAATTTTAATTTACGGTTCTCATTGTAAGGTACATCTTTAGGTTTCTTATCTGTTGGCTTCAGATAAACAGTTACTGTGATCGTCATAGTCAGGTTACAGTATCTAGTTTACAGAACTGTATCCGAGATTTTGCGCAACTCCATCTCTTTCAGTAATTTTAATTTACGGTTCTCATTGTAAGGTACATCTTTGAAAGTTCTTGTCCTCATAACTCTGTTTGGTTGCATTATTGTTAATGTGTCTTTTATTATAAGCCATAGTGTTACTTAAATCTAGAATTTATTTTCACAATCATTTCCTTTAACTGAAAAATATTGTGTAAGTTCTCACCGTCAGATTCACTGCTACAGCCAACTAATTCAACCGTCAGTAATTCCGTTTCGTATATTAACGTTAGCACTGTATCTCAAGGTTTTTGCCTCATTCTTGATTAATTTCAGATTCAGATGGATTTCACATTCTCGCACATGCATCTTTTTGCTAAGTTGCCTGTATGTTGAGAGTAGAGGCTGCTGAACCAAGCGATGTGGCTTCATTGCATAAAATACTATGCTACAATACCTCAATATCCCAAGCTATTATAATTCAAGATCAAAAAGGTAAAGGGTATTGGGACAAATAGCACTAGCAACGGAATACATCTTTGCTTACGTTCTCATTTTCTGATAGCAAGGTACTTCAAGTAATTGTACCTCTGATTACCAGACTAAGGAGGGAAGCTCGTGACCAGCTGTTTGAATCGCGTGAATACTAGGAGAACGTTGTTTCATCAGTAACCTCATTGTAGCACTTTAGACCTACCGCTAAATGCCTCCACTCCTTAAGCCGTATTGACTATTGCGTTTATCGATATCAGAACAATTAAATGTGACTGAAGATAATGCAGGAATACTTTTGAAAAGGTACTTCCTAGGCGAAAGTGAGTTGCCTTTAGCGTAGTAAATGAAGGGGTTATAGAACAGCAACTAAAAATGTCACTAAAATATTCGATAGACGAGACAGAGAACCCAAGCTAGCTAATCACATGTGCGGAAGTGCCCATGGAATTTATTGTAGAACACTGGCACAGAGAATTTTCATTGCTTTGCTTTATTAGGGGGCACATCGCTACAGGACCTCATGTGATGCATTTCAGCTAATGCTTCAAGGTCCATTGGTCCACTGCTGACCTACCAAGAGGGTAGCTAGTGGGACACCTGGGTTTCTCTCTGCTTTCATGGTTCACTTCTTTAGTGAGTCTTCCTAGCATGGGCGGGATAAGTGCATGCCGTGCGTGGACGCAGGAGAAGCTGGCCACAGTTTGCGAACGACTGAATGTGGTTTTGGCTATGGTCAGTCGCGCCTTCAGGCTGTTGTCTCGAGATGTAGGCGTGGCGCCCATAAGCTCTGCTGCCAAGGCACCTCCTAGTGTGCCCGATTAGGTTGATCCACTCTTACAGCGGGGTGAGTGGTGGACAGTAAAGCCTATTCGCTCTGTGACTGAGCATGTGGTCGTTCCTTCAGCAGGGTCCGAACAGACACATGTGTGTGGGGATTTACTACTTATTGGCAGCTTCAACTTCAGTCGCGTTTAAAGCCCCTTAGGAAGATAGAGTTCAGGGATGGAAGAAAAGCCAATTTGCACTCTATATGTCTGCTGGGGTCCTCATCTGAGATGTGGAGGCGACCTTGCCTACGGCTAACGAGTGTGCAGGGCGCAGTCGTCTGCAAACTGTCTCACGTCAGCACCAACGACGCCTTTCACATGGGTTCTGAGGCGATCATGAGCTTACACAGGCGACTGGCGGAGGTGTTGAAGGCTACTGGCCTCGTGTTCAGGGTGCAGGCAGAGCTCGCAATTTGTAGAATTATTCCCGTTGTTAGCCTGGGTCCTTTGATTTGAAGCCGCGACGAGAGACTCAGTCAAAGGCTTCGTTGACTGTGTGACAGACTTGCCTGACGATTTCTTGACCTGCGTTATCGGGTGGGGTTTGTTGGGCTCCTCTTGGTAGGTCAGAGGTGCACTATGCAAAGGAAGAAGCTAATCGCGTAGCAGATTCTTCCGGAGTGCACATGGAGTTTTTCTTAGTCTAGGAGATAGTTTGAGGTACTCTGATGAACACTCGCCAGTCGCTATGCAGAAAGGGAAGTCAGACCGCGTTCAGCGTAAGGATACTTCGACTGCCACAAGTTTGCCAGCAAACTGTAGAAGTATTCGTAACTAAATTCCCTCCAGGGAAGTTACAGCGGTCAAATTATTCTTGAGATGGAGAGATGGCTGAAATCTGAAGTAGAAAGCTCTGAGATATTTAACGAGTCATGGAATGTATATCGAAAAGACAGATTAGATTTCATAATAGGGAGGGGTGTTCATTGCAGTTGGCAAAAATATTGTCTGTAATGAGGTCGAAGTTGATTGTGACAGTGAAGTTATCTGGTCTCTTGTAACATGTCTGAGTGAAAGCAAGATAATTGTTATATGTTTCACCGCCCAACCGATTACGCTGTGACAGTTATAGACTTATTCAAAGAAAGTCTGCGGTCAGTAGCTCGTAAATGCCCAGATCAGACAGTACTTGTTGGAGACGACTTTAACCTACCGAATAATGACTCGGAGGGCTATGGATTCACTGCGAGGATACATACAGTTTTGCGAAATAATTTTGGACATAGTTTTCTGAAAACTGCTTTCAGCAGCTACCTAGGCAGCACACACACTATGGAAGTATCTTATATCTTGTAGCTAGACACAGGTCAGACTATAAGGACAGCATCAGTATTGACACGGGTATTAATGAGCATCATGTCATTATAGCAGCTGTGGCTACGAGAGTTAATAAATCAGCCAAGAAGGCTCGAGGAGTGTTTCTGCAGAAAAAGCGGTTGTCAGCAACTCAGTTAGACAGGGAACTGACGTCACTTACTTACAGCAAGATGAACGTAGAGGTATTATGGGCCAAGTTGAAAAGAGACCGTAAATCGGGCTGGAGAATTATGTGAGTAGTAAGTGGATTAAGGACGGAAAAGACCTACCACGGATTAACAACTAAATTCGGAAAATGCTGAGGGAGCAAAGGCTGTTGCACTCTTTATTCAAAAGAGGACGTGCAAATGACAACAGGTAAAGGCTAATAGAGATTCGTGCCTCTGTGAAAAGATTTGTTCACGAAGCACACAACGACTTTCATCGCTACAACGTAGCAAAAGATCTGGCCTAGAACACGAGAGCATCCTAGTCCTACGTAAACTGGTCTAAGGCTTCCATTCAGTCACTCGTTGATCAGTCTGGTGTGACACTTGAAAATTGTAAAACGAAAGCTGAAGTTTTATATTTCGGGTTTAAGATATCGTTAGCGCAGAAGAATCGTACAAACTTAGCGTCGTTTGACCATCGAATTAATTCCCGTATGGACGGCATAGTAATAACCATTCCTGGCGTAGAGAAACAACAAGTAAGTCTCCAGTGAATTTATCGCAAATCTCACGCCCAGAGCAAAGTCCCACGCCACCGGAGAAAAAGCGCAGGTGTCTCCTATACATAAGAAGAGTAAGAGATGAGAATAGCAAATTTCTAGACCAAACCCCGACATCGGTTTACTGCAGAATTGTAGAACATATTCCGAATTCGAATATAATAAATTTTGTTAAGATAGAGAAGCTTATGTCCACGAAGTTTTAGAAAGCATTGCTTTTGCGAAACTCGGCTTGCACTTTTCTCATATGATATACAACGAACTATGAATGAAGGGCAACAGGTACACACCATATTTCTAGATTTCCGGAAAGCGTTTGACCCAGTGCCCCACTATAGCCAGTTAAAGAACGTACGAGCATATGCAATAGGTTCCAAGTGTGTGAATAGCTCGAAGACGTCTTAAGTAATGAAACCTAGTATGTTGTACTCGACGGCGAGTGTTCATCAGAAACAAGAGTATAGTCAGGACTGCCACAGAGAAGTGTGATAGGACCGCTATTATTTTCTATATCCATAAATAATCTGGCGGATACGGTGGACAGCACTCTGCTGTTATTTAGTGATGTTGTGGTTAAAGGGAAGGTGAGTGGCTATAGGAGGATACAAGATGGTTTAGAAAAAACTTATAGTTGGTGAGATAAATGGCAGCTACCACCAAATGTAGAAAAATGAAAGTTAACGCGGACAAGTAGGAAAAATAAACTCGTAAAGCTCGGATACAGCATAAGTAGAGTCCTGTCTCACACAGCCACGTCGTTTAAATATGAGGGCGTAAAATAGTAAAACGATATGAAGTAGAAAGAGCATGTGTAGATTGTGGTATGGAAGGCGAATGATCGACCTCGGCTTATTGGGAGAATTTTGTGAAAGTGTGGTGTCTGTAGTGGTGTCTGTAAAGGAGACCACATATAGGACTCTAGTGCGACTTGCTCTTGAGAACTGCTCATGTATTTGGGATCCGTACTAGGTCAGATTAAAGAAAGACATCGAAGCAGTTCAAAGGCGGGCTGCTACATCTGTTATTTGTTACCAGTAGCTTCGAACAACATGCAAGTGTATCGGAGATGTTTTGGAAAGTCAAATGAGAGTCCCTGGAAGGAAGGCGATGTTCTTTACGAGGAACACTATGGAGAAAATGCAGGGAACCGGCATTTGAAGGTGAATGCAAAACGATTCTACTGCCACCAAGACAAGATTCGCGTAAGGACCACGAAGATAAGCTACGAGAAATTAGGGCTCATACGAGACTCTATAGACAATCATTTTTGTCCGCGCTCTGCATTCGAGTGGAACAGGAAGGAAAATGATTAATAGTGGTAACAGTGGTACAGGGTACCGTCTGGCGCACACTGTACTGCGGCTTGCGGCTTATGTTTGTAGATAAAGGATCTAGGTGTAGAACTTAACTCAAAGCATTACCTTTGAGTGAAATGTGTGTGGATGGAAGGATATGGTGTTATGGGCACTCAACAGTGTGAGTGAAATGTGAGTCAGTGGCTGTCATTACTACTGATGTCCAGTTCCGCTTCAGTTAGATCTGTAAACAAAGCTACCGCATGTTGTTCCGAGAACACAGTACCAGAAGCGATACGAAGCATTTGGCTACGACCCATGCTTAAACAGAAAAGTAAGAGTCTAACAGCGAATTATTAACATAATAGGCACATTATTGTTGTTGTGTGTGGTGGAAATATATTAATAATTTCGAAATTGCTTTTGTAAAGGATAAAAGAAATGAATTAACCACGATCCAAGAACAGAATACTTTCTGAAAACAGAAGCATTTGTAATGCACCTTATTTACATTTATGTAGTGGATGGGTAGTGTATTTGAGCAGTGCGTGGCTCGTGTTCCCGCCATCGTGTATTTTACACCCTGTTTTTAACGTACTTCCACCTCACTACGTTAATTTAAATTACTACTGTCACAGTTGCTGCTTTGCCTGACCGTGACCTGCGCTATCAGCGCGTATCGATATATCCCATCTCGTAGTATCTTTGCTCGATTGCTATTACTTCCCAGTTGTCTGCCGTAAGTCAGCCTACGTGATCGCCGCCGACCTCAACATCCATAGTCGTTCCGCCACACAGTTACAGTGGTGGCATCGGTTCCTCTCCTCCCTTCAAGGCACCTCGTCCCCATTCCCCAGCACACCCGCCCTGATTCCAATTCCACTCCTGATGCCATCCTCTCCTCCCCTAACCTCCTTGGCCGCATAGCGGTGGATGTCCTGGACCCCATTGGTAGTGACCACCTCCCTGTCCTCCTCACCGTTTCAGACGGTCGTCGCGCCCGCCCCGACCCTCGTAATGAACCTCGCCCGAAGTACGTCCATGATTATTCCCGTGCCGACTGGAATGCCTACTGGGATACCCTATATACCCAGATCGATGGCCACCCCTTCACCTACCGCCACCCTGATGATATTACCCATGCCGCCTCCTTTCTCCAGCAGAACTTGTCTAAGGCCGTGGAGGCCCACGTCCCTTCTGTCGCCATCCATCCCCACCGTCCTACCTTACCCCCACAGGCCATTCTCCTCCTCCGTGAATCCCGCCGTCTCTACCGTGCCTTCCTCCACACGTGTGACCCGGACACACTACGACCCCACCGGCAACTCCAGCCACACATCCGAAACTTGCTCGCGTCTAAGAAACGCCGGGACTGGCGACAGACATGCATCCATTTAAATGCTACACTTCCTATAAACTCGTCCAAGTTCTGGTCAGCCTTCCGCCGCCTTACCAGATCTAACCCCCCCCCCTACTATCCTCTCCTTCATGATAATCAACCCTTCCCTGAAAACCTTAGTAAGGCCAGTTAATTTTCCTCCTACCTCTCCGATGTCTTTACCATCCCTGACGATCCCCAGTTCGATTACTCCCTCTTCCCGAACTGACACCTCTGTCCCTCCCCTCGCACCTGGTTTCCAGTACTTGGACAACATTGCACACACCGAGCTCATTGCCCCTATCACTACGCAGGATCTCATCGCTACGCTCCGCACGAAACGCAACACCGCTCCTGGTCACGATCGTGTCACCTATCGCCACCTTCATGAAGTTCCTGCCTCTTTCCTCTCCACCCTGGCCAGGATCTATAATGTAGTCCTGTCCACCGGCTATTACTCCGACCTGTGGAAAACCTCCCGTATCCTGATGTTCCTTAAACCCGGTAAACCGCCGTCCGCTGTCTCCTCCTACCGTCCCATCAGCCTTACCTCGGTCTTCAGCAAGGTCCTGGAATCCATCCTAACCCGACGCATCCACCAGCATCTCCGCCAGCACCGGCTCCTTCCCGTTACCCAGTGTGGCTTTCGGCCGTCCTTCTCTTCCGATGACCTTCTCCTTCACCTCACTCATCTCCTCTCCGAACAGCTTAATTCCCGTCGCTCCGCTATCTTCCTCTCCCTTGACCCTGAACGAACCTATGACCATGTGTGGCATTCCGGTCTCCTCCTCTTCAAGCTCCAAACCTTCGCCCTTCCTATTGACTACGTCCATCTATTCGGCTTCTTTCTTTACCAACGTCCTTCCTACGTCACCCTCTATAACACAGATTGCTACACCTTTTTCCCCTCCGCCAGTGTGCCCCAAGGTTCCGTCCTCTCCCCTCTTCTGTACCTTGTGTATATGGCGGACATGCCGCCACCTTCACCCCCTCCCCATCCACCTTCTCCAGTACGCCGATGACACCACCTTCCTTGACTTGCCCCCACCCTGCAGCGCTCCCAACACCTTCTCCAATCCCAACACCTTCTCCAATCCCATCTTGACCGCCGGCCGGAGTGCCCAAGCGGTTCTAGGCGCTTCAGTCTGGAACCGCGCGACCGCTACGGTTGCAGGTTCGAATCCTGCCTAGGGCATTGATGTGTGTGCTACATTTAGGTTAGTTACGTTTAAGTAGTTATAAGTTCTAGGGGACTGATGACCTCAGCTGTTAAGTCCCATAGTGCTCAGAGCCATTTGAACCATATGAACCCATCTTGACTGGTTCACCACTTGGTGCCACCAGTGGTTGCTTAAGGTCAATCCTTCCAAAACACAGGCGATCATTGGTAAGCAAAACCACCCCTTCCTTCCGGTGCCTCGATTTCTATATCGCCTGTCTATGGCCATCCTATCGCCCTCACCCCAACCCTTAAGTACCTTGGCGTCACCCTCGACCGTCGCGTCTCCTGGACCCCCCACCTCCAGACAATCCAAGCTAAGGCACACTCCGGACTCCATCTCCTAAGGCTCCTTTCTGGCCATACATCTGGTCTGGACCCCTCCACGATCCTCCATACATATAAATCCCTCATTCGCCCTATCCTTTGCTATGCCCACCCTGCTTGGATCTCCGCTCCACCCACCTTTTACAAATCTCTTCAGATCCTACAACGCCATGCTCTTCACCTCACCTATCGCATCTGTCTCCCCTCCCCCACGCGGATCCTGTGTGACCTTATTCCGTTCCCCCACCTCCTCCTTTTCCTCGAACGGATACGGATCCTCTACACCTCCCGTAAACTTGATCCTCCTCACCCGCTGTCTCACCCATCCTCTCCCGCCCCCATCTGCTGCCGCGCCTGTATTTCCACATCCCACCTGCTCTCCATCTCTCCACTCTCCATACCCTCTCCCAAGGTGGCTTTCGCCAGCTCCCCCTCCCTGATGATGCCCTCCTCCCCTCCATCTACCCCCCCCTACCAACTTTGATCCTCCCTCCCTGTTTCAGTGTTTGTTCCTATGGGCACCCTCTCTCCCTTCTCTCCCCCTTCCCTCCCTCTTCCCTTTCTCCCCACTCCTCCCCCAGGCTTCCCCTACCGCCATACCCCCATTCCTCCTACCATCTCCTCTGAAATTGGCATCTTTGCTCTCCCCTCCCCCGCCCCCTTCTTCCCCTCTTGGCACGTCCCCGGACTCGCACACGCTACGTGGACATTCGCGTGCCGGAGATCATCGCCTAGTGTTTGTGTGTGGCGTCGTGTTCGTGCTCACGTGTTCCAGTGTTCAGTCGTTTGTGCTCCAACGTTCGCGTGTGCCATCTATCATCTCTGTGCGTGTCCACGTGCCTGAACATTCTTATCTTGGACTCTGCGCCCGTGAACGGATCCGTGTGTTTTAATTTTGTATGTCTACGTCTGTATATTCACCCCGTCTGTTCTACGATTGTCTTCATTTGTATCTTTAGTTTCATCTGTGGCCGAAGAGCGGCGTAATATGCCACTGCTGCCCTACCTGTATCAGGTGTGAAAATAACAATAAAGAAAAAAAAAACCGTAAGTCAGTTCGGGTCGTGAGTTCGGGCCAGTCAGTTGACACGCGTCTAGCGCAGTGCAGACCTACCAGTCGGGGAGTTGCAATGCGGCCCTAGTGCAGTCGGCTTGGAGCAGTGAGGTCTGCGTTGACATGGCTCGCCCGACCATTGCCGCAACGCATCACTGGAGCCAGGCCATGGTCTTGGTGGATTGTCGGTCGGTCGTCCTAGCGGACGACGCGTTTTGGCTCGCCGATCGTTCATGAGTCGGCTGTGTGTGTGTGTGTGTGCGTGCATCGACTCCCTACTTGTCTCCATGCGTGCTTATTTACTGTTTGGTATCGTTCAGGTCTTCGTGCAAGTGTTTGTCAGGTTGTGTGTGTAGTTGGTGTTATTTCTACTGACGACTATTTTAGATGTTGTCGGCATTCTGAAGGGGAGTCGGTCGGTTGCTGCGGACCAGGGAAGTTATCTCCACGCAGTGCAGTCGGCGGGTCCGCTGGCGGTCCCTGCTCATTATCGGAGCGTGTGTGGAGCTGTCCGATCGCTAAGAGCTTCGTGGTTCACAGACCCCGGACGTCAAAGTTGAGTAGTGGTTTCAGCTACCAAAGTCACGTCCGTTCACGTTGTGTGATTCGTTTCGGTAGTTCGCTGTTGTGGAGGGTTTCCTGCGAGGAACACCGAATGTTTCTATTTCTGAAATTTAGCAACCATGCGGTGCAATTAACTATATTCGTTGACTAAAATTCAGTTGCACCAGCGGAATGTTCTGCCTTGTGGCCGTCAGTGTTTTGGTTACCTGTCCTGGCCACTAAGGTAATTTCAGGCAGCGTCCTTTCCTCACCTGTTGTCACTGCCCAACATTTGACTGCTAATACATATTTCATTGTGGATAATCACGTTCGTAACATTTTATGTTTGAGTTCTCATGTACCGATTGGTGGCCAGTAAGTCGTTTTGTCGGTCGGTCCGTGGTTGTCCCCTGTTTGGGTTCCGACGGATCAAGTGTAGCTAGGCTCACTACCTGTAAGTGACCGAGGGAGGACCGACCTCCCTGGAGGCTTCTGAGTGTCGTTGTCTTTATTTTCCTTCTCACTGGTGTTTGTTTATAATCTATCATAGCGAATGATTTAAAAATTATTGCTTTTACTGGATTTTATGTACTTTGAATTTTGTAAAATCAATTGTGGGCCTTCAGCCACTTAAATCCTCAATCAAAAAATATAGTGTGTGCGTTAAATATCTTATTAGCAATTTTAACTACACGTTTTTTACCACTTGAGATTTATCTTGTTGCTTTAAGATTTCTTGTTTGGAGGCCTTCAGCCGTGAAATAATTGCCTTTTTAAAACTCGACGTTCGGCTATGTGCTGTTTTGGTTTAAAGGTGTTATTAAATTACAATTCATTACAGTTTTGAGTGAACCTGACCGACACCTCATTTGGCCCTTTCCACAATCCTGATCATCTGTTCTGCCCAGGGGGTTTAGCGGGCGTATCAGTACTTAATTTGTTATCAATCCCAGTGACTGCTACATGCAAGTCTTGTCGACTACGCTTAGTGCTGCAGTCTCCGCACGGTTTGTTTTAAATACGTCTAGCGTGTTCACCACTTTTTAGCTGTTTCATTGTTCCGTTTTTTGGTTAGCACGTGGGGAATTGAAGGCGTTTATTTACAATATAAGCGCTACCTGCTGCAATCGATAACAGTACAAAATGTGGAAACCACGCAAATAACGTAGAAAGTTCATTTCTTCGCTTTACAGCAGGCATGGGCAACCTTTCGTGCCCAGAGCACCTGATTCACGTACGTAAGCTCGCGGAAAAGCTTCTTCACAGCAGTTCACTTAGAGCACAAATTGAAAACTGTAACGTCCGTGACGTTACGTTTATTGGGTAACGTACTGATATGAATGGCATCCCTTTCTCGACTCGCCATGCGAACAAATTGTTGTGGTTGTCTTCTGTCCAGAGACCAGACTGGTTTGATGTAGCTCTCCATGCTACTCTATCCTGTGCAAGCTTCTTCTCCTCCGAGTAACTGCTCAACCTACATCCTTCTGAATCTGCTTAGCGTATTCATCTCGTGGTCTCCCCCAACGATTTTTACCCTCCACGCTTCCCTCCAGTACTAAGTTGGTGATCCCTTGATACCTCAGAACGTGTCTTACAACCGATCCCTTCTTCTAGTCAAGTTCTGTCACAAATTCCTCTTCTCCCCAATTATGTTCAGTGGCTCCTCGTCAGTTACGAGGTGTACCCATCTAAACTTCACCATCCTTCTGTAGCACCACATTTCGAAAGCTCCTATTCTCCTGTCGTCTGGACAATTTACTGTCCATATTTCGACTCAATACGTGGCTACACTCCATACAAATATTTTCAGAAACGACTTCCCGACACTTAAATCTATACTGGATGTTAACACATTTTCCTCTTCAGAAACGCTTTCCTTGCCATAGCCAGTCAGGATTTTATATCTCCTCAACTTCTACCATCATCGGTTATTTTTCTCCCCCAATATCAAAACTCATCTACTAACTTAAGTGTCTAATTGCCTTAATCTAATTCACTTAACATCACCTGATATAATTCGACTACATTCCATTATCCTAGTTTTCCTCTTGTTGATGTTCATCTTGTATCCCCTTTTCAAGACACTGTCCATTCCGTTCAATTATTCTTCCAGGTCCTTTGCTGTCTCTGACAGAATTACAAAGTCCTCTGCAAACCTCAATGTTTTTGTTTCTTCTCCATGGATTTTAATTCCTACTCCAACTGTTTCTTTTGTTTCCTTTACTGCTTGTTCAGTGTACAGTGCAAACAACATCGGGATAGATTACACCCCTGTCTCACTCCCTTCTCAATCACTGCTTCCGATTCATGCCCCTTGGCTCTTATAATTGTCATATGGTTTCTGTAAAAATTGTAAATAGCCTATCGCTCCCTGTATTTTACCCTTGCCACCTTCAGAATTTGAAAGAGAGTATTCCAGGCAAAACTGTCAAAAGCTTTCTGTAAGTCTACAAATGCTAGAAACGTAGGGTTACCTTTGCTTTATGTATTTTCTAAGGTCAGTCGTAGGGCCAGTATTGAATCGCGTGTTCAAACATTTCTACGGAATCCGAACTGATCTTCCCCGAGGTCGGATTTTACCAGTTCGGCCATTCGTCTGTAAGAAATTCGTGTTAGTATTTTGCAGCCGTGACTTATTAAACTGATAGTTTGGCAATTTTCACTCTTGTAATCACCTTTATTTGGGGTTGGAATTATTATATTCTTCTTGCAGTCTAACAGTATTTCACCTGTTTCATATATCTTGCTCATTGGATGATAGAGTTTTGTCATGGCTGGCTCTCCCGACTCTATCAGGAATGTTGTCTACTCCTGGGGCCATGTTTCGACTTAAGTCGTTCAGGGCTGTGTCATATTCTTCACGCAGTATCGTAGCCTCCATTTAATCTTCATCTACGTCCTCTTCGATTTTCATAATATTGCCGTCTAGTTCATCGCCCTTGTACAAACCCTTTACATACTCTTTCCACCTTCCTGCTTTCCCTTCTTTGCTTAGTACCGGTTTTCCATCTGAGCTCTTGATATTCATGCAAGTGGTTCTCTTTTTCTCCAAAGGCTCTTTAATTATCCTTTAGATAGTATCTATCTTACACCTAGTGATTTGTGCCTCTACATCCTTGCATTTGTCCTAGACATCACTGCTTATCCATTTTGCACTTCCTGTCGATTTCATTTTTGTGATGTTTGTATTCCTTTTCGCCTGCTCCAGTGATTGCGTGTTTATATTTACTCCATTCATCAGTTACATTCAATATCTCTTCTGTTACCCAAGGATTTCTACTAGCCCTCGTATTTTTACCTACTTCATCCTCCGCTTCCGTCACTATTTCATCTCTCAAATCTATCCATTCTTCTTCTACTGTTTTTCTTTTCCCTGTTCTTGTCAATTGTTCCCTAATGCCCTCTCTGAAACTCTCTACAACCTCTAATTCTTTCACATTATCTATGTCCCACTTCCTTAAATTCCCACCTTTTTGTAGTTCCTTCAGTTTTAATGTACAATTCATAACTAATAAATTGTGATCAGTGTCCACATCTGTCCCCGAAAATGTCTTACAATTTAAAACCTGGCTCCTAAATCTGTCTTACCATTATAACATCTATCTGAAACTTTACCGTATCTCTAGGCCTCTTCGAGGTATACAACGTTCTTTCATGATTCTTAAACCAAGTGTCAGCTATGGTTAAGTTATGCTCTGTGCAAAATTCTACCAGGCGGCTTCCTCTTTCACTCCTTACCCCCCAGTCCATATTCACCTACTAATTTTCCTTCTCTTCCTTTTCGTACTATCGAATTCCAGTCCTCCATGACTATTAAATTTTCGTCCCCCTTAACTATCTGAATAATTTCTTTTATTGCATCATACATTTCTTCAATCTCTTGATATTATTCGAAGGTAGTTGGCATATAAACTTGCACTACTGTGGTAGGCTTGGGTTTTTCGACTATCTTGGCTGCAACAATACGTTCACAACGCTCTTCATAGCAGCTTATCTGCGTTTACATTTTCTTGTTCATTATTAAACCAACTCCTGCATTACGTCTATTTGATTTTGTATTTATAACCCTGTATTTACCTGTCCAGAAGTTTTGTTCCTCCTGCCAACGAACTTCACTAACTCCCATTATATCTCTCTGTAACCTGTCCGTTTCCGTTTTTAAATTTTCTAACCTTACTGTCTGATTAAGGGAGCTGAAATTCCACGTTCCGATCCGTAGAACGCCAGTTTTCTTTTTCCTGATTACGACGTCCTCCTGTGTAGTCCCTGTCCGGAGATCCGAATGGTGGACTAGTTTACCTCAGGAAATTTTACTCAAGAGGACCTTATCATTTAACGATACAGTAAAGCTGCATTCCCTCGGGAAAATTTACGGCTGTAGTTTCCCCATGCTTTCAGATGTTCGCAGTTCCAGCACAGCAAGACAAGAGAGTTGTTACAAGGCCAGATCAGTCATTTATCCAGACAGTTGCCCCTGCAACTACTGAAAAGGCTGCTGCCCCTCTTCAGGAACCACACGTTTGTCTGTCCTCTCGACAGAAACCCTTCCGTTGTGGTTGTACCTATGGTATGGCTGTCTGTATCACTGAGGCACGCAAGCCTCCCCCCCCCCCTCCCACCAAACGGCAGAGTCTATGGTTCTTGGGCTGGGACCAACAAATTATGCTCCAGAAAACACATTTTTGAGAGTACATTTCTTGTTCACCCAGCAAACAGTAAAATTATTACCACTGAGGAGGAGGCGAAAAATTGTGAAATACGGTGACACCACGTAGATCAGACCTGGTGGACACTATGAACTCAGTGAAGAGCCAATAGGAGTGATTTCCTAACAGCGCCTCTGCCAAGCAGAATAGAAAAGAGATTTACAACGTTTGCCCTTTTAATGTCAAAGAATCCTCCCAATTTGGTATCAATTACATGGGACGCTGCTAATAAAGGATACAGCAACCAACGTTGGTCGTTGAAACTGGAAATTAAAATTTGTTTCGTCTTTTCGCAGATGCCCTGTAAGCTGCTGAGCAACGTATTTCGTTCAAAAGACATTTCATATTACATTCCTCCCCAAGAGGTAGTAATTCACTTTAAACAAACAGGTGTATCTTTGTATATCGTCATGAAATATTCCTCTACATAATTTCCACTTTCATTGACGAAATTCAGCATGTAGATTTCTGCTCTCAATGTGAGACATTTTGTGGATGAACTCAGTAAAGAAGTACGGAAACTCTTGCAAAAAATTAAAACACCGAACTTCTACATCTGCATCTATGTTATGTCTCTGCTATTTACGACAAAGTGCCTGGCAGAGGGTTCAATGAACCACTTTCAAGCTCTCTCTACCGTTCCACTCTCGAACGGCGCTCGGGAAAAACTAGCACGTAAATTTTTCAGTGCGACCCCTAATTTCTCTTATTTTATCATGATGATCATTTCTCTCTCTGTAGGTGGGTGCCAACAGAATGTTTTCGCAATCGGAGGAGAAAACTGGTGATTGACATTTCACGAGAAGATCTCGTCGCAACGAAAAACGTCTTTGTTTAAATGATTGTCACACCAATTGAAGTATCATATCTGTGGCACTGTCTCCCCTATTTCACGATAGTACAAAACGATCTGCCTTTCTTTGAACTTCTCAGATGACATCCGTCAGTCTTACCTGATGCGGATCCCGCACCGTAGAGCAATACTTCAGAATAGCGTGGGCAAGTGTGATGTAAGCAGCCTCGTTACTTCTAAGTGCTGTGCCAGTGAGTTGCAGTCCTTGGTTTGCCCTACCCACAACATTGTCTATGTGAACATTCCAATTTAGGATATTTCTAATTATAATCCATAAGTAGTTAGTTGAATTTACAGCTTTCAGATTTCTGTGACTTATCGCGTAATCGAAATTTAGCGAATTTCTTTTAGTACTCATGTGAATAACTTCACACTTTTCTTTATTCAGGACCAAATTGCCATTTTCCGTACCATACAGATATCTCACCTAAATATTTTTGCAGTTTGTTTTGGTCATCCGATGACTTTACAAGACGGTAAATGACAGCATCATCTGTAAACAATCTAAGACGGCTACTCAGATTGTCTCCGATGTCATTAATGTAGATCAGGAACAATACAGGGCCTAAACACTTCCCTGGGCAACGCCGGATATTACTTTCCGTCTATTACTACGAACTGTGACCTTCCGCACAAGAAATCGCGAATCCAGTCTCACAACAGAGGCGATATTTCATGAGCACGGAGTTTAGTTAGACGACGCTTGTGAGGAACGGTGTCGAAAACCTTCTGGAAATCTAAAAAATATGGGATCGATTTGACATCCCCTGTCGATAACACTCATTACTTCGTGAGTGTAATAATTAGTTATGTTGCACAAGAACTATATTTTCTGAATCCGAGCTGACTGTATACCGATAAATCGTTTTCTTCGAGGTACTTCATAATGTTCGAACACAGTGTATGTTCGAAAACCCTACTGCAAACCGACGTTAGTGATATGGTCCTGTAATTCAGCGGATTATTCCTACTTCCCTTTATGGGTGACGGTGTGACTTGAGCAATTTTCCAGTCTTCAGGTACGGATCTTTCTGTGAGTGACCAGTTGTATATAACTGCTAAATATGGAGCTATTGTATCAACATACTCTAAAAGGAACCCGACTGGTGTACAATCCGGACAGGAGGCCTTGCCTTTATTAAATGATTTAAGCTGCTTTGCTACACCGATTATATCTACTTCTATATTTCTCACCTTGGAACTGTTCTTGACTGAAATTCAAGAATATTTGCTTCGCATTCATTGGTGAAGGAGTTTGGGAAAACCTGTTTAATAACTTTGGTTTAGTGGCACTGTCATCACTGACTTCACCGTTGTCATCAATGAAGGTATTGATTACATCGTGCCACTAGTGTGCTTTATGTATTACCAGAATCTCTTTGGGTTTTCTGCCATATTCAGAGGCAGAATTTCGTTGTGGAAATTATTAAAAGCATCTCGCATTGAAGTACAAAATATATTTAGAACTTCTGCAAAACTTCGCCAATCTTGAGGACTGTGTGTTATTTTAAATGTGGCATGATTTTTTTCCTTGCTTCTGCAACAGCGATCTGACCCATTTTATGTACCATCACTTATTAATTTGATACATCTCTCTCAATTGCCGCCGATACTATCTTTTTGGAATCATTCCACATTTTTTCTACGCTTACATGATCAGATCGGAAGGAGTGAAGACTTTCTCTTAAAAAGACGTTAGGAGCATTATTATCATCTTCTTTAAATAGATATACTTTGCGTTTCTTCTCGATGGTTGTAGGTGTTACAGTATTCAGCCTCGCAGTAACTGGCTTCTGGTCGCTAATACCTGTATTCGTCACGATACTCCCTATGTGTCCAAGATTATTTGTTGCTAAGAGGTCAAGTACGCTTTCGTAGCCATTTACGCTTAGAGTGGGCTCATGAATTAATTGTTCAAAACAATTTTCTCATAAACTTTACTCGTGAACCTACGACAGATAAGCAGTTCGTTCATAAAGCTATGACCGTTGGTGCCGTTGTTGAAATCGGCATATTTCGCGAGTAGTGGATAATTTTCGTGTCATTGTCGCCTCCTGCCAACGTTTGCGGTCTATCAGTGTGTAGCACAGACGTAGGCAGAAAGCCGTAAATAACGTGTGTGTCGTCAGCTCTGACCCACACACGGAACTACTTCTCCCCGCACTCCTTCAAGCTATTGAGCTGCTTCCCACTCTCCGCGTGCAGTAAGGATCAATTACTTCGGGCACAGAGCGGAAACTTGTTTCTCTATCATGTTCAGTTCCAGCAGCGGCAAGATGGCACTGCGCCTAAGCAAAACTTCCACTGGTCTGCGTTACGAGCTGCAAACCTATGGCGAGCCGAGGGTTGGCGTAAATCTTCGAAAATGCTTCCCCGGCGGAGTCTAATACGAATGCCTCGCTCCCTGTCTCCTACGAATATCTCACGCGGGTCGCGGGCCAGAGGCTGAACTGAAACCAATCGCGGGCCGGATACCGCCCGTGTTGTACAGCAAACTGCAATGTTTGATCTTAGTCACTTAAAATGGTTCACACCGATTTGTTAACAAAGTAGCGTGTGACCTTTGAACTTCCACAGCAGTCGGTCGCACCATGGGCACGTTAACGCTGTAGTGCTGTAGTAGTACACCACCACACAGCTATTTTCTAATAAGTAAATGTTAGTAGCATTAATTAGCTTTGGGACATAAAGCCTTAACAGAGTGCACAGTTCACAACATGACATTCTCAAATGACATTCTCAAATGACATTCTCAAAGTGAGGTTTGATTTGTTATTGTGTGTCCCTGATTCGCTGCTTTCAGATAGTAACTTTTTGTTTTGAAAGAGCTCCTGTTCGTGATTAACGTACAGAAACGCAACAATTAATTTTCATGGCAAGTAGTTGGCAGTAAATTTTGCAGGAAAAATGCGCTAGTCTACTCTGTGTGTTGGGTGATTGTGCCTGCGATAAAAAAACATTGTTTCTCTTCCTATTTTTTTTTTTTTTTTGTTTAAAAAATGGTTCAAATGGCTCTGAGCACTATGGGACTTAACATCTGTGGTCATCAGTCCCCTAGAACTTAGAACTACTTAAACCTAACTAACCTAAGGACATCACACACATCCATGCCCGAGGCTGGACTCGAACCTGCGACCGTAGCAGTCGCGCGGTTCCGGACTGAGCGCCTAGAACGGCTAGACCACCGCGGCCGGCTTTTGTTTGTCATACTGGGTCATTTGTCTTGCCTCAGTGCCGCATAATAGAATTTTAATGATGTTTTGTAATTTACGTTTTATGAGAAATTAAAAAGCGATTATGGTATTTAATTGATAGAAAGTACAACACAGGTAAATTTCGACCGTAGTTCATGACTGTTACCTGTGTCAGAAATCGATTGTAGTTCAGTTAAGGCAACGATCGATAAACTACTGGTAAAAATTGATCGTAGTTCCAGAATTTTGATCTGGAATACTTGTCAATATAAGATTATTTCATCTAATCTTCGATTTTAGTTTTATAGTGGTAGTTCAGGAGATACGAAGCCCACAGAGAAGCCAAGTAAGCTGATACCAGATAGGCAAACAAACCAAACAAACAGTAGGGCCAAAGGTCAACCAAGTAACTAAGTAATTACTGAAAGGGAAGCATGATATTGTGTCGTAAATTGAAACACGGAGGCTAACAGATAATTCTTAGCGCATGAACTCGTTGTCTTTAGATTTGTTTATGGACAGGGTCTGCCTTGGGCAGAAAAAATTATTACTTGTATTTCCAGAAAGAATACGAATAGAAATAAAAATTGAGTTCTGCTCAAGGTGGACACTTTTCAAAATCAAATCTATTAGCAAAAAAACGGTTCAAATGGCTCTGAGCACTATGGGACTTAACATCTGAGATCAACAGTCCCCTAGAACTTAGAACTACTTAAACCTAACTAACCTAAGTACATCACACACATCCATGCCCGAGGCAGTATTCGAACCTGCGACCGTAGCGGTCGCGCGGTTCTAGACTCAAGCGCCTAGAACCGCTCGGCCACACCGGCAGGCCAAATCTATTAGCAAGCAAACACGAACAGAATAACTTCAACTACAAGTTCATTGTCTTTAATTATGTGACATTATTTTACGAAAGGTGCGGAAGAGTTCCAGAAAACAGCTGATCCAGAGCTTGGGCAAAAGAATACGGCTACGCCAGAAGCAATAGGTCGTACTCACTGTACTTTCACATGGACAATGTGATGGACGGAGAGCGACAGGAAAATAAACAGTTACTACAAGTTACAGAAAAGGCGGTCTGCAACCAACGAAATATCAGCAGTAAGTGCTACAGAAAACAGACAGTTCAGATCTAGCTCTGTAGGTCTCTACACATATTAATGTAGACTTTGGCACATATGTATCAGCGGGTCGCGGATTCCACTTGTAAAGTGATTTCGTCCAGTTCTGGACGTTGTCTCGATGTTCAATAACAAGCAGCTAGTTCTACAGCGTAAAGTTATCTCTGTCGAGCATCCAGAATTCCGATCTTCTTTCGGGGCTTGTTCTGTCAAAGATTAGGATTCGGTCGGGGAATTGGCTATCTAAGGAAGGGGAGTTTTGTGCTATCTCCCACTAAGCATCGCGTACAATGGAATGAGGGAAAAAATGCTATCACTGGCGGAAAATGATCATATTTTAGGGCGGTCAACCATATAATTCCTGCCTTACAATATTACGGTAGATATGGTGAATCGGACGTCGGTATAAATGCTGCTTTCCTAAAGAACCAACGCCCTGGTATTGTAATAAATATACACCACAGTACACAGACATACCCATCGGCTCACTGATCCTGAAGTTCTGCAGTGTAAATGTGTCTAACAGTATTGTATGTTGACACCCAGCTACTACAGTTATGGGCTTGGTGCAGTTGTTTACATTGTGGTACTCCCACATCTGTTTTCATTTCAGATGGTTGCTGCGATGCTGCTTTCTCTTCTACCAATGGTCCATGACGCAGTATCTTAAAGAATTTAGATACCAAGCAAAATCTTAAACACCGTTCTAAGCACAGAAGGATAGTACTCAAAACAAATTCTTTCCCTCTTACTTCAATGAAGATGTGTTAACGCCCTAACTACGCGACTTGGTAGTTGGTTTGGGAATATCTGCTCAGGAGGCCTACCGTTCACTTCTCTCTTTCTTGAACTTTTTAAATACTTACGGTATCACCTGATACGTTGGGAGTGATTTTATAGGAATTAAGCCAAATTTGCCTTCAGATACGTACCGTACAGAATATTCAGAACACAATTCGGTATTTATCGCTTACGTTTAATATGAGTACTCATATACACTTTGAATACCAGTGATGTAAGAACATAACGTAAAAAGTAGTATAGAATTACAACATTAACACTTCCACAGGCTGGATAGTAACAGAACCATTATGTCGGTATTTGTAGCAACATAACAAATTTCAGCTCTTGAAATTAAAAAAGCAAATTGTTGGAAAGAAATAGCATGTATGATAAAGGGAGTTGCTGAAGGCGACGTTCCAAAAATAAAGTACAAACAATAAAGACTAAAATGGAGAAAACAATAGATGTAAAGTAGCCCGATTACTCACTCAACACCTCTCCTGCGTTGTCCTAGTTCTAGACACTGTTATTAGCCTTTGTAACGAATATTGACAATGTACGGCATGCTAGTAACTTTCTGCGTTTCAAAATGCCATCCATCTCATTAACAAATCCGTTAAAAATACCTGAGAATAAATAGTGAACTAATCCCATTCGTTTTTTCAGCGTTTTTTGAAAAATGGTAGTGTTGTGCCTCGATTTGATACATTTAGTCCTATACGATATAGAGAATGAGGAACAAAGGGAATCAGTGGATGGGAATTCGTGACTCCCTGCCATACAGAGCACTATGGCAATGCAATGGCGAAAGTTGACACTTTCTGCGAGATTGGGACTCGTACTCCGATTTATCGCTTTTCATTAGCGGTTGCCTCAACCACTTCGGCAATATGGACGCGGTCCCTGACGAACTAAAATTTGCGACTTACCTCACACTGAAACATACAATCCCACACCCATTAGCCCCTTACTCGCGTATTATTGCTTCTCGTAAGAGTTCTGACAGTATTAGCGCATCCTTCGTGCTCTTACAGGAATTGTATAACGTTAAAAAAAAAATCGATGTCCAATATTCCAGTCACAGACACCACCGAACGAAACTTAATTATTTATCCATTCATCCTAATACAACTATCGTACCCAACTCATGTTAACAGATCCTTAATATTGGGCAACTACTCATTTTGAGAAAAATTTGTGGTAAAATTTCCTGACGATAGAAAATATTTTCCTTCATTGGATAATGTAGCGACTATTCATAAACGATTTCCCCCAAATATATAGTACGTCCAGGACCTGACCAGAAATGAAAGTAACAAATGGTTCAAATGGCTCTGTGCAATATGGGACGTAACTGCTGAGGTCATTAGTCCCCTAGAACTTAGAACTACTTACACGTAACCAACCTAAGGACACCACACACATCCATGCCCTTGAAAGTACGAGTAATATTAGTGGAAGCTGCGAATGGTCATAAGTTTAAAAAGAATAGCATTCTTGGTGCGAGTCGGCCGAATCATGAGTGTTCTATGTTGTCGTAGTTTCCAGGTAATGATTGACGCAGGGGGAGTAGTATAAAAGTAATATGTTGGTCGTAGGCTCGACTCCTTATGTGGAAATATCTTGTTGCTTTTGATTGTTACGTAAGTTAACTGCAAATACAGCGAAATAATGATCAATGTATTGCATTTAACATTTTCATGAAAGTCATGTAAAGGAACGGCAAAGAAGACTTACGATCGCCAGTCAGTTTCCAAGGAAGAACTTGCTTACAGAGGTCACGAGGCTCTGCAAATAACTTACCAAGAACGTATTATAATTAAAGTATACAGGTAAAAATGCGACGTTTATAAAGTGTGCAATATGCCGAGAAAGTTATTGCCTCTCATTCTAACAACGAACAACACACCAAGTGCAAATAACAAAATAAGAAATGAAATATAATAAAATACAGAATACAATATAATGCATAAAATATAAATAAATGTCTATAAAATATGATACGTTGGGTTTTACAATCCATTCCTGGAATTTTATCTGCCACCCAAAATTTTTCTTCTTTTCCTTCTTTTCCTTTTCATGCCTTTTTTTTACAATATCAATAAATACTGTAATGAGCATTATTTGCAGTGTAATTAACATAAGAATTAAAAATTGAAAAATAATTTGTCGCAGGAACTAGATTCCATTTCCGTCGTATTGCCGTTCTGTAATCTTTCAGCTACGCCTGCCGCAGCCTAGAACTACACTAACATAAATGGTCCCTGTCTTGTCCGACCAGCACCAAAAAGTCTATTTTCCTCTAAACGCTTGGCCATCTAGAGCTTGCACTTCTGTTCCTTTGATTTCTGGTCAGGTCATAGATACACAATAAATATGGACGAAACCAGTGATAGAGTTCGCGTGGACCCTTTATAGAGCCGAATCTTTCACGGAAGGCTCTAAGGAAACTCGCCGCCCCCTCAGTGTCTCGCCATCTGCACGATCTAACGACACTGTAGGATGTGAAAGTGTCTAAAGGAATTGTCTCCCGCTTGATGTGTTGCAGTACTATGACCGCTCGTTTCCTAGTGATAAATCATGCACAACGTAGATAGGAATTCGCGAGTTCAAGTCCACACCTTTCTCTATTTTTTAAAACAGATTTTGGGCAGTATGTTGAAGGTATCAGTTTCATGGAATCTTATTGGTAATTTGAATCGCTTTCCAAATCCCCAGTAATTGCAACATGTTCCTCGAATGCGCTTGTGGCTGCCTTAAGATCAGAACAATATATGCACGTTTCCGTTCGCAGCTCGTGGTCTCACGGTCGCGTTCTCGCTTCCCGAGCACGCGGTCTCGGGTTCGATTCCCGACGGAGTCAGGAATTTTCACATGCCTGTAGATGAGGGGTGTTTCTGTTGTCCTCATTTCATCATCATTGCTGAAAAGTAGCGAGACTGGACTGAGAAAAGGTTGGGAATTTGTACGGGCGCTGATAACCGCGCAATTGAGCGCCCCACAAACCAAACATCATAGTTTCCGTGCCCTATAAGAGCCACGGGCCACCTCGACTCGCCACCGATTGTTTAGGGCCGGCCGCCATCCGACGAGGTGAACGCGGTGCGGTACATCTTAGGCCCGTTTATTCTCTCCCAACAATGAGCATAAAATAGCTTCTCGTTACTCTTCAAATTTTCTGCATGAAATAACTTCGACGAACCGAGTGAACACTGTGCGATTACACAAGACGTGTAGGTTGCTACGACTGCAGTTATGAAGTGTCATTTTCTTATTTGAAATTCTAGTACTTCTAGTTCAGTTCCGTATTGCATTATGCATACTTAAATCTTACGAAAATTATGCAAGCATTACAAAATAGACACGCAAAAATGAAAGTAAAAATTTTGCGACGCATTGCTCTCTTTGGGTTTATGGGAGGGCTGCAGGTAGTGGAAGCAGACTGCAACATTTGTATCGTATGTGGGACGAATGTTACCGTACATATCGCATCACAAAACAATTTTCGTGTTTCAAGTAAGGTGGCTGTTGCATTAATGATTTTTCTGAATTCAAGAAGACTCAACAACTGACATACATTATGCGCTGCAATATTTGCTTTCAACGGAGTAGGTATGGCCGGCCGGAGTGGCCGAGCGGTTCTGGGCGCTACAGTCTGGAACCACGCGACCGCTACGTCGCAGGTTCGAATCCTGCCTTGGGCATGGATGTGTGTGATGTCCTTAGGTTAGGTAGGTTTAATTAGTTCTAAGTACTAGGCGACTGATGACCTCAGAAGTTACGTCGCATAGTGCTCAGAGCCATTTGAACCATTTTTGAGTAGGTACGATGGTTGCGTGTAGGAGTGCTGTATTCTCTAGTCCAAAGCTACAAACATAAGATCAGCGATTAGTACTAAATATTTCCTTGAGCGTCATTATTCCGCCCATTGAGCAGACCTAAGAAATATTGTTATTGATGACGATTTATGGCTAAGCCCCAACAAAAGACCTCTCCTCGAGTACATTAAAATGTGAACAAATAATATTTTGCATTTAGTGACAAAAAAGGGTGTTGCGCATTGCCGGCCGGTGTGGCCGTGCGGTTAAAGGCGCTTCAGTCTGGAACCGCATGATTGCTACGGTCGCAGGTTCGAATCCTGCCTCGGACATGGATGTGTGTGATGTCCTTAGGTTAGTTAGGTTTAAGTAGTTCTAAGTTCTAGGGGACTTATGACCACAGATGTTGAGTCCCATGGTGCTCAGAGCCATTTTTTGTTGTGCATTATGAGCTCCTCAACAGGCATGTATGTATTGCATCTGAGATTTTTGCCAACAAAAAAATTAAAAAAATCAACAAAACTGCAATAACTGTTGTTACTACACGATAACGCAATCTGCTGCATTCACAAACAAAGCTTTCCAGGAGCATCTTCGAGAAGCCGTCCTTCGCGCATTTATTTACTTGAACTGATGCCCTCCAAAATTTCCTTGACGAGCAACCATCGTAAAAAAAAAAAAAAAAAAAAAAAAAAAAAAAAAAAAAAAAAAAAAAAAAATTCCAAGTGAAAATACACTCCAAACCTGGCTTGAAAACATCTTTAATTCTAAACAAATAGGTTTCTATACGCTTTGAATTGGGAAACAACCTGAGCTTTGGCAGAATGTATTAGATAATGTTACAGAAGATACTGTTTGAAATTATCTCTGCTATTTTTACTTTCGTGTTCAATAAACGAGCGAAAAAATGCTATTAAAATGCAATAACCTTAGGATAAAACATGATTGTAATAAAAATTAAAGTAACTGTAATGCGAGTAGGTCTAAATCGTCATGAACATGTAATGTATTACACACTCCGGAATTCAAAACGGTCTGTGTTTACGAGCTATCCAGCGTCATACTCAGTATTTATGGGAATATGCCAATGGGAGTAAAAACGTAAAGGAGCTGAAGTAAGAAATTATTAGTCGTAGAATTTAACAAGTAAAATTGTGTATTCATTGAAACAAAAAAATTATGTTAGCAGAAGCAGAAAACAGGATTATCAAGTGTTCAGTGTCATACTTCTTGGCACTTACGCTGTGGAATTCTGGATGTAGGAAGATGACTTATGATACACAAGTTTTCTTAAGAATTTATTACTGATTTTTAATGTGTTCGGTTGTGTCTCTGATATGGAACACCACCAAAAACAGGCCTCTATCGAATCTGGATCAGAGACCCAACACATCTTCACTTGACACTGTGACCACAGTGCCGCAGAACTAGCAAAGAGCTGCAGCATTTGCCCGTCCCATATTGCACCAATGGTGTATACGATAAACGGTAACATAATAGACGAGGTCAGCTGCAATAGAAAGAATTACCCAGACTCAAAACTATAAAATAATAACGTGCTGTCACAATTTAAATTAATCCGCCTTATTGATTGGAAATCAAGAAAATATCAAGTGTTTGTAGCTGGACATTTCTTTGCCGTCCAGGAAGTAACTCGACGATCACACAGCTGCCAGACATATTCTCCGTTTTTGCCAAGTTTAACTTACACCACCAGCAGGAAGAATATGTTTCGCCAATGATGTTTTCCTTAAGCGGGTGCCCAAATGACTCCAGCTTGCTTCTAAAAGATGCAGCTCCCAAGGGCTCGAATACGCAAAGTACATTGCACAATAAAATTAAAGGTTTACTTTTCTGAAAGCTCATAATGTCTTGAAATTCGGCTGAAAGACGCCTACAAACTTCGTCTTCAGTGGGGCAAGAAGGTGTGTCCCTGAGACGTCACGTTCAGGCTTGTTACGAATCAAACAGCAGGTAACCCCTTCGACGCAGTATAAGTTCTACATGCACACGAATGGGCGCTATAGCCGCAGCGGAGCAGCACTCAGCAGAATGGGTGTCGAACTCCGTGGAAGTACATATATGAAGTGAGCAACAGTGGTTTGCAGGTGGCACCGAGGGCTTTGGCGAGCTGGATGATCTTAGAGGGAGTCTTTTTCCGTTTAATTCATTGACAAGTTAATATTGCGTCGCGACAGTGACCACGTCACATCGCTGAAACAGAGTACCACATCTGCATCTACATGTTTAACCTGCAATCCACACTTAATAGCCTGACATAGGATTCAGCAAATCGTTTTCAGGCTGTTTCCCTGTGTTTCCATTCTTGAATAGCGCACGGTAAAAGTGAACACTTCACTCCTTCTGTGCGAGCTCTACATTCTTTTATTTTATTACTATGGTCATTTGTCCCAACGTGCGTTGGCTTCAACAAGATACTTTCGCATTCAGAGGTAATAGTTGGCTTCCTAAATTTCGTGAAAAGATCTCACCACAGCGAAAAACGCCTTTGTTTTAATGATTTACAACCCAACTTGTGAACAACACCTGTGACACCCTCTCCACTTTTTGTCGATAATACAGAATGAGCAACCCGTCTTTGAAGAATTTCGATGTCCTTCGTCCATCCTATCTGACATATATGCCACACCACGCAGGAGTATTCCAGAAGACGACCGACAAGCCTTGTGTAGGCATTATCTTTAGCAGACCTGTTGCATCTTCTAAGTATTCTGTCAGTAAAACGCTGCATTTGATTCGTTTCCTCACAACTTTATTATGTGACCGCTCCAATTATAGTTCGTAATTGTAGTTCCTAGGTATTCAGATGAACTGAAAGCCATTAGATTTGTATGATTCATCATGTGACAGAAAAATTAACGTATTCCTTTTAATCAAACTACCTAGGAGGGTCTGCTCATATTATCTCGTAAATTTTTATATAGATCAAGAACAGCAAACGACCTGTACAATCCTTTGGAACATCACATATCTACTCTGTGATACTCAACGACTTTCCGTCGATTACTAAGAGCTATGACGTTCCTGACCGGATACCACCGCAGGAATGAAAATACATTAAAGCACTGATAGCAAAATATGAACATGCAGGGAGAAATTTCGTAAGCTAGGATTAATGTAAGGCTGATCATCAAGAACGACCTAAAAACCGGACTCAAAAATCCATGGATAAAATGGCACATGGAATGTGCACTGGTAATAAATGAAGTTAAATTTTTCCTGTGTAGTAGCAACACCTATTTATACCGTCGTTTAGTCAAATGCATAATTATAGATCGTAGCTGCAGTTTTTCAATTTGTAAGTAACTACTGTAAATAATACTACTCAGCACAGCTCGCTTAACACTTTATCTTGTCTTTCCTAGCACAATTCCTGCATATGTAATGGTTCTTTATGCATCTCGTTTCGTGATTGATATTTTTACATATTAAACAATGGTGACTTTCCATTACAGTTATGCACCCCAGTTAAAAAACAATATCTCACTTTAAAAACCATGTTTCAGTTTGAATAATCTGACTTAATTAATTCCATAATTCATAAGCTGCTAATGATACAAAATTACAACATATATTGCTGTTATATTCAAAATAATAGTGCAGATAGTTACGTAACAAACACTAACGTCCGCTGTGAAACTCGAATTACAGTCACTACATAGGTTTTGTATATTACACCTGGGTAAATAGCTCACCGAAAGCCTACTTCCACTGCTCTAAAATATTCTGACCATTAGTTATTTAAATAAATCGGTACTTCACTCTGACTCGCATGTGTTTGACATAGTTTAGCGCCATCACAAAACAGTGACTAAGGAAAGTTTCTGTTAAATTTCTATTACACTGGTAAAGAAACAAAAGTAATAGGGGGATGGCGGCATGAGCGCAAGTTTGATATCAAATTGATATGCAAATTAATTAAATAGATCAATTAACTACCCCAATCCCAACACCCCCACCCACGTCCGCCCCCAACCCCACCCCGAGATGACATCACATGTTTTCCTCAGGCAGCTTGTGGGTTCCCCACCTCTTCCTCGCCCCTCCTCCTCATTCTCACCCACCTACTCTGCTGGTGAGAATTTCGCATTTAGGTGAGCGTTTTGGACTTTCCCACTTGATAATCACCCTGCAGCCCAGGAAATAGAAGCCAATACATTTTACCACAAATAATGGAAAAATCTTCACTTTTATAGTTACACATCGAAGTTGTCATAAAAAAAGCATTCGTAATCAACAGATCATAATACAAATCGTGTACAGGCGAAAATCATCATCCAAAAAGTCTTCAGCAGGAGAGAGGGGTGGTGGTTGACCGTGTGTTCCCCTCAATGTGCGGCCAGGAACTGGCAAAATTATAGGCACTCCTACTTCCTCTCATCTGTTCCTCCCTCTCTCTCTCCACCTACATGGAGACACAGGTTCTTTCAAATGGTCAACTGCTGCTGTGCACCGCGCATTTATCTGCAGCGAAACCACCACCCCCTGTGGTACTGGTATCATCCTGCCCACCTTGAAGCGACAGTCCAAGTATTGCCCCTTTACCAACACAAAACGCTGTATACCCAACTAAACAAAACAAGATAAATGATGGCCGCCCCAAGTGCATCTTGTCTGTACATCTAAAATGTATCCACACCACAATGCCCCACACGCTGCCCCCTGGTTGGGGCGCAGCTCCGTTGGAGGACTTACACACATAAAGCTCACAGCCCCTGCTAGCTGTTCTGTGTGGAAGATATTTTTATTTATCGTCAAAATAATGTCGTACAAGTGAGTGTGTATTGAAAAGGAAAATACAATAGCAGCGATATAAATGTTCTCTTTCCACTAAAATAGGCACAGTCAATTTACTGTTGGTTTCATGAGCAAAACTGGTATAGTTTTTACGTTCATCTGCAGGATATAATTAGATCTCATTATTTTGGGACATCCAACAAAGTGAAAAAAAAAAACTACAGCACCACCGTCGATTACAGATGACCTGATTCCAGATGTTCGGCTATACACCATTTACACATGTCTACCCTGCATAAAATCGAAAAAAAGTCTTCCACTGTTTGCTGCGAATACTATGGATCACAGCAAAATATTTACCTTATTTCGAAACTGTCATCAGAGTAAAGAAAAAGCTAGATTTTAAACTCTGAAGAAAAAGCATCTATATTAAGCAATGTCTTTCAGCATGATGGACAAATTACACGACCTGAGAGCATCTCTCACATTCAAGTCAGAGTCTGTAACTAAATTGTCATTCACGTGTGAATTACAAACGTTTCAGACATGTAAAATAACATCACAGAATACAGCCTTTCACACCATTTGCTCCCATGTTGAAAAAAAAACTATTTTATGTTCAACAACAACAAGCTCTAATTCAAGAGGACATTTCTGTTTTGTACACTATGGCAGGTCCCATTTTACCAGTGTCATGGTGTATCACGTTTACGAAATACATTGTGAGATCTTGTAATGGAACCTCCTATAAGATTTTACAGCAGCTCTCTCTTTCGATACATCAAAATCAAATACTGTCTGTATGCTCACATTGCTCCATAACTCCCCTCTACTGATATGTCTGTAAGGTTTTTATCACACAGCAGACAACTATTCACAATAGCAGCAGATTCTTACGTTCTAATTTTCTGAGCAATTTGACCATCGCAGCTGCTTTCAAGTAAACTATTCACGAAAGGGGAAAAAGAATATCATTTCTGGGTTCCACAATGAGCTATAATTCAAGTGGCATCTACATTATACAATTTGAGATTATGAAGTATGAAACACCATAGAACTTACAGTAAACCCTATTTTTAAACATGAATTCATGACGTTAGCAATAAAAATACACATGATTCCACGAGAACAGGTGCAGCTGATTTCTTCTAGTTTTATTAGCAAAGTCGGTGTAGTTTTGAGATAACTCTATGCATCTAAAGTTTAATCAGTTACACCGCTACTTGTAAGAGAACTTCCTGTAAGATTTTACCACATCTCTCTCTTCTGATACATTGGAAAAGAAATACCATCTGCATGTTGACTTAGCATATTACATACAAATGTAATGCTCCATTGGAGATGGTGGCCTGTGGTTGAAGTCGCTTGCAAAGACCTGCATAAAGTTTTGTCAACTATACTAGAGGAAGACCATATCCAATGGACTATCAATCACAAGACCGGGATCCAGTATTCTTCCTGCATAAGCAGTTTAATACATTGTTTTTCAGCTGTAACACATCCAAGCACTACGATTACAGCTGTGTACACTGCCATACACTTTGTTTTTCTACCATGTCTTCAGGGCCTGTGTCATGTGCTTAATCGATATTAACATGTTATAATCTATTAACTCTCACTGAAAGCTGAACATTGCATGGTGTAAACTATGCAGCTCCCACAACACGTAGCTTGGTAGAAACAAAACACAGAGGCGCTACTTTTCATTGACAGAACTGTGGAAGATACCACAACACATGCAAACTGAAAGAGTTTGTGGCATTATACAGGATTTCCAACAGCCATCTGAAGGTGATGACTTATACAGCTATCTCATCTGCCACAGTCATGGGGTAGCAAATGTCTGTGATCCGTTTCATAGAGCATTGTTTCCTTATTTTGCAGTCATGTATACAGTTACTGTTCAGGTGTTGACCATGGATGGAAGGTGCTGTTCACAACATGTACGACGTAGAAAAAATTAAAAAAAGGTAGCATTATCTAGTTGGTGAAAAAAACAAGAACATGTGGTGGGCATTACAGCACATGCAAATAGGATGAGTCTCCAGCATTGAGGAACACTTCCAAACAACTGCCAGAATGTGATGAGCTCTACATTTAATCCAGTCATACACAGTGACAAGTAGCAGATATCCAGTGTTCTGCCAAGGCTCTCGCCATCTCAGCCAAGTGGTGGCAGTCGATCATTATGTGATAATCAAAAGTGTACCAGTGAATGGATGGGACGCTAAAGATACCATAGATATGAGGTGATGTACTGTAATATGCACTGCATTTGATAGCGTGATCAGTTTTAGCAATTTTACCAATATATCTGCAACTTCAGTGCCAGCCAGTGACACAGCAAATTGCATCCCAGTTTCTTCATCATCGCTAAATCACCTCTCCACTATTTTGTAAGTACCATATACCACTCCACCACATTGCATGTACCATATACTAGCTTGTGAATGCAGACAGATGACTGTGCAGTATGTCTATTCAGCTATATACACCAAAGGATACCAGAGAGCGTCTTATACCGATACAATTAGGTTATCTACATATTTCCAGCACATCGATTACAGCGCAGAATTTACGATTACGACTGGCCACCTTTCCTTGTGTAGATGGGTATCACAGATTATTTTCGGATTCGTAGGATAAAGGCACAGAGTGGCAGATCCTTCCCACATTGTCCTTGACCCATCCTCCATGCAACTTGGTGGCCAGTTTAATCTGCAACTGACCAGAAGTACGAGGGCCTACATTACTACATTCCATGTCTCGTGAAGGAACAGGGCGCGCTGTGTCTATAACTGCTGTTCAGCGAAGACTATTTCTCACCTGTCCTACCCATGTTACCTATCCAAATTCACAGGATCTCTCCAGATGCGTGCATGTCGAGGAGGTTAGCACATCTTACCGGTGTATAGTAGACATGAGAGTATTGCAGTGATATAACAAAATGGTTCAGATGGCTCTGAGCACTATGGGACTCAACTTCTGAGGTCATTAGTCCCCTAGAACGTAGAACTAGTTAAACCTAACTAACCTAAGGACATCACAAACATCCATGCCCGAGGCAGGATTCGAACCTGCGACCGTAGCGGTCCTGCGGCTCCAGACTGCAGCGCCTTTAACCGCACGGCCACTTCGGCCGGCAGTGATGTAACAGATGAATAACGAGAAACATGTGGTTTATGTATGATGGTGCTCCAAATGGATGGGGTTCGAAGCATTTCATGAAAATCATCTGTGATATCAATTTTGGAGTATTATTCCACTCTCTGGAGTCAGCACCAGGAAGCTACTGGCATGATAGAAATTATCATACAGTATGAATACACAGCTGGCCGGAGTGGACGAGCGTTTCTAGGCGCTACAGTGTCGAACCGCGCCACCGCTACGGTTCGGATCCTGCCTCGGGCATGGATGTGTGTGATGTCTTTAAGTTAGTTAGGTTTAAGTAATTTTAAGTTCAAGGGGACTGATGACCTGAGAAGTTAAGTCCCATAGTGCTCAGAGCCATTTTAACCATAAATACACACACTCAATGGCTACACAGTTCTGCACCTAAAAATGTTAAATTGTTAAATCCATATGGTTTCGGAAGTATTATCTATGCACAATGCAACGATCTTAGTACTCTAATGCAGGATAGATTTGTATAACATCAGATATGCAACTATCCTCCGCGTTTCCTACCTCAGGTACTACAGTGACAAAGGATAAAATGTTAAAATTTATCCTTCTGCTCTATTCTGTTGTCCAAGGAATGTATTGTCAGTGTACATCCACCACTGGAGCTGCTTATAACACAACTAGAATGATGTCAGGAAACTTCTGTTCTGTCTGTTATGAAATTAATGGATTATATCCCCCTTTTTAAATTGGAAACATACGTACCCCTGATCGTACTTCCTGTGTCAATTGTGCTTATTATCAGTAGTAGTATCGGTTTTGATGGATGTGGCTATGTCTCACTAGGAAATAGAGCGAGATATAACCGACATGAATATTTTCGGTAGCTCATACCCACGCCCTGCTGCATAAAAATGCACACAAAGATGTAGCAACTACTTATGAGGGAGTAAGCACCATGATCAGCTGCCATAGGAGACGTATCAGTCTTATTGCTGTTTACAGTAGCATCACCAGGGCTCTGGTAGCATTCATCTTGCACAAAGAAGTCCTGGGCTGATGTTAGGTAGGTTTGCTCATGTGTAGGATAATATAGGAATTTCGTCCTACCACTACGTCTCTCGTGTACACCCCTCTCACACTGTTAGAGGTGATGTATGTGGCATCGATCCACTCTCTTACAGTACACTCTATGGAATGGCATAAGTCTGGTTAACACATTGATTCATCTTCTTAATATTTAAGTAATAACATTGCTTGTGACAACCAACAGTAATTCAGTAATATCTATATCGAGTAGCATGTGTAGAAACACAGTTATGGATTTGGATACATACTTTTCACCGGCCTTAACACAGCGCCTCTGTGTAATACAGGCTCGTAGTAACTGTGAACCAGTGGCGCTAGCGCCCGCGATCGCCCGAGGCCAGTACACCGGGCGAATTCTTATGTTGCAGTGGCCGAGACGTGTCGCTTAGCTGACCGTGCGGTCGGCCCGCCACGCCTCGCCATGCCGCTGTACGCGCGCTTCGTACAAAACCCCTGATACGACACAAAGGCGTTATTTAACAGACGTTAGGCTGCAGTGGATCGAGATGGATGGTCAACAGCAGCAGACAAAAAAAAAAAAAGAAGGAGCGGCGCTCTCACTCTATTAAACCCGAGTGAGAAATTAATTTCTTTGTACTGGTGTCGAAAATCGTGCCAAATGTTTTGTATGTCATCGGAACTTCATGTATTTCAAAAAGTACTCGATTGAACGGCACTTTAATACCTGTCACAAAGATCAGTTCGAAAATTTGTCGCAAGAGAAACGCCAGTCAAAGAATAAAGAACTGAAAGAAATTTTCAAACAGCATTAAAGTGAAGAAAATGTTTCCTATCTTATGACTCTTTACTATTTATAGAGATGATAAATAAAACTACATTTTATAGTCTAATGTCACTTAGCCATGTGACAGTTATCGAATATCAGATCGTCAGCAACAAGGATCATTTATTTCCAGTTAATTTTGTTTATTTGGGTTGCATTTATGTTTCAGGTGCGTTATTTTTTGCCACTTTCTGAAAAGCCGTCACACACGCTCTCTCGGACAGCAAAGTGTCATTAAGAGTCATTTTTTGTTTTTGTGTATTTGTGTTTTGATGGATGAAAAAATATACGTTGTAGTTTGATCTATGTTTTCAGTTAATTAAATAGTAAATAAGCTAACAGATAAAAATTTAGTTTGTGATCACATTTCTATGCCCTTGCTATCGTCTATGACCGCTTTTCAGAGGAACTGGGGGAAAACGCCCCTAAAACCAATTTCTTTGTTAGTTTTTTATTTGGGTTTCAATAAATGAAACAATTAATTGTTAAAATGATAAATGTGTTTTAAAAACAGGATTGTACAATTTTTTAAGTGTTTGGTGAGCAAAGTTTGCGCGCAAGTTACAAATCTCGCTGAGAATGGCGAAAGCAGGGATTCCCTTCATGGCTGGGAACCTCATCAAGGATTGCCTGGTCGACTCCGTGGCCTTTATTTGTCCAGCAGACCTCACGGAAAAAATCTAAAAAATAAATCTTTCGTCTGAAATTGTTGCTCACTGAGTCGAAGATATGGCCTCAGATATGGAGCAGCAATTAATGCAGAAAGCGGCAAACTTCGTTTCATTTTCTGTCGCTCTTAACGAATCCACGGACGCTGAGGATATATCCCAGCTCGTCATATTCATTCGGGGCGTCGACGACAATCAGCGTGCCACCGAAGAATTTCTCAACCTTATACCATTAAAAGACACAACCACGGTTTTTCTAGCTATGGAAAATGTGTTCGAGTCAATGGGTTTAAAATGGGAACGCCTGACCAGCGTAACAACGGATGCAGCCCCTGCGCTACGAGGGATACGCACTTGATTCCTGGGTTGCGTCAGGTAAAAGATGGCGGCAGTCGGCTGTTCCTTACTCGTCCATTGTCTGTTACACTAGCAGGCATTTTCTGCGAAGATTGTCAACTTAAGAAATGTTATGGACACAGTTGTTCGAAAGGTTAATTATCCTCACTCACGTGGACTCATACATCGGCAATTTAAAGAATATCTGGCTGATATCGAAGCGTTATAAGGGGGGCTATCGAAATTCGCACCAAGGAAGATCTTATCAACCGATATTGCGGCTACAATCTCAGCAAGGCTTGGGACCCGGTATTTAATGTAATTAAGAAGACTCTCAGCAAAAAGTACGAACTGGCGACCAGGGCGGACGTAGCAAGCACATCGGCGCTACGACAGATTCCGACGCCCACGTCTTCACGACCGCCGGCGCGCGGGCGCGGACGGCGAAGAGTGCGGCCCGTGGGGGGATGGGATTTAAATCGGCCGCCCGCCCTCAGGAGCTCAGTTCGTCAGCGCACCTGACGATGGCGACATGTCTGATCACCGAAATATTGTGCCCGTTGGACACTATGAACCGGCAGTAACCCGCGGACTGTTCGAGCACTCTGTTGTTGATTTAGTGCAGACGATTCAAGCATAAAAAAAACACTTATTTTGCGGGAAAAACAGTTGTGTGAGAAAAATTATGCATTAGACAGCATCAAAGGAGGTGTGGATTTTTCAGATTCTGTTCAAATCATTTGCGAATTACAAGAAGAGTTTGAAAACAGATTTTTGAAGATAAGTGAGCTTCAACGACCTTAGCTATATTTGTTCGCCACTTTTCCCTTCGGGCAGAGGACGTCTCACAAGTATTTCAACTATAGCTGATTGATCTGCAGTGCGTTATCCGCCTGAAAGACCGCTTTCTTATGTCAAAAACTTTTGATGACATTTACAGCTATTTTCCGTGAGAGGAGTATCCTCTTTTGCACAAGCGCGCGGTCAAAGTTCTCTCAATGTTTGGTTCCACGTATATTTGTGAGCGCTTTTTCTCCCTTTTAAAGCTTACTAAAAATAAGAGCCGTTCACTACTTAGCGATAAAAACTTGACTGATTCTTTGAGATTAGCAGTCTCCCGGAATATTGTAGCAAACCTAGATTTGATCATTTCCTCGTAAAAGGAAAACGTGTAAAATGTTAATTGTCTTCGTTAACAATGTTGACTGCAAGGATTAAAGGTGTTTATAGCCTTAATTATATTTTTAAATAAATTTTCGAACTTGATCAGTTAAAATTATTGCATACAAATTAGCAAACTAAGGATCCGATGTCCAAACTCTGAAAATGGATACAAAAAGCTGTAGCACGAAGTACAACAAAAAAATATTTATTTGTAACTACTAAGAGTAAGAATGAGATTCTATATCCCTTACGTAAAATTACTTGTAAAATAGTATATCTGCCGGCCGCGGTGGTCTCGCGGTTGTAGGCGCTCAGTCCGGAACCGTGCGACTGCTACGGTCGCAGATTCGAATCCTGCCTCGGGCATGGATGTGTGATGTCCTTAGGTTAGTTAGGTGTAAGTAGTTCTAAGTTCTAGGGGACTGATGACCTAAGATGTTAAGTCCTATAGTGCTCAGAACCCTTTGAACCATTTTTTGGCCGGCCAGAGTGGCCGAGCGGTTCTAGGCGCTACAGTCTGGAACCGCGTGACCGCTACGGTCGCAGGTTCGAATCCTGCCTCGGGCATGGATGTGTGTGATGCCCTTAGGTTAGTTAGGTTTAAGTAGTTCTACGTTCTAGGGGACTGATGACCATAGATGTTAAGTCCCATAGTGCTCAGAGCCATTTTTTTTTGAAACATTTTTTGAATAGTATATTTATGACACTAATTCATTTAAGAAATTGATATATCTTGCAGAAGAAGTCTACTGTACGTATTACGAGTGTGCATATGGAGTACTAATAGAATCAACCAGTGGGACAGAAAACTACTAAGTTGTTTTTTGATTCTTGTTTTGGATATTGTTTTCTAAAACTTTGCGTAGTAATTCTGCCACACGAACATTAATTGCTACCTAAACAGTAAATGGTTTGCTTGTTTTACCACTCATCGACCACTTTTACAGAGCTGCGCTTCCTTTGTTGTTTTGCTTACGTTGGATCTGACCGCCGGACAGTCCAGAGCAGAACAGTCGCACCTACGCCGACACTAGCGACATACACTCGCGGAACTACACTGCCTTGCGCCCGCGGAGCGAGGCAGCGCCCGCCGGGCGCAATTCTTGGATGAGCCTGGTGTAATACTTACATCGCCTCTGTTGAAGATTGTGTTATGAGAACCCTCGTAGTTTACAGGGGAGAGGGGGAGGGTTAAAACCGAATGCAGCCAGAGCACACTATTTATAAGCTTTTCTCGGTCTAGAGTGTCTTGGTATCCCCTACCCATCTCAATTCCTCGCGTTTCGTGGTACTTTCTCTCTAATTTTGTGTATTCTCAGTCGTTTTACATAATTTTGCAGGTTTTTTTCGCAATTTTACATATTTCGTCATATTTACATCAATTTTACCCATTTTCCATCAATTTTTCTAAATTATACCACGTTTTCCTCGATTTTTATCACTTTTATATAGTTTTTCATACTTTTCGATATTTTTCTCTATGTATACGGTCACATTGCTGGTATCCCCATGCATTGTTTGATTTTAGATAAGGACATTAGCCTGTCCTACACACCAGCCTACTAAAAATCCTAAGAATCTCGCTGTTCCCGATGAGCTACATGCATGCATTTAAAATAGGAAGATGATGAAAAGTATAGTAACACTCGCTTCATATGTGGATTATATTCAGTGAGTGGTGCAGACTGGAAACTCTTATTCTGGGAACAAATCAGTGTACTGTTACGACACAGCAGAAAGCTCGTCTGCAGACTCATGTAATGTTGCACTAGATGGAAACTCAAAGCCTTGACACACTTCTGCATGTGCATCTGACTTCCACTATGCCATGTAGGGACCTGAAACAGGGAGTTGACATGTGTACGGAGTTGATTTCTGCTGCTGCTCTGTTATTTTTTCCCATAACTATATGCTCTTATTGCTTACCAGATGAGTTTCTCTACTTTGGTTTACACATTCGATTTAAGATACGTTCCCATAACCACATCAGGACTTCTACAAACTGTACATTTCTGGTACTTTTTTAGTGATAAGTTATTCGTTAGTTAACAGTGTGCTGACTACACTTAGCGTCCTGGAACGTGAGTGTTTCCTTTTCCCGTACCTACAGAGTGCGCACCCTCAGCAACATACTTAATACAAAAACAGTTAGCAAGTTATCTGTTCGAACTGCAACTGTCCACCACTGATAAATCTATACACATACATATAGGGACTATGCATGCATATTACCAGTAGCAAAGTCTCGATTTCAACTGCTTTTACGTTATTTTCGACAGTGCTATGGTCTTGCAAATAACAAAACCTTTTCGCAAAATGAAGGTCGAGGGTGGTTGTGTATCTGATGTTAGACAAATATATCCCTCATAAATGTATTAAGAGCGTTGCATTCCACACGACTAATACTTCAGAAACCATATGGCTTTAAGAATATGGCATTTTTAGGTGCAGGACTGTGTAGCTATAGAAGTGTTTGTTTATGTTCTACGATCATTTCTCTCATGCTGGAAACTTGCTGGTACTGACTCCTGACAGTGGAATAATACTTCATAATTGATAGCGCAGTTGATTTACCGGAAATGTTTCAACTTCCATACATCTGGAGCTCCATATGTATAAACCACACGTTTATTGTTAACCATCAGTTATATCATCGATACACGCTCATGTCTGCTATACACCGATAAAAGGTACTAACCTCTTTGACATGGACTCATCTGGAGAGATCTTGTGCATCTGCATGGGTGCTGTGGGTAAGACTGATGTCGAACATCTTCATTGAATGGCAGTTAGACACACCTCACACTGTTCCTTCACAAGATGTGGAATGTAGTCGATGTAGGTTGCAGAGTAATTAGGCAACCATGTTGCAAGGAGTATTGGTCGAGGCCAGTATGGGAGGGATCTGTCAATCACCAACTATATCCTACGAATGTGAGAACCCTCTGTGACGCCCATCCATATAGGGAAAAGTGGCCAGTCGTAATCGTAAATCTTGCACTACGATCGACGTGCTGGAAATACACTCCTGGAAATTGAAATAAGAACACCGTGAATTCATTGTCCCAGGAAGGGCAAACTTTATTGACACATTCCTGGGGTCAGATACATCACATGATCACACTGACAGAACCACAGGCACATAGACACAGGCAAAAGAGCATGCACAATGTCGGCACTAGTACAGTGTATATCCACGTTTCGCAGCAATGCAGGCTGCTATTCTCCCATGGAGACGATCGTAGAGATGCTGGATGTAGTCCTGTGGAACGGCTTGCCATGCCATTTCCACCTGGTGCCTCAGTTGGACCAGCGTTCGTGCTGGACGTGCAGACCGCGTGAGACGACGCTTCACCCAGTCCCAAACATGCTCAATGGGGGACAGATCCGGAGATCCTGCTGGCCAGGGTAGTTGACTTGCACCTTCTAGAGCACGTTGGGTGGCACGGGATACATGTGGACGTGCATTGTCCTGTTGGAACAGCAAGTTCCCTTGCCGGTCTAGGAATGGTAGAACGATGGGTTCGATGACGGTTTGGATGTACCGTGCACTATTCAGTGTCCCCTCGACGATCACCAGTGGTGTACGGCCAGTGTAGGAGATCGCTCCCCACACCATGATGCCGGGTGTTGGCCCTGTGTGCCTCGGTCGTATGCAGTCCTGATTGTGGCGCTCACCTGCACGGCGCCAAACACGCATACGACCATCATTGGCACCAAGACAGAAGCGACTCTCATCGCTGAAGACGACACGTCTCCATTCGTCCCTCCATTCACGCCTGTCGCGACACCACTGGAGGCGGGCTGCACGATGTTGGGGCGTGAGCGGAAGACGGCCTAACGGTGTGCGGGACCGTAGCCCAGCTTCATGGAGACGGTTGCGAATGGTCCTCGCCGATACCCCAGGAGCAACAGTGTCCCTAATTTGCTGGGAAGTGGCGGTGCGGTCCCCTACGGCACTGCGTAGGATCCTACGGTCTTGGCGTGCATCCGTGCGTCGCTGCGGTCCGGTGCCAGGTCGACGGGCACGTGCACCTTCCGCCGACCACTGGCGACAACATCGATGTACTGTGGAGACCTCACGCCCCACGTGTTGAGCAATTCGGCGGTACGTCCACCCGGCCTCCCGCATGCCCACTATACGCCCTCGCTCAAAGTCCGTCAACTGCACATACGGTTCACGTCCACGCTGTCGCGGCATGCTACCAGTGTTAAAGACTGCGATGGAGCTCCGTATGCCACGGCACACTGGCTGACACTGACGGCGGCGGTGCACAAATGCTGCGCAGCTAGCGCCATTCGACGGCCAACACCGCGGTTCCTGGTGTGTCCGCTGTGCTGTGCGTGTGATCATTGCTTGTACAGCCCTCTCGCAGTGTCCGGAGCAAGTATGGTGGATCTGACACACCGGTGTCAATGTGTTCTTTTTTCGATTTCCAGGAGAGTATGACCTAATTGCATCGGTATAGGACGCGTTCTGGTATACATCTGTATATATGACCAAACAGGCGTACTGCCCAGTCATCGATCTGCACTTGCAATCTGGTATATGAAACTTGCCAAGTCGAGGAGGGGTGATTCAGCGCTCATACAGAAATTGGGTGGCAATATTCCATGTCATTGGATGGCACTGAAATCACAGAACACTTGGTAAATCACACTACCAGCTGTGGTGAGTATTTTAAAATACACTACTGGCCATTAAAATTGCTACACCAAGACGATGACGCGTTACAGGCGCGTAATTTAACCGACAGGAAGAAGATGCTGTGATATGCAAATGATAAGCTTTTCAGAGCATTCACACAAGGGTGACGCCGGTGGCGACACCTACAACGTGCTGACATGAGGACAGTTTCCATCCGATTTCTCATACACAAACAGCAGTTGACCGGCGTTGCCTGGTGAAACGTTGTTGTGATGCCTCGTGGAAGGAGGAGACATGCGTACCATCACGTTTCCGACTTTGATAAAGGTCGGATTGTAGCCCATCGCGATTGCGGTTTATCGTATCGCGACAATGCTGCTAGCGTTGGTCGAGATCCAATGACTGTTAGCAGAATATGGAATCGGTGGTTTCAGGAGGGTAATACGGAACGCCGTGCTGCTGGATCCCAACGGCCTCGTATCACAAGCAGTCGAGATGACAGGCATCTTATCCGCATGGCTGTAACGGATCGTGCAGCCATGTCTCGATTCCCGAGTCAACAAATGGGGACATTTGCAAGACAACAACCATATGCACGAACAGTTCGACGATGTTTGCAGCAGCATGGGCTATCAGCACGGAGACCATGGCTGCGGTTACCCTTGATGCTCTAACACAGACAGGAGCACCTGCAATGGTGTACTCAATGACGAACCTGGCTGCACGAATGGCAAAAGTTCATTTTTCGGATGAATCCAGGTTCTGTTTATGGCATCATGGTGGTCGCATGCATGATTGGCGACATCGCGGTGAACGCACATTCGAAGCGTATATTCGTCATCGCCATACTAGCGTATCAACTGGCGTGATGGTATGGGGTGCCATTGGTTACACGTCTCGGCCACCTCTTGTTCACATTGGTGGCAATTTGAACAGTGGACGCTACGTTTCAGATGTGTTATACCCGTGGCTTTACCCTTCATTCGATCCATGCGAAACCCTACATTTCAGCAGGATAATGCACGACCGCATGTTGCAGGTACTGTACGGGCCTTTCTGGATACAGAAAATGTTCGACTGCTGCCTTGGCCAGCACATTCTCCAGATCTCTCACCAATTGAAAACGTCTGGTCAATGGTGGCTGAGCAACTGGCTCGTCACAATACGCCAGTCACTACTCTTGGTGAACTGTGCTATCGTGGTGAAGCTGAAACGTCCCCTTAGAAAAATTATTGAATTATTGTGCTGATAAACCTCTTACATTATTTGATTTTCAAACAGATGAGCAAAACTGAACATTCTCAGACATTTCGCTCTTTACCTATTCTGATCAACACTAAACTGACACACAATATTTTTAGCGCTACGCAATCTGACTTTCAATAATCCCTACAAAAGAATGGCCCTTGTAGGGAAGCAGCCTACTCACGCTGTAGTAAATTCACATCAGTTTCCATTGTGTGCCAGCCAGTCTGCTGTAACTAGCTCTGACGTCATAAATGTTGCGCAATACCTTAAAAATCAAGCAAATGACCTAAAACTTTTCTAGCATGTCAGAAATAATACTAAATTAATGTGTGTTAAATATCAGTTCGGTAACTTCAGCCATTTTCGAAATTTGGACTTTTTTCTGAAAAAATCATTGGCGCAACAGAAAAGAGCTAAAGACTTCAAAATTTATATTTAGATTCATCTTTCATAATGATTTAATAGAAACAGTACTTTGGATTTCACAAATTAAGATTTTAGTGGAAATTCATGATTTTCTGGTTTTCGTCTCAAAACTGAAGGAAGCAAGATAGATTAAGTAGGCTAATAAATAAGGCTAGGATGTTTAGATTTAAATAGGTTGGTGGTCCGCTATGACTGTGAGGATGTGAAAAGTTTCTTTTCAATACCTATAAAGTTATAGCGATAGCGGATCTCAAAAGGGCCAGTTCAGAGCTCATCTACTGCGTGCAGTGTAATTAAATTAATTCTCTCGCCCAAAATATTTAACTTCAAAATTTTATCATCAATACTTACCTGCGTGCTGAATGCACATTTAAATTAAGAGCTTCATCGGCTATCAGCAAAAGAAGCTATAAATTATTATGTAACTTGAAGTGGTGCGTTACTAGCCCAGCGGCTAGTCGGGAGATCCGATTTGATCAGGCATTCCCTTAGCCGTCCGCACCGCGGCTATATATATAGGAACGCTGCGCGAGGAAGGAAGGCCCCAGTTCCCTCCAGACGCTGAAGAACACGCCATCTGTGTCGGGAGTCGCGTCGCATCGGTATCACTGCTACAAACAGCCTCGGGTGCCGTATTAAGTTACTAGAGATACGCGGAACCATGAAATCATTTCAAGTGAAGGGTTAATTCTGGGATGATTTTCATTATCTAGCTTCAGTTTGCGTATTGTCTTATTTTCACGTGCCGTCGCGGGACAGACATTCTACCAATTATTTAGCGTGGCGTTTGATGAAATACTCTCATCAAATTATGGCGAGCATTCTTTTTAACATTTAATTCGGACATTTATAGTTGCATCAGCGCATTAGACTCTGAACTGCTCTGTTAGTTAGGTTGTAGGGATACTTGTGTCTTTTTTATCAGTGAATTCCAGAATACACTCAACTATTTTGGAAAATCGTTTTTGATTAGAAATCCCAGACAATCTCCTAATTCCTCAGAGCTATAAGCTGCAGCTATAATGGTATTCTCAGACGAAGTGGGCACTAGGAACTCTAATTACAGGCTTCACGTTTTGTTAAATTCTTGCAAATGTACTGTTTCTGATGGACACACGTCCCGATCATCCGCTCCCAAAAATTCCGCCATCTCACTTCCCCACATCCACCACTGCTGGCGGCTCACCTCCAACTGCGCAACGCTACACGCTGTTAACAGCCAACAGCCCAACACTACAATAGCGAATATTACAACAATGCCACCCAGCCACAGGCTGCACACAGCACAGCCAGTGATTTTCATACAGAGCGCTACATGGCGTTACGAATATAAAAACCTAAACAGCCTATTTACATAGCCCCCATGCTCCCTACAAAAAATTTTACAAATGGATTTGGTCAGTGGCCAATACAGATTTGAAAAAATTTTTCATAATTACAATAACAAAGATATCAAATGCACACACTTATTGATACAATGGTGGTCAAAAGCTGAAAATTTTCTCACAATCCATAAAGACAGTCCTGATCATCCATCGTAGTAAAATTGCAGTTTTTTTCTCAAAGTCTGAGCAGTAAAAGAAAATGCACACGGAAGTAGTGGATTTCCATGCAGTCTTGAAGAAGTAGTGCTGTCCTTCCAACGGAAAGACAGTGCTGACTCTTGATATGCAGACAGGTAATGGGCCACAACAGAGCAAACCCACAGCAGAGTCAGTCAAAGTTCTGAAGAATATTGGTAGGTAGGTCATCACAGAGCAGACCCACTGTAGTCCTGGTGGAGAGTATGATAATGGTGGGTCATCAAAGGTGCAGACCTACTGCAGTCCTTGTAGAAATAATGGTATTGGTGGGTCATCAAATGTGCAGACCCACTGTAGTCCTTGTAGAGATGGCCAGCAGCCATCTGTTGCGACTGTGCAGGTGCAGAATCAGCATCGAAGAGTCTTGCACAGAATATAGCAAGTATATAAACCACCACTAGTGCACTCTCAAAGTTTTTGGAATTGTCCTTAGAACCAGCAATGCTGTTAACCAGTCTCTTGCTGAATTATCAACACACATGGGAGCACTAACAGTCCCAATTTCTCACATATTGTGACCAACAAAAATGTGTGCAGTGAAATGAATGCTTACAAGCTACTTGATTTGATGAACTGGAGTCAATTAATATTTTATAACATAGGAATACAATAACAAAGGTACAAAATACATCATTAAAGAACACAACAATATAGATAACATTTGTAGTAAAACAGGCTTTACAAAAGAACAGATATAAACATTTACATCAGTGTTACAAGAATTATGACGTAAGTACATACATAAAAGACCAGAATAACTTTTGAAACATCAACTTCACACATGAGCATTAAAACAAAACAGAATAAATAATGTCTAAACATCTTTACAAAGTAAATAACATATTATCAGAAAAATTCTACAGCATAACTCTTATTAGCTAAACACATAAAGACAGGAAAAACACAAATTCACATAGTGTAATAACACAAAAATACAAGACAGGGTTTGTTTTCAGTGTGACATTTGGTACTGCAGTCCAACCCAAAACTTCATTCTGTAGATCTTTCCTCTAATTTCAACATTTGTTTCCACCAAAAAAAAATCCTATCCAAGCATGATTTCTGTATTCTGTTCACTTCCTCTTTCAAAAATAGTTTTTCTCCACTGTACACTACTTTTTTGGACAAACCATTTTCTTATAGCTTCTCAATGCATTTCTTCCAATTCATCATATTTAGTTTCTTATATAGTCTACCCCCTCTTAAGCTAACTTAAATCTACTGAGCTCAGATACATATACCAAGGGACGAGGCAATGCAGCAGCACATAGCAAATTAACACAAACAGCAATGACAAAAAAATGGAAATTGGCAAAGCAAGCAGCAGTATATATAAATTAGCAAAGGAATTGCAATTTTACAACTAATATAAGGCAATGTGCAGCAAGCAAGAAAAATAAATCCGTAGTAAAACTGGCTTAAAAGAGTAATACAAAGTCAATTTCAGTAAGACTATGCCTGGCCAACAGCAGCAGCAAATGCTATAACTTATACCTAAACATGACAAAGCTCAAGCAGAAAAAATATTACACTAAAGCCAACAATGCAGAAAAGGGAAATGTGTATTCACATCTTAATCTCTATGTAATTAAAGGGGTGCACCACAACTTATTCTAGAGAAGTAAGTACCAAGTATTTGAAAAGAAAATTCTGTATGCAATTCCTGTGAAGGAAAATATCTTTTTGTGCTCCTACGTTTTTCTTTTTTTTTAAAGTACATCCTGGATCTGTATGCATCAAATAATTATATTAGTACATCTATAAAATTTTATTTTAACCAATGCTGCAGTGCAGCTAGAAACTAGATATGAAACAAAATAGGCAAAGCAAGGCGTTAAACGTCATTCACTAGCCATATGGCATTTCATAATGCAGTAAACAATCTTTCAACTTGCAAGGCAATAGACATGAAATGTTTCTCATCATTTCATTTTAGTAAATATCATAAAGTAAGAACTGTACACTGTAATCATGTTTTCAAGTTTGAGCGTGTCGTATTTGCGATGCTTTCTACAAAGAACTGTCAATAGCGAGGATAATGGCCTCCTTTTTTCTCCACCTGTACCTCTGAAAGGCACACACTAATGGCTTTTTTCCAGGTGACTGTCGCACAGCTGGGTGCCCACGACGCATTACGTGAAGGTGGTCACTTTACTTTCTTACCGAAATATTTACGACACCAGTTTGCACTACAGTGACAGTCTCATATAAAAATTTCACAGCTCGAGAATTTGCGTCACAAATCTGTAGAAACAAAATCCTATAAATATAACAGTGTCCAAAAAATATTTGTCGGCATTGCAATTCATTCACGAATTTACACACATTTCATAACTCTTAAAGTACGATTCTTGGCTTCAAACATCCTTTTTCACAAGTCAGAGTCCCTAACCACTACTCATTATTCCTTACCTTATTACACATATACATATTCGTCGACAATTCTTCAATATTTCATCATAATAAATATGTAGCACAATCAAATTGCTCACATAGCATCAGCTTATTGATCATAAACATACCTCAACAGTATAATACACATTGTCGTCATAAAAATAACATCATGACACCTCAGTCAAATCTCAAAAACGTCGTAGCTTTCTGCAATAATGTCAAAACGTAAAAAAATTCTCTGCTCATTTCAATAGCGTCATCTACCTCAAACGTACTTTAAAAATTATGCTCCCTTACCAAATACGACATTCAAAGCTCTCATAGTATCACAATGGTTCCGAAAAAATATGAACAGTTCACACAGTGCAGACAAAATTCTATTTCCTAAGTGTGAAATTATCCAACTGTGTAACTGTATAAACACATGTTACTGACATAGTAAAAAAATTTTGTTCTCTGTTAAATAATCAAATAGCTGTATAATATCAGTGTTAAAGAAATATGGTACCGATGTGTAAAGTTGTATAAGCAGATACCATGTTAGCTAGGGCTCCTTGAGCTTGCCAAACACATGGTACACAAAGTAAGCGTGTACCCCCCTGAGGATTAATGTAATTATACCCTCAGGTGTTACAGATTACAGCAATGGAATGAAATGTGTCACGGAAAACCTTTGTGTCATTGTAATTAAAAATCTTTAAAAATAAATGTTTGAAGTACAAAATTAATCACTCAAATGCGTGTCCTATAGCGCTAAATATGCGTCTTGCTGTACGATAATTCTGTGGAACTGTCGTAGTTATCGTCCTCTGTAAGCAAAGTTCTGCTGAAGTCAATGTACTCACCTCCTCATAAACAAAAGTGAAATGCTTTGTGTATAGATATCTTAGTTATTGCGCTTATTGCCGTGATGAAGGAAGTACTGTGCTATAACGTATTGTTGTGCTACGGAAAAGGCTGTCTCATTGTAGCTGTACCACAAAAGTTACTACTAAAACTTGTGTTACTTTCCAGAAGAGTTCAGAAAAACTGTAAAGATATAAAACAGATGCAGCACAAAAGCAACAATGTAAATTGTGTCACACATTAGTAGCGTCATGATATAATCGTGTAGCTGTCAAAGAAACAAAATGCTAAGTCATCTTTAATCTCACAGAATGTACTTCAAATAAAGAATGTCATTTCCAGTAAACCAAAATGTTGGATTAAGGTCTCATTAGCAGTATATGTTCTAAGTATGTAAGCCTTATAGTCGTTACATAATCGTGCAACTAACAGGCAAGAATGAACACACACACAGTAACACCATGTCCTCTGTTCACTATAACAATGCATTCGTAATTTCTGTTTAAATAAGTTCTCTTGGTTCTTGACTGGATATTTAACTTCAAACATTTTTGCATGTTAACAGATTCTAAGTCTGACAAAGCATACTAGTAATGTAAAGTGAAAATTGTTATAGCAAAGACTAAGTTAAAAAACAGGTTATCTCTCAATAAACGGTTTTACATGTGAAATGTGGTACAATCCTTTACTCTTCCTAGTACGCAGAGTTTCAACTTGAACGCAGTTATCATGCGGTATACGTCGGTAAAGAATACTGGAATTTTTCTCAAGGTTAGCGTCAATGTTATTTTTCTCTGAGCCAGCCGGTGCACGTGGCTGCCTGTGGTGCGAGTCATTGTCTGTCTCTTTGTTGGCGCGCGTCGTTATTGGGATTAGGAGACCTAACTTTTACAAATTCACCCTGTCGAGAGGGCCCTTCCCTGTTTGAATCCCGCCAGTTCTGATGGAATTAAGGTCTTTCGTTTTGTCGGTAGTTTACATAGTTTCTTGTTTGTCGGTCATGTGGTGGAGAATTTCTCCCGGAATCGTAACTGCGCGCTGAACTGTTGTGTCTGAAGTTATTCTATCTCCATTGATAATAATTGTTTTGGTTTCCATATTGTCTGTTTCTATGGTTATCTCTGTCATATTCATAATTACGGAAGTGCGATCTTTCTCTGTAACTATTACTCTGCCAGTGGTTGTCATATGGGTGGTGTCTGTTTTGTTCACGATTTGCGTTGTACGAATAGCCTTGTCGTGTCCAGTTATTATTTCTTTCATCGCGAAATTGTGACGGATGTGTCCTGTAATTGTTGTGCTTCTGTTTTCGCGTTCTGCGATTGTCAGTGTCAATTTCCAATTCTTGTAAGAGTCCCTGAAAAGCGTCAACATCGTCTTTGCAACGTCCTGCCAAAATCATATGTCGTAAATGTTCAGGTAATTGCGGATGAGTTCTGAGGGGCTGTAAGGGTTTGACAGGTACTGATTCTTGTGCAACATGTCTTCAAAATATTTCACAACACTGGAAAATTCAGATTGTTCGAAACGTTTCATCATTATGATGCTATGTTTTACTCAGTCTTGTGTGGCTTGAGACCAATATGCTGAGAGGAAGGCATGGTAAAATTCTCCGTCACTGTGGCAATCTTGAATGACCGATCGCATTCTTACAGCTGGTTCATTCTCTAAGTAGCCACACATAAATTCTAATCTGCGCTCTAATGAGCAGTTGGGAGGAAAGCAATGGGAGAATTGATGAAGCCACGCTTGTGGATGAATGTCGTTGCCGGAATTCTTAAATGTTTTGAATTTACGTGTAGTAATAAGCAGCTTATAGTCAAAATCATCATGTCGGTCATTGTTACGTCGTTTCGGCGGTTCCATCTCAAAATTCGGTGTACCTTGCCAATTTCTTTCATAATTTCCGAAGTGCCCTGTGATATTATTTTGTGGCTGTTCCGTATTTCTATGTCCCTCTTCCCGTATTGGAGCGCGAGTGTCCTCTGAAATATGTGGTTCTTGTATTACCTGCGTCAACTGACCTTGTACTTCCTGGATTTCTCTTTTGTACTGTGTACTGATTTGATTTTGATTTTGTTTGAATTTTCTAATTTGTTCATACTCTTCTGTGTCAGTGAAGGGTGAGGGTCTTGTGTCATTCAGATCATCATCTACCTTTGTAGATAAGTTAGTGAACTGATCCGAAAGTGCGTCTACTTTCTCCGATAGTGAACTTATTTCCTCAGTGTGTTTTTCTGAACCGAGTTTCAGAGTGTCCATTTGTGTTGAAATCATATCTACTGTGTCCTTTAAGTTTTCCTGAGTTTTTGCGTAACCGAATCGGCAGATGCAACTGAGTCAATCTTAGCTTGCAAGTTGTGATTTTGAGGAACAATAGTTTGCAGTTCCTTTATGGCTGCTTCGTGATTCTGTAATGCATTTTCATGCCGCGAAAACATAGGTTGGAAATGCTCACAAATTTGTGTTTTTACGTCATTACGGACTTTTTGACATTTCGATTCGATTTTATGTAACTTAGTAGTTAAATCTTCACGTGTTTGTTCAGGCGTGGTGTCTAACCTTTGAAGATTTTGTTCCACTGAGTCTAACATTTGAAGATTTTGTTCCATTGTGTCTAACTTTCGAAGATTTTGTTCCATTGTGTCTAACTTTTGAAGCTTTTGCTGTGTTTGTCCCATTTGTTGTATTAATTGTAATAACAACGCACTGGTGTCTGAAACACGTTCTTCAGTGCTTTTCGGCAGTGAATTTGCACCGGCAAAATTCACATTTTGACAAGCGGAAAATGTGTCTTGACTTATTTGAGAAAACGGTGAGGACCGAAAACCTGAATCTACAGTATTTGCGAGATTGTGTCCTGACATTTTGGATTCCCTAGGCGAGCTGTTGCCGACCGATCGATCGATAACGCTTCCCTGTTCACTAATTGTTTCACTGTCTACGCCATTATTTGCCGCCCGCTCCATTTACCTATGCACAATTACCAAATTACCACTTTAAACGTCTGTTAATTCATTACACAGTGGTGCTGACAAGCTACGCTCGTCGTCACTATTATTTCTCAGTTTAGTTTGGAGCATAGTGTTACGTTTTTCACACGCCATTATTGTCTCAATATTTCACACGATAACACAGAAAATCACAATTTGAAGAGCAAAATAAGAAAACATATTAACATAGCACCGAAAATAATATCTAGTTAATTGCAAGCGCAGCTGCGAAATACTTGGTGCAAATCTACATGCATGCCACAACTGTTTTACTGTACAACAATGAAAAACTACTACTACAAAAAAAAGTCTGTTTATGATTACGCGCTAGCAATAAACAATAGCTATACTAATTACACAAACTACAAGGAAAAAATCAGAAGATTCCTGTGAGGTATCCTCGGCCAAGGGTCGACAGATGAAACGTCCCCTTAGAAAAATTATTGAATTACTGTGCTGATAAACCTCTTACATTATTTGATTTTCAAACAGCTGAGCAAAACGGAACGTACTCAGACATTTCGCTCTTTACCTATTCTGATCAACACTAAACTGACACACAATATTTTTAGCGCAACGCAATCTGACTTTCAATAATCCCTACAAAAGAATGGCCCTGACTAACATTAACCTATACCTTTCACAAATGACTTACCTCACAAAAATCTTCGTTGCTCGAACTACTGCAATACAGAGAGCGCCACTACTGCCAGCTAAATAAAAGATTCAAACTACTGAAGGCACTACCTACTGATAGGCATAGTTAGCAAATGAAAGATTTTGATAGAGAACAAACAATGTATTTACCTTAATAGTGTTCAAAAGTCATAATATATATAGCAGTTCATTAAATCCATTCTTACAAATGTACTGTTTCTGATGGACACACGTCCCGATCATCCGCTCTCAAAAATTCCGCCATCTCACTTCCCCACATCCACCACTGCTGGCGGCTCACCTCCAACCGCGCAACGCTACACGCTGTTAACAGCCAACAGCCCAAAACTACAATAGCGAATATTACAACAATGCCACCCAGCCACAGACTGCACACAGCACAGCCAGTGATTTTCATACAGAGCGCTACATGGCGTTACCAATATAAAAACCTAAACAGCCTACTTACAAAGCTGCATAGGCAGCTGTACCTGTACACGCCATTCAAGCTCTGTTTGACTCAATGCCCAGGCGTAGCAAGGCCGTTATTACGGCCAGAGGTGGTTGTTCTGGGTACTGATTTCTATGGATCTATGCACCCAAATTGCGCGAAGCTGTAATCACATATCAGTTCTAGTATAATATATTTGTCCCATGAATACCCATTTATTATCTGCATTTCTTCTTGGAGAAGCAATTTTAATGACCAGTAGTGTATCATCCTTTCAGCCCCATCGACACACAAGTCACTGAAGTTTCATCAACTCAAAAGACCTGCACCAGGCGACCAGTCTACCCGACGGGAGGCCCTAGCCACACGGCATTTCCATTTCCATCCCATATCAATGGCGTCCTTCCCGTCCCATCAGTTCACTGGTATGCTGGTGATTACCACATACTGACTGACTAATACCACTTTGCTGAGAAGGAAACAGCCTTGGTGGAACATTTCATATCTGCTACTTGTCACTGTGGATCATGGGTTTAATTGTGGAAGTTATAAACTTCTGACAGTTGTTTGGAAGCGTTCCTGAATGCAGCTGCCTCATCCTGTTTCTATAAGCCGCAATGATTTACACTTTTTTTCACCTGTAAGATTACAGTAACTCTTTATTTCTACTACCTTGCACATGTTGAGTTGAGAACAGCACCATTTGGCAATGGGCAACAGCAGAACAGTAATAAGTACAGACTGCAAAATGAGGAATCAATGCTCTTCGAAATGTAACAGTGATACATACACTGCCCCATTGTTGTGGAAAATGAGATTAACTGTGTGAGGCACCTACAGATAATTGTTGGAAACGCTCTACAATGCCACAAATTGTTCCAATTTCCATATGTTGCATTATCTCCCACAGTTTTGTGAATGATAATCATCGCCTCTGTGATGTGATTTTCAACTTTCTGTGAGAGCGAATGGATCAACATATGTTAATATCAGTTTAACAGATGACACAGACCTCGAAGTCGTGGTAGAAAAACAAAGTATAAGTTGGTGTACAAAGCTGTAATCGTGTTACAGCGTAAAACAATGTATTAAACTGCTTATGAAGGAGCAATGCAGAAACCCAGTCATCTGATTGATACTCCACTGGATATGGTCATCCTCCAGAACAGCTGACAAAATACGTCTGTGCAAGTGATTTGGAACATTGGCCACCAGTTCCAATGAAGCGATACATGTACATGTAATACGCTCGCTGTTAACATGGAGACAGTATTTGTTTTTCGATACATTGGAATAGAGAGACGCAGTATAACCTTATAGGAGGTTCTATTACAACGACCGGTGTAACTTGTTAAAGTTTGGATGCATAAAGTACTCTGAAAACTACACGCATTTTGCTCGTAAAACTAATAGAAATCTGCTGCATGTGTTCTCGTGCTTTTATTGTTATTTTCGTGAGTACATGTTTAAAGACAGGGTTTACCGCAAGTCCCTTGTTGTTTCATAGTTCATATCCTCTAATTATAAACTAGACACCACTTAATAATAGCTATTTGTGGAACCCCAAAATGTTTTTCCCAGCATGTGAGTAGATTGTGTGAAACAGGCTGTTTTGGTGAAATTCCTTACAAAATTAGGATGGAAGAATCTGCTGCTGTTGTGAATGATTTTCTGCTGTATGATAGAAACTTTACAGACAGGTCGGTAGAGGAGAGTTATGGAGCAATATGAGCACACATACGGAATCAGAAGAGAGAGTTGATGTAAAATCTTATAGGAGGTTCCATTACAAGACAGGTTCTCATAATTTGTTTCATATATGCCAGTGTGATATAGCATCACACTGGTAAACGGGGAAGAGCCATAGTACACAAAACACCAATATCCTCTTGATTGGTAGCTTGATGTTGAATATACAATGATTGTGTTTTTTCCGCTGTGAGCAAATGGTGTGAAAGACTGTATTGTGAACATGAGAGACTCTCTCAGGTCATGTAATTTGTCCATCTAGCTGAAAGACATTACTTGAGATAGATGTTTCTTCTTCATAATTATGTATCTCACTTTTTCTGAACTCAGATGATGATTTCAAAATTACGAGGACATTTGGCAACAATTACTAGTTTTTGCAGCAAAATAGTGGAAGTTTTTTTCCAATTTTACGCAGGGATGGCATGTATAGGTGGTGTATAGCCCGACCTATGCAGTCTGGTCATCTGAAATGAGTGGCGGGGCTCTGTTGCTTTTTTTTCAGTTCGTTGGATGTCACAAAATCCACCCTGCAGCTGAATGTAAAAACTATACCGATTTTGCTCATGAAACGTAAAGAAAATTGACTGCGCCTATTTTTGTGGAGGTAGTTCATTTATTGACTTTTCCTTTTTAACAGATGCTCGCTTATAAGAAATGCGTTGAAATTAAATAAAAGTGTCTTCTTCACAGAAAGGCTGGTGTGGGAGGCCTGCCTTTTGTGTGTGAGGTCTCCGACACAGCTGCACCCCGACCAGGGGCAATGTGTGGGACGGTGTGGTGTGGATAAATTTTAAACAGACAAATGAGTTGCACGTGGAATGGCCCTCATTTATCTCATATTGCTTAGCTGGCTTTACATCCTTTTGTGCTGATGAAGGACGATGCCTGGACCGTCGCCTCAAGGTGGGCCTGGTGCGACCAGTGACCACAGGGGAATGGGGTATGCAGCAGATAAATGCGCGGCATGCAGTAGCAGTTGACCATTTGAAAAAGCCTCTATTTCCCTGTACGTGGAGGGAGGGCTAGATGGAGGGAGGGAGTGCAAGGGATGAAGGGAGGTAGGAGCGCATATAAGTTGGCTAGTTCCTTGCTGTCCATTGAGAAGAACACAACTGCCACCCCTCTCTTCTGTTGCATTCTTTGGCGCAACGATTTTCCCCTGTACATTTATTGCATTATTACCCACTGGTTATGGGTGCTGATTTTCTTTTCTTTCACGACGCTTTCGATGTGTACTTAGAACAGTGAAGTATTTTCCATCACTTATGGCGGTATGTATTGGATTCCATTACTTAGGCTGTAGGGTGATTGTCAAGTATGAGTCTGCAGAAAACTCTGACATCAAACAGTGATAGATACAGTCCTCAGCTGTATGCTTACTGGGAATACACTTTTAAACTTCTCTCTGTCCATCACCAGCATCTTGTCATCTGATCACATTTCCCACATAAAAATAAATAGTACCTTCGAGTCCACCGGTTTTTCCCGCCAGGTTGTATGTGAAGGATATAGTTTGAGTATGTCTTCCAGTAGTTTCTAGTGGTACTGTGAAGTTTTTTCCCAACAGAACAGCACCAGTTGCATGGCATCGTCAGTTTTTGAGCTGTATTGAGATTTTAGGCACTCCTTGTGTAGTGCTATGCATGTTGTTGTTGTTGTTTCCGATCCATAGACTGGTTTAATGCAGCTCTTTGTGTCACTCTATTCTGTGCAAGCCTCTTCACCTCCGAGTAACTATTGCAACCTTCATCCCTCTAAATCCGCTTACTGTATTCATCTCTTGGTCTCTCTCTACGACTTTTTTTTTCCACATATCTACATCTACATCTACATCCTTACTCCGCAAGCCACCTGACGGTGTGTGGCGGAGGGTACCTTGAGTACCTCTATCGGTTCTCCCTTCTATTCCAGTCTCGTATTGTTCGTGGAAAGAAGGATTGTCGGTATGCTTCTGTGTGGGCTCTAATCTCTCTGATTTTATCCTCATATACGTAGGAGGGAACAATATACTGCTTGTCTCTTCGGTGAAGGTATGTTCTCGAAACTTTAACAAAAGCCAGTACCGAGCTACTGAGCGTCCCTCCTGTAGAGTCTTCCACTGGAGTTTATCTATCATATCCGTAACGCTTTCGCGATTACTAAATGATCCTGTAACGAAGCGCGCTGCTCTCCGTTGGATCTTCTCTATCCCTTCTATCAACCCTATCTGATACGGATCCCACACTGCTGAGCAGTATTCAAGCAGTGGGCGAACAAGCGTACTGTAACCTACTTCCTTTGTTTTCGGATTGCATTTCCTTAGGATTCTTCCAATGAATCTCAGTCTGGCATCTGCTTTACCGACGATCAACTTTATATGATCATTCCATTTTAAATCACTCCTAATGCATACTGCCAGATAATTTAAGGAATTAACTGCTTCCAGTTGCTGACCTGCTATTTTGTAGCTAAATGATAAGGGATCTATCTTTATATGTATTCGCAGCGCATTAAATTTGTCTACATTGAGATTCAATTGCCATTCCCTGCACCATGCGTCAATTCGCTGCAGATCCTCCTGCATTTCAGTACAATTTTCCATTGTTACAACCTCTCGATAAACCACAGCATCATCTGCAAATAGCCTCAGTGAACTTCCGATGTCATCCACAAGGTCATTTATGTATATTGTGAATAGCAACAGTCCTATGACACTCCCCTGCGGCACATCTGAAATCACTCTTACTTCGGAAGACTTATCTCCGTTGAGAATGACATGCTGCGTTCTGTTATCTAGGAACTCTTCAATCCAATCACACAATTGGTCTGATAGTCCATATGCTCTTACTTTGTTCATTAAACGACTGTGGGGAACTGTATCGAACGCCTTGCGGAAGTCAAGAAACACGGCATCTACCTGGGAACCCGTGTCTATGGCCCTCTGAGTCTCGTGGGCGAATAGCGCGAGCTTTGTTTCACACGACCGTCTTTTTCGAAACCCATGCTGATTCCTACAGAGTAGATTTCTGGTCTCCAGAAAAGTCATTATACTCGAACATAATACGTGTTCCAAAATTCTACAACTGACCGACGTTAGAGATATAGGTCTATAGTTCAGCACATCTGTTCGACATCCCTTCTTGTAAACGGGGATGACCTGTGCCCCTTTCCAATCCTTTGAAACGCTACGCTCTTCTAGAGACCTACGGTACACCGCTGCAAGAAGGGGGGCAAGTTCCTTCACGTACTCTGTGTAAAATCGAACTGGTATCCCATCAGGTCCAGCGGCCTTTCCTCTTTTGAGCGATTTTAATTGTTTCTCTATCCCTCCGTCGTCTATTTCAATATCTACCATTTTGTCATCTGTGCGACAATCTAGAGAAGGAACTACAGTGCAGTCTTCCTCTGTGAAACAGCTTTGGAAAAAGAAATTTAGTATTTCGGCCTTTAGTCTGTCATCCTCTGTTTCAGTACCATTTTGGTCACCGAGTGTCTGGACATTTTGTTTTGATCCACCTACCGCTTTGACATGTGACCAAAATTTCTTAGGATTTTCTGCCAAGTCAGTACATAGAACTTTACTTTCGAATTCATTGAACGCCTCTCGCATAGCCCTCCTCACACTACATTTCGCTTCCCGTAATTTTTGTTTGTCTGCAAGGCTTTGGCTATGTTTATGTTTGCTGTGAAGTTCCCTTTGCTTCCGCAGCAGTTTTCTAAGTCGGTTGTTGTACCACGGTGGCTCTTTTCCATCTCTTACGATCTTGCTCGGCACATACTCATCTAACGCATATTGTACGATGTCCACTGATCCTCAACACTATCTGTACTTGAGACAAAACTTTTGTGTTGAGCCGTCAGGTACTCTGTAATCTGCTTTTTGTCACTTTTGCACATACGTGCCTTCAGTACTAATGTTGTGATCTATTGATGCCTCAAAGTGTGAACTACCAACCATTCCCTTCTTTTAGTCAGGTTATACCACAAATTTCTTTTCTCCCCAATTCTATTCAGTCCCTCCTCATTAGTTACGTGATCTAAGCAAAATAAATCTATACTCGATATTAACAAATATCTTTTCTTCAGAAATGGTTTACTTACCATTACCAATCTACATTTTACACTCTCCTTACGTCGACGATCATCAGTTATCTTGCTTCTCATATTGCAAAACTCATTTACAACTTTAAGTATGGCTCTGAGCACTATGGGACTTAACATCTGAGGTCATCAGTTCCTAGAACTTAGAACTACTTAAGCCTAACTAACCTAAGGACATCACACACATCTATGCCCGAGGCAGGATTCGAATCTGCGACCGTTGCAGTGGCGCGGTTCCGGACTGAAGCCCCTAGAACCGCACACCCCCGCGGCCAGTGTTCATCTTATATCCTCCTTTCAAGGGTTGTGTTATTAGGACCGATCTTTATGATTAATTACATAATTAGGACCGATATCTACTTCAGTTTCCCAATCAAAATAAATAAAGTACAATTACCTAAACTTCCTCTCCTGCCATGCGTTGGGTTTAGGCCGGGGGGGGGGGGGGGCGAGGGCAGGCGAGGGGGTTGTACCTGGGCTCTCTGTCCAGAAGAACTAGGGTTCGAGTCCCAGGAAAGGTCACCGCCATTTCGTTCCCCGCCAATTCCCAAACGAAGGGATGTCAGCACAGTTCTGGGACAAACAAATTCATGCCTAAATTCGAAATTCCAACCTAAATTCGAAATTCTCCCAAAATTCGAAATTCTGACAAATTTGTAATTGTCGCCAATAGGGTAAGTGGGGAGGAAAACACATGACATCATCCATGTGTGGGGGTGAGGGTGGATTGGTGTATGGGGGTGGAGGGGGTAATTAATTCACCAATTTAATTAATTTGCATATCAATTTGATATCAAAACTGCGCTCTTGTCGCCAGCTCCATACTATTATTTATGTTCATAAATCACTTGCCTTCTCTCTAAAGGAAATACATATTTACATTGTGTCTCTCCTAAGGGTCGTCAGATGCATTTTCTCTGGGGTTTCAGCAGATAACTGCAATTTCATTCTTGCATTTTGTAGCTGGAGTTAGCCCAAAGAAATAGCAATCGTCACGTCTTTTATGCTAAGCCCATTGTCGACGGAGGGCGTCGGCTTGTTTCCCGCTAAAGAAAAAAAATAGAAAAAAATTATACCCATATTATACATGCCCATTCGACAAACCGTTACAGATTACACTAGTGCGTTATTTTTTTATCGATGTGTATTAACAGGGGCAATAAGACTCCAGAAGCGACAAAGCTGTCAGTAGTTGGCACTGACTGCTACCGCCAAGCATGAACCGCTACTGAGTCACGGCAGGATTTATTCGTAGTGTCCCTGTTAATACACATCGGTAAGACGAATACAGGCTAGACTAATTTTGGAGCCTCTATTAAATGGGAACCTAAAATTCAGATTTAAAAATAATTTTCTTTGTATTGGGAAAAAAAACTAACGTTAGATAAAAGATGTGAAGAACAGTAACTGATTAGGCTACCTCCAGCTACACAATGCATAAACTAAATTGTAATTATGGTCCGAAACACGAAAGAAAACGCGCCTGACGACTCTTAGGAGAGACACACTAGGTTTATACACAGGGTGTCCCAGGGAATGGTCAGTATTTAGGAATACAGCACGGATCATAATTGAAAGCAAAACAGTCTAGTAAACAGGGGTCTAAAACGCGCACCTTAATAGACATTGTAAGATGTCTTCTTGCGTGTGGGGTGCTATAATTGAACCTTTAATTGTATACATTAATGTGGGCCTGCATATCTGGCATAAATGAATCGCTACCCACCAAAACAATGATAAACGGCTTCATTCTACTACGAGATGAAACAAGGTTCTCAATTAACTCAGTTTATTAGAGACAAAGTCAAAAGATATGTATTAAAGTCATTCACAGTAATTAGTCAATGCCTTGGCAAAATTGGACAAGGGATCTAGAGTGTGATTCGGCTGAATACGAATCTCGATCAAATATTTTCATTCGTGGAAGTCGTGTCACGATTACCGAAGGATAGCGAAAAAAGATAAAAACACTACAGAAGGGTATGCGTTTCCATCTGTGCCAGAGCTGAAAGCATGTTAAACCCACAGCTGTGAACAAGTCTTCAGAGTGAAGATTGAAATTACTGAGTATCATTAAAAATGACTCAACATTTTCTACAGTTCGCCTTGCTGTTGGGGCTGGACCTCGTCATACTTGTAGACATACCAACAACCTGTATCTGTTTCTAAGATCAACGCAGCCCGATGAGAATCTCTTGTCGAAGACAAGTCTGGAGAAGTCGTCTAAATGTGCCCATCAAGACAATGAAATCAGACGTAACTTTCCGCAGTGCGCTTTCTACAAGGAAGACTCAGTTCTCTGGTCTGCCTCCTTTAGTCCCATTACTCTTACAAAAATTCGTTATACTTGTCGCTCCAAGACTGTGTTTTAATCTCTTCCTCTCTCTGTCCACGTTTGTTTGCTGAAGAGAGTACCCTAAACTTTTCTGTTCCCACTCCACTCCCTCAGATGTTCATGTGGTGTCTGATCCTGAAGAAGAGCACCGGCCTGTTCAGTAGGTGCATGGACAAGAGTCTGGATCCCTGACTGATCTGGCCATGTAATGTCAACCAAAATGACCTTGCTGTGCTGGTACTACGAAACGGTGAAAGCAAGGGCCAATTACATTTGTAATTTTTCCCGATGGCATGCAGATCCACTGTATGGTTAAATTATGATTGCAGCCTCTTGTGTAAATTCTTACGGACGCAAAATAGTCCCTCATTCAGATATCTGGGCAGGGATCGCTCAGGAGAATGTCATCAGGAGAAAAAAAATAGTGTGTAATGTTAGATCCATTAATCAGGCAGGTAGGTTACAATATTTAAAAAGGGAGATGGATGGATGTGAGTTAGATATAGTGCGATTTAGTGAGTTTTGGAGGCAGGAGGAACAGGACTTCTGGCCAGGTCAATGCAGGGTTATACATACAACATCAGATATGGGTATACTGGAGTAGCTTTAATAATGAAAAAGAAAATAGTAATGCAGGTAAGGTACTATGACCAGAATAGTGAACGCATTATAGTTGCCAAGATAGACACTAAGTGCACACCTTCCACAGTGGTATAAAATTATATGCCAATTTGTTCCACAGATAAAGGGACTGACGAAATGTATGATGAGACAAAAAATCATTGTTCAGATAGTTATTGGGGGTGCTAATTTAATTGTCCTCAGGGCCTGGAATTCGATAGTAGGAAAAGAAAGAACATGAAGAATAGTAGGTGAATATGGGCTGGGAGAAAGGAATGAAAGAGGAATCTGCCACGTAGAATTTAGCGCACAGGATAATTTAATCATTGCTGACATTTGGGTTAAGAATCATGAATCACTGTTGTACATGTGGAAGAGACCTGGAGACACTGGAATGTTTCAGATTGACTATATAATGGTACGACAGAGATTTCGGAACCAGATTTTAAATTGTAAAACATGTCCAGGCGCAGATTTGGATTCTGACCACAATTTATTGGTTATGAACTATAGATTAAAACTAAAGAAATTCCAAAAAAGTGTAAAATTAAGGAGACAGGACCTGGATAACATGAAAGAACCAGAGCTTGTTGAGAGATTAGGAGGAACCGTTAGGGTTGATGAGAAAAGGGAAATGAATACAACAGAAGAAGAACTGGTGGCTTTCAGTGATGAAATAGTGAAGACAGCAGAGGGTCAAACAGGTAAAAAGAAGAGGCTTCATAGAAATCCTTGGATATCACAGGAGATACTTAATTTAATTAATGAAAGTAGATAAAATAAAAATGCAGCAAATGAAGCAGGCGAAAGGGAATGAAACCTTCTAAAAAATGATATTGCCTGGAGGTGCAAAATGGCTAACCAGGAATGACAAAAGGACAAATGTATGTAGACAGAAGCATATTTCACTAGGTAAAAGATAGATACCGCCTACAGGAAAATAAAAGATACTTTTGGAGAACACAGAAGGAGGTGTACATATCAAGACTTCAGACAGAGTACCAGTACTAAGCAAAGATCGAAAAGCTGATAGGTGAATGGAGCAATAGAGAGTCTACACAGTGGAGATGAACTTGAAGCCAATATTATGAAAATCGAAGAGACGTAGGTAAAGACGAGATGGGAGATATGGTACTGCGAGCAGGTAAAGACCTAAGTCGGAACATGGACCCTGGTGTAGACAGTATGCCATCAGAACTACTAACAGCCTTGGGAGTCAAAACTGTTCCATCTGGCGTGTGAGAAGTATGAAACAAGCGAAGTATCCTCAGACTTCAAGAAGAATGTAATAATACCAATTCCAAAGAAAGGAAATTCTGACAGATGTGAATATTACCAACCATCGTTACAATGAGTCATGCTTGCAAAATACAAACACGAATTCTTTACAGAAGAATGGAAAAACTGGTAAAAGCCGACCTTGGGGAAGATACGGAGAAATGTAAGAACACGCGAGGCAATACTGACCCAACGACTCCTCTTAGAAGATAGATTGAAGGAAAACAAATCTACTTTTATAGCATTTACACTATTAGAAAAATCTTATGACAACGTTGAATGGTATCCTCTATTTAAAATTCTGAAGGGAGCAGGAGTAAAATATAAGGAGCGAAGGCTATTTACAACTTGTACGGAAGCCAAACGACAGTTGCAGGAGTCGAGGGGCACGAAAGGGAAGCAGCGGTTGAGAAAGAAGTGAGAAAACGCTGTAACCTATCCCCTATCAGCAACGGAAACCCACGAAAAATTTAGAGTAGGAATTCAAGTTCAGGAAGAAGATATAACACCCTTGAGGTTTGCGAATGAAATTGTAATTCTGTCAGAGACAGCAAAGGAATTGGGACAGCAGCTGAAGGTAGTTCACAGATTCACAAAGGAGAACATAAGTTAAGCACCAACAAAAGCAAAAGGAGGATAATAGACTGTAGTCAAATTATTTCATGTGACGCTGAGAGAATTACATTAGGAAACACGGCATTAAAAATGCTGTATCTTACTTTTGATATAGCCATAGAAGGAAATTTTACTCATTACCACCCTCAACTATTTACTGTGTGCTGAAGGAAACGCTATGGCAGGAGAACGAAGAGAACACTGAAACACTGATAATGATTACTGACATGAACATACATATTTATTGGCAAATATTCCACTTTTTACAAGTCAGCTCAGACAGCAGATCCTGAAATTCAACTACTCTTCCGGAAGGAAGGGCGCACGCCTGCATCCAGGGCCGGAACCTCCAGCATTGGAAGACCACCATCGGAGAGGATGGTGGTGGAGGCAGAGGCGTCGTCCACGGCGACATGGGCTGCTGTGATGGTGGCATCAGTGATGAGGGCTTGTCCATCTCCACAGGAAGCGCCTCAGGCTGAGATGCCATCTAGTCCAAGGCAGACGACCGCGACCCTAGCTCCTGGCTCCATGCTGAATCAGTAAAACGAAACACAGCCGCAGAATCACGGAGTTTCAGAGAACGAAGCTCGTTCCATTGTCGGGCACCGACCCCGTAGAGGGAGAAACCAAGAACATGTTGCGTCCAAGCACACGCGGATTGGACCCCAGGTGCCATCGCTACCTGGGCCCGAAGGTCCAGAACAGTACTTAGTCAAGAATCTGCAAAAGAGAATCTTTGCACTGACCGGCATTCCTCATTGGTGGGTGCAACAAATGAAGCAGAGTGCAATGCCGGTGGCCATACAGCAGTTTCACTGGTCAATGTTCGTCTTCAGACTTCGAATGCTAGGTGGACAGGAACATTTGCAAGGCCTGCTCCCGTGAGTGAGTTCCACAGAATTTACTTATCTGCGCCTTGAATGTTGGCACTACATGTTCATCTTCACCATTTGATTGTGGGTGGAACGGCGCTATGACCTCATATTCAATACCATTGAACTCGAAAAACTTTTCAAATTCCGGCGATGAGAACAGCAGTCCATTATCAGACACTAACACCTCCGGCATGCCCTCGATGCTAGAAACTGAAGTAAGTGTTCTGATAGTAATGGCCAATGTAGTAGAACTCATCAGATACTCAATGGGGAACCGACTGAAGGCATCCACTACAATAAACCATCGTGTGTTCCAGAAAGGTTACGCAAAGTTAATGCCATTCCATGGACCGCTGGGGTGTGGCCAGTCAGAAAAGCGCTTAAGTGAAGCCGCCTGTAGCAGCAGGCGGTGCTGCTGACGTCGCGTCTTCAGTCTGGGCGACCACCCATGGCCAAGAACAATGACGTCGAGCAAGCTGCTTTGTCCTCACAATACCCCAGTGCCCCTGATGCAGCAGCCTTAAAACATCCTGCTGAAGGGTGTGTGGGATGATGATTCGGGCCTGATCATTCTCAGTGTGTAACAGTAAAACATCATACTACACTGTCAAGGCTTGATGGTGAGCGAAGTATCAACATATTTCCGTCCGAACAATGTCTTTCACTCTCCTGGACCACCCTGTGAGTATGTAATTCAGCACAATGCTTAAATCTGCATCCGCGGCCTTCTCCTGGGCTATGCGACGAAGGTCCATGGGAAAACAGTGAACTGCAGAAACGTTCAGAGCATTTATCTGACAACACGATGCTTCGAAGGAGTCTAACTGATCATCCCTGTAGACCGGTAACCTTGACAAATCATCGGTATTGGAATTTGTGCCGTAGGTCGTTACAAGATTCCATAGTTGTAGTTCGACAGCAATAAAGCCCATCGTTGCAATTTCTACGCCGTGTGTGGAGGAACAGGTGAAGTGAGTAGCTTATGATCCGTGAACAAGTAGAACTTCTTTCTACAGAGGTAATGATCAAACTTCGTTACATCATAAATAACCGCCATGGTTCTTTTTCTGTATGGCTGTAATTTTCGTGACTCAGTCAGAAGTTTCAGGCAAATGCTTTTGAATGACTGAACGGTGCCTAGGTTAGTAGTAGAAGTGAAACTTGGGAACAATGTAGGATCTGTTTGGCGACTGTGTTACTTCCTGGATGGCACAGAAGTTCAAATGGCTCTGAGCACTATGAGACTTAACATCTGTGGTCATCAGTCCCCTAGAACTTAGAACTACTTAAACCTAACTAACCTAAGGACATCACACACATCCATGCCCGACGCAGGATTCGAACCTGCGACCGTAGCAGTCGCGCGGTTCCGGACTGAGCGCCTAGAACCTCGAGACCACCGCGGCCGGTGGCACAGAAGTATCCAGCCACATTCACGTCATATTTTCTTGCCATTTAAATTTAAATGTGATTGTACTTTTCGCTTAAGGTGGAACAGTGCATTATCAACTTATGCAATTCAGTCTAGATACGTCGTTTTGAGAGAAAATTGAACCAAATGTCGTCTTGTAACTTGCCTTTTTCTGTCCTAACCACAACTGGTGAAAATCACGAGAGCAGAATACTGCAGCTCTTCGCTACTTGAGGTAATGGGGTCACACAGTTAAGTGACGACTTTGTTGGGTCTCTGTTCCAGATTCGCTGTAGGCCAGTTTTAGCATCAGTTCTGTTCAGAGCTACAACCAGCTATATTAAAAATTAATAAGGTAATCTTAATGAATCTTCTCTCTTTACTTCCACAAACCCACAGAGTAAGAGCGTAAGACATATGATACAGCACACTTTACAGTGCCTCTATCCGCTTCTGTCGATATTGTTTTTGGTTTTTCTGGACACGAAGTTTCATTTATGAAACTGTGCACATGTTCAGTTGTTATGTGGGGTTCTTTGTGCATCTACTCCCAGTATCAAATTTGCATATTACTTGTGTTTGTCACAGGGAAGGACATAAACACGTACCATTTTGAAGTGAAGAGAGTGTAATGTTTAATTTATTTGTGCCAATTTAGTCACACTTGTATTACATAGAGATACTTTGTCTTATTAAAATAACTTTCATCATAAGGTTATCATTGTAGCTTGTAGTTCATTTATACTACTACAGTGCGTATTTTAATGGCATTTTCCATTAGTTTATTGAACACAAGTGTAGACATAAGGACATAAGGAAGAAATTAATTATCAGTAGTGTCCGCCCTAACATTACTTTAAAGAGTCTGGCAGTGCTCTGATAGTCTATCGATTCTACCCCTGTAGTATCCAACTTCTTTGGTGTTAAAGATGTCTTCAAGCCCTGTTTGAAGTGCATTTTCTCTCGGAAACGAATTTACAAGAGGGTTCCTAGGTAAGGAATTGGAGACAGAAACATTTGAGAACAAAGAAGCGGATGAATAAGTGCGTGAGGGTTGACATCCCAACCAAATGCCTGGGAACTTCATCTGTAAATTCAGCAGAATGCATTATAGTGTAGTAGCCACAGTTGACTCATATTTGTAGGTCGTTTTATTATACTAGAACCGAAAAGTACCACAGTTATTGGCAAAAATGCGAGATATGATGGTGTCATTCCAGTAGTTCGTAGCTCCTCTTTGTACTATGGGATGCAAAGTATTATCTGTTCACTTTGCTGTGTACTTGATGAGAGATCTTTTGTTAGGGTTCCGCCATTAATTTCTTCTTAAGAAACTAACACAAACTCATCATTGCTCGTCACCAGTAACAATAGTGCACAGGGACGCTCACTGGGCAAACTGATGACGTTCACGCTAAACTGCGGTAATATTTAACCCCGTGATGTTTGTTGCTTTTAATTAGATCGTGTAGTGCTGATACACGCAACCTCTGTACCTAACCTGTTGAAATCAAATGTCGTAGTTCATCACATCTGTCAATTACCGAGTTCTGCTGAATGCGTAAAATCAGTCATGCCAGTACGATCTTTCTTGAAAACATCCTTTGCACCCGTGATTTGTCCGATAGCATTCACCTCACACACGATGCAAATGGTTCGAGTGGCCTCTGCTGCCTGCACCCGTCCATTACATTCAAAGCGAACAATATGTAGCAAATGTTTGACCTTATTCCACTTTCGATTCCATTTTATAACCACAAAAACAGCTTTCGTAACATTCAGAATGGAATACAGAATGGAATGGTAAATACCAAATTCTAAAATAACACTTGATAAATACACTCACAGCCACCTACGCATCTCGTATTACTACAGAGATTAGTCTCGATTCATAGAAGTTATTTCGCGTGAAAAAGCAAACTAAAGTAAGATATAATTTTATGCTTACCGTTGCGAGAGAAGAAATATGGGCAAAATGGGGCGCTCCGGGTTCACCCTGCCGGACGGCGGGCAGCGTGAATATTCCGTGGGCGGATGGCAGTGGCCGATGGCCGCTGTAGGGCAAGGAAACATACAATCACAAATTGTTCTGTTTTTTTCACGCAGCCACAATAGCCCATTCCGAACGTTTTGTTATTATGGGTGATTTAGTAAGAGAGGCAAATTATCTTTGAGGCTTCATCAGATTGCTGCCTCTAGCAGACAGCACAACTGCGGTTTCGAAATGACGAAAGACGTGGGTTCGGAATCACGACACCTTGTCTACATTGCGTGCCGTTTAACATTAGACCACGCGCAGGTACAGCACCGTAACACCTCGGGCCGCAGTCAGAACCACCTCCAGACACATCCGTATCTTACAGTGTTGACAGTTCGTGTACTTGGCTGGACTTACTGAAGGACAACTAGTCTTACGGGCGCCTTATGTGGATGATTCGGACTTAATCACTGCATCAGGGGCGGCCGCTGTGACCGAGCGCTTCTATGCGCTTCATTCCGGAAACGCGCTGCTGCTACTGTCGCAGGTTCGAATCCTGCCTCGGGCATGGATGTGTGTGATGTCCTTAGGTTACTTAGATTTAAGTAGTCCTAATTTCTAGGGGACTGATGACCTCGGATGTTAAGTCCCATAGTACTCAGAGCCATTTGAACCACGGCTGTCCGACGTGCGGTTTTATGTCTAAGACTGCCGATTAATTTGCAACTGCTTACTGTATTCATTCCTTGGGCGCATTCTGCAGCTTTAAGTCCCTCACTTCCCTTCAGCACTAAATTAACTATTGCATAATACCGCACAATGTGTCTCATAAACCGATCCCTTCTTTTAGTCAAGTTGTGTCATACTTTTCTTTTCTCGGCATTTAGTTTCATCATCTCCTCATTAGTAACCCGATCTATCCTTATAATCTTCAGTATGCGTCTCTAGCACCACATTTCAAAGACTTTTACGTTAGTTATTTTTTAATTATTTATCGTCGACATTTCATATCCATACAATAATGCATTCCACACAAATACCTTCAGAAAGAACTTCGTAACATATAAGTTTGTAACTGATGGTACGTCTTCTTTTTTTGGAAATACTTTCTTGCTGTTACCAGTGTACGTTTTATCGTTTCTCTGCTTCAGCCATCGTCACTTATTTTTCTGCCTAAATAATCATACTTTTTAACAGTGCTAACCAGGGCACAACGTAAGTCCTGAAATCATTCAAGCTGCACTGAAATATGGAACATATCTTAACGGTGCGTCTCTTCTCTGTCATTCCTTTGTGTGTGGGGGGGGGGGGGCGGATGGGGAGGGGGGGGTGGAGACTGTAGCGACGGTGGAAGCGGAGGAGGCATCATTTAGGGTATTTAGAGGCTAACCAATCCCATCAGGCATCGTGGTAAACGTCGAGGTCCATACCATAAATAGTATAATCATTGTCCGATATATAAGACAAGACAAAAGACGCATGATTACATAGCTTCTGACCCAGTCGTTTTGGCTTGTTAGTTTTCAGCCGGCCGGAGTGGCTGAGAGGTTCTAGGCGCTTCATTCCAGAAACGCGCTGCTGCTACTGTCGCAGGTTCGAATCCTGCCTCGGGCATGGATGTGTGTGATGTCCTTAGGTTACTTAGGTTTAAGTAGTTCTAATTTCTAGGGGACTGATGACTTCAGAAGTTAAGTCCCATAGTGCTCAGAGCCATTTGAACCATTTTTGTTAGTTTTCATCCTCGGACTGGACTTAGGAGACGCTGGCAAAGCCGTTCTAACGGAAAAGTTCTACTGATCTCACTGTCTGCTGTGAGAGTCTGCTATGGTTTTCGACAGTAGTTTATGCAGTCACGAGTAGCTGAGTGGTAGGAAGGTTTGATTGTTGGTCCCGTGGAGCTGGTGTGCAGCTGCAGTATTGCACGTACAGGTTCCTGTGATCCATTCAGTTGTCAATATGTAAATGCCAACACTAGTCTTTTCACAGGTTGCTTCACCGCTGAGCGAAACGAAAGTGGGTTGCTGTGTGGACTTAAACTAATTTTTCGTGTCCGAATAAAAGATGCGTCGTGTGTTTTAATATCCGGTGTTCTATTCTCTTCTGCAAAGACTGAACAACACTTATATCAAACATAATGGGCTTGGGACCAATTGAACACCAGGGTGGTGGGTAGCGGAGGCGCATCTTCTACGCGTCGTCTGGTCGTTAAAACACATGGTGCTGTGACCGAAGTGCTGACACTTACCACAGCGTATCAGATTAGGCACACAGGACTTAACTTTAATTTGAGGAATTGTAGCAGTTTTAGTATACTGAATGATAGGGTAAAAGACGGTGACTTAACAAGCTCAAATCAACTTCTCAAGAAATTCTGTACTTCAGTGAGAAGTTCACTTTCCCATTTCTGTTGAAGTTCTTCGTTATTTACATCCATATACGTCTCGACTTCTTTACAACAATCGTGTAACTAATTTTTAAAAGCATACTCGCCATGTAGTTTCGCGTTTTACAACCTGTTCACTTCGGTAGCCTTCAGTGTCTGGATAAGGAATGTCCTTCTTTGCAGGTTCTAGATAGATTCAAACTCACCTCCAACTCATTGTAGAATTTTGTGTGTTTAAGAAGGAGACCAGTTTTTAAAGGAACCTTCTACACGTTTAACTAAAGTGAATACATAATGTACCACTAAATGTGGTCAGTTAAGATTGTCACGTAGAGGAAGTTGTAATTAGATGAATAACGAACACTAACTTCACTCAACGAAGGTTTATTCAGCATTTGCACATACAAGAGAGCAGAGCGAACTGCCGCCGGCCAGAACACATACGGTACATATACAGTTACAGAACATTCCAGTACAATGATTCGTAACATTTGTGGATTCTTCTAGAATGTACTCGAACCGAATATAGAAATTAAGCTTTTACAGTTCAGGTGAGTTTTGAACATATGATTCTCCATGCAACAGTCTAGTATCATAACCACTACACCACGGTGACGGTGCTACTTAGCTTATTCCGCGACATTGCTCCCTCCTTAATAGAACAGCGTCTCGGTGTTGAGTCGTCCTAGTCCGGGAACTAGTCATCGGTCCTGCATACTCCGACTCCCGATGGCTGATGTTCGCCCCGGCGGTTGTCGTCTTAGAACTTGCTTTGCCGCTACGCGCTTCGTCACCTTTCCGCTTGTTGCCTGTCGCTGGAGTTTCGAATTTACCCTGGGTTGCAGGATCCTTATAGGGCTTCATTCGAGGGACGTGGACTGTATCTTTGATCTTTCGTGTCGTCTTGTGTTGGGGTCGAAATCTTCAACTTCATAAGTAGACAACTGTCTTACAACCTTATATAATACCCACACATATATAAGTAGCACCGTAACCGTGGTGTAGTGGTTATGATAGTAGACTGTTGCATGGAGGATCGTATGTTCAAAACTCACCTGAATTGTAAAATCTTAATTTCTGTATTCGGTTCGAGTACATTATATATATATATATATATATATATATATATATATAGGTCCGAGTCATCCACATAAGGCGCCCATAAGACTAGTTGTCCTTCAGTAAGTCCAGCCAAGTAACGATAGACGAACGAACAATAGTCAAGCATTCATTTAATATTATGGACTAGCAAACAATTTATAAGTAAAACAGATGTAAACTGGCTATAAAATTTGACCCTTTAAAATACATAAATTTTATAGCCAGTTTGCATCTGCTTTACTTATAAGTTGACCGAGCGAGGTGGCGCAGTGGTTAGCACACTGGACTCGCATTCGGGAGGACGACGGTTCAATCCCGTCTCCGGCCATCCTGATTTAGGTTTTCCGTGATTTCCCTAAATCGCTTCAGGCAAATGCCGGGATGGTTCCTTTGAAAGGGCACGGCCGATTTCCTTCCCCATCCTTCCCTCACCCGAGCTTGCGCTCCGTCTCTAATGAGCTCGTTGTCGACGGGATGTTAAACACTAATATCCTCCTCCTCCTCCTCCTTATAGGTTGTTTGCTAGTCCATAATATTAAATGCGTGCTTGACTATTGTTCGTTCGTCGATCGTTATACTTATCTACCAAGTTGAATCTGACTTAGTGACTCATATTTTACGGTCCAAGCATTAAATATGTAACGCTGCATAAATGGTGTTGACAAGTTATTTAGTGTGTTACATGAGTATTTATTTTGTCTTGTGTTGTATATGGCATCTTATGTTAGTGAGTTTCCGTAATATCCTGTTTGCCATAAGTTACTGAACTGCCTAAACGTCAGGAGACTGTGCTGTTGGGTTCCAATTACCCCACATGTGCATCTTCAATCATTCCTCAGTGTCATGCGGGGTACGTACGTGGTAAAAGATCCGTGTCTTGTTGGAAAGTGATCCATGCTGGGTTTCACTTAGTTCATTTTGAACCGCTTCTGTATAGTAATGAACACGTCGTAAAAATGTTGCCTCGTATTAGTAACCTCCCATTCGTTTTACCGGGTCTCCACTTGCCAGAATTTAAGTTGGCCTTTGTTATGTGTTGGTACTCCGGTGATATTCTCTATCCTGTCAGGTAGGCCCATTTTCAACCGGTTTGAAGCTGTGCAATATCTGATGATAATGTTTGGTACAAATGTCTGATAGTAATATAGTCCCCATGTTGCTTCCGCTGATGTAGTACAGTACAACCCAAGACAGTCTCAGCTACACGCTTTTCTGTCCTCGTTGGACCTACTCCGTTCGTGGTGACTTTTAGACAGTGTTCCCTGACACCTGCAACAACGTCGGAGACTAACAGCAAAAGGCCTAGAAGATTACCATCCCACGCATCTGGAGTGTTTCCATGACTATGACGCATGGACTGCTCATGAATGACGTCTGATTGGGCTCACATATGAATCGCAGTTCTTAACTACTCCGGATGACCTTCGTCAACATGTATGGCGGTGAGCTAAGGAGAGATTCCATTCTTACATTGTTTTGGTGAGGAAGCGCAGTGTTACACCAGGAATCATGGTGTGGGGATACATTGAGAATGGTTTCAGGACGCATGTATCCTCAAGTGTTATCTCTCACGTGACAATATCGCGGCGCCACTTTTTTAAGTGGGCAGTATTCATCCACGGATGGCACATATCGCCGGCCGGTGTGGCCGTGCGGTTCTAGGCGCTTCAGTCTGGAACCGCGTGACCGCTACGGTCGCACGTTCGAATCCTGCCTCGGGCATGGTTGTGTGTGATGTCTTTAGGTTAGTTAGGTTTAAGTAGTTCTAAGTTCTAGGGGACTGATGACCAGAGATTTTGTCCCATAGTGCTCAGAGCCATTTGAACCATTTTTTTTGGCACCTATCTCTATGAACTGTCTGCGTCATATTGAGGTACTCCCTTGGCCAGCAAGATCCGTAGGTCTGTCCCTGTTACAACATGTGTGGGACCAGGTCGGACATTAATTCAGCCCCAGTGGTAGCATCCAGGATATTAAAGTCAAATAACAACAGTTGTTGGTCAGCTTGCTTCAGGCTTTCTGAACAGAATCAATCCTCGCAGAGAGACTAGAGACTGTGCAACGTTAGGAAGACTATATTAAACAGTCACCATTCAAATTATTCATTTTACATGAGTAGTCAGTCGCTTAAGAGTCGCAAACGTACTTTTCACTCATGTTATTGATTCGTAAGAGTAACGTAGTCTTTGGCTCATAATGCGAAGGTATGTCTCTTAACGATACTTTGGAGCTGGCCAATAGGAGACCTTCACAGGCAGCATCGTATGTTAGTGTGCCCTATTCAACGAGAAATAAGGCTTTATGAAGTCTGGCTGCGGACCACTGGTTTTCCCTGCTTCTCGGTAGCTGTTTTGAGCTGCCTTCAATACGATGTGTATTTAGTTTGTGCTCCAACGGCCACTTTCATGCTACAGTCTACGAGGATTACGTTGAGACGGCTCCATACTCGACATGCTTGGCGTAATATTTTGTTTTTACTTTCAACTCTATAGATGTACCTTCACTAGGGTGCAGATATAGCTTCCGTACGTCGAACAGTAGAGTACTGATCTTTCACTTCCACATTTGTGAGGTTAACGTACTGGCTTCATTACAAACCCTATGATTTAGTATTGCTTAAAAGAGTCTTGTGTGTGTGAGCTCTATTTCGTTCTGATTTTCATAGATTGGCGAAATTTGAATGTTTTCTGAAGCACAAAAGGACGTTTATGCCCTTTCATTTCTCCCTTTTAGAGGCCTCCTGTGGCGTGTGTATGGGAGCCGCGACATTTGCACGCTCTTGAATAAAACGAGGAAGGGTCTCTCCAAGACTCATCTGTTCGCCAACACATTCGGTGCAGCTTGACACTAGCATCTGCTAGCCGTATGCGAAATCTGGGGGATGTCGGAAGGGCTGCGTATCCCGCTGGCAGGTAGGGATCGGAGGAAGGGCGTCTCCGTACAGTGACATTTGTAAAGAACGGAACTAAGAAGCGAAGGTTGCATTATAGGCGTTGCCGGACTAGAGGGTCTCAGAGGGACCGAACCTTTTATTCACACGTGTGTCAATGTCAACCACTCCCATCCGTCCCGCCTCCCTACATCCCTGTGCACATCCCAAAGCAGGACGAGAAACATGATGTTTTTAAAAACATAGACATTCTTTTCTACTTCGAATCACGTTCAAAATTCGTCGAATGATTATCAGAGGTCCCTGATAGCCGCCCTCTCCCCATACACACACTCAACTGTAAACCTCAACAAAAAGGATGACATTACGATCGGTACAGAAATTCTCCATTGGTTTTCTTAGCCTAGGGTTAAATGGTCATGGGGGTGTCAGCGGTGCTAAAGATGGTCGAAAACGTCCAATTGCACATTGTACTTAAACAGATCTTTACGACCTGCAAACATATAAAATAAACGCCTCAAGTGAAGGGGTGGTCCCACTCGCGCTCTTTATGGCACCTCTGAAAGCCTATTCGTGTATATTCTGAGTAGCAGTGAGTACGAAATGTTTTCCTCGGCTACCCGCAACAAAACTGCGTGATTTCAGCAGTGGGCGTCGCAAACCTGACCTCTGTCGCTAACGGGGGGATCGTTCGAACCTCCCTCCGCCGATTTCATTCATACTGACAGGGTGTGAAGGGCACCACTACGACTACAACACATGTGAACAGGTAGACGCAACTCACCACCGTTTTCGTGGAAATCGAGTTTGAAAATTTTAGGCGCGCTTATATACTTTGTAGGGTAGCTACTATCCAAGGAGATCGCAGCCGAGCAAGTAATAGCTTAGTTTCACAAACTCGGGCTTAATGGGTCGCATCCCGCTGCCGGCACAGCTTTCTTGTGAGCTATCTGCATGCTTCAATATGCATGGTATTCCGCAAAATTGTGTGACTACCGAGAACCGTTTATGAATGAAATTTTGTGGTAAGTTCCCAAGGGACCAAACTGCTGAGGTCATCGGTCACTTATGAATGTAAACCAAGCTTGTTTCGTAACAGGCAAACTGAGAAAACCATGAACATGGCACGTTCATTATATGTGCACTATATAGCAATAATTACTGTTTTCCTTGTTTCTGAGATCAATATCGCACTGATCTGTACAGTGCTTGAAGGTTATATGTTATACTTGTCACCAATGAAGTCGCAACAATGTAAATAAAATTATTGTATTGACTTGGAAGTTCTCATGTATCCTTTAATTTCAGTATCTTTAAGAAAAATAAACTTCTCCTTTTTTCAAGATAAAGATTAGGAGAATGATTAAATATTGATAATTAGCACAGTCAGTATAAATCTTTTGTTTGCATTACGTCGTATTAAACAAAAAAAAAGCTAGGTACCGAAAGTGAGAATCAATCCAGAGACCTCAGGCTTGTGAGACTTAGTCCTTACTCGCTCAGCTGCAGATTCCTGGAATGTCAGAGATCATACAAAGTGCAGGGTGATTAAAATTAAAGTTAAACTCCCAAACCGCTGTAGAAATAATACCACTGATGATAATGACGTCAAATTGCAATGGAATATTATCGGAGTAGGTGGAAAACGTATGGCAGAAGAAAAATTAAATAGTGGCAAAATGCAGCAATAGATTGCGTTGTAAGCATCATAATTTAATAGTGGTCGACTACAAATGACAAAGGAATCAGGCAACAGTGCCTGAGGTGTACGTTTGGTGTTACACATACTGTACTACTCAGTGTGTGCGAGTTTACAGATGTGATACTGTTAGTTACGTAAGCCCATTCACCACGTCAAGGTCATATCCCATACGATGGGAAAAAACCGGTTTTTAATTGTCCTGAGACCAAAAACCGCATAAAAAACATGAATCAGAATCAGATCGGATCATTAATTTCCATGTGACAGGCGCAAAACATGTTCAATATGCTATCCACCGTTTTATGCAACAAGTTGAAATCAAGAAACAGCATGTTCCACAACTGATCGAAGTGTTCCAAGAGTCACGTTCAGAATGTGTTGTGCAATGCGTGCCTTCAGTGCAGCTAAGTTTGCAATCGGAACACTGAACACAACATCTTTCAGATAGCTCCACAGCCAGACGTCACAAAGATTAAGATCAGCTGATAGGGATGGCCAGGCTGCAGGGAAATGGCGGCTGATAATTCTAGCATTTCCGAAATGGCGCTTATGCAGCTGCTTAATAGGATTTGCAACGTGCGGAGGTGCGCCACCTTGCAAAAAAATAGTCTCACCCACACGTCCACGCTGTTGGAGACCTGGAATGACGTGGTTACGCAAAAGACACTCATAGGGCGTACCAGTGACGGTACAGGTAAGAGGACCAGAAGCACCTCTCTCTTAGAAAAAATATGGCACTATGATAAATGATTCCGTAAACCCGCACCACATAGTGGCCTTTTCAGGATTAAGTGGTACTGGTTGATTTGCGTGTGGATTTTCCGTTGCCCATATTCGACAATTCGAAGTATTGACGTATCCTGTCAGATGGAAGTGAGCTTCGCCTGTCCACAAATTCTTCCATGGCCAATCATTGTCCACTTCCATGCGAGCAAGAGTTTCTAGAGCAAATATCTCTCTTGCTGGCGTGTCAACAGGAAGCAACTGGTGCAAATGGGTTATTTTGAATGGATAGCAGAGAAGGGTGTTTCGTAGGATTTTACGCACTGTTATCACGGGTATGTCCAATGTAGCGGCTGCCGCCGAGCCGAGAGGAAGCGCAGCATAGCAGCAGCAGTACTTGTGTGATAAACTGTAAACTAATTTAGTGTTTGTTTTTTGTTCACGTGCTTCTGTATAGAAGTGAACTGTAAGTCTATACTTTACTGTGTAGATTATTGGTTAGAAAATAAATCGCAGTTTCTTGTTGTTGCATAAGTCTTGTGAATACCCTTGCGTAGGGCAGCTTCCAAGTGTACATTTTCCGTCTAGAGAAATTTATTTCTGTTTAACAGTATGCGGTCTCAGAGAACAGTGAGAAATCTACGCACCAACTTTTAGTGTTCCTTTATTCTCCTTTCGTATATTTTCAAAATCAGTAGCGGCATTTGAGACCCTATATCTATTTTATACATAGTAGGATATTGCTACGGGCTGTACTTGTTGTGAACAGATAGAAGGAGAGTTGACCCCTGTCCGTAAACAGCTAGCAGTTGCGTTGGCTACCGGCGACAAGCTTCTAGCTAATGCTCGAAGTTGCGGTGACGTCGGGACGCCAGTGACGAGTCCTGCGACACCTTTGGTGCCACTGGAATCCCCTGGTGACACGGACGTCGCTGCGGCTTCCGATACGCAGCGTCTGACCGGTCCGTCCTCACTCCATAGTGGGTGGCGGACAGTGGTGGGTTCGCTTGTCACTGGACGGGAGGCGAAATAGGGTCGAAGCCGTGCGGCTGGCTCCCTACGTCTTAGCAAAAGGTACAATATGCTTCCAAGTGTTGATGATAACTACGAGCCAACACGGGATTCCTCTCCTATTGGGCCAGCGGCCGATTTTCCTGCCAAGTCTGGACAAGTACTGAGGTTGGGTATGTATACTAGTCATTGGGAGCTCCAATGTTAAGCGGGTGATGGAGCCGCTCAGGGAGATAGCAGGCAAAGCGGGATAGAATTCCAGTGTGGATTCGGCATGTCTGACGGGAGGTCTCATTAGTGATGTGGAGGAAGCCCTAGCGGCGGCTATCGAGTGCACTGTTTGCAACAGGCTGCATGTAGTGGCACATGTCGGCACGAATGGTGCCCGCAGCATGGGTTCTGAGGCCATCCTCCGCTGCTTTCGGCTGCTGGATGATTTGCTGAAGGCAACTAGCAACGCACACGGGGTGCAGACTGTCTATTTGTAGCAGCGTACCTAGGGTTGGTCGCTGTCCTCTGGTTTGGAGCAGAGTGGAAGGTCTAAGCCAGAGGCCCAGACGGCTCTGCGATGGTATCATGCGAATTTCTCAACCTCCGCTAATGGGTGCAGAATTTTAGGGTTCCCCTTAATAGGTCAGGCTACGGCCTTGCCGCAGTGGATACACCGGTTCCCGTCACATCACCGAAGTTAAGCGCTGTCGGGCGTGGCCGGCACTCGGATGGATGACCATCCGGGCCGCCATGTGCTGTTGCCTTTCTTGGGGGTGCACTCACCCTCGTGATGCGAACTGAGGAGTTACTCGACCGAGTAGTAACGGCTCCGGTCAAATAAAACCATCATAACGACCGGGAGAGCGCTGTGCTGGCCACACGCCCCTCCTATCCACGTCCTCAGTGAGGATGACACGGCGGTCGGATGGTCCCGGTGGACCACATGTGGCCTGATGACGGAGTGCTTTAATAGGCCAGGCGTGCACTACACGCAGGTAGCGGCTACCAGTGTAGCAGAGTACGTGTGGCGCGCACATGGTGCTTTTTTACATTAGAGGACCCCTCCATTGGGAGCAAACGTGATTTGCCTGTTAAATCAGCCACAGCGACCTCAGAGAATCTTGGTTCTCACGGATCAGAGATAGTAAAGATTAATATGATTTCAGTAAACTGCAGGAGCATCCAAGGAAAGATCGCAGAATTAGTATCGCTTACTGAAGGTTATAATGCACAAATAGTATTGGGAACAGAAAGCTGGTTGAAGCCAGTCGTCAGTGACGACGAAATCCAAAGGAAAGGTTAGTCACCAATGGTGGCGATGTGTTTATTGCAGTAAAAAATTCGATAAAATCTGGCGAGGTTATCACGGATTCCGAATGTGAATTAATCTGGGTCAGAATCTGTAGTTATAGAGCGCTTCAGACAGAAATTACAGAATATCATTAGTAATTTTCCCGATCATGTCGTTATAATAAGGGGGGACTTCAACGTGCCAGTATAGATTGGGAGTGTTGTGCCGTCAAAATTGGCGCCAGAGACAAGGAATCGTGTGGCATTGTTCTGGATGTCTTGTCCGAAAATTACCTTGAGCAGATAGAGAACCAACTCGTGGGTATAACGTCTTAGACCTTCTGGCAACAGACAGGCCTAAACTTATCGAATAAGTTAACGTAGAGGACGGTATCAGAAACCATACGGCTGTGACAGCATCTATAACGACGGGTCCTACAAGGAATGTTAAGAACGGTAGGAAGATATATTTGCTCGGATAGAGTGATAAGATACAAATTTCAGAATATCTCGGCAGTAAGCATCAAATATTCGGTGATGAGGACGAAGATGTGGGGAACAAATAGAAAAAACTTCAAATGCATCGTTCAGTATGTCCTAGACAAGTATGTTTCGAGCAAGGTTTCAAAAGATTGGAAAGATCCACGATGGTTTAATAGCTGTGTTAGGAAAGTGCTGCGTAATCAAAGAATACTTCAAATGGCTCTGAGCACTATGGGACTTAACATCTGAGGTCATCAGTCCCCTAGAACTTTGAATTACTTATACCTAACTAACCTAAGGACATCGCACACATCCATGACCGAGGCAGGATTCGAACCTGTTACAGTAGCGGTCTCGTGGTTCCAGTCTGAAACGCCTAGAACCGCTCGGCCACACCGGACGGCAAAGAGTACTTCATCTCAGATTCCAGAGAAGTAAAAATCTAGCTGAACGAAGCGAAAATGAGCATAAGGAGAGCAATGAGAGAAGCGTTCAATGATTTTGAAAGTAAGACGTTGTCAAACGACCTGGGCAAAAACCCTAAGAGATTCTGGTCTTATTAAAATAAGTAAGTGGGTCAAAATCATCTCTTCATTCTCTCAGCGACCACGCTGGCACCGAAACGGAAGATAACAGAGAGAAGGCCGAAATACTGAATTCGGTCTTCTGAAGTTGCTTCACCGCGGAAGATCGTAACATCCTTTCAATCATCGTGCGAACGTCGAAATGGCAGATATTGAGATGGCCATTCGCGGAACTGAAATGCAGCTACAATCGCTTGGTAGTGGAAAGGCTTCAGTACCAGATTTGACACCTATAAGATTCTATAAATATTATGTGAAAGAACTTGCTCCCCTTCTAGCAGTAATTTATCGTAGATCGCTTGAGCAACGAAAGGTACCTAACGATTGAAAAAAAGCGCAGGTCATTCCCGTTTTTAAGAAAGGCCGTAAGACAGAGACACTCAATTATAGACCTATATCGTTGACGTCAATCTGTAATAGAATTGTGGAACATGTTTTATGCTAAATAATTATGACGTTCTTGGAAAATGAACATCTCCTCTATAAAAATCAATGTGGATTTCGCAAACAGAGATCCTGCGAAACTCAGCTCGCTCTCTCCCTCCATGAGATCCACAGCGCAGTGGAGAACGGCGCTCGGGTTGATGCCGTGTTCCTTGATTTTAGTAAGGCATTTGACACCGTCTCGAATTGCCGTTTAATGAAAAAAATACAAGCTTACGGAGTATCGGAGCAGACCTGCCTTTGGATTCAAGACTTTCTTGCAGATAGAACTCAACACGTCGCTCTTAACGGAACTAAATCGACAGATGTAAAGGTAATATCAGGAGTACCATAGGGAAGTGTGATAGGACCGTTGCAGTTCACAATATTTATAGGTGACGTAGAACAAAGCTTCGGATGCTCCTTAAGGCTATTCGCACATGATGCAGTTGTTTATACCAAAGTAGCAACGCCAGAAGATAGTAAGAATTTGTAGAACGACCTGCAGTGAATTGATGAGTGGTGCAGACGCTGGCAGTTGGCCCTGGACGTAAATAGTTGTAACATATTGAGCATACATAGGAAAAGAAATCCACTAATCTACAGTTACACTATTGATGACAAACAGCTGGAGACAGCGTCTGCCGTAAAATATCTAGGCGTAACTATCCACAGTGACCTTAAGTAGAATGACAATAGAAAACATATAATAGGGAAAGCAGACAACAGACTAAGACTCATCGAAAGAATCTTAAGGAAATGTAACTCATCCACGAAAGAAGTGGCTTATAAGGCGCTTGATCGCCCGATTCTTGAGTATTGTTCATCTATCTGGGATGCGTATCAGATAGGATTGATAGAGGAGACAGATAAGATCCAACGAAGAGCGGCGCGTTTAGTCACTGGATCGTTTAGCTGGCGAGAGAGCGTTACGGAGGTGTCAAACAAACTGCACTGGCAGACGTTACGAGAGAGGTTTATGCACCACGGAGAAATTTACTATTGAAATTTCGGGACAACACTTTTAATTAGTAGTCAGACAACATATTACTTCCCTCCACATACGTCTCGCGTATTGACCACGAGGAGAAAATTCGAGAAATTAGAGCCAATCATTCTTGCCACACACTATTCACGAGTGGTACAAGGTAGGAGGGATCAGATAGAGGTACCGAAAGTACTCTCCGCCACGCACCACTAGGTGGCTTCGGGCAATTCTTCGTGCACTACGCGTTTGCACACGACCATTCGTTTCATCCGGCATTGCTGTGGCCACTGCTTCCACTAACCTCAAATCAGTTCGTTTCCTATCTCTACCAGGTTGCACACCAAAGGAACATGTGTTTTCGAATTTCCGAATCATTTTCTCCAGACCCACGGCAGTCATCGGACCAACGCCTTCAGTGTCCGGAACTTTTGCAGAGCGACGTGTGCAGCCTTACTAGCAGAGCGCGATACTGCATTAATACTGTCACAGCGAACGTCGCAGACGCGAAAGGAGGAAACGCCGTGTACCCGGCGTGTTTATACCAACTTCAATGGTCCGTGCGCATGACAGTTGTTTTCATTTACGTATACTGACACATACAACGCCATCTATTGATCAATTTTCACAGTATTTTTTTTCTTCCATACATTTACCCCCTTCTCCGATTATATTCAATTGCAATTTGACTTCATTATGACGAGTGGTGTTATTTATACAGCGTCTTGAAATTTTAACTTTAATTATAATCACCCTGTATATTAGGTCAATCTTCAAACGCGATTTTCTCGAAAACGTTTGAGGGTTGCTTCTTCCTGTTTACGTATGTTGAAATCCTACTCGTGCCCTACACACCTCGTCAATATGAATCAACTAGATGAGGGGAAGTTCGCAAGATCTTCTTGCGAGGTGTCGAGTAAAGGGGTGAGACGTGGTTAAGGACAGGTGTACCGACCTACCAATAATGTGTCGCCTCCACGGTGGCGTTAGACATAATTGAGGTGAAATCTGGTGCCAATATGACACCCGTACCCTACCTTACAGCTCACATTAACTTCTGAGTTCTGACTTTCTTTGCATGTGTCGACACATTCCTGGTGGAAGCAACCAAACTCAAGGGTGATTATACTGGGCACCATGTTTAGACACAATTAACAGGAAAGTTGTAAGCATCATTGAGCAAAATTTCGAAATCGTCTGTGGCACTGGGAGAAAATGTTGTCTTGCGCACTACATTTATGTGGAAATGTGAGATACCATAGCGTAAAAAGGAGGGCCTACAGCAGCAACGTACTATACTCGAGGAAGAGTATCCTAAACTTCATGCGTTTTGTGACGTTTCCCGACAACAATTTCCTGTCCGTTCTGTTTTGTGGAAAAGGAGGTTACAGGGCTCACGTACCTGCATGGGGTTGGGGTATGACGTTCTCCACAATAGTGATAAAATATTGAAAATTTAATTTTACAGTTGGACCGAACACCACTACACTGGCACTTGCATGTAAGGATATTTCTTAATAATAAGCTACCTCGACGATGGGTCGGCCTTAACGGGCGTACAGATCACACATTGCATTATTACCTTCAGTGTTACCTGATCACGTGGTAGGTGATTTTTAATTGGGGCAGTTTGTGAAACATTCTACGTATCTCCTCCGCGAGCAACGTTGGATGAACTACGACGGCTCGCAGCAACAGCAGTGAATTCAGTGACTTCAGACATGCTCGCCAAGTGTGGAAAGAGTCTTCCTACCGTCTGGATATTTGCCATTTTTCTGGTGTGGTACCCTTCCACTATTTATCAAAGTAAATGATATATTTTGTCCTCAGTGCATGAATGTAAAAGATTGTTAGACCACATGAATCTCTTGAAAATTAAAAAAAAAAGTAATCCTTTGTGTATGTTAAAATGTAAACCAGATTTCTGTTTTCATTCATGTGGGGGACATATTACTGTGACATCGGATGAAGCGTTTTGTAATACCCTCTACCAAGACAAATACACAAACTATAACAGCAAAGGAAACCCAATTAACTGTAAGACCCACACGCCTAAATTCTATGTAGGTTTTAAAACAGCTATGAGGAGGTCGACCGATTAACAAATGTCGTCAGCTACCCTTCAAACAGGTTCGGAACATTCAGAGATTGCCTTTTAGGTAGTGCAAGTCACTACTCCGTGCTGTCCTTTTTCTGTGTTACCCCCGTCCACATCATCACCAATGTTCGCCATGTTTTACTATATCAGCTACGTCGTGTCCGGTAACATGTTCCCAACTGAAACATCCGAACTGCATACAGAATTGGTTTCGGCAGAACTTACGAGACGCCGGAACACTCTCCTCCCTCCACAGGAAAGCAGCTATTGATCGTAGCCCGGAGTGCTGGTATTCATTGTCACATACATCTTGTGAAATTTATAACTTCATTTCCTTGACTTCGTTCAGCAGTATTCGCCCCCTGTTTACAGCCAGACAAATAGGATTACGGAAGGATTTTGGTTTATTTGATTCTTAACCTTTGTTATATCCAATCCTGAAAATGGATCTAACTTATTGAACGATTTATTAATTGTTTTCACATTTGTATTTAAGGGACTTCCTATGCAATTCTAGTGTAACGCTTGTAAGTTTTACAAATATTGACCACACACTCAGATTAATTTTTTATCGACCCCTAAGCACAGTACTTTAAGCACACAGTTTCCTATTCCTATATCATCACCACTTTTCCAGGCATAAGTTTCTCAATGGCCTATACTCCCATCCTGATATGTTCTAAAAAACGTGTCGTATCTTCCAGTCTATTCTCTCCGTGTGTTAAGACAGCTGACTGTAAGTGTACTTATATTTTCGTTATTATGAGCATATCCGCCCCTGGTAGCTGAGTGGTCAGCGCGACGGAATGTCATGCCTAACAGCCCGGGTTCGATTTCCGGCTGGGTCGGAGATTTTCTCCGCTCAGGGACTGCGTGTTGTGTTGTCTTAATCGTCATCATTTCATCGCCATCGACACGCAAGTCGCCGAAGTGATGTCCACTCGAAAGACTTGCACCAGGTGAACGGTCTACCCGACGGGTCGCCCTAGCCACACGGAATTTACAATTTTTTATTATGAGAGTTATTCCGGTATATGACAGTAGGACAGGGCCACATGCATAAAAGGGTTATAAACACATCCTAAAGAGTTGGAGGAGGAGCAGCAGATTATACTCTAACGTCCCGTCGAAGGGACGTAATTGGAGAAAGAGAAGAAGCTCGGATTAAGGAAGAATGGGGAAGAAAATCGGCTCCCTTGGTAAAGAGTTAGTTTGTGATGTGGAGAGAGAGAGAGAGAGAGAGAGAGAGAGAGAGAGAGTGACAGAGACGTTACCGGCGGAACGTGGGAAAAACTGAAGTAATCTTGCAGTGTCAATAGTTTAATGAATGGTTATCACTATTTCGACGCACTGAGAGCAGTGTTGTAAGCGAATACGTTTTCTGTGTGCACACATACATGATCATACACAACTACTGTGATGTATAAGTTCGTGGTCATTATTTTACCAAGTTCATTCAGGCATGACTATGTGCATTTTTGAATTTAATAAACAATATAAATTCCTAATTTTAATTTCAGTGATAAATAACTACCTCTAATTTATTAGAAAATGTGCAAAAAATACTGAATAGACGAATGACTTTATATATTTTTGCTTACACCATAGAAGCCGTATCATCGCACTAGAAACTTAAATGTACTCGCAGTAACTGAAAGTTACTCTCCAGAGATATGAGAGATCGTAGGCAGCGGAGATATTCTTGCGGTTGCTGTTTGGGAGCTCTGGAAGGAGGTCAGCAAGAGGACGAGAGAAGCTATCGGCTCCGAGTTCGTCGTTAAAGGTAGTGCTCGGCCTGCTAGTGTGTGTGGGAGGTGGTGGCAGATGCCATCGCACCGACGTCCGCTGTGGCCGCCGCGTGGAGAGTTGTTAGTGTGGCGAACGTCACCCTGACTCAACTTACCGACTGACAAACATGCCACGTGTCCCTGGGCGCTCGAACTTTCTACGTGCCAAACGACGTAAACTTCCTCCAGTGGTTAGCGGTAAGAAATTCTTATTCTGTGTTAAAGTGAACAACACGCGGAAGAAAGGCTCGGTGATTCATTAATATGTAACAGTTTTCAGTAACTGCTACTGCTGTGGCGTCATAATTACGCATGTCACAACGAATCAAAAAGTAGTTCATTTGGTACGTGTTCCTAACATTTGAACAACGTGTAGGTTGTGATGTCTTTGTAGTTGCAATAACTCTTATCTCACATGACTTTTAAAATACTTACTGCGAGCTGTAGTGGCTGAGCGGTTCTAGGCGCTACAGTCTGGAACCGCGCCACCGCAACGGTCGCAGGTTGGAATCCTGCCTCGGGCATGGATGTGTGTGATGTCCTTAGGTTAGTTACGTTTATGTAGTTCTAAGTTCTAGGGAACTGATGACCTCAGATGTTAAGTCCCATAGTGCTCAGAGCCATTTGAACCATTTTTGAACCCGATATGGGAATGTGTTGTACCTTGAGGATAGTGACGAAGGAACACAAGATGTTTTCAGGTGGGTACTTCAGTCTAGCGACTGATTTTAGAATCACATGAAGGAATGTACCCCGGAGAACACCGTAATCGGTTTCCACCATTTCTTACAGTTTTCGTTGCTGTTAGACGTGAAGTTGTGTTTTTCACTATATTTTTAGTTATTCTGCGTTTTACAATTTTAAGTGCTGTATAATCTGTTAAAGGTATCTGCAAAACACTGTTAGTTCTTCCAGTACAGAACTATGTGGTGAGTTAATTGCAACATATTTTTAAAACTATTTATATAATATGCGAAAGTTAAACCATAGTTCGTTGCCCGTCCAGCATCTCGTATCATGATACAGAACAACGTCTTTTCTCTTGTAACATGTGATACTTGCAAGTTACCTGAATTTCTCTCTTGTCTTAAAATGTTAACTTCTTGAAAATGGGAAGTTGTGCTTGTTTCCAATAGCTTCTGCTTCAAAATATATATAACGTGTAGTTGGTTTTAGATAGCACTTCTGCTTAGTTTAATTTCGCTTACTGATTACGTGTTTTATTTTTTTATCTGGCTAGGGCTATCAGACCGTCTCGTAATGGGCCATGATTTCACACATGCAGTAATTACAATACAGTACAGTAGTTGCCTAAGAAATAATTTTAGTATGCGATATTAAGGTCGTCTTTATTTTTCGAATTTCGTGTTTGCTCAGACACACCCTCTAGTTCTTCTGTTCTTTTGTTATAAGAATAATTTTAAGACCAGTTTTGTTGAAACTGAACGCGATGAACCAATTACTCAATGGTCTTGAAGTTGTGTCATGTCACTATGTATTATTTATTACTGCTTATACGTATGCTTGACTTCTATCATACACTAGAGAGATTTTCACTCCGCAGGGGGGTGGGTTGATACGGAACTTCCTGGCAGATTAAAACTGTGTGCCGGACCGAGACCCAAATTCGAGACCTGCACAGTCGCAACAGATGGCTGTTGGCCATCTCTACAAGGACTGCAGCGGGTCTACACATTTGATAACCCACCAATACCATTATTTCTACGAGGACTGCTGTGGGTGTGTACCTCTGGTGGCCCACCAATGCCATACTCTCTACCAGGACTACAGTGTGTCTGCTCTGTGATGACGTGTCATATTCTTCAAATTCAACTGACTCTGCTGTGAGTTTGCTCTGTTGTGGCCCATTACCTGTCTGCATGTCAAGAGTCAACACTGTCTTTCTGTTGGAAGGACAACACTACTTCTTCAAGACTGCATGGAAATCCACTACTTACGTGTGCATTTTCTTTTACTGCTCAGACTTTGAGAAAAACACTGAAATTTTACTGTGATGAATGATCAGGACTGTCTTTATGGACTGTGAGAAAATTTTAGCTTTTGACCAACATTGTACCAATAAGTGTTGTGCATTTGATATATTTGTTACTGTAATTATGAAATTTTTTTTCAAGTCTGCATCGGCCACTGCCCAAAACAATTTGTAATATTTTTTGTGGGGAGCATGGGGACTATGTAAGTAGGCTGTTTAGGTTTTTTTATTGGTAACGCCAAGAAGCGCTCTGTATGAAAATCACTGGCTGTGCTGTGTGCAGTCTGTGTCTGGTTTGCATTGTTGAAAAATTCTCTATTGTAGTGGGCAGTTAGAGGTGAACAGCGCGTAGCGTTGCGCAGTTCGAGGTGAACCGCCAGCAGTGGCAGATGTGGGGAGAGAAATGGCGGAGTTTTGAGAGCGGATGATCTGGACGTGTGTCCATCAGAGACAGTAAATTTGTAAGACTGGATGTCATGAACTTTGAACACTATTAAGGTAAACATATTGTCTGTTCCTTATCAAAATATTTCATTTGCTAACTATGCCTATCAATAGTTAGTGACTTCAGTAGTTAGAATCCTTTATTTAGCTGGCAATAGTGGCGCTCGCTGTATTGCAGTAGTTTGAGTAACGAAGATTACGTTGCGCAAAAAATATTGTGTGTCAGTTTAGTGTTGATCAGAATAAGTAAAAAGAGTAATGTCTGAGTACGTTCAGTTTTGCTCAGTTGTTTGAAAAGCAAATAATGTAAGAGGTTTATCAGCACAGTAATTCATTAATTTTTCTAAGGGAACGTTCCACTATGTCGTTAGTATATTCAAGTTTTCAAGTTTTACTTCGTTAACACCATGTCATACACCGATGATGAATATTGGCGAATATCCACGGTTTCCATAGCTATAACAATAATTATTAATACATAACATCCGTCTCTGCTGAGAGCATTGACTTCTTTTATTATTCCTGATCCAGACACCCTCTTCTTCTTCCTAGCTTTGTCCCTTGACCATGAGCTTCTTCAGTGTTTCACCATTAAGCGATTACGTCACAAGTTTGTTGCCAAAGGCCCTTCTTGCCACCACCAGATACAGAGTTAACTGAACGAAGGAATATTGTACGCGCCGTGTGCATGCGAGAAGTACAAACTTCGATCGGTATTTCATTGCGTATTGACCGCTTGTGTATCATGTTTAGTGAGTCACAGATTGGCTACCAGTAGCTAATAAATTATGGTGGAAAGCTTCGTCACAACAACTAATGGAGTTTTCTTATAGAGACAGTAATTAATTTTCTATATCGTGGACATTCATCTAGTTAGAGCGATTAAATGTGATTGTGTGTAGCCATAACTGAAATTGTCGTAGAATGTACAAAGTTACTCAAGGTCTCTAACTGTATAATCGTACAGTTTTACTAAACAAATAATTGTTATAATAGCACTCATATTTAGTCTGCAGCTAAAATTTATCTGACAGTGATATACTTAGGTTTCGCGTTGTATATGGAATCATGGCGACGTTGAACAAGGTGACAACTCATGAAAGTTATCAACTTCACCAATAAATAAATTTAGATTTTCATTAATAATGAATGGAAAGTAATGTAGACTGTTGTTGCTTCAACAATCCTCCAAGCAGACTTTTTAACCGATTGTCAGGTGAGCCAGTTAGCTGCCTGTGAAACATCCAATATCAGGACCATAATGTTGAACGAGCGAGGTGGCACAGTGGTTATCACATTGGACTCGTATTCGGGAAGACGACGGTTCAATCCCGCGTCCGGCCATCCTGATTTAGGTTTTCCGTGGTCTCCCTGAATCGCTCCAGGCAAATGCCGGGATGGTTCCTTTGAAAGGGTACGGCCGACATCCTTTCCCGTCCTTCCCTAATCCGATAAGACCGATGACCTCGCTGTTTGGACCCTCCCCCAAAAAACCCCAACCAGAATGTTGCTGAGGTTTCATGATGCATGTCCTCAGCCCGCCACAGTAGCGAGCTGAATTACCACATGCCTTGGCCTGACACTGTGACCTCAGTCACTGGCCTGACACTGTGACCTCAGTCCTGGACTGACACAGTGTCGTCTCGTTCTCTACTAGACCAGATGTTGGTCCTGGTCATAACAATGTCAGAAAAATCTACCATAACTAGCTCACAGTGCAGACCTTGCAGTATGTTGCTGATGCTGAGATGTAATCCACGCCAGTTGGTGGCCCAGTCTGGGTCATCCAGCCTACACTATATCGATCAACTGCTTCCTCTATCTGATGGTATATGAGTCTCTCCTAGACCTAATGCTGCTGGGACTTGAGCTAGCGTCGTCCAACTGGGTTCACCTCCCAGGTGACACAAACTGGCACCTGGGCGTCTCCAGATGGCCTCTGGTCTGTAGCCCGTGCACCAGAATGCCTCACTTCTGACCTGATACTGAGCCACCGCCAATCTGGTATACGTACACTATGACACCGGAAACATATGTCCGCCGACCGCTGACGCTACATCCTTCTCTGAAGTTCCAGGTTTGCTGTGTCGTGCCGCCTCGCCTCTACGCTGCTGCCCAGCACCGTCTCCACGCCCACCAGTGCCTGCCACCACCGGTCTGCACATCCTGGACTCGGCCAGCCAGACATGCCTCGTCAGTGTATGACACAGTGACACTTCGGTGCAGTTACCGCAATTGCCCATTGCAGTGCTGTGTGTTGCTGAGCGGCGAAGCTACTCCTGTCATCGTAGCAATGCTATCCTCAACTGAGGCTCACAGGGTCTATACCTGATTACACCTTCGACTGACCAACGACAGCCATTGTACAAGAGACTCACTGAATAAACACTGTTTAGGGATCATTTGTGATTTCACGACTCCAGAAGAAGTGGTAGTACCAATCCTATATCCTACACAGCATCCTGTATCGACCATGCTGACATAAATACACTCCTGGAAATGGAAAAAAGAACACATTGACACCGGTGTGTCAGACCCAACATACTTGCTCCGGACACTGCGAGAGGGCTGTACAAGCAATGATCACACGCACGGCACAGCGGACACACCAGGAACCGCGGTGTTGGCCGTCGAATGGCGCTAGCTGCGCAGCATTTGTACACCGCCGCCGTCAGTGTCAGCCAGTTTGCCGTGGCATACGGAGCTCCATCGCAGTCTTTAACACTGGTAGCATGCCGCGACAGCGTGGACGTGAACCGTAAGTGCAGTTGACGGACTTTGAGCGAGGGCGTATAGTGGGCATGCGGGAGGCCGGGTGGACGTACCGCCGAATTGCTCAACACGTGGGGCGTGAGGTGTCCACAGTACATCGATGTTGTCGCCAGTGGTCGGCGGAAGGTGCACATGCCCGTCGACCTGGGACCGGACCGCAGCGACGCACGGATGCACGCCAAGACCGTAGGATCCTACGCAGTGCCGTAGGGGACCGCACCGCCACTTCCCAGCAAATTAGGGACACTGTTGCTCCTGGGGTAACGGCGAGGACCATTCGCAACCGTCTCCATGAAGCTGGGCTACGGTCCCGCACACCGTTAGGCCGTCTTCCGCTCACGCCCCAACATCGTGCAGCCCGCCTCCAGTGGTGTCGCGAAGGGCGTGAATGGAGGGACGAATGGAGACGTGTCGTCTTCAGCGATGAGAGTCGCTTCTGCCTTGGTGCCAATGATGGTCGTATGCGTGTTTGGCGCCGTGCAGGTGAGCGCCACAATCAGGACTGCATACGACCGAGGCACACAGGGCCAACACCCGGCATCATGGTGTGGGGAGCGATCTCCTACACTGGCCGTACACCACTGGTGATCGTCGAGGGGACACTGAATAGTGCACGGTACATCCAAACCGTCATCGAACCCATCGTTCTACCATTCCTAGACCGGCAAGGGAACTTGCTGTTCCAACAGGACAATGCACGTCCGCATGTGTCCCGTGCCACCCAGCGTGGTCTAGAAGGTGTAAGTCAACTACCCTGGCCAGCAAGATCTCCGGATCTGTCCCCCATTGAGCATGTTTGGGACTGGATGAAGCGTCGTCTCACGCGGTCTGCACGTCCAGCACGAACGCTGGTCCAACTGAGGCGCCAGGTGGAAATGGCATGGCAAGCCGTTCCACAGGACTACATCCAGCATCTCTACGATCGTCTCCATGGGAGAATAGCAGCCTGCATTGCTGCGAAAGGTGGGTATACACTGTACTAGTGCCGACATTGTGCATGCTCTTTTGCCTGTGTCTATGTGCCTGTGGTTCTGTCAGTGCGATCATGTGATGTATCTGACCCCAGGAATGTGTCAATAAAGTTTCCCCTTCCTGGGACAATGAATTCACGGTGTTCTTATTTCAGTTTCCAGGAGTGTAGTTTCTGCGCTCATGGCCTTATTAGACTGGTGCCACAAGTGCTGCAAGCTATTAGATCGGTGTCAGAAGAGCCAGAGACATCGACTGGCATCTTGGGTCGCTATGCAGCCTCTTCATCGTAGTGTGTTAGGTGTAGGTGTCAACAAACGGTTTTGGCTTTTTTCAATTCGAGTGGTTAAAAATGCCTGGTCGGTTGGATTGAAGTTTGATTCGTGAAAGTGGAGGCAGACGATGATCTGAAGAAGTTGAGGAGGAAAACTAAAGGAAAATGTATTGGTAAGCTCCCAGTTAGGTACACACAATGTAATTTGCTAGTGCATAGTGCACCATGAGCTCCATTCTTGCCAGTGATTTGTTTTGTGGGTAAGAGGCTCGGTCATTACGACAGTGAATGCTTAGAAGGCTCATGTTTGACACCACTGCCTAAGGATTAAGTAGAATTTGTTATGATGTCACAATATTGTGAATATTGAGACCTTCCCTGTAATATTTTTCCTACTGTATTTTTTCCTGTTGTTGTAGATAGAGGATTTAGTAATAGTAAGCCAGGGGAACAAGGGGTTACCACTATAGAGACGGTTCAGCTTGTGTGAGAGAAAAAGGTTCAGATGAGAGCCGATAACATAGTCCTTATGCTGCTTGGTAAGAAGCACAGATATTATGTTGTAGATTACTTTGCGCACGATACTCATGATTGCCAATTTTTTGTATTGAGATATGAACTTGTATTACGTTTCAATACTTATTTGATGATGGCGATGATTTAATAATGAATGTCATGTCCGATAGTAGTCACTTCAAATAAGAGGCCAGAACTTCGTCCATTTTACCAGTATCCATTCTAGATACTAATACCACTATCCAAGTTTCTCCTCTTTCGGGTAGAGCCGGGAAGGATGTTTTAGCATTTGTGGATAACCTGTTGACAGCCTTGGTGATAACTCGTTTGTCAGAAGGACGATTGTTACATTACCTTTAGTAGGAGATGTGAAAACGTATGTCATGTTTCATGAGGTGTGGGGAAGAGCTCAAACTTTCGAAGTGATGAGAGAAGATTTTTTGCAGCTTCATAGGAGGGAAAAAAGTTGTAGTTACTATCGGGAGCAGTTAAACAGCGTGTCACAAAAACATGGCGAATCCATTGGAAGTTTCATGGAGAGAAAAGGAAAACTCTACATTAATAAATATGAGTTGATGGAGAGTGATGACACGAATAAGTTTATTCTCCAAGAAGCAGAAATGTTTCAAATGGCTGTAAGCGCTATGGGACTTAACATCTGAGGCCATCAGTCCCATAGACTTAGAACTACTTATACCTAACGATCCTAAGTACATCACACACATCCATGAACGAGGCAGGATTCGAACCTCCGACCGTAACAGCAGCGCGGTTCCGGACTGAAGCGCCTAGAACTGCTCGGCTACAGCGGCCGGCTGAAGAAGCAAATTAAAGCACGTTAGACGCATGTTGGCGGGGGCTGCCATATCATGTGTCAAGGAAGGTGTGGGCTTAACTTCCAAAAAATTTTGTTGGAGCCGTAGGATAGGCAACAGCTTCAGAAGAGGTAGAGGCAGTGGTCACAGTCCGTCATGGAAAGGTTGCTTTCTCCGCTTCGCCTTCAAACATTACCGTTGTAGGCGATCAAGACAAATATGACATGACTGCTGTTAGCCGCAGTGTAGGAAATCTGGAAAACTAGGGCATCAGGAACGGGGAAGTACGCAGGTTAAGGGGCAGAGGACTAATCAATTGTTAAGAGGCAATGGGGGCCACAGGGGCGCCGAAGGGCAATCACAGTAAGTTTTAGGCCGACTAAACATGTACAGATGTAAAATTTTACCTGACTTGCTTAGTAGATGGAAAAGAATACAAAATTTTCTTGGACGTAGTACATAGTTTACTTTTCTGTGGCAAGCTTGTACCCCCTATGAATAATTTGTGTGGAATGGGATGTAATGACGTGGAGTCTCTGAGATCAGGGATATGTAGTTTTCAGGTGAGGGAAACCATTTACAGGAATATGTTGAAGTTTTTCCTTGTTATTGCCCGATCTTTGGGTTAGATGTCATAGATAAGTAACACGTTAAAACAACATTCGGGAAACGTATGGTAGAACTCGGAGGGAATTCGTTCGTCTGGGAAAGAGTGTTGTCAGTACCTGACTGCAGCAAGGTTCGATGCTCGAGAAATGTGGTGAACCAATTATGTTGTGTGCAAGCTCATTAAGGATCAGATCACGCGATAACATACCAACATGCCCAAGGGTAGGGAAAATTGCTAGTGGTAAGCATAGGAACGCATTTCCAATGAACGTATTACGCATGGCTGAGAATTTGAGACATAATGATGAGTTAGACGAAGGACTTTGTTTTGGATTCAGGCATGTTGTACACATATGGGAGTTATTGTTGGTCGAAAATTTATAGCTTTTGGAAGAAAATGTCTGGACAGGACGAAATTGGCTTCCAGACATAAGTGAGATGCCAGTATAACTGCGTTAATGGAGGAAGTGACACATTTAGAACGAATGAAAACAGTCGGGGTGGAAAAGATGTTATTAGAGTTTGAGGAAATGTTTAATCCTCTTGAATCTTTGGGAGTAACTCTGGCGACACAACACAGAATCCCAGCTAGGAAAGAGTCACGCATGTCCCTAAAACATATCATATACCTCATCATCTGCAACCAGTGATGGAAGAATTCATTAAATAACAGGTTGGATGTGGTATTATTAAAGATGGGATCAGTCCTTGGAAAGTGTAACTGTCAATAATACCAAATAAATGCAAGACGCTACCAGAACTTATCATTTCTCCAGTGACTACAGATACCTTAACACTCATGTGATTACAGACATGAATCCAATACCAAATATGACGTAAACCTTATACATGTTGGAGTAGAGCAAGTAATTTTCCAGCATTGATCTTTGGAATGGCTGCCACCAGCTAACCATGGCACCAGAGGACTTGCGAAATTAGCATTTACTGTCACTTCAGGACATTACCAATATTTTCATATTCAACTTGGTTTGAAAAATGCGACAGAATTGTTCAGGACTTATTGAGTAGAGTTTTGTTGGGGTTGAGACCAAGGCAGTGTGGAGACATTTGGACGATGTAGTGGTTTCTGTGAAGGATATGGAGGAGCATGTGCTATTGTTACGTGAAATGTTTAATGGTTAAATGCAGGATACCTGACACCAAGTAAAAAAAAGTGTACCTGAAATAAAAGGAATTACAATATTTATTAATTGCGATCATTCATTATGGAGTATGAGCAGATGCTAACTGACATGCTGAAAATAGTAGTAAAATTCCTGTGGACATCAGAGTGTGAAAATGTGTTCAAAAAATTGAAAGAACTGTTGATAATAAGTCCAGCCATAGTTTTCTCATATTAAGAGAAACAGTTCATATTCTCTTGCGACTCTATGACTCATGCTCTTCTCTGTGTGATAAGTCAAGAAGTAGATGGAATGGAACGTCTAGTTGCCTATGACTTGCGTCAGTTGAATAAAGCAGACAGAAATTATTTTATTACTGAGAAGGACATGTTGGGCCTAATTTATGGATTGACACACTCCTGATGTCATTTGTGTGGTAAAAAATTTAGGATTATAATGGGTCACATGGCACAAAACTCGTTACCGGTGTTGAAGGATCCACCTAGTAAACTATTCTCTTGGTCACTGAATCCTAACAGATTTAATGCGAAACCTGGCAAGAATAATGGGAATGGGAATGGCTTCAGTAGGAATATATTATTATTACAGAGAGTAAGTCACACCACTGCAAAGTGGCAGGCAGTGCAGGCTATTGATGAAGACTAAAAGCTATCTGAAATGCAACCGCAGTTCATCATGTAAGAATACAATGCCCATACCACATGTTATAGTTCCAATGACAATAAATGAGGCACTATTGATACAGGCAAATGATGTGTTATCAGGACACTGGGGTGGTAGAACATCAGAACAGCATATAGATCAACAGCAGTGGCGAAATTCATATAAACAGATTATGGAGCAATACATAAAGAACCTCGTACCATGTACGCTGTGAACAGAACTGAGCCATCAGCATATTCCAGTAAAAAGTTAATTGGGTGCTAGTAATTGAAATGGCGGACATTAACATCTAGGTCCTTTTTCACAAACACCAGCAGGGAACTGCAATGTGCTGACAATAACAGACCATTTCTGATGCGATATGGAAGTGGCAACAACACCAAATCATCAAGTCAACACAAGGGCACGGGCGATGTTAAATTATTGAGCATGAAGTTCGGTATTTAGAAACGTTGATGACCGACGAGGACACCTTTTTTCAATTCTGTATTGGAACTTATGAAACATCTGTGTCATCTACTGTGTATCTGGAAGTTAAGAAGTGTATTGCACCCACAGGCGAATGAAAGAACAGAGTCAATGAATTGGAATAGATGAAACATATTAAGCCACTACGTAAATAGTCATCCTAACGATTAGGATGCACTGTTGCCATACATGGCTGCATCTTGTAGTTACGACAGGTGTGTAGTTTGTTTTTTTGTAATGTAGTTCGAGAGAAGAGCAGTTATGGGTATTTCCAGATGGTATGTTTGTGTAGAACATGGGAGGAATAGTGACACACATTTGTCATGTAGTGCAGCATTCACAAGATTGTGACATTTGAATGGCTTTGGCGTGGAGTGATGTTGGCAACACATCATTTCAGGGTGTAAAGAAACAGAAAGGGGAAAACCTTGCATTAATGTCAACAGGCACACTACCGTGATATCAGAGAGAGCGAATTACAGCATGTCCATCCAAGATCATCTGAACTGTCACAGAGATGCACGAGATGAAGTTCTTTCTAGGAGGGACAGGTGCAGGCAGCTGACTGCAGGACATCCTCACCACACAATCTTATTTTCAGAGTGCACGTCTTGGATGGTTCTAATCTATATATGACCCAGCTATACTTACTGCGAATCGCTGTCACTTAAGGTGGTCCAAGAGGCCAGAAAGGTTGAATGTGCAGCGAATTGGTTGCTATTAAACTGGATGGAATACGTCTTAGTTCCAGTCTTTCGGATTCCGGCAACAGTAACGGAGGCTATGGCTCCGAATCTAAGAGAGCAACCACTGCATCGGCCTAACTAAAATTTGGAAGTATTACCTGTTGGTAGCCTCATCTTCATGAAGAATATGTTGGATACCATCTTATTAAGCTCTCCGTACAAGTTTATAGGTGCAAAGAAGGAGTGCATTAGTGCAAAATAAATGTCCCATCACATTCAACGGTGTCACATTATGTACCAGCACCGAATCTTGGTATTAGGAAACTTGTCTTTCGGTATCACTGTAATTCTCGTTCACGCTTGTACAGATTCCGCCCTCCAAAACGGCCCACTCACGACCCCTAGGACTTAGACTAATCCATCTCTCAATGTAATCTGAGATTTAGAGGATCAAATATTCTACAGGGGCCAGGTGTTGCGGAAACACCCCTCTGAGCAGCCCTGTCAACCTGTTGCTAGATGGGTCTTCCAGCTGCCAGGGATAGAATATTGCTGAGGCAGCATGGTACAGCTAGACAGTTCTCCTGAGTAGCAAGCTAAGTTACCTCATGTTTTGCCCTGACTCTGCACTTCTTCAATCCCTATGTGACCAACAGTGGAACCTGGTTACACCAACGCTGGACATATCTGTCATAAATACTTGCAGACCATACCCTGAAGTATTTCATCATCGACTGCTGCTGACATGGAGACATACTCCAAGACAGCCGATGGTTCAGTGTAAGTTCCTTATGATGGACTACATCCAGCCGCTACTTCCGCTAGCTACTGGTGTATATTCTGCTCTTAGACCAAATCCTGCCAAGAACTGAACTAACACTATACTACTGGGTTCACCTCTGTGGTAGAGCCAACTGGCGTCTGGTCATCTCCAGGTGATCTACGGTTAAGACCCTGTGCACAAATGCACCTCACCCTTAACTTATCCGAGCCACATACCGATAAATACCCATGCTCTGCAACCGCAGACTTAGGTCCACCCACAGCTGACACTGCATCCTTCTCCAACGTCCCAGCTTTTGGGCTCCATGCTGCGTTGTCTCTACCCTGGTCCACAGTAACACGATCTCGTCTCCAAGTGTCTGACACCACTAGTCACCCATGCCAGTATTAGGCTTGCTGTGCAATGTCTGTATCTGATGCACCGCTACTGATATATATTTACCGTACGACACCACTTCACTGCAGTGTTTTGCAGACGAGAGCAAAAATGGTTCAAATGGCTCTGAGCACTATGGGCCTTAACATCTGAGGTCATCAGTCCCCTACAACTTTGAACTACTTAAACCTAATCAACCTAAGGACATCACACACATCCATGCCTGAGGCAGGATTCGAACATGCGACCGTAGCAGTCGCGCAGACGAGAGCAGTTACTGCTGTTGTCACAACAGCGCTCCCCATCATTCAGGGACGGATGGTCGATACCTGACGACATCTTTGAATATGTACGAGAGTTTCAGTGAATATGATTGTAAATGGTGGGAGAGCATTTCTGATTTCACGACTACAAAGCAACTGGTGGTACACAACCTAAGTCCTCCAAGGAATCCTGAAACCGCCATCCTGGCTTATGTAGTATGTACACTGATAGCATTATTATACTGTACAGTATAGCTGTTACAATATTTCATTTTTGTATCAGTCTGGAGGATAATTCAAACATTTAGAAACTGGATATTTCCAACGAAGAATAGGGAAGTACTCGTAGCAGAAATTAAATGTGCACATCTCCTAAACAAATGTTCCGATTGCTAGTGGCTGGAAGTCCCAAGATTTATTCAGGAAATGTATGCCAGTTTAGAATTCCGATGTTCTTGAAAGCAGCAAAATCGCTGAAAGTGAATTATATTTGGAATAAAATGGGGAAAAAGTAGCTTCCATTGTCGCCATTTATGCAAAACGTCGTTATTTTTGGGACTACCCATGAGGTAAGGTTTTAATTTCATCTACCGTCACTAGACGTCCTATCTATCACGATGTGATTGGACAGCGGGTTCTGCCTGTTTACCTTCAAACAGAGTTCTTACCTACAGTGTTCAAATTTTAGCGGTTACCTGGTACAGGGTCTAATTAACTTTTACAATTACTTTGTTTTGCATAGGAAATGTATACGACCAAAATTATCTTTATACCTCGTTCCTCTGTCCTGCCATCATTTTAAAAAGCGGGAACTGTGATATTGAAATTATGGCTGCTTTTTGTACTCGTATTATATCTGGCACAAACTATTCTAAAAACGAGCTCTATCTATATTAAAGGTTGATAATATTGCAGTGCTCTTGTTCCCCATGGCTCTACAATCAATGTCAAGCGCAGCAAACACAAGGAAATGATACTAACTTGGCGGTTTTCTTTCGGCTTCCATTTTTGTTCTTCTCCTGCTTGAAAATAACCAACATACTAAAAGCTCTAAATTTTTTTGTGGTGCCTTGCTGAATATTGGTTATTTCAAGCTTATGAGGAACGTTGGTTTAACTGTTATTAAACGGAGAACAAAACGGAAACTAGTCTAACAATTGTGAATTTTTTTTTCTCTTTGGATGCAGTAGAAGAGTACAGTCAGTGAGGTTGCTGGAAACATTTATGCCATAGATGGGATATCTGCGTCGAAAAAGTCACGTTAGAAAATTGTTTTCATTTTTCAGGTAAAGTCGATCCATCGTAAATTATCCTCCACATTCTAGAAACACATTCATAAATACCAGCTGGATATGACGACAGACGTTATTATGGTTTACAGCTTCGGTCCGTTTCATTGTTGCACATTATTGGCAAATGGGATGAACTGTAACCATTTAACCTTCTTGAGACTCATGAAATCAGTGGTGATGAAAGAAAGAAGATCACGGCTAAACGTCCTGTCAGTGAAAAGATGAAGACAAAGCAGAATTGCGAATTATGAAGACTTCAGAAGGTAATCAAATGGGCCCTTTCATAGGAAAGATCACAGCCTTTATCTGATCCGAATTAAGGTAATCACGTGAAGCCTAAACCACTAACCACTATTGTAGTACAAAGATTCAAACTGGCACTCGTCCCAACAACAGAGCCGCCTTGTGGTAGCAATAGGAGGAAAACATCTAAGAATATTGCACAAAGGTATTGTATTGCACGAGTAGGCCCACCTGTACCTGCATATTACAAAGAGGGCCTATCCAGGAGCGTGATTGGGAAGTCATTCAGACCACACATATTCTGCTAACTTTGCACCTTCTGATTTTACCTTCCTCGCTCCTTATTGAACAACCACCAAGAAAATTTCTTTCCGGACCAAAAAGCGCATTATACACGGAGGTGACGAAAGTCATGGGATACCTTCTAATATCGTATCGGACCTCCTTTAGCCCGGCGTAAAGCAGAAGCTCGACGTGGCGTGGGCACAACAAGCCGTTGGATGTTTCCTGCTTACATATTGATCCAAGCTGTCTCAAAAGCCTGTCATTATTGCGATAGTATGGTCGATGCAGGATTTCGTGCTCGAACAAACCTCCCGATTATGTTAAATGTCGGGCTGTCTCTGTGGCCAAATCATGCGCGCAAATTGTCCAGAACGTTCTTCAAACCAGTCGCAAGGAATCGTGGTCTGGTGACACGGCCATTGTCATCCATAAATATTCCATAGTTGTTTGGTAACATTAAGTCCATGAACGGCTGCAAATGGTCTCCAAGTAGCCGAATATGACCATTCCCTGGCAATGATCGGTTCATTTAGACCAGAGGAACCAGTACATTCCATGTAAACACAGCCCATACGATTATGGAACCACCACAAGCTTCCACAGTGCCGTGTAGACAACTTGAATGCATGGCTTTGTGGAGTCTGAAAAACACTGGAAAGTTACCATTAGGTATTACAAACTTAATTTGAGATTCATCTGACCAGGACGCAGCTTTCCAGTCACCTAGGGTCCAACTGATACGTTCACGAGCGGCACTAACAACTCTACGCAAACGCCACTGCTCTCTGCTGTCTACATCTACATCAACATAATTACTCTGCAATTCGCAATTAAGTACGTTACAGGGGGTTCCTCGAACCAACTACAAGCTACCCCACTACCGTTACACTCCCTAACAGCGAGCAGAAAAAAACGAACACTTAAATTTATTGATGCGTATTCTGTTTATCTTATTTTATCATGATTATCATTTTTCCCCATGCAGGTGGCCACCAAGAAAATATTTTCACACAATGAGGAGTATGTTGGTGATTGGAATTTCATTAGAAGGTCCTGCTGCAGTGAAAAATGCCTTTGTTTTAATGGCTGCGACCCCAATTGGTGTATCGCACCCGTGGCACACACTGGCTTATTTCGCAATAATGCAGAACGAGGTGCCCTTCTTTGAACTTTTTCGATATCCTCCATCAGTCCTGTATGATACGGGTCCCACACTGCAGAGCAATACTCCAAAAGATGGCGGGAAAATGTAGTGTAAGCAGTCTCTTTGGTAGATCTCTAACATTCCCTAAGTGTTCTGCTAATAAATCGCAGTGTGGTTTGCTTTCCACACAACATTATCTATGTGATCGTTCGAATTTAAGTTATTTGTAGTTGTAATCCCTAGGTATTTAGCTGAATTTATAGCGTTTATATGTGTGTGATTTATCATGTAACTAAAACTTCGCGAATTCTTTTTGGTGCTCATGATGATGACTTCACACTTTTCATGTTTTAGAGTCAATTGCCACTATTCGCACCATACAGATATTCGCACCATACAGATATATTGTCTAAATTATTTTGCAATTCATTTTCATCATCTGATGATTTTTGATGACGGTAAATGACAACAACAGCTGCAAACAATCTAGGACTGTTCGTATAGTCTTCTAAATCGTTGGAGTACATCAGAAGAAACAGAGGGTCAATAACATCCCTTTGGGGAGAGAGAGATATTACTTGTTTTTACTTGATGACTTTCCGTCATTTGTTACAAACTATGATCTCTCTGCCAGGAAGTCATGGATCCAGTCACACAACTGAGACGATACTCCACAGGCAAGCCATTTAATTATAAGACGCTCGTGAAGAATGGCATCAAAAGACTTCTGGAAATCTGAAAGTATGGATTCAGTTTGTCGTCGGCTGTGGAGAGCACTCACTACTTCGTGTTTCACAAGACCGATATTTTCTGAATCGGTGTTGACTATTTATCAATAAATCTTTTCCTTCGAGGTGATTCATAATGTTCGAGCACGGTATATGTTCCAAAATCATATAACTAATCGACGTTAGTGATAAGGGTCTATAATTAAGCGGAGTACTCCCATTTCCTTTCTTGGGTACTGGTGCGACCAGCGAAACTTTCTAGTCTTTTGGTACGGACCTTTCTGTGAGCTAGCAGTTTTATATCATTACTAAGTATGGGACTATTGTATCAGCATACTCTGAAAGGATCCTGACTGGTGCACAATCTGGTCTGCAAACCTTCCCTTTCTGAAGTGTTATAAGCTGATCCGCTACACCGAGGATATCTACTTCTATGTTCCTCACGTTTGCAGTTGTTCTTGATTCGAATTATGGAGTATTTACTTCGTCCTCTATTGAGAAGGAATTTAGGGAAAAAGTGTTTGATAACTCTACTTCAGTTGCGCTGTCATCAATACCATCACAATTATTTTTAAGCTGTGAAGGTACTGACTGCATCTTACCACTGGTGGACTTCACATACGACCGGAGTCTCCTTATGTTTTCTGCCAGATTTTCGAGACAGAGTTTGGTTGCGGAAACTATTAAAAGCACTTCTCGGTCGTTAAGTGAAGACCGTGGTCCACTGCGTTGCGTGAAATGTGGTATTCTTGGCACACTCTTGACACTGTAGATCTCGTAATACTGAATTCACTAACGATTTCCAAAATGGAATGTACCAGGGGCCAATCTCCAACTACTATTCCGCTTTCAAAGTCCGTTAATTTCTTTTGTGCTGCCAAAAACATGTTTGAGACATTTTCACATGACTTACATGAGTAGAAATGAGAGCTCAGCTAAAGCTCTGGTCTTTAATGTGTGGGCGACACTACCGTCATCCGTATATGTGCATATCGCTTTTGTCACCTAAATGTCCTTCTACTAGAGAACCTGGATGTGCTCCGCAGTTGCTGAATAATGTATGGGAATTTGATATAGATCCTTAACTCCCTCCCCCTCTCTCCGTCCATCGCTGCCGCCCCTCTCTTCTTCCGTTACCTGCTCCTTCTCCGCTCTCTCTGTACGTCACCACCTCGCCCCCCTCTTTGTCCTTCTCTTTTAACCCCGCTTTGGCCCTGAGCCTAAATGTTGATTGAGAATAGAAGTAATTTGAAGTAAATGGGTAAGTCGGTTGATATCACTGTAATACGCGGTATGAGAACGTCTTCTCCAGGTGCTGGATCTGAGAGGAAATAGCAGTATTTCACATAGTATTAATCCACAAATGGGTAGAATAGCATAGTTTCGGGCTACTCAGATTATGTAGTAGTTTTCTAATCATAAGTCAGTAAGCCATAAATGCAACTTTCTGTTTTCTGTAAAACCAATAGTGAAGAACAAAACAAAACAGCACATCGTCGTGTACACAATTGTTCTAAAATTTATATACGAGGAGAAAAGGTGTATATGAAACAAATTGTTTAGTGATTTACATGCTCTGCTGCCGTAGTTAAAACTGAATCACAGAAAGAAAACATAACCACACATTCTCGCTGCACAGCACACATTTTTCTGTCTCATAATCTGTTTGAACAGAAAATCTGCACATCGTCCTTTAACAAAACGTGTAGCGTAAGTGTGTGTCAATGTTCACTACTGCTTCCTGTAATAATTTGCAGTAAACTGGTCAAGAACTTTCCGAGATTTATGCTAACCACTTTTTTCTGTATGTATCACACAGGGTGAACATTAATAAAACCGACAAACCGCAGGTACGAATTCCGCCTAGGAAGTAGAGGAAAGTAGGTGCTACGAATATGTGTCCGACGATGGGCGACGCGTTTGCAACGACAACAAATCGCCCTGGAACACAGTACATTACATTACATTACTACTTGTTCCATATGTAATGAATACAATATTTTGTAATGATGTGGAACGTGTCAGTTTAACATTAATTTTCTTTACACAATATAATAATTTTTTTTACAATTAATACTTCATATCTTAGAATTCATTATTGTGTACAAGGAGTTGTCATTCAGAAATTCTTTTAATCTGTTTTTAAATTTTGGTTGGCTATGTGTCAAACTTTTAATACTATTTGCCAAATGACCAAAGCTTTCTGTGCCAAAGTGAGATTTAACCCAGAATACTGAAGATCATCCTTTCTTCTAGTGTTTTAGCTATGCACTTCGCTATTGTTTTTGAATTGGGATGGATTATAAATAATAAATATCATAAGTGAGTATACGTATTGTGAATATCCCGAGTTCCTTAAATAAATAACTGCAAGGTGGTCTTGGGTGGCCTCCAGCTATTATTCTGACTACACGCTTTTGTGCAATGAATAATTTTTCTCTTGATGATGAATTAACCCAAAATATATTGTCAAATGAAAGCAGTGAATCAAATTACGCATAGACGGATAATTTACTGATATGTTCATCACCAAAATTTGCAATAATCATATAATCATAATAGCATAGGTAACTGACTCTAGCCATTTCAGCAGATCATCAATCTGTTTCTTCCAATTCAGTTTCTCATCAATGCACACACGTAGAAATATTGAGTATTCCGCCATATCAACAGACGTCTGTTCAAAATCCATATTTATCAATGGTGTTATGCCGTTTACTGAAACAGAATTTTAAGTACTTTGTTTTTTCAAAATTTAGTGAGAGTCTGTTTGCATAGAACCACTTAATAATATTCTGAAAGATATTATTTACAATCTCCTCAGTTGATTCTTGTTTGTTGTGTGTAATTACTATATTTGTATCATCAGCAAAAAAACTAGTTTGGCAGCTTCATGAATATGGAGTGGCAAGGCATTAATACATATGAAGAACAATAGGGGACCCAAGACTGAACCCTATGGGACACCATTTTTGATACCTCCCCGGTTAGAGGACTGAGCTGATTTTTACAGACTATCTGTACTGTTAATTTCAACCTTCTGTGTCCTTCAAGTTGAATATGAATTAAACCATTTGAGCACTGTCCCACTCGTACCACAATACTTATCGTTATCTAGAAGAATTTCATGATTCCCTCAGTCAAAAGCCTTTGAGAGGTAAGAAAATTTCCCAATGGGTGATGTTCGATTATTCAGAGCACTTAATATCTGATCAGTGAAAGTATATGCAGCATTTTCTGGACTTTTGTAGGAACTTCATTTTTACAAATATATGATGGTACTCTTCAATACATTTCTTTTTCAAGAATTTTGGATGAAGCTGTCAGAAGTAAGACTGGGTAGTAACTGTTAGCATCAGACCTATACCCTTCTTGTTTCGATGGTTTAAGAGTAGCATATTTCGGCCTATCAGTTAGCTACTACATATACGGCTGAGAATCTTTCTTATCTTTTGGGAACTAGCTTTTAGTACTCTGTTGGAAATGCCATCAATTCCAGGCGAGCTTTTACTTTTCAGTGACTTTATTATTTTTCTAATTTCAGTACGAGAGGTGGGTTGAAGTTCAGTTTTATCAAACTGCATAGGTATTGCCTCTTCCATATACTACCTTGCGTTTTCTAGTGAACGGCTATGTCCTATTTTCTCTACAACAATTAAAAATGATTATTAAAATTGTTTTTTCTTCTGACTTTTTGTTAACATACTTTTCGTTGATTCTGATAGAAGTACAGTCTTCCTGTGCTCTTGGTTGCCCTGTTTTCCTTTTAACAATATTCCTAATTGTTTTAGTTTTATAATCACAGGTGTTAATCTCAGACATAATGCATGCACGTCTGGATTTTTTAATAACTATTCTTAATACAGTGCCATAGTTTTTATAATGTTTCACTGTTACTGGATCATTACTTCTCCTAGCTGTAAGATACGATTCCCTTTTCTGTTTACAAGATGTTTTTATCCTCTTTAGTAAGCCATGGCTTTTTAGATGCTTTCTTACAATTATGGCTCACTGTTTCCTTAAGGAAACTGTAAGATAGATTTTAAATTAGCATCAGGTTCCCTGTACACCTCATCCCAGTATAACTGTTGCAGGCTTTCCCTAAAATATGCAATTGATAAATCGTTAACTGAATACACTATCTAGGAGCAATGTTTTACATTACTGTATGGAGCAATGTCATATACATAATTAGCTGTGCATCATGATCAGACAGATCATTCTTAACAGAAAAAGGTTTTATTAGATTAAATACATCTGGCTCCATAAAAACATTATCTGTCACTATGCTGCTATCCTGTACCACCCGAGTAGGAAAATCAATAACTGACGTCATATTAAAAAAAACAACAAGTAATATTTCAAGGTCAAGCTTTCTATCAGACTCTTTCGCAATATCTGCACTGAAATCCCCACAAACAATAATTTTCTACCCACGGTCTGACAGACAGTACAACTAAGACTCCAAGTTTTTCAAAAATAGCTGGAAATTTCGCATTTGGGACCTATATAGAGCTACTATTATAAAAGTACCATTATTCAGATTCAGCTCACGCTCACATGCTTCAATATCTCGCTCTACACAAAATATTTTAGTTTCTAAGTATTTCACACTATAATAAATTTTAACACATATGTTAACTCCTCTCTCCATACTGTCTCCACTTAAATGTGCTGATAGCTTATATCCATCTACATTTACCTTTTCTGTGTATGTCACTATATGATGTTCAGACAGGTATAGTACATCTCTACCACCCTCAATTTCTAAATCTTATAAACAAAAGAGAAACTGATCTACTTTGTTTTTTAATCCTCTGATATTCTGATGCAATGTCCTAACATTATTTTTCACTGTACTTTTATGAGAATCTTGTGATAGTTTGACATCTCTAGCGCCAGCCTGTCTGAGCTTCTCATTAACATTAATTTCATTAAATGGTGAATCATTGGACTCTGAACTTCGCCTAAAAAAGAGGTACTCCAATGAGTTTCAGTGCAACCTCTTAAAGATTTTGCTGTCATCCCAGTCAGTTTACCCTTCCCTTTCCCATTTAGATGCAGACCATGTGTTGTAAAGTCTCACCTACCAATACCACCAACAGGAAGCAAATATAGGCCTGACAAAGTAGCCGCTCGAAGCAGTTCATCTTGCTCCACATGGACCCTCCTGACAGACCTGTTCAGCTGTGGCCGATCATGCCGCATGAAAGCAGGAACCGAGTCAACCTTAGTACAGTTCGTTGCAGATGCTATTTTTACCAGGTCACACTCAATATTGTAGCCCTGATCCCTATCAATACTGATACGACCTACTATCAGAACATGATCCTACAGTGTCGCATCCTCGTCCGTCACAGCAGATGTAGAAAGTGGCCTCCATGGGATTCCAGGCCATAGCAACAAGAGCCGTTGTCATGCAGAATACACATAATCGTGTAGCTGTGCTGTCTAAGGCGCCTTGCCACGGTTCACACGGCTCTCCCCCGTCAGAGATTCGAGTCCTCCCTCGGGTATGGGTGTGTGTGTGTGTGTGTGTGTGTTGTCGTTAGCGTAAGTTAGTTTAACGTAGATTAAATAGCGTGTGAGCCTACGGACCGATGGCCTCTGCAGTTTGGTCCCTTAGGAACTTACAACCACACATATGCGTACTTTGGCTTACACAATGTTGGCGGGCCACTGCGTTGGAGCTCGTACTAGGATTTGTCTCAATATCCTATGAGACCCACAGTCCATTCCCTGCACGTTCGTCTGTTTGAAAGGACCCCTGATCACACAAACTCCAAAAAAGGACTTGTAATGTTGTGTGATGTGGATAGTGTCTGTGAGGGCAATTGTTTTAGTATAATTGTGCAGAGTCTCGCCCGTGTCCATCTGTTTGGCCATGCACAAACACCAAAAAGGTGCAGATGGCTCTGAGCACTATGGGACTTAACATCTAAGGTCATCAGTCCCATAGAACTTAGAACTACCTAAACCTAACTAACCTAAAGACATTACACACATCCATGCGCAAGCAGGATTCGAACCTGCTACCGTAGCAGTCGCGCGGTTCCGAACTGAAGGGCCTAGAACCGCTCGGCCACCGCCGCCGGCCACAAACACCATCTCAACTGGTTCCCGACAAGAATACCAGTACATTCTGCCGCTGACAGTACGCTGCGTCAATCACACAACCTGCAACACGCCAGTAACACACGGTATATGGAGAGAGGGACTATCATTCGTCAGTGGCATCTCCGTGGCAAGGAAGCATTTCCGTATGCATGTTCATCGGCTCTTTTTTCCTCTATTTCCCGTAAGGAATCCGGTCCTGTAGTTTGACGGTTTTACTGATGTTCAACCTATACAGTATAACATCTACATTAAAAATATGTAGCCAATATCGATCCAAACGTTTATTAGATATCCTGCAAAAATGTGAAGTAAATAGGCCAAGAAGTTTTCAAGACATGGTAACAACCTTTCCTCATTATATAATGTGTATATTTACATACTATATAAATTGAAAAAAAGCATGTACTGACTTTCTGTATGAACGTTTATTTAAGTATCGTGTGAAAATTTGAAACAAATCTTTGAATTACTTTTCGAGATTTTTGGTAAGAACTGTAAACAACAACTTGTCGTTATGTAGTAGCATCGATCGATTTCCCAGTGGGTTTCTACCGGCTTGAATTCCAGAAAATGCCTGAGTATCGTCAGACCGTTTTACATAGGGGGAGAGAGTCTGTTGATGATGGTTAATTTCTATTTATTTTTGATTGATTTCTGTCATAACCTTCCAAAGAAACGCTATGATATACACACGATGCTACTACAGTTCCATTGTATCTTGTAATAATAAACTTACTATATAGAATGCGTAAAAAGAGCGTGTCTATTTCGTCACTAATTTCGCAGTTCGATATCGGAACGGTCTATGCAGGTCTGTTTTATACTCAAGTACCATTACTGGACAACCACAAAGTCATGTAAATGTGACAGTGTGAGTAGACACATAATATAATGCGATTCACAAATCATACAATCATATAATTTCGTTCTTCAGTGAATTGTATTTTCGGAAAAATAAAACATTTTATTGACAAAAGCACAAACCTAGAGGTTCACTAACATATAAATTCTAGAATACTGGAAGTTTCTCAAGTTACTTCTGCTAGTTGCTAAACGTAGCGATAGGTTGTTTCACGGAAAATACAGTATTTCTTGAGATTTCTTTACTTTCTTTACTGATTTTCGATATGACAATTTTTATCTCTTTCACATAAGAGGTAAAAAGCTGGTCTCAGTTAGGACTGGAACCAACAGCTAAGGCAGTCTTGACTCTGCAGCACGACTTCGTTACCACACAGCCAGCAAATAACAGTTAACAAGCAGTTCTGTCTCATTTCTATGGTGATGGCAAAGATAGATAATTAAGAATACAAAAGACGGAATCAATTATAGTTCAGTTATATATAGTTCAGTTATAGTTCAATTATAGGACTTAAAAACAGAGAATTCATAGCTTTATCTTACACCATACGTGAAAATCCTAAATATTTCGGTGAAATGACAAGAAAATATCAAGGGAGTTCACATAGATAATTATGTGTCACTCCGGGAAGTAATCAGTGTCGATGGACACATTCTGCAATGTTTCAAAATCTCATAGCAGTAAGAATAATATACTTAAATATACAATGTTTCTTGAAAAGGTTGAGAGTTCAGGAAAACAAGGTTGAACTTCAAAGATGATTGGTAAAGAGCTATAAAACTTGCATAGGCCTGAAAAACGAAAAGTAAAGTCTTATGAGTATGATCCATCGAGACCATATAAGTTAAGAGAATGGGGGCGTTATTTGTGTGGCCCACCTTCAATAGATATAATAATTGATATTGTTTTATCCCCTTGTTTTTCAGAAATTTAATGTGATAATTATGGAAGAGGATTTTCTGCTATATATATATATATGACAGCACATCCTTAAAGAAACTGATTTTTTAAAAAAGGACCTGGAAGTGTCGTTTATAAATTAGACACACAGCAACTTCTTGGGACACGAATGCAATGGGACAGATGGATAGATACTGCTGGGATCTGTGAAGACTACACAGATTCATTATGCCAGAGTAGCATTAAGGTTTAACAGCGGTCATTGTGAGTCAGTTTATAACCTGAACTTCATTTCTGCGAGCGTAACAATCGCACGACGATATGCCAACAGCGTGAAAACTCAGGTGTCCCACAAAAAACACAGTCCCACCAAAAAATAGTAACCACAGCAATATGTCCCAGCTTACACTTTTCTGTAAGCAATTTAATGTCTTCTGCAGTAGGCTTATCATCTGAATGTGGAGGCAATAAACAAGAAAAACAAACTATCTCACCAGTGCGCATACCCACTATCACCTCTATGTACACAAGCACTGTCTGTTTTTCATAAATTATTATTCTGGACGTAATTTAAGCTCTGTTATCTAAAAATAGTTTCCCATTTTTGCTTTGGTGAAGTGATAACGGCTTGTAACTGGTAGATAGACTAAATTATTTGATCTCAACCGTGGAATTCATAGACACACACAGAGGTGACAAAGGTCATGGGATAGTGATGTGCAATATACAAATAGCGGTGGTATCGCGTAGGCAAGGTATAAAAGGGCGGCGCATTGAATGAGCTGTAATTTACACTCAGGTGATTCATGTGAAACTGTTCCCGAGGTATTATGGCCGCATTACGTGGAATTTTAGTTTTTTAGTTGGAGCTAGACGTGTGGGGCATTTCATTTAATAAAATCGTTAAGGGATTCAGTATTCCGAGATCTACAGTGTGAAGTGTGTGATTAGAATACTAAATTTCAGGCATTACCTCTCACAACGGACAACGTAATGGCCGACGGTCTTCGCTTAAGACCTAGAGCAGCGACGTTTGCGTAGAGTTGTCAGTGGTAACTGACAAGCAACACTGCGTGAAATAAGGGGAGAGATCAATGGGGGACGTACAGTGAACGTGTCCATTAGGACAATGCAGCGAAATTTTCAGTCAGTGGTCTATGGCAGCGGATATATCTCTGATATTACTAACTTACTTAGCGGGTCACAGTCACTTTTTAGCTACCATCTTTCCTCTTAGTACATCTGTAACACTTGATAATATTTCTATAGTACTTGATACTTTCCCCCATAATGTCATATCTTTAGCTTGGACAGATATCTTAGGCGGCTTTTCTGAGGTCATGCTCACTGTATTTCGATAGAGCTGGAGCAGTTTAATTGACGACGTCGCAACCTGTGACTTACCTCGCATGAATGGTATCTCAGCGGGTTGCTACTTTGATTCAAGGTCGCTTGATGCAAAAGACAGGAACCCTTAATGATATAATATTCTTGCGACACATGGTTCACGTTTTTGTTGCGAAAAAGTGCACCACTGTTTACACATACCTCATTAGCACTAAATAGTATTCACTAAAAATTGCCCTGATGGTCTTCGTACTACCAGATTATACATTCTTCGCCAGCTACTGATTACCCTGTTTCATAGAACACATTGTGACTATTGATAACACTCACATTCCTTCTCATAGACATATCTTAAGCGCCGGTACAGACTACTAAATTCCCACTTCTCTGTTTACAACAACCCCTGCTTCTATTATTCTTTTATTTGGTTCAAATGGCTCTGAGCACTATGGGACTTAACTTCTAAGATCATCAGTCCCCGAGAACGTAGAACTGCTTAAACCTAAGTAACCTAGGGACATCACACACACCCATGCCCGAGGCAGTATTCGAACCTGCGACCGTAGCGGTCGCGCAGCTCCAGACTGTAGCGCCTAGAACCGCTCGGCCACCCCGGCCGGCTCCTTTTAGTTAGAGTGAACTAAATATTTTTGGTTCCCGTGACCTTCCGCGCCTTAGCCATGAGTTTTCTTTACACTATCTGATGCAATGCCCTTTCTGTCGGCATTCCGAACATACTATACCGTGTGATTCAGCGCGCGGGGCTGCGTGTCCAGATATATTACACTGTAAAATTCTTAAACACTGTTCCAACTTCAGCAATTGCATCACAACAAACTTGGAGATATTGAGAAACTCAGCGAGCCAGTTGCAAAAAAAGATTTATAGGAATCCTTGACCTAGGATTCGACAGTTTTAAAACTGTATTCCTTAGAAGGTGTAGTGGACCTTGTTATATCACATGCTGATTAAGTGCACTGAATAAAGCCAAGAGGCTCTTGTAATATGAGGTTCACATCTTAACAACGTAAATAATCACAAGCCATGACTTAGATTGTACAACTATAGTATTACATACGTGCAGATAAAATGGCAAGTGCCGACGGCTCTTGTCGACGTAAAAGCTGATTTGTATATAAGTAGCGTTTGGCTTTATTTATCGTATTTAATCATCGTGTGATGTAGCAAGGTCCATTAAACCTTCTGAAGAAGACGATTTTATGCCTTTCGAAACCTAGGTCAAGGGTTTGAATAAATCCTTATTTGCAAATGGTTAGTTGATTTTTGTAACCTCACCAACTTTAAATTACATTGGGTACACAAAATCGGTGCCATCGGTTCACCCTTTGGTCGCCTCAAATGTTCAGCGGCTAAGTCTACCTCTGACATAATGGGAAAACGGCAGTAAATGAGGGCAAACCAGAGGGTACAAGGAACCCATCCTCACCCCAAAGAGTCTCTATGGGCACTTCATTTCCATCTCGTGTACAGGACAATGTAGTGGATAATGGGTTCTCCGCTGGAAGTGGGTGAAGGTGCACACGATAAAAGCAGCCACATGTAAAATTTCTTTGTAGTTAACCATAAACAAGCGTAGTGCTGCGTGTCTGTGATAATTAAACGACTGGTGACAGACTTTGAACCCTGCACCCAGGCAAGCTAGTGTGGATGTGCCGCTTTAAGGCTTCACGAAAAGGCCGACAGCGAACGAGCAGACTTCACTACCAGTGAATTCCAAAGGGCCGTCTGTTGTTGAGTTAGGATGTCGTGTAATGCCCCAGCTCGAGAGGACAGAGTGATAAAGGCCGGTAACCAGCCTAGTGGGAGTGGTGGTGATGTCCGAGGGACGAATTCTGGACTGATGGCTGGGGTACCGCATCTGGCGTCGTTGAAAACCGCCTACCCAGATCTGGGAGGCATCCACTTCATATTTTCGACCTTGAAGCGGTGGCAGGATCACCGGCTGGCGTCTTGTGGGGACAATGTCAGAGTGAAGACAATCTTAAGTAGGCCGTCAGGAGCAGCCCTTGGTTTACATACTACCTGCGTCCATTACAGCAGCTTCAGTAGGGCGTCGGTAATCCCAGGGCAGCGTGCGACACAAAGCGAGTGTCGATGCACAGTTCAAGAGTGCCAACGACCTACTTGTCTGACCCGCGGTTATATTTAGCCAAAGGGGGACTGTTAATGCGGAATGCTCGTACTGCTGCATACTTCAGAGCGCTAGAAGGATCGTGAAGGCAGGTCAGTGCCTGGAGAAATGGATGGCTATTGGGGGAGCTGTCAATTATCAATTAGGGGAAAAGCTGCGTCGGCTAGCTGCAACCTGCACCCGAAATACGCTATGGCTAGTGTCTGGGCCAGTGCCATTACACGATTTTCGCCCTAGAATTTCATTCTCTAATTTATCCACTGCCCTCTTTCCAGTGTCACCACCAGAATACAATAGTACTGCACATGCGTTTCGCCTTTGTTCACGCTTCTCGCCTAAGAACACAGATGAATCGTGCAAATGAAATCATAAAATTCGTCACAGCTGCTGTTAACAGCTGCAGTGGCTGAAACGGCGAAGGTAACTGCTAGCTGTAGTAGTCGATGAAGGAACTGCATCATGACTGTTCGGTCTTTGAGTTGGAAGCCTAAAAGCAAAAAGGCACTTTCGCCGTGTGACAAGAAGGGCCAAGAACGGGGCTGTGTTAATAGGCGACGAAATAGCGGATATTTAAGGCTGCTGTCACCAATTTGAATGAATTTGAATAGCACCACGTTGCTCCGCTATGATCTTGCAGGCCTTTAGACCAACATGGGTCAATCCAATGCACCGAGTCGGTCCCGATCTAACTCACTTTTAATTCTTGTAAACTGAATTACAAGTTATATAAACACACCATTGCACTCAATATGCTATCCATACACCGTAGAAACTTTATTTTCAAGACCATCAATTGAAAATTATAGTAATTTATTTTTATTTCATGAGACAGCTCGTATATCAATACAATAGAAGGAAAATCATCATGAAACTGTCACGGAGTAATAATGTCACTGACTTGGTACACCAATAAATTACATGGGACGGCTCGGAATTACTAAGCAATATTCATGTAAAAAAGGTCGATATATGTTGTCATAAAGTAATGAAATCAAGATTAACAAATGAAATTAACTTTATACACAAATTGAAGCTAATATGCTGCAGTACACGTGTCACACTTTTTTTAAGCTGCTGTTCTCGATAATTCCTTTGCTATCACGTCTTTGTGTGTCATTTGAAATGTGATGATCATTTGCACAGAAGTCGGATCTTGATCATACGTGTGATGAAATGTCCAGCAGTTTCCAAAGATGTTAACGGCCTACTCGACAGATATATTGAGAGGTTAAGTCGGCCTCTTACTCGGAACTTCTTGCATGGTAGCGTTTCTATCGTGCTCGTTGATACCCCATATAACGCATATCAGTTCAGAGAAAATTTCCAATGTTGTGCCAGTATCTGCCATAAGTGTACTACGTTGTCTGCCATTATCCTTCAGATATTCGAATCGAACTTAACACTTTACTAAGAGTCCAGTTTCCTTCTCCGTTTCATCCGTTTGCACTACCTTCTCATGTGTGTTTGTAGCGGTTTATTGCGATATGTTTTAAAATTTCATTATCGTATTCCTCCGTTTGCAAACAAGGCTATTGTTATTAATGTGATCGATGCTACGCAGCTGTTTTCGACATCTCTCTGGCTGGTATACCACAAGTACACATTTTCACTGCAAGTTTTAGTGAGTATCTGTCCATTCAGCAAACATTTAGGACGGTCTTTATATCCCTTGCTTACATTTAATACTGTTTACAGCCAAAATATTGTAGACTTTGTATATTTACGCCAATTGGCGTTAGAAACATTAGACTCCTCCTCAGATTCCTTCCTTAAGACTTTCTTACTTTTGATAAAAGTAGGTTAAATCGGGATTGTTACATTTTCAGAATTCCGACTCTAGAGAGCCCTGTAACAGATGTTAAATCTATATATTCCATGTTTGATAGATGACATTCATTTCTTATGTGGCGCAACCGTTCCTAGAATTAAAAAAATTACTCAAGAAAATTAAGATTTTTCCAAATGTGGAAACATTTTCCAATGTACAATATGGTCATCTACCAGCGATCGAATACTTTAATGGAATTTAAAGGCGTTAGAATCGAAATAATTTAGTCAGTATTAGTTAATCATTTACCTGTTACATTATTACTAATAATCAGTAACTAAAATCAGATTAAGAAGATGCTTTAACAAAGAACAGTTATGAGCAGTGGGCAAAGCAGTTTCTGGCACACTTAAATATCAAAATGATATGCAGATTAAGGAAATTGTGACAGCTGATTGATTTAGGATCGTAACCTATTGTTCTGCTAACTGGTTATGACCCAATGAGGGTTGATTTATGACCCTCTGGGGATAATCCGTCCTCCTGAAAACACAGGCAACCTACTCAACCACAATGTTTCCACTAAAAATATTTGGCTATACAATGATCTAGTCATGATCACGATTTCAAAGCATATGCCAACTGCAGTCCACCGGGCTGTACCATCCGCCATCAGCCGCTAGGCTCAAAACTGGACCTCACTGCAAAGAAACAGCTGGTCTATGCATGTTGGCTGCATCGACAGTTAAGCGCCAACTTCCTAGTATTCGCACATCTGCCGAACCAGAAGCTCAGGGGCCGGAGAGAGCATACAGTAGTTCTAACAAATTAGACCTCGACATAGACCACACAGTTTAAAAAATCCACTTTACTCAATCCGAAACAGGGATGTTGCTGACTACACATCTCACATTTCTCGTGCTAAATGTACATATGTCACTTGTTGTGTGTTATTTTCGAAGTCAGAACAAATTGGGGCATACACACGTTTTCAAATGGCTCTGAGCACTATGGGACTTAACATGTATGGTCATCAGTCCCCTAGAACTTAGAACTACTTAAACCTAATAAACCTAATGACATCACACAACACCCAGTCATCACGAGGCAGAGGAAATCTCTGACCCCGCCGGGAATCGAGCCCGGGAACCCGGGCGTGGGAAGCGAGAACGCTACCGCACGACCACGAGCTGCGGACCACGCGTTTTCACATCGCAAAACTACAGTTACTTGTCATGAAATGGTATAAGCTGTATTTCCTCTACGTATTCTCTCATCAGGCGCAAAAATCTGTTTAATCAGTTTAATGTGTGTTACACCCTGCACCACAAGACTAGAATATTAACCTCATTATTAACTTATGGTGAAGCGCTAAGAGCATGCTGTACCACTGTCCCAGGATGCTACCTCACATTTTAACTCTCTTAAAGCAACCTAATGCTTCGTCACATTCGAAGTCTCTCAAGACAGTGGCCCAGAGAAGTTTCAAATATCAAATTTATACTATATTTAACATTATAAATTCGGTAATACAGCTGATTTCATTGCGAGGGTAAGCTCTCTCTGTGTAGATGGTAGATTGAATTTTCTTTAAAAGATCTCACCAAAGTGAAAAATGACTTGATTACTGCTTCAACTCCCCAATCGTATCAGTGATACTCTAGCCCTAGTTTCCACCTGCAAGGAAGCGCGCCATTGATACCAAATTTGTAGGGTAATTAATTAAATTGATCATGAGTGTCACTTTGCATGGTGAGTAATTTTTTCTAGCTTTCGGATTACACTCGCCAGGTAGCTCAGATGGGAATCCCTGGACGGAACACGATGTTATTTTCGAGGAACACTATTGAGGACGGCAATTTAAAGCTGACTGAAGACAGATTCAACACCCGCATCATACATTTCGCCTAAGGGCCACGAAGATGCACTATTAGAAATTAGCGTTCATAAGGAGGCATATAGGCTGACTTTTTGCCTCGCCCTATTTGCGAGTGGAATACAAAAGGGAATGACTAGAAGTGGTAAAGGGCTCCCTCCGCCATGCAGCGTGCAATGGGTTGCGAAGTAAGCATACAGATGTAAATGTAAATTTAGTTTACCTATTAAGGTGACTCTCCATTCATTTATACTCATATAAACTTTACAGAAGAATGTTGTCTGCTATTTATCCAGAAAACAAAAGACTTAACCTTTGCACCTGATTCTCTCTCGATAAAAATATTTGTATTAGATCATAATTTTCTCACTGCAGTCACTTCGTGAGACAATTGTGATAGTATGTAATATGTTTGCCCCCAACACTTAGAAGAAGCAGTATAGAGCTCACCTCTCAACACCCCTTTCGTCAGAGTATCGCTTAGCTGTCGCATTCTTACGAATCTTCCAGTCCTCGTTATAGAGCATTTGAATCCACGTGATTTCCATGTGTAAGAGATGTCATCTGCCAAGTCACAAAGCATTGCTAATTCTCTCGAAATCCCATCACGTTCTGACAGCACTGTTCCATTATTTAGAAGGCTGTCTAGTCTACTGCCCGTCACTGACTAGGTAGAGAGCTATCACAACGGGAAAAATACCTCGCTAACATAACATACAGAGGTACGATCACAACCATGCAGAGTATATGTGGACGGCACGAAGACATTCTGAAACATAAAATTTACAATTCGTGGTGTTCATTTGGTGCTTACAGGTGCTCAATGGCCGGGTTATCAGCATACATACAAACATTAATCCTTGTTCCTTACATCACGAATACAACATTTCGTAATGATGTGGAACTTGTCACCTTAACATAAGTTTTCCTTACACAAAACAATAAATTTTTTTTCTTTTTTACTAATTAATGTGTAAGAATTCATCTATTGAGTAGAAGGACTTGTCACACAGAAATTCTTTTAATTTGCATTTAAATGTTGGTTGGCAATCTGTCAGACTTTTAATACTATTTGGTAAACTACCAAAGATTTTTGTGGCAGCATAATTCACCCCTCCCTGTGCCAAAGTGAGATTTAATCCAGAATAGAGAATATCATCCTTTCATCCTTTCTTCTAGTGTTGTATCTATGCACTTCACAGTTATTTTTGATTTGGGATGGGTTATTAATAACAAATTTGATAAGTGAATATATATATATATATATATATATATATATATATATATATATATATATATATATATAGCGAAGGTACTGTGAATATCCCGAGTTCCTTAAATAAATGTCTGCAAAGTGATCCTGGGTGGGCTCCAGCTCTTAATCTGATTACACGCATTTGAGAAATGAGTACTTTTTCTCTTAATGACGAATTGCCCCAAAATATGATGCCATATGAAAGCAGCGAACGAAAATAGGCATAGTAGGCTAATTTACTTATATGTTTATCACCAAAAGTTTCCATAACCTTAATAGAATAAGTAGCTGAACCCAAGCCTTTCAGCAGATCATCGAAGTGTTTCTTCCAATTCAATTTCTCATCAATTCACAAACAAAGAAATTTTGAGTATTCAGCCTTAGCAACAGACTTCCATTCACAGTCTACATTTATCAATGGTGTTATGCCATTTACTGTACATAATTGTACAAACTGTGTTTTCTCAAAATTTAGTGAGAGTCCATTTGCAGAGAACCACTTAGTAATTTTAATTAACTCAGCTGATACCTGCTTCTTGGGTGTGATTACTATACTTGTATCGTCAGCAAAAAGAACTAGCGTTGCAACTTCATGTATACAGAGTGGCAAGTCTTTAATATAGATCAAGAACAATACGGGACCTAAGACTGAACAATCGTGTGGGACACCATTCATGATACTTCCCCAGAGGACTCTGGTCGTTTTCGCAGACTATCTGTCCTGTTAATTTCAACCTTCTGCATTCTTCCAGTTAAGTATGAAATAAACCATTTGTGTACTGTCCCACTCATACAACAACAATTAAGCTTATCTAGATTAACACAATCAAAATCCTTTGAGAGATAACAAAATATCCCAATGGGTGATGTTCATTTATTCAATGCGTTTAATATTTGATCAGTGAAAGCATATATAGCATTTTTGTTCAAAAGCCTTTCTGAAAACCAAATTGACATTTTGTTAATACTTCATTTTCACAAACATGTGATGCTACTCTTGAATACATTACTTTTTCAAGAATTTTGGATAAGGCTGTCACATGTGAGATTTGGCGGTAGTTGTTAGCATCAAATCTATCCCCTTTTTTATGTAATGGTTCAACAACAGCATATTTCAGTCTATCTGGAAAAATGCCCTGTTTCAATGAGCTACTAAAAATGTGGCTGACAATCCTACCTGTTTGTTAGAAACAAGTTTTTAGCACTCTGTTGGAAATGCCATCAATTACATGTGATCTTTTACTGATGAGTGAATTTATTATTTTCCTAATTTCAGTAGGAGAGGTGGGATGAATTTCAATTTTATCAAATTGCATACTTACTACCTCTTCCATATACTTCCTTGCATTTTCTAATGAATAGCTGAATCCTACTTCCTCTACAACACATAAAAATTATTATTAAAGATGTTTTCAACTTATGATATCTTTTTAACAAAATTTTCATTGTGTTTGATAGAAATAGAGTCTTCCTGTGCTCTCGGTTGTCCTGTTTCCCTTTTCAGAATATTCCAAATTGTCTTATTATCAGATTATCTGACATAATGCACATATGTCAAGACTTTTTAAGAAATTTTCTTAATAAAGTGCATTAGTTTGTATAATGTTTCACTGTTCCAGGATAATTACTCCTCCTAGCTGTAAGATACATTTTCCTTTCCTCTTTGTAAGATATTTTTATCATTTCAGTAAGCCATGACTTTTTACGTGATTTCTTACAACCATATTTCACTGATTTTTTAGGGAAGCTGTTTTCTAATATACTCACAAGGGTATCATGAAATAGGCTAAATTTTAAATTAGCATCATGTACCCTGTACACCTCATTCCAGTCAAATTGTTGCAAGCTTTTCCGAAAATACGGAATTGTTAAACCGTTGATGAAACACAGTATTTTGGAGGATTGTTTAGCATTACTATATGAAGTTATATCACATACTGTAACTAGCTGTGCATCATGATCAGACAGACTATTCTTAGCAGGAAAAGTTTTTATTTGATTAAATTTATCTGGGTCTAGGAAAACGTTATCTATTAGTGTGCTGCTTTCCTGTACCACCTGTGTAGGAAAGTCAATAACTGACGTCAAATTGAAAGAACCAAGTAATACTTCAAGGTCAAGCTTTCTATCGGACTCTTACAGAAAATCTACTTTTATATCAGCACAAACAATAATTTGCTTTCCTTTGTCTGACAGGTAGCACAACAAAGAATCCAAGTTCTTCAGAAATACTTGAAAATTTCCCAATGGGCACCTACATACTGCTGCAATTATAAAACTGCAAAAATTTGGTTTCAGCTCACATTACATATTTCTACGTATTGCTCTACGTAAAATTTTTTTGTTTCCAAATTTTTCACACTATGACTGGTTCTAACATATATGGCAACTCCTCCTATCTCCATAGCGCCTCTAATTACATGTGCTTAAAGCTTATATCCACCTACATTTACCATTTCCATACCTGTGGCTATATGATGTTCAGATTTACCATTTCCATACCTGTGGCTATATGATGTTCAGACAGGCATAGTACTTCTATTCCACCCTCAGTTTCTAAATCTTCTAAGCAAACAAGAAGTTGATCTACTTTGTTTAATAATCCCTGATATTCTAATGCAATATGTTAACATTTTTTTCACTGTGCTTTTATGTGAATCTTGTGACACACTAACATTATTTTTCACTGTACTTTTATGAGAATCTTGTGATATTTTTGCGTCTCTAGTACCTGCCTGTCTGAACGTCTCAGTAAGCTTAATTTCAATCAATGTAGATTGATTGGACACTTACCTTAGCCTAAAAAAGGACTCCCATGAGTTTCAGTACTCCCCCCCCCCCCCCGTTAAAGGTTTTGCTATCATGCCAGCCAGCTTACCCTTTCCTTTCCTATTGAGATGCAAGCCATGTCTTATGCCTAGCAATACCATCAACGAGAACCAAACCTATGCCTCACAAAGTAGGCGCCCAAAGCAGCTGATCTAGCTCCATATTGACCCTCCTGACAGAGCTGTTCGATTGGGGTCTGACGTACCTCATGAAAGCAGGAACCCAGCCAAAATTATTATGATCAGTTGCAGATGCTATTTTTACCAAGTCACGCTCAATATTGTAGCCCTGATCCCTATCAATACTATTTCCCACTGCACTCACTACCACAACATGATTCTGTTTTGTAAAACCCTTGCATAATGACCATACATCCTCTATTAGTTGGCTAAGACATGCAATGGACTTGAAAATACTTGTGACCTGGTACGTGTCACCTAATTTTTCTTTCAAGATTAGGCCAGCACCTCTACCATGGCTCTCACCTAATAACAGAACTTTGCTTTCTACTTTTTTTGCAACAGATGGTTTCGTAGTGAAATTCTGTAAAGTGCTCACTGAACTTACATCCACTTGAGCCTCTTCCTTAGGTGACTGAGGTAGTAAGGCAAATGTATTTTTTGTGCCAATGATGAAACTGTCTGATATTGTTCTCTTTCTGTGGCCCCTGTTCCTTGCTACCACTTCCCACCTGTACTCCCCCTCATCCCCGCTTAACCTAATCAGTTCCTCCCTAGCACTATCCAGTTCAGCCTGAAGGACTCTTAATCTTCCCTTCCTGTTCCGCTATTTTCCTGTCCCTTGAACATAATCTGCAATCTACAGTTCATCTATATCGAATGGTAGTCAATAAATATCACCTTGTACATGGTCTGATTTCCTTTAGAGTATTCCTGTGATTACCACATTAGAAATATGGCTGCGTATTGGTGTCAGAAATTTCGTTGACAGCACAGTCTCTCTCTCTCTCTCTCTCTCTCTCTCTCTCTCTCTCTCTCTTTCTCTCTCTGTCTCTTTCTTTCTCTACCTCCTCGTTATTTTTATAACATCTAACAGAGTAAAACTACGAACTTTAAAAACCTCGCCGGCCGGAGTGGCCGAGCGGTTCTAGGCGCTACAGTCTGGCCCCGCGCGACTGCTACGGTCGCAGGTTCGAATCCTGCCTCGGGCATGGATGTGTGTGATGTCCTTAGGTTAGTTAAGTTTAATTAGTTCTAAGTTCTAGGGACTGATAACCTCAGCAGTTAAGTCCCATACTGCTCAGAGCCATTTCAACCATTTTAAAAACCTCGCTAAAGTCGGTAGGTAGAGAACTCGGTATTAATGCGTCTCTCTTTTCCTAAGTATATATCGAAAAAAAAATTCTATCTGCATGTTGATATGAACCATATTTGATGATGAAATATACACGCACTGGTCTTATGGAGCAACTGGCCCAGTATCGAAGTCGTTTGCACAGACCTGTGTAAAATTTTGTCGCTTGTACTATAGGAGGGCCATATCCCACAGACTGTCAATAACAAGAGATGGTTCCTGTGTTGTTCTTCCATAAGGAGTTTCATACATCGTCTTTTTCTGCTGTAACACATTCAAGCATTGTACGTCTACAGCTTTGTGCACCGCCACACGTTTAGATCTATAAGCTCTTACAGAAAGCTTGACATCGCATGCTGCAAGTTAAGCTGCTCCCACAACACACAGAATGGTTGAAATAGACGACGGCATTTGCGTTTCTTATTCACAAAAATGTGGAAGACATCGCAACATTTGGAAAGTGGAAGAGTTTGCAGCATTGTGGATCATCTCCAAACCGTGGTCCGAAGGTGAAGAACACAACATTTAGACTCATATTCCACAGTGATGGAGTAACATTTTACTCGGCGTTCCATTTTCAAAGAGACCAAGAGCATTGATTACTTATATTAGCGGGGCATATCGCACTCAGGTATACGATCTGCGCCCTAGGTAGCAGTCATAATGACGACCAAATCTTTGAACACTGAGTCTTTCTGTTTTATGGCTTACAATTCATAACTGCATGTAGGACAAGGAGTATTCTGCAGGACTTAAACTCATAGAGTACAGATTGCATGGACCATCGGTTGTCAGTTGCACTTGTGAAGGAATCGAATAATTTTCATAGACACAAATAGACATGTAAGTACCCTCATTCATAGACATTTTTGTCGTAATTACCTTAATTTTACGTATTTTTCATCAATTTTCGTAATTTCACCATGTTTCCCGTAATTTAAGGGTATTTTACCGAATTACCGGCGTTCCAAACCACCACTCTTGACAACTTCTCACATCAAAGAAACTTCTCATTAGGTCGATCTGGTGATGCTGTCAGCCAATGAAATTGCAGCATGATTCTCAATCTCTGTATCATTGCTACACCACTGTCCTCCATTACTTTGCAAGTGTTACATAAATATGGACACATTGTGGACACTGCGTACATCACATGGCACAAATACTGTTTTTAAGTGTAGGAAACAGACATCAGCAGAGAGGATGTGCGAAAACTATGTTCCTTCGCCGAAACACTTTATAAATTCGGTAAGATTTTTTTATTATTTGCCATCTCCCCCTATGTAGATGGGAGTCACAAAGTATTATCGCATCTGTAGGATAAACACGGAGTTTCAAAGATCTAGTACTTTACGCTCTATTTCGAAATCAGCTACCATGTCTTGGAACACATTGGCTAGGGACCCCTAAGCAACACTATAGATGGCCTCTCTCTATTCATCGCACAACTTGTTTCTGTCTTTAACCAACCCTCCCATCAATACTGTCTCTGATTTACTTTGGAACTTAGCAGAAGTTGGAGGCAGTAGTGGGATAACGCGTGGTCTGGGCATTTTGTTAGTGCAAGCTGCATACAGTCAACAGCAACATTGATTGATTTATGCCACTCCCACTCTTCCTAACCTATTGTTCTGCTAAAAGGTTTATGATCATGTGGGGTTAATTTACGACCCCCTATGGATAATTTGAACTTCTGTGAACCCCCCCCACCCACCCACCCTTACACCTTACCATTCTCCAAAGAAGCACATTTTCAGGCCAGAGTTAGCCAATTAGCCCCCCACTCTAACAATTTGAGTGACTAATTAATTGAATTGATCAATTATTTACCCCTCCCACTCTGGAATATCCACCAGCCAAGTCCTCCCCTACCCTCCTGGAAACTGGTGCGCCTGTGATGGAGAGGAAGGATCTCATGACAGAAAATTTAATTACATAGCAGAAGGCATATTGTTTATTCATAACATTCAATTTGCAGCTGGTTGGACCTAGCTTGCTCATCATTCTCTGCTGTACTGGATGATGAAAATTTCGTAAAATACATTGGAAGGAAGTAATTAAATCAATCACACTTTTTTCTGATCTCGCAATTAATACCATCAACGTAACTCACGGCACGAATTACAGTGTTAAAAATCTTTCACATTGACTGCAGAGTATTGTGCCAGGGGCTTCAACAGGCTACATAACAAGCTGTTGTCAAAGAGAACACTTATTCCCAGTCCAGGCGCCACTACCACTGTGAGCTGCTGCACAGCCAGTAGACTTGTGCAGTGTGCAGACACAGGGTTACACTAATCCCAAACAAAAACTTCTGGTGGCGGCAACCCTTTGAAATCTGATGCCTGATATATTCTTTTCGAAACGCAATGTCTCTCTCTCTCTCTCTCTCTCTCTCTCTCTCTCTCTCTCTCCCTCTCCCTCTCTCTCAAGTGGATGTTTCGTGTTTGTGTCAGTCAATGCATGCAAACCCACACAGACAAATATGTCGCCCACACACCTCTACCTTCCATTCCCGTCCCTTGGCCCCCTCACCTCTCATGCAGACCTGGCATAGTTAGTTAGTACAGCCCTGTGTTGTCACACTTCCACTGCTATGGAAACCTATAGCAGATGGAACAGAGACATTCAAGAATAAGTATTCACTGTCGGTCGTCTGCCACACTAACTCCACCTTTGTTCTGAACAATGTAGAAGATTCCTGGTAAACTCCCAGCTGTAGATATCTTGGAAAGATTCATTCACTCAATCACATTGTGTGCCTATATAATTACATTGATATCCCTTGTGTGGAGCAACTTTTCATTACTTCCTATTGGTGGATACTAGGATTGAAACATTTGGCAGGATTCGATCCTGCAACCACACTTCCACTGCTATGGAAACCTATAGCAGATGGAACAGAGACATTCAAGAATAAGTATTCACTGTCTGTCGTCTGCCACACTAACTCCACCTTTGTTCTGAACAAAGTAGAGGATTCCTGGTAAACTCCCAGCTGTAGATATCTTGGAAAGATTCTTTCACTCAATCACATTGTGTGCATATATAATTACATTGATGTCCTTTGAGTGGAGCAACGTTTCATTACTTCCTATTGGTGGATACTAGGATTGAAACATTTGGCAGGATTCGATCCTGCAACCACATCGTTTCCAAACCCTACTGAATTTTTTCCCTTGCCTCTTACTGGAGACAGAACAGTAGCTGCATGATTTTTTAACGGCACTATACTGTATGTCTACTGAGGCTATAGTGACAAAAGCAAGTTGACTTCTGTCTTTGACGCTTTTGTGAAAAAGGGAACCATTTGCCTCTAAATTGATGTGGGCCTGTATTGAAGGATGATAGATGAATTGAACAGTTGACAGGGATTCTAACGAGGTATGAGTTAATGGTAGAGTAACGATGCATTCTACAAAGAGAGAGATGTTGCCACATATCAGATATCATGCATTTCACCATTTTTTGTGTTGTTCTTTCGAGGTGCATCAGCCATGTGGTATAACTTGTGTTCAACTCGTATATAACTGCATGTTCTGTGGGTGACTTAGAGTGCTATACCTGTAATCGTTAAACAGCAAACGTCACCATCCTACAGTCTGCAGAGGCTTCCAACACATATCTGATGGAATATGTCCATTGATAGAAAACCTATTTCATCACTTCCCTCTTGATGAACAACGATGTATGCAAAGTATTCCATTTCTCTGCCACACCTTGGACATAAATCGAGTCTTCAGTTTCATAGCTGTAGCGATTCTAAGTTACTGACAGATGTTTGTGATATACTGCAAATTCTGTGTATAGATTTATTGACAGTTGTCATGTTTACAGAGTTAATTCAGCATGGCATGTAATTTCACATGACAAACACCACTGCTATGCATTTGTCTGTTTCGTTGTAAGAGAGCATTCTCCATTGCTGACGATCATTGTAGGGCTGATGAGAGAATAGCATAATTTCTGATCCATAATCGGATGTGAAAAGTTGGCGCTATACACTTCCAGAAAGTTATATTATGCATGTGTCTGTAGACTATGTTGTTCTGGTGTAGAAGACGTAATTTTATCATCTCAGAGTTTGTCGTCGTAGTGAGTGGGATACAAAAATTGCAGGTTGAATGTATCTGAAATGTTGGTCATGTAAGTCCTGCAAGAGCATTAAGCACATTGCACTCCATATGAATAACATTGCAAAAACCATATGCTTTTAATATTATAGTTTGTTTAAGGGCAGAACCGTGCAGCCTTAGGAGTAGGTGTGTTTATGTTCTACGATCATTTCTCTCGTTCCAGTACCCTCTTGGTATTGCCCCCAGATACTAGAACAATACTTTAGAATTGACAGCACAGCTGATTTACAGAAAATTCGTCAAACTCCATCCATCTGGAGCTCCAGCTTGCATAAACCACTCTTTCATTCTTAACAATCTGTTATATCATCACAACACTATCACATCTGCTACATGCCAAAAAGGGGTGCTAACCGCCTCGACAGGCGTGCATATGGACTGATCATGTGTACTCGGATGGGTCCCGTGAGTAACATTGGTACAGAACAGTCGTCACTGAACAGCAGTTATGGGCTCAGCTCGATCTGTTCCTTTGCGAGATGTGGAATGTAGCAGGTATAATACCCTCCAACCTATAATCAGCCGTATATTAAACCAGTGACAGTTTTGTAATGAGGGTGATTAAAGACGATGCAGGGACATCTTTCAATCTCCTACTTTATCCTAAGAATTCGCACTTAGGAAAATAAGGACAAATGTAATCGTAAACTATTCACTACGATGAAAGTGCTAGAAATAGATAGATAACCTGACTCCACTGGTATAGGATGCTATCTGGTAATCTTTGGTGTACATATTCGAGAATTAACAATGAGTGGACGTACTGTACAGTCATCTATATAAATTCGCAATCTAGAATATGGCATTAACCAAGTAGTGGAGTTGTGCTTTATCGATGAAACAGAAATACGGAAGCAGGCTGCCATGTCACTGGTCAGCGTAGAAATTACAGAAAAACTGGTAAAATTGCTAAAATTGATCGCTATGTGGTTCATGCTACAGTACATTGTGTCATTTCGACAGTGTCTTTTCCACCACCTCCGTCCACTGGTGCGCTGTTGATTACCACATAATGATTGACTTATATCACTTGTTTGAGATGGAGAGTGCCTTGGTGGGAGAAACACCTTCTGGGATAGCCAGTACTAAACCAGTTACTGTGTACGTGGCTGCCACATCAAGAATCAGTGCTCTTGGCCTCTTGAAAATAGAGGCCCTAGACATCTGCTACCCCATCACCGTGAAAGATAAGATGAAATGTAGAGATCACCTCATGTTGGAGGAGAAAGCTTAGTTGGCGCTGGCCTTACACACTGTACATGGTTGATGGAGCTACTGCTACATGTTCTCACTTACACCAAGTGGTTAAATCATGGTTTTGTGGCATTAACTCAGCTCATTCAATTACTTCACAGGATGCAGAATGTGGTTAGAGTCAGTTTCGATTTAAATTGGGACAATGACATGGACAAATCTACAGGGAGTGCCGGGCAGAGACTGAGGATCAGTTACAAGATACAGAGGAACTGTCTAAAAGCAGAGAGGAGTTTTGCTGTATGAGATCCTTAGCAGACAGATTCAAAAAAGTTGATTCGTTTTAAGATACGAGAGTGTCACAAATCTGATTCAACAGTGGCTGTAATCATTAAAAGGCATTCCATAGGATCTAATCCAAGTATGTGGGTCAATGGACAGAGTTTATTTCAAATCACACACAGCATTTGTACCAGAAAGTGAAACACTATAGATCTGAAAAGCTAGTGCATTGGTAATAGGATTTTGTACATTTCCTATGACTTCAGTCTAGCATTGCATTTTTAAGTGATTCCTCACATAGCACATAATCAACTGTATGTGATCGTTCTCAGTCAACCATCATCCTCCCTCACATACAGCCCGGTGAGTATCTTCCAGAACCTCTGTAACACAGTCTACATGTTATTCAGATAGAATATGTTACAAATACTGGTTGTTAGCGTGGTAAATGTCTAATAGCAGCACGAGGGAATGGCAAATATGAGCTTCATACCACATTCCTTAGCTGAATCACATTTTAAATTCTGTGATAAGGGCGATCTTATTATGAGCTTACACCAATAGTGTGGCACTCATACTTTCAGTCTGCCAGTATACACCCCGCAATCATTGTCTACATTCAATGCCGAGCTATTTATGTGGAAAACCACTTCATTCGGAAGCAGTACCATATCTCGATTTCTAAAGCATGAATAGCTTTGTACATGGATATTGTTAGCGATGCTTGTGTGTGCCTGTAGACCCAGGGTGACAGTAACATGGTTCCTTTGGTAGTGATTTTAACAGCTGCTCGCTTATAAGACAATTATGTATCTCTTCCTACGACACACTGGTGCCACTCATAAGAAAAACAAATGGTGCGTATCCATACACTATGGATTTTCGCTCAGTATTGTTTGGTGTCACTAGCATTCAGTTATTTTCGAAGTATTATACTTAGTAGGGAAAGCATCATAGATTCACTGTGCTCAGTAGATTTATAAAGTTTGTGTTGGGATGTAAAGTTACTGTGATCATTGTTCCAACATGTGCAAAGAAAATGTCCAGTCATCAGGGAGGTCCGGATTTGACACGGAAAATTGTGATTCAAACACATCAATAGACGTAAGGGGGATGACAGAGGTTTCATGGAAAATTATGTCCAGTATTAAAAATGGTATAGATACTGATATTTCCAGAGTTATAGTGTCAAGATGATTACTTCTGATACTTTACCCATTGTCCAGCGTCATCAGACTGGGGCTGCCGTCATAACACTTACTTGTAATTTCAATAATAAATACATCACTTGTTTCCTAGGATGACACCGTTTAACATGCGAGGCGTGTGGTAGATGTAGACTGTGGTTGGGAAGAATCGGTATTTATCGCTTAAGGCTCTCGCTGGTGGCGGGTACAAAGAAAAGATACAGCCCACTGACTAGTCGTCCTTGTCCGGAGTTGCAGAGGCAAGTCCCAGAGGCAGCACCCTCTGGACAGCTGAATCGCTAACTGATACTCAATATGTGTTGCGGAGTCTTCGTGATCGCATGTGTTGCGATTATTCTCCGATTTTTATGTAGATATCTGAGAAGACTCGGTGAAAGCGTTGGCGTTTGGCGAATTCTTACCACTCCAATTATTCCCAGGTGCCCTCCATGGCTGGGTGGTCCTCTCTGGCAGTCCAAGCCTGGATGCTGACCTGGCACGACCACTGAGATCGTGCATACACTGCAACAATTAGCACTGCGTGAGTATCTGGCCTGGGGCGCTTTGTGTGGACATCGGGACACCAGCGCAAGGGACATGTGAGTGTTTTAGCGATCTCCAAATTAGGTAATCGCAGTTACTACTACGGAATTGAATGAGTATAGTGTTTACTGCTTCTCAATATAGTCGAGTTGACTCTACCTTGCAGCAGTAAGGTGGCCTTGGTATTCTATGTTGGTACTATCCCATCATGTGGTAGATCCTTCCTCGTCCTCCTCGTCTTCCTCGTCCTCCTCCTCCTCCTCCTCCTGCGCCTCCTCCAGCTCATTTTTCGTTCTGGTGTAGCTGAGAGAACACTCTTACGGTTTATAAAATGCTTTAAAAACCCAGTTCAACATCAAATTCCCGACTGATCAATTTATTGTTTTCGATTGTGGTATTGTGAGCACTCACACCAGCCCAATCCCTTCGCATATAGTTTAAGGACATAGCACACTACTGAGGTGAAATTTGAAATTTTCAGCTACCTTCAACGTAATGGAATTCCTACCAAACGACCTACTTGTGCCAGTATCAACAAACAAGAGACAAGGGAAAAAATCCAGCAATGTTTCGATACCATATGGTTGCAGGATCGAATCCTGCCAAATATTTCAACCACAGTATCCACTAATACGAAGCAAGGAAAAATTTTCCACACAAAGGGTGTCGGTTTAATTACGTAGGCAATCAATCTGACAGAGTGAGGGAATATTTCGCACATATCTAAAGCTGGGGGTTTACCAGGTATCTACTAGTTTGTTGAGGATAAATGTGTGGTTCTTCTACAGGTTTCCATAGCAGTGGAAGCGTGACAACGAAGGAATGTACTGACTACCAACGCCAGGTGTGCATGAGTGGCAAACAGGACAGGGGAAAGAGACGGGAGGGAGGAGGTGCGCCTGTGGGGGGAAGGGGGGTGACATTTTGGTCTCTGTGTGTTTGCATACGATGGTTCACACAATGAGGAAATATCCACTTGAGAGAGGGAGAGAGAGAGAGAGAGAGAAGAGAGAGAGAGAGAGAGAGAGAAGAGAGAGAGGGAGGTAGATAGAGCATGTGTTTCAACAGGAATTAATCAGGTGTTAGATATCAAAGGGTTGCCAGCACCAGAAGATTTGGATTGGGGGTAGTGTATATTCCTGTCTTCAGGCTGCATGAGTGTGCTGGCTGTGCAGCAGCTGGCAGTGGGTGTTGGACAGGTGCTGGCATGGTGCAGTCTCTTGGACAATGGCGCAACATGTAGCCTGGCATAGAGGCTGGTTCATGGGCATATAATGCCCTGTGGTAGGCATGAAAGATTTTTAACAGTATAATCATGTGTAGTGAGCTATGTTGACGGTGTTCGTTGTGCGATCAGAAGAAAATGCAATCAATTTAATTACTTCTTTATGGTGTACTTTTCAAGACTTGCTTCTTCCAACACAGTAGAGAATGATGGGCCAGGCTGCTCCAACCTCCTGCAAACTTAATTTTATGAATAAGCAATATACCCTCTCCTATGTAACTGTATTTCCTGTTGTGAGATCCTTCCTCTCCAGCACAGACTTCCCAATCTCCAGTAATTGATAATTCAAATAATTTGTGAATCTAATTGATAAAGTGGTAGGTGCCTAATCGAATAACTCAGGCCTGAAAGTTTTGATTCTTTCAGTGATGGCGAGAGCGTTCAAGGTTTGCACAGGGGTGGGGGAGGAGCATGGGGAGGGGCATGGGTGATGGTGTTTCCCAGATGGACAGATTACCCCCCAGGGAGTCATAAATCAACCCAATGCGTAATAAATATTTTCGCAGAACAACAGGTGACAAGGTCATAGATCAATGAATTTTCCCCCTGAATGTATGCAGTCTGTACTGACAAATAACACCTGACTCCGCTTTACCCCATACTAGATGGTATTATACCCACTACAATCGATATCTCTAGGAGGAGCAGAACAAGCTGAGTTCCACGTAAATAATACATCGATATTTTACATTTACATAAAGTTTATCATGTGTCCCCAGCCTGTACTGACCGACGCTCGTGATAAAGACAGGTGTTCTCGTTCTAGTACCGTAACTGTCATTCTGTGAACACTGTTCCTTACGAGTTTTACTTACATCACCCATCCAATAACACACAATTTCTATAGAAGCTTGCATGCTGATGAGTTTAGCGCTCCTTATTTGTTTATAGTAAATACGAACCTGACATTTGACAATATTGTGGTAACATAACAGACTATTAAGAAAAAGATGAAACGTATGATTTGTGTACATTGGAGCTTCGGACGGAAGGAGTTTGAAACATTTTACTTATATCAATTGTGCTATCAGTTCTGTAGAACTGTTGTAGTGTTTCGATTCTGTACCAGGAAGGTGCTGGGAAGTGACAAACGATTGTAGAACATAAACACACTCTCCTAAGGATACATGGTTCTGCACTGAAGTATGCTACAACGTTAAAGCAGTGTGGTTTCTCGTATATTAGCTGCATGGAATGAAACGCTTTAACACTCCAATGTTGGAAATATATTTCCACCACATGACATACATTCACCGTGCAAGTTTCCTGTTTCACTCACTATGGTGAGAAACTTTGAGGTGATTAAACTGCAACCTTCTACACGAAAGGAAAAAAAAAGTGGAATCTTTGTTTGCATGCAGTGTACAGCTTTCCAGATGTATATAACCACCACCGTTTACATCGGGTGTCGGTTATGAAATTATGCTGTGTTAAAAAAAAATTTCTGATGTGTGTGAAATCTTATGGGATTTAACAGCTAAGGTCATCAGTCCCTAAGCTTACACACTACTTAACCTAAATTACCCTAAGGACAAACACACATACCCATGCCCGAGGGAGGACTCGAACCTCCACCGGGACCAGCCGCACAGTCCATGACTGCCGCGCCTCGGACCGCTCGGCTAATCCCGCTCGGCCTGCTGTGTTCACATTAGTGCTATAAAACGTTCGTCAGCAGCAGAGAGTGGAACGACATTTTACGAGGCCATAGACAAAAGCATAATAGCAGAGGGGTTTGGCACGTGAAATTACACGCCACGTTGCTTTAGGTCCGCGAATAGAATACAGTCTCTTCCACACATGACATCTGTCAAGCAAATGTCTACACAGGGATTGCAGTACCTCACAAACTCCTGTGACTAACTTACAGTCACTGCAGTTATGAAACTGAAGATTCGATTAGCGTCCAAGGTATGTAAAAAGAATGGAATACTTCGCATACATCTTCGTTCGTCTAGGACAGGGTGCCGAAACAGGTTTTCTATCGGTTTAGTGGAAATGATTCATCACACATGCGGTGGAACTCCCCTGCTGACTGCGTTAAGGAGAGGTTTGCTGTTAGCTATCGCGGGTAGATAGCTCTTTAAGTCACACACAGAACACGACACTGTATACGAATCGAACGCAGGCTTAACACCAGAACTGAGACATGCCGAACCGAAAATTGCATTTTCAAGAATTCTAAGAACTGATGAATACCAAGTCTTGACGCGTGAGTCCTGAGAAATGAAGCGTGGATCGTTCTAGATAGCTGCCAGCTCAGTGAGGCAAGAACGTCCAGCTGCCTTGCTGTGGCCGTGCAGCAGTCTAGATACTGAGCTAGCCGATGAATATGGCACGGTCTACTTGAGGGCACGTCACACTGCAGACGCATCTAGCACCGCGAATGCCACCATCACGTATTGGCGATTTGGACACCACCTACTGGTAATGCAGACGCCTCTGGTTGCAGCGGCAGCTGCCTCAGTTGGCAATTATAGCAACATACTGTCGCTGTTATCCTCTAGAACTGTTTGTGTCTAGTTCACAATGACGTGGCGCATACAAGTCTGTTCATTGGCCACTCACTGTATTTACCTGTTATGGTGGTGGAAAACATGGTCTGATAGAACTATCCCCTACTATAGGATGTCCCCATGGCGTCTACAGTCTGGCAGTCTGAGACGTTCACTTCAATTTGTGGAAGTTAGCAATTACTCTTCCGTTCCCAGTTAGCGACTCTTATGAGTTTGCATTTAGAAACTTGTGTGCAAATTAGGCAGTTGACCTTCTAGTGTAGACAGTGAATGTGAAAGTAAGCAAAAGAGGTTTCCTTAAGTTGCAGTAACGAGTCTTACATTTGTTCCAACCGCAGTTCCATTATGCGAGATTCTCCAATAAAATTAGATGACTTTGTAGTTCTTAAACCTCTTTGTTGATCAATGTCTCAATGGTTTCATGTGATGAGAGTGCAGCAGACGACTTTGGTCAAACGTCTGGCTTATTCGCTCGTTCTCTACTGCAGCCACATTATTTACCGCTAGGTACAGGAGTTTTTATAATATAATAAATATTTTCAGTGTGATTTCTTCTCAGACACAACTGGCTTAATACTTCCAGCCAAAGTAACTGAAGGAACCACTTCTTTGGCATGGATGAAATTTCTTGAAACTCTTGCTGCGTTTTCTGCTTCAGAGTGCCATGATTGAAATCGGGAAGTCATGTTGCTGCACGCCCTGTTAACTGACCGTTCATTTACGTGTGGTTTTGAGATTTCCACTTCCCGTTCAATCTCTTGGCAGTGGCGTCTGCTAGACATGGTTCTGTTTAGAATGAACTAGTGACCAATCCAGGTGTCACATGGATATTACTATGTATCTACGACCGGATGACTTGGCTGACGTAGCGATAATTTTATTGGCAACTGCATAGATTTAAAACTAAAATTCAGACAACTACTCTAGGTAACTGTACATCGTCGGTTACATACAACTCAAATGATGTATTAGCACACGCCTGGAAAGTTCTCAGGAGGCTCGAATGTTATCCGTTCCATATGTAATTGGCAGTCAGAGTGACACGTCGTAGCAATGATGGGAGCTATGAGACACTGGTCGGCCCAGCCACAACGGAGTTCGGCGCAAGCTACGAGCCACTTTCTGGCCAGCTAATTCCAGCGCCGGTAATGAGGAAATGCCGTTAAATCTGTTCCTAGCTACATATTACATCACAGGTCGTTGAAGTAGTCGGCAGTAGTGTCTACCAGTAGTGGTAGATCGCGCCGCCCTGGCGCTGCAGTTGCGCGCTATGTCCACAAACCTTCCTCGTAAATCAGTCTGTCTAATAGTGAAAACCGTACCAAAATCGCTATAGTAATTTCTGAGATAAGCTCCAACATACAAAGAGAAACAGAGGTGGGGGACATATATATCGACATTTCCTCTACAGTGAAGGACGATTTAAATTGTGTACCGGACCAAGGCTTGAGTCCAGAACTACGTTATCCATGGGTGACGCTGAAACGCTAATGGTTTAGCACTGTTTTCACCAAAGAAAAGCTTTCCCGATTGTGCCCCAGTGTGGTACACAGTATAAACATGCCAAATAGTTGCAAACATCTATCCCTCTCTACACCACGTTTTATTGATGCATAAAACTGATGAAGGTTTAGTCTTTACCTTAACTGCAGTTCCATATTTATTTGCTTCTTGCATGAAAAACGCACGTACACACACACACACACACACACACACACACACACACACACACACACACACACACAGGCAGTGGACCCAGGGAAAAAGGAAAGACCCTCCTGAAGGATGTGGGTAGTCTAGGAGCAGAGAAAATTAAACATAAACAAGGAATTCATAAGTTCATTTAGCATACCGGTACCCTGAACCACGAACCATGAACCATGGACCTTGCCGTTGGTGGGGAGGCTTGCGTGCCTCAGCGACACAGATGGCCGTACCGTAGGTGCAACCACAACGGAGGGGTATCTGTTGAGAGGCCAGACAATCGTGTGGTTCCTGAAGAGGGGCAGCAGCCTTTTCAGTAGTTGCAGGGGCAACAGTCTGGATGATTGACTGATCTGGCCTTGCAACACTAACCACAACGGCCTTGCTGTGCTGGTACTGCGAACGGCTGAAAGCAAGGGGAAACTACAGCCGTAATTTTTCCCGCGGGCATGCAGCTTTACTGTATGGTAAAATGATGATGGCGTCCTCTTGGGTAAAATATTCCGGAGGTAAAATAGTCCCCCATTCGGATCTCCGGGCGGGGACTACTCAGGAGGACGTCGTTATCAGGAGAAAGAAAACTGGCGTTCTACGAATCGGAGCGTGGAATGTCAGATCCCTTAATCGGGCAGGTAGGTTAGAAAATTTAGAAAGGGAAATGGATAGGTTGAAGTTACATATAGTGGGAATTAGTGAAGTTCGGTGGCAGGAGGAACAAGACTTTTGGTCAGGTGAATACAGGATTATAAATACAAAATCAAATAGGGGTAATGCAGGAGTAGGTTTAATAATGAATAAAAGAAATTGGAGTGCGGGTAAGCTACTACCAACAGCATAGTGAACGCATTATTGTGGCCAAGATAGACACGAAGCCCATGTTACTACAGTAGTACAAGTTTATATGCCAACTAGCTCTGCAGATGATGAAGAAATTGATGAAATGTATAATGAGATAAAAGAAATTATTCAGGTAGTCAAGGGAGACGAAAATTTAATAGTCATGGGTGGCAGGAATTCGAGAGTAGGAAAAGGGAGAGAAGGAAACATAGTGGGTGAATATGGACTGGTGGAGAGAAATGAAAGAGGAAGCCGTCTGGTAGAATTTTGCACAGAGCATAACTTAATTATAGCTAACACTTGGTTCAAGAATCATAAAAGAAGGTAGGATACGTGGAAGACTGGTTGGCTGGTTGTTTGGGGAAGGAGACCAGACAACGTGGTCATCGGTCTCATCGGATTAGGGAAGGATGGGGAAGGATGTCGGCCGTGCCCTTTCAGAGGAACCATCCCGGCATTTGCCTGGAATGATTTAGGGAAATCACGGAAAACCTAAATCAGGATGGCCGGACGCGGGATTGAACCGTCGTCCTCCCGAATGGGAGTCCAGTGTCTAACCACTGCGCCACCTCGCTCGGTTATACGTGGAAGAATCCTGGAGATACTAGAAGTTATCAGATAGATTATATAATGGTAAGACAGAGATTTAGGAGCCAGGTTTTAAATTGTAAGACATTTCCAGGGGCAGATGTGGACTCTGACCACAATCTATTGGTTACGAACTGTAGATTAAAACTGAAGAAACTGCAAAAAGGTGGGAATTTAAGGAGATGGGACCTGGAGAAAGTGACTAAACCAGTGTTTCAGGGAGAGCATAAGGGAACCAGAGTTTCAGGGAGAGCATAAGGGAACAATTGACAGGAATGGGGGAAAGAAATGCAGTAGAAGAAGAATGGGTAGCTCTGAGGGATGAAGTAGTGAAGGCAGCAGAGGATCAAGTAGGTAAAAAGACGAGGGCTGATAGAAATCCTTGCGTAACAGAAGAAATATTGAATTTAATTGATGAAAGGAGAAAATATAAAAACGCAGCAAATGAAGCAGGCAAAAGGGAATACAAACGTCTCAAAAATGAGATCGATGAAATGAGAGATACGATACTGCGTGAAGAGTTTGACATAGCACTGAAAGACCTGAGTCGAAACAAGGCCTCGGGAGTAGACAACATTCCAATGGAACTGCTGACGGCCTTGGGAGAGCCAGTCCTGACAAAACTATACCATCTGGTGGGCAAGATGTATGAGATGGGCGAAATACCCTCAGGCTTCCAGAAGAATATAATAATTCCAATCCCAAAGAAAGCAGGTGTTGACAGATGTGAAAATTACCGAACTATCAGTTTAATAAGCCACGGCTGCAAAATACTAACGCGTATTCTTTACAGACGAATGGAAAAACTGGTAGCAGGCAACCTCGGCGAAGATCAGTTTGGATTCCGCAGAAATGTTGGAACACGTGAGGCAATACTGGCCTTACGACTTATCTTAGAAAATAGATTAAGGAAAGGCAAACCTACATTTCTAGCATTTGTAGACTTACGAGAGAAAGATTTTGACAATGTTGACTGGAATACTCTCTGTCAAATTCTGAAGGTGGCAGGGGTAAAATACAGGGAGCGAAAGGCTATTTACAATTTGTACAGAAACCAGATGGCAGTTATAAGAGTCGAGAGGCGTGAAAGGGAAGCAGCGGTTGGGAAGGGAGTGAGACAGGGTTGTAGCGTGTCCCCGATGTTATTCAATCTGTATATTGAGCAAGCAGTGAAGGAAACAAAAGACAAATTCGGAGTAGGAATTAAATTCCATGGAGAAGAAATAAGAACATTGAGGTTCGCCGATGACATTGTAATTCTGTCAGAGACAGCAAGGGAGTTGGAAGAGCAGTTGAACAGAATGGACAGTGTCTTGAAAGGAGGATGTAAGATGAACATCAACAAAAGCAAAACGAGGATAATGGAATGTAGTCGAATTAAGTCGAGTGATGCTGAGGGAATTAGATTAGGAAATGAGACACTTAAAGTAGTAAAGGAGTTTTGTTATTTCGGGAGCAAAATAACTAATGATGGTCGAAGTAGAGAGGATATAAAATGTAGACTGGCAATGGCAAGGGAAGCGTTTCTGAAGAAGAGAAATTTGTTAACATCGAGTATAGATTTAAGTGTCAGGAAGACGTTCCTTAAAGTATTTGTATGGAGTTTAGCCATGTATGGAAGTGAAACATGGACGATAAATAGTTTGGACAAGAAGAGAATAGAAGCTTTCGAAATGTGGTACTACAGAAGAATGCTGAAGATTGGGTGGGTAGATCACATAACTAATTAGGAAGTATTGAATAGAATTGGGGAGAAGAGGAATTTGTGGCACAACTTGAAAAGAAGAAGGGACCGGTTGGTAGGACATGTTGTGAGGTATCAAGGGATCACAAATTTAGCATTGGAGGGCAGCGTGGAGGGTAAAAATCGTAGAGGGAGACAAAGAGATGAATACACTACGCAGATTCAGAAGGATGTAGGTTGCAGTAAGTACTGGGAGATGAAGAAGCTTGCACAGGATAGAGTAGCATGGAGAGCTGCATCATACCAGTCTCAGGACTGAAGACAACAACAACAACAACAACAACCCTGAAAAAGGGTTATTCGAGTAAATAAATAAGTGTACACCACTGGTTAACCAATTCATTTGGAAGTCAGGAAAATCGTGTATGCCGGAAACTCAGTGTTGTCGGTATCTGGCTATACGTTACAAAAGACGAAAGATTAGTTGACTCGATTTCTGAAAGAATTTAGAATCTATGACCTCATAAGGTAAGCACTATATTTCTTTCAGAAATCGAGTCAACTCATATTTTGTCTTTTTAATGTATAGCCAGGTACAGACAACACTGTGTTTCCAGTATACACGATCTTGTTGACTTCCAAATGAATTGGTTAACCGGTGGTGTACACTTATTTATTTACTCGACTAACCCATTTTCAGGGTATGCTAAATAAAATTACGAATTCCTTGTTTACGTTTAATTTTCTCTGCTCCTAGACTACTTACCTTCAGGAGGGTCGTTCCTTTCTTCCTGGGTACACTACCCGACATCTACTGACCTTTTTCTTTCCAGAAATCGTACCTTTTGTCTAGCTTCTCTGAAAAGTACTCTCCTCTCTCTTATTTCTATACTAATTCCTGTGATTTTCATACCCTTGTCAATTTGTGTGAGCCTCGCAGGTTTGGCTTTGTAGCTCTATAGTAAGTTAAAGATCTGTTTGGTCATTATGCTCTTGTCGATTTGGTATGTGGGACCGTAAAAGTTATTCCTACTCGTATTTTCCTCATTAAGTTGGTTAGATTTTCTATTTTCTGGTAGTACTATATGTCTGATCTTAATTTGTATTCATAATTATTGTTATTTTTAGGTTCCAGTGATATATACGTTGTAAAGAAGCTACAGAGAAGTAGCCTGTTCATCTGGGTCCTCCAACGACGGATTTCATTTCTGAGTGAAACATGTAAGTAGTAGGTATACATGGGCGCGACCGCATTCTTTTGCTCGCTGCTACAGGTACACTTTCAGGTCTCGGTTATTGGAATACCCCCCGTGACTACTGTCAGTTTCATTTACTACTCAATTAAGTTGATCAATTAATTAACCTATTCCACTCTGGTAAGTCCACTCCCCTTACATCCTCTCCAGCCTCCCAGAAAATGGCGGGAAAAAGACTCAGTTGATCAGTCACTTGGAGAGAAATCGATTGCTCGGTATGTAATAATGTTTAAACAATTTAGACAATGTATGGTATATATGAAAAGGGTATACTGTTTATTTATTAAAAAAATTCAGTTTCTGGGGGTTGTATTTCTCTTGCTCATCATTCGCTGCTGTTTGAAAACGTCTAGGTCTTCAAGAACCAATTACATGGAGCAAACATGTTGCATAACCTATGCTCTCAGGGGGCAAAATTATTGTTCTCCTTTGATTGAAATGTACTTAACCTATTGTTCTCTTTGATTGACAGGTCCTTAACCTATTGTTCTGTTAAGTGGTTTTCCATGTCACCACTCCCCTCCTCCCTCAGGAAACGGCGTTTTTGTATTTCTACAGCTTCTCTGAACAAGCACTATCACACGCGCTTGTTCAGAGAAGCTGTAGAAATACAAAAACACGCGAACAGTTTGAACAAGAAAGAGGAAAGCCTTAAGGTAAACGGATCCTGGCTTCCCGTACTGCAGCGAACGACCGTCGCAGGTAGCAAGAGGAGAACCGCACCGGAAATGACCGCGGAGAAGCCGTCGGACGTTGGCGCGCCAGGTACATATAGTCTGCGCCCGCGAGCTCGGCTCCAGTTCACCACCGGCAATGGAAGGTGAAGCTTTGACAATGCCAGCCACTCGTGCTGGCAAAACGTCAGAAAAATCGTTAGATGAACGTCGGCCGAAGAACCCGAGACAGAAGCCAATAGGCAGTTTGTCAATTATAGGTGTATAAAATAAAATTATGATACATCCACACTTACACCAGCTGGGTGTCGTTTTCGGACTGCAAAAAAGTATCCTGCCATTACCTACTTGTCGATGAATAAAGGATGTAATTACAATTTAAAAAGCACCACTTCCACGAAACCTTTCGATACTTGTAAATCCAGCCAACAAAGAGTGGCGTCTTATATATGTACATATATATTCAGACAGTCAAGTCGAGTTTTGCGTCAGTGTGTTCCATGCGTAGCTTCAAACACACACACAATTTTCCCCCTGACTAAAAAATGGTTGTGAGTGCGAAAGATGCTAGAGTACGTTCATTCGGATTTAATTTTCATGGGCGGCACAGGTGGGTGGAGAAACCGCAAAACTGTTGTAGTCTAAGCGTATTGTTAAGTTCATGTTGCTAAGCGCCGAACCTGTTTAACACTTTGGAGCACGAGTAGGATCACCGCGGGACTGATATGATGTTTCAACTGGCAAAACTGAGTTTGTAACGACCTGACGTATGTCAAAGTACGAGCCACGCTTTAAGCACTATGACTCGATTGCGTGATGCCACAATGATGGGCAGCCTTCGGCGTCCATTATGTCACTTCAGTTTAAGCTTTACAGCAACGCGATTCTCTGTTTTCTGTGTCGTGTAGCGGTAATTTGTGAATAACCTGTTTGGATGCTTCAAGTGAACTGAAAGTGCGTAAAAGGAAGTTTTAATTCCGAGAAAAAACATTCACACGAATGTTTCTCCATAAAACGACGGAAGCGTGACTATGAAGCAGAATGTGGATGGGAGAACAGCAGATATTAAGTATCATTTAGCTGACATAAAGAACTTAATGTATTGGACAGTTACTTTTTTTTTGGAATTCATTCAAACAGAGGCAATTAGTTACAGCAGCGAAATTAGCAAATGTGCGGTCATACCGATAGAAACAATCATTATGTCTTTGCAATCAGTGAACTATACTATCACGCTAAGTTAGAAACTGTTTAATGTTTCCAAAGCCACAAGAAACTTGACGTTGGGCATAACAAAATCAACAGCAATTATGAAATAATTGGTAGCACCCGACACCGGCAATAAATACGTAGCTGCAGCTGTTTGCAACTAAAAGCAGCTTTTGCTTCAATGTTTCACAATTGTAAGCTTTAGTGAAGTAGCCCGATTTATCCTTTCCAAATTACGTCCATTTTTAGTCAATTTGACGGAAATGTTCCTGTTTGTCAGATAGAAATTGTGGCAACCCTAGATACATAGAAAGCTGAACGTAAAGTTATCGCGAAATCTTACTTACGGTTTTGTCGAATAGGGAAAATTACTCAACCAGCTGGACACAGGCAGTGCCCGCAGACCGGCACCGACCTGTCCAGCGTGCTCAGACTGGCACCGACCTGTCCAGCGCGCTCAGACAAGCATTCACCTGCTGGTGGGGTAGAATGTCGCGTTCCTATTGGCTCCCTGAGGGAGGTGGTGGGTTGATGGGGCACAGGGTATATGAAGACCATTCTACCCTCAGTTGTCCTCATTCTTTCGTCAATCACCGTAGTCTGAAGTCGATCGTCTTGTTCTTGCTCCTGTGCGCCAGTTTGCTCCTTTCTTGCGTGCGTGTTACCGATTTAGGTACAAAAATGAAACGTTCAGCAGCGGCATCAAGCACCGGTGGTTGTGCCAGTGGCGGCAAACGGCAGAGACCGTTAGAGCATGATGGGGAATTACCTGGTGAATATAGATTCAAGTCGGTGACTTTTCTCTTCCACTAAGAATTTCATAGTACAGATAAATTTTTTCTTATTATTGTTTCAGCGCATTTCCACCAACACCAAAGCGCGGGTGGTATGAACACTGTCGTGCAACAGCAGGCGCAGTGGCACCAGGTGCTCCATCAGCAGCAGCACCGGCAGCATTCTAAGTATATATACCATCTTTACACTAGTGGTGTGACCAGCGAATCCGTAGATAATTTCGAGAGAGATCAAAATCGATAACGATACCTTTTTTCCACTAAGAATTTCGTATTGAACACGTCTTATTGTTTCAGAATATATCCAGCGGGTAACTGATGAAGCTGAGTGGCAACACCAGCAGCAGTGGCAGCAACAGCAGGTGCTGCAGCTGCACCAGCAGCAGCAACAGCGACAACAACAGTGGCTGCAGCTGCAGCAGCAGCAACAACTGCAATGGCAGTGCCATCAGCTGCACCAGTAGCAGCAACTACAACAACAACAAAAACAACAGTGACTGCAGCTGCAGCAGCAACAGCTATAGCAGTACCATCAGTCACATCAGCACCAGCAGAAATGGCATGAACTGCAGCAGCAACCGAAATATCATCGTAAGCAGTATATAAGTCTTTCATTGTATGTGTAATGCATTGTGACCAACGAGTCTGAGGTTGTTGTAGATGATTTATACGGACCGAAATCGATTAATATTACTTTTTCACAAATAATTCCGTATTCCTGCAGTATATGTCGTGTATACATCGTTTCTTTCTAAAAAAAACTCATCGTTTACATAATATGTTGTAGCTGGTGTTGTTGTTGTACATGATTTTGAGTATCAAAAGGATAAAACGTTCTTCTTTTCTTTTTACTAGGAATTTCGTATAGTACTGTGTATACGTAATTAAACTGCATCGTATACGTAATATTGTGTATATTCTTTGTTGTTATGGATGATTTCTAGATGATTTCCTGACATACGAAGAAGAGGGACAGGAAGGGGTATATGCTGGAGATATTCAGAAACTATCGCAGATCTCGTGTAAGTATACATTCTGAAAAAAATATGTGTATTGCTTCGTGTAGTTTCTCTCTCTCTCTCTCTTTGTGTGTGTGTGTTTTATTATTATTATTAGATCGTTATGTTGCAGGTAATATAGGGGAAATGAATTGATGGGCCCTCCCAAATTCAGGCGAGGGCGAAATGACACAGTGGGTGGAAGAGATGGAGAGAGACCTTCGTCGTGATGAGGAGACAAGGGTGATGTCAAGGAGCCAGAGCGAAACAGGTAATAAATATACTCCCCCTGCTTACAAATAATCAGTATCCTTTCTTTCCTTGCAGTAGCAGCGACAGCAGGCAATGTCTACAACGTTGTGCTTTTTTTTTCATTATTCTACAGCAGACGAGTCGGGAAGAATTCCCGCAATACGCCGTGGCTCGGTTACCGGGGGTGGCGAAGACTATAACTTCTAAACGAGGTCCTGTGCGGTGTCCTTCACCGGCAAGAGCGCCGCTATTCGCCACGCGGGAAGCGACCGCCTACGCCGGCCCCGCCACCACCGCTGCCGCCGCTCCGGGCCCCCACCCTGCCCCGGCCGGGGTGGCTGCTACAGCATCGCTCTGGCGTCCATGGGCCGCCCTCTCGCAGCGGCTCGATTCTCGATTCAGCAGCGTCTCCTCCTGCGCCGTCACGTGAGGTACAGCGAGCACCCCTATCCTCCTCGTCAACCCCATCGAGTAGTTCTAGTTGTAGTAGTATTAGTAATAGAGAAGATCCTGTGGCTGGTGGTACTTCCCTCCCCCGTCCTTTTAGTGAAGGACACCAGGTTAATGATACCATACCGCAGTGATTACCGACTCCTTTGAGGAGCGAATCTCGTTCACCAGGATCGACAACCAGGCAGGAGGGTACCGCGACCATGTTGGATCTCTAAGCGCGTGCCTACCTGTCTTGGAAACGGAGCTCCTCAAGGTAGTCAATGATCCGCGGTATCCCGCCATTTTATGCAGTGCTGTGATTTTGTGCTATGCACTGAATTATCGCACCCTCCCAAAGTTGAAAAATGGTTCAAATGGCTCTGAGCACTATGGGGCTTAACATCTGTGGTCATCAGTCCCCTAGCACTTAGAACTACTTAAACCTAACTAACCTAAGGACATCACACACATCCATGCCCGAGGCAGGATTCGAACCTGCGACCGTAGCAGTCGCGCGGTTCCGGACTGCGCGCCTAGAACCGCTAGACCACCGCGGCCGGCTCCCAAAGTTGAGTCTGGCGTTGGAGAGACGAGTATTCACAATCTTTGGGAGGGGGATCGCGTGATAACGCGGAGCACATCAATCACCGAGTGGTTTCGTAAATCCACAGTGAGTGCTATATTGGGCGGGTTTTCAGAGATGGAAGTGAAAGGCTAAGCTAAAGCACTCAGCAGAATGCTACACCTGGATATCCATATACATGTCTACTATCCGGTAAATGAAGGGAGCTCCCTAAAGATACAGCTAATAAGCAAGCTTGCATTAATGTCGAAAATAGAAAGGATCAAGCTTGTTTTGCATGGTCAATCCTGGTTTGCGATAGAAATTACACGAAAGATCCGCAACGCACATTTCAGTACGGTAGATACCTTGACATTCATTAGTGTTATAACTTTGAAGGTATAGAGTTCCCCGTCAAGATCCAGGACATACCTAAATTTGAGGGCCACAATACCGGCATATCGATTCATGTTTATGGCATGGAGAAGAAAAGCAAGTAAGATGAGCAAGACTAGCACATAATCGTCGGCCACCTCCATTTCTCAAAATTTGCTGGTGAGTGTGAGCTGCACGTAAACGTGCTGCTCTTCTCTGAAGGTGATAATTATCACTATGTTATGATCAAGGACATGTCTTGACTCCCATACAACCAATTGAATAACTATAAGTGTAAATAGCATATTTGCTTTAGGTGTCTCAATTATTTCCCATCGGACAAGCTATTAGCCACACATCTAGTAGACTGCACTTCCAAGGAACCGGTACATGTTATTATGCCTACTGAGGACAAGAAAGTCATAAAGTTGAAGAAGCTCACCACCAGGAGCGATGCCCGTTTGTAGTCTACACCGACTTTGAATGCCTCCTCGCTCCTCTGACCCGCCGTGAAGGTGACCGTTCAACCTGACATACCATCTTTACGAAGAAACACATACCATATGCGGCAGCGTACCCAATTGTACCGTCATATGATTCCAGTCTTAACCGCTACAAATCTTACCTCGGGGATAATCCTGCGGTTTGGCCGCTCACTGAGCTCGAAAAATTTTCATGAGAGGTTGATAAGCTCTTCAGCTGCAACGTTCCCATGCCCAAATCGAAGGATAATGAATATTTGTATAATAACGCTACTGATTTTCATATTTGTGGGCTGCCGTTAGATAGCGGATCACTGTAATCTTACGGGGAAGTTCCGTGGCCCAGCTCTCAACGCGTGCAATTTGAAGTACCAGCTACCTAGACACATACCCGTTTTCTTCCACAATTTAAGCGGGTATGACGCTCACTTTCTAGTTGAGCACATGGCTGATTTCTGTTGGGAGAAAACTCAGGTCAGTGTCCTACCTGAGAGCGTTGAGAAGTATATTTCATTTTCCAAACGAATGACGCCAATAATTATGCTCCGTTTCCTTGATACGCTACGTTAATGCAGGCATCACTCGTTGAAACTCTACCTCCGAGGGATATGCATATCACTCGAGCTGCATTTCCCGACGAGAAAAAGTTTCAGCTTGTGAGTAGGAAGGAGGTTTTCCCATTGAGTATGTGGATAGTATGGCGAATCTCAACGAAACCAGGCTACTCGACATAACTGCATTCTCCACCAACCTTACAGGCGATATCATAACTGATGCAGAATATGTGCATGCCGTGAATGTCTGACGAGAATTCAGTATTTCCACTTTAGGAGAGTATGCATGGCTTTACATAGACGCACTTGTGCGCTTACTTGCGGACGTTTTCGAGAAGTTCCAGAGTCTATGTATGACCACATATTCTCTGGATCCAACCTTTTATTACACGACACCTGAGTTGTCTTGGAACGCAATGTTCATGAAAACGAAGTGCAGCACCGAATTATTGACGAATCTTGACATGCTTCTTTCCTTTGACCGAGGGATACGTGGGGGACTTTGCCAACGTGTCCATAGGCATGCGAAGGCAAATAACCCGTGGGTGAGTGACAGGTTCAACGCGTACCTTGATTCGAGTTACATAATGTACCTCGACGTAAATAACTTATACAGGTACGCCATGCAGCAATCACTGCCGATTGGTGATTTCCGATGGGTGCCCGAAGACAAATGCAAGGGATTAGGTGGAAAAATTATGGGTGGTATGGAAGCTGATTCTGATATAGGGTATGTGATGAAGGCGGAACTCACATACGCTATTAGTTTGCCTGATGCCCATGCCGATTTGCCACTGTGTCCAGAGCAACGAGTTCTGCGAGATGGCTCCACGCCAGAACTGATGACAACGCTGGGGGATAAGCGGAGATACATTATTCATTATCATAATCTCCAGCAGTGTTTCAGCTTGGGTATGGAGCTGGTTAGAGCCACCTGGGCTGTCTCCTTCAAGCAGTCCCCCTGGTTGAAGAAGAATATTGATTTGAATACGAGACAGCGAGTTTCCGCGATGTGTGACTTTGAGAAAGATTTTTATGCATTAATGAATAATTCAGTTTTCGGTATAATAATGGAGAATTTGAGGGAACGACGTGAAATTTTGATTAGAACCGAATGGGATGGGCGTTATGGCGTAAGAAAATGCATTGCCACACGAAATTTTAAGTTGGTCACCATATTCAATAAGAACTTTGTTGCTGTAGACATGTCCAAACTCCACATTTACCGTTTTCATTATAAGTTTGCGAAAACTCATTTCGCAGATCATTAATTACTTTATATTGATACAGATAGCTTCATCTATTGGGTGAAGAATTGCGGTCCTTATGAAGTAATGAGGTGCCACGGTAATGAATTCGACACGTCCTCATACACGGCCGATAATTCTTATGGTATTATTCCACAGAACAAGAAGGTTATCGGTCTTACGAAGAACAAGGTGAATAGATAGCCGATTGTGGTGTTTGTAGGTCTACGCTCAAAAATGTATGCGTATCGCACATTGGAAGGTGCCACCCAGAGGCGGGCTAAGGGTGTCCATCATATGGCATCGAGAGCCCTCTCTATCGTAGATTATTTGCGGCGTCTGTGCAGTGGTGTTCGCGGTGCTGCACCGCAGCCGCCGGATATGGTACGGCAGACCAGTGATCGATCGAGAGGGTATGAGGTACACACTGTGCTGCAGTCTAAATTCGGTCTGTCGCCTCATGACGATAAGATGGTCGTTTGTAATGACTCAGTTGAATGTCCCCCGTACTCACACTGTTCACTTGTAGCGAGAGAAGGGATGGAGGACTTTGATTGAGGGAGAGTGGAAGAGAGAATGAAAGAGAGAGAGAGAGAGAGAGAGAGAGAGAGAGAGAGAGAAAGAGAGAGAGAGTGTCTGCAGAGTAGTAATATGATCATAGTAATAGTATGATCATAGTTACCATAGTGTAAGTAATTTTGTGTGTGTGTGTGTGTGTGTGTGTGTGTGTGTGTGTGTGTGTGTGTGTGTGTGTTGTGTGAATATTTTTGTGTACAATGTACTCGTGCATACAGAGAGAAAGAGAGAGAGAGAATGTGTGGAAAAGAAAGGATACAACCGTAAAAAAAGAATAAAGAAATTAATCTTTATATGTGCACACCATGTGTATGAAAAGAAAAAAAGCCCAAAAATATTTAAAAAATTATATATTCATGTATTTCTTGATACACAACGTATTTCTACGCTGTAAATATATCTACGCACCATGTACATGTTATAAATAGAACAGCTCTTACGTTTTTCACCGCCGCTTGCCATCCAAGCCAGAATAGTTTTTAAGTGTATATATACAGCTCACAGTCCATTAGAATTGTTACTGTAAAAAAACTTTTGCTATTGTGGACTCTTGAAATTAGATTCTAAGCATGAGCAGTCCATCAGAATTATTCTACAAGATTTGTTACTGGGGCTGTCGAATTTAGTTAAAATACTAAAGAAAGTATCTCCGCTTTGGTTCTTAGCATAGATTTTATAAAAAAATTAACCTACCAGCATCTAAGTTAAAACTATTTCTGCGTTGGAACAGCAGTGTCAATTTGTACCTCAAGAATACTCTATTGTACCTCAAGTATACTATATTGTACCATGAGAATTATATTGTACCTCAATAACTGTATTGAGTATTTGCGAACTGCATAAAGCAAGAAAAATATTAGTTACCATTCATCTTCGTTGTTATTTACAAAAGTAAACCCTATCCCTATTGCAATACGTATGTATATGTGAATATATAAGTGCTGCGCATATCTCAAATGACATTAGTTTTGCTGAAGATGAGTGCTATTAAGGAGACGAAGATTAACAGGGATGATAAGAAAATATATAGATTGGTTAAATGGAATTTCGCTTATCATGCAGCATGAAATGCGTTGTGGACGCAGCAGGCACGTGACCGTGTCCGCTTCCAAAGATATATAGCAGACATGTCTAAAATCATATCCCCTGTGCTTGAAGAAAAACACAGACATAGCATGGGGTTAGAAGCACAGAGGTTGTGAGGTAAAAATTCATTTATTTCTCATCCAAGTTAAAAGTAATTTTACATTTTCATAAGCAGATACAGCAACACTTTTTTTCATACATGTTTCGAAGGAGAGAAGGACACCCATAGAATTCCAGATATTGAATAGCAGCAAATTTAAGGATTCGATGCATCCATCAGATCTTCTACTTCCCCTTCACATAAATGATGTTATGCGTGTGATCGAATAATTTAAGCGCAGTCACCATATCTTTATAGGGTATGCCAGGGTCATCCCAGTGAATTCCATGGTAGAAATGCGTTAACCACTTTGCACTCTTCCGTGTCTTAGCACACTTCACAAACCTGAAAGACCATGGTGATGCAATGTTTGCTTAGAATGTCTCTATCATTCCTGAATTTTCTGTGTTCGCCATATCTTTAAATTTTATCTGTCAATGCTCATCATCAGAGAAACCATTAAATAAGGAAATAAGTCATTAAAAAGTAATAGCATCTTACTTGGCTACAGGACATACAGTATTATTATTGATCTCTTCAGTTGTACACCAAATTCAATAAATTTAAATTGATAGTGACTCATCAGTGTGGCATCACGCATTGGCGTCATACTGCCTAAAGCATGGCTCATACTTCCACATACGTCAGGTGGCAAGTAAAATATATATCACGTAGTAATAGTACAAGTTGTCTAGGGAACATGTAATAATCAAAATTATGCACGTGACAACGACCCTTTATCAGTTTCATATAAATATCCAAGAGCTCATTACACACATTTCTCGATCTCGCCAGCTCAGACACGGTGTAAGCAGTAACATTCTCTTTTCCATTGAATCCATAGTTCTCAAGGTTAACTGTCGTAACATATTAAGGAACTAAGAGCTATGGAATATTTTCTCTAATGTGTGGCTACAGCTCTGTAATTGAGCAACCGGAGTCGCGCAATCACTATCACCCTCATAACTAAAGCATGACCTTACTTTGCACACTTCACTCACTACCGCTTCGCAGAATTACGGCATTAGTTCATTCACAGACATCCAGTACACACTTGAAGTTGAATAACAGAATAACAATGGAATCGTAGTGATTAATCAGTCAAAAAAATCTAGTGCGTTGAAAGAGACAAACACAAGTATATTGCACACTTGTAGTAAAGCATCTTTTGCATTCAGGCCTATAGGGGATTTCTACATAACATGATATACCTTTTTGAAAATTAAGCTCCCGCACACACACACACACACACACACACATTATAGGATCTAAACAGGGTTGTATTACTAATTCACCGTTTCCTGTCAGGTAACAAACAAAGTCTTTGTATGACGCTGTAACAGGCTCTTTTGCTTTTCGTAACAAACTCAATTTTGCCGGTTGAAACAATGTATCCATCCCGCGGTGATCCCACTCCGACTCCAAAGTGTTAAACAGGTACGCTTAGACCACAACAGTTTTGCGGTTTCTCCACCCACCTGCTCCGCCCGTGAAAATTAACATGAACATACTCAAGTATATTTTGCACTCACAGTGATTTCTAAGTCAAGGGGAAAATTATGTGTCTAGTTTATGCTATGCATGGAACGTACTGACACAAACCTCGACTTGGCTGTCTGAATATATATATATATATATATATATATATATATATATATATATATATATAAGGCCTCACAGTGTGTTGGCTGGAATTACAAGTACCGAAAATACCAAAAGGTGTCGTGGAAGTGCTGAAATGGATAAACCGAAAATACTCTAGGGCTTTATTAAATTGTAATTGCATCCTTTATTCATCGAGAATTACATAATGGCAGGAGACTTTGTTGCAGTGCGAAAACGACACCCAGCTGGTGCAAGTGTGGACGTATCGTAAATTTTTTTATACATCTATAATTGATAGAAATGTTATGCTGCTGGTTGAACGTGAAGGTACCATGGCTAATGTTCCGACATACGTTTGTGGGAAGTAATCAAACTACTATTCATGTAAAAACAAAACAGATTGCGTATGTCTAGTCGCAATGGAAGGACAGATTGGACATTGTGAATTGTGATTTCAACGCACTGAGAAGTATATCCGAACGCATGTGGTGATAGATTCATTTCGTAAACAGCTGCACAATACAGAAATGCAAGTGTTCAATTGGATCTGCTATGGTGTACAAACAGGACAAGAAATACGGCTGTAACAATACGTCCCCTCATCGGCACCCCGTAAGTGTACCCTAGCATTTTCCTTGTTGTTCTATCGGAAGTGATATTGATTACAGCATACCAACCTCCGTCGGTGATGCCTTTAAATACATTACGACCGTCGGTGCGGTATTCATAATCACATAGTGCCGGATGCCTGTTTTTCATAACACTTGTTTGACGGAATAGTAGCAGGACGCAGCACCTTCCAGAAGCGCTGATCCCACAACTTGGTCACGCTATTTCCTAGGACTGAGAAGAATCGACACATATAGCCTGAGTGAGTGTACGTATACGATAATTTTTTTGGGTGCTGCACAGGTGTAAAAGATAAATGCACTCTTTGTGTAAAATGTGTATATGTTGCAGTGTAAAGTTATTGTGGTTTATGTTGTGCCATGACCAGAGAAGATCAGTGTGTGTCCTATCACGAGGGACGTAAAGATTCAGAACATCGATAACCGCGAGGATATGACAGAGATTCTTTTTAATGGAAATTATGTGAGCTATAGATATGGAGACTCATTTCACAACCACAGCCATTAAGAGGAGATATTACCTGAACATCGATCGGTGTCAGACTGCAGCAGCAATCGTAATATTTAATTGTAGTTAGACTGGTAACTATATTCCTGGCTTCAAATATTGTTGTGAGTCATGAATGTATTAGAACAAAGAAGACCTCGGTCACAAATATTAAGGGCTTATTTGTTCTAATATAATTCTGACACGGTCACTGAACCTTAGCAGCTATGTTCAAAGTTTTTAATCTTGAATGTATTTGATGATGTGTACACAACTTTTGTGGTTTTAACTGTCAGTGTAATGTCGCAATCTGGCAAAATTATTTTTCAACTGAAGGTCTCAACTGCAGAAGAAAAAGGGTGAATGGTGCTCCCACACCAGTAGCAGCGGCAGTTTGACGGGTAAGTTCGGTGATGGATGGGCTGTACCATTAGGAGTGCAACCTGTGCTATTCTGGGAAGTATTGCAACATCTCTCTGTCCATGCTGGACCGTATGCATTATCGCGCCAGCAGCGGTACCTTGGTGAATACGTACTTCGACAGCAATTTCTCAGGTGTCGAGTATGAAAGAAATGTCAGTGCCTCATCCTTGGGGGTCCCATACGGTCACAATGTAGCTTCACGGGGACTGTCGATGCACCCCGACTGCAGCGCTGGCGTCGGGCGTCGGGTGGTGGGATGTGTTTTTACTAGCGATCTTTTGTCTAAACTATATTCGATCTACATCTATATATATACTTCGCTAGGCACCAAGTGGTGTGTGATGTAGAGCTCTATTCGCGCCAAAGTACTGTTTCCCACCCTCTGTTCCAGTGGTTGATCGCGCGAGGGAGAAACGACTGTGTGAACGCCTCAGTACGAGCTATAATTCCCCTTACCTTTGAATAGTGAGCATTGTGCGATATGAAATTTGGTGGTAATAATATACGCTCTACATCCTTGGCGAAGATAAGATTTTCGAAGTTAGTGTGCAGCCACTTCCATTTAGTGCGTTGTCTATCTGCAAGCATGTCCCACTTCTAACTTTCCATGAGATTTGAAACACTCTCGCTATGGCTAACTGTTCCAGTCACGAATCTTGTGGTTCTTCTTTGGACCTTCTTGATCACTTGAATCATACCCAACTGGTTGGACCCCCCTCCATACAGACGAACAATACTTTAAGACCAATAGGATGCTGCAAATTAAGGAAAAACTACCCCATAAATGTGGAGAATATCGATTTAATTAATTTGCATAAATTTTTGATATCAGCGTGGTGTTACCAGTACAATAGTTAAGGGGAGGATGTGTGTGAGTGGGTGACATGGAGCAAAACAGCAGGTTAAGTGCAGAGCACCAAGTTAATTTGAATAATTTTTATGTAAAACGCAGTACAATAGTTTAAGGGGGTGGATGACAGAGAAGAATGCGTGGGAAATGGCGTTCAAAAGCATGTGAAATTTGAAAAGTGTACCAGACAGTGGTGGTAGGAGATAACTAATTACTTAACTTGGTATCAAAAGCGGTACAATGGTTTAAGGAAATGGTGGTGACATGGAAAACCACTTAACAGAACAATAGGTTAACGACCTCTCAATCTAAGGTGAACTATAGGTTAAGTACCTGTCAATCAAAGGAGAACAATAGGTTTACCCCCTGAGTGCATACTTGCCCACGATGTAGGCAACCCGCCCTAACAAAATGTGCTCGCACCCCTGTAGCCATACTAGCCATGTAAGTGCAGTTAGAATGGAATAAATTCACAAAATTTCATCTCACCGAAATCCCTCGTTGTTACATATACATTATATGTAATTCGTTTATAGCTGATGGCTTCATATGAACATATATTTAAAACAAATGTTATTGAAGACAGCGAACACTTGTAATTCACATTTTATGTACAATAAGTAAATTATAAATAGCAGTCTCTCTCTTCTTCTGTCTCCATCTGAACAGGACTCGGAAGGCCCAACAGTACCGACCGATCGCCGTGTTATTCTCGGCTGGTAGGCGTCATTGGATGAGAATAAAATGGTTCAAATGGCACTAAGAACTATGGGACTTAACATCTTAGGTCATCAGTCCCCTTTACTTAGAACTACTTAAACCTAACTAACCTAATGGCATCACGCACATCCATGACCGAGGCAGGATTCGAGCCTGCGACCATAGCAGCTGCGTGGTTCCGAACTAAAGAACCTAGAACCGCTCCGCCACCGTGGCTGACTTGGATGATAATAGGGAGGGGCATGTGGTCACCACACTGTTCTCCCAGTCGTTGTCAGATTTCGTAACCCTAGCTGATAAATCTTAATCAAGTAGCTCCTCAATCTGCCTCACGAGGGCTGAGTGTACCCCGCTTGCCAACAAAGATCACCAAAACAGCGCGGTCATCGATCCAAGCTCTAGTCGAGCCCGACAGTGCATAACTTCAGTCATCTGACAGAAACTGGTGTTGCCACTGCAGCAAGGCCGTTAGCATTAACAGAAATAACCGTTATTAAATTAAATTAGCAAATATAAATAAATATTTTAATGCAAAAGTAAGTAAAAAGGCTACATTCCTCTACTTTTGGAATATACTCACAGTCTGTTATCTATAAGACATTGTTTTCAATGGCCATAAGCCTAATGAATTTAGTCGTTCTCCAGTCAGAAAGTGATTCATTCTGGAATGCTTAACTCATCAGGATCCTTCATCAGTACAAGACTTTTATACATTCTTAATGCTGTACTGTAGTCAATAACGCTCAGTACTACATATTTATATAAATTATTTAATATGATTGCTATGATGAGACATTTAATTACGATTAATGTGCTGCAGCTGAGAAATGGAATGCTCAGACCTAACCATTACCTCTGAAAATTTCACAGCGAGTTCTTCAGTGTAGGTACTGAAAGAGTGCACTTCATTCTCATTCACTATGCACGACTCTCGTATTTAACTCCTTTTGTTACTGAGTATTCTCCTTCTGTCTCTTATATTTGCACTAGAATGCATCTATTGCTGGACAAGTTATTATGTTAATATCACGCTGATTAATAGGAGAGGATGGGTGTAGGATATTTTTCTTTATTTGTGCAACCTTTTCAGCAACTTCCCTGCAGCTGCGATGGTTCCGCCTTTTCCGTCTTGACCGTTTTCCTAGGCCTCTATGGGGAGCACGTGGGACCAGTTTGAATGCTAGATGATGACCAGACGTGTCCCTTTTCTTAGTCTCTCAATCTGTCTTACCTACTCAGAAATTTCACTTCTCACTCTTTTTTAATGTAGCAAAGTAGTCTCCATAGGAAACCTACCCCTCTGATTGACCAGAGTAGGAGCACATCCATGTTCGCTCCCACCTCCTTTCTGAACACAATCTTTGGTCAGCGCTAGAATGTCGCTGCTTGTGGCTGGAGGTCGGGGTCCCGTATCGGTAAGTATGAGTCTTCTTCATGAGCTCCACTATCGTTGGTTACAATACCGTGAGTAAGTTAGGAAATCCTTCGTTTAGAGTACATTTGTAGTCTTAGGTATTTTCGCGATGCTTATCCCGTTAATCTAAAAATTTATCTATCACGCTGGGTTTGGTATCTGACATCTGCCCGTTAGATGCGAGAAGTCGGTTGTAGTCCATATTAGGGTAAAGATTCTCACTTTCAAGGTTACAGTTGCACCCGCTGCATTCTTCCGGTGCTTTTTTTCCCTTTCTGTGATATGTGCGTGGAATTAAGATTCTTTAGTTTGCAATCTTTTTGAAATGGGCTTTTTCCTTTGTGCTATACCACGTGACAACGTGGCGAGAGGAAGCCTTACGTTACGACGATTCCATACCAAGGGTTCATATCCACGGTAATTTAATTCTCGTTGCTCAGATGAAAGTTATTATCATGGACGCTGATGAATGTTACTTGGTTTCCGGAGAGGAGGCCACTTTGGCATCTTCCTATCGTAGTATTCAGCATATATCCTGTTTAGTTCACAGTTGTGGCTATAGCATGCTAATAACTTCATTCCTTTATTAAGAAGTAACCTGACTTATAATCACAACGATCAGGTTCCTCGTTTCCTTCCTCATCATCCTACTGTTTGTCGTTGTTATGGAAAAGGCGGGCTGTTGGACAAACTCCCTCCCCCCCCCCCCCCTCCTCCGCCCTATAACGCTATCAGATCGATTAAGAAGAACGAGGTCCCCTCTTCTTTCATTAATAAAGAAGCAACGTTAGTGTCAGTCTACCATTTTCCATTCACTAGAAATTCACCCCGTCTCATAAGAATAGTTTGCAAGTCCCTGTAAAATCACTCAATCACTCTGATTAGCAAGGCAAGTAATTAATAAATGCATTATGTGGGTGGTCTCCTTAAGGTCAGGCGGATTTTGCGTCTTTTCGTGTTAGGGTCAAGCAGGTTTACGCAGATCCGTTACGGCCATTGCACTTGTTGTACCGCTAATAGCCAAATAAAAGGTCTTCCTCCTTAGAGCAAGAGAGAAGTCATGGGTCACTGCGAGTCATGAATAAAATTCCGCTCGATATCTTGAAGGTAGGATTGCATATTCTGCTGACAATGAGTGTTGGGGTTATTAGGTTGGGAAAATTATTATAGATTTATATGAACAAAATACTAAACTGACAAAGCTTTGCATACTCGGTTAGTCAATTACAAGATCTTTCATCAGTTCCCTTATCAATGAGGAAGATAATGCACTAGTTTTATCTTTTGACCCTGCCAGGATCTTACTTACAGGAATCCTTGAATAATATGCTTTAGGATATTATTCTGAGTCAGTAAATTTATTTTTCTCTTCTCCAGATTCAGTCTCTTTTTTCAAAGGCGGTTTTGCAATTCCGTTTGCATCTGGGGCACCGGCGTTGCTACTATAGTGTTGTTATATTTACTTTTTGTGTGATTTTTCCCATGCTTATTTTGGGGGTATATAGTTAATTTTTGTGTTTACAATCTGCTAGAGTTAATTTGGCCATGTAACTAGCACATGCGTAAATTGTAAGGGGAAAGAACACGAGGTCTCTTTCGTATTAAGTAGAATTGTGAGCCACGGTTGTTAGAATGAGTGTTATCAGCTCCTCGAGCACCAGACGGTTTACCGAATTCGACAATACTCCCACAGACATGAGCGATGGTAGCGCACCCAGTGATGGGCAGCCAGACCGGCAGTCCACCGTTGGACGGCACAATGGACCATCGGACAAAGGACGGGCCACATGTGAAGGGGGCTTGTACAGGCCTGGCCCACTTCCTTCCGCCGCTGTAAGGCGAATGGGTGGCTGCCAGCGTGAGTTCTCTGCCTGTACAAGTGAATGCAGTGGACACTGAACCCTAAGTATCCGGAGGCGTGTATACCCCTATCCGAATGCACACACCTGTCTTCGACCTGTCACTGTAGCGGGCACTACTTCGGGAAGAACTGAAGATTGTTACAGAGAAAGAGAAGGTTACTGGCTGGATACTCGAAATGAAGATATACGAACCACTAAAAGGCCAGACTCCTTAATAGCCCAGACCCAGAACGTAATGGCTGAATTTAGGAAGGAAGTAGACGAGGTACAGAAAGGGCTCGAGGAACAAATGGTCCACATGGCTCTGAGTAGTATGGGACTTAACATCTGAGGCCATCAGTCCCCAAGAACTTAGAACTACTTAAACGTAACTAACGTAAGGACATCACACACATCCATGCCCGAGACAGTATTAGAACCTGCGACCTTAGCGGTCGCGCGGTTCTAGACTGAAGCGCCTGGAACCGCTCGCCACACCGGCCGGCCGAGTTCTCGAGGCCGTTGAGACTTGGAAGATGGGCGTATAGTGGAGTCGACAGAAGGGCAAGTAAGTGTTAATCAGTGACTGGAAGAGCAGATTAGCGCTATTAGCGCTATACAATTGGTAGGTCTGACGTGGCTTCAGTTGAGATGGGCAAGATTCGCGGTGTTGTCACTGATGTCAACAAGGAACATGCTAAGCTAATCCAGAAAGTGCCTCAAAGGGTTTCCTGTAACGAGGATGCCGTGAATCGAATAACATAATAGTTACAAACCTTGACAACAGCACTCAGAAAGGGTCAGTGAGGAGTAGTGGGATCTCGGACAGAACTGAACTTGTAATAAACCACGAAATGGAGAAGATCTACTCCTTGTTACACTTTAAGGACAAACAGGTGGAAATTAACATGACAGACCAAGAGACATTGCGTGAGTCACATAAACTCGCTAAACGTGAAGGCGTGGAGACAGAAGGGATTGCGCATGCTAATAGAGAAAGCGGTAATGATCGCGCGCCAATTGAGGTAAGTGCAAATGAATTTTGAGGACTTTGAGATGCTGTGTCGATTTCGAGAATGTAATCAGTCCAACGACTGAACACGCAGTGAATTGTTCTGTGAAGTTCAGGAAGATGACAACCAGAGGCATTTTCTCGCAGTACGGAAGTAAAGTACTCTGAACACTTCTGTCGAGATACATTCGTGGACGCTTATTGGCCAGTTTCAGGGACTATTTCCGTCGTTGGAGAGCTCTGCCCTCAAGATCAGTCTCGTCTGATGACATCTTAGGTATATGGTAGCGGCACATATGCGGTTTATAATGCGCGACTGCCGATATTAAAGCGACTTTCGGAAGGCATTTCTTGTTTAATTTCGGCCAAAGGGCAATCAAGCTCGCATGAAACTGGGTATCATGATGACCCAGCTGTTCGTGGAAACGAGCCGCAAAAGCCCAATTACTTTTTTTAAGGACTTCATGTAAGTTTCTTGATCGGCCGTATGACGCACCTTGGTTGATACACATATGCCTGACCAAACTCCCACAAAGACAGCAGCGTGATATTGTTATTGCCGGGAGAGGCATGAACGATATGAAATCATTCCACTTGTTAGTCCAAGATCTCGGTTACGAGAGGAGTGGTGAAATGCGCTAAGCACCACAGACAGACAGTATACTAGAACTCGAACACCCTGATACGAACCTGGACTGGCAAGCACACCAGCAGCCAAAGTCAAATGGATCGGGCTGGGACCGCGGCGCGAGAGGGGATCACTGGGCATTCCACTACAGCTTTAATCGACGCCACGAGTGAGGGTGGGGCGAACAGAGGCGCTGACCATCGGCGAAATGTGCCACGCGAAGAGGGCGATAACCAGGCCCACAGCTCAATGCAAGAGACCACTTCGGGAACTTCTAGTCTGCAACTAGAAAGGTCCTTCCTTTTGCACATAGGCACCCAAGGCATCATGAAAGGTCTTCTGCGGTAACCCGAAAGCGTTTGTTCTATTTCATACCCTGTCATAAACGTAAATATTAGGAATATGAGTGTCCACTGTATTTTCGACAAGGTGAGTCATGTGTCAGTGAGGAAAGAGAAAGCATTTTTGAAACATGTATGTAGCAGTCTTATGGCCATCATTGCCTCTTCAGAGGATGAAGATTCGAGGTGCAATAGAAGGCAAGGCTGTGCCAACCACAAAGCAGGTTCTGTTAGATTTTGGGTGTTAGTCAGCGATATTAAGTGCGAATTTTCTTGCAGTGGCCATGCTTTCGGTGGACGCTATACTCGGTTTGCATTTCCTCCATTTTTATCACATTAGTCTGAATATGGAGGGGTAACTCGTGGAAACTACAGTAGGGGGTGATATGGCGCGATTAAGGCCTGCAGAGTGTGTTGATGGCATCAGTATAAGGGATGGATTGGATTCATGGTGTTTTAATCGGAGCTCTTGAATTTGAATGACTTCCATGATTCACAATCATTAGAGGTGTTGCTGCACGAAAAGGTCGGCCACATTGAACCTTGTGAGTGTAGACGACAGTTAGGTAGTCTGCTGGATTGTCATAGAGAGGTTTTTTCGGATGCTCCTGGGAAGATTAAGGACTTTTGTATGGATTTAGGAGTTACGCCACATAAAAGGTTCTTTGTATCTCCATATTTCACTCCACTGGTTTTTAAAAAGCAAGTGTAAGAGGAAATAAGGACTATATTACAGCAAAGAGTGATAGAGTACGCCACTTCTTCTTACAACAGCCCACTACATACGGTAATGAAGCACGATAGGTCACTTCTCCTGGTTCTCGCTTCCATGCAAATAAAAACCGTTATTATACCAAAGATCGACCACCTGGAGACGATGAGTGTACTGTTGCAGTGTTACCATGGAGTACAGATCAATACTTTCGTGGATCTCCACTCCATTTACTGGCAGATCGCCCTACACCCTGAATGCCATAAATTTACAGCCTTCCTGTGTTATGGCCGATGTTAGCAGTTCAAAAAGCTGCCATTTGGAATTTATATCTCACCAGCAGCTCTCATACGCTTGTTAATGTCGTTATTACTGACAAGGTGAGACAAAGGCTAACGTTATATGTAGATGAAGTGCTAGTAACCCAGAAATCTTGGAGTGCCCATGATGATACATTAGATCGGCCACTACACGCCTTCATTACATGTGGGGTAATCTTAAATCTAATGAAGTCCGAATTCAGGTGAAAAGAGGCCAAATCTCTGGGACATGTGATACAGAAAACTTGCAGGCCATATGCGAATATGCCGTCCACAAGTCACGAAGCAAGTTCGTAGTTTCCTAGACCTCGTTAATTTCTAAAATAAATTCGTTAAAATGCCATTAGTACCCCTTTCTCTGCCAGTTGACTGGCAAGAATACGCACTGGCTCAGGGACGAGCGAGCACAACACAAATTTGAAGCTGTGAAGGAGGCGCTTCTTGACACACAGATTGTGTATCTTGACTTCCTGATAGCTCACTAGTTTGAATCGGCGTTAATCTCATCCAGGTGTCCACACATAATGTTGTTGTAATGCAACACACAACTGCGTTAGCCAGTCGCGTTTTAATCAAGTACCAAAAGAACCGCTCATGAGTGTACTCGAACCTCTCGCCATAGCGTGGGTCTTCGAAAAATTCATATACTTCTTCGATGGGCGAACGACAAAGATTTATACCAATTACAAAACCTTACCGGCCTTAATGACGGTGAACCTCTCGTACATTCACCACCCACTATCTGCCAGGTAAAGATAACATTATTGCCAACGCATTGCCTCAAGAGCCTGTAGGTCTGCTGCGATGAAATGATGACAACCTAGACAAGCTAAGGCTTGACGACATATTCCTCAGGAAGGTCCCCCTTAGACAGCTATGTGATGACAGGCTTGAACAATATGTATGAGTCATGAGCGAGACAGAGATCCTGGAGGGAGCTAAAGTAAAAGTGGACCAACAGGGACCAAATTAGTATTCGGGGTTTTTACACGATCCCAGCCGGAGTTTATTTTGGAGACGGAGCGAAGACGAGTATGTGTGGGTGCTGATTCCCAATGAATCGGTCAGTAAACTAGTGTGGTACACGCACCTCAGTTACGGCCATTTCGGACCTCGTAAGTGTCTTCTCAAGCTGAAGCAGTCGGTCTGTTTTGAAAACATGGAGAAGCGGATCCTGAAGGTACTGACAACCTGCGTGGCGTGTCAGAAGGCTAGGCCCTCGACGGTCTCGCACTGCAGTTCACTTTACCAGATAATTCCTAAGAAACTGGGACAATTTAGGGCAACGGACTTACTCGGTCCACTGCCTGTAACTAGGTCAGTTTCCCGTTACGTGCTTGTCACGGTTGAGTGAACATCAAAATACGTGACCTTGGTTTTTAAACGAGATGATACAGTGGAAGCCAGAAAGCACTGCACACTCACTGTTATATAATTTACAGAAATCAATGAACTGTACGTATCAAAGAAACTTTTTAGGGATAATTCGTAAACTATAATTAGTTTTCTCGACTGGACCATAGCCAAGTTTAATACGAGAGAAACAACTGTTGGCAGACAGCCAGAAAGACAGCTCGACTTATCAGTGGAATTGTTATAATGGTTAATAACTTTTGAAGACATTACCGGAAATTAACAGCCGTCTGACTTAACGAAATAAAAAGTTTTTATACCATCAGGTAATAAACAGGATCGATGGTGTACCATTGGTAACTGCACGCTGGACAAACATGTGCTTTAAAACCTAGTAGGAAATAATTTTTACATGTAAGTTTTATGATATTTATCATAAGTTATTCACACAGAGATTAACATTTGAAATGTTTCAAATAATTCTATAAAATCAGTTGTATGGATACAATATGTCAACAATCTACTTTGGTGAAACATATTAATTTTACTCTTGAGAAGGAGTCGCTCAATAGGACATTGAACTACTTAGATCTGACGGTATCTATAGTAGATAATCACATAGAATATGACATCTTCAGGAAATGTTCGTTTTCGGATAATATTATACCTGCTGATTCGATGCACCCGCATAAAATGGCATCTTTTCATTGTAGTTTACATAGAGCTATGTCGGTTCCTTTATCCGCGGAAGCCTTGGAACAGGAACTGGTAACTCTTGAAACAATAGCCTGAAATAACGGATATGAGTCCGAAATTGTGAGACGGCTCTATAACGAGAAAGTAAACAATAACAGAACGATGACTGCTTCTACGTTAGGCATCGCGCCAGATGTTACTCCGTCTGCCATAGTACCTATTCCTTTTATAGCCAAAGTTTCGTATAAAATCGGCCGTCTTTTGAAAAACCAGGGATTTTAGACAGTTTTTCCACTAATAATAGTCTTCAGGAGAATCAGATTCATAGTTTAAAAAGGTCTAAAGGTAAAGTGTCATTATCCGGAGTATACAAGATCATGTGTGGCGAATGTCCGAAATTTTATATAGGTTAAACAGGAAGAGCCTTATTAACAAGGTTCTAGGAGCATATTCCAACTAACACTGGAGATTGCACTCGTGGTTCGACATTTTCTGAACATTTAGTGCAATGGGCTCATGCACCTAACTCCCCCCCCCCCCCCCCACAATACTCAGCTCTTGCATAGTGAAGTTAAAGGGTGCAAGATTAGACATTTTAGACGAAAAGTCTGCAGCACGTGGTCGTGCGAAAGCGTTCTCGCTTCCCGCGCCCGGGTTCCCGGGTTCGATTCTCGGCGGGGTCAGGGATTTTCTCTGCCTCGTGATGACTGGGTGTTGTGTGATGTTCTTAGGTTAGTTAGGTTTAAGTAGTTCTAAGTTCTAGGGGACTGATGACCATAGATGTTAAGTCCCATAGTGCTCAGAGCCATTTTTTTTGGACGAAATTCAAATTTCTTAACATTTACTGCATGGCCAAAACAACCTTCTTAATGACCAACTGCAGCTGCGAAATATAAGCATATTTGAAGGTTTACAGCCATTATTTCATCCACCGTAATGTTAATGCGGGGTATGCTTCACCAATGCCAACATATGTCTGTACTCCCTTATGTTCAATAGCTAAGTATATTAGTTTGACACCATAAAAATTTTTGGACCCATCTATTAGTTATATTGGAATATTCAGTTACCTAATTCATATTTCATTATTATGTAAGGTAGCAGCGTAAATGGTTAATATTTGGCGTATTGAACACCTTGAACATGCACACAGACGGTCAACCGATATTTGGTATCCACGTTCTAGAGTTAAGAACGGTTTCAATACTTGATTTAATTAGTGGATAATAACTTCGTCGGTCAATAGTATGTACGTGTAGTAAGCGGAATGACGATCACCAAGTCACTACCCCATTACAGAATATAGGTGCTACCACATAAACCTTCAAAATGACCGATTGTTGTCAATACTACGTGTATACGACAGCAGTGATGCCATCACCTAGTCATACACATACTAATGGCAGTCATATCCATGTATCACGAAGGGTGCGTAGTAGACTAGCCTCCACGTGGTGCACCCCGGGCAACGTGATTATATCGCGGCTAAATAGTCTACAAACTTGGCTACCAGACTATCGCTTGGGATCTCCTGGTAATTCAAACATGCAACGAAGTGACCAAACGAACGATTCCTTTGGGAAACATCCGACTAGAAGATTGGGACCATCAGTCCGGATCTGCCAGCTAAATATTGAGGGAATTAGTCGATCCAAATCTGAAAATCTTTCAAAGTTTCTATTGGACAATAGCATCGATGTGGTACTCCTTCAGGAAACACATACCGACTCGCAGGAAGACTTACAAAGAAGAGGACGTATTCAAGGCTTCCAACAAATAGGCGCAACATATCATCACGCCTATGGCACCGCCACATATGCCCGATCCGATATTGAACATGCACACCTGCTGTCCACAAGCACAGAAAACAACATCCATGTTGGTGATATAAAAGTAGACAACATAAGATTTATAAATGTCTACAAACCACCAAACCAAACCTGGCCAAGTATTGTACTACCCGTACATGAACACCCAACGATATATGCTGGTGATTTTAATAGTCATCATGAAATGTGGCGATACACCCAAAATAATGAACATGGAGAAGCGCTGGTGAAATGGGCCGACGAGAACAATCTACATCTTATGTTCGATGCCAAGGAGAGGGGCACATTCCTCTCGGCCGCCTGGCGCAGGGACTACAATCCGGACCTCTGCTTTGTAACTACCCATAACGAGGGAAAACCAGTGCCTACACATAGAAGGGTTGCCACAGACTTCCCACACAGCCAGCATAGGCCTGTTATTTTAGACATCGGTGTCACTATACACCTGATACGGTCCTTCCCTCGACCTAGAAGGAATTTCCAAAAAGCTGACTGGGAGAAGTATTCAGCGGACCTTGATAAATGCATCCGGTTTATACCGTCACTACCTAAATGCTACGATCGTTTCAGGAAAGCTATAATTACCACAGCTAAAAAACACATCCCTAGGGGGTTTCGAAAAGAATACATCCCAGGATGGGATGCAAAATGCCATCAGCTATATGAGGATTTTACTAGTAGTGGTGACCAAGAAATAGATGATGACCTCCTCCACAATCTAGATTCCGCAAGAAGACAACGATGGACTGAAAGAATGAATTTCACTCAACCAAGTAGGAAGGCATGGAGTTTGTTACGTAAACTCGGAGGTACGACAAGACCAGCCCAGAAAAATCCAACCATAGCACCAGAGAAAATTGCAAATAACATTGTCGAAATGTCAAGAGCTCCGAGAGACAAACCACATACCAGGATGATTAAGCGCGAACTCAGAACACTAAAAAAGAATACGCCAAATATATCAGAGCTTTCCAGACCATTCATTGAGGGTGATGTCATTACTGCCCTCAAGGATATGAAACCGGGCAAAGCCCCAGGTTTTGACAACATACATCCAGAATTTCTAACCTACGCTGGAAAGAACGTAGTCAAATGGCCGGCAAATTTCTTTTCGAACATTTTGACTACAAACCATCTCCCTAGAGAATTCAAACAGGCAAGAATAATAGCTTTGCTGAAACCAGGGAAACCAGCAGACCAACCGCTAAGCTACAGACCAATAGCACTTCTTAGCTGTACATACAAACTTCTCGAACGACTTGTCCATAATCGAATTAGCGGCATTATTATGGAGAACTTATCTATAGAACAGGCAGGCTTCAGACCTGGCCGTATTTGCTGTGACCAAGTTCTGGCATTAACATCCTACATAGAGGCTGGCTTTCAACAGAAATTGAAAACAAGTGCTGTATTTCTAGACTTAACATCTGCATATGATACTGTTTGGAGAGATGGAATAATTTACAAACTCTTAAGAGTGATTCCTTGCCAGATTCTAACATCCTTAATACTTAATATGCTGAGTAACAGAATCTTCCAGGTCACCCTAAACGGAAAGACAAGCAAAACAAAACTTATTAACAACGGGCTTCCGCAAGGCTCCGTATTGGCCCCTCTTCTGTTTAACCTCTATATAGCAGATCTCCCAAACACAAAGTAAAGAAAATTTTGCTATGCAGATGACATAGCACTGGCTACCAGAGACAAGTATCTCTTCAATACAGAGGAAATCCTTAATAATGACGTTGAAATACTATACAATTATTTCAAGAAATGGAAACTCAAGCCAAACCCTAACAAAACTGAAGTATCTACATTCCATCTTAATAACAAAATGGCAAATGAAGTTATTAACATAAAACTCGGAAACACCAACCTCAAACATAATAAGTTTCCAAAGTACTTAGGTATAACATTTGATCGCACTCTTTCTTACCGAAAACATCTGGAGAACACCACTGCAAAAATTGGAACACGGAATAACATCATCCAAAAACTTAGCGGTACTACTTGGGGAGCTAACGCAAAAACATTACGCACCTCATCTATCGCCTTAGTGTTCTCTGTGGCTGAGTACTGCGCTCCAGTCTGGATTAATAGCTGTCACACCAAACTTATTGACAGGCAATTAAATAACACAATGAGGTTGATTTCTGGAACTGTTAAATCAACGCCCACGTACTGGTTACCTGCGTAGAAAAGCGGCCCTACTGCACTAATTAAGAAAGATTGAGACAAAACCAGAACTACCAATTAAAGAAGAATTCTCACAACTGCGACACACTCGATTGAAATCAAGAAAGCCACCCATACGCACAGCTGAGCAGCTTCAAAATAATAACTATGACCACATGAAACAATGGAGACTAGATTGGAACCAAAAGACAAATGACCAACTACAGACCTGGTTTGAGAGCTATAACTGCAACATTTCTGGAATGGAACTAACACGGAAAACATGGTCCGCATGAAATCGAATACGTACTGGACCTGGCAGGTGTGCGGATTCACCACACAAATGGGGAAGAACGATGTCACCAGAATGCGACTGCGGTGCCCCTAGACAGACGATCCAACACATCCATGGTGAATGCTCCTTGCGAGCATATGCAGGGAACTGGTCCGACTTCCTGGAGGCATCCCCATCGGCGCTTGAATGGATCTCAAACCTCGATATAACCTTTTAACTGACCAATATAAACATAATTTATATTTATGATTGTTATAAGATTTTAATGTCTAACACTTGATGTATTAATGTTGCATGTATAGCCATACGCTAAATAAATAAATAGTATCACGAGAGGGTAACGTCACATTGCCACAATCTACTGGATACGAAGTTTTGGTTCAGACTAGCCGGATCAGTTTGAATTGATCTTACTCAGTCACGTTTAAAGGCGTCCTTGGAGCGTTTCTCGCCAAATCACATAATAATTTAACCATTTTCCTGTCTTCCTCCCATTGTTTGGACTATTTTTTAAAGTAGATATTGGCCTATGTCGGTCATTTATTTTAAGTGTGTTGACCGGAGAGATGTTCACCAAGTCACACTTTAGCTTTGAAAATGATTGACCTCTGTCGGTAAATAGTTTTAAGTGTGTTGACTGGAGCGATGTTCGCCAAGTCACACTTCAGCTTTAAACATAATTCCGCTGTCATTCCCTAAGTTCAATGGCAGTGGTCACCAGGCCCGAATTATGGTGGCAGTGTTCCACACACACAGTTTTTACAGTATGTGTGTGGATCACCTCCATGAGGGCATATTGAGTAGGCCATTGCCACCACATTATCCCCTACTTTAGTGTTTTCTGTAACTCATAACCGTAACTTCGTTAAGAAGCTCAATCAGGCACGTGCATTAGTTTTTGACTTGATTCTAGACCATTTCAGATCAAATATACTAATCTTGAACAATGTCCATATATTATATATGGCCCGTATTGCCGGATGTTACAGATTAGATATAGACTTGTTCATAAGTTCAATCATGACCATTTGTGTGCTACGTCAATAGGATGTTCATGCGTTGTAACCATAGCTAAGCAAGAGCTTAACATTTACGTCTCAAACATTTCTAGACCTAGTCATAATAATGACGATGTTGGCCTTATATTATCCTTACAACTCCTAAGTTCTTTTTAGGTGATTAAACTTCGTGCTTAAGCACAAAGTTTTCCTAAGCAGGCCATATCTTGTAAGCACATGATGTCTTCCTCATATCATGACCAACGAATACTTCATAAATGTTAAGACAGTCGATCTAAGTACGCTCTGCACAGGATAACATATAAGTCCTTTTCCTCAGCCATACCTTTTATTTCACTTTACTAGTAAATTCAAGGCAGAAGTTAGGATCGCGTCTTGCCCCAACAAGTAACTATCACACGGATTATGCGCAGGTGCAAGATAATGTGTCCGCCTAGGCAGGCCTCATGACGCTACGGTCAGTTCCAGTATAGCAATGGTGGCTGCCACATCGCGGTCGCGAAGTGGGGTCGAGGCAGTTTCAGATAAGTTTTTACAGTCTGACAATAATTTATGGATTTGTAATTTTAGCTTGACGATGTCCACTATGGACAAACGGTAGTTACTTTTATTCTGAAGAAAGTTGGGTTATCCCGACTGAAACCTAGGTAAATCTACGTAAACGTTGCAACTGAGGCTGTTGGTTATTAAAATTAAAATTAATATTTATACAGTTGCTGAGAGGACCGCAAAATGTTGAAAATATTTAAGTACTATCCTATGTTTTGATAATATGCGTTAATCTTCCGTTTTCCTGGCCATTCAGCCGGCCGCAGTGGCCGAGCGGTTAAAGGCGCTACAGTCTGGAACCGCACGACCGCTACGGTCGCAGGTTCGAATCCTGCCTCGGGCATGGATGTGTGTGATGTCCTTAGGTTAGTTAGGTTTAAGTAGTTCTAAGTTCTAGGGGACTTATGACCACAGCAGTTGAGTCCCATAGTGCTCAGAGCCATTTGAACCATTTGAACCTGGCCATTCGCACGGGCTCGGTATGTTAACCTAGAGTTGGCCTTGTTAGTAGCAGAGCATGGCCAGATGGCCTACCTGTCGCGAACCATTCCCCAAGTGTCTCCCTTCCACCTGGACGGAATATGTAGACGCCATATGTCTCTGGCTAGTGTTATCCACCTAAAAATGTGAGACAGTTTTCAAACTGTCTGCGAATGGGGCACGTCGGTCTGGACGTGGATACCAGCTCGGTACTCACCTGGTTGAATGTGCGAAATCCCCCAAAAACCACATCCAGGGTGGTCGGCACACCGGCAGTCTTCCTTAATCAGCCGGGAATTTGATCCGGAGGCCATTGCGTTTCGCCGATCCCAGAAACGGTGTGTTAACGTGCGGGGATATCCAGGAAGGTCATTGTGTACAAGAAACGAATTTTAGAGATGTATCTCTTCAAAGATTCAGCAACAGCCAAAATTTTCTATGTGATGAAATTACAAGGAACAGTATGTGAATGATTTACTTACATCTTATGAAAATGTACCAAATTCCCTTATAAAAGGGAAGGAGATGCAGTTTTTGTATTGTGGTAAAATAAGAAGCTGTGTAATATCAATTATGTAATTTTAGTAGTAACTGTAACTGAATTGGGAAAAGTAACATCAATCAATACGATCATGTGCGTAAGTGTTAACTTTACGAACAGACATTATGCTTTTTTATATCTGGAAAGACCAGTAATTTCGACAGACATGGATAAAGGCGAAATGGTTCACTTTTTCTGATCAATTCAAACAGTACCTAGAAAGAAAATGATCCATACGAATGCGTGTGGCAAAAGGCGTATTTATAAACGCATGTGCACAGAATTGGTATAATTTCCACAATTTTCTACATTATACTTCACAATGATTTATTACGTAATTGCTCTAACATATTACATAAAAATCTGAGGAAATAATATGCTCACGTATGTGGCCTTGCAGTTCAATCGTTGAAATCTAAACCTTATCAACTGACAGGAAAATACAAACACACATAGTGGGGCACTCCGCAAGTGAGGACACTTTGCGTGAAAGCTAATGAACAGCTAACATAGCGTGAGATTCTCTTATGTCATCGATGAAATAAAAATTGACAAGTGACGCGTTATTAATGTATTTATAAGCTAACTAGGTTAACGTCCGCTGCTTCAGTCGCGTAGACTGTATGGCCTCCACAGTTAGTTTTTTTTTGTTTCTTTAATCGATGTTTTACGTTGTTCACAAGTCGCAACACCTTCTCAGCTTTTCACGCTAATTACGACGATATAATGATCCTTCCAGTATGTACTTCTGACGAAAAAGCTATTCTGGTAGCTGGAGTCATAGCTTTCTGTTACTCAGGCCGTTTGCCTTCTTGCGGTGATATTAGCTTATAAACTTTCATCCCCTAACACATCTTTCTTTATATATAACCTAGAAAACTGGTATTTAAATACCAGTTTTTCGTCGATTCAGGTTAAAATTTTTGTAATAAAACAAAATTTTTTCTTAAATGTTTTTGCCCAAATTTCACCTCCTTAGGAGTTGAATTTCCTAAAACATTGAAACACTTATTATTTTATTTGTAGCCGAGAAGTCAAATACCAGTTTTTATAGATGTAGATTTGAAAATAATTAAGTAGTTCCTTAATATTGGTTAGTATCCAAAAGAGTAACCCACTATTTCACACCCACAGGGATACGTTTCCAAAAAGTTGAAAAACATATTTCTTTGTTTCTGTCCTAGAAATCAAATACCAGTTTTCTTACGTCTAGCTTCAAAATTGTCTTACGGGGAGCCGGAGGTGCCTATGCTGCCCATGTTAAAGTCACTAAGTTTGAGGAACATTTATGAATAAACTACCAAATAGAAAATTTTGAATTTTTTTACATATAGATTGGTTTAGTATTGCAGTTATGACAGAGGGATTTTGGAGTATCTTTTCTAGTTTCCTTCCAATTATTTTTTTTATTAATGACCAAATTTTTTTACAAATAATTGCTTTACAATTAAACTGAAATGAAACTACTGAACATATTGCCAAATGGCTGTGTTACAATGTAAGTTTGACCACTAGGAGTGCTGTATAAAAATTTCATCTCTCTAGTTTGAGTGGATTTTGAAAAAATGTTCCTCATATTCGAAAAATTCTAATTTACGGGAAATGGCTATCAAAGTTTCTTAATACATTCCTGCACTATAGGATGGATTATCAGGGTCTTCTTCTTCATTCTCCAAAAGCTTCCACTTCTGTCTTCTTTTCTGGCCTGTTGTTCCATCATACTTCATATGCCTTTCTCTTCTTTCTGCTCCTCTTATCCTTTCTCTGTCAATATTTCTTAGTGCTCGTACAGTGTTCACCCTAGCTGTAAATCCTAATGCCTTCAGAACTTCACACTTCACACTGTTCCCTTGGTTGTAGGTTGCTATTGCATCATAAATGCCAAAGTGCAGTGTTTTTATGCTTACAAACACCATTTTAGGACTCACTTTCCAAATCAAATTGTTTACGCTCTCATTAGGATTCTGCGTCTTTCAGTGTAGACATTTGTGTAACAATTCTGGCTGTGCTAAGTCATGAAAAATTGGTTTTATTGCATTTATCACAGCTGCTGGCAAACCATGTTTGTGATCATAGTCCTTTTTTGCATTATATTTGCACCAGGAATCTTTTGGGCACAGGCTGTGTTGAGGGTATTCATTGGAAGAGGCAGTATGAAGGAAAAATGCCCACACTGCTTTCGCATGTCACTAACATTACTAGTATTTTGCCTTATAGCATACCCATAGTATCTCTGTAGACGTTCAATCACCTCATCAGTAAGCCTGCCTCTCCCTCCTATTGTCTTGCCCTCACTGAGCTTACTTGAACCCAAACGCTTTTGCACATGCCCAACGCATTCCAACTGTTCAACTACAAATTCATTTCCATATGGTTTCAGTTCCTCTATAGTCTTGAAACCTTTGGAGTCACCATCCCCAAGGCAGTATTTGCTAGAAGATGTCACAGGGCTATGGCCGGCCATGTGTTGCTTAGCAGAAGAACGCACTGTTTCAGTAATTGTAGTATCGGAACTTGGTATTAGTGTTAATTTTCTTTTCCCTACGTTCTTCCTCTTCTTATATACACGATTACTAAAACGTGGCATCGTAACCAGAACAACGCTTTACACAAGAAGTATAATACTACCAACAACAGGCGCAACACTTAACTAATTCGAAACGGTAAACAGCAAAGAGACGATGTTCCGCGCTCTTAGCGCTTCATTTGTCACAGAAAACAATGTAGCCAACCCTTGCACACTCGCTGTATGCGTAATATAAGGCGCTGTATGCGTAATAGGCCGAGAAAATCCCAAGCAGTTCGCCAGGAAGTCACGAGAGGGTGTTAGATGCATTCAGCGGCCGCCCATTTCCTCTGCAGGCATGGGGGAAAATGGTAATAACTCCACTTCTAGGGCGAGTAGAACAATAATTCAAAGTTTAAATTAAAGAGGAATGTTCCAATTAATTTTCGGTAGCAAAAAAAATCGTAATTTTTTGGATTTGACCACCTCCGGCTCCCCTTAATAGCGACATTCTTTCAAAAAAATTTCATCTCCGATTTCACGCCCTTGTGGGTGGAATTTCGAAAAATTCCTTCTTAAATGACACCTACTGTACAGAGATCAACATCATCTTTAGATTTCTAGTTTTTATCTGTAGCAGTTTGGGCTGGGTGTGATGAGTCAGTCAGTCAGCCAGGACATTTCTTTTTGTGTACACTGATCAGCCAGGACATTATGACCACTTACCCCGTAGTCGGTATGTCCACGGTTGGCACGGACAACAACGACGACGCGTCGTGGCATGGAAGCAATGATACCTTTGTAGGTCTTGGAGGGAGTTGGCACCACATCTGCGTACACAAGTCAACTAACTCCCTTAAATTCCGCAGAGGGGAGCGATAAGCTCTGACGCCACGTTCAATGACACCCCCAGTGTGTTGGATCGCGTTCAGATATGGAGAGTTGAGGGGACTAGCACATCAACTGGAACTCACCACTCTGTTCCCCGAACCACGTCATCACACTCCTGGCCTTGTGACATAGCGCGTTTCCTTGTTGAAAAATGGCACTGCCGTCGGGAAACATTATCGTCATGAAGTGGTGTACGTAGTCTGCAACATGAGTCCGATACGCCTCGACCCTCATGGTGTCTTGCACGAGCTCCACTGGACCCACAGGTGACCACGAGAATGTTCCCAAAGCATGGGCGGCCGGTGTGGCCGTGCGGTTATAGGCGCTTCAGTCTGGAACCGCGTGACCGCTACGGTCGCAGGTTCGAATCCTGCCTCGGGCATGGATGTGTGTGATGTCCTTAGGTTAGTTAGGTTTAAGTAGTTCTAAGTTCTAGGCGACTGATGACCACAGATGTTAAGTCCCATAGTGCTCAGAGCCATTTTTTTTAACCCAAAGCATAATGGAACCGCCACCAGCTTGTCTCTGTCCACTAGTATAGGTGTCTAGGTGCTGTTGCCATGTAAGATGACGGAACCGCGCAATCCCATCGGCATGATGAAGAAGGTTTCGAGAATCATCAAAACATGCGACGCTCTGCCAATGGGGCAACGTCCAGTGCCGATGGTCACGTGCCTATTTCAATTGTAGTTGCCGATATCATGGTGTTAACGTTGGAATAATGCATGGGTCACCGACTGCAGAGGCCCATGATTTAGAGTATTTGGTGCACTGTGTGTTCAGACACACTTATACTCTGACCAACATTAAAGTCTGATGTTAGTTCCGCCACACTTCGCCGCCTGTCGTGTTTTATCAGTCTGCCCAAGTTTATACCGATAGTAGGTCGGTGGTCGTAATGTTCTGGCTGATAAGTGTATGTAGACAAAGGCATTGCTCGATAGATGTGAGCTACAGGAAATAAGACCATGCTGACCTGGGGACGACAATGGATAGATTGTTTTGCACCAAAGGATAACTAAAGTCGTGAGTAGCGGTAACATGAAAATATGTTGCTATAATGTGTATTTTATTACTTATTTATTTGTTTCTCTTGAATGCGTGGTTAAAATCAGAGAAGGCAGTGTTCATTTGACATACAACAAATATCCTCTCCCTCTCTGTTTCAATGTAATGGGGGCTAAGAAAGCAAGTAAATATTGTGCAATATTTCTGTTTGGAGAGTTTCCTTGATAAAGGTATGTTTCTCCCATACATTTCTTTCAGCAGCCTTTTAGTTTAATCCAGCCACTATTTTTCATGTAAGTAACTATTTTATCAGCTTTTTTACTTAAAAAGTATCAACAGCAGATTCCGGTAGTCTATTTCCTCCCAATAATCATCATTCCAAAATGTTGGGGCGGATTGTTTTAGTGAACACAGGGTTTACCTTTGTGAATAACGTCAGCTATCTTTTTAATGCAATTCACACGTATATTGTATCCAGTGCTAACCTTTACAGGTAAAGTTACTGCGGTGTCACCGTCAGACACCACACTTGCTAGGTGGTAGCCTTTAAATCGGCCGCGGTCCGTTAGTATACGTCGGACCCGCGTGTCGCCACTATCAGTGATTGCAGACCGAGCGCCACCACACGGCAGGTCTGGTCTAGAGAGACCCCCTAGCACTCGCCCCAGTTGTACAGCCGACTTTGCAACGATGGTTCACTGCCTACCTACGCTCTCATTTGCAGAGACGATGGTTTAGCATAGCCTTCAGCTACGTCATTTGCTACGACCTAGCAATGCGCCATATTCAGTAATTAGAATGAATTCTGGACAGACAATATTGTGAAACATGTGCCGTCAAGAGCGACGTTCATCATTAATGGATTAAAGTTAAGTATCAAACTAATTACGTTCGCTTTCTGAATTCTAATTCCTTGTCATGTTCCAGACCTCACGTCAGTATAGTCCTTCCCTCCTCACGCCAGCCTGCGTGAGCTAAAACGCGTGCATTTCGGTCTCCCCTCGTAACACGGTGTTGGCTCTTCTGCCAACACTACAGTTACATGGATTCTATACGAGCCCCAAACCTTAAAATGTTCAATGAGAACACACGTTGTTTTATTGCAGATTACGATTCTGCGGCAAAATCTACATATGTTTTGTCTGAAGTATTTTCTTCGTTTCGCCGCAGACGGCGCTGTAATTCGAGGAATAGAAATGACTACACAATCGTATTTTACGACATGATCGTCAGTGGCTCTTGAATATCCAATAGCACGTGGGACACCACCTCCACGGTGCGAGAATAAGACAGGCCGTTATTTCATAACTTCTGATAGGAAACGCCATTCCCAACCTTATATTCTTATGATATATCGAATAGGGGACTACTATCACCTCAAAACATTACAATACTAGCGCAGTGTTTATTGCCTAATATTTGGACAATGGACGTGGAAGTGGACGATAAATGTTGCAACCACAGAACAAAAAATTGAAATGATCCTGATTTACAGAGACTGCAATAGAAACGTCGAGGCTGCTGTTGTCTTGTAAGCCAAGCGTTTTCAAAAAAAAAAAAAAATCGTTCAAATGACTCTGAGCACTATGGGACTTAACTTCTGAGGTCATCAGTGCCCCAGAACTAACCTAAGGACATCACACAAATCCATGCCCGAGGCAGGATTCGAACCTGCGACCGTAGCGGTCACGCGGTTCCAGATTGTAGCGCCTAGAACCGCTTTTTTTTTCAAAGCCAAAATCAAATTTATTTTTCCTTTAAGAACAAATTATGGGGAATAAATAAGGAAAAGCTTTTTAAGTCGTCGTGCGACTTGTAGTTAAAGTCCAGTTCTTACAGGAGCTCCTGAAGTGTATCCGCCTACAGCATGCCAGCTCGTCCAAACGTGTCTTCTCATAGCGTAGGCGTGGGTTCTGGGTAGCAGATCTATTCAGTTCGGTTCGGATTATACAGTTTTCAGCTTCTCAGGGCTTGGACGTTCCAGCTACTAGGTGGGTCATCGAAAGTGCTCCGTAAGAAATTGGAAAAATATTGTTTATAGCGTGGGTTGCGTATCAGGACGCTGTGTCGTTCGTTGAGATAAGTCCAATATCCTAGCGCAGACTTGTCGCCAGAAGTAAAAAGATAGCGGATCGTGTGGCCACAAATCCAATTCACAGAGTTAGTTTTGGCGGAGGGGTAGAAAGTCTTATCGGGGTACAAAAGCATGTGGACGTCGATCTGAGCCGGTGTCTGGCGAGTAAGAAACGCCAAAATTCGCCGCGCAAGTGTCCAGACGTCAAGCGCTGTGCCACAGTGGAACCGGTGGACATCCGTGTCATCCACTCCACAGTAGGTGCAGAGGGATGAATCGGCGAGATGGATGCGGTGCAGACGATCTCGGTTAACTTGTTTGCCATTCACGGTGATGTACCATGCTGATTGAACGTCTGATTCGAGAAAACGCGCATGGATCGCCTTCCATATGTGTCGCCACACGTACTTTGGATACTTACGTTCGATGGGGTTGGACGGGCGGCACTGTTGTAACAATTCGGAGACTGTTTTCGTGAGGTACAAACGTGGAAGTGGTAAGGACCGGTAGATATAACTGAACTCCAGGAAAAATCGTTGGATGTAATAAAAGGGGGTTGGAATGGTCGATACCAGTACTGGGGCGGACAAGGAGGCCGGTGCAAAGTTGTGAAGCAGGAGGCTAGTAAGGCTCTGCGGGCAACGATGCCAAAGTTTTAGTTGGGAGCTGACGTATAGTGCCTTGACACGAGTCGGCACGTGGATGAGTCCCACCCCGCCACGATCTCGTGGCAGTGCAAGGGATTCATACTGCACCTTGAATAACATCCCCGAGCTGACGAAGGAGCCGAAAGCCATCAACAGTCGTCGCGCCAGGAGATTTGGGACTGGTAGTACTTGAGCCACGTGTGGTATACGGGAAGTATGATACATGTTCACGTATTGCGCGCGTTGGATAACGTCGAGAGCTCGTAGCCGGTGATCTGCGAGATTTGCTCTGATTGTCTGTAGCAAGCGTCTACCACTGATAGTCGCTGAGCGGCGCAGGTCTGCTGTGAAATCAAGTCCAAGACACCGTATGGTGGCGGCGACACTAAGGGGGGGCAGCGCATCTCTCCGGCAAGCCCTCAGCAATGAGCAGGACCTTGGATTTGGACACGTTGAGGCAGCTCCCCGACGCGTCTCCGTAAGTCGCCACCCATGTCAGTGCTGCTCGTACTTCATCTTCACTGCGCAGATATAGTACTATGTCGTCTGCGTAGGCTGTACAACAAAAACGGTGGCCTTGCACAGCCATGCCTTCCAAACGTTGGCGCATGCCCTGGAGCAGGGGTTCCAAGGCGAAAGCATACAAAATTGTGGAAAGAGGGCATCCTTGTCGTACAGATCGTGCGATGACCAGGGACGGTGTAAGACGACCATTGTACATGATTTTAGAGGTTGCACTACTCAACAGGCGCATAACCACTGTGACAATACCGCCAGGAAAACCCATATGCTGAAGAACTGTCCGTAAATAGAAGTGGTCAACATGGTCGAAAGCCTGGCTAAAGTCCAGTGAAGCCAAGGCGCCAGGGACACGCTGATGATGCGCTAATGCTATCATGTCTCTGTAACGGCAAAGGGCCGTACGGATGTTGTTGTCGCCTCCTAGGGAAGTCTGGTCGCAGGATGTGACGTAACGTGCGCCCTTCTTGAGTCACGATGCCAGTAGCCGTGTGAATAATTTCATGTCGCTGTTGAGCAAAGTAATTGGTCGATAGTCCTGGGCCCTCGATAACCCGCGCGGTTTATGTACGGGGATAATAATTCCTTTTAGAAAGGCGCTCGGGACCACTGTCATCGGTGAAATCAGCTCTTGTGCGATTGTCGTCCACGTGGAATCCAACAAATGGTGAAAACTTTTATAAAATTCGATGGGTATACCGTCAGGTCCAGGAGATCTGTTATCGGAACCCGCCTTGATTGCGTCTACCACTTCATCTGTGGTTACGTCGTCTTGGAGGTCATGCACTGCATCCTCCGGAAGAGTGTTCGTAGTAACCTGAGCGACTTCTGTGACCAGTGCTGCAGAATGCGGTACGGCTGTGTAGAGCCCGGCAAAATGAGCATGGAGAGCACGACCGATGCTTTGTTGGGTGTCGTGCCGGCGCCCTTCCACATCAGTGAGGACTTGGATCAGAGCTCGTCGTCGTCGTTGTCTTTCCTGAAGGAGGTTGTACATCGACGGACGTTCTTAAGGGGTTCGATTAGAAGCTCGAGAACGGACTACAGTGCCTTCTAAGTTACGCCGCATGATCAAGGAGATCTGCGCCTTCGTGCGATGGACCATCGACTGCCGGGCTGACGAGAAAAGCATCGTCGTACAGTCACGTAGAATGGTGTAGTAGAAGTGCAGGGTATTAGTTTGCCACGCCTTTAATTCCTTCCCATAACTCATCAGAGTCTTCCTGAGGGTCGGCTTTGCACAGGAGAGCCACCATGATAAGGTGGAGTCATAGGCTTCTCGACGATGGTGGCAGCGTGCCCACGCTTCTTCGACCTTACGGCGACAGTCTGAGGAGGTCAGGTGAGCGACATTGAGTTTTCACAGACCACGACTATGCCACACTTGCTATCGGGCGAGAGTGACGTCACAGAGGTACGCATCATGGTCTGAAAAGGCCAAGGGCCAGACTTCCGCATGACGTGTGCCATCAGCAAGGGAGCGGGTAACGTAGATGCGATCTATGCGGCTTGACGAGTGAGAGGTGTAGAATGTATAGCCCGGTTGAATTCCGTGGAGCTTCTTCCATGTGTCAACAAGTCGGAGACGGTCGATGACCACTGAGAGAGATGCACAAGGGGACTGTCGCGGGAGTTGGTCCGCGGGCTCTTGTGTCGAGTTAAAATCCCCACCGAGTACCAAATCGTCCTGCGGACCGGTGAAGAGGGGTGTGACGCTTTCGGCAAAAAAAGTTTGTCGGTCATGACGGCGGCCAGTGCCGGACGGAGCGTAGATATTAATAATACGCACGCCGAACAGTGTCAGGGCCATACCTCGCGCAATGGGGAGGTAGATGACGTCCTCTGCAGGGAGTCCGTCGCGTAGCAGGATGGCGACGCCGCTACCGGTATCGAATGCGGGGGAAACATGGGCGTTGTATCCGGTGGGAACTAGGAAGTCAGCCACAAACACCTCTTGTAAGAGTGCTATATCCACATCCGCAGAGTAAATAGTGTCTCTGAACATGGCCAGTTTATGGGGGGCACGAATGGTGGCAAGATTCATCGTGGCGATACGATATTGCTGTGTACGGCCACCCTCAGTATTTGCAGAACGTGCGGTAGATGTAGCCGGCAGGTGGAGACCCGCCGGTGGTCCCGCCGTGGTGATAATTACTGGCGGGGCGCCAGCCCCAGTGTCGCCGAGGTGGACTCCTGTGCAGACACGCTGGCAGTCTGTTCCACTTCTTCTTCAACGTCATCGGCCCAGGAAGCTGACGACGTGGACGTGTGACGGTCACGTACTTCCGGAACGGGTGTTGTGGATTCCGCAACATGAGTGGCAGGGGGACCGCCGTCATCATTCGTTGACAACGGCGAGGACACGTCCCTGGCTGGGAGAGTATGCGTCACAGGAGGGGCGCCTGTTGCTGCCACATCGCGTGACTGGACGCAATGTGGGAGATCACCGTCAGACATCAGGTCGACATCTCGTGGGGCCGTCTGAGAAAGGGCGTCATCGGAAGGCGTTCGTCGTCGTTTCCTGTGTTTGCGAGGCGACCGCTGTTTTCTGATGTGGCCTTCTGAATCAGAATGTGGTCGCCCGTCGTCTGACACCGAACCCGTCTGGACAAAGGCAGACGTCGGCATGACACCGAGGTCGACGTCAATGGTTCCAACAGGAACATCGGTTTCGGTCTGCAAACCGGACGGTACTGAAGCGAGCACTGGAGGCGACGCCGTGCTTGTGTCCTCGGCGCGGTGTGCTGCGGCGGGTGGTGTTAACGATACTGCTGGCGCAATCGAGATTGGTACGACGGGGTCCTGTGCAACCTCGGCGTAGGTGATGGGTAAGGACGTGACCGTCGAAGCCTGGGTCTCTTAACGTAACGGCGTCTGTATTAAACGGCGGTGTAAGCATTCGGAACGTACATGTCCCTCCTGGCCACATCCTGCGCACGTTCGTGGCTGTCCATCATACATGACGATGGCCCTCACACCGCCAATCAGCAGGTACGATGGGACATGTTTCATCAGCTCAATTTTTATTTGCCGGACGCCATTTAATACGGGGTAGGTCGTAAATGTTTGCCACTTCTCCGCGACGTGACCCAAGACGGTGCCATATGGTTGGAAAGCGGCAATGACCACATCCTGAGGCACCTCGAACGGGAGCTCAAACACCCGCAATGTCCGGAGACCGAATCCAGCATGGGCGACCGTCACAGCTCCCATATGTCCATCAGAGTGTTTAAATTTCAGTCCGGTGGCATGACGGTGAATTATGTCATTGCAAATTTCCTCCGTCGACATCTTGATGTAGACAACACTTCCAGTGATGGAAAAATGTATGCCGATTACGTCCTGGGGGTTCAAACGTAGATCCTCACGTAGGAACTGTTCGACTTCGAAAGCTCTGGGTCGTGGATGTTCGGCCTGAAACGTTACTTTGATCGTTGCACGGCGGAACGAGTGCGCCATGGTGTACTTTAGTACTGGACTCGATAGACACAAACACCGCGACGCGGAAGTAAACACCGCCGAGAGCGGAGCGTCGAACGGCGCGCGGAGCAGCTCCGCACGCTAGCACGGCTGAGAGCTGACTGAACCGCTCGGCCACCATGGCCGGCCAAGCGTTTTTCAGAGAAAGCTCACTCTATTACGTTGTGTTACAAGGTTTTGAACGCATATGTATCTGATGATACTGTACAGTCTAGCAAAATAAGAGAAGCAAATATGTGACAGGAGGATCAGGTGTACTAGCGGCAGTTCACCACAATCCACGGCAGGGCCGGATCTACGATATTTCCGAAACGGAGAAAAATCTTGATAGTGCCCCCCCCCCCCCCAAGGCCATAAAAATGTATAAAAATTCGATAGATCAAAAGTATGATCATTTGGTAACACACATTTCTCTGAAGAGTCTGATATATAAAACATATATGTTCGAGCTATGTAAGACATGTTATTTGGTCTTATGTGTGCCAATGTGCAGTGCCACGCCTCCTCAAACAGCATTTTCTATTGCACGTCACTGTATTTCGCTCTGTGGAATTCAAATGTGTATATTTTGTAATGGAAGCCATCAAATCTATATTCAGGGCAGTGGAAATTAAAATGTCCTGTGGTGCCTTTCCGCTACCAGTCGACCGGTTTTGCACCCTAACCTCCATAAAAGAAAATTCACAATGAATACAGACAGGGTGGGATTATTTGTGACCGGCAGAATATGAACTCTTCAGACAATTTGCACACTTTGTTGCCTGTTAGTTAATAAATTTCTATTTTTATGACATAAAATTAAATATAGGAAACGTAAAACAAGTAAACACAAGGGACAAGCATTTCTTCACTCCTTAGGTCCCAGCATTTTTCTCTCTCTAATCTTGCTACTAATTTACACAGTGTACTTTCATATCTGCGAAAGAATCTATTAGGTCATCAAAGCTCGTCAAACGTTTTGCTACGTGCAGAATGAAAATGTCATTTTCTAACATTGAAAAATCTGTTAATTCGAATAGTACACAAGGCTGGTGTGGTTTCTCAATTTCATTATGTCTATTTTGTCACTGCCCGCTAGATAAAACGAAACAGGCCTTTCTAATATTGCAGCAACTGTAAAACACCCTAAATAAGCGAGACTGTTTTGGCACAGATGATTACTTTTATTTACCTCATTTACATTATCAACACCACAGAACATAATTCATGAAGTACCAATATCAAATGCCTTTTGGGCCTACTTCAAGCAAAACGTTTTATGTTAGGGAATAGTTTCACATTTCATTCACATGCTCCAGTTTCTCAAGCATGAGATCGAAAAGTAGTAGTACGAAATTTTTATACAAATGTAGCATTTTCATATTCTTCCATATAATTTGTGTGCTGTTCTCCTTTCTTCTCCTTCTTCGTTCTAACAAACGATCTTGTCATCACTAACTCTGTAACTATTCCTGCCATTGTCAAAATTTCTCTGGTTAACTTCAATACCCTTGTCAGAATCACCATTTCAATTATTTCGCGTTTATTCTCCAGTTATGCGTTTTATGTGTTTGTACAACACGCTTTCCGCGTTAGTCCTATAATAGAACTTAAAGCGGCTGCTAACTGGGGACTGTACAACTGATAGAGTAGCGATCTGCTAAAAATTTTCCGTCAAAATTTCATTTTCTTAGATACACTGAGAAGATAACATGTAATCTTTCTTACGTATTATTCCTGTTGGTCGATTATTTCCATTCTGGTAGTCTGAATCTATGGATTTCGCTAATAATTGTAACAACACTGATAATTTACGTACCCATTCAACCATATGAACAAATCGCGATTGGGATTCACCCGTCCGGTTTTATTCGGCTCACCTCGGATGGCCCTGTCCCCCTTTGTCTGCGGGACATTATTTTATTTCTAGATGCAATGGGAATTCCCTGGCAGAGACATAACGTAAACTTTGCATGCATTCTAAAACAAACTTGTGATTCGTTCAGAAATCAACTCGGAATGTGTTGAAAAATGTTTTAAAACCAACTGGGGTGGTTTCAAAATCATATGAATAATCGGTAGACCTACGAGCACTGGATGCTAGGCGCTTTGGGAAACAAGATTTCTTTCTTCAATAATATGAACTTTGCGCCCCCTGAAATGGGCACCCAGAGCATATATCCCAGTTTGCCCCCCCCCCCCCCCCCCCACCTCCAACACTCCCACTTCCCCCACCTCCAACACTCCCACTTCCGGGCCAGACCCATGGATAAGCGCACAGCAATTACACTGCGATTCCGGTATGTCCGTAGATAGTCACAGTAGTGCATCACCATAAATATCATACGTCACTGCATCAAGAACTTCATGGTGCCGAATTCCATAACCGGGTAGCGATTCGTCAATGGGCACGCCAACAAATGCAAACGGTCACCACATTCTTTGTCGAGGTTCTATTTTCAGATTAGTCTACATTCAAAAACCATGGTAGTGTTAACCTGCATAACATGCATTACTGGAGTATAGACAATCCCCAATGATTACAGCACGCTGACCGTCGACGTCCTTGGTCGGTTCAAGTATGGTATGGTGTCATAGGGAACAAACTCATTAGACTGTATTTCATAGACTGCACTTAGAACTGACTCAAATATCGACAGTTTTTGGAACAGGAACCACCAGCACTACTGCAGGATGTTGCCCCTGACGTCCCAAAACGTGTGTGGTTTCAGCATGACAGTTACCCACACATTACGCAGTTGAATGACAAGAGGTATTAAACCATGTTTGCACTAGTTGGTAGATCGGCAGAGGTTTTACCATTAATTAGTCCGCTGGGTCGCCGGATTTGACGCCACCGGCTTACTTTCTGAGGGGATATTTAAGAGATACGTGGTATCCTCAAGTGTCAGCAGCCAGTGAAGATTTGGTGTACCGGAAATTGCCAACAGGCCGTGAAGACATGGTCGACCGCATCAGAAAAGCCTGTGCTGACATTACTGCAGATATGCTTCTGTCCTGGTATGGTCATTTGAAAATCGGATCACTAACTATATTGAAGCTGGAGGTACTACGTTTCAATGCTTACTCTAATTGGAAAAGCATAGTTGCGTTCACATGGTGTCATGGCCACAGTGGCGCGTCCAGTAGTCCCCCAGTCAATGTGTCGCAGGAATACAACAATGTGAATGAGATTTCCAATTAGAAGTCATGAAATACTAGCCTAGTCTACCCTGGCAGCATGAAGGTTGGGTCCCACGTGTCAATGGATATTAAAGGGTCACTGAGTATCATGTTGTAAATTACGATTGTGTATTGATATCTATTCGTCTGGTTACAGCGCTATCTGTGGCAGAACGATGAAAATGCTTAAGACAAAACGTATGTAGCTTTTACCATAGAATCGTAATCTGCAATAAAGATTGTGAGTTATCTTTGAAGATTTTAAAGTTGACACCCGCCACCCACGCAAGTAGTGGGTTGGGCGATCGTGTGTGGTAGCATTGGACTTCATCCTCCGAGGCCATCACATTGGACTTATAACTTTTTTTTGATCTGAGGTCTAGTTTTTGGGGTATTTCAGTGTGTTCCGTTAAAATAAACACCGTAAATAACGGGCTGGACCGTCTATCATGTTTTCCCCAACTCCCAGCATTCGGCATCTTTTTACCTAGTGAGTGATTAACGTATTCACACCACTTTTTACTATATTTCTTATAGAATATTTGATATTGCAGGTATGAAGTGTGCCCAACAGTATTTAACATGCTTAGAGATATTTAGAATGTCTATTACATCTAACAGAAAATTGAAATATAATATTACACAGCTATCGAAATGTAGGTTCAGAACTTACGTGATAATTTGCAAACATTAAATGTAATGAGTCATCAACTCGGTAGCCGGCTGGGGTGGCTGAGAGGCTCTAGGCGCTACAGTCTGGAACCGCGTGACCGCTATGGTCACAGGTTCGAATTCTGCCTCGGGAATGGATGTGTGTGATATCCTTAGGTTAGTTAGGTTTAAGTAGTTATAAGTTCTAGGGGACTGATGACCTCAGAAATTAAGTCCCTTAGTGCTCAGAGCCATTTTGAACAACTCGGTACCAATGTCTTCAAATATGGGTATTATGCAGTTACAACCTGTGCCTATTTATTAGTTTTTTACAAGTTTCAGAATTATTTTAAACAAGTTTTTTAGCAAAGTTACTGTTAGTAGTGTGACCAAGAGAGTATCACCCCACTCAGCATTTGCTGTAGGGACCGCTTTGCTGCTGCTTATTTTTAGATACATTGTCTAAGCTGTTAGGGTTACAATGAAGACTGACTTGTTGACAGACCTGATGTAGCTTTTGTTGTTGTTGATGATGATGACGATGTTTTTCTTGTTGTTCTTGTAGCTGCTGCAGCTGAAGTTATCGCTGCTGATATTGCAATTTCTTTTTTGGTTTTGGTCCTGAAGCTGACGTGCCTTTTGGAGCTGTAGCTCTTGTTGCTGTACAAATTGCAGGTCAGGGTAGTGGTTCATCATCCTGGACCCCAGACGTCGTCAGCAGCGAGATTTCCGTTGGTCATTCTGATAGCAGATTTCCAGTGCCGAGTGTATTACGTCACCATTGTCAGGGGTAGTCGGCCGTTTGTGAGTTTAACTGTGTAAAATAATCATCGCAAACATGAGGCTAAGAAAACGCACACTATCCCAGCGTGCCCTACTCTACAAGAATTCGCTTCTTCTCTGCTGAAACGAGTATAGAGAATAGAAACAATTGTAAGAATACGAAGAGTACGAATCGCCATATTCCTCGGAGAAACGTAAACCACTCACGACGGGACAGAGTGAACCAGATAATACGTGCAAACTCAGCAACAGATGGAATTGAGCTGATTATACAACGCCATGACTTAGCTAATGCTTGAAACCAACGACATTTGCCCACCTTTTCTGGAATTGTCACGTATACTGTACAAGCGTTTAGTTTACTAAAGGTCAATGAGTAAAACTAGTATGCGCCTATGACGAGTTTACACAGTTTTCGGTGTGTGCCCTTTATGCGGTGAAAATTCGACTCACGACTGAAGAAAATAACTGGCAGGAAACCATGGGCTTACCTGCTCTGTATTTGTTGTCCACAGTTAGATGTATTCAAAACAACGACACGTATTTACGGCTGCGTTGATTTGTGGAACTGTACGCAAAATAATAGAAATAGCACAGAAAATGTAGGCCATGTGCAGTAAGAGACGAAGACGCCTTATTGAGAAATCAAAATCTATTTACGACATCTACAGAATTATAGACAGTTCCCGAGGCATTTTAAACTCTCCACAAAATCAAGCGTATTCTATAGTTGAGTGACACGATATCATTCGCCAAAGTAACTTGCGGGAAACATTTAATGAGATAAAAGTTTTTGAAAAAATACCAGAATAGTATGTGTTATTAGTTTAAGATATCGGTAGGCTCCCAGCATTTGACAGTGTCATCTACGTCTTTTGATATGGCAATAAAACGAGTAGAATAAGACTCCATACAACCAAACATTAAACTAAACTTTTATAAGATGAATGGCACTAAACACCTAAAAGATTTCTTAAGTACGAGGGTAATAATTTGACTTCTTTGGAAGAAGTTTCACTATTATATAATCCACACTATGCTGCTAGAAACAATAAAATGTCGACAGAAGTTTCTGGTCACAGTGTCACGATTCTATCCTTCATGTAGATATCCGGTGTACGGAAACTATGGATCTTACGTGAAAATGCTGCTTACTTCCAGAAAATGGAGAAAAGAGAAGAGAAGTTTATAAAATCGGCAAGGACATCAAAATTTGGAATGATACCTTCTTCCAGTTGCACAATCATCCGACACAAATAACTTGATTTTTTTGCCTGTGGAATTTGTACCATAAACACTTTTATAAACATCTCCTGACCCTCCACTTCCCTGTCTCATTATTTTCTGTGACATGTAGCCGAAAAACGTGTCGGAAACTACCAGAGAAAGTACATGCTTGAATTAATTACTCTAAAATGGATGAGTTTTGACGAAAAACTGGAAAAGTTATTGCATTCTTTTGCCAAGAAACTGAAAGAACCCATAAATTAGAGACATACCTACACACGTCTTGCTGCTGTTCTCGTTTCATGAATGGCCATAGTCATGTAAGAGTACTAATGTTGAATCTTGAGTTACGAGGACAACATTCTTCGTGATTTGTACTATATGTCGATTAAAGCTCACTAACGTTTGCAGATATTTCTTGAACGAAGGAAAATGAAGTATTTAAAAATTCTAGTTCACGCAGTAGCGATATTTGAAATGAAATATTCAGATGTATCACATAAGTATATGCACTCCCATCCATATGTATTGTAGTAGTGAGACTGGTACATTCGCGAGAAATAGGAAACATTTTCGTCACTGATGCTCCTAAAAAATGAGAAAAGACGATTGAGGTCTAAAGTCCAGTCGACATATAGATCATTACTGGTTGGCTGTATGTACGGACTGGAGAGTTATACAATCGAAAATAGGCAGTTGTGATATTTTTTCAAGAAATGTGTAACATTATTGAGTGCATATGAAAGAGACTTCATCCACTTTTATTTCCTGTGGTCCGTTTCATGCATATACTTTGACATTCTGACTGTTGAGTTTCTGAGGGGAAGATATACATACGAATATTGCTTGTGATATAGAGCGTTTATTCAAATTCGATTGTTTCATTAACTCACAAATCGGTATGTTCTGTTAATATTTATTTACATACAACAGTTGTAATTTGACATTTAGAATTTGTAACTTTAGGGAGATGCATTTAATACACACCTCAAATACATCCACAGCGAGTAAATATATCGAAATATGGGTAGCGCTAAGTTACTGAAGGCAGTGTGGTGAATTTTATATTGTATGCAAATAACAATTAGTGTCTTTAGATGCCAAACCGGGAAATTAACTTGGTTGTTTCTTTAAGGTACATTATGCATTTCTTGTAGCATTGCATAGCGCATGTGTGGATGACTTCACCGACATAATATGTGTGGGACATGGTCAAACAGAAACAAAGTAAGAACAGTGCAAAGTACTGTCTCACCGTCAGAACAAGAAGTTCCGCTAACGTCTACCCTATTCTTCAAAAGTATACAAGGCGTAATCAAGGTACGGTTCCTGTGTTTCTTTTCTAATTGAGGTTATCATGATGAAGTATAGACCTTGAACATTAATACATGTTATAAAGCAAATCACGGTAAATGATACTTACACTTAACTTCATCAGCGCGAATCACAAGGCAGATCTGTATTATATCGCACTTCACGGCTTTCGGAGCAGTCGAAGTTAAATTTTAGACGTCTGTTTTAATTTTCTCCACAGATAAAAACCCAGAGGTGTTAAGTCTGGAAGGCGTGTACGCTATTTTTCCCCGGATGACTGATGCAAAGATCTCCAAATGTTCTGTTAAGAAGGCCTGTAATTATCGGTGCGGAATGTGCGGGACGTCTGTCGTGTTGCCACCACAGAGATTGTCTCATGACCACTATGAAGTCTTCCAGTAACCGCGGATGCATATTTGTTGAGAACTACACACGCTTTTGGATATTTGGATTTCTTTCAATAAAACAGGAATCACTCTTGCGATTCTTGATAAGCCCACGCGACACGCTGACAGAATAAGGTAGTTCTTTATCCACTTCTCTCAGCCAGCGTGGATTTACATCTGACCTGTAGGGCATGTTGTAAAGATTGGTATGCCCATTTGCCCATTCATTAATAAAGCCATGCATAGGAACACCAGATCATTTTGAAATTTCGGGCACACTTTTCGATGAAATTTAAACGAAATGGAGCGCTACTATCATGCATTTGTTACTGCAACAAGGCATGTAAAGGTTGAAATGCGTTGGAGTGTAGTATTCTGGGGACATTACTTTAGTTGACGCCACGTCCTTGTTCTAGTTGTTTCGAGGTGACATAATGTAAATGTGTTACCACTATGAAATTGTAAGTTTTATTTCGTTCGTCATCTGCTCTTCTATTTCGTTTGCATGTTTTATTGCTCACATCTCCAGTTTCTTGAAATCTTTTTATAATGTTCGCAAGGGCATTTCGTTTTCTAGTTTGGCACGATCAGGATACCTTTCAGAATACAACCGTATAGCTCCAGGAGCTGTAAACGTAAACCACATTTACTTTTTCGACTGTTATATATTTTGTAACTACCGGAATCGTCAGACGAACAAGTTGTCTGATATGCTGGAGCGAACAGTTACGTATTTGGTACAGTAGGGAAGACGTTTTTGTGATCCCTTCTCCTGACAGCAGCGCAGCTGTTTGCGGCGCTGTTATCTTGTTAGTATTTGAAGAAGTTGCAGAGTTGTTATATCACTCAAATCCACCTCGAAGGCTCTTTGCAATGCCGCAGCAGAGGTATACAGTGCTTTCCGCTAAGGGTTTCTTAACTTGACGCACTATTGTACAGTTTCGGCATGAGGCAATTGTATGGTATCTAAAAAGGAAGCATTATACATTGAATGCATTATTACAACTTATTAATTTAATGTAATAACAATTCGTATCCTAAAATATGATAGGAGAATTATACACTCCTGGAAATTGAAATAAGAACACCGTGAATTCATTGTCCCAGGAAGGGGAAACTTTATTGACACATTCCTGGGGTCAGATACATCACATGATCACACTGACAGAACCACAGGCACATAGACACAGGCAACAGAGCATGCACAATGTCGGCACTAGTACAGTGTATATCCACCTTTCGCAGCAATGCAGGCTGCTATTCTCCCATGGAGACGATCGTAGAGATGCTGGATGTAGTCCTGTGGAACGGCTTGCCATGCCATTTCCACCTGGCGCCTCAGTTGGACCAGCGTTCGTGCTGGACGTGCAGACCGCGTGAGACGACGCTTCATCCAGTCCCAAACATGCTCAATGGGGGACAGATCCGGGGATCTTGCTGGCCAGGGTAGTTGACTTACACCTTCTAGAGCACGTTGGGTGGCACGGGATACATGCGGACGTGCATTGTCCTGTTGGAACAGCAAGTTCCCTTACCGGTATAGGAATGGTAGAACGATGGGTTCGATGACGGTTTGGATGTACCATGCACTATTCAGTGTCCCCTCGACGATCACCAGTGGTGTACGGCCAGTGTAGGAGATCGCTCCCCACACCATGATGCCGGGTGTTGGCCCTGTGTGCCTCGGTCGTATGCAGTCCTGATTGTGGCGCTCACCTACACGGCGCCAAACACGCATACGACCATCATTGGCACCAAGGCAGAAGCGACTCTCATCGCTGAAGACGACACGTCTCCATTTGTCCCTTCATTCACGCCTGTCGCCACACCACTGGAGGCGGGCTGCATGATGTTGGGGCGTGAGCGGAAGACGGCCTAACGGTGTGCGGGACCGTAGCCCAGCTTCATGGAGACGGTTGAGAATGGTCCTCGCCGATACCCCAGGAGCAACAGTGTCCCTAATTTGCTGGGAAGTGGCGGTGCGGTCCCCTACGGCACTGCGTAGGATCCTACGGTCTTGGCGTGCATCCGTGCGTCGCTGCGGTCCGGTGCCAGGTCGACGGGCACGTGCACCTTCCGCCGACCACTGGCAACAACATCGATGTACTGTGGAGACCTCACGCCCCACGTGTTGAGCAATTCGGCGGTACGTCCACCCGGCCTCCCGCATGCCCACTATACGCCCTCGCTCAAAGTCCGTCAACTGCACATACGGTTCACGTCCACGCTGTCGCGGCATGCTACCAGTGTTAAAGACTGCGATGGAGCTCCGTATGCCAAGGCAAACTGGCTGACACTGACGGCGGCGGTGCACAAATGCTGCGCAGCTAGCGCCATTCGACGGCCAACACCGCGGTTCCTGGTGTGTCCGCTGTGCCGTGCGTGTGATCATTGCTTGTACAGCCCTCTCGCAGTGTCCGGAGCAAGTATGCTGGGTCTGACACACCGGTGTCAATGTGTTCTTTTTTCCATTTCCAGGAGTGTAGCTTACCATAAAGGATTCGTTAATGATAGTTATGTCCTATACATCTTTGATTGTTAGCATACAATTTTCATAACAACTCCTCAAATGTAACGTGCTCCTAAAATTACGAAAAAATACATCCACTTTATTTTTGACAGTTTCATGCAGTCATAGGAGTAAATACATATGTATCATAATATACCTTTTAACGAATCGATCTACAAGGTAAGTTTTAGTCCTCCTAGTATGTCTTCGGATGTGACGCGTTCTTGCGTTAAATTCATAAGTGATAGTAATTCATCCGATGTATAACGCTTCCGTATTAGATACGTGAAAATGGTCTCAGCACGAAATTGTACAATCGTGCATCAAATAAGGAAAATGTCAACTGAAGGTATCACAAAATAATTTAAAAATTCATCCCAGCTGCGGAATTTGTTGCAATAAAGAATACACAGCTAAATCTAAAAAAAAAATGTGTCACAGTTCTCTAGGTAAAAACGTTAAGAATTACATGCGGTTGTCAAAAGATATTCACAAAATTTTCCAGTGCGCTTTAGTGGAAACTACACCTAGATATATTTATTAGTTCCGGGTGTTTTCTTGTGTCATTCCTTAGCTACTTTTCCTTGTCTATTAGTATTTTGTTATGTTACTTTACGTCATGCACTAGTATACAGCCAATCAACATGGAACTCAGTATTGGTTAGTATAAATGACACTGTTATAGTGCGGTTGTTCAGCAGAATAAATCTCTGTAAATAGTTGGAAAAATTTCCAGTTATGACGCTGGTTCTACAGGGTGTTACAAAAAGGTACGGCCAAACTTTCAGGGAACATTCCTCACACACAAAGAAAGAAAATATGTTATGTGGACATGTGTCCGGAAACGCTCAATTTCCACGTTAGAGCTCATTTTATTACTTCTCTTCAAACCACATTAAACATGGAATGGAAACACGCAGCAACAGAATGTACCAGCGTGACTTCAAACACTTTGTTACAGGAAATGTTCAAAATGTCCTCCGCTAGCGAGGATACATGCATCCACCCTCCGTCGCATGGAATCCCTGATGCGCTGATGCAGCCCTGGAGTATGGCGTATTGTATCACAGCCGTCCACAATACGGGCACAAAGAGTCTCTACATTTGGTATCGGGGTTGCGTAGACAAGAGCTTTCAAATGCCCGCATAAATGAAAGTCAAGAGGGTTGAGGTCAGGAGAGCGTGGAGGCCATGGAATTGGTCCGCCTCTACCAATTCATCGGTCACCGAATCTGTTGTTGAGAAGCGTACGAACACTTCGACTGAAATGTGCAGGAGCTCCATCGTGCATGAACCACATGTTGTGTCGCACTTGTAAAGGCACATGTTCTAGCAGCACAGGTAGAGTATCCCGTATTAAATCATGATAACGTGCTCCATTGAGCGTAGGTGGACGAAACTAAAATGAGCTCTAACATGGAAATTAAGCGTTTCCGGACAAATGTCAACGTAACATCTTTTCTTTATTTGTGTGTGAGGAATGTTTCCTGAAAGTTTGGCCGTACCTTTTTGTAACACCCTGTATATAGAAATGAAATATAAATGAGTCTGGCAAGCTGTAGCCGAACAAACGTTATTGCAAGCTAATACTAAAAATTTGTTATAGTTTTTCTCTGGTGACACCGATAGTAAGCCGCCTGAGTCAGTGGCCGGCAAAGTGCCAGCTAGGAGGAATGCTGGGCAGGCCAAGGCGAACATGTGAGTGACTGCAACAAGAAGGACCGGCCGAGAGCTCCAGACCGCAAACGAAGCACAATGACAGGTAACGTCACACTAGTAGCAGAGCAGAGTGACATAAGAAAACTCAGATATATGGCAATAGTAACTATTCAGATTTTGATGCAGCAGAACAGAGCGTCTGAAAGACGAAGTTACGAAGATGTGAAGCCAGTAGGACAGCCGACCAAACGAGAATAGTAGGAAAAATGTTGCCAGTGCTGCCCTCAGCGCAGCAGAGTGCACTGAAAGAGCCCTCATAAATACTACGCCTTTATTAATCTGTCTCTTTGTTGCAGCTGTCTCGTGGTACAGGGGAGGCTATGCAGTCGATCTTCTCCAAGGCGTCGCAAGTCTCGCTGGAGAGACACTGCCTCTGTAAGCTGCAGCACCAACTTCGGAGTCATCACTGCTGGAGTGCTGGACCTCCATCATTGTACTGGCCTAATGGAGGCTTGACCATCAGGGCCAAGAAGCTGTACGCCATCCGCCATCGCCCGGAGGAGCTACATTTGCTGCTCACCCCCTTCCTGCAGTCGACATAATGCAGACCCCACCTGTCTCCTAAATGGAGATCGCGGGTCGAACTCCACAGGTCAGGCTTGACTGTGATCTGCTGGGCGCACATCCTCAACGAGAGCGCTTCAGAGGTTAGCTGCAGAGGCTGCTGTCCGCCGCCATCCATAGGTAGCCGCAATAGCTGTGACACCTGAGGGCCAGCGACCTGCTGTGACGTAATGGCGGCGATGCGATTCTTCCGTCGACGCAGCATTACTGGAGGATGAACACCTGCCTGCTGACTGCGTCCACACACCGCTGGCCCAACTGAGTTGCCAGCATCTGAGGAAGACAATCAAGTATAGCCGGTTAAAAAATGGCTTTTTGTGATTAATATTTTCTGGACATTCTTGGCAAAATCCCGACAACCGTAGGGTTCTTAGGCTGGATCCCTACATCTGGGGTCGGAATTGGCTACTACTCCGCTACATCTGGAGTGGCAGAGACATCTATAGCACAAACAGCTGACACTGTCTGCGCATCTTCGCTGTAGGGTCAACAACTATGGATTGCACTTCACTTTGATGCAGTGCTGTGGCAACAGGTTTAGCTACAGCCAGTGAGATACCAATATTGCAGTTCGTCTATGCATGATTTGTCATAAGCTCTAGCTGTATCAATTACATGCAGGATATGTCGAAGATTTGGTCACGAGGCACAGCATTGTCCAGAGTCCCGCTGGGCCATCTTGCGGCGCAAACATTAGGTGCTGTTTGTTGGGTGTGGTATTTTTCTTGTATAGAGGCAGATGGAGATTACACAGATGACAGACACACGGGCAGAGGCTTTCAATAAAACGATGGAAGCCATGAAGGATCAAGTAGCGTAGTTCCTACAAACTGCAACCCTATAGAATCAGGACAACGAGGCATTGTGTAGAAAGATAGAGGAAGCTGGTGGGCAAGTACATTTTGATTGAGGGATACCAAAACTATGTTTACGGTACCCTTCCCTTCCATTGATCCCGCAGCAGCTAATCGTTTAGCGCCGTTTTTGATAATAGCAACCGAGTAAGTACCAGTTTTTATTGCTGTCGTAAAAGCTTCCTACAAATTGAGGAAATGATTGGTGGAATGACTGTGAATATCAGTAAATTGTGGTTAGCTGACAACGCGAAAGCGTACGTCGTATATCACGAAACTTTTAGTAAGGCCTCGACATCATATGAGTTGGCTAATGATCTCGTCCAGCGCTGTCGTAAGCAAAATAGGGCAAGGCTTCTACGAGAGAAACTCAGTGGACTTTCCCAGAAAGACGGCGAATCAGTGTAGTCATTCTCCGACAAAATTAGGAAATTGAATGCACAAACGTACTCGCTAAACGCACAGTGCTGAAGTCAAAAGAATCATCCTCCGCGCGGCAGAGAATAAGGCTCGGTATTTGTCTGTAAGCGGTATTTCTGCTTACATGTCGAATAGGGTAAGAGTAGAGAACCCAAGTGATTTATCTGTCGCTGTTAGGGCTGCACGCAAGTAGAGGAAATCGACACTGCTACACAGAGGCAAAGTGTCTCCTGTTAGGTCAAGCGTTATGGGTGTGGGCGTTGCGTTCAGGCCACATCAGGAAGCCTTGTCGCCAGCCGGAATATTTGAACGTGGGGAGGTGGGCCGCAAGCTGCTTGATTGCTGGCAGAAAAGATGGGGCAAGTAACGTCCGAATAATCGGTCATTAAGCGGGAGTGGATGTGCCTCGTCCTTTGTATGGCATTCCCAGTGGAACACGGGACTGCTATAAACACATGCAGAGAGTGAATGCTGTTTGCTAAGAAAATTGGACGGAGATGAACATAAGTTTCTAGTGGACACAGGGATCCATATGACGGTTGGATCTCTTGGGCAGAAAGAGGTTGAGGTATCCAAAGTATAGTTTGTGTGGAGCGGGTGATTATGACTTGAGGACAATAACGTTCAGTTATGACGTGGGAACTAAGAGTTTTCTGGAGCATGCGGAAGTGTTTCTATGTTTCAGGGAGGGGTGCTGTGCAATCCTGGGACTCGACTTTCTTGTTAAATATCAGACAAAAATTGACCTTTCCAGCGTAGCATGTAACTGAAGTTGCGAGGGAGGGGGCATTGTTTCCTTTAGGGACAACAGCTGCAAGTGTCATGAAGGTGGACCAAAATAAACTGCATACGTTAGCAGGAAAGACCAACGCGGATGATACAGTGCTGCATAATACAGCGAAGGTGATACGGATTTGCATAGGTCTGGACTTACCCTCGGGTTTATCATCTGTTGTAGAAAGATTGGAGCCGGCCGGAGTGGTCGAGCAGGATTGTGCTCTAAGTTAAGTTTACCCATAAGACTAGAAACATTTTTACAGTACGCTAGATCAATTATCATCAAAAGAAAATTTTCAAGAGTCTTTCGAAGTGTGCGAGAAACAGATAGTTTAACATCTTTAGCAAGAGCTTCTCTCTGCTTCAGTCAGCCGGCCGCGGTGGCCGTGCGGTTCTAGGCGCTTCAGTCCGGAACCGCGAGACTGCTACGGTCGCAGGTTCGAATCCTGCCTCGGGCATGGATGTGTGTGATGTCCTTAGGTTAGTTAGGTTTAAGTAGTTCTAAGTTCTAGGGGACTCATGACCTCAGATGTTAAGTGCCATAGTGCTCAGAGCCATTCTCTGCTTCAGTCGACATGCCATCAATTGTGCCTTACTTTTTGACAACCACAGGCCCCTCACAAGATCATTTAATTCATGTTGAATGGTCAGATGGCGATTAGATGATGAGATGTTATCTGTGAATCCAGTATGAGTGGATGACGACATATCTACAACAGCATTTGGCATTCCTGCATTTAGTTTGTCCGGGTTTTGCTCTTTGTTGGGTGAACCACTGGAGTGAGATGTGAGAGGTTGCGAAACAGGTAGTTCTTCAGAATATGGCACAGGAAGAACAGCTGAAGTGATACTGGAATAAGTGATAGTCCACTTTTTTCTGGATATGTCCTTAATTGGAGAAATCATGCGAAAATAGCAGTTATATGATGTGAATAGCAAACGGCATGCCTGACCTTCTTCCATGTAGTCAGTTCCACAAGTTTGTAGTACACGTATTACAACAAATGTGTGGTGCCCACTTCTTGTCCATATCCCTTACTTTACAACCAAAATATAAGTAGTAGGCATTCTTTATGAATGGCGTGAATTTTCGTTTTTCATTGGCAAATATTACCTCACCGCAAACAGAGCAAAAATTGTTTTCAAATTTAGGCTACATCTTTCTGGCCAGTGTGGTTAAAGAACACTACACAGTCGCCCAATATCTCACCATGATCACATTGAAAATGGTTCAAATTGCTCTAAGCACTGTGGTACTTAACATCTAAGGTCATCAGTCCCCAAGACTTAGAACTACTTAAACCTAACTAACCTAAGGACATCACACACATCCATGCCCGAGGCACGTTGGTTCAAATGGCTCTGAGCACTATGGGACTTAACATCTGAGGTCATGAGTCCCCTAGAACTTAGAACTACTTAAACCTAACTAACCTAAGGACATCACACACATCCATGCCCGAGGCAGGACTCGAACCTGAGACCGTAGCGGTCGCGCGGTTCCAGACTGAAGCGGCTAGAACCACTCGGCCACACGTGCCGGCTCACTACGATCACTGCAAAAAAAAAAAAAAAAAAAAAAAAATACGCGTTCTGGAAGGCCTTTGCTGAAGTTGACGAACCTTTAAATTGTTTGTTATAGAAAAGAGTAAAATTTTATTGGTCTACTATATGTCAAACAGCATTTATTACATTGATACAAGTGTTGACATCAGGTTTTGTTTTGATATTTCCAAACTATAATGAAGAATTCGTTCTGCCTTTCAGTGCGAGCAATTTGGTGGTCACTTGTGTCCTAAGCCAGATTTATATACAGGGTGGTCCATTGATCGTGACTGGGCCAAATATCTCACGAATTAAGCATCAAACGAAAAAACTACAAAGAATGAAACTTCTCTAGTTTGAAGGGGGAAACCAGACGGCGCTATGGTTGGCCCGCTAGATGGCGCTGCCATAGGTCAAACGGATATCAACCGCGTTTTTTTAAATAGGAACCCCCATTTTTTATTACATATTCGTGTAGTACGTAAAGAAACATGAATGTTTTAGTTGGGCCACTTTTTTCGTTTTGTGGTAGATGGCACTGTAACAGTCACAAACATATGGATCACAATTTTAGATTAACAGTTGGTAACAGGTAGGTTTTTTAAATTAAAATACAGAACGTAGGTACGTTTGAACATTTTATTTCGGTTGTTACAATGTGGTACATGTACCTTTGTGAACTTATCATTTCTGAGAACGCATGCTGTTACGGCGTGATTACCTGTAAATACCACATTAATGCAATAAATGCTCAAAATGATGTCCGTCAACCTCAATGCATTTGGCAATACGTGTAACGACATTCCTCTCAACAGCGAGTAGTTCGCCTTCCGTAATGTTCGCACATGCACTGACAATGCGCAGACGCATGTTGTCAGGCGTTGTCGGTGGATCACGATAGCAAATATTCCTCAACTTTCCCCACAGAGAGAAATCCGGGGACGTCTGATCCAGTGAACGTGCGGGCCATGGAATGGTGCTTCGACGACCAATCCACCTATCATGAAATATGCTATTCAATACCGCTTCAACCGCACGCGAGCTATGTGCCGGACATCCATCATGTTGGAAGAACATCGTCATTCTGTCATGCAGTGAAACATCTTGTAGTAACATCGGTAGAACATTACGTCGGAAATCAGCATACATTGCACCATTTAGATTGCCATCGATAAAATGGGGGTCAGTTATCCTTCCTCCCATAATGCCGCACCATACATTAAACCGTCAAGGGTGCTGATGTTCCACTTGTCTCAGTCATCATGGATTTTCCGTTGCCCAATAGTGAATATTATGCCGGTTTATGTTACCGCTGTTGGTGAATGACGCTTCATCGCCAAATAGAACGCGTGCAAAAAATCTACCATCGTCCCGTAACTTCTCTTGTGCCCAGTGGCAGAACTGTACACGACGTCCAAAGTCGTCGCCATGCAATTCCTGGTGCATAGAAATATGGTACGGGTGCAATCGATGTTGATGTAGCATTCTCAACACCGACGTTTTTGATATTCCCGATTCTCGCGCAATTTGTCTGCTACCGATGTGCGGATTAGCTGCGACAGCAGCTAAAACACTTGCTTGGGCATCATTATTTGTTGCAAGTCGTAGTTGACGTTTCACATGTGGCTAAACACTTTCCGTTTCCTTAAATAACGTAACTATCCGGCGAACGGTCCGGACACTTGGAGGATGTCATCCAGGTCCCCGAGCAGCATACATAGCACACGCCCGTTGGGCATTTGGACAATAGCCATGCATCAGCACGATATCGACCTTCTCCGCAATTGGTAAATGGTCCATTTTAACACGGGTAATGTATCACGAAGCAAATACCGTCCGCACTGGCGGAATGTTACGTGATACCAAGTTCTTATACGTTTGTGGCTATTAGAGTGCCATCTATCACAAAGCGAAAAATGTGGTCCAACTAAAACATTCATATTTCTTTACGTACTACATGAATATGTAATAAAAAGTGGGGGTTCCTATTTTAAAAAAACGCAGTTGATATCATTTTGACCTATGGCAGCGCCATCTAGCAGGCCAACCATAGCGCCATCTGGTTTTCCCCTTCAAGCTAGACGAGTTTCATTCTTTGTAGTTTTTTTTCGTTTGATGCTTATTTCGTGAGATATTTGGCCCTGTCACTATCAATGGACCACATATATGGCCAATGGCTGAAGTCGCAAATGGCGGTGGTCTTGGACCAGTGTAATGCACGCTGCCTGGCGCCTGGCCTGCCTGACTCGGAGCTGTCCTTGAAGTAATCGTTTTGCAGCACTACGTTCTATCATTGCAATGCGAACTGCTGCTAAGATTGCTGCTGCAGAAGCAGTATGGTGCGCCACAGCCATACGCCGAACACGATGTTCTTCCCTTTCGTAGCGCCACGTGTCTGTCCGGAGACCGGTTCCTTCAACCACTGATGCCAGCAGTAATGCACAGTGGCAACATTCCTGCCAAGTCCTTCTGCATTATCGCATAAGGAACATCAATCTATTACACGACCTCGTTCAAATTCAGTGAGGTGTTGATAATGGCGTCTTTGACGCCTCAAAGGCATTCATGACTTAACACCACCTCACCACGTTCAATCTCAAAGGTGACCAACGTTCAGGAACGTTACAGCTCGTATTAAAACATACCTGATTTGCAAAATCATAGGGACCCTATTAGCACCACTCTTAGGCAACAGGCTTGAAATCTGAATAGACATTGTCTTTCAGATATAGAAACACGACTACCAACTTTCGTTTATATTACACAACTCCTTCTTGATGTTACGATTTTTTTTCAGTCATTGTTTTTGTTTTCAAACTGTTGGCGTCTAAAATGAAGAGAAATTTCCAGTGCCCGTACTAACAGAAGAACATTGACAGCAGATGACTTCATCGTTCCCAGTCAAGTCCATTTACAACTATACCGTAAAGTATCTAATTCACGGGTACACTTTTCGCTACCATTAACGTACATACTTGATTCAGATCCATTCTGGTCCTAATTAATTCTTGACATATTGTCAATAAAACGTAAGGATGGAACCCCAAGAGACTCTAGTTAACGATATATTGATGTCCATTATACGGAGACAAGCATTAATTGTAAACTAGATTCGAGGGATTCATTTGAGCATGGAAATGAAGCACAGTCTCAATAGTTTGGCCGACGGTTTAACGAGGAATGGACAATATTTGAAGTGAAACTCATTATTTGACACAAGATGTCTTGAGAAAATAAGAACTGAAGTCTTCTCAGTAGAGATTTCATGGTCGTTTCGTGCAACTGTAGTCCACCACTATTGCATCATCTATCAGATTGTCGATTCGGGAACCCTCTGACGATCCAGATGAGCATAAATATACACAACCAGCACACTGCAGTGTTTTAGTGTCATGATGAATTATTTCCTAGATATACGTCGAGTACTGTATCGATAATTAGGGGCTAAGGAGTAAGCCTCTGGATGGGACCGAAGGTCCTATAAATTGGTCCTGATGTCGTACATACAACGTTGTCTTCACAAAGAAAGTACATAAGGATTTCAGACGATAAGCTACACATGTCATCCCACTGTAAACGCGTTTCGAAACAAGCTCGAGGCATTGTCAGATGATAATTCATGTTTCCGGTGTCCTGCTGAGATATTATGTGGTGTGAGTGAAAGGTGCATTACTGTCTGCGAATAAAATCGCGCGGCAACTGAAAACGTATTCCAAAGTTGAAGTACGCGGGACAGTTCGATTCTTGTGGGCTAAACGTCTAACTTACACACAAATTCACCGAGAGTTTCTGGCGGTACATGGACCAAATGCAATGTTATGTCAACTCTGTAGCGAAATTTTGCCAACCATATGAACAAGGCCGCACACACTCGGGTGAGGCTGGTCGGGGAAGAAGGTCGTCGAAATTGGCCATAGGAGACAGTATCTCGGCAATCCTTTCGTCAAGCTGAAAGAAAGTGGAAATGTGTGGTAAGGTCTTATGGGACCAAACTGCAGAGGTAATCGGTCCCTAAACCTACACACTACTTAATCTAACTTAAACTAAGATACACTATGAACATCACACACACCTACGCCGGAGGGAGGACTCGAACCCCGACGGGGAGAGCAGCACGGACCGTGACAAGGCCCCTAGATCTTCCGGGGGAAAGACATTTTATAAAGGTGAGGACGTTCAAGCAGCCGTTCTCGAATTTCTCCGCTACCGAATGGTGGACATCTACCGTTTGGCTACTGAACGATTGATTGACCATTTAGATCGTTGATAATTTTTGCTATGGGTGTCATTAATTTTTCTTGGGCTGTTTCGGTAATATCACTCTCTGATACCTATTTGAAGGCGCAGTGCTATTTTAATGCGGTGGTAAGCTAATCCTATGAATACTGTAAGATCTTGCAGGTACAAATTTTATGGGAGTAGGGCGACACTAGACTCAAATTCGCTGCTGAAGGTCGTTTAAAAGGAGAATATATCACTGTTAGTGCTGCCATTTATATTGAACAACTAAAGATCTTCATTTGCTCTAAAAAAACGTGCCATATTCTTCTGGGTCGTTAACGGCCAGTAATGTGGCAATAGTAAAGATCTCCACAGATCTCCAGGCTTGTAAACTTCAGTAAAAAATTGGTGCTAGACAGTGCTATCAGTCGTGACCATAAGAGATTTATTTATATCTAGAATTTTTACTGAAGTTGCCGTCAGAGGGTTATACTTCTGCAGCTAACACCTGAAAGTCAGATTATTAAAGTTTAATTTTGCTCCTTTGTAATTGATACTGTTCTTTCTTGAAAATAACGCTCTTCCATTACGATTTCAACTGTATATGAGGAAATGAATTGGTGTTTGCAGCTAGCACCACGTTTCATCGAGAGCCGCCATTGCAATATTCCGGTTATTGTGTCATTTTTCCAGAATTTCCTTGTGTGGTACTGCCGACCTAACTCTTCAGTTTAATATGTTTTAAGTGCCCTATTGCAATAAGAAATTGTTTCTTGTCTGTCTCATGGTAGCTTTTTGGTGAATTCTACACTCCGACCTTCAGCATTCTATAACTTAAGGAATGAAATTAACTGTTTTCTCTACTACAAAACCTTTATTTTAACTTATTCCTCAACTTCATATGAGAACTGAGGCGTACAAGAGGTCTCCTGAAACAGGTTTTCCCAATAATCCTCTGTGATCACATTAATGTCATAAATCATCGTTTCGTTATATGGATGGAAACGGGGTACATGGGCTTGTTTCTCGGTGTTATGCGATCTTAGTTCGCTCTGTGGGGAAGACTAATGAAAAAAAATGGTATTGTTAACCCTTTCGTCAGGAAGAGAAGGTTGAGGAACCACGGGATTGTGAAGTAGTGGCAGGTACTCCTGGTTGTAAGTTTGCAGAGGTGTAGAACATCCGACGTCGCTGTAATATCCGTACAGTTATAAGCTTCACCAAAGTTGGTTTCGTATTTTTTGACAAAAACGGCAACATATGTCCTGCTCCTCAAAAATTCTTCTGTGTCACTAAAGGATTTGTCCATGAATGTGGAAATTCATTGACTTGCCTTCTAAAATCATACATTAGGTACTATTTGTTTGTAGCCAGATGGCGACTTCCACGGTTTGTTCAAACGATTTGATTTGTTTTGACACTGTGGTGCGGGATAGGCCCTTTCACACCTCTCACATTACTGTTCACCTCGACACTGCTTCCTATTACATTATCATAAACAACATAGTTTGGCAGTTGGGACGGCCTCTCCACGTTGGATACAACAGTTCTCGCCCGATTATCGAGATTAAGGAAAAACCTTTAATACTTAGATGGGTGACCGCCTGGCAACCTCTGGCGGCGTTGGCGCAGGGACACGCAAGTCGCCGAAATGACATCCAATTGAAAGTCTTGCATCAGTCGGTTGAGCCATAGGACAGCATGATTTTAGCTGGAACACAAGGCCTAGAATCCCATTTTCACCTGTACAAGTAAACGTACGTAGTGATTAAGTTTTTAATGTAAGGACACATGTCTCTGATTTCACAACATACGAGGCGTCGAGGCAAGCGACTAACTTCTACTGCTTCCGTAAGTGACGAGGTGGTGTCGTTATTTCCGACTCTGCTAATGATAGATTCACTCCTCTAATTACCATGTTTGCAGGAATATGAGCTTCTAATGTACCCTATTCAAGCAGAAAACCTAATGTAACCTAGTTTGCTATGGCAGGGATATTCACGTCAGTTCTATTCTCACCTACCGAGACCGATGATCTCAGCAGTTTGGTCCCTTAGGAATTCACACACATTCACACTCACCTACCAACAAAATGTATAGTACGAGTATGTGGCCTTTCACTTGCGTCATACGTATATGAATTACTTTCCCAGGACTCATGGGGTTTTGTTTGCCAATATTCTTATCTTCCTTTTCAACGTACACGTAGTAAGAACGTGGATCAGTTATGTTATACGTATTGGTAGATTTTGTTTCTGAAGACGAATTACTTAATATTGATGTTCCTGAAGACGGTGGAGCCGGCCGGAGTGGCCGAGCGGTTCTAGGCTCTACAGTCTAGAACCGCGCGACCGCTACGGTCGCAGGTTCGAATCTTGCCTCGGGCATGGATGTGTGTGATGTCCTTAGGTTAGTTAGGTTTAAGTAGTTCTAGGTTCTAAGGGACTGATGACCTCAGAAGTTAAGTCCCATAGTGTTCAGAGCCATTTGAACCATCTGAAGACGGTGGAAGATCACTCGGGGGCATGGGGGAACCCTGCGACACTCGATTAACACGGCATCGTACTTGGCTCTGCACCATCGCCGAGAGTGATGCAGTGACGTGAACATCCTCCATTCCGGCAGCAGAAATATGCGGAGAGCGATTGTAGATGTGGTTTCCACTTGCATAGTTACGACGACGTTATTTTCACCCGACAGCCTTCTTTCTTATTCTGTTGATGCTAGCCGTTTTTTTACTTCTTGTCACTTGCAATTAATTTTGACATTTGTAACTTCTGTCTGGTACGGAACTGAGCAAACTTCTTCTATATCCATTTCACTTCTGTTTCATTTAGAGAAATAATTGCACACTTTACAGCTGCGCCTAGATCTTGAGTAACAGGGTTTATGTTACTGTACTGAAGCACGGCGTCTTCCCCTACCTCAACACATATTCCACCAAGCATGGTGAATGATAATCTTCTCACGTTTGTGAGGTATGTGCGTTGTGTATTCAAAGAATGAAACATATTCCCCAGTTTGTTTCTGAAGTGTATGACACGCAAAGACACTGAGCGGACAGATTACCTTTGTAGATCACAGAGCATAGCCGTAAACAACTCCAATTTCCTCGAACGACTTGGAGTCTTTGTATATTCGACGGGGTTCACGTTCATTTGCAGTTCAACTTAGGTCATCAAGTATTCCACCGTCTACCGTCTAGTGCAATACGAGTTTGCTGCAGATGTTGCAGGGACTTCTGGACTCCATGAAGGGATACTTCTGATATCGTTTCACATGTTGCAAGAATGCTTTGTTTTCAGTCTTCTTGGGCCGTCAGAGTTTATGCGTAAACTTCATCTACGAGTTCATACCAGAGACTAGGAGAGATCGATATTAACACTTTCAAAACCATAGGTGACTATTGAGCCCTTGATGCTCTCTCTGCTGGTACCACAAAGGTCTACGATAGTGGTTTTTCCTATGCGAGAGCCGGTAGCACTTCGGAAAGAATTTGTGCATGTCTGTTACCCACTAAGATTTCCTCAGTTACGTAGTCCCCATAATACCGAATAAAACGTTCACATTCCACTCACTCTGATATTCAACCTACATCAGCCAGTATGATTTCTCAGCAGCGTATTTCTCAGATGTAGCGTTCCATGATTTGTAAAAGTAGCTTTAACGGTAAAGAGTATTCTTCGAAGAAAGGAGCTATTGTTCCCATGTCAAATTAGAACCGAGTTACAGAATTCCATGCGTGTTCTGCAGTCCTTCTGGTTAATGTGTTAGTGACGTGGAACGTGATGCGGATGGAAGCTGTGTGTGCGTAAAATGCGAACAACATCGGGCTGATTTATTTCACATACACTCGCAGTTCCTCTGGAGCTAACATACGTATTACGAGTAACAGCTGCCAGAACATCGATTTCATTTGCTCCGCTCGTTGCAGCCTCTGCACATCATTCCAGTGAACTTCTGATAAAAATCTTTTGCGTATTCACTGAAATGTGATCCTTGTGGGACATAGCCTGTCGGGGTGCCTTTACTCAAAATGGTACAAATGGCTGAGCCGTGGTAAATATTGCTGTTTTGAAGAGCGCGCCGCAGCGTGTAGTGTGAAGCAGTCGCCCTCAGTTTCTGGCGGAGGCGGTGCTGTGGCAATCGCAGCTTTGGTGTCTGGTGGGATAGGGGAAAGGTTGCCTGCTCACGTGCATCTAAGCGGGTCGATGAGCTCGCCAGTGGGAGTCTGTGTTCAGTCTGGAGTGTGTCGGTCAGTCGGAGTCAGTCGGGGTCAGTCTCGTCCCCAGCTTGTTAGTTTGTCTCTCTTCCGAATTTGTGGGGCAGTTAGTGTCTGTCTGTCGTCCGGAGTGTTAGTATGTATTTTGTTCGGATCAATCTTTAAAGCCGGATAGATGAGTTTTTCCACTCCGCCAGTATTAGAACTCTGCGAGTGGTCGCCCAGTCCTGCACCTGAGTCTGCGCGTTAGGCCGACAGTCTGCTCGAGTTTGTTCATTCAATGGTCATTGGCGGTTGGATCGATCGGTTGGTCGGTCGCGCACTGAAACGCAAGATGACTTGTCCGTCTTGAGCATCGGCTCATGTGAGGTCGCCACGTGAGTCCAGTGGGCCGCTCGTATAGCGAGGGGTAGTGGCTTCGCGGTCGACACGAGAGCAACAAGATTCATCCCACGACATCAGTCTGACCGGTGCGGGCTGCGACGCCGTGATGTAACTGGTTCTCCGAGCGCTTCTGGGCCCCTTCAGTTACCAAAAAAAATGGCTCTGAGCACTATGGGACTTAACATCGGTGGTCATCAGTCCCCTAGAACTTAGAACTACTTAAACCTAACTAACCTAAGGACATCACACACATCCATGCCCGAGGCAGGATTCGAACCTGCGACCGTAGCAGTCGCGTGGTTCCGGACTGCGCGCCTAGAACCGCTAGACCACCGCGGCCGGCTTCAGTTACCATCTTGTGGAGCTTGGCTCGGTCCTTTCCTGGTGCAGGGATGTCGTTTTGCCAGTGGGCGTGTTTCCTCTGCGTGGTTGGGTCCGAGCCAGTAATTCCGCCGTCATGTGTCTGGAAGTGAGTGGGAAACGCACCAACATGTGCAGTCGCGACGGAGCAGCAGTCGCGAACGGAGCAGCGGACAGTCGGTCGGTTGGTGCGGACCAGGAAAGACGGGAGATCGGCGCGCCGTCCTGTGTCCGTTAAAGCGGCTGGCAGCGGACGGTTCGGGGGAGCGATTTGGGGGTGCTGCGCCAGGTCTTCTCGAGTAATCGCAGTTTATTAGAAGTTGAGTGATTTACTCTTCTACATCTACATCTACATCGATACTCCGCAAGCCACCCAACGGTGTGTGGCGGAGGGCACTTTACGTGCCACTGTCATTACCTCCCTTTCCTGTTCCAGTCGCGTATGGTTCGCGGGAAGAATGACTGTCTGAAAGCCTCCGTGCGCGCTCTAATCTCTCTAATTTTACATTCGTGATCTCCTCGGGAAGTATAAGTAGGGGGAAGCAATATATTCGATACCTCATCCAGAAACGCACCCTCTCGAAACCTGGCGAGCAAGCTACACCGCGATGCAGAGCGCCTCTCTTGCAGAGTCTGCCACTTGAGTTTATTAAACATCTCCGTAACGCTATCACGGTTACCAAATAACCCAGTGACGAAACGCGCCGCTCTTCTTTGGATCTTCTCTATCTCCTCCGTCAACCCGACCTGGTACGGATCCCACACTGATGAGCAATACTCAAGTATAGGTCGAACGAGTGTTTTGTAAGCCACCTCCTTTGTTGATGGACTACATTTTCTAAGCACTCTCCCAATGAATCTCAACCTGGTACCCGCCTTACCAACAATTAGTTTTATATGATCATTCCACTTCAAATCGTTCCGTACGCATACTCCCAGATATTTTACAGAAGTAACTGCTACCAGTGTTTGTTCCGCTATCATATAATCATACAATAAGGGATCCTTCTTTCTATGTATTCGCAATACATTACATTTGTCTATATTAAGGGTCAGTTGCCACTCCCTGCACCAAGTGCCTATCCGCTGCAGATCTTCCTGTATTTCGCTACAATTTTCTAATGCAGCAACTTCTCTGTATACTACAGCATCATCCGCGAAAAGCCGCATGGAACTTCCGACACTATCTACTAAGTCATTTATATATATTGTGAAAAGCAATGGTCCCATCACACTCCCCTGTAGCACGCCAGAGGTTACTTTAACGTCTGTAGACGTCTCTCCATTGATAACAACATGCTGTATTCTGTTTGCTAAAAACTCTTCAATCCAGCCACACAGCTGGTCTGATATTCCGTAGGCTCTTACTTTGTTTATCAGGCGACAGTGCGGAACTGTATCGAACGCCTTCCGGAAGTCAAGAAAAATAGCATCTACCTGGGAGCCTGTATCTAATATTTTCTGGGTCTCATGAACAAATAAGGCGAGTTGGGTCTCACACGATCGCTGTTTCCGGAATCCATGTTGATTCCTACATAGTAGATTCTGGGTTTCCAGAAATGACATGATACGCGAGCAAAAAACATGTTCTAAAATTCTACAAGAGATCGACGTAAGAGATATAGGTCTATAGTTTTGCGCATCTGCTCGACGACCCTTCTTGAAGACTGGGACTATCTGTGTTCTTTTCCAATCATTTGGAACCCTCCGTTCCTCTAGAGACTTGCGGTACACGGCTGTTAGAAGGGGGGCAAGTTCTTTCGCGTACTCTGTGTAGAATCGAATTGGTATCCCGTCAGGTCCAGTGGACTTTCCTCTATTGAGTGATTCCAGTTGCTTTTCTATTCCTTGGACACTTATTTCGATGTCAGCCATTTTTTCGTTTGTGCGAGGATTTAGAGAAGGAACTGCAGTGCGGTCTTCCTCTGTGAAACAGCTTTGGAAAAAGGTGTTTAGTATTTCAGCTTTACGCGTGTCATCCTCTGTTTCAATGCCATCATCATCCCGTAGTGTCTGGATATGCTGTTTCGAGCCACTTACTGATTTAACGTAAGACCAGAACTTCCTAGGATTTTCTGTCAAGTCGGTACATAGAATTTTACTTTCGAATTCAATGAACGCTTCACGCATAGCCCTCCTTACGCTAACTTTGACATCGTTTAGCTTCTGTTTGTCTGAGAGGTTTTGGCTGCGTTTAAACTTGGAGTGGAGCTCTCTTTGCTTTCGCAGTAGTTTCCTAACTTTGTTGTTGTACCACGGTGGGTTTTTCCCGTCCCTCACAGTTTTACTCGGCACGTACCTGTCTAAAACGCATTTTACGATTGCCTTGAACTTTTTCCATAAACACTCAACATTGTCAGTGTCGGAACAGAAATTTTCGTTTTGATCTGTTAGGTAGTCTGAAATCTGCCTTCTATTACTCTTGCTAAACAGATAAACCTTCCTCCCCTTTTTTATATTCCTATTAACTTCCATATTCAGGGATGCTGCAACGGCCTTATGATCACTGATTCCCTGTTCTGTACATACAGAGTCGAAAAGTTCGGGTCTGTTTGTTATCAGTAGGTCCAATATGTTATCTCCACGAGTCGGTTCTCTGTTTAATTGCTCGAGGTAATTTTCGGATAGTGCACTCAGTATAATGTCACTCGATGCTCTGTCCCTACCACCCGTCCTAAACATCTGAGTGTCCCAGTCTATATCTGGTAAATTGAAATCTCCACCTAAGACTATAACATGCTGAGAAAATTTATGTGAAATGTATTCCAAATTTTCTCTCAGTTGTTCTGCCACTAATGCTGCTGAGTCGGGAGGTCTTGTTGAATTTTACTTGTTTTTTTGGTCAGTCTCTCGTTCCCACCTTTATCGTCTGTCTCTCGTCCGCATGTGTTGGGCAGTTAGTGACTGTCTGTCGTTAGGAGCTGCCTCCGTAATATTTGTCGGTTTTGGTGTGTTTATTGCTTGGAGTGTAACAGACTAATTCCTGAAATATGTTTTTATCTTGCCTACCATCTTGAGAGGCGGTACGTGTGTATTGTAGAGCATGTTAACTCGTTTTGCCAACCTTGCATAATTTTATATAAGATTGCATTTCATGGGCTTTTATTTAAATGGTCATTTTAGTATATAAAGTTGCCACACTTCCACCGTAAGACTTTGCTTAGAAGTTAAAACCAAGTAGCTCCTTCGATGGCAAGTTAATCTTTCAATTTTAGTGTTTTGTACCATTTCCATCCCTATTACAGGGTGCATAGTTTGTGTGCTTGCGTGTATTGTTAAAACTTTTTCTTTAAGGTAATCTGGTGTGTTGCAGATTTACACCAGTGTAGTCTTTCAGAGGTTGTTGTGAGTGGTCGTGATTACGGCCGTGTCAAAAGGGAGCAGCAAGGTTCTCAGCCCGAAATCTCATGGACTCAAAACTTAGTTTCTTTCTGCCTCTGAATAAATTGTAACTTGATATTTAGAGGGTGCTTCCTGCTGATAATTTTAAATCTGATTCTTTAAAAAAAAGGTTTTAGGAATAAAATTCCCATTTGTTAAAAGCAATTGGATTTTGATTTCATCAGTTACTCAAAAAATGGTTCAAATGGCTCTGAGCACTATGGGACTTAACTACTGAGGTCATCAGTCCCCCAGAACTTAGAACTACTTAAACCTAACTAACCTAAGGACATCACACACATCCATGCCCGAGGCAGGATTCGAACCTGCGACCGTAGCGGTCACGCGGTTCCAAACTGACGCGCTTAGAACCGCACGGCCACACCGGCCGGCTCATCAGTTAATTCCTGGCAACTACTTTCACGCTCACATAGCGTGATTAAATGTGTTAATGTTCTTGATGAATCGCTAGTAAATAAAATGAATTTTTAAGAATATTCTTTGAAATTAAACCACGGTTCAATGGCTTTGAGCACTATGGGACTTAACACCTGATATCATCCGTCCCCTAGTACTTAGAACTACTTACACCTAACTAACGTAACGACATCACACACATCCATGCCCGAGGCAGGATTCGAACCTGCGACCGTAGCCGTCGCGTTGTTCCAGGCTGAATCGCCTAGAACCGCTCGGCCACAACGGCCGGGGCCTTAACTCATACAAGTTAACTATTCGCCACGCTTTTGTTCTGCACCCTCCGTGACGAAGCAGCACACGTAATGTCTCTTAATTTTAAAAGACATTTACAGTTTTAAAACTAACCATAATTCGAGACAGGTGAACAACACAGACAGTGTGAAAGCTATGTCGCTATTACACCAATATCCCAGTGCCGCAACGCTCTGTTAACTCGCCATACTACGAGATTTATTTCCTTATTTAGGTATGAAATCACGAAATTCCGCATAAGCGAGCTCTCAGTTTAAAGTCAATAAATGATTAATCCTACATCTGCATCTACGTACATACTCCGTAAGCCCACATATAGTGTGTGGTGGAGGGTACCCTGTACCATTACCAGTCATTTCATTTCCTGTTACACTCGCAAATAGAACTAGGGAAAAATGACTGCCTATATGCCTCCGTACGAACCCTAACGTGTGTAATCTTATCTTCGTGGTCCTTAAGCGAAAAGTACGTTAGCAGCCTTACATCGTTCTGCAGTCAGCCTCAAATGCCGGTTATCTAAATTTTCTCAGCAGCGTTCCTCGAAAAGAACCTCACCTCCCCTACAGTGATTCCCATTTGAGTTCCCGAAGCATCTCCGGATACTTGCGTGTTATTCGAACCGAACGGTAACAAATCTAGCAGACTGCCTCTGGACTACCTCGATTGTTCCTTTAATCCCAGCTAGTGCGGACCCCAAACACTTGAACAGTGCACAACAATAGGTCGCGCTAGTACGGTCTCCTTTGCAGGTGAACCTCACTTTCCTCAAATTTGCAGGTGAACCAGACTTTCCTAAAATTCTTACAATAAACCAAAGTCGACATTTCGTCTTCTTTACTGCATTCGTTACATTTGCATTACTTTTCTTATTGCTTTGCAGCGTTATGCCAAGATACTTGTGTGAAGCAGCACACTGCTAATGCAGTCCTCGAACATTAGGGGTTTGTTTGTCCTACTCGGCTGCATTAATTAACATGTTTCTACATTTAGAGCTAGCCGCTATACATCACACCAACTAGAAATTTTGTCTAAGTCTTCTTGTATCCTCCTACAGTTATTCAACGACGACACCTTTCCCTACACCACAGCGTCGTCAGCAAACAGTCGCAGACTGCTGTTTACCCTGCCCGTCACACCATTTACATACATAGAATATAACAGCGGTCCTATCACACTTTCCTGGGGTGCTCCTGACGATATCCTTCTCTCAGACGAACACCCCGTCGAGGACAATGAGAATTTGAATAGTGAAACAGTTCGTTTCAAATCTAAGGTACTAGTAGGAAAAATTGCTATAGTTCCATTTTTATATCTCTTTCTAATAATTTAGTTATTTAACGTGACTATACGTCGTTTAGAGAGAACTTTCTCAGATATCATCAAAGTCAAAACAGAACTACGGTAGCTTCAACGGTTCCTGAAACAGTTCAGACAAGTTTCGCTGAATCACTCTCTGTACTTTCAGTAGCAACCAAAAAGAAAATTAGTAGCAAAGGCCTAGAGTTTGAGTCCCAATCTGGTACACAGTTTTCATCTGCCAAGAAGTTTCATATCAGTACACACACCGCTGCAGAGTGAAAATTTCATCCTAGCAGCAAATATCTTTCACGTACGGTAGTTCAAAATACATCTAGAAAAGAAATGAAGTCAGTCAGTCACATATATTATAGATGCCTGATGACTTCAAACGTTTCTCGTTTATTCAACTCATTCGTAAAATATAGAAACTGCTCATCAGCGGTATCGGTCAAGGTACTTTTTCTACAAATAGTTTTGAGGTTAGTCTTGCATGTCGTGTTTTTCTTATGGCTAGAAGCATATTCGCGCCGGTTACGTCGTGTTCTCTATCCTGTGGTCTATCTGCGTAGAGGCTATGTCCTTTAGCGACCTGCGGTGAGAGAGGACAGCGAGTTTGCCGGTCTGCCCCTGTCATTCCGTTTCCGCACCAACTATGTGGTTAATGCACAGTCGTCTTCGCACCGTGCCCCTTGCGTGCTGTGCATAGCCCCGTGAGTAGCACAGTCCACACAGCGCTTTCACCGATCCGAGAGATACATAACTGAATTACAATTTCTGACCGTTCAAGTGGAGCTGGTAGTGGAAACATTCATATACATCTACAAAATTATTCTGCAGTTCACATCTCAGTGTTTGGCAGAGTGTGCGTAAAACCACTTTCAGACTATCTCTCTACATTTCCACTCTCGAATAGAACGTGGGAAAACTGAACGCAAAACTGAGCTCTAACTTCTCCTACTTTATAATGATGTTCACTTCCCCCTATAAAAGAGGAACTCCATAAAATGTTTCGACATTCGAAGAAGAATATTTATTATTGAACCAGAGAACCCGGCAATGCTTCGCAATTGCTAAACACGTGTGAGAATTGGACGTATGTCCTAATCTCCTTTCCTCTCCTCTCTTGTCCCTCTCGTCCTGGCCCCTCTCTTTTTCCAGCTCCTCCTCCTCCCCGTATATCTGTAAGTCACCTTCCTCTCGCTCCCTTCACATCTCTTATCACACACTCTCTCTATCCATCTCCTCCTCCCTCATCTCCCTGTCCATATACTCCTTCATCATCTTAATATCCATTTCTTTCCACCTTCTCCGCCAATCTCTCCTCTCGCTGACCTTATTTATTGATATGCAAACTGTACGTTGACTGAGATAGAATTCAACGAAAATCGGTAAATCGGTTTGAATCATTAGTACACGGCGTATGAAAGAGACCTTTCCAGTTGGTGGATCAACGGTTATAATAGATTTAATGACGGTATTTCGTATGGTTTTAATCTACGAACACGTAGGATTATAAAGTTAGACAACTTTCCTGTTTTCTGTTAAAATGACTGCGAAAAGGAAAACAAAACTGCACATTTTCACAGCACAGCTTCGCATGTTTTTTCTCACAGCCGGCTTAGCACCAAGCGTTTACTGTATATGTACCTACTTACCCCTTGGCGCTATAGCCCCTGTAGGGCCTTAGCCACCTGGTCAATCTTCACCCACTCTTCTGTGTTGACTACCTAGGATCTCCATCTTCTAACTCCCATTTCTCTGAAATCTTCCTCCACGATGTCCAGCCATCTAGTCCTTGGTCTGCCGCTTAGACGGTGTCCACCTGGTTATCCCTAGAAAACTTCCCTGACTGTGCTGTTCTCCGCCATTCTTTCTACATGTCCCAACCGACGTAGTCTATTACTCTTTATTTCAGCCACGATATCTGGTTTGTTACACAACTCTCTAATCTTATTATCATTTCTGATTCGCCAAAACCTCCTATCATTCACTGGCTAACAGATTTTCCTAGGTATCCTCCATTCCTATCTCTGTCCGCAGCTCGTGGTTTAGTGGCTAGCATTTCTGCCTCTTGATCACGGGATCCCGTGTTCGATTCCCGACCGGGTTGCGGATTTTCTCTGAAGTATTGGTGTGTGGTATTGAATCCTTAGCGAATGGGGTTGACGGAGACACTACAAACGTTCAAAAAAGGGCAGATCGTATTGTTTTATCAAGAAATATATGAGACAGTGTCATAGATGTAGCAAGAAATTTGGGTAGCAGTCATTAAAACAATGAAGTGTAGCGTTGTGGCGAAAACTTTACACAGTATCTATATAAATAAAAGTGATGCTGCATGTATGAAACAGTATCACCTGAGAACGGCTCGACCGATTTTGCTGATATTTTTCGTTGTGCTCGTAATTAGCAGGACAAGGTTTGAATGGAGGAAAACTTTTGGAAAAAGTTGGAATTTAGAGGAATTTTTTATGAAAATCTGAATGAAAGATATTTAACGTTGAGTTTGACAATTCTGCTGGCGCATTTTTTCATAGCAACAAATTCCGCATTGAATATTGATATTTTGGGAAAAGGTATACAACTGAAAACAATATCAGTAGTGATAATATCTTTGGAGTACTGGAAGGATTGATTTGATGTCAGTTCCTATTAATTTGGTATTTTGAAAATATTCAATCGATTTAAATTCGTGGTTGATTTCTTTGAAATAAATATCTCCTGCAAGGTATCTAAATATCGGTTAGCTTACGCGTAACGCAAGCCAGCTACACGATCGACAAGTCAATGAGACTGACGAAGAGCGTAGGCAGCGTTTGGAGGCAAATGGAATATGAATTTCTCAAGCGCGATCGATTATGACTCCGGATCAACGGATATAGTCGAGTTCGACTCGCTCACTTGAAGCTTACTCACAACATCGACAAAACAGACGGCCAAATGTAACAATTAGATCTGAACCCTTGGCATTCAGATACGATCTAGCAGTCGGTTATGCCACGGGTTTATTGGTCGACTTCGGAGCAATGTTTGTCAACATTGGAACGTTTTGAAGTTTTGTCACGAGCCGCAAGGATTATGTTGTGTTTGCGGAAAGGTCAAATTACCACAATTGACACCGCCAGCAGAGCCAGTGGCGTTATTGCTTTCTGGCCAAGAATCTCGAACGACGAATTTCTTTCAGAATATACAAACGTACAACAGTTCCTTGCACATGACATTATTTGGAACGAATATTATCGAATAATGAATTCTTAACCAAACTGCAGATGTAGACACTCTGGACACTAAACTTTGCAGTGATTAGAGTACTTAAAGCAAGAAGCCTTAGTACGAATCTGAAGCTGACTGTGTATCGTACAGAAGTGAGACCTGTGGTGAAGCATGGTTAGCAGACTTGAACAATGACATGAAATGATGAGGAGATGTTGCAGAGATGGGAAATGGTGATGATGAGGATATTTGGTTTTGTTGAGCGCTCGACTGCGCCGTCATCAGCGGCCATACGAAGTCCCAGTTATTCACACGGTCCAATTTAGCCACTGTCACATACGATGATGATGATGAAATGATTAGAAGAACACAAATTTCTTGCTACATCTATGACACTGTCTCATATATTTCTTGATAAAACAAAACGATCTGCCAATACCACACAGCAATACTTCACAAGGCGACGTCCAAGCGTAGCAACATGGCAAAAATAATGGACTGAATGAAAGGACTACTACACCTAATTCAGAAAATATTATAATTCAATTAATTGATTAATGACACCCGTGTCATACTCAGGTGTACATATTTCAGTCACATATGTAAAATTCGTATGCAAATAACGACCGGATAAACTGTTTTCGACTGAAGAAAATGTATCATACTTGAATGGTAAGCGCCATGGAGATGGTAACGAAGTGGCCACATCAGTACATGCTCGGAGATGAAAAGAGTATCAGAGAATCACCCGAATGATATCTGTCATGACATAGTTAATTTATTGTCTAATTCACCAGAAGACCTTACTGACATCCACAGGTAAATATAACCCTGGAACGAAGGAGATAACTTTCAAAAGCCTCGTTCGGTTGAAACTTGATTATCGTCAGCAAGAGAAGCATTCCAGTTTTCGATGAAAGAGGAAACAGGAAAGATGCAAAGAAAAGACTACGTTTCGTCAAGGCTGTACAAGGTGATTCACTTTAAACTTTCACTACTTGAGCCAGTGTAGACGGAAAGCTATTTACTGTATGGCTACCCGACTTTATAGGGATCGTGTTTAGACCGTGCGCTACAGGATGTGCGTCGTTAGTAGTTTTAATGCCATCACATGCCGTTAGGCTCTGGTACTGATACGGTATCGTAATGTTGAAACACAAGTATCAGTGTGCATTACAGTTCCAGACATTCAGTATTGGTTTGTCAAGAAACAGCAATAGTGCTACTTCTATTCGGAGTATCGACGCATTAAAGAAATGCGGAGAGGTCTTCTTTCCACACTGGACTTGGGCAACATGATTCGGAAGTTCGAATTAATTGGCGATTTGGGAATTCCTCCTGGGAGAGGCAGACGACCAATTCCGCAAAAATTATTAGAGCTGTGATGTCGCACAGTATCTACTTTACGACAGGCATTCTATGCCCTGAGGTTGGCAGTAACACACGTGACAGCCATAGACACACCCCCTGCTGCATACGAGAGTAGGGCAATCACCGAGCCGGCTGAAAAAGACTCCCTTCGCAGCGTTAATAGTTTTCCTCTGTGTTATTTTGATTGTTTATGACGAATGTGAGTGTGTTACGGACTAGTGTGGAATACTATTTGGACTTGCAGAAGAAAGTTATGTAAACGTCTATACATACATATTACTTGTGTTTCTAATTATTTTGCTCTGTGTGTCAGCAGCCACCTACTCCTCGTTATCCACCACTAGACCAACCCAGAAGTTGGCGACAAGACTGTATCCACGGCTGTTCTGAACATTGGTCTGGACTTTTTTTCGCTTTTCTGTGTCACTAATCCATTTTTTCAGTGACCGTTCGTACCTTCTCATTGAAATTTTAGTGTGCATTCGTTATGGATAGACTTCCGCAACAACTTAAAGTAACACAGACTGTTCAGTTTCAGGCAAAGCATATGCAGAATTTGATGGAAATGATGACTAGACTGCTCACGGCACAAGTTAACACGCCACCTCTGCCTACGCCTCCCGCGGCACAGCCACGGCCTGTAGAACTTGTTTCAGCACAATCATTCCGTGCTTTTGACTCAACACACAAGGAATGGTTCAAATATCGAGATCAGCTCGATACACACAAATTACCGCTCATCACATTGAAGGAAGGAACAGACAACCTTATTTTCTTGAAACAGTCTGAGTGTCTGTGTACAGGCTTGCCTACGAACTTTTTTCCACCACTCGTTCTGAAAGTGTTCCTTACTAAGAATTATTTGCTGCACCAGACAAACACTTCGATGAACAGATTAATGTGATAGCTGTGCGCTACAAATTCTTTCATTTGCAGAAGTGAATTAATCAGACTCATAAGCAGTGGGTAGCAGGCTTATAAGGGCTTAAACGCAATTGCATATTTATGTCTGAGTATGGACGTTTTTACAGTGATGCCATAATCACGGACGTCATTACTCAGAATGTGTCAGATCCTTTCATACGCGCACAGATAATTAAGTAATCTGGTTCTAATTTGCAACAGGTTTTGGAATTAGTGGAACGTCGGGATTTGTGTGAAAGTCGTCTGATACAGCTCCTACTTGTGCCATACCGAGTAGATGTAAACAGGGTGTGCCCGTAGCTCGGGCCCCGTGGCATTTAAAGTTTTAGCCAGGGCAGCGATGTAAACAGATTCACAGTGCTAGACAGCAGAGTAGCGGTGTTAAACCTTGTTCTCTGTGTTCCACAGCGCGTAAGCTCCACGAGTGGCCCTATCCAAAGGGAGTTATCATTGGTGCAAGCACGGTCACGTTCAAGCTGTCTTTTTGCAAAAACACAAGTCCAGCACACAGTTGACAAGTTTTCCGAAGTTTCATTCAATGAATGTCAATGCAATTTTTTCAAAACTATGTACTGACTCTTGAGTCCTGTCGGCTCGTTCTATGCTCATACATCTTTGTTACTGGCGCAGTCCGTCTCTGTTTATTCGCCGGGTGGCGCATCGGTCGCCTGTTAGTTGACTCTTTGTTGTAGTTTCTTGTGTTGTTGTTTCTTGGAGCGGGTTGTTCGCACATGGGCAGGCAGTCGATCGCTGTCAATGAGAGAGAGACAAGAGGCCCATGTGACGTACGGTGAGCAGTTCACGGAGCTTAAGGCGCACGATTGTCAAAGCGGTTTGTAGTCGGTAGAGCTGTGATGTTCGGCAATACTTGGGCCTAATGTCGACGCTGTCGGTTTACCCTGGATTAAGATTCAAATGGTTCAAATGGCTCTATGGGACTCAACATCTGAGGTCATCAGTCCCCTAGAACTTAGAACTACTTAAACCCAACTAACCTAAGGACATCACACACATCCATGCCCGAGGCAGGATTCGAACCTGCGACCGTAGCAGTCACGCGGTTCCGGACTGAAGTGCCTAGAACTGCACGGCCACCACGGCCGGGCTGGATTAAGGAAGCATAATTGCTGATATAGTGTTTGAGTGCTGTTCATTTTCTGGTGCAGTCTGTTCTGTCCTTCGGAGGTAGGGTACTCGTTACTTGATTGAAATATTTGCTCCTCTGTTGAAGCTGCTCCCGCTGGGCTGGACTGCCTATGGTTCTCCGTCACTCTGTCTCAAGTATAAAATTTACTTTGTTGGGCCTTTGTTTGAAATTACTGATGCATTTTAAAATTTCTTTTAATGGCGATTTGTTCAATGTTTGCTTGTCATTCGGGCCTGTGATTAATTGTGTCATAAATTCTAGACCGGACATGTATTAGTGACCACTGAGTTCATAATTGAGTCTTATTTGTATCGGAAGTTGCTGCTTCCATGTCTCATGTAACGACTATAAAATTGCCTACGGCCGTGGTAAGGAAATGCTAGCCGACCAGTGAATCTTGGCTCAGTTGGGTAATTAAGATCCACATGTCTGGTGAGAATTCGCCTTTTTCAAAATAAATTAATGTTTATTGTTCTATATATTAAAAGTACTGCCGCTGTTTAAGTGTTTGCCGCCAGCCACTGTGGCCGAGCGGTTCTAGGTGCTTCAGTTGGGAACCGTGCTGCTGCTACCGTCGCAGGTTCGAATCCTGCCTCGGTCATGGATTTGTGTGATGTTCTTAGTTACGTTAGGTTTAAGTAGTTCTAAGTGTATGGGATTGATGACCTCACATGTAAAATCCCATGGTGCTTAGAGCCATTTGAACCATTTTGACTGTTTGCCGTCAAGATTTCCCTGTTACCTTTTAAGTCACTGAAGTTAACGTGTTTGAATAGCCCTGTGAGATTTTGTTTATCACATTAACTTATTGCTATATTTCATTGTAATATTAACCGTTTAATCCTCTCTGTAATTCTTATTCTAATATTGTTGTTTTAATACGTAAAGTTTGGTTGGTGCTTGGAGCCATGCTCGTATTGAGCTTTTTATCTAGCTTCGAGCAATTTCATGTGCTTTATGATTATTATCAATGAATTATATATCTGCCTGTTTATTTTCGCATTTCCGCACTGTTATTAGCGCTTTGACGCGCTACCCCAGGGCGTTATCTATTATCCACCAGTTCATCGGGTCCGCGTCGGCTGTGTACGTGTGCGCGGGTGGCGCGCCACTTCCCGTCTCACCGTAGCCTCCGATAAGTTGCGGCCTCCTGACTTGCTACGATGTCTCTTGTAAGTAGAGTTCCTATCTCGTAGTAATCGGGCGTTCATTTAACCTGAAGTGCCCGGTATTCTAAACTGTCTTACTGAGATCTGGCCGGCCGTACCTGCCCCTTCCATGTTTTCCCTGTTTGAAGTTTGGTTTTAATGTAGTAGTTTTAATACTATTGTAAACTCAGTTTGTTAAAGAGTATTTTATTATTTTCCCACGTCAGCATCTTGATTATGCCCAAGGGTCTTCTCTGATTGAACAAATATTGCGTTCTTGCTTTGAGAATTGTTTCTGTGCTCGTTTCATAAAATACTGGTACTTAACGGGTCTCAGCTCGTCAGATACCAGACTTGTGAAATTTCATGTTATTACACTTCTTGTAAATTATATTCATTATGCCAAGCGCCCCCTTTGAGTATCCAAATGTTGGAATTGCAATTTTTGCATCATTGCTGTCATTGGTTGCCTAGTGCTAAGCGCGAGTTTGAATTATATTAGATTTTACTAGTTTCTTGTCAGCCATTCCTAAATTGGTGCATCTTATACTTTTAATTAAAAATGGTTCAAATGGCTCTGAGCACTATGGGACTTAACATCTGAGGTCATCAGTCCCCTAGAACTTAGAACTACTTAAACCTAACTAACCTAAGAACATCACACACATCCATGCCCGAGGCAGGATTCGAACCTGCGACCGTGGCGGTCGCGCGGTTCCAGACTGTAGCGTCCTTAGTGAAAGAATGCTCTGTCTGAGGTGACTAGAGAGTGTCAGGTCGCATTACAGATATTTTAAGCTGCTATACGAAGTGATCGCTGGTTGATACATTTTAATGCCACTACATTCGTCGAGAGTGTGAGTGACACATCCTCTTAAGGGACTGGACCTGTTCTTAAACACTAACTAGACAGGCCAATTGCCTTTGTATCAAAATTCTTCAACAAGGTGCAGCGTAGCTCTTTGTAGATTAAGAAAGAAGCTCTTGCTATCGTATATGAGGTAACGAAATTTCATGGATACCTGTAAAGAAGGAAATTTTACTTGGTGACGGATCAGAAGCCTCTCACTTACTCGTTTAGCCATTCGAAGCCAGTCCCTCCATGCACAGTGCCGAAGTTACATCGTTGGTCTCTGCTCATCTAAAATTATCAGTACAAAATTGTGTACAGTACAACGGCTAATCACTCTCTCTCTCGCCTCCAATTTGTCCTTCGACACTTCTGAAGATTTATTTTCCCACGTTGATGTTCAGTACAATGAAGCACTTGATGGTTTTCACATTAACCATCAACGTATCGCTCAGGCAACGGTTGCAGACTCCAGTCACAAGATTTTGTACATCCGCACCAGTTGGCGACATCCAGTTAAACAGATTATTGACCCGTTTATAAGCCAAAATTTTGCTCTTCGACATAACTTATCTGTCCAGCAAGGTGTTATTTTGTTACACACTGACAATGATCGGTCCTGAGTGCTTGTGGCACATTAGCTCCAGAAAGATGGTTTACACCTTCTCCATCAAGGTAACTGGGGTGCTCACACGACACCATTGCACTGGACACTGAAATTTAATATTTGACATCACAATGTTACGCCTGTGTGGAACATCACGCGACCACACCATAGAAATTTTTTCATTGGCCCGAGCCCAGTGCCCTTTGGCAACGTCTATATGTTGTTCAAATGTCTGTGAAATCTTATGGGACTTAACTGCTAAGGTCATCAGTCCCTAACCTTACACACTACTTAGCCTAAATTATCCTAAGGACAAACACACACACCTATGCACGAGGGAGGACTCGAACTTCCGCCGGGACCAGCCGCACAATCCATGACTGTAGCGCCTTAGACCGCTCCGCTAATCCCTCGCGGCTGTGTATGTTGACTTTGCGGGTCTCTACTGCAGTTCTAGTGGCTTATTGTGATATAAGCCCTTAGCAAGATTCCGTTTGTGATGTCCATGCAGTCCACTACAACAGCTAGTACTATCTGTACTTTGACATCGATTTTTTGAATCGAAAGTGTTCCACAAGTGTTTACTTTGGACAGTAGGCCCCAGTTCACATCTGCAGGATTTCAGCAGTTTTGTGACGTTGATGGCACTAGGCACGTGATGACAGTACCGTTCCACCCTCTAATGGTGAAGCTGAATGCTTTGTCTGAAGATTCGAACAACAGATGAACAATTTACGTGATTCTGATGTGTGGGACCACTTGTTAGTGCTCTTCCTCTCATTAACCCGTTCTCGGCCCAGCAACGACATGGCATTAGTGGAATTATCCATGGAGGCCAACTCAGAACATTGATTCACTTGGTACATGCAGCGCAGAGGCCGGCCCTTCCACCTCAGCTCTCTCAGTTTAACGTTATTGGTGTCACCTCTGAAATATTGACAGAAACAGACGCTGAGGAAGAGGCGTTGTCAAAAAGTCTCGCTGCCGCTACGGTGGCAGGTTCGAATCCTGCCTCGTGCATGGATGTGTGTGATGTCCTTAGGTTAGTTGTGTTTAAGTAGTTCTAAGTTCTAGAGGACTGATGACCTCAGATGTTAAGTCCCATAATGCTCACAGCCATTTGAACCATTTTGAACCATCAAAAAAGTGTCGGATCTTCTTATAGAATTCTACGAGGCTAAATAACTGCCATTAGAACTAGCTTTGCTTGTGTGGGCTGCATGATCCTGAATGAGTTTTTCATTTGCTGATCCGGGCTCAGGAGGAGCCTGCAGCGTCAGCAAACCTTTGCCTCCCTCGTGTCCCGCGCCACCGGCCCCGGACGGGAAGCCAGTAGTCCTCGATGCAGCGCTGTCTCCGTCTCCGTCACCGTCACCACAGCGGCAGCGGCGTCAGCCACAACATGTAATCCCCCTTCTCCCTGCCGCCTTCCAGTGAGCCACCGTGGATATTCTGGTCGCCTTTAAGCCTTCGCCAATGAGAGATGAAGTTTCGTCCCTGGACATGAGTGTGCACCCTATGGCTAGTTCTTCGTCACTGTTTCCTGCCGTTTATAGGACGAATGTCAGGATGTGGGAAGGAGCTTGTCATAGGGTGCAGTTTAGGTTCCTGCCTCCTTAGTGGCATCTGCGCCCATACCTCCCATCCCCCTCCCTCCCCCTGCCACTCCACAACAGTGTTTCTGGCAGTACCAACACGCGACAGGACCGATTGCGGACCTTTGGTACAGAGCCGAGTGGAGGGTCTGAATCAGAGTCTCAGACGGTTCTGCGACCATATAGGCTGCAGATTCCTTGACTTGCGCCATAGGGTGGTGGGGTCTCGGATTCCGCTAAATAGGTCAGGTGTCCACTACACACAGGAGGCGGCTACAAGGGTTGCAGGTTCTGTGTGGCGTGGAATGCGCGGTTTTTTAGGTTAGACAGTCTCAGGAAAGATCAAAAAGGGCTCTAGTGCCAAAGGGTACAGGGCAAAGAAACGACGAGAATCGACCAAGTAACAGTCGGTATTGTAGTTGTAAATTGTCGTAGCTATGTTGGAAAAGTACCAGAGCTTCAAGCGCTGGTATAAAGCACTGAAGCTGAAATCGTTATAGGAACAGAAAACTGGCAACAACTGGAGATAAATTCTGCCAAAATTTTTACAAAGACGCAAACCGTGTTCAGAAAGGATAGATTAAATAATGTAGGTGGTGGTGTGTTTGTGTCTGTTAATAGTAGTTTATCTTATAGTGAAGATGAAATAGCCAGTTCCTGTGAATTACTACGGGTAGAGGTTATGCTCAACAGCCGTACCAAAATAATAATTGGCTTCTTCTACCGCCCCCCCCCCCCCCCCGACTCAGATGATATAGTAGCTGAATGCTTCAAAGAAAACTTGAATCTCATTAAAAATAAGTACCTCACTCATACAGTTATAATTGGTGGAGACTTAAAAACTACCCCCGATTTGTTGGCGGATATACATGTTCAAAGCCGGTGGTAGACAGAAAACATCTTCCGAAATTGTATTAAATGCTTTCTCTGAGGATTACTTTGAGCAATTAGTTCATGAACCCACTCGAATTGTAAATAGTTGTGATAACACACTTGACCTCTTAGTCACAAATAACTCTGATCTAATAGAGAGCGTCTTGGCGGATACAGGGATTAGTGAACACAAGGTTATTGTAGCGAGGCTCAAAATCATATCAACCAAAACCACTAAAAATAAACGCAAAATATATCTATTTAAAACAGCAGATAAAAATTCGCTTCATGCCTTCCTAAGAGAGAGTCTCCATTCCTTCCAAGCTAATTATGTAAGTGTAAACCAGATATGGCTCAAATTCAAAGATACAGTATCGACAGCAATAGACAGATTTATACCGCATAAATTAATAAGAGACGGGACTGATCCACCATGGTACACAAAACACCTCAGAACACTGTTAAGGAAGCAACGAAAAATGCATGCCAAATTCAGAAAACGCAAAAGCCACAAGACCGGCTAAGTTTCACGGAAGGTCGAAATTTTGTGCAGACGTCAATGCGAGATGCTTTCAATAGTTTCCATAACGAAACATTGTCTCAAAATATAGTAGAAAACCCAAAGAGATTCTGGTCGTATGTAAAGTACACTAGTGGCAAAAAAAACAGTCAATACCGTCATTGTGCAATAGGGATGGAAATGTTATTGATGATGGTGCCACTAAAGCGGCGTTATTAAATGCAGTTTTCTGTAATTCCTTCACGAAAGAAGATGAAGTAAATATTCCAGAATTCTATACCAGAACTGCTGTTAGCATGCGTGACATAAAAGTAGATATCTTAGGTGTTGCGAAACAACTCAAAATAACTTAAGGAAGGCAAGTCTTCCGGACCAGATGGTATACCAATCAGGTTCCTCTCAGAGTATAAAGACACAATAGCGCCTTAGCAGTCATGTACAACCGCTCACTTGACGAAAGGTCCGTTCCTAAAGAGTGGGCCGGCCGCGGTGGTCGAGCGGTTCTAGGCGCTTCAGTCCGGAACCGCGCGACTGCTACGGTCACAGGTTCGAATCCTGCCTCGGGCATGGATGTGTGTGATGTCCTTAGGTTAGTTCGGTTTAAGTAGTTCTAAGTTCTAGGGGACTGATGACCTCAGATGTTAAGTCCCATAGTGCTCAGAGCCATTTGAACCTAAAGACTGGAAAGTAGCACAGGTCACACCAATATTCAAGAAAGGAAATAGGAGTAACCCATTGAATTACAGACCCATATCACTGACCTCAATTTGCAGTAAGATTTTGGAGCATATACTGCACTCGAACATTATGAATCACCTTGAAGAAAATTACTTATTGATACATAACCAACACGGATTCAGAAAATCTCGTTCTTGTGCAACGCAGCAAGCTCTTTATTCCCATGAAGTAATGAGTGCTGTCGACAAGGGATCTCAGATCTATTCCATATTCCTAGATTTCCAGAAGGCTTTTGTTACCGTTCCTCACAAGCGACTATTAATCAAATTGCGTGCATATGGAGTATCATCTCAGTTGTGTGACTGGACTCGTGATTTCCTCTCAGAGAGGTCACATTTCGTAGTGATAGACTGTAAATCATTGAGTAGAACAGAAGTAATATCTGGCGTTCCGCAAGGTAGGGTCATAGGGCCTCTGCTGTACCTGATTTACATAAATGATCTAGGTGATAATCTGAGCAGCCCCCTTAGATTGTTTGCATATGACGCTGTAATTTACTGTCTAGTAAAATCATCAGACGATCGATTCCTACTACAGAATGATCTAGAGAGAATTTCTGTATGGTGCAAAAAGTGGCAATTGGCGCTATACAAAGAAAAGTGCGAGGTCATCAACATGGGTACTAAAAGAAATCCGATAAATTTTTGGTATACGATAAATTGCACAAATCTAAGGGCTGTCAGTTCGACTAAATAACTAGTATGTACAATTACGAGCAACTTAAACTGGAAAGACCACATAGATAATACTGTGGGGAAGGCGAAACAAAGACTCCGCTTTGTTGGTAGAACACTTAGAACATGCGACAAACCCACTAAAGACAACCTACATAACACTTGTCCGTTCTCTGCTGGAATATTGCTGCGCGTTGTGGGATACTTACCAGGTAGGATTGACGGAGAACATCGAAAAAGTGCAAAGAAAGGCAGCTCGTTTCGGGTCATCGCGCAATAGGGGTGAGAGTGTCACTGATATGATATGCGAGTTGGAGTGGCAGTCACTGAAACAAAGGCGGTTTTCTTTGCGGCGAGATCTATTTACGAAATTTCAATCACCAACTTTCTCTTACGAATGCGAAAATATTTTATTGGCGCCCACCTACGTAGGGAGAAATGATCATCATAATAAAATAAGAGAAATCAGAGTTCGAACGGGAGGATTTAGGTGTTGCTTTTTCCCACGCGCCATTCGAGAGTGGAATGGTTGAGAAGTAGTATGAAAATGGTTCGATGAACCCTTTGCCAGGCACTTAAGTGTGAATTGCAGAGTAACCATGTAGATGTAGATGTAGACGTGACGACAGCGAAGAGTTTTTTTTGTGTGGGAGGGGGGGGGGGGGGGGGGAAGGAAGTAATGTGGTGTCGTACACTATGGACACCATACCAGCCATCATACGTCCATAGGTTGGCAGTAACATATGTAGCTGCAGTGCAAATCCAAAGCAGCTCAGAGACACACACACTGATCCACGCGTGAGGAGCGCCTCCACCATAGCAGTTTAAGAAGCCGCCAGAGTGATGCCAGCCACACTGTCATTGACTTCACTTGGAGCCCTCGCAATATTTATAGTTTGCGTCTCTGTTACTGTGATTGCTACTGGCAAATGTGCCTGTGTAGTGGACTAGTGTGGAATACTATTTGGAATTGTGGAAGATAGTTAAGTAAACGACGTTACATGCATATTAAGTGTGCTTCTAATTATTTTGTTGTCTGTCTCAGCACCCAGATATTCCCCAACATCTACCCTTGGACCGAAGCAAAGGTTATTGCTGCCCTGGCTGAGAATGCTGGACACAATGAGCCATCCTCAAGCAATGCACGAGCTGTATCACGATCCCTGAACATCCTATCGTCCGTCATTCGAGAAGTGCTGTGAACAGTTGTGAAATGGAATCTCCAGTACGGTTCCTGGCCGTCATGTATGGAAATGGCCATCAAAATGAACAGAGTTTGTAAACAGGAACATAAACGTGGTACCTAGTTACCAAATGTTAGCCTCTCACGTGGAAAGGAAAATATGTTTTTTTGTCAGTGGTCTATTCGTTATTTCCCCTGCGCATGTCTTTACAAATGTTTCCACGAAGTTTCATTAGCCTAAGATTACTCGTTTTTCATGGGTACTCTCTCAAGTAGCGAAAGTTTAACCATCACTACCTCGTGTTTATTAAGCGCGAAAGTGTCATGAAGGCATTTGTCGAGCTCCATTGGCAGACACTGGAACTGTGTGTTTATGCATCACGGTGTTGTTGCTGTTAATATTCCAAGAGCGGTCTTTCCTGGAAGAGCCAAGCAAAACGCTACTCTTGGTTACATAAGTGTCATGAAAGACCATGAAGGAAAAATCAGAGAGATTAGAGCTCGTATGGAGGCTTAGCAACAGTTGTTTTTCCCAACCACCAGTCGCGAATGGAAGAAGAAAGAGGGGAAGTGAAGTATCCTTGCCACACAGCGTAATACTGTTTGCGGGATATAGATGTAGATGAGGATCAAATTATCTAGGGAACTTTTATGAACGCGACCTGTTTGGTAATTTAGTACATCCTCTGTTCCCCGTTTTAGTAACAGATTTCTGTTTCTTCAATGTTATTAATGACTTTTCCTTCATTAGTATATTTCATATTTGCGTACCTGAATACACAGTTCGTTGATGATTTCATCTCGGGATACCAGCCCAGTAATCCAGTCGAAGTATGGCGCCGTTTCTGCAGTGTTCTTACTTGTAGTCTTCGGGGTTCAGTACGATGCTGAAATTTACTTGTTCCAGCGTTTAATCGAAATATCTCCATCGTATGTGGGTTTCTTTACTCTAAGACATGCAAAAGCTAGCAGCATTTCAAAACATTGCGATAAATGGTATTACATGTGAAATGTTTAGTTCCAGATACTGTTTCGTGTAAATAGCTTTAAAACACCTTTTTATTGTAGTTACTGCCTAGTTTGTATGTTTGTTACCGCCCTATCGCATACTGCATGTCATCTGCAAAGGTTTGAACAGCTATTATCATTAAATATGAAAATTTGAAACTCCATGCAACAACTGTAGTACAATTTGGGGTTGTAGTAGTGTTGTGAATACAAGTTTGGTGGGCACGGGGTTGTAACGTAATCTGTCATGTACTGACAGTAATCCAAAACATTACGCTGTCTTGCTGTGCGCGTGTGTCGAGGGGTGTATCGCGTATTGCAAGATGGTTTTGGGAACTGTAGATTGAGTTCTGACGACTTCTACACTCCTGGAAATGGAAAAAAGAACACATTGACACCGGTGTGTCAGACCCACCATACTTTCTCCGGACACTGCGAGAGGGCTGTACAAGCAATGATCACACGCACGGCACAGCGGACACACCAGGAACCGCGGTGTTGGCCGTCGAATGGCGCTAGCTGCGCAGCATTTGTGCACCGCCGCCGTCAGTGTCAGCCAGTTTGCCGTGGCATACGAAGCTCCATCGCAGTCTTTAACACTGGTAGCATGCCGCGACAGCGTGGACGTGAACCGTATGTGCAGTTGACGGACTTTGAGCGAGGGCGTATAGTGGGCATGCGGGAGGCCGGGTGGACGTACCGCCGAATTGCTCAACACGTGGGGCGTGAGGTCTCCACAGTACATCAATGTTGTCGCCAGTGGTCGGCGGAAGGTGCACGTGCCCGTCGACCTGGGACCGGACCGCAGCGACGCACGGATGCACGCCAAGACCGTAGGATCCTACGCAGTGCCGTAGGGGACCGCACCGCCACTTCCCAGCAAATTAGGGACACTGTTGCTCCTCGGGTATCGGCGAGGACCATTCGCAACCGTCTCCATGAAGCTGGGCTACGGTCCCGCACACCGTTAGGCCGTCTTCCGCTCACGCCCCAACATCGTGCAGACCGCCTCCAGTGGTGTCGCGACAGGCGTGAATGGTGGGACGAATGGAGACGTGTCGTCTTCAGCGATGAGAGTCGCTTCTGCCTTGGTGCCAATGATGGTCGTATGCGTGTTTGGCGCCGTGCAGATGAGCGCCACAATCAGGACTGCATACGACCGAGGCACACAGGGCCAACACCCGGCATCATGGTGTGGGGAGCGATCTCCTACACTGGCCGTACACCACTGGTGATCGTCGAGGGGACACTGAATAGTGCACGGTACATCCAAACCGTCATCGAACCCATCGTTCTACCATTCCTAGACCGGCAAGGTAACTTGCTGTTCCAACAGGACAATGCACGTCCGCATGTATCCCGTGCCACCCAACGTGCTCTAGAAGGTGTAAGTCACCTACCCTAACCAGCAAGATCTCCGACTCTGTCCCCCATTGAGCATGTTTGGGACTGGATGAAGCGTCGTCTCACGCAGTCTGCACGTCCAGCACGAACGCTGGTCCAACTGAGGCGCCAGGTGGAAATGGCATGGCAAGCCGTTCCACAGGACTACATCCAGCATCTCTACGATCGTCTCCATGGGAGAATAGCAGCCTGCATTGCTGCGAAAGGTGGATATACACTGTACTAGTGCCGACATTGTGCATGCTCTGTTGCCTGTGTCTATGTGCCTGTGGTTCTGTCAGTGTGATCATGTGATTTATCTGACCCCAGGAATGTGTCAATAAAGTTTCCCCTTCCTGGGACAATGAATTCACGGTGTTCTTATTTCAATTTCCAGGAGTGTATTTCTTACTTATGTCCTTGTGTGGAGTAGTGTTTGTGTATGTGTGTGTGTGTGTGTGTGTGTGTGTTTTCTGTTCCGTGTCCTGTGTTAGTTCTCTTACAGCCGTAAAGAGCGCGTTATCGCAAAGGTTTGTGTTTTCATTTATTACGTCTTTGCCTCTCACCGTAGCCTTTTGCATGTACGGATTTTCATCTGTCGTTGATACACGACTTAAACTGTTTCTGTGTTTCAGTTTGTAAATCAGTTTCAGTATTTTTCATGTGATGGTTTTCATTTATTAAGTGTTCTGCGAAAGTTGAAGTTGTGCTGACACTCTTCATAGCTCCCATATGTTATATGTAACTTGTTCAAAAGTTACTGGTTTTCACTTGCCTGTATTAGGAATGGCAGGAGCTGCAGAAGAATTGATATATTCTTGCATTGCTGAATTTGTTTGGAGTTATTTTTCTGACCTTAGCCTTTGTTGTAGTATGTTGTTGTGTCTGAATGCTATTGGGATCCATTGCTTCTTCAATACATTTCCTATTCTATGTACTATTGTATTATTGTATGTTAATAAGTAACAATTTCTTTCTTTTTTCTAATGTGTTGTCTGTTTGGGGGTGGAAACAAACTGAACCTTTGGTTGTGCACATCAGTGGGTGACCAATATCACTATCTTCTATTTTTATTCTGATGATGAGCTTGTTTAGGGTTCCTGTTTTGTATTCATTTCCAACAGCTGTTTTTCGATTATATTTAGTAGTTCGTCATTGACGGTTTGGTCTTTTATGAACTAGGTGGTGAAAGAAGCAGTTGAAATTCATTTGGCGAAGAATTTAACCAACAAAATAGTGGTTTCAATCTACACAAATCATGACATACGGTCCTTCCTTTAATAAACTCCCAAAGACGTATCTGAAGTACAGCTACTAATGATACATCGATATTCCATCATGGATGGACTGCGTAGCCACAAATTCAATTTATTAACACTCTTTGCCGCCGAACAACGCAAGGTAGTTAGAATTTAATCTCCTTCGACCAACGACTCTGACGATTTTGTTGTAGGTTCTTTAACGCGACGGTACAATGACTGCAGCATACTGTAACTTCAGTCCACTCACTCTGAAGGTGGTCTGAAGATATATGGTCGAAGTATTAGGAAAAGATAAAATGAAGTTTATGCGGGTACACTCCCAAAATTTGATGCATGATTTATTACGCCGTGAAAACATCAAGATGCACATCACTTTTTTTCATGTTTTGCAAGCTTTCTCAGTGAAAATGCTTAGGCGCGCCGAAAATATAGTTTTCACCAAACACCTGTATTACTGACTCCTGTGGATGAGAATTCATCCTAATTTCAGAGTAGAATTTCTTGTAAGGAACAATCTACTTTCACCAGTAAAAGACTTACCTTATGAAATGATTCTTCCTTCAGAGTTGTCAGAGTCTACCGCTACTACCTTAGAGTAAGCAAGGACTTCAACATCCTCTCCAAACAACACGGCTGGCAATGGTTGTACGCTCAAATTAAAAAGAAAAAGAATATATGACCGCAGACACAACTCAGGCGGCGGCCTTTCGATATTTACATGTAGTTCGCATAGGACTGTACGCAGTACGGCTGACAGTACCTCGCACCAGTTTCTCCGATATTTTCTTTCCTAATAAGTCCGCTGACCTGACAGCACGTCTGACTGCCACGCGGAGGACCCTTGCGAATTCTCGGGACGACAAGGAAGTTTTCCTTCTTTGAATTACTGAAACGGGCCACACTCAGCTTACTGAGGCCGGGTGAGGAGACGTAGCGGCTGCAAGCTCTGTGAAACTGGAGAACGGGGTGCTGACCCATTGCCCCCGATACCGACCCATGTGACGCCATTTCCCTGAGTATCATGCCGCAGCTGGTCAGGATTGAGTGATACTCTGGCCCTGATCGTGGAGATAATTTTGTTGTATTATTTTCAGTTGCGCTGCTTGCAACACAACACTTCGTCCTAAACAGTAATCCGCCCGACTACTTTAAAACTTTTCTGGACATGTGAACAGGAAATTAATTGATAACATTGTTGTCAAACCGATACATTATTTTATTTATTTACGATCATATGTATGATCTGCCATCTAGCGGCTATCGCAAAGCATGCTAACTACTACGGAAAAAAGGGGATACTAAAATTTCATATCGTCCGCGAAGCGATTTACATATAAATTTACCTAAGATGTTGGCTTTTTACCATGGGAACAGCACAATTGCCTTCTAGTAATTTAGTTCGGTACGAAAACATAAAAAAGAGCATGTGTTTGTACAATAACACCCTGTATTTTTTATTCGGTAATTAACTTCCTCTTCACAAGACCTTGTCACCTACTCGTATAAACATAACATTAAACTTATTATGCAAAAGACTAGAGGATTTGTAATACTGTTTTGTAACACTGTAATCCACTGTGGTAGAATGTTCAATGGTGTTCAGAGTGGTGACCGTGTGCAGTGATACACTGCTCCACGCATTGGGTGAAAAAATTAGTCGTCGATTCCAGTGTTGACTGCAGAACGATACGTCCCTACATGCCCCTGGAGTCGTATAATATCATGATAGATGGCGTATTTTATGCATTCCTAAAGAAGAAAGAGAGCTTCAGAGGAGTTTGGACCAGTACGTGCACACAAGGCATCATGCGCTGTACACCCACTGTGTTGGTACCACACAAGCCTTCTGGTTCTTACTGGTAATTCATCCAGAAAAGAAAGCAGAATTCTAGTGAGAAAGTTGGCATATACCCTGCCGTTTCGGTTACCACTGACAAAATGAGAGCTTATAATCGTAGTACCATGTGTCTTACGCCAGACGTTAATCCTCGGGTTTGCAGTAATGCATGTTGTTCGTATTTACTGGTCCTTTGTTTGTGGTGAAAAATACATAACCGAAAAAAAGTCAGAGAATAAGTTCTTGCCGGCGAGGATTTGCTGCTGTTCCCACTGAGAGATATGTGCACGATTGTGCAAATAATTCCAATGCAGTTCTTCTGTAGGTCTACATGATTTGTATGGAACTGGTTACGTGTCACAATGCTTTGTACAGCAGTATAGGAATGGCAGTCTCCAGGTCAAGCTTACGTGTGCCAACGTGTGGATTCATTACAACAAAAGCGAGAGCAGTAATTTCGGTGGCTTCAGCTATGCTAGTTCCACGACGAATGAGTTGGATTATATTGAAACTTCACGTTTCATTAAGCATCACAACAAGGTTAGAGAAGCTTATTATCGGAGTATTGCTCTCTGTAGGGTTCCTTTGCCTGAAAAAGGGCAAGAACTGGGACACAGTCAACAGATTCGGCTTATACGAGGTGTGACTGGAAAGTTTTAAGAATGGGCTTGTAATTCTACCATGGTGGAACTTACATGCAACAGTGATGCATCTCCATGAAAATAGTCCCCTTCTGACTGAACACACCAACTCCAACGGTGTTTCCACTTTTAGAAACATTTCTGGAATTTTTTTTCCTGAAGTGTGTGTTAAGGACGCTCTCCGTATTTGCCTGGGCCGCCCGCGGTGGTCTAGCGGTTCTAGGCCCTCAGTCCGGAACCGCGCGACTGCTACGGTCGCAGGTTCGCATCCTGCCTCGGGCATGGATGTGTGTGACGTCCTTAGGTTAGTTAGGTTTAAGTAGTTCTAAGTTCTAGGGGACTGATGACCACAGATGTTAAGTCCCATAGTGCTCAGAGCCATTTTTTTCGTATTTGCCTGGATGTCTTCAACTGAGTCAAATAGCTTCTCTTTCAGCGAAAATTTCAGTTTAGGAAACAGGTAGAAGTCCACAGCGGCCAAAACAGGGGAATATGGTGGTTGTGGAAGCACAGGAATTTAGAATTTGGTCAAAAGAGAAGGCACGATGTGCCACAGCATTGTCATTGTGTAGCACCCATCTCCTATCTTTCCACAATGCCGGACTTTTCTTCTACACCTTTTCGCGCAAACGCTCAAGGACACAGTTGTAGTATTCCTGGTTAATTGTCTGTCCTCCAGGGGTAAATTCATGATGCACAATATCGGCAGAATCGAAAAAAATCACCAACATTATCTTCACCTTCTACCGACTTGGCAGTGCTTTTTTCGGTCGTGGTGAACCTGGAATCTTCCACTGCGAAGGCTGCACTTTGGTTTCAGAATCGTATCCATATATCCATGATTCATCACCTATAATTACCATTTTTAACAAATTTGGGTCATTTTTAGTCCGATTAATCAGTTCTTGGCACACTTCAAGTCGGTATTGTCTCTGGTCACTTGACAACATTTTTGGAATGAATTTTTCGGACACTCGACGCATGTTCAGATGTTCAGTTAAAATTGACTGAACTACGTAGAAACTTAAATTAAGTTCATCAGCCATCTCCCCAATTGTAAGACTACTATCGGAATGCACTATGTCGCAAACTTTCACAACATTTTCAATTGTTTTTGAGGTGGAAGGACTGCTGGACGGTGGTTCATCTTCAAATGTTTCGTGGCCATCTTAAAATCAGTTGAACCAGACAAAAACATTTGACTGTCTCGTAAAATTATCTCTAAAAGCTGCTTTTAATAGTTCGTAAGTCTCAGAAGCAGGTTTCCTGGTTTTGAAACAAAATTTGACACAAACTCCTTGCTCCGTTTTTACGTCCATCTTCACGCAGACAGAACTCAGCAACAAGCCCTAACAGACCCGCACTCAACCACCTGCCACAACTAACTGAATAAAGGAAATGCAGTTTCCTGTCAGAGGGCGTTCAAGGACAAGGCGATGACTCACTCCTCACCCTCCGCGTACCTGCTCGCCAAACCAGTAAGCAGTTGCGTACCCATTCTTAAAAGATTCCATTCACACCTTGTATTTTGCAGGTCGCTTATGTACGACCTAAAATGAAGGTCTGTTTTGGCTCGGCACCATCGCTCCCTCTCCGTTTTTAAGGAAACCACCCCTGAAGTTCATGACACGCAATCGCCTCAGAATTGATGGGAGTGACATACAAATGAGAATTGAATATTTTTTGTCATTATATGCAGGGTCCGAAAGCAATTATTTTCCTAAAAACCAAGGAAAGGATTTGTTTTCGATTGACGCTTATGTACGCAAAATCCAGCGGCCTTGCCGCAAGTGGTAACACCGGTTCTCTTGAGATTACCGAAGTCAAGCGCTGACGGGCTGGGTTACAAATTGGATGTCTTGGCAAGGGAGATGCTCTCATTACTTGTGAGGCCAAATGAGGAGCTACTTCACTGAGAAGTAGCAGCTCCGGTCATAAGAACTGATAACGATTGGGGGAGCTTCGGACTTACCACATGCCCCGCCATATCCGCATCCAGTGACGCCTATGGGATGAGGATGATACGGAGGTCCGTCGGTACCATTGGGCCGTGTGAAGCCTGTTCGGACGGATAGAGGAGTTTTAAGTACACAGAAAGTAAATGCCATGCAATTAAAGCGCCGAAAGTGAGGAAGGCATTTGGCTGTTTTGGACTGACAATGGCATTAATTTTAATTTTTTTCTGTTTCGGATTTGATAGGAATAGCAGGGTTAATGAGGTAAATGTATCAATAAGAAACAATAAAATGGTAGGCAAATATGTTTTGCAAACTACTTATATTAGCAAAGAATCAAAAATTGAATTCAGGTTGCTTCAACTCACTCCGTTACTTGTCGCCCACTGCTTTCTAGCAGCTAGATGGATGGTACTTATTGTACAAATAATCGAAGCAAATATATTCCCAGGACCAATAACATCCAATGAATGCTACCTTCAATCAGTTACATCGTTTCTCTCGATGATTCTGCGGAAAACGGAACTGGTTTACTTTTAAAAACAGTTGCTTTCGGAATTCAATTTAAAGCATACAACGCATACGATAATATTGCCTGAAAAATCGGTACGGTAAGATGATCATGAATTAATCAGCGAATCGTTATTGGATCTGCGCTGTTGTGCAGTACCCTCTGGCTTTCAAGAAGCACATTAAAATTTTGAAATATCCATAGTTTTTAAGTTGGCAATAAAAATAAGTATCACACTTCTGGCACACAGGTGTGCAGTTTCGCGGTATTATTTCTAAGGTGCAAGTAGGTTGCCGACGCCATCTTAAGCGTTGTGTCATTCACGGTGGTATTGGTTCGTTCTCCCCAGGAATCCAGTATCAGACCAAACTTGTTATCAGCAACGTACGGTTTTCAAATGTTCTCAAAATGTGTTTTTTTTTGTTTTTGTTTTTTTTTTTGTTTTGTAAATTTATTTTGTCACTTTACTGGTATTGGTATAAGCGACATTTCTGGAGAACCTTAGAGTAACATTTTTCCAGACGCTGTAATGGAATGTTGCGCCATGTAGGAATGCATTATTTTATGTATACTTCCAACTGCAACAAGCGTTCGTTTATCTCCCTTGTGCGATAAAGTGGGCCGAATGCTCGTCTCTGAAATACTCTTACTAAGGATTGTTTTAATATAAGGAGACTTACAACTTTAGTTCTTTATTAATCCAATAATGCAAGTCGTTCGAGAAACTTATTTGCCTACTTTGTTATTATTCCTTATTGATTTGCTTAGCTTATTAACCCCCATATTCTAAACACTTTCGAAACCTATAAAAATACAAATGAAAGATACATGAATGCACTCGGGATTCGAACACCGGTTCTCTGCTCCCGAACCAAATGCCTTGGACGCTACGCCAGTGGCTCTTTCATTGCGCATCATTTCCCGTATGATTATGTAAGATTGAGGTCAAAAAAGTTTCTTTCCTCGATTACTAGGAAAACGTGCTTCTGCGGACCCCACATATTACGATCGAGAGTGCTCAGTTTCCAATTATCTAACGATCTTGTCAGTTTTAGTATTGCGTGTTATAAACATCACGGGTGCTTCTTGTCGAAAAGGGGGGGGGGAGGGAGGGAAGTGGGGGAGGATATTCATCCAAAATATCTTAAAGGCTTTTATTGTAGTTTGTACACAAGCGACGTGACAAATACGAGCCGAAACGGTTGGCCGTGAGTGAGACTTAAATATCAGTATCTTTAAAACAGTGGTTACACAAAATTTATAATGGTTAGAGGACAGATAAAACACAAGTATGGCCTGTTGTAGGCCGCTGTATTCCCGTTGGGCCAGCTACATAATCACTTTGCGATGATTTTTTATTTCCTTCTCGAAACTGCCCTAGTTCTAGCATTCACTCAGCACTGTACTTTTTACGCTTTTTGAATTCCTCTGGAATTCAGCTTAAAGTTTACTTGAGTTTCTCGATATCCGAGAATATTTATGAGTCACATAAGACGGCACCTATCATTGTCTTTTAGTTTCCGATTTTATACTCATTTACACCGATGTTGCGACGAGTAATTTCATTATTTTGCTTTGGCTCCTATTAGTACTTCGCAAACTCTTCACTACCAAACACGAATCAATGGTGTAGGTAAATACGTTTGCACGGTACACCAGTTTATATCTTTACACAAAGCTAACTCGTAACAATCACACGCATGCCCTTACACGGTTATGATGACGTTACAAACAAAACAAATACTGCGCGACAAACACATACGGATATGATCAGTCCATTGTGAGCTCATCCACTGTTTACGCATAATTAATCTCGTAGTTACTAGCGATTCACTTAGTACGGCCAAAGAGAAAATAGAAACTTTCACATAAAAACTGATAATGCATGTCTTAATCAAACACTACCTCTATTGTAAACTACGTGTTTAAAAGTACTACAGTACTGTACTGCATGTACACTCGACAGCAAAAAAAATGGTTCACGCCTGAATTCCAACGTGTAGGCTGCACCTGAATTTATGCAACCCACATAGCATATCTGTGTTGCACATCGTCGCAACCCTGCACAGTACAGTCGTTCAGATACACAATGGGTACCGCAAGAGACTACTAGAGAACACCGTGTGGGGCGGGGGATGCGTTGGAATAAGAATAAATCTACTGTTGTATAAACGCTTGCGTGTTGAATCAGTTTCTAGCTTTTAGAATGTTGTTAATGCTGTCTTTTGCCGTTCTCAACACTGGCTCTCTATTTACTTCGTGGCCCCCAGAAAGTGATTTAATAAAACTTGGAGCCAGTAAATAGATATCCTAGTGCCCACTTTGCCTGAGAATGTTCTTATAGCTGCAGCTTATAGCTCTGAGGAATTAGGAGATTGTCCGGGATTTCTAATCAAAAAACGGTTTTCCAAAATAGTTGAGTATATTCTGAAATTCACTGATAAAAACCACAAGTATCCCTACAACCTAACTAACAGAGCAGTTCAGAGTCTAATGCGCTGATGCAACTATAAATGTCCGAATTAAATGTTAAAAAAGAATGCTCGCCATAATTTGATGAAAATATTTCATCAAACGCCACGCTAAATTTTTGGTAGAATGTCTGTCCCGCGACGGCACGTGAAAAATACGACAATACGCAAACTGAAGCTAGATAATAAAAATCATTCCAGAATTAACACTTCACATGAAATGTTTTCATGGTTCCGCGTATCTCTAGTAACTTAATACGGCACCCGAGGCTGTTTGTAGCAGATACACTGATGCGACGCGACTACCGACACAGATGGCGTGTCATTCAGCGTCTGGAGAGAACTGGGGCCTTGCTTCCTCGCGCAGTGTTCTTATATATAAAGCCGCGGTGCGGACGGCTGAGGAATCGCCTGATCAAATCCGCTCTCCCGACTAGCCGCTGGGCTAGTAACGCACCACTTCAAGATACATAATAATTTATAGCTTCTTTGGCTGATGGCCGAAGAAGCTCTTAATTTAAACGTGCATTCAGCACGCAGGTAAGTATTGATAATAAAATTTTGACGTGGCTAAGTTAAATACTTTAGGCGAGAGAATTAATTTAATTGCCCTGCACGCACTAGATGAGCTCTGAACTGGCCCTGTTGAGATCCGCTATCGCTATAATTTTATAGGTATTAAAAAGAAACTTTACACATCTTCATAATCATAGCGGACCTCCAACCTATTTAAAGCTAAACAACCTAGCCTTATTTACTAGCCTACTTAATCTATCTTGCTTCCTTCAGTTTTGAGACGAAAACCAGAAAATCATGAATTTCCACTAAAGTCTTAATTTGTGAAATCCAAAGTACTGTTTTTATTAAATCATTATGAAAGATGAATCTAAATATAAATTTTGAAGTCTCTAGCTCTTTTCTGTTGCGCCAATGATTTTTCCAGAAAAACGTCCAAATCTCGGAAATGGCTGAAGTTATCGAACTGATATTTAACACACATTAATTTAGTATTATTTCTGACATGCTAGAAAAGTTTTAGTTCATTTGCTTGATTTTTAAGGTATTGCGCAACATTTATGACGTCAGAGCTAGTTACAGCAGACTGGCTGGCACATAATGGAAACTGATGTGAATTTACAACAGCGTGAGTAGGCTGCTTCCCTACATTACCCTCTACTTAAATTTTTTGTTTATGAATGTTAATGAATGAAAAAAAAAATTTATTTACAAAAAGGGAAGCAAGAGTACAGTTTAACTCCCTATGAAAAATCAAAATTGAAATATAAATCTGTAGAAACATTAAAGAAAACTGATTACCTACATTAATTATTTAAATTGTAGGCATATTCACTGCCCTTTTTAAACAATGTCATTACTCAAAATTTTAAGCAAAGTCAACGAAATATTTTGGCATACATATTGCCTTAGACAAACAAACACATACAAATTGAAAAATTATGAAAATCTTAGATCCATTAAATACATTCTTCCATACACAAATTCAAAGAAAATAACATGACACATAAACAGATGATTATCTCTTAGCAGTCTTTTCTAAACCTGAAAGAAAAGTTCACAAATAATTTTTACACACGTGGTTGTAGCCGCTTTGGCTGGCGTCCTACACTTCCATTCACAAGGGTAGAGGAGGGGAAGTTGCTATGGTGTGCGTCCTTCACGTTCTCTCTAAATTACACGGGGGAAAGGGGAGGGGTCACTGTGAGTTGTGTCCAAGTCACTCCACGCTTTCACGCAGCTACCAGGCTGCCATTATCTGGTTTGTCCTGTTGAACAAACAAAAAGAGTGCCTCAGACTCTGTTCACTTAATATCTATGGGTGGGTCACAATGAAATGGGGATATATACATTTTATCCTTTGTTATTTTGCTGGAACAAAGTTAACAGAACTTTTTCACTTTTACTCTCGTGGTTACTTAATTGTCATAAAATCGGTAAACAAATGGCTCGAAACGCCGTTAGTCACGTACTAGAGAAAATCTATGCTCAAGGCATACAATCATGAATCATATTTAATCTGAATTTACTATTTCTGGGCCGGAACACTGAACCAATGCTCTGTATATTCCTGAGAAATCGGCATCCTATTTACATAACTGACTCATCTTTGATTACTTTATTCTTAGAGATAGTATGAGTATGATTAGTGGTTGTGTTCTCAGCTTCCATGTACATGTGAGTAACTTTTGGTAATAGTACAGTTTTGAGTGTTCAAAACACACTACGTTTAGTTGACTACAAAATCCACTTATTGGTCCTCTGCTGTTGTCAGTTCCACATCTGCAATTAGGTACTTACTTACTTAGAAGTGTATTTATGCTGAGCTAAAATAATGTTTCACGCCTGTCAGTATGTTATTTATTCATTTTGCTAGTGTATGTACTTATTTAACACTCACTCTATTAATATTTAAAGCATAGGATAGCATATTTATTTCATATCTTTAGTGTATTGCAGCTGATCAGTTTGCTCACGTGGCAATCCATTTCCACTCGATCGGACGCTGAAACCTCAGGTAGTCTCTCTCAGACCTACCACTAAAGTGCATCAAGTAATTATGGACGAGCATAATGCTAAATTCCTTAAACCTATAGGACACCATGAGCTGCTCTGTCTCACCTAATGTAGGGTACCTATGGTCGCATTCACGCCTCCAACTCATAACCTCAATACGTGTAGGTGTATCCTGTCACACACTACACTAAAATAATGGCCAGCTCCAACCTTATAAATACTTCAGGGACGTGTCCTTCACGTCTCAACCACAAACACTGCCCAATTCCATTACACTGCCTTTCCTTGCTATACCAGGTGAGTTTATCCTTACAACTTATCTGCATATTTTTCATAACACTAAGCAATCTCTTTTATTATTTATTAGTTAGCTCTAATGCATACACTAGGTTTCACTACCACTTCAGATCCTGCTTGTACATGAATTCATACATCTTTTTAAATTATTGTTGGTGGACCATTTCCAATAAAACAACACTTTGTACTTACTATATTACCAGGGTACTATACATAATTGTTACTCAAGTACATTTTATATCTTAATTACGTCATACTTCTCTATTGTTTGTCACTATTAGGTTTGTCACATTAGGTATTTTTCTTCACTAATCGGTAGATAGAATGGTTACATAACTCATGGCTTGATAGCCATGACAGAAAATTTTAGTATTTGGAAAGAAAAGGTCGAAATTTTTGAGGACAGGAAAGAGGAAGAATGAGTGAGACCTGAAAGGGAAAGAAGATCTCACACAGCTGGGACTGCACAGCTGCCACACTGTGTAGAGGTTAAAGAACAACCTCCTCCCTACAGCATTCATTGGTTTAGTGCTGTAAAGAAGAGTTAGAAATTTTAGGTGGATAGAAAAGATGAAGAAGAGTGAGACCTGAAAGGGAAAGAAGATCTCACACAGCTGGGACTGCACAGCTGCCACACTGTGTAGAGGTTAAAGAACAACCTCCTCCCTACAGCATTCAGTGGCTACCTATGAATCTGCCAGGTCGATCTGAAAATACTTTATGATGCCTTTTTAGAACCTGTCTCAGTTCTTCCTTCTGATTGGCTGAAATCCTATCGATTTCCTGCAATTTAGTTTCTATTTTGTCTAAAATAATTGCTTCTTCTTCTTCTTCTGTATTCAGCTTATTGTTATTAAGAGTAACACCTTCGTCCCAATACCTCCTATTTTTCAGAACTCGTATAGGCAGCTCCCAAGTTCCATCATCAGTCACTACATGCTTATCACTAAAAGGTACTATAATTACTCCGGTTATTGGCAAGACCATTTTCAACTGGCTTCCTTCAAAGTCAACAACACTCTGATATTTTGACAAGAAATCTATGCCAATTAAAACCTCAATACTGAGATTGTTTACAATTAAACATGGATGATCAATTAAATTACCATTAATGTTAAAGGGTAGTAAAGCTTCTTGCTTTATCGTTTTTGAAACCTTGCCAGTAGCACCAATTATTCTTAGTCCTGATACCCTCATTACTGTAAGCTTGTCTTTACCAGGTAATGCATCAAAGAAGGACTGAGATATAGCACTCACCTCACTTCCACTGTCTAAGAGACAATGTACATTGATACCCAACATATTCACTATTATTATAGGGTGGCTTATTCTAGGTTGTACAGGTGGCTCCTCAAAATCATCTATTAGTTCCTTTTGGATTTGTCTCCAACTAAAGTGATCAACATCTGTCTTCATTACATTTAGGTCACTGTGTGTAGGGGTTTCCTGAATTACATTTTCAGCTGCTTTTTCCAGTCGGTCTATTAATTTTAAATTGAAACACCGCACGACTTCATTACATTTAGTTTGCTGAACATAACCCAAATTACTGTAGTCTGAGCGATTCTGCGCCTCCAGACCGGGCATAACATTAGTTGCAGCTAAACCACTTTCACCATTATCGTCGGTTTCCTTCTCAAGTGACAACTGGTCACAGCTACTGGGTTCATCGACCCCCAACAGCCTACCCTCTACATTCTCACTTATCTCCTGTCCTAAATCTATTAGTACATTATCAACATCCTGCACAGGCACTTTAGATAAGAGCACATCATCCTCATCGTAAATATAAGCATGAATTTCTTCTGCTTCTTCACCTGACAATTCAGTATTTTGTAGCTCATCCCTACTGTTACACTGCTGCGCCTTCTCTTTCTCTTCCCACTTAGAAAGCGTCTCTAACACGGTATCTATCAAATACTGTGAGTGATCTAATATTTCTGTTGTATCCTTAGATGCTACCGACACTTCATCCACATGTTCAGTTTGAGTATTCTGATCTGTCTTACCAATTCCCTTAACTACTGGCTTAGGAAAAGTAACCGCCTGGTGAGCGCCAGTGTCCTCATAGACGGGAACTAGTTTTCCTGCCTCGGCATACTACGGTTTCCTTTAGTTTCATTATAGTTAGCTGGCATAGCCTTACTTTCCGTACTGTTGTTTACATGCATATTTCTGTTTGGAACAAAATTATTATCCCTTGGACGCCATTGTTGGTTCTGATAATTATTTCCCCAATTCCTACCTCTCTTAGGATGGTGAACACCTACTGTTCTGATGTTTACATTGCCATTTTGCTCGTTCCTAAAATTACTATTATTATTATTGGCATTACGGTTATTACGTGCTTGCTCCTCATTGGCAGCAACACGTTCTACACGTTCCAAATATTCAATGAAACGATCCAGATTGTCTCTAGGGGCTGATATAATTCTAGTTTGCCAGTACCATGGCAGTTTAGCTTCCAGACCTAGTATAATCATTTCTGGTTTTAGCTTTTCCGCCAAATGTGACAAACGTGAAATCCATGACCTAGCAAACTCTTTAATTGATTCCTTGCCTGCATTGAAGCGTTTCCCACTCCAAAATTCTCTCAATACTTCATTTTGCTTATTGCTCGACCAATACTCATTAATAAAAGCTGTTTTAAATTCCGCTAATGTTTTACATTTCAACATAACATCAGCTGACCAACGCATGGCGTCACCTGCTAAATGGCTTCTAATAAATGAGATTTTCTCTCGCTCAGACCAAGTTGGTGGAATCACATCTTCAAAATCGTTCCAGAAATCTAGCGGGTGGATATTTTTATCTGGATCGAACCGCAAGAACTGCCGACACCCGATAAAAGCGGCGTTTGCAGCTACAACTTGTTGTACATTACCATTACCAGAAGTTACTGAAGCTACTTTACTTTCAATGTTAGCAATGTTAGTACTGATATTTTCTACTTTCGTTTCAACATTATCTACTCTTTGCACAATATGAGTAGTATCAGTTTTGATTGCTTCTACTTCTGCTTGACATATGTTTACTTTTATATTAACATCTTTAAATCTATCTGAGCACAGTTCAGACTCCGCCTCGATCTTTTCTGTTAACTTGTGCTCCAGCTTCGCATCTTCCATTTGGAAGTCTTTGCGAACCTCAGCAACTTCGGATTTAACTGTTTTATACATTTCAGAAAACTGTTGAGCAACCTTTTTCTTAATATCCTCATGATTGCAATCAATTTTATAGTTCAAACTGTCTAGATCCTCTTTCAACTTATTGCAACCAGCCTTGAAGGTATCGTCCATTACCTCCAACCGCTTATTAAAACTTGTTTGGCTGGCCACAATCTCAGACTTTAATTCAGCTGTCATTCTAGCATTACTGGCTGACATTTTTGCATTACTGGCAGCTATTGCTTGTAATATAACATTTAGATCAACAGCCCCAGCATCTTTGGTTTGCTCACTAGCTGGCTTTTTATCACACTCAGGTGACGAAAAACTAGCTCCAATACCAGAATCATCAAAACTAAATGAAACTTCTGATTGATTAGTCATATCTAACTGCTCCTTCTTAAACTCTACCATCTCTGATGACTGTTTCATTTTTAATTCATCAGAGAAACTATCATCCAATAAATTTACAATTTCTACTTTCTGCTTCACTACAGGGGTCTCTATTATTGAATCATTGCCCCTTCGCACACTACTGTCAGGAGACAATACTTCATATTTCACTTTAACATTACTACTTTCATGCATATTTACACTCGAACCGTTGTCTGGATTTACAGTTCCCTCAACAGACATAGGTTCTGATATAAGTTTAACCTCAGTTTCTTTTGGCGGTTCCATCGCCGACAGTCTTTTAGTGCAGGTTAGTAAAATTTTTAACAGCTTTTCACTTAACTTAGTTCCTTCTGCACGACGTATGGCGTTGCCGGCGCGTCGTACCAGGATTCCTGATGCGACGTGGCACGTTGAACTGCAGACGGCTCTCCGACGGCTGTTGTGTGTTTGCGTGGCCCGCAATTGCAGGCTCTGCGTCGGCTGCTCCAGCGGACGACTGCGGTACGGCGAAACTGGCTTCTCGCGATGCTGGCAGCACCGCTAGACTCAGTGCCAGCTCCGTCAATCCAGATGCGTTGTTAATCCAATTGCGTCGTCCACATGCACACGTAACACTTTCACTGTTTTATACTCAGTTGCGTGTCGCATTCCACTCGCGAATCCGAATAGTTAAAAATCACTTTCACTTAGTTGATTTCCCGGCCGATGCACCATATGTGGGGCGGCGGATGCGTTGGAATAAGAATAAATCTACTGTTGTATAAACGCTTGCGTGTTGAATCAGTTTCTAGCTTTTAGAATGTTGTTAATGCTGTCTTTTGCCGTTCTCAACACTGGCTCTCTATTTACTTCGTGGCCCCCAGAAAGTGATTTAATAAAACTTGGAGCCAGTAAATAGATATCCTAGTGCCCACTTTGCCTGAGAATGTTCTTATAGCTGCAGCTTATAGCTCTGAGGAATTAGGAGATTGTCCGGGATTTCTAATCAAAAAACGGTTTTCCAAAATAGTTGAGTATATTCTGAAATTCACTGATAAAAACCACAAGTATCCCTACAACCTAACTAACAGAGCAGTTCAGAGTCTAATGCGCTGATGCAACTATAAATGTCCGAATTAAATGTTAAAAAAGAATGCTCGCCATAATTTGATGAAAATATTTCATCAAACGCCACGCTAAATTTTTGGTAGAATGTCTGTCCCGCGACGGCACGTGAAAAATACGACAATACGCAAACTGAAGCTAGATAATAAAAATCATTCCAGAATTAACACTTCACATGAAATGTTTTCATGGTTCCGCGTATCTCTAGTAACTTAATACGGCACCCGAGGCTGTTTGTAGCAGATACACTGATGCGACGCGACTACCGACACAGATGGCGTGTCATTCAGCGTCTGGAGAGAACTGGGGCCTTGCTTCCTCGCGCAGTGTTCTTATATATAAAGCCGCGGTGCGGACGGCTGAGGAATCGCCTGATCAAATCCGCTCTCCCGACTAGCCGCTGGGCTAGTAACGCACCACTTCAAGATACATAATAATTTATAGCTTCTTTGGCTGATGGCCGAAGAAGCTCTTAATTTAAACGTGCATTCAGCACGCAGGTAAGTATTGATAATAAAATTTTGACGTGGCTAAGTTAAATACTTTAGGCGAGAGAATTAATTTAATTGCCCTGCACGCACTAGATGAGCTCTGAACTGGCCCTGTTGAGATCCGCTATCGCTATAATTTTATAGGTATTAAAAAGAAACTTTACACATCTTCATAATCATAGCGGACCTCCAACCTATTTAAAGCTAAACAACCTAGCCTTATTTACTAGCCTACTTAATCTATCTTGCTTCCTTCAGTTTTGAGACGAAAACCAGAAAATCATGAATTTCCACTAAAGTCTTAATTTGTGAAATCCAAAGTACTGTTTTTATTAAATCATTATGAAAGATGAATCTAAATATAAATTTTGAAGTCTCTAGCTCTTTTCTGTTGCGCCAATGATTTTTCCAGAAAAACGTCCAAATCTCGGAAATGGCTGAAGTTATCGAACTGATATTTAACACACATTAATTTAGTATTATTTCTGACATGCTAGAAAAGTTTTAGTTCATTTGCTTGATTTTTAAGGTATTGCGCAACATTTATGACGTCAGAGCTAGTTACAGCAGACTGGCTGGCACATAATGGAAACTGATGTGAATTTACAACAGCGTGAGTAGGCTGCTTCCCTACAACCGGTCTTTGTGACAGCCGTCCAGATGTAAAGTAACACCACGATAGTACAGAAGAGATCAGACAGTCCTTAACGTTTGTAAACTAAACTTAATTACAATAAGTGTCCTTTCAAACGTTATCGGACAACTAATTTTGTCACATAAATCGTTCAGTAATCCTTAGGCACAATTAAATATTTGAGACAGTATTTGGATTTATAAAGTTGTATGGCAATTGGAAACAAGTTCTTTGCTGTCTAAAAGGTTTACCCAACACATGCTGAACGTCGTTCATCGTTCAACGGGGAGTGGTTTCGCATCAACTTTATGTAATACTAAGCAGATAAAAGACAACGTGACTAACGGCGGCAAGCACTCTACGGAAATCCCAACATTAACAGCGAATCACAAGTAATATCATTGTTGACATTACTCATCAACGGTTACTCGTACACAAAGTTGTACTTTAAATGACATGACCAACGTCTTCGTTCTGGATCCGGATGCAAACACAGAACGTAAAGCCATTGTTAACCAAGCAAAGCTTTGTGCCTTATCGAGACTCGATCACTAGGCAGAAAGAGACGTCAAATATTTACGTTTTCACCAGTTTCAGTTATCAATTCCCAACTTGAACGTAAATGACGGTAATATTTGTACGAAACCAGGAACCCTAACATGACAATTACCTTATTGGTAATTAACCTCGAAAGACGTTGTATATTGTTGCATTGTCAAGGAACAAAGGATGCACATGTTTAAAATTGAAATGCCATCATGTAATGCTGGTGACAAGGATGCGAACCCAGCACCTAATCGGATTGTCGAATAACTACGTAAAAGCAGAATGTAGATATCACAGTTTGTCAGCAGTAGTGAGGTTGGAACCTTAAATGACGACTGAAGTTGTATTGCCTGACCGGGATTCGAACACGGTGCCTACCGCCGTCGTTGTCTAACCAGGAACAGACGAGAAATGCCCAGTGTTGGTCCACCATTAGCGAGATGTGCGCACGTTTATTTAGAAATAATGGGACGGAAACGTCTATGCTGACTGAGAGTCGAACGCCGCACACATGGTTATGAAGACACGTTAATAATCAAATTCTTATTCAGTAGTAGCCAGGAGTAGCATGTTTAGATGCAAACCTTAAGGCCTTTCTCATCCCTAGCAACGTGTTGCCTAATATCTGCGATATCATGGTGTTAATTTACAAGTGGATTGACTGCCATAAAGAACAATGTTCTCTAGTAGTCGTGTATCATTGAGATGTAAATGAAGTGTCTCAGCAGAAAGTAATTTCCGTCGTGCAGCACGTATTGTCTCAGGGACACTGAGTACATGTTATAAGTGCACAAAACGTGTATTATATACTACGTATATACTATTATTTGGAGAAGCTACCGCCAAAGTTGTTTACTTTTACATCCCGCTTAGTTGTCGTGGTTGAATACACGTTTCCTTGGGGCTACATCTAATGCATAGCCCTTACAAGAAAGAATAGTTTCCTGCGTCATGCTATTGCTAGCTAGGTGAAATATTTTGTGGTAGCTGTGTTTAAAATGAATGCATTTCAGAACGTATTGTCCGCCAAATAATTGAATTAATCGTCAACTGTAGGTGTGCCTGCACATGTTGTAGCATAATAGCTGTAGCTGCGTTAGTTTATACTACAGACTTGGGTAGGTTAGGTGTAACTTTTGATCCTTCAAGGGGTGACCGTGGCCTTGCGTCCCGGGTCTGTACTATCCGCGGCTCGCGAGCTACGGGCCAGCCAGGCTGGCCGAGGAGAGCGGAAGAGAGCGAGCTGGCGGTGGCGTTGGTGGGCCAACAGCCCGGGACGAGCTAGCACGGCTGCGCCGCATGCCTCTGCCTCTGCCGCTCCGTTTAACGTAAATATGTTCACCTCCACTCCTGGCACCAGTATAAGAGCGGCAAGCAAAAATACAAATCAGGCTGTCTGCCGTAATGGCTCACTGGGAGAGGTCTATTCGAGATAGAGTTGTCGCTCTCAATGAAGAAGGAGGATGTTCCATCAGAGAAGGTGGCAGACGGTATGGCGTACCACATGCCACTGCAGCGTGATGGTGGAGGATCTGCCTTGAAAGAGGCACGACCAACAGGGCTCCTGGCTCAGGCAGGAAGAGAGTGGGTTCAGAGCAGGAAGACAGGGACCTAGTGTCTAGGAGCAGAGAAAATCCCTTTCTGAACGCGAAGCAGTTGCGGCGGGAGAGCAGCTTCCCCGGCTCCAGTGGCACGATTGGCCGAAGGCTGAGGGACGCTGGACTGCATGCACGACGATCCGCCGTGAAACAAGAGCTCAGCGGAGACAACGTTTTATAGCAGCTAGCATTTGCGGAGCTCCATCTGAGGGCGCCGAGGGACAACGTCATTTTCACCGATGAGAAGGTGTTTTCCACCAGTAATGACGGTCCACGAATCATTTACAGGCCGCAAGGCTCTCGCCATCGGCGCGAATATGTAACCACGAAGAGAAGAAGTGGCCAGCTATCTGTTACCTGCTGGGTTTGGATTTCTGCGAGAGAGGCGGAAATTCTTCACAGGACAGAAGGAACTCTGGACAGCGTGTAGTATGCCCATATGGAAAATGTAATGCTTCCGTCAGTGAGAATGCTATACGCAGAAGGGGACGTCACATTGCAAGAGGACCATTCTCCCATCCACAAGTCAGCATTTGTTCAGCAGCGGCTCTCCATGATTGGCGTCAGCGTCATGGACTGGCCGCCACGGGCGGCTGATATGAACCCCATGGAAAACATGTGGGCTGAGGTCACCAGAACGTTAACAGAGAACTGACCACGAAACCAACCAACTACTGCGGACGCTCTTTGGGACTGCGTCCTGGAAGCCTGGGAGGAAGTTCCTTCTTCAGGCTGTTACGTCCGACGGTTTATACCTTCAATGCCATGACGCATGATAGAAGTACAAAATAATGAAGGATCCTGGATAAAATATTAGAGTCCTTAAAATGTCTTCTTATGTCTTCTTTTTCGTCATTTTTCCTCATTGGGAGTTAGTGGAAGATCGCGTGGCAACAGAAAAGATACAATATGGGTTAGTTTTCCTTTGAGTTACCTTTTTAATTCAAGTGGGTTTCTTTTGAATATACAGTTTGTTAAATATTCTATTTTGATTTCATTTATACCCTGTCTAGATACTTACAAACTAATCAGCGTAGATGGATTCTGTCACAGCAGTTTTTGTTATATCAAATACATCTCTCTCTTCCCCTCCATCCATGAATACACCCTCCATTCTCCATACAATACGGAAACGATTTCATATTATGTTTACTCGTTGTTAATATCTCCGCTATTCTCTCTCACGCTCTCTCTCTGACACTATCGCCGCAAGTGCCCTTCTATTCCATTCCCCCAAAACTTTATAAACAAATCTAGCCGTTTCTATGACGCTACATTTTCTCTTTTAATTGCTGCTGTCTTTACTCTCTATCATTCCTGTCAACACCTATGAAACCGTATTCTTTGATCTCCCCTTCCCTATAACCCATTATTTGTTCTGAAAACTGTCCTTCCTTATCTCTCGGTCCTAAGATAAAACGAACTGTGGCACACATCTATGTAAGCAATACTTTGCAAGCATTTCACGCTTATATTTTGCACTTCTGCACTTCTTTCCATTCCAGATCCCGCCCTCCTTCCTGTTACCCGTCCGTTGACATCTGCGTCTAAATGAATACTCTGCAATTCATAATTATGTGCTTGGCAGGGGGTTCTGTGGTCTGGTGGATTAATCTTGTATTTATGTGTAAAATGTGTAGGTTCACATCTCACGTCAGGCGTAGATTTTTAACACACACAAGTAACTCTCCTTCAGCCCTAGTGACGCCAAGTGCAGAACGCCAGTAAGCTCCGTAGTTCAATACCCGCAATAAAGATAACATCCCTTCGCTGCCGACTGGGGCAGAGAGGTCTTCGTTTGAGCTGTGACAGATGGAGAAACCCTCGAAGGCACAAACTCTGTCACCAGCAAGCCATTGTAAACTAGAAAACATATTTCATTTAATGAATCAATGGCCATGTAAGTTTACAAGGCTCTTACTTTATTTGAAACTGAGACGTTGAAAATTGTGGTGCTGGACTGGGATTCGAATTCGATTTCACTGTGTTCCCCAAGATTGCAAACTCTTCTAGGCCTCCTCGAAAGGCACCTATCTGGTTTCGAATCCTGATCAGCACGAAATATTCATTATTTCATTTGAAGCCCTAGCATATGCACTCTGAACTACTAGTGAAAAACAGTTGCATTTTCAACGTCTCTTGGTGCGTTGTCAGCTGTAAAGTGTTCGTTTCAGTTCACAGCCACATGATGAGCTTTTTATCACAACATTACAAGATCAAAAGTTTTCATACATCTTTTCAAGTTCAAACATTCCTCTCCATCCTACTGGCGAAAACGGATTTGGCTTTGACGTTGTGTTCGTTGTGATCACCAACGACGATATGTTGTGGATTCAACTTCTAGCCAGCAGAGTATTTTCCATCACATCATTAAAAGTACGAACATGCCACTCCTAGCTACTATTGGAAAAGACTTTGATAGTTAAAGTGACTTCATAACCACGTGTGTGGTGTTTGAATTTCATTCAGCACAGAACTTTGCGTCGCCTGATGTCTAACTAAACATGCGCTCATTTCACTACTGGTGAACCAACAATAGCTATTTATCGTCTGTTCCTGGCTAGAAAACGACGGCGCTAGATGCTGGGTTCGAATCCCTGTCAGGCAAAAACAATTCTATCGTCATTTAAGGTTCCAATATCTCGCTATTGGTGAAAACATTTGATATATAACATCTGATTTTACGTACTTCGTTAACAATCCGATTAGGTGCCAGGTTCGCATCGCTGTCACAAGCTTTACATGATGGCATTTCAATTTTAAACATGAGCATACCTTGTTCCTTGTGAATGAAACCATATTAAACGTCGTTGGGGGTAGTTCCCAGGAAGGTAACTGTTATGACAGGATTCGCAGTTCAGTACAAACATTTTCGTCATTTATTTCAGGATCTGAATTGATAACTGATACTGGTGCAAACGTCTATACTTCACGCCTCTTTATGCCTAGTGATCGGGTCTCAATAAGGCACAAACAAAGCTTAGCTTAGTTAGCAATGGCTATAGCTGCTGGGTTTGAATCCAGGTCCAGAACGACGACGTTGGTCATGTCATTTAAAGTTCAAATTTGAGTACACGTAGCTGTTGTGTTACGAGAACAATGATATTGCTGGTGATTCGCTGTTAATGTTGAGATTTCCGTAGAGTGCTTCTTGCCGTTAATCGTGTTTTTTTACTGGTTCGTCCAATGTCCAGTTTCCAGAGCCACTCGCCGTTGAGCGACGTTCAGCACGTGGATGGAAAACCTTTTCGAGAGGGAAAAATATTTTTCCAATTGCCGTACAGCTTTGTAACTCCATATATTGTCTCAAGTATTTAATTTTGACTAAAGATTACTGTACGATATATGTAAAATAATCCGATTTCTCAGATATTTCGGAATGTCACTTGTTGTAATTAAGGTTAGTTTATGAGTTTTATGGGGTGTATCATCGCTAAGAGCGTGTTTTGTAATATGTTTTGTATGACGGTATTATTTGACGCTTAGACTGACTGCCATAAAGACCATTGGTCTCTAGTAGTCTCTTGCAGTACCCACCGTGTGTAGTCAAACGACTGTACCCCACGGGGTTTTGGTGTTTTAGAGGACCTGCAACACAGCTACGTTATTTTGGTTGTTTTTGGCAGTGACCCACTTCTGTTTCTGTCAAGTGTACCTGTATTGTAAATACGAAAACTTTGTTGTAATTACTTTTCGGTTATATTTATAACGTATTATGCTGGTCGAGCAACAGCTATGAAGTGTTCTTGTAATAGATCCAGGAAGGATGGTGATGATGAGAGCAGTGTCCTGGTTTCCATTGTCGTGTGTTTTGTGTGTGTGTGTGTGTGTGTGTGTGTGTGTGTGTGTGTGTGTGTGTGTGTGTGTTTGTTTGTTTAGTTATATATTTATAAGCACAATCTAGTGAATGTTTGAGGTCTCAGATGGAAACGTAACATCATCGATGAAGAGACGATGCCACATTAAACTTCATGATGGAAATTAATGGTGTTCCTAAGGGAGGTGGCAGGTTCAGACTGACTGAACCAGCATTCATAACCAACTAAGATTGCGACTGTAAATGCACATATTTGTATGTATGATAATAACGTTTTACGATAACTACCTCACGTAATTATTGAAAGGTCTCTGTTGGATTCCTTTCATGTTTAATTTCTTAAATCTGTTGTCATTTATGGAGTAAATTCCTCTCCTAAATTTACTGTGGCGTTTCTGACTATCTGGGAGGAGACTGAGTAGTGGAACGTGTTACTTTTACACATAAACAAGAACGATCTGTCACACTACTACACTTTAAAACACAGTTTATATGTAATTCATGTCACACAGTCTCATACGGAACCTATATCCGCTTTCTTTTATATACTGTATATGATAAGATACTGTCATCCCCCTTCCCTTCTGTGTGAGAGTATGAATGAGCAAATGTATTTGTAGTTGCATGCTTGAGGGTAGCAGACAAGCTTGTCTGCTAGAGAACAGTAGGACCAACGTCGGAACAGGTAGCTACGCTTCCTAAAAGCAAAGAGGTTTCTATCCTTAGTATGGTTCTGTCCGTCCGTTGTCATGTTGGTATAGGAAGCTGCCCCTCTGGCCACTTCCGTTTGTCTTTGTGAGCCACCCTCAGGAACCACGCTCGGCAGTAGGCTGTTGCAGTGTGGCCGTGGCGAGCGTCTGAAGTGGTAAGATCTCCGGTTAAGCGCGTGTCTGTTAAGCCCGTAGGACAATGGATTTCTTAAGTTCAGCCTAACTGAAAATTTAATCACCCTTATTTCGGGTTTAGGTCTAAAATATCCGATGTTATCTTAAATTGCAGCGCAGTATTATTCTCGTGTGAAGTTCAGATTAGTTTCCGGTAGTTGCTTTGTTACTACTTTGTGAGTAAAGTGGAACTACGTGTTGATCAGTAACTCTAACTAAGATCAATCTTAAATGCGAATGCTTGTGTGATTATAACGTCTTGACTATATTTTCAATATAGCAACTTTTCTTTATGTTCAGCCCACGTGGGGTGTACTTTGCGAGACCACTACCACGTGCTTATATAACTGTTTGACCCATCAGGTTAATAGTAAGACGTTAGTAACAAAGTTCAAGGTTTTGCTTTTGTCAATTGCTTTTCGATCTAATGTATTTTAATTATCAAAATTATTGTGGAGTTGTACGCTTTGTGTAAACCAAGTTGACCACGTGGAGCATGTGGTGTAATCATCAAAGTAGCCCTTAGCTATTCTTTTTGCGAAGACTTCACAAAGAGTTAATATGAATTTAGTATACCAGTGTGTGGTAATTACATGACGGACAGGATTGTGGTATGAACGTAATTTCTTTGGGTAAAAAAAAACTGAATCTGTTGGTTGTGGTTAATTTCTTCTTGCTTATGTTTCAATGTTCTTCGTGAGTTATTTTATGAATGCAGTGTCGTATGCAGTCTCCCAATCTTGGCTCCATATTTTATGTGTTCCGTAAGATTACAATCTCACATTTTTCAATCGTAAATAAGGCACCAGCTCAGTTATAACTCACGTATCATATGCTGAAATTTCAATGAACAATCTTAAAATAAATTTCCAAATGTAAACTGATTTCTTTCTTTTTATTTAAATTCTCTTTATATATATATATATATATATATATATATATATATATATATATATATATATATATATATATTACCGGTTTTGTATGACTATTAAAAGATTATCATTAATGTTAGTCTGCTTGGTAAACCTAGACTAAATATCTGATGAAACAGTTGCCCAGTAATCCACGGTTAACGTCCCCAGACAGATCCCAGCTTTTAACCCGCTTTTATTCTACTATTAGCACCCGATTTCAGCATAGCACAATTCATGTAGCAATATTACACATGGCGACCCTGTTCTGTGATTCCGCTAGACTCTGGAATCTCTGAGACGTTAGATTGCAAGCGTTGTATAATCTTAATTTTTTTTTCCTTACAGCGCTCAAACAACCTCTGCGTTGTTTCTGAGGAGACTTTCTAAAGAATCACTGCGTTGTTGAGCGGCGTTGTGTTGTTTGTCTTGTTGTTTTGTTTTCTATATTTGTGTGTTTTATATGTGTGTGTGGTTTTTTTTTCTCGCTTGTAAATTCCACTGTTTCGATCAAAGATAAAAATTTGTTTTGCGTGTGAAAAAGTGAGTACTAGGTTGGGTACCTTTCGTGTAACTGTCGAAATTTTTGGGGGATACATTTACTGTGATTAGTGTGTTGCGTACTGGGTATAAACTGAACGAATGCAGACACGTAACCAAACTAAAAGTAAGCGGTCCGACAACTTAAGCAACATGGACCAAGGGGATAATTTGATTTCGAATGTTAACGCGTCGGGCGGTTCCGAAAATGCAATGGGAAATACTTCAGACGAAATGCAGAACAGCACGAATGGGCTCACATCAGAGCCACAAATTAATTTGCCTCCTACTAACCAAAATGATTTGGCAGAACTCATGAAAGCCTTATTGCAACAAAATAAAGAAAACGCACAGAAATCAGAAAAATCGTTCCGAGAACAAAAAGAATCATCCGAAAAATCGATCCGCGAGCTAGGGGAACAAATGACGCAGAAATCTGAAAAATCAATCCGAGAGCTAGGCGATCAAATGATGCAGAAATCTGAAAAATCGATCCGCGAGCTAGGCGAACAAATAGACGAAAAACTAATCCGGCAGACAAATAAAGTCGACAAGTCGATGCAGAGAGTGTCCGATGATATCTCACAAAGAATAAACAATCTGGCAAGTGAAAAAAAAAGTGATATTATGAAAGAATTAGGCCGTACATCTGAACAAATCGATGATCGTCTGCAAGCCTTAGAACAGAGCAAGCGGAGTCGTGATGCCGAATCTAAAGAAAGCGAAAAACGGCTACTTAGGAATTTCCAAGAGCTGAGGGAAGAATGCCAAAGGGAATATCAGCAGGTACTCTCGAGGGTCCAAGAGGCAGAAACGCATTGTCCCACGTCCGTTAGCAACACAATAGCGGACAACAGTTTAGCGATCCACGCGTTGGAACAGCAAGTACAACAATTGAAGCAGACTGGGGCGGAGGACAAGAGACAAATAGATGATAAGATTGCGGCATTAGCGGACATTGTAGGCACGATGAAGCTGACGGAAAGCGAGAACAATACTACACCGGTAGCGGCCGCAGAGACCGAAGAAGTGCGTTCGCTTCTGAGATTTCGGAAGGGACAATTCGAAGTGAATAGGCAACACAAGGCTGTAACAGGCGAATTACAAGAACGCGTGGCGCATCTGGAAAACCGCATGGCGTGTGATTCCGAACTCGCCAATAGCACTAAAAATAGCCGTACGAACAGTGCAGAGAGGGACTCCGGCCACGAGGGAGATTTTGACGACAGGAAAGAATGTAATTTGAGGGGCAGACATGAGAAAAATAGAAACATTCGAGGGCCTCGACAGGAGGAAATGCGGGGATTTGATTTCAAACATTTCCTTACGGTAAGAAAGTTTGAGATATTCCGAAATTCGCAAAAAGGAATACATCCACGAGCATGGCTCGAGCAATTTGAGTTCTGTCTTCCTCCCGACTGGGCAAGTTCACATAAGATAGAATATATGTGTGGCTATTTGGAAGGCGAACCGGCGATTCGCATGAGGTCGGCAGCGCGTCACTGCAACTCCACTCGGGAGTTTCGACAAGCCTTTCTCTCCGCCTATTGGTCGGAAGCGGCACAAGGTAGGGTCAAACATGGCATAATTATGCTGCCAAATTAGAACCAGTCTGGTTTCGGCAGCCCTGCACGCCTATTCGACCACATGCTGCAGGCAAATCAATTTTTATACGATCCATACGGGCCTGCGGAACTAATTAGGATATGCATCACCAAATTGCCGATGCACTTGCGGCACGTCATTCTTGCGGGACGATGCAAAGAGGACGTGGAAACGTTTAAAACACTTCTCCAAGAGTTGGAATATAATACAGCAGAATGCCCGCCTAATCAGGCACATAGTTATTACGGGGCACAGCAGCGCGACCGCAGTCGTGGCCGTATTACTAATCAACGGCGTGACTGGTCGTCGCGACGCGAACGGAACAACAATCGGGACAGGCCGTATAGAAACTGGGGTAACAGTCGCGAACACAGGTGGAACAACGGAAATGATCGAGGACATGGACAAGATCGTGAACGCTACAGGTACGGCAACCAGAATCGATATCACGGTGAACACGGTGGGAATAGGACTGTAGGCGGAGCACCTCATGATGTGGAAATTCGGCCGGCTAACCCTAGACATAATCCAGCAAATAGAAATGAGCAAAACCGGCAATGACTAACGATCAGCGCAGAAGGCGCCCAATCGGAACAAATGAGCGACATGGCAAATGTGTAGAAAGGACAGTGGGGAGTAGGGAGGACGGTGGAGAGAATGAATTGATTAGTTTAAATTTGTGACATGCATTTTGAATAATATGTTGGTAAAAATTAATGATAAAGATGTTTTTATGTGATTGATTGAAGTGATGTTGTTAATTTGTTTTCTTTCCTTGTGCTATTAGGATTTAGTTTGATTCAAACGTAAAGATAAAAGGTTTCCTTGTGAACGAGTGAAATGCTGTTTTTTTTTGTGTGTGTAAATTGAAAAGAGCCGCTCCTGAGAGAAGCAAGATCTGTGTTGAATTAATGCAAAAACTCAGGGGAATATCCGATCTGTGGGTATTATGGGTCTGGCAAACCCAGGTCCCCAGCTGTTAGTAGCCTTGTTTCCGATTTTCTGCTTTCAGTGCTACTATCTATCTATTACTATTCTATATCTGTCAGTATAAACGAGGATCTCTTACTATAGTATGCGTGCTGTATGAATATTTTAAGATAGGAGAACTCTGAGAAAGGAATGAGTAAGTTTGGAATCTTGAAAACAGGATGCGATAATACGATTGTTTAACCATTGGCTTCCCAATATGCGATAATATGTTAATATTGATGATATATGTCTTTTTTGCTCTTTATAGCTGAGTACGTAAAGTGCTGTCTGTGGATTTCGTAAGTATATTGATTCCCTTCAAGGTAAAAGAAGAATTGTGGTTTGTGTAATTTACGTGGCTCTGAAATATTATTGTGATAGTCAAATACGAGCAGCTTTTCAGCAAATGGAGAGTGGAACGGAAATATGGATCCTTTTTGTAGTCTTGATTGATGTTGAGCCAAAGCCTAAAAAAAATTATTCTGCGTTAATACTTGTCCTAGAGAAGCGACGTTTATGTGTTTTGCTGATGCTGTGAGCATTACAGCTTACTGTTTTCGCTGGTGCGGGATGCACTGCAGCCTATATGATTTTTACTGAGGAAATTTCCCTCTTGAAGGCAGAGGATGATTAAATAATTTTGATTATGGGAACGAAGGAATGCTTGGTTTAAGGTAATAAGGATGAAGCAAAACATTTGTCATTTAAACTACAGGAGGATTCGGATCTTTTGTGTCTGTTGTGAGTTCAACATGTTAAGATGAAACTGTTTTACAGAATAGAGGTGACCACAATTTTGCCATTCATGAGAAATGAGTCCAGAATAACCACCACAGGCGAAATAACTGATTTGGAAGCGAAAGGTAACTTAAAGAAGGGACGAAATGGGTAAGAAAAGGTAGTATAACCTGTATAATTAAAATATTTGTACCCTTCTCAGAGCCATCTGTGTGATTAATTCTTGTGATAACGTAATTTTAGATGAAATTTTCTTACTTTTTTATGTGTGAATATATGAGTATGATAAATGTACAATTGCGAGTCTCTTATCAGGTGTGTCAACTGGTATAAATGTTTTGGCGTGTAAATAACCATTGTTCTTTTTACTGTGTATGTTTAAGGAAAGTTTCTCCATATTTATCATGTGACAAGACGTATGCCGCGAGCGTCAAGAAGAGGACGAATTAGAACAATGTTGTAGTGGTATATACACGGTGTTGAAATAGCATTGAAGTAGCTTATTGGCTTAACTAGTAGTGGATAGAAGTAGAATATTGAGTAATGCATGTTTATGGGTAGTTAGTTTGTAGAATAGACAATAGGTGTGCATGTATGTGTGTGTAAATAACATGTGAACCCTATGCTGTCCTGACCTATACTTGCACAAGACATAATCCTATTCATTTTAGTGAATTAATAAGTAGCATTTGATTTATTAAAACGTAAGTGAACCACATTAGTGATGTGGATTTAAATATTATATTGTCAGTTCATTTAATTCTTATTTTTTTGCATTGTAAAGTCATTTCATTTTTATTCTTTTACATTGTCAAGTCATTTAAATTTTATTTTATATTGTCGATTCATCTAATTTAAAAAAAAATTAAGTCTCACGTTTGTTCTTAAAAATTGTGAAAGACAATACTAAGTGGTATTATGTATGACATTGTGTAATCACATAACTACGATAAAAAAATTTTCTGTGAATGCAGTTGAGAACGTGAAAGCGAACCGGCAAAACTCTTACGAGACAGCGGGAGCAGCCGGACTAGTTGTAAACTGGCGGGTTTCCCAGCGGGGGACGGTGTCAACCGGGCCACTTCGGGAGCGCGGTCGACCACAAAAGAAGGGCATGCGGCAGACACTTTCCCTTGCACCTGGAGCTAATGGGCGGCCGCCCCGTGCGACCCGGCCTGAAGGCGACGACCTGAGATGGGCGAGCGGTCCATCGCGCGGAAATCCATCTGCTGGCAACGCACCACACGCACGCGACCGTGACGAGACGGCCGCGGAGAAACAACACAAGGGGCGTGGAGCCTTTTGACAGGTACTGTCCAGAGAAACTGGCAGACTTCAACGACGCCTATCAACATTTCCTGATGGATGCCTACTGCCAAGCGACAGTAAATCATGGTTCGATGTTCTCTGGTCGCTAAGGGTGGCACAAAAGAAGAGCCATTAAGTGTCATCCTTGCCCAGGAATATCAAACCGGCGAGTCAATTGAGGATAACTCAAGAATGTAACAACACAAAGGGCGTGGAGCCTTTTGACACATACTGTCCAGAGAAACTGGCAGACTTCAACGACGCCTATCAACATCTCCTGACGGATGCCCACTGTCAAGCGACAGTAAATCATGGTTCGATGTTCTCTGGTCGCTAAGGGTGGCACAAAAGAAGAGCCATTAAGTGTCATCCTTGCCCAGGAATATCAACCTGGCGTGTCAATCGAGGATACCGCACGAATTTGACAACACAAACATGGAACCAAATCGAGATGTACGTGACACAGACCACCAAGAGAAACTTCATGAGAGGGCAGAGACGGCGGGATTGCACGCAACAGATGGACAAAAATCCCTACTGACAGCTGCGGCGACGCACCCCCTTCCCCTCCCCTTATATTGTGCCCCGGGACAGTGGAACTAGTGAGTGTATCAGTGAACAGTGATTATACGGTTCTTAGTTCAATGCATATACGTATGTTTCTGTCACAGAAACTTTGACTCGTGTGTTTTGCAGGGATTCGATTTATTGGTGTTTGCTAGACTGACTCTTGTATTTTGCAGGTGTTCTATTTATTAATTTTTTTTAGACTTTGACTCTCATATTTTGCAGGTGTTCTATTTATTACTTTTTTTTTTAGACTTTGACTCTCATACTTTGCAGGTGTTCTATTTATTGGTTATTTTAGACTTTGACTCTTGTATTTTGCAGGTGTTTTATTTATTGGTGTTTTTTATTAGATATTGACTATTGTACTGTTTTATTGATCAATGTTTGTTCTTGTGTGATGTATTAGATTTGTGTTATTTTGTTTCGTAAATTCATTCATGTGGCATTGCTTCGTTTATCAGTCAGATTGCTATTCATTCTCATTGGACTGTGATCAATTAGCCTTTGCATGGGGAATATTTATAGCGAGGAACCCCTTAAGGGTAACAATCACATAATTAATTGTATTTTCAGTTTAATGACACAGTGCTCATTGTTTGCTAACTAACTGAAATATAGTAGAGTGATTAAATTAATGCCACATAGTTATGTTAATTCTACAAATTATTAGCTTTATAAGATATAGAATTTTTTTTGCGATAACCACTTTGTAAAACATGTTTTTTTTTCCTTATCAGTTTTTGCTTTTGCGGATTGTGCATTGTAATGTTCTGCTTTATAATACTGATGTTAGTTCATGTTCTTTTTTAATTGCTGTGGCACCTTTGCTATTTTCATAAATTTTGCTTGTTAATAAACAGTCATAAATTTGCCTGTGATCAGTTGGCTCTTGCAATGAGCAAATACTGGTGAACTCCATAAGGGTTACAACCAGAAATTGTTTTCATATTAATGACACAGGAACCATTGTTTTTACTTGCTGACCGGATTAGGTCTACACTATCTTTTAATTAGGTGTCACAGATTGTGTTCTTTTTTTTCTGTTTGAAATTAGTAGATTTTAAAAATTTGTTGAAATTATTGCGTTTTAGCAAGTAGCTGGTGACCTTTTGCCTTTTCTTTACACTTTTGGTTTAAGTAGGGTGTGAGAAGCCTGCTTGGGAATGTCCTAGCATGGCCAGAAAATTCCCTGCACAGTCTTTTCCCGGAGTGTTGGGGCTATGAAAGGTCACTGTTGGATTCCTTTCATGTTTAATTTCTTAAATCTGTTGTCATTTATGGAGTAAATTCCTCTCCTAAATTTACTGTGGCGTTTCTGACTATCTGGGAGGAGACTGAGTAGTGGAACGTGTTACTTTTACACATAAACAAGAACGATCTGTCACACTACTACACTTTAAAACACAGTTTATATGTAATTCATGTCACACAGTCTCATACGGAACCTATATCCGCTTTCTTATATATACTGTATATGATAAGATACTGTCATCCCCCTTCCCTTCTGTGTGAGAGTATGAATGAGCAAATGTATTTGTAGTTGCATGCTTGAGGGTAGCAGACAAGCCTGTCTGCTAGAGAACAGTAGGACCAACGTCGGAACAGGTAGCTACGCTTCCTAAAAGCAAAGAGGTTTCTATCCTTAGTATGGTTCTGTCCGTCCGTTGTCATGTTGGTATAGGAAGCTGCCCCTCTGGCCACTTCCGTTTGTCTTTGTGAGCCACCCTCAGGAAGCACGCTCGGCAGTAGGCTGTTGCAGTGTGGCCGTGGCGAGCGTCTGAAGTGGTAAGATCTCCGGTTAAGCGCGTGTCTGTTAAGCCCGTAGGACAATGGATTTCTTAAGTTCAGCCTAACTGAAAATTTAATCACCCTTATTTCGGGTTTAGGTCTAAAATATCCGATGTTATCTTAAATTGCAGCGCAGTATTATTCTCGTGTGAAGTTCAGATTAGTTTCCGGTAGTTGCTTTGTTACTACTTTGTGAGTAAAGTGGAACTACGTGTTGACCAGTAACTCTAACTAAGATCAATCTTAAATGCGAATGCTTGTGTGATTATAACGTCTTGACTATATTTTCAATATAGCAACTTTTCTTTATGTTCAGCCCACGTGGGGTGTACTTTGCGAGACCACTACCACGTGCTTATATAACTGTTTGACCCATCAGGTTAATAGTAAGACGTTAGTAACAAAGTTCAAGGTTTTGCTTTTGTCAATTGCTTTTCGATCTAATGTATTTTAATTATCAAAATTATTGTGGAGTTGTACGCTTTGTGTAAACCAAGTTGACCACGTGGAGCATGTGGTGTAATCATCAAAGTAGCCCTTAGCTATTCTTTTTGCGAAGACTTCACAAAGAGTTAATATGAATTTAGTATACCAGTGTGTGGTAATTACATGACGGACAGGATTGTGGTATGAACGTAATTTCTTTGGGTAAAAAAAAAACTGAATCTGTTGGTTGTGGTTAATTTCTTCTTGCTTATGTTTCAATGTTCTTCGTGAGTTATTTTATGAATGCAGTGTCGTATGCAGTCTCCCAATCTTGGCTCCATATTTTATGTGTTCCGTAAGATTACAATCTCACATTTTTCAATCGTAAATAAGGCACCAGCTCAGTTATAACTCACGTATCATATGCTGAAATTTCAATGAACAATCTTAAAATAAATTTCCAAATGTAAACTGATTTCTTTCTTTTTATTTAAATTCTCTTTTTATATATATATATATATATATATATATATATATATATATATATATATATTACCGGTTTTGTATGACTATTAAAAGATTATCATTAATGTTAGTCTGCTTGGTAAACCTAGACTAAATATCTGATGAAACAGTTGCCCAGTAATCCACGGTTAACGTCCCCAGACAGATCCCAGCTTTTAACCCGCTTTTATTCTACTATTAGCACCCGATTTCAGCATAGCACAATTCATGTAGCAATATTACACATGGCGACCCTGTTCTGTGATTCCGCTAGACTCTGGAATCTCTGAGACGTTAGATTGCAAGCGTTGTATAATCTTAATTTTTTTTTCCTTACAGCGCTCAAACAACCTCTGCGTTGTTTCTGAGGAGACTTTCTAAAGAATCACTGCGTTGTTGAGCGGCGTTGTGTTGTTTGTCTTGTTGTTTTGTTTTCTATATTTGTGTGTTTTATATGTGTGTGTGGTTTTTTTTTCTCGCTTGTAAATTCCACTGTTTCGATCAAAGATAAAAATTTGTTTTGCGTGTGAAAAAGTGAGTACTAGGTTGGGTACCTTTCGTGTAACTGTCGAAATTTTTGGGGGATACATTTACTGTGATTAGTGTGTTGCGTACTGGGTATAAACTGAACGAATGCAGACACGTAACCAAACTAAAAGTAAGCGGTCCGACAACTTAAGCAACATGGACCAAGGGGATAATTTGATTTCGAATGTTAACGCGTCGGGCGGTTCCGAAAATGCAATGGGAAATACTTCAGACGAAATGCAGAACAGCACGAACGGGCTCACATCAGAGCCACAAATTAATTTGCCTCCTACTAACCAAAATGATTTGGCAGAACTCATGAAAGCCTTATTGCAACAAAATAAAGAAAACGCACAGAAATCAGAAAAATCGTTCCGAGAACAAAAAGAATCATCCGAAAAATCGATCCGCGAGCTAGGGGAACAAATGACGCAGAAATCTGAAAAATCAATCCGAGAGCTAGGCGATCAAATGACGCAGAAATCTGAAAAATCGATCCGCGAGCTAGGTGAACAAATAGACGAAAAACTAATCCAGCAGACAAATAAAGTCGACAAGTCGATGCAGAGAGTGTCCGATGATATCTCACAAAGAATAAACAATCTGGCAAGTGAAAAAAAAAGTGATATTATGAAAGAATTAGGCCGTACATCTGAACAAATCGATGATCGTCTGCAAGCCTTAGAACAGAGCAAGTGGAGTCGTGATGCGGAATCTAAAGAAAGCGAAAAACGGCTACTTAGGAATTTCCAAGAGCTGAGGGAAGAATGCCAAAGGGAATATCAGCAGGTACTCTCGAGGGTCCAAGAGGCAGAAACGCATTGTCCCACGTCCGTTAGCAACACAATAGCGGACAACAGTTTAGCGATCCACGCGTTGGAACAGCAAGTACAACAATTGAAGCAGACTGGGGCGGAGGACAAGAGACAAATAGATGATAAGATTGCGGCATTAGCGGACATTGTAGGCACGATGAAGCTGACGGAAAGCGAGAACAATACTACACCGGTAGCGGCCGCAGAGACCGAAGAAGTGCGTTCGCTTCTGAGATTTCGGAAGGGACAATTCGAAGTGAATAGGCAACACAAGGCTGTAACAGGCGAATTACAAGAACGCGTGGCGCATCTGGAAAACCGCATGGCGTGTGATTCCGAACTCGCCAATAGCACTAAAAATAGCCGTACGAACAGTGCAGAGAGGGACTCCGGCCACGAGGGAGATTTTGACGACAGGAAAGAATGTAATTTGAGGGGCAGACATGAGAAAAATAGAAACATTCGAGGGCCTCGACAGGAGGAAATGCGGGGATTTGATTTCAAACATTTCCTTACGGTAAGAAAGTTTGAGATATTCCGAAATTCGCAAAAAGGAATACATCCACGAGCATGGCTCGAGCAATTTGAGTTCTGTCTTCCTCCCGACTGGGCAAGTTCACATAAGATAGAATATATGTGTGGCTATTTGGAAGGCGAACCGGCGATTCGCATGAGGTCGGCAGCGCGTCACTGCAACTCCACTCGGGAGTTTCGACAAGCCTTTCTCTCCGCCTATTGGTCGGAAGCGGCACAAGGTAGGGTCAAACATGGCATAATTATGCTGCCAAATTAGAACCAGTCTGGTTTCGGCAGCCCTGCACGCCTATTCGACCACATGCTGCAGGCAAATCAATTTTTATACGATCCATACGGGCCTGCGGAACTAATTAGGATATGCATCACCAAATTGCCGATGCACTTGCGGCACGTCATTCTTGCGGGACGATGCAAAGAGGACGTGGAAACGTTTAAAACACTTCTCCAAGAGTTGGAATATAATACAGCAGAATGCCCGCCTAATCAGGCACATAGTTATTACGGGGCACAGCAGCGCGACCGCAGTCGTGGCCGTATTACTAATCAACGGCGTGACTGGTCGTCGCGACGCGAACGGAACAACAATCGGGACAGGCCGTATAGAAACTGGGGTAACAGTCGCGAACACAGGTGGAACAACGGAAATGATCGAGGACATGGACAAGATCGTGAACGCTACAGGTACGGCAACCAGAATCGATATCACGGTGAACACGGTGGGAATAGGACTGTAGGCGGAGCACCTCATGATGTGGAAATTCGGCCGGCTAACCCTAGACATAATCCAGCAAATAGAAATGAGCAAAACCGGCAATGACTAACGATCAGCGCAGAAGGCGCCCAATCGGAACAAATGAGCGACATGGCAAATGTGTAGAAAGGACAGTGGGGAGTAGGGAGGACGGTGGAGAGAATGAATTGATTAGTTTAAATTTGTGACATGCATTTTGAATAATATGTTGGTAAAAATTAATGATAAAGATGTTTTTATGTGATTGATTGAAGTGATGTTGTTAATTTGTTTTCTTTCCTTGTGCTATTAGGATTTAGTTTGATTCAAACGTAAAGATAAAAGGTTTCCTTGTGAACGAGTGAAATGCTGTTTTTTTTTGTGTGTGTAAATTGAAAAGAGCCGCTCCTGAGAGAAGCAAGATCTGTGTTGAATTAATGCAAAAACTCAGGGGAATATCCGATCTGTGGGTATTATGGGTCTGGCAAACCCAGGTCCCCAGCTGTTAGTAGCCTTGTTTCCGATTTTCTGCTTTCAGTGCTACTATCTATCTATTACTATTCTATATCTGTCAGTATAAACGAGGATCTCTTACTATAGTATGCGTGCTGTATGAATATTTTAAGATAGGAGAACTCTGAGAAAGGAATGAGTAAGTTTGGAATCTTGAAAACAGGATGCGATAATACGATTGTTTAACCATTGGCTTCCCAATATGCGATAATATGTTAATATTGATGATATATGTCTTTTTTGCTCTTTATAGCTGAGTACGTAAAGTGCTGTCTGTGGATTTCGTAAGTATATTGATTCCCTTCAAGGTAAAAGAAGAATTGTGGTTTGTGTAATTTACGTGGCTCTGAAATATTATTGTGATAGTCAAATACGAGCAGCTTTTCAGCAAATGGAGAGTGGAACGGAAATATGGATCCTTTTTGTAGTCTTGATTGATGTTGAGCCAAAGCCTAAAAAAAATTATTCTGCGTTAATACTTGTCCTAGAGAAGCGACGTTTATGTGTTTTGCTGATGCTGTGAGCATTACAGCTTACTGTTTTCGCTGGTGCGGGATGCACTGCAGCCTATATGATTTTTACTGAGGAAATTTCCCTCTTGAAGGCAGAGGATGATTAAATAATTTTGATTATGGGAACGAAGGAATGCTTGGTTTAAGGTAATAAGGATGAAGCAAAACATTTGTCATTTAAACTACAGGAGGATTCGGATCTTTTGTGTCTGTTGTGAGTTCAACATGTTAAGATGAAACTGTTTTACAGAATAGAGGTGACCACAATTTTGCCATTCATGAGAAATGAGTCCAGAATAACCACCACAGGCGAAATAACTGATTTGGAAGCGAAAGGTAACTTAAAGAAGGGACGAAATGGGTAAGAAAAGGTAGTATAACCTGTATAATTAAAATATTTGTACCCTTCTCAGAGCCATCTGTGTGATTAATTCTTGTGATAACGTAATTTTAGATGAAATTTTCTTACTTTTTTATGTGTGAATATATGAGTATGATAAATGTACAATTGCGAGTCTCTTATCAGGTGTGTCAACTGGTATAAATGTTTTGGCGTGTAAATAACCATTGTTCTTTTTACTGTGTATGTTTAAGGAAAGTTTCTCCATATTTATCATGTGACAAGACGTATGCCGCGAGCGTCAAGAAGAGGACGAATTAGAACAATGTTGTAGTGGTATATACACGGTGTTGAAATAGCATTGAAGTAGCTTATTGGCTTAACTAGTAGTGGATAGAAGTAGAATATTGAGTAATGCATGTTTATGGGTAGTTAGTTTGTAGAATAGACAATAGGTGTGCATGTATGTGTGTGTAAATAACATGTGAACCCTATGCTGTCCTGACCTATACTTGCACAAGACATAATCCTATTCATTTTAGTGAATTAATAAGTAGCATTTGATTTATTAAAACGTAAGTGAACCACATTAGTGATGTGGATTTAAATATTATATTGTCAGTTCATTTAATTCTTATTTTTTTGCATTGTAAAGTCATTTCATTTTTATTCTTTTACATTGTCAAGTCATTTAAATTTTATTTTATATTGTCGATTCATCTAATTTAAAAAAAAATTAAGTCTCACGTTTGTTCTTAAAAATTGTGAAAGACAATACTAAGTGGTATTATGTATGACATTGTGTAATCACATAACTACGATAAAAAAATTTTCTGTGAATGCAGTTGAGAACGTGAAAGCGAACCGGCAAAACTCTTACGAGACAGCGGGAGCAGCCGGACTAGTTGTAAACTGGCGGGTTTCCCAGCGGGGGACGGTGTCAACCGGGCCACTTCGGGAGCGCGGTCGACCACAAAAGAAGGGCATGCGGCAGACACTTTCCCTTGCACCTGGAGCTAATGGGCGGCCGCCCCGTGCGACCCGGCCTGAAGGCGACGACCTGAGATGGGCGAGCGGTCCATCGCGCGGAAATCCATCTGCTGGCAACGCACCACACGCACGCGACCGTGACGAGACGGCCGCGGAGAAACAACACAAGGGGCGTGGAGCCTTTTGACAGGTACTGTCCAGAGAAACTGGCAGACTTCAACGACGCCTATCAACATTTCCTGATGGATGCCTACTGCCAAGCGACAGTAAATCATGGTTCGATGTTCTCTGGTCGCTAAGGGTGGCACAAAAGAAGAGCCATTAAGTGTCATCCTTGCCCAGGAATATCAAACCGGCGAGTCAATTGAGGATAACTCAAGAATGTAACAACACAAAGGGCGTGGAGCCTTTTGACACATACTGTCCAGAGAAACTGGCAGACTTCAACGACGCCTATCAACATCTCCTGACGGATGCCCACTGTCAAGCGACAGTAAATCATGGTTCGATGTTCTCTGGTCGCTAAGGGTGGCACAAAAGAAGAGCCATTAAGTGTCATCCTTGCCCAGGAATATCAACCTGGCGTGTCAATCGAGGATACCGCACGAATTTGACAACACAAACATGGAACCAAATCGAGATGTACGTGACACAGACCACCAAGAGAAACTTCATGAGAGGGCAGAGACGGCGGGATTGCACGCAACAGATGGACAAAAATCCCTACTGACAGCTGCGGCGACGCACCCCCTTCCCCTCCCCTTATATTGTGCCCCGGGACAGTGGAACTAGTGAGTGTATCAGTGAACAGTGATTATACGGTTCTTAGTTCAATGCATATACGTATGTTTCTGTCACAGAAACTTTGACTCGTGTGTTTTGCAGGGATTCGATTTATTGGTGTTTGCTAGACTGACTCTTGTATTTTGCAGGTGTTCTATTTATTAATTTTTTTTAGACTTTGACTCTCATATTTTGCAGGTGTTCTATTTATTACTTTTTTTTTAGACTTTGACTCTCATACTTTGCAGGTGTTCTATTTATTGGTTATTTTAGACTTTGACTCTTGTATTTTGCAGGTGTTTTATTTATTGGTGTTTTTTATTAGATATTGACTATTGTACTGTTTTATTGATCAATGTTTGTTCTTGTGTGATGTATTAGATTTGTGTTATTTTGTTTCGTAAATTCATTCATGTGGCATTGCTTCGTTTATCAGTCAGATTGCTATTCATTCTCATTGGACTGTGATCAATTAGCCTTTGCATGGGGAATATTTATAGCGAGGAACCCCTTAAGGGTAACAATCACATAATTAATTGTATTTTCAGTATAATGACACAGTGCTCATTGTTTGCTAACTAACTGAAATATAGTAGAGTGATTAAATTAATGCCACATAGTTATGTTAATTCTACAAATTATTAGCTTTATAAGATATAGAATTTTTTTTGCGATAACCACTTTGTAAAACATGTTTTTTTTTCCTTATCAGTTTTTGCTTTTGCGGATTGTGCATTGTAATGTTCTGCTTTATAATACTGATGTTAGTTCATGTTCTTTTTTAATTGCTGTGGCACCTTTGCTATTTTCATAAATTTTGCTTGTTAATAAACAGTCATAAATTTGCCTGTGATCAGTTGGCTCTTGCAATGAGCAAATACTGGTGAACTCCATAAGGGTAACAACCAGAAATTGTTTTCATATTAATGACACAGGAACCATTGTTTTTACTTGCTGACCGGATTAGGTCTACACTATCTTTTAATTAGGTGTCACAGATTGTGTTCTTTTTTTTCTGTTTGAAATTAGTAGATTTTAAAAATTTGTTGAAATTATTGCGTTTTAGCAAGTAGCTGGTGACCTTTTGCCTTTTCTTTACACTTTTGGTTTAAGTAGGGTGTGAGAAGCCTGCTTGGGAATGTCCTAGCATGGCCAGAAAATTCCCTGCACAGTCTTTTCCCGGAGTGTTGGGGCTATGAAAGGTCTCTGTTGGATTCCTTTCATGTTTAATTTCTTAAATCTGTTGTCATTTATGGAGTAAATTCCTCTCCTAAATTTACTGTGGCGTTTCTGACTATCTGGGAGGAGACTGAGTAGTGGAACGTGTTACTTTTACACATAAACAAGAACGATCTGTCACACTACTACACTTTAAAACACAGTTTATATGTAATTCATGTCACACAGTCTCATACGGAACCTATATCCGCTTTCTTTTATATACTGTATATGATAAGATACTGTCATCCCCCTTCCCTTCTGTGTGAGAGTATGAATGAGCAAATGTATTTGTAGTTGCATGCTTGAGGGTAGCAGACAAGCCTGTCTGCTAGAGAACAGTAGGACCAACGTCGGAACAGGTAGCTACGCTTCCTAAAAGCAAAGAGGTTTCTATCCTTAGTATGGTTCTGTCCGTCCGTTGTCATGGTGGTATAGGAAGCTGCCCCTCTGGCCACTTCCGTTTGTCTTTGTGAGCCACCCTCAGGAAGCACGCTCGGCAGTAGGCTGTTGCAGTGTGGCCGTGGCGAGCGTCTGAAGTGGTAAGATCTCCGGCTAAGCGCGTGTCTGTTAAGCCCGTAGGACAATGGATTTCTTAAGTTCAGCCTAACTGAAAATTTAATCACCCCTATTTCGGGTTTAGGTCTAAAATATCCGATGTTATCTTAAATTGCAGCGCAGTATTATTCTCGTGTGAAGTTCAGATTAGTTTCCGGTAGTTGCTTTGTTACTACTTTGTGAGTAAAGTGGAACTACGTGTTGATCAGTAACTCTAACTAAGATCAATCTTAAATGCGAATGCTTGTGTGATTATAACGTCTTGACTATATTTTCAATATAGCAACTTTTCTTTCTGTTCAGCCCACGTGGGGTGTACTTTGCGAGACCACTACCACATGCTTATATAACTGTTTGACCCATCAGGTTAATAGTAAGACGTTAGTAACCAGTTCAAGGTTTTGCTTTTGTGAATTGCTTTTCGATCTAATGTATTTTAATTATCAAAATTATTGTGGAGTTGTACGCTTTGTGTAAACCAAGTTGACCACGTGGAGCATGTGGTGTAATCATCAAAGTAGCCCTTAGCTATTCTTTTTGCGAAGACTTCACAAAGAGTTAATATGAATTTAGTATACCAGTGTGTGGTAATTACATGACGGACAGGATTGTGGTATGAACGTAATTTCTTTGGGTAAAAAAAACTGAATCTGTTGGTTGTGGTTAATTTCTTCTTGCTTATGTTTCAATGTTCTTCGTGAGTTATTTTATGAACGCAGTGTCGTATGCAGTCTCCCAATCTTGGCTCCACATTTTATGTGTTCCGTAAGATTACAATCTCACATTTTTCAATCGTAAATAAGGCACCAGCTCAGTTATAACTCACGTATCATATGCTGAAATTTCAATGAACAATCTTAAAATAAATTTCCAAATATAAACTGATTTCTTTCTTTTTATTTAAATTCTCTTTTTATATACATATATTACCGGTTTTGTATGACTATTAAAAGATTATCATTAATGTTAGTCTGCTTGGTAAACCTAGACTAAATATCTGATGAAACAGTTGCCCAGTAATCCACGGTTAACGTCCCCAGACAGATCCCAGCTTTTAACCCGCTTTTATTCTACTATTAGCACCCGATTTCAGCATAGCACAATTCATGTAGCAATATTACATTATTTTCTCACATAAGCTTGTTGAACACTGCTGCTCATATGGGGATGCTATAACACTCCCTTCTGCTGTTGCTATACCTTAACCTCAAAACTGGAGGCAGTTTGCAAAACAGGATTATTTTGTTATAGCAATTATGGTATAAAGCAACAGAGCAGTGTTACCCTCTGAGAGGAATTTTGTTATGTTGACCGTGTTGTTCCTAACGGAGGTGGCTTATCGGAATGAAAGTCAAAATTACGTAAATATTGGAATAGTAACAAACAAAATTTTGCCTAGCTATATTGTTTACAGAATAAGGGAAACGGTCGCCAGCCTAATTAGGCAAGAGAAAGATTAACGTTCTCGTTTAAGAAAGTAGGTATAAGTAACTATAATGGACAAACACAACCTAGACTTAGCCACACGCGAGTGCAATGAACTCTGACACACATATGTTTTAAGATTGAAGCTAACAACTGGAGCAGCATGAACTATTTGCTAATTATAACATATACCGTAACGCACTATTACTTTCAGGGGTTACACAAAGTGAATGGTCTTTATAACATTACTCTTAATATGCACTTCTAATACACAAGACCCCCCCCCCCCCCATGAACCATGGACCTTGCCGTTGGTGGGGAGGCTTGCGTGCCTCAGCGATACAGATAGCCGGTGCAACCACAACGGAGGGGTATCTGTTGAGAGGCCAGACAAACGTGTGGTTCCTGAAGAGGGGCAGCAGCCTTTTCAGTAGTTGCAAGGGCAACAGTCTGGATGATTGACTGATATGGTCTTGTAACAATAACCAAAACGGCCTTGCTGTGCTGGTACTGCGAACGGCTGAAAGCAAGGGGAAACTACAGCCGTAATTTTTCCCGAGGGCATGCAGCTTTACTGTATGATTACATGATGATGGCGTCCTCTTGGGTAAAATATTCCGGAGGTAAAATAGTCCCCCATTCGGATCTCCGGGCGGGGACTACTCAAGAGGATGTCGTTATCAGGAGAAAGAAAACTGGCGTTCTACGGATCGGAGCGTGGAATGTCAGATCCCTTAATCGGGCAGGGAGGTTAGAAAATTTAAAAAGGGAAATGGATAGGTTGAAGTTAGATATAGTGGGAATTAGTGAAGTTCGGTGGCAGGAGGAACAAGACTTCTGGTCAGGTGGTTACAGGGTTATAAACACAAAATCAAATAGGGGTAATGCAGGAGTAGGTTTAATAATGAATAGGAAAATAGGAATGCGGGTAAGCTACTACAAACAGCATAGTGAACGCATTATTGTGGCCAAGATAGATACGAAGCCCACACCTACTACAGTAGTACAAGTTTATATGCCAACTAGCTCTGCAGATGACGAAGAAATTGAAGAAATGTATGATGAAATAAAAGAAATTATTCAGATTGTGAAGGGAGACGAAAATTTAATAGTCATGGGTGACTGGAATTCGAGTGTAGGAAAAGGGAGAGAAGGAAACATAGTAGGTGAATATGGATTGGGGGACAGAAATGAAAGAGGAAGCCGCCTGGTAGAATTTTGCACAGAGCACAACATAATCATAACTAACACTTGGTTTAAGAATCATGAAAGAAGGTTGTATACATGGAAGAACCCTGGAGATACTAAAAGGTATCAGATAGATTATATAATGGTAAGACAGAGATTTAGGAACCAGGTTTTAAATTGTAAGACATTTCCAGGGGCAGATGTGGACTCTGACCACAATCTATTGGTTATGACCTGTAGATTAAAACTGAAGAAACTGCAAAAAGGTGGGAATTTAAGGAGATGGGACCTGGATAAACTAAAAGAACCAGAGGTTGTACAGAGATTCAGGGAGAGCATAAGGGAGCAATTGACAGGAATGGGGGAAATAAATACAGTAGAAGAAGAATGGGTAGCTTTGAGGGATGAAGTAGTGAAGGCAGCAGAGGATCAAGTAGGTAAAAAGACGAGGGCTAGTAGAAATCCTTGGGTAACAGAAGAAATATTGAATTTAATTGATGAAAGGAGAAAATATAAAAATGCAGTAAGTGAAACAGGCAAAAAGGAATACAAACGTCTCAAAAATGAGATCGACAGGAAGTGCAAAATGGCTAAGCAGGGATGGCTAGAGGACAAATGTAAGGATGTAGAGGCGTATCTCACTAGGGGTAAGATAGATACTGCCTACAGGAAAATTAAAGAGACCTTTAGAGATAAGAGAACGACTTGTATGAATATCAAGAGCTCGGATGGAAAGCCAGTTCTAAGCAAAGAAGGGAAAGCAGAAAGGTGGAAGGAGTATATAGAGGGTCTATACAAGGGCGATGTACTTGAGGACAATATTATGGAAATGGAAGAGGATGTAGATGAAGATGAAATGGGAGATACGATACTGCGTGAAGAGTTTGACAGAGCACTGAAAGACCTGAGTCGAAACAAGGCCCCCGGAGTAGACAATATTCCATTGGAACTACTGACGGCCGTGGGAGAGGCAGTCCTGACAAAACTCTACCAGCTGGTGAGCAAGATGTATGAAACAGGCGAAATACCCTCAGACTTCAAGAAGAATATAATAATTCCAATCCCAAAGAAAGCAGGTGTTGACAGATGTGAAAATTACCGAACTATCAGCTTAATAAGTCACAGCTGCAAAATACTAACACGAATTCTTTACAGACATATGGAAAAACTAGTAGAAGCCAACCTCGGGGAAGATCAGTTTGGATTCCGTAGAAACACTGGAACACGTGAGGCAATACTGACCTTACGACTTATCTTAGAAGAAAGATTAAGGAAAGGCAAACCTACGTTTCTAGCATTTGTAGACTTAGAGAAAGCTTTTGACAATGTTGACTGGAATACTCTCTTTCAAATTCTAAAGGTGGCAGGGGTAAAATACAGGGAGCGAAAGGCTATTTACAATTTGTACAGAAACCAGATGGCAGTTATAAGAGTCGAGGGACATGAAAGGGAAGCAGTGGTTGGGAAGGGAGTAAGACAGGGTTGTAGCCTCTCCCCGATGTTGTTCAATCTGTATATTGAGCAAGCAGTAAAGGAAACAAAAGAAAAATTCGGAGTAGGTATTAATATTCATGGAGAAGAAATAAAAACTTTGAGGTTCGCCGATGACATTGTAATTCTGTCAGAGACAGCAAAGGACTTGGAAGAGCAGTTGAATGGAATGGACAGTGTCTTGAAAGGAGGATATAAGATGAACATCAACAAAAGCAAAACAAGGATAATGGAATGTAGTCTAATTAAGTCGGGTGATGCTGAGGGAATTAGATTAGGAAATGAGGCACTTAAAGTAGTTAAGGAGTTTTGCTATTTAGGGAGCAAAATAACTGATGATGGTCGAAGTAGAGAGGATATAAAATGTAGGCTGGCAATGGCAAGGAAAGCGTTCCTGAAGAAGAGAAATTTGTTAACATCCAGTATTGATTTAAGTGTCAGGAAGTCATTTCTGAAAGTATTCGTATGGAGTGTAGCCATGTATGGAAGTGAAACATGGACGATAAATAGTTTGGACAAGAAGAGAATAGAAGCTTTCGAAATGTGGTGCTATAGAAGAATGCTGAAGATTAGATGGGTAGATCACATAACTAATGAGTAAGTATTGAATAGGATTGGGGAGAAGAGAAGTTTGTGGCACAACTTGACCAGAAGAAGGGATCGGTTGGTAGGACATGTTCTGAGGCATCAAGGGATCACCAATTTAGTATTGGAGGGCAGCGTGGAGGGTAAAAATCGTAGAGGGAGACCAAGAGATGAATACACTAAGCAGATTCAGAAGGATGTATGTTGCAGTAGGTACTGGGAGATGAAAAAGCTTGCACAGGATAGAGTAGCATGCAGAGCTGCATCAAACCAGTCTCAGGACTGAAGACCACAACAACAACAACAATACACAAGAGAGACAAACACTAATCTACATATTTTAGAATATGGTATAGCCTTCACATAAAATAAAGAAAATACACATATACACAACAGCACAGAACATTTTAACTTAATAAAACAGAAATTTGTCTTTCAATGTTTTTAAAGAATGTAACTTTCAGAGACACAAGCATGTTAATGGTCATAGTACATTTTGCAAGGTTCAGCAATTAATGAAATATTGAAAAATTCAGTTTGCATCCACATATGTGCTAATAATTACACAAAACAGCTATGAGAACTTTTTCCAATTGACTCTTTAAATACAAAAGTAACTTTTCAAGGTTTCCTCAAAACAATTAACTTTAAAGCTGCTCTTTATTAATAGCAGTCCAAAATGTTTGTTGCACATAAACACATTAACCTATTCAGACCCTATCTTTAATCATCACTGCTGTAATTTTAAAACAAGGCAGTCCAAAACAAGCATCTACATCCATTTGAATAAGAACACATATACACTCCTGGAAATGGAAAAAAGAACACATTGACACCGGTGTGTCAGACCCACCATACTTGCTCCGGACACTGCGAGAGGGCTGTACAAGCAATGATCACACGCACGGCACAGCGGACACACCAGGAACCGCGGTGTTGGCCGTCGAATGGCGCTACCTGCGCAGCATTTGTGCACCGCCGCCGTCAGTGTCAGCCAGTTTGGCGTGGCATACAGAGCTCCATCGCAGTCTTTAACACTAGTAGCATCTCGCGACAGCGTGGACGTGAACCGTATGTGCAGTTGACGGACTTTGAGCGAGGGCGTATAGTGGGCATGCGGGAGGCCGGGTGGACGTACCGCCGAATTGCTCAACACGTGGGGCGTGAGGTCTCCACAGTACATCGATGTTGTCGACAGTGGTCGGCGGAAGGTGCACGTGCCCGTCGACCTGGGACCGGACCGCAGCGACGCACGGATGCACGCCAAGACCGTAGGATCCTACGCAGTGCCGTAGGGGACCGCACCGCCACTTCCCAGCAAATTAGGGACACTGTTGCTCCTGGGGTATCGGCGAGGACCATTCGCAACCGTCTCCATGAAGCTGGGCTACGGTCCCGCACACCGTTAGGCCGTCTTCCGCTCACGCACTAACATCGTGCAGCCCGCCTCCAGTGGTGTCGCGACAGGCGTGAATGGAGGGACGAATGGAGACGTGTCGTCTTCAGCGATGAGAGTCGCTTCTGCCTTGGTGCCAATGATGGTCGTATGCGTGTTTGGCGCCGTACAGGTGAGCGCCACAATCAGGACTGCATACGACCGAGGCACACAGGGCCAACACCCGGCATCATGGTGTGGGGAGCGATCTCCTACACTGGCCGTACACCACTGGTGATCGTCGAGGGGACACTGAATAGTGCACGGTACATCCAAACCGTCATCGAACCCATCGTTCTACCATTCCTAGACCGGCAAGGGAACTTGCTGTTCCAACAGGACAATGCACGTCCGCATGTATCCCGTGCCACCCAACGTGCTCTAGAAGGTGTAAGTCAACTACCCTGGCCAGCAAGATCTCCGGATCTGTCCCCCATTGAGCATGTTTGGGACTGGATGAAGCATCGTCTCACGCGGTCTGCACGTCCAGCACGAACGCTGGTCCAACTGAGGCGCCAGGTGGAAATGGCATGGCAAGCCGTTCCACAGGACTACATCCAGCATCTCTACGATCGTCTCCATGGGAGAATAGCAGCCTGCATTGCTGCGAAAGGTGGATATACACTGTACCAGTGCCGACATTGTGCATGCTCTGTTGCCTGTGTCTATGTGCCTGTGGTTCTGTCAGTGTGATCATGTGATGTATCTGACCCCAGGAATGTGTCAATAAAGTTTTCCCTTCCTGGGACAATGAATTCACGGTGTTCTTATTTCAATTTCCAGGAGTGTATATTGTAAAACAACTTTTCACTCACTTCAATAAGAATAGCCAGTTCATAACACACTGATCAAAAAACCTAACTTACTTCACTGCTTGCCTCAGTGCTAGCAGTCCATGTTACACATTCTGACCATTATTGGTTTGGCAGTCTTTATCCTTAAACATTTAGGCGCAAAAACACAATTTAGATTAATAACACTAAAGAAAACACATTTTTAAATTGACACACTGCCTCATCTTCTAGGTTTGGCAGTTCATGACCACTTATCAACTCCTTGCCCCACAATGGCAAGTCCTTTGGCATCTGCTCAACACGGCATATTTGGTAGCCCTCAGCTTCAGGACCACAGCATTTTTATTGTTTTGTCTTGTTTTGCTGCCCAATAATATATTTTTAGCAGTTTATAGTCATCATCTCCAAGTTTTTTCATCTTTATGTCACATCTTTGGTAAAATTTGCTTTAATGGTACAAAACATAAAACCTGTAACTTTGAAATAGTAATTAGACACTGGCAACAAAACCATTTCTTTTCAAATGACAACATCAAAAAACATATACATTAGTCAAGAAACAATTAAATGTTATACTTGGGGTCAAGTCAGGATTAAGAATTTCTTACTGCTCCTTTACCATTGCTTTTCCACACACAGTTAGGTCATTACATACATCAAGTCCAGGACAATAATTTTATATCCTACTGCAAGTGCTTTTTGGCTTTAGTGGCAATAGACATATACATCTCATATCCATCTTACACACATTGGCCAAGTTCATCTCCACAGTTTTTTAACACACAAAGTTTTTCAACATCATATTTATCCCTATTTTCAAAAAAAACGTTTACATTTAGTCATAATATAGTATTCATTAACCCTGTTTTCAGTATTCTTACCTTTTCTCATCTATACTTCTTTTTCCAGTTACTTTTCCATTACATTTTTCCTTTACAATACCTACTATACTTTCATTTTTCTTGGTCATTTTCAAGTGTACCCAATTTAATTATTCATTTATTTGTCCACAAACAATACACAGTATCTTACATTATTTCCACACTTTTCAGTCTACTCTGATAGAGAAGAAGGAAAGAAGATAGTAAAAGTTCTGAATGATGAAGAAGAAGGTTGGCAGCACGAAAAGAAATGGAAGTAGTGCTGACAATGACTCGGGTTCCTGGTGCTTGTCAGGCACCTGAAAATGCAAAGAGTGCATGTCCCCTGAGGGTTAACAACCCTCATCTGAGGACATGTACCTTTAAATACACAACATGGTGCAAACATAAGCCCTTTCTGATTTTTAAGTATATTAGAAATAAATTATTATCTTGTGGAGTTCTTTGCACTTTCATAAAGTAACCATAACCATCATTATTCACAAAGTTCTCAGGTTTGTTATACTACATGCCCCTATCCCCATAATTAGGCTGGCAACAATAAGTATTCAATTGAAAATAAACAGTTCCTAAGCAGAGTCAAACAGTATACCACAAAAAATAAGCAACAAACTGCCACAGGCCTAAAGGTCAACAAAATAATAATCGACTTTCAGGTAACACTCAGATACAATAATAATAAAGTCATGCATTATACTAACAATATATATATACATACAGTATCCTGCCCCCAGTCTCTTTATTAACAAGGCAGTCTTTTAGTGTTCATAAAACAGTCACTTAAATCTGGTGGCTTTTTAGGCCTCCTATCTTCTACATCTTTCACTATGCTATTCAGATCTTGCCAACGTTTTGTTTCATCAGGCGGCTTTTTAGGTTGTGGAATTTCAAAGTCTTTAGCAAGGTACATGATCTCCTGTTCTGCTATTATCTTACCAGGTGGTTCTTTTTGTTCCCGCAATTCACACTCCTTCAAAACATTTGTTAAGGCTTGCCCCAGTATAGTATCATCTGGAGGTTCCTGCAAACTATGCCCCTGTGTTACACTACTGAATAATTCATCCGGTTTTGGCCCAGTTTCACTTTCTGTATCTTGCTTTGGTAAAATGTCACTAATTTTCTCATACCCTCTTTCAGTAAAAGTGTATTCACTTTCGTTTACACCCGAAAATTCATCTTCACTAGAGTCATCACTACTCTCTTCCTCACCATCAGATTCACTTAAGACCTCGACCTTTGCACAATAGGGAAAGTTAGAATATTCATTCTTATCTGTATTCATATACCCTTCATCATCTGAACTATCACTGATTTCATTTTCGTCATCAGATTCTAGCAGGAAAGCAACTTTTAGACAGTGGAGCAGATTATCACTAGATGTTTCAGCCACTTCGGTTTTCGACTCATTTTCTACACACTGCACATCGTTTGGAGACTCAGGCACTTCTGTTGCATCACTTTGAACGATTTCAGCCTTAACTTCATACTTAGTATAATCGTCATGTACTTCGATAACTTTCATTTCATTTTCCCCTTTGTTATCATTCTCAGGTCATCGTGCGAAATACTTACTAGACCCTTCTGCATTAGAATCATAAAACACTTTTCCATCAACAACAATTTTATCTGCACTGTTTATAATGCAATGTTCACTAACGTCCTCCTTTACATCATTTTCACCTATTTTTAATTGTGCACACGTATTTTGCGTGGCATACTCTATCTCCCTTTCCTCTTTATTCATCATAACTTCCTCCACATCTACGTTTTTTACCTCATACACATAATTAACAGTGCCAATATTTCCTTTTTCACTCGCGTTTTCTATTTCCCTTTCATTCTTTAACGAATTATTTTCGCACGATTCCGATACTGAGTTATCTTTATCATATGACATATTAACTTTATTTTCATTTCTACATTCATCTACTACTGAAACCGGCCATCGGAAGTGTCCGATTCCGCCTCTTCTGTTTCTCTCTACGGCAGCCATCTTGTTCTGACGTCTGCCATTTCTGTCTGCTGCCAATTGCAATGTACGCTGCTCCGGCAACCGCTGGCCCGAGCACGAACGGTCACGTGACTTCGCACTGGGAACGCCACTATGTATCACTCCGCGCCCGTCTGCTATAGGCGCGCCCTTAACCTTTCTGCCCCGTAGTTTACATCTTTCCTTCTCGAATCTAATATTTGACATCTTTTCTTTGGGCCCAAAACCAGTTTCCGCGTGAATCCGGCCCGTAACACACGCGGTTTTCAGTTTTCCATTTCTTCTCTATTTTGGAAATTCCGCGTCATGTATCCTCTACCGCGCGTAGTATAATTGCCCCTGCCTCTCGCACGACCTCTTTGAATCGTGTTTACACGACATCTATCGTTTTCAGGTCGTTCGTTTTGGTCATTGCTTTCGCGCGAATAATTGTTGTTATGATGGGGACGGGACTCGCGATTTCTTCGCCAGTGATCTTCATCCTCCACTCTTTCCAGAAACGCAGAAAAACTTCTGTGTGTACTCCCTACATATCGTTTAGAATCCTCGGGCAGTTTCTGCCAAAGAACCCAAACGATCTCAGCTTCAGTCCTTCTAGCCTTCAAATGTATCAGTTTTCTGTACCATGATTCGCAGAATTCTTTCATGGTTTGCCTACCTCTGATGTCATACAATCTGGCCGTTAGAAATTCCCGCCACAGTTGGTCTTGCTTTTGTTCCGACCAATATTCGTCAATAAATTTTTGCTTAAAGTTTTCAAAAGACATCTGCTCAGTATCCAGATTCAGTCCCCACCTTTTGGCTTCTCCCATTAATGCACTGATTACAACATTAATTTTTTCCTGGTAAGTCAAATATTCAGGAAAATTTCTTTCGCAATTCTTTACAAAATCAAGGGGGTGCCAGCCGCTATGCCTCTTTGCTGGGTCGAATTTTTCCTCGCCCTCTAATATTTTACTGAAAGGCATTTTTTCAGTAAAATGTGTAGGTCCTGATTGTAATTTTCTTTCCAAGTCATACATTTTGCCTTGGATTTGTGAAGTGCTATGTTCACACTTCTTTTCGCAAGTAGCAATCTGTTTGGTTAGTTCTCTACTTGTTTCTGTTACAGATTGTTTGATCTGTGCAAATTCCACGTTACATTCTGTTTGTATTTCGGATTTAATACCGAATACCTTTTCGTCTACTTTAGTGATGACTAAGGGTTCTATTTGATCTTGAATTTTAATTACTTCAGTATCAAATCTTTCGTTAATGTCATCAATTTGCCCTTGTACATTGGCAATATTGCCATTGATGACAGTAATTTCGCTTTTAAGGTTTTTAATTTCATTACTCACAATGTCTACTTTTACATCAACCTTCTCAATCTGTTTACTAATATTACTACCTAGCGCTGCATTTTGTTGTCCCTGTGCTGCAATTTGTGCAGACAACATTTTTAACAATTCTAACATATCTGGATTCTTTTCACTTTTAGGTTCTGCTACATTTTTGTGTTCGAGTCCTCCTTCCCTTTCAGTTTTTGGTGATTCAAATATATCCCGTGATTCATTGACATAGCCACTGTCTTCGACAACATCGCTCATATTGTCTTGCTTAGTACGCGCGACACACATAGCTTCAATTTGTTTATTGACGTCTGCGTGATAACGTACGTAATTTAACTCGCGCGTCATGCCATCTGTTGGTGTGCTGCTTGAACTGCTCTCCGTTGTATTCTGTTCTCGCGTGTCTAGATTTATTTCTAGTTTCCTGTCCATTTTAGCTATTATTAAGTACTGATACCTTTTATTTCAATTTCAACTGAACTTTCACTATCCGTTCTGTCAAATAATGTACAGGTTCGTGCCGCTGGACGTTTTATGCTCACTCTATGTTTGTAAAATACTAACTACTTATAATTTTTTCCGTCTGTAGGTGCAAATTGAACAACGTCCTGTCACGCGGCGCCACGTATAACACTCCCTTCTGCTGTTGCTATACCTTAACCTCAAAACTGGAGGCAGTTTGCAAAACAGGATTATTTTGTTATAGCAATTATGGTATAAAGCAACAGAGCAGTGTTACCCTCTGAGAGGAATTTTGTTATGTTGACCGTGTTGTTCCTAACGGAGGTGGCTTATCGGAATGAAAGTCAAAATTACGTAAATATTGGAATAGTAACAAACAAAATTTTGCCTAGCTATATTGTTTACAGAATAAGGGAAACGGTCGCCAGCCTAATTAGGCAAGAGAAAGATTAACGTTCTCGTTTAAGAAAGTAGGTATAAGTAACTATAATGGACAAACACAACCTAGACTTAGCCACACGCGAGTGCAATGAACTCTGACACACATATGTTTTAAGATTGAAGCTAACAACTGGAGCAGCATGAACTATTTGCTAATTATAACATATACCGTAACGCACTATTACTTTCAGGGGTTACACAAAGTGAATGGTCTTTATAACATTACTCTTAATATGCACTTCTAATACACAAGAGAGACAAACACTTAGCAATCATGAACATAGTTTTCTATTATTGCAGTTTCCCACTTTTTACTACAGCGAAACACAATGTTGACAAAATTGCAAGAAACTGATTCACCTTTTAGAATTTACTACTGGCAACAATGTGATCATTTACATTATAAGCCTCAGTCTTAAGAACTTTTAAGTTTTGAATTTGGCAACACCACTTTAGTAAGCAGTTTTAATAGGAATATCTTCAACGAACAACATTTACTTTAACTCACTCTATTGCCACATTAACTTTAACTTTCTTTTTACTAAGTTCAAAAGGCATTAATTAGCAAAACTCTAGGCTTTAATTTCTTTTAGTAAGGACACTCGGATATCACTTTAGCTCAAACGGAGAGGAACCTGAGAGGTGTTATGATGAGGAGAAAATTCAAGGTAGGTACATAAATTCAGATACAAATTACCTTATATTTCAGCACAATAACACATCCATTAAGTTGATCCTTCACTGTACATCATTATAGTATTACGTTGCAATGATTGCGCAATGTGGTGGCAACTGCATGTTGGTAGGTGGATCCGCAGACTGAATTGCTCGACTCTGTCATTTCTTGGTGGCGATGATAGATACAAACTCCAGAATAGTTCCAGCTATTTATCCATCCACCCGAGGCCTTGGAAAGAAGCAGGAAAAGCCCCTCTCAGAACTAGCACCATATGCATCTTTTACATGACGGTGCACGGACTCGTAGCTCGTCCCCGACTGGTAGTTCGCCTCCGACTCGTAGCTCGCCTCCGACTGACTATCAGTTCCACCTTCTCCACCTAGGCCAACCACAATTTGCGCGCACTACACGGTTCCGTTCCCGAGGGGAACCACCCTACCTCTTATACACCATTTACATACAGAATAACTAAGAGCCCTAAGTGAGGATCAGTAGTTTACATAACAGCAAACAAACGTATTGAATAACACAGAACATTTGCACATATTAACATGTCTACAAAAAATTATTCACACAAAATAACAATCATATACAGTAAGTTTTGTTCCCCCCACATGGGTCAAAGCATTTAAACGAGAGATATGCTACACAGCACAGAATCAAATCACATCAAAGGTTTGACAAAAAAAAAGAGTATACAGTTTTGTGTTATCTTTTCAAACACATTTACAAATGAACAACAATGTAACATTAAATAAAGCAAAAAAAAAATATAAATAAATCCATATAGCATATGAGCTGTGGTGTTACAATGCGACTCCACTGACTCTGCATACGCCTATCCCAGATAGGGCCAGTCTAATTGCACTGGATCTACATACATGGTACAATTCATTCCATCCATCTAAATGTGTACACCAATCGTTGAAATTCACCAGCACAAATTGCCTGGGCCATTATATCAGGGAGAGCCCGATCCCTGATGATGCAAATGTGGGGACATCCGACGAAATGTGTGACCTAATTCTCGGCTATAAGCTCACAGGACCGTGCTGTGATTAGAAATGGTCCAGTCACATTAACGTGACCACCGACTATGTTCGACGTCAACGTGCAATAACCAGTCATAGTCGAGAGGTGGACGCATTAGCTTGGAAGGTATGCAAAGCGTGACTGGGGATGCGGAAAACAGAGTAGTCGATGACGCAATGCGTAAATAGAGCAATTTATTTTTCGTCCGAAATGGCAAAGTTTGTAACGCCGCTATCCAAAACCGGCGCGATGCAGCTGTGGTGCACCACGGGCCGTAGAGGACAGGGATGAATGATGGCTGCGGAGACGTATACCGGCGAACAGACGTGCAACTCCAGAATGAGATTTTCACTCTGCAGTGGAGTGTGCGCTGATATGAAACTTCCTGGCAGATTAAAACTGTGTGCCCGACCGAGACTCGAACTCGGGACCTTTGCCTTTCACGGGCAAGTGCTCTACCAACTGAGCTACCGAGGCACGACTCACGCCCGGTACTCACAGCTTTACTTCTGCCAGTATCTCGTCTCCCACCTTCCAAACTTTACAGAAGCTCTCCTGCGAACGTTGCAGAACTAGCACTCCTGAAAGAAAGGATATTGCGGAGACATGGCTTAGCCACAGCCTGGGGGATGTTTCCAGAATGAGATTTTCACTCTGCAGCGGAGTGTGCGCTGATATGAAACTTCCTGGCAGATTAAAACTGTGTGCCCGACCGAGACTCGAACTCGGGACCTTTGCCTTTCGTCCCGAGTTCGAGTCTCGGTCGGGCACACAGTTTTAATCTGCCAGGAAGTTTCAGACGTGCAACTGTTGAGTAACTGACCGTCCAGATGAATCGAGTCACTGCCACCAGCGTCTCCTCAACGACCATTCAGAGAACTTTGTTGCTTATGGGCCACTGCAACAGGCGCCTGGTTCATGCAACCTTGCTGACAGCTTTTCATTGCGGCAAAGGATGGAATCCATCGACATGAAAAGTCTGAAAGCAAACACCCTGCAACAATCTTCGGAAGGTTTCAGGCCAGAGGAGGGAGCACTATCGTCCGGGATACGATTTTCTTGTGTGACCACACAGTTCACAGCGCACGTGCATGGTTCAAAGACCACGAAGATGAGTTTACCGTACTCCCCTGGCCACTAGACTCCCAGGATTGAGCCTAATTGAGAATCTGAGAGACCATCTAGATTGCTCTGTTTACGCCATTGACCCTCAGTCGAGAAACCTAGAGCAACTGGCCACTACACTGGAGTCGACATGGCTCCAAATTCCTGTCATGCCTTCCAGAAACTCACTCACTTTTTTTCTGCACGTCTTGCAACGGCCTGAGCTGCAAATTTTGGTCATTCAGGCTTTTGACGGGTGGTCACATTAACATGCTCTGGACTGTGTTAATCATATATTCGTTACCCGCACTACTAGGGCCATGTGTAGTAGTTTCATCATTTTAGTTGACCGGTAAGACCAGCTTATTGTTCATCGTTTAAGACTGTTACGTCACTGTCATTTTGTGGAACTGTACTTGTGTACCGAAATCCTCCATCAAGTAAGTTTTCTGTTTTAATATCTGTAATGAATACGGATCCCAATAACATTATTATCTACTCTTATGAGTCATTTATGATTAATTTTTGAATAACATAATTATGTCATCTCATTCCTAATTTTTTATTTCAATGATCAGTTTGGAAAACATTTAGAAGATGTCTGTGAATAGCCCTGTTTCATTGATTTTGTAGCTAACACTTTAAAGGAATCTGCATAGAGTTATCAGCTTTTGGAGTAGGCTTCTGAAGCATGGACCCAAAGGAAGTGGGCCGGTCAGAGTGGCCGAGCGGTTCTAGGCGCTACAGTCTGGAACCGCGCGACCGCTACGGTCGCAGGTTCGAATCCTTCCTCGGGCACGGATGTGTGTGATGTCCTTAGGTTAGTTAGGTTTAAGTAGTTCTAAGTTCTAGGGGACTGATGACCTCAACAGTGAAGTCCCATAGTGCTCAGAGCCATTTGAACCATTTTTGAACCAAAAGAAGGTTTCAAATGTGGGACGCTGCATGTACTTGTAGATCTTTTTGTCTTCACCATAGGGGATACGCTTGGCTATTTTCATTTCCTGTACTTTGCGTTTCTCTAGAAATATTCTGCAGTCCCTACTCCTAACAGGGTGGTGTCCAGAGCAATTGATACGTTTGGCTGGAGACGAGCAAACAACTCTTTCATTAGCAGCCCTACCGCAGTTGTCACACGTCGCTTCTCCTTTACACCCGAGGGTTGAATGCCGAAAATGCTGGCATTTAAAACAGTGCATTGGGTGTGGGATGTACGGCCCTACGTTTAGGTTAAGAAAGCCTTCCTTGACGAGCTATTGATGGTGTTGAAGGTAACAATGAAGGTGTCAGATTTCATCAGGTTTCCATCGACCCATTTCATAATATTCTGAACATCCGCATTTCCCTCCGCAGCCCACTCACTCTTCAATTCTTTGATTGTTAGATCAATGAGGTCTCTACATGATACAACGCCATTGCTGAAATACAAAATGCTGGAGTAGCTCTGTATCGATGGCATATTCGCCCAGACACTTAGCATTCTGCACAGTTGTCAGCTTGTTGGGAAATGGATGTTTCAACCAACAGTTTCCCATTTCGCACCCGCTTTACAGATTTTAAAGTCCGATCAATTCCTTCTAAGCCCTTGTGGATGTCGGTCACTTGCGCTGACGAACTATTGTGGAAATTTTATAACGACATCCAACGTCTCGCCCGAGTACCATATTTAAAATAATTTTATTTATTCTTTCATGTTTACGAGTGTAAACTGTACTTGCATCGAAAGTAATTGCTTTGGTTACATAAATTTGCAGAAGTTACGCTGGCAAATATTTGTTATTACTTACAAAAAGCAATATATTTTTGTAAGGATACGAAATAAACAGTGGAATAACACTGAATGATGTGCGGGTCTAAACGTGTGCTGAACGAACAACCAAATAAACAAAAACACAGAGAAGTGTCTGCTCTCAGTTTCTCTCTTACTCATTCATTTATGTTTCCTTCACCACCAGTGCTACCAAACTACCGGTAATCCTACCATTTAATACGTCATTTATGTAGAGTATCAAAAGTACCGAACCATACTTTTGGGAAAGCGCAACCCTATACGAACCACATGCGCTGCATTGTAGCGAGTGGCATGCAATCCACCATCTCTTGCAACGCACTGGCGAGGAGATTGCAACAACGCCTATCATTTAATGGCCTAGGTAGGAGGTACAAGCCCAACAACAGTCACCTGCAACAACGGACACAGATTCACGTAGAAGCGCACTAGATGAATGTGCGTAAATGTGGTATGTAGATTAAAATCACTACAAAAGAGCGAATAGTAGATGTTGAAGATCCCGTGACCCCCGAACGTTGATTCATTTGTAAACAGCACACATGATGGAAATGTAGGACGCATTTGACACTGCTCCACATGCCACTGAGAAAACTGTGCTCTGATTGAGTAATCATCTGGTTCCAAGTTGTGCACGCGATGTAAATGAAATGGGAGTAACAACTGCTCATAAAGGACGTTTCGTACATTTGTCAGATTCACCGAGCGAGGTGGCGCAGTCGTTAGCACACTGGACTCGCATTCGGGAGGACGACGGTTCAATCCCGTCTACGGCCATCCTGATTTAGGTTTTCCGTGATTTCCCTAAATCGTTTCAGGCGAATGCCGAGATGGTTTCTTTGAAAGGGCACGGCCGATTTCCTTCTCAGTCCTTCCCTAACCCGAGCTTGCGCTCCGTCTCTAATGACCTCGTTGTCGACGGGACGTTAAACACTAACCACCACCACCACATTTGTCAGATTCGTTCCCGTATTACACAAAACAGCACGAGATCTGATTGAAGGATCTTGTTGTACATGGAGCAGGATAGCTTCCTCAAATTCCAGAGTTCGTACATTTGCAACTTCATCCCTGTCCAGGTAATCTGCTAAATGACTTGGTCTCGCGCGGAGTGATTTCCCTGTATCACTTCAGGCAAATGCCGGGATGGTTCCTTTGAAAGGGCATGGCAGACATCCTTCCCTAATACAATGGAACGGATGACTTCACTGTTTAGTCTCCCCAAACCATCCTATCTCACGCAGGCGTTGGTACACAACAGTAAACGTCGAATGGTGCGGGGTAAGGAGATTGGAACGTAGTTGTTGGTAGCCCCGCTGTGCTGCTCGTCCGTTGTGGTTCGCTGTGTAGTAACTATACCAGTGTACTCATTCCATGTATATCGCTCGAATTGCTGTGCGGTGTCAAGAAATACAACAGCTGCCAACATGAATAATTTAGAAATATACAACCTCGGTATAATCAAGCAACGGAAGTAGCTTACTAACGCAAGTCTTCCCATCCAGACTGCATGTCAGTTAAGTTTATTTCGGAATATGCTGAAGAAATAACTTTATTTTTAGCAGCCATATAACATTGCTCGCTGGACAGAAGTTCCGTACCCAAAGACTGCAGAGTTCCTCAGGTCAGGCCGATAGTCAAGAACGGAAATACGCAGAGGTCACAGAAGTCACAGGATACGTCATAATATCCCGTCGGACCTCTTTTGCCCTGCATAATGCAGCGACTCGACATATCATGGACTCAACAAGTCGTTGGAAGTATTCTGCAGAAACCCTCTATAGCTCTCCATTATTGTGAAAGTATTGACGGTGCAGGGTTTTGTGCACAGTCTGGCCTTTTGATTATGTACCATAAATGTTGGATGGGATTCACGCCCGGCGATCTAGGTGGCCAAGTCATTCGCCCGAACTGTCCAGAATTGGAAATAATTATGGTCGGGTGACACGACGCCTTGTTATCCATAAAAATGAAGTCAATGAATGGGTACAAATGGTCTCCAAGTAGACGAAATAAACCATTTCCAGGCAATGATCGGTTCAATCGGATCAGAGGACTCAGTCCATTCAATGTAAACACAGGCCGCACCATTACGGAGCCACCATCAGCTTGCACTATGCCTTGTTGACACCTTGTGTCTATGACTTTTCGGGGTCTGCAACACAATCGAAACTTACCATCAGCTCCTACCAGCGGAAGAATTACTGTCGCACGTCAACGCCATCGATTTGTAGTACTATTAGATGTACTATTTCCGAAATTTGTGAGACACTTACAAGAAAACACTTTGTTGATACGCACCCAGCACTGGTTCAGAAAATGTGATTGTAGTGAAACACAATTAGCACTTCATTCCCACTAAGTAATGAGTGCTATCTAAAGGGGATCTCAAGTTCATTTCACATTTCTTGAGTTCCAGAGTACCTCAGACACCATTCCTCACAAGGGGTTTCGAATAAAATGGTATGGGATATTGTCTCTGTTGTGAGACTGGGTTCATGATCTCCTGTCGTAAATGTCGTAGTTTTTGTAATTCACGGGAAATTGTAGAGTGTGACAGCTGTGACATTTAATGTTCCATAAGTAAGTATTATACGCTCTCTGCTGTTCCTAATCTATATAAACGATTTATGAGACACTCTGAGTAGCCTTCTTAGGTTTTTTGGAGATAACGCATTTGTTTGTCGTCTAATAAATTCAACAGAAGGACAAAACGGAATGCAAAATAATTTTAATAAGATATCTGTATTGTACTGGAACTAGGAACTGACTCTGTGTAATGAAAAGTGTGAAGTCATCCACATGAGTGCTAATAGGAACCAGTTAAATTTCGGTCGCACGATAAATCGCGTAACTCTAAAAGCTATCGGTTCGACTAAATACATAGTGATTGCAATTACGAACAACTGAAACTGGAAGAATTACGTAGAAGATGTTGTGGGAAAGGTGAACGGAAGACAACTGTTTATTGGCAGAACACGTAAAGATTCAAAATATCTGCTAAATAGTCTGCTACACTACGCTTTTCCGTCATCTTCTGGAGTGCTGTTACGCGGTGTGATATCCTTGTGAGTTAGAATTGACGAAGCACATCAAAAAAATTTAAAAAAGGAGCTACTCGTTTTGAATTATGAAACGCGAGTTGAGGTAGCAATCACTAAGGCAAAGGCATATCAGGGTGTGACGAGATATTTTCACGGAATTTCAGATGCCAACTCTCTCCTCCGATTGTGAAAATACTGTTTTTTTTCTTTTTTTGTTTCTTTTTTTTTGTTTTTACTCCCGCCTACATAATAAATGGCGATCGTAATAAAATAAGAGAAACCGTAGTACACACGGGAAGATTGATGTGTTCATTATTCCCGTATGCTGTTTGACAGCAAAATAGTCGAGAAAGAGTCTGAGTGGTCGTATGAAACTTCTTTCAAGCACTGAAGTGTGATTTGTAGTGAAACACTGTAAATACAAATGTAGGAGTATATGAACAATTAGAATTATACCATCAATTATCGCCTGACACTAAAACATGCTAACGCCAATGCCTTATCCAGGCTGCCTATGGTGCTAAAACCCGCACTCGGCACTCAAGAAACACTGTGTTTCCTAAATGATGGTACTTTACCAAAGCGCCTACACGATATTCCGTCACAGAAGCCGAAACTGGAATGGCCACACGTCACACTTCTTCCTTAAGTCAAATTATTGATACATTCCTAATGTTGGCCGGAACGTCTCCCACCCAACTCTGTTTTTCTTTTAAAATCAGGATTCACATGGAACAGGGAATGGTGTCGGTGACGACGACGACGACGACGACTGCAGGGAGGTGACCCCGGCGCCACTGTGTCATAAATCTCGTGCACGCTGACCCCTGGGGGATGTCACGCATGAAGGCGCTCACTGGGCGGCTCGCCTACTGGCCCGACATAACTCAGGACTCACGGCGGACAGCCCGCCCTGTGCGACCTGCATGTCAACCCAGTCAGCACCGGACCAGGTCAGAGCCGCAGCGCCACTGGGAGTGCCCAATACCCAATACCCTTACCTCGTTCGAATGCCGAATACACAGCGAGCGAAACTATCACTTCCTTGCAGGAAACATTCATCACTGAAAGGGCATCAGAAATGACTGTTGTGCATAGTCGCCCTCAATTTTCTAGTACTATGTTACAGGGTTGCTGTTGGCAGACCCTCATAACGCATCTAACAACGGTTCCTTTCCATTCAGCTTAGAGTGCTTAATACGAGCGCTTTTCCCGCATCTTTAACGAGCCGCACCTAAGGCTGAGGTCTTGTCAGTTCTTGAAGTCCTATAGAAGCACACCCAATCAGGAATGAACTCTACTGAAACTGCTGCACAGCCGACGACACCAAAAGTTGTTGAGACTTCTCCAACAAACAACACACCCACATCATCCCACCTGTCACCATCACACTCATTGCAAAGAATTGTGTTTGCGCACCTTTGTAATGGTACTAGAACGGCTATCTGGCCCCATCAAACCCAAACCGAGCAACAGATGATAATTTTGTAAGACAATGATACCACGCTGGTGCGGCATAAAAACCAGCTGCGTCCACGCCTATAGGCATGCCTCAGTGCAAGAGGACGAGCTAATGGGTATTAAAGGTACGAGTTTGTACAGCAATCTCGACCACCACCTCTAAAGGTCTCGCTGTATGGAGGTAGAACATGCAGCATGTGGTTTTCTTGAGAAATAAATTGGCCGGAAATAATGTTTATGTTGACCACTATTCCAGTTTTCTGTACAGGTTCCGGAACTCTCGGAACCGAGGTGGTGCAAAACTTTTTTTGATATGTGTACCACCAGTGGTCAGAAACAGTCTGAACAGCTTGTAAAGATGTTGCAGGAAACGTTACGCCGAGAAATACTTCTTACGAAACAGATTCGATACGTTCGCATTATCCGTGTTAATTAGCAATGAAGTTAACCAATCAGGCCGTTGCGCGCGCAGATTCAGTGATCTGCCTGTCCGAAACTCAATCAACTCAAAATGAGAAAACAAAGTGGCAGGTCTGTTATAATTAGGATCAAATGTTGTCATGGCGTAGATGATAGCGCACGAGACTGCTTAACCTTTGGCTTGGGTCCGATCCTTACTACCGCCTCATGTCCAATTTGTAAACCGTTCTCTTGTTCGGTTTTAGAAAACCAAAGGAAGAACAAATTTGGTGACAGTGTCTGGCGCGCCGCTGTAATCTGGGCACGCAGCGGCCTGGCTGGCTAACTTCAGTGCTAATTGGCTCAGAAATGGCGGAATTATTTCTCAGCGCAAGCTACCCCACAACACGTTTACGACCTTTCCAGAATGTTTTTGATCACCTAGGGAAAAAAAAGGTAGAGTGCTGCTGAGTCATGTACACCACGCACTGGCGTCAACATAACTTTTCTACAACAACGTTTCAGACTGCAATATCAGCCAGCATTAGGTGACATACAAGCATCCCCTCTGCGGAGCTCCAGGAGCGTATCTACTTAAGTTCAAACATCGATGCACAGAGCACATTTAGTGTGTTTGCCGTTTCGTAACATTTACAGACTTTCATAGCGCGGCTCGTCACTTACGGAATGGTCATTGCATTGAAGACTGACTGACGTTTGTATCTTTATGTATGTTAACATTCAAATCTAGCAACTCCAGCAAACGAAGTTAGGTATTACTTTCACCATTTGATACTACATGTAGAATAAATTAATATCTGAATTCACTGTCCACAAACCACGTCTGTTCCTCACTCCTGTATGCACTAAAGAACCAAAAAGCGTGCAAAGGAAGTTACAACATATTAGCAACGGAGATGGGATTAGTGGACAAGGAGTTTTGGAAATGAGAGAAGTTAATTTTTTTCTATTGCACTCTTTTTTGTGTGTGTGCGTATACTGAGTTGACATTAATATGCTGAAAAATTTAAGACGAGATAATTAAGGAATGATGGCAATCCGAGAAGAGCAACATCTATGTGCTGGGCAGCGTCTAAAACCTCTTCTTTAGTTTCAGAATCAACTGGCAGCAGCTACTTGCCTCATACAAGCGTAGACAGCCCATCAGAAAAGGAGCCAGAAGCTAGAGAGAGAATACAGCTCCGCCTCCGGCTTTCCGGCAATTGGATGAGAAGAAGGAAACAGTAACTAACACATAAAACAGCTGCATAAACACTTCGAGGCCTACAAAACCACATGTGAATCACGTTGCCCATTTTTTTTTTTTTCACTTGTAGGAATGTACACGTACCGGCTATCAGAAAAGTTATTTTCATGCAGTGAGCCCCAAACCCAACTCTACGAGGTCGTAATTGAAAGATTAGACGAATTTTTTGAGAGTCAAATACACGTTCCCACTGCACGGTACACATTTTTTTTTTCACACGCAACGTTGTAATGATCAGTCCTATAAAGAATGGATTGCACAGTTGCAAGGTATGACTAGAGACTGAATTCAATTGTGTGCGTGGTGCAACTTATCAGGACGAAATGCTAAGCGATGCTATTGTTCAGAATCTGTCATACAAGAGGCTGAGGGCCGAATTTCTAAAGCACCGCTACCCTAGCCTCAGTGAACTTCTTAAAGTTATAAATCCACGCGAAGTTCAAGATATAGCCACGCAAGATCTCTGCTACCAATTATCGCGTCAGCCAGCCGCCATGGCCGAGCAGTTCTAGGCGCTACAGTCTGGAACCACGCGACCGCTACGGTCGCAGGTTCGAATCCTGCCTCGGGCATGGATGTGTGTGATGTTCTTAGTTAGGTTTAAGTAGTTCTAAGTTCTAGGGGCTGATGACCTCAGAAGTTAAATCCCATAGTGCTCAGAGCCATATGAACCAATTACCGCGTCACTTGAGATAAACAACCCGTGCCCCAGCCAAAACCACGGCCCCAGCACTCGCATATCAATCAACACCGCGTAAGCAAGGTCGGACCCACAATTACACATAACGTTTGCTGAGCCGGCGCAACGCTAATTCCACTGCTTTAGCTCCGTGAAAAGCGATGTCACGTGCGAAATGCTATGTCACCCATGATCGGAAGAACAGCTTCTTCAGACGAGCAGAACGCAGTTTTTGTCATCCCACGGGACACACAAAACCAGTCTGTAGCAAAAGACCAGAAAGCCTTTACTGTCTCACCCGGAAATAATGCGTAGCAGAAACATACGGAAATAAGTCATTTCGTGTTCAGATTCTGCGCCCCCTCCTGCTCAGAACTCAGAAAAGGGAAGAAACAGAAAACGCGCACACACGCGTTCAAAACGAGTACAACACACTTCACATACGCTCTCCCAATCGCAAAATTCACGAAAGGGCCCTAGTGCTCTTGTGGAAACAGAAACCAGTTTTTCACGACATGGCATGGACAATTGTATTCAGAGAACACAGCGCAAACTGTGAAGTACCTTGGAAGTATGTGACTATTCAGTGCGTTTTCAGCTAGGAACCGGTACTTTTATCACGTTGCTTCATCTAAATACATATGTAGAAATTGTTTCCTTCGGATTAGACATGAAGAACAATGTGCGTGCCACTGACACAAAAGTGTCCGACGCCACAGTTAAGCAACTCTGTGAGAAGTATCAACATTTGTTCGGCGGTAGTATAGGATGTGAAAACGATTTTCATGTTCACATTATAGTGAAAGATAATGCGTAACCTAAATTTTGCACCCCAAGCCATTTGCCGCATGCATTATGCGTTGAAGCCGCTATAGAAATTCAGTGACCAGAATCCGTTGGTGTCTTAAAGCCTATTTCAGCAAGTCAGTGAGCATCACCCTTAGCCTTCATTTGAAAGCCAATGGGAAGATTCGTCTTTGTGTGGATTTGAAACACACGATAAATTCAGAGACACTCATTGATTCCTACCCGCTCCCACGTATGAAGAAAATTTTGAATCGCCTAGCGGGAGCACAGTTCTTCTCAAAAATTGATTTTATAGACGTCTGTCTTCAATTATAATTGGACGAAATGCAAAGAAAATTTTTGTTGTGAATGCTAATGTCAGCTTGTATGAATATGAGCGCTTCCGTTTGGTAAATTTGGGGTAAGGTTCTATGGGACCAAACTGCTAAGGTCATCGGTCCCTAGGCTTGGACACTAATTAAACTAATTTGCACTGACATACACTAAGGACAAAACACACACCCATGCCAGAGGGAGGACTCGAACCTCCGTCGGGGGTCGCCGCGCGAACCGTGCAAGTCGCCTCTGACCGCGCGGCTACCCCTCGCACGACAACCTTTCGGAAGTGCTTTCGCGCCTGCATTGTTTCAAAATTTTCTCGAACAAGTAAGGTCCAAGGTGCCTTCGTTTACATGTCTTAATATAATCGTCTCTGGACAAACTCCTGAACAATACCTTACAAATTTGGAATGTCTTCTTCTAGTTCTCACTGAGTTGGCCCTCAACTGTAATTTGCACAAATGTTCTTTTTTCAACACAACGACTGAATACTTGGGACATATCATCGCCACCAATGGCGCTCGTCATTCGATAAAACATTCGCAAGCAATTCAGAACTTTCCACCTCCTAAGGATTTACGTGAACTGCAAGCTGTTCTGGGAAAACTGGATTTTTACGTAAGGTTCATTCCTATGCGGCGCAAACTGCCGCACCTCTGAACTGCCCTGGACGTAAAAATGTTACGTTTCATTGGATCAAAGACTGCCACCAAACTTTTCAAAGACTGAAAATGCATTGCTGCACGAAATGTGCCTTATTCACTACGAGCCGCAGAAACCCCTTGTGCTTGCTGTAGATGCCTTGTCTCGTGGCATCGGGGCGGTTTTGTCCCACAAAATTAGGAACGTAAAACACCCCATCGCATTTTCTACCAGAACTTTGAAGAGTCTCAGATTACGCTCAGCCGGACAAGGGAACCCTGGCTATGGCATATAATGTCACAAAATTTTATCACTAACCGTATGGCAGAAAATGTTTACTGGTCACGGACCATAAGCCCTTGACTGCACTGTTTGATATGTCAAAACTAGTTCCCGAGCGTACTACGCAAATGATTTAACGGTAGTCGCTATTATTTTGAAATTACTACTATGAAACTCTGCACCCGCGCGGGATTAGCCGAGTGGTCTGGGGCGCTGCAGTCACGGACTGTGCGGCTGGTCCCTGCGGAGGTTCGAGTCTTCCCATGGGCATGGGAGTGTGTGTTTGTCCTTTGGATAATTTAGGTTAAGTAGTGTGTAAGCTTAGGGACTGATGACGTTAGCAGTTAAGTCTCATTAGATTTCACACACATTTGAACATTTTTTTGAAACTCTGTATCGGCTGACGGCGCAACATGCACACGTCGAAACGTTGCCTCGTTTACATTGTAACACCACCACAGCATTATTAATTGATTAAAAGAACCAAGTGTAACCTCCCCACAAAAATAATAATTAAATGAATTTTAAATATTGTAACCTCTGAATAAAATTAGTTCCCATTCATAATCTCTGTGCAGAAATGCATTCACATTTAATGTACCGACAAAATTCTTTTCTCATTTAATGTTAAGTTCGAAACAGAAAAATTCCTAAACACCAAGATAATAAAAAAATTCAGTAACCTGGTAAATTTTATGACGACAGCAGCGCTGCGCCACGGCCCTGTATTCTGAATAAATAAAAGCAAAAAATTCTTACCTCAGTAAAAACTGCGACCTTATCTGCTCTTACAGAAAAAATTTTCGGCACAGCTCCGTGCAGTGCTGGCCTATGCTTTGCGACTCGTGAAAAGGAATTAATTATTCATTGGATAAAATCTTTAAATTGAAATGAATGCTTTTTTTAAAAAAAATACTTTATATTATAAAAATTATTATTGGGGCATTTTTTAAGAAATTGATGACAGTTAATATACATTACTAGATATGCGCAAGGCTGCTTCTTTACCTTCTACGATAATACCCATCCTCCAGAGTCTCGACCAGAGCAGACTGCACACACGCGCAGACACGAGCAGACTACCGCCGACTACTGCCGACTACCGAAGACTAATCAAGACTACTGCCGACTCACGCAGACTACAGAAGACTACTGTCGACTAATGCCGACTAGCGACAAGCAACAACTAACTACATACTGCTCTCTGGTCAGAAACTGTCCCATACCTTGCCCATCGCCGGCAACGCATACGTCTTACATAACCCTCCACAGGGGGAAGGGGGGGGGGGGGAGCAAAAATTTGGCAGCGATGGTGAGTCAATTGGACTTGCCATGAGGAACAAATTTTTCTTAATTAACTAAGTTTACAAACACAGAATATATACATATATATAAGTGCAGAACATGAAATAAAATATAGTGCACATGCACTGAGTACAGAACATATCAAGCAATGACAAAATGTATACACAATGAGTACAAAACATATTAACAAATGGCAAAAGTGCACACGCACTGTAGTACAGAACATATCAGGAAATCACAAAATGTATAGGCAATGAGTACAAATCATATTAACAAATGACATAAAGTGCACACGCACTGTAGTTTTTTTTACTATTTTACAAGAACCAGGATAGGAAAGGGAAGGACTGCATCATAGTTGTAGCACATTAGGTTGCACGAAGCTGCACTGAAAGTCCATATCTTTCTACAGAAGCACAACACCAAGTGAGACAATCTGAAGTTCTTTTCCCTGAAGTATTAATCAGTGTAGCCAAGACACTGAAATATCGTAGTAATATTCCATGTTATCATTTTGGTAGTACATTAGGTACACCAAACAGTGGGATCATAATAACATCTCCATCGCTCAAGGTGGTGGACAGCATGTCGTGTCAACACCACGTTCTTGTAAGGTACACCAAAGTAGAATTAGTGCAAAAACCAAATATAGTGCTCCATGAGCATGAGGATAGACAGGACAAACGGATATTATAGTAATTTTTGGTAGTTAGGTCAGAAGGTGAAGGACATTAAGTCACATGCTAGTCTTCATTGAGAATTACACTAGTCTATCAACTAATTTGAGTAATTTGTGGCACTCATCACCCAGTTATTGAACATTTCTGTACCATGTATGAAGTATTACAGAATAATGTTCATAAGTCATTTTTTTTTACAGAGAACATTGGCACTCGTTGACCAGATACAAACCATCAGAAGTCATCAGTCAAAACAGGAGCTAATGAGTGTAGCATCAAGCTACTGGTATTCATATATACAGCATGAAAGTGACATAATACAAAAATATAAGAAACAGTGGCATTCGTTGGTCAGCAAGTATTGAATATTACAAAACATTTTTCATCATTCGAGTGACATATGACATATTTAAAATAATTATTGGCACTCATTTGCCAGTTACAAAACATCAGAAGTCATCAGTCAAAACAGGAGCTAATGAGTGTAGCATGAAGCTACTGGTATAGCATGTAAGTGACATAATATAAATTTAAAGTATAAGAAACAGTGGCATTCGTTGGTCAGCAAGTATTAAATATTGCAAAACATTTTTCATCATTCAAGTGACATATGACATATTTAAAAATAATTATTGGCACTCACTGGCCAGTTACAAATCATCAGAAGTTATCATTCAAAACAGGAGTTAAACAGTCTAGCATCAAGCTACTGGTATTAATATATATAACATGAAAGTGACATATTACAAATTTAAAGTATAAGAAACAGTGGCATTCGTTGGTCAGCATGTATTAAATATTACAAAACATTTTTCATCATTCGAGTGACATATGACATATTTAAAATGTAACACTCTGTAGCTATTACTCAAAGTCTGTGGTTCGAAAAAAATTATTCAGTATTACTCATAACTCTTTTAAATTGGTATCATTATTTGGGACTGGTAATACATTTTTTTTTTTTTTTGCTAGCAATGCATTGCGTTGGGATCGATAATTAATTGCTGGGACATAATAATATTTGCATTTGACTTATTGCTGCAAATGAAGATGTGTAACGTCATTCGTCATGAGTCAGCTGTAGCAAGGTTATGAAACAAACAGAGTATATGTGATCACATTCATGAATGACACATATTTAATGGCCAACTGCTTATAGCACACTAATTTCATGAATAGCTTCTCCTGGAAAAAGATACAAAATGGACAAATAAGCTGAAAGAAGAAAAGCATATTACGCTGAAAAGTAGTGAACTTCGAATTAACAGGTAACGAAATGTGTATTAAATATATATGTTCTCTAGCTGTCCTTTCCAAAACCTTCAGTCATCATACCATGCGACATAAGACATACTGTCAAGACGAACTGCAACAAATACTTAAATAACTACAGAGCATAAATATATAAACTTCAACATTATCCTCATCTGCAAAGAAAACTTCATTATCATTACTATCATCACCTGCAAAGAAAAACTTCATTATCCATATCACCATAATTCCATTATTATCATCACGTGTAAAGAAAAACTTCAGTATCCATATTAGCATATTCTGTATCACTATCCATCATCATTCATTATCATCTGCAAAAAAGTCACTTCATTATTCACTATATAACTATTCATAGTATGAAGTTCCTTATTTCTAGCATATTTCATCACTAAAACTAAGATGTGTAGTTCTGTCAGACAGCCTGCATCAATCGCCTCGTATTCTGAAAGAAAAAATTAGTTAAGACTGCTATCATACGATGTGTATAGTGTATTCTTGTTAATGCTTGTTAATTCTGATCCATTTACTCTTCGTGACGACGTATTGTATCTTCTTTCGTTCATTGCGAAGGTGAAATTCCCATTTCTGTTTAATTTATTTCTTTTACACGTTATTTCTTTCTGAAAATGATGAACAATGATTAATGTCTTGCATTTAAATCATATACCCATTAAATAAAAGTTGGTTTCTTGTGATATAATTGAGCATACAGCATAGCATGACAGAAAACGTAATATGTCAAAAACATAGACAGTGTGCAGGTGCAAAAATGTACACAGAGTATCACAATGCTGCAGCAAAAAACAAAAAAATGTAAAATAGTCACGATGTTGAGATATCATAAGGCAAAATGTCAAAGTCAACTAGTGTTTGTTATATCTTAAATATTTCATAGTGCATACAAACAAAACAGGAAAACAATCATACATACATGAAGAATGGAAAATGTGCACGGTCTGATGTGTAGCGACAAGAAAAGCGACCTGCTAACCTTACCTTACCGGGCACTTGCCAAGAAAATATACGATAATCATCAGTAAGTATACTTGTGAATATAATTGCATATGCGGTCATAAAAAAATCAGGAAATGGCATTACAGTGTGATAAATCATAAAGTATGTTCATTCAATGAAGGGTTTGGTGTTGGAGATATGGTGATTCCCTTTGGTTTTTCTGGTTCTCAGAGTTTCGACGTGTACTACATTGGGGTGAGGAATGCTGCGAATTCGATATGGACCTGCGTATAGAAGTTCAAATTTACGACATCTACTTTTTCCTCTATTAGATAAATAATGTGTGCGTACTAATATCTTCTGTCCAATGTGAAAGTCACGGCGTGTACAAACCTGTTTTTGCTGTCTTCTCCGCGCTCTGCGGCACGTTTGATGTTGTTCAGCGCAATGTCAATTATTTCATGGTGTCGTAGTCGACGAGATGTAGGAAAGGTTACTAATTCTTTAATTTTGTTACGTAGTTCAACATTTTTCAGTATAACAGACGGTGATAGCAATGTAGATTCATTTGGTATGGAATTAATTACATCCTGGAATGAGAGTATGTGTGTGTTCCAATCAATATGTTTTTATGGCAGTATATTCTGCACAGTTTACCAATTTCTTTCATTAGTCGTTCACAAGGGTTCGAAGAAGCATGGTACCTGGATATATAGATCGGAGAAATGCTTCTAGCTCGTAACATACGTCTCCATATAGCAGATCGAAACTGTGATCCATTGTCGGAAATTACTTTCATTGCATGCCCTACATGAAATAGAAAATGTTTTACGAATGCTTTCGAAACAGTTTTAGCAGTAGCTTTGCGTAACGGAGTGAAGGTAACAAATTTTGAAGTGAGTTCAACAGCGACAAAGATGTAGCAAAAACCTCTATTAGTTCTGGGAATCGGACCAAAAATATCTACAGCGGCCATGTGTCTCAATTTAACAGGTACAATGGGATGTAATGGAGGAATTTGTGAAGTCGTATCTGACTTAGCTTTCTGGCAGATTTTACATGACTCGTCGAATACGTTTCTCCATGTTGGTAAAATAACAGTTCTGTCTCAGTATAAGAAAACATTTTCTGGCTCCGTAATGTGCGTAACTTAAATGAGTATACCAGATTAATTTGTTAACAAACTCATCAGGAATGCATAATAACCAATTATTGCTGTCAGGGTGAGAGCGGCGAAACAGAATGTTATCGCGTACAGTGTAATGGTTTCTAATGGTGACATTATTCCTATCTTGCCGAAGGTGTTTAATTTCTTTCCACACGTTGTCTTTACTCTGCTCTTGTGCCATTTCTTGTAATGACGACGAAATGAAATTCTCAAATGCCACTTGTTGAATGTACACGACGCTGAAATTTGCTTTGCAGAAGTTGGTTGCGATGTCTTGCTGATTGTTGCTGAGAGAACGGGATAGTGCGTCTGCTACAATATTTTGTGTACCGGGAATGTGAACAATTGTAAAATTAAATTCCTGTAAATAAAGTTTCCATCTACTTAATCTGTCGTGTGTAAATTTAGCGGAAAGTAAAAACTGTACAGCTCTATGATCTGTGTAAACGATAATGTGTCTTCCATAAAGAAAATGCTGAAATCTCGTAAATGCCGAAACAACGCATAGTGTTTCAAGTTCTGTAACAGAATAATTGCGTTCAGCAGGTGACAGAATGCGACTCGCAAAGGCAATGTTTTTAATTACTGTAGTGCCATCTTCTTCAGTTTCCTGAAAAATGTGTACGCCTAAAGCGGTGTTAGATCTGTCGGTGGCAATGGAAAAATTTCTAGTAAGATCTGGGTGCGATAAAAGTGGTGCATTCAACAAAGCATGTTTCAGGTTCATAAATTCAGAATGTGCTTGCTTATCCCAGGACCAAATAGTGTTTTTACCTGTCAATTGACATAATCTAGGAGTGTCTAAAGCAGAGTAATGAATAAATTTACGAAAAAAGTTAATTAAACCCAAAAAGCTGCGTAGTTGTTTCTTCGTCGTAGGAACAGTAATGTCACGTAAAGCTTGAAGTTTTTCCGGGTCAGGCGCAATGCCCTCTGCTGAAATTACATGTCCAAGAAATTTTATAGAAGTTTTGCCACAGTGCGATTTACTGAGATTAACTGTGAGTCCTTGTGCACGAAAAGTTCGTAACAGTTGTTCAAGAATCAGATTGTGTTCAGACCAGATAGCTTCTGCAATAAGAATGTCGTCTACATACGTTGTGATTCTGTCTTTAAGTTCTGTCGGAAGTATTGTATTCAAACCGCTAATAAATGATGCTGAATAAATAGTTAAACCGAACGGTAATTTACAAAATTGATAACAGTCACCTAAACAGAGAAAAGCCGTGTACTTTCTGCAGTCCGGATGGAGTTGAATTTGCCAAAATCCCGATTTCAAATCTGATGTGGAATAAACAGCAGTACCATGAAATTTCTGTAGAAGTTCTTCTAGTGTCTGTGGGCGATCCGTTTCATTAATAATAATGTCGTTGATGTGGCGCGAATCAAGTACGAGGCGAAGTGAACCATCCTTTTTCTTAACAATATGGAGCGGGTTTATTTACGGACTAACTGCCGGTTCAATAATTCCTTGACCAAGCATAGCTTGCAATTCTTTCTTAACTTGTTCTCTGTGAATATACGGCTTTAAATGTGTCGTGCTGTTTAACTTGAAACTCATACATAAAACCGGACATAGCACCAGGAACATTGTCAAAAACTGGAGCTTGCTGTAAAAGAATTTTGCGTAGTTGTGTGCGTTCATCGTCTGTATTTGCACTGCTCTCTTTAACTTTATCAAAAATCATCTGTATAACTTCATAGTCGGCTTCGTCAGGATTATTATAGTTGTGTACGTACGTATCTGTTAACAATGTGGAATGACAGCCTATGTTACGTGATGCGGAAATGACCTCTGTACGATTAATTGTTTGTTCTTCTGTAGATAAAGAGTGCTGAAATTCTAAAGCCAGTTGTACATTTTCATCCTTTAACATTAAATAGGAGTTTTGAAAATCAATAATTGCGTCGTGTTGTACGAGAAAATTCGTACCTAAAATAACGTCTGTCGTCAATAAGGGAACAATCCAAAAATTTGAGTGAAATGTATGACCTGCAATACAAAATGATAAATGTGTCTGTAACTTTACATCTACTCCTTTACCAGATACTGCTCCTTTTACTTTCTTTTTGCCTAATGGTAATGTAGGCTAGGTATTCTCTTTGTTACATTCGTTGAGTTTCCTCATTTATAACTGACATAGGTGATCCAGAATCGATTACTGCTGAAAATTTCGATGATCAAATTTTTACTTCGATGACAGGGTGTGAAATGGTTTTTTGAATAACTGGTCTTTCCTGCAAAAGAGTGTCTCGGATGTCGTCAAAAGTAATAACATTTTCGTGAACAAGATTCTGCGTGACAAAAGTATTGCTTGCGTTACTGGAAGATGCTTGTTGCGGATGATTTTGCTGTTGGTAAGACCGACTGTTATTAAACGTACGCTGAAAATTGTGTTAATTACTTTTATGTCTGTTATGATAGTCATTTCTATATGGTGCATTGCGATAAGAATTGGAATAGTGTGTTTTCTGTACGTACTGATTTCCTTGCTGCTGTGCGTTACTATTTGTTGGAGCTGACGCTATACTTGCAGTCGGCGAAACATTAAAGCTTGGTTGACCTTGTACATTACATTGTTGGTTAGGTATGCTAACCGGCTGGTTTTGTTGCTATTGCGGTGAAAAACCTCTATTGTTACCAAAATGCGTTCGCTATTGCTGGTAATTTTACACATACTGATGATTAAATTTTTGTCTGTTATTAAAGTTAAACTGGTAGTTCTTGCCATTTCGGGAGTGTCCAAAAAAAAATGTCACTTTCGGTAAAACTTGTCTTATCGGGTTTTCTTTACTCATTCTTAATCCTAGATAGATCGATAGTTGAAGAGCTGTTTTGATAGATATAAAGGATAGTAGAATAGAAGGCAGCAGTGTAGAAAACTAAAGATGAAACAGCACTACTACGGCTTGGGGCTCTGTGCACGCTACGGCACATATTCATTAAAGCAAAATGAATCCCCTGAGGTCTATTACGCGCTGCAAATAAATTTTAGCTTCTGCGTTACAGGCAATGCCGGTGAAAATTCAAAAGCAAGTTGTTGTATCAAGTCCAAAGCTAGTTTCTGCATTACACGCAATGGCGGTGAAAGTACAAAAATAAATCGACGTATCCAGTTCAAAGCGTGTACCTGTGCTCTGTCATTTTTAAATACCTTAGATTTTCTTACGGATAAAAATTGCTTATAATCAACGTTATCGTCTCTGAATGTGTGAACAGGTTCAGGATTGCGTGAGAATCTATTTGTCTGCGATTTTTCGAAAACTAAGTCACGTACTCTCTGTAAATTACCTAAATTATACTGGCTGTGTGAGTGTGACAAATGTTCGGAATGTGCCGTATGCTGTGACGTGTTATTGACTGAAATATTTTTCATCTCTGTCACTTCTTGCTGTAAGGCTGACAATTTTCTACGTAATGTATTATTGGACGAATCTATCTCACTGATCGTCTGCTGTAAATTTTGGAATTCGGGTGTTTGATTAAACGAAATCGGTGAAGTATCGTCTGATTTGCTGTCATTATTACTTTCAATAACGTCAATACGACTGGCCAATTCATCCTATTTTTCAGTCAGTATTTTTACCTGATCATCGTTTTTAGTGTCACAAGCATTAATTTTTTTTGTATTTTACGTGTGGTTTCGTTCAAATTTTTAACATCTGCTTTGATGACATCGGAATACTGTATTAGTTCTAATTGTTAGAGTCTGTCGGTAACTGTCTGAAAGTCTACTGTGTGTGTATCTGTTTTTGATTTAAGATCGGAAATTTCATCACGCAATTCGGTGTTCAACTGTTTGATATTATTAATTTCGTCTGATACTGTAGCAATATTATTGTCTACGTATGTTTTTGCTTTCGTAAACAATTTACGCTTATCCTCGTGTCTCTGTGCGGTAATTGTTTCCATGACTTGTCGCTTTACTTTATTCTGTTCCTGTATGAATTTACGGTAACACGTTTCACTGTTTTGTAGGTGGTGATTAAAACGTTCATCAATTTGACTGTTCTGTTGGTCAAATTTCGCGTCTACTTTTGCATCCAGTGTGCGTGAAAGTTCTGTTGACATTAATTTAAACTCGTCGCGTAACTGTGTTGCGTTTTCAGAGCATTGTTTACCGACTGCACTAATTTCGTCTCTAAGTGATTCTGTTGTAGCTGCTTGCGTATTCCTTAATTCTTGAGCAACAGATCTAATTTCTTCACAACTTTTCCTAGCACAAACCTTAATTTCTTCACGTAATTGTTCTTTAGTATCATAACATTGCGCGGCAACGGCTGCAATCTGTTCACTAAGCTGTTTGGAATTGTTGTCAAGTTTTTCATTAAGTTGTTTGTTCGACTCATTAAGGTTGTCATGTTTTTCATTAAGATTGTCGTATTTTTCATTCAATTGTTTAAGACTTTCATTAATTTGTTTGAAGTTGTTGTCTTGTCTTTCATTTTGTTGTATGGAATTTTCATTAAGTTGTTGTTTGAAATTATCACTAACAAGGGGAGGCCGCCAATTGTGAAATTCAGATTCGATTCACACTGCGCATAATAAACGCTCATGGCCAGAGATGTAAAGTGGCAAAGCACCAAGATGCACTTCTCAGCCGTTGCCGAGAAAATCGACAGTTAAAAGAAACCGTTGCGGTGAAATACTCTCTACGATTATTAGTTCTCTACAGCGTCGTGGCGCAGCGGTAAGCGCTCGGGTTCGTAATCCGAAGGTCGCCGGATCGAATCTCGCGCTATGCAACCTTTTTTTTTTAGTATTTGTTTTTTATAATTCAAATATACATATATATATATATATATATATATATATATATATATATAAAATTCCCGGCAATCAGTTGCAACAATTATGCATATAATAAGTTGTTGAAAGTCGTTTGTCGTGGAAAAACTGGCGACATCATTATGTTTTCCGCAAACAAAGTTGTATTTCACTAATGTTATCAATTGTCTTCATAATGTTAACCACGTATAGTTAACGGAAGACGAAGAAACGATATTCCGAAACGAATACGTATAGCGTAAGTTAAACGTTCGAATTAGAATAGAGACCCCACGAACACAAATTTGCTGCGGCAGGTATGAAACATAAACTCCGTTACTCGCTCGTTACACTTGAGTGACAGATGTTGAATGGGCCGAAACGAGCCGCCGCATAACAGCGTAGTCGCCTGCTAACTTTGAAAGAAGGTAGATGCGGTCCCTAGCGCAACTTATGACATTGTCGAAAATCAGTGCGGACGGGAGAGCTTTGGTACACCCTGTTAAAAAAAACGGAAAAATGGAGGCGGTACAATTGGAGAGCGATCCGCCTTCACCAACATGCATAAGCAATTCATTAATACTTTATATATATATTTGAATTACAAAAAACTAATAATAAAAAAATTGCATGGTGCGAGATTCGATCCGGCGACCTTCGGATTACGAACCCGAGCGCTTACCGCTGCGCCACCACGCTGTAGAAAATTATTAATCGTCGAGAGTATTTCACCGCAACGGTTTCTTTTAACTGTCGATTTTCTCGACAACGGCTGAGAAGTGCATCTTGGTGCTTTGCCACATTACACCTCTGGCCATGAGCTTTTATTATGCGCAGTATGAATCGAATCTGAATTTCACAATTGGCGGCCTCCCCTTGTAAGTTGTTGTTTGAGATTTTCATTATTTTGTTTGTTTGATTCATGACGTTGTAGCAATAATGCCATAACTTGATCCATGCCAATATTGCCTACTCTATTCTCTGTGCTGTTTGATGTCGTACCTGCAATTGTCACGTTTTGTGTAACCATTTGGTCATTCTGTGATTCTCGAAAAGGTTTCCCAATCGGATGTGCACTGTTAGTCACTACTTCGGAATAGAATAAATCTGTCGTATTTTGAGTACGCTGTTCATTTTCGTTAGAAAAATTCATCTGTTCACAATTCAAATTTTGCAAATCGGGCGTGTCGAACTGGACACCGTTCATTGTAACAGAACGTCCCGCGTCATCAATTGTCGTTAAATTAACAGACGACACAATTAAATTTATTTGTTCATCATTAGGATCAAAATCATTACTAGTGATCAGTTCGCACTGATTGTCTGTAAATGGAGGACTATCATTAAGACACTGAGTGTCGCAAGTACTGTCGGACAAATTATTCGAGTCGGCTATTTCACTCATTGCACATCGCGATGTACTGTCAACAGTTTTTCGCGGCATTTTTCACAAATCAGAATTAAGCACAAATGAAACAAAGAAAATGCAAAAAATGCAACAAACACAATTACTACAAAGAGCAACAAATTGCCGATGATCTGTGAAAGAAAGAGTGACAAATTAGTAAATGCGTTGCGCCAGATGCAAACTACATTTAAGTAAATAAGAGCAGATATATGACTACTTCTCAGAAGATTCACAAAGAAATACGATCCTGGCCGGATGTTGCCAAGTGTAACATCACCACAGCATTATTAATTGATTAAAAGAACCAAGTGTAACCTCACCACAAAAATAATAATTTAAATGATGAACCAAGTGTAACCTTCCCACAGAAATAATAATTAAATGAATTTTAAATATTGTAACCTCTGAACAAAATTAGTTCCCATTCATAATCTCTGTGCAGAAATGCATTCACATTTAATGCACCGACAAAATTCTTTTCTCATTTAATGTTAAGTTCGAAACAGAAAAATTCCTAAACACCAAGATAACAAAAAAAATTCAGTAACCTGGTAAATTTTATGACTACAGCAGCGCTGCGACACGGCCCTGTATTCTGAATAATAAAAAGCAAAAAATTCTTACCTCAGTAAAAACTGCGAATCTATCTGCTCTTACATAAAAAATTTTCGGCACAGCTCCGTGCAATGCTGGCCTATGCTTTGTGACTCGTGAAAAGGAATTAATTATTCATTGGATAAAATCTTTAAATTGAAATGAATGCTTTTTTTAAAGAAATTACTTTATATTATAAAAATTATTATTACTACATTTTTTAAGAAATTGATGACAGTTAATGTACATTACTAGATATGCGCAAGGCTGCTTCTTTACCTTCTACAATAATACCCATCCTCCAGAGTCTCAACCAGAGCAGACTGCACAGCAAGGCTGCTTCTTTACCTTCTACAATAATACCCATCCTCCAGAGTCTCAACCAGAGCAGACTGCACACACGCACAGACTACCGCCGACTACTGCCGACTACCGAAGACTAATCAAGACTACTGCCGACTCACGCAGACTACAGAAGACTACTGTCGACTAATGCCGACTAGCGACAAGCAACAACTAACTACATACTGCTCTCTGGTCAGAGACTGTCCCATACCTTGCCCATCGCCGGCAACGCATACGTCTTACAACATGTCAGCATGGATGCAGCATTCGACGCATCGGAAGCTTGTTGTTTACATATTGATTCTTATGATTCGCAAGCACTGGATTCTTTCCCTATTGATTCATAGCGGATAGCACGAAACACGGAGCATATTCAATCACTAAGTTTGCTAAAAATACACATTTACAAAGGTTGGCCGCACTCTCAGAATGTTTTCTCGGTCTCCTAGTGTGAAGATATTTTGTGCACCTCAAACGTTTCTCTTCCCAATGATGAGCTTCTGCTTCACACGGCTTACGAACAGACAGGAGTGTCAATCCCCCCATAGAGGTCACTGGGGATCAGTTTGCAGTAAGAAGCTGGCACCAACATTGTACGTTGCTTGGTTGAGACAAGCAAATAGAACGATTTATGGCACACTGACAATCAAGCCGTTCCGAGCCAGGAATTTTTCTCCTGGCCACATTCTGATACTCCATGGAAACGTCTCCATGTACACTTTGCTGGCGTCTTTTGGCAAACACATTAGTCGATTATTATCGATGCCTACTATAAATACCCTTTAGTTGTTACACTGCATTCGACGAATGCCGCCAGTTTTACCAAGGTTTTCGGTTCTGTATTTTCTCGCGAAGTCTTGTCACAAACAGTTGTTTCTGACAATGTACCTCCTTTTCCTTCAAATGAATTTACACAATTTTGCAAACAAAATGAAATACTGCATATCAGGGCAGCACTATTTTCGCCAGAGTCTAACGGCGAGGCCGAACGTTTCGTTCGAACTTTCAAGACGCAAATGTCAAAATTTCGAGCTTCACATTCACGTGAAGGTGCCTTATGACCATTTTCAGCTCATATAGTGCTTTGTCTGCTCCTGACATTTCACCGGAAGAACGTTTGTATGGGAGATGCCATTCGACCTTGTTTCATTTGCTCCGTCCTTGCCGCTCTGTTCCAACTTCAGACTTCACCACGAAGTTCCACCCGAACGTTAGAGTACAGTATCGAATGTACAAGAAGCCACATTTATAGGACTCCAGCGTTGTTCTCAGATCAGCTTTCAAAGCTCAGTATAGGATTCGCGGCAGCTCAGGCGCGCACCAACGCAATCAAAATCAGCTATGGCTTCCTGACTTCAGTGATCCTGCCTGTTTCATATTCGTCCACCACACAACGTCGAGCCGCCATGACGCAGTCACGTCCTGCCGCCACAATACAGCCTCTTATACTGATTATTGGGCTGGTGCCTCCACTTGCGGTCGTACCACCGATAGCAGTCGCCGCCTGCCCACCTGCGGTGGCGTTGCAGTCAAGGCCGCCGGTCGCTTCTCCCGTGGACGTCGACTCCGTCACCGCGGGAGAGTCACCGGCGCCCTCTGCAGCACCCTCTATGCTCCTACTTGTGCCCTCGGATGCACTTAAAAAAAAGTGTGTGTATTCCTAAGAGAACAAACTGCTGAGATCATCGGATCCTAGACTTACACACTACTTAAACTAACTTATGCTGAGAACAACACACACACACACACACACACACACACACACACATACATGCCCGAGGGAGGACTCGAACCTCCGGCGGAAGGGGCTGCGGAATCCTTGACATGGCGCCTCAAACGCGTGGCCACTCCGTGTGGCGATGCGTACTGCGCCTGGTCTTCTTCCTGGGCTGTATCCCTGGCGCTCGCAACACGCAACATCGGGACGTGGGTTGGTCTGCTCTGCCCACAAGCAACCACCCTCATTAATATCAGCAGCACAGGCCTCCCCCCGTACCCTCAAAGATGGGCGGGAAGTGGTGCTGGATCAGCTGTCAAAACACGCACGCCGCCAACCATGCCGCAGCATTTCTGACTGTCGCCTCCGCAGCATGAGAGCGCTGCCACGATTGCTTACGCCGCTGCCAATGATATGCACGCATCCGCTCACCGGAGCTCCAGCAGGAGGTCTACTTAAGTTCAAACATCGATGCGCAGAGCCCATTTTGTGCGTTTGCCATTTCTTATCATTTACATACTTTCACACCGGTCAGGGCTTGTCACCTACAGAATACTCATTGTATTGAAGTCTAACTGAATTGTGTGTCTCTGTATCTGTACGTATTTCAACATTCAAATCTACTGTTAGCAACTGACGCGGCCGGCCTGACGCAGCACCTACAGCAGACAGTTATGTATTACTTTTACTGATACTAGATGTAGAATAAATTGATATCTAAATTTACTGTCCACGAACCGCATTTGTTCCTCACTCCCACGTCACTAACGAATCAAAAAGCGTGAAGAAGAAGTCACAACAGAGACAGGGAAATTAAATATGCCTGTTAAGTACCTAATTAAATTTTAACATACACTGAATAACTACAAAGCTTTCGGTAAGTGTATACTTGCGAAATCTAGTTTCGCAGGTGCTGCTTTCTTTCTTCCTTGCTGTACCATAACATAGACTCGACATTTTACCGTCACACACACACACACACACACACACACACACACACACACACAGCATCCCAATTAATTCTTTGTATACAGTGATCAAATCAAAAATTCTGTGGTCGTCACACAGTATTAACAGTAAAGTTTAATTCTCATTTATGTTTTGTGTTAAAACTTCTTCATCCGGCTGCGACAATAGCCGTTCGGATCAAATGGTTCTTTCTCCAGGACAGAGGTCTCGTAGACATGGTTTAATACATAAAAGAAGGAGCGTGCAAACGGTTACTGGTCATCATTCAGCTATTGTAGCAGATCTGTCTGACGTATACTGAAGGTTCGAGAACAAGAGTAGAAACATGGAAACTGAACTCAACTGCCGTGCAGAATAAGTTCTGCAAATAAAGTGATTCGTTCATAACGGATTTCAAAGCACAGATAAAAGATGAAGATGTAGCTGTTTTTAATGTCACGAGGTACCGTTACTAACGGCGTCTGATAGCACGTGAAAAGAGGAACAATGCGAGACAGAAAATGCCAATATCGATACAGAAAAGTGTTGCAAAAATAGGAACATGTACTGATGTGAGTCAATGAAGAGGAAATGCATCACTGCATTGCCAAATGTGTTGTTACTTCCGTACCACGTTCAACAAAAGTTTTATGTATTAGCTAACATTATCATGTATTAGCTAATTTAATCACAAACCGAAAACCTCATTTAAATACACTTAGTCGATTATGTAACAGTAAGGTTGTTAGATGTTTCGTGACTCATCCTGTACTTCATATAGACGGGTATATTACAACTAAATAACTTGTACGTACACAGAAAAGTTACGCAAATGAAATATGCCTCTCATAAGATGAAGCCCAGTACAAACAGTAGCAAAGTTCTTATGAAAGCAAGATTTTTCTGAAGAAGAGATTGCGGTTGAAGTTGAACGGAAGCACCTCTGTAATGCTGATAAGTTTTCTAACTGTAACATCTTAAAGCGACTGAAAATTATAAATTAATCATCTTATGGAACTCTGAACGATGAAGCAGTCTATGTCTCTGTGGATTTAATAGAACGTGTGATAACAAGCATTACGTCTACTTTAAATAAGAGAAATTCAACGAGTCCGAAGAAAATAATTTTACAGTGGAATGGAAACCGTATAATCCTAAAAAACGGGGTTGCGAATCAAGGCAGCTTACGAACTCGTGCGGTGTGTGGCCAAACGCTGATGAATTGGAGTATCTGATGCTGTAAACTGCGTAGCCTGTGATTACGAACGCCCACAGCCCCAGTGGCTGCAATAATTGCCCTGTTGATATTACGCCCACATGCAGGCAAGCTTCCCTCCCGCCCAGCGTGCCAAACTGTCAGTTAAGTAATTGATCAAATGCGTAGCAACCTGTCTTCCTGCTTCAGCTAATGAGCGGTTCGTGACCAAGAGCTGCGTACTAACTCTTCTAATAACATTATCTACAGCTTGCCACTTACTAAGCATAACGAAATATACACTATAATATTTACTAACAGAAACATACGAAGTGCAAAATATGTAATACAAAAAAATTTGATTCTATAAATTGCTGCCCTAAATTCAGTGCGACATCTTGTAGTAGAGTATCTAGCCTGATAAAATAACAGTAGGTTATTAGCTTAAAAGGGTTTTGTGAAACGTTAATTAACTACCAAATCTCTCATTATGTAAGCGTCTTCTTGGTAAAGTGTAGCCTCGAAGGTTATAACCCCACCAGTACTGAAACTAAGATTCCGACCATTTCGTTATCGATCTTATTGTTCGCGCATTATGGGTGCTCAATTTGCCACTTGGTGTAGACCGTTTTGATTCTGTAAACATTATGGGACATGATGTGTTTGTAAGCCTTTCGAAAAAGAGATGGAATACTTGATTACAGGAAACACCGTCTGTTTTACTTTTGTACAGTGTGAAAGTACTGCTCTTATCTAAAGATCTAAAAGGTAATATTTATTGGCGCAATTACAATTTGTACTGGAAAAGAAATTTTGTCAGTGATAATATAAGATAAGCATCTCCTGGATAGCGGACGTCTTTTAATATGAATTAAGAGTTAAGTAACATGGAGGACGTATTTACGTCGTTCTGTTCTGAAAGTGTTGGAAGATATATATATATATATATATATATATATATATATATATATATATATATATATATATATACGTATAACCTTTCATTATTTCTAACAGTTTCACAAAAACTTCATGTTGCATATTTGTTATCAGAATTAAGGTTTTCTGGAAAATTAAATGTAAGTGCCGAAAAAAAAGTACATGAAGATATCCCAAGATCTCGTGGGTCAGCTTCTTTTACCTGATGCACGTACCACGCAGAATTGATTTCACCTATTTGACGCTTCGTTTCCGAAGTATGCTAGTTCTTTAGATATACAGTTATGAACTTTCATGTGGAAGTTAGTAATTATTTCAGCTGCCTGCGTACTCCGTAGAAAGAGGTGGAGTTAGTAGCTACCTAACGAGAAGTTGCGACGATTGTGCAGAATAACCGCTTAAGTACTATAGCATAGCTTGTGTCTCGTCGTGGAATTCAGAAGAAACGATGGGAGAAAAACGGTGTAATTTGCTCCACGTTTATTAAAGATTACTCAGTGAAACAAATGACTGATTCATTACATATATAGCTGCGCACTCTTCCTCCGCCTTACCGGCAGTAACAAAATAAATGTGCACCGTTATTGCTCCTGGGAGATGTTCATGTGGGTTGAATACTGTTGGCGAGTGCACAGCTCATATCTAAGGACCCAGAATTGTTGCAGTTTATGAACGCTGCTCTTTATCCCACCGTTACGAATGAATACTCGACAAAAAATTTATCATGTAAATATTTAGATAGGAGTAAATTTCTTCACGTCTGAAGACAACGTTATCCATTTACAGCGGACGAAAAAACGCCGACGGTGCACGCTGAAGGACAATTAAGTTGTTACGTTAGGAGGTTAGTCACATTTCGTCCAGAAACGGAATTATTCCACTGTTTGTGGAGTATCAGGTAACGTGTGAAAACAGTGAAGCAGGCTGTAACTCGAATCTGGGTATTTGTCTTACCCATACAAATTAAGTTACGCTGCCTTGTCCTTGGGGCAGTCCACAGTTTCCAGTTTTGATTCTCTGTATTCCTGCCACGGTCCGAATTCTGTACCACGATACTGTGACACTGCCTTGTAATTGTAACTTGCTCAGATGTATCGAAAGCTGCTGTGAAATTTTTCACACAGAAAAATACTTCGAAAGAAATGCAGTGCCAAAATTTTAGCTATTAAAGCGCAGTGGAACTAGATTTTTTTTTAAAAAAAACTACATTTTCCCAGTTTTACAGTACGAAAGACAGCTTACAACAGCGGTTTCTAAAGTCCATCCTACAAGGCAAGACAACGTTGCGCGAAGTCCAGAGTGCACACACGCTAATTTATGCATTTAAACCTCACCAATAATATCTCAAATCATTAATTTTTTTTAATAACTTGTTGTTCATATACACAGTTGAACTGTTGCAGATATAATTTTGACGCAAGTGTTTTTTAGAAGAACGAAAATCATGGTAGTGTATAATGTTATATTACAGACGACTTCCATTAATCGGGAATTTAATTTGTTGACTTGAAATATTTTAAAATAATTCCTGTAGCACAGCTGTCATAATAATTCTTTGAAAAGTGTATATTTCACTAACAATGAAACTGTTACAAGTTGAATCCCTGCAATCGACACAAAAATGCGAAAATGTCTACTGAATGACGAAAACAATAATTTTTCTTAGACCAGGCAACTGATAAAATAAAAATTAATGCAGTCCGCACTTCACAACAATTACTAGTTCTATTTAGACAGAACTAAGCTGCAGTAAGAAATCGTCGTGGCCATTGTTCTGCATACTTGATGAAATTCATAAAACGTAGTGATGCAAACTTACAATGCACGAACGGCTGAACTTTAACAATATTGTACCTCTGATAAACGTGAAATGAAAAAGCACTATCAGAAATTATGATATCCGACAATTTTCTGGAAATGTTAACACAGCCAAAAAATTTCTTTATCTACGGCCTGAATCACATTATTAGTTTCGGGAGGAATCCGAATTGTATTAAGCCTTTGCGTCCTCCCACTAAAGACCGATATGTCGGTATATCCTGGGCAAAAGTCCAACAAAAGCAATGAATTTTTTCTGCAACTTTAAGTTTCGCATATAATACTGAAAATTATTGTCTCATTTTTCCAGATTTTTCTACATCTGTTCAAAGACTTTTTCTGAGTAAACAGACATTTTTGCAGTTTCGGTCATAATTTGACTTGAGGTTCCTCAAGACAAACAGTAATGCACTGATACTTATCACTGGAACTGTTGTATACAAATGTGACCTTGCGTTCATTGACTGTAAAAGAGTCTCTTATTTTCGTTCGAAATCATAAAGTGTGGTTTTCACGCAGTTGTTGCACGAAATCTGACAGACTGGCTCCATAGACAGCATTTTAAGGGATAACAGGAGGCTGCTTCTTTTTTCAGCTAAAGATGTCTTTGTAGTATTACCCATTAATTACGTCTCTACGTGTTTACATGAAGTAAATTCGTGATTTTGCCACTTCTTTTTCCGTAATATTTCCTGAATCCTTTTAACCAGGTGGAAGGTACTTGGAAATCATTAATACTCATGTCATTTGCAATTTAACATTTTTGCAAGTTTCATTTTGGCACATATTTTGAACTTCATATAAATCTTTCTTCCATTTACACAATTCACGTTCGCATTTTACGAAACGAAAACGGCTTTGCATACTGCTTAATTTTAAGCAATTCCTCCCTCCTTCGTTTAACCAAAAAATTCGCAGCCTTTTCCTTGATACTACAAGCTATTATTGTTCACGTTCTTTTTTTGGGCTAGGAAGGTGCAGGAAATTAACTAGTAAATTGTATCCCACATTCTTAATATGTCCACTTTGCAAGATTGACAACAGTAACTGGATTCCACATCAGTGTGAAGCTCTGGAACCTGCACAAAGACATTCAGTCTGGAACCGCGCGACCGCTACGGTCACAGGTTCGAATCCTGCCTCGAGCATGGATGTGTGTGATGTCCTTAAGTTAGTTAGGTTTAAGTAGTTTTAAGTTCTAGGGGACTGATGACCTCAGATGTTAAGTCCCATAGTGCTCAGAGAAATTTGAACCATTTTTGCACAAAGACAAATGCTATTAGCAACAGTATGCGAAGGAAACACACAAAATTTATTCAGTTTTATTTCCATTGTTAACACTTAGCGATACAGCGAAGGCAACTACTAATTACGTGCTTCTAGAAAGCGACGTAAATGACCTTGAAAAACGCGCCAGGTGGCACGTGGCAGTTGACTTCCTTCTCCTTATGCACACGCAGTTTGAATGCATTGCGTTCATCCAGTGTATTCTGAGCAACGGGAGTTTGGAGACGCGTTTAGTGCTATGTCACATCGAGTTAAACAGCGTGCTTTTATCGAATTTTTAACTGCTGAAAGAGTGACTCCTAGTGAGATTGATCGCCCCTTTAATAAGGCTCTTTTGATAGATCTACTGAAAATCGAAGGGTGATAAAATTTTGTGTTTACGAGTCTGTAAAAACCATATTTGTTGGTGAAATACGCAGCGGACGTCCGACCACTACCACAGACAACAGACTTCGCATGCTCGGTGACGATTTGATTCACAATGACTGGCGAATTACTCAATAGTGTATCGCAAACCGTATTCGGATATCTAAGAAACGAGTCGGCTTCACTGTTGAACAATCAGGATAATGTAAAATCTGTATACGACGAGTACCACATCGTCTCACAGTTGAGAAGGAACAGCGTCAGTAGGACTGCTGCGTGTAGCATTTGCAGCGCTATTGTGCGTAAGGAGACGATCTCCGTTTGAATATTGTGATGGGGGACGAGACATACGACCCATAAGAGAAAGGACAGAGCGCTGAATATCGGCGTCCGTCTTCCCCTCGGGTATCGGAGTTCAAAACGTAACCACACCCACTAAAAATTCTTTTGGGATGCTCACTGATTTTATGTGACCGATTATCTGGTACGGAAGGGCAACGCTAAATTCTCCTCAGTACATAGAGACTCTAAAACACCTCCGACGTCGGTTTTGACTTGTCAGAGACAGCTTGGAGCAAATAATCTTGCAACACGCGACGCTCGTCCACACACATGGCGCGCAGCCGTGGGGGCTTTGACAAACTCGAAGTTTGAACCGATTCTGCACACTCCCTACTCCTCTGATCTTGTACCTTCCTCTACTCAAGAGAGACTGCAAGGATAATCGTTATGTATCGGACAATGAGGTGAAAGCACGTTTGAAGTTCTGGGTTCGAGAAAAGTCAGAAGAACTTTACAGCGACAGAATACAGAAACTTGTTACACATTGGGAGAAATGTGTTAGTCTTAACGATGACTATGTTGAAAAATAAGTATAATTTTTGAATTTAAGATTGTACTTTAATGCACCCTGTTGTACAAGCATGTATGCATTACTTTCCAGCCTATCCTCGTATTACGTATATTAAATGAATTGCAAATTAGAGGGAATAACAGCTGAGAACAGTTGTCAGAGAAACTGTCAACGATAACTGAAATTCGCTTTATAAATTAAGATACTGTGTTGTCTTATATGCCTATCGCTGTGCCGACAACCAAGGCTGCGTGCCTTCCATGTTGCGCCTGTCTGCTGCAGCTCCGCAAAGGGTATACATTTCTCCAGCTGCCTGGCGAACAACGAATTTGGCACTTTTCGGTTTGATTTTTCAGAGCATGAATCAAAGGCCTAACAAAATGATGCACGATACGCATTTGAATAACAACTCAGCATATAAGAACTGCAAAAGTATAGTTACGGTAGAGGAAACATGTCGTCAAAACAATGTTGGGTACGCAGCAGAACTGGAAATGAAACTGAGTGAAGAAGTTTCGGATCCATCTGAAATACACTGACGCAAAAAATATCGCAATCCCAAGAAGGAGTTGTGCTAGGCAAACGAAAGTTGGTAGGCGTGTTTCTACATCTGAAAAACGACTACTCAAATTTCGCGTCGGTCGCATAAGAGTGGCGCTAGTAGCGCCACTATGCGGGATTCAAATCAGGTTTGCTTTAAATACATGCTGGAACGGTCGTGAGCGTTTGTTACTTTTGAGATTTTACGTGGTGAACTGAAGTTGGTAGAGAAAGTATTTAAGGCGACAAAGAAGCCATTATCCATTTCTCACTGAGTTTGTACGAGGTGATGTAATAAGGTCACGAGAATCTCGATGTTTCTTCTGATATTGCAGAAAGACATGCCAGGTATGTAGCCAGTATACATGACTGCTGGCGGGGTGGTCAAGAGAATGTACGTTCGCAAAAAGACCAGGCTCCAGGCGGCCACTTAGCGTTTGACTCTGTTGCATCGTACTGCATTTGTAACACCAATGTCAGCAACAGTTGGCACCACAGTCACACAATTAACTGTTACAAATCGGTAACTTAAAGGACGGCTCCGAGCCAGAGGCCCTGCGCCTGCGATACGCTGAACCCAAACCACCGCCATTTGCTACCTCAGTGATGTCAAGCAGAAGCTCATTGGAGGGTAGGATGAAAGTCTGTTGTGTTTCCAGGTGAAAAATAATTCTGCCTGGGTCCCGTTGATGGCCGTTTGATGATTAGAAGAAGGCCAGTTGATAGCCTGCAGCCAGCCAGGAGCGCTCTTGTGGGTATTCCACGCACCCTGAATGCTAATTTGTATGTCCATCTGGTGATTCGACCTGTTGTGCTCCATTCATGAACACCATTCCGAGGATGTTTTCCAAGACGATGACGTTCGCCCACATACCACATCCTAAACCAACATGCTCTATGCAGTGTCGACATGTTGCCTCAGCTTGCTCGATCACCAGATCTGTCTCCAGTCAAGTACATATGGGACAACATCAGACAACTCCAGCATTATTCACAACCAGCATTAACTACCTGTATTGACTGACCAAGTGCAGTGGGCATGGAACTCCATCCCACAAACTGACAGCCGACGCCTATACTACACAATGCAAGCACGTCTGCATACTTGCATTCAACAGTCTGCCGGTAACACTGGTTATTAATGTACCAGCACTTCACATTTGTAATGTCTTATCTCATGCTTACATTAGCCTATGATCTAGCAATGTTAATCACTTAAATATGTTACCTAGGCAAATAGATTCTCAAAGTTTTATTGCTATACGTTAATTATTTTTCGGTGCTGTGGTTTTTTTCTGTCAGTGTATATTTAATGCAACATAAAACTTTATACCAACCAATCAGTAAAATAAATAAGCGGTATCTTGTGTTTACGGTGGTAACAAACCATTTAGTTGTATCTCAAATGAACTGTATAAAAGTTGGCACTTTTTTAACAGAATCCGTCGAGCTTCACAGAGACGTAAACCGGTTCAGCCATGTACAGGCAGATAAACCAGATGTATCGCGGTCAGCCATGGATTATCTAATGCACTCACGGACATAGGAAATTGTCTGAGATTTTAAGCATAAATTACTATAAAGGAAAATAAAATTGTCAAATCTTAGCACAGGCATTAAAAAATTAAATCATTATATACAGATGAAAAATAAATACTGACTGACAGGAAATGAACTGAATACTGAGTGCAGAAACCCACCCAAATATAAAACTGACTCAAGCAACATGCATGTAACAACTGATAAATGGAAGATACGCAAAGAAAAACAAATGGGTCCTTTTTCTCCTCTGCCGATGTGGGACACTCTTTGGTCTTTTTTGTCTAGTTATAAACCGACAAAGAAGATCAAAGTGTGTCTCAGATCGGCAAAGGAGAAAAGGAACCCACCTGCAAGGGAGGGAATATACCTCGTATCATGTACGTGTGGAAAAGTCTATTTTGGAATGACTGGAAGATCAATCAACACTAGGATCACCGAACATAAGCTGCAGGCTGGGGCAGGTGGAGAAATCGGCCGTGGCGGAGAACACGCTGTGTGAGGCCGACCACGTAGTAAAATACACCGACACGGAGGTTCTTGCTGTAGAGAAGAGCTATCACACTCGCTTGTTCTGGGAAGCTATAGAAATACACGAACATCACAGTAGCTACAACAAGAAACAAGAAAACGTCGGATCCTGGATTCTCGAGCTGTAACGGACGACTGTTGCAGGTACCAAGGAGAGGTGCAGCAGTGATGCCCACGGAAAAGTACTTGGGGCTTGGACAATGGCGCATAAGGGACGTATAATCTGCAAAAGCAAACTCCACTCCGTCCACCACCAGCAATGGAGGGTGAAGGTCTGACACTGCCAGCCTCTTGTACCATCGAAACGTCAGGAAAATCACGAAATGATCATCTGGAGAAGAACCGGAGACAGAAGGCAACATGTAATTTGTGAAGAAGTGGCCACGAAAGCGTTAACAGTTTTGTAATACTCAAGAAGTTTCCTAGAGGGCGAACTGTAGTTGGTGTCCAGGCTTCCGCCATGTTGGAGAAAGGAAAGACCAGAGATGGAGCTCTCGGTATTGTACCAAGGACCAGACTTCAGGTATACAGTTGGAACTGTATCACTACTCCAATATACTTCAAACAAGTATCTCCAGAACACATTCTCTCACATAAAAAACTTGTGAAAATAATAGTGATAATACCGATAACAACTACTGAACCAGAGAGGTGTTTTTCTTCTCTGACGAGGACCAAGACATTTCTTCAGAATACCATACGAGAGCAACTGCTTTGTGTCCGTGCAATGCTCACCGTTGAGAAGAATATGGTAAAAAACGATGAAGGTTTCAGCCCCTTGGTTACAGATAAATTCTATAGCGGGAAGCCACAAGACATTGAAAGTTGTCTAAATAAATAAAAAAATATGTGTGGAATTTCTCTAAACAGATAAATAAAAATATGAGTTGAAGTTCTGTTTCTGATTGTAAGATTTGAGCTGTAATAAGTAATGAACCGTTGTAATGGAACTTGTACTGTCGTAATGTAAAAGCAAAGCTGCCTTGTAATAATAATTAATTGTCGTAATGTAAAGAAAATTCCTTCATACTGTAGAAATTAACAATCTGACTGCAAGAGTTTTGAGCAGTATAAGCTGCCTGAAAAATGAACTTTGACATAACACCTACGACAATTAGTTTCGCAAAACTAATCACAGATCCCAGAATTAAAGGTGATACACATTACACATAATGTAACTTCTCTGAATGACGTGAGTTGGCCCTGATAGAATAAAAAAAAAAATCACAGTATTTGGTTGGTACCTCTGTTCTGCGCAAATCTGGATACCGCGTTGCAGTACTGCTCTGTCTTGCGTGCCGCTATGCTAAAGCGGCAAATTACTGTATTTACACAGAGACACTCGTGAGGGGCAGTGAGTTCTCTGTTAGTTGCAAATCGAAGTATATTTTTAAGAAAACCATAAACAACTACAAAGAGAAAGGTAAGTGAAAATGAAATATGGGCATGAATGACAAAACAAAGATTTTTTTGCACATTGTGAAAGACTGCTCAAGGCTGATTTTAAATTTAATGAACGTCCTAACATCCAAACAATACTCTTTCCTATCCTTCAAATCTAGCAACTCTCAGTACAATAACCAAGTTAGTCCAATGGTGCAGCAATTAAAAAAAGCACCATCGATATAATATTTACCTCTGACATTTCTGGTATACACGTAGTTCCATTAAACTTCCCTCTTCACTAGTAAGTTTACTTTACAATCTTTCTTCCGCACTTTAACACAGCTTAATATTATCTGCTCACTGTGCCTCCGCACACACCGAAGATAATAACCTAACATTGGCGATACAGCTTCAGAACATTGCTCCTCGCTCACAATCCATTCATATACTAAAATTATACATGATACCTATCATTACCCCTCGGTCCGGCAGACTAAAATTTCAGAGGCGAGGTGATGTAATTGACACTGCTGAGACATGTAAATTTTACTTTACAAAATCAGTATTTTGATACAAATATGTAGAAATGTGAGTACAAAAGTTTAAAGCTACAATACGGGTACACAGGTAATAATAAAAATATACATGACAGAAAATAAGTACATATTATTGTTGCACATCGAACAGTTGCCTAACTGAAAATAAGTACAAATCATTGCTGGACATAAACATACTCTTACAAGTATCGTATTTGCTAAATATAAGGTACACTCACAGTAGGGCTCACTGCATTACATGTGTAGACTGTTAGCACAGAGAGCCGATAGAATACATATATGAACTGCACATGGTACAGTGCTAAGTAAAAAGAAAATTTTTATCACCAGCCTAGATTGCAACACGCACATGAACTAAATGGCACAAAAGTGTCCTCAGAGCAGTAAAACTTGTAACTAACTGCCAACCATAAGAGTGTAGGCAAAGTATGACACACTGAGGGAAAATCCTGCAGTCCCACAGCACAGTGTGACAATATTGCAGTTCCACTGCGACTGTCATCAGAAATATTTGGTATAATTGACCAGTGCAGGAGAGTCTTGCAGTCCCACTGGTACGTACATCAGAAAAGTTTGGTATTGGCAGTAACGAGGAGGTAGCAAGCTCAGAAAGTACTAAAAAAATAGTCCATCCACACTGTAGCAAGAGCGTAACCACTCTTTACATACATGTCTCCAGGAGAACATCCACAGTATGTATAACCCTAAGTGCAATGGTGAGCAAGTATATACATTACATAGAGAAAAAAATGAGAAAGATATTACCTTAAAGAGAAAATAAAGAAGAGAAAAACAGACTGCAGCACATCTCAGCACCAACGAAATGGCTCGAATTCAGGGTAGCAATATCAGCAAGAAAAGACTATACAATATGTCTTAGTACATAAAAATGGTATGGGAACATCCCGTTTCATTCAGTGTAATGTGCAGACTTAGTTGCAGTAGGACCAAAATCGTTGCATAAAAAGTTACAGAGGTGGCATGTGCAAAATAGCATCAAGAGCAAAGTATGTCACATTCGGTAACATGAGTAACACAGTTATATAAAATAGTTGTTGCATACAGAGAAGTGTGCAAGCATGGGTGCTTTATGACAAGACATTTGCCATATGATTGCAAGAACATCTCTATGTTAACATTGCAAGAACATGTTAACATTGCAAGAACATCTCTATGTTAACATAAAAATATTTATACTAGTATCTAGGCAAACTATCTCTGCGGAGTAATCACACACAAGGGAAAATAGGAGCTCCACTAGCTACAGGAACAAATAGAAGTAAAAGGAAAATTTGTATAGTGCGCTAGGCCTATTGTGCCTGTGGAGAAAGATAGTTTTAAGTCATTCGTCGTGCGTCAGTAAACATAGCAACAAGAAGAATTTGGCCAAAATAATGAGTATATGTCAGACTTGACAAGATAAATATTATCACATAGCAGAAAAAGAGTAATCATAAGGCAACAAGAATTTAGGTATGCATACACAAATCACCATAGAGAAAAGGAAATCAAGTCTAGCAAAGGAGCAAATCACTTGAAAATAACCCTAATCTCACACCTTCTATATCAGGAAAAAATATCATCATGAAATCCCCAGAAAATATCATCGTAATCTACACAAAGTCTTTCCTTAATACAATATCTTCAAAAGAAAAACATCATAATCACTCACCGTAATATTAGAAATACATACAGAATATCATAAAGATCATAGCATTGGCTGACAAAGGCATATTCTCAATCTGGTAAGAGCTGTTAAAAATGGATTAGCACAAAATTTGAAAATTCATTAGGTGCAAAACAACGATACATGGTCTGCCAAGGTGTCTGCCACATGCCCGTTACCTGAAAGCTTACCATTTACTTCTGAATGTAGCAAGCTGACTGTACTAAGCTGCTGAAGTATATAGATCCGTCACTCATTAACAAAATCATGGTAAGACGATGGCAAAAAAGGAAACATTTACAAGCATAACGTGGATCTGTAACAATTAAGAATTGAAAGAATAAGATCCACCATAAACAACAAAGAAAAGCTATGCCTTAGTCTATAATGTAACTACCTATAGGTAATAAACAAATTTCCAAGCATTCTACAATGTATCCGAAAATATAAGACACAAAAAGGATAGTATGACCTCCATACAACATTCTTGAAACGACAAGGCGTGAGTATGGAAAATTATAAGACACAAATCAGATGTAGAAGTATCATTTGTGTGAATATGTTGTCTGTCAAGCTGTGTATGTGTTTCGTAATTCATTCAGTATATATGAGAAAATCATAGCTTCTACAAGAACAAATAGTCAAGATAACGTAGGAGATTAATATTAGGCAAGAAAAAATGTCATAGTATATAGTAGTAATTAGACCAGAAATGTACACTTTTGTAAGATGTAGCATGGTTGTAGCCTGTAGTGTTGCTCTCATAGAGAAGAGGGAAAAAAATATCTGGTGTATCCAGGGTTGCATGAAAATCTCAAAAAGTAGCAACTGCATATCGTAAAAAAAAACCTTCAGTGTAGTACCAAACAACTGTGGAACAGTTCCTACTGTCAACCTGCCATGACTGATCCAAACTCATCTGATGATATCAGAAATATCATCACGTGAAATAAAAATCGACTTCAAGAAACCCGAGGTCCCAAAGCCCTAACCATTACCTCATTATTACTCATCATCATCTCATTAGTAAAATCACATAACACATCACATACGTAAGCCACATAAATCATAATCACATTCCTCATTAAATATCATCACTCTTCTTCATCGTCAAATACACAAATATGCAATAAACTTCATAATACAGCTCATCTGAAATACACCAAAATAAAATGCCCTGTTCTGTCTACGTCAGTTGTCTCCCTCACGAAAAATATCTCATAGCCGTAAGTATAAAACATCCGATACTGTACACAAAACAAATGCAATGACAATAGATCCTGAGAAAAGGAAATTATAGCTCTGCGCTAATATTCCTTCTGACAGTAGACAAAAAATATATGAAAGAAACAGGCTGCAGATAGCATCAGATAAATGGCAGAAAATTCTGAGTAACAGCATTGTAAATCCAACTGTAAGTGCAAGTCCAACGTTATAAGCTAAGAAAGACAAATAGACTGTAGTGATATCAGTCCAGTAGTAATCCGGATCACAGTGTGTGTTGTCTGTAAAACTTTGTAATCGTGCCCTGTTCATAGAACGCTTTGAGAAGTCGACAAATCAGGGAAAATCCAACATTATGAAACAATAAATAACAAAGCAGATTGCGGTCATACTAATCCGATAGTAAACAAATCTTCGGTGTAGGTGTGTTGTCTGTAAAGCTGTGTGAGGGTGCCTTATTTGTGAAATTCTTTGACATTCGTAATATTGTGTACACCTATACCACATTTAGTTCTCAAAGTTTCCGCTTCCAAAGCGTTCGGATGACAAATACGACGATTTCGGAATGGTCAGTTATAACATTTTGGGCATTTATCATTAAGTTCTTGAAATTGTTTGTAGGAGTCTCGGTACTGCTTTTAATTTCGTCAGCAAAACGAGTGGATTGTTCATCAAAACGTTTCGTAAGTGTCTTGTTATTTTCATTGAGTTCCCCAGCCAAATGAGTGGGTGGTTTCTCAAAACTTTCATTATTCTGTTTCTGCATTTCATCTAAGAACTGAAACAAATGATCGAACTGAGCTTGCAGCGATAAATTCATATTGTTTATAATCTGATGAAGCTGTTGCGTAACAGTTCTGCCGAAAAATTCCGTAAAGGCTGGGGGTCGGATTATGCAGGGGTATTGAATCTTCCATATTTATCAGCGTGCAATTATTATACGCAGAAAATAACATATCATTGCTACCACAAATATTATTATGAGAATGCGGAGTCGTATCAGGATCCAGAGTGTCTACAATGTTCGTGCATTGACTACCCGGTTGCGAAAACACAGCGTCTTGCATTGTTACATCAGAAATATGGTTATTATTGTTACCAACAAAGTGATCACCAAAGAAATTGTTGCTGTCGGTTGCATTTTGCAAATCATATTTTTGCGAATTTATCGTAGTGCGTGATTTGTTGACAAACGTACGACACGGCGTGATAACAGAGAAATATAAAGACAAATCACAGATGTAAGAGACAACATCGAGGACAACAATGTTAAAGGTGAAAGGCAAAACACAATATTAGCAAAATACGCGTTGCACTAAAGTACAATAATAATTAAAGTAAGACAGAGGAGTATACAATTTCTGACTGTTTCTCAATATACTCCTACGTCGCCCATACTGTACAAGAATACTAGTGGAAGTTATCTAAATAATAAAAAATCAATGAAAGTCATCAAAATAAATAAAGAGAGACTGAAGTACTGTTTCTGATTGTAAGATCTGAGCTGTAATAGTAAATACACTTAGTTCCATTAAACTTCCCTCTTCACAAATCAGTTTTTCATTACAATTTTGGTATAATCATGTACATGAAACACATTGATAAATTGAGACTTTACATTTTAAACATAACATTACCATTGCTGCCGCACTCTAACATAGCCCAAAATTATCTGCTCACTGCGCCACCGCACACACCAAAGATAATGACCAAACATCTGTGATACAGCTTTACAAGATCGCTGCTCGCTCACAATCGATTCAGTTACCAAAAATTATACACGACACCTACCAACATGATTTGAATTTTAGTCACCGAGTGAGTACTACTTCAGATTGTAATATATTCTTTATTAAATAGTTTTTTGCTTATTTTTGTAATAATGTATCACAGGGGTAATAATTTACATTAACTAATACTGGTAGAAATCAATTACTGTTTACATCTTCAGCTTACGAGAGCAAGATCTTGTCAAAGTAAAATATCCACAATATCTAATGTTAGAGAGAGGAAGGGAAAACCAAACGTAACAAACAAAAATACTCTAGATATAAATTACAAAACTTAACATTTCTTTCTTTGCTTATCACACAGTTAAACTTATTTATTCACCTGCAAATTTTTTTTTAGAATTTCATGTATTGCAAACTGTAGGTTATAATAATTTGAGTGAATATGTGAAACGTCTGTCATAACCCAACTTGCGCTGCGAAATCCACATTCACAAGCTTGCTCTCAGATCTGAGGTGATGCGGGATTTAAGATCATCCATTTTCTAGTTCACGAGCAGCTACGTACAGGATTGAAACAGGGATAGGGTCAAGCTGTCTCTGTCGTTGGAGACAGTACAGAAAGACCTGGATGTTAAGCTAAGGAGGCAGATATGGTGGTTGTAGGGAAATGAGACGCTGGTTAGGCTCACAGGCCTACTTTTTATTGCTTCTTCAAGTGCTTAGAATGAACATGCAGAAGAGCACATACTAGTTTAGAACTACAGTTAGTGTAAAACACAGATATGGCTTAATGGATTCTCTGATAAATTACAAGAAAGAAAGGCCACACCAAACTAACTTTATTAAGCTTTGGGTACATACAGTAACATAGTACTAAATACCACAAACCATGGAAGTGACAAATTCTATTGATCTAACGTAACCCTAAAGTTCAATTACTTGTCACAACGAAACTGAATGCTGTCATGGATACATGTAGACAAATTAAACATGGAAACCAATAACCCTAGACGAAAGGTACATATGGGTAAGCTTTCCAAGTCTTCTTATTGTAAAAGCTTAATTGTAGATAATGCTCTGTCACAATGGATCCAGTGATAACCTTCATTCATCCAAGGTTGAAACTGTTCTGATGACTGGAGTCTTCAAATCTCGAAGTCTGCCTTGCTAGACGTTCGAGGGCTTCAATAGAAGATGTTTGAGGTTGTTTGCTTACAGATGGGACGTGACTGCTCCACTTTTTGCCTCCAATTCGCAATCAGTGAACGTGACATCAACGATTTCTCAACGTGTACGATCTCCTGATGGACTGACTAAAATGGCTTGCATTTTACATCTCTTTATAAGTCATAAGGCTTACAACTGATATTCACAATTACAAGATTTTGCTTTTTTTCTTACACCCTTTCATGATTCAGTTACTACACCTCCCCTACCGACAGAATATTTGCCCGCAAATATTAGAGACTAATTTTACACATCTTTTTATACAAATTACGTTGGTGTGTATATATATAAATGGGTTTCTGTTTTCTTTTTACATAGAAACATCCATACATATACTTCTCCATTGGTTAAATTAGTACATCTCCATAACAGAAATATATACAATAAGTAATCCAAACTTATCCATCCTTCATCTGCGATTCTGTCTATTCGGTGACGAAGCACTGGTGTTAGGAATACTTTTACTTAAAGGGTACACTTCTTGTAAGATTTTCTCACGAGCTGGATCGCACTTCACACTCATTTTGTGGTAACACTTCTCCTCCTTCTGTTCTGGTGTAAGCTACCTCCAGCACACAGGCCGGCAAAGAGGTTGCAAGAAGATCGATAATAGGCGCTGAATCATGTGCACCTATCGGGAGAGAGGCCAAAGACAGACTCACAAGCAACGCACCACCAACATCCTCTCGACTGCCAGTATTTAGATAACCGCCGCGGACCAGAAGGCCCAGTCTGCCACAGTCCCAGCCCAGTCATTCAGTCAGCCGAGTCAGTCACAGTCGCAGTCAGCTCCGTTACTAGTTCAGTTACTATTATAGTTGGCGTCCATGAGTACACGTCACCGGCTACGAGAGTGTATTGTTTATAGCGGTACTTGTACTTCACCAGCAGTGAGGCTAATGTTTACTATTACGGAAGAGCATGTTACACATGAACTTGCTTAAAAATAAGTAGCTTCTTGTTCTTGTAAATAAAGAATTGTGTTAATACATGTGTGCCATTGTGTTATGGAAAGAGGATACCAGCCACCAAACAACATCCTCTCCTTGCTTCCCACGGTACAAGACCCTACTACAGTAACGAGATGACACAAAATTCTTCACTTTCTGCACGGTCTAAACTTCTAACTTCAACGTATCTCGCACAAATCTTCCTTCTGTCTTCTCATCCTGTCTGCTGCTACTAACAGGGTTAGACCAGTAGAGCCAAACTGACCGGGGGGCGGCCTGTCTCCGAGGATCGATCAAAACGACTTCCTCACCTACAACTTTAGAATTCCTGTACGTAAAGACCTGTATAATCAGTTGTAAGAGAGAATTATGCCTATTCTTTCTCCTTTACATTTCAGAAGAAATGAACTACATTTTATACATCTACATCATACCCTGCAAGTCACCTAACGGTGTGTCCGCCCCTGGTAGCTGAGTGGTCCGCGCGACGGAATGTCAAACCTCATGGCCCAGGTTCAATTCCCGGCTGGGTCGGAGATTTTCTCCGCTCACGGACTGGGTGTTGTGTATCCTTATCATAATCATCGCATCCCCATCTACGCCCAAATCGCCGAAGTGGCGTCAACTCGAAACACTTGCGCCAGGTGAACGGTCTACCAGACGTGAGGCCCTAGCCACACGGCATTTCCATTTACCTAACGGTGTGTTGGGGACGTACTTCTGGTACCACCAACGGATCCCTCTTCCCTGTTCCAGCCGCGAATGACGTGTGGGAAGAATAACTACCGTTAAGTGACTGTATTAGCTCTAATTTATCGAATTTTCTCGTTGTCACTTCACAAGTGGTATGTGTGAGGATGTAATTTGTTGCCCGATTCTTATCAGAGAGTTCTCACTCGAAATATAATAGTAAATCTCTCCTTGATAGAAAACAGCTTTCTTATAACGTCTGCCACTGGAGTTTCTTAAACATCTCTGTAACGTTCACTCGCCAACGAAACGACTCCGTGACGAAACGTGGCGCTATTCATTGGATCTTCTGTCTGTTCCAGCAGTCTTACCTGATAAAGGTCCCAGATTGAAGAACAATACTCAAGGATCGGTCAAATGACCATCTCGTAAGTCACTTCCTTCGGGTATCAGCAACATTTCCTTAAGATTTTTCCTATGAATCTCAATTTGGCATCTGCTTTCACACCACTTGCTTTATGTGGTCTTCCCACTTAAGATCGGTGTGGACAGATGATCCTTGACGTTTTACTGTAGATACTGTTTTCAAGAATTTGTCATCAGTAATGTAGTTGTCCTGTAGTGAATTTTTTTCCTATGTTTGCGCAATATGTTACATTTGTTTACGGTTAGTGTTAACCGCCAGAGTCTGCACCAATCTTCAATCCTCTGCAAGTCTTTCTGCAAATCTGAACTGTATCCTGGTGTTGATACTTTTTTATACACAACAGCATCATCTGTGAGCAGTCTTAAAGAGCTTCCAGCTGTTTCTACTAAATCACCGATATACACCATAAACAGTATCAGTCCTATCACGTCTCCTTGGGGTACTCCGGAAATCATCTTTAAATCTGTTGATTTTGTTTCGTTAAAAGCGACATGTTGAGTTCTGTCTGCAAGGAAGTTTTGAATCCAATTGCAGAACTGGTCAGGTACTCGGTAGGCTCGTATTGTTTTCTCTAAACGATACTGTGAGACGGTGTCAAATCCATTCCTGAAAACAAGCAAAATGGCATCCACCTGAGCACTATGGATGTAGGGGAGGAACAGAGCGAGCAGAATTTCGCAAGATCTCAGTTTGTGGAATATATTTTGATTTTCACAGAAGAGATTTTCGTTCTCCAAAACTTTATAACTATTGCGCATATACCTGTCCCATTATTCTACAAGTGATTGACATAATAGATAGAGGATTATTTATTATGTGCATCTGCCGTACGACATTTCTCGAAAGCGGGAATGAACTGCGCATTTATCCAATCGATAGTCACCTTTCGTTGCTCAAGTGACCTACGATTAACTGCTGCAAGAGAAGGAGCAAGTTCTTTCACATAATCTTTGTAGAAACCTGTAAGTAGCTCTTCTGTTCTTCATACCTTTTCGCTATCTCTGTATCTACTATTTCGACGTTCGCCACAATGATTGAAAGGAGGGAACGTCTTATGGTCTTCGTCTGTGAAACAATTTCGGAAAACCGAATTCAGTATTTCGGCCTTTTCTGTTATCTTCCGTTTCTGTGCCTGTGTGATCACTGATTGAATGAACAGAGGATTGTGACCCACTTAGTGGTTTTACGTAAGACCAAAACCCCTTAGGGTATTTGCTCAGATCAGTTGACAAAATTTTACTTCTAGAGTCATTGAATGCTTGTCTAATTGCACTCCTTAAGTTCTTCGTTCAGCTTTTGTTTGCCAGACGGGGTTTGGGTCCTCTTTAACCTGTGATGAAGCTCTCTTTGATTATGTAGCAGACTTTTAACCCGGGTATTAAAGTACGGTGGATATTTACCACCCCTTAAGACCTTGATCGGAACGTACTTGCCCAAGGCATAACTGAAAGACGCTTTTGAAATTTTTTTTCCGTTTGTGCTCCACGTCTTTGTCTTCAGCACTAAATATTTGATGCTGACTACTCAAATACTTTACAATTAGTATCCTGTCACTTTTGGTAAACAAAAATATTTCCCTTCCTTCCTTAACATTGATTGTAATACTCATAGTGATAGTTGCTATCGCAGCATTATAATAACTAATAAGTTTTTCTACGTTAACTGATTATGTAAGTTCAGGTCTGTTTTTCGTTGGAAGGTCTAATAGCCCTGTAATGGAGTACTTTTTGCTTGCAAGAAACGAGGTAGAAGATTATATTTTTTTATGTTCTGGATATAGTTGGGCCGGCCGGAGTGGCTGCGCGGTTAAAGGCGCTTCAGTCTGGAACCGCGCGACCGCTACGGTCGCAGGTTCGAATCCTGCCTCGGGCATGGATGTGTGTGATGTCCTTAGGTTAGTTAGGTTTAAGTTGTTCTAAGTTCTAGGGGACTTATGACCACAGCATTTGATTCCCATAGTGCTCAGAGCCATTTGAACCATTTTTTTTTTTTTGATATAGTTGACAGTATGTTGAAACCAAGTTTTCGACCTCCAAATCCCTCGGGACAATTTTTTGTGGCCAAAAAATCATGGAATTTTGGCGTTTTGTCAGTGTTTCGTCTATTACTTGGGAACGATGAGACCTACTGAAAATGTTATCATTACGAAAAAGAAAGAGCATTAAATTTTGCGTCGAATTACCTTCTTAATAGCCAAAATCGGTGCAACCGTTTGGCTGCCGTCAGTTATAAAAGTTCGTTCATTTTTAACTATTTTGCTAAAAAGTCGGCTCCAACGCATGTAACTCAAAAACGGCCACTCCAAATGAAAAATCAGAAGTTTTCGCAATTGTAGAACATGACATTTCATGTTACAAAAGCAAGTTTTTTTTCAGTTTTAGGCACTATTAAGCGTTCATACACTTGAAAACCAAAGTAATTCCATTTGGTTGATTTTTAAGTCAAAGTTATTCAATGAAATGATATTTCGAATAGGTAGACATAGACCTGTTCCATGTTCCTGTATAGAGGTATCTATAAATCTCCCTCGATTGTCATGTCCTAAACAGCCGAGTCAACCATCCCCTCCGTTCCTTTGGTATTTTTTCCGTTGTTAGCCGCTTCCAGTCTTCCTGTGTCGAGCGACGGACGCGGTAACAGAAGTATGTAAGCGGTGCAGACACGGGCGGGACATTACCCTAGAGCATGTATGAGGTGCATATGGGGAAGTCCATTGAGATAAGCGACTTTGACCAGGGACAGATTATTATTAAGTAAAGCCTGTGGAAGAGGATCTCGGAAAAGGCGAAGCTGGTCGAATGTTCACGTGCTACCGTCGTGTGCATCAACGGAAAGAGGTAGGGCAATGAAACTATCACTAGGCGTTAAATGTTGGATATCCACGTCTCTTCACAGAACGTGGGATTCGGAGGCTTGTCTGCTCTGTAGAAGAGGACAGATGGTGATCTGTGGTATATCTGTCGAAAGAGCACAATGCCGGTGCTCGCACATATCTTTCGGAGCACACCGTTCATGGTACTTTGTTGAACATGGAGATCCGCAACAGAACACCAATACGTGTTCAAATGTTGATCTAACGACGTCGTCAATTACGATTTCATTTAGATCATTTAGAAATTGACCATCGAGATTCGACCGCCGATCAGTGGAAACGTATCGGCTCTTCGGATGAACCATATTTTTCCTAAACTAGGTCGATGGTCTCCACAAACGCTGTCGTCAAGGTGAACAGCAGCTCGAAACGTGCAGCTCGCCTAGGAGGCAGTCTCGTGGGAGGAGTATTATGCTATGGGAGACATTCTCCTACGCTTGCACGGGGCCTTTGACACGCTAACAGCTGCAAACCACCTGCACCCCTTCATGCTGCTTGTCCCAACGGCGATGTCATTTTTCAGTAGTATAACTGTCCGTGTCTCGGAGCCAGAACCGTACTACAGTGGTTTGAGGAGCATTATAGTGAACTCACGTTGATGTCTCGGCGACCAAATTCGTCCGATGTAGTTCCTATGGAACCCATCTAGCTCGCTATCGGGTGCCATTACCGTGAACGTAAATCACTGGCCCGTTATTTACGAGAATTACATGACATGTACGTAGACGTCTAATGCCACATACCTCTACAAACCCACCAACAAACTTTCGGATCCGTAATACGTGGAATGAGTGATGTACTTCCTCCCATAGACGGACAAACAAGCTATTAAGCAGGTGGTCACCTGCTCTGTAAGGTTGTCTGGCACATCAGAGAAAAGTGGAGCCATCTGTATGAAATATGAAACATATTTCGTAAAGCACTATGCATCCCAGATCACTTATATTCGGTGGCTGCCCAAGTGATGTTTCGCAAAGGTGAACAAAATATTCGGAAAGATCTCGTCGTTTGAAGATACCAGGTTGTATATCAGGTATCATTTTCGATGAAGATACAAGTGCTGCAGTCGCACAGGAGAAGTTTCTCGCAAATGAGAGCAACAACACTCGCCTGATTTTGATGCTCATGCAGAAATTTGAGGAAGGAGGTATTCAGGTGGTACAGGCAAAGATGCGGATTCACTAACTGTAGGAACAGCTATTTCCGAAATTTCTGAGTCTGAGAGTGTGGCAATCGTGAGCGAGGATATTGATTTGGTGGTTCTCCTCACGGGTCGAGAAAACGTCTACAGCAAATCGTACTTCCAAAAACATGGGAATAGGGAAACCTGCAGGAGTATGGTACTCTAGTAATTCTTTCAATTTCAACCCCGCATTCTCCCTGTTCAACAATACCTTTTCAGAATGTGATACTACATCCTCCTTTTTTTCCAAGAGAAAGGAAAATTCTAAACCATACTGAGCAACAACCACACCTCAAAGTGCAAGCTGTGAATCCGTTAAATCGTCAGTCTCTCGAGAGGTAATAGCGCAGGCTGGAGAACAGATGATTTTAGCATTTTATGGGAATCTAACTGCGCGACTTCGGACGAGCTCAGGTACGACCATTTTGTAAAGGCTGCCACGAGAGAAACTTTCAAACATGGAAGGCTACCGGCAACATCGGACGCAGTAAGGTGACTCTCAGTGCTATTCTGCCATCAAGTGGAATCTTAGCTGGGGAAGAAAACAGATCCATGCCAGTGGGACTGGAAGAAAAGCTTATCAGACATGCAACCCCTGACGATGACGAATGTTGCGGCATCACAAACGTTACTGAAGGGGGTTTCCTGGGCGTGCAAAATGGGGTGCACAGCAGTATGTGGATGTCGCAACTCTGAACTGAACCGCTCCCCCACGTGCAAACACTGTTGTGGCTTATCTTTCGAGAACGCCCCAGAAATTGAGCTCGATGAGGATGAGGAAGAGACAGAAGGTATTTTTCAGGACGGGGAAACTGGTGAGGGTGCCGCAACGCATCCTGAAGGTCAGATGATGCCGCAGTCTCCCAAACGACCTCGATGGAACAGAAATTTGATAAAATGTGGATCTCTGATACACAATTTTTTTAAATATTGTCATGCCCTTTTATTTGTTCATTTACACAAATTTTTATATTCCTCTTACGTAAATATATATTGGCCATTACTATGTACTTGGTTTTCATTTTAGCACCCCACTCTTACCGGTAAGGGCATAGATAAAAATGAATAAAAATACACATAAGTGAAGAACATTAAAACGACACACATAGAAACGGGTATGTGCTCATTAGACAGCCGTCTTCCCACTGCGAAATTCATTTCACTGTATACCTTTGACTTAAAAAAAAAGAAAATGGAATTACTTTGGCTTTCAAGTGCATGAACGCTGAATAGTGCCTAAAACTGAAAGACTAGACACTTTTGTAACATGAAATTTCGTGCTCTACAACTCTGATAACTTGACATTTTTCATTCGGAGAAATCGTTTTTCAGTTATCGGCGTTGCAGGCGAGTTTTGTGCCAAGTTTCCAAGTTAGTAAAAGTGAATGAACTTTGACAATTCATTGCTGCCAAGTAGCTGACGGATTATGACTTTTAAGTAGGTCATTAGACGCTAAATTTTATGCTCTTTCATCTTAGTAATGGGAAAAGTTTCAGCATAGTTTCTGAGTAATAGACAAAAACGTGAAGAAAGCGCCAAAATTTCATGGTTTTTGGCTACAAAACGTTATCCTGACGGTTTTGAAGGAATTCAACATACTCTCAACTATATGGACAAGATAAAAAAATAAAATCTTTCACCTCATTTTTTGCAAGCAAAGAGCCTTTTTCGTAACGCCGTTACCGGACTGAAAGGCGTTACCCTCTCGAGTTGGTTCTCCAATTATCTTCTCGAAACAATTTCCGGGCAAGACATTGAGAATAACGACATACGAATCCTTATCTCTGGGGCCAGTTTTGATAGCATGACTCTCCTAACCTATGCCTGGCAAGCTGAAGTCACCCTCTTTTACAACGACATGACCAGAAAATTACTAACGACATTCTGCAAGTTCCCTCTGAAGCGCTCTGCCACTACAGCTCATGACGCAGGCGGTCTATAACAGCATCCGTTTACCGTTTTGGACCGACCCTCGATTAACTTCACCCAGATGAATGGACATACGGAATCCATGATAACCTCGCTACATATCTTTACTGCAATAAATACGCCGGTACCACTAGTGACTAACCTAACCTTACAGTACATATTCCAATAAGAATTTAGGATTTCATTGCTGTTCACGGCAGGTTTCAATCAAACTTTCTGTTCTTAATACAAACTGGACATTAGAACATTCAATAAGCGATACTACTTCAGGTGCTGTTCGTTGGATGCTCCTTCATTTTGCTAATGTCATATTAACCTTTTCTATATCCGATGTGACTTCCGTTTTGGCTGGCAATTTGACACTTATTGCAAGAAGGGGGGGGAGGAGGGTCTCTAACCTAAAAAACCCCATGTGCACGTCACATGTACGCTGCTTCCTCCTAGTAGTGCGTGCCTGACGTGTTAAATGGAGTCCTGATGGCGTAGGTCGAAATATTTGCATCTTATACCGTCACATAGTCGTCTGAATTTCTGATTTAGATCTTTCACTCTGCTCCAAACAAGACGACGGCAATCGCCCTCAGTATGAACTTCTTATTCGTTAATTTGAGGTTTCTTCTCCGTACATTCTTTATTAAAACTCCTTGCCATCAGATGCATCTGGCACATTCGTTCCTTTAGTTCCGTTATTTAATAATCTTACTTGCATTTACTTTGGCCGGATCCTACTTTAGTATCCCGGGAATGTCGCATAATCTCCCAAAAAATAACTCAAATTGAGTGACCCCAGTTGATGAATGTGGTGTGTTGTTACATACAAAAGTGGCGTAATGCATCCATTCAATTTTACTCCTTCGTTCCCACATAGTGGCGTAGATGTTCTACCAGACATCAATGCATTTTTGAGGAGTTTGTGGATGGTATGAGCAAGACTGAATTTTATCGAATTTCAGGAAACGACAAAACCTCTTTAGGACGTCACTTAGGAAGTTTATTCCTTTGTCATTTAATTATACTGGCGGTATTCCGTAAGTGAAAATTATTGTCTGCCTGTACTAAGACTCGCGCTATTGTGTCACCGTACTGTTGTGCTACAAGCTGTGCTGAGAGGTTCCATGCCCTCTTTTGCATGTCTACTCTCATTTTTGTAAATTTTATTAATGTTCTATGTCATAGCACGGTAGTAACAGACAGAATAAGGTTATTGAAATGAGATTATTTGTACTAAGAGCTCAAAAAATACTTTTCACTTGATTCCTAAACATGTCGTTTAACTTCCGTGGATGGCCTGGGCGAGACGAGCATCGTAGGACGCGGCACACTGCGTTTCCGGTTGGGAGCTGCACATCCCTGAATTCTGAGGGGTGGGAGCTGCACATCCCTGAATTCTGAGGGTTTCGTACAATAGGCTTAACCACCTGGAGGAACGACTGACGTCGGTCGAGTTTCGCCTATTGTATGCAGGGCGAAAAGACCTGCGAGACGTCTAAGTGTCGCCACAGTTTATGTGTTTACTGTTCCGGCGCGTCCGGAACGAAGATTCCTGGCACCGACTGACTGCATTGTCCTCATGATTCTGAGAATACATGTGGACTGTGCCCTGCTGGGTGCCACTGTATAGCACTGGATGGCTGATTGTCTAGATAGTCAAACGGCAAATTCAGTGCCCTCAGATGAATAGCAGAGGCATGATTGGTCAGCTTAAACTGAGGCTAGTGCACGTCATGAAGCCCTGATCGAAATTGGAGGGAACGGTCGCTATTGGCACGAATGATGTTCTGAGACAGTGTGGGGGAATTTTGGAATCGGAACTGAATGCTGCTTCGCGGTTTTCGAAGAAAGTAGGGAGCTGAGCAATGCTGGTTTCGTTCTTGCATGCATCACAGAGGAGATTCGGCATCTGATCTTCCTAGGAGTCGGACGGTCTTGCGACTTGGTCGCCCGTCTTCGGAAGAACTTAGATTTCTCGGACAGCCTTTGCGGCCAGGGGTTGACACAGAGTTGCTGCACGGCTGAAGTCGGCGCCTGCATTACCAGGACGCTGCCTACCGACGACGTGCTGCAGATTTCAGTACTGGTACAGTATTTCGCGGCTCTGGCATTGTAGGACCTTATCAATTTTATACTGAATCCCTCAGCAGGATGCGCGTTCGATTTGCTACAAGTCCACCTTGCTTGTTTCCCCATGTGATCCCATTTGAGCTCTCACAACTACTTACGACACTGCTATATAGTCGAGAGATTAATATTTGATTCATTAGGACCTCCTGTCATTATCGTCAATCTATTGCATCACAGAGAGTAGGAGCCCCTTGTTCTCGAGCCAACTCTTATTCCCATAATATTTCAGTATACCCTATCCTTTAATCTACTGTGTGTGTCGACAGTCATGTGCATTTATGTTCTGATATATAATGAATCTCATTGTAATATTTAATCCACATATCATTTCGTAGATATAGGTAGAATACCATTTCCTGTTGTTTATTATGATAAAGTTCCCTTTTTTGAGTAGATTACGATTTTTATTAAATTATTGTGAGTGTTCACTCCTTATTCTACCAACTAGCAGGGTTAACCATCATTTCCTTCCGTTACCATTTTGCGCATAATTAATTTGCTGGTAGATAAGGAGGGGTCGAGTACATGTCTCGTTCTCATGCAAAATTTGTCTGAATTAAAGAGGTACAAATTCTTCTCCATCCCGGCAACTCGCACTGCCACAACTAATTTTGTGAGGGCAACCTGAAATGTTAGGATGTATCATCCCCTTTCTGTGTTATCCGACGCTGTCCAACTACGTCGGTATCACAACGAGCGAATACCCGGTTAGGTATTTCAGTTCAGTACATAGGGCATCCCCACCTTATTCTGTGTAAACTTATTCTTCTGAAAAATCTCTTTCTTCATATCTCTATATGATCCACACCTTTTAATGTGGCCATGTGTGCCACTGATCCCTTGGTGTTCACCTACCCTCGAATCATGAAACAGTTTCAGAATAGCTCGTTTCTCCTTTTCGGTAATTCTTGGTGGCTGGTCGTCTTTTTCTTTGCTTAAGTGATATACTTGAATTATATGTTTCAATCTGGTAATTCGCGACATTTTCTCTTGGTCCACTGAAAGCATGTATGTGGCGTTCCTCGTCTTCTCCCATGACAGGTACCTTCACTTTGGATCATTCCAGCATAACTTCTTTTTCTGTAGTATTCGAAATACTCGTGACGCAAGTGCCTCGCTGCATTCAAACTTATGTCTGGTAGAGGTGCAACGTCCGTTTGCAACAGCGAGGTGTAAGGAAGGGACCTATAATGAAAGTTCATTCTACACAACTACTCTATTGGAAGCCAAAAAGGAAGGGGCTTTCGAAATTGAGCCGCAACCGTTTGATTACAATGCGACAAATCAATCGAATCCTCCACCGGGAAACATATATTTTTGATATTGCGTTCCGATTTAAAAGATTGGACTCTTGAATTCTTTGTTGTAACGTAATTAATACCCGTTTATTCGTTGTTCTCAGTTCTGTGAGACGTCTATGTGGTATCTAGCTTGCTCTCACCACTCATCACATTTACTTGCGACGGTAAGATACTCTTACTGCATGACTCATATTTTACACATATCAAAAAAAGTTTCCCTCACCTCGGAAACTGTACAGAAAATTGGAATAGAGATCAACATGAGCATCATTTCCGCCCTTTTTGTTGCTCAGGAAAACCACACGTTGCATGTTGTACCACCATACAGCGAGACCTTGACAGGTGGTGGTCAGATTCCTGTACACACTGGTATCTCTCATACCCAGTAGCACGGCCTCTTGCATTGATGCATGCCTGTATTCGTCATTTCATACTATCCACAAGTTCATCAAGGCACTGTTGGTCCAGATTGTCCCACCCCTCAATGGCGATTAGATGTAGATGCCTAAGAGTAGTTGGTGGGTCACGCTGTCCATAAACAGCCCTTTTCAATCCATCCCAGGCATGTTCGATAGGGTTCATGTCTGTAGAACATTCAGGCCACTCTAGTCGAGCGACGTCGTTATCCTGAAGCAAGTCATTCACAAGATGTGCACGATGGGGGCACGAACTGTCGTCCATGAAGACTAGTGCCTCATCAATATGCTGCCGATATGGCTGCACTGCCGGTCGGAGGATGGCATTCATCCATCGTACAGTCGTTACGGTTCCGTCCATAACCACCAGTGGCGTACGTCGACCCACATAATGCCACTCCAAAACACCAGGGAACCTCCATCTTGCTGCACTCGCTGGACAGTGAGTCTAAGAGGTTCAGCCCGACCGGGTTACCTCCAAACACGTCCCTGATGATTGTCTGATTGAAGGCATATGCGACACTCATCGGTGAAGAGAATCCTGAGAGGTCCATTCGGCATATTGTTGGGCTCATCTGTACCGATCTGCATAATGTCGTGATCATAAAGGTGGACCTCGCCATGGACGTCGAGAGTGAAGTTCCGTATCATGCAGCCTATTGCACACAGTTTGAGTCCTGTGGCTGCACGAAAAGCATTATTCAACATGGTGGCGCTGCTGTCAGTGTTCCTCCAAGCCATAATCCGTAGGTAGCGATCATCCACTGCAGTAGTAGCCCTTGGGCGGCTTGAGCGAGGCATATCTTCAACACTTATAGTCTCTGTGTATCTATTTAATATCGAAACAACATCGCTTTTTGTTCACTCCAAGACGCCTGGACACTTCCTATGTTGAGAGCCCTTCCTCGCATAAGGTAACAGTACGGACTCGATAGAACAGCGGTATTGACCGTCTAGGCATGGTTGAACTACAGACAACACGAGCCATGTACATCCTTTCTGGTGGAATGACTGGAACTGATGGGCTGTCGGACCCGCTCCGCCTAATAGGCGCTGCTCAAACATGGTTGTCTACATCGTTGGGCGGGTTTAGTGATATCTCTGAACAGTCAATGGGACTCTGTCGGCTATACAATATCCACAGTCAACGTCTGTCTTCAGGAGTTCTGGGAACTGGGGTGATGCAAAACTTTTTTTGATGTGTGTATAATCAATCTATTGTATGAAAACTGCCAAGAATACAGAAAGAGACCAGACAGTTCACTGAGCGGACAGACAGTTCACGCTGATGTGTAAAAATAAATAAATAAAAATAGTTGACTGGAAGGAGTTTTGAACAGGGCTCGTACACAGGGCATTCCTACACCATGACCACTTATCCTAAACGCCGTTTCTGTTCGAGTATGGTCGATGTTCCAGTTATTGAATTTTGAACGTTCATTGTTTCTATTTTTTTAACAGTTCAGTAAATCTTCTTCCTATTATCATGCTTGATTTGTGCACAATTTTTGACGGGCTGTACACTGGGCTATCTTACCAATAAATCTGAGCGGGGTACGACGAGGGTTTTCCCTTGTGAGTCTTCTTATTTGTAGCCTAGCGTTGGCATCATACTGTCGAGCCAAACGTAACGTGATTATTGACGAAGGTTAATTTGTAGAGACGTGGCAAAATAAGTACTTTGGTTCTTGATAGCAAACCGCGCACAACATATGCATACCGTCGCTACAATGGCGGCTGGTCCCGAACTCACGACAATCGTGATTACTCACCTCCGTTGAACTCATTCAACTAGCCATAACTGGGCGATCATGGCGTCTTTGGACACTTTTGTGTGCCGGCCGGAGTAGCCGTGTGCGGTTCTAGGCGCTACAGTCTAGAGCCGGGCGACCGCTACGGTCGCAGGTTGGAATCCTAGCTCGGGCATGGATGTGTGTGATGTCCTTAAGTTAGTTAGGTTTAATTAGTTCTAAGTTCTAGGTGACTGATGATGACCTCAGAAGTTAAGTCGCATAGTGCTCAGAGCCGTTTGAACCATCTGACACTTCTGTGTTCGAGGAGCGCTCGAAAGTGTAAGTTTGAGCCGACGAGAAGAGGGCCGTATGCCAGCCGTCCCAGTGCTACGGTTACTTCGGTCCGCTGTGCAGGGATTGGGACTACTGAGGAGGCGACAACTTCCCCGAAAACGGTGGGCACTGTCGAACCCTTCCGCGAAAAGTAGCCGTGGTCTGAATCTGAAACTAACAGCTGGCTATTCTCTGGCGGTATTCGTCATCTTGCGATACTGTAGATTTAATCAAATCAGGACCCAGAAAATTCGACAGCCCCTCACGAGCACATAGTCTGCTAGTTACGAAAGCCGACGGTGATCTCAGTTCATCGGGGAAAATTAGTGTGATAGCGAATAATGAAAGATCAGTTATAACGACTTTTGGGAATAACAATTGTATCAACTCCAGATGCATATCACACGAAAGGTAATTTTCCGAATAGTCTGAATCTGATGTCAAAAGTATTGGTTTAATTTCTTAGTGCACACTCCCTTTGTCACTGAGCTGGACCACGCAGCAGTAGAGGCTCGTGGCAGGCCTTGTGGCCAGTCTACGGAAAGTCTGCGCTCTACAACTTTCCCCAAAAAGTGTTCGGAGGACAAGCTGGCGTCCTTTATCACACTGCACCTCGAAGTTGCGACTACTATGAACACAAACCAAACTGATATTTATGAAAATGACAAGATCAAAACACACACGTCACTGGCACAGTGAATGCAAAACGAATGTTAGCTGTAATACGTAACAACATAACAACAAAAATCTCATAGAAGTTACTCAAACAGAAAATCCGCTTCAGGACTACCTCAGAACGAAGTTCCGTCGAAATGGAGTTTTTCACTACTTGACGTTTTACAGTGTCCTGATATATTTTACCTTTTTATTAAACCTCAGGTAATAAAGGAGTCAGTCTTGTTCCGAGGCACACCGGAGAGGAAAAATAGCCAAACAATTGAATGAAACCTACGCTCCCTCTCACTTAAAGAGGAGACTTTTCGTACGTTGCCGGGGGGGGGGGGGGGGGGGGCGTAGCGGAGCGGAGGGGCGAAAGGCGAACAGGCGGTCGCTGTCGTCTCCGGCCCTGGGAATAGCCTTCACGATGGCTGAGCCCCCTGAAACAGGTTCCCAGTTGCCTGGGACCACCATTCAGCGAAGAGTTGGGTTCCGAGAGATTGTCGCAATGCAGACAGCTGTTGCCTCACCCCTAATAGCGTGACTGGGTTTCGGCTGTCACGACTACGACAGTCAATGTTTTTAATGGTCCGCAACTTGACGGTACTTACAAACGATATTTCGATATGGTGGTACTGCAAGCGAAGATCTATCTGGTCCCTTAGTTTGGCTGACACATTTTGTATATAGAGACAAGCACACATTTAAGACATTCACTTAGAATACTTTACTTAGCCTAGTACACAATAACTTACCTCCTTAAATAGCAAAATCATACAGATTTCGTCTCATAGAGACACCACAGAATCTGAGCCCTTTGTGTTCTCGATTTTCTTCTTTTTTCAATTATCGTCTTAATCGTACTCTCAATTTACGATTTCTGACTGATTTCTGATTTCAGTTCATTTTAATTTTTTTTTAAATCAGTAAATATTCCATGGTCAGTCACTGTTTATCTCTCTTACTCCACTCCTGCTTCCGCCATGTCGTATGGCTCTACCGGTTAACCACCTGAAAACAAAGCAGTTGACAGATAGTGTGGAGCACGACCATATGTACGAGTAGTATCTAATTTTTTGGTTTTGTGTTTCGTTTTAACAATTTCTTTAATTTTATTAGCCTTAACTCCCGTTTTGCTCAGGTCAAATACATAGGACCTTGAGTCTTCCTCTCTCCCTAAATCTTTAACGTTCTAGAGATTCCAAACAATTTTTCAGCCTAAAACTACTGTTAACCTTCATTTGCTTTTTCCACGTTAGCTAAACTGCGTAGCAATATCCTTTTGATAGTACCAACAATAAATCTCAATGATTACTCTTTCATCCTTCTTTATACCTCGCTTGTGGTTCCATCGTCACTGTAAGTTAACAACCAAGAGATTTTCTCTTCTTTGAGTGGGTAATTGCAGGTCAGATCGGTGAGTCGGGTGTCTCATTTTCGGCTTGGCTCATCGAAAAAACTCACCTACGAGCTATATTGTGATGTGAGGGATAACTGGGGTATTTTATGCCCAATACCTGACTGTCACTTTCCGTAGTGCACACTGCCACAGGAAGGGCCTTTCCACTGAACGTCATCTATTGCTATCTACCTCCCTCATACTGGAATGCTCGCCCATACTTCCGGTTCTCCCTCCTCTACAGACAACTGAACACACTACGAAGTCGACAAAAACCCCTAATGATAGCATTTTTTCCCTCTTATTTTACAGTTCATATTCACCTCAAGTTTCAAATATTTCCATGCATCTACACAATAAACAAACTACAAAGTACCTCAATAAACACTCCCCTACTAGTAGTTATGATCACAAACAAATTGTTAAACTCTGAACACGATTCCTATTTGACTTTCTTGGTTCGATCTCTGGTTATTTCCGTCGTGACAGTGACAGATTCCCTGGACTATCAGTGGGCTGGGCTACAATTAATGAATGATTTGATGTTTGCCTTATTTTGAATTCCCACCTCTTCATCTTTCAGAGACTGGTTCCCTGAAACTCGGACTTTGTACGGTCGGTCGCATAAAAGACAGAATTTTGAAATTTTACCCTCTAACAAGTCTGATAGTAAATTTTATCGTACCAACACACGGTCACCTTCCTTAATACTGGGGGTCTTAAGTCTGCAGGAGGGTAACAAGTGATGTTCGTGGTGGGCGCTAGTATTCGAGCTACGCTCGGTTAGTATCGCTGCGTCATCTTGCGCTTCGTTCTCTCCCGCTTGCTGTGCACCATTGCGCTTCCAGTTCTTCTTTTCCCTTTTCTTTCCCCTCGTGTTACCGGCCTGTAGAGACATCACGTTTTGTGGCCCATGATTCTGTCTGCCATTATCTCGTGGAGAGCTTCGTAAACGGCCGCCACCCCGGTTTTGATTTCCACTGACTGCTAGCTCATTCAGGGTAGGTAATATGTCTAATGACCACTCGATATTCGTTATGGGGACACTCAACAACTGCCGCCTGGCCCACTCGGGCATGCGTTGATAAATAAGGACATTGACTTCCTCAGCATCCATGGGTGGCTCCAAGTGAGTCACCGTCGTTATTTCGGACAAAAAGAATTCAAAAAGAGTTTCCCCGTCGGACTGTAGGCAGGACCGGTCATCAATGAGCGGCGAACCTTTTCTTGCCAGCACAATTCCCAGCACTGCCAGAGAAACTCGCGATACAATTGCACGAAACTCCTGATGTAGTGTCCCGTGATTTGCCACCAAAAGTTTGCTTCAGAAGTTAGGTGTTTGCCAAATGAACTCAGTAAATGTCTTTCCTAAACATGGGTAGCATCTGCCCACTCCTGGAAATTCTGGACATAGTCTGTTGGATGTAATCGAAATGTCATTCCAATAAATTTTTCCCAATTAGGTTGTGCCTATGGGACAACGGCTTACCAGTTGGGGGGGGGGGCGGAGGGGGAGAGGAGAGAGGGGGAGGGGGGAGCAGGGGGCACACACCGTAGAGCTAGGGGAGGGTTTTGCACAGCATACATACCATACTTACAGGTGTATGAAACTCTAGAATTTATTTAAATTATGAAGAAACAAATGAGCTCTTATATTTTAAACTTCATGTTGAGAAAAAACAAAAATTTTATAGTTCATTACCTCAATTTTTACCACAGTTTTAATGAATTCGGAAAATTATAGAGTTTCATACAGTTTTAAGTATGGTTTCTATGCTGTGCAAAATTCAACGAAGAATCTCTCTTACTTATGAGGAAAAGTGTACCTATAGCAACAAATGCTGCCATTAGTAAGTGAAAAAAAATGATGAAATTTCACATGTAAAAAAATTACTTCGTTATATTTTCGAACTTCCACTGCTATGAGTGTGAATTCTGAATCCTTCCTGGTCATGCTGACAAAGTATTATGAATTTATTTGTAAAATTATAGGCAGTGGAAATTAAAATGTCATGTGGTGCCCCTCCTACTCCAAGTCGGCCCGTTTGACGTCCTACCCCGCTTAAGGCCAGTTGTATTTGGCGGTTGCTGTAACCGTTCGTGCGGAACGCGGGCTGTAAGTACTGCATTTCATCAGCTAGTCTGTCACGGTCCGATATTTCATTTTCTCTGTGCAGTAGTGTGCTTAGGACACCTTCTCGTCGTGAAAGGGTGTGATAGCTGGAGACATGCAAGTTTACGGTAGATGATGTGTCCTAGCCTGCCGTCTGCTCTTTGTTTTACGATCACATCCAGAAATGGAAGTTTATGGTTTCGTCTATCTCCATCGTGAATTCTAAGTTCCGATGCAGCAAATTCGGGTGTTGCAGAAAGTATTGTAGGTGACGTCGTCCACGTGGCCATATTACGAATATGTCGTCTGGATATCAGAAAAGTAACGAGGGTTTGTTGATTGCTGACTCCAGAGCCTCTTCTTCAAATTCGCCCACAAACATATTGGCCGCTAATGGTGACAGTGGGCAGCCCATCACTACTCTGTCTCTTTGACCGTATTAATATTCATGTAACAAAAGGTAGGTTAACTTAAGCACGAAACAGCTTTTTTACCGCTGGCCCGAACTTTTCTCCTGTGAGGCTTAGGTAGTGGCATAGGGGCACCATTAATAGTTAATGTTTGAAACTAGGTAGGAAAACCAATTACAAGAAAATGAAAGTAATTTTCAACTAGCACTTCGAAAAAAATGCAAAACATTAACGACGAATTCATGTAAAAAGCGAAGGGTACTTTTCATTTTTTGGAACATCTGATGACAATAGATATATAGTTAGGGGAAGAAGTAAACACAGATCTAAAACTAGCTTGTAAGTGTTTTGGCAAATCACATAAGACTTTCGACACTAAGCCTTTGATGTGTCTGAAAAGGAAAGATTACAATAAGCGTATATTACCTATTGGACTTATGACAGGAGTCGTGGACACTTAAGGCGAAAACCATTCTAAAAGGATGTGATGCTCACAGAACAATGACAACATACATATTGGTAATTCTGGCAGAAATAGAAAACAAACTAATGCACAAGGGAACAAACTAGGCGAAAGATGTGGTCACTACTAATTAAAATGAAATGGGTGAGTTAGGACATTTTCAGAGCTGCGTGGATGTTAGATTGAAGCAGGATATTCTTTTCTGAATTTCATGAGATTCAGCACCGACATGATGATATGATGAACGATAACATTATAAAACTTTTCAGAGCTACGTAGTTGTGTATATATGAAGGCTGTTCAAAAATGATTGAAATGGCCCTGAGTACTATGGAACTTAACATGTGAGGTCATCAGTCCCCTAGAGCTTAGAACTACTTACAACTAACTAACCTAAGGACATCACACACATCCATGTCCGAGGCAGGATTCGAACCTGCGACCGTAGCAGTCGCGCGGTTCCGGACTGAAGCGCCTAGAACCGATCGGTCACAGCGGCCTATGAACGCTGTAATGAGTATAGTAGCAGTGATAGTGGTGGTCGTGGGGAGGCGGCAGGGGGAAGGGGAGGGGGGAGGAAATGAAAAGACATTGTACATATCAACAAGAAACAATATCGCTCACACAACTAGTAGCCACTCAAAAGAACATTTAAAACAGATTACGATTACTACAAAAGAAAAATCGAGGATTTCATTGCCTCAGTTCTATCCACCATGCGGGAAATAGCATCAACGGTAAGAAACTTAATAACCTGAGATATGCAGATGACATTTTGGTTTGTATAAACGAGAGTATATCAAAGGACCGACTCATGAAAATAACATCTTAGATCTCTTTGTCACAAAGCGGCCCGAACTTTTCGTCTCAGCGTAAAACAAGGAATCAATTATCATAATTCCTTTTACGCTTCACTGAATACGAAATATTTCTGCTTAGCGAGAAAGACACAAAGCAAATTTCAACATGAAAATTTCATCTCCAGCACTGACAACGTTCAGCATCAGTAGAAAAGTTCAAGAGTATCACAGAATACGCCTTAGACAACTTTGTGTCGAGCTAATTTGCGAGGGATTGGGAAGACCTGCCACGGTTCGACAGCTCTCTTCCAAAGCTGCCACGAAAAGGTAGAGACCTTCACTGCAAATTTAAATGTAGCTATGAGCACACAGACAAACAAAAACCGAATGAAGCCAAAACTACGTTAGAAGAGTCATGCGTGAGACGTCCATCGAACGCAAAATATGAATTCCATCTACTAACCAAAACGAAAATTGTAACAAATTTTGGTCTTGTGTTAAATCATGGTTCAAATCAATTTCCAGATACCTTGGTTTAGGCGAACATGATTTCCCTAAATCTCTCTTGTAAGACTCTGAGACAGTTTCTTCTAAAGGGCAAGGCCGATTTCCTTCTTCATCATTGAGACGACTCGAGCATGTGCTCTGTCTATAATGACTTCGACGTCGAGAGAACGTCGAACGATAATTCACATACCTACCTTCTTTTGCGCTAAATCAGTAAACAGATCGAAACCATCTTCAAGACAATCTGTGACCATACCGACTTCGAAACGGAGGATGACACAGAGAAGTCTGAAATGCTAACACGATACGATATTGTAGTTCCTGTGTTGTCCAGAAGTACAAAGCAGTCTTCCTTCGGACACGCATGTATACCCGAAGAAATAGGCACTGCAGCGACAACAGCCGTTATGAAATACATGAGATGTATTTGCAGATGCGAATACATACAACCATCAGCTGTACAATGGAATGACGACAATGAAAATTTGTGCCGGATCGGGAATCGAACCAGGATTTACCACTTAACGCGAGTGGTCGCTTTACCATTAGGCTCTTTTTTTATACGTGTCTGGCGACCATTGCTGGTTGAGAACAAGCACAAGCAGTTGCGGTTTCAAAGTTCATCTTCCGTGGTTTGCTTTGCGTGCATATTCTGGTGCCTTCCGGTAGTTTTCCTGTGTTCGGTTTCCAAGCTTAGTTTTCTGGTGTTAGATTCTCGAAACTCTGCTAGCGTCACTCGTCGGAACCTCCTCACTGCTACTGGTGTTTTTTAAGGGAAATTTTTTTCCTTCTTTTTCTTTTGGCTCGCGTGATGCATTTTTTTCCCTCGCTTTCTTCGGCAGCTGATTCCCCTTGCTTTGTGAAAAACCCATAAAAGCAACAAAGTGTATGCATGTTTGCTGAATGGTAAAAAGGAAAAATATATAAAGTACGTGAAGAGATAACAGAATCTGAATTCCTCCTGTCGCTTAGTATCATTTTTCTTCACCGTGACTTCATACTCTGAGTGAAGCAGATATGCCTCTTCTGTCGTATATCAATAAAACCCTACGGAACGTTCTCTCTGTATGCTCAATCCTCTGGAGACAAATTAAACTCTTCTAAGAAACTGTAGCCTTCTTCCTCTTAATGATGAAATTAAACTCTTTTTTTTCTGAATCACTGAAAATTAAAATTTGTCGTGAACAAGAAGAGCTCTCTTCAATCTGAACTCTTTTAGGAACTGTATGAAGGGGAAAAGAAGAAACTAAAATTCTTCTTGTAGAAATGCAAGTCTCCAGGGACGCCTAATGTGTTTTCCATGTCACAAGCGCTCGCTATAGACGAAAACATTCGGGGTACTGTACTTAAAGGAACTTTCCAGCACTTTGTCCGAAATCAGTTATTCCTTTCCTTCGATGTCGATACAATCAGTTGAAATACATTTCAAATTTTTCTTATACTGGGGGCCAAGCCGGGTTTTTAGTCGGCCATCGTCGATTGAAGAGATACACGAGGAATGTAGGACGTAAGGAGTACTGCTGGTCAGTGCATAATATATAAAATTACCCATTTATATATGGCTGTTGTGCTTGGCTTTCGTGAAGAGTCGGAAGTGTGGTCGCAGTATGTCTCAGATTTCAACAGCGTGTGCCGCTGTTCTGATGAGCACGGCCAGTTTTCTAGCAAGTCCAATTCCAGACATGCACTTGGACCTTGCACAGAAATATGTGTACAGCCCTCGCGATCACGTAGCACAATCCACAGTACGGACTCGGTGCAAGGTTGACTATATGCCGCTTCTCTTGGGTGGGGACAGTTTCAGTTACCACGTCGTACCATTTGGATCGGACATCTGTTGGTAGCGTTGTGTTATGGATATTAGTTCAAATCAGAGTCCAATCGCATGCGGGGTATTTTTTTCTGTAAGTGGTAGGATGATGACGCCTGTAACAGCTGGGAGTATAGTTGATCAGTCGTCTTCTTGAAAAGCTCGTCTTCAGTATAATTGCTTTGTAAATAGTATAGGGCTATATGCTTAAGGTGTGGGATGATGTTAGCAATATCTACTGGCGCAGTCACGTTTTGTGGACGTGATAGCTGATAGAGCCTCTTCGTGAGGGTGTCCACGTTGGCCTAAGAATTTTCCATGTTTACTTCAGATACAGAGCCAAAGCGCGAGTTCCTAGGTTCTTCAAGCCAAGTCCTCACATGTCACACGGCATCGCTGTCGTTTTGAAAGGCACCTTAAAAATATTCAGCTTCCAATCTTGCTAGGTAGCTGCTGCTAAAAGTGATCGCGCCACTGTGGTTGGCATTGGCAGGACGGAGCGATACATTGAAGTTTCGATATGGTGTAAGAGTTGAAGAAAAACGCTCTCTGCAGAAGATCTAGTGTTTCATATTCTATTCACGCAATTCTGCTTTTATCGACTGAATTTTAAAATCAAATGGCTCTGAGCTCTATGGGACTTAACTTCTGAGGTCATCAGTCCCCTAGAACTTAGAACTACTTAAACCTAACTAACCTAAAGACATCACAGACATCCATGCCCGAGGCAGTATTCGAACCTGCGACCGGAACGATCGCGCGGTTCCAGACTGTAGCACCTAGAACCGCTCCGCCACACCGGGCCGCGGCGAATGAAAACTGCATATCAATTCATATTAAAACATTTAGTGAATGCGACAGTAGCGGTCACGCGGTTCCAGACTGAAGCGCCTAGAACCGCTCGGCCACACCGGCTGGCGACTGAATTTTAGAGTACATATCCTGAGCTCGCGGTGTGACGTACATACTTAGTTGCGTTCTTGTAAGTAAGCCTGACATGCAAGAGTCTCTTGTAATAGACTGAACTTGACCAAGTGTAAGGATGGCAGGTATATTGATGCTTAAAGATTCGTCACTATCTCTTCCGTAATCTTGTAGACGAAACTCAGGGGGTTCCAACATTAGGATATCCGAGCACGACTCACCGAAAATGTATGTGCACTTATCTTTCATTTTATATTATGTGTGTCCTGTAGCTGCCAATCAAAATCAGCTACAGGTCTAAGGCCGGCCGCTGTGGGCGAGCGGTTCTAGGCGCTTCAGTCCGGAACCGCGCTGCTGCTACGGTCGCAAGTTCGAATCCTGCCTCGGGCATGGATGTGTGTGATGTCCTTAGGTTAGTTACGTTTAAGTAGTTAAGCCTAGGGGACTGATGACCTCAGATGTTAAGTCTCATAGCGCTTAGAGCCATTTGAACTGGTCTAAATTAGTACACTATTTCATCTGCAAACACGATGAATGTTAGAAAATCGTCTGCATTGAATTTTTCTTTATTACCCGATCTTTAAAATGTATGTTTTGGTAAAATTCGTGGCATATGACCGTCTTTGGACCCACCATTGTAGTATTTGGCTAGTCCTTAGCTGTGACAAGTTTGTTATGATGTATTAAACGTGTTTTTGTGTAACTGAGTTGAACCTGTGAACATCGGTAAAAGTTTCGTGAAGCTTAGATATGGCGACCTACATGAAAACCGAAGGATGCAGAAACATTAGGGATGTGCTCGGAGACTTTCTACCCAAACATTCCAACACTACTTCAAATATATTCTGCCCTTCCTGTATCAACTTGCAGATGTGAGCGCAGTTCTAGCTGCCTGCGTCGACTGAAAACTTATTTGTGCTCGACGTTGAAAGAACAGAGGCTGAACTGACTGGCACATCTGTCCATTAACCAACACATTTATGTGAACCCCAAAGCTATAATTGACGTTTCCGCTTGATCTCCTCGACAACTTGTCATTACTTTATAGCCTTCTGTCAGTTTCTTTGACTTTTCGAGGCATTTGCTTTTCTGCTGGGCACTTTGTGAAACTGATACTTCAGTAACTCTGCTGTAAATTAAATAAATAATTACTAAGTAGTTTTGTGGAAATTTGAGCTCTTAACACGTTTATGGATTACTTAAGGCGAATGAAATGGTTGGTTCAAATCGCTCTGAGCATTGTGGGACTTAACTGCTGAGGTCATCAGTCCCCTATAACTTAGAACTACTTAAACCTAACTAACCTAAGGACATCACATACATCCATGCCCGAAGCAGTATTCGAACCTGCGACCGGAACGATCGCGCGGTTCCAGACTGTAGCGCCTAGAACCGATCCGCCAGACCGGCCCGCGGCGAATGAAAAATGCATATCAATTCATATTAAAACATTTAGTGAATCTGTATTTATATTATAATAAAACAGTAACACTAGGAAAAATTAGTTTTCCGATTTAGGTTCCTCCTCCCCCGAAAAATAATCCTGAGTACGGACCTGGATGCATCCTATAGAAGTATTATAGAACCATTACTTTTTCGCAATATGTATAAATGACCGGATGGATAACTTCGGAAGTTCCATGAGGCTTTTCGGGGATGATGCTCACAACAGTCTCAATGCTAAAATATTGTAGTGAAATGCAGAAAGACCTGCGGTGGATCGACCCTTGACGCAGGGTTTGGTAGCTAACTTTCAACATAAATAACTGTAAGGTGCTGAACATAAACAGGCAGAAATATACATTAATGTACTGTCACGCGGTTGTTGAACAGTCACTGGAAGCAGTCACATTCATGAAATATCGAGGCGTATGAGTACGGAGCGATTTAAAGTGGAACGACTACGTGAAACTAATAGAAAACTTAGATTCACTGGACATATCCTAGGATGTGCACACAGAAGGAAGCTTATTATATTCTCGTTCTGCTAATAGCTGAATATTGCTCGACAGCCTCGGAACCATGTCAGATAAGACTGACAGAAAAAATAACGCTGAGCCAATGAAAAGAAAAGCGTTTCGTCACAGGATTTTTTTTTTTAAATCTTATGGGACTTAACGGCTAAGGTCATCAGTCCCTAAGTTTATATACTACTTAACCGAAATTATCCTAAGGACAAACACACACACCCGTGCCCGAGCGAGGACTCGAACCTCCGCCGGGACCAGCCGCACAGTCCATGACTGCAGCGCTTCAGACCGCTCGGCTAATCCCGCGCGGCCTGGATCATTTAATAAGCACGAAAAATCACTGAGAAGCTCATCAAACTCCTATGGCAGACGTTGCTAGAGAGGCGTTCTGCGTTACTTCAAATGGTTCAAATGGCTCTGAGCTCTATGGGACTTAACATCTATGGTCATCAGTCCCCTAGAACTTAGAACTACTTAAACCTAACTAACCTAAGGACATCACACACATCCATGCCCGAGGCAGGATTCGAACCTGCGACCGCAGCAGTCGCGCGGCTCCGGACTGAGCGCCTAGAACCGCTAGACCACCGCGGCCGGCCCTGCGTTACTTCTACACGAAGTTACGAAACGGTACGTGACGAGGAGAAGCAGCCAATAGGCTATACTGCTTTCCCCTACTTGTATCTCACGAAAAGATTATGAAGTTAAAATTATACAGATTCGAACTAAGGCGGAAGCTTACCAGCATCAGTTCCTTCCACTAACTATTCGTGATTGGAAAATGGAAAGTGACAATGGTACACAAGGTATCCTCAGATACACAGCTTAAGGTGGCTTTCATAGTAATAATGTGGATTTAGATATAGATGCTTTTGAAGAACTACCAACGATGGTATCGGATCTCGCCGTCGAATGTCAGACAGTGGGACTTAACATAAATCTTCCGAAACAACACTTGTGCCAAATGAATGGAGCACGGTAGGAAACGTAAAACCCAAAAACATCTTATTACACACAGTCAGAGAATACATATATCTTGCCCCACATGTAAATATCACCAGAGGCAAAAGATAGAAAATCTATCGACGCATCAAGCAAGGCCGGCAAGCATTTGTAAGACATTCATTTATCTTCATGTTAAACGTGGCAGTAAAACTGTAAAAAACAATTTTCGATTGCTGTGTCCAACCGTTCTGTCTTACGTCTGTGAAACCTACGCACTTAAAGAGTATACAAGACGGAAACTCCAAAGTTCACAGCGAGGCATGTAATTTAAAGGAAAGACAAAATTGGGCAAATGACTTCATATCAATAACCGACGTGCAGGATATCCTGTAGAGAGCAGCCACTGTGAAATTGTAATGCGCTGGGCGTGTTGCAATAAGAAATGATGACTGTTGGACAAAGGCATTGATGGAACTGAATCCGATAGACAGTCAGGAAGAAGACCACCAGACCGTTTGGCAGAAATATCTGCGGAAGATCGCTGGAGACAACTGGCTGAATATCGTCGACACTGTTCCTCGTAGAAGAAGAACTTCCAGGCACACCTGATGTCAGTACTCAACACGTATTTTCTAAGCATAATTACAAGAGTAGAAGCAACATTCGTTCATAATTTACCTATACCGTGTATAAATCTTTTTGATGTGCGTAATAAGTCAGAATTATCTTCACGTGAAGCAGAAAAAAGCGCTCTTCGTCCTGTGACGATTGCCCAAGTGGTTAAACTCCACGAAAGATTTTTATATATATTACCAATTTTCTTCCTAGTTTACCAAAATTCTTTAGATCTATTCAATACAAATGATGTAAATAAATGTTTTCTCAGACGAATATAGCTTACTACTTTCGCAAGTATGTTTAGATAAAATATGAATCATGAGGTATTATTATTTCGTTTTAGACACTTTCTAAAGCATATATAGAGTACTGATGAATACATCTCAAATTGTGAAACCCAGCTAATTATGTCAATTTTTTAAGCATCCAACTCGTGTTTGTTGGTGATATCGATAAGTATTAATGTTTAACATCTTATTTCTTCACAAAAAGCTGATCGTGCTGCATACCAGGATTAAAACTGATTGCCAATTATTATGTGAAACATAGCTGAGTGACTGAACTATGACATTTAGATAATTCGTGACCTCTCTTCATAAGCGTTTGTCAAAGTTGTTACATATTAACAAATTTATCCGTCTTTTTTGCACATTTGCTGTCGAGTATTACTTGAATACAAGAAATGCTTGAATGAGGGTAAGTTAATGACAAACGCGCAGCTGTCCAAATATTGAGCAAATATCCGATACGAATCACCCTCCTGCGATAAGGCTTTACCCTCCCCGACATATGTGTTTACTGTGGGACAACCTCAGATTTTTTCCCCACCCATTACCAGTTGTGATTCAGGGAACGATTATCTGGTTTTTAGTATGTTCGATGTCAGGAAGTTTTTCTAAAGAGCAAATTAAATGATGGATGTGTGTCAACAGACTGCAGATACGTGGGATTAGTATCGTAAATGGGGTCGATCGAAGATGGCCACGGATTTCGCGTTAATTAAGAATATTTCCATGCATATTTTTACATATGTTCTATATACCACATGTTTTATCATCTGAAATGCTTCTGTGCAGTGGTAGCAGCTGAACTAACTATTCGTAGATTGCAAACGACGATTCTAATAGTCCCAAAGTCGACACTTGCGAAATACCTGGATCATCTGTTCACAGTAAAAGCCAGATTTCTTCTCCTCCTCCATTATTTTAGTTTATTATTATTTTTTGAACCTAATGTTTCTTATGTTCCCCCATGGAACATAATAAGGTTAAACTTTAACATGTCTCGGCATAAGGGTCGTTAGTGGAAATACACTAACTCTATTTTATAAGGATTTGTGATGTGTTAAGAAAACATTAAGCATTCACTTGACATGACTTTGGGATACCTAACGCAGAAAAGAGGATAGGCATTATAAACTCGTTTCTCCAAACTTGAGGTGCGTGTTTTAATCTGTCTCTTCGTTCACTGAGGTCCCTATGATTCTCATGATGTTGTTAGCTTAAATAAATATAACAGTTTTCCTTTAAAATGGACTATTCCGTTAACAGTTTATCAAACTTCTCATTTTACTTCTGTATGAAGATTTTCTTTGCCAAAAGCTGTTAATACACCTTTCTACAAAAATGGCTCTGAGCACTATGCGACTTAACTTCTGAGGTCATCAGTCGCCTAGAACTTAGAACTAATTAAACCTAACTATCCTAAGGACATCACACACATCCATGCCCGAGGCAGGATTCGAACCTGCGACCGTAGCGCTCGCTCGGCTCCAGATTGTAGCGCCTACAACCACACGGCCACTCCGGCCGGCGGGCCTTTCTACAAGGAGGATTGCTAGATCATGTACACAAGTGGAGAACTGTGCCCGTCACGCAGATTGTTGTCGTAGTTTCATCGAAACAAATGTTAGCTTAGTATGAAGGTCTCTGAATCTCACTAAACAACTAAACGATAATCATATCTTTGAATTCAGATATCACAGTTCAAAATGACTGAAACAATTACTTTTCAGCCAGAATATTACTGTCAGCTTTCTACCGTAGAAATGTGGTCACACAAAGGACCCATTACATTCTACCGTAAGTAACTAACATTTGCTAGGAAGACTGAGAAATCATTTGGCGACTCTGTGTTCTAACTGTGTGAGCAGATACTGACAAGAGTGTCGTTGACAGAGTACTGAGCAGGAGACCGTGAAGATGTGAACGACTTATAACACGTGTTAAGAGTCTTGTCATATATTCAAGTTGTGGTTTCATTAGTACAGGGTGGCGCAAAATAGGCGTTAGAAAGTTTTTATTTACTACGACGAAATAAGGGGTGATACATTCTTGTTGTCATATTTATGCTATAGCAGACCACCTGAAATTTAATACGGAAGTGCACAAAATGGTTTCCTTCTGCAGTAGTGAGTGTGTAGTGCAATGAACTGAAATCCGTGGTGACTTTCTAAAGCATATCATTTTCGGCTGCACGAATCTCTCTGTAAATCGCAGTACGAAGATCCTGGAGTGTTGCAGGAACTTTGTTGAAGACTCTGTCCTTTATATGAAATAATCAGAGGAGTTGAGATCGTGACTATAATTGCGCCATTCCATACCATATCCAATGAAAGCCACGGTGTCCATGGTGACGATCCGATGTCTGAATATCGCCTGCAGAAAATGGAAGACGTCTGTAGTACGATGCGGACGTCCTGGATGAACGAGTAGTTTCAGAGCATTCGGCGGAGTCGTGCAGCCGATACTATTTCAAGGTCCAGAACTTGTCTGCACTTGCATTCCGTTGCAGGTTCCTCAATAAAAATGCGCCGAACAATGCATTGTGCACTGATTGCCCACAGAATAGTAACTTTTGTATATGAAGTGGAGCGACAGCTTGAATTTGTGGGTTCACAGTTGCGCTGTTCCAATGCAAGTGCTTCTATTCTGAGGTGTGAACTGAGACGTCAGTGCGTGAGCTATATAATTTTCAGAGCTGTAATACAACAGTATCACAAGGACAATTATTTACGGCATACGATTAAACCACAGTAAACAAACACTTTCTAACACGTGTTTTACGCCACGCTATAAATGGAATGTAGGCGAATGACGACGTAACAGCAACTGGGCGATGATCATCAAGCGGAAGTAGAGGTGGAGGTCATATGCATGTGCGCTGTTAAACACTGTGCTACTGTGCATATTTTGTGGTTGTATTGCCGGCCGGGGTGGCCGAGCGGTTCTAGGCGCTTCAGTCTGGAACCGCGCGACCGCTACGGTCGCAAGTTCGAATCCTGCCTCGGGCATGGATGTGTGTGATGTCTTTAGGTTAGTTAGGTTTAAGTAGTTCTAAGTTCTAGGGGACTGATGACCTCAGATGTTAAGTCCCATAGTGCTCAGAGCCATTTGAACCATTTCTTTGTAGTTGTATTATAATATAAATTTTAATACGCGTTATTTCCAACTCTATGTGCTGTATCCTATACTCGTTTAACAAGGGGAATAGTCAATACGCAGGGATGTCACGCAAACGCTCATGTCAAGCAAAAGCATCGTGTGGACGTATGCTCTAATCCGAATATTTTCCAAGATACAGCACATCTAATTTACATTTGTTTATGGGCTAATGGAGCGCACATATGTGTCATCGCCACTCTATATCTCTGACGTTTTATCCTAACCCAACCTATTCGTTGGTTTCAGTGTCTTTCCTCGGGATGTCTTTCTACAATACAACATAAAACATTACTAGCTGAATCGCAATACGCTTGCATCAAGCTATGGTCTGGAACATTAAACTGGCTGGCGCCAACGCAACAAAACGACATCATAGGGAGACAGATGCCACCGTTTTGTTGACAACGCACTGTGAAGTAAGAAGAGAGATTCAGAGTGCAAGAGCATTTATTAAGGGAGCCGACAAAACTGGAACAGCTAGTCAGCCCCTCTGAAGGTTGAAGTTGGGCAATACTACGGCTCCTTCGGGAGCTGACTAAACAAGATGGGCTCAGCGAATGAAGTGGTCGCAACCCAATAGCAACACCCGGTTGCTACGTCCTACTGATGCTTTTCCTGGGGTGAGGGTGCTGCTGTTGGATTAGTACATAAGTAAGTAAGAAAATACCTCGCCTGCAGAATCAGACCTTCATTCTCCGATGACCGCCCGCATTGAGGCTGATCCCCCACCTGTGGTAGAGTGGGAGGTCGTCTCGAGGTGTGGCAGGGGGCGAAAGACATTCCGGAGGGCTGAACGGAAGGCCTCTCCAGTTTGTCTCACGAACCGGTTTCAGGCTCTGTCTCAGGCTGATACTGATCTTCGGCCTGACATGGCTGCTTGTCCTGTTCCAGAGGTTGCCCCTCAGTCTGCAAGATCCGGGCGGTCGCAGAGCGTGGGCTTACTGGTAGTTGGGAGCTCCAACGTCAGGCGCGTAATGGGGCCCCTTAGGGATATGGCAGCAAGAGAGGGGAAGAAAACCAATGTGCACTCCGTGTGCATACCGGGGGGAGTCATTCCAGATGTGGAAAGGGTCCTTCCGGATGCCATGAAGGGTACAGGGTGCACCCATCTGCAGGTGGTCGCTCATGTCGGTACCAATGATGTGTGTCGCCATTGATCCGAGGAAATCCTCTCTGGCTTCCGGCGGCTATTTGATTTGGTGAAGACTGCCAGTCTCGCTAGCGGGATGAAAGCAGAGTTCACCATCTGCAGCATCGTCGACAGGACTGACTGCGGACCTTTGGTACAGAGCCGAGTGAAGGGTCTGAATCAGAGGCTGAGACGGTTCTGCGACCGTGTGGGCTGCAGATTCCTCGACTTGCGCCATAGGGTGGTGGGGTTTCGGGTTCCGCTGGATAGGTCAGGAGTCCACTACAGGAAACAAGTGGCTACACGGGTAGCAGGGGTTGTGTGGCGTGGGCTGGGCGGTTTTTTAGGTTAGATGGCCTTGGGCAAGTACAGAAAGGGCAACAGCCTCAACGGGTGCAGGGAAAAGTCAGGACATGCGGGGACCAAGCAGCAATCAGTATTGTAATTGTAAACTGTCGAAGCTGCGTTGGTAAAGTACCGGAACTTCAAGCGCTGATAGAAAGCACCGAAGCCGAAATCGTTATAGGTACAGAAAGCTGGTTGAAGCCAGAGATAAATTCTGCCGAAATTTTTACAAAGGTACAGACGGTGTTTAGAAAGGATAGATTGCATGCAACCGGTGGTGGAGTGTTCGTCGCTGTTAGTAGTAGCTTATCCTGTAGTGAAATAGAAGTGGATAGTTACTGTGAATTATTATGGGTGGAGGTTACACTCAACAACCGAGCTAGGTTAATAATTGGCTCCTTTTACCGACCTCCCGACTCAGCAGCATTAGTGGCAGAACAACTGAGAGAAAATTTGGAATACAGTTCACATAAATTTTCTGAGCATGTTATAGTCTTAGGTGGAGATTTCAATTTACCAGATATAGACTGGGACACTCAGATGTTTAGGACGGGTGGTAGGGACAGAGCATCAAGTGACATTATACTGAGTGCACTATCCGAAAATTACCTCGAGCAATGAAACAGAGAACCGAGTCGTGCAGATAACATCTTGGACCTACTGATAACAAACAGACCCGAACTTTTCGACTCTGTATGTGCAGAACAGGGAATCAGTGATCATAAGGCCGTTGCAGCATCCCTGAGTATGGAAGTTAATAGGAATATAAAAAAGGGAGGAAGGTGTATCTGTTTAGCAAGAGTAATAGAAGGCAGATTTCAGACTACCTAACAGATCAAAACGAAAATTTCTGTTCCGACACTGACAATGTTGAGTGTTTATGGAAAAAGTTCAAGGCAATCGTAAAATGCGTTTTAGACAGGTACGTGCCGAGTAAAACTGTGAGGGACGGGAAAAACCCACCGTGGTACAACAACAAAGTTAGGAAACTACTGCGAAAGCAAAGAGAGCTTCACTCTAAGTTTAAACGCAGCCAAAACCTCTCAGACTAACAGAAGCTAAACGATGTCAAAGTTAGCGTAAGGAGGGCTATGCGTGAAGCGTTCAGTGAATTCGAAAGTAAAATTCTATGTACCGACTTGACAGAAAATCCTAGGAAGTTCTGGTCTTACGTTAAATCAGTAAGTGGCTCGAAACAGCATATCCAGACACTCCGGGATGATGATGGGATTGAAACAGAGGATGACACGCGTAAAGCTGAAATACTAAACACCTTTTTCCAAAGCTGTTTCACAGAGGAAGACCGCACTGCAGTTCCTTCTCTAAATACTCGCACAAACGAAAAAATGGCTGACATCAAAATAAGTGTCCAAGGAATGGAAAAGCAATTGGAATCACTCAACAGAGGAAAGTCCACTGGACCTGACGGGATACCAATTCGATTCTACACAGAGTACGCGAAAGAACTTGCCCCCCTTCTAACAGCCGTGTACCGCAAGTCTCTAGAGGAACGGAAGGTTCCAAATGATTGGAAAAGAGCACAGGTAGTCCCAGTCTTCAAGAAGGGTCGTCGAGCAGATGCGCAAAACTATAGACCTATATCTCTGACGTCGATCTGTTGTAGAATTTTAGAACATGTTTTTTACTCGAGTATATTGTCGTTTTTGGAAACCCAGAATCTACTATGTAGGAATCAACATGGATTCCGGAAACAGCGATCGTGTGAGACCCAACTCGGTTTATATGTTCATGAGACCCAGAAAATATTAGATAAAGGCTCCCAGGTAGATGCTATTTTTCTTGACTTCCGGAAGGCGTTCGATACAGTTCCGCACTGTCGCCTGATAAACAAAGTAAGAGCCTACGGAATATCAGACCAGCTGTGTGGCTGGATTGAAGAGTTTTTAGTGGACAGAACACAGCATATTGTTATCAATGGAGAGACGTCTACAGACGTTAAAGTAACCTCTGGCGTGCCACAGGGGAGTGTTATGGGACCATTGCTTTTCACAATACATATAAATGACCTAGTAGATAGTGTCGGAAGTCCCATGCGGCTTTTTGCGGATGATGCTGTAGTATACAGAGAAGTTGCAGCATTAGAAAATTGTAGCGAAATGCAGGAAGATCTGCAGCGGATAGGCACTTGGTGCAGGGAGAGGCAACTGACCCTTAACATAGACAAATGTAATGTATTGCGAATACATAGATAGAAGGATCCTTTATTGTATGATTATATGATAGCGGAACAAACATTGGTAGCAGTTACGTCTGAAAAATATCTGGGAGTATGCGTGCGGAACGGTTTGAAGTGGAATGATCATATAAAATTAATTGTTGGTAAGGCGGGTACCAGGTTGAGATTCATTGGGAGAGTTCTTAGAAAATGTAGTCCATCAACAAAGGAGTTGGCTTACAAAACACTCGTTCGACCTATACTTGAGTATTGCTCATCAGTGTGGGATCCGCACCAGATCGGGTTGACGGAGGAGATAGAGAAGATCCAAAGAAGAGCGGCGCGTTTCGTCACAGGGTTATTTGGTGACCGTGATAGCGTTACGGAGATGTTTAACAAACTCAAGTGGCAGACTCTGCAAGAGAGGCGCTCTGCATCGCGGTGTAGCTTGCTCGCCAGGTTTCGAGAGGGTGCGTTTCTGGATGAGGTATCGAATATATTGCTTCCCCCTACTTATACCTCCCGAGGAGATCACGAATGTAAAATTAGAGAGATTAGAGCGCCCACGGAGGCTTTCAGACAGTCGTTCATCCCGCGAACCATACGCGACTGAAACAGAAAAGGGAGGTAATGACAGTGGCACGTAAAGTGCCCTCCGCCACACACCGTTGGGTGGCTTGCGGAGTATAAATGTAGATGTAGACTTGGAGGTAGAGACTACTGCAGCGGCAGATGAAGTGTCAAGTCATCTACGAAAGATTTTGTCTCCAGTACTAGCAGACAAACACCTGTGCTGGTGATGATACGCAGACGACTTGGCACCTTCGCGTCGCTGGGTCTCCTGCTGGGTAACTATCTTCTGCTGGTGGGCACTTCTCCAGTCGGACGCCTGTTGGAACCTTGACAGAGATGGCACGGTATCTCTGTCGTTGTGCGCCGGATCCGGGGGCTCCCGTCAATGTTGATCTTAACCTAGGGTGGGCACACATCTTGGACGTCGATGAAGCTGGGGGCTAAGGTCTGAGAACTGTCATTTTTTTGTGCTGTATCCCGCGCCCCGAGGCGGGGCAGCAACCAGGGCGGAGCTGTCATACGTCGGCTACAGTGTGCAGTTTTTGCCAACTACGTCCACCTACTGACTCCAGTCATACCCAGTCATACTGCTGACGAAGGCCGGCTGAGCTCTGCGGCTCTCTACGTTGTACCCAGGACGACGGCCTCTCCTCCAACGGCGTTTACATCTCTGTACCTATCATGAATAAAAGTCTAACTCAAGTGGGATGTCTTACTTGTGTTCCGCTCCTCATATCCAGTCACCAACATCACTCCACTTTACTGCTCGATGGAGCCAACGTCTTTCTGCATCAATAAGCTCCCCATCGTCCACGTACTGCTTTCCGCAGAGAGCGTACTACACTGTCCCAAATAATCGGAAGGTGCGAGGTCCGAGCTGTTGGTGGGTGAGTGACGAAGAACAGTCCATTGAGAGTTTGTGAGCTCTTCTTGATTGCGCAGACTTGTGTGAGGCTTTGCGTTGTCATGGAGATGCAGAAGTTCGTTGAACCATGAAGGAGGACATCAAACAGTATAACCCCTTCGGAGACCCAGAAGACCGTCGCCAAGATTTTGCCCAACGAAGGTTCGGCTTTGAACTTCTTCTTCAGAGGAGACATGGTGTGGCGCCACTCAATGGACTGCTGTATTGTTTCCGGTTCGAAGTGATGAGCCCGTGCTTCATAGTATGTGGCGTTATTTGTCTCGTTACCCAGGAGGCACACACCTGTTAGCACCGAAACAGTGTGACAGTACTACAAACAGAGACGTCCAGTGCTGCAGCGGAGGGTTTGACTGGGATCAGTCTATCATCTCGAATGAGAGTATCCGCACTTTCCAACTTTGCAGGAGTCACACAGCTGTGTGTGACCGACCGGCAAGCAGAAGATCGATCAAGTTTTCGCGAACTTCTTCCGATGATAACACGGTTTCCATCAAAAGAAACTCAATTATAGCTCTCTGCTTCGAACGCATCTCCGTTACTGTAGCCGTTTTGAAGGCTACGTATAGCGCCGACACCTATCGTAACTTCATGAAACTAGAGGGGCTGAAGCGGGAATATTCTCCAATGTTCCACAACAAAGTTCGCATTTTTACTACCGAAATGAGCAGAGAAAAAAATGTATTGCATTATATATTGAACGCCACTCGTACGTTTGCATATACCCAAGTTATAATTAATGGGTGAAGTAGAATCGTAAGTCACGTGTCATCAGGGGTTCAATAAAGCGCATACATTTGAACCAATTAAGAATGGACTCGCTCAGGTTTACCGCAAGGAGAAAACTGTTAAATTCTTCAGGGAAAACATTCTGGAAAGTCCCAGAAAGGAAACGTTTCGGTAGAAGCACTCTTAAATCGGATCACGAAAAACAATGCACGGACCAATGATTTGGTGCAGAATGGAGAAACGGATAAAACTGTCCTGCAGGAGACGGAGCACAGGGAATTGCATGTATTTTGACAGGGCTTCCATCTGGTTTGGCAAGGAGACAGTGGATGCAAAATCCCAACGTTCTGGCTGCTGTCATTATGGTTGCTACTCAGCTGAAGGAGGTGAATGGATATACCAACGCGTTTGTAGGAGTATAGGAATGTATCATCCTCAGAAGTAATATGTTATGGTTGTCGACGTATGAACATTCGGAAACAATGCTGCCAACTACAACTATATAATGTGGTGGGGCATCGGGCGCCAGAGTGTCAAAATAGAAACCGAAGTTAACAGCGTCCTCACAAGTGCTTGTGAAACACGAACAAGGGTTCCTTAATGCTTGGAGTGGGTTCCCAGTAAAACAGAATGCTACAAAATCCATACGGAGTAGGAGTGTTGCTCGGTGGGCATGGTGAAGGGAATAGAACGTAGGACTTTATTGGGAACAGGGGCTCATATGTCGGAAGACAATCTGGACATCATGGGCATGAAAAGACAGAGTTTTCACGTTATACATTATGCGGAGTAGGTGAAAATATGTGGCGTCAGTGTGGTCAACGTTGCTCAGTTTCCGTGTTGGATCAAGCAAGTTTCGGGACTATAAGAAAGTATTGCCCCGTGTTGGTTAGCAGTAGTGTTACGACGTACCTAACGTTTACTGTTGAGTATATGCTCTCCTAAAGAGCAGTCTATATGAACAAACCAACTACGGTTTTACTTGCTATTACTCGTATTTTAGGTACAGCGGCTATGCACGGCTCTTTTTAAAAAACAATAGCTCGATGTATTCATAGGGTGGAGCCGCGCACGCCTGCTTTCATGCCCCGCAGCTAATTCGCTGCAAATAATAACCTGTAGCTATGATCCTAAACTCATCCAGTCTACGTATTGAATTTCTAGTTAATAAAACCACAGAAATATGAACAGAAGTTAAATTAATAATTTAATAACAAGGATTATATCAAAACATCCGTTATTGATATAGAAAACAGAGGTTTATGTTGAATAATGTTTATTCAAGAGATGACATCTCAAATAAATAGGAAGTCGTCGTACGATATTCAATTAAAATAGAGAAGAGAAACAGCCGTATCAAATACAGTGAAGTTACATTGAGAGCGGTACGAGAATGGTAGCAGAATACCGGAACAAACTTATTATCGAAGATATGCGAAAACTAAGCCCATTTAGTGATCACAGTACATGAAATATTTATCACCTCTAAACCGTTCAGAGCTCAACAAGATGATTCACAAATAAACACAGCGATACAAAGCGTAGTTGCTCATACTCTTTCTATCCTCAGTTCCGTGGTAGGAGCATAAAAAGCTAGTCCTACTCTGGAGCACATTCAGACCTCTCGAAATGTAAAGTCCCTTCAGTAGTTAGAGTTCTTTAGCGGCTGTTCACTGTTCAGAACCGGTAACCTAAATGATCGAATGATACACGTTACCATAGGCAGGTCCGCCGCCTTCCAGCACTCGAAATAGTGTGTCCAGAATCGCTCCCTTCAGCTCTTCACTCGAGAAGTCCCATTCTCCACTCCACAGTATTCCACTCCTGTCTGATTTTCCATTGGCTGAAGGACATCCCCAACAAAAATACATCATTTTTAAGCTCTACAGACATGATATGATTCAAGCTCACCACTTCCCAGACTAAACTAATATGTTGTTGTGGTCTTCAGTCCAGAGACTGGTTTGATGCAGCTCTCCATGTTACTCTATCCTGTGCAAGCTTCTGAATCTCCAAGTACCTACTGCAACCGGCATCCTTCTGAATATGCTTAGTGTATTCGTCTCCTGGTCTCCCCCTACGATTTTTACCCTCCACGCTGCCCTCCAAAACTAAATTGGCGATCCCTTGATGCCTCATAATATGCCCTATCAACCAATCCCTTCTTCTAGTCAAGTTGTGCCACAAATTTCTCTTCTCTCCAATTCTGTTCAACACCTCCTCATTAACTATGTAATCTACCCATCTAATCTTCAGCATTCTTCTGTAGCACCACATTTCGAAAGTTTCTATTCTCTTCTTGTCCAAACTATCTATCGTCCACGTTTCACTTCGCTACATGGCTACACTTCATACAAATACTTTCAGAAACGACTTTCTGACACTAAAATCTATACTCGACGTTAACAAATTTCCCTTCTTCAGAAACCTTTTCCTTGCCATTGCGAGTGTACATTTTATATCCTCTCTACTTCGACCATGATCGGTTATTTTGCTCCCCAAATAGCAAAACTCATCTACTACTGTAAGTGTCTCATTTCCTAATTTAATTCGCTCAGCATCATCTTATTTAATTCGACTACATTCCATTATCATCGTTTTGCTTTCGTTGGTGTTCATCTTATATCGTCCTTTCAAGATATTGTCCATTCCGTTCAACTGCTTTTCCAGGTCCTTTGCTGTCTCTGACAGAATTACAATGTCATCGGCAAACCTCAAAGTTTTAATTTCTTCTCCATGGATTTTAATTCCTATTCCGAATTTTTCTTTTGTTTCCTTTAGTTCTTGCTAAATATACAAACTGAATATCATCAGCGATAGGCTACAACCCTGTCTCACTCCCTTCGCTACCACCGCTTCCCTTCCATGCCCCTTGACTCTTATGACTGCAATCTGGTTTCTGTACAAATTGTAAATAGCCTTTCGCTCCCTGTATTTGATCCCTGCCTTATTCAGAATTTGAAAGAAGTATTCCACTCAACATTGTGAAAAGCTTTCTCAAAATCTCCAAATGCTAGAAACGTATATATTACAACAATATTTAAATAAAGCTATGTCATAAACATTCAATGACACTCACATCATTTACAGTAAATACAGTAATAGCTGATTCATAAATAGATAAGACAGTATTCTTGCACAAACATTCTCACAATAAATGGAAACGGATTGTCCTTAAGTATTGTTGTGTGTGTGTGAAATCTTATGGGACTTAACTGCTAAGGTCATCAGTCACTAAGCTTACACACTACTTAACCTAAATTATCCTAAGGACAAACACACACATCCATGCCCGAGGGAGGACTCGAACCTCTGCCGGGACCATCTGCACAGTCCATGACTGCAGCGCTTTAGACCGCTCGGCTAATCACGCGCGGCCTAAGTACTATGTATTTATGTTTTGGTTTTAAGGGCGCAAAACTGCTATGGTCATTAGCGCCCGGTCCGTGACTTAGGAAACAGTAAAAAACCGAAATTGAAAACCAGCAGCAATGGGAACGAAAGTCATAAAATTGGAGAAACTAAAAGCAGAAGGAAGGCTTAAAAATCCACTACAGAAAGGGGTTGGTGGTCCCCAAAAAAAAAACTTCAAATGACTGACGTCATTTCACTGGCACTAATAAACTGGAGAACGCGGTCGGCTGAGCGCGTGTCATCTGCTAAAATCGACGATAGATCAGGCGATAGCAGTAGACGGGAGCGTAACGGATTAAAATAGGGGCATTCATTAAAAGGTGTCTTACCGTCCACAGCTGAGAGCAGTGGGGACAGAGTGGGGGAGGATCGCCGCTTAAAAGATGTCGATGGCTAAAAAGACAGTGCCCTATCCGGAGTCTAGTTAAAATTTCCTCCTCCCGACGACGCGTTCGGGAGGAAGAGGTCCAAGCGCAAGGAAGAGCTTTCACTTCCCGCAATTTATTATGGGGAAGTGTTGACCAGTGCGCGTGCCATAAATGAACAACACGACGACATAAAACGCTCCGTAGATCGCCGAAAGGAATCGATGGAATAGCTGGCCGAAGAAGAGAGACTGCAGCCTTGGCTGCAATATCGGCCGCCTCATTTCCACAGATACCAACGTGTCCCGGGAGCCAGAGGAACGCCGCCGAGACGCCCCCCAGGTGGAGCAAGCGCAGACAGTCCTGAATCCGGTGGACCAGAGGGTGCACAGGATAAAGAGCTTGGAGACTGAGGAGAGAGCTGAGAGAATCTGAGCAGATAACGTACTGTATCCGCTGATGGCGGCGGATGTAGTGGACAGCCTGGAGAACAGCGTAAAGCTCTGCAGTATAAACCGAACACTGGTCGGGAAGCCGAAAGTGATTTGGGGTGTCGCCAACAATATAGGCACTCCCTACACCTAACGATGTTTTCGAGCCGTCGGTGTAAATAAATGTGGCGTCCGTCATTTGTGCACATAGAGCAGCAAATGCCCGACGATAAACAAGTGTAGGGGTACCATCCTTGGGAAAACGACAAAGGTCACGGAGCAGGCAGATCCGGGGGCGGAGCCAAGGCGGTGCTGTACACCAAGTTGTCAAGAAGGTTTTAGGAAAGCGGAAGGAAAGAGAATGGAGCAGTTGACGGAAGCGGACTCCCGGGGGTAGTAGAGAGGAGGAGCGGCTTGCATACCCTACATCAAAGGAGGCGTCGAAAAAAAGGTCATGGGCTGGATTAGCAGGCATGGAAGACAGATGGCTAGCATAACGACTCAGAAGGACTGCTCGCCGATTGGACAGTGGAGGTTCAGCAGTCTCAGCATAAAGGCTTTCCACAGGGCTGGTGTAAAAAGCTCCAGACACTAAACGTAATCCACGGTGGTGGATAGAGTCGAGACGCCGAAGAATAGACGGCCGAGCAGAGGAGTAGACTATGCTTCCATAATCCAATTTCGAGCGCACTAAGGCGCGATAGAGGCGGAGAAGGACCACTCGGTCCGCTCCCCAGGAGGTACCATTCAGGACACGGAGGGTGTTAAGCGATCGCAGACAGCGAGCCGAAAGATAGGAAACGTGGGAGGACCAGCACAGTTTTCTGTCGAACATAAGACCCAAGAATTTAGTGACGTCTGAAAACGGAAGGTTGACAGGACCTAGATGTAAGGAGGGCGGAAGAAACTCCTTACGTCGCCAAAAATTAACACAAACGGTCTTACTGGGAGAGAAACTGAAGCCGGTTTCGATGCTCCAAGAGTGGAGGCGATCGAGACATCCTTGAAGACGTCGTTCAAGAAGGTTGGTCCGTTGAGAGCTGTAGTATATCGCAAAATCGTCCACAAAGAGGGAGCCCGAGACATCAGGAAGGAGACAATCCATAATTGGATTTATGGCGATGGCAAACAGTACAACACTCAGCACGGAGCCCTGGGGTACCCCGTTTTCTTGGGAGAAAGTACGGGAGAGAGTAGTGTTCACCCGCACCCTAAATGTGCGCTCTGCCATAAATTCTCGAAGGAAAAGGGGCAGCCGGCCTCGAAAGCCCCAAGAGAACAGTGTGCGGAGGATGCCTGTCCTCCAACAGGTATCGTATGCTCTCTCCAGATCAAAAAATATTGCTACCGTTTGGCGTTTCCGGAGAAAATTGTTCATGATACAAGTGGAGAGAGCAACAAAATGGTCAACTGCAGAACGATGCTTTCGGAATCCGCATTGGGCAGGTGTTAGAAGACTGCGGGATTCCAGCCACCAAGCTAAACGGTTATTCACCATACGCTCCAAATCATTACAGACACTACTCGTGAGAGAAATGGGGCGATAGCTAGAGGGGAGATGTTTCTCCTTTCCAGGTTTCGGAACGGGAACGACGATAGCTTCCCGCCAGCGTCTGGGAAAAGTACTGTCGGTCCAAATTCAATAATAAAGGCGAAGGAGGTAACGCAGACTATGGGGTGATAAATGCAGCAACATTTGGACATGGATACCATCCGGTCCTGGGGCGGAGGAGCGAGAAGAAGAGAGGGCATGTTGGAGTTCCCGCATGGAGAAAACAGTATTGTAGCTTTCGTGATTTTGAGAGGAGAAAGGAAGATGTCGCACTTCCGCTGCACGTTTCTTCGGGAGAAACGCCGGCGGGTAATTTGAAGAGCTCGAAATCTCAGCAAAGTGCTGACCCAATGAGTTAGAAATTGCGACGGGGTCCACTAAGGTATCACGCGCGACAGTGAGCCCAGGGACCGGGGAGAAACTAGGCGCGCCTGAGAACCGTCGAAGCCGACTCCAAACTTCCGAGAAGGGAGTGAAGGTGTTAAATGAGCTAATAAAGAATTTACAGCTTGCCTTCTTGCTATCGCGGATGACGCGACGGCATCGCGCACGGAGCTGCTTATAGCGGATACAGTTGGCCAAAGTAGGATGGTGACGGAAAATGCGAAGAGCACGTCGCCGCTCACGTATTGCGTCACGGCATGCCTCGTTCCACCAGGGAACTGGGGGGCGCCGGGGCAATTCGGAGGTGCGTGGTACTGAACGTTCCGCAGCTGTAAGAATAACGTCGGTAATACGTGTGACCTCATCGTCGACGCTGGGAAAGCGACGGTCATCGAATGTCGCTAGAGACGAAAAAAGTGTCCAATCGGCTTAGGCAAACTTCCAGCGTCGCGAGCGCATATATGGCAGTTGAGGCTGCAGTCTAAGGACACATGGAAAGTGGTCACTCGAGTGTGTATCATCAAGGGCGAACCATTCGAAGCGCCGAGCTAGCGGAACAGTACCGACCGCAAGGTCCAAATGAGATAAATTTGTCGTGGAGGCAGGCAAAAATGTGGGGACCCCAGTGTTGAGGCAAACTAGATCCGCTTGGTGGAAGACGTCTAGCAATAGTGAGCCACGTGGACAAGGATGTGGAGATCCCCAAAGCGGGTGGTGGGCATTGAAGTCCCCAACCAGCAAATAGGGGGGTGGAAGCTGACCAAGAAGATGAAGGAGAGCAGCTCGTGCCACTGGTGTGGACGATGGAATGTATACAGTACATAGAGAGAAGGTATATCCAGAAAGGGAAAGACGGACGGCGACAGCTTGGAAGGAACTGTTTAAGGGGATTGGGTGATAATGGAGAGTATCATGGAGAATAATCATTCGTCCTCCATGGGCTGGAGTGCCTTCAACAGATGGGAGGTCATATCGGACAGACTGAAAATGAGGGAGAACAAAGCGGTCATGGGGACGCAGCTTTGTTTCCTGAAGACAGAAGATGACCGGCGAGTAGGATCGTAAGAGGATCGACAATTCATCCCGATTGGCTCGAATACCGCGGATATTCCAGTTGATAATGGACATAGGGTGAACAGAAAATGGAGGAATGTGACCAAGGGTGCTGTCAACTCAACGTCTGCTCAGAGCTTGCGACCGACAGCATGGAATGGCATTCAGCCGAAGGCAGAAGATCCTGATCCATAGGTTGGTCAGGAGCAGCACCTGCCCCCAGCGATCGGCCGGTTGACTGGCCACCAGCAGTGCGCCTCGGCGACACAGAAGACGGCCGAGGGCGATTTGCGCTAGGTGGTGCTGTAGATGGGACACGCCTTGGCGGAGAAGGAGAAGAACTGGGTTTCTTTGTAGCCTTCTTGGAAGTATGATGTTTAGATGAAGGAGGAACCGATGGTTGTGAAGTTGTGGTACATAAAAACTCTTCACGAGTATGCTCTTTTTTCGAAGACTTGGCGTTTGACTTTTGGGCTCGTGATTTAGCAGAACCCGACGAAGGGTGAGCCATAGAGGGGGCAGGCGAAAGTGGTGAGGTTGAACGGGCGATCCTTGCGCTGGCCGATCTGACGACCGTGGCACTAAAGGTGAGGTCGCAAGTCTGCGTGGCCGCCTCCTTTGTTGGCCGAGGAGAAGCAAGGACAGTGCTGTATTTTCCTGTCTGAGGCACGGTGGGCTGTCGACCGGCGAATAATTTTCGAGCAGCAAAGGTCGACACCTTTTCCTTCACTCTTATTTCCTGGATGAGCTTTTCGTCCTTAGAAACAGGGCAATCTCGAGAAGAAGCAGCGTGGTCACTCATACAGTTGATGCAGCGAGGGGATGGAGGTGGACAAACACCCTCATGCGCATCCTTGCCACACGTAACACATTTGGCCGGAATGGAACAGGACTGGCTGGTGTGATTGAACCACTGACATCGATAGCAACGCTTAGGGTTTGGGACGTATGGGCGAACGGAAATTACCTCATAGCCTGCTTTGATTTTCGATGGGAGTTGACCTTTGTCAAATGTCAAGAAGACAGTGCGGGTTGGAATGATGTTCGTGTCAACCCTTTTCATAACTCTATGAACAGCCGTTACGCCCTGGTCAGACAGGTAGTGCTGAATTTCTTCGTCAGACAATCCATAGAGGGAGCGTGTATAAACGACTCCACGCGAGGAATTTAAGGTACGGTGCGGTTCCACCCAGACAGGGAATGTGTGGAGCAGAGAAGTACGCAGCAACTTTTGTGCCTAGAGGGCACTGTTTGTTTCTAACAACAGGGTGCCATTCCGTAATCTGGAACAAGACTTTACAGGACCTGCAATTGCGTCGACACCTTTCTGAATAATGAAAGGGTTGACTGTGGAGAAGTCGTGACCTTCGTCAGACCGAGAAACAACAAGGAACTGTGGCAACGATGGAAGAACTGTCTGTGGCTGAGACTCAGTGAACTTACGTTTGTGAGCAGACATAGTGGAAGGTGAGGAAACCATTGCGGAAGAATCCCCCATGATTACCGGCGTCTCCGATGGCACGCTCCTCCCTTGTGGGGGCCCTCACTGAGGGCACTCCCGCCTTAGGTGATTGTTCACACCTCAGGTCACACCTCCCGACAAACGGACGGAGGGACCAATCGGCACTTTCGGAAGGTATCAGCTCGGGTAATCACCCCTCCCTGGGCCTGGCCGTTACCAGGGGGTACGTACGTGTCCTACCTGTCTACCCGGGGCGGGGAATTACGCGTTAACCCGTCACCGGCTACGCATGGAAGTGCGTGGGTCGGCCTTCAGACACGCACAGTGAGGAAAAAAGAGAAAGGGAAAGGAAAGAAGAGGGGTCTCAAACGCCGCAGCGGAGAAAAGGGCAAAGAGAATAGGGAAGGAAAAGAGAAGGACAGAGGAAGGACGAAGACTTGCAAGTATAGAAAGCAAGGGATTTGGAACAGTTTCGAGCGTCCGTCTCCGGACGTAGGCACAAACCATACTCCCAGAGGGGGAGAAAGGGAAGGAAAGAGCCAGAGGTGAGGGGGGGGGGGGCGAAGATGGGGGACGGGGAAGGATGCGGAAAGGGAAGGTATGCAGCCCGGAAAGGAAGGAGGGCCACATTAGCTCGGGGTCCCGTGCTCGCTACGCACGTGTCCACAAAAGAGTTGTGGACCCCCTGGGGGGGGCCTAAGTACTGTTCCGACAGTTATTTATGCCTTCATGACGAAGGCGTTTTTTGGTTCTCTCTTCAATTGTGGTGTCCGCTAACATACATAATTGACCACTTTTAAATCAGCACAGTTTTTAATAGCACTTGCAACCAACATGTAAATAAAGTTCCTGGCAAAGAAGTAAACTGTTCATTAAAGAACTGCAGAAGTATGACAATATGTGAAGTACTTATGCTGCGTTCATTTACTGTGTAACTGTGGCAGATATGACGTTCTGACAAACAATTAGGTAATAGAAAGTATATAAAAGACGTAATAAATCAATAATTAAAATAGATACAGATATGTAGCTTTCAGGGATGATAGCTATAGTGCAGTGCTGTCATTTGAGATATTGTTCACTGAAATTACATAAAGCGATTAAAAGTTGTTAATTCACAGGTTCATTGTGTAAATGTTTATTCACTGTGAAATATTTACTGCTATAGTTTTAAAGATACTGAAATATTGTTATGTCACTGGATACCCCTCATTTTTCTGGGATCGCTGATGTATTCGGATCTATATCAATATTTGATTGTAAATTATTATAGACTCTCACCGAGCTGTAAGAAGCTGTCTTTCACTTTGTCTGAAAAGCACCCATTGCCTGAGGATTGCTGTGGAAAGAGGGCTCGAATTTGAGAATTCAAAAAACGTAAAAAAATGAGGTTCAATAGATATGGTGGCGGGATAAATGTAGACTGCAACAGTGGCAGTGTTGACCTTGTATAGAATGAATGGCATGTATATTAACATGAGTGTATTTCATATGCAAATTCAAGAATTTTGGCGGCTATTTCTGTTTGGGTTAAAGGGCGGATTTAGTGTATTTAAGTCGTACGTAGGATGTATGGAGGCACGGCTTAGTGCAAGGAGTGTGTCGTCATTGGCTGCATGACTCTTGGTGCGCGGAGGTCGGCGGAACGTAATTGATTTCGTTGTTTGTGAAAAAGAAAAAAAAAGTTCAAATGTGTGTGAAATCTTATGGGACTTAACTGCTAAGTTCATCGGTCCCTAAGCTTACACACTATGTAGTCTAAATTATCCTAAGGACAAACACGCACATACCCATGCCCGAGGGAGGACTCGAATCTCCGCTGGGACGAGCCGCACAGTCCACGAATGTGAAAAAGAGGCCTATGAATTATTTGTACTTAAAAACTGGAGGGAAATTTTAAGGGGTTATTTAAATGTGTTTCTTGTAGAGTTTGGATGGGTTTCTCGAGTGACATATGTAATTTATTTGTAATTGTTGTTCATACAAAATCTGCGTCATGAAGATCATCAGACCTCATTTAGAGTTTAACTGCTTGTTGGAATGGAATGTGGGGTTACGCGCAAAGTCTAAATTAAGTGTTTGGGGGTATGTTACGTACGTTAGTCATATAACGTCTGTCATTTTTGAAGGGTTTTGGATACATCTATGTATGTGGGGCTACGTGGATAAGTTCGTAGTATGTTTATGAGAATAAAATTCTGGGACTAAATGATATTTTGGCGCAAATAAGAGTTAATATTTCCTGAATTTATGATCCAGGTGTCCACTGAGTTGAAAAATGGAAGTTAAATACGCAATTTCTACACAGGGTAGTATTAGCTCTAAAGTTTCTGATTAGACGTGGTAAAATTTTTGAGATGTGAAAAAAATATATGTTTATTTATGGTGTCTAACGAATTTCATAGCATGAAAGATATTTCCTAATGGGAACATGGACAGAATGTTTGAAATGTCGAGCTGAATCAGGTGTTTTGCCTGTAATAGTCGTATTTCCACAGCTATCGTCCTTCAGCGCTGATGATGAATGCGAGTTGCATGTTTCCGCGTAGTACGTGACCAAGGGCGTCATGAATTTAGGCAGAGGCAGCTCGACTGCGAACCATCTTAACTTGGACGACAGAAAACCAATCGTTTCCTGTTTCTCTGAAAGTGAAGTACTACGACGGAGTAGTCAAAGCAAAAGTAGCTATCAAATGAGCGCAAAAGCGATACAAACTTTTGAGAATAACTAGCTGCTCGACATTTTGTTTAAATTTGTGTGTTTATTTGGCATTTAATTAATATGCTATAATTTTATAATTCGTGTTACATTTGGAGCATTTACACTGATAAATATGACATATCCTAGGAGGTACATGCTGATTCATACACCACCACAAATACTTACTCCATTGTTCTGATATACAAGAAGAGTTTTCTGTTGATTATATTATGTAGGTTTTGTAATTATGTGTATGTCAAATCTGGTGCTACTTATCTACCAAGTTAGTAAACTAATGTGGCATATTACGTAGAGATGTGTAACATCAAGCGTATGTAGGTAAGATAATCGACCCCCTAAAATTGCTACGAGGTAAGATGAATTTGACGTAGAGCTGAAAGTTAGTGGGTCTGGGGTTCAGGGAGGCCACAGCACACATTCCAGGACTGCCAGGGTTGAGAGAAGGAGCCCATTACCGGAAACTGGACAACCCTGGTATGGGGAATTTGCATGACACGTCGATTGTTTAAGAGGGCTGACTGTGCTCCCAGAAGTGTCAGGCATTGAGAGACACTGAACGACGGCTTCTTACAGCTCTGTGAGAGTCTATAATAATTTAGAATCAAATACTAATGCAATTTTCAATATATCTGTGATCCCTGAAGAATGAAGCACATCAAATGATACAACAATATTTCAATATCGTTAAAGCTATAGAAGTTAATATTTCACATTGAATAAACATTCACACAATGAATCTTTGAATTAACAACTTTCAATCACTTCATGAGATTTCAACATACAATATATCAGATGACAGAACTGCACTATAACTATCAGCCCTGAAAGCTAGATATCTGTACCTGATTTATTTATTGCTTCATTGCGTCCTTTATATATTTTTATTATGTAAATGTTTTTCAGAACATCATATCTGCCTCAATTACACAGCAAACGAATACAGCATGAATGCTTCAGATCTTGTCATACTTTCGTCGTTATTTAATAAGCAGATTACTATTTTGCCAGTTACTTGATTTAAATGCTGATTGCAAGTGCTATTAAAAATTGTGCTAGTTAAAAGTGATCAATTGCGTGAGTTATCGGACACCACAATTGAAAAGAGAAACATAAGATGTTTCTGTCAAGAAGGCATAAATAACTGTTTAAAGAATACTTGAGGACCATCTGTTGTCGTTTATCGTGAGCACACTTGCATAAGAAAGCTGGCTTATTTAGTTACGTGATGTGAGTGCTACTGAATGTTTATGACATATCTTCATTGAAATATTGTTGTAATACATTAGTTTAGTCTGCGAGGTGCTCATCTTGAATCAGATCACGTCTGTAGAGCTTAAGGACAATGTATATTTGTTGGGGAAGGCCTTCAGCCAATGGAAAAGCAGCTAGTAGCAGAACACTATAGGAGTCAAGTGAAGACTGGGAGTTCTCGAAGGAAGAGCTCTAGGGAGCGATTCTGAACATTTTATGTCGATTGCTGGAAGAGGGCAGACCTGTCTATGGCAATGTGCATGATTCAGTCATACAGGTCACTGATTCTGGGTGGTGAATGGCCACTACAATATTCTAACTATTGAGGGGAATTTATATTTGAGACGTCTGAATGTGCTCCAGAGTTTTAACTTTTGCCGCTTAATTTACGGAACTGAGAACAGACAGAATATGGGTTACTATTCTTTGCATTGCATCTGTTAACTTGTAAATCGTCAGGTTGAAATCTGAACTATTCGGGCTGGTGAATGTTTAATGTATTGTGATTGCAAAATGGAATTAGTTTTCACGATACTTTGATGACTATTTAATTTTGGGATTTCGCTGCCATTCTCGTAACACTTTCAACGTAACAGTAGTGCATTTGGTAAGGGTATTTTCTGTCTATATTTTAGCTGACTATCGTAGGACCTCTCCTTGTTTATCTGAGATGTCCTTTCTTGAATAAACATTATTCACCATTATTCAATGTCGTCTACATCAGTTACAGATATTTGGAGCAGAGCCCATCTTATTAAATTATTCATTTATCTTTTATTTTTATTTCTGTGTATTTCTTTAATTCACAATTCTAGCCAATGCATAGACTATTTGACTTCAAGATCACAGCTATAAGTTATAAATGGCAGCGAATTGGCTGAGGGCATGAAAGCAGACGTGCGTGACTCAACCCTGTGATTACATCGCGCTATTCTTTTCAAATAGAACCGCGCATAGCCCAAATACCTAAGTACGAGCAATATCAGACGGTCGCGACGGCTTAGTTCGTACGGGATGCTGTTAGGAAGAGCAAGTACACTTTGCAGTAACAGTTACGTACAGGCGCCCTGTGCATTCTTAGCGTTGGGTTTTCTCAATAAGAATCGCGCAAAGACTGATCTTTTGCAGCATACTGTCGAACTTAGTAGGACGTTGTTCCAGCAGCGAGCAACAGCTGCAAGTGACACATTGTCGAATGGTTCACCAATCACAAGATGGAACTGAATTAACTGCATACACGTTCTTTGAAGCTCAGCTAGCGTAACAAAGTAGCGAGAGCTACAGGAATATTACTGTTGTCGAAACGATGTGTTATGAAGCTATTGGAACTCAAAGACGAATAGGATGCTTCGCATTGTTTTGTGCATAGAAGCATAACGTCCATGCAAGAAATACTTAGAGATTGCAAGGTTCTGATTACTGCAGATAATTTTTGTTCAGACGAAGTGGATTACCCAAAGGGGCTACTAATCGCCAGTGTGGGTGTCCTAGATGAGGACGATGTGGATAGGCAGAGCAGAGATTTTTGTCGCAATCAAATCATCAGTGCATCTGTACTATTTGTGAAAGTAATACACTTGAATGGAAGGGACATGTCAGCTACGGAGGCTCTGTTAACACATTTCACGGACTTGTTCAATCCCATTGGAACATTACCAGCGACACCTTTGATTCAACCGAAAATTCCGGCAGGGGATTACCTCTGGTCTACAAGAACGTAAACATAATTTCCAGGCAGCTGCAATCTATAATGGAAGAACTGATCAATCAGCAGTTGGCTGGTGGCCTTATTGAGAAGAGAGAAACTCCGAGCAGCCGATGTCATTTTTCCAAAGGAATAATCAGATTGTTGCAATTACCGAAAAGTAGACGCAAGAACAGTCACTGATGGATATCCTATACAAAACGTAAAGGGGGCTTTGGGCAACCTAAGTCAATGTAAATACTTCTTTGTAATGGATTTAAACACTAGCTGTCGCCACTTGGAAGTGGTTCTGGGAGACAGGCCAGCTGATCACTATTTCATGGGGACAACACCAGTAACGATGGATGATGTTCGGGCTTAAGAATTCGTCAGCCACATTCTACAGATTATTTAATGGAGTGCTGAGGCCATTAAAACCACATCAACGTATGATATATTTAGACCATATTAATGTAGTTCATAGAGATCTAGGGGAATACATAAAACGACTGGAGGAAATGTTTAAAGTTTGCGTTTGGCATGTTTAATGTTAATTATTGCAGGGTGTCACTTTTTGTCTACGAAGGTAAATCATGTAGGTCGTGTGACTACCCAAGTTTGTATGGTGACTGACTTGACGATGATATGTGCTGTGCATGACTAATCACCACCATCAATGAAACAACATCAATTAATTTTAGACCTATCTCACTACTAAAGAAATTTTGTCAAAGGTTTTGCTAATATAACTAGACATTAATCCATCTGTTGAAATAAGCTGTGAAATTTCAGTGTTTAGAAGACTGTCAGGCTGCATAGAAAAAAGGGAAAGGGAAGCTACTAGCTCAGTAATAATATTTCCAGATTACCAAAAATAATCTTTCCCGTCCTGTGACGTAAGCAACCAGGAAATTCGATGTGTTCCACGCAAAGTCCCGATACAGCTGATATCATTAGTCCCTTCAAATGGTTTAAATAGCTCTGAGCACTATGGGACTCAACTTCTCAGGTCATCAGTCCCCTAGAACTTAGAACTACTTAAACCTAACTAACCTAAGGACATCACACACATCCATGCCCAAGGCAGGATTCGAACCTGCGACCGTAGTGGTCGTGCGGTTCCAGACTGAAGCGCCTAGATTCGAACTGCTCGGCCACATCGGCCGGCATTAGTCCCTTCCCTTTATTTTCCTTTCTCTCGCTTCCACCTTCAATAACATATGTATCACAGCTGCAAATTGCGTGTGGTGTCTGTTCGTTAAGACATGTCTGAAAGAACATTCATATAACTGATTCGTCATGATGGGCAATGAACCCACCACCGTCAAAGTGGATGCACATTTCATTAGTCCCCACCCTTTCCTTCCCTTTCTCCCCCTACACATTCAATAATATAAGAAGGGAAGAACGAATTTACTCTTTAGTTAGTTTACTAAACACAAAAGGCTCACGGCTACAATGAGGTCTGGCGCGACATGAGTGCTATTTTGTGTGAACAAACTTCCGAATGATGGGAAACAGGAACGTGGATTGAATGACAGATGAGCGTGTTAAGTCACTAAAACCATAATTGCAAGCCAGATGCATGTGGAATAGGAGTGAGAGCAATGAAGCATTCTTGGGCGTAGCGCGGTAGAGCGATGTGCGGTGTGGCAGACAGGAAAACAAGGGGGAGTTCGCGTATAGCTGGATCGGTCGCCGGGGAAGACTTGGCAGTTTGGCTCTCGAGAGGGTACCAAGGAAAACACATGTTGTTTCTGGCGAAGAGGGCAAGGTGGGGGAAGGTAGACGGTGCAGGACACTGTTATTAGAGGTGTGAAGGGGCTGTGGAAGTAGACGAAAAAGCGACCTTGAAGAAAACGTTTTTAATCTCACAGTTGGTCGCGCTTATTGGCGGTATCACGCTAAGTACGCATAAAAATAGGAGTAAGACAATAATGTCTGACAGCAGGTTAAACACCGATAACAATCAGCACAGAGAGACAACTTATTCATACCTGAAAGGATTTTACATTTTGTATTACAAAAGGCCAAATACAATGCAGCAAAGGACACAAGATTTAAGAAGACTTTTTTTGTGTGTACATCCTTACGATTAATGGTCCGTGAGACTTCGGCCTTTCACTTGCGGCTGAAGGTGTTTCATTTTATTACGTTAAGAAGGCCTATTTCAGATTGTTAGTATAGCATCTATATTAATTTTGAAACATCACAATCAGCAACACAATGACAATATGCATATCTGTTTTAAGATCTTTGTGTCGTCTCAGTACTCCTCCATGTATACTTTCAGTAAACACGAAATTCAGAAGACTCTGTCAGCATAAAAACCACAATAGAACCGCAACAATAACACGAAAATTCCTATACACAGGAACAGGAGTGTGAGAGGGAGTACTGCTGCAGAGACTTCATATACCATGTAAAACACGAAGGTAAGAAAAAAGCTCACATTAATTTTACTGGATACTGGTCAGGAAAATATTATAAAGAGTGACTGAAGGGAAGCAGGCAGTTCGGTAGACATAAGAACTGAAAATGCGCAATTATTTGTAACCCCTGTGAGTGACGCCTTGAAAGAAAATAACGGAAATAAGTACTTCTAAACCAACAATGAAGTTAGCTATTCTGCAGAACAGTGCAACATCAGTAACAAAAATTACGTGAAACGTGGAAATATCACAGTCACTGCATAATAAAAGGCAAACTGGATAGACAACGCATGGGAGGTTGCACATTCTTGACTTGGCAACAAGCCGAAACATTTAACCAAATCATAGAATAGTAGAAAAATGTAGATAACAGTTTTAAACGAATTCTTTCAAAAGAAAACTGAAAATGATTATAACGAAATCCTTGTCATCAAAAGAGATATGGTAGGATCTCCACGTCCTATTCTGTACAAGGGAAATACAGTACAACATCAAGTCAGTTAGTTTATTGGTACATTGGAAGGATACTTACGTCAGTTTACAGAGTATGTAGATATGGTTAGTGTTAACATTAATGAACACAATTTTATTTTTAAGCCTACGCATGAAACCACACTATTTTTTCTATAACAAAAGTGAATAATGTACACTGTTGAAAACAACAGAGGGCACTTGGTCATGCAGGTTGTTGTTAAAATTTACATATATGATAAATGTGTGGGTGTACATTTTAACACTTTAGATTTTGCACTTTCATACTTGTGTGTTGATCCTTTAAAAAGAAAACTTTATTCTTTCTCGGAAGATACCTAATAGCGATGACCATTTAAAAGCTAAGCAAAATATCATAGTCAACTGAACAAGTACATCGCCACATACAAATACTTGGATAGACAAAAACTACAGTTTAAGCACCTATAGTAGACAAAATATCTTCCAGAAGAAAATACAAGGCTTCTCATAAACTTCTGACTGTTTATATTCAGTTAGTAGTTATGCAAAAAATCAGCCCAAGAGCCTAATCAAGTTACTTATGAATTGGTTCCTCATATGAAAACGGGACTTAGTTACGGAAGACAAGACGAACAAGGGAAAGAAAAGTGTTAGCCTGTCTGAGCGTTAATAACTAATCACAAGTCGACAGCTGCGCCAAGCTACGTATTCGCACCATGCAGTCTACTTATAGAAAGTGTTCACAGGTGGCACAGGCTGAAACTTACACTACTGGACATTGAAATTGCTACACCACGAAGATGACGTGCTACAGACGCGAAATTTAATCGACAGGAAGAAGATGCTGTGATATGCAAATGATTAGCTTTTCAGAGCATTCACGTAAGGTTGGCACCGGTGGCGACACCTACAACGTGCTGACATGAGAAAAGTTTCCAACCGATTTCTCATACACAAACGGCAGTTGACCGGCGTTTCATGGTGAAACGTTGTTGTCATGACTCATGTAAGGAGGAGAAATGCGTACCATCCCGTTTCCGACTTTGATAAAGGTCGGATTGTAGCCTATCACGGTGGGGTTTTTCCGTATCGCGACATTGCTCCTTGTGTTGGTCGAGATCCAAGGACTGATAGCAGAATATGGAATCGGTGGGTTCAGGAGGGTAATACGGAACGCCGTGCTGGATCCCAGCGTCCGCGTATCACTAGCAGTCGAGATGACAGGCATCTTATTCGCATGCCTGTAACGGATCGTGCAGCCACGTTTCGATCCCTGAGTCAACAGATGGGGACGTTTGCAAGACTACAACCACCTGCACGAATAGTTCGACGACGTTTGCAGCAGCATGGACTATCAGCTCGGAGACTATGGCTGCGGTTACCCTTGACGCTGCATCACAGATAGGAGCGCCAGCGATGGTGTACTCAACGACGAACCTGGGTGCACGAATGACAAAACATCATTTTTTTGGATGAATCCAGGTTCTCCTTACAGCATCATGATGGTCGCATCCGTGTTTGGTGACATTGCGGAGAACGCATCTTCTTTTTTTGTTTTTTTTGTTTTTTGAAATCTGATGGGACTTAACTGCAAAGGTCATCAGTTCATAAGCTTACACACTACTTAACCTAAATTGCCCTAAGGACAACACCCATGCCCGGGGGAGGACTCGAACCTCCGCCGGGACAAGCCGCACAGTCCGTGGATGCAGCGCCTGAGACCGCTCGGCTAATCCCGCGCGGCTAACGCACATTGGAAGCGTGTATTCGTCATCGCCACACCGGCGTATCACCCAGCGTGATGGTATGGGGTGCCATTGGTTACACGTCTCGGTCACCTCTTGTTCGGATTGACGACACTTTGAACAGTGGGCGTTACATTTCAGATGTGTTACGATCCTTGTCTCTACCCTTCATTCGAACCCTGCGAAAGACTACATTTCATCAGGAGAATGCACGACCGCATGTTGCAGGTCCTGTACGGGCCTTTATGGATACAGAAAATGTTCGACTGCTGCCCTGGCCAGCACATTCTCCCGATCTCTCACCAAACGAAAAAGTCTGACCAATGGTGGCCGAGCAACTGGCTCGTCACAACACGTCAGTCACTACTCTTGATGAACTGTGGTATCGTGTCGAAGCTGAATGGGCAGCTGTACCTGTACACGCCATCCAAGCTCTGTTTGACTCAATGCGCAGGCGTATCAAGGCCGTTATTACGGCCAGAGGTGGTTGTTCTGGGTACTGATTTCTCAGGATCTATGCACCCAAATTGCATGAAAATGTAATCACATGTCAGTTCTAGTATAATATATTTGTTCTATGAATACCCGTTAAACATCTGCGTTTCTTCTTGGCGTTGCCACTTAAATGGCCAGTAGTGTACATTACTTCAAAAGCTCATTTTTGCCTCAACTGGAAACGCGCTGCCCGGTAAAAAAAACCTGTTTAGCGGTTCTTCATCGTTTCACTCACTCTTCTTCACTCATAGAAGAAGTGGTATAATACCTGTGGTGTCACTGCCAGACACCACACTTGCTAGGTGGTAGCCTTTAAATCGGCCGCGGTCCGTTAGTATACGTCGGACCCGCGTGTCGCCACTATCAGTGATTGCAGACCGAACGCCGCGACACGCAGGTCTAGTCTAGAGAGACTCCCTGGCACTCGCCCCAGTTGTACAGCCGACTTTGCTAGCGATGGTTCTCTGTCTACATACGCTCTAATTTGCAGAGACGACAGTTTAGCATAGCCTTCAGCTACGTCATTTGCTACGACCTAGCAAGGCGCCCTATTCAGTTACTGTAATTACTATCTTCAAGAATGTATTCTGAGCAGATAATATTGTGAATCATGTACCGTCAAGAGCGACGTTCATCATTAATAGATTAAAGTAATCTATCAAACTAATTACGTCCGCTTTCTGAATTCTCGTTCCTTGTCATGTTCCAGACCTCACGTCAGTATAGTTCTTCCGTCCTCACGCCAGCCTGCGTGATCTAAATGCGTGCATTTCGGCCTCCACTCGTAACATGGTGTTGGCTTTTCTGCTAACACGAAATTGGCGACGAGGTGTAAAAACGGTGTTCTTAACTATACTGACATATGTCGTTGAGACTGCCCTGATTTCATTGTGTAATGGCTTCGCTACAATCTCCAGATGTACTCTCCATATTTTATCGCTTACAGAATTAGCAGACCCAGGCATTACTCGATGCCCTTGGACAGCTCGTCCAGAGTCAACGTGCAATAGAAAACTATGCGGCAGCCGCCGCTTTACCGCTAACGCAGTTGCACCGACCTTTAGACCTTTTGATGCTGCACTGGAAAGCTGGACGGAGTGGTCATGACAATTTGGATTCCGTGTCGCCGCCTACAGAATTCAAGGTAACGAGCGGCAGCCTTTTCTTTTGTCGTCCGTCGGTGTGCACACCTACCGTGTGATAGTCAAATTATTTCCCCGACGCGACATAGCAACTCTGTCCTACGAAGAAATTTTGTCTGCATTAGATGCAAATTTCAGTCAGTCAATGTAGTTGCGATACGGCATAACTTCTTTCGTACAAAACGGACGGCAGGTCACACTAATCGGGAGTGGGTTGCAACCTTGCAAGGCCTTACTAGAGATTGTGCTTTTGAGTATCTATGTGGACTCCCATATACAGATACTATGGTACGTGATGCAATTGCACAGAGCTTTTCTGATGTTCGTATAAGGGAACAGATTTTGAAACTAGTCAGTCCCTCCCTTCAACAAGTGATGGACATATTGGATCGACAGGACACACCTGACTTTGCTCAGGAATCATTTCAATCTTCGCCAGCGGTTTGTCAGGTTAACCGGCCCGCCAGGCGAGCTGCACGGAGCAGTAAACAGCCCTCGCGCCGGCCGCGCCGCTGCCGCCAGGCTGAGCCACCTGTGCTGTGCCGGCAAGCAAATGTAGTGTTCCAATAATGCCTGTGGTGCGCTACTAACGATTCGCGTGAGAATTGCCCGTTACGCCAAGCTATTTGCTTTTACTGTAATAAAAAAGGACATGTTCAGAGTGTTCGCCAGAAAAAGCTCAGATCAGAAACTCAAAACTATTCCAGGCCCTTTGCTTCGCGCCAGAATCAGAATCGAACCAAGGATGCTCAGGCTCGCGAAACTTCACCCATGGAAATTCATGTCGTTCCTTCGACTCCGCCCAGTGCCACTCTCTCTAACAGTGACTGTGTTCATCCCATAAATAGTATGTGTCGACATCGCCAGAACTCCCGTCAAGTCGCAAGTGATTTTGTACCAGTGTCAGTTCACGTAGCACGAGACAGTCGCTCTTGTCGTCAGCAGGACCATAAACTTTTTGTAAACTTGGACATTAACGGCAAAATGAAACCATTCCAGCTCGATACCGGAGCTGCCGTCTCACTGATCAATCGAAACACTTACAAACTGCTGGGCACACCTCCGTTGCGTGCAGCAAAGGTTAAATTAACTTGCTATTCAGGTCAAGAGATCCCTATGTTAGGACAGTGTAGCCTTCTTGCAACATACAAAGGACAAACAAAAATTGCGTCATTTTATGTCCTTCGTTCTTCTTCTGCAGTGAACTTGTTTGGTTTCGATTCATTTCAGTTGTTTAACTTGTCTGTAGTCAATCAGGTCCTGTCAGTGAACCAGACTGTGCCTTCAGACAGTTTTTCTCGTCTATGCGAAGAATTTGCAGACATTTTTGCACCAGACCTTGGTTGCGCTAAGAACTATAAAGCACATTTGGAATTGAAAGTAAATGCGCAACCGAAATTTTTCAGAGCATGCGATGTTCCCAACGCATTTCGTGATGAGGTCGCAAAAACATTACACGATTTGGAATCACAAGGTGTAATTGAACGTGTGCCGGCTTCTCTCTGGGCATCACCCTTAGTAATTTTGGCAAAACCTTAGGGAAAATTTAGACTTTGTGTGGACTTCAAGGCAACAGTGAATCCACAACTAGTGAGAGCGACTTTTCTTTTATCCCGCCCGGAAGATCTTTTTGAAAACTGTGCCCAGGCACACATTTTTCGAAGTTGGACCTAGCCGATGCGTACTTGCAAATACCGGTGGACGAATTATCCCAGCGCGTTTTGGTGGTTAACACGCATCTTGGTTTGTATCGATTCAAACAACTGCCACTCGGGCGTGCGTCCGCCCCTGCATTGTTTCAGCAATATCTACAAACTGTTTGTGCGTCAGTCCCTACTGCGACAAACTATCTGGACGATAATGTGATCTCCAGAAAGACGGAAGAAGAACATTTAGTCAATCTAAGAATATTATTTCAGGCCTTGCGACAAAATGGTCTTCGCTTACAGAAGGACAAATGTGTGTTTTTTGCTCGTGACTTGCCATACCTGGGACATGTACTCAATGCCCAAGGCATACATCCCAGTCCCATGCACTTCCGTGCCATACAAGAATTGCCTTCGCTGCAGAATTTGAAGCAGATACAGAGTGTGCTGGTAAATATAAACTATTATCACAGATATGTGCTCTTCTTGCATGGTGTGTGCCGAGCAACAATCAGCACCACTGTGGAAATTCTTTACATGGCCAAAAGCCACTTTCCCTTGGCAACGCTTACACATCGATTTTGCTGGCCCACTCTGGAATGCTCGATGGTTGGTTGAGATTGATTCATTCAGTAATTTTCCTTTTGTTGTCCGACTGTCTTCCACGACATCATCTGCCACCATCCAAGTGTTATCTGCTGTCTTTTGCACTGAAGATCTTTCACAGACAATTGTTTCCGACAGTGGCCCACAATTCATGTCCGCAAAATTTCAGTCATTCTGCAAGGCCAATGGTATTCAACATCTGACGTCCGCGCCGTTTTCGCCACGGTCAACGGTGCTGCTGAACGATTGGTCAGGACTTTTAAGTCACAGATGTTGAAGTTGCGAGAGTCGCATTCTCGGGAGGACGCGTTATTGCCCTTTTTGTCCTCGTATTGCTCTCAGCCCCGAGATGGTCGCTCGCTGGCTGAGTTGCTCCACGGTCGCCATCATCGAACTTTGATGTCTTTGCTACATCCGCCGCATCAGGTTCCTGTGCAGCGGCAGACACCTGCTTTTGCCCCTGGCGACGTTGTCTATTACCACCACTATCGAGGTTCCCGGTGTTGTCTCGAAGGGCGCATTCTTCGTTGCCTCGGATGCGCTATGTATCTGGTTTTGGGGGTCTCTGTTGAGGTGCGCCGGCATCTCAATCAGCTGCGCCTCTGTCGTCGCACGGGATCTGCCACTAGCCGTTTGCTTTCAGCGACGGTGCCATCCGGTCAAAGACCCGGGGACCCATCTACTGGCTCGCCTCAGCCCCAGGTGTTACCGACGCTGCCTTCCATTTTGCCCCATGGCGACGTGCCGCCGCTGCCGCCGCCTGTTCTCCCGCCGGTGACGCCCACACTGGACGTGTCGCTGCAGCCGCCGAGCGCCTCCCTGGGTCACGCGCCGCCTATCGCTCCCCGTGACCAGTTGTCCTCTGACATGCAACTCTTGCCCGCTCCGGACCATATGTCGTCTTCGCCTGTCGGGTGCCCCGGCCCGATGGAGGTCGACCCTTCGGCCCCTCCTGTCTCTGTACGGGCGCATACACCGCATGTTGGCGTGCAACCTGGAGAAGGTTTTCAGGCGTTCCCTAGCTCCCCACGGTCCGAATGGCACTGTGCGGGTGGCACAGCCTCACTTGTTGTTAGGCTCCCCACCTCGCCGCATACGTCAACGTGGGGTCCTTCCCACGGCAGACGGAGGCCTTATACCACAACCGTAAGCCAATTTGCGGGGGAGGAATGTGGTGCCACCGCCAGACACCACACTTGCTAGGTGGTAGCCTTTAAATCGGCCACGGTCCGTTAGTACGAGGTGCATTCAAGTTCTAAGGCCTCCGATTTTTTTTCTCCGGACTGGAAAGAGATAGAAACATGTGCATTGTGTTAAATGAGGCCGCGTTCATTGTCAATACGTCCCAGAGATGGCAGCACCGTACAGCAGATGGAATTTTACCGCCAGCGGCGGGAATGAGAACTGTTTTGAATACTTAAAATGGCGACGTTTTCCTTACTTGAACAGCGTGCAATCATTCATTTTCTGAATTTGCGTGGTGTGAAACCATTTGAAATTCGTCGACAGTTGAAGGAGACATGTGGTGATGGAGTTATGGATGTGTCGAAAGTGCATTCGTGGGTGCGACAGTTTAATGAAGGCAGAACATCGTGTGACAACAAACCGAAACAACCTCGGGCTCGCACAAGCCGGTCTGACGACATGATCGAGAAAGTGGAGAGAATTGTTTTGGGGGATCACCGAATGACTGTTGAACAGATCGCTTCCAGAGTGGGCACTTCTGTGGGTTCTGTGCATACAATCCTGCATGACGACCTGAGAATGCGAAAAGTGTCATCCAGGTGGGTGCCACGAATACTGACGGACGACCACAGGGCTGCCCGTGTGGCATGTTGCCAAGCAATGTTGACGCGCAACGACAGCACGAATGGGACTTTCTTTTCGTCGCTTGTGACAATGGATGAGACGAGGATGCCATTTTTCAATCCAGAAACAAAGCGCCAGTCAGCTCAATGGAAGCACACAGATTCACCGCTACCAAAAAAATTTCGGGTAACCGCCAGTGCTGAAAAAATGATGGTGTCCATGTTCTGGAACAGCGAGGGCGTAATCCTTACCCATTGCGTTCCAAAGGGCACTACGGTAACAGGTGAATCCTACGAAAATGTTTTGAAGAACCAATTCCTTCCTGCACTGCAACAAAAACAGCCGGGAAGGGCTGCATGTGTGCTGTTTCACCAAGACAACGCACCCGCACGTCCAGCTAACATTACGCAACAGTTTCTTCGTGATAACAACTTTGAAATGATTCCTCATGCTCCCTACTCACCTGACCTGGCTCCTAGTGACTTTTGGCTTTTCCCAACAATGAAAGACACTCTCCGTGGCCGCACATTCACCAGCCGTGCTGCTATTGCCTCAGCGATTTTCCAATGGTCAAAACAGACTCCAAAAGAATCCTTCGCCGCTGCCATGGAATCATGACGTCAGCGTTGTGAAAAATGTGTACGTCTGCAGGGCGATTACGTCGAGAAGTAACGCCAATTTCATCGATTTCGGGTGAGTAGTTAATTAGAAAAAAAAATAGGAGGCCTTAGAACTTGAATGCACCTCGTATACGTCGGACCCGCGTGTCGCCACTATCAGTGATTGCAGACCGAGCGCCGCCACACGGCAGGTCTAGTCTAGAGAGACTCCGTAGCACTCGCCCCAGTTATACAGCCGACTTTGCTAGCGATGGTTCTCTGTCTACATAAGCTCTCATTTGCAGAGACGACAGTTTAGCATAGCCTTCAGCTACGTCATTTGCTACGACCTAGCAAGGCGCCCTATTCAGTTACTGTAATTACTATCTTCAAGAATGTATTCTGAGCAGATAATATTGTGAATCATGTACCGTCAAGAGCGACGTTCATCATTAATAGATTAAAGTAATCTATCAAACTAATTACGTCCGCTTTCTGAATTCTCGTTCCTTGTCATGTTCCAGACCTCACGTCAGTATAGTTCTTCCGTCCTCACGCCAGCCTGCGTGAGATAAAACGCGTGCATTTCGGCCTCCACTCATAACACGGTGTTGGTTCTTCTGCTCCAACACAAAAATTTCACTTCGTTGGCATTCAATACATCCCCCACAGCTTCCACTACAAAACGTTATCTGCCCAATATGAACACCATCACTTAAAACACCTGACACTAGAACCCTTTGCACCCGCACATGTAACCTCAATAACCAGAGTATATACCTCTATGTACACTATGTGATCAAAAGTATCCGGACACCCCCAAAAACATGTTGTTGTTGTTGTTGTGGTCTCCAGTCCTGAGACTGGTTTGATGCAGCTCTCCATGCTACTCTATCCTGTGCAAGCTTCTTCATCTCCCAGTACCTACTGCAACTTACATCCTTCTGAATCTACTTAGTGTATTCATTTTTAAAAATTTCTAACCTACGTGCCTGATTACGGGATCTGACATTCCACGCTCCGATCCGTATAACGCCAGTTTTCTTTCTCCTGATAACGACGTCCTCCTGAGTAGTCCCCGCCCGGAGATCCGAATGGGGGACTATTTTACCTCCGGAATATTTTACCCAAGAGGACGCCTTCATCATTTAACCATACAGTAAAGCTGCAAGCCCTCGGGAAAAATTACGGCTGTAGTTTCCCCTTGCTTTCAGCCGTTCGCAGTACCAGCACAGCAAGGCCGTTTTGGTTAGTGTTACAAGGCCAGATCAGTCAATCATCCAGACTGTTGCCCCTGCAACTACTGAAAAGGCTGTTGCCCCTCTTCAGGAACCACACGTTTGTCTGGCCTCTCAACAGATACCCCTCTGTTATTGCTGCACCTACGGTAAGGCTATCTGTATCTCTGAGGCACGCAAGCCTCCCCACCAACGGCAAAGTCCATGGTTCATGGGAGGGGGTGGGGGGCAAAAACATACGTTTTTCATATTAGGTGCATTGGGCTGCCACCTAGTGTCAGGTGCTCCATATCAGCGAACTCAGTAATCATTAGACATCGTGAGAGAGCAGAATAGGGCACCCGCTGAACTCACGGGCTTCGAAAGTGGCCAGGTGATTGTGTGTCACTTGTGTTATACGTTTGTACAAGCGACATTTCCACGCTCTTATACATCTCTAGGTCCACTGTTTCACTGTTTCCGATGTGATAGTGAAGTAGAAATTGAAGGGACACGTACAGCACAAAAGCTTAGAGGGTGACCTCGTCTATTGACTGACAGAGACTGCCGACAGTTGAAGAGAGTCGTAATGTGTAGTAGGTAGACATCTATCCAGACCATCACACAGGAATTCCAAACTGTATCAGGATCCACGTCATGTACTATGACAGCGTAGCGGGAGGTGAGAAAACTTGGATTCCATGGTCGAGCGGCTGCTCATAAGCTAGCATCACGCCAGTGAATGCCAAACGACGCCTCACTTGGTGTAAGGAGCGTAAACATTGGACGATTGAACAGTGGAAAAACGTTGTGTGGAGTGACGAATCACGGCACACAATATGGTGATCTGATGGCACGGTGTGGGTATAGAGAATGCCCGGTGAACGTCATCTGCCAGCGTGTGTATTGCCAACAGTAGAATTCGGAGGCGGTGGTGTTATGGTGTGGTCGTGATTTTCATGGATTGGTTGGTTGGTTGTTCGGGGGAAGAGACAAAACAGCGAGGTTATCGGTCTCGAAGGATGGGGAAGGAAGTCGGCCGTGCCCTTTCAAAGGAACCATCCCGGCATTTGCCTGGAGCGATTTAGGGAAATCACGGAAAACCTAAATCAGGATGGCCGGACGCGGGACTGAACCGTCGTCCTTCCGAATGCGATTTTCATGGAGGGGGCTTGCAACCCTTGCTGTTTTCCGTGGCACTGTTACAGTCCAGTCCTACATTGATTTTTTAAGGATCTTATTGCTTCCCACTGTTGAAGAGCAATTCGGGTATGAACCTCATGCGTATCTTTATATCAATATTATACTACAACTTCCAGTTACATCGCTCCTCTACAGAAGATGTCAGCGGAGTGTATTCATCATGTATATCATTCTATAAACGTCACATCTTCCCAAAACCTTCAGAAACAATCACATTTACCCACATAAGCTGAGTTCCACTTACAAGATACCCCACAAAAGAAACTAAAAGTACGAAGAAAGCGTAGGAAATGGAGAGGGCGAAAAGCGCAACTCTTTATTCTGCATGCCAGCATGTCACACAGCGTCCTAGGTGTTTTGGCTACGTAAGTGCTAATCGTGTAATTACGACTGAGGACGAACTTGTGGCCTGAACTCCACTAGTACCACCAGTAATATGAAACAACATAGCCTTGTACTTCGTAATAAACTAGACACTGTTGTTTCATATTTATTCGCGAATACCAAGCTCACGACTCCCAATAAATACAGAGCCTGGCCAAAGTAATTAGTGCATCCTTTGACAGGTTCCCAATTAAGTGTAGGTTTGTTATTTCAACAGTGACTGTGGAGTACATGAAATGGCTACATTTACAAATTAATAGCACAAGCGGCTCTGAGGTACCAGGTATCGACCGATGCTAAAACATCCATATCAGTACGTGATGTGGCCTCCAACCTCCACTCCACGGCTGGCAATGCAGGCGCTGACTCTGGCATACCGCGAATACTGTCCTGGGATACGTTATGCCACATCTGCTTGACCTATTCACGTAATTCCTTAAGAATTGTGGGTTGACGAATCACACGAGTAATTTCTCGTCCCATCATATCCACACGTGTTAGACTGCAGACAAGTCCGCAGATCGTGCTGGACAGAGAAGTTGCTGTACGTCTTGCCGAGCACGTTGAGTTTCACGGGCGGTGTGTGGGCGAGTATTATCCTGTTGGAACAACACATCACCTTCCTGTTCAAAAAGAGTGAAACAATCGGCTTAATAATACTGCACGCACCGAGCACTGGTTAGTGTCCCCTGCAGAAACCCCAAAGGCGAAGGAATGTTGTAACTTACGGCACCCCAGACCATAAGACCTGGGGAGTGGCCAGACGAATGCATTCTACGAGACAGCACTCATCAGATCTACATAGTACTCGCAAACGACCATTACTTGCATGCATACAGAATCTGCTGTCATTGTTGAACACTACGACGCGGCATTCCATCTTCCAAGTAATCCTCTGACGACACTGGTCGGGCTGCACAAGTCGATGATGTGGCGAGAGTGGCAGACGGGCTAGAGTTGAGCGTGACCGTAGTCCTACTGCTAATTAATAACTGGTTCACTACATTTCATGTTGCCATGACTTGGCTTGTAAGTTCTCTTACATGTGATGTGTTAGCTGTAGGATCTTGCACTGCTGTCCTTACAATACGACGATGCTAGCTGGCGTCTTTGCTGCATGAACGTCCAGAACCTTATCTACGGGTGTGGCAATGTTCACGTGACCACTGATACCAGCGTCATTGCGCAGCTGGCGCAACACGTCCAACTTATGTGGTTAATTCTCCTAAACGATCATCCAGCATTTCGGAAGCCACAATTTGACCACTTTCAAACACTCTCAGTTGGCTGTAGGAAGCACGGATGCGTCTCTGTGGTATGGTTGCCTACGTACTTCACACGTTTGCACCATAGTGAGCCTTCTGGGTGTGAGAACTGTCTGCTAGAAGGAGGACACAGATGTCGTTTTGGTAGCTATTCCACTATGCTACATTTTTGCGAACGATGTTGAAACCATGATCAGCACACCCTCTACGTCCGTGATGACATAAGCCGTCATCGAACAGAAGTCGACGTGGTATTAACAGGTGCACTAATTTTTTTCAAGTAATGTACGTCCATCCTGGACGGAAATATACATACCGGTAGAGTTCAGGTGCAGGTTGTGACACAAGGACGACGACATCTGTAAGTTTGTGTCTGGCCATGACTCATGCGCGGATAACCGGAGCTCCGTTCTGTTTACGACGCCGTGTGGGCAGGGCGTTGTTTACTTCTAGTCAAAAAATGGTTCAAATGGCTCGGAGCACTATGGGACTTAACTGCTGAGGTCATCAGTCCCCTTCAACTTAGAACTACTTAAACCTAACTAACCTAAGGACATCACACACAACCATGCCCGAGGCAGGATTCGAAACTGCGACCATAGTGGTCGTGCAGTTACACACTGAAGCGTCTAGAACCGCTCGGCCACTCCGGCCGGCTACTTCTAGTCCTTCACAACGCTATGAGTATTGGAAGTAACATTAAATTTTTCGCTTTGTGAGTGTACACTTGACGTTGAATTCGTCTTCGTGTTATTTTTTGTGTTCTCTTGGTAGTGACGTTCAGGGCTTCTTTCGTTTCCATGGCGTCCACATCTATTCCCCGTAAAGGTTCAATGAGTTTTTCTTTTATTAAGTCCACATCTACATCTACATCATACTCCGCAAGCCACCTAATGGTTTGTGGCGGAGGGTACTTTCGGTACACTATCTGATCCCTTCAACCCTGCTGCACTCGCGAATAGTGCGTGGAAAGAATGATCGTCGGTATGCCTCTGTATTGGCACTAATTTCTCCAATTTTCTCCTCGTGGTCAATACGCGAGATGTATCTGGGGGGAAGTAATATGTTGTCTGACTAGTGCTGTCTTGAAACTTCAGTAGTAAATCTCTCCGTGATGTACCACGTCTCTCTTGTAACGTCTGCCAGTGGAGTTTGTTTAGCATCTCCGTAACGCTCTCTCGCCAGCTAAAAGATCGCATGACGAAACGCGCCGCTATTCGTTGGATCTTCTCTATCTCCTCTATCAGCCCTACCTAATAGGGATCCCCGATAGATGAGCGATACTCAAGAATCGGGTGAACAAGCGCCTTATAAGCCACTTCTTTCGTGGATGAGTTACATTTTCATAAGATTCTTCCTATGAATCTGAGTCTTGTGTCTGCTTTTCCAACCATCTGTTTTATATGGTCATTCCACTTAAGGTCGCTCTGGATAGTTACGCCTACGTATTTTGCGGCAGACACTGTCTCCAGCTGTTTGTCATCAGTAGTGTAGCTGTACAGCAGTGGATTTCTTTTCCTATGTATGCGCGATATGTTACATTTATTTAATTCAGCGTCAGCTGCCAGGGTCTGCACCATTCATCAGTTCTCTGCAGGTCGTTCTGCAAATTCTTACTATCTTCTGGCATTGCTACTTTGGTATAAACAACTGCATCATCTGCGAATAGCCTTAAAGAGCATCCAATGCTTTCTACTAGATCATTTATAGATATTGTGAACAGCAACGGTCCTAGCACACTTCCCCGTCATTTGCAGCCCAGTTCTCTGGAAATCTAGGATTGCTTGGTAGGTAGTTTTAGTTTGACTTCGGATAAAGTACCCGTAGCGTATCTTGACACCGAACTTTAGGTTTTCTATGTTGAATTTGTGAATCACTTAGAAATAGAAAAATTACTGCTTAATAATGGTTACCAGGTTCCTCTCCGCCACAGAGATGACTCAGATAGTAATGTGCTCCTAGCGAACACAGGCATTCAATAAATGAAAGTTCGTGTGTTCAGCTTACATCCAGAGGCAGATAATGTTTTCTTTAAAAACGCTTTGCTCAAGTATGGTCAGGTTACAAGCATTCACCTTGAACGATAGTCCAGTCAGCACAGGTCTTAGATTTACCACGTTATTCATTTCATAGAAACTGGAGGCCAGTTGGGGATGTGCTTTTTGTGTAACGACAGTGGTCATCTTCATACCAATTGTCCGAGAAGTGTTTTTGTCTTACGATCTTTCCTTGAACAGAGGCGTACGTCAATGGTCGCGGACTTCGTCTCCAAGAGAACTGAATCAGGAGCTGAGTAGCCTACTACTAATGACGCCCACCCGGCTGATCTGAATTCGATGCTGGTGATCTTCAGCCGTTATGACGGGAGACGGTATCTAATGTGACTGCCCATCGCACGGATGCCCAAGTGATCAACAATAAGAGGTGCCTACATAGGATGATGATACTGCTGATCTGCTAACGTTGTTCCCACTGTCCTGCCTCCCCCCTCCCCTCCGAACGTCGTGTATCTGCTAATTCTAATGGTAGGGATGGGATCAGGACCATTGAGCCGAGACTTGAGATGGAGGGTTCTGGTTCTCATTTGTTTTCCACAAATGTTTCCTCTACTCCTCTCAAAAAGTCGAAATACTTGGTTTCCATTCCCGTGTCGCCTGCTCCACATGTTGAGTCACAACAGCCCATGTTGCATTGTCTGGTACTCCCGCGTTACGTCCGGTCTGCCATCTGACTGTATTGTTGACGTGGGTCGGTCACTTTCCCGAGGGGTTCCTTCTCTACAGACAGATCCCGGTTCGCGGTTGATAACGACTGACTTGGCTGCGGTGATCTATCCACCCACCTCGAGAGCGGCGGAGGATAACACGGCCGGCGTAAGCAACGTATCCAGACGTATCGTGCGGTTAAAAAGAGAAAATGGAACCAGAAAAGCTCGGCAGGACGATGCACTAACGCCCCTCCCTGAGATTCATCGATAGAACTTTGGATGCACTGTGACGGTCGAGGGGTGGAACCTGTTAGGTTTTATGTCACGTGTTCTTTCTCTGATTGATGACTCTTGCTTACACTGCTTTCGTACAAGAAGTTTTATTCACCAGTCTTGCTCTCCCTGGATTTCAGACAGTTTTTATGTGGCTTCTGTACGTGCGACCGGTGCCAGCCCTTTCTTTCGCGAAGGTATTCCCACTGCTGATATTAAGGTACGTGATTCTGGTAGGGGGATGAAGTGTCCTCTCTATGACCACAATTTGGCTATTTTATATGCACCGTCTGGTTCGGGCCATACAGTGGGGTTTTCGCGGTTCCACAAAAAGGAGCGTGTCTGTCTTTTGAGAGAGAGTCTTCGGTGTCTCATGTTAGGTAAGGGGTTTTAACAGTGTTATACATCCTGGCGATCAGTCCCCACATCATAATTTTTGTCGTGAATGGAGCGAATTGGTTCATTCGATGCCTTTGCGTAACATGTGGGAGCAGAAATATCCCACCTTGGTTACATACACGTTTTTAACTGTCTGCTCTTGTAGCCGTGTCGACAGGTTTTATTTATCTGATTATTAATGTTGGTTGGTCGGTTGTTTGTTTTGGGGAAGGAGACCAGACAGCGAGGTCATCGGTCTCATCGAATTAGGGAAGGACGGGGAAGGAAGTCGGCCGTGCCCATTGAAAGGAACCATCCCGGCATTTGCCTGGAGCGATTTAGGGAAATCACGGAAAACCTAAATCAGGATGGCCGGACGCGGGAATGAACCGTCGTCCTCCCGAATGCGAGTCCAGTGTCTAACCACTGCGCCACCTCGCTCGGTTGATTATTAATGTGACAGAATTCTTGCGGTTGACGTTTCATTATCTGAACACTGTGCCTTGGCGGCTACTGTGAACCTTGACGCAACCTGCAACGATCACTTAACGTTTCGCCAGTACATGCATTTCACGTTTTGTAGCAGTGGGCAGTTGACCCATTTTCAGCGCCCCTTTGTCAGCGTACTCAACCTTACGTTTTACCGGTAGGATATTATCTGATGTTGGATGGGGATGCTATAGGCTTGTGATGGCATGCTCTGTAGCACAGCTGCATAGAAACACATTCATGTGAGAGATCACTCGACTTACAGTACTGACTGATGCGTAGTAACAGTACAGACATACAGTATTATAATATAAAAAATTTCGGGTCACATTTTTCACTTAAAAAGAAAATGGTAGACCGAGTCCTTGGAATGTTCCCGGGATCTAACCTCTGCCGGACTACCGATAATATCTGCCTAGGCGACCGTTCGTGTAAAGCGGGAAATCCGTTTTCGAGTCCCGGTTCGGCACAGATTTGCAGTGTCGTCATTCTAATATACAGAAGAAGGCAATTCATATTCGCAACTGTGAAATAATTTGCTGTAATTCCAGAATAGTCAGTACTGAATGGTTTGCCGAATTTTTTACTAGGCCTAGACGTGTGTTTCACGGCTGTGTTTGTTTTTGCAATAAAATCTTACTCCCACTTAAGCTTACGATTTAGCTCGTTCCCTTGCATACCAATGTGTTTTGGTTCCCTGTTAGACGCGGTTTTCTATGCAAAAGAGGTTCGCGTAGCCCCTGAAGCTCTCACGTCTATTCACGGAAACATGTCTACAAAGTAGAACAGTATTTCCATCAGGGTTCGATAGGAAAGATAAAAAGTGTGTAGAACCGAACGCAACAGGAAAATGAAAATGGAAGAACTTCGGCAAACGGCTTGGGCTCCTCGTGACGCTAGCTTCAAGGCCTGGAGAATAACTGAAAACTCTACCATCGGGTCATCCGAGTACTTAATATTCAGAAATAGACCTATAGAAACTTCTCTACATCTCTTAACGCCCAAGCAATAAATACTTAAATTGAGCTTAAAACATGAAAGCCGCTACAGGACATAGTTCCAACGAAAGTATGTGCATAAATTACACAGGCATTGACTCACAAAAACGTAAAATTCCAATCGTCCCACTAAGTGAAAACACCCCCAAAAAAAGGGAATAACTGGATAACAATGCAAAATTTAACTCTACACAGTTTAGTTTTAAGCAATATGAGGGAGAGACCGTGATAAACAGCAACACTAATGATGCATAAAACCTTAGCCTAGTACCACAACGTTCAGGAAGACACACTCTCAAAACTCTTTGAGTCTGAGCTGTGCACTAACCTTCCAGGAAAACATTTCTGACTCATAACATTTTTATATTACAGGCAATAGAGCTCGAAGTATTGGCACATAACACAAAAACTGATCTCTAAAAATCACGGTTCTGGTTCATTTAAAACTATAGTTTCATGATCTGAGACTTCCTATTCACTCTTCAAGTTTTTCACTAAACAAATGGCTATAGTGCCTTAGCCCACAGCGATCGTACAGTGCATTACACTCATGTGACGACGCGCACAACGGGACGGTTGTATCGATTACCATGACGTGGCGTCGTGCAGGGCTGATGGTAAGCGCGGTCGGCCGAGGGCCATACGCACGTGATTCTCGAGTAGCAGTGACATGGACGATGAGGATGAAGGGCTAGACGACGCACCAGCATGCAGGACTGAACTCTCACTGATGCAGCAGCAAGAGGCCATTCTGGCGTACGTGTGGCGCTGCAACAGGTGGGATGCTCAGACAGACGGCAGCAACAGCATTTGCCGAGTCGCAGACATCTCGGATGACAGGCCATGTATCTGTTAAGGCGTGGACCCGGCTCCGCTCTTGGACAGGCCTGCGGGCAGGCAGCAGGTGGGCGGCGCAGGTGGGTGGCGCCATTGAGCGGCAGCAGCATCATGTGAGCCACACCAACCGTAGAGGGTGCACCTGTGTGCTTCTTCGGGCCACTGGAGCAGGACGAGTACATCACGTGTCTTTGCACGTCCTGTGCGTGCGGACAATTCCGCGACGTTAAGGCGCAGGCGTGGGAACAGTCAACTGCGCCTAGCGCGGCGCTGACTGGCACACATGTGCAAATTTGGGAGCAGCGTGCTGCTCTCAGGACCAAGGCGGACTCGTGGCAGCGCTGCTTCACCAGCAGCAGGCTAGTCTTTGTCCGAGGGCTCTGTTGGAAGGTGTGAAACAGCGTCTGCCGGACAGCAAAGTGTTATTGCATCAGGATTGGCCTGGACGGGAAAGCGGTAGACACCCGTTGAGGTGGAGAATAAAACACAGTCTAACCTGGGTGAAGTTTTAATGCCGTAAAGAAAGGCAGGCCTGGAGAAGCCGCCGAGATTGAATGGGCAGCCGCCCAAGAGAGCAGGTGAGGAGGTCGTCTGATCGGTTTGGAAGCTGCCAGCAGAAGAGAGCGAACGGTGTGTCCGCTCCCGGCAGCTGGCCGCGTTTCCACCCCCACTTGACCACCTCCAAGCCTCCCTATCAGTTGGTCAGGTCGTAAAACGCGCAGTTCGGTGGCGTTACCTCTTCAGCAACACGTGAGTTTAGCTGCTGATGGTTCAACACGTGAGTTTCAGGGTGGTTGTTCTATTCGGTTCTGGGCAACGTGACTGAGACGCTGCACCTTACCGCCAGGCAGATGGCACTGACGAACATAAAGTGAAAAAATAAAAATAAAATTGTTATATTAATAAATCCATTCAGTAACGGCCCCCTACTGTACACCCTTCTCCCCTCCGCAGGAGTAATGCATGGGGGATGGTAAACTGACAATTACTAAGGGGTTCCTGCAAAGGGCGGCCCTACATAATTTTAACAATAAATTTTGATTATTTGTGATTTCGTGTTAGATTTGTATCAAAAAAATGACAATAATTGGTTGATAAATGCTTGCTTGACAAAATTTGGTCGACGGTGGCGGTGCGACGGTGGTGTGGGAGGCCTTGTGTGGCGGCGCGAAGCGCGATGATCAGCTGTTGGCGGTAATGGCGGCTGAGGTCTCCGACCGCGGCGGGCAGTGGCGCGCTGTGACGCACTGCAACTTTCGCCGGAGCTTATAAGCTAGGGTTCCGGGAGAGTCGATACACAGATCAAGAAGGGGGAGGGCGAAAGGTGTCAACACTGGTGGTGCACTTCACACGCATATTTTGTTGCTTACATCTTAAGGAGGGCCATGCCTTTTCTTGTGGGTATAGTCTACTAATGTACTATTTCTTTCTACTCCTACTATCTTCCACTGAACTACTAACATTTAGGGGTAGCAAGGAACACTACTGCTCCCGTTTCACACTCTAAGCATGATATTCCCCAGGAGGTTGCTGTTCAGCGACAGCAGCAGGGGGCGACCGAAGTTGCTCAAAAAGTCCTTTTCTAAAGACTACCCATAGTGATAGACATATTAGGATAATTGGTAAAGGGGTACATACAGAACTAGGAATAACTATACGACTAAGGTACTGGCGGTAGTACCAATCCGTAATGTGGGTGGTGGCACGGTCGAACGTAATTTGCCCGGATTCTTTATTTACCAAATCAGTTAAAGACTCGACCAGCTGGGAATGGGAGTGATTGGGGAGAGAAGGCCAATTGTCCGGTGGCGGCAGTACCATCGGTCGCTCTGGTAGATACCACACGAGGGAAGGGAGTTGCACGTTTTGGGCATAAGATAAATGCTCAAAAGCTTCCTCAGTTGGGGTGGTGACATCGCAGTCGGAGCTATTAAATAGTAAACAAGTACTGTTAAGTACCACACGGTAGGGCTGAGTTGCTCGAAGGTATTCGTAACATACGATCGTGGCTGTTATGGGATAGCGTACGGTGTATAGAATGTTGTTGCCTATGGCAACGAACTGGAGCTCGGTTATGGGTACAACTAGATGGTTACAGAGGGGGGTCGCCTGCTCCGAGAGAAACAACGCGACTACGCATGTGTTTTTATGAGTGCGAAGTACGAGTGTTGAGCACATATGGTACTTTCCCTGCTGGCAGCTTTGCAGAGCACGTTAGGACAGGACAGAATGGGTCCGGCGATTCATACTGATAACCAGAATTTCGCTAGTTTTCCATATAACATGAAGTTGTACAGCGGGCCAGTACACTGGAAAAGCCTGGATACGGTAGCTTTCAAATTCGCAATTAGCGCATGAGACTGATAGATGGATCTTAGTATTCAAGTAACCCCGGTCTCGGGTCATCTGAACACGAGGGGAACTGTAGTATAATGCGAGAATTGCTTCCCTCACGGGATATATATCATCTGTAAGAGCGCCGGGAGGTAGGATGAAATATTGGTTAAGATTTGTAGAAAAAGCTCGGCGGGTGTTAATTGGGGAGTTAGTCAATGACCTAAACCATTCTGGATGACATTATGCACGGTGCCTACATGTAACTGGGTGGCCTGTGCATTGTATAAAAGTATCTGCAAGGTCTTCATCAAATGGTTCAAATGGCACTGAGCACTATGGGATTTAACTTCTGAGGTCATCAGTCCCCTAGAACTTTGAATTACTTAAACCTAACTAACCTAAGGACATCACACACATCCATGCCCGAGGCAGGATTCGAACCTGCGACGTCGCGGTCACAAGGCTCCAGACTGTAGCGCCTAGAACCGCTCGGCCACTCAGGCCGGCGGTCTTCATCACCATAATAAGCATGGTGGTTACGTTGTTAAGTTCCCGGTGGACCAAGGTGAGATCTTGTTGGATCGAATTACTTATTTCTTCATACTGGTGGGCTAATTCAGTAGTAGTTTCACGCGCTTGACGGGTGGTCGCTAGTAAGTTATCTTCTATGTGTGTGAGACGAACGTCCTGAAGTATTATAACCTCGTGGCTGCCTTCTCCAACGTGTACGACATCATCCCAACGATCCGCATCTGATTGATCGCATGTGCCGAAGTCCGTTTTCAAGATTATACCGCCAGCATCAAACCATGCCCGCTTAGTGCGGCGCAAGGGTACGGCGTCGGATATGCTACGCAGTTATCCTTGACTATGCGTAATTACTCGTATTAGGTCACGCAACGTGCGGAGAGCCTCCCTCTGATCGGCACGTGCTAATAAGCTCTCGCAGGTTAATAACCTGTTCACCACATCTTGCAACACGATTTCTTCCTCTTTAAGTGCAGATAGATCCAAGTTGGTAGAAATTACTACCTGGTGCGGAGTATACAATAGGCTATTCAACCGTTCGAATATAACTCCTGAATCGGACGGGTGATTCCGAAACGGTGGAAGGCAGACAACAATGACAAAAAGGGCGAGCACCAAGTAATATATCATTGTGTTCAAAATGGTTCAAATGGCTCTGAGCACTATGGGACTCAACTGCTGAGGTCATTAGTCCCCTAGAACTTAGAACTAGTTAAACCTAACTAACCTAAGGACATCACAAACATCCATGCCCGTGGCAGGATTCGAACCTGCGACCGTAGCGGTCTTGCGGTTCCAGACTGCAGCGCCTTTAACCGCACGGCCACTTCGGCCGGCTATCATTGTGTTAGCACGCAGGAATACAGGAAGGTGTTAACACACTAATAGCGGCGTCGTGACGGCGGGTGGCAGAACAGGGTGCAGGCGGTCAGGCTTGAGTACCTATAAATACGAATTAATTTTATCAGCTCCGGCTAGTGATTATGTTGCAAAAGCGAAGTATTGCATTAGCTGAAGAAGCAGTAGGTATATACCTGACGTTGTAGCGGCGGATGGAAAGTCGATGGCGGCCCGAGTGGCCGAGCGGTTCTAGGCGCTACAGTCTGGAGCCACGCGACCGCGACGTCGCAGGTTCGAATCCTGCCTCGGGCATGGATGTGTGTGTTGTCCTTAGGTTAGTTAGTTTTAACAGTTCTAAGTTCTAGGGGGCTAATGACCTCAGCAGTTAAGTCCCATAGTGCTCAGAGCCATTTGAACCATTTTTTAAAGGTCAATGGTGAACTCAAATGTTAGATGCGCACTATGTCACTGGGTAACCCGATCTGGCGATTCCAAGGGACTGCAGGAGTATAAATTAGTAACTACGGTTGGTGGGAGGAAGGGGGGAAATGGTAAGGTCGTGCTGACAAAAGGCTTACACTTCCGCTTGATCGGCATGAGCGTAAAGGGCGGGGTGGCATTAATAAATGCCTGCAATCAATGCGTAAGTGAAACTCTCTGTACGTAGTGGTTTTATAAGTGATTCGCTGCATCGGAAGCTTTAGTACTAGATGTTGGGGTTTAGGAAGAGAAGAGATTTTACTAATGAGAAAAAGCGTGTTGCGTTTAACGCGGAGTTTGTTTTCGGTATATTCGTGTGCAGCCGTCCACGATCGCAACGCCAGGGTCACCCGACATACTGGCCAGTTACTCCGAGAGGCTCACCCGCGACGAACCGGATGGTGTTCACGTTAAAGAGTAAGGAATGGAGTATAATCGGGAACTAGTTCAGGTAACAGGTTTCAGAGTAAAACTGCTTCAGCGGTAATACCTACTAGATGCAGGGTGCGGAGATACGGGATCGGATACACATGTCTACTGGGTGATCGGGAACTTGCTCGGATAACTAGCCGAAACGCCGATTTTTCCCAACGGTAATACCTCAGAAAGTAGTTAATGGACCACTGCAATCAAGGGAGGAGCGTTACCTCTATATAATGGCTGGAAAAGCGTGTCTAATATACAGGGCTATATCAGGTCTTATGGTCCTGACGGAAGGCATAGCTAAGCTACCCTTCCCTGACAGAAGAAAAGAAGAACATAGAGTAGTTTGTTGACCCGGCCGTAGGGTAAGGCACAAAAGGGAGGGCAAAATACATATATACATATATATATATATATATATATATATATATATATATCTGCAGCGACTAATACGGCAGTAGGGCGTACCGTCCACATGGACTTCCAAAGCAGAATCGGTCGCCTACCCCGAAGTAGCAGGAGTGTAAGGATCTGAGTCAACGAATTTGGCCTCTACTAAACTGGATTTACCGTGGGTCAAAACTGGTTCAAATGGCTCTGAGCACTATGGGACTTAACATCTATGGTCATCAGTCCCCTAGAACTTAGAACTACTTAAACCTAACTAACCTAAGGACATCACACAACACGCAGTAATCACGAAGCAGAGAAAATCCCTGACCCCGCCGGGAATCGAACCCGGGAACCCGGGCGTGGGAAGCCAGAACGCTACCGCACGACCACGAGCTGCGGACGGGTCAAAACTGGTCTGGTCTTAGTTACCCGCCAGTGAACCGACTATGCAGCTCTTTGAAGAGGAGGGTGAGGTGCGATGTCCTTAAGGAAAAATAGATGGGCACACGTAATTACAGATATTATCGCCTCGACAGCAGTAAGTGTTAGTGTGGGAGGATACTGCCAAGTATTCGGGGTTACTAGTGGGTTACTGTATGTTTATGTTGTTGGTTGAAGAACAGATCCGCTTAATTCCAGTGCCAAGGAAAAGTAGAGGGTAGACAAGCCTTAGAAACTACGGAAACTGGAAGTTACACCAGCTGTAGGACAGCTGGTTCTCGCTCATTATCATCAAGATGGTATTGGTATCGGCAAGAGGATGGGGGGGACGGAAGAACGCCCAGATGAAAGGGATAAGTAGGCGATCGTGAGATTGCTTCCTTGGGCTAAACATTAACTCCAAGTGTGTTAAAATTCAGTCCAACGAAAAATGACACCAGTTTGATGCCGGTGGGACAACGCATTGCCCGGGACTGTGTAATTTCGCATAGCCTCGACGATTCAGGATTGCCAGTAAGGGTGGCACAACACTACCGGAGAGATGACCAAACTTCATCATTTAGAGGTAGTAAAGGATAGAATACCAGAAAGGAGCTCTCGGAGTTGGCAGAACGTTGAAATCGGCACTTTATTTAAAGTGCAGGAAGGAAAAGCTGGACTAGAGTAGTCGTATGGACATATAAAAAGCTTCCTTCCCCCTCCCTCTGGGAGGAGGCAATGATGTACAGATGAAATAGATAGGTAGGCGATCGGTTTACGAAGCCGAAAACAAAGAATAAACCGATCAGCTGGGCGCTCTGTGGGCGCTAACCGCAACGTGGAAGGTGCACGGCCCTGGAGGATGGAGGTAGAAAGTAATCGTTGAGGTGGAAACAGGTACTCAGAGGTAGAAACCCGGTGGAATGTATGGGCGAGGAAGACATGAGGGTTTAATTACTACCAAAATCCAGAATGAGATTTTCACTCTGCAGTGGAGTGTGCGCTGATATGAAACTTCCTGGCAGATTAAAACTGTGTGCCCGACCGAGACTCGAACTCGGGACCTTTGCCTTTCGCGGGCAAGTACTACCAACATTCCTATAATCCCCGAAGTAACAGGATGAACTATGAAAATGAGGGGCGCGAACTATTGCAATAAAGTACAATAAATTACTACCGTGTAGTAGTACAGTCTTCAACAAGATAGCACGTTACCGCGCTTGTGCACTAATCATTTACAAACAAGTGGCTATTCCAGCGGGTGCTTCCATCTCGAACACCTGGGTGTGTTTGAAGAAACAAACGGCTGTCTCTCACTTCTCTACACGCACGGGAGGGCACTGCACCCAACTGATAGCAGTGTATATTTTAGTGCTCCCTCATAACAACTTCACTTCGCCAATACATTACATCGTAAGAGGTAGGGTGAATAATAACGACACCTAAATTCGTCTGGGTGAACTCTCAAATGTGCAACACGCACATGGGGCGCTAACTACTATTCATCTTATACTTAGGTGAAACTTAATCACCTCTCTCCTACCACAAAATCTATCTCGCTTACCGCTCTACTACGAGAGATAGCGCACTTCCTCTCGATTTCAGGGGCGCATTCAAATCTTCTCTATTGGGTATTTCATCTTACTGGGGTGCTTCACTCACCTCTAAACAGATTAGTCCGTCTCTGGGCAATTGCAATGGCACATACCTCGATTCCGGAATCCGTGCCGGCCGGTGTAACCGTGCTGTTCTAGGCGCTTCAGTCTGGAACCGCGTGACCGCTACGCTCGCAGGTTCGAATCCTGCCTCGGGCATGGATGTGTGTGATGTCCTTAGGTTAGTTAGGTTTAAGTGGTTCTAAGTTCTAGGGGACTGATGACCACAGAAGTTAAGTCCCATAGTGCTAAGAGCCATTTGAACCATTTTTTTCCGGAATCCGTAACTCATAAAGTCGTATACACGACTGTAGGGGGAGCCTTACAAAATGGGATTATTGGTGCAGTGCAATATATCTAAAATCTAGGGCTGTGGTGGGCCTTTACATACTGGGGTTAGGAAAAGGAAAACCATATAAATACATGCAAGAAATAGCAAGGCGTTTCTGCGCAGCGGAATGATGATGAAATGTAAAATGTAATCATGTCAGCCTAACATAAAACCATAAGGGGAGAGAAAAATCAACAAAAGTTAACTAGCTATCAAGTGACAACGCGTAGTGTGTCGGACATCGTTCAACATTGCTAAACATACAAGAGGCAAATAATACAGAGAGGTAAAACAATTCATCGGACTCAGTACTGGGGAAAGCAGGCTGCGTTATGAAGCTGGCTCGAGGCAGAAGCCGACAGCGGCGACAGAAGCGGGTTTCAGGTTAGTGCTGAGGTGGCAGCGCAGTGCATGTGTGGCGCTTGGATAGCGGAATGTGCCGCGAGGCGCGTCCTAAGTGAGCGAGACCTTGGCCGTTGTAACCAACCATCTGTAGACGTAGTCCATAGAAATTAGTAAGGTTAAAGCGGATTTAGTGTTTGTAGTGAATAGTATCGACCCAAGAAACGATGGATAAGGGTTGAACGGGCTGTGATGAGCACATAACGGTGAAACCATTTATAGCTTTGGGAAAGGAGCAGTTGGTCGATTATTAAGGTACGCGAAACTAGACGGAGGTTGGTAGGGTGGTGCTATACTTCGGGAACGGTTCAGAACCGCAAAACGCCACCAAACTAAATGGCGGTTTACTTGAAGACACCACTTTAACGGCACGCTTCGTTAATGAGGTGTGTTTCCACTTTACAGTCCATCAGCTGGAGGTCGCTTGCTTCTAAGTTTCCCACGGTGGTATAGCCTGATTAGCGGACATAAGAGTGGAAAACTCGTAATCGTATTTTAACTTGAGGTAGCATGAATGACAACAGGGAAATAAGTGCTTCTAAAACGATAGTAGACTTAGCTTATCTGCAAAGAAGTGGAACAATGGAGTATTAGTTACAAAAATTAGGTGAAAATTCGAAGTATCACAAGCTATTGGACAAAAAAAAGACAAATAGAACGGACAACGAAAGGAGGGGCTCCACACTCTAGGTTTGACCACAAAGCGAAACGTTCAACGACGTAGGCTGGTAAAGAGTAACGTAGCAGAAGAAACTTTCTATGGTAAACTTGGTGCATTCATTCGAAGAGCAAAACAGAATCATTGTCAATAAAGGAAATCCAAAAGTAAAATACTGTATAATACAAAAAGTCTGCAACAAGATTGAATATAAGGCAAATAACTTAAAATCATCAAATAAGAAATACTTGTACAGTAGTTGGAAGAGGGTACCTTTGAATGCTTAATACACTCCGTGCATGATTAGCGGACGTTTTAGGGACTTAAGAATGAAAATAAATTTACGAGTTGAAGTTACTCAGTCAGTGAAGCGGGAGGATGGAAGGAATTACGTTTAAAGTAAGTGTTGCGTAAACAGTGTGGTGCCTTTCTACGTTTCTATGTTAGGGTACTGTGTATTGATAGCGAAAATGGTTCTAGTGTGGGGTAGTAATTGTAGTAATTGAACGCGGGAGACAGGTGCGCAAACGGCGTGTGGTGAATGGGCAGAGAGGAGTGGTAGGAGGGAGAGAGGGGAGGCGGCTCAGGCCGCAACAGCTGGCGCAACTACACTCCTGGAAATTGAAATAAGAACACCGTGAATTCATTGTCCCAGGAAGGGGAAACTTTATTGACACATTCCTGGGGTCAGATACATCACATGATCACACTGACAGAACCACAGGCACATAGACACAGGCAGCAGAGCATGCACAATGTCGGCACTAGTACAGTGTATATCCACCTTTCGCAGCAATGCAGGCTGCTATTCTCCCATGGAGACGATCGTAGAGATGCTGGATGTAGTCCTGTGGAACGGCTTGCCATGCCATTTCCACCTGGCGCCTCAGTTGGACCAGCGTTCGTGCTGGACGTGCAGACCGCGTGAGACGACGCTTCATCCAGTCCCAAACATGCTCAATGGGGGACAGATCAGGAGATCTTGCTGGCCAGGGTAGTTGACTTACACCTTCTAGAGCACGTTGGGTGGCACGGGATACATGCGGACGTGCATTGTCCTGTTGGAACAGCAAGTTCCCTTGCCGGTCTAGGAGTGGTAGAACGATGGGTTCGATGACGGTTTGGATGTACCGTGCACTATTCAGTGTCCCCTCGACGATCACCAGTGGTGTACGGCCAGTGTAGGAGATCGCTCCCCACACCATGATGCCGGGTGTTGGCCCTGTGTGCCTCGGTCGTATGCAGTCCTGATTGTGGCGCTCACCTGCACGGCGCCAAACACACATACGACCATCATTGGCACCAAGGTAGAAGCGACTCTCATCGCTGAAGACGACACGTCTCCATTCGTCCCTCCATTCACGCCTGTCGCGACACCACTGGAGGCGGGCTGCACGATGTTGGGGCGTGAGCGGAAGACGGCCTAACGGTGTGCGGGACCGTAGCCCAGCTTCATGGAGACGGTTACGAATGGTCCTCGCCGATACCCCAGGAGCAACAGAGTCCCTAATTTGCTGGGAAGTGGCGGTGCGGTCCCCTACGGCACTGCGTAGGATCCTACGGTCTTGGCGTGCATCCGTGCGTCGCTGCGATCCGGTCCCAGGTCGACGGGCACGTGCACCTTCCACCGACCACTGGCGACAACATCGATGTACTGTGGAGACCTCACGCCCCACGTGTTGAGCAATTCGGCGGTACGTCCACCCGGCCTCCCGCATGCCCACTATACGCCCTCGCTCAAAGTCCGTCAACTGCACATACGGTTCACGTCCACGCTGTCGCGGCATGCTACCAGCGGTAAAGACTGCGATGGAGCTCCGTATGCCGCGGCAAACTGGCTGACACTGACGGCGGCGGTGCAGAAATGCTGCGCAGCTAGCGCCATTCGACGGCCAACACCGCGGTTCCTGGTGTGTCCGCTGTGCTGTGCGTGTGATCATTGCTTGTACAGCCCTCTCGCAGTGTCCGGAGCAAGTATGGTGGGTCTGACGCACCGGTGTCAATGTGTTCTTTTTTCCATTTCCAGCAGTGTATATAGAAGGATGGCGCTCGGTGCGGGGCGGCGGCAAGGTATCACAGTGTCGGTGACGGATGAATGACTCCGCCTCTTACACGATGGCCGCTTCACGTCTCAACACCAGCTGGTTTTGACAGGCGGAGCGCACGTGTTTACAATACCGCAGTAGCAAGGTTAAAATGGGCGAGTCACTCAATAAAGTAATACCCTTATTTTGAATTAACCGTGCTAGTAATGAGAACAAAGCTGTTGCCCGACCACTAGGCGTATCATAACACACAAAAAACATAATTAAAACTAACATAAGTAAAATACAGGTTAAAACTAGGGGTTAGGACTAGGCCAGCATTGCAGGACAGGCTGGGCTGGTAAAACTCTGACAATCTCTTTCAGAGGTGTATGCTAGGGTGACATTTTAGTCATTATAGTATGGGAGCATAAACTACAAATTGTAGAGGCAAAATGTTCATTTGCAAAGAGAAAAGAAAATCAAATAATAATAATAATAATAATAAGGTGGTTGCCTCAATCTGGCTGCTTTTTCTTTAAATTGACCAAACTGGGAATCTCTTAAGGACAAATAGCACTTTATTTTCTAGTCCCTCGGTCTGAGGGCATAGGGGTGTTTTGATCTGAGACCTTATCTTGGGCGAGCTGGGGGTGGGGGAAGTTTTCGATTTCTCTGCTTCACAGGAGGAGCAGGACCTGCTGAAGGTCCGGCACTTGTCTCAGGAGGCAGTGGAAGGGGCATAGTTCCAGAATAGGGTTTTAACCTATAGAAATGGACAATCACCTTGCGGTCAGGTAGTTGTAGTTCTACATTAACAGGGGAGGTAAGCCGGATAATTGAATAAGGTCCATCATACAGGGGGCTAAGTTTCTTCACTCATCCTATCCTAACAGCAGGTTTTTCTAGAACAAACCATATCACCAGGTTTATAGGGGGGGATGATGGCATTTTTGTTGCTTCTTTCTGTTTCCTGGTTGCCTTGCAGTTGTTCCCTTGTACCTTCTTCCAGATGGCCTTAAGGCGGCGGGCTAACACCTTGGCGGCTGTATGATCGATTCCCAGAGGTAATTTATCAATCTCAAAGGGAGATTCCATAGGGCGGCCGAACGCTATCTCGTATGGGGTGTGTTCAGTGGCTTCGTGAAAACGGCTATTGTACGCACTTACCACATACGGAATGTATCTTCGCCAGTCGCTGTGGGTTGAATTAACATAATAGGAAAGCATTCGTTTCACAGTGCGATGCACACGTTCATTACGGCAATTTGCCTGGGGGTGGAAAGGGGTGGTGCTCCATTTTTTAATTCTCAGTAATTTGCAAACTTGGACAAATAGGGCGGACATGAAGTTGGTTCCATGGTCAGTTATAATGGCTTCAGGGCTTCCGATAGGAAGGACAAGATGATCTACAAAAGCTTGTGTTACAGTTTCGCATGACATGTCAACAATGGGTACCAAAATAAGGTATCGGGAAAAGTGATCAATAATAGATAAGATATATTTACTTCCTTGTGTACTTACTGGAAGTGGGCCGACTACGTCTAAAGCGAAGAACTGGAAAGGTTTCGATGCCTCTGGAAGAGATTGTAACGGAATTTTGATTCGTGGAGGGGGTGCTCTTTGGGCACATGGTAGGCAATTTTTTATATACTTGCCAACATCTCGTCATCTATTGTTCACCCAATACTTCGCGGAAATTCGAGCGTTTGTGGCTCTTCGTCCACTATGGCAGGCATGGATGCTGATGTGGCACTGGGCAATAATTCTTGATTGCAAGTGTTTTGGCATTACTATACGTTTACCCACGGGGCTCTTACGGTATAGAACTCCATCCTCTGTAACAAAATCCGGATGGGAGCGATATTGGCAGAAATTTACATCATTTTCCCGGGAATATTTTAATTCATCAGTTAGTACATCGCCAGTTTGAGCTACTCTCACCTTTCTACTGAGGGTGTCAGCATTCTGGTGCAGTTTTCCTGCTTTATGTTGCACTTGGTAACAATACTCAATTTCAGTGCCCAACGTGTGAGACCGCTGCTAGGGTCTTTTAAATTTAATAGCCACTGCAGTGCTGCATGATCTGTTACTATTGTAAATTTTCTCCCATAAAGGTAGCATCTAAAGTAGTTAACTCCGAACATTAGGGCCAGTAAATCTCTGTCGTATTGTACACTACCGGCCATTAAAATTGCTACACCAAGAAGAAATGCTGATGATAAAAGGGTATTCATTGGACAAATATATTATACTAGAACTGACATGTGATTACATTTTCACGCAATTTGGGTGCATAGATGCTGAGAAATCAGCACCCAGAACAACCACCTCTGGCTGTAATAACAGCCTTGATACGCCTGGGCACTGAGTCAAACAGAGCTTGGATGGCGTGTACAGGTACAGCTGCCCATGCAGCTGCAACACGATACCACAGTTCATCAAGAGTAGTGACTGGCACATTGTGACGAGGCAGTTGCTCGGCCACCATTGACCACACGTTTTCAGTTGGTGAGAGATCTAGAGAATGTGCTGGCCAGGGCAGCAGTCACACATTTCCTGTATTCAGAAAGGCCCGTACAGGACCTGCAACATGCGGTCGTGCTTTATCCTGCTGAAATGTAGGGTTTTGCAGGGATCGAATGAAGGGTAGAGCCACGGGTCGTAACACATCTGAAATGCAACATCCACTGTTCAAAGGGCCGTCAATGCGAACAAGAGGTGACCGAGGCGTGTAACCAATGGCATCCCATTCCATCATGCCAGGTGATACGCCAGTATGGCGATGACGAATACACGCTTCCAATGTGTGTTCACCGCCATGTCGCCAAACACGGATGCGACAAGCATGATGCTGTAAACAGAACCTGGATTCATCCGAAAAAATGACTTTTGCAATTCGTGCACCCAGGTTCGTCGTTGAGTTCACCATCGCAGGCGCTCCTGTTTGTGATGCAGCATCAAGTGTAACCGCAGCCATGGTCTCCGAGATGACAGTCCATGCTGTTGCAAAGGTCGTCGAACTATTCGTGCAGATGGTTGTTGTCTTGCAAACGTCCCCATCTGTTGACTCAGGGATCGAGACGTGGCTGCACGATCAGTTACAGCCATGCGGATAAGATGCCTATCGTCTCGACTGATGGTGATACGAGGCCGTTGGGATCCAGCACGGCGTTCCATATTGCCCCCCTGAACCCACCGATTCCATATTCTGCTAACAGTCATTGGAGTCGACCAACGCGAGCAGCAATGTCGTGATACGGTAAACCGCAATCGCGATAGGCTACAATCCGTCCTTTATCAAAGTCTGAAACGTGATGGTACGCATTTTTTCTCCTTACACGAGGGATCACAACGTTTCACCAGGCAACGCCGGTCATCTGGTGTTTGTGTATGAGAACTCGGTTGGAAACTTTCCTCATATCAGCACGTTGTAGGTGTCGCCACCGGCGCCAACCTTGTGTGAATGCTCTGAAAAGCTAATCATTTACCAATCACAGCATCTTCTTTCTGTCGGTTAAATTTCGCGTCTGTAGCACGTCTTCTTTATGGTCTAGCAATTTTAATGGCCAGTAGTGTAGTTAATTTCCGTCTGGTTTAGCTGGCGGGATGCATAACCAATTGGTCTTTCCTCGTCGTCAATAATTTCACTGAGAACCGCTCCTACGGCAAAGTCAGATTCATCACATGAGAGAATGAATGGTTTTCCGAAATCGGGATAGATCAACAAGGGGGAACTGGTTAGAACTTCTCTGAGATGCTGCACAGCAGCTTCACACTCGGTGGTCCATTGAGAGGGTACATATTTTTTCAACATGTAGATAAGGGATTTAGCTATTGTGGCATAGTCCTTTACAAAACGCCTATAGTAGTTGCTGAGTCCCAAGAAGCTTTGAAATTCCTTTACATTCTTAGGGAAAGGGAAGGTTCTAAATGCTTCAGTTAGACTGGGGTCGAGTTTTACTCCATCAGCACTAATAATGTGCCCAAGATCCAAGATACTGTTTTTGACTCTCAGAAAAGGAGAATTTTTCTATTTTTAAACTTAAATTAGCACTTCTTAGTCTAGACAAAACATTTCTTAACTGTTTAACACGCTCATCCATCGTCCTGGAAAAGGCAATGATATCATCTAGATAAACTAGGTGCATTGTGGGTTTCAATCCTCTAAGTAATAGTTCAGCAAATCTTTGGAAAGTGGCTGGCACGTTGTGCAACCCGAATGGCATTCTCAGAAACTCATATACACCGGAGGGAACTTTAAACGTTGCTTTTGGTCTGTCCTGTGGTGCAATCGCAATGTGGTGGAACCCACTATTCATGTCAAGTGTAGTGAAGTATTTACAATTTCCTAACCTGTCTAGTGTCAATACGGGGGAGATGGTAATTATCAGGCGTTGTTAGCTTGTTTACCGCTCTCTTAGCGACGCAAAGACGGTAGGTCTTCCCTCCGTTAGTTGACTTCTTCGGGACCACAACGATTGGGATGTCCAAGGGGTGGCAGACGGTTGTATTATCCCGGCCTCTACCTGTTGTTTGATAGTTTCTTCCACAACGGGCTGGAGGTGGTATGGTATTCCATACAGTCTCTGTGCAATAGGCCTTGAACCCCCGGCGGGAATTTCATGGTAAACAAGGTCAGTAGCTGGCGGATAACGCTTTTCCTCGAATAACCGGGAGTGTTCTTCCAAGACGTAGTACAATTTATTTTGGTCAGCCACAGGCAAATGGGCTAACTTATCCTTAAATTTGTCTTTGAGCACGGGAGCAATATGGCATACGTTATGTTCCAGGAGCCGCTGTTTTTGTGTACATTTTGGCTTTCTTGCTCAGGGTAATTCTCTTCAATCTGGTGGCCGCTAGCTATAATGGTGTCACGAGAAATCTCTACTTCCTTCGTTCCAAAATTATCCACACAGGCAGGAACGTAATATTTTTCCCTTGTATTCCCTCTGTTGTTAAACCACGTTTAACATGAACTTGTAATCTGTCAGGGACATCGTTTTGACGGAGTGGATCCACCCATACGGCTGTTCTCGGCAGTTTGCGGGATTTGACTCCAAGCCAGAGAATGCGTCCCATGCCACCGCTGATTCTAACAGAGGTAATTGTACGTAACGCCCACGTTTGCGCGGAAGGAACCTGTGGAAGCGGCCGCGTTTCACAAATTCCTTGCGACGGATTGACGTGGGAGCCGCAGAAACAGTGGGTTTCGTCACCGAAACGGACGGTTTTCGTTCTGTAATCGACTACACTCTGGTAGTGGTGAAGGAAATCACTCCCCAGAATGACATCGAAATCTGGTCTTCGTTTCCGAATTACGTCCATGTTGAAAGGGTTGTAGATGGCTCCGATTTCCAGCTCAGCTTGGAGATACCCAGCGGATACAATTATCTCGTCACTCAAACCGTTAATGTGGTAACGGGGTGGTTTTAACACTTGTCTCTTCCCATGCCCTATGAATAACACACTCCCGTGTCAACAAGTATTCTCACGCTCCTTCCTCTAATTTTACCCTAGAGGAGGATATTCGCCGCCTCATTTACGACACCGTGGCGGACTTGATTCGTGAATTTTACAGGGGGCGCGGTCTGGCAGCGTGACTTGTCCCTCGACCGTTTCCCGGCTGTCTGTGGGATCCGGGTGGATTGTTGGTAAAGTGTTCCCTCTGCTGGTTGTACGAGGGCCCCCGCTTTCCCGAGTTCGGTGGGAAGTTTTCACTCATATGACCGATGTTTCCACACTGGGAGCAATAAGGGACACGGCACTGCGTAGCGGCATGGCTTGCCTTTCGGCAGCGTTGGCATGCCTTCTCATATTTGAAAATTGGTCGCGGCTGTTCGTCCGGGCACGCCAAACTGGTAACAAAATGTGCTACCTCCTCCGCATCATCGCAAGTCGTGTGGCATCATGCAACGCGGCGGATGATGCTATTTTGACCTCCCCTCCCACGTACGGGTCGATTCCACGTATAAATACGTCAATCGAGCGGGCTTCTGCTTCCTCGATTAATACCTCGTTACGTTTGGAATCCGAACCCAGCGTGTAAGTGCGGCAAGCCACAGCGCGTATTCGGTCAGCAAATGCTTCTACGTCCTCTCCTTGCTTCTGGCGGAGGGTGGATAACTTGTTCCCGTAATAGCGGGGGTCACGTCTGTCCGAATATCTTTCTTTCAACCCAGCTTCTAACGTGGCGAAAGAGGTGGTGTTCCTAAGGGCGTGCACTGATTCAACGTAGGTACGGGCATCACCTGACAATTTAAGGCGGAGTTCATTTAACAAGAAATCGTCTGGCCAGGCGCAAGCGCGGCATACCTCTCGGACAGTTTGCAAGAAGGAGATTATCTGTTCGTTGGGTTTTCCGGAGAAAGTCGGAATAAAGTTAATTGCAGGGAAGCTATGAGCCAAGGTTGCAACATACGGCTGGGGTACTACGCTACTGGAGGTGCTTGCAGCCGTCATTTGCAGCGTGGCAGGGTGTGTTTCCGGCGCACTCACATTAGCAGGCCGGGAATGAGCCAGTTTTGATATTCCTCCGTTAATTCTATCTTCCGTAATAGTAGTTTGTCAATATCTGCTTGAAGGGCAGCTACTGGATCTGGTTTCTCCGTAGGTGGGGAGTTGTCTTCCCCAGTGGCGGTACTACGGGTACTGCGGTACACAGGCTCAGCTCGCAGCGAAGTAGTAGCTGCGAATTCTTCTAACCGGTCACACAATATAGAAAATGAATAGAAATTGAAATGCTGTTCTATTGACCTAAATGTGGGAACAGATCACGATCCTGACACCAGATTTGTATAGAATCGAGGAGAGATACGTTGGGTTTCGCTTCTGACGACAAACTTCTTCCAGGTCGCCGAGCAGTCATGACTTGGAAGTGGTCGTCCAGGTTAATGTTACATGAGATTTGGTTAAATAAAGTGCATATAATTCAGCATACAGGATACGTAGGGCACTCCTAGGGAGAGAAATTACAAGATGTTGACCAGTCTAGGAGATTGAACAGACTTAACATGTGGGCAGTGGGACTGGTCGTGGTTCATGCTAAGTTCTGCAGGTGGCTAGTCGTGGAGCAGAGAGCAAGAAGGTTTGCGTTCCAAGAGAGGCGTCGCTCTAGTCGAGGTCTGAATCCCAAGAGCGTAACGCAACTGTTTTCTGCTCTCCAGAGCCCTCCAGCGTCCACACACGTGACCTGTCTCCCACGCTCGTTATCGGTTAAACAGATGGTGTGAATTTACCAGCAATTTGAGCAGAAGACTGGACGTGTCTCTGGTCACCAGCTTTATCCGGACAGAGGTGCCTAGGTATTGAAAGGCAAGCAGATTCTGTCATAGAGACATGGCAGAAGTTACTCTGGGAGAAGACCTGGGTGCGACCTTTGTAATACAATTTTTTAAACTAAATCCCAAAATAATCCTTGACTGACTGGCACCTTGTACAAAATGTTCAGTTATTATGTCATCAGCCATCACCACATTTGGGACCTGTATCTGTCCAATGTCGTAGCTGCTGAACAATTCTTTTGGATGAAAGCATTGTGATTTCACTGTATGGGGTGGTGTATGATAGAAAGACGCCATCACCTTTGGAAGTGATTAAGGCTTAAGTTGGGAACAACAGGGAGTCAGTGAAGAAATTTGCGAAAATGTTGCGGGATGTGTGCAAACGGAAGAATAAAGTAAATATAAGGCACTCGATTGTCAAGAACAAGCATGACGACGTCTTGGTAAATTATGCGTGTACTGTATTGGTCAGTGGGTTATGTTGGCGAATCCTCCTCACCAAAACGGTGAATGAAGAAATTTCCTTTGCAGTATCAAGGCCCATATGAAACTACAGGAATAACCACACTCATGCATATGAAATTACAGTTACCAATGATAACTTCCATTGTCAATGTAGGACTTGTCAAGTACCTTAGACACGATGCTTCTACTTATACAGAATAGTTGTGTCATTGACTTATTGTATTGAGATTACCTTGCCGTTTTAAAAATTTTTGGACTATGCTGAGGTTTTTTAAGTTTTGTGGCAGGTGTTCAGTTTCGAAGCCAACAGGAAATTGCTATTTTAATGCATTGTTAATGTAACAATTCGTCATGTACGTCCATCTTTCAAAGAGGTAGAGGGAGAACGATGAAAATCCCTTTCCTCCAGGCGGTGTTACCACTGAGAACATCCAGCATGACTACGACAGTTCTGATGAAACTGCATCTCTTCAGAAAAGTAGTGGACACACTAGGGGACCAAGAACGCGACCTTGGTGTGCTGTTTTCCAGGCAGCATTACGTCGATACAACTAGCCATCAATGGACATTAGGATTAACCTACAACATGTGGGAAGTCAGAAATGAAATAGGAAGGTTAGAAGAATCATTCACCACTCTGAATCTCGAAGGTGAGAGGGACGGATTATCAAGTGAAGTACAGGGAGAGTATTAGGAGTTGCGAGCGGTTAAAGCAGAGGCAGCAAAGAATTCGGCGCACAGGCCGTGCCTACCAAGGAGTGTCATAGCGCTCAACTCCCTGCACACTTCCCCCATGGTCATGCTACGCTGTGAGGGCGCCGATGGGAAAGAAGGGGAAACTGCGAACGCGCTGCAAGTAAATGGCAGTGCCATTGCACTGCATACCTACGACTTTGTTTCATATTTCACATTTTTCAACAACATAGATCACAAACAAAACATATCTTGAATATTATGAAATTATTTTTCGCTCGATGAAGACATAATACAATTTTTATCTGGTACAAATTGGCAGCATTCGGACAGACGCAGACAATCTGACAGGTTTCCACGTAATAATGACTTTCTTAGTTTCATAATCGAGAAACGTCTTTTACAAATATATTTTGATCGTAATGTGACCACATTATGAAGACGTGGTAACTCTACCTGAGAATGCAATGAAAACTCAAACGGTCACGAAAACAGATCGAAAACTGGTGTAAGACTGTCAGTGTTCTCAAAAGGATTAGGGATCTGTCCTTTAATTCTCTCAAGGTCAGCACGAATTCTTCGAACCTCGCGCGTTCTTTGACGTCAGCGAGATTAGGGGAGGGGCGGGTGGGGGGGGGGGGGTTGGGTTGTTTTGGGAAGGAGACCAGGCAGTGAGGTCATCGGTCTCATCGGATTAGGGAAGGATGGGGAAGGAAGTCGGCCGTGCCCTTTCAAAGGAACCGTCCCGGCATTTGACTGGAGTGATTTAGAGAAGTCACGGAAAACCTAAATCAGGATGGCCGGACGCGGGATTGAACCGACGTCCTCCCGAATGCGAGTCCAGTGTCCGAGCTTAGGGAACTGGACTGTGTTTGTAGAATGTGTCCCTTCCACAAAGCGATTTTCTTTTTAAATACACTCCTGGAAATGGAAAAAAGAACACATTGACACCGGTGTGTCAGACCCACCATACTTGCTCCGGACACTGCGAGAGGGCTGTACAAGCAATGATCACACGCACGGCACAGCGGACACACCAGGAACCGCGGTGTTGGCCGTCGAATGGCGCTAGCTGCGCAGCATTTGTACACCGCCGCCGTCAGTGTCAGCCAGTTTGCCGTGGCATACGGAGCTCCATCGCAGTCTTTAACACTGGTAGCATGCCGCGACAGCGTGGACGTGAACCGTATGTGCAGTTGACGGACTTTGAGCGAGGGCGTATAGTGGGCATGCGGGAGGCCGGGTGGACGTACCGCCGAATTGCTCAACACGTGGGGCGTGAGGTCTCCACAGTACATCGATGTTGTCGCCAGTGGTCGGCGGAAGGTGCACTTGCCCGTCGACCTGGGACCGGACCGCAGCGACGCACGGATGCACGCCAAGACCGTAGGATCCTACGCAGTGCCGTAGGGGACCGCACCGCCACTTCCCAGCAAATTAGGGACACTGTTGCTCCTCGGGTATCGGCGAGGACCATTCGCAACCGTCTCCATGAAGCTGGGCTACGGTCCCGCACACCGTTAGGCCGTCTTCCGCTCACGCCCCAACATCGTGCAGCCCGCCTCCAGTGGTGTCGCGACAGGCGTGAATGGAGGGACGAATGGAGACGTGTCGTCTTCAGCGATGAGAGTAGCTTCTGCCTTGGTGCCAATGATGGTCGTATGTGTGTTTGGCGCCGTGCAGGTGAGCGCCACAATCAGGACTGCATACGACCGAGGCACACAGGGCCAACACCCGGCATCATGGTGTGGGGAGCGATCTCCTACACTGGCCGTACACCACTGGTGATCGTCGAGGGCACACTGAATAGTGCACAGTACATCCAAACCGTCATCGAACCCACCGTTCTACCATTCCTAGACCGGCAAGGGAACTTGCTGTTCCAACAGGACAATGCACGTCCGCATGTATCCCGTGCCACCCAACGTGCTCTAGAAGGTGTAAGTCAACTACCCTGGCCAGCAAGATCTCCGGATCTGTCCCCCATTGAGCATGTTTGGGACTGGATGAAGCGTCGTCTCACGCGGTCTGCACGTCCAGCACGAACGCTGGTCCAACTGAGGCGCCAGGTGGAAATGGCATGGCAAGCCGTTCCACAGGACTACATCCAGCATCTCTACGATCGTCTCCATGGGAGAATAGCAGCCTGCATTGCTGCGAAAGGTGGATATACACTGTACTAGTGTCGACATTGTGCATGCTCTGTTGCCTGTGTCTATGTGCCTGTGGTTCTGTCAGTGTGATCATGTGATGTATCTGACCCCAGGAATGTGTCAATAAAGTTTCCCCTTCCTGGGACAATGAATTCACGGTGTTCTTATTTCAATTTCCAGGAGTGTACATCCCCATTAAATGAGAAAGAAGTTGATTTTCACTTTGCGGTGTCTTAGTGTGGACAGTGTGCAGTCAAATCCACTGAAAATTAGAGGTCTGAAATCCATTTCGGATGTCTTGATTTTCGTTCCTGCATGCCTTTCTCCTTCATAAATTTAACAACAGCAAGTTTTAAATCGAAAACTCATTCCAGACACGCCACTTCATTTAAATAACGTACTTTGCAGTAATATATAAAGTCTTCATACTATTCATTCAGTTCCATCGAAAACTGTTTTAACTGACTGTGGAATAATGGGTGTGACTTCAGAAATTTTACTATTCGTACCATCAATTTCGTTACGCACTTAATGCCTGCAAATTTAGCGCAAAGTGCTTCTGGTGTACAAAACAAGGAATCCCATCTATCGATAGTTGTAATCTTTTGCTCTTTCATTGACAATAAAATCTTTAAATTCTTTGTGTATGGTACTGTAAAGTCATTTCAGAGAAATTTTTCAGTACCCGTCACTTACGGGACTGCATAATAGATACTGCGAATTTTTATCCCTCTCTTCAGCCATTCCTATTCATGTTTAAAGACTTGTGATGATAGACAGCTAGAATGATCTTTTTATGCAAACAGCCAATGGAACTGTGAACGCCCTTCATATCACGAAGAAATAGCGAAGAGGAAACAGCACTGACATCACGAGTCTGCCAAAATGAAAAGAGTGGTGCCGACCGAAAAATGGCAGAACGCAACACTAAATGAATTATCGCACTGTACCGGGTATTTCCGAGAAGGATCGAGACAGGCCGACCAACAGCCCGAACTCTGCCCGCACGCTCTGTACGCGTGAAGTCTGGCACGCCGTGGTCGACCCTGGGTTAAAGGATCAGTTACAGCAAGTGACGTGTTTAGCGCCACGTACATTTATGTGATGGAAGATGGGAGGTTAGGTGCAAGTTACAAGATACTGAAGACTGTGTTTTGTGCAGCAGATGATGAAGACATCCAACTAAATAGAACGCTCGTCCTAGTATGGGAAATAACGAACACTAACAGAGCGACTGTGGAATGTCATACCACACGGTTGGTGAATATAGAACAAGAAGTGTTGAGTAACATCACAGTATTATGGAAATTAGCTACGCATTTAATGAGATACCTGATGACGACTATGGGAATAATTAACAGGGATTTAGACAAAGTGCAAAATCGACTGAACGGGATGAGAGAGTGGCTGTTGCAAAACTGCTGCGATCCTTGACAGACAGCGTCAATCAGGAGTGACCAATCCGCGGCCTGTGGGCCGCATGCAACCCAAAGCATGTATTAATGCGGCCCAGGAAGGGAGCATATACCACACGATTGGTAAAAAAAAGATCTTCCATAAAATTCCATTTATATAATGTTATAATAAATTATATTTTTATATTAGAAATTCTCGCTAGATGACGCTATCCTCTCAGTTATTCATTCGTTCTTTTTTTTCCTCCGTCAGCGGTTAGTGTTAAGTATATTATTTGCGACCCTAAACTACTTGTCTTCTTGTAGTGTGGCCTACGTAAGCTAAAAGGGTGGATGAAGTAGGTGAACCACGGGTAGAATTTTCATCATTTCAGGTGGCAGTACTTTATGCATAACACGGACACTAAAGACCTACATTGCTACCTCCAAGAGAGTTCCTAGATGGCCTGCAGAATGTGCAGCAGGAATTAACGGCAAAACTACCACGCATATTAGAAACAACGGACCAGAGATTGGTTTTGTTTTGTCTCAAGTCAAGAGCCCAGATTTAATAACGACAGACCTAGTCATCATGTATTAGCTCGATTTCCAGCAGCAAGTGTGGAAGTGAATTACCGGTGATTCGTGATCCATTCACACCTGGTGAAATGGAAAATCTTTGCACTGATATGTAAACAGCTACACATTTGCAGACTGGATTTCTTTGTAGAAGCAGGAGTGTAGCTTGGCACCAGAGCAACGAAACCACATTGTAGGGAGTGCTAGTTCTGCAAGGTTCGCAGGAGAGCTTCTGTAAAGTTTGGAAGGTAGGAGACGAGATACTGGCAGAAGTAAGGCTGTGAGGACGGGCGTGAGTCGTGCTTCGATAGCTCAGATGGTAGAGCACTTGCCCGCGAGAGGCAAAGGTCCCGATTTCGAGTCTCGGTCGGGCACACAGTTTTAATCTGCCAGGAAGTTTGAAATCATTCTGACAATGATTTCAAAATATAAGTTATAAGGCATCTAAATGGATTTCCGCCCACAATCTCTTCTATTCTACGCTACGCTACTATTCAGAACAATAAAATTTATCTTGATGGGTTTTTAGCGCGTCACACGAAATACTTTTTGTTGATTACATGTAATGTATTTACCTATTCGGAATATTAGTAGCCACTATAAGTGGCCAAAATGATTGATTAGAATAATATTCAACCAGTGATCACTTTACAGTTATTTTCCATATAGCGCGTGATCTGGCGGGCGTTATAAACAATCACGCATGCAAAAGGTTTTTAAACATACTACTTTCTATGTTAAATTAAAAAATGCGAATGCGCCGATAATCACACTTCACAGAGGTGACTAAATCGGAACAGCAGATTTACATAACCCATTCATTTTAGCCGGCCGAAGTGGCCGTGCGGTTAAAGGCGCTGCAGTCTGGTATCGCAAGACCGCTACGGTCGCAGGTTCGAATCCTGCCTCGGGCATGGATGTTTGTGATGTCCTTAGGTTAGTTAGGTTTAACTAGCTCTAAGTTCCAGGGGACTAATGACCTCAGCAGTTGAGCCCCATAGTGCTCAGAGCCATTTGAACCATTCATTTTAGACAAGTGACACTAGGAAGACGATAATGGATTGGATTAAAAAAATAGATTCAGGCCTAACATGTAAACACGACGACGAACATCGAATTACAATTTCTAAATTAGATTTTCTTCTTCCGCAAATTATGTCACTCGCAAAAGTTCCAATGACTGGAGGCGTAAGACACGGCTCCACTCGTAAGAATACTGGATTGCACACAAGCATTACTTACCCCTCCCTCTTTCTCAGGATGAAACACGACGATGCCGTCACCATGATGAGATAATCACTTCGTTTTGCCAAGTCGTATCTCCGAAAGCTGTTCGCCAACATGAGATAAGCAGAGCTGTTTAGCGCCAAGCCTCCTGCAGCCACCACAGCCTTCGAGGGCACAAGCCGCATCGATACGTAGCCTACAAGCAGCGGTAAACATTGAAACGTCCCCTTTGAACAATTTATACAAGACTGTGCTTAAACTGACACACAATATTTTGTTAGCGCAACGCAATCTGACTTTCAAATTCCCTACAAAAGAATGGCCCTGACTAATATTAAACTATACCTTTCACAAATCACTTACCTCACAAAAATCTTCGCTGCTCAAGCTACTGCAATACAGCGAGCGCCACTACTGCCAGCTAAATAAAAGATTCAAACTATGGAAGGCACTAACTACTGATAGGGATAGTTAGCAAATGAAAGATATTAATAGAGAACAAACAATGTATTTACCTTGATATCATCATATATAAATATAGCAGTTCATGACAAATTACAAAACTCCGCCATCTCTCTCCCCACATCCACCACTGCTGGCGGCTCACCTCCAACTGCGCAACGCTACGCGCTGTTCACATCCAGCTGCCGCTGCCCAACACTACAATGGCGAGTATTACAACAATGCAAAGCAGACACAGACTGCCCACAGCACAGCCAGTGATTTTCATACAGAGGTGGCGTTACCAATAAAAAAACCTAAACAGCCTACTTACATAGCCCCCATGCTCCCCACAAAAAATATTTACAATGTATTTACCTTGATATCATCATATATAAATATAGCAGTTCATGACAAATTACAAAACTCCGCCATCTCTCTCCCCACATCCACCACTGCTGGCGGCTCACCTCCAACTGCGCAACGCTACGCGCTGTTCACATCCAGCTGCCGCTGCCCAACACTACAATGGCGAGTATTACAACAATGCAAAGCAGACACAGACTGCCCACAGCACAGCCAGTGATTTTCATACAGAGGTGGCGTTACCAATAAAAAAACCTAAACAGCCTACTTACAACATCACTGCAGTCAGGCGTGTGACGCGGCGCAGTGCAGCGCGCGTTTTTGTAACTTCACAGGTTCAAATGGGATCGCGCAAATTGCGACGTGACGCGACAGGGACGCGAAATGCGCCTGCGCCACGTCGCGCGGCGTTGTGGTTGTGGCACAGTTTCTCGCGCCCTGCGTCGCGCATGCCTCGCTAGCACCGTGGGAAATTTGAGGTGGGGAGCGGAAAAGTAGCCCCGCTATATGCTCGCATCGGCACGGCGCATATGAGCAGTGGTAGTATTGTCCATACGGTAAATATTGCCTTACTGTGTACTAAATTTTATTGCCTTAGTGTAGTGTTTCGTTTTTCGCCATTTAAAGGCTCCAGCTCCTTTCGTTAGTACATTATAGTGTTCTGTTATTTGCATCTGTGTAGTTTTGTTTTGTTTCGTGTTTCTTCTGTCATTGGCCATTGGCCGCTGGAATTGTATCACATGCCTCCACGATGTTTTCAAAATGGTTCAAATGGCTCTGAGCACTATGCGACTTCTGAGGTCATCAGTCGCCTAGAACTTAGAACTAATTAAACCTAACCAACCTAAGGACATCACACACATCCATGCCCGAGGCGGGATTCGAATCTGCGATCGTAGCGGTCGCTCGGCTCCAGACTGTAGTGCCTAGAACCGTACGGCCACTCCGCCGGGTGATATTTTCAGATAGCAAGAAGGGACAGAGGGTAGAGAATATGGAAGAAAGGAATACTATAAAATCAAGTGATTAAGAAGCAAGGTTATCTTCTCACTGCCTAGTATTCTGGCGTATCTGTACGTTCAGTTAGAAAAATCTGGAAAGGGATAATCTCCACGGGTGTGACCTCTTTGTGCTCCTGGTAAGAAGCGTCAAAGATCTGAAATATAGAAGTCTCACTGTGATTACTTGGATATGGATGTAATAATGTAATACGACACACTGTACTACATGCATGTGAGCATCACTTTTCCACTGCAAGCTAGAAACAATCGAAAAGCAGTCACAAATACCAATGTTATAATGGGTTCGTCGTGATGAGACAAAGCATTTAATTTGTTGCATGCACATTATCAGCATTAATAAACTAATTATACAACAGGCTACACAAATGAAGAAAATGGTCGGTATTATTACGAAAGTAGGAATATCCTACAAGAGTGTCATGATTAGATATATTTAATTTGTTGAAATGTACTGCTGACAAAGGCAGATCCACTTTCATGTCAATGTTTTTCGAACTCCTGTTCACAAGGCACACACGACTAGCTTCTGCATTCCTGTCACGCGCATTATCCTTCGCTGCTGACAAAGCACTGACCATTGTGTTGTGCGACAGATCAATTGTTTATTTTTCTCAATAACAACTATTTTACTCGCGATCACTCATTGTCTGTTTGGTAATCAGTACGTTAGTAACCATTATCTGGCATGCGACTATCATTCCACCAAAAGGAATGCTCGTCATTATTTTAATACTGCTCAGATCAAGAGAAGGAATAAAATCCTTTGGTAAGTTTCCATTCCAGTCGCTCAGTGTTTAAAATACGATGGGTTGCGGGGATTCCACCAAAAGTCCAACAGAATTAACAATCTATTTTTGCGTGAGTTGTTAACCTTTTCTCATTCGAAGAAGCATCACCATTTATGAGTAGCGGCCACATTTCTCTTGGTGACAGGTTTAATTGTACTTCCTCTGTCACAGTGTAATTTGCCGAACTCATCTCACAGCTGCTCTTGCGACAGAATTCCGAAACGGGGTGCCTCATTAAACAAGTAATTGGTAATCACAGAGCTCAATAGCGTATGAAAAACCTCATAGTGTCTGTTTGCAGTAACATAAAAGAAGAAATTTCATGTTTATGTTCATACTAGGAAGCTGTTATTTCGCTAGCTGTAGATAAACCTTAAAAACTTACAGTCACTGGAGTGAAATAAATAAAAAGGGAAGTATAAGTACTGATGTATCGCCGTAGATAAGAAAATACTTTGTGATTAAGAATTGGCAAAACACTCTCCTCCTTATGTGCTATCATTCGCCAAACTTTCGTTTCGATGTCTCGAGCAGTTTAGGAGATTTGAGAGATGTAGAGAGTATTTCGTTCTCGCAGTCGTGAGATCGGAAGTGAGAGCGCTACATGGGATCCGTTTTCTCGACATCGGAGGCAGATAAAGACCTCCTCCCAAGTCTAAACAAAAATTCAACAAGTTAGCTAAATTTCATACACAACAGCATATGGTGCAATACGCACCAAACGCCAAATCATAGCGACCCCTAAGTTTCGTTGCAAACTTTTTGAGTTTTGCGTAATGTCTTACTAAAATGTGTACATCACAATAAGAATGGCCATTAGCGAGATGATGGGTACTTCGCCGCGAAGCTGACATAAAACGCTACAAGTACGGCAAAAATGAAATATGTTCACTGAATAGTTTCTGTAAAATCGTTTGAGAAAGATAACAGGTTGCGCGCGCTTCGGTTCTGTTAGTGCAGAGCGTCGCCAGTCTCCGCGTGCGAAATATGGTGTACGCGTCGCAATATGCGCTGCACCCGCGTGACTTGTGCGGAACGTGCGTGTCGCGCTGTTAATATCGTGTCACGTCACTGATGCTATACGCGTCTCAATTTGCGCCTAGCCTCACGGGCGCTTATTTTCGTACAAACAGTCACGTGTCCACTTGAGACCACTCTGGTATTCCCCTGCTGGCGAGTACTTAGGTTGCTGCTCAGCCTTTTCACGGCCGTTTGAGCTCTGGGTTCCAGGCTGACTGGTGGTCACCCTGAAGCCCATGCTACAGACCACGACGCCTACCACTACTGCTGTCCCTAGCCAACACCACTATTACAGCTGCTGGCCGTCCATCAGCCACAAGGGAATGCCCCTCCACACTGGCCCTATGGCGCTCGCCTGGATCACAGCTGCTAGCGTCAGCCGGCCGCTCAGGAAGGCCCCACTTCCTGGGCTCATCAGCGCTACCGAAGATCATTAGTGGCCATCTCTACACATCGTTACAAATGTCCAATTCAGTATTATCTTAGCCACTACCGACAATTCATCATAGTGCCCACTGCTATACATTGTAACAGAAGTGCATTGGAGTAGCATTCATGTGTGGACCTTCATCCTCGAAAATATACTGAATTTGGTTCAAGGTCAACACACAAACAGTTGTGTTATTTCAGCACTTGCAGGTGAGTAACAAACTTGGTATACCACTTGGACAATGATACTTCAGCTTGCAGCAAGGATATTGGTTTCCTGTGATTTTGAAGTGCTGTTCCTTCGTCTGCCACATACTTCTTCTGGTGAGAAGCGTAAACTTTACATGGCACTATTCTCGAAGGAAAATCGTTCCCAGCGTGTTGCACGTCTCTTCACGGCATTTTTGTCTCTTGAAGATGGTGTCTCTGTGATACCGCTCCACACTCGAACGACATCATTGCCGTTTCCTTCAGCTTGCAAGCATTTTTCTTTGCCACCTTTTGCTCTCCCATGTTCTGAGGTTCTACGTCTTCTTGTTCCTTGTTTTGCCTTGTTTCTGTCTCGTGCTAGTGCTACTTTGTTCCTTCGTTCCAGTGTTTTTGCTTGCGACGTTTCTCGACGCTGTCTGCATCTTGCTTCCTGTCAATAACGAACCGTCTTCCGTGATTTTGTCATTTGTCCGACCTGCCCATTTCTGATGGTTACTTCCACACTGGAACTGACTCTTCTGCTGCCTTCGCAGTTTCAGGATCAGAAGTTGATCTGGTTAACCCAGGACATCGCTTCCTTGACACAACATCGTTCGGTGGCGACATCACCACGTGCTACGGAGAGGACGACACAGCTTCTTTGTTGGCGCCTCCCCCATACAGCGTTGCCTCCCTCCCAGAACCGTAATGAACCTGTGACAGTGATTACAAAGATTCTGCAGATGCCGAAAGAGTTCGATACTCATCGTGTCATTTCTCACCGCTGCAAATCTTTACAGATTTGAAGTGTTCAACAGGTTTAAATTAAATTCATCTTCATTACTACAAATTAGTACCACATGCGAACGTGAGCGACTTCATAGTGCGCTTTCACGGAACGTTGTCAGTTCCGTATGACATTTCTACCATACCAGTCTATCGTCACGAAACGGAAACGTATGTTAGCGGCCATGCTGTAACTGCTTTGTCATGTGACATCCTCCCTGCCTCCTCCGCCCCCCCCCCCCCCGTCCCTACGAGTAGGACTTTGTAACCTGTAACCCCATGGGGTAGCTATCCACAGGTTAAACAATTGCAACTTGCGACAGTCGGCGGAGTGGTAAATGAAACGGAGCTGCAAATGCTTCTTCTCACTTGCTCTCGTCGTCTAGCTCGGGGATGATCTTCCACCCTTCCTGCCACCAGACACGCGCGCTTAACACCTGTCGAAGTGCATAACTAAAATACTCTCGATGCTGCTGATAGACAAGTAGAAATGTTACAGACAAGTAGATATGTTAACCAGGGTACAGTCTGGGAGGCTGAAGTCAAATGAAGAATCGAATGCGTTTACGTTTATTAGCTTAAAATTCACAATTTCTTACTCATAATTAAATAAAGTTCACTGGTGATCTCTTGCAAACAGCTACGTGCCGTTTTAATCATTGCTCGAGCCCCCAAAAGCGATACTGAGCACGCTATAAATTTTAATAAAACCTGTTGAACGCTAAAGAACATCGATAGATATTTAATAAATCGATCAGTTCTCTAAAACACAGCCTAATACCGGTGATCTCAAGTTAACTCGACACTAGTGCGAATTTCTAAGTGTCGAATGCCATAAAATATACGAAGTCCCATCTGGTTTAAATACATTTAAAGTCCCATGGCACTGTTTCAGATCAGTCACCTAAACGTGGTGTAAATAATCAGAGTCCAACCAGACCGTATCAGAAAGTAAGTCCCTTTGGTACCCAAAACACAGTTCGGGATGCTCAAAAATAGAGTCCCACAGTAGCGCTACTGCGGCTGAGTATGGCGGCACTCGAATGGAGAGTCCCACAGCTACGACTTTGCAGAAAAGTCCCGTTTGCTTACAAAAACAATAACCAAAAGTCTAGTACCTTCCGCCGCGGAAGTCGAACACGCGGCAGGACAAATGGACGTGGTCAGCCCATAGAGGGCTCCACCTCCGCGGCGGCTATTCCGCGCAGCGGCTCTCGCGCAGCGAGTGTGCCACTGCTAAGCCACGTGCAGACAGCGGCCAATAGCCGCTCCCACCGGTTTCGTATATAGGGACCCGCTCTGCCCTAGTCCACATCTGCGGCGGTAATTCAGTTGAATACCACCCTTCGATTGTGCTCTTCCGGTACCAATCGAAGCGATAGGTGTTGCAGGTGCCAGCCAGCCAGCCAGCCAGCCAGCCCGTTGGCGTGCAGCAGTTCAACCAGCAGCGGTCCCTGCCAGCAGCGGTCCCCGCCAGCAGCCAGCAGCGGTCCTCGCCAGCAGCCAGCAGCGTCCCCGCCAGCAGCACGCAGCGGTCCTCGCCAGCACCGGCCCCCGCCAGCAGCCAGCAGCCAGCAGCCAGCGGCCAGCAGCGGTCGCAGCCAGCGGCCAGCAGTGGTCCTAGCTGCCTCCACCATCCGTCAGCAGCAGCAGAGGCGTCCCCAACGGCCAGCCAGCCGGGTCGCCCCCCCCCCCCCCCCCCGCCAGTGGAGGTAGAGTGGGGCTTCGGCCCCAGTCTGCTTCGTCATTCTCCGTCACTTTCTCCTCTGTGTCTCTCGTCGCCCTGCCCGTCTCTCGTTTGCTCCTTTGTCTAGTACTGTGTTTTTTCCCCCTTATCATAATGTCAACCCTCACCACCTCTTCTACAGCCACCACCACTGCCATCATATACACCTCCCCCTCCGCTGCTGCCAAAACTATCACGTGGTGTGCCGCTTCACCCCCCCCCCCCTCAGTCCATGCCCCCACTCCTCACTCTCTCATCTCCCTCCCTATTTGTCGCCCCATCCCCGGCTCCTCCCTTCCGTGCCTCCTCTGATCCCTTCCCTCCACTCCCTCCCTCTGCTCCTTCCGTTTCTGCGGCCCCCGCCATGGTGGTCGCTCGGCGGGCTACGGCCCACGCTCCACTCTCCCCTTCGCCTTCATCATCATCGTCTTCACCGTCGCCTTCGCCTTCGCCATCGCCCTCACCATCTCTGGCGCCGACTCCAGCACCGGGACCTGCCACTCCCCGCCACATTCCAGTTGTTCCCATCCCCCACTCCACCTCCGCCACCGTCAAGCACCCCAGTGGCACCCCTGCCTCCTCTACTCCCAAGAAGGCTCCACCTCGTTCCCCTTCCCCCACCCATGATGCCATGGATGTCTCCCCGCCCGTCCCTGCCCCCTCCTCCTCCTCCTCTACCCGCTCCTCCTACCGCTACCTCCTCTCCCGTCCTGATCCATCCCTTCTTGAAGCCCGGAACCTCACCCTCTTCCTTCGCCAGAATTTTCCTGGTGCCCCAATCTGCCTCCTCACTCCTCGCCGTGATTCGGTGCTCATCTCCTCCCCCAGTCCTACCCTCCACACAGACCTCCTTTACCGCATCCCTGTCACCCACTTTGGCCCTCATGCCTCCCTCACCCCTGCTCCTTCCCCGCCTCCCTCCCACCAACCCCAACCCCCGCATCGCCCGCCAATCCTCACTGCCGTGATCACTCGGCTTAGTCCGACGATCACGGAGGAGGAGGTGTTGGCGGAGCTTCAGGCCCATCCCCATCTGGAAATGCGTGTGGTTCGTTGCATCCACAATGCTGCTGGCCCCACCCGCCTTATATCGGTCTTTTCCGAGCACGCCCCCTCCATAGACTGTCTCCTGAATGAGGGTGCCCTCCTTTTTAACCAACGTTATAAAGTTGACCCCTCCCGTTCCCCTCCTCAATCCCTCCGCTGCCAAAGGTGCTCGCAGTATAATGCACACCCACATCTGAGTGCCGCGAACCCCCCACCTGCCCGCACTGTAGGCAAGCCCACTTTTTACGGCAGTGCCCCAATCTCCAGTCGCCCCCTTCTGTAATACCTGTAACCTCCCTCATCCTACCTACTCCCAGAAGTGTAAGGCCTGACCCCCTCCTACCACTCCTGAACTCACCGTTCCCGTCCGTTCTCTGGACGCCCCCACCCCTCCTGGCAACTCCCTTCGCCCACCCCCTACCGCTGAGGACATCATCCGGTTCCTCACCATCCTCCTTTAGAATGTTCATCCTTTTCAGCGCCCATACACCCTTCAACAGATCTCCCTCGTCACCCGTTCCGTTTTCCAACTCAAAATGTACGCCACCTACTCCAACAACCAGGCCCATTTCACCTTCTCCCGTCTTGACTCCCTTGTTTAAATTCTTGTCATGGCGCGACAGCACCGTATCCTTTTCAACAACATCCGCTCCCTTCCCGCCAACAAGAACCTCTTCCTGCACACCCTTGCCACCCACCGCGTGGACACCTTCCTCCTCAATGAAACCTTCCTCCAACCCCACCACACCATCCACACTTCGCCCTACCTCCTCCACCGCTCCGATAATCCCATCCCAATTGCGCGTGGCGGAGTTTGCCATTCGTCACCACCACCAGATCCCCGTTCGGCTCCAACCTCTCCTTCCCGACCCCACCGAACACCTGATCCTTATTCTCTTCTTCCCTGGCCTTACCGTTACCTGCGGCACCATCTATGTCCGCCCTAACGCCCCTATTCCCTTTGACTTCCTCTCCCACATTGACCGTACCTTCTCCTCCAACGTGATCGCCACCAACCTCAACATCCATAGTCGTTCCGCCGCCCAGTTACGGCAGTGGCATCGGTTCCTCTCCTCCCTTCAAAGCGACCTCATCCCCATCCCCCAGCACACACGTCCCGAATCCAACTCCACTCCCAATGTTATCCTTTCCTCCCCCAACCCCCTTGGCCGCATAACGGTGGATGTCCTGGAGCCTATTGGTAGCGACCATTTCCCTGTCCTCCTTACCATTTCAGATGGTCGTCGCCCCCGCCCTGACCCTCGTCATGACCCTCCCACTAAGTACATCCATGACTATTCCCGTGCCAACTGGAATGCCCAGGTCGATAGCCACCCCTTCACCTACCACCACCCTGACGATGTAACCCATGGCGCCTCCTTTCTCCAGCAGACCTTGTCTGAGGCCGTGGAGGCCCACATCCCTACTGTCGCCGTCCACCCCACCGTCCTACCTTACCCCCACAGGCCGTCCTCCTCCTCCGTGAATCCCGCCATCTCTGCTGTGCCTTCCTCCGCACGCGCGACCCAGACACACTACGACACCACTGGCAACTCCAGCGTCACATTCGTAATTTGCTCGCGGCTAAGAAATGCTGGGACTGGCGACAGACATGCACCCATTTAAATGCTACCCTACCTATCAACTCGTCCAAGTTCTGGCCAGCCTTCCGTCGCCTTACCGGAACTAAACCCTCCCCCTACTACCCTCTTCTCCATGATGATCACCCCTTCCCTGACTCCGTTAGTAAGGCCAATCACTTTGCCTCTTACCTCTCCGATGTCTTTTCCATCCCCGATGATCCCCAGTTCGATTACTCCCTCTTCCTGGATGTCCGCGATCGAACTGACACCTCTGTCCCTCCCCTCGCTCCTGGTTTCCACTACTTGGACAACATTGCACACATGGAACTCAATTCCCCTATCACTAAACAGAATCTCATTGCTACACTCCGCACGAAACGCAACACTGCTCCTGGTCACGATCGTGTCACCTACCGTCACCTTCGTGAAGCTCCTGTCTCTCTCCTCTCCACACTGGCCAGGCTCTACAACGTAGTCCAGTCCACCGGTTACTACCCCAACCTGTGGAAAACCTTCTGTATCCTGATGTTCCTTAAACCTGGCAAACCGCCATCCGCCGTCTCCTCCTACCGTCCCATCAGCCTTACCTAGGTCTTCAGCAAGGTCCTGGAATCTATCCTCACCCGCCGCATCCACCAGCATCTCCACCAGCACCGCCTCCTTCCCGTTACCCAGTGTGGCTTTCGGCCGTCATTCTCTTCCGACGATCTTCTCCTTCACCTCACTCATCTCCCGTTGCTCCGCAATCTTCCTCTCCCTGTACCTCGAACGAGCTTATGACCGCATATGGCATTCCGGTCTCCTCATCAAGCTCCAAACCTTCGCCCTTCCCATTAACTACGTCCGTCTGATCGGCTCCTTTCTCTCCCACCGTCCTTCCTGTCACCATCCATAACACAGATTCCTACACCTTTTTCCCCTCCGCTGGTGTGCCCCAAGGCTCCGTCCTCACCCCCCCTTCTGTACCTTTTGTACACGGCGGACATGCCGCCACCGTCACCCTCCGTCCACCTTCTCCAGTTTGCCGATGACACCGCCTTCCTTGCCCTTGCCCCCACCCTGCAGCGCTCCCAACACCTTCTCCAATCCCATCTTGAACGGTTCACCGCTTGGTGCAACCAGTGGTTGCTCAAGGTCAATCCCTCCAAAACCCAGGCGATCATTGTAGGCAAAACCACCCCTTCCTTCCGCCTCCTTGATTTCTATCTCACCATCTATGGCCGTCCTATCGCCCTCACTAGCACCCATAAGTACCTTGGCGTCACCCTCGACTGTCGCCTCTCCTGGACTCCCCATCTCCGGACAATCCAAGCCAAGGCACACTCCCGACTCCATCTCCTCAAGCTCCTTTCCGGCCGTACGTGGGGTCTGGACCACCCCACTATCCTCCACACCTATAAATCCCTCATCTGCCCTATTCTTTGTTACACCCATCTGGCCTGGATCTCCGCCCCCCTCCACCTTTTATAAATCCCTCCAAATCCTTGAACGCCATGCTCTCTGCCTCACCTATCGCATCCATCTCCCCTCCCCCACGCGGATCCTGTATGATCTCATCCCCTTCCCCCACCTTTTCCTTGAATGAATATGGATCCTGTACACCTCCCACAAACTCGATCCTCCTCATCCACTTGTCTCACCCATCCTCTCCCATCCTCGCCTGCTGCCGCGCCTGTATTACCAGGTCGCACCCGGTCTCCATCTCTCCACCCTCCTCACCCTCTCCCAAGGTGGCTTCCGCCAGCTCCCCCTCCCTGATGATGTCCTCCTCCTCTCCATCTACCCCTCCTATCAACTTTGATCCTCCCCCCCACATCCTGTGTCCTTTCCTTTCGGCACCCTCCCTCCCTTCTCTTTCCTTTTTCCCCATCCCTTCCCTCCTTCCCTCATCCCCCGGGCTACCCCTCCCCCTTTTGCCCTTCCTCCCTTCCCCCTATCTCCCCTGCCCATGGCATCTACTCTCCCCTCTCCCTCTCCCACCCCCCCTCCTCCTCTCTTGGCAGGTCCCCGGACTCGTACACGGATAGTACCATTCGCGCGCCGGAGATCAACGCCTCATGTTCTGTGTGTGCCATCGTTTTGTGCTTAAGTGATTCAGTGTGACAATTTTCGTCTCTGTCTGTGTCCAAGTGTCTGAACAATTTTATCTTGGACTCTATGCCCGTGAACGGCATCTTGTATTTGAAAAGTGTTTGTCTCCATTTATATGTCCACCATGTTTTTCCTCTACATGTCTTCATTTGTATATTTGTGTTTCTCTGTGGCTAAAGAGCGGCGTCGTATGCTGCTGCAGGCCTGCCTGTAATACAGGTTTCAAAATAACAATAAAGAAAAAAAAACCCTAGTCCAGCAATTCGAGGGTTGGGTTCCCTCACTTCCTCATCGAGGACTCGCACTGCCTGGGCTACTCTCAGGGTGTATCTTCGACGTGGAAGAGCCCCAACCGTGCCTGTCGCGTTGTTCCCCGTCTGCACGCCGTCACTGCTGCCCGCCGCCGCCGCTGCCGCCGCCGCCGTCGCCGCCGTCGTCTGTCGCCATCGCCCGGTGCTTGCTGCCGCCGCCGCCTGGTCGCCGACTCTCGGTGCTCGCCGCTTCTTCTGCCGCCGCCGCCGCCGCCGCTGTCGCCGTCTCTTGGTGCTCGGCGCTTCTTCTGCCGCCATCTCTCGGTGCTCGCCGCTTCTGCCGCCGCCGCTGCCGCCGTCTCTCGGTTTTCGCTGCCGCCTGCAATCATGGACGCCCCAACTACCACCATCATCTACACCTCCCCTTCACCTGCCCCCACTGTAACGTCATGGAGTGCTTCCTCTGGGCTCTGGGATTAACCCGTCTCATCCACCTCCCCTACTCACAGTCTCCTCCCCATCTATCTCCTCTCCATCGCTATGTCCCCATCTGTACGTCACTCCTGCTCCTACCCCTGCTACTGCACCTGCTGCTGCTCCTGCTCCTACCTCTGTCCCTGCTCCCAACCCCCCTCCCACTCCTGTCGCCCGCCGAGACGGCTTTCCCCCTCTCCCCCCTGCGACTACCATTGCTTCCCCTGCCAGAGTCTCCGCCCGCCGCGCCACAGTCGCCGCCACAGAGCGCCCTACCCTCTCACCCGGTGCTACTGCCTCACAGGAGGGCCCTGTCTCCAACCATCTCCCCATCCATCCAGTCCCTCATCCCTCCTCCCAGGCAACACCCGCCAAAAAATCTTCCAAACGGCCCAGTGGCGTCCTCTCCTCTACTCCCTCATCCAAAAAGCCACTGCCCACCCCACCTCCCTCTGACCCCGCTATGGATACCACCCCACCTCCCTCCTCTCCAGCCCCCTCCCTGTATACCTTTGTCCTAGCCAACCCTGATCCGAAATTCCTGGATGCCCACACCCTCACCCTTGAAACCCGGAAGTGCATCCCCAGTGCACGCATCACCCAACTTATCCCTCGCAGAGACTCTGTTCTCATCAAGTCTCCCTCTCCATCCTTCGATACTGATCTCCTCCGGCGCCCTCCCTGCATCACCTTTGGGCCCCATGCATCCCTCATCCCATTCCTTACATCCTCCTCTCCTCGTCAGCCCCAACCGCCTCGTCGTCTGCCAACCCTCACTGCCATTATCACGAAACTCAGCCCTGTGGTCACGGAGGCTGAGGTGTTGGCGGAACTGAGTACCCATCCCGCCCTGGGAGTCCGCTCTGCCTGCTGTATTTACAACTCCTCTGGCCCTACTTTCCTCATGCGTATATTTACAGAGTCCGCCTCCTCCATCAACCGCCTCCTCATCCAGGGAGCCCTGATTTTCAACCGCTGCCACCCTGTTGACCCGTCCCGTTCCCCTCCTCATTCCTACTGCTGCCAGCGTTGTCTTCTGTACAATGACCACCTCACCCGAAACTGCAAGGATCCACCCACCTGCCCCCATTGTAAAGCCTCCCACTTCCTCAAACAGTGTCCGAACCTCGCCTCCCTCCCCATCCTGCAACACCTGCAATGAACCCCACCCCACCTATTCCTCCAAATGCAAAGCCAAGCCCCTTCCCACCAACCCTGAACTCACTGTCCCCGTTCGCCCCATCGACCCACCCATCTACCCTAACAATTCCCTCCACCCTCCCCCTAAAACAGAAGACATCATCCGGTTCCTCACCATTGTCCTGCAGAACATCCACCCCTTCCAGCGCCCCCACACACTCCAGCAGATTTCCCTTGCCGCCCGCTCACTCTTCCACTTAAACACCTACGCCACATACTCCCACAACCATGCCCACTTTACCTTCACCCGCCTAGACACCCTCGTTTAAGCCCCTCTCTCCCCTTCCCGCACCCTTCCCACCCCCAACCTCATGGGGCGCCAACAGTATCATCTCCTCTACCTCAACATTCGCTCCCTCCCTGCCAACAAATACCTCTTCATGCATATCCTCTCCCAGCACCAGGTTGACTCCTTCATCCTTAATGAAACCTTCCTCCAACCTCACCATGTTGTCCGCATCTCCCCTTATCTCCTTCACCGCACTGACAATCCCCTTCCCCTAGCCCGAGGTGGGGTCGCTATAGGCCACCTCAGGCATCTCCCTGTCCGGCCACAACCCCTCCTCAATGACCCGACTGAACACTTTCTCCTCAGCCTATTTTTTCCCTCCCTCACTGTCACCTGTGCCACTATCTATATCTGCCCCACAGCTCCTCTCCCCTTTGACTTCATTTCACATGTTCACCGTACCTTCTCCACCTATGTGATCGCCACAGCCATTACCCTGCCACCCTTCAGCGGTGGCATCAGTTCTTGCCACCCTCCATGGTGACCTTTTCCTCTCCCACAGCACAACCGTCCTGAAAGTAACTCCACCCCCGATGTTATCCTCGCTTCCCCCAACCTCCTTGGTTGCATTGCCGTTGATGTCCTCGATCCCGTCGGTAGTGACCATCTCCCTGTCCTTCTCACCATCTCCTCTACCCGTCCCGCCGCTGCAGCCACCCGCCCAGCTGCCCCTCCAAAGTCTGTCCATGACTACCACTGTGCCAATTGGGATGCCGACTGGGAATCCATTGCCTTCCAGGTCGAAAGCCATCCCCTCCCTTTTCACCACCCTGATGACATCACCCATGCCTCTTCCTTCCTTCAGAAGACCATCACTGGTGCTATCGAGGCTCATGTCCCTACCAAACTCATCCACCCTCACCGCCCTACACTTCCTCCACAGGCCGTCCTTCTTCTGCACTCGTGACCGAGATACTCTCACGCGCCACCAGCAATTACAGCGACATATCCAGAACCCCCTTACAGCAAAGAAACGCCAGGACTGGCGCCAGACATGCACACACCTCAACTCCTCCCTCCCTATCAACTCTTCCAAGTACTGGTCAGCCTTCCGCCGCCTTACTGGTAGCCATCCCACCCCACATTACCCCATCCTCCATGACGATCGACCCTTTCCTGACAACCTCAGTAAGGTTAACCATTTTGCTTCCCACCTATCTGAGGTCTTCTCCATTCCTGACGATCCCAATTTTGATTACTCCCTCTTCCCCACCATCCTTGACCGCACTGACACCACTGTCCCCCCACTCGCCCCCAGCTTCCAGTACTTGGATCGGTTACCCCCCTCAGACATCAACACTCCCATCACCACGCAAGACATCACACTCGTCCTCCGCTCCAAACGCAACACCGCCCCTGGTCATGATGGCGTCACCTACCGTCACCTCAAGGAATCCCCTCCATCCTTCCTGTCTGTCCTTGCTACCCTGTACAATGTCCTCCTCTCCACTATATTTTACCCTGACCTATGGAAGACTTCCCGTTTCCTGCTGTTCCCTAAACCTAACAAACCCCCCTCTGCTACCTCTTCCTATCGTCCAATCTGCCTCACCTCCGTGATCAGTAAGGTCTTTGAGGCCATCCTCTCTCGCCGTATTCACCGCCACCTTAACCAGCACCGCCTCCTTCCTCTTACCCAATGTAGCTTCCAGCCTTCCTTCTCTGCCGACAACCAGCTCCTTAACCTTACCAATCATCTTTCCCTCCAACTTAACTTCCATCGCTCCGCTATCTTTGTTTCCCTTGATCTCCAGAACGCCTATGACTGTGTCTGGCATCCCGGGCTAATCTTCAAACTCCTGACCTATGCTCTCCCCATCAACTTCGTCCGTCTCGTTGCTTCCTTCCTCTCCCATCGTCCCTCCTATGTGACTATCCACAATTCCAATTCCTGTACTTTCTACCCCTTCGCCAGCGTGCCCCAAGGTTCTGTCCTTTCCCCTCTCCTCTGTCTCCTGTACACTGCTGATATGCCCAAACCTCCCCCTCCTGTTCATCTTCTCCAGTTCGCTGATGACACCGCCTTCCTAGCCCTTTATCCTACCCTTCAACAGTCCCAATGTACCCTCCAAACCCACCTTGACCAATTCACCGCTCGGTGCAACCAGTGGTTCCTCTGTGTTAATCCCTCCAAGACCCAGGCGATCATCATAGGCCACACCACCCACTCCTTCCGCCTCCATGATTTCTACCTCACCATTTATGGCCGTCCTACCCACCTCACTCCTACCCTCAAATACCTTGGCCTCACACTCGACCGGTACCTCACCTGGACTCCCCATCTCCTTACCATCCAAAACAAAGCTCACAACCGCCTCCACCTCCTGAAACTCCTGTCCGGCCGGACATGGGGTCTGCATCCTTCCACCATCCTTCACACCTACAAATCCTTGATCCGCCCCATCCTTTGTTATGCCAGCGTCGCTTGGATTTCCACTTCCTCCCCAGTTCTATAAAGCCCTCCAAATCCTCGAACGCCATGCACTCCGCCTCGCCTTCCGCATCCGCCTTCTGTCCCCCATGTGCATCCTCTATGACCTCATCCCCTTCACCCACATTCTCCTTTTCCTTGAACACATCTGCCCACTGTATATCGTTCGCTGCCTTGATTCCCCTCACCCCCTGGTGTTTCCATTCCTCTCCACCCCCAACCAGTTGCTGCACCTTTACCGTTGTGTCCCTCCCTCTCTCCATCTCCACACCCTCCATCTCCTCTCCCAACACAACTTCCACCGTCTACCCCTCCCGGATGATGAGCTTCGCCCTGACATCTACCCTTCCTCCCAACTCTAACCCCCTCTTCCTGCCCCCTCCTCAGGGCTCCCTCTCCTCCCCCTCCCTCCTTCTAAGCGGCTTTCCCCTCCTACACCCCCTCCATCTCTTGTGTCTCTGCGCTCCCTCCTGCCCTGTCTTCCCTTTTCCTCTCCCACCCCACGTATCTCCTGCCTCTTCGTGAATCCACGGTAGCCCCTCCTCTCTTCATCCCGCCGCTTCCCCAGTTGCCCCATGCTCTCCCCTCCTTTTCCATCCTCTCTGACCTTACCCTCGGTAGGTCCCACTTGGTAGTTTTATTGTTCGTCGTGTGTGCTCCAAGTGGGTTTTAAGTGTGTTGTTTCGGAGTGTTTTTAATACTGTGGCCAACTTTTAACCTGTGCATGCGCATTCAGTGTCTTCTCGGTGTTTTAAGAATCGCCAACTGTGTTTTTTCACTTTCTGGTGACTTTTTTAACTGTCCCCCATGAACGTCTACATGTCAGTGTATTTTTACCTCCATTTTGTCCCCTTACTCTGTTTTATGTTCCCCTTTTTTATCTCCTTATGTATGTATCATTTTATTCTTGTTTTAGTTGTTGTGTCACTAGGCTGAAGAGCGGCGGATTGTGCCGCTGACAGCCCTCCCCTGACCATATGGGGCAGGGGAATGAAATCACGATAAAGAATAAAAAAGCTAGTCCAGCCAGTCGGTTACTCGCTCTGGATTTCGTTTCTATCTCGGCGGTAGTGGGTTCTGGTCGTTGCTCGTTGTTGACATTTGCCTGGCTCTGGTTCCGAGTGGATTTACGTTTGGTGTTTTGTGTTGTGGTTTCCACAAGCCTCCGTTGTTTATCTCTTCCTTGTTGTGTCGCTCATAGTCGATCGTGGTCGGTTGTTGTCAGTTGTCGTTGGTCTGTCGTCCGACTCGTCCTGTGTTTACCCGGTGGTGCGTGCTCCACCACCGGTGGCTTCCCCGCCTGGCGACTCCGATCTGCAGCCCAAGGCGTTCCCGCTGTTGGTTGTGGCTACTACAAAAAGACACAACGGGTGATAAACCCACGTCTCCACTGTGTTCCACACCGAAAATATCCCAAGTCCGAGTTCTTTCCGAAAACTTCCATCTTCCGTTTGCGCCCACACGTGAAACTCGGGTAATGTCAAAACTTCTGGAACCACAAAAACTATCACCAAAGTGTCGCGTCGAACAACACAGGTCCGGCTTCGGCAAAGCGCGTAGAACTCTGTATGGGAGTTTTGTGTCGACTCCACTTAAATATCATCTATCTAAAATTCCCCAAGCTAAGTCACGTAACTGTTTTCCATTGATCACCACTCCTTCGCATAACTTTTTACATAGAAGAGCAATCTTAATTCTGTTTGCACCATTATATGCGCACTCAAATTCTCATCAAAAACGTGTGTTAGATAAATCCTTAGCTGCAATAGTTTGCCCATAATTAATGTTTTAACGTTTTGAAATTAACTTTGCAGAGTGCGTAAGCAGTTTTTGTCCATTTGTGCCATTAAATAACGTTACAGTTCTTTATAAGCCATCACTTTCCATACGGATTTGAAGCGCTCTCTCTGATTCGCCAATCAGAATTTATGTGTATACAAAGGTTATATACATATGTGCAAAACTATGCAAAAAGTATTAACAAACAAAGGCAACATATCATAATAATTACAGATATCACAAGCTAATGATGTTGAAATGTGTATAACGACAACCGCTAACATACACTGCCTTGCTGTTCGTGTATCTGTCTTGCATTATTTGTTTCAATTAATTATTAGCAACAAATTAGTATAAGGGTTGTTTTACCAGTGAAATATTAATGCTGCAAATTATACAAGTATGTCAGTCGTTGCGTTTTGACGAGACCTTTAAAATGAGAACACGCTCTACTCTTTACCAGCGTTGGTTCAAAGTTTATAAATTATTCAGTAAATTGCACATTTTGCAGATTTGTTTATTTAATATCTTATGATACAAAACTGGTATAAATCGTATCAGCGTCTCAGCTCATTAACCTCAATTCCTCTTTCATTTGCCGTATCGTCCTTTGTCGTACTAATTTGCGTTTGCGTGTAATCCACGGAAACTTGGATAAAGCATTGCCTTAAAGCCATGCGCCTTAACGGGGGTAAGGCAGTGTGACGTCACGCTACCACCTGCCGTTTGAAACTGACAGGTTCATGTGCAGTGGTCTTCCGCTGTCCTCCAGGTCGCCGCCGTCTTGCATCCCGACCGAACCCGCTGCCTCGTTGAGCCGACCTAACCGGTTGCTGTAGACACGCCCTTTAAGGGCTAGTCGCGATCCAACTTCTCTCTCCAAATGACAACAAATGACTGTCGTCTCACAGACCTGAAAATATATCTGAGAACTAGACCATTGCTGAGCGCAAATCTGAATCAGCACAGGCGCCTCATCCATTGGGAATGGAGACCATCATTTAAACTTGTTGGACATGCGCCAAGGATGATCGTGGTGGTCATTGCCCCAAGGGAGTGATCGAATCTCGCATGGATATAGCAGGCAGATCAGGAACAGAAGATAGTGTCAGTTCGGTATGATTGCTGTGGAATTTCTTTCAAGACATGGTGTTTGTACTTTAGGTGGTTACTAGGGTGCGATATGAAACTGAGTGTAAAACCTGACTAAACTCGGCACGCATGCAACACTCACTGCCTTAGCTAAAATAGCATACTTGAAATTTACACGTTATTTTAAACATCAGTTTTACAGGTTAGATGGAAGCTGAATTAGCTTTTGGAGCTTGTTTGCTAGAACTGATCGACGTTCTCTTATTTGGAACCAAAGGGAGAATCTCAGACAATTCTGGGCCCTCCGCCCTGCCCTCAACCTTAAAATTCAGGCGTCCACTATACACAAGAAGCAGCTACTAGGGTAGCCGAAAACGTGTAGCATACACTCGTGATTTTCTTTATGAGTGCAAAGCACTCCCACACATCCAAAAAAAAATATGTACTAATTCCGATGAATGCAGATATGGCGTGAAAATTACTGAACTACGTCGAAAAAAACCTAAATTAGTTACAGACAACGGCTCGCACACTTTATTTAACATGCAAGCGTCACTACTGATACTCGGATTTAGGTTATGACATGTTCGATATGCCTGCCATCATTGGCGATTATGTGGCGCAGAGGAATAGCGAAATTCTGCATAGCCCACTAAAGTACCGGAATATCGCTACTGTCCACGTCCACCTGAAGCCGTTTTCAGTTCGACAATGGTTTTGGAGTTATTGCTGTACACCTTGACTTTAATACAGCCTCACAAATAGGGATCTATGTGTTCAGATCCTGAGAATATGGCTGCCAATCGAAGTCCATGCCAGTGACCTCTGGGTACCCCGGAGCCAGAATGCGGTCCCGAAAGTGCTCTTCCAGGACGTCAGCAACTTTCCTGCTACGATGTGGTCGAGCTCTGTCTTGCATGAACCACATCTTGTCGAAATTAGGGCCACTTTTGATAATGGGGATGAAATCACCTTCCAAAAGCTTCACGTACCGTTCGGTAGTCACCGTACCATTGAGGAATATCGCACCGACTATTCCTTGACTGGACAATGCACACCACACAGTCACCCATCGACGGTGAAGAGACTTCTCGATCGCGAAATGCGGATTCATAGTCCCCCAAATACACCAATTTTGCTTACTGACGAACCCATTCAAATGTTTCTAGTCATCAACAATTCGATGTCGATGCTGACGAGCCCATGCGAGGCGTAAAGCTTTGTGTCGTGTAGTCATCAAAGGTACACAAGTGGGCCTTCAGCTCCGAAAGCCGATGTCGGTGATGTGTCGTTGAATGGTTCGCACGGTGACACTTGTTGATAACCCAGCACTGGAATCTGCAGCAATATGCTGAACGGTTGCTCTTCTGTCACGCTGAACGATTCTCTACAGTCCTTGGTGGACCAGTTCTTGCAGGATCTTTTTCCGACCGCGGCCATGTCGGAGATCTGAAGTTTTACCGGATTCCTGATGCACACGCTACACTCGTGAAATGGCCATACGGGAAAATCCGCACTTCATCGCTACCTCACAGATGCTGTGTCCCACTGCTCGTGCGCTGGCTATATCACCACGTTCAAACTGTCTTAAATCTTGATAACCTGCCATCGTAGCAGCAGTAACCGATATAACAACTGCGCCAGACACTTGTTGTCTTATATAGGCGTTACCGACTGATGCGCCGTATTCTCCCTGTTTACATGTCTCTGTATTTGAATACGCATTCCTATACCCGTTTCTTCGGCCCTTCAGTGTAATTCCCATCATGCTCCGAGGCCAACAGAGATTTTAAATGTCGTAACGCAGATCGCTCAGAAGTTATGACCAATTTATTTCATACAGTTCAATAATTGTCACCCTGTATCAGCCCTATTAATTGCACTGGTCTGAGTCCATCATGGCGTATCAGAGGAAGGAGATATTAATTTGGGATTAGTAAACTGTAGCGATGTCCGTGGAACGCTCGAGTCTCCTTTATAGTGCTTATGATAATCACATAAGCGATATTAACAACGCTTTCAATTACGATTAGGGTGTACAGAGATTGAACATATTATGGAAACACTGTCAAAAATGCGTTCTTGAATAAGAATGCCGATACTGGCCAAGCCTGCATATTACGCTCATGTATTTGACCTCAAGCGGAACTTACGCAGTTTCTCAAAGCGTTGCAGTTGTCAGTCGTTATAAGAAAAATGTTCTGTGGAGTTGTCAGTCAAAAATGTCGAAGATACCAGACTTCGAACGTGGGCAAACTGTTTGTGGTCTCATAGTGGTTGTTTTCATAACCAAGGTAGCTGAAGTGTCTGTTGTCCCAACAGGCACTATATCAAGGATTTATACCGCAGAGAGAGAAAGCAGAAAAACGTCATCCGCTAATTCACAACCCGCATTAGTGTTTTGCGTTAAGTGATCGGAAAGGGCGGTCATCGAAGTGGATTGTGACGGAAAATAAGAGGATGACAGCTGCAGAAGTCACAGCAGAACTGAATGTCGCACTCGCGAACACTGTCACCACCAAAACAACACATAGGGAGTTCCATTAGTAGGGAATTGCAAGGCGAGCTGGGATTCCGAACCACTTATCTGTGATACAAATGCCGTTAACATAAAAAGATGTTGCCGAACAAGTGAGACACCTTGCTGTGTCAACGTAAAAAACGCGCCCAAGGAAACTACAGCAAGTGGAGCTACTGTACGGAAACACACGTCTGCGCACTGCTTATTTCAGCAAAGAATCTATCCAGGATCTTTGCTTGCAATCAGTCCCTACTACACTTATTCTTCTGTTCTAGGGCTCTCTCAAGTTCACGTACCTCGCTCCTTCTCAAATAATCATCAAGAAAATTTCATTATGCAAGAAAATGCTCTTTACATTTGTACATTTGTACTGACTACATTTTTATTTCCTAACCTTTAGCTTTCTACAGCATAGAAGGAAGTGTGTGAGCTTCATTGGACTTTTCGAGTTAACGTGGGGCAATATACTGACGAAGATTAATATCGCTATTATGTTTTTCTGTTATATTCCACAAACCAACAAGAATCACTACAAATATATGCGCTATTGTAATACATCAGCTATTAGCAATATATTACGCATATTTGACCCTGATGTGGTCAGTCCCTGCGTGACGTCCTCTATCCTACCCAAGAAGCATTTCAGGATTACCACGAAAATATATAAACCTGGCAATGAAAACAGACTCAAAAGGAAACTCAGTTAACAAATCATTCAGTGCCATACATAATCAGTCGAATAGTGTGCTCACATAAAGGTAAAAAGTAAGTTCCAATAAGCAGAAAAATGTACGTTTCAACATAGATGCAATATTACAATTTCTTAAATTTTTCCGCTTTAGAACTAGACGGTACCAAACCAAAATTGTGATACGACTCAACAGAAGTAATTAAGATTTGCTTACTAATTTCAGACCTGGAAGGTAGCTTGGTAAGAGAAGACGTAAAAAGCAGACAAATTGCCAAGTTCTCCAGAAAGATTGGAACCTAGACATAATGCATTTTCCCCTCAACAAAATCGCAGTGTTACCACTTTGCTAACGAACAGGAACTGTCGTAATTATTGATCAAGAACGCAAATAATTCATAGTGTAAAATATGGGATTAATTATAGCTTCTGTGTGGAACGACCTTCCTGGAATCAAATAATACAGCTGATAACCAAATGTTACACCGTAAGCGAGAATCATTCAGATTATTTACTGTAAATAACAAAAAAATTTCAAATGAATTTAGCACAATAATTCTGAATCACTCCAAGAAGTCACGTAGTTATCGAATGTATTCCACTATGCTGCCATTTGTCGACTATACTGATGACAGGAAGAATAGATTAGCTAAATCGATGTATTTCTTGAACTGGCTAGTAGCACTTGCGGGGTTCGCATTTCAATTTTGGAGCAGTACCAACGGCCACCCCATCGTCTGGGAAACAAAATACCCAAAACACAGCCTGCTGAGTTTAATTTGCATTTTTGTAACTAAGATTTGGTTCTTAAGCGTCTTTACAGTACCCAGCCGTACTAACGGCTACCCCAACATCATAAATAAAGACCGGGAGAAATTAATTGGATAACCCTCTTCCTCAATAGCTGTCGTAACTATTTTTGATTATTATTTTTTATGCATGCTGAAAATTAAACTTCCCATTCATCAAAAGTCATTTGCTCTTTTCTCATCACCAGACGCTGTTCACATTATGAGTGGACGAGATTCTCTTTAATACTATACACTTAAAATCACTTATCCTTAAGAATGATTTCGTTGATACCAACTTTAACACGTAATAGCACAAATGAAATGTCAACACACCACTGATTACATAATGCGAACATCCAGTAAGAAATTGCATAAACTGCGAATCGCATTTTCTTTCATATCTGAAAATCGAACTGTTCAAGGAAATCTTGTGCAGTGCCAAAAAAAAACAGGACTCAGAAAGCCGTAAAGGAGATGAAATAAGAGAATGCGTACATGAACCATAGACCTTGCCGTTGGTGGGGAGGCTTGCGTGCCTCAGCGATACAGATAGCCGTACCGTAGGTGCAACCACAACGGAGGGGTATCTGTTGAGAGGCCAGACAAACGTATGGTTCCTGAAGAGGGGCAGAAGCCTTTTCAGTAGTTGCAGGGGCAACAGTCTGGATGATTGACTGATCTGGCCTTGTAACACTAACCACAACGGCCTTGCTGTGCTGGTACTGCGAATCGCTGAAAGCAAGGGGAAACTACGGCCGTAATTTTTTCCGAGGGCATGCAGCTTTACTGTATGGATAAATGATGATGGCGTCCTCTTGGCTAAAATATTCCGGAGGTAAAATAGTACCCCATTCTGATCTCCGGGTGGGGACTACTCAGGAGGACGTCGTTATCAGGAGAAAGGAAACTGGCGTTCTACGGATCGGAGCGTGGAAGGTCAGATCCCTTAATCGGGCAGGTAGGTTAAAAAATTGAAAAAGGGAAATGGATAGGTTAAAGTTGGACATAGTGGGAATTAGTGAAGTTCGGTGGCAGGAGGAACAAGACTTTTGGTCAGGTGAATACAGGGTTATAAATACAAAATCAAATAGGGGTAATGTAGGAGTAGGTTTAATAATGAATAAAGCAATAGGAATGCGGGTAAGCTACTACAAACAGCACAGCGAACGCAATGTTGTGGCCAAGGTAGACACGAAGCCCACGCCTACGACAGTAGTACAAGTATATGTGCCTACTAGCTCTGCAGATGACGAAGAAATTAAAGAAATATGTGATGAGATAAAAGAAATTATTCAGATAGTGAAGGGGGACGAACATTTAATAGTCATGGGTGACTGGAATTCGATAGTAGGAAAAAGAAGAGAAGGAAACGTAGTAGGTGAATATGGATTGGGGTTAAGAAATGAAAGAAGAAACCGCCCGGTGGAATTTTGCTCAGAGCACAACTTAATCATAGCTAACACTTGGTTCAAGAATCATAAAAGAAGGTTGTATACATGGAAGAAGCCTGGAAATACTGACAGGTTTCAGGTAGATTGTATAATGGTAAGACAGAGATTTAGGAACCAGGTTTTAAATTGTAAGACATTTCCATGGTCAGATGTGGACTCCGACCACAATCTATTGTTTATGAACTGCAGATTAAAACTGAAGAAACTGAAAAAAGGTGGGAATCTAAGGAGATGGGACCTGGATAAACTGACTAAACCAGAGGTTGTACAGAGTTTCAGGGAGAGCATAAGGGAACAATTGACAAGAATGGGGGAAAGAAATACAGTAGAAGAAGAAGGGGTAGCTTTGAGGGATGAAGTAGTGAAGGCAGAAGAGGATCAAGTAGGTAAAAAGACGAGGGCTAGTAGAAATCCTTGAGTGACAGAAGAAATATTGAATTTAATTGATGAAAGGAGAAAATATAAAAATGCAGTATATGAAGCAGGCAAAAAGGAATACAAACGTCTCAAAATGAGATCGACAGGCAGTGCAAAAGGGCTAAGCAGGCATGGCTAGAGGACAAATGTAAGGATGTAGAGGCTTATCTCACGAGGGGTAAGATAGATACTGCCTACAGGAAAATTAAAGAGACCTTTGGAGAAAAGAGAACTACTTGTATGAATATCAAGAGCTCAGATGGAAACCCAGTTCTAAGCAAAGAAGGGAAAGCAGAAAGCTGGAACGAATATATAGAGGGTCTATACAAGGGCTATGTACTTGAGGGCAATGTTATAGAAATGGAAGAGGATGTAGATGAAGATGAAATGGGAGATATTATACTGCGTGAAGAGTTTGATAGAGCACTGAAAGACCTTAGTCGAAACAAGGCCCCGGGAGTAGACAACATTACATTAGAACTACTGACAGCCTTAGGAGAGCCAGTCCTGAGAAAACTCTACCATCTGGTGAGCAAAATGTATGAGACAGGTGAAATACCCTCCGACTTCAAGAAGAATATAATAATTCCAATCCCAAAGGAAGCAGGCGTTGACAGATGTGAAAATTACCGAACTATCAGTTTACTAAGTCACGGCAGCAAAATACTAACGCAAATTCTTTACAGACGAATGGAAAAACTGGTAGAAGTCGACCTCGGAGAAGATCAGTTTGGATTCCGCAGAAATACGGGAACACGTGAGGCAATACTGACCCTACGACTTATTTTAGAAGCTAGATTAAGAAAAGACAAACCTACATTTCTTGCATTTGTAAACTTAGAGAAAGCTTTTGACAAAGTTGACTGGAATACTCTCTTTCAAATTCTGAAGGTGGCAGATGTAAAATACAGGGAGCGAAAGGCTATTTACAATTTCTACAGAAACCAGATGGCAGTTATAAGAGTCGAGGGACATGAAAGGGAAGCAGTGGTTGGGAAGAGAGTGAGACAGGGTTGTAGCCTCTCCCCGATGTTGTTCAATCTGTATATTGAGCAAGCAGTAAAAGAAACAAACGAAGAATGCGGAGTAGGTATTAAAATACATGGAGAAGAAATAAAAACTTTAAGGTTCGCCGATGACATTGTAATTCTTTTAGAGAGAGCAAGGGACTTGGAAGAGCAGTTGAACGGAATGGACAGTGTCTTGAAAGGAGGATATAAGATGAACATCAACGAAAGCAAAATGAGGATAATGGAATGTAGTCGAATTAAGTCGGGTGGTGCTGAGGGAATTAGATTGGGAAATGAGACACTTAAAGTAGTAAAGGAGTTTTGCTATTTGGGGAGCAAAATAACTGATGATGGTCGAAGTAGAGAGGATATAAAATGTATACTGGCAATGGCAAGGAAAGCGTTTCTGAAGAAGAGAAATTTGTTAACATCAAGTATAGATTTAAGAGTCAGGAAGTCGTTTCTGAAAGTATTTGTATGGAGTGTAGCCATCTATGGAAGTGAAACATGGACGATAAATAGTTTGGACAAGAAGAGAATAGAAGCTTTCGAAATGTGGTGCTACAGAAAAATGCTGAAGATTAGATGGATAGATCACATAACTGATGAGGAGGTACTGAATAGAATTGGGGAGAAGAGGAGTTTGTGGCACAACTTGACGTGAAGAAGGGATCGGTTGGTAGGACATGTTCTGAGGCATCAAGGGATGACCAATTTAGTATTGGAGGGCAAAGTGGAGGGTAAAAATCGTAGAGGGAGACCAAGAGATGAATACACTAAGCAGATTCAGAAGGATGTAGGCTGCAGTACGTACTGGGAGATGAAGAAGCTTGCACAGGATAGAGCAGCATGGAGAGCTGCATCAAACCTGTCTCCGGACTGCAGACCACAACAACAAGACATTGGAAGTGTCATAATGCTAGATGAAGTGGGAGAAGATATAGCTGAGGATTAACTTATTTCTTATTTTTATCCACTGTGTTCAATAAACTAATTAAAACGCTATAATTTAGGCGTCATTCCATTACAATTGAACTGCCAGTTACCATGGTAAAATTGCGACAGACCCTTTCATAATAAAACGTAGTACCCACAACACTAGTGTCCCTTAAAGGTCATAGAAAGATGGCATATTACCCAGTTATAGCCTAAAAGCTCTCTGTCACGTTACACGACTACCACAAAAGTAGGGGAATCTATTAGTGGGGAATAGGCACATAACTAAGTTAACAAACTATTCATGTAACAATTAAGTCAATAAACTTATTCTTCATACAAAATCAAAAATTATTTCAGCGCAAGCGGGAGAAGCAGCTTTAGCAAGTGTGCAAATCTGCAAGTGTTTAACTTTTATGTCTACAGGTAACTGACTCAAGGCAGTTAGTAAACTTATGATGGAGAATTTTCTAAAGATTTCTTTACTAATTGTCGATCTGGTACAGGTAAAAATGTTACCACCAGTGAGATTTGAACTTACAGATTCTACACTCTTCATTTGAAGGAGGAAATGTTTCTGCTTAACAAGCGAACAAGTATAATAGACACAGCTCTGTCTTGGCCCCAGTGTTGGCTGAGACAGATAATTCGCAACGTAAAAGATAAGAATTGTAGCTTCCTTGACACAAATACATAAATTCGCTGAATCCCTTAAATAAGAAACATTCAGAGTATTTAATCGACAAGAAAATATGAAGTGACTGCAGAAGGATACTTCTCAGCCACTCTAGGAAGTAAGTCGAACATCACAGATTTACCAGATGTATTCTGGGATGTTGTCATGTCTTTAGCTAGTGGCAGGAAAATACGTTTCTACAGCTGAGGTGCTTCTTGAGCATATCCTATTTCTATTTGAACGGCTTGAAGCAGAGTGCCACAGAGTTGACCAAATCAATAGGTCCAAACCTTCAGTAGGTCTTGCAATTACTTCTTCTCTGTCTTAAACATATTGCAAACTGAAAATCTTATTCGTTGGACAAATTTTCAACAGCAGGCACTCGTTGCATCATTACAACTCATAATTAATCTCTGACAGGTAAAGAATTTTGTTACTAGCCACAGGCTACAGTGGCAGTAGAAGGATAATCTCGTTTGTTTTGGTGTTACTACAGTAGTCTGATGACGAGGTATAACCACTGACACGTCGATTACCAAATAATATAGGTACTCAATAGGTGCTGTGACTGGTAGCAATTTTCATCAAATCTTCTCATATTTTTTAAACTGGTGCAGTCGATTAAGAGTCAGTATGGCTTTAAATTGTTAAATGTTAATTTTATCTACGCCTTGGGTCTCATACAGCGACTATTCTTGGTTGGTAAATAAATTATTTATGCTATCAAGTTTTCATTTAAATGGACACAAATTTATTTTTGAACTAAATCCATTTGGTCAGGTTTCTTGCTGTAAGGCTTAACTCTGCTGTTCTGTTTTGGTCTGTATGATGCATAATAGTTACAAAACTTCGTTTCTCATTATTTAAATGCCTAAATAACTTCATAGATCTTGGTAACTTTATCTGAAAATACATAACTAAAATGTGTATAAAAACTTCTTAAAGTATGCTTAGTGGTTTGGTCACACAACTTTAGAGTTAATGCTTGTTTGTTGCTTTTTCGAAGAAATTGTTTGGCACTTCTCAATTATTTGAAATTTTATTGTTTTCTGCTCAGTTGGAATTTTTACATGACTGCAGTAGGATCATAGACCGACATTCAGTTAGTAGAATTAGTAAATTCCTGAACAGATGAAGAAACACTCTCCAAGTTTGAAGATAATGGAAGTGATGCGTCTTAAAGCAAGTGTTCTGATGACAGCGACAACAGTCCACATCCTGTACGTAACAGTGCATAGTCTTTTCGTTATGAAAATAGGAATATAGAATGACAATTATACACACCAGCACAACATGACCATCTACCTTCTTCGAAGAGCATCAAGAACACCCCGTGAATTATCAAGTATGCAGCCAGCAGAATAAGTGACGTAAGCAGTGCTCCAAAATGAAGTAAAATATATGTCAAATATTAAAGAACAGAGTATTCGTGGAGAAACTTGTAAAGTTACTAGTAGCAGAACACACTGAATCAGGGAAACATTTCAAAATAAACTGTTGAGTCTCTGTAAACGGTCAGGTGCATCCAAAATACTGATGGTGTGGCTATTGTGCCACGGTCACCGACAATAAAAATTTCTGCTGAATGTGCACACAGTAGACTGTGTTCATAAGCCAATGACAAAAAACAGACATATTGTGTGCAAAATGTCGCCTACAAATGTGAAAATAGAATGAGTAAGTGTAAAAGTTTGAAAATTGATTTACTTTTCTCAAAAATAATTGACATTATTGAAAATATTATTTCATATTTATTATTTTGCCGATATTTGTGTGACTACTCATAAGTAGTGGAGCTACAGGACTCGGCCCCAAGTAGGTCGCCCCAAGGCCTGGCGTCGCCCCAAATCCAAGATGGTGGCCGTGATGCAAGTACGTGATGTCACGTGATGTCAGCTGATGATGCGAATACCGATATCCAAAAATAGTGGGAAGATAGGTTAATTTGGTTACCTCCACTATCCTAAGTCACCCCATGCTATGGAATCGTGAGAAGTTTGAATTTTTGGGGGGAAGATACGTCGGTTGAGCTACCTGTACTAACCTAATAAAATCGTGGGAAAGTAATGGCAGTTGGACTACCTCCACTAAACTAAGTCACATCGTCCTAGGAACTGGCTGGAAGTTTGGTGGGGAGATAAGTCAACTGGGCTACCTCTACTAATTTAAGAAAGTGGCGGCAAAGAAATGATACTCATGCTACCTCCTTTACTCTAAGTTCCCTTTTCCTAGGAACTCGACATAAGTCGTCATTTAAACAATTACAAGCAGTACCTCAATCAATTTTGCTAGCCATCCTCTTGGAAAATTTTCTTGAGCAGAGTTGTTATGGTGTCACCCCCACTAGAGGCTGCTGATTTAATTCGCATATCATTTCTATAAATTCATTTAAATTAGTATAAATTTCTTTAAATTTATTTAAACGTCTATACTTGTTTAAATTTATTTAAATTAGTTTAAATTTATTATCTACCTACAGCATTAGTGTTGTGTTACCACCATAAGAGGTTGAGATATCAGTTTCTCAGTCTTTTAACATCTTTATTACATGCACATATTCAGTTCTGGACATAAGTTCACCATCCACCTCCAATTTCGATTTTTTGCTCAAATAGTTTACAGTCAATTCGAACATAATTTATTATAAATTCGTTTACATTAACATTTAATGTCTGCAAATTTGTTTAAATTTATTATCTACCTAGATCACTAGTTTCGTGTTACCACCAAAGAGGCTGAGGTATCGATAGCTGTATTAAATACACTCATGCAGCTCTGGGCACAAGTCTTTATTTAAACAATTAGAACCACTACGACCATCAAGTGTGGCAGTTGTCCAAAATTGCGGCATTTGGCGGGGAGATAGGTCAATTGGCCTACCTCTACTAACCTAAGAAAATCACAGGAAATAATGGGCACTTGAACTACCTCCACTAACCTAAATCAACCATAGGTAGCCCAGTTGACCTACCTTCCCGTCATTTTTTTGGATAACGGTACTCACATCATCAGCTGAAATCAACTGCATCATCAGCTGACGTCACGTGACGTTACGTATTTGCGTCACGGCCGCCATATTGGATTTAGGGAAACGCCGGCCTTTGGGTGACCTACTTGGTGCCGCGTCCCTGTTGTTATACTACTGTCATATCCAAACTGCAATTAGCAAAGTAATAACACACATGTGAAGCGAAAAATGTTGTAATGGTTTCTAAGATGCATGCCTTATTGAAAAAAGTTTTTGCTCCAAATTTACCTGATGTGAATATTAAAACAAGAACTTCTGTGAAATATATTTCCATACATTATAATTATAAAAATAATTATTATTATCATAATTTTTTAAAAGATATTCTGAGTATTGTTTAATTATTATTATTTTCAGTGAAATATAGATATATAACAATATCCACAACAACACGAAAAATTTCTACCAATAGAAATTTTCTACATTATTTGAATATGGATTCATATTGATGTGAACAGTACATCTGCATTGTGAAAGTGAACAGAGCAGTAGCATTAATACTGGCATCATCTTTAGTGATACAGGAACAAAATCTCTGGATAACACTTGAGGTACTGAAACGAACTAATATAGAACTGCACGTCCTCAAAATTATTGAAAATCCAGTGAGAAAATACATTGTAAATACTATTCCATTTAGTATCCAAGATACATGATATAGGCGAAATACAGACTTTAAGAAGAACGTAGTAATTCACATCACAAGAGGCAGTTGCTCACAGGTATGAATATTACCGAAATACCAGTGTAAGAAACCGTAGTTGCATAATTCAGAAACGAATTATTTACAAAAATACATGTGGAGGCTTCTGGAGAAATGTAGGAACACAGGAGTCAATCCTGGTCCTATGGAAAACTTAGATTCCTAGCATTTGTCGATTGTGAAACAATTGTTACACCCAGAGCCAACGGCCTTGCCGCTGTGGTAATACTGGTTCCCGTCAGATCGCCAAAGTTAAATGCTGGCGGGTTAGGCTAGCTCTTGAAGAGTGACTATCTTGGTCTGTCGAGCGCTGTTGAAAAGCGGAGTGCACAGAGCACTTCTGACGCCAACTGACTAGTATTAAATTTCTTAATTTTTGTGGCCATAGAGTCCGTAGTTGCTTTATAATACATGAGCGTAGTTTAATCCGTCTTTGACATGACGGTAGGTCGGTAACATTGGACATTACAGAAGGGGAGAGAGAGACAAACAGTAACGCCCTAGAATGCTATCCCAGTCGAATACCAAAAATTCGTCCGAGTTCGACCTTGGCAGCTCCCGGAAGACGAACTGCCTGTGTCCATAACCAGTAGACCGGCAGCTGATGGGAAATTCTGAGTGAGTAGCTGAAAACACGAAAGCTGTCGAAGCATGGGGAAACGATGAAGGGCCAAGTCTGCAAGCCAAGCATAATGGCGTCATGGGAGTCGAGAAATCCTGTCATACTAGGGACAAAGCAGAGTTCTGTAAGGAAGGTTAGGTACAACACAGGTGACGAGCCAGCAGAAAAGAGCCTCTGATAGGTGAAGTTGGGAACGTTTAAAGTCAGTAGGAGAGCTGGTGGTAAGGTAAAATTAGGGCACATGGTGTCATTGCCACCCCCACCGCCGCAAAGAGCACAGGAATCGCCGACATAAATACCACACCATTCTTAACAAATGCCTGATTGCTGAGTGTTAATTACCAACTACCCAGTGCGTAATCTCAGCCCTTGTGTCAGCTTTCCAGTGTGAGGGGAGGCCATGGTGGTAGGCTATTTGCACTCATAGCTGTCTTCGATCATGTATGGAAAGACAAGTCTGGCTCGAAGGATGCAACTCCTACCAGCTGCACTGTCAACTTCTCAGGCAAAACTGATTGGGCACAGAGACTACTATCACCTTGCAGGTCTGTTGAATGTTTGGACCTGCATGACGTTACACTTTCTGTCATCTGCCTTCGAGAAGGAGAGTACTGTTGCTGCTCATTCTGTTCCTCAGTCCGACGACACCAATGCTGCTGGCTCCTGTCTCCTAACGGGTGATGGGAGCCAACCCCTACAAGCCAGTGACTACTTCATGTGCACTTGGGGCGAGACTTTTCATTTCATTTCATTTATTGCATACAGAATGACCTGCTGCTTATTTTAGAAAGCAGATCACACATTTGACGATTTTGCATGTTACATTAATTTGTTCCATATTTCTATCATTTTTTTCTTGAGCAATAAAACAAAAGTAACAATAGACTAAAGTAAGCATAAATTGAGGAAAAGAAAACAGAAACAATTTAAAGATTTCATTTCAAAAGAAGCGGTCAGATGATAGGTGAAGTTTTTAATGGAAGAAAGTGTCCCACTACCTGGCTGTTCAGGGCATCGGAACAAATTCGATACAGTCGAAGATGGAACAGCAAATTGCTTTGATGTAAGTACAAATGATATTAATATGTTATTTACAATTTTTCATTCAATATAATAAATTAGTATACATTTCTCATAATAACTTTACTGTTGATTACTGGCAATGTCATGGCTTTTCCTGTTGGAGGAGAACCTTGGAAGTTCTTAGAGCCTCGCCTCCCTAGGAAGTTTCAGCTCAGTGTATTTCTGGAATGTACGCCGTTATGAAGTTAAACTTAGCAGTTATTTACATATTAGTTATCTATAACCACAATCCTTATACATTTTATATATTATACATTTTATATCGTTGGATAATGTACAACACAAATCTTTCTTTCATTATTCTTATTTTTTGTGTTATTATATGGATCTATGTTGTCTTGTTCTGAGTTTGCTGAGGCATCCAAGTCAGTGGCTGTGTTGTTGAGCCCCGCGAAGTAGCTGTGCGGTCTTAGGGCATCTTTCCACGGTTCGCGCGGCTGCCCCCGTCGGGGGTTCGAGTGCTCCCTTGGGCATGGGCTTATCGTAAGTTAGTTTATGGAGATGTTGTGGACACGGTTCATGTCCCGTAATAAAGTGGACCATACCACGTGTCGGATCTACATATTTTAGGCTCATTCGTTCTAGGATGTTCGGGGAGAATTTGTGTACTCTGCGTCCTTTTTATGTTGCGTCTCGTTCAGTCTGCCAAGTATCATTTCGCCATTCATTAAGTTCTTTCTTAACAGTTATTTGTTTTCCTGTAATTTGCTGTACTTTTCCCTATCGTCCCTTTTTCATCCAGTATGTTGCAGCTCTGAAATGTACTGTAATGTCTACTGGGTACACGCCCAGGACGACGCATAATGCCTCTATAAATGTTGCCCCAAACGCCCATGACATTCTTAAAAGGATGCTTCTCCGTCCGCGTCGTACAGTGGTTTTATGTGATACGACGCAGAGACCATGGGCTCATGTGCTGGCTGCAAAGCTCAGAACGAACTCAAACAAGGCGATATGGTAGGTTCGTATCATATGTACTGGTAGTCTGAAATGTGCAGCGTTGAGTCTGGATAGTTTATGCGTCAGTTTCGTTACTTTGTCAGTCGCGAGTTTTGCGTGGTCTATGAAAGGAAGTTTCCCGTCAACATATACTCAGAGGTATCTTGTCGTACGTTTTCGTTGTATGGTGGTATTGTCAAGTCTGATTGTTTGGTTTCTTTGAAATGCTCCCTTTAGCAGTAGGTAGACAGTTTTGTTGGCTGCTATTTGTAGTTTGTTGTTGTAGCACCAGTTATTTACTTTTCGCAGTATCTGTGTTGCCTTTAGTTCTAGATTTGCTTTTGAGTTGACCGTTGTAATTACCACTACGTCATCTGCATACACAGTTACTCCTGTTACCCTGTGGTCCTCTTCAAGAGTGTTTAAAAGAGGTTCTATAGTGATGTCCCAGAATTATGGGACCAACATGTAGACCCCTGTGGGTCGCCTTTCGTAGTTATTTTGACGACCCTTTGATGGCCTGCACGCCGTCCTACAATAATATTGTTACAATAGTCAAGGACATTGTAATATAATGGTGTGGGATCTGCATTTCCCTAAATCTTGCAAATAGTGCGGGCCACCAGAAGTTACCAAAGGCATCGGGTATATCGACTAGGATCACAAGTACATATTTGTCTTGTCGCGTTTGTATTGTCTGCAGTGCATTGTTGATGGCGTCATCTATAGATTTTTGTGGTCTAAAACCGAACTGGTGGTAACTAAGGCCGAAGAGCTGTCTGTGCGACTGGAGTCTGTCGCACAGCAGTCTCCTGAAACTTAGCCAACGTGTTTATGAAGCAAATTGGTCTGCATATCTGCGGATCCGTCGGGTCTCTGTCTTCAGTCTTCTTGATGATTACTGCATCTGCCTCTTTCCATGTTGTGGGTATCTTGTATTGTTGTAAGGCATCATTCAGTAATTTAGTCAGAAATAGGACGATCTGCGGTGCTGCTTTCTGACACTTTCTGGGTGAATTCCGTCGGGCCCTGGGTCTTTTTTGGGTTTGAGTTTGTTAATTGCCAGGGCAACTTCCTCCTGAGCGAAAGGGATAATTACCTGGTCAGTAGCGTAGTTAATTTCAGTTAGTCGGCGGGGACTGATATGTTGTTGTTGGTCCTTAGTTTGGTCATCGTCCGAGAGAAGCTTTTGAAGAACGTATTCTGCAGAGCTCCTCCACCCTCGCGTAGTGGAGCCGTCTAGACATCTCAGTGCTGACAGTACAAGTGGTGTTTTGATTTTGTCAGTCTGCAGTTTGTAGGGTTCTCCCCACATATTATTTTCCAACTGAGTGCGCACAAAGCTTTCCCAGTGCTCCTGTTTTGTCTTGATACATTCGGTTCTATACCTGTCTTTAGCGTCGCGATAGATTTGGAGTCTAATTTCCCGTTCTCGTGCCGTTTTTCACGTTTCACAGTGTAATCTTTTGTCTCGTGAGTCTTCCGGGCACTGATCAACTTTGTGGAGCATGGCACTGCCTGTGTGCGTCTTTCGTTTGCTACTGGGCTTTTTGTAATACATGTCTCATGGTGTCAACTCTGAAATAAATATTCCTATCTGCGGTGTAGAGGCATGAGTTATTGATCTCCTCTCTCACAGTTTGCCAGGTTGCTTTTTGTAGCAGCAACTGTGGGTGCTGTGCTGTATGTGTGTTTGTGTCAGTAGGGGTTGCTGTGTGTGTGACTACTAGGTTGTGATCACTATTTATGACTCTGTCTCGAACATGCCAGGTTAGAATGTGTGTGACCGACTTTTCATTTGCGAGAGTAATGTCAATGCTACTGGTTTTACCTCAATTTCCACAGAAGGTCGGTGGCTGTCCTGCTTAGTTCAGCACGAGAAGGTTACATTCGTTTATTTTGTCGACAGCGTCCTGTCCTCTGGCTACCTCTCTGTCGGCATGCCAGAGAACCGAGTGTGCATTGATGTCGGTGTGTATCAATAAGCGTCTGCCTTGGGCGAAATGTTATCTCTCTTATTTTGTTTATGGAAGGTTCTATTCCCAGTGCCTACTGAGCGTACAAGGAAGATATTACCCAGTATTCCCTGCCTGATGAGATCTCTATTGTTACTGAGTGTTCCGTTTTTGGAAAGGTGGTAAGTCCCTATGGGACCAAACTGGTCAGGTCATCGGTCCCTAGGTTTACACACTACTTAATCTAATTTAAACTAACTTGTGCTAAGCACAACATACAGACCCATGCCCGAGGGAGGACTCGGCGGGAGGAGCCGTGCAAATCAGGACAAGGCCCCATAGACTGCGCAGCTACACCACGCGCCTGTGTTCCGTGTTCAGCAGTGTAATTTATGGTTGGTTCAAATGGCTCTGAGCACTGTGGGACTCAACATCTTAGGTCATCAGTCCCCTAGAATTTAGAACTACTTAAACCTAACTAGCCTAAGGACATCACACACATCCATGCCCGAGGCAGGATTCGAACCCGCGACCGTAGCAGTCCCGTGGTTCCAGACTGCAGCGCCTAGAACCGCACGACCACCGCGGCCGGCAGTGTAATTTATGTCACTGTTATCTGTGTGTTTGCCAACACGATTGATGCCTTTGCATCTGTGGAACCTGTGATTACAGTGTATTTTCCCATTGCTCGTGTATGGTTCCTGTAGGCAAATTACGTCAGACGCTTCGTCCTCTATTAGTTTAATTATCTCTGCCCCAATAAGGCACTTCTCATTCAGTTTAGTTGGATACGTTTCACGTTGTTGGTTGATATTTTATGTAGACGTAGCTCTGTTGTCCTGTCTCTTTAGGGTCATAGTAAACAAGCTCATGTGGCGTTGCAAAATCTTTGTAAATTCTTTTGCAGTCTATTCCGTCACATACTCTTGAGCGTGCATGTCCCAAGAGTTTGTTAAAGGTACGGTGGTCTGTCGGGCGATATTTTATCCCTTCTGGATATTTTATCCGTATTAACAGTCTTAGTGCCGTTTGAAGAATGTCTTTATTTTCTAGTCTGCTAAGAGATAAATTACTTTCAAATTACTTATATATTAATTCAATGTTTCCTGATGCGCTTTGTTTGCCGTCTTTATTACGAGATGTTTCGTTTCACGTTGCGTTTCCGTCTGTTGTATGTGTGTCTTCATACAGTTTTGTTTGAGTTGGGTATTTCTCCCTGCCTGTGAGTGTATTTCATGTGGGTGATATACTGTCTGCTTGTATTCCTGTAGTGGCTGTGTTTGCCTTTCATTCTTGAGTCAAGTTTGTTTTACTGTTTGGTGTTTTTAAGATATTGTTGTTTTCATTGATAGTATTTGTGTTTACTTTGATATTTGATGCACCTTGAGTGGTTCAAAATGGTTCTAATGGCTCTGAGCACTATGGGACTCAACATCTGAGGTGATAAGTCCCCTAGAACTTAGAACTACTTAAACCTAATTAACCTAAGGACATCACACAGATCCATGCCCGAGGCAGGATTCGAACCTGCGACTTCAGCAGTCGTGCGGTTCCGTACTGAAGCGCCTAGAACCACACGGCCACCGTGGCCGTCCTTGTGTGATGTGTTGGTCGTTTTTGTTTTCTGCCTTTAGTGTATTTGGCCTGCGTATGCTGCCTCCTTATATAAAACGTATTGGTTTTATCCTGTTTTTACATTTTGTCATATCATATTATTTTTTGTTTTCTGCATTTTCATTTGTATACCAGTGGTCTGTGTATTCGTTTGACTCATTTGATCTTTCTCGTTGTTATGCGGATGTGTCGCGTGTGTACTACCATGGCGTCGTATGTCTTTCTATGTGTGACTCGGATGCATATTACTTTTGTTTTGTGCCTCTATGATATTTAGATTGCTATCTATTACTTCATTTACACTGATATCATCTACTTCTTATTCCGTAGTTCTTAACACTGTTACGTATTGGAATGTTACCCACTGAAAGAGTTCATGTTTTATTTGCCTGGCTACTTAATAGCCCATGGCTCTTTGTGTGCATGTATCGTCAATGTAATCTGTGATGCGAAAATATTTTTCTTCTATGATGGTTCTCATAAGCGAAAGTGAGTCTTCAATGTGCTCAGAGTATATTGTTCGTGATAGCCCTAAGTGTTAACTCCAGGCTACTGCGCGTCTCCATGCACTTCTTTTGTGGAGGGTGACTTGCACTTCCTTCCACAGCTTGTCTCACTAATAACGGGGTGGGATACTGCTCCGCCCGATTCCTATTCTGTTATATTATTAAACATTTTATAGTTAGCCGTAGTCGGTTCCCTGTATTTGTCTCTCAGACATTTCCGAATGTCCTGGGCGACCTGGTCTCCCGGCTTTATTGTATTTTCTGTTGTGGTGTTTGCAAGGTATTCAGCCTACAGTGATGTCTTCTGTGCAGTCAGCCTTTTTGTGACCAGACTTTGCACATTTGCCGCACACTTGCTCTTTGTCACACCATTTTGTTAGGTGACCGTATCTCAAACAGTTAATGCATTTCTGAACTGCGACAAACTCTTTAATACTAAGTGATTCAAACTGGATATAGACTCTGTCCCTTTGTAATAATTGCAGGCGAACTTTTGGGCCTGGCTTCAGTTACGTTATTTACCCCTCGTTTTCCCCTTGGACCAGTTTTGAACTTAATTGTTAGCTCTTCTGCGGATTGTTCTTTCGACATGTGGTTGCTATCATTAACTGAGTACAGTTCCTCCAAGAAGACTCCTAAGTGCAAATGTTCGACACCAATGAGAGTTCTTTGGAGATCGATTTGCAGAGCTGGAGGCCACCAGGTTGCGTGAGTCGACAACCGCCTCGTGATGTAGTAGCTGCCACATGACGGTGGTAATACAAGTCGGGCACACGTTGCCCACCTGCTGCTGACGAGGCGCTGCTTCGCAGGCCTGACTATAGCGTGGCGCTTTGGCAGACGATCCTTTACTACTACCTAATAAACATGTTACTGTCAATAATGTTTTCTGGGCTCTCCCGAACGTAACTATGTCCTTACCATCGCATTGCACCCAGCTCTCTCCTGACGTCTGTAGAAGTTTGGTACAGACTTTTATACAATATTTGACAATGCTGACTCGAAGACGCACTGATATTCTGGAGGTAACAGGGACAAACAGAGAACGAGAGGTTATTGAAAACTTCTATAGAAACCAGTCTGTAGTGGGAGGACATGAAGGGTAGCAGTAGTTGAGAAGGGGGTGAGAGATTGTTGTTGTTTCTTCCCAGTGTTATAGAATCTGTGCATTGAGCAACCAGTAAAAGACTCCAAGTAGAAATACTGAAAGGAGAATATAGTTCAGAGGAAATGAATAAAGAACATACGGTTTGCCAATGACACTTTAATTCCGTCAGTAAGGGCAAAAGACTTCGAAGAGCAGTTGTATGGACTGCACTGTCACGAAAAGAAGTTATAAGATAAGAAGCAACGAACGTGGAGTAAGGATAATCGCTTGTACTCTGATTAAACCAGCAGTTCCTGAGGGAATAAGATCAGAAAATGCGACACTAAAATTAGTAAATGTGTCTTGTTATTTACGCAGCTAAATGAATAAAGATTGCTGATGTAGAGACGACAGGAAAAGCATGGTCCAGTGACAGTAAAGAATTTTTAAGATGGGGACGCTACAGTAGTTTCCAGCCAATACAAATTTATGTGTTAAAGAGTCCTTTCGGAAAGTCTTTTCGGACGGTATTTGTCTGGAGTGTAACCCTGAACATAGCAGGAATGTGGACTATAAACTGTTCAGACGAGAGAAAAGTAGAACCTATTGAATTCTGGTTCTTTAGAAAAATGCTAGAGATTAGAAGGTTAGATCAGATAGTGAGGAGGCATGAATCAATTTGGGAAGAAAAGAAACTTATGTCAAAACTTGACTAAAAGTAATGATTGTTTGACAGGGTATGTCCTGAGGCATCAAGATGTAGTGGAATAGATAAGGCTATAGCCAAGGACAAAATGCTGTAGTCCAACCATGGACTACCATTGGCTGTCACCAGTCGATGCACGTGGCAGCTCTGCAGAAGTAACTCCTCCCTTGTTGCCGGACATCCGCGTGTCATTAACCTTGGACATCAGGAGATTTAACACAGTGCCACATGGCAGCAGATGGACGTGGTAAGTGACTCCATTCCATATATTTCCGTGATGATATAGAAACACAGTCACTTCAAAAAACGTTCAAACGTATGTGAAATCTTATGGGACTTAGCTGCTAAGGTCATCAGTCCCTAAGCTTATACACTACTTAACCTAAATTATCCTAAGGACAAACACACACACCCATGCCCGAGGGAGGACTCGAACCTCCACCGGGACCAGCCGCACAGTCCACAACTGCAGCGCCTAGACCGCTCAGCTAATCCCGCGCGGCACAGTCACTTCAACGGTCAGCGTCGAGCAGCTGCACTGAAACTACACCTCAGCCGAGAACGTCATGATCTGCTAATTGATTGAAGCACACCACCTGCTGTGAGTCAGTTGTCATAAACAGTTCTACGGACGCAGACTTGCCTTTTGCGCCGTAACTACGTTACCGCCACTACCGCAGCAGCTGGGCTCCGAACAACTGCCTGACGGCCCGTGTCCTGGCAGTTAACATTCTGGTCCCACATCTAAAGGATAACTCGCCGTCTTTCCTACCGCCGTAGTCGGCTGACCGCCCACCGCTCTTCTCCAGCCGTCAGTCCAGAACTACGCTCTGAGCTGCACCGCCACCCGCCACATGAGACGCTGCTGAATTCTCCATGCTGCAGCGTGCCCGTGACCACTGATTAAGCTGTCGGCACACGGACCGTGCATCCGAACGTTGAGCGTTGAGCGTGCCCAGTTTCTGACGTCATAGCGTGGAATAGCACGTTCGGGAGTCAGAACAATATCTTGCATGTCATATATTCTGAGCGTGCGTCTGAGCGTTGACCAATGAGATGGCACAACGCCACCTACGTCACACGCACGCTATCTCCCTTCAGTACAGAGTTGTGAGGCACCATACTGGCATTCATTTCAAACCTCATAAATTAAGTCCCATAGTGCACAGAGCCATTTGAACATGCCAGCGGCGATCATAAGCATAATATACGGTCAAGGAGAACTTTGGATCACTGTCACTACCAGCCACAACTCATCCGTAAAGATATAGTCATCACACCACTCTTTCCGCTCCACGGTTGCGATGCCGATACGACGTTAATATACTGGGCCCGATTCAGCAAGACCACAGTTGGGATGACAAAGTGAAACACCTCGTCACCAGCACCGAAGAAGTAAGACAGTTAGCTCGCATAAGGAATCTGGGCGCCGCAGAGAAGGACCGAGAGCACTCTAAGGCAACGACAAGCCAGTGATATACTGCCACGGAGGCTTGGTATGGATTTTGAAGTCTGTGTGGAAAAAGGAACTATCAGAAAAGATTCTAAATGGCTAGGTTGGGCCTTATCGTATTCTTCGTTGCTTGTCAGACCATACGTACGAAGTTGACGATTGTGACACTTCATTAAGAAGAGAAAGGCGAAGAACGCCGTTCATGTGTTCTGTATGACGACCCACTACATTCCTGAGGCACAGTTCGAGGTGACCTGGATCGAGAGCGCTGCAGACTGCTCCAATGAAAACTTCCGAAACAGCGGGTCGCTATTTCTCTCGGAGAGGAAATGGTGTCGGCGGCTGTGCTACATGCATTGTAGCATAGCGGATACCGTCCCTGACTAGAGTACTGCGGGTTTCCAGTTCAAACACGATCACGAGCGACTCTTGTTTAGCATGCATAATTTATTGGAGGTTCTAGACATTTCTCACCTATAACGTTCGTTTATGGTAGGAAGTTCGATGTTTCTTATAAATAGCAGTAGTTTCTGTCCAGGATTTAATTCCTTTTCTAACTGTGAATGGTTATTCCTAATAAACAAGCTCTAAGCATTACGTGTTGTCCTTCACTGACGACCCACCTTCAAATTTGGACTTGATTGTGATTACGACTTGACATAATTATTATGATTATTATTATTATTGGCCTTGTCAACTTTAATTCTCTTCATAGCGGCATCTCAGATGTTTGCGTAACAGCAAGTACGTGAAGAAGAGTTTGAATAGTTTTTGATGTGCATACTTCGTGGTCGGAAGTAAGAGAGAGCCAGGAGGGCCCTTTCCGATGGTGCTAAATATAACACTGGCTGAGCACTGTTGGCATGCGGGGTACTCTCAGCCCTTACGAGGCCGATTGAAGAGCTACTTAGTTGAGAAGTTGTGGCTCCTGTCACGAAGACTGACAACAGCCAGTAGAGCGGTGTGCTGCTCACATTTTCCTCAATATCTTCATCCAGTAACGAGTATGGCTGAGGAAGACACGGGGGTCGGGCGGTTCTGTTGGGACACTTCAAGGCCTGTTCGGACGAAGTTTGTAAATATAACATGAAATAAATGAATCTCTAATACTTTCCCATTTCAAGCCTATTATTGTCGCTCACGTCAACAGTCACACAAGAGGCCTGATATTCCCTTAAAATATTCTTTCCTCCTATTTTCGAGTATTGTACAGTCTCTGTTCCTGAATTAATATCCACACCCTTCTGTTACTTCAGTGCATCACATTACATGTTGTCCTCTAATTTCATAGCTTTAGGATTGTATGAAAGTAACGTTCTGCTGAAAATGTCTATAGCTATATTTTCCTTAAATTAATAATGATACTAATGTTCTTGCTTCCTAAACCCATTTATATTTACATTTAAAATCGTTGCTTGCTTGTTCCTTAGCGTTCCTCAGTGCAGGCTAAGCAAGCCTTTGGAATATGAGGCACGTTCCGCACTTTCTGAACTAAGGACCACATCTTCGCACACCCAAAATTGACCTAGACCTCATGGCTGCTCCGCAGTGGTAAAATGCGAATGCCCCATCGTCAACGAATTCAGTGGTATTGCGACTGACGTCAACACAACTGGTACAGCTTTCTTCATTGTCTTCCATTAAGACAGCTGTCAGTAATACGCATCGTTCTTCATTCTTAGTTTCACGACCCACTAGCCACCAACAGACTTTTCCATGCTGCACTGTTCATAACGTGCTTGTACATGGATCGATCACTCTTCAAGTTCCACATAACTTTCTAATCCACCGCCCATTAGAAGGCATTTGCAGTATCCGACAGGGATACGAATATGAGCATCCTTTCTTAGGCTTCCTGTATGTTAAGATGCTAAGCACTCTACGCTGTCAAACAATCTGAGGTGTTAGTGACGTTTCATGATGTGTGCTTCACTAAGGGCGTTCTCAGTTCGTTTAATCGATGCCGCATTTGTTTCAAGTTCTCGATATACACTGCAGGAAAAAAAAAGTCCTCCTGGAAAGAAGATGTCGATTTTGCCCCTAAGACGACATATGCTACCTGGACGATAGTAAATGCACTGATAATGGTTTCATTGTCGTCCGCCATCAGATAGCGTAGTGGCATGACTACCACCTACCAAAGGGCGATCTATGTTTAATCTTTAATAGGAAATAGTGTGGTGCAAACGTGTGAAGCAAGTAGGTAACCATGCCACGGAGATGCACTCGTGCTTCCTGAGGCCAACTGAGCGAATTTAAAAGGGGTGAAATTGTAGCCTTCCGAGTAGAGGGATTGTCCTTTCTGAGAACCGCCACACAAGTTGGACGTGCTGCGTCGGTCATGCAACTGCGCTGGTATCAGTGGTCACACGAAAAATTCTCACGCCTATAGACGAGGTTCTGGACATCCATGCAGCACAGACGCCCGTCAGGATTATCGTATTCTAAAGGCAGCAGTGGCAGATCGTACAGCTACCACAGCACAGATAAGACGGCTTGTGAGCCCAGACATATCAGCACCAACTGTTGCGAACCGGTTATTAGCAGTGGGACCACGGGCACGCACACATCTAGCAGTTTTCTATTCACGCCACAGCATCGACGTGCACGGCTCGACTTGCGCTGTTACACGATCACTTGGAAGATGGAATGACGCGGCGTGGGCTTCAGCAATGAAATCAGAATCTGCCTGCGCGCAAAGGATGGTCGTTTGTGCTTACGCCGTAGACCTGGTGAGCATTGTGTCGTAGAGTGCATTCGTTCAAGACATACAGGTCCAACTCCAATCCTTATGGCCTGGGATGGGATAAGCTACAGCTCTAGTTCGCCTTTCATGTTTTTGGAGGGGACGCTAACCAGCGTTCGGTAAGGGCAGAAAGTTGTTAGACCCGTTTCTTGATGTAACGGAAAGGTGAAGTGTTGTTCGACAAAGATAATGTTCTCCCATACACTGCCCGTGAAACACAGCGTGCTCTACAAACGTGCAGCTACTCCCCTGGCCAGCACGATCTTTGGACTTGTCTCCAATCGAACACTTGTGGTATATGGTGGGACAAGAAGTAACTTGTGCGATTCGTCAACGAACAATTCTCAAAGAGCTGCGTAAACAGGACGAGCAGGCGTTGTATAACGTATCCCAGAACAGTATTCGCCATCTGTGTGATCGAGTGATGCCAGAGTCATTGCTTGTACTGCCGCCCGTGGAGGCTGCACCACGTACTAATATGGGTGTTTCAGCATGGGTAGATACATGGTACCTTACAACCGCTTGTGATATTTGTCTGTAAACGTAATCATTTGATGTACTCTATATGCACTGTTGTAACAATAAATCTCGAGTGAACTGGAAACCTCTAAAAGGGTGTACTATTCTTTTTCCGAGAGTATAACTGTGACATTAGTTATTTTTACCTAAACTCGACTGGACCTTATTTTTCTCGCTGCTATCTCTGATGGTGCTCCATTAAGTACTGTAGTGATGCAGACGCTCAAGTTTGTTAGGTTCCCTAGTTCTGCATAGCATGGACGCATTCTTGAATGGTCTCTTCACTTCGCTGAAACGTTCCGACATTTGTCTCATGTCTTTCTGGAACTTCATCTTGTCTTAGTCGAAAGTGTGCTTTCGGACTTTATCATACTTCCTTACGAAACCTCCTTATTAAAACCATTTGCATCCATTGCATATTACTGCCTCTACTTAATTAACTCATTTGTAGGTCTTACAGATTTTCCTCGAGACAGCTATTGACATCCTGTTCTTCAATTCACTGACGCTTCTGATATTCAGAGGTTTAGTTCTGTAAGTCATTTTGTTTTCTGATGTTGTGATGCTGTCGGTAATACCTCCATGAGTTCCCCGTACGAAATTTTTGTGCTTCGAGCTTCTCTTTCTCAACATTAGATTTTTAACCAATATTATTAATTCTTGTTAACTTAGGATCATCCTAATTTTCTTCATTTCGTCAGTTCATGGTTTCCTTCACGTAGACGAGTCGATTCCAGATTTCTTGATGTCGTCTGGCCCTAAACATTTAAGTCCTGTTAATATTTCCTCCTTTTTCTGTCCTGTGTGAAATCCAACACTGTATTAATGAAACTGTTACTGGAACACATGGCGCTGTGCATTTCTTACCTTAATCATGGCATTTTGCATCAACGTCTAAAACCTCTGCGTGTACTGGTAAACCACCGGAGAAGCACATGATGTGTTCTTATAAACACTCCATAATTTCGTCGACTCTTAATTTTAAGAATTTAAAAATTTGAATTTGCTTTGATCATTTCCAATTTCCAAACAACAACTTGAATCATAATTTAGTTATGTAAAGAAACCTCTAAAATCATAGCTCCGGAAGGAATTGGCAACAAACTGTTCTTGGTTTATCGGTAATCAGAATGATAAGCCTAATTACGTACTCAGCAGCCCATATTCTCCCGTTCATCTCAAATTTCCATACTTGAAATTCCTTAAGAAACTGAATAATGGTTCAAATGGCTCTGAGCACTATAGGACTTAACATCTGAGGTCATCAGTCCCCTAGAACTTAGAACTACTTAAACGTAACTAACCTAAGGACATCACACACATCCAAGCCCGTGGCAGGATTCGAATCTGCAACCGTAGCGGTCGCGCGGTTCCAGACTGTAGCAGCTAGAACCGCTCGGCCACTCCGGCCGACATAAACTGAATAAAAACTATTTATTTCTGCATCATTACAGATAACAGTAGACTATATATCTGAATCAAATACGCAACAAATATTTTCAAAAAAATTAGTAAGCCACTGCTAGAAATCGGTTGCGCAATTTTGATAAAGTAGTATTTTATATGAATTCTTGAGGCTGCCAAATAGTTGTTTATTACTTATGGAGTACGTGAAGCGACAAGTCTATATATTTTATGGGACAAAGTTTGTAATGAAAAATATTCGATAATTCTAATCAGCATCCTCCAGCTTTTACCGAAGAATGCAAAGCGCAAACCCAACCTTAAAGAGGCTATTTTTGAAAGATGAGTAAATAAATTATTATGCAGTTAAACTTCCCCACGGCAATTTACGCCTTTACAAATTGCAAAATGGCAAGAAATATTACGTGCGCTGATTAAGCTTTCAGGGATGCCAGCTGGGGGCGCTAAATGAGAAGCAACTGCAATCTAAAGCGGCGCCCTCATCGCCAAGTTTAGGACGTGGCGGCGGCGACCCACTCATCTCGGAGCACAGCGTCGGCTCGCAAATTTACAACGGCGCCCATCCCGCTGTCACCCGCGGAAGCCAGTACCGGTGAAATTCTCTGGCCTAAACTCTGTAATCTGTTATACCTTCTAACACTTACGTTCTAAGAGAAAACTTTTCTACCTTAAACCTCTGTATATCAGTGGTTCCTACCTGAAACCACCATTTTATTAATTTGGCTTTGAAGTACCAGTGCTTTTCGCAAGCAGCCACAGATTCTGTTGCAAGACAGAGACATCTGCTAGAACACTGAAGCACATCTACGAATGTAATGTATTGTAGCGTTCAGAGCAACAGTCAGCGAGCTGACAGTTCTACGAGTTATGGGAGACGGTAATATGTGGTTTTCATAGTGATTATACTGAGAAAATAATTGAGAGTGAAAGTAAGTATATATAAAGTTACTGTAAGGTAAATTTGAGTCTGAGAGTCTGAACTAGTGCTTTTATGAGTGGTTTAGAAACGAAACCAGTGGGACAGTATACTGTTGGTATAAACTTTTTAAATTTTTGGCTCATTTTTGTGTGATATTTAGGACTATCATTCCTTTCAGCTATTATGAATTCATAGAAATTTTGACATGTGGGCTTGTGTGTAGCAAAAATGCGAGATTTCCTTAAAATAAATCTCATGAAATGTTGGGTGGTTGAAACATGTATGCTCCAGCAGTTCCAAAGCGTAACCACTTCTTTAAAACAAATGATTGTTTACTTTTCGCTAATGTCTTCTTGTAATCGTTGCTTACTATGACAGCAAATTTTAGTTTTGTGAAAAAATCAAAACAGCAGTCCAAAGTGAAGACACCTCCTTAAAACAATTCATTGTTTGCTTTTTGCCAATTTATTCTTGTATTCGTAGTTGAATATGATGATAAAAGTAATTTTATTTTAAACTTTAAAATTAAATATTGGTTGATATTATTCTGACTCAAAGCGATAAGCATCAGTGCCGTAGTTAACCACTGATACAGCGTATCTAATTCATTTCTGGACTGTTTTCCAGTGGATCACAGTTGTATGCAGATACCACATGTTTCACTCATTTAAATCAATTTCAGAGTGACTTCGTGGAAGTGGTTCACATTTTATCTTATTTCAAAATACTTTCAGTGTTTGAAAGTACACTTGTGATATTAATTTTTATTTGAGAAATATGAATTTTTGCAGAATCGTAGTGGATCCGTTGTGTCATTACAGAACCGATCTCCTATGATTTCTTGTAACTGCGTACTCTGTGGCTGCAACATAGTGAAAAATGTATGACTAGTTTAGTATTTCGAACACAAGAAATTTAAAAAGAACACTCTTGTGGAAAGCGAATTAAAATGAAGCGCTTCCTCCAGGATATTAGAAAAAATACTAAACTACATTCCACCCATTCCTGTGAAAATATAATGACACGCCCTAAAGAAACAACATATTCTCCGATATGTGTCGCCTCCAAAAAGCGACTGAGATCATCAAAGGGGACGGTCCGCTTAAATTAGATCTGTCACATTCCGTATGTAATTTAGTCGTCGTTGTATTCTATTTGCGTTGAACATAGTTTTAAAGGTCATTTGTCCCTGTAGGTTAAGCGGATTAAGATAAAATTCACCATCTACTCTCGAACATTCATTCAACTGACAAATTTGTGTTATTTCAGGACTATGTTCTTTTATATCAGTAATGACTCCATTTAATGGTATTTTATTATGATTGATGTGAACTTAGAAGAGCTGTGGATGTGATTTTCCTTATTGGCTTCATTGTGTTTTTGGGATTTTAAACATGAACTATGTACAATCTATTTTTCGTCGTTATCATTTTCACACTATGAAACATCAGAATTTCTTAAACTCTCAGAATGCAATATAATGTCCTAGATATTTTCCCTGTTGCAAATGAAGATATTAATAAATTAAATTATGAGTTCAATTTAAATTTTAAAAGTCGATCTGGCGGAGATAGTCCTTTAACTGCTTAAAAATGCTTGCAACAGGGACCGAGGGGCATTCTGTCCCCATATACAACAAAGAGGCAATGACTGTCATGTGTTATTTACACGTATGAGGCAGCAGTGTCGTTATATTGGAGGCTTTCTTGTCCTGTTGCCTGGATCCTTGCAGACAGTAACAGTGATATGAATGAAATTTTAACTATACAAGTAGCGACATATTTCATTAAAAATGGTCACGAAGCACAAAAGAAAAGATTAATTTTTTAATTGTTTATAGACATCTTACTGCAGTTCTGATTCATTTGCAATTTAGTGTGGTAAATCGCATAATATAGAGTCCCATGCTGGACACTAAAATGTCAGAATATGGAAATTTTAGGAGGAATAAAGGGAAAGGTGCAAGTTCAGGGAAAGAGTTTTCCAGGCTCAGAAATCTAGCTGGCAACTAGTCCCCTATACGAGTATTGAGCTTATCATAGCAGTGTCTCTCTATTGGAAAGCAGTAGTCCTCTGTCCATATCCGCTTTATCCGCTGTTACCGGGATGGTTCCTGCGAAAGGGCACGGCCGACTTCCTTCCCCGTCCTTCCTTAAACCGATGAGGCCAATGACCTTGCTGTCTGGTCTGTTGTTATTTACACGTCAAGTTCCGTAGGACCAAACTGAGGAGCAAATCTCCAAGGTCATGGAACGTGTCAGTACATGCAACATAAAAGTAATAACAGATAAAAATAAATGTTCATGAACCTGAAAAAAAGTCAGTCCATAAGTTTAAGTAAACGCTTCAGCAATACAATAAGAATCAGCTTAATTTTTCAAGGAAATCCTCGACAGAATAGAAGGAGTGACCCATGAGGAAACTCTTCAGTTTCGATTTGAATGCGCGTGGATTACTGCTAAGATTTTTTAATTCGAGTGGCAACTTATTGAAAATGGATGCAGCAGTATACTGCCCACATTTTTGCATAAGAGTTAAGGAAGTCCGCTCCAAATACAGGTTTATTTCTGCCGAGTATTAACCGAGTGAAAGCTGCTTATATCTTGGGTATAAACTAATATTGGTAACAAGAAACGACAATAAGGAATATACATATTGAGAGGCCAATGTCAAAATACCCAGAATCGTGAATAGAGGTCGACAAGAGGTTCGTGAACTCACACCACTTATTGCCCGAGCCGTCCATTTCTGAGCCAAAAATATCCTTCCAGAATGGGAAGATTTACCCCAAAATATAATACTATACGACATAAGTGAATGAAAATAAGCAAAGTAGACTAATTTACGTGTCGAAGTATCACTCACTTTTGATACCGTTCCAATAGTAAAAATGGCAGTATTAAGTCTTTGAACAAGATCCTGAATGTGGGCTTTCCACGACAGCTTACTATCTATCTGAACACCTAGAAATTTGAACTGTTCAGGTTCACTAATCATATGCCCGTTCTGTGAGATTAAAACGTCAGGTTTTGTTGAATTGTGTGTTAGAAACTGTAAAAACCGAGTCTTACTGTGATTTAACGTTAGTTTATTTTCTACAAGCCATGAACTAAGGTCGTGTACTGCACTGTTTGAAACCGAGTCAATGTTGCACACAACATCCTTTACTACCAAGCTAGTGTCATCAGCAAACATAAATATTTTAGAGTTACTCATAATACTACAGGGCATATCATTTATATAAATAACAAACAGGAGCGGCCCCAACACTGATCCCTGGGGCACCCCCACTTGACAGTACCCCACTAAGATCCCACATCACAGCCGTTATCAACATTTTGAATAACGACCTTTTGCTGCCTGTTGCTAAAGTAAGAGGTGAACCAGTTGTGAGCTACTCCTCATATTTCGTAATGGTCCAACTTCTGGAGCGCCGCGCGGGATTAGCCGAGCGCTCTGAGGCGTTGCAGTCATGGACTGTGCGGCTGGTCCCGGCGGAAGTTCGAGTCCTCCCTCGGGCATGGGTGTGTGTGTTTGTCCTTAGGATAATTTAGGTTAAGTAGTGTGTAAGCTTAGGGACTGCTGACCTTAGCAGTTAAGTCCCATAAGATTTCACACACATTTGAACTTCTGGAGCAATATTTTGTGATCAACACAGTTAAATCAAAAATACGCCAAGCGTTCGAATATTTTTGTTTAGCCCATCCAGTACCTCACAGAGAAAAGAGAATAGAGCGTTTCAGATGTTAAACGACTTCTAAAGCCGAACTGTACATTTGATAGCAAATCGTGTGATATAAAATGATGAATTAACCTTACATACACAGCCTTTTCGATAACTTTTGCAAACACTGATGGCATAGAAATAGGTCTAAAATTATCTACATTATCCCTTTCTCCCTTTTTATAAAGCGGCTTTACTACTGAGTACTTTAATCGCTCAGGAAACTGACCATTCCTAAAAGAAAAATTACAAATATGGCTAAATACAGGGCTAACATGTGCAGCACAGTACTTTAATATTCTACTAGACACTCCATCATAACCATGAGAGTCCTTAGTCTTCAGTGATTTAATTATTGACTCAATCTCCCTCTTGTCTGTATCACAGAGAAGTATTTCAGATATCAATCTCGGACAGGCATTTGCTAAGAAATTTGTATGATTTCCTGTAGAAACTAAATTTTTATTTAATTCACCAGCAATGCTCAGAAAATGATTGTTAAATACTGTACATATATCTCATTTATCAGTAACAGAAATATTATTACTGCAAACTGACTTTATATCGTCGACCTTGTGCTGCTGACCAGACACTTCCTTCACAACTGACCATATGGCTTTAATTTTATCCTGTGAATTAGCTATTCTATTTGCGTACCACATACTCTTTGGCTTACTAATAACATTTTTAAGCACCTTACAATACTGTTTGTAATGGGCTACTGTAGCTTGATTGTGACTACTTCTAACATTTGGATATAATTCCCGCTTTGTTCTACATGATATCCTTATCCCACTAGTCAGCCACCCGGGCTGTCCATTACTGCTAGTACCCCGTTTATAATGTTCTAATGGAAAGCAACTCTCAAAGAGCATGAGAAATGTGTTATGGAATTCATTGTATTTATCATCTATATTATCGACACTATAAACATCTTGCCACTCTTGATCCTTGACAAGTTTTAAAAACTCTCTATTCCTATTGGATTAACTTTCCTACATAGTTTGTAATAGTACTTAGCGGTCACTTACAGGTGTGCAAACCTGGTGCGCTCCAGTCACAAGCTGTCTGTTATACTTTGGCATTCTCAACGTTATATTTACATACAGTGTGTTTCACAAATCGTTGCATAGGCTTCTAGTGGTATTAGGGTGGACTTAGTAGGTAAAGTTTAGATAAGGAACCTAAGTTCAGAAATGTGCGTTTGCATATAAAATAAGTTTGAAGACAGGATCACTTCCAAATCCACCGCTTCACGATATGCACACAAACTGAGGAGAGGACGCCATCTGAAGTCCCTATTGCAGTTGTGATATATAATACCATTTTCGTCGGAATACAGCTGCGGTTGAGAGATACTGGTACTTTCGCAACTAGGTCAGTTGACTGTGATGCTCCTCAGACGTACCGCACTCTCGACTTGAAGAAGACGTAGAAGAGAAGTCGACGACGAGTACTCGAAACATCGCCCATGCCATGGGCTCCTGTAGAGTACACAGGTCAGCACCCATTATCTTCGATGTGCGAAATTTTAAAGCGATCGGATCTTCAAACTCATTTTACATCCACATGGTTTATTTTTGACATGGATTCTTTATCAAACTTAATGTAGTAAACACACTCTACAGCCCCTAGAAGCCTGTAATAAAATAGTGAAAGATCCCTGTATTCGTCAGGTAACATGATAGAACTGCCCAAATTATCTCTGTATGATTTTTCAGCCAATATGTCTATTACATCTGTAGTTTTCAATATGATAACAGGTGCACTCGTTCTAAACAGGTGCACTCGTTCTACACAGATTGAAGAGGTACACTTTTCATGCACATAATACACATATAGTCTAGCTGTTGTGGAATTGTATTAGCATAACCCCACGATATTTTCGTAGAAGGACTGGGAAGGAAGATTAACGTTCAACAATCCAGTGACATTGAATTCAATAGAGACGTAGCATTAACTCGGGAATACTTTTGAGAAAACTATCGGCAAAGACCTTTTTAAATAATCCATCCTCTGGTGACTTTTACCAACTTCCGAATATCTCAGTCAAGATCGCTGGATTGGAAATTTCAACTCTTCCAGAAAGTAACTGTTTTTCAGTTTATAATTTAAAGGAGAAGTTGGAGTTTGTGTAGAACTTATCATAAAGGCTCCCAGTGGTAAGATCGTGAGTGCATGTATGGACACAATAAAAGTCTTTCAACAGCTACTATTAAGCGATGTATAACGGCAGACTCCTATAACGACTGAGTACTTTCCCACAAATGTGAAAGACCTGTCTGAAATCTGCTGACATGTGGTTGTCACTTCGATAAATATGTTTTGGTTTAATTTCTCCATGGATTCTTTAATGTAATGTATTTTATTTATGTCTACTATGGTCAAATGTAAGACCAAGGCAGAATTACTTCATCCGTTCTCGAAACTCAGATAGCACGGTTTCAATAAATATTGTCCTGACAACAGGATTTAGGACGCAATGAAATATCCAAAATATGCAACTTTATATTTTTCAAATTACCCATTTGATTTTCTGTTTCCTAGTAAAGGCCACCTCCGATCTATTCGAGTAGCAACCCGAAACCATTACTCGCACACGAACATTGAACACGACTTCGAACAACCACATTGACCACTAAGTATTTCGTAATGACAGCGGAAGTACAACTTTTATGACTTGACCGAGGATTTTCTTTAAAATATTTTATGCTCCAGATCTCTGATATGCGTATAACTGGTTTTCGTCTCTTGTGGCGTGCTTCATAATGGCTGCCCATTCAGTTCGAGTGTTCTGCAGTATTCATCAGCGAATATAATCCAGTTTTTTATTCACTGCGGATTTTGATTTGTAGCTGTAATTGGGAGACGTTCTGCCGTAATAACGCCACCTAACACTCGTTAATTACGGAATATCAAATATTTTTCAAAAAATTCACTGTTCACAACAAGGCGCAAATGTACGTTGTCTATACCGTAATAAATGCGAAGATTCAGTACTTCACCACCTAGCAGTGCCAATCATTATGTTACTTATTGTGGTCCACATGCGCAGAATTTAAAAAAGTCACTGCTGATGGCTTATTTCATTTTACTGCTGCGATGAGAAATGCGACCTGAGATTGCTATCAGAAGAACGGCAGTTGTTTTGTCATCGACGTAAGTGTTGCTTGCGACTCGGTAACAATCTCACAGAAAATACTCCCCCTCCAAATGTAATAACATTACGAGCTACACACACTTTGGTATACTAATCTCCATATTATAATAAGTTAAATTAAATTTTCTCATAATTAAATACGGCAAATATATTGTGTTAATGGGAAAAAATTCTTCAACATTTGTAGTATAGTAATAAAATTCAGACTCACTTTGCCTAACAGCAAATTCTGAACGAAGACCCATGAGAAGAAGGTATCAGCCTTCTGACACTAATCTACCTTTTACTTACTCCGCATGTCTACCTGTCTTTCTATGGAGACAACCGACGTATGTGAAGGTAACGTCTCTCAGTTAGCTTAAGAGATTCAGGACCAACGTGTAGCAACTCTGATGCCACGTCTACTCTAAGTGGAAGACCACGCGGTAACTTCGAACCATTAAATTTACCATTTGTTGGTTGTGATCGAGAAATGGGATTATTTGGGGCTTTATATAGTTGAAAGAATTCGGTGTAAGAAAGAAATTTTCTGTTACAAGAACAAAATATATATAAAAAAACGAAAAATTCAGAATAAGAAACTGACGGGCTTGCAAGAGCCCGTCGTGGTTCCAAATCTCTGTTATTATTTCACAGTGTACGCACAAGTCCATAGAAAGCGTTGAAGGTGACGTGCAGTATAAAAAATGATCACGCCTTCGCATTAGAGACTGCTCAAGTCTGTTAACACTTTCCTGGATTACCTTAATGAATCGTAGCGTAGAATTTCCTCCCACCTGTTTTCTGTGAATCAATAGGTGTTGTCCGTGGAAGCAGTTCCTTTACCGCACTGAGTTCTTTAGAAGATTCAAGCAGGCGAACTGCGATTATCAGTGGAAGTGCTGATAGCTGTTCTACTTGAAAAAAGGCCTGGCATGCCATTACTGTGGGATTTATTAGCGAACACCGCAAAACAATTTACGATGCAGGAGTTGAAAAAAATTACCGTCAAAAATTATGAAACAATGGCATGGTTAACCCTCAAACACGATTCATCCCAGATATTACATTAACCCTACCTGGGATAATAGAGTACTCCTTATGAAAGACTCAATAAATAAGAATTCAGAAGTTAAGCATTTTATTTTTCCACACCACAGCTGAACTAACTGTATGGTGAAGGAAGCTGTAGTTTTGTTTATTGTCCTTCATTTGCATATTTTGGACGTTTTCACTTGATATTATGCAAATGTGTACTTTTTGCGTGTGTTGCAGCAAGTTTTACTCTTACGTTCCTTGCTACAGGTAAACAAGGCACGTCTACCTGAAACAGTGTTCCTTTCGATAGAAGATCGCTTCTGTACTGGTATGCCTAGAATCCGTGCGATTGTTTCTTTGAGATTACTAGACAGACTTGGGATCCTCAAGCCTGCATCAAGTTGTGGCGTTATGAGATCAAAAGCTAACTTCTTTACACATTTTCGCCGATTTTACATTTAATCTTTAGATTTTATCACAACTCAAGAGAAATATCATAGAGAGGATCACAGAGGCATTCAACAAACCACAGAATATGCGTAGAGGCCATCTGTGAGTCCTCCCGGACACCGAATAGGTATGGGATAATTTACCGAAATAAGGAACGCTACAATTCGAGGCATTGTGAAATTCTATGGTTTCGCGAATTCTGACCATTCCACTTTCCTCCTTTACGTCGTAGACAACGCAGTTACGATATTTTTCTTTGTCTAGGGAGGGCAGTAGGCTAGGAGAGTCATTTCTTCACTGAAAGCGACCATTGCACCTTTCCATTTGCGGCCACGAACTTCTTTAAGAATGGGAGGATATTATGGATTCTTTGTTTTCATTATTCCCACCATTGAGCAATTTATTTGCCAATGGCATAGAAGTGAACCACTTATAAAATATTTAATTCCTGTTAGTGTCGTAAATAGGATTGGTCACCTCCATAGAACGACACTGAACAACAGGAATTCCCTTAGGAGTTGAAACCTTACCGCTGTAAACTTCTGAATTTAACATATAAAATGTCCTTGCCTCGCCATATCGTTAAAATCTTAATCCGATGCTTATCAAGTTTGATGGGATGAACATCTTACAAATACAGCTCCCCCAGAAACAATGTAAATGCTCATCAACCGTGAAATACTAAGATAGCACATAGAATTCCTGGCTGATTTTGATTATATATTCAGAAATCTGTCTTTCTGCAGAGAGTTAGTAATTCTTTCGACGTTCACTCCTAGTTTCGTCATCATCAAAGCTGAGCTGTTACTCAGGAATTCAAATCTTTCCTGTGATATTGTACAACAGAAATAAAGTACATCTGTAAAGTATCACCCAAGAACAGCGGGGAACCTCCACCTTGATGCACTCCCTGGACAGTGTGTCTAAGACGTTCAGTCTGACCAGGTTGCCTCCAAACACGTCTCCGACGATTGTCTGGTTGAAGGCATATGTGACACTCATCGGTGAAGAGAACGTGATGCCAGTCCTGAGCGGTCCATTCGGCATGTTGATGGGCGCATCTGTACCACGCTGCATGGTGTCGTGATTGCAAAGATGGACCTCGTCATGGACGTCGGGACTGAAGTTGCGCATCATGAAGCATATTGCGTACGACGTCCTGGGGCTGCATGAAAAGCATTATTCAACACGGTGGCGTTGCTGTCAGGGTTCCTCTGAGCCATAATACGTAGGTAGCGGTCATCCACTGCAGTAATAGCCGTTCGGCGGTCTGAGCGAGGTACGTCATCGTCAATTACTGTCTCTCTGTATCTCCTCCATGTCCGAGCAACATCATTTTGGTTCACTCCGAGACTCCTGGACACTTCCCTGTTTGAGAGCCCTTCCTGGCACAAAGTAAGAATGCGGACGCGACCTTATCGCGGTATTGACCGTCTAGGCATGGTCGAACTACGGACAACACGAGCCGTGTACCTTCTTCCTGGTGGAATGACTGGAACTGATCGGCTGTCGGATCCCTTCCGTCTAATAGGGGCTGCACATGCATGCTTGTTTACATCTTTGGGCGGGTTTAGTGACATCAAAGGGACTGTATCTGTGATATAGTATTCACAGTTAATGACTATCTTCAGGAGTTGTGGGAAGCACGGTGATGCAAACCTTTTTTCGATGTGAGTAGTTAATCACTGCGAGGCCATGCAGAAAGGTTTATTAAAGAAGAATTCGGTACTGCTAGCACCCTTAAATAAACTGCGACTTACACTTACCACAGTTTGGGCTACACTCCGGTTAAAACTACTTAATGGTTGACAGATTGCAGTTGCGAGGGGCAATGTTGTCGGCGTGTCGGCACGCTTCACAAGTTGCTGATGTACCCTACAAAACAGGCAACACAACGAGAACTGCGATTATATTGCTGCTGACCCCTACCATTCGACATGTTGAAACGTCAGTCACAAAGTAATTTTAATCTGAGAACAGTACCGCGGGTACTATTAAGACGACTAGTACAAAGAACTGAATCGGATTACATCCCATCGCCGACTCTCGCAAAAGAACAGGCTCTGAGCTCGTCGTATCGCCGAGACTGGTGTGCAGGCAAAGTCTCCTGTATACTTCGTAAAACTTATTGGTTATTCTAACATCGTTGTTAGTTGAACAATATTCATTTGTTTACTGATTTTTAGTGGTTTACTGCATAGTGCCATATTCAAACTCTGGCGACACGTAGGTTCCTTGTAGTATTTGATGTGTCAAAAATGGACTTTGCGAACTAATATTTAATAAAGAAAATACCGAAGCTCACGTGTGAACGTATGTGGTTTCTATTAGCATCGTTCGCAAAGCAAGGTCCGTTCTCATGACTCATTACCTCTTCCTAATGTAATGACTCGCTGCTGTGCCATATGGTCAAGTGGCTGCGATGGCCGCATGGAAACCAGCTTCTCACTCAGTGCTATCGTACTTTTGTTGCTGTTTAGGGGAGCGAGTTAATTCTGGTACTTGCAGTGCCTCAATAAAATGTAAGATTTATAAAATTAAAAGCTGTACAAGATAACAGGAACTTCACGTACTTCCTCCGGTGATTTCTTTTCGATCTAGGGGTTTCTTGTATCAGAATTTAGAAAACTATAGTTATAGTTCGTAAGAACAGCCTATATATTGTCATCGTCATTTTTTCTGTGCAGTGGACGCGCGGGATTCCCAAGCGTCAAAAAGAGATACTGAATTTCATCATGAACTCTCCTAAACACAATACTTTTCATTTAAATGATGTAGTAGGAGATACACCAAAAATAAAGAAATTTATATAAAGCACACTACATTTTATTCATTCATATTACCATATTGTTCAAATTCCATTTTCACTGTTGTCGTAAAATTAATATCGATTACCATTTTAATATGATATGGAATGAGTACAGAGTAATAAACAAAAACTAATACTTCGAACTGGACTCTCAAGATAATGAACAAAAAATTTCAGTTTTTTCTCTAAATAGAGATTTTGATGGTAATCATTAATGAGAGATCATTTTTACACTAATCAGTTTATAACATGACATTCACATTTATCAGATTCTTGGTTACCGACCTACAGAAATCCAGAAGTGCGTTCGTTGGCATTTTAACGTTACAAAAAAAACTAAATATGTGGAAGGATACTTTTAATGCCACTCATTATCTCTCAGTATACAGAGATACACTACACACGAGATATTTAATTTCTTTTATTTTATTAAAGCGCATAGTTTTAACAAGCACTTACAGCTCACTGCTTGTTCTTTAATAGCACACGCCACTGAGAGTATGTCTTCATTTGAACTACATTTCACTCGTTTATCGAGTCTGGCCATCCTGGGTGCTGTGGTTCCGTCATGACGTATGACTGGCCTTCATAATTACGCAGTATCCAAACTCGTACTTTCCTTTACTGACTCTGCCTCTGGCTCTGGCTTTCAAATCAGGTCATTAGGTTTCTATGGCTTCAAACTTCTAGTGATTCAGGCACCATCAATTTTAATACTGATAAATGCAAAAAGAAACTTATTTTAGAAGCAACATATTAGTATTAATCTTTTATATTTTCCATATTGTTCCGTATTTTAGTTATTATTTTATTTCTGTGACCTAGTGGTACACAAATATTTTTCAGATAACGAAATAATTAGTTAAGGGATCTACTCTCATTTTGTTGTCAAAATAAGTTCTTCAGTTAAACTAATTCACGAGAATGAGTAACCCACTACATAAAATCAGTCATATTTATAAGACATCATCCCTTAACAATGTTAGTTTTCTCAAGTTCTGCTTACAAACACTTAGCACTGTGATGTGGCCCTGCTTAAGTCACCTTGGTATCCCTTTTGGATTCGATAGCTAGCCCGTCCCTTCCGACAGGACATTAAGAACAGGTCAAACACAAGGCTGTCGCCTTTTAAATGCCTTCTAAAACATTACATCCCACTCGATTCATCGTCCAAACAAACTTCAATCAACTATGTTGTATCGTGACAAACATTTAATGAAACACATTATACACAATCCGTTAACATTATTTGCTCCATCTGATGTGATCGTTCAAAATGAAGTCGGAACTGAACAGAAGTAAGCCACATTCTGCAGCCCATGTAGAATTGAGCTAAGGTGAATTATTGCGACAACACTAAGTTTAAACCATTCGGTGGAAACGGGAACATGTCGTAGCTCCGCCAACCACGTATGATGTCAGTGCCAAATGAAGCCCACTGCTGCAAGATGAGGTATTATTAAGACAGTACGAACAGTGATGGTGGTGTATCTTATCGAGAAAATTAGGAACACTCAACATCATACAGGTACTTCAGTCCAAGCAGCTCTGGATCCCTCACGGTCCATCTACGTCGAACAGTCCATCATTGTTATTCTGTTGCATCCAGCAGAGAAAAATTACGAAATATGAAACCTCTGCTGACTTCATTATCAAATGAACTCGATAAGACTTTTACCGCTTTTACCGCCTCTCTGTCTTCCGATATATCGAAAACAAATACCATATGCATGCCAGCATCCAGCATATGTGGTGATCCTATTAAATATACAGGTATTGATCCACTGCGCAGAGCACTGTAAAGTGTCAATGCTCGTACTGTAGGAGACTCCCAGTGGCCCTGTGTCATTGTTTGAAACATTGTTTTTTCTGCTGTAACACGCTTTGTACACTGCTATATATTTTGTTTTTTCCACAATGACTTCGAGTCTTTTGTCAGGTTGTAAACCTACATTAATTGGTTTTGATCCATTGTTTCTCACAGAGAACCAGACATCGCACAGTGTAAATCATGTTGTTGCTGTTGCTACCAAATCACACACACACACAAAGACACACACACACACACACACACACACACACATACTGGATGATTTCAATAACAGACATTAACATGATAAGGAAGAGTTTTGCGGTATTGCGGAGCGTTTCCAAACTGCGGTCCAAAGGCGAATGATAGCCTCTACTTTTACACTCATCTGTCACAGTGATGGGATAGCAGCTGGCTCTATGTTCTGTTTTGGTTGCAGTTATTCACGTGATCACTGTTTCGGTGCTAGCCATTCCCGGAAGATGTTGTCCCTCCAGAAACACTCTTTCTCCATCTCAAACAAGAGTTGTCAGTCAATCATTATGTGTTAATCAACAGCATGGATGGATGGGATGGGAGAGACACAGTCGATGAACAGTAATACTAAGCATCACAGTTTACAATGTAAACAATGTTAGCAATTTTACTGTAATTTCAAAACTGACCAATAACGCTGCAGCATGTTTCCCAAGTTAAGTATCACCATTAAACCGCCTTTCCTCTACTTTGCGAGTACCATTGCGAATGTACATAAATAACTATGCAGTACGTCTATTCATTGTTAATTCTCAAACATATACAGCGAAGTATACCAGACAGTGATCTACATATATCTAGCGACTCGGACATAGTGCGTAATTTACTATCTTTCTCCATGAAGATAGGAGTCAGAGGACGTTCCAGCATTCTTTGGATAAAGTTGGAGACTGAAAGATCGCACTGTCTTTGACCAATCCACCTTCCAGCACAGTCAATGATTTCACCAGCAACTGACCAGAAGTAGACCACTACAGTCCACATCTCGTGAAGGAATGAAGTGTGCTGAGACCATAACAGCTGTTCCAAACCCATGTAAATGCACAAGATTTCTCCAGATGCGCGCATGTCGAGGAAGTTAGTACCCCTTCTCTTTGTATAGCAGTACGTATGAAAGTGTGGTGATGTAATAGCAGACGGGTAAGAAGAACAAGAAACGGATGGTTTTTATGCATAATGGTGCTTCAGATGGACGGAGTTCGAAGCACTTTACATAAATCAACTACCCAATCAATTCTAAAGTATTGTTCTAATGTCTGGCATCAGTAACGAGAAGGTATTGGTGAGAGAGAACATAAACACATACTCTCGTAAGGCTACGTGGTTCTGTATTTAAAACAGGTTATAATATTAGAGCGTTGCAGTTTACGTCCATATTTGTAGTGTGGAATGCAACACTGTTAATATTCCAATGTAAGAAATATATTTCCAGCGTATGACATACATTCTTCTTGCAAGTTTGTCCACGATAAACTATGGGGACAAACTGTAAAATGAAAAAAAAACTACTTCCTTAAAACATCAATTCTGTGCGATACATGCACAATACACCTTTCCAGAGGTGTATAGTATCCACTGTTCACATCCGATCATGGTTCAGAAATTATCCTATTGAAAATGATCCTTAGTACTGAAGGATGTCCTGTTTACAGAGTTAGTGCGGCATGGAGTGTAATTTCACATGTCAAACAGCGCTGCCATGCGTTGATCTGTTTCCTTGTAAGAGGTATCCCCCGTTACTAAAAAGACAGTGCGTGGTTATCTTTCAGTCTCTAACTTCATCCTAAGAATGTGACAATGTCCTGTGACACCACTCCGCACGGAGAAAGATCGTAATTTACGCACAATGCTCGAAGTGCTAGAAATATGTAGATCGCAGTATGGTATACTTCGCTGTGTATGTTTGAGAATTAACAATGAATGGACGTACTGCATCGTCATATATGTACTTTCGCAATGGTACTCGCAAAGTAGAGGAGGGTCGTTTTAGCGATGATAATGAAACTGGGAAACATGCTGCAGCGTCATTGGTCAGTGTTGAAATTATGGTAAAATTGCTAAAATTGTCCACAATATCAACTGTGAAGCCTGTTGTTACAGTACATCGACGGTGTCTTTTCCATCCCATCCAAAGTCTGGTATCCTGTTGATTATCACATAATGATAGACTGGCATCTCTTATTTGAGATGGAAAAAGAGTCTTTGTGGAGCAGCAACACCTTCTAGGGGTGGCTAGCACCAAAACATTGTTCGGCGTGTGGCTGCTATCGAGCCAGAATACAGAGCCATCCACTATCCTGTCACTGTTTCAAGTGAATGTGAATGTAGAGGCTGTCAATCATCTTTGGGCAGCAGCTTGGAAACGCTCTACAACGCTGCAAAACTCTTCCAGTTTCTTAGGTTGTGACTGTCTTTGATTTCAGTCATCCAGTGTGCGTACATGTGTGTCTGTTTGTATGTGCGAGTGTGTGTGTGTGTGTGTGTGTGCGTGTGTGTGTGTGTGTGTGTGTACTGGTAGCAGCAACAACAACATGATTTACATGGCGTGACGTCTAGTTGTCTGTGGGAAGCAATGGAGTAATACGTATTAATGTCAGTTTAGAGCCTGAGACCGACCTTGAAGTAGTGGTGGCACAAAATGTATAGCAGAGTACAAAGCGCGTTACAGTAGAAAAAAACAATATTGCAAACACAGGGTCACAGGGAGCCTCTCTTGCGACTGATAGTCTGTGGGATGTGGTCCTCATCCTCCTACAATACAGGCATTGACACTTTACACTGATCTGTGCAATGGATCAATACGTGTACATTTAATAGGATCACCGACTATCCTCGATGCCGGCATGCGTAAGGTATTTGCTTTCGAAATATTGGAAGAGAAAGATGCCATAAAAGTGTTATCGAGTTCTCAATCAGATAAAGTTAAAGGAGCTTATATAGTTCGTAATTTTTCTCTGTTGGATGGTACAGAATACAATGATAGGCTGTTAGACATGAATGGACCCTGAGGGAAGTGGATCTCGTTTGATCTGCAGTACCTGTATGATGTTGAGTGCTCCTAATTTTCCTGATAGGAAAAACCACAGTAACTGTTTGTACTGTCTTTTATACTAGCTCATGTTGCAAGAGTGGGTTTCCTATGGCACTGAACTTACATATCATACACGTTGGCTGAGGTACGACCACGTTTCCCCATTTCCATCAAATGGTCAAAACATGGTCCTGTCGCACTCAGCTAAGCCTGTTTGTACATGGGTTGCAGTATGTGTCAGATGTAGCTCTCTCTCTCTCTCTCACTTGTGCTCAGTTCCCACTTAATTTGAAACGATCACATGCGCAAAGCTGCAGTGATGGCATAGCAGAGTCTGAGGAGCAGTTGCAGGACACATAGGGACTATCAAGAGTCGGCTGCGGTGGCCGTGCGGTTCTAGGCGCTGCAGTCCGGAACCACGGGACTGCTACGGTCGCAGGTTCGAATCCTGCCTCGGGCATGGATGTGTGTGATGTCCTTAGGTTAGTTAGGTTTTAGTAGTTCTAAGTTCTAGGGGACTGATGACCTAAGATGTTGAGTCCCATAGTGCTCAGAGAAATTTATTTGACTATCAAGAAACCATATTGGAATTTTATTGTAGCTGATAGGGTCACCAAGATGTCTCGTTTTGGGATATGAGAGGGCCACGAATATGATTCAAAAAAATGGTTCAAATGGCTCTGAGCACTATGGGACTTAACTACTGTGGTCATCAGTCCCCTAGAACTTAGAACTTCTTAAACCTAACTCACCTAAGGACAACACACACATCCATGCCCTAGGCAGGATTCGAACCTGCGACCGTAGCGGTCGCGCGGTTCCAGACTGTAGCGCCTAGAACCGCTCGGCCACTCTGGTCGGCGAATATGATTCACTAGTGGCTGTAATCACTAAAAGACTTCTCCATAGGATCCAACGCAGATATGTGGTTGAATGGAAAGACTTGAGTCCTAATCGCAAAAAGCATTTCTACTGGAAAGCGTAACACTAGAGATATGGAAAGCCTGTGAACATTTCTTATGACCTCAATCAGCACACCATCTACTGTATGTGTTCATTCTCCATCAACCATCACATTAACCCAGTGGATGTATTAGAGAACCTGTAGCGTGGCATTGAGACACAATGCGTAACAAACATTGGAGAAATATCTTGTGGCGCCATGTGGGAGTGGCAAATACTGGCTTCATACCATGATCCTTAACCTACTTCGTAAATTCTGTGATTTTATTACGAACTCACACCGTCATAAACGTGTAACCACACTTTCGGTCTGTTAATACACACTCCGGTGATCGCCGTTTGTATTCAGTGTCTAGATGTTTTTGTGGACAAACCACTTCACCCAGAGGTAACTCCATACCTCTATTTATCAGACTTGTTTAGTTTTTATCTGTCTGTAGACCACTTTTGCAGGGTTTAACTGTCAGTGAAAAATGGCTATCTTTGTATAATTGTTTTGCCCCTGAAAGTCTTGTATGCAGAAAAATGGCAGACAGTGTTCCTTGTCCACAGCTCGTGGTCGTGCGGAAGCGTTCTCGCTTCCCACGCCTGGGTTCCCGGGTTCGATTCCCGGCGGGGTCAGGGATTTTCTCTGCCTCGTGATGACTGGGTGTTGTGTGACGTCCTTAGGTTAGTTAGGTTTAAGTAGTTCTAAATTCTAGGGGACTGATGACCATAGCTGTTAAGTCCCATAGTGCTCATAGCCATTTGAAGCGTTTTGACATTGTTCCCACGCCGGCAGTAGCAGCAATTTGGCAGGTAAACTCAGTAAGAGTCAATCAGTATGCTCCATTCATTCATAAGACATCATTTTTGCTAGGGCATGGGAGCCTCTATACACTGGTTCGAACAAGATGGGACCAAGGTATCTTTGGAAAGTTCTGAGCGTAACTTGAAGTCATCTTTCTTCAAGTGTCTAAAGGTCAGCTGAAGCGCAGTTTCTATCTCTGGTGTTATGATACGCCTCATCTGCCATTGTGATATTAGGAAATCTCTATACCAAGAGCTGTAGGTCACAGAAAATTCCAGCCATTTTTCTCTTCTGTAGATAGTGCTTTGAATTCCGTTGCTGTAATTATTCCAATTTTCCCTTCGGTGTTTAGACAGTGCACTCTTTCCAAACAACAAGAACGCTTTTATGATTAGCAGTGTTTTCGCAAGCATGCACAGACATGATGAATTCTTTTAGCGGTGAGAACAAGGGCGAACATGTAATGTTTCTCAGATAAATGTTTAAAGAAGGACGTTACGATTTCCGGGAAGGGTAACACGTGATGGGTGGGGTGTCCCAGTAGGATCGTCATCAAGAAGGCATTCTGTGTTACTCTGGGATATTTTCGTAAACAGTTTCTGAAAGCAATAATAAAGATTTCTGTAGTGCGTCCAGAGGGAGACGTTACTGTTATTTACGTAGACATGATTAGCACAACACCGACAAGCTTTCAGTAGTGCCTGCGCATGTAGCTCGCTGGGCAAACTTTGCGCTCGGCACTTAGGTCGGCGCTGGACCAGCAGATAAACACATGCACGGCCAGAAGTGTCTTACATGCGGAACAGTCTGGACCGCAGTGCACGCCCGATACATCCAGTCATCATTCCGCCTTCGACCTCTATACTGAACCGTTTGCTGATACGTTGCGATCGAATTTTTGAACAATAGTTCGAAAGCGTTTTTACATGCATTGAGTGTTGGTGCAGTGCCTTACTTCGACTGTTTAAGTGTTGTGAGAGTTTTGCAGAGCATTATACATGCATTATTTTACAATTTTACGTGTAATGAAGTTGTCTGTACGTCAGTGTATTACATTATTTTGTGAACATGTCTGTTCGTGTTCAATGCGTTATTTCGACAATTTATAGTAAGTGAGCGCCTTTGCAGATTGTTTTACATGCGTTATTTTGACAATTTACGTGCTGTCTGCATGTCCGCACGTCATTGTACTTCATTATTTCGGTAATTTACGAGTAGTTTGCAGGTCTGTATGCTATTTGTTGTGACCCCATGCACATCAGAGCGAGTATTTTGTTTCACCATGATAAATAAGCTACATGAAATCCGTCCCTAAATAAATTACTCCAACTTCCCACCGAAACTAAATAAAGTACAGTCATTCCTCTCCAGCAGCTGGAGCCTGACTGAGTCCTTTTCCCGCCATTTTTCCCCAGACCGCAATTTTGGATAACATCATGGGAGGGACGACAGTGACCTCTATAAGCGGTACTGTGTACTAGGTCAGTTGGACTCTGAAGATCATGGTGAATATGCTGGATGAAGCTACTACCTGTGACAACTCAAACTGTTTAAAGAAACAATACATGCAAAATAAAGATTTACATCCATCCTAATCAGCAGCCCACCAGAGACTGAATCTTTTCCAGCCAGTTGCAAGGAACAGATGGTGGATGGATGACTTAGGTTAGTGGAGATAGCCTGTCTGACCTTTTTCTCGCCAAAATTTCCTGACGAAGTTTTCTCCCCATTTTCTTGGGGAAGGCCTAGGAGGTGGGAGGGGGGGGGGGAAGGGAGGGGGTTAGATTAGTGGAGGTAGCCCATTTGACACATTTTCCTGCCAAAATTTGGAGCTCCCATCATGACGTCATTGCGACAGTGCCACATCTATCGCCACCATCTAGAATCCGCCATCTTGAGAGCATTTGGCAACATGGCAGACTGGGATGATGCTCCTGTTGACCTAAGACTAACACCAACTCCGCAAACGGAAAAAATTGTAATATATGTATTAAAATTGGCAGGAAATCGATAAATTGACATCTTTGTGCATAGGACAAAATCTACACGTAACTGAAAATAAATAAATATATAATAAAAATAAAATAAATCGTAACACCATAAGCGTATCTGTCTGCTCCAAATTTACTTGTAAATGCATGCATTCCTGTAGGAAAAGATGTGTTCAGTGCAGATGCATGTACACACTGTACGTAATTAGCGACCTGACATTCAGTGCAGGTCTCCACGTTTCTAAACTTACAGTTTGTTATACAAAATTAATTCTAACTCTTCCTGTTGCACAATTACAGAGTGGTGGATACATATGGGGTGCACACTGGGCGCGAACCGTCCTTGGGAGGCCGCCCACATTGCCGCCCGTGCCGCCCCCTGACATTAATTGTCTTATTGACGATGTAATTAACCAATCTGCCAGGAAGAATAGGCGCACAGAATTCATCATTTAAGGAAGAGATCCACAATTGTAACTTTTCATATCATATGATGGCATTGTCTTGTATATGTGTATAATCAGTTTAAATAAATATTTCTTAAGCTTTGCATTTGTCTTCATTATTTTTTATTATGGTAACAGTAAAGTTAGCTCAAGAGATCTTTAGTGCACCTCCTTGAGGATTTTCTGTTGTCACCACTGCAATTACATGGGTCTAGTCTTTTATACATAACGGTTAAGGGATCTGCTTCTTGTATACGAGAGCATACAGAAAAGTAATGCCCGCAAATTTTTATGTGGCAACTCTTTAAGCGTTTTAAATAAAGCAAACGTTATTAACATCCTATATGTTTATTCTTCATGTCTATACATCTATTTCTCAACTTATTCACCCCGGAGACGACCACATTTTCCCCAGCTAGAGACCAGTTTGTTAATAGAATGTTTGCCTTTGTTGAGGGAGCCACAACTTTACCTCTGCTTGCACCACTTGATTACTATCGAAGTGAAATTGTTTAACGTGTTCTTTAATTTGGGAAATCGATAGAAATTTAATGGGGTCAAGTCGGCATTGTATGCAGGGTGATCCATGACTGTGAGCCTAAGGCGTCAGATTGTTGCAGGTGTCACAGCACTCGTGAGTGGTCTGGCATTGCCAAGCTGAAGAAGAGGGTGCTCCTCTCTGGACGAACTCTTGAAATTCCCAAATCGATTACAGCACTCTGTTTCTTATGTACAGACATAGTTATGGTCAGGAGTCCACTACACACAGGAGGCGGCTACACGGGTAGCGGAGGCTGGTGGAAGGGACTGGGCGATTTTTTAGAGAGGGTCTCAGGGAACCACAGAAGGGGCGTCCGTCTAAAAGTGGGCATGCAAAACACAGTAAGGTAGTTGTATAAACGTTTGGTACTGTAGTTGTAAATTGTCGTAGCTGTGTTGGGAAAGAACCAGAGCTCCAAGCCCTAATAGAAAGCACTGACGCTCAAATAGTTGTAGGTACAGAGAGCTGGCTAAAGCAGGGAAGAAGTTCAGCCGAAATTTTTCCAACGATCTAACAGTGTTCATAAAGGATAGATTAATTACAGTTGGTGGTGGAATATTTATTGCTGTCAGAGGTAGTTTGCCTTGTAGCGAAATTTAAGTAGATAGTTCATGTGAAATAGTATGGTTAGAGGTTATACTTGACAATCGGACTAAACTATTAATTGGATCGTTTTACCGACCCCCGACTCAGAAGACATAGTTGCTGAACAGTTCAAAGAAAACTTGAGTGTAACTTCAAATAAGTACCGCGCTCATACAACTATAGTCGGTAGTGACTTCAATCTACCCTCGATATGCTGGAAAAATTATACGTTTAAAGCCGGCGCCAGGCATAAAACATCATTCGAAATTGTACTGAATGCTTTCTCAGAAAATTATTTTGAATAATTAGTTCATGAGCCCACTCGACGCGTAATTGGTTGCGAAAGCATACTTGACCTTTTAGCAACAAATAATCCTGGACAAATAGTGCGTGTTGTGACGAATACAGGGATTAGTGACTACAAGGCAGTTGCTGCTATGCTGAGTGCCGTAACACCTACAACCATCAAAAAGAAACGCAAAGTATATCTGTTTTAAAAAGCTGATAAAAATGCTCTTAACGCCTTTTTAAGAGACAGTCTTCACTCCTTCCGATCTGATCATGTAAGTGTAGAAAAGTTGTGTAATGTTTTCAAACAGTTAGTATCAACAGCAATTGAGAGAGATATACCACATAAATTAATAAGTGATGGTACTGATCGCCCATGGTACACAAAACGGGTCCGATCGTTGTTGCAGAAGCAACGAAAAAAGGATGCCAAATTTAAAAGAAGGCAAAATCCACAAGATTGGCAAAGTCTTACAGAAGTTCGAAATATAGCGCATACTTCAATGCGAAAAGCATTTAATAATTTCCACAACGAAATTCTGTCTCGAAATCTGGCAGAAAACCCAAAGAGATTCTGGTCATACATAAAGCACCCCAGTGGCAAGACGCAATCAATACCTTCACTGCGCGATAACAACGGTGAAGTCACTGTTGACAGTGCCACTAAAGCAGAGTTATTAAACACGGTTTTCCGAAACTCCTTCACCAAAGAAGACGAAGGAAATATTCCTGAATTCCAATCAAGAACAACTGACAAGATGAGAAACATAGAAGTAGATATCCTCGGTGTAACAAAGCAGCTTAAATCACTTAATAAAGGCAAGGCCTCCGTTCCAGATTGTATACCAGTCAGGTTCCTCTCAGAGTATGTTGATAAAATAGCTCCATATTTAGCAGTTATATACAAGCAGTCGCTCACAGAAAGATCCGTACCTAAGGACAGGAAAATTGTTCAAGTCACACCAATACACAAAAGGGGAAGTGGGAGTAATCCGTTGATTTACAGGCCTATATCACTAACGTCGATTTGCAGTAGGGCTTTAAAACATATACTGTATTGGAACATTATGAAGTACCTTGAATAAAAAAACGATTTACTGACTAATAGTCAGCATGGATTCAGAAAATATCGTTCTTGTGACACACAAATGGCTCTTTATACTCATGAAGTAATAAGTGCTATAGACAGGGGATGTCAAATCGATTCTATATTTTTAGATTTCCAGAAGGCTTTCGACACCGTTCCTCACAAGCGTCTTCTAACCAAACTGCGTGCCTACGGAGTATCGCCTCAGTTGTGCGACTGGATTCGTGATTTCCTGTCAGAAATGACACAGTTCGTAGTAATAAACGGAAAGTCATCGAGTAAAACAGAAGTAATATCCGGCGCTCCCCAAGGAAGTGTTATAGGCCCTCTATTGTTCCTGATCTATATTAACGACATAGGAGACAATCTGAGTAGCCGTCTTAGATTGATGGCAGATGATGCTGTCATTTACCGTCTTGTAAAGTCATCAGATGATCAAAACGCCTTGCAAAATGATTTAGATAAGATATCTGTATTGTACTAAAAGTGACAATTGAGCCTGAATAAGGAAAAGTGTGAAGTTATTCACATGAGTACTAAAAGAAATCAGCTAAATTTCGATTACGCGATAAGTCACACAAATCTGAGGGCTGTAAATTGAAGTAAATATTTATTGATTACAATTACAAATAACCTAAATTGGAACGATCACATAGATGATATTGTGGGTAGAGCAAACGAAAGACTGCGATTCATTGGCAGAACACTTAGAAGGTGCAACAGGTCTACCAAAGAGACTGCTTACACCACGCATGTCCGCCCTATTCTGGAGTATTGCTGTGCAGCGTGGGATGCGCATCAGGTGGGTCTGACAGATGACATCGAAAAAGTACAAAGATGGGCAGCTCATTTTGTATTATCGCGAAATAGGGGAAATAGTGTCACAGACATGATACGTGAATTGGAGTGGCAATCATTAAATCAAAAGAGTTTTTCGTTGCGACATAATCTTCTCATGAACTTTCAATCACCAGTTTTCTCCTCTGATTGCGAAAATATTCTGTTGGCACCCACCTACATAGGGAGAAATGATCATTACGATAAAATAAGAGAAATCAGGGCGCGCACAGAAAAATTTAAATGCTCGTTTTTCCCGCGCGCCGTTAGAGAGTGGAACGCTAGGGAGACAGCATGAAGGAGGTTCACTGAAACCTCTCCCAGGCACTTTATTGTGAATAGCAGAGTAATCACGTCGATGTAGATGTAGATGATACATACCACCATGCTACACCCAACAATTTGCATCCTTATAGCAGGAGAGGGTTGCAGATCGCGTCAGAGAAGTTAGAGAGTCGATCAAGAAACATGCATGAGATGAGAACAGGAGAGAAAATTCAAAGCCATTATTTTTCAGCGTGATGTAACAAACAAGCAATGGTTTTTATTAACAACTATCTGAGAAACCTACTGCTTCTGGAGCATTTATTTATATCTGTACCTGAGACGTAGTACCTATGTAATTTTGCTTTTACTTGTAAAGCTTCTTTGTATACAACACTGAAGAGCTGGTTTGCTTCATTAACTTGGGAGACTACCACATAAAGCTGACCTAATCAAAAGTAGTGCACAATTAAAGCCAAATGGTAGATCGTAAGGAATAAGTAAGATTTGGGTTATAGTAACTCGCTCGCATGCCACACTTAACGTCAAAAATTCTTCTTCTGTGACGTTACATCGGACAGAAATAACTGTAAGCCTCTGTCAATGAGGGGTTCTCTCAAGAGTGAGATTATACATGACACAACTGTCGCGCTGTGCTGTCACAGGGAGTTTCCAAAAAGCAGGCTAATGCCTGATGTTGAGCTGCAGCAAGTCTCACATTACGAACTTCACTAGATTCCTGAGACCGCAAAGTCCTCACTTTTTAGTCAATCAGGTCGATTCAGACAGACTTATCGCTCATTTTCTAGGTACTTTTATTTCTAAACAAAACGAAATAGAAATATAATGTGTAGGCAGCCAAATCACAAAGCAGATTAAATAAAACCTGTCGAAAGAAGCAAAGATTGTCCTTGAGTTTTTTGCACACAGAGCAAAATCAGTGAATGTATATATCCTAGCCAAGAATATTAAATGTTAGTTTGTAATTGGAACGATAAAATTTTAGTGCTTAATTCTACCACTGACGTAGACTTTCGAAAATATGTCTGCTGCCCAGCTAAAAAAACGTAGCAGCGCCGTCTATTATTTGGTGTACTATGAAACTAACATCGCCATCTATTGGTTCTTTCGTGTACTATGCCGTGATGACTAAAGTTTCGAACTACTAAGCAGAACAGACGATTTTACATAAAACTTTAAATTACGATACGTTTTTTTCTTGTTCACATTTTGATTTTGATATTTTGTTTGAAGCAACGCTCAAGTTACCTGTGAAAACCCCATGAAAATTCGTTTAGTAGTGACGACAATAATAATTTCGTGTGGCTGAATGGCCTGGTGCAAGTCTTTCAATTGGATGCCGCTTCGCCGACTTGCGTGACACTAAATCACCCCAGTTATCCAACTGGGGAAAAAAGGCTTACAGTTTAACGTGCAGTTCGAATCATGTGTCGGTTTTTGCGATTCGTCACACGGTTGTGAGGCGTAGCCTAGGTTAAAACGAAGAATGAAGAATACGGGGTCAGATCGAGTTTCCATGCACATGTCTAACTGCCAGATCAACAGGCCGGAAATTCGTATAGCGAAATAGGAGATAAGTATCTTTAAACAGACAAACGGACAGACACGACGATTTTAGTAAAAATTTAAATTAATATACTTTTTCACATTATCCGATTATGATGAAATTAAGCTGATACGTTTTCACAAGCTATGCTGAAACCACCTGTGAAAATCCCTTGAAACTTCGTCACGTAGTATCGAAGATAAGCATGTTCAAACACACAAACAGACACGCCGGTACTACAGTTTTAATATCAGTATATACAAAAACTTTATAAACAATTAACTTTCAGCACTCTTTTATATTCTTTGAAACATGGTTTTCATTCATATTCACAACAGTGAACAATTTTCAGAAAGTTTCACAATAACTTTTTTTGTAGGTAATGAAGATTGTGTATACAGAATGAACTGGTAGAAGCCGACCTCGCGGAAGATCAGTTTGGATTCCGTAGAAATGTTGTAACACGTGAGGCAATACTTACCCTACGACTTATCTTAGAAAATAGATTAAGGAAAGGCAACGCTACGCTTCTAGCATTTGTAGACTTAGAGAAAGCTTTTAACAATGTTGACTGTAATACTCTCTTTGAAATTCTAAAGGTGGCAGGGGTAAAATACAGAGAGCGAAAGGCTATTTACAATATGTACAGAAACCAGACGGCAGTTATAAGAAACGAGGGGCACGAAAGGGAAGCAGCTCTTGGGAAGGGAGTGAGACAGGGTTGTAGCCTCTCCCCGACATTATTCAATATGTATATTGAGCAAACGTAAAGGAAACAAAAGAAAAATTAGGAGTAGGTATTAAAATCCATGGAGAAGAAATAAAAACTTTGAGGTTCGCCAATGACATTGTAATTCTGTCAGAGACAGCAAAGGACTTGGAAGAGCAGTTGAACGGAATGGACAGTGTTTTGAAAGGAGGTTATAAGATGAACATCAACAAAAGCAAAACGAGGATAATGGAATGTAGTCGAATTAAGTCGGGTGATGCTGAGGGAATTAGATTAGGAAATGAGACACTTAAAGTAGTAAAGGAGTTTTGCTATTTGGGGGACAAAATAACTGAGGATGGTCGAAGAAGAGAGGATATAAAATGTAGACTGGCAATGGCAAGGAAAGCATTTCTGAAGAAGAGGAATTTGTTAACATCGAGTATAGATGTGTCAGGAAGTCATTTCTGAAAGTATTTGTATGGAGTGTAGCCATGTATGGAAGTGAAATATGGACGATAAATAGTTTGGACAAGAAGAGAATAGAAGCTTTTGAAACGTGGTGCTACAGAAGAATGCTGAAGCTTGGATGGGTAGATCACATAACTAATGAGAATGTATTGAATAGAATTTGGGGGAAGAGGAGTTTGTGGCACAACTTGACAAGAAGAAGGGACCGGTTGGTAGGACATGTTCTGAGGCATCAAGGGATCACAAATTTAGCATTGGAGGGCAGCGTGGAGGATAAAAATCGTAGATGGAGACCAAGAGATGAATACACTAAGCAGATTCAGAAGGATGTAGGTTGCAGTAAGTACTGGGAGATCAGGGAGCTTGCACAGGATAGAGTAGCATGGAGAGCTGCATCAAACCAGTCTCGGGACAGAAGACCAAACCACAACAACATACAGGATGAATCTGTCATGATGTTACAACCTCTTAGGGATCATGGAGAAGGGTAATGTTTCAATTTGAAGTTAGGGACTCTGGTCCGGAAACGATCTGGTCGAAAGATATCTGCGAAAATCGTTCTGACACCTCTTATAATGGACCTCCTCCACCGACAGCAATTTACTTTCCATATTTTGGGAATAGTTGTATGGCCCAAAACAAAAAAAAAGATTCTAGTGCAAAAGGGATTTAAAGTGCATACATTAAGATCTATCAGCACTTATTTATCTTTGCTATTTCGAAGTATATCTCCCTCAGTTAACAAATGTTGACTGCTGTTAAGCTATGCATCTCCGAGCCATTTTACTTGAAATTTTGTTTTTTTTGTTTTTTGGTCCCTATATCCCCTCCAAGAAAATGGAAAGCAAAGGAGCCTGCAATAGAAGAGGTTCATTCTCAGAGGTATAAGAGCGATTTTCGCTTGTACCTTTCGAATCTGTCGTTTCTGGACCAGGGTCCCTTACCTCAAATCGATACATTTATCCTTCTCCCTCATTCACGAAAGTGTGGAACATCGTCCGCAGCTCGTGGTCGTGTGCTTGCGTTCTCGCTCCCCACGCCCAGGTTCCCGAGTTCGATCCACGGTGGGGTCTGGGATTTTCCCTGCCTCGTGATGACTGAGTGTTGAGTGCTGTCCTTAGGTTAGTTGGGTTTAAGTAGTTCTCAGTTCTAGGGGGCTGATGACCATAGATGTTAAGTCCCATAGAGCTCAGAGCCATTTGAACCATTTTGTGGAACATCACCACGGAATCACATTTTATATAAAATTTTTTATAACCATCAACTACTGACATTGAAGTATATCAGTGGCGTTCTTCAGGAGAAGGAAGTGAAGCACTCTAAAAATATATTGTGCAATTATATTCATATGCTTATTCTACAATATCTACATAAAATCAGTACATTTCTTCGAAACTCAAACAACTAATACACGTAACTTAGCTGAGCAGCGAGATATTTGCACGCGCACCTCTGTTGGTCACGGGTAGTGTGCATATTTGTCTGCCACAGCCGATGCCAGCTTCGGGTGAGCACAGAATACAGAGTAACGGTGTGTATCATTAATAGTAGGGTATTCTTTTGCTTAATTTACGGGTTTCCCAAATGAGTGTAAAAATGTATCAAGGTTCCGATACCCAGATGGTATCTAGTAATATAGGCCTAATATACCTTATATCTATGTCTACATGTATTATAAAAGTGATTCTGTCCAAGCCGATTGCCGTGCGTTCTTTCTTACAACAGAGGAGATGATTAAAAATGGACAGCCAACACTAGAACTACCGAACTTGGTTCAAAAGTCCAAATGCACCTACACCCCGTATGAGTGGGTCTTATTTGACTATATGCTTTGTATTGATGTTCTAAAATATTTGATCTGATATGGCAGTTAGCTGAAATGCGTAATCAGAGACAGAAATAATAATGTGAGACCAAGACTGAAAAATTTTGTTTCTCTGCTGAACTATACAGGTTGGGCAGAAACTGTCTGAAAAGCGCCGGCCGAAGTGGCCGTGCGGTTAAAGGCGCTGCAGTCTGGAACCGCAAGACCGCTACGGTCGCAGGTTCGAATCCTGCCTCGGGCATGGATGTTTGTGATGTCCTTAGGTTAGTTAGGTTTAACTAGTTCTAAGTTCTAGGGGACTAATGACCTCAGCAGTTGAGTCCCATAGTGCTCAGAGCCATTTGAACCATTTGTCTGAAAAGCATGTAAGGGTGTTGCAGGATACGTTGTGCTGAGAAATAACTGTCACCAAAAAAATTCGATGCTTGCGCCGTTTCCGAGTTAATTAGGGCTGAAGTTTGTCAGTCAGGCCTTTGAGGGCGCAAATCGAAGCGGCCCGCCAGAGACGGCGTCTCCAGACGTGTTCCTCGTGTGTTTATCTAAAGCCGAACAAAAAAGCGATACAAAAATTAGATATGGGACTCTAGTAGCGATTGAATCCGAGCCAAGGGCTGAACGGCATCGTGCGTTATCATCTATCTATGGTATGAGCGTAACTGGCACTAATTGTATCTGGCAGGCCACTTGAATTTGACCAAATAACAGCCTGATGGTCTAACTTAAATGTTAATTAACTCGGAAGAGATGCAAAGTTTCATGTTTTTCCTTAACAATTATTTCTCAGAACAACATACCCTGCAATACGCTTACAATCCTTTTAGACTCCTTCTGACCACCCCGTGGAAAGATGTTCTTTTGCTATTGTGAAGATCAGTAAATTCACTAGACATTTTCTGTGTAGTATGTACACCAAATGCGACTAGTTAGCCTCTAACCGTGACCTAAATGCGGTATTTTGCTGCTATTGTCTGCTGTTAGGAAGGGACAGAAATACTAGCTGGATCCAAACTGGTTACAAGCATTTGGGAAATTTAGTATTGTCGATAGCCGGGCACGGAATGTCTGTTAATCATCTACCATCGTCTGTAGCTATAGCTGCTTTTGGGAAAAATAGAATTTAAACTACGCATGATAACCAGCTTAAAAATAAAATTACTCTCGCATCAAATGTAATGCGGAACGAGACATTCCTATAAGGATTATTAATGCAACGTCTATTCTGGGTTACGTTTTCTGAAGTACACGATGAAACAAGAAATTCTTATAAGCAGGGCAATTGTGTGGAACTGCTAAAGTACACTGCAGAGTCTGAGCCTCTTTCACAGCAGCACATAGAAACTTCTGTGTTTAAAGGAATTTCTACTCTAGCCCAAAATGACGTAATAGAAACCGTATTTTCGACTGTTTGATCATCTATAAAGTGGAAAATTGTCGATGTTCCTTGTGCAGTCGCAACAGTTGACGGAATTTCAGATGTGGCAAATAAAACACAGTTTTCTGTTGTGTTTGAAGTATGTAAATGAGAGACAAAGGATCATGGGTTTCTGTGATATAAGTAGTGACAAATTCGCGTAAGCCATTGCAGAAGCTTATTCTGCACGTCTTATCAGAATTCAAATATAATAAGAAACTGAATCCACATACGTTTGACGGTGCAGCTACTATGGCGGCAAATTTGAATTGGTTCAAGCATTAAAGTAACACATCCTGAAGCAATACTTGCTTACTGTTATGCCCATGTCCTAAACGTCGTTTTGTCTCAAAGCGGCCGAGCGGTTCTAGGCGCTACATTCTGGAACCGCGCGACCGCTACGGTCGCAGGTTCGAATCCTGCCTCGGGCATGGATGTGTGTGATGTCCTTAGGTTAATTAGGTTTAAGTAGTTCTAACTTCTAGGGGACTGATGACCTTAGAAGTTAAGTCCCATAGTCCTCAGAGCCATTACAACCATTTGTCTCAAAGCATCAGCCAAACAACGGACTGTCAATTTTTTTTTGTTCGCTTAATGGACTTGCACATTTGTTTTCCAAGATTTCCTAAACGTGTTAAATTTTTAGATAAATTCGTGCAACGTTGTCTTCCACACATCTATCCAATGCTGTGGAATTAGTCATCAATATTGGGAAACCTTGCGTGCGGCAAGAGAACTAAACTTTGTGATGTGTTTAGTGCTATGCTATAACATCCTTAAGAAATTGATTCTCATATGTTAACACAAATCAACACAGGAACAACCCAGTCAGTGCGATCGGTGAGCGTTGTTTAACATTTAATAAATAGCGTACTTTAGTGGTTTATAATTTCTGTAAAATACAACCATCTGTAACCAAAACTGGGAAAATAATAAACATTTTTACCTTGAAGGACCGAAGCCGATCATTATAACGGGTGAGATATTTTTTACGTTTCACGACTCTTAAAGGGCAACACGAGAGTCTTACACCCCTTTAGCTGATTTTGTTTCATTGTTATGGTCTGGTTTCTCCTCTTCCTTTCCATTTTAGTTTATTTACGGAAAAGTGGACATACTTCAGTTGCTGTTCTCCGTCAGTCCCTTGTGCTCTGTAGAAGCTTAGTGCTCCTCATTATTGCTGCGCGTCGGTGTTTGCACTCGGATGGAGAATTACTGAAATACTTGAACAGTTTAGCAGAAGAAAGTTCTGAAGGAGGAGATATTTTAGAATGTGATGAGTTTGATGATAAAAATGACCAGGATGATAAACATGGCACAGAATATCTGCCTCATCAAATAGAATAAAGCTAATCATGTGAGTCTGAAGAGGCGTATTCGGAATCTATGAAACTACATTAAAACAACCTATTGCCCACAGGTTCATTCCAATTCCTACCCACATCCAAGAAAGAAAAGTGCCAGAGTCACATCCATCTCAGCATCCAGGAGTTGGACGTGAAGAGACTGAAGCCGATGAAAAAGTGTTGACTCGAATTGCACTGAGCCATGTACCTGGAAGTTTAGGATATCACAACGTGCTGGAGGAAATTATCGGGCCAAAATACAATGTTAAGAAACTTACAGTCAGAAAGAGTTGCTTTGAGTGCACGCTGAGTGTTGATGGACAGTAATATTCTATTAAACATAAAATTTTTTACAGAAGTTAGAGCCTCAGAAGTTCTCCAGGATGTCGCATGAGTACTTCATATTGCCCAACTTGAGGCTGCCATAGCAATAATTAGATGTATGTGGAATGTGTGAAGGAATGAACCTCCCCCTGAAACTTTTGTGACCTCAAGTGTGGGACCTTCATTTGTTTCTCGCACTGTAGGAAGAATTAAGTTATAAGGCGTCACGCGATTTTTAAGACTTGATGTCAGGCACACTCGTACCAAATGACCCAAGACCGATAGCTTCACAGCAGCTGCCCAGCCTGGAATCCATTTATAGGCTACTGTATCCGTAACTAGTAACCAGATGGACTTACAGCTGTAGATGAGCAACTCTAACCACACAAAGATCGCTGCCACCATATACAAACATGATAAATTTAGTATGAAGTTTTGTGGTGAATGCGTTTCCTTACTTCGCTAAATGAAGGGAAAGAACCAGTAACATACCTATTGCCGAAAACGTTGTTACATGTTTCATGCAAAATTACGTTTTGAGAGGATGAAATGCAACATGTGACAATTAATTCACAGCGAGACATCTTGCAGGACATTTGAAGCTGGAGAAGAGGCGTCTTTGAATGATACTATGGTATATAAAACTGGTATGTCCGACAGAGCAGACACCACGCATTCGTATAATTTATTTGCTTTGCTGGGCAATGAATGTACAACTTTTAGTGAAGAGACAAATTTACGTTCGACGTTCAGCTGGAATTTAAAATTAAGGAGCGTGAAAGACATGGATGAGGACTCCAGATAGGCAGTGCTTGGTGGGAACAGACGTCAGCCGGGCAGCGTGACGAGATTGTACATGCGTTTACAGAAACCACTATGTTGCAGTGGCGAACGCAACTGCCCACAAAGCAAAAGATCCTGAGTTCGAGTTCAGGTCTGGCACACACTCCGTATAAAGTCCCGATGCAACTGATGTCATTACTTCATTGTCTTCCCTTTCCTTTCTGCCCCAACCATCTTTATTTTACATAATATGTATCACAGCTGAGGATTCAACGTGGTGTCTAATCTTCCAGACATCTAACCTATGTTGTCATCACCGCCCATTTTCTTGGGTCTTCCAATTAGTGAGCACTTGTATTCTTCAAGATGTCGAATTAATGCACTCTTGAAGATTTCATGAAGCCACAACAGTTTTTCATGAGCTTGGACATTAAACTATGCTGTCTGTATAATCACAGATCTGGATTGGTAACATCATATTGTCATGTAGATTCCTCTCCAGCAGTTCCCAGAGTCAGATATGCATCTGTACATAAAGTGCTTGGACTCTGTACTGCACTGTGGATTGGAGTGAAGCTGCATTTGTGGAATATGTGCCCAACGTTGGAGAATGAAAGGAATGCTACATTGTTTAAAACATACACTTCTCACAAAACGCCTATGTATTGTACTCTGAGGCACCATCATGAAAGTAGTGGAACACTGGCAGCACCAGCACATTTTGTTAGTGTGGGTTGCCTACATCAGATGGAGGGATGCACTCAGGTGCAATCCTATTGTTCTCCTTTGACCCTCGCTGCTACAGGTACACTTTCAGCTCTGAGTTATAGGATAGCCCCTCTCACTCTTATCAATTTGATTGACTATTCAATTAAATTGATCCGTTAATTAACCACTCCCCATGTGGTAAATCCCCTTCTCTCGCAACCTCTTTCCCGGAAACTGACGGGAAAAAGACTCAGTTTATCGGTCATTTGGAGGGAATTCGATTGTGGTGTATGGAATATTGTTTAAACAATTTAAACAATGTGTGAAATAGTGTTCATTTAAACAATTTAGGGGATTCAAGTCAGTGTACAGAATATAGTTTATTTATTTATTTAAAGCATTGTCCAAGAAATCGATCACCTCCACCACCACACCATCCAAGCCCTTCTCACACCCTCCCCTCTCCCCCTCCTCTCATTTACCTGGAAATTGGTGGCTCTGCGGTGGAAAGGAAGGATCTCATGAAGGGAAATTCTAGGATATATTACTTTTTTATAAAAAATCCTTTTGTGGGGCTTGGATTTCTCTTGCTCATCATTGTCTGCTGTTTGGAAATATGCAGGTCTTGTGATTACACCGATCGAATTTCTTTCTTATTCCGATTGCCTCAGGAATATCGTCATGAAACATACATCAGATGCAATTACAAAGAGTTAAAAATCTTTCGATTGCGAAGCATGCACTGCCTGCTGTCCCCTGTCCACTGGAATGCACAGGATACTACCACACACACTCCCAGCAGTCGGCATGCACAGGCAGCCCCCACGAAGTGATGACACAGCCATCAGCTGCTAAACAACATGCAGGTTTCAGTTCGGGTCCCACAAGGATGAGGCAGTGGCATCTCTTTGATACATGATACCTGAGAAACACCTGTCGAGCTACGTGTTCACACAGGCACCGTTGCTGGCACGATACCTCTCTACCTGGGGATTCTGACGTCACAGGTCACGCTATAGAAATCTGTTCCAGTTTCCCAGAATAGCACCGGGTGTATTGTTCCAAGGGATTCCAAAGGGAATAGCCCTACCATTACGTACCAGTCGCTACCTAGATAGCGTAAAGTGTCGTAGAAATAGTTAATAGTCGCTACTGTAGGAGCTTTTGTGATGTCTCAGCTTGTGGGCATGGAAATTCTTCTCATAACAGGTCCTGTTTATGAAAATAGCCCCGAATAACACGAAATACATTCTTCGTGATGATAATGATGGGACAGCCTGTCTGTCACTGAATGTACCCGTCAAATTCCCGATGCTGCAGTGTGGGGGCACCGTCCGCCATATTTTCTGCAGACGAGACTTTCAGCGGAAAAAACATTTTGTAAAGATCGCCATATTGCACTGACAGTTAAACTCCGCAAAAATAGTCTACAAATCATCAAATACATCTCACAGACTCACCGTTCTGCAGTGCTGCGCCGACGGAGGAAATTGCCGCCACAATAGCCAGAGAGACTTCAGATGGACGTGGACGACCCCTCACCCCAGGAGGACATGAGTAGAAAGAGCTCGAATGCTATCAATAAGCAAACACCAATCATATTGAATCTTCTCAAATTTCCGCAGAGTATACATGCGACACATGCGGACCCGAGGGCGACTCAACGCAAACTGGGTATTAGTTCACTATTTAACTCTCCAGGGGAAGCTGCGAGCCAAATTGTCGTAAGTCGGTAGCTTTCTCACATTCTATGAACTGGTGTAAGATACAGCTTGCACCAAACGCATCACTGAGATGCTGTTTCTGACCCCGACCTGCTTGCTTGCTGCTACACTTTCTACGACTATCTCCGGACTCACAAGATTATTGGGAACCAGCAACATATTTATCAATGTAACTACAATTAAATAGGATTGCTGCTACAACCTGACAGTGAGTAGTGTACTGGAAATGTCTCTTCCTCACGGCTGCGGTTCTGGAACAAATCTCGATATCTATAGTGTGAATAACTTTCTACGTAAAAAGAAAACATATGTCTTTCTCCTTGCAGCTATCCATGTGCTGAATCTACACTCCTGGAAATTGAAATAAGAACACCGTGAATTAATTGTCCCAGGAAGGGGAAACTTTATTGACACATTCCTGGGGTCAGATACATCACATGATCACACTGACAGAACCACAGGCACATAGACACAGGCAACAGAGCATGCACAATGTCGGCACTAGTACAGTGTATATCCACATTTCGCAGCAATGCAGGCTGCTATTCTCCCATGGAGACGATGGTAGAGATGCTGGATGCAGTCCTGTGGAACGGCTTGCCATGCCATTTCCACCTGGCGCCTCAGTTGGACCAGCGTCCGTGCTGGACGTGCAGACCCCGTGAGACGACGCTTCATCCAGTCCCAAACATGCTCAATGGGGGACAGATGCGGAGATCTTGCTGGCCAGGGTAGTTGACTTACACCTTCTACAGCACGTTGGGTGGCACGGGATACATGCGGACGTGCATTGTCCTGTTGGAACAGCAAGTTCCCTTGCCGGTCTAGGAATGGTAGAACGATGGGTTCGATGACGGTTTGGATGTACCGTGCACTATTCAGTGTCCCCTCGACGATCACCAGTGGTGTACGGCCAGTATAGGAGATCGCTCGCCACACCATGATGCCGGGTGTTGGCCCTGTGTGCCTCGGTCGTATGCAGTCCTGATTGTGGCGCTCACCTGCACGGTGCCAAACACGCATACGACCATCATTGGCACCAAGGCAGAAGCGACTCTCATCGCTGAAGACGACACATCTCCATTCGTCCCTCCGTTCACGCCTGTCGCGACACCACTGGAGGCGGGCTGCACGATGTTGGGGCGTGAGCGGAAGACGGCCTAACGGTGTGCGGGACCGTAGCCCAGCTTCATGGAGACGGTTGCGAATGGTCCTCGCCGATACCCCAGGAGCAACAGTGTCCCTAATTTGCTGGGAAGTGGCGGTGCGGATCCCTACGGCACTGCGTAGGATCCTACGGTCTTGGCGTGCATCCGTGCGTCGCTGCGGTCCGGTCCCAGGTCAACGGGCACGTGCACCTTCCGCCGACCACTGGCGACAACATCGATGTACTGTGGAGACCTCACGCCCCACGTGTTGAGCAATTCGGCGGTACGTCCACCCGGCCTCCCGCATGCCCACTATACGCCCTCGCTCAAAGTCCGTCAACTGCATACACGGTTCATGTCCACGCTGTCGCGGCATGCTACCAGTGTTAAAGACTGCGATGGAGCTCCGTATGCCACGGCAAACTGGCTGACACTGACGGCGGCGGTGCACAAATGCTGCGCAGCTAGCGCCATTCGACGGCCAACACCGCGGTTCCTGGTGTGTCCGCTGTGCCATGCGTGTGATCATTGCTTGTACAGCCCTCTCGCAGTGTCCGGAGCAAGTATGGTGGGTCTGACACACCGGTGTCAATGTGTTCTTTTTTCCATTTCCAGGAGTGTATATCTCCTTCGCGACAGGACACACAGCCATTTTCTCTGGACATGCTGGAACATAAGCCACAGTAACTTTACACGGCGACATATACGCATTTCAGTCAGTCAGTTACCGTTTATGTGTGTACTGCGCCCGAAAAAATTATGGTATGTTCACATTCACACCAGCTACGTGTCTCGATTCTCTTCAGTCCTAAGAAAGTATCTGACGTTTAATTTTTCCAGAGAGCACTTCCGGAAGGCACTGCGTCCTGCCAATACAAAGTGTAGGCGTCCGACACTATGTGATAATCAAGAACGCCCCCGCGGTGGAAGGGTTGGAAACATATCACCGATATGGGTTGCTTTACTGTAATCAACGTCACTGTCGATAATGCGACAAGGAAAACGCGAGAATATGCTCAGGAGATGCCGATGAGAAGATTTTTTTTATAGTCGTACTTCCCGTCCTCTTTGTACACTACAGCAGGTCCGGTTGAGCCCTTGCACTGCTATATTGTGCAGCCGTTTACGCCATGAATCTATCACCTCTTGCGCTCCGATATATTCCTCAATGCGTTGAAATCTCATTTCACCACGTCAAATGTATCCTTCCCTTACGACTAGACATACGTAATTTTCTTTTTTACACGAGTAGTAGTTTGATTACGTCCCACAAACGTCTGGTGATATGTCGGAACATAAACAACAGTCCCTTTACATTCAAAGAGCAGTATAACATTTGTGACTATCAACTGCAGATGTATAGAAGAATTATGATATGTCCACAGTTGCACCAGCTGTGGGTTTTTTCGCACTGCAAAAAAAGCCTCCCGCCATCACATACTTGTCGATGAATGGAAATGAGCGTATGGCATCGCTGGCCGGGAGGCCTCTCTTCAGGGGAGTTCGGCCGCCAAGTGCACGTCTTATTTAATTCGGCGCCACATTGGGCGACTTGCGCGCCGCTGATGAGGATGAAATGATGACGAGGACAACACAACACCCAGTCCACGAGCAGAGAAAATCTCCGACCCGGCCGGGGATCGAACCCGGGCCCGCTTGCATAGGAGGCGAGAATGGTACCACACAGCTAATCAGCTGTCGATGAATAAAGGGTCTAATTACAATTTTAAAAAGCCCTAGGGTCTCTTCGGTTTACTGATTTCACCACTTCCACGAAACCTTTTGCTATTTTCGATATTGGTAAATCCAGCCAACACACAGTGGTGTATTTTATATATTCAGACTACCAAGTCGGGGTTTGTGTCAGTGCGTTCCACGCATAGCTTCCACCACCCAGACCACAAATCTTTCCGCGACTAAGAAATCATTGTGAGTGCAAAATAAACTGAAGTACGTTTATACGGAGTTGATTTTCATGGAATGAACATGTGGGCGGAGAAAGCGCAAAACTGTCGTGGTCAAAGCGCATTTTTAAGTTCATGTTGCTAAGCACCGTACCTGTTTAGCACTTTGGAGCAATAGGTGGAATAACGCGAGACGGATCTGTTGTTTCAACTTTCGAAATTGTGTTTGTTACGAAAACACAAAAGAGTCTGTTAGAGCATCATACAAAGATTTTTTTCGTTTTATGTACGAGAAACGGTGGCTTAGGGATACAGTCTTGTTTAGATCCTATAACTTGTGTGCCAGAGCTGAATTTTCCAAAAGGAATACCATGTTATGTAGAAACGTCCTATAGGCCTGAATGCAAAGAATGCTTTATTACAAGCGTGCAATAGACTTTTGTTTGTCTCTTTCGGCGCACTAGCTTTATGTAACTGAATAATTGCTATGAATCCATCCTCATTCAGTTACTCAACTTCAAGTTTGTGCTACATGTCTGTGAATAAGGAAATTCTGCTGTTCTGAGGAGCGGTAGTGAGTGTAGTGTGCAAAGTATGGTCATGCTTTAGTTATCACTATTAAAGAGGGATAGTGACTGATGGACTCTGCTTGTTCAACAACAGTGCCATAGCCACACATTAGAAAAAATATTCCATAGTTCCTACTTCCTTAATATATTACGACAATTAACCTTGAGGACTACAGATTCAAGAGGAAAGAGAATGTTACTGCTTACAGAGTGTTTGAGCTGGTGAAATTAAGAAATGCGTGTGATATGCTCTCGGATATTTATATGAAACTGATAAAGAGTTGTCACCACGTGAACACTTTTGATTATTACATGTTCTCTACACAACTTGCACCATTACTACGTGATATTTATTGTATTTGCCACCTGACGTATGTAAAAGTATGAGCCAGGCTTTAAGCACTATGACGCGAATGCGCGATGGCACAACGATAGGCTACCATTTTTTAAGATGTATTGTATTGGGTGCACAGCTGAAAAGATCAATAATAATAATAATGTCAGTTCTGCAGCCAAGTAAGATTCTATTACTATTTTAATGACCTATTTCTTTACTTCATGGTTTCTATGATAATGAGCGTAGACATAATATTTAAAGATACGGCATACACAGAAGATACAGGAATAATAGCGACATTGTAAGCAAACATTGCATCACCGTGGTCTTTCAAGTATGTGAAGTGTGCCAAGCCACGGAAGAGTGCTAAGTGGTTAACACATTTCTAGCATGGAATTCACTGGAATGATCCTAGCATACCCTATAAAGATATGGTGACGGTGCTTCATTTATTCGTCCACCCGGATACCACCATCTACGTGAAGGCGAAGGGTAGGATCTCATGGATGCGTCGAATCTTTAAGCTTGCTGCTATTCAAGACCTGGAATTCTCCCGCTGTCCTTCTTTCCATCGACTCAAGAACATGCATGAAAATAGTGTTGCTGTGTCTGCTTATGAAAACGTAAAATTACTTTTAATTTGGATGACAAATAAATGAATTTTTACGTCACAACCTCTGTGTTCTTTCTTTTCAACCCTGTTTCCAATTTGACAGTGTACAGTTTTAACCACATGCTATATCTGTGGTTTTCTCGAAGCACAGGAGGTATAATTTTAAACATGTCTTCTATATATCTTTGGAAGCGGACACAGTCATGTGCCTCCTGCTCTGAGCTAATTCGTGCTGCACGATAGGCGTAATTCCATGCAACCATTCTATATATTTTGTCATCTACCATCTTAAACTCAACCTCCTTAATAGCACTCATCTTCAGCAATATGGTTCAAATGGCTCTGAGCACTATGGGACTTAACATCTTAGGTCATCAGTCCCCTAGAACTTAGAACTACTTAAACCTAACTAACCTAAGGACATCACACACATCCATTCCCGAGGCAGGATTCGAACCTGCGACCGTAGCAGTCCCGCGGTTCCGGACTGCAGCGCCTAGAACCGCAAGACCACCGCGGCCGGCTCTTCAGCAATATATATGTATAGATACATAATCGAATAGGGGATAGGGTTTTTGTAAAAAACAACAATAAAGACGTATGATGCGGAATTTTTTTTTCTTCGTTTATTCAGTTCAGACAAATATAGAATGGTTCAAATGGCTCTGAGCACTATGGGACTTAACATCTGAAATCATCAGTCCCATAGACTTAGAACTTTCTAAACCTATCTAACCTAAAGACAGCACACACATCCATGCCTGAGACAGGATTCAAACCTGCGACCGTTGCAGCAGCGTGGTTCCGGACTGAAGCACCTAGAACCGCTCGGTCACAGAGGCCGGCAGACAAATACAATATAGTTCTTGAGGTACAACGTGGTTTTTGAGGTACAGTGTAATATTCTTGAAGTATAAACTGACTCTGCTATTCCAATGCAGAAATACTTTTAACTTACACGCAACAACAGTAACAACAGTCGGAATTTCTTTTTTATAAATCTGTGCTAAAATCTAATGCAGAGACACTTTCTAAACTACAACTAAATTCCACAGCCCCAGCAGCATAGCTTTCACAATGATTCTGATGGACTGTGCATGCTTAGAATCTAATTTCAGCAGCCCCCAACAGCAAATGTTTTTACAAAGACAATTCTGATGGACTGTGAGCTGTATATATATACAGGGTGTTACAGAAAGGTACGGCCAAACTTTCAGGAAACATTCCTCACACACAAATAAAGAAAAGATGTTATGTGGACATGTGTCCGGAAACGCTTAATTTCCATGTTAGAGCTCATTTTAGTTTCGTCAGTATGTACTGTACTTCCTCGATTCACCACCACGATTTCATACAGGATACTCTGCCTGTGCTGCTAGAACATGTGCCTTTACAAGTACGACACAACATGTGGTTCATGCGCGATGGAGCTCCTGCACATTTCAGTCAAAGTGTTCGTACGCTACTCAACAACATATTCGGTGACCGATGGATTGATAGAGGCGGACAAATTCCATGGCCTCCACGCTCTCCTGACCTCAACCCTCTTGACTTTCATTTATGGGGGCATTTGAAAGCTCTTGTCTACGCAACCCTGGTACCAAATGTAGAGACTCTTCGTGCTCGTATTGTGGACGGCTGTGATACGATACGCCATTCTCCAGGGCTGCATCAGCGCATCAGGGATTCCATGCGACAGAGGGTGGATGCATGTATCCGCTAACGGAGGACATTCTGAACATTTCCTGTAACAAAGTGTTTGAAGTCACGCTGGTACGTTCTGTTGCTGTATGTTTCCATTCCATGATTAATGTGATTTGAAGAGAAGTAATAAAATGAGCTCTAACATGGAAAATAAGCGTTTCCGGACACATGTCCACATAACATATTTTCTTTCTTTGTGTGTGAGGAATGTTACCTGAAAGTTTGGCCGTACCTTTTTGTAACACCCTGTATATATATATATATATATATATATATATATATATATATATATATATATATATATATATATATGTATATATATATATAAAAACAAAAACTATTCTTTCTTGGATGGCTAGCAGGAGGTGAAAAACTTAAAAGCTATACAAGACGCACAGACGCACATGGTATATATAATAGGTTGCATATAAACAAATAATTTGATATATAAATATTTTTCTATTTTCGTTTTTTAATATTTTTATGCTTTTTAAAATTTTTTTCTTTCACACACATGATGTGCATATAAATCTTTCTCTTTTTATTTCTATCCTTCCTTTTCCACACATTCTCTCTGTGTATGTATATACACATGTACATAGTACACAAAAATATTTACACGACACACACACACACAAAATTAGTTACACTCTGATAAAAAGGTCATACTACTACTCTGCAGACACTCTCTCTGTCTCTGTCTCTCTCTCCCTCTCTCTCTCTCTCTCTCTCTCTCTCACTCACTCAATCAGAGTCCCCCTCTCCTTCTCTCGCTACAAGTGAGTAGTGTGAGTACGGAAGAGTTTCAATGCTGTCATCACAAATGACCCTTTTATCGTTTTAGCGTCATGAGGCGAGAGGCCGATTTCGGACTGCAGCACATTGTACACCTCATGTCCTCTCTATCGAATACTGGTCAGCCGTACCATATGTACCCGCTGTGCTGCTACACCAGGAACACCACTGTACAGGCACCGTAAATAGTCTTCGATATAGAGGGCTCTCGATGCCATACAATGCACACGCTTAGCACACCTCTGGGTGGCACCTTCCAATGTGCGATACGCATACGTTTTTGAGTGTAGTCCTACAAACTCTACAATCGGCAATCCATTCGCCTCGTCCATAAGACCGATAACCTTCTTGTTCTGTGGAGTAATACCGTAAGGATTATCGACCGTGTATGAGGAGGTATCGAAATCATTACCTTGGCAACTCACTACTTCATATGGATCGCAGCTCTTGACCCAATAGATTAAACTGTCTGTATCCATATAAAGTAATTTAGGATCTGCGAAATGAGTTTTTGCAAACTCATAATGAAAGCAGTACATGTGGGGTTTGGACAGGTCTTGTATGCACATCCTCTCATAAATAACTTTCGTAAACTCTATTGCAGTCTTCGCCATCTCCACAGCCATTGAATATGGTGACCCACTTAAAATTGGTCTGGCAACGCATTTTCTTACGCCAAAACACCCATCTCATTCGGTTCTAATCAGAATTTCACGTCGTACCCTCATATTCTCCATTATTTTACCAAAAATTGAATTATTCATTAATCTATAAAAAATTTTCTCAAAGTCACACATCGCGGAAGCTGTCTCGTATTCAAATCAATATATTCCTTCAACCAGGGGGAACGCTTGAAGGAGACAGCCCAGGTGATTCTAGCTAGCTCCATACCCAAGCTGAGACACTGCAGGAGATAACGATAATGAATAATGTATCTCCCCTTATCCCCCAGCATTGTCATCAGTTTTGGCGTAGAGCCTCCTTGCGGAACTAGTTGCTCTGGACACAGCGGCAAATTGGGGTGCGCATCATGCAAACTAATAGGACACGTGAGTTCTGCCTCCACCACATACTCTACATCAGAATCAGCTGCTATACCCCCCGTGATATTTCCACTTAATGCCTTACATTCGTCTTTGGGCACCAATTGAAACTCACCAATCGGCGGTGATTGCTGCATTGCGTGCCCGTATAAGTTATTTAAGTGCAGGTACATTATGTAACATGGATCATGGGATGCGTTGAACCTGACACCCATCTGTGGGTTATTTACCCTCACGTGCCTATGCATACGTTGGCAAAGTCGCCCACAGATCCCTCACTCAAAGAAAAGAAGCATTTCAGCATCGGTCAATAATTCAATGCTGCATTTTGTTTTCTTGAGCATTGCATTCCAAGACAACCCAGATGCCGTGTAATAAAAGGCGGTATCCAGAGAGTATGTGGTCATGCATAGACTCCGGAATTTCCCAGAAACTTCCGCAAGTAAGTGTACGACTGTGTCCATGTAAAGCTGTGAGTACTCCCCTAAAGTTGAAATATTGAACCCCCACCAGTCATTCACGGCACACTCATACTCTGTATCTGTTACGGCATTGACTGTAAGGTAGATGGAGTATAAATTTATGTTGGGTATCATCGTTTTGCTGTGTTTCGCCATACTATCCACATACTCGTGTGGGAAACCCCCTTCCTGGTCACAAGTTCTGTTGTGGGTTGGCAGGAGAGCCAACACCGTGTTATTAGAGGAAGCCGAAAGGCACGCGTTTTAGCTCACGCAGGCTGGCGTGAGGTCTGGAACAGGACAAGGAAATTAGAATTTAGAAAAACGGACGTAGCTGGTGGAATACTTAACTTTAATCCATTAATGATGAGCGTCGCTCTTGACTGTACATTATTCACAATATCAATAGTAACTGAACATGGCGCCTTGCTAGGTCGTAGCAAATGACGTAGCTGAAGGCTATGCTAACTATCGTCGCGGCAAATGAGAGCGTATTTTGTTAGTGAACCATCGTTAGCAAAATCGGTTGTACAACTGGGGCGAGTGCTAGAAAGTCTCTCTAGACCTGCCGTGTGGCGGCGCTCGGTCTGCAATCCCTGATAGTGGCGACACGCGGGTCCGACGTATACTAACGGACCGCGGCCGATTTAAAGGCTACCACCTAGCAAGTGTGGTGTCTTGCAGTGACACCACAAGTTCAATCTTTTCCTCGTCGGGAAATGCAGCTCGAATGATATGCATATCCTCCCGAGGTAGAGGTTAAACGAAATTCTGGAGTGGCGCCTGCGTAAAATGTATTGTATCGAGGAAGCAGAGCGAAATTCTTTGCGTCATTCATTTAGAGAATAAAAGATGTTTCTCGAAGCTCGCAGGTAGGACAGTGACCGGACTGTTCTCCAAGCCGAAATCAGCCAAGTGTTCAACTAGAAAGTTAGTGTCATACCGACTTATACTGTTGAAGAAGACGGGTATGATTCTTGGTAGCTGGTACTTAGATTGCACGCATTGTGAGCTGCGCCACGGAACTTTGCTGTAAGATGAAAGTGGTCCCTAGGAGGAGTTTCCGCTTTTCTGTCTAACAGCAGCCCGCAAATATGACAATCAACCGCATTATTATGCAAATATTCATTCTCCTTCGATGTGGTCACGGGCACGTTCTTGCTATAAAGCTTTTCAACCACCCGTGAAAATTTTTCGAGCTCAGTGAGCAGCCAAACCGCAGGATTATCGCTGACATAAGATTTGTAGCAGTTAAGACTGGAATCATAGGATGACACAATTTGGTACACTGCCACATTTGGTGCGTGTTTTTCTGTAAAGGTGGTATGTGAGGCTTCACAGTGGGTCACAGGAGTGAGGAGGTATTCAAAGACAGCATCGCCCCTGGTAGTGAGCATTGTGGAACTTCATGAATTTATTTTCCTCAGTAGGCATAATAACACGTAACAGGTCCTTGGAAGCACAGTCTACTAATTGCGCCGCTAATAACTTGTCTGAGGAGAAATAATTCAGGCACCTTAAGCAAATATGCTTTTTATGTTCCTTTATCGACAATTGGCTGTAGAGGAGTCAGGACATGTCATTGATCCAAACGTAGTGATAATTATCACCTTCAGAGAAGAGCAACATTTTTACATGCAGCTCACGCTCACAGGCAAATTTTGAGAAATGGAGGGGGCCGATAACAGCATGCTTGTCTTGCTCATCTGATTTTCTTCTGTTTTCCAGGCCATAAACGTGAACCAACATTCCGGCATTCTGCACCTCAGGTTTAGGTATGTCCTAGATCTTGATGGGGAACTCGATACCATCAAAATTATAGCACTTATGAATGTAAAGGTATCTACTGTACTGAGTTGTGTGCTGTGGATTTTTTGTGTAATTTCTCTCGCAAGGCAGGACTGACCATGCAAAACAAGACTGATCGGTTTTATTTTCGACATTAATGCATGTCCTTAGGTTAGTTAGGTTTAAGTAGTTCTAAGTTTTAGGGGACTGATGACCATAGATGTTAAGTCCCATAGTGCTCAGAGCCATTTGAACCATTTGAACCATTAATGCATGTCTGCATATTACCTATATCTTTCGGGAGCTTGACATAGCTTGATTCTCCATTTCGGATCATAGACATGTATATGGGTGTCCAGGTGTAGTATTTAGCTGACCTTCCAACCTGCACCTCAGAAAACCGTGTCAGTATAGCAATGAAGGTGGATTTACGAAACCACTCGGCGATTGATGTGCTCCGTGTTATCACACCATTTTCCACCCAAATATAATGAAGAGTTGTCTCTTCAACACACGAGTCAACTTACGGTGGGTGTGTGAGTGTATGAGGGGGGGTGGGGGGGGGGGGAGGTGCGACAGTTCGATGCAGAACACCGCACTGCATTTAATGACGGGATGCTGCGGATCACTGACTATTTGACTATCTTGAGGAGCTGCTTTTCCACGACCGGAGGGCATGCCCTTAGAAAACCAACAGGGTTGCAGTACCCTCCTGCCAGGAGGACGCCCGAGTGATGCTGTGGCGACCGTGGTCGGGGAAGGGTCGCAGGCGGGGGCAGCGGCGGCGGCGGCCGCTTCCCGCGCGGCACCCAGCGGCGCTCTTATCAGCGAAGCACACCGCACAGGACCTCGTTTAGCTGTTATAGTCCTCGTCGTCCCCGGTACACGAGCCACTGCGTATTGTGGGAGTTGTTCCCCTGACGCAACTGCTGTAGTATAATGAAAACAAAAATAAATACAATCTCTAGACATCGCCTGCTTTCGCTACTGCTGCAGGGGAAGACAGAATACTGATTATTTGTAAGCAGAGTGAGTATATTTATTACCTGTTTCGCTCTGGTTCCTTGACATCTCCTTCATCTCCTCATGACGACGAAGGTATATCTCGATGTCCTCCACCAACTGTGGGATTTCGCCCTTGTCTGAATTTGCAGATATCCATCGATTCATTTACTCTACATCACCTGAAGCATAATGATCTAATAATAACAAAACTCACACAAAAAGAAACTGTGGAAAAACTATATGTATATTTATAGTACACACTTACATGAAATCTGGGATGGTCCCTGGATATCTCTATCACATACCCCTCCCTGTCCTCCTTCGTGTGCCAGGAAATCATCTACAACAACAAAGAATAAGCATCATATTTTATATATGATGAAATTTTATTGCTTATACACAGTACTATGGAGATGAAAACAATTAATTCATGTATATACGCAAACAATACGAAATTCTTAGCCAAATGAAAAAGAAGCAGCGTTTTATCGCTTTCGATCCTCGAAATCACCTACGACACCAGCGACAACATATTAAGTAATCGATGAAATTTCTTTAGAAAGAAACTAACAAGGGAACCTCCCCCTCGCACCTCCCTCAGATTTAGTTATAAGTTGGAACAGTGGATAGGCCTTGAAAAACTGAACACAGATCAATCGAGAAAACAGGAAGAAGTTGTGTGGGACTATGAAAAAAATAAGCAAAATATACAAACTGAGTAGTCCGTGGGCAAGATATGCAACATCAAGGACAGTCCTAGCTAAGGAGCTCCGTGGTCCCGTGGTTAGCGTGAGCAGCTGCGAAATGGGAGGTCCTTGGTTCAACTCTTCCCTCAAGTGAAAAGTCTGATATTTTATTTTCAGACAATTATTATCTGTCCGTCTGTCCGTCCGATGCGATCACTTTTTTGGGAGTGATTATCACATCCACAACAAAACCTGAATCGGGCAAGGCAGAAGAATCTTTTTACCCATTCGCCAAGTGTACAAGTTAGGTGGGTCGACAACATGTTCCTGTCATGTGACGCACATGCCGTCACCAGTGTCGTATAGAATATATCAGACGTGTTTTCCTGTGGAGGAATCGGTTGACCTATGACCTTGCGATCAAATGTTTTCGGTTCCCATTGGAGAAGCACGTCGTTTCGTCTACTAATCGCACGGTTTTGCGGAGCGGTCGCAAAACACAGACACTAAACTTATTACAGTGAACAGAGACGTCAATGAAAGAACGCGCAGATCATAACTTTGCGAAAATGAAGAAAGTTAACTTCTCACTCATGGGAAGACTTGAACCAAGGACCTCTCGTTTCGCAGCTGCCCACGCTAACGACGGGACCACGGCGCCCCTGAGCTCAGACTGTCCTTGATGTTGCTTATCTTTCGCATGGACTACTTAGTTTGTATATTTTGATTATTTTTTCATAGTTCCACACAACTTCTTCCTGTTTTCTCGATTGATCTGTGTTCAGTTTTTCAAGGCCTATCCACTGTGCCAACTTATAACTAAATCTGATGGGGGTGCGATGGGGAGGTTCCCTTGTAAGGAATACACGACATATACTGCAACATTACGAAATTCTTAGTGAAAACGTAAAATGTTGCGATTTTGGTCCCTCTAAATCACCTACAACAACCTCAGACTCGTTGGTCAGAACACGTTACGTATATAATGAAAGACATATATACTACAAACGATGATATTACTGCTGTTGCTGCAGCTAATGCCACTGCTGCTGCTGCTGCTAGTGGTGCAACTGATGCCACGGGTGTAGCTGTTGCTGCAGCTGCTGCAGCTGCAGCCACTGTTGTTGTTGCTGTTGCTGCTGCTAATGCAGCTGCAACCACTGTTGTTGCTGTCACTGCTATTGTTGTTGCCTCTCAGCTTCATCAGTTACTCGTTGGATATACGCTGAAACAGTAAGACATGTATTTAGTACGAAATCCTATGTGAAATGAAAGTTATTATTATCGATTTTGATCTCCCGAAATCATCTACAGGATCGCTGGTCACACCAATACTGCAAAGATGGCATATATACTTACAATGCTGCCGATGCTGCTGCTGTTGCTGTTGCTGCTGTGGCCACTGTCTCTACTGTTGCAGCACAGGATTCATTTCATTCACGCTTTGGTGTTGGTGGATATGCGTTGAAACAATAAGAATAAGAAATGTATTCAATACTGCGAAATTCTTAGTGCAAAAGAGAAGTTACATTTACGGACTTGAATCTGTACTTACCGGGTAATTCCCCATCCTGCTCTAACAGTCTCTGCCGTTTTCCGCCACTGGCGCTTCAGACGGTGCTTGATGCTGCTGCTGAACGTTTCATTTTTTTCCCCTAAATCGGTAACACGCAGGCAAAAGAGGAGCAAATCGACGCGCACAAACGAGGGCAAGACGATCGATCTCACACTACTGTGGCTGACGAAAGAGTGAGGGCGAATGGGCTTGGAGTGGTCTTTATATACCTTCTGAACCCTCCACCCATCACTTCAATCTGGTAGCCAATAGGAACGCAGCATTCCACCCACCAGCAGCTGTTCGACAAAACCGAACGTTATATTAAATGTAGGCAGTGCTCGCCCCCATCTCGCGATAACTTTGCGCTCACCTTTCTACGTATCTAGGGTCCCCCCAATTTCTATCTGACAAATCGGGACATTTAACTAAAATTGAATAAAGTGGACGTAATGTGGGAAGGAGAGATAGGAGCAAAGCGGGCTACTTCTCTTAAGCTTAAAAAGAGTGGATGAAATGCTGCTTTTTGTTTGAAAACTCGGACACTAAGAATTATTTCACAATTGCTGTCGATTTTGTTACGCCTAACGGTACGATTTTTGCGGCTTTTGAAACATTAAACAGTTTGGAGCTTAGTGTGAAAGTATAGTTCACTAATATCAAGGAAATGATGATTTTTAACTGTATGACGGAGCATTCCTAATTTCGCTGCTGTTACTAATTGCTCCACCCCCCCCCCCCTCCCCCCACATTTGAATGAATTTGAAACAAAGTGACTGCCCCCGATTCTGCTTTACGTCAGTTAAATGATATTTGATATCTGCTATTCCCCCATGCGCATCCTGCTTCATAGTCACGCCTCCCTCGTTTTATGAAGAAACATTCGTGTGAATGTTATTTCATTGAATGAAAACTTCCTCTTACGCGCTTTCAGTTCACTTGAAGCAACCAAACACGATATTCACAAATTAACCGCTACACGACTCAGAAAACGGTAAATCACGTTGGTGTAAAATTTGAATAAAGTGACATAAGGGACGCTGATGGCGACCCATCAGTGTGGCATCGCGCATTCGAGTCATAGTGCTTAAAGCGTGGCTCATTCTTTGACATACGTCAGGTGGCAAATGAAATATATATCACGTAGTAGTGGTACGAGTTGTGTAGGAAACATGTGATGATAAAAAGCGTACATGTGGTCACGATTGTTTATGTTTCATATAAATATCCAAGAGAACAATACACGCACTTCTTAATTTCACCGGCTCAGACAAGCTGTAAGCAGTAAAAATTTTTTTTCTCTTAAATCCGTAATTCTCGATGTTAATGTGTGGCCATAGCACTGTTGTTGAACAAGCAGAGTGGCGCACTCACTATCTCTCCTTAATAGCGATAACTAAAGCATGACCATACTTTGCACACTAGACTCACTACAGCTCCTCAGAAGAACGGCATTACCTTATTCATAGACATCCAGCACGCACTTGGAGTTGGATAACCGAACGACGATGGATGCATAGTGATTATACAGTTACATAAAACTAGTGCGCCGAAAGAGACAACAAAAGTCTACTGCACGCTTGTAATAAAGCATTCTTTGCATTCAGGCCTATAGGACGTTTCTACATAACATGATTTTCCCTTTTTAAAATTCAGCTCCTGCACACATGTTATAGGATTTAAACACGGCGGTATCACTAAGTCAACGTTTGTCGTACATGTAACAAATAAAATATTTATATGACGCTCTACAGGCTCTTTTGTTTTTTCGTAACAAACTCAATTTTGCCAGCTTAAGCAACAGATCCGTCATGCGGTAATCGTCCTCCTGCTCCAAAGTGCTAAACAGGTATGGTGGTTAGCAATATGAAGTTAAAAATGCGCTTAGACTACAACAGTTTTGCGCTTTCTCCACCCACCTGCTCCCCCCCCTCCCCCCATGAAAATTAAATCCGAATGTACGTACTCCAGTATATTTAGCACTCACAAATTTTCTGATCTGGATGGTGAAATCTATGCATGGAAAGCACTGATACAAGCCCCGACTTGGCGGTCTGATCATACAAAAGACGCCACTTCGTGTTTGCCTGGATTTACAAGTACCGAAAGTACCAAAAGGTTTCATGGATGTGGTGAAATCAATAAACTGAAAAGACTCTAGGGCTTTTTAAAAATCTAATTAAATCCTTATTTATCGACAAGTATGTGATGGCACGAGGCTTTTTTGCAGTGCGAAAACAACCCCCAGCTGGTGCAACTGTGGACGTATCATGATTTTTTTATACATCTGTAATTGATAGAAATGTTATGCTGCTGCTTGAACGTAATGGAACTGTGGCGTATGTTTCGACATATCACCAGACGTTTGTGAGACATAATAAAACTATTATTCACGAAAAAAGAAAATTACGTATGACTAGTCGTAAGGGAAAGATACATTTGACGTGGTAGATTGTGAATTCAACTCATTGAGGAATTTATCCGAACGTAAACAGCAGCACAATATAGCAATGCAAGGGCTCAACTGGGCCTGCTGCAGTGTACAAACAGGACAGGCAATACAGCAGTACAAAAACGTCTCCTCATCGCCACCCCCTAAGTGTATCCTCGCGTTTTCCTTGTCGCATTATCGACAATGATGTTGATTGCAGTACACGAACGAGTATCGGTGATATTTTTCCAACCCTTTCGCCTGTTGGGGCGTTCTTGATTATCACATAGTGCCGGACACCTGTGCTTTGTAACACTTATTTGAGAGAGTCTTGAAACGATACAGAGCCTTCCAGATGTGCTGACGGGAAAACTTCAAGGTCAGATACTTTCCTAGGACTGAAGAGAATCGAGACTAGTAGCTGGTGTGAGTGTGGGCATATCATAATTTTTCCGGGCGCTGTACATACTGTATATAAACGATAACAGCAGTGTTTGTCTGAAATGCGTATATGTCGCAGTGTAAAGTTACTGTGGCTTATGTTCCAGCATGTCCAGAGAAAATGACTGTGTGTCCTATCATGAGGGAGGTAGAGATTCATCACACTGATAGCCGTAAGAGGAAAGAAATTTATTTATTTATATTTTTTACGTGGAAAATTATGTGCGCTATAGTTATTGAGATTCGTTCCAGAACCACAACTGTAAAGAGGAGACATTTCCAGTACACCACTTGGTGTCAGACTGCAGCAGCAGTCCTATTTAATTACAGTTACACTGATAAATATGTTTCTGGTTCGCAATATTCTTGTGAGTCTGGAGATAGTCGTAGAAAGTGTAGCAGCAAGCAAGCAGGTCGGGGCAGAAACAGCATCTCAGTGGATGCGTTTGGTGCAAGCTGTGTCTTACACCAGTTCAGGGAATCCAAGAAAGCTTCCGACTTACAACGATTTGCCTCGCGGCTCCCCCTGGACATGTAAATAGTGAACAAATACCGAGTTTCCGTTGAGTCGCCTTCGGGACCGCCTGTGTCGCGTGTATTTGAGAAGATGTAGTATGATGAGTGTTTGCCTATTGATAGTGTTCTAACTCTTACTATGCATGTCCTCTCTGGTTAACACACACTTCCGCAGCTGCGGTCATGGGCCGTGTTTATGGCGGCAGTTTCCCCCATGGCGCTGCACTGCGACACGGTGAGTCCGTGAGATGTTTCTGATGATTTGTAGACCATTTTTGCTGAGTTTAACTGTCAGTGCAATATGGCGATCTGTACAAAATAGTTTTGGCGCTGAAAGTCTCATCTGCAGAAAACAAGGGCGGACGGTGCTCCTATACCGACAGCAGCACTGTTTGACGGGTACATTCAGTGGCAGATGTGCTGTCCTATTAGAATAATCAAGAAGAATGGATTCGGTGTTATTTGGGGGTATTTTTGTAAACAATTCCTGTTAGAAGAATTTCCATGCAGGCAAGCTGAGACATTGTGAAAGGTGCTACAAAAGCGACCTTTAACAATTTCTGCGACACTTTACGATGTCCAGAAAGGGACTGATACTTCATGTTCACGCTGTTTCGTTAGGATCTCTTGGAACAATACACCCTGTGCTATTCTGGGAAGCATTGGAACAGTTTCTATAGTGTGACATGCGACATCACTATCCTCAGATAAAGAGGTATCGTGCCAGCAACGGTGTCTAGGTGAACACGTATTTCGACAGGAATTTCTCAGGAATTTCAAAGGGATGCCGTCGCCTCATCCTTGCGGGACCAAAAATGACTCCTGGGCGTGGTTCGGCAGCTGACGGTCACGTCGCCACTTCACGGTGGCCGCCAGTGCATCCCAACTCCTGGGAGCATGTGCGGTAACGTCCAGTGGACACGGGACGGCAAGTGGTGCGTGCTTCGCGATCGAAAGGTTTTTAACTTTGTGTAATTACGTGTGATGTGTGTTTCATGACGGCATTCCTTGCACAATCGGAATAAAAAAAGAAATTAGATCGATATAATTACTTCTCACAAGACTGGTATCTTTCCAAACAGCAGAGAATGATGAGCAAGAGAAATTCAAGCCCCACTAACTGATATAAAAAAAATAAACAGTATACCCTTGAATTTCCCTTTGTGAAATCCTTCCTTTCCACTGCAGAGCCGCCAGTTTCCAGGTAGAGGAGGAGGGTGGAGTGATGAGGCATCCAGGGAGTGGCAGGGATGTGGTTTCGGGGGTGGTGATCGATTTCCGGAAAAAATCTATAAATAAATAAATAGACTATATTCCATACACTACCGTGAATCCACTAAATTGTTTAAATAAACAATAGTCCATACATTGCCTAAATTGTTTAAACAATATTCCATACACTACAATAGAATTCTCTCCTAATTACCGATAAACTGCCTCTTTTTCTCGCCAATTTCCGGGTGGGAGCGTCTGAGGGGAGGGGGTTTACCAGAGGGGGAGAGGTTAGTTACTTAATCAATTTAATTGAGTAGTCAACCAAATTGATAAGAATGAGAGGGGGCTGTCCAGTAGCTCAGAGCTGAACATGTACCTGTAAGAGCGAGGGGACAGGGTGGGTTGGAGATTTCCTGAGGGGGGGGGGGGGTAGCTCAGAGCTGAACATGTGCCTGTAGGAGCGAGGGGACAGGGTGGGTTGGAGGTTTCCTGAGGGGGGAGGGAAGTGGGAGGGGTGGGTGAATAATAGATTAAGGACACGTCAGTCAAAAAGAAGGATCCTTTTAGCAGAACAAGAGATTAAGTAACTATCAGTCAAAGGAGAACAATACATTAAGAAGCTGTCATTAAAGGAGAACAATAGGTTTGTCCCTGAGTGCATACCTGCCTCTGATGTAGACAACCCACACTAACAAAATTGCTGGTGCTGTCCGTATTCCACTACTTTCATGATGGTGCCCCAGAGTGCAATACGTAGTGGTTTTATGAAAAGTGTGTGTTTTAAACAATGTTGCACTCCTTTCATTCTCCAAAAATGGGCACATACTCCACAAATGTAGCTTCACTCAAACCCACAGTGCAGTACGGTGTCCAGGCATAGCTGACTCTCTTTCGTTATGGGAACTTCTGGGCTTCTGGAGGGGAATCTACATGACGATATGATGGTGTCACTCCAAAACTGTGATTGTGCAGACAGCATAGTTTAAAGTTGAAGCTCATGAAAAAGTGTTGTGGCTGCATGCAATCTTCAAGAGTGTATTAATTCGAAATCTTGAAGAATACAACTTCCCATTAATTGTAAGACCCAAGAAAACGTACAGTGACGACAATAGAGGTTAGATGCCTTTGTTCCACTACTCTTGAAATACTTCACATGTGACAGACTCACTCTACATTTATATTACACAATGTAGGGTTCCAGTGAGAGGTGATTAGTTTACGACATTGCCATTTAGCAATAATGAAGATGCTGCAGTGCCTCGTTGGAAGTCTTATGGTAAGACAACTTTGGTACATACGACTACAGTACCGGTTTTCACTGCCTCAGTTTGCTTTGAAGAATTTATCACCGCTGTAGGTACTATTTCTTTAAACTTCTCTGGACTCAGTGTGCATCAAAATTCACTGCCGTTGTAGTAATAAGAGTGAAATCTTGAGTACATATCCTATAGTAGACTGACACTGTTACTGCACCTCTGAAGCTTTAATTTATCATATGGCAAGAATTCAAAATTTAGGTATATCCTAACAGTGGGTAATAGGCAGTTGTCATATACTGAACAGCCAAAGAAACTGGTACACCTGCCTAATATCGTGTAGGGCACTCGCGAGCACGCAGAAGTGCTGAAAGAAGACGTGGCATAGACACGACTAATGTCCGAAGTAGTGTTGGAGGGAACTGACATCATGAATCCTGCAGGACTGTCCATAAATCCGTAAGAGCACGAGGGGGTGGAGATCTCCTTTGAACAGCACGTTGCATGACATCCAAGATATGCTCAATAATGTTCATGTCTGTGGAGTTTGGTGGCCAACAGAAGTGTTTAATCACAGAAGAGTGGTCCTGGAGACACTATGTAGCGATTCTGAGCGTGTGGGGTGACGCATTGTCCTGCTGAAATTACCGAAGTCCGTCGGACTGCACAATCAACAAGAATGAATGCTAGTGATCAGACAGGATGCTTTTGTACGTGTCACACTTCAGAATCGTATCTCAGCGTATCAGGGGTCCCATATCTCTCGAGCAGCATGCGCCCCACACTATTACAGTGCTTTCACCAGCTTTAACTATCTCCTGCTGACATACAAGGTCAATGGATTCACGAGATTGTCTCCATACCCGTACATGTCCTTCCACTCGATACAATATGAAATGCCACTCGCCCGACTAGACAACATGTTTCCAGTCATCAACAGTCCAATGTCAGCATTGACAGGCCTAGGAGAGGTGTAAAGCTTTGTGTCGTGCAGTCATAAAGGGTACACGAGTGCACCTTCTGCTCCGATAGCCCATATCGATGATTTTTCGTCGAATGGTTCGCTAGCTGACAGTTGCTGATGGCCCAGCATTGAAATCTGCAGAAATATGCGGAAGAGCTGCACTTCTATCACGTTGAACGATTCCCTTCAGTCGTCTTTGGTCCCGTTCTAGCAGCGATGTAGGGGATTTGATGTTTTACCGGATCCCTGATATTCACGGTACCCACTTGAAGTGGTCGTACAGGAAAATCTCCACTTCTTCGCTACCTCGGAGATGCTGTGTCTCATTGCTCGTGCGCCGGCTATATCGCCACGTTCAAACTGCCTTAAATCTTGATGTCCCACCATAGTATCAGCAGTAACAACTGCTCCCGACACTTATTGTTTTATACAGGCGTTGCCGATCGCAGTGCCGTATTCTGCCTTTTTACGTATCTCTTTATTTCAATACACATGCCTATACTATACCAGTTTCTTTGGCGCTTCAGTGTATGTGCTTGAATTATTTTTAAGATTTCCCTTCCTATCAGTTTGCAGCACCAGAATAATAAATGGATGTATTTCTTGTTGAACTCATATCTTAATCGTCCATGTTAGTCTGGATGTCTCCAGACGTATTGGATACTCATGAAGTTACCAAAGACATGAAGTTAATGGCATTCGAACGCTGCATCCAACACGTGTAAAATTTCGTCTGATACTTATATGTGATTTACTTTCCACACCGATCTGTCCAATACAGTTTTATTTTCGTTTTCGTGGACTCCTTGAATTGTTATTTAGTTATATAGCACTTTCAATCAGAATCAGTTCCTGTTCGGCATATGTAATGACGTGCTTACTATCCTCACAGAATCCCATTAAAATTTTGATTGGTACACACACACACACACACACACACACACACACACACACACACACACACACACACACACACAAAAGTGGCTACTTATATATCTGTCTATGAAGTATTCCTCATTTGGTAAAGCATTCAGGTCCGAATTTCATCCAGGGACATCTGTTTAGGGGGTCGGTGTGATAGCAAATCTTGTGCACTCGACCACAGTGTCCTTAAGGTTGTTTCTAGTTTTTTGAAACAGAAAAGTGAATGCATTATGTGTAAGTCATGATATCACTGCTGTAGAGCTTCCATTATTCTTCTTCACACCGAGAGAGGTGGCGCAGTGGGTAGCACATTGGACTCCCATTCGTTAGGATGACTGTTCAAAGCAGCGTCTGGTCATCCTGATTTAAGGTTTCCCGTGAGTTCCCTAAATCATTTCAGGAAAATTCAGGGATGGTTCTTAAGAAAAGGCAAGGCCGATTCCCTTCCCCATCCTTCCGTAATCCGAGCTCATGCTCCGTCTCTAATGATCTCCTTATCGACGGGATGTTAAAATCAAATCCCCTCCTCCTCCTCCTTCACATAACGTCCTTCCAGTTAAACGAAATTGCTGTCAGAGTGATTAAATCATCTTTATGTTGAATGAGAATTCTTATCTCGTCATTGTTATTAAACGCTGCCAAAGCAAAAGTTTTATTGGAGAAATACTCTCTATGAATCATTCGATCATCATACTGAACAGACGTTGTTGTTCTGAGTAAAGTCACTGTGATTTTTAAAAATTATCGATTTAAGGAAGTCCTAATTCACAAGTGTTATCACATTCTGATACCACTGCAAAGTGGTGCTCTGATGGATGTGTGTGTCGGTCAGTTATATACTTTATATCCATGCTGCTTCGAGTGTATCATACAACGATTTCCTCGCGCCAAGAATCAACTGGATCACCATTCTGATCTATGATATTGAATTAGAGATTATTTAATGTCAGAACAGTGACTGGGAGGAATATGGGATTGCTAGTCACCGCAACAATTCCATAACCTGTGCCCACTGTAGGAAAGTATCGTTAGACTGCATGGCTTAACCTATCACTAAGGTACAAATTCGTTGCGATGCTAGTCTCAGCATGAATATTGTATTGTCTGGCAGTATGTCCACTCATTGATCTGACTGGTAAATTTTATCACTATTATTCTCCAACACTGGGCTCACTGAGAAACGTAGTAGTGATCGTATTGCTCCTTTTTGGCTTAATTCTGCTGTCTGTTCCTTTGTTTTTGTTTCTGTTGTTAATGTATTAATGTTTACATGAACTCAAAACCTTGCACAAATCACTTGATATATGCATGCAAATCGTAAACACTATAAGAGCCAAACGAAAGTGCCACAGCTTTGTCACTTCCTAGATGCAGTTTATTGCTCACGTCGGTGATAGCAGCTAGCTGCTGTATGTTTCCATATCGATCAGTGCAGTACTCCACTCCTCACGTTCACTTACTGTTCGAGTGTACGACATCACAATTAAACCTCAGCTGCTGCAGTCATGTACATGCTGCTTGTTTTTATACTGTCGCCAGGAGAAACATTAGACTGAAATGACCACATATATATGAATCAATGTATTGATCACCGAATGAATTTCAGTGAGTCCCATACCGTCTTGCAGTATCTAAATTAACTATCCACAATCTCTAGATTTCCACATCTTCTTTGGCATAACACATTCCGCACAAACATTTCACGAAAACGTGGTATTTTGAGTACTTTAATGGATCTATGCATATCTCCATTTGTAAGCTGCCTGTTTGGTACTATAGCTATGAGTATTTTTTGTGAATATACCGACTTTTTTTCTGTGTGGTTTTAAATATACTCCTACACCGATAACTGTGGCCTCCATCATCCAATTATGCCTTTTAGCTTCCTGTAGTTGCTCGTCTGTGTCTTGTGCTTTCTTCAATGTTTAAGCTGTAGCAGCTACCCATGATGTTGATAAGCTAAATACCGATAGCCCTGCAATTGCAGGAATTAAAAATGGAATGATTCCACCAGATGTGTTATGTATTTGTCGAACCTTAGGCGTTTTAGCATGTCTTGTTACTACTTTCTGATTCACAACAATTTTAACTACCGTCACTGCGGACAGAATGCAATTCTTTAAAATCGTATGGACTTTTCTTCTTTTCCTCTAGTGTACAAATTGCTGAATTCGTAGTTTTTTGGAAAATTATACAAGCACCCAACTTCAGTTTCGTGCACTGTGGATGCTGCAATACTCGCGTGTTGTCCTATGCCGACGTCTTTCTTCGATGTATAATCGTTCTCCTTGAAGGCTTTGTCCAGTATGTTAATGGCCTTATCATGGGGAGCCAGACAGTTTTTCAGCTTTGTTCCATGTCCGCAGTGGCTGTATCCGGGGATATGCAATTCACCTAGTAAATTATCGAGAATATTGCCACCACCTCTGATGTTCTCTCTAGCACCCATATCACGCTAGAGCATGGTCTGAGGTTTTTACATATTGTTATATACCAAATGGTCAACATTCACTGAATTGTTTTTCTGTGTTGGGCAACGAAGAGCGTTTCTGTAATTCATCTGTGTAAGAACATCTCTCTCCTCTGCGAAAAAAACTTCTCACGTTTTCTCACCTTAGCTTTCCTTTGTGGTATAAGTATACGGGTTCCTCCATTGCGCTTTGGGAACTGTAATTATCTCTGTTGACCAGTTTAGCAGGTAAGACTTCTCAAAAGCCATTCTTTGTTTCTAAATATACACCAAATCACCTACATGGAATTTCTGCTCACATATATCCACCTTGTTGCGATTGCATACTGTATTTAGAAGTTCAATGTCAAAAACATCAATTCCTTATCTTTCTATTACTGACATGAAACGTTTGTCGTAACACTTACCTCAATCCTCAGTTTTAAGATTGTAAGGGCCCAGACTCAACCCCATATTTATCTATTGTTCAAAAACCTGTGCCACTTCCTTCCCTGTCTTTGCCTCCACAGGCAGGATCTAGGAGAATCTGGAATACAAATAAAAGAGATGGGCTTTCATATGACAGCCAAAACAAAAATATTTGCCGATTTGATCGTGCTTCTCCACTATAACGTCACAAAAGTCAATACACTGGCTTTTCTTTCTCAGGTGGTGGAATGTCACCATATTTTTTGAATGTCTGTTAAGTAACTCTATCAGTGTCATAAAAAAAACCGTAATAGGTAGTATGTCGGCTGAATAGCGTTCTTGAAAATGTATATACACACTCAAAGCAAACCCCCAGGGATGTGTTAACAGTGATAGCACAAGGTAAGTCTAATAAAAACATGAAACTTCCTGGCAGATTAAAACTGTGTGCCCGACCGAGACTCGAACTCGGGACCTTTGCCTTCCGCGGGCAAGTGCTCTACCATCTGAGCTACCGAAGCACGACTCACGCCCGGAACGCACAGCTTTACTTCTGCCAGTACCTCGTCTCCTACCTTCCAAACTTTACAGAAGCTCTCCTGTGAACCATGCAGAACTAGCACTCCTGAAAGAATGGATTCTGGAAACATCCCCCAGGCTGTGGCTAAGCCATGTCTCCGCTATATCCTTTCTTTCAGGAGTGCTAGTTCTGCATGGTTCGCAGGAGAGCTTCTGTAAAATTTGGAAGGTAGGAGACGAAGTACTGCCAGAAGTAAAGCTGTGAGTACCGGATGTGAGTCGTGCTTCGGTAGCTCAGATGATAGAGCACTTGCCCGCGGAAGGCAAAGGTCCCGAGTTCGAGTCTCGGTCGGGCACACAGTTTTAATCTGCCAGGAAGTTTCATATCAGCGCACACTCCGCTGCAGAGTGAAAATCTCATTCTGTAATAAAAACATGTTCGTTATTGGGAAGTAGAGAACCATTCTCCTTCTTCACCCAGTTTCTGGTGTCATTGCTGGACCACTTGGGTACTACGAGACCCTTTCGACGGGAGTGCTTCATCCAGTGGCTCACGATGATGAATACGAACCTATATTAGCACACAGGAGGCTTTGTAGGAAAAGCGAAAAAACCTTTTTTTTTATTTATTTACGAACCATTCCATACAGCAAGGTATTTAAAGATCCTTAAGTAAAAGTGTAGTTCTTTGCCTGCATCTGGTACAGCTGGTTCATACATTTCTACTTATACTGATGCACAACATGAGTCATACAGGTCAGCGATGGTTTCTTCGGAGTTCTGCGCGCTATCGCCAGCAGATTTTTTCACATTTTCTCGTTGCTTAGATATTCATACGGTTGCCTATTTTGTCGACAGTGTAGAGATGCTGGATTGTAGAATTGCAATACATTAAATTCTTAAAACTCTGTTCCTGTAGATGAGTGCACTCTCTCGTTAAACTACTTAGTTGTTTGCCGGAAGTCCCCTATTGTGATCGTATAATCACCCAGTATGACTGAGGGAGACTGAACATATCCGTAGATTAAACCAGAAACCTTCGCTGAAGCATCATAGACGAATCCACTCATCTCGGGATAACATGTCTTCAGCATCACTACACCGACCATTTTCGAATACCGGCGCTGGACAGAACTCATGAACCAGCATCATTTCCACGCTGTCACATTTACAGGCACGGTTTTTTTAGATGTAGCTGACGTTAAACATTATTATTTGCACAGCAGGCTTCTGCTGCTGCTGTGATGAGGTTTTCCCACCTGCCGAAAAATAAAAAAATTTACTTAAGTTTATATTTAGTTCCAACTATCTTCTTATTCATTGTCATTGTTGGCGTTAATATTTACATGGCAGGTGTCTTGCAGCAGCGAGTGTTGGTACCCGCTCTGACATGATTACCCTTTGCGAGTTCTCACACGACTAGGAGGTTGATTTCTCGATAGCTGTCGAACTATATAAGTTTTTAGCAACACTGTAAACAGGTTTAAAACATTAAAAAATAATTTATATCATCCATATTTGTATGTATAAAGAAATAGACATGGCGAAAGTTCTCGTGATCTTCCACGAGGTTAGTGAATGTATATCATACTTTAAAGCTACTGATAGATGTGCCCATATTCTAAACACCCCCCCCCCCCCCCCCCCAGTAACTGACTCTTCAAGGAGAATAACGACTGCACAACTTTCGTGCTTTCGTGTACTCAATAACTGACTCTTCAAGGAGAATAATGACTGCGCAACTTTCGTGTACTCAATAAATTTACTTAACCAAGACGACCTGGGTATTCTGGAACTAACTATCGCGTAACATGTCGTTGTTTTTCAGTTGGAAGTTTGTGGTTTTGATAATAGAAAATAATCGTTTTAATGCTTATAACGTCATGCTCGACTGGTAGATATTTTTGAAAATGTGTGTAAAGTGCTATTAAACATTTACAGGAAACTTACAGAAATATGGCGTAGTTTAAATGACATTTACGTTTATATGTTTTCCACACAACTTATACCTTTGTTATTTCATCTTTCACACTGGTATAACTGGCTGCCTTAAGTGTTTAAGAACGATGTGCTTCTCTCTAAGTACAAGCTCTACTACAATCGTTGTGATATGAATGCATATTGCTGAACTGACTGTCTTCTTCCTGTTAAACTGCACAGTTAAGGTTGCAAAAAGGGTAAATTTAAAGTTCCGGCATAGAGTCCATCTGCTCAAATCATATTTAAAATACTTGCCTGCCTCCCTCAAGGGAGTCAGGCATATATTTTCTTTTGATTTCCAAAAAGCATTTCACTTAGAACTACATCCATACATATTGTCAAAAGCGCAATGGTTCAAATGGCTCTGAGCACTATGGGACTTAACATCTATGGTCATCAGTCCCCTAGAACTTAGAACTACTTAAACCTAACTAACCTAAGGACATCACACAACACCCAGTCATCACGAGGCAGAGTAAATCCCTGACCCCGCCGGGAATCGAACCCGGGAACCCGGGCGTGGGAAGCGAGAACGCTAACGCACTACCACGAGCAAAAGGGCAATCATATAATGTATCTAGAAAAATTTGTGACTACACTGAGGATTTTTCGGTAGGGAAGTCGCTGCATGTTATCTTGGAAAGAGGGTCATCGTCAGATGCAGAAAAACTTCGGGTGTGCCCCAGGGAAGTGTGTTGGGACAATTGCTGTTCATGATGTATATAAATGACATTCCGGATAATATTAATAGTAGATTCCGACTTTTTGCAGATTCTGCCGTTATCTACACTCCTGGAAATGGAAAAAAGAACACATTGACACCGGTGTGTCAGACCCACCATACTTGCTCCGGACACTGCGAGAGGGCTGTACAAGCAATGATCACACGCACGGCACAGCGGACACACCAGAAACCGCGGTGTTGGCCGTCGAATGGCGCTAGCTGCGCAGCATTTGTGCACCACCGCCGTCAGTGTCAGCCAGTTTGCCGTGGCATACGGAGCTCCATCGCAGTCTTTAACACTGGTAGCATGCCGCGACAGCGTAGACGTGAACCGTATGTGCAGTTGACGGACTTTGAGCGAGGGCGTATAGTGGGCATGCGGGAGGCCGGGTGGACGTACCGCCGAATTGCTCAACACGTGGGGCGTGAGGTCTCCACAGTACATCGATGTTGTCGCCAGTGGTCGGCGGAAGGTGCACGTGCCCGTCGACCTGGGACCGGACCGCAGCGACGCACGGATGCACGCCAAGACCGTAGGATCCTACGCAGTGCCGTAGGGGACCGCACCGCCACTTCCCAGCAAATTAGGGACACTGTTGCTCCTGGGGTATCGGCGAGGACCATTCGCAACCGTCTCCATGAAGCTGGGCTACGGTCCCGCACACCGTTAGGCCGTCTTCCGCTCACGCCCCAACATCGTGCAGCCCGCCTCCAGTGGTGTCGCGACAGGCGTGAATGGAGGGACGAATTGAGACGTGTCGTCTTCAGCGATGAGAGTCGCTTCTGCCTTGGTGCCAATGATGGTCGTATGCGTATTTGGCGCCGTGCAGGTGAGCGCCACAATCAGGACTGCATACGACCGAGGCACACAGGGCCAACACCCGGCATCATTGCGTGGGGAGCGATCTCCTACACTGGCCGTACACCACTGGTGATCGTCGAGGGGACACTGAATAGTGCACGGTACATCCAAACCGTCATCGAACCCATCGTTCTACCATTCCTAGACCTGCAAGGGAACTTGCTGTTCCAACAGGACAATGCACGTCCGCATGTATCCCGTGCCACCCAACGTGCTCTAGAAGGTGTAAGTCAACTACCCTGGCCAGCAAGATCTCCGGATCTGTCCCCCATTGAGCATGTTTGGGACTGGATGAAGTGTCGTCTCACGCAGTCTGCACGTCCAGCACGAACGCTGGTCCAACTGAGGCGCCAGGTGGAAATGGCATGGCAAGCCGTTCCACAGGACTACATCCAGCATCTCTACGATCGTCTCCATGGGAGAATAGCAGCCTGCATTGCTGCGAAATGTGGATATACACTGTACTAGTGCCGACATTGTGCATGCCCTGTTGCCTGTGTCTATGTGCCTGTGGTTCTGTCAGTGTGATCATGTGATGTATCTGACCCCAGGAATGTGTCAATAAAGTTTCCCCTTCCTGGGACAATGAATTCACGGTGTTCTTATTTCAATTTCCAGGAGTGTATAATACTGATCATCTTGTATAATAATGACCTTGTGGACAATATTAATACTAACCTGAGACGTTATGCAGGTGATGCAGCTACTGTACCTATAAAGAAGTACAGGCCGAAAGAAGCTGCGTAAATATTGAGTCAGACTTGATAAGATTTGAATGTGATACAAAGATTTCCAACTCCTTTTAAATGTTCAGAAATGTATAACTGTGCTCTTCACTAAACGAGAAAACGTAGTATCCTATAACTACAATATCAGTAAGTCGCAGTTGGAAACGGCCAGCTCATAGTAATACTAGGGTGTCTCACTTTGTAGTGATATGGAAAGGAATGATTGCGTAGGCTCAGCCGGGAGTAAGGCTGGTGGTAGACTTCGGTTCATTGATAGAATACTGGAGAAGTGCAATAAGCCTACAAAGCAGATTTCTTACAAAACACTTGTGTGACTCATTCCAGAATAATGTTTAAGTTTGTGGGACCTTTACCAAATAGGACTAACAGGGAGTAATGGACGTATACAGAGATGGGCAATGCGAATCGTCACATGTTTGTTTGATCCGTGCGAGCGTGTCACAGAGATACTGAAGAAGCTGAACTGACAGACTCCTGAAGACAGACGTAAACTATCCCGAGAAAGCGTGCTTACAAACTTTTAGGAATCACCTTTAATTCATGAGTCCAGGAATACGCTACCTCACCATACGTATCGCTCACATGGGAATTGTGAGGACACGATTAGCTTAATTACGGCACGTGCAGAAGCATTTGAACAATCTTTCTTCCTACTCTCCAAATACGAGTGCAACAGCAACTAACACTAACAACTGGTACAAGGGACGTATCTTCTGTTATTCATTTGACAGTGGTTTGCAGAGTATTGATGTAGATGTAGATATATGTGGACGAGGCTATCCTCGAATATCACTCCCATAACGAATTTCATCTTACACTGAGCTGATAAAAGTCATGGGATAGCGATATGCACATATTCACCAGCAGCAGCATCGTGTACTCAATGCATGAAAGGGCAGTATACTGAGAGCTGTCATTTTTATTCAGATGATTCATGTCATAAGGCTCCCGACGTGATTAGGGCCGTACGACGGGAGCTAACAGACACTGAAAGCGGAATTCCAGTTGGAGCTCGACGCATGGGACATTCCATTTTGGAAATGGTTGGGGAATTCAATATTCCAAGATTCATAGTGTCAAGAGTGTGCCGACAATACCAAATTTCAGCTGTTACTCTCACCACGGACATCGCAGTGGGCGACGGCCTTCAGTTAACGGCTGAGATCAGCGGTGTTTGCGTAGAGTTGTCAGTGCTAACAGGCAATCAGCACTACGTGAAATAACAGCAGAAATCAATATGTAACTTACTATGAACGTGTCCGTTAGGACAGTGTGCCGAAATCTGGCGTTCATGGACTATGGCAGCAGACGACCGACTGGAGTGCCGTTGTTAGCAATACGACGTCGCCTGCAGCACCTGTCCTGGGATTGTTACCATATCGGCTGGATTTTAGACAACTGAAATTCCGTGGACTGGTTAATGAGTCCCGATTTCAGGTGAGAAGAGCTGATAGTAGTTTCGAGTGCAGCCCAGGCCCCAAGAAACAGCCGGCCGCTGTGGCCGAACGGTTCTAGGCGCTTCAGTCTGGACCAGCGCGACCGCTAAGGTAGCAGGTTCGAATCCTGCCTCGGGCATGGATGTGTGTGATGTCCTTAGGTTAGTTAGGTTTGAGTAGTTCTAAGTTCTAGGGGACTGATGACCTCAGATGTTAAGTCCCATAGTGCTCAGAGCCATTTGAACCATTTGAACCCCAAGAAACTATGGACTCAAGCTGTCAACAAGGCACACGTCTAAGCTGTAGCCGTTCCATATTGGTATAGGCTGTGTTTACTTGGGATGGACTGGGACCTCTGGTCCCACAGAACCGATCATTGACTGTAAACAGGTATGTTCGGCTACTTGGAGACCAATTCAGCCATTCATGCACTTCATATTACCTAACAACGATGTCATGTGAGCGGGCCACAGCTGTTCACGATTGGTGTGAAGAACATTCAGGACAATTTGAGCTAATGATTTGGCCATCCAGATCGCCTGACATGAGTCCTATCGAACATTTATGGGACATAGTCGAGATCAAGTAGTGTAAAATATCCTGCACCGTCAACACTTTGGTAATTAAGGACAGCTATAGAGGCAGCATTGCTCAATACTTCTGTAACGGACTTCCGACGGCTTGTTGAGTCGATGACGCGTCGCGTTGCTACACTACGCCGGCAAACGTCGGTCCGGCATGATATTAGGAGGTATCCCACGACTTTTGTTACTTCGTAAAACAATATACTGGTAGCCGAGGTCGCAGGAATTCTTTTTATTCCATGATTATCGGTTTCGGCGAAACTAAAGCCGTCATCATCGGATCTAGGGAGGACAGAAAACACTATAAAAGTGGGCTTGGATACCACCTGTATACATATAAATTTAGTTACATTCCTTAGGACAAATACAGGTTACAACATCAAGGCAAACAATTGTGATATTAATAGCTGCCTATAACACGCAGGCCTTACAAAATTGTCGTAAGTAGCACATAGGCGTCCAAGAGAGGTGACATTATAAATGTTAAGTGTCTCGATCACATACAAGCGCAAGCTAGGTACTACCGCAACTCCGGCTCTGTTCTTACACTGCAGGCTGCGTCGCGATATGGTGCTAGCAGAAGAGGCGCCAATGAATGTCACAGCTCGCGTCAAACAGGCTCTGCGTGTATGGTAACACTACGTCATTAGATCTTGTACATAATTCGAGAGATTACTGTATCAAGTGAACATACCCAAAACTTATGAAAGCTGCACACCTACACAACTGCACATCTGCCTGGTCACATATAGGACATATCGAAAAGCAAATGTAGATTTCATTAAAATTGCAGAATTACAAAAATGTACATCTGTCTGCTCCTATACGTAATATGATACGATCATACATAGATATTTTATGGAATCTGCAGGGTTATACACAGCACATCAGTCTGGTGATATATAAAATCTACCGAGAGTGTATAGGAATTTTAAGAACATTACAGGGTTACACAGTGCATACCCGTCTGGTCATATATAAAAATACCAATAAAACACACCTTGCGTATGAGCGCAGATTTTTCCGATCATATCAAATGAACATCTGTCTGGTTACATATAAAAAATACCGAAAAGAAATGCAAATTTTGTGGGACTGCCGAGTTACATAAGTGCACATCTGTCTGGTCATATATAAAACCTACCAATAGTCATATATAACTTTAAGATCACTGCGGGGTTACACAAACGCATATCCGTCTGGTCTTATATTAAAAAACATACCGATAAAATACACATAGCGTATGAGCCTGAGGGTTTTGGTATTAACAGAACCACTTAATATAAGAAGTACAGCTATGTGGCAGCCTTATATAAATGAACCACAGTCATCTAACAAAACCAATATGAAAAAGTTATGCCACCTTATGTCGATTATATACTTACGTAGTCGTAAAAGACCCTGTTCTGTGGTGTACGCGGCGACCACCGGACCATAACCAAGAAAATGAAATTGGACATACTCGCCACATCGCCACATTCATAAAACAGTTGACTGCGTTCCCATGGTTCACTGTTGCTTTAAAGGGCTCTATAGGACCTCGTCAAAAATGCTAAAGAAATTATGGTCTACAGATTCGAGTTGATCATTAAGCAATAAGTTAGGATATCTTTTTTTGTTTCTATAAATTTGAATGTTTTCTAGAATGTCAAGCTTTTTTCCTGTACGGTACCTATGGAAAATCTCCATGTCTCGGCGTATATCTAACACTTTATGTTTAGACGCCCACGTATGGTCTCCAAATGCAGTCTTGTTATGTGCATTTGTGTGTTTCTCTAAAACGTGTAAAAAACGACCTTCCTGTCTACCCGACATAGAACCCTTCGCATTCACAGCGTCGTAGTGCTTTTGTATTTATCTGCTTGGCTTTCTACAGTATGTCTAAGATTCGATCGTAGGTTACGTTTTGTACTGAACGCGAACACCACGATCGACTTACGGAACTGTCGTTCAGTTTTATCTGATATCGGACCACTATAGGTCATAGGGACATATTATTTTGGATTGGTCTTACTAGATAGCTTTTTCTTATTTTTATTTCTTTTTACATTCTTATAAATAACGTCGACTATAGATGGATCGTATCCATTGTTATGTACTATGTATTTCACTGTTGCTATGTCTTGTTTTATACTGTATTGCTCCAGGGGTAGTTTTTTAAGTCTATGAATCATCGAATAGAAGTACGCCTTTTTATATTTAGGAGGGTGACATGATAGGGCGTTAATAATAAGGTCGGTAGAGGACGGTTACCTAATAATGCTGAACTTATGGTGGCTGTTAACTTTCGTAATCGTCAAATCTAAATAATTAATGCTGCAATTGCTTTCAAGTTCAAGAGTAAAAATAATGCGCTTAAAGGGCTGTCACTTCACTGTGTAATTTGTCCGTCACATGAGGAAGGTGGGGAATTGTTGACCAGAAGCAAGTGTTGCAACTGCTATTCAACGCTTCTTCTGTTTACAATAGAGCCCATAGATCACGTGCGACGCCTATTGTTATAAGAATGTCGGTACTCGCGTTCTTCGTTATGCTGGTTACTGCTTCACAATCACTATTATACGTTATATGCATGATCACGAATTTTCGTGCTGTTGAATTATCTGTTTCTGTTACCTGATGACACTGTTTTACAATACAGTTCTTGGTTTCGGAAATGTCATATTATTAATGAGGACGAAGACTTCATACCTTTGTTACTTAAAAGCAGTTGTCTCTAATATCTGTTTCTTCAGGTCCTATTAATTTTTTGTATTATTACTGAACCTTCCTGTTGGTTCAGAGTTTTGACTTCTTCAGGCTTTTAAATGGTAGTAACAAAAGCCTATTGCATACAAGATGTTTTTCGCAACGCCATGTTGGCATTTTAAAAGAAACAGCCTGACAAAGAAATTGGAGCACTAGAAATGGGAGGAAGAAACGAAATGAAACTTCACGAGTTGAAAATTTACGATATTTCATTTCAGTGATTAAATTATCGAATGAAATTTATAAAGGACATGGCAGTATGAGCTCACTTATGGGTATGACTCTGCATCTCCCCACTGTCTTGGATGCGGACACTGTTTCAGGTGGGAAGGATGTCAAAGCCGTTGTATTTTCTATGAGACAGGCTAGTCCACATGTGGTCTAACTGTTCCTTGGTATTCTGTACTGGCACTGAAACGGAAAAGACATCCTAGCCAGGGCCATACCGTGGCCATGACGAGATAGGCCCCCGTAAGCGGCGTAAGCACAGAGGGGCGTGAAAACTGACCCAAAATCATAAAAGGAAAAGATTTAAGACTTAATTAGGAGCAGTATGCTGTTGTACATGACCTGTATGCGAAAAGAATCCTTTCCCTCGGCCCGGTACTGTAAACGCACGCTGTTGTCACAGTGTCTCTTTATCCAAGTAGCACCATAGAGAAATGACTACTGCCGAATAGGCTTCACGTGGGTTATGTGTCAATAGTGCTCTTTGTTCACACATCTGCCAATTATGCAGGTAGCTCATGTTCAACAATGAAGTTTCTGCAGCAACTTCGCTACGGTATTATTTGATCTCAAAGACTGGCGAGTAGGAGCTGAAGCAAATAACCTTTGGACCAAATGCTTCCAAGTTTTGCCTATTTCTGCCACCTAAAAACTGGAGTGAAACTGTGCTAGAATACTTCAAATTATTTGATAAAATAATACGTGAAATGGGAAACAGATCTCTCAGATAATTTACCGCTAGATCTCACTTTAATTTGCCGTTAGAAACGTCTGAAATGGAAGCTCTTTATCCTATTTTTGAAAATATGCAACAAATTTTGGTGTCGAATGTAGCAGAAATATCGATACAGTTGAGGAAGTTAACGAAATAACAGCTTTCAGATCCCAGTAGGAAAAGTTGATGAAGAGCATTGCCACTGGTGCACATTTGGACCTGTATGGGTCACCGATGTTCATCCTAACATCTAAATAACTTTGACAATAAATATGACAATTCTAGTGACTGCAGTATCTTGCCAACGCAGTTTCAGCACTTTGAAGATGATAAAAAGGCTACTAGAGCACAGGTGACAGCGATGGTGAAATTCAGCTATCTTGTCGGTAAAATACGACACATCTGCTAAATTTCGCTTCAGTGACATAAGCAATGAGTTTACTTCGCTCAAATCAAGGAAATGCAAACTGCAAGTATAGTAAAAAGCACAATTTATGCAAAGGAACGTGTTCTCAACACGTATTTTTAGCAATTTTTCTCTTGTTTCCAGTTAAGTATTTATGCTATATTAATAATTTATGAGGAGGAAAAAAACAGTCGCTTACTATACATGGCATTAAAATCAGTGTACATGTAGTTGACATAAAAATTAGGTACAAATTTTTTTCTTTCAATTTTATTAAGAAGACTGTACAATTGGTAATTTATTTACAACAATGATTCATTAAATTAGTTGTGTGCAGTATTTTTCATCTGTTTTTGTTACTTTGTGGTCGTCATCCGATGCATGGTTTGATGTTGCTCTCCGTGAAAGCTCCTTCATCCCTGCATCCCTGCATATCTACCTCAATGTACAGTCGTGGACAAAACGAGCGAGACCCCTCGCCTTTCGTTATGCTGATCCGCACGGCTTCAAAGTCTGCTACACAGCATAACAGGCAAGGCGACGAAGTGCTACCAACATACTATGCACAGGCGTGAAACAGAAAAACTATCTGAACTTTTTAGGCTGCATTCAACAATTTGTAAGACTATATTAATGCTGATTAGTGTGTTAAATACAACACGTAAATATGACAGAACTGAAAGAAGAAACGCTAATTGGTATGAACTGTACCAAAAAAAAAAAAATGAATTTCAACTTATCGAGATAACATAACTGTTTTAGTAAGACAAAGAACCCAAGATCGTTACGAGTTAGCAAAATATTATCCGCATTCGGTCGCGAAACTGTCTGTGTCACGTTCAGACCAGTCATACTGGATTACCGTTACTGACCTACCATGAAAGTGTGCAAATTTAGCAATGCGTGAAGATTCATAACGAAATTCACTTAAAAATCATTCAGTGTCACACTTAAGTCAATTCCATTATTGACAGAAGCGGAAAAAGTAGGCAGTAGCATATATGAAATTCTACAAGTGTGTCATATTGACATCCACAGGGCGCCAGTACAGAATAAAGGTAGCGATAAAACGTATTGGGGGCGCGAGAATTTCTTAAAATAGCTTTACTGATAATCTACCTGCCTCCATCTAGATTAGAACCGAAAACAAACCAGACCTTCCTTTCACTACGCTAGCAGACAACCCAGGCACACAGCCCTCTATTATTACCCCAGACATGAATAAGCCGGCAATTTCGCAATGAAAATGACAAAATGATCTGCAGTTTCTGTTGCATAGAGCTTTCTGGACTCAAAAACATGAATTTTCTTCCTTTATGTCACCGCTTATGTGACAATCATTCGGGATGTTTATCGAAATAGCAAAATACTGTTATTAGAGTGTAAATTTAGTAGGATAATTCTGCACCACCCCAGGAAATAAACGGCTCCATAGCTGCCAAACGTATTCTACACTGTTTCGAATTCTCCACTAGACTCGCCCCAGCCAGAAAACGTTCATTAACCGAAGTGTTTCTTAAGCTAGCTAGCAATGGGAATGTTCGTACTTCTAAAATGCGGTGGCATAAATACTGGGATGTGAATTACCACGTGTATAGGCAAATGGATTCTATTTGCATTCCTGTAAACGTGATTTGGATCGAAAGTGTAGCTACGATTAATATGCTGATGTATCGACTGCAACTAGAACATGTCGAATAAAGAGTAGGGGGTGTTACTGATGCGGCCCTCATCCTCAGTAGCTGTCGTAGCTGTTTTCGTTGTTAGGATTTCATCACCTAAACCGGTAAAAACGGAACCCTATTGGTCTCACTTTCGTGACCGTCTATCGGTCTACTCAACCCTTAAAACCCGTTTACCTCCAGAACGGGTAGACATAATAAGCGGATATGTATCGCACTTCTTGCGGTAACCGGTCCCTTGGTGGTGTAAAAAAGTGAGCTTCTATGTCAACGCAATCTAAAGATACGGCCGTTTATGTAAAGAAAATTTACGCGAAAGGTCAAAAAATTGCTTCAAGAACTATGAGACCAAACTGCTTAGGTGATCAGCCCCTAGACCTAGAACTACTTAAACCTAGCTAGCCTAAGGACATCACAGAAATCTATGCCCGAGGTAGGATTCCAACCTGCGACTGAAGCAGCCGTGCGGTTCGTGACAGAAACGCCTGGAGCCGCTAGGCCACCGCATCCGGCGAAACCCTATTCATCTCATGTATAATGATAATATATATTGTCTAGTGAGGATAAACTGTATTCGCCAGCAACTCAGATCGTTTGATCACGGAACTTTTGCGAAGCTACATTCAAACTTAGTTCGAAGTCGTCTGCAATATCCATTTATAAACACCCTAGGAACGTCGTATGCGATATCCACTTCTGAAGACGCTGGCAGATACTGCAGTACCATAACAAGTAGGTAAGAATTTATTGTTATTGGTCCATGCATGACACTTTATTTGAATACCAATTTAACGCGCCGAGGTGTTCGTATATGGCTGAAACTAATGAACAAAAAGTAAAAAACAGCAAACAACTTCGATGTTCAAATCAAATGAAAGTCACATGTCGAAATTACAACATAATTTCGTTGTTGCATCTAAATGGCTAGATCAACAGGATTTCTTTGCAATCCAGACTTGCGTGCCTGACAGAAGGTTCGGACTATTTCTCTACCGTCCCACTCATTAACAGTGAGCGGGAAAAAGGACCACTTAAATCTTTTCTTGCGAGCCTTGCATTACATTATTACCATGATTTCTTCCTGTGTAAGTTCCCAAGGAAATAATGTTTTGGCATTCAGAACAGATGTTGGTGATTGAAATTTCGTGAAAAGATCTCACGGCAACGAAAAACGCTTTCGTTTTCATGAATGTTACCCCAACTCGATTATCAAATCTGGGACCCTGTCTCCCCTGTTTCGTGACATTACAAATCGTGCTACCGTTCCTTGGACGTTTATGCGTGCACAGTCAGTCACGTCTGTCACGGTTCCAAATGGTTCAAATGGCTCTGAGCACTATGGGACTCAACTGCTGAGGTCATTAGTCCCCTAGAACTTAGAACTAGTTAAACCTAACTAACCTAAGGACATCACAAACATCCATGCCCGAGGCAGGATTCGAACCTGCGACCGTAGCGGTCTCGCGGTTCCAGACTGCAGCGCCTTTAACCGCACGGCCACTTCGGCCGGCCGTCTGTCAAGGATATTATAGCAGTGGACGGACAAACGTAGTGTACAGGTATGCAGTGTTTTCAGTTGGCCTGTTGCGTATTCTTAGTGTGCGGCCAATAAAACGCAGTCATTCGTTTGCCTTCCCCACAAAAGTATGTTTTCGATCGTTCCAGTTTAAGTTTTGCTGGGTACTGAGATGAACTGACAGTACTTCGACTTGTGTTTTGTCATGTAACCGAAAGTTAATTATTGTTACTGGACGCAGCTTTCGTGTTTAATGTATTCCTCATTCAACAGAGTACACTCCTCGTACACCGCACATAACTGTTTCAAAGTATTAAATTGTTACTGATGTTACCAAGTTGCAGTGGTCCTCTTAACTTGCCGTTTTGAAACAAAGGAAAATATTATAGCGAAATGTAGCAACTAAGAAGCGGAGTATCCAAATAAACAAACATTTCCGGTTTAAGTAGTTGCAGTAGGTCTACTACACAGTAACATAAATTAGAAGCAAAGTCCATTAGTAGATCGTTATCAGGAAAACCAGCCCTCATAATGCAAAGTGCCACTACAAGAAAGAAAGTTTCCAAACATGTCAATGAGTAGTCGAGGAAAGTGGACGCATTCTGTCTACTGAATCCCAACGCACACCACTTACGAGGGGACACGCCAAGTGTCATACCCCGATCTTGCTGAAACTTCGCTCAGTGAAAGAGGGGACAAAATAAGCGAAAACGTGTCTCGGCTTATCTGCTTACACTCTACCGCTTCTGAGAAAACGACGGTCAAAGTTTTCAATGCGCTGTTGCTATAGTGTAGATACCTCTTAGCGGGTAAGGATTCAACTGAAGCGGTGACTCTGCGGCTACCATAGCGACTTCGGGACTTTGAGCTGCGAGTTCGAAACTCGGTTTTTCCTTTTTTTCCCCCTCACTCTCTGAATTATCTACAAATGTTTATTCCAATTTATGTTGAAACACTGTTGTCGTTATTCGTCAGTTAATTTACTGTGTAAAGAAATAAGTTGTAGAAATAATTCAGAAGCCAAGATCGCTTAAATACTGTTTACTGGATAACCGGTTTCAATACACTGAAGGTGCCATAATTGGATATGAATGTAGACTAACATTTATGAACCATTTGGATATAACGATACATGAGGCAGACCAGATGATTTTAGATCAGCTTGTCTCATTCGTTTATAATTTTTTTAATTCATTAATTACACACAAAGTTAATTGGCGAATAATGACAACATTATTTCAACATAAATTAGAAATGAAATGTCGTGTGATGAGGGTCTCCCGTCGGGTAGACCGTTCGCCTGGAGCAAGACTTTCGATTTGACGCCACTTCGGCGACTCGCACGTCGATGGGGAGTAAATGATGATGATTAGGACAACGCAACACCCAGTCCATGAGAGGAGAAAATCTCCGACCCAGCCGGGAATCGAACCCGGGCCCTTTGGATTGACAGCCTGTCGTGCTGACCACTCAGCTACCGGGGGTGGACGACATAAATTAGGAAGAAACATTCGTAGATAATTTTGATAGAGAGGCAGGAAAAAATAATAATAAAAAAACCAATATGGTCGCGAACACGGGAATCAAAGTTACGAAGGAACGACGGTAGCCACTGAGCCACCGCTTCAGTTGCGTTGTCGGCTGCAGAATGTATCTACACTATAGCAACAGCGCGTTGATAACTTTGACCGTCGTTTCCTCGGAAACGGTCGAGTGTCTGCAGATAAGTCGGAACACGTGTTCGCTTATTTTGTCCTCTCCTTCACTGAGCAAAGTTTCCTGACAATCAGCCTATGACACCTGGCGAGTTCCCCTCGTTAGTCGAGTCGCTTCTTACGCCCGGCGAGAATTGTGTATGCCTCAGAGTAAACTGCGCCACTTTGAAACACGGCGAGCGGGGATAAACACGTTTTCCTTCTTATAAGGCAACCTTCTACAGCTAAAATTCACGAAGTGTTCTTCAGGTTGCCTCAGATATTTCAGAAATGTTTCTTGCGTTAGGCCTGCTGCATATGCAAAACGTAAACATTTCTTTTCATGTAATATTTATCAGGATATGACATGACAAGAGTGGACCAGTCCCTTCTGAGAAAAATTACAGATTCTAAGTTGCTCCAGTATGTAACGACACGGGTACGGGCTTGCGATCTCTCGTTTATGCCATCGATTTCCGTGTTACACAAACTTGCCCACTGCGTTGTGGCTGGCATCGTGGAGGAGGCAGTCTGTTTCCTGCTAGCGCTGTTTCCGCAGCAGATATTAACCGCGACGAATCATTCAGTCAACGCTAAATGGCCCATCTGGCTGAGGCAGACAAGGGTGCTATAATAGCACTCCATGCAGAGGGATTTCCAAATGGCTATATAGCAAGAACTATGGGTCTTCACAAATCGACGATAGCCAGGTGGATCAGACGAAAGGAAGAGAGTGGTAACCCGAATGGGAGGCCTCATGAGCCGGCCGGGGTGGCCGAGCGGTTCTAGGCGCTACAGTCTGGAACCGCGCGACCGCTGCGGTAGCAGGTTCGAGTCCTGCCTCGGGCATGGATGTGTGTGATGTCCTTAGGTTAGTTAGGTTTAAGTAGTTCTAAGTTCTAGGGGACTGATGACCTTAGAATTTAAGTCCCATAGTGCTCAGAGCCATTTGAGCCATTTTTTTGGAGGCCTCATGGCCGTCGCCGCAAAACAACAGTAGCTCAGGATCAGCAGATACGCCGTTTCAGTGAGAACCACCCATTTGTCAACGCATGACAAATTCAGCAAACTTTGGGTCTCAATGTTAGCAGTAAGACCGTCACTCGTCGTCTAAGGGAAGGTGGACTGCGAGCAAGAAGCGCTGCTGTGAAAGAGACATTGACTGTTTCCCACAGAGAAGCTCGCCTTGCTTTTGCTACTGAAAATGTCGACAAACCTCTCCAGTTTTGGAGGCGAGTGATTTTCACGGACGAAAAAGTTTTCTCTACGGCATCAACCGGAAAAGTACTTGTTTACCGGCCTAAAGGTGCGAGGTATAATCGAAAATATATTTACAGTCGCTTAGGGAGTGGCAGGGAGTCGGTAACGGTATGGGCATGGATATCGGCCGAAGGGTGTGGGCTCCTGTGGGAAGTGGAAGGAAGATTCGATGGGCGCAATTACATATCAGTTCTGGAGAACGTGATGTTGACTTCCGTGACAGCAAGATTTGGCAATGATCAGATCGTGTCCCAACAAGATCGCTCGCCTATTCATATGGCACGTATAGTTAAGAGGTGGTTCGACGACCATAGTAATATTACTGTAATGGAATGGCCACCTAAAGGAGCTGACACGAATCCCATTGAGAATATTTGGGCAGAAATGGTCAGAGTAATACGAGAAAAGGGGCAGTCACCGTCGACTCGCCGACGCTTGGAATGAGTTACTCGAATCTCCTAGTTATGTGGCTCGAGTTGTGGGCTCAATGCCCAACAGACTTCGAGCTGCTGTGGAAGCCGAAGGAGGCTATACGCGATAATAAGCAGCATCAGCAGAGGTGTTTTTTTTTCAGCCCTTCACCAATCAGCTGCAACAGTGGTTTCAAAGTATTTTTTTTTTTTTTTTTTTTTTTTTTTTTTTACAGACGTATATTTTATATAATTTGAAGGAAACGTAGTACGTGGGATGTGGACAAACAAATTAATTCACAGCAAGATATGTAATATTTAATTTTATAAGAGAAGAAATACTCAGCTTATATGTTCATGCAGTCTCTAAAAAATACATGACACACGTGTATATGCAAGAAGGGTACAAAACACAAATGAAAAATATTGAGAAGTTCGCCGATGAAGGCGTAATTGGAGAAGAAAGGTTGGGCTAGAAGGAGAGGTAAGGAGGCCCGAAAAAGCAGAGAAAAATCAAATACCCAATAGACTTCGAGTCGTTGTCGCAGCAGAGGGCGGTTGGTATATGCGACTCAGAGCAGCAGTAGAAGAATAGTTTTATTTGCTGATTTTTGAGGCTTTATTTTGTGACGGCTAAACAGTACTGCATCATGAGACCCACTATTTGTCCACATGTGGCTAAACATCAGAGGTGTAAAAAATTTTGAGAGGTGCCGAAGTCCTCTGGAAGAGTAACGTGTTTTAGACAAGAAGATGATTTTTAGTTCATTTCATTTTAACCATTCACACTATACTTTGACATTCTAATCTTTGATTTCATTTTATTATTATATATCTTTTCGTCAGTGAAAGTCAACGGTAGTAAGTTTCAAGATATGAAGAATAACTGGAATTTATAATTTGTGGAATAGCGTATTTAACAGTTAATATTTTCAACAAATCTGTTGTTATAGGACATATTAAGAAGCAAGTCAAAAATGGCATTGTGGAAAGATCAGGTTGGTCTCTAAAGGGTAACGACGGTAAAATAGCAAATGCGAAACTATGGTTAACAACTATTGTTGATGTTGAGGAGCCATAATCGATATGCCACTATTCTGTAATTGTATTTCTCAAGTTTATCGTCAATCCTAGGACTGAAACCGATACTCTGTTTTACGTAAAGAATATAACCTTCAAAATTTATTTAGCAGCGCAGAATGTTAAATCATAGTTTATAGATCAGGAACCTAATCCAACTGCCTTTAATTTTATTCTCACGGATGACATTGAGACAGTAAATAACAAGAGAAATAACAAAACTCTCAGAATCAATATAGAGAATTCAAGTGTCCAAGGGATTCAAAAGTTTGCTATAATAGCGAATAATTGCTTTTACTGACTCCTTCATGCTTACGTTTTCTGTCAGACAATGTTTGAAACTAGGACTAGCAAGGGAAACAATTTTTCCACAAACTGTCAAATTGGAAGTCAAAGAGCCAGTTACACAAATTACGATGACAACAAACGTTTTTCAAGTAAACTGATCACAGAAGGCATCCAACGCATTTACTGTGTGTTACATGCACAGTATGTAAACTGGCAACCCCACCAACACACAATACCACTAACAAGGGAACATCCCCATCGCACCACCCTCAGATTTAGTTATATAAGTTGGCACAGTGGATAGGCCTTGAAAAACTGAACACAGATCAATAGAGGAAACAGGAAGATGTTGTGTGGAACTATGAAAAAAAAAAAGCAAAATATACAAACTGAGTAGTCCATGCGCAAGATAGGCAACATCAAGGATAGGGGGAGCTCAGGAGCGCCGTGATCCCGTGGTTAGTGTGAGCAGCTGCGGAACGAGAGGTCCTTGGTTCAAATCTTCCCTCGAGTGAAAAGTTTAATTTTTTGTTTTCAGACAATTATTATCTGTCCGTCCGTCCGATGCGAGGTAATTGCGCCGTAGTATGATGACGCTACACCTAAACAAACATCGAAACACATGACGTCAGTCGACCACAGCGCACGGAAGAGAGAGTATTCCTGCTAACGATGCTCCCTGGCTGGCAGTTGACTGTTCACTACTTCGGACGAGAGGGCATTAAATACGTGAGATGCATTCCGTGGGCAATATGAATCCAGCAAATATAGCTCGCGACTTCAATAACAATGTCAATGAATATTTTCCGAGCTGTAAGGCATCGGAAAGTTCCTTAAGGGCTCGAACGATTGTCGAACATTTGTATGATTATTTCCTACATTTGTTGATAAACAGTACGTGTGGTGATGATTGTATGAAAATAAAAAATTAAACTACCCACTCAAAGGAAGACTTGAAACAAGAACCTCTCAATCGGCAGCTGCTCACGCTAACCACGCTCCCAAGCTCACACTAACCTTGATGTTGCTTATCTTGCGCATGGACTACTCAGTTTGTATATTTTGCTTATTTTTTTCATTGTTCGACACAACTTCTTCCTGTTTTCTCGATTGATCTGTGATCAGTTTTTCAAGGCCTATCCACTGTGCCAACTTATAACTAAATCTGAGGAGGGTGCGATGGGGAGATTCCCTTATTAGCTATGAAACAACTGTAGCAAAACGGAGCATCCTCATTATCCATGTGATGGATAAGACGACTAATTCGCAACATAAATGTCAATGTAAGCATCAATCTCTGTTGGAACGTGCTTCCTGGACCAAATAACATACATTTCCTACGTCTTCAATGTGAATCATGTAGCAAATGCAATTTAAAGGACATAAAAATATCGAGTGAAATTACTAACATACTTATGAACCACTCACGAACATAAATTTATGGTCACATAGTTGTCAAAAGTATTCTACAGTATTGCCATTATCCATTAGAGTAGCAGCAGGAAGGAAACGTTCGCTCAGCTGTGCTGAGATATCTTGCACTGACGAAGCTCGCGCTTCGAAGACGCCACAGCATCGTCTGCCACCATTTCATGAGAAACGAAATATCTCATATGGCCACACTGTAAAATGCGGAAGTGTTAGGAGGAAATGTTGTCTACTTCCGAGATGTTCTCGGACTGTGTGAGCCAGTGGTCTAGTGGTGCCGGCAGGGTAGCTCAGCGTGTTCGGTCAGAGGGTTAGCTGTCCTCTGTAATAAAATACTGAGTAAATCGATCAACAACGAACTTAAACGGATGTCTTATGACGTCCACCCTGAGCAGTTAGAACGAACAAAAGCGAACAAAATAAGATTAAAAAAAAAAAAAAGTTAACCGGCACGGTAGCTCAGAGTGTTCGGTCAGAGAGCTGGTTGGCCTCTGTAATAAAAAAACTGAGTGGAAGGATCAACAAAACTAACTTGACCCGATGTCATGTGACGTCCACAAAGACCAAACACATCGATCAACAACGAAGAAAAAAGTGATAATCTTCGTACATTCTAAACTTATGGTCGCCTGTTCACGTCACACTGTTTTTATTTAATCTTTTTACCACATTTCCGTCTAAAGTTATGAGTCTGATTGAGCATCGAAGATAATTCGCTTAACGTTCTACCCGCCAGCAATAACAAGTATTTCAGAAACAACTCCGCAGGACAGGTTGTGGCTGCGTCGCGATCATAACAGCTTACGCTCGAGCGTTTCCTCGTACTGCAGCGGCTACCGGCCACCGGCCACCGGCCAGACGCCACCCGCCGCCTGAAATCCGGCGCCGCCCATGTGAACGGGGCGCTACGCTGTCTGTGTATGTGTCAATGGTCATTTTCGAATTTGAAGTTCTAGTTATCATCGTGCAGTTAAGCATTGGATTTTGCATACTTGAAAATCATGAACTACAGTTAAGCATTGTAAAATTGAGTCGCAAGTGGAAAAAGGTGTAACATCTGCAACACAACGTTTACTTTTGGTGTAACAGAGGAGTGAATGCAGAGGAGGCAGCTAGAAAGATTTGAACTGTGTTTGGAGCGAGTGCATTTGGGAAAAAAAAAAAAATGGTTCAAATGGCTCTGAGCACTATGGGACTCAACTTCTGAGGTCATAAGTCCCCTAGAACTTAGAACTACTTAAACCTAACTAACCTAAGGACATCTCACACACCCATGCCCGAGGCAGGATTCGAACCTGCGACCGTAGCAGTCCCGCGGTTCCGGACTGTAGCGCCAGAACCGCACGGCCACCGCGGCCGGCATTTGGGAAAAACACGCCAGAAAAACATATTCGTGTTTCAATAAAGATCGTTCTGGCATGAATGATTTTCAACATTAAGGATGTCTCGACTACTGATATATGTGATGGATCAACATTTTATCAACGTACGACATTTGCATTCAACAGGCAAAGTTCAGAAGTCTGGTGTAGGAGTACTGCATGCTCTAATTCGAAACAACAAAAATCAACGGAGTGACTATTATTGAACGTCATCAGGTCACTCATCGAGCATTCCTATGCAGTACTGTTACTGGTGACGTGTTATGATGCCTTTATCGTTAACTTCCTAAGAAGAAATGAAAGACTGAGCCCCACCAAAAGACGTAAACTCGAGGAAAGAGTAGTGTGAACATAATATTTTACATCTGATAAATCCAAAAGTGTGTTTTGGGCTACGAATTCTGCCCCCAGGGTGTGTGCAACACAGCTGGAATTTGTTGCCAACAACTGAGACACCTTTCGGTCGCGGTGTAAGAAAACCGAGCAACAAAGCTATATCACCTGTGCTTCTGCATGATAATGCACTATGTTGATTTGAAAAACAAAACTATCCAGGAGATTGATAGGAAAGTCGTCTCTCAGGCATTTGTATTGATAGGGAAGTCCTCTCTCAAGCACTTGTCCCTGTCGACATATATTTGTAAAATTTTACCTTTCCCGCTCTTGATCGATCAACCGTCAAGGCAATTCATTTCTAGACTAAAATACTCTTAAAACTACTCTGGTTTAATGACATCGTTAGAACCAGTAGCTTTCTACAGGCGTAGAATTTGTAAACAACTTTAGTATTGTCAGATCGTTTTAGATCTCATGAAAGAAAATTCTGCTGCTGATTAATTTCTCTTTGATAATTACTGTTGCGTTTAGTAAAGTAATGGAAAATGCAATTAAAATATTCACTGTACTAATACAAATTAAATTCAGCTTGCTACAGAAACATCACGACGGCAGTCTATCTTAATAAAGTATTAAGTGTCTGTGAGACGATTGAGCCTATTTTAACATGAATTAGTAGGATATTACCGACTTTTCACTTCGAAAAGATCTGTATTTATTTCATTTCCTGTACCATTCGTAAGTATTATGAAAATGAGACATTTCATAGATAAAAATATGTATTCACAAAATAAAAAAAAATGTCGGCAGAAAACAAAAGTGGCATTATGAATTTGGCAGTACCGTAAGGTTTTTGCTCTGACACTAAGGGTACTGAAAGTAGCAAGCCCAACTTTGCTCGAGGGTTGTCTTACGATTCCCTTATTGAGTTTTTATCTGCCTGCTTGTAGCTGTGCTACAAAAGAATTAAAACTCTGGCTTTCAGCGAGTCGCGAAGGGCGAACGAAAGCAGCTTGCACCTGGTAGCTAAGCATGTTACCTGGGAACTGGTTTTTCCTAAAGTGGGAAGACATCCTTTTGTGGTTGACTCGTTGGCAAATGACAGTCAGACGTGTGCCGTTGGTCTAAGCGTTTCGGTGTGTTGAGTTTGTACCAATGATTTTCCAAAGGTTTTTTCTGTCCCAAATAGAGGGTTGAAGTCTCCCATTAGTATTTTCACGTCATCTTGGTGAATTTTGCTCATAGTATTTTCGAGTGTGTTCCAGAATTTTTCGATATTTTCGGTGTTTTTCTTATTTTCGATATTGGTGGGGACACGTACATTGATGAGTGTATATTTTTTACTGGTGCTCTGAATGAGCATAGTCATAAGTCGCTTGTTGATGTGCCGGCCGCGGTGGCCGAGAGGTTCTACGCGCTTCAGTCCGGAACCGCGCTACTGCTACGGTCGCAGGTTCCAATCCAGCCTCGGGCATGGATTTGTGTGATGTCCTTAGGTTAGTTAGGTTTAAGTAGTTCTAAGTTCTAGGGGACTGATGACCTCAGCTGTTAAGTCCCAGGCCGGCCGGTGTGGCCGTGCGGTTAAAGGCGCTTCAGTCTGGAACCGCGTGACCGCTACGGTCGCAGGTTCGAATCCTACCTCGGGCATGGATGTCTGTGATGTCCTTAGGTTAGTTAGGTTTAATTAGTTCCAAGTTCTAGGCGACTGATGACCTCAGAAGTTAAGTCCCATAGTGCTCAGAGCCATTTGAACTTTTTGATTGTTGATGGGTGTGAATTCTTTGACAGAGTTAATGACAGATCTGTGTTCGAGAAATGCAATGCCTAAGATTGGTACGCCTTTCGCTACCTTTTGTTGTATTTTGCTCTTGAAGATGCAATGGTGTCCCTAATGCAAGCCGGCCGCGGTGGTCTCGCGGTTCTAGGCGCGCAGTCCGGAACCGCGTGACTGCTACGGTCGCAGGTTCGAATCCTGCTTCGGGCATGGATGTGTGTGATGTCCTTAGGTTAGTTAGGTTTAAGTAGTTCTAAGTTCTAGGGGACTGATGACCACAGCTGTTAAGTCCCATAGTGCTCAGAGCCAGCCCTAATGCAAGGTTTCATTGTCAGTTAGTCGTGGTTCTTGAAGAGCAAGGATGAGAATTTTTTGTCGGTCGATTTCGTTTGTGAGATTATTTAGTTTTCGTGTTTGGATCAATGTATCGATGTTTACTTTTAAATGCATGATTTTTGCTTGTAGGGTAATTTACCAGAGATCTTCGATACTCTCTCCCGTGCTAACCTTGACTACCCAGAATCCGAAAATCCAACTGCCGCCTGTCTACAGCCGGGTTGTGTACCACCTGGGCTAAAGTTGACTTTGCTTGCGTAGTTCATGTTTGCTTGTGTTTCATTGGTTTGTCTTGGGTGATACCAGGACCGGACAGGACCAGAGGGTGTTGAAGCCTTTGAAAGCAAGTATTTTTAGCCAAGCTCATTGAGCAAACAGACGGTGACAAGAGTAGCGGTGATTTTCACTCAGACGTGTCTGGATTTGGGTTTCAACGGATTGAGTAGCCGTTCAGGATTGTGTTAGTATTTGTTTCACTCCTAGTATTTGATTTCCTCGGTACTACCCATGTGGGGGAGGGTTTCCCCTATCCGTCACACCCGAGTATTATTATTATTATTATTGTCATTATGTCATCAGCAGATCCGATATGGTGTATCTTCCCACCACTGAAGTAGATGTGTATTGTGCGATTCAGTATTTCCATCACATAAATGTCGGTTATAATTACGTTACATTGCTGCTAATAGACATATTTCTCACTTTTTGTTAGACAGTTGCTACCTGTTACTCTTTCGTAGGAATTTATGTGCGCAGCATTGATGCGATACAGACGTTCAAATTATCCGATTTCTGTCGTTTCATTTCGATACCAGATCGTTCTAATCGGATTCAGCCAGGCAGTGTTAATGTGGATATCCGACTAAGACTCTCATCATACACTCCTGGAAATGGAAAAAAGAACACATTGACACCGGTGTGTCAGACCCACCATACTTGCTCCGGGCACTGCGAGAGGGCTGTACAAGCAATGATCACACGCACGGCACAGCGGACACACCAGGAACCGCGGTGTTGGCCGTCGAATGGCGCTAGCTGCGCAGCATTTGTGCACCGCCGCCGTCAGTGTCAGCCAGTTTGCCGTGGCATACGGAGCTCCATCGCAGTCTTTAACACTGGTAGCATGCCGCGACAGCGTGGACGTGAACCGTATGTGCAGCTGACGGACTTTGAGCGAGGGCGTATAGTGGGCATGCGGGAGGCCGGGTGGACATACCGCCGAATTGCTCAACACGTGGGGCGTGAGGTCTCCACAGTACATCGATGTTGTCGCCAGTGGTCGGCGGAAGGTGCACGTGCCCGTCGACCTGGGACCGGACCGCAGCGACGCACGGATGCACGCCAAGACCGTAGGATCCTACGCAGTACCGTAGGGGACCGCACCGCCACTTCCCAGCAAATTAGGGACACTGTTGCTCCTGGGGTATCGGCGAGGACCATTCGCAACCGTCTCCATGAAGCTGGGCTACGGTCCCGCACACGGTTAGGCCGTCTTCCGCTCACGCCCCAACATCGTGCAGCCCGCCTCCAGTGGTGTCGCGACAGGCGTGAATGGAGGGACGAATGGAGACGTGTCGTCTTCAGCGATGAGAGTCGCTTCTGCCTTGGTGCCAATGATGGTCGTATGCGTGTTTGGCGCCGTGCAGGTGAGCGCCACAATCAGGACTGCATACGACCGAGGCACACAGGGCCAACACCCGGCATCATGGTGTGGGGAGCGATCTCCTACACTGGCCGTACACCATTGGTGATCGTCGAGGGGACACTGAATAGTGCACGGTACATCCAAACCGTCATCGAACCCATCGTTCTACCATTCCTAGACCGGCAAGGGAACTTGCTGTTCCAACAGGACAATGCACGTCCGCATGTATCCCGTGCCACGCAACGTGCTCTAGAAGGTGTAGGTCAACTACCCTGGCCAGCAAGATCTCCGGATCTGTCCCCCATTGAGCATGTTTGGGACTGGATGAAGCGTCGTCTCACGCGGTCTGCACGTACAGCACGAACGGTGGTCCAACTGAGGCGCCAGGTGGAAATGGCATGGCAAGCCGTTCCACAGGACTACATCCAGCATCTCTACGATCGTCTCTATGGGAGAATAGCAGCCTGCATTGCTGCGAAAGGTGGATATACACTGTACTAGTGCCGACATTGTGCATGCTCTGTTGCCTGTGTCTATGTGCCTGTGGTTCTGTCAGTGTGATCATGTGATATATCTGACCCCAGGAATGTGTCAATAAAGTTTCCCCTTCCTGGGACAATGAATTCACGGTGTTCCTATTTCAATATCCAGGAGTGTATAATAGGTTGGGTAAACCACATTCTCAATCATAATGTTGAATATATGTCACTTATCTATCTCTGGGCCTGAATTCTTAAACATTATGGAAAATAATACTCCAATGTGCTTATTACAAATACGTTATTTAAATATAAATATATGAACTAACGAGATAACTGTTTACTTACAGGAGCAGAGCCCCATCCATCATAGCAGAGCGGTGCGAGATTGGTTTCAGGGCCAAGAGAGGATAAAGCTGTTGCCGTTTGTTTGTTCCACGATCATCAAACATCAACCAGATAGAGAATATGTGGGCAGAGGTACCAAGGCCATTGCCACGTGGATCTACAAAAGCAAACGACCTTTGGACAAATATAGAAAACATATGAGACCTGAGTTTCTCCTGGCGTATACAACTTTCAAATAACTTCCGGGAATTCAGCCAGGTAACACTTTCAGCGACCGCCGATATTTCGGCGGGAGAACACCCCGCCATTTTCAAGGCAAACTGCAACGGACAGGCGGCGTACATGCAAATTTAATACCTCGGTTCTCGGATCCAAGCAGGAAAGATAACACACACACACTGAACACTAGCGCCACCAAAGATGGCCAAAGTCAGAGCTATCGATAGTGAGACTATGAATTCGCAGGTGAGGTAGCATTGAGTCTGTCCCTCTGTTTCTTGACAAGGGAGAGAGCCGGATTCCAAACAGAGTTTAAACAGAAACCTCCATCCCTGTTAACAAGGTTGCTCGCTAATTTAATCTCAACTGCCTCCCGAATCACACTGACCCAATAGCTGGACGTGCATGCCAATATCTCGGTGTTATTATATAACATGGGGTGACCAGTATCCAAGCAATGTTCGGCAATAGCAGATCTATTTGGCTGCTGTAATCGTGTGTGCCGTTTATGCTCAGTACATCTGTCCTCCACGGTCCTGATAGTTTGACCAATATATGCCATGCCGCAGCTACAAGGGACACGATATACACCCGCCTTACGCAGTCCAAGATCATCCTTAACGGAACTCAAAAGTGCTCTAATTTTAGATGGAGGTCGGAAAACACATTTCACATCGTATTTCCGCAAAATCCAATGCTTAACTGCACGATGATAACAAGAATTTCAAATTCGAAAATGACCGTTGACACATACACAGGCAGCGTGGCGCCCCGTTCACATGGGCGGCGCTGGATTTCAGGCGGCGGGTGGCGTCTGGCCGGTGGCCGGTGACCGGTAGCCGCTGCAGCGCGAGGAAACGCTCGAGCGTAAGCTATTATGATCGCGACGCAGCCACAACCTGTCCTGCGGAGTTGTTTCTGGAATACTTGTCATTGCTGGTGGGTAGAATGTTAAGCGAATTATCTTCGATGCTCAATCAGACTCATAACTTTAGACCGAACGCGCTCATCTACCGTGCCGGTACCACTAGACCACGGGCTCACATAGTCCGAGAACATCTCGTAAGTAGACAACACTTCCTCCTAACACTTTCGCACCTTACAGTGTTGCCAGATTGTGCAGAGGGCCGGACTTAGAGTTGTCAGGGGTGGTCAGTTTTATTGGCCACGTTAAGTGAACGACTTGGAATTAGTGTCTGTGGCGGCCGGCCGGCGGTCAGTTTTTATGTCTAAGACTGTACGCCAATGTGTTTCATTCACATATCTGTGTGGCGCTAAAGTGTGGTTATGGATAATACGTATGTTCAGATTGCAAATCTAACAACATAAATAAAGAGAGGGAAATGAATCAGGCGTCGTTCGTCTTCCGTGACATCAAATATATTTTAGTTATTCCATCTTAAATGAACTGCGCAGAAAATCATTCACCAGAAGTAAATAACTTGTTAGCAACATCAGGTGGTATTAACAGCCTACCGGCGCGGGTTAGCTGTGCTTTTGACGGCGTCATATCGCGGATCGCATGGCTGCTTGAGTCGTCAGTTCGAATCCTTTCCTGGGCATGGATGTGTGTTAGGTTAGGTTGGTTTAAGTAGTTCTAGGTCTAGGGGCTGATGACATAAGCAGTTTGGTCGCATAGTTCTTGAAGCAATTTTTTGACCTTTCGCGTAAATTTTCTTTACATAAACGGCCGTATCTTTAGATTGCGTTGACATAGAAGCTCGCTTTTTTACACCACCAAGGGACCGGTTACCGCAAGAAGTGCGATACATTTCCGCTTATTATGTCTACTCGCTATGGAGGTTAACGTGTTTTAAGGGTTGGGTAGACCGATAGACGGTCAATAAAGTGAGACTAGTAGGGTTCCGTTTTTACCGGTTTAGGTGAAATCCTAACAACGAAAACAGCTACGACAGCTACTGAGGATGAGGGCCGCATCAATAACACCCCCTACTCTTTATTCGACATGTGCTTGTTGCAGTCGATACATCAGCATATTAATCGTAGCTACACTTTCGATCCAAATCACATGAATGCAAATAGAATCCATTTGCCTATACACGTGGTAATTCACATCCCACTATTTATGCCGCCCCGTTTTAGAAGTGCGAACATTCCCATTGCTAGCTAGCTTAAGAAACACTTCGGCTAATGAACGTTTTCTGGCTGTGACGAGTCTAGTGGAGAATTCGAAACCGTGTGGAATACGTTTGGCAGCTTTGTAGCCGTTTATTTTCCGGGGTGGTGCAGAATTATCCTACTAAATTTACTCTCTAATAACAGTATTTTGTTGTTTCGATAAACATCCCGAATGATTGTCACATAAGCGGTGACATAAAGGTAGAAAATTCATGTTTTTGAGTCCAGAAAGCTCTATGCAACAGAAACTGCAGATCATTTTGCCATTTTCATTGCGAAATTGCCGGCTTATTCATGTCTGGGGTAATAATAGAGGGCTGTTTGCCTGGGTTGTCTGCTAGCGTAGTGAAAGGAACATCTGGTTTGTTTTCGGTTCTAATCTAGATGGAGGCAGGTAGATTATCAGTAAAGCTATTTTAAGAAATTCTCGCGCCCCCAATACGTTTTATCGCTACCTTTATTCTGTACTGGCGCCCTGTGAACGTCAATATGACACACTTGTAGAATTTCATACACGTTACTGCCTACTTTTTCCGCTTCTGTCAATAATGGAACTGACTTAAGTGTGACACTGAATGATTTTTAAGTGAATTTCGTTATGAATCTTCACGCATTGCTAAATTTGCACACTTTCATGGTAGGTCAGTAAAGGTAATCCAGTATGACTGGTCTGAACGTTGACACAGACCGTTTCGCGGCCGAATGCAGATAATATTTTGCTAATTCGTAACGATCTTGGGTTCTTTGTCTTACTAAAACAGTTATGTTATCTCGATAAGTTGAAATTCATTTTTTTTTGGTACAGTTCATACCAATTAGCATTTCTTGTTTCAGTTCTGTCTTATATTTACGTGTTCTTGATGTGTCGACAGAAGTGCCGACACAGTGTGGTTTGAGGGGACCGCAATGCACGCTATAAGCTCACGAAGGATGGCGAGAGGTCTGAAACAGGATACGTAATGAATGCTATAAAGAAAAGTAGGTAGCTTCTGGAATACTTAACTTTAATCCATCCTTGGTACATCTGGAGATTGTGGCGATACAAGTGAGACTCTTTAGATACAAGCTATGTAAGGCTAATGGCGCCTTGCTAGGTCGTAGCCATTGACTTAGCAGAAGGCTATTCTAACTATCTGCTCTGCAAATGAGCGAGGCTTCGCCAGTGTGCATCGCTAGCTACGTCGTCCGTACAACTGGGGCGAGTGCTAGTAAGTCTCTCTAGACCTGCCGTGTGGTGGCGCTCGGTCTGCTATCACTGAAAGTGGCGACACGCGGGTCCGACATGTACTAATGGACCGCGGCCGCTTTAAACCTACCACCTAGCAAGTGTGGTGTCTGGCGGTGACACCACATTCCTCCCCCGCAAATCGGCGAACGGTCGTGTTGTAAGGCTTCCGCGCGCCGTGGGGTGGACCCCATGTTGGCGTATGCGATGAGGTGGGGAGCCTAACAACAGACGAGGCTGTGCCACCCGCACCCGGCCATTCGGTCCGAGGGGAGCTAGGAAACGCCTGAAAACCTAGTCCAGGGTGCACGCCAACATGCGGTGGATGCGCCCGTAAATAGACAGGAGGGGCCGAAGGGTCGACCTCCATCGCGTCGGGGTACCCGACGCGTGAAGACGCGATGTGGTTCGGAGTGGGCAAGAGTTCCATGGCGGAGGACTGCTGGTCACGGGAAGCGATCGGCGGCGCGTGACCCAGGGAGGCGCCAGGCGGTTGCAGCGACGCGTCCACTGCGGGCGGCGCCGGCGGGAGAACAGGCGGCGGCGGCGGCGCGTCGCCATGGGGCAAAATGAAAGGCAGCGTCGGTAACACCTGGAGATGAGGCGAGCCGGTAGATGGGTCCCCAGGTCGCTGACCGGACGGCACCGTCGCTGAAAGCAGACGGGGAGCGGCAGAACCCGGGCGACGACAGAGGCGCAGCTGATTGAGATGCCGACGCACCTCACCAGAGGCCCCCAAAACCAAATACATCGCGCGGCCGAGGCAGCGAATTATGCGCCCTGCGAGCCAACGCCGTGAACCTCGATAGTTGCGATAGAATACAACGTCGCCTGGAGCAAAAGCAGGAGTCTGCCGCTGCACAGGAACCTGATGCGGCGGATGTAGCAAAGACATAAAGGTTCGATGAGGACGACCGTGGAGCAACTCAGCCGGCGAGCGACCATCTCGGGGCTGAGAGCGATACGAAGACAGAAAGAGCAACAATGCGTCCTCCCGAGAATGCGACTCTTTCAATTTCAACATCTGTGACTTGAAAGTCCGGACCAATCGTTCAGCGGCACCGTTTGACTGAGGCTGAAAACGGCGCGGATGTCAGATGTTGAATACCATTGGCCTTGCAGAATGACTAAAATTCTGCGGACATGAATTGTGGGCCATTGTCGGAAACAATAGTCTGTTGAAGGCCTTCAATGCAAAAGATAGCAGATAACGCTTGGATGGTGGCAGATGACGTCGTGGAAGACAACCGGACAACAAAAGGAAAATTACTGAAAGAATCGACCACAACCAACCATCGAGCATTCCAGAATGGGACAGCAAAATCAATGGTGGTGGTTGTTGGGATGTTTAAGGGGGACTAAACAGCTAAGGTCATCAGTCCCCCATTCCAAAAACAGGCGAGACAAAGTCGCGGAGCAGATAAAACCCCAAGGGGAAGGAGACTCCCCCCCCCCCCCCCCTAAGGCGCTAAAGAACACAAATTAGGCAACGAACACTACAGAAAAGAAGAGTACAGACGAACACCAGACAGAAAGAAATAGAAGAAAAGAAGATGGCCAGAGACTGGTGGACTGACCATGACAACAAAAAAGGGAAAGAGTCAACCATCCGACGTCACACCCAAACAGCAACAAATATTGAGAGACGCGAGGACAAAAGACACAGAAAGGGAAAGGTGCAGGACCCCCCTAAATGGAACCATAAAAAGGACTACCACGGATAAAATGTAAAACAGTGTCAGCCATGGAGGCATCGTCACATAAAATCAAAGGCAAAGTGCCCGGGAGATTGAAAGACTGCCGGAGGGTGCACAGTTGGGGACACTCCAATAAAATGTGGGCGACTGTGAGCCGGGACCCACACCGACACAGGGGGGGATCCTCCTGACGCAAAAGATGGGCGTGCGTCAGGTAGGTATGGCCGATGCGCAGCCGACACAGGATTACAGAGTCCCTGCGAGAAGCCCGCAGGGAGGAGCGCCACACATCGGTCGTCTCCTTGACAGCCCGCAGTTCATTCGGGGCTGTCATGCCACGCCACTCAACATACCACATCCCAAGCACCTTACGGTGCAACACCAGCTGCTGATCGCGAGCCGTAAGGCCGATCTCCAAAGCTGGGGCGTCGATCGCCCCTTTGGCCTGCCTGTCAACACGTTCGTTCCCCAGAATGCCAGCGTGACCTGGCGTCCAAACAAAGACCACCGAACGACCAGAGTGGGTAATGGTGGAAACAGACTCCCGAATAGAGGACACCAGAGGAGAAGAGGGATAGCAGCGGTCTATGGCCTGGAGGCTGCTCAGGGAGTCACTGCAGATGACGATGGACGTACCTGAGCAGGAACGCATATGCTCAAGAGCGTGCAATATGGCCACCAGCTCTGCAGTAAAAATACTGCAGCCAGCCGGCAAGGAGCGCTGTTCAACATGGGCAGCGTGAGCAAAAGCGTAGGCAGTGCGACCATCAACCAGGGAACGATCAGTGTAGATAGGCTCACAGCCCGGAAATGAGGCGAGGAGCGCAAGAAAACGGCGACGGAGGGCCACAGGCGGAACCAAGTCCTTGGGTCCCTGTGCCAAGTCCAGACGGACGGACGGACGGGGCAAACACCAAGGAGGCGTAGGTGCACGGACCCGGAAGGGAGGCAGGAGAGGGAAGGAGCCCAGTTCCGACAGCAGGGACTGGACGCGGACAGCTATGGAAAGCCCAGACCTAGGTCGCCGTTCGGGCAGATGGAGGACCACGGCAGGGAAAAGCAGGCGATGATTGGGATGGCCAGGAGAGCAATCCACGTGGACAGCATAGTCGGCGAGCAGTCGATGGCGGCGAATCCACAGCGGGGGAACCCCGGCCTCCACCAGTAGACTATCCACGGGGCTCGTACGGAAAGCGCCAGTTGCAAGCCGAACCCCACAGTGGTGTATGGGGTCTAACAACTGCAACACTGAGGGTGATGCAGACCCATAGGCCAGGCTCCCATAATCAAGCCGGGACTGCACAAGGGCTCTGTACAATCGCAGCAGCGTGCAGCGATCTGCACCCCAAGATGTGTGGCTAAGGCAGCGGATGGCGTTGAGATGCCGCCAGCATTTTTGCTTCAGCTGAGTAATATGAGGAACCCATGTGAGCCGGGCATCAAACACGAGTCCCAAGAAGCGGCAAGTGTCCACCACTCCAAGCAGGTGGCCGTCGAGGTAAAGTTCAGGATGAGGGTGGACCATCCAACGCCTGCAGAAGTGCATAACTCGAGTCTTGGCTGCAGAGAACTGAAAACCATGAGTCAGAGCCCATGATGCTGCCTTGTGAATGGCGACTTGCAGCCTGCGTTCGGCCACCCCCGTAGTCGTGGAGCTAAATGAGATGCAGAAGTCGTCGGCATACAAGGAAGGAGACACCGACGAACCCACGGCTGCAGCCAGACCATTAATGGCCACGAGAAATAAGGAGACGCTCAACACCGAGCCCTGCGGGACCCCATTTTCCAGTATATAAGAGGAACTAGAGGCGGCACCCACTTGCACCCGGAGAGAGTGGCGTAATAAAAAGGTTTGAAGAAAAGCAGGAAGCTGACCACGAAGACCCCAGTCATGTAACGTAGCAAGGATGTGATGCCTCCATGTGGTGTCATACGCCTTCCGCAGATCAAAAAATACAGCAACGAGATGCTGACGTCGGGCAAAGGCCGTAAGGACAGCAGATTCCAGCTGCAGCAAATTGTCCGCTGCAGGCCGGCCCCGACGGAAGCCACCCTGGGATGGAGCGAGGAGACCGCGCGACTCAAGGACCCAACACAAACGCCGTCCCACCATACGTTCGAGCAATTTGCACAAAACGTTGGTGAGGGTAATGGGACGATAGCTGTCCACCGCCAGTGGGTCCGCACCGCGCTTCAAGACGGGGACAATAACACCCTCTCGCCACTGCGACGGGAACACGCCTTCGCTCCAAATGCGATTAAATATCGCGAGAATGTGTCTCTGGCAGTCCCTGGAGAGATGCTTCAGCATCTGCGCGTGGATGCAGTCTGGTCCTGGTGCTGTATCAGGGCAATCGGCGAGGGCAGCGAGGAATTCCCTCTCGCTGAAAGGAGCTTTGTATTTTTCAGAACGACGCGTGTGGAAGGAGAACGGCGTCCGCTCGGCTCGCTCCTTTAGAGAGCGAAAGGCGGGGGGATAAGATGCAGTCGCAGAGCCCTTAGCAAAGTGCGCGGCAAGCCGTTCAGCAATGGCGGCAGCGTCCGTGCAGACAGCGCCGTCCAAGGAGAGCCCAGCGACACCCATAGGGGTCTGGTATCCATAAATCCGCCGGATCCGGGACCACACGAGCGAGGGGGAGACATGGGAGCCCAAGGATGAGACATACCTCTCCCAGCACTCCTGCTTACGCCGTGCAATAAGACGATGGGCCAAGGCACAGAGCCTCTTAAAGGCGATGAGGGTCTCGAGAGACGGGTGCCGCCTATGACGCTGGAGAGCCCGCCGACAGTCGCGAATAGCCTCAGCAATCTCCGGCGACCACCAGGGTACAGCCTTCCTCCGAGGGAGGCCAGAAGAACGGGCGATGGCAGCCTCGGCCGCTGAAATGATGGACGTGGTTAAAACACGGACCACCTCGTCAATGTCACCCTGTGGGGGAGATTCAATGGTTGCAGCGGAAGTAAAAGCTGGCCAGTCAGCCCTGTGGAGAGCCCAGTGGGGCAGGCGCCCAGAAGAATGACACTGGGGCAGTGACAAATAGATGGGAAAATGGTCACTACCACACAGGTCAGGATGCACACTCCAGTGGAGGGATGGGACAAGTCCAGGGCTGCAAATAGAGAGATCGATGGCCGAGAACGAGCCATGAGCCACACTGAAATGTGTGGGAGCACCGGTGTTCAAGAGGCTAAGGTCGAGCTGAGCCAACACATTCTCCACGGCCCGACCGCAGTCATCGGAGACAGTCCCACCCCAGAGAGGGTTGTGGGCATTGAAATCGCCCAGAAGCAGCAAAGGTGGCGGGAGTTGAGCCAGCAGCGCAGCCAAGACATGTCGGGGAAGCTCCCCATCCGGAGGAATGTAAACAGAGCAAACAGTAATAGCTGGCGAGAGCTCAACCCTGGCAGCGACTGCCTCTAAAGGCGTCAGAAGGGGTACTGGCGAGCTGCAGACAGAGTGGTGAACAAAGAGGCAAACCCCACCTGACGCTCATTGACAGGCAGCACGGTTCTTATAGTATCCCCGATAACCGCGAAGGGCGGGGGTCCGCATTGCCGGAAACCAAGTTTCCTGCAGAGCAATGCAGAGAACAGGGGAAACACTCAGAAGCATCCGGAGCTCAGGCAGGTGGCGGAAATAACCGCCACAGTTCCACTGGAGAATGGAAGCAGGAAGGGACTGGGAGGGCGTGAATGCGACTAAGAGGCAGACAGTGCCTCAGAGCCAATTGCCACCACCGGGGGAGAGTCAGCTGAGTCCACAGGAGAGGCCCCCAAGGGTTCCGTGAGGGCGAGATCCGCGGCAGAGGCGAAGATCTCCACCTCATCCCCGGAGCCAGGACTATGTACAGCAGGTGGTGCTGAAACCGCCGGAACGTCCTTCTTCTTGGACACATGCCGTTCCTTCTTCTCACGTCGGCCCATAGGGTGAGAGGGCTGGGAGAGCTTCTCTGGAGGAGCGTCGGAGGCTGACGACGACGCAGAAGCGCTACGACCAGCAGGTGGCGGAACCTTCAGCCACTAGCTGACATCCGGCTGGGTAGGAGAAGAAACGGGGGAAGGGAGAGCCCCGAGGGACCCCTTCTGCGAGAGAGGAACCAGCAGAGGCAACGCCGGTGGAGAAGGAGGGGGAGGGATCGAGCCTCCCGGTTGTGGAGCAGATGTCACTCCCGAAGTAAGCGTGGGGGGAGCGACAGAAGAGGGTTTGCCCCCAACTGCTAAGGAGGCAACAGAGGAAGGCTTGCCCCCAGACACGAGGGGGCAGACAGAGATACACAGCCCCAAGGGCCCACTGAAGGCGGCACAGATGAGGCGACAACCGTCGCTCGCGTGGGCGACGATAACGTGGCTGCAGCATAAGATGTTCGAATGGAAGCAGGATACAACCTTTCATATTTCAGTTTTGCCTCTTGATAAGTAAGCCGGTCCAGAGTCTTAAATTCCATGATCTTCCGCTCCTTATGAAGAACGGGGCAATCCGGCGAGCATGGAGAGTGGTGCTCCCCACAGTTGACACATACAGGCGGAGGCGCACATGGAGAATCGGGATGAGAGGGGCGTCCGCAATCTCGACATGTAGCGCTGGATGGGCAGTGGGAGGACATATGCCCAAACTTCCAGCACTGGAAGCACCGCATCGGGGGAGGGACGTATGGCTTGACGTCGCAACGGTAAACCATCACCTTGACCTTCTCGGGCAAGACATCACCCTCGAAAGCCAAGATAAAGGCACCGGTGACCACCCTGTTAGTCTTGGGTCCTCTATGTACACGACGGACAAAATGTACACCACGTCGCTCCAAGTCGGCTCTCAGCTCGTCGTCGGATTGTAACAAGAGGTCACGATGGTAAATAATCCCCTGGACCATATTTAAGCTACTGTGGGGAGTGACGGTAACATGGACGTCACCCAGCTTATCACAGAAGAGCAACGCTCGTGACTGGGCTGGGGAGGACGTCTTGAGGAGGATGGACCCATTCCTCATTTTAGACAACCCCGCCACTTACCCAAACTTATCCTCCAGGTGTTCCACAAAAAACAGAGGCTTCGTCGTAAGAAAGGAGTCACCATCAGTCCTGCTGCAGACAAGGTATTGCGGTACGTAAGGCTCCCGCTTGGCACTAGATCGGCGTCTCTCCCATGCCGCAGCCAACGAGGCGAACGACTGAGGGCCATATTGCGCAGCATCAAAGTCTACTCTACCTCGCTTAGAGACGCTGGTGGCCATGCGACCACCAGCTTGGTGTGATTTATTGCGCTTCATTGCGCCACATCCGCCCAGATGCCACCTACTCCGAACGAGGGCTCTCCCCAAGGGCGCCACCCAGCCGATATCCCATTGCCCGGAGTCTCCGTGCCCCAGACAAGATGGGCACATACTCCTTGGCACGCATGGGGAGGAAACAGCTCTGGCATCTGTAGTGCGATCCCTGCGTGGTCAGGGGGCTACCACCAAGAGGGTACATGACGACCCCACCACAACGGACTGGCTACCGTGCTGGATTTTAGGTGTGGAAAGGGTCCACAGTTGTCGTGGGGGCTAAGAAGAAGAGTGCGCACAAGGCGAGAAGGAGACAACCCAGAAGATGTTGGGCGTAGTCCCCCCCCACATGACAATAGGTAACATGCAAGATGGTGGAGCACGATGGACCAATAGAAAAACACCACGTAAGGTGTCCTTCCCCAAATGGCACGCACTAACAACGGAAATTTGGAAAAAAAAGGAGGTCAAACCCAAGAGGGGACCATCACAGAAGGCCGAAACGTTTGAGACTCCTTTTAGTCGCCTCTTACGACAGGCAGGAATACCGCGGGCCTATTCTTACCCCTGAACCCGCAGGGGGACAGCAAAATCGATGTGCAAGCATTGCCAAGGGGAAGTGGCTTTTGGCCATGCAATGAAGTTCCGCGGCGGTGCGGATCGTTGTTCGGCACACGCCATGCAAGAAGAGCACATATTCGTAATCGCAGCATCGATTCCGAACCAAGTACAGTGCTGACGAGCAAGTTGTTTCGTTCGCACTATACCCCAATTCCTTGGTGAAGAAGCCGTAAGACAGAGGACCGTAACGAACGTGGGACCACGACTCTGGACTGATCATTATCCGAACGCAACAACAAAACACCTCGTCGTACAAAAAGTCTCCTTGTGAGCAAAAATTCGGAGAACCAGCGGATCCTCGATCCGCGACTTTGACAAGGGCCATTGCGTAGCAACAAAACACAAAACGGTAGCAAGGACAGGGTCAGCAGCTGTGGCTGTAGCTACACGACGAAAATCAATCGGAAACGATTCGACCACGTCATCGGTTTCCGCATCAAGGAACATGCAAGCAAGTTCGGAAGAATCGAATGCTATATCCTCATCAACAGGCAAACGGGACAACGCATCGGCGTTGCCGTGCTTAGCAGTGGACCGATACAAGATATCGTAGCGGTACTGCGAGAGGAAAATAGACCAGCGAATAAATTTCTGCGCTGTACGTGGAGGTACAGGCTTGTTCGGATGAAAAAGCGACGTCAAAGGTTTGTGGTCCGTGATGATGGTAAAGTGACGACCATACAAGAAATCATGGAACTTAGGAACACCAAATACGAGAGCCAAAGCTTCTTTCTCTATCTGTGAATAATTTCTTTGCGCAGACGAGAGCAATTTTGACGCAAAGGCAATAGGGCGATTAAGCGATCCATCTTTGTGTGCAAGCACAGCACCGATCCCGAAATCCAATGCATCTACCATCAACAAAAGTGGTTTCTGGGGATCGAATGGCGGAAGGCAAGTATTTGAAAGCAACACCGATTTCAACTGACAAAAGGCGCGTTCGCATTCCGTCGTCCAGACGAACGGAACACCTGTACGGCGTAAGCGATGAAGCGGAGCTGAAAGAGAAGAGGCCTTGCGCACATTCAATCACACCTTGTGATCCCAAATTGTGTAATGTTCTTGCTACCTCATCACGCAATGCGTGGGGAACATTGCGCGCTCTGAAAAATTTCGGTTGCGCGTTGACTTTAAGTTCCAAATGTGCTTTATAGTTCTTAGCGCAACCAAGGCCTGGTGCAAAAATGTCTGCAAATTCTTCACATAGACGAGGATCACTGGCTGAAGGCACAGTCTGATGCACTGATAGGACCTGATTGTTTGTAGACATGTTAAACAATTGAAATAAATCTAAACCAAATAAGTTCACTGCAGTAGAAGATCGAAGAACGTAAAATGACACAAGTTTTGTTTGTCCCTTGTATGTAGCAAGAAGGCTGCACTGTCCTAACACAGGGATATTCTGTCCTGAATATGTAGTTAGCTGAACATTTGCTGCACGCAACGGAGGTTTGCCCAGTTGTTTGCACGTATCGTGATTGATCAACGAAACTGCAGCTCCGGTATCGAGCTGGAATGGTATCACTTTGCCTTCAAAGTCCAAGTCCACAAAAAGTTTATTGTCCTGCTGACGACAAGAGCAACTGTCTCTTGCAATTTGAACTGATAGAGGTACAGAAGCACTTGCGACCTGACGGGATTTCCGTCGACATCGACGCACACGTTTTGTGGGACGAACACAGTCACTGTTAGAGAAAGTGACACTGGACGGAGTGGAATTAACTACATGAATGTCCATGGGCGAAGGTTCACGAGCCTGATTATTCATGGTTCGATTCCTGCGCGAAGCAAAGGACCTGGAATGGTAGTGAGTGTCTGATCTGAGCTTTTTCTGGCAAACACTTTGAACATGACCTTTCTTACGACAGTAAAATCAAATAGCTTGGCGTGACGGGCAGTGTTCAAGGGAATGTCTAGTCGCACACTGCGGGCATGATTTCACTGCATTTGCTCGCGTAACGCGGCACACGTGGAGAGCTAAGCGGCAGCTGCGCGGAAGAGCGGGAGGGCTGTTTATCGTTCCGTGCAGCGCGCCCGGCGGGCCGGTTAATGTGACACACGGCTGGCGAAGTTGCAAAAGATTCCTGAGCAAAGTCAAGTGTGTCTTGCCTATCCAATATGTCTATCACTTGTTGAAGGGAGGGATTAACTAGTTTCAAAATCTGTTCCCGTATACGAACATCAGAAACGTTCTGTGCAATTGCATCACGCACCATTGTATCTGAATAAGGGAGTCCACATTCACACTTAAAAGCACAATCCCTTGTAAGGCCTTGCAATGTTGCAACCCACTCCCTATTATTCTGACCGGCCTTACGTTTTGTACGAAAGAACGTATACCTTTTTGCAACGACATTGACTGTTTCTTTGAAATAGGCATCTAACGCCGACAAAATTTCTTCGTAGGACAGAGTTTCTACGTCGCGTTGGGGAAATAATTTCACTATCACACGGTACGTCTGCACCCCTACACACGCCAATAAATGAGGCTGCCGCTCGTTACTTTTAATTATGTAGGCGGCGAGATGAAATCCAAATTGGCGTGACCACTCCGTCCAGGTTTCCATAGCCGGGTCATACGGACGAAACTGGGGTGCAACAGTATGTTGAGGCTGCGGTAGCGGTAGAGCGGCGGCTGCCGCATCGTTTTGCACTGCACGTTGACCCTGGACGAGCTGTCCAAGGGCATCCAATAACGCCTGCGTCTGCTGATTCTGCAAGCGATGAAATTCGGACAGTACATCTGGAGAAGCCATGACACAAGTAAATGTAAGCAATTAGAAAGAACAAGACCCTTTTTTGACTCGTCGCCATATGATGTGTCGACAGAAGTGCCGACACAGTGTGGTTTGAGGGGACCGCAATGCACGCTATAAGCTCACGAAGGATGGCGTGAGGTCTGAAACAGGATACGTAATGAATGCTATAAAGAAAAGTAGGCAGCTTCTGGAATACTTAACACACACACACAGAGCACTTCGTCGCCTTGCCTGTTATGCTGTGTAGCAGACTTTAAAGCCGTGCGGATCAGCATAACGAAAAGGCGAGGTGTCTCGCTCGTTTTGTCCACGACTGTACATCCATTTCAACCCGCACACTGTATTCAAGTTCTGAACCCCTCTACAGTTTTTACCGTAAACAATTACTTCCATTACTTAACAGATATTTCTTTGATTTCTCAGCATGTGTTCTATAAGTCGATCCCTCCTTTTAGTGTAGTTGTTATTCTATCTGTTCATCTAATCTTTAGCATCCTTCTATGACAATGCGGTTCTACAGATTCTATCTATAGGCTGTCTAAAGTGTCTTTCATCCACGTTTTACTTCCATACAAAGCTACACTGCTCAGAAATACCTTCACAAAAGACTTACTAAGACTTAGTGTTAATTTAAACGTTCAAAAATTCCACTTTTCAGGAAAGCTTTTCATGCTACTTCCAGTATATATTTTATTTATTCCGAACTTCTGCCATCATGAGTCAGTCTGCTGTCAAAATAGCGAAACCCATATACTACTTTCAGTGTCTCATTTCATAATATCATTTCCTCAGCATCGCCTGATTTGCGACTACATTCAATTACATAATTTTTTCACTTGTGTAGGTGTTCTTGTCATAATATGTTTTCAAGACGCTATCCAGTCTATTGGCAGGCTGTATGAGAATTACAATGCCTTCAGCAAACAGCGGAGTTCTTATACGTTTTTCGTGAACTTTAAGTCTACATATGCTCTAAACATACGTGTGCCTTTATTAAACCTATCTTCTTGAATTAGCTGTAGCCTCACCATCAGTATTGCCTCACGCATTTACGCATTTCTCGGAAAATCAAACAGTTCTTCCCCAAGGTTAGCATCTATCACTTTTTCCATTCTTCTGTAAATAATTCGTGTTAATGTTTGGCAACGACAACTTATGGTCTGGTAGCATTTACATCGATCTACACCTGCCGTCTTTGGGATTGGCAACATTATAGCCTTCTTCAAGTCTGAGTATATTTCGCCTGTGTCACGCATCGTTCGTATCAGGTGGAATAATTTTGTCATGGCTCGCTTTCCCAAGAGTCAATAATTCTGATGGAATGTCACCTATTCTAGGGCCGTTGTTTCGACTTAGATTTTACACTGTTCTTTCAATTCATTCTCGAAGTATCATGTCTCTCATCTCATCTTTATCTGCTTCTTCTTCACTTTCTAAAATATTAAGTTCAAGTTCATCTACCTTTGCGTAATCCATTTTACATGTTCTCCCAAACTCTTACCTTTCTCGTCTTTGCTTGGTCCTAGCTTTCCATCTCAGCTCTTAATACTCATACAGCTGTTCGCTCTTTAATTTCGTTGCAGGCAGTATCTATCTGATCTCTAGTTAGGTACACTGAGGTGAAAAAAGTAATGGGATACCTCCTAACATCGTGCCTGACTGCGTTGCGCAGCAACTCGACTTCTCAGGGACTCAAAAGTCGTTGGAAGTCCGCTGCAGAAATATTGAGCCATGCTGCCCCTATAGCCGACCATAGCTGCGATAGTGTTGCCGGAGCAGTATTTTGTCCACGAACTGATCTCTCGCTTATGTCCTATAAATGTTCAATGGTATTCATGTCGGGCTATATAGGTGGCCAAATTATTCGCTCAAACTGCCCAGAATGTTCTTCAAACCAATCGCGAACAATTGAGGCCCGGTGGCATAGCGCATTTCCACCCATAAAAGTTCCATCGTTGAATATTTACAAATGGTATCGAAGTTATCGAACGTAACAATTTCCAATCAGTGATCGGCTGAGTTGGACATGAAGACCAAGTCCAATTCAGGTAAACACGGCCCACACCACTATGGAGACACCACCAGCTTGCACAGTGCCTTGTTGACAACTTGGGTCCATGGCGTCGTGGCGTCTGTGGCACACTCGAAACGTATCATCGGCCCTTATCAACTGAAATCGGGAATCATCTGACCAGGTCACGATTTTTCAGTAGTCTAAGATCCAACCGATATGTTCACGATCCCAGGAGAGGCGCTGCAGCCGATGTTGTGCTTTTAGCAAAGGTACTCTCATCGATCGTCTGCTGTTATAGCTCATTAACGACTAATTTCTCAGCGCTGGCCAAACGGATACGTTTGTAGAATGTCCCACACCGATTTATGCGTTTTTTTCTCAAGCAGAGTTGCCTGTCTGTTAGCACGGACAACGCTACGCAAATGCCCCTGGTCTCGGTCGTTAAGTGAAAGCCATCGGCCAATGCGTTGTCCATGGTGAGAGTAATGTCTCAAATTTAGTATTCTGGGCACACCTTGACACTAGGACTCTTGAATTCCTTAATGGTTTCCGGAACTGAATGCCCCATGCTTCTTGCTCCAACTACCATTCCGCATTCAAAGTCTGTGCAGCCATATCACATCGGAAACCTCTTCACATGAATCACCTGAGTATAAATGACTGCCCTTTTGTAGCTTGTGAACGCGGTGTTGCCGTCATCTTTCCATGTGCATATCGCTATTGCATGACTTTTGTCACTTCAGCGGATGTATTGAGAGCCTCCTCTACCCTTTCCTACCTAATGGTTTTACACTTTCTCTCAGTCTCATTTGTAGACGCCTGTTTTCCTTTTCCCCTGCCTCATTTACTGTGATTTTATAATTTGTCCTTCCATCAGTTAAATTCGTTATCCCCCTTAGTAATCGGAACATTTTCACTATGTCTTGACTTTTTACGTCAATGATCCCCTGATGCCTTGACTATTTCATCTGTCAATGTGAACCATTTCTTTTCTGTTGTATTCCTTTCATTTATTTCAGTCAAACGTTGCCTAATGCTCCCTATGAAACCCTCAACTACCTATAGCTGCTTTAAGTTATCTAGGTCCCATCTCCTTAATGTGCTACTTTTGGCAATTTGATCAGTTTTAGTCTGCTGTTAAAAATCAGTGAATAAAGGTACAAGTAAACATCTCCCACTGGTTATGTCTTAGAGTTTAAAATCTGATTTCGAAGCCTCTGTCTTAGCGTTATATAATCATTCCGAACCTTCCAGGGTCGATAGGACTCAGTCATGTATACAGTCTTTTTCAATGGTTTTTAAAACAAGTATTGACGATGATTCAATTATGCTCTTTCGTTCCTTTTCCCCCAGTCCATGTTCTCCTACTATTTGTTCCATCTCTTCCTTTTCTTATTACCGAATTCTAGTCACTAATCACTACTATCTGAACAATTTCCTTAGTCGTCGTTCATAGCAGCTTACATACATTTCTATTTTGTTGATCGCTATTAGAGTTACTCCTGTATTACTTCTATCTAATTTCGCATTGATCACCTTATGCTGACCTGACCACATATCACATTCCTCCTAAGACTGCACTTCACTAATTCACACTATATCTAACTCCATCCTATCCATTTCCATTTTTTAACTCTTTGAAGACCCTATCTGCTTAAGTGGTTTAACTTTCCACTCTATGACCTGCAGAACGCCGGTTTCGTTCTTCCAGATTACGACATCCTCCTGAGTAATCCCTGTCCAGAGATGCGACTGGGGGACTACTTTAGCACTAGAATACCTTACCTGAGAGGATACCATCATCATTTAACCCTACGGTAGACCAGCATGCCCTCGGCAGGGAAAAGTAATGGCTGTAGTCGCCCTTTGATTTCAGCCATTCACAATACCAGCACAGCAAGGTCATGATGCCTTACGTTACAAGCGCCGATCAGCCAATGACGTAGACTGTTGCCGTGAAACAATTAAAAAGGCTGCTGCCTCTCTTCAGGAACCACGGGTTAGTCTGGCCTCTTTACAGATACACTTTAGTTTGAATAACGCTTCATTCTTATAAAAGCTAACTTACAAATTGCAAAATTTCGTAAATGTGTGTAGAAAAATTGCAAAAAGTTGGTTTTTACTGGAGGTAGGGTGGGGGCGGGGATGGGGACAGGGCAGTTTTGCCAACTGCGCTGGCTCACGTCACTACAGCTCTGATCCTAGCTGGTCACACACATATTCTATCAGAGACAGAGCGGCAATCTTAATGGACACGGGAGTACCTGAACATCAAGCTGACGGTTAATAAAGAAACTTGCCGTGAATGGGCAGACATTATCCTGTTGATGAATGGCACCACAGTATTGTCGCACGAGAGGTAACACATGAGAACGCAGGATGTCTGTGCGATATTTTTGTGCCGTCAGAGTTTTATAACCGTAATCTCTTGAAGTCATACCATATAACTCACCACACCATAACTCCTAGAATGACTCCTGTGTGCCTCCTGAAATCGTTAGAAGAACGATACCTTTCCCCAGGTCGCCGCCAGTACCCCCCGACGATGGTCACCCGGCGCAGTACAGAACCACGATTTGTTGCTGAAGTCATATTCATAATAAATCGAAGTTTCCTGGTCGCGGCACCATTCCAGATTCCGTCGTTTTTGCTGTGGCATGATGGCAGCCTAACCACAAGACTGTAATTCTCTAATCCGATTGCTACTCGACTCCTACAAACAGTGTGAGATGAAACAGAATGTTAAAAGGATTACATTAATTGACTTGAGCGTGGGCATGTTGGGACGTGTTCGGCGACCGTTCCGTCTTTTTTCGCGATTTCAGTGGGAAACGAGTTACAGTGCTCCCTTCTTTGCGGATTTTTAAAGTGAGGCTCTGTATGTCCATCTTTTCAGGGAAGGTTGCTGGACTCGGCTGTTCAGTACAGAATGTCAAATCAAACACCTTTCAACCGTCTGATTTCGTAACTGTTATTTTATTTGGCTACCAGTTTCGACGATTTACTACGCCATCTTCTCGCCCCCTGACCGATGTGTAGGAAGAGTCTAACCTCGGTTCCGGTCAAATAGGGACAGACTGGCATCTGTCTACCTTCAGCCACCATTGCGCTTTGTCGATATCTCTCCTGCCGTGGTCGACAAACGCTGCGCTTACTCAGGATTATTTGCCGCCGGCGATGCCCGTGAGTTGTTTGCAGGTGTCTGCGGTGCCGAACATGTGTAGCTGGCGCAATCAACACCACCCCCAGCTGTCGACACGGCAGCTAGCTGCTCGCCGCTTTGTCAGCACCACCGTACTGCAAGCAGGAGCAGACATGAGCCGCCTCCGGCGGAGAAGACAATGGGCTCCCGCTCCACCGATTTATTACCACACAGCTGGAAAGACTACAATCACTATTTGACGCGTTTCTCTCTATCGTCACACGTCAAACCACTGTTAACACACACGAAGTCTACACCAGGACACGGAAATAATTTATACCCGCGAGTTCCGCCACTTAGATTTCCATTTCATGTTTCTGTCGCAGAAAATTGAAGGTGTAAGTCGTACATAGCACCCGACCACAATATTATTGCACTTGGCCTCGTGTGGCCGTTATCGGAAACATGGTAAATAAGTACAGTGGTGAGTAAGGAAAACGATTCGCATTGTGAAGGATTTTAAGAGAGTTGTGTATAGACTCTCACGTTTCTCGGCGTGCCCTCTGAAATACCACGGTAAAAACTCACAAGCCGGCTGAAGGGCCCTTGCTCCCAGGTGCAATAATACTGAGTACGACTAGTACAAGCCATGCGCATTTGTTCGGGAATGGAGCAAACAGAAGATGATTATGTGCTAATGCCCCAACGTCTTAACGTCACGTTTATACACACAGTGCTGTCTGGAATACGTCCTCAAGTAAAAATCGTCTGCAGTTTAGAAGTATACTAAACGTAAGTTGTTGCATTTTGCGTTCCAAATCACGTCACTTTAGCCAAAACCTTACTGTGTACTGCACGAGAAAAGGATACTACGATACGAATTACAGAGGGCCTGTGATCCTACCGAAAACCTTCAAATAGAGGTTTCAAAAGAAAAATCGTAGAAGTTAGAATCTAAGATGGAGAATGGTACTTTTAAGCAAGGTGTACAAAAAACAAGTCAGAGAAATCACAATGTAATGAATCAGGAACAGACAGAGGCACAAATACTCACGAATGCTGCTGCCTTATCAACAGAGCCGGAAACACAGAAATGAAAAGTAATGAGTGGGCTAGGACAAAACAAGTTAAAACACTTCCCGTTAATTTCGTTAATTCTACAGCAAACCTTGACGAAAAAGCCATCATACGAACTATTACCAAAAACATCAGCACCCAGAAGGAGAACCTACAATCCGAACCAACAAAGGAACAGGGCAAAGAGTCGAAGACATAATCATCAATCGCTAGAAGCAAATCCTAATTTGTATAGACTCTTGATACAAAGACAAAGGGTATATACAAACTTCGAATCCTTAGCTGTCAAAGCCCACAGTTCTTAACTAGTGTTTTAACTGCTGCGATCTTGGGCACACAACTAAGATTTCCAGAAATCTGAATTTACGTGCGCCTAGTGTGGCCAATAGGGTCACAAATGCATGCTGTGTAGATCAACAGAGACTATAGTTTGCATACCTTGCCGAAACAGAGGGTGTACCGGTAACAGGGTCAAAGGAGGCAACTGGAAAACCTAGCAAAAACTACACGATCGCTCGATCGACAGTATCGATTATGGCAGTTAAATTCAAAAAATGGTTCAAATGGCTCTGAGTGCTGTTGGACTTAACATCTGAGGTCATCTATATCTACATCTACATATATACTCTGCTAGCCCCCAAGCGGTGTGTGGCGGAGGGCTCAATTCGCGCCAAAGTCATATTTCCCCCCCTCTGTTTCACTCGCGTATCGCGCGAGGGAAAAACGACTGTCTGAACGCATCAGTACGAGCTCTTATTTCCCTTATCCTTGAATGGTGATCATTGCGCGATTTGAAAGTTGGTGGTAATAATACACTCCTGGAAATAGAAAAAAGAACACATTGACACCGGTGTGTCAGACCCACCATACTTGCTCTGGACACTGCGAGAGGGCTGTACAAGCAATGATCACACGCACGGCACAGCGGACACACCAGGAACCGCGGTGTTGGCCGTCGAATGGCGCTAGCTGCGCAGCATTTGTGCACCGCCGCCGTCAGTGTCAGCCAGTTTGCCGTGGCATACGGAGCTCCATCGCAGTCTTTAACACTGGTAGCATGCCGCGACAGCGTGGACGTGAACCGTATGTGCAGTTGACGGACTTTGAGCGAGGGCGTATAGTGGGCATGCGGGAGGCCGGGTGGACGTACCGCCGAATTGCTCAACACGTGGGGCGTGAGGTCTCCACAGTACATCGATGTTGTCGCCAGTAGTCGGCGGAAGGTGCACGTGCCCGTCGACCTCGGACCGGACCGCAGCGACGCACGGATGCACACCAAGACCGTAGGATCCTACGCAGTGCCGTAGGGGACCGCACCGCCACTTCCCAGCAAATTAGGGACACTGTTGCTCCTGGGGTATCGGCGAGGACCATTCGCAACCGTCTCCATGAAGCTGGGCTACGGTCCCGCACACGGTTAGGCCGTCTTCCGCTCACGCCCCAACATCGTGCAGCCCGCCTCCAGTGGTGTCGCGACAGGCGTGAATGGAGGGACGAATGGAGACGTGTCGTCTTCAGCGATGAGAGTCGCTTCTGCCTTGGTGCCAATGATGGTCGTATGCGTGTTTGGCGCCGTGCAGGTGAGCGCCACAATCAGGACTGCATACGACCGAGACACACAGGGCCAACACCCGGCATCATGGTGTGGGGAGCGATCTCCTACACTGGCCGTACACCACTGGTGATCGTCGAGGGGACACTGAATAGTGCACGGTACATCCAAACCGTCATCGAACCCATCGTTCTACCATTCCTAGACCGGCAAGGGAACTTGCTGTTCCAACAGGACAATGCACGTCCGCATGTATCCCGTGCCACCCAACGTGCTCTAGAAGGTGTAAGTCAACTACCCTGGCCAGCAAGATCTCCGGATCTGTCCCCCATTGAGCATGTTTGGGACTGGATGAAGCGTCGTCTCACGTGGTCTGCACGTCCAGCGCGAACGCTGGTCCAACTGAGGCGCCAGGTGGAAATGGCATGGCAAGCCGTTCCACAGGACTACATCCAGCATCTCTACGATCGTCTCCATGGGAGAATAGCAGCCTGCATTGCTGCGAAAGGTGGATATACACTGTACTAGTGCCGACATTGTGCATGCTCTGTTGCCTGTGTCTATGTGCCTGTGGTTCTGTCAGTGTGATCATGTGATGTATCTGACCCCAGGAATGTGTCAATAAAGTTTCCCCTTCCTGGGACAATGAATTCACGGTGTTCTTATTTCAATTTCCAGGAGTGTATATGCTCCACATCCTCAGTGAAGATCAGATTTCGGAATTTAGTGAGCAGCCCCTTCTGTTTAGCGCGCCGTCTATCTGTAAGTGTGTCCAACTTCAAACTTTATATGAGATTTGTAACGCTTTCGCGATGGCTAAATGTAACAGTCGCGAATCTTGCCACTCTTCTTTGGACCTTCTCAGTCTCTTGAATCAGACCCAATCGGTAAGGGTCCCATACATAAGATCAGTACTCCAAGAATGGACGAACCAACGTATTGTAAGCTATTTGCTTTGTTGAAAGACTGCATCGCTTCAGGATTCTACCAATAAACCGCATCTAGAGTTCGCCTTACCCGTTACTTGTGTAATCTGATCAGTCTATTTGAGATCATTTCGAATAGTCATACCCAGACAACGTGACGGACTTTACCGCTTCCAAAGACTGGGCATTTATTTTGTACTCGTACATTAATGGGGATTTTCGCCTTGTTATACGCAGTAGGTTACACTTGCTAATATTGAGAGACAACTGCCAGTCATTTCACCAGGCGTTTATTTTCTGCAAATCCTCATTGATTTGTTTACAACTTTCTTGTGAAACTACTTTCCTGTAGACTACAGCATCATCGGCAAACAGTCTAAGGCCGCTGTCAATACCACCAAGCAGATGGTTTATGTAAATCGTAAAAAGCAGAGGACCTACTACGCTGCCCTGGGGCACACCTGAAGTTACGCTTGTTTCTGTTGAAGTCACCCCATTCAGGACGACATACTGGCCGGCCGAAGTGGCCGTGCGGTTAAAGGCGCTGCAGTCTGGAACCGCAAGACCGCTACGGTCGCAGGTTCGAATCCTGCCTCGGGCATGGATGTTTGTGATGTCCTTAGGTTAGTTAGGTTTAACTAGTTCTAAGTTCTAGGGGACTAATGACCTCAGCAGTTGAGTCCCATAGTACTCAGAGCCATTTGAACCATTTTTAGGACGACATACTGCTCTCTGTCTGTTAGAAAACTTTCTATCCAACCGCATACGTCATCGGATAGACCGTAAGCGCGCACTTTTTGTAGCAAGCGACAGTGCGGAACAGAGTCGAACGCCTTTCGAAAGTCCAGAAATATGACATCAACCTGGGAGCCGGTATCTAGAGCGCTTTTATATCTTGCACAAAGAGGGCCAGCTGTGTGTCGCATGACCGCTGTTTCCTAAAACTGTTCTGGTTTCTGCAGATGAGCTTCTCAGAGTCTAGAAAGGTCATTATGTCTGAACACAAAAATAACTTCCATGATTGTACAACAAATCGATGTCAGTGAAATTGGCCGGTAATTATGTGCATCTGATTTCCTACATCTTTTTATAGATTTCTGTGACCTGGGTCTTCTTCCAGTCCGGTGGAACTTTCTGCTGTTCCAATGATCTGTGATAGATGATGGATAAGAATGGTGCTATATTTGTAGAATAGTCAACTTAAAATCTTCCGGGGATACCGTCTGGGCCAGATGCCTTCCTGGCGTCTAAGGATCCCCTACCACTTAGAACTACTTAAACCTAACTAAAGGCATCAAACACATCCATGCCTGAAGCAGGATTCGAACCTGCGACCGTAGCGGTCGCGCGGTTCCAGACTGAAGCGCCTAGAACTGCTCGGTCACAGCGGCCGACAGTTAAATTCAATAATATGTTAAAACACTTGAACTCATTAAGGGACATACCCCCTATGACAATACATAAATTACCCACCACCATAAACAGTAGCTATCGGACAGCAATTTTCTGACGAAGGTAAATGGGTCTCATACCAGACAATTTAATACAAAGAGCGAATATTCCACCCTAACAAATACTTCAATAATGAAGGACATTTGCATTAATACAACGTAACACAAGGAAGAAATGGTATTTGGAGGAGATATTCACTATGACGTGGCTTAGAAAATCAAACAACAGTTGTTCAATTGGATAAAGATTCAGGCGTCACTTATACACCGTGTAAAGGAACTTGAGAACGAACTAACTTTTACCTCACAAAATAAAGCTCAGAAATTGGATTTTCAGAGATACCCTAACAGACAGATAACAGAAGAGCAACAAACAAACCACAACACTGACAAACTGAAGACACCAACACAACAGAAAGGATAAAACACTATCAAAAGTGCGGATTACATAATCAGTGAAATCTGTTGCTGGAGGGAACCTTAAAAGCCTGTCAATGAGGCTGAACAAACAGGCGTAGTTGCAGAATGGGAAACAAACACATCAAACGGGGCTTAACAAACAGGTACTCATTCAGAACAGGATACATGCATTTCAAACATCACAAGGCCTAGACTAATCACAGTAGAAGGACTAGATGAGAAAAATACGAGAGAAACGCCTGGGATATATGCAGAGACAATAACACCTACGAAATATCAGAGACCCAAACTGCAACATCAAACACCACAACAGTCATCAGCACCGGCACATGTGACAAAACCGAGGGAAACGGAATGACGAGAAGTGACACAACTGATAAGTGCAACGAAAATATGGAGAATTTTGTACAGGTAACATAAGACGCCTACATCAACCATCACAGATCATCCCACAACGCCATACTCGGCATATTATCCAACGACAGTACCCACATGATGACATCACGACCGTATTATGATGATTTAGAATCAAAATGACAACTAAGTAGATTACAAAAGAGAGACATGCTCGGAACAGCACAGTGAATGCTAATTAAATTATTACATTCAAGAGCGTAATTCCTCATGTTCGAAAACAACGGAAGTGACAGGCAGAATCATGCTGAGGACAGAAAATATCCGAATTCCCGTAGATTCATTGATTTATCTAATATTTCAAGTCTGCCTGCGCAGACCTGAGCATATAGACCTTTAAAACATCTAAAAGGATGAGGTTAGAATTAATGAGGCTGGGGAGGGGGGAGAGGGGTGTGTTGTGGGCAGAGAGGGTGACGAATTTTGATTACAAACAAGCAGGAAATGTAATATTCATGGCAGAGTGGTTCTAGGCGTTACGGTCGCAGGTTCGGATCCTGCCTCAGGCATGGATGTGTGTGACGTTCTTAGGTTAGTTAGGTTTAAGTAGTTCTAAGTTCTAGGGGACTGATGACCTCAGAAGTTAAGTCCCATAGTGCTCAGAGCCATTTGAACCATTTTGTTATATTAATGTAAAACATCTGTAATGAAAATCCTTCAGTGTAGCGCAATTGGATGTACCCATGTAAATGCTAAGCTCATGAAAGAGACCAAAGAGCTGCATAGTGTTATTCTGTGCATAGAGGAACTGTCTGTAAGAAAAGGGCAGCTCACATGATCTCTCACTAACGCTGTCAAAATAACTGTCAGCATAGACTGAAAGATAGCAGTAGTAATACTGGACAGGTTACTAAATGGATTCAATATAATCGAGTTTGGTAACCAAGATCTGACTACTTTGGAAGTGACACATGGCAGGGACCATTGCGATATCACCTCTTTTTATGCCGTATGCGAACTTCATTAATGACAGGTAATATATTTTTAAAAATTGTTAACTCCAAAGCTATGTCTCCACTTTCGAATTTATAACCGACGATTGAGGACGCATAGTCAATGACATAATCCGTGAAACAAACCTACACGTAGTAAACCTAGAAGAATATCCACCGAACAACTCCATACACACTATGTGAGCAAATGGATCCGGACACCGCCCAAAAACATAGTTTTTCATGTTAAGTGCATTTGTGCTGCCACCTACGGCCAGGTACTCCACATCAGCGACCTCAGTAGTCAGTAGACATCGTGAGAGAGCAGAATGAGCGCTCAGCGAAACTTACGGACTACGAACGAGGTCAGGTGGTTGGGTGTCACTTGTCTCATTCGTCTGTACGAGAGATTTCTACACTCCTAAACATCCATAGGTACACTGTTTCACTGTTAACGATGTGATAGTGAAGTCGAACTGCACAAAAGCGTACAGGCCGATCTCGTATGTTGACTGACAGAGACCACCGACAGTTGAAGAGGGTCGTAATGTGTAACAGACAAACATCTATACAGACCATCACACCCGAATTCCAAACTTCATCAGGATCCACTGCATGTACAATGACAGTTAGGTAGGATGTGAGAAAATTGGGATTTCATGGTCGTTCGGCTGCTCATAAGACACACATTGCGCCGGTGAATGTCAAACGACTCTTCGCTTAAACATTGGACGATTTGAACAGTGGAAAAACGTATGGAGTGACGAATCATGGTAGAGAATGTGGCAGTCCGATGGCAGGGTGTTTGTATGGTGGATCCCCGGTAAACGTCATCTGCCAGCGTGTGTAGTGCCAACAGTAAAATTCGGAAAAGGTTGCGTTATGGTGTGGTCGTCTTTATCATGGAGGAGGCCTGCATCCTTTGTTGTTTTGTGTGGCATTATCACAGGATAGGCCTACATTAATGTTTTAAGCATCTTCCTGCTTCCCACTGATGAAGAGCAGTTCGGGGATGGTGGCTGCATCTTTGGACACGATCGGGCACCGGTTCATAATGCACGGCCTGTGACGGACTGGTTACACGACAATAACATCCTGGCCTGCACCGAGTCCTGACCTGAATCCTATAGTACACCTTTGGAAGGTTTTGGAACGCCGACTTCGTGCCAGGCCTCGCCAACCGAAATCGATACCTCTCCTCAGTGCAGCACTCAATGAAGCATGGGCTACTATTCCCCAAGAAACCTTCCAGCACCTGACTGGACGTATACCTTCGAGAATGGAAGCTGTCATGAAGCCTAAGGGTTGGCCAACACTATATTGAATTCCAGCATTGCCGACGGTGCGCGCCACGAACTTGTCTTTTTCAGCCAGGTGTCCAGATACTTTTGATTATATAGTGTATGACAGCATGCACAGCAACATCGACATCACGCTAATTAATTATACTTCTGTCACAAACATATCAGATTGGATAGTACACGACAACATAACAAGTAGCGTACACGGTGTTATTAATTTTACACTGACACACAGTCGAAACAAGATTAATACGAAACAGATCGGACGGAAACTTACTATTCCACAAAGCGAACTGGGAAACATTTACAGAAATGATACGAAAATTCGACATACACAGGGTAAATGGTGGAATAGACTACGAGATTCATAAACTAAGGGAAAACATTAAAGACACACAAAACAAATCCATACCCACATCACGGAACACAAAACCTGCGCCAATACCGTGGATAGACGAATAATACGAATTTAACAGAAAGCCAGATGAAAAATGAAACTATAACAGAGATCAATAACAGACAGAGATAGACGAATAAGACTAAATTAATATAGTCAAACACAGGACCAATACAAACAAACACTTTTCGATACACACACACACACACACACACACACACACACACAAGAGGGATCGATTTGTAACAACACGAACGCAGCGAAACATACGGGGGAGGGGGAACCGTCCCCGATGCAGAAGAACACAAGTGAATGGACAGCTCAGGTTTAATTGCAGAACGTGACCATCCAAGGAGAAGCTTCGTAAGCTACGAATAACGTTACGTTCGAAACCAAGAATTAGCTGAAAAGCAGGTTCAAAAAACTGTGTAAAAATTCACACCAACGAATATGCACAGTGTTAGTTCTATTCGAGCTGTCGCTAACGTGAAAGCATAAGCAGTTGTGATCGGGACAAGAAATAAGAAACGAAAAATGCAGACAGTATTGTCTGGGATAAGGCATCCTTAAGCAAAACTGCCATTCAGCTTATAAATACTGAAACAATGACAAGTATTTACTCGTAAAGATTACAGTATAGCCACTGCTAATGTTTTGTCAGTAAAAGCTATGAGCATCCGAGGTGAAGAGCTTTTCAACTTGCATTATGCTTAAGACAGGGAGACACCGAGGCAACAATACGTTCACCAAGCTGAGCGTGATGCTAATTTTCTGTGCAGTGCCCGGTGGTACTAACTGGGTCCCTGGTGGCATCATTTACGAACGACGCCTCTGTCTTGCCATTCAGATGACTATTATCAAGATGTAATACGAAGGCGTAGATGGACAGACAGTTCTGGTACTTGCAGAGACTATATATGCTGCTGATTCATGATGCGAAACTACCACTACGTCGGAATCAAGCTCAGATATATTTTCTGCTCATGAAAGAGTTGTTGAGCAGTGGGTGAATAGCATCCACACCCTGGTACCACACACATAACGAAGACGCATAATATGTCAGGTAACAGCCCTGAAATGCCATATGCTCATGTATTTCTGGCAGCCTCTTTTTTCTTCATTTGCAGTAGACTATCACCTCGTTCTGGAAGCGATAAAAAAGTGTTACAGTCTACCACACAATAATTCACACCCACGCCTTCCCCGCTCAACAGTAACAACAACCGTGGATGTTTCTTAAAATATGACACTGGATGTAGATTCATACCTACGTTGTCGGCTTCATGTTGTCAGCTTATCTGAGTAGTTATTTTGCTGTTATTCTGAAGATAAATACGCAACGTAAATACTAATATTTTATTGTTGTGAACATGCAGTGTCTCCGTTCTTCCAGTTCGACAATTCAAAATGCAGTGAAAATGACCGATTTAATTGCGCTTGTGACTGATAAACAGTATTATAATAGTAACTGGCAAAGTATAGCGTACACCATCAGTCGTCCAACAATTACAAACTCAAGTGTTTCATAAGATTCCTTTAACTGATTTCTTTCCGGTTGTATCCAGTTAAAATAGAGGAAGGGGAAAAACATCTGGCTTTCAACACACGTTTGTAGTGGGATCTGAATGTATGGCTGCAGTTGTAACATACGTTTTTCATATTACGTGCATTTTTGCTGCCACCTACGGCCAGGTACTCCACATCAGCGACCTCAGTAGTCAGTCGACATCGTGACAGCTAGTGAGATATCGTCGAGAATGTGAACATTATCTCATTGTCGTAGTACAGGCTTAAATCAGGATTTAGGTGTTACAATTATATATTTTATGTTTAATCTAACATATTGCACACCATTTCTAGCATGTTTTGTCCATCGTCAGGGGCTTATGCATACTGAAGATGGTTACTTAGAGATGAATGGTCATAGAATAGAACTGTTTTGTTCACTGTTAGCCGCTGTAGTGGATACTGGAGTATTTGAGGGGAAGCGGTGCCAGTGAGTGGCCAGAATCGACTGCCAGCGGTGTCTTCTGCTAGAGTGGAGCTGTGTCTCATCCATTGCCGTGATTGAAATCAAGGCCTGTGCGGGTTACGGATAATGCTTCTTCAGTTGCTGTGGTGCGATATCCTGTGACACACTTTTTATACGTCAGTTGTTCACTTACATTTTTGACATCACAAGCATTTTCTGCATCCATGGCACAGTGGATGAATGGTTTATGATATACACTACAGCACTGATTAATCTGACACTGGTTTGGACGTATTTATTCAACATAGTCATGGTCCTTAAATTTAGCCAGCATTGAAACAATTAATTAAGGAAAAGAGAGGTTTCCCATTCAGTAAATTACGATAGACATTTTAATTTAGTCGTAAAATGATCACGTGGTAGGTTAGGCGCAAACGTTAATTTTCCAACGCTACATTCCTTACTACGCACGAATTATTCAGGCACCAAAATTCCAGACAAACATCTAGTGAACTACAGTAATTCAGCTTCAGCCCTGAAAGTCCGTCGACTGTCACTGTGTTGGCAAACACTTATCAGACGGCTTTTTCAGAGAAAACATGTAATGGGACTTTAACGACATACTTTCGTTAGCCACTTTCTTGTGATGTGGGTAAAACATGGCAAATACTTCTGACACAAAGTGAAACGTCGATTGATTCAAATAACAAATAGGCAGTATATTTCATAACAGTGGAAGCAATACTGCAGCAAACGGTTACGTAACTAACTGCAACAAATATAACCTTTGAAATGAATCCCATTTCAGTTCTTTGAACAGACAGTAATTTACCTAAGCAATTATGTGCAGAATTACAGAATTTACCATATCAATTAATTCTGTGCCTGATTTGTACTAACGAGATAGGTGTTTCGTATATAACTACTACTGATGCTTATACAGTTATAACTGTCATCTATTAGGGATGGTTACAATATAACAGCGACTGATGCTTTGCCAAGAAGCGTGAAAATCAGCTTATAGATAAGAATTTATATATATCAGTGTGCCTCGATTCTTGCGTTTGGCCTTAGTACATTCCCCACAGCTTCTCACTAACGGGACCTTTCGACTATTAAATTATTCATATGAGAATTATCCAAGTGGAACTAATGGGACGCTCGACTGCTTTAGTAATGCACTACTGGCCATTAAAATTGCTACATCACGAAGATGACGTGCTACAGACGCGAAATTTAACCGACAGGATGAAGATGCTATGATATGCAAATCATTAGCTTTTCAGAGCATTCACACAAGGTTGGCGCCGGTGGCGACACCTAAAACGTATTGACATGAGGAATGTTTCCAACCGATTTCTCATACACAAACAGCAGTTGACCGGCGTTGCCTGGTGAAACGTTGTTGTGATGCCTCGTGTAAAAAGGAGAAATGCGTATCATCAAATTTCCGACTTTGATAAAGGTCGTTTTGTAGCCTATCGCGATTGCTGTTTATCGTATCGCGACATTGCTGCTCCCGTTGGTCGAGATCTAGTGACTCTTAGCAGAATATGGAATCGGTGGGTTCAGGAGGGTAATATGGAACGCCGTGCTGGATCCCAACGGCCTCGTATCACTAGCAGACGAGATGCCAGGCATCTTATCCCCATGGCTGTAAGGGATCCTGCAGCCACGTCTCAATCCCTGAGTCAACATATGGGGATGTTTGCAAGACAACAACCATCTGCACGAGCAGTTCGACGACGTTTGCAGCAGGATGGACTATCAGCTCTGAGACCATGGCTGCGGTTACCCTCGACGCTGCATAACAGACAGCAGCGCCTGCGATGGTGTCCTCAACGACGAACCTGGGTGCACGAATGGCAAAACAACATTTTTCGGATGAATCCAGGTTCTATTTACAGCATCATGCTTGTCGCATCCGTGTTTGGCGACATCGAGGTGAACGCACATTGGAAGCGTGTATTCGTCATCGCCATACTGGCGTATCACCCGACGTGATAGTATGGGGTGCCATTGGTTACACGTCTCGGTCACCTCTTGTTCGCACTGACGGCACTTTGAACAGTAGACGTTACATTTCAGATGTGTTACGACCCGTGGCTCTATCCTTTATTCGATTCCTGCGAAACCCTATATGTCAGCTGGATAATGCACGACCGCATGTTGCAAGTGTTGTACAGGCCTTTCTGGATACAGAAAATGTTCGACTGCTGCCCTGGCCAGCACATTCTCCAGATCTCTCACCGATTGAAAACGTCTGGTTAATGGTGGCCGAGCAACTGGCTCGTCACAATAGGTCAGTCACTACTCTTGATGAACCGTTGTATCGTGTTGACGTTGAATGGGCAGCTGTAGCTGTCCACGCTATCCAAGCTCTGTTTGACTCAATGCCCAGGCGTATCAAGGTCGTTATTATGGCCAGAGGTGGTTGTTCTGGGTACTGATTTCTCAGGATCTATGCACCCAAATTGCGTGAAAATGTAATCACATGTCAGTTCTAGTTTAATAAATTTGTCAAATGGTTCAAATGGCTCTGAGCACTGTGGGACTCAACATCTGAGGTCATAAGCCCCCTAGAACTTAGAACTACCCAAAGCCAACCAACCTAAGGACATCACACACATCCATGCCCGAGGCAGGATTCGAAGCTGTGACCGTAGCGGTCGCGCGGTTCCAGACTGAAGCGCCTAGAACCGCTCGGCCACTACGGCCGGCTAATATATCTGTCCAATGAATACCAGTTGATGATCTGCATTTCTTCTTGGTGTAGCAATTTTAATGGCCAGTAGCGTATTTCATTTTGGATTGAGTATGACTCATAAAGCAACGTTAATTTGATATTCAGTCCATCTCCTGTCAAGTTACAGAATGATTTACTGAATGCCTTGACAACTGTGACGTCTCATGCATGAATTCTGTGAAGTGTTGTGGCAACAGTGAGTCAGTGCTGAATGCACACATGCACAAAGATGTTCACTATAGAAAACTAGGGTGGGTACTCTCCATTCTTACATGTCCGCATACCATAACGAGAAACGTAACACAAGGTTCATTCACAATAAATACGCAATGTCCTCATATCCGTAAATAAAAATTTGTAAGCAGTAGTTATACAAGAAAGAAAAGTGACCCTTGGATTTTATAACGTTTCCTATCGGAACTGCAATTAGAATGTGGAATCATATTATTATCCACGACTCTAAAATTTTTATTTTCTCACTTCACACTGAAACAAGTTTTGTGATACGAGAGAAGGAAATGAATTATATGCTTGTCTGGGAAGCTGTTCACTTGTGTACTACTACCGTGTGCAGAAAAGCTCTTTATTTTGTTTTGTGTGTTGGATAAATTTTGATGTCACCTCACCTTACTTTGCGAGTAAGTTCCCTTCCTATTGGGATAAGAAGAGAGTCATCAAACACTGGATAATACGAGGGTTGTCCAGAAAGTAACTTCCGATCGGTCACGAAATGGACACCACACTGAAAACCCTATGAAGCTTTCCTCAGATGTCTTGCGTGGTGTCTCTAGTATGACCGTCGGTCGCATCAAGACGCTCTTTTCAGTTGTGAGCGCACTGTGAGCGAGTAAAGGTGCCTAGAACAACGATGTCTCCCACCAAGTTGGAGGGCCCGCTGAGAGGCTTCGCCTTAATGAATGCAGCCCACCCAACACAACTGCTGCACACTTCCTTCTTCATGGCAATTCTCAGCCGCACTCTGCAGGGGCAGCGAAGACGCTCCTGCAGGCTTTTCTATGGGAAGTGTTCGAACACCCACAACACAGCCCTAACTGGCTCGTCCTGAGTATCATCTCTGTTCACATGAAACGCTACATACGAAGACAACATTTGGGTGCCCACTACGCGTTATAGACCAGCGTAGAGAATTATCGAAAAGCCCAGGCGGCTGCCTTCTATGACGATGGTGTTGGAAATTTGGTATAACGCTCCGACAAATGTCTAAGTCGGAGCAGCTACTATGTAGAGAAGTATCTGGGAAGTGTAGCTAACTCTTGCAAATGAAATGTTTCTGGTTTTTACTGTGGTTTCCATTTAGCGACCGATCGGAACTTATTTTCTGCACAACCCTCGTAGTCTGATAACTGATGGCATGAACCTGTTTCTCCGTGCTCCATAAGATCTGGAATAGTGTTTCACTTTGGCTGTGCGAGGAATGTGCTGAGAGTGATGTCGGCAGGCTGCGTTGAGAGCCAAGACGATTTCTTCTGTTTATATCCTAGCTTCAGCTGGAGTGTCCGTCTGTCAGCCAACAGAAAAACATTGGGCACCGTTTATTGCCACACTTGACGTGACTCAGGAGATCCAGAGTGCACTATCTTCGGCAAATATGTTACTGACGTAATACACTAATTTGGTTGAAGTAGTGTGCAGGACACGAATTGGGTAAATATTAATTTTGTAGCTTGCGTTGTAATATAATACGTCACACTGACTTTCACTGTCATTTGTATTGTCTCATGAATTTTACCTCGTAATGATATTTATGTCTGCAATATTGTACCAAATTTGTTTTCCTTCTCACTAAATGGTTCAAATGGCTCCGATCACTATGAGACTTAATATCTGAGGTCATCAGTCCCCTAGAACTTAGAACTACTCAAACCTAACTAACCTAAGGGCATCACACACATCCATGCAGGAGGCGGGATTCGAACCTGCGACCGTAGCGGTCACGTGGTTCCAGACTGAAGCGCCTAGAACCGCTCAGCCACAGCGGCCGTCCCTTCTCACTAAATACCCGACATATCTTTAATTTTTAGTGAAGTACTTTGTGTTCCTATCAGCAGTAAAATGTCTTCTGTTTAAGTCAGGTCTTTGATAATGTTGGCGCGGGCGCTATAAGTGCGCACTATATAAAGGTTGCATTACAGCACTTTGGTTTGAGTCATCACGGTAGCTCATTGAAATAGCGAGATGAGAGTTCGAGTCGTCATACTGATTAAGGAAGGGAGTTACTGCTCGTTCGAGGCGGGTAAGACATACGGCGTCTGAAAAGTGACGATGAGGCGTTGGTGGAGAGAGTATGTCGCCACTGGCTGTAGCGGGCGTGAAAGTGGGAGAGGAGGACCACGTGTGTCCAGTGAAAGAGACACGGACGTCTGATCGACAACATCAACGCCAGTCCGTTCCTCAGTTGCCGGCACCTAGATCAGTTTCCTGAGTTCCCTGGCTTTGCAACAACTATATGTCGAGGTTGAAAGGCAATGGACTTTTATGCCGAAGAGCTGCTGTAAAGTAACGGTTAACTTTGTATCAAAAGGTCGACTATATGGCTTTTGTGGAAGACTATATAGCCTTTGACTGGAGCAGAGTCACATTTTCTGACGAGAAACGTTTTCTTCCGTAAGTAATGCCCCAGTTCAGATGAGATGCGAATAAATTGATTGTCTATAGTATCATATATGCAAGCGTTTTATGTAAAACGGGCTTTACGTTATTGCAGTACAGAACACCCTTTATGAAATCGGTTTTCCTTGTTTTATAGTTACTCTTTTGTGACGCTGTATTTGTTCAATAAATTTCTTCGGTGAATTTGTGAGCTGTTTTATTAACATCAAACGGTTCTGATATTAATGTCCGGGAGGAGAGCGGTTTAGTCAAAATGGTTCAAATGGCTCTGAGCACTATGGGAGTCAACTGCTGAGGTCATTAGTCCCCTAGAACTTAGAACTAGTTAAACCTACCTAACCTAAGGACATCACACACATCCATGCCCGAGGCAGGATTCGAACCTGCGACCGTAGCGGCCTCGCGGTTCCAGACTGCAGCGCCTAGAACCGCAAGGCCACTTCGGCCGGCAGCGGTTTAGTCCGATGTATCACGTGAGAAGAGAAGAAATGGACGCTATTTTGTTCCCGTTTGGGGTTATATCTCGGCTCACGGAGCAGGGCCCCTCTGGCAAATTTGAGGGCATTCGCAACGCAGAAGCCTACGTTAATATTCTGGAAAATGTAATGAAGGCAAGTGCTGAGATGCTGTATCCTCAAGACGACGTCTGTTTCCTGCAGGTACGGACAGGAAATAATTTAAAAGTTTTTTCATAGTTTTCTAGTATTTACCGACTAGGATCACATAACAGCGTCAGTTCCTCTTCTGTCGCAGTCATTTTCTCCCTTGTTGTCTTTTCCTTTTTCTGTCCATCTTATTTCCAATTGCTTATTTCTTCTGCTTTGAAAAGTTTCTAAATTCAATATTTTGTATTATAATTTTTTATTCATGTTATTTGCCTTTCTTTGATGTTGCTCTTTCTAGTTCTTTGCTTACGTCTTAACCCAAGTTATTGTTGATTTTTTCTACCAGAAGTAATGGAATATTTTTTCTTTAGACTTTACGCTCATATTCGGTATATACACTCCTGGAAATGGAAAAAAGAACACATTGACACCGGTGTGTCAGACCCACCATATTTGCTCCGGACACTGCGAGAGGGCTGTACAAGCAATGATCACACGCACGGCACAGCGGACACACCAGGAACCGCGGTGTTGGCCGTCGAATGGCGCTAGCTGCGCAGCATTTGTGCACCGCCGCCGTCAATGTCAGCCAGTTTGCCGTGGCATACGGAGCTCCATCGCAGTCTTTAACACTGGTAGCATGCCGCGACAGCGTGGACGTGAACCGTATGTGCAGTTGACGGACTTTGAGCGAGGGCGTATAGTGGGCATGCGGGAGGCCGGGTGGACGTACCGCCGAATTGCTCAACACGTGGGGCGTGAGGTCTCCACAGTACATCGATGTTGTCGCCAGTGGTCGGCGGAAGGTGCACGTGCCCGTCGACCTAGGACCGGACCGCAGCGACGCACGGATGCACGCCAAGACCGTAGGATCCTACGCAGTGCCGTAGGGGACCGCACCGCCACTTCCCAGCAAATTAGGGACACTGTTGCTCCTGGGGTATCGGCGAGGACCATTCGCAACCGTCTCCATGAAGCTGGGCTACGGTCCCGCACACCGTTAGGCCGTCTTCCGCTCACGCCCCAACATCGTGCAGCCCGCCTCCAGTGGTGTCGCGACAGGCGTGAATGGAGGGACGAATGTAGACGTGTCGTCTTCAGCGATGAGAGTCGCTTCTGCCTTGGTGCCAATGATGGTCGTATGCGTGTTTGGCGCCGTGCAGGTGAGCGCCACAATCAGGACTGCATACGACCGAGGCACACAGGGCCAACACCCGGCATCATGGTGTGGGGAGCGATCTCCTACACTGGCCGTACACCACTGGTGATCGTCGAGGGGACACTGAATAGTGCACGGTACATCCAAACCGTCATCGAACCCATCGTTCTACCATTCCTAGACCGGCAAGGGAACTTGCTGTTCCAACAGGACAATGCACGTCCGCATGTATCCCGTGCCACCCAACGTGCTCTAGAAGGTGTAGGTCAACTACCCTGGCCAGCAAGATCTCCGGATCTGTCCCCCATTGAGCATGTTTGGGACTGGATGAAGCGTCGTCTCACGCGGTCTGCACGTCCAGCACGAACGCTGGTCCAACTGAGGCGCCAGGTGGAAATGGCATGGCAAGCCGTTCCACAGGACTACGATCGTCTCCATGGGAGAATAGCAGCCTGCATTGCTGCGAAAGGTGGATATACACTGTACTAGTGCCGACATTGTGCATGCTCTGTTGCCTGTGTCTATGTGCCTGTGGTTCTGTCAGTGTGATCATGTGATGTATCTGACCCCAGGAATGTGTCAATAAAGTTTCCCCTTCCTGGGACAATGTATTCACGGTGTTCTTATTTCAATTTCCAGGAGTGTATGTGCAAGAAAAGTTAATCCTTGCTTAGCCATTGTGTCTGATATCTTCTCTATATTTTTATAGATCTGATACTACACATTTTCCAACCATCTGTAGTTTGGTGAGTTTCCATGGTGCATATTTGCACCAATAAAGAAGATACTTAATGTTCATTATAGTATTAGCATTATATAATCATAATGTATGAGAATTCTTATAGTTCTGACACTAGTCATATTCCTCATCCTCTCTTGTGGGGTTACTGCCTGTTACGCCATCGACGGGATTTATTTGTTCAATATTATTGCACATACAGAAGTTCAAACTGTCCAGTGATTTCTGTATCCTACAAGGAGACCATTAGACCTGTAAATCAGAAATTTTGATAAGTCTTAGGTATTTTATAAAGGGACCTGTTCTGAGTACGTGGCTACCGACCCTAGTTTTCGAGAAAGTCGATTTAGAATTTTTTTGCGAAACTTCTATACCAGTAACACTAGCTTTGTTCCAAGGTACTGAGAGTAGTGCAGTGGATATAGTTTACGGTTATCATGCGGACAGTGCAGGTTCATAATCTGTATGTGTAGTTTTATTTTCAGTTTCACAGTACAGAAAATATTCTGTATGCATAAATTGGTCCGATGGTCTCCATGCCAGTTCGATACCACATCGTTTGATCTGATTCAGACAGTTTCTCTCAATTTTTCGTTCTGGCTACGATTCTCGTTACATAATGGTCACGGTAAAATATGCTAGTAATTTGGAAATTTGTGGTGAGTTTCTATGGGACCAAACGGTTGAGGTCATCTGTTACGACTATCGGAATGTTTGACTTCTCAGCCATGACTGGACCAAAATTCGTAGACACTATAAAAAAAACTTTAAAACGGGGTGTAAATTACAAATATCTTCTTCAAATATAAATACGTAAAATAACTAGATAGCTATTTATTTACAGGACCACAGCCCCATCCTTCAAAGCAGAGCCGTTCAGGAACGGTTTCACGGCCAATATGGAATAAAACTAAGGTTCGTTACACGGTCACCAGACCTCAATCCTATTGAAAACATTTGGGCAGAGGTATCGACGGTTCTAGGCGTTCAGTCCGGAACCGCGCGACTGCTACGGTCGCAGGTTCGAATCCTGCCTCGGGCATGGGTGTGTGTGATGTCCTTAGGTTAGTTAGGTTTAAGTAGTTCTAAGTTCTAGGGGACTGATGACCACAGATGTTAAGTCCCATAGTGCTCAGAGCCATTTTTTTGGAGGTATCGAGTTCATTGCCAGTTGGGTCTAGAAATGCAAACGAACTTTGGGAGAATACAGAAGATGACTGGGTGTTGTGTGATGTCCTTAGGTTAGTTAGGTTTAAGTAGTTCTAAGTTCTAGGGGACTGATGACCATAGATGTTAAGTCCCATAGTGCTCAGAGCCATTTGAACCATTTGAGAATACAGAAAACGCGTGGCAGCGAATAAACCATCACGAAACACTGTCAAGGAAATCAGTTGAATCAGTTCCAAGACGCCTTGGAGAAATCCTGTGCATCTATGGTTGATGGGCTGGCTACTAGAGGTACACTCTTCCGGAAAAGCCATGCAGTCGCTCTCCTCATAACCAGCCAAGTCTTGCTTTACAGCAGCTCTTTGTCATGAAACTGCTTTATCTTTCTAACTGCTTCACATAGTTCATGCACTGCCAGTAAACTGAGAAATCTTTCCTGGTTGACGGCAACTGAGCAGTGAGCAGTGAATTGGAGCGTGTGATGTGGAGCAGACATTGAACGACTCTCTCATTGGACACTACAGCTGTTTGTGTGTGTGTGTGTGTGTGTGTGTGTGTGTGTGTGTGTCTGTGTCTGCGTGTGTGTGTGTGATTTAAAGACGATCAACAATAAAAATAGCGTTAAACATCACTGTGGCCTGATTTAATGCGTCGAAAAAATACAAAGTTAATATTTACAAAACTTGCGAGAAGTGCTACGATAAGCAGTGCTCAACGTGTTTATGTTGACTGATGGATGGGCACTCCAGCACACCCAAAGATAAAAACAGGAAGACATCGTCTTAGCTGTCAATGCAGAGTGCCGATGTCACTGTTAGGACATTCTTCGCGTAGCCAAAGGGAAACCCTATTCCCAGGTACGTTGAGGCATGTTGTATCAGTATCACGTCATTAGTCATCAGAACATTAACCGGAGATTGACGACTCTCTTCTTACCACAGTATGAAGCGAACTTACTCGCAAAGTACCATAAAGTGACATCGAAAATACAAAACGAAATAAAGAGCTTCTCTGCACTCGATAGTAGTACACAAGTGAAGAACTTTTCCGAGAAGTACGTAATTCATTTGCTTCTCTCGTATAACAGCACGTGTTTCAGTATTAAGTGGGAAAATGAGCATTGTAGAGTTGTGAAGCGTAATATGATACCACATTCTAATTGCAGTCTCCATCGTAAACATTATAAAACGCAAAAGTCAAAATGAAATGTTCAAATGTGTGTGAAATCCAATGGGACTTAATTGCTAAGGTCATCAGTCCATGAGCTACACACTACTTAACCTAAATTACCCTAAGGACAAACACACACACCCATGCCCGAGGGAGGACTCGAACCTCCGCAAGAGTCCCTTTTTCATTCATGCATTACTACCGCCCACAAATTTTTATTTATGGATGTGGGGACATTGAGTATTTATTGTGAATGAACCTTGTGTTACGTTACTCGTTATGGTATGCGGACTTGTAAGAATGTAGAGTACTCACCCCACTTTCTGCAGTGAACATCTCTGTGCATGTGTGTATTCAGCACTGTCTCACAGTTGCCATAACACTTCACAGAATACACGCATGAGACAACACAGTTGTCAAATCCTTCAGACAGCATTTCGTAAATGGACAGGAGACGGACTGAATATCAAATTAACGTCGCTTTGCGAGTCATATTCATCCTAAAATGAAGTATTACTCAAAGCAGTCTAGCGTTCTAGCAGTTACACTTAGATAATTCTCATACGAATAATTTTATAGTCGTGAGGTCCCGTTAGTGTGACGCTGTGGGGAATTTATTAAGATCAAACGCAGGAATCGAGGCACACTGAAAATATAAATTCTCAACTATAAGATTCTTTTCACGCTTCTTGGCAAAGCATCAGCCGCAGTTATATTGAAACCATCGCTAGTAGATGACAGTTACAACATTATAATCAGAATCGTACAGATGCTCAGACAATGAGGCAGCGTCACACTATCCTGGGACCTTCCGTGAGATTATTCTTGGTGCACTTAATCTTGCGTTCACTTCTTAAACACAGACAGCGTGCTGTTGTTTTCCCTTCATATGCCCGGCAGCTGTTATGGGGCCCCACGTGTATCATACCACTCCGCAAGCTACAGTATGCACTGATGTTTGACAACGAACCCTTTCGCTAGCACACCGTCTCACGTTCCATAAAAAACGAGCAACGAATGGAGCCACAAATCCTTAACGTTTGATGGTAAACATTCATCAGTCTGTTCAATCTAATATGCGAAGCACTTATCTCGATAGTACTAATCATACACAGAACCAACTCTTATGGTAAATTCTGTAAGTCTGCAGATAACTGCTAAGGCAAATTACTGCCTCCTACACAAATGAGATGAGAGTCATTACACAGGTTCGATATGTTACAGTTAGTGAAGTAATAGTTTGCTGCAGTATTGTTTCCACTGTTATGAAATATACTGCCCACAAGTTATTTGAATCAATCGACGTTTCACTTCGAGTCACATGTATTTGACGTGTTTTAGCCATGTCACAAGAAAATGACTAACGAAAAGGTTGTTTGCAAATAGCTTTCCACATAAGCTAATCAGAAACGACACTAAATAGCCACGCCAAAACTATTGATCCCTCGAAGGATTAAAGTGTCTAGTGAAAGGAAAAGGGAAATGTATTTTTTGGCAAGAACAAGTAGGGATCCTGTGGTAGATGCACACTACAAAAACTACTTAAAATTACAACGAATAGTTATTAAAACTCAAAGTACGGCACATAACGTCAGAAATCAGCATTTCAGGCAAGAGACCGAAGACCATATGAAATGTAGTGAAACGAGTGACAGGACAACTAGCCACAGAACATGAAAACATCACTATTGAACTCAATGGAAGGGCTATAAATGATGAGTCACACGAATCAAATGAATTTAATAATCATTTCTTAAATGTAGTAGGAAGCATAGGGACAAACAGTTCTAGAGCAAAATCACAACAGTATGTTGGAAATACCACTTTCATAAAATTCAGTCATGTTAATGTGTCACCAACTTCTTCTTCAGAAATTAAGAAAATTATACATTCTCCCAAAAAAATAAAAGTTCATCTGGTTTCAATCGTGTTTCCAATAGAGTACTATATATTTGTTACCATGTAATAGGTCCAGTTTTGTCTGAAGTATGTAATGCATCACTAACTCAAGACATTCTTCCAGACAGACTGAAATATGCTGTTGTTAAACCCCTGTTTAAGAAAGGTAAAAGGGGGGAAGTCAATAACTACCGACTTGTTTCACTGCTGACATCATTCTCCATCATTTTTCAGAACGTTATGTATTCTAGGATAGTATGCCATCATAGAAACAATTGTATCCTTACCATATCATACTCTAGGTTTCGGAAGGTTTGCTTTATTCAGAATGGCATTTACACCTTCACTCATCAGATTTTGCAAGAATTAAACAGTTAAACAGAGATGGATGATATTTTCTGCGACCTCTCTAAGGCATTTGACTATGTGGCTGACAGTATTCTCGTAGATAAATTGACGTTTTATGGGACTGAGGGTATAGCCACCAATGGACAATGTCTTACCTAACCAACAGAATGCAGAAAACAGCACTTACTGCTGTATCTCATATATGTAACGATCTCCCATCTAGTATGCAACAAATTGAATTAGTTCTTTTTGCAGATGACACTAGTATTGTAATCAGTCCAAACATAAATACACATATAAATAGAAGAAATGGTAAACAAAGTTCTTAAAAGTGTCATTGACTGGTTTTTCTGTGAAGGCACATGTTCATTTCTGCACATGTAAAAGTACTTCACCAATGATAAGTATGACAAATGGTGAGGAAATAATAAATAGGGTGAAAAATTTAGAATTCTTAGGGGTACATATTGATGAGAATTTTAATTGGAAAATAAACACATATGGGAACTCCTAAAACAACTTAGTTCAGCCATATTTGCGCTTAGGATCATTGCCAGTCTTGGGGGAGACAAATCAGTAAGTTGATATATTTTGCATATTTTAATTCTGTAATGACATACGGAATAATATTCTGGGGTAACTCATCTTTAAGAAAGAAAGTCGTCATTGTGCAAAAACATGCTATAAGAATAACATGCGGTACTCACCCACAACGATCTTGTAGATATATCTTTAAGGAGTAGGGCACTCTGTCTACTGCTTCACGGTGTATCTATTCCCACAGGAGGTTTGTTTGCCAATAATCCACTACAGTTCACAAGGAACAATGAGGTACATAATTACAATACCAGAAGGAAAAAGACATACATTACTCCTTATTAAGGTTACCTTTAACACAAAAAGAGGATACACAATGCTTCAATAAAAATATTTGATCACTTATCAGCGATATAAAATTTCTAATAGAAAGGAAAGTAAAATTTGATAACAAACGGAGCAAGCCTCTCCCTGACAACTTCTTCTGTTCCACAGAAGAATTTTTATTACTGCAAGAGTAAAAGTTGGTGATAAGGAATTACTGAGTCACGTCTGTATTACTTTTTTTCATTAAAAAAATTTAGAAATGTTCAGAATGTAACAGTATGTACAAATTAATTTGCGATGTGAATGGAAAACGGCTCGGTCCACATAATTACGATATATCGAGCAAAATGATCCGTGCAACATGTAACCAGCTATCAATTCAGAATGTATGCGACACAAAATACAAATTTTGACAATACTTCCTAAGACCTGGAATATAAGGAAATCTATGAAAGAATTGTCTGCTTCAGATCACGAGGTACAAAACGAAAAACAGGTAGTTGCGGAATATGGTATCATGGTGACATCAATTCAAATGATATGTTATGAAAAACCATTTAATGTATACATGATTTTTACTGTGATTATAATGTGAAACATGTGATGCCAGGAAGAAAAGACTGTGTCCACGAAAGAATATAGAATTTGAGTTTATATGCAGAAGCATCTAGGTTTGCACAATCTTAAGGAACTGTACACACAATTCACAGATACATTCCAGTTGTAAATATTGGAGTCTCAAAATTTTTGTGCGTTGTGGGAAAAAAACTGAGTTGTTGCCTATGCTAACGGGACCAATGCTGTTTGTTTGTGTGTCTCACACCAATATTTTAAGTTAATGATTCAAGGGTGTAAATTAAAGGACCTAATGAAATGTGAAGAACACGCATTATCCATCACAGAACCACTCTGTAGCGTTTTTTAATGCAGTCCTACACTTCCAGCATGGTTCTTAGGTGCATGTCCCTGCTGTCTAGTTTGACAAGAGTGACTGATTATGTGACTGAAAAATTTGGTATGAACTCCACTGACGACACTGCATACAATGGTGGGTTAATTACGGGTGGGGTAGTTCTAGAGGCAATAAAACAGACAGTTTGATTGAGGTGTTTGCATCGAGTTTACAATAGCTCCTACCACACTCACGTATCACCCAGCAACAATCACACTTCTTTAAAATCACTAAAGAAGATCTCAAAGCAAACGAATATGTTGTTGTTTGTGATTTCGTAGAGAATTACTCTTTCACCATCCAGGATGATGTACAGGAATTTCTGAGGAACAACTTACTAGAGAGACATAAATACTAACGAAATAGACCATGTCTTACATGTGGAAATATCTGATTGTCTTCAGCATGATACAGTGTGTATATATTCTTTGCAGCAAAATTTCATCAATTTCCTAAAATGTCACTTTACAACTTGTGGTGTGCGTACTGTAAGACCTTCGGTACACACACCATCAGATTATTTGACTTGTCGCTCTAACGAAGTAGGCGAGTGTCAGCAATATGTCTCGTGGTCTTAACAGGGCGTGTTTATCTTCTGCCGTTAGGTCAGACGATAGAAATGCCACTTGCACGCTTAGAGTAGCAGACTGACAGTGACCAACTTTAAACAGAACTTGATTAATTTTCACACACATTTATTAAAATAATAAAAATCACAGACATTACGTAACTTCATTCTGGATGCCGTTTACAGTTGACAATCTGAAGCTCCTTTGGTCTTGGTATGATAATCTTATTCTCACATATATCTGATACTTGACAAAGTGTTTATACATTTCTCTTCATGGCTATGTACAGGAATATGATAATCGTATTAGGCGCAGACTGAAACTTGACTATAGACTGGTACAGACATATGCAGACTAATGCAGACTGACTAATCGGAGGTCTGTACACTCGTTATAATACCTTGAGCGTTCAGGTATCACTGCGCGAGTGTGATCCGCGAGGATAAATGGTTCTACGTTAGCAGCAATCTCATTGGCTGCGTTACATATTAATACGCGGATCGGCGGGAGCAGAATTTGGTCCGTCTCCAAGACAGCGCCATCTCGTAGTGCGGAGATGGACGAGCGCTGCGCCTGCGCTGTTGTGCTTAGCGGGGCGCGCTCTATTGTGAAAGTAGTGTACGCGCTGACTACGCGGAACTATGTACACAACACAACTCCAAAGCAGATTCATTACTTTTGGGTCAGATGTGCTGTACAACATAAAAATAGAAAGAATCTCATGAATCTGTCTTACCAAAAGGAAGATTTTGAATGGCTTTTATTCGATAAAGCACACGGTACAGGACCTTGTGATGGGGTTACAGAGACTACAAAGAGATTAGCTGCTCTACAAGTCTCAAGTGAGCTCTCGAAAGCCATATTTTTAAACCACAACAATTACACTACTGGCCATTAATATTGCTACACCAAGAAGAAATGTAGGTGATAAACTGGTATTCATTGGAAAAATATATTAAACTAGAACTGACATGTGATTACATTTTCACGCAATTTGGGTGCATGGATCCTGAGAAATCAGTACCCAGAAAAACCACCTCTGGCCATAATAACGACCTTGATACGCCTGGGCATTGAGTCAAACAGAGCTTGGATGGCGTGTACAAGTACAGCTGCCCATGCAGCTTCAACACGATACCACAGTTCATCAAGAGTAGTGACTGGCGTATTGTGACGAGCCAGTTGCTCGGCCACCATTGACCAGACGTTTTCAATTGGTGAGAGATCTGGAGAATGTGCTGGCCAGTGCAGCAGTCGAACATTTTCTGTATCCAGAAAGGACCTGCAACATGCGGTCGTGCATTATCCTGCTGAAATGTAGGGTTTCGCAGGGATCGAATGAAGGGTAGAGCCACGGGTCGTAACACATCTGAAATGTAACGTCTACTGTTCAAAGTGCTGTCAATGCGAACAAGAGGTGACCGAGACGTGTAACCAATGGCACCCCATACCATCACGCCGTGTGATATGCCAATATGGCGATGACGAATACACACTTCCAATGTGCGTTCACCGCGATGTCGCCAAACACGGATGCGACCATCATGATGCTGTAAAAAGAAACCTGCATTCATCCGAAAAAATGACGTTTTTCCATTCGTGCACCCAGGTTCGTCGTTGAGTACATCATCGCAGGCGCTCCTGTCTGTGATTCAGCGTCAAGGGTAACCGCAGCCATGGTCTCAGAGCTGATAGTCCATGCTGCTGCAAACGTCGTCCAACTGTTCGTGCAGATAGTTGTTGTCTTGCAAACGTCCCCATCTGTTGACTCAGGGATCGAGACGTGGCTGCAGGATCCGTTACAGCCATGCGTATAAGATACCTGTCATCTCGACTGCTAGTGATACGAGGCCGTTGGGATCCAGCACGGCGTTCCGTATTACTCTCCTGAACCCACCGATTCCATATTCTGCTAGCAGTCATTGGATCTCGACCAACGCGAGCAGCAATGTCGCAATACGATAAACCGCAATCGCGATAGGCTGCAATCCGACCTTTATGAAAGTCGGAAAGGTGATTGTACGCATTTCTCCTCCTTTCACGAGGCATCACAACAACGTTTCACCAGGCAACGCCGGTCAATTGCTGTTTGTGTATGAGAAAACGGTTGTTCAAATGTTCAAATGTGTGTGAAATCTTATGGGACTTAACTGCTAAGGTTATCAGTCCCTACGCTTACACACTACTTAGCCTATATCATCCTAAGGACAAACACACACTCCCATGCCCGAGGGAGGACTCGAATCTCCGCCGGGACCAGCTGAGAAATCGGTTGGAAACTTTCCTCATGTCAGCACGTTGTAGTTGTCGCCACCTGCGCCAACCTTGTGTGAATGCTCTGAAAAGCTAGTCATTTGCATATCATAGCATCTTCTTCCTGTCGGTTAAATTTCGCGTCTGTAGCACGTCATCTCCGCGGTGTAGCAATTTTAGTGGCCAGTAGTGTATTTCCGCTGCGCAAAGGAAGTATTACATCGAATGTACATCGATTTCCCATAATGATAAAGATATTTCCAAGCTGAAGCAATATTTCAAGAATACAAGTAGGGTTCCAGGTACCCATAAACTTCATTATGTATACCTATTAACAAAGGTATTGCAAAAACAAAGACATATTCTGTTTTCATGAGCAGAGAAAAGTAATTTATTGTTATGTGGAAACTAATTTTATTAATGGACATACATGGACTTGTTACCTGTATGTATGACAGTCATTGGTGGGTTTCATATGTCCTACAAACTTACGAAGAAACAGATGAAATACAGGCCAGCTTCTTGCATCCACATGGACCGTCTCCATAATTTTTATTTCCGGTCATAATAGACACTTGTGGTATCAGAAGACCGGATCCAGTGACACCAACTGTAAGGACATAATCTCTGTCTACAACCGATCAGATGCACATTAAGAATTTAATTGGAGACTTGTGAAACTAGATGCAATCACTTTTCATTGTAGCTACACTGTAAATGGTTCATATAACCACTACAACAGTATAAACCATATTTTGGTGCAACATTACTTATGAATTGCATTTCTTAATAACTTGTGTTACCTTGTGCATTTTGATAGTGTTCCGATGTTGATAAAATAAACTTATGTTCGTGACACTTTTGGTGTACCATCTTGAAATTAACCATGCTTGTAGTGGTATACTGGAACAATAAAGATTTTTCAAAAAAATTGAGATGGGGTGTTTCGAGATGTTCACGGTCAAATGTCTTGAAGAAATATCATTGAAACTTACCATTCTGGCTACCAGTGTGAAGCTCTACTCGTTGTATTTTCAATGACATAATTTTCGTTGCTGTATGTGCATGAGAACCAGAATTATAATAATCATACGTTGAGGCAGATGCATGAAAATGTCACACAATTTCCTGATTTCTCAGACCTGTAACAAAAGTTGTAATATGCCTCTGCGGACTGTTAGTTTCCCATCCCTTATCTCGATCACTGAATGCATCAAACTTGAAAGAAACCTGATATGGTCAGATTGAATGGAATTACCCACCTTTTTTTTAGTTATGAGCTAAAATTAGGACATATTTTATTCCATTCGCATGTTTTATACCGTCAATAAGAATATCACCAGTGGGGAGTAGCTATTTCTGATAATCATCTGAATGGTGTTCTTGTTCAGAGTCTGAATTGTGGTCACTTTGTGCGATAAATTCCTTATCTTCCTTACAGTCGTCATTAATTTCATTTTCTGGTACAATGTTGAATCTTGGAACCGCATTGGGTACCCTATCAAGCTTGTTGTTGGTCAGCTTTGATCTCTTCCTGGACAGGATGACAAGAACCCTCTTGTTATACGGACCAGAAATTTTATGACCAACGACCACAGCGAAGTTGGATGCCGCCTGGGGGCATTGCGGGCATGTGGCCTGGTAAGACATGTATGTAGGCGGAGAAGAAACGGACGGGCATTGCCATGACGAAGACATGGACAGCAAGTGGGCAGATCGACTTAGATAAGAGATTTCGATAAAGCGCAGGTTATTATTACGAAAAATCTGTGAACAAGTATTTCGGAAACGGTAATGCTGCTCGAATGTTCAAATACTACTGTCGTCGGCATCTACGGAAGGAGTAGACGGATAGTGAAACGAGCACTAGGCGCTAAACGGTTGTACATCCAGGTAACTTCACAGAACGTGATGTTCGGAGTCTTGTCTGCTCTGTAAAGTAAGATGGATGGTGATCTGTAGCATCTCTACCGAAAGAGCATAGTGCTGGTCCTCGCACAAGTGCTTCCGAGCACACCGCTCATCGAAAATTGTTGAACATGGACCTCCGCAGCAGACCACTCCTACGTGTTCACAAGTTGACCAACGACATCGTCACCTACTATTTCAGTGGGCACGGGACCATCGGGGTTCAGCCGTCGATCAACAGAAACATATCGGGTGAATCACATTTTTACTGCACTAGGTCGATGGTCGTCTCCACAGACGTCGTGCTCGATGACTTCCCAGACAGCAATGTCATCTTTCAGCAGTATAACTGCCCATGTCTGGGAGCCAGAACCGTGCTATACTGGTTTGGGTCACATTATAGTAAACTCAAGTTGATATCTCGGCGACCAAATTAGCCTAATGTAAATCATATCTAACCCATCTGGTTCGCTATCTGGAGTCATTACCGCGTAGGCAAATCAGCGGCCCGCTTTTAACGCGAATTACATGGCCTTTGCGTAGACATCTAATGGCACATGCCTCCATAAAACCACTAACAAACTAATGGATCCCTGATACACAGAATCAGTGATGTTCTTCGTTCCAAGGACAGACAAAAATCTGTTGAGCAAGTGGTCATAATGTTTTGGCCCTTCAATGTATTTTGCTGTAGGTACGTAGAAGGTGACGAAATAAAGGTGAACGAAATATTACTGCTCGACTGATCATGTGGTGTACTTTGTACGCTAAGATGACGTACTCGCTGTTTATTTTATAGTACTGCTCCTCACCTGGACGTATGACAGTACAACTTGTCACTGTGTTAGCTGAAGCAATAGTGAAGGAATAGGTATGGGCAACAATAGTAAAACGTAATAGAAGGGTACAAGACTATGTTATTTGTCCTTGGCGTACTTCATACATCTGCTCGAGTGTGGAGCTAATCAAAATGGGAAATGAAAGTTGACGGGCTTATTTTTTCTCATATCCTCTAATGTAGTAAATATCTCTGGACATATAGTTCTTCTGCACATACGCCAGCATGTGACCATTTCCATTAGTACATACGTTAATAAGAAATATTATGTTTCCCCGTTACATATCCAAATTTTTCCACTTATAGTGCTTCAATAATTTTGTAAGCCCTACTTGTACATCATCAGTGACCTGTTATTGTTCATGTAGCAGTTTCTGTATTTCCTTCGTGGCAGTTTTTCAACAAAATACACTAATTTCCGCCTTTTCGACCTTGATCTGTCCAATTTCCAGCTTACCACATTAACTGCATTTACACAGCTAACTTCTTTAATGGGGACATGTATTAGTTCATTTGCTACACTGCATCTTTTTCTTAACACCTGTGGAATAATAATATGCACAAGTCCAATCCACCACGTTGATACAATATAACTATGCTTTCTTTTAAAAAATACAGATCCAAATATGACTTGAGGTTTAAATTATTTTTTGCATGTCCCCTAATGCATAAACATTCTCGACTCTACCTTTTTTCTGAAAGAACATCGAGGTGTGACCACTTCCCATTAGTATTTGTAGTAAATGTAGATATGTAGCCTTCCCCATTGGTATGCCGATTTTTTCAATAATTTTAGTAAATGGTTACGCAATAGTTAAAAATATTTAGCACTGCAATATTTATGTTCTTATTTCATACCCTATTAGATGCGGCTTGGTTTCTGTAGCAATAGGCAGGTTACCTAGAAAGCTCTTGCAAGATCACTTTTTCTTCTTCTCCCCCATCGTCAAATGAGAAAAAATTCTGTAAACATGGAGTGCTAACTGCCTAAGTCAGCCGTGATGCGCACTAAAACACAAGAATTGTGGTGGAGATGTGGTGCATTACAGTATTTATTAGTACACTGTAGATGAGTGTGCTGACTTAAGATCTGTTAAATACAGCCTCTTACTTACACATTTCTTACAAAATCTTCCTCCATGACCATATAACAAAGGTGATAACCATTTGCACTTTTTGCTATGTTGAAAAGACTGAATACTGATCACCTTCCACTGTCAAAATTTGGCATATACTCTAAATATTCCCATGTACAGATGGGAAAAAGTTCAAGGAATTGAATTATCCAGTTGTAAACTTTTAGCCCTCTTGCATTATTTTGTGTGTGTGTGTATGCATCGTGTGTATTCCCAGAATCTACACCATACTCAATGTTATTCACTACGTGAAAAAGTACAATTTTTTTCTCTGCTACTGGAGTATTGCTGTTAAGACATTTAGGCCTGTGCTACACAGTTCATTATCATCTGTTAACAGGTGCTTCGTGATGTGAGAATGGTTCACCATTCGAATCAAGTAGCAGCATGTGAGAAAGAGCCGATCCAGTAATGACTCGAGACGTCAGCGGACTGTATTGTAAGGAGAATATTTGACTCATTTACAATACAAAACATTTATACCCTAACAACTGAGACGCTGTGAATAATAATGGCCCAAGACACAGACACAAAGTTTTGGGGAAAACAGATGTATGTGAAAATCAAATTTTGAGACAAATCAGCAGTCTCCTAAGTTTGACTTGTTTTTTAACAAAGTCTCCAAATACTCTATTTCCTATAAAAATAACGCTCCCACTTCATGTTACGTAAATTTAATTATGATTTATAACTATTACTAATATTAATTCAAAAACTTTTCATATTAGGCTAGCATTTTCTGGCTAGAGGTTCAGTTAAAACCGTCTGTTCACCTCAGGCATGATACCTAGTAGTTTTGTTAAGTCTGTGTGTTTCAAATTTAATAAGATGTTTTTGTGACATCTTTGTGTTTCAGGGCTGGTGTCTGCCATCCACCTACGTTTTTGCGCACTAGATTTTGCAAGATATTTACAAACTGTTCGTAAATGACAGATTGTGATCGTCTCGATGTGACATGAAGAAAATGGTGAACTCCCACGACTCCAATGAAGAACAGTTCACGGCAACCTATTAAAAACTGAATCCTAAATATCAGAAATGTACATTGTTACCAAGAACATCAGCTTTTGGTTTAGTAGTGAGGTCGGTAGCGCGCTTAAAGGATTTAAAATCATCAGTGTCCATTTCAAGAAATTAAATGCTGAAATCAAGGAACGTGTGGTTGTGGTGGAGCATCCCTTCAAGAGCTTCCAGCTTTTGTGAAGAAATGTGTGTCCTGTGGACAGTTTCAATTATTTACCTGTTAACTACATGTACATTGACACCACACATATTTTCAAATCCTACTTGAGTATAATGTAAATGTGCAGAAACATATTATCGCAATCCATGACATTATTCTCCACAATAGCATCAAATATACGCATTACCAACTTAGGACTGATACTCGCAAACAGTATTATTCCAGAAGTCTTAAGGAAGAGATGCGATGTGCCATACATACCTACAAACACTCTTTATTATAGAAACTAGCCATCTGAGTTAATTTAATGTGTTAGGTGTATAAAAACAGTTAACAAGAAATTGAACAGAAGGAAGTCAAGAAACGAAGATTGGAGTATATGGTGAAAACAAATGCTGCAACGGAGGAAAGTGAACTCTACTGGAAAAATCGTAGACCACTGCAGATGCACAAGCAAGGCTTACAGAATTATATTAAACATAGTGTACAAAAAACTCTGTGTAGAGCAGAGCAATCCAGGATACCTGAATACACTGCAAATAGCCATGAAAAGTGACTATATTTTGGAGTTGCTTCCGTAAGTACGTGTTATGGTATACAGAGTAGCACTATATGCCGGTATAGATGTAGACATCTGATTATGAATGGAAAAACTTCAGTCCTGCATCCACAAACAAAAACTGCCTATATTATATATCAAAAACCGTAAGATATCGCGTGTAAAACGTGTACCTAGCACTGCAGTTATAACTTAATCGTTATATAACATTAACAGATTACACATGGGTCACTAACTGGCACTAGAAGTAGTAGTAGCTTTATTCATCCGTAGATGTCTTTCTACTAGGATGTAGGACATATCAAAGTATTTACAAGTTTAGTCTAATTTAAAATACGCTAATTCGTATACACATACATTTACAGACCTCTAGTTAGAGAAAATCTTTAGATTTACTCCTGGTATACAACACCTTTTTTACAAATAACTTATTAAATAATGTACTGCCACACTGTTCACTTATATCTCACTATCAATCACTGCACACACTATACACACATTGTTTCATAACACTTCAATCACTACACACACACACACACACACACACACACACACACACACACACACACTTGCTATCTCTGGGCCATTGTCTATACCACAACTTCCCATTTGCTAGCCTGAAAAACTGAGTCAGCATCCGTCCTTAATGAGTGAGATATTGAGCTCAGAAAGAGGAAGAGATGTTAGTATAGTGCTATACATAGCTTGGGGATAAGTATTTCTAGAAGGGAAAAAAGAAGAAAAAAACAAAGTGAAAGTTTGTGTAGAATGTTGAATGCGTTATAATCATTATTATTATTAGTATAACGTTTTCTTATCAATCCCCTATTCTGTTTTATCTACAGGTAATCAATTCTACAAGGTATAAAATGTATTGTATAACAGGTACATTTTAGCTGCCTTTTTAAGTAAGTATACTTTTGCAATTTCTTTAATCTCGTTTGGTAATCTATTGTACAGTTTTATTCCTTGGTAGAAAATGCTGTTTTGAGTTTTACGATTACTGTTTCTTGGTAAGTGTAAGTTGAGTCTGTCTCTTGTTGCACGGTCATGGACAGAGCTGTTTGTGCGGTAATTACTGATATTATTTTTGATGTATAAAACTGACTGGTAAATGTATTCACATGGAGCAGTTACAATCCTCAGTGTTTTGATTAGATCTTTACAATGAGCTCGACTAGTATTTTTGGTTATTATTCTCATGGTTTTCTTATGGAGTTGGAAAATTGTGTTCATATTTTGTGCGTTTGTTCCCCAAAAAAGAATGCCATAGCTAAGAACTAATGAGTAATATGTAACTAAAAGACACTACATGTTACACACTGATGATAGGATTCTAAGGGCATAACATGTTGAGGCCATTATGTTTGGGAGTACCTTTATGTGTTCACACCACTTCAACTGTGAATCAATATTGATTCCTTTAAATTCTGCATTTGGTACACAGTCTATAGAGGTGCCATCTACAATTAACATTGTCATTTTTCCTCTTCAAACTGAAATTCATGGCATTATTTTTATTTATGTTCAATGTCACTTTATTGCTTATTGATGAATCATAACTTCCTTGAGAGTTTCATTTGCTTCCTTGGCAAGGAGTTCTCTTGTTTTCTCAGTGTCTATAATATTGCTGTCAACAGCAAAGAGAATTTCTTCACCATGTGTAACACTACTGGGAAAGTCTTTCGTGTATATCAGGAATAATAGTGGTCCTACTATGCTACCTTGCGAAACCCCTATATTCATGTATTTTTGTTCTGATAGATATTTTAGCAAATGTTTAGATATATTGGAAGCATGTGTTATCTCTACTCTTAGTACCCTATCTGCTAGGTGTAATCGAAACCAGTCATTAGTTACCCCTCTTATTCCCAATGCTTCTAATTTGTTTAATAGTACCTTGTGGTCGATTGTATCAAACGCCTTAGAAAGATCCAAAAATATGCCTTTGACACACTCATCTTTATCAAGAGCATCAAGTACAACTTTTGCAAATTGTATTATGGCTGACTCCATATTTTTGTCACTTTGGAAACCAAACTGTGATTCGCTTAAAATATTATAGTTATTCAGGTAATTCATTAATCTGACTTTCATAATTGCTCCTATTATTTTTGAGACTGCTGACAGCAGGGAAATGGGCCAGCAATTTCCTATGTATTCTGCATTACCTTTCTTAAGCCAAGGTTCAATTCTTGCCTGTTTTGACAGCTCTGGAAATGTCCCTGATGTGAAGGATTCATTTATTATATCTGTTGAGGGGCCTTGTACAATCCCCATGCATTGTTACAGTACACTCATTGGTACTTCATCTAAGCCTGCTGACTTCTTATTTTGTAGTTTTTGAACAGTTTTATCGACAATTTCTTCTGTGGTTGGAAGTAACATCATTGTATTTAGTGCAACATTATTTACAGGTGTTATATCTGTTTTGGAGAATTTTTGATGTAACTTCTTTGCAGTACTTGAAAAATGCTCGCTTACGTAGTTTGCTAAGTGTTGTCTATCATTTATTACCTTATCCCCCTCCGTTAGCAGTATGTTATTCTTCATTTGTTGGCCTCTCCCGTTTCCTTTTTTGTAACATCCCAGACTGCTTTGCTTTTATCCTCTTCGTTATATATTTTTTTTCATTAAATGACTTTTTTGCAGCAATCCGCACCTTCCTATAGATCTTTTTGTATGTATGACAGAAATTCTGAATGACTATAAATCTTTTCCATGGAACTGAGGTGTTGAAGTGTTTGGGAGGACTTCTTAATACCTGCTATTATCCATGTGTTTTTGTGATATGTTGATACAGACATGCATACTTTTTTAAATACCTTTTCAAAGTTCAATTTAAATAATGTGGAGAATTTAGAGAATTTCATTTTGACACTGGTGTCCTTATACACTTAATCCCAGCTTTGTTTGCCAGTTCTTTTGAAAAATCTTTTATTTTGATTTCTGATAGATTTCGTTTGTAGGCTTGTAGTTAAGGGAATGATTCGATGCCTGATTTTAATGGTGTTATTTGACAGAGATGGTCTGATAGTCTGAGATCTTTTACAGCTACATCACATTTTTCCCTGTCCATATTTGTGGCCACATGGTTAATTACTGATGCAGTCATTGTAGTTACCCTTGTTGCACTATTGACCAATTGGGACATGCCAAAAATTTTGAAGGACGTTTATGAAGGTGTTGCTGGATTCATTTATGATATTAGTGTTGATGTTAATAGCCCCACACAGAATTATGTTGACCTTTGCACTTGAGACTTTATCTAGAACTTCTGTTAATTTACGGAAAAAAGTGTCCACGCTACCACTGGGGGATCTATACACACACAAAACGATTAATTTCTTGGTGATATTAAGCCCTGTTAAATTAACAGTTGATATCTCAAAGTGTTTGTCTTCACTTACTGTATTGAGGTCATGTCTTGATTTGAACAGTGTTCCTTTTCTGATATAAATGCATGATCCTCCACCCCTTGAATTAGTTCTGCTGCAAGAGTTTGCCCTTTCATACAATGATAATACTACATGTTGGATTTCTGTGTCTCTACACCAGTGCTCAGAATTACAAACTGCTGTGCAGTTCAAAGAATGGAGCTCAACTTGTAGAAGTTCTATTTTATTCTTTATTGATCGCGTGTTTTGATGGAGGGATGTTACATCTGTGAAATGCCCCATGTCACTCTTTCCAATGGTTTGTTTTTCTTTGTGACATCTGGTAAGTGTGACATTTAAAGTGTTAAAATCTGTCTTGTGTGTGATTGTTTTAGTATCTGCTCGAGATACTCTTTAGACAGGGGAACCTATTGTCTGGACTTATCCTAAAAAACACCCACTTCACCCACCTATGGCAATAGGTATTTGACCACGTGTGGCCCTCCAAGATCCACCTCCTATACGTTCATAAATCAACTGTACCAGTCTACCGTTCCCAGTCCTGTCTCAGTGTAGGTCATGCGTAGTGAAACCCCATCTGTTGATAACAAAGATGGGCACCAGAGAAACATGGGCAAAGTTGACTGTCCTCAGAGTCATCACTAACCCAACATTGATTCGTCTCACAGCTCCATCTAGGTGTGGTCGATCATGACGCCGGAACAGCTCAGCAAAGTCTACGTTGCTGCCATGAGTCAGGGAACCTATCATGTCCAGGTCACCACCAATGACGTATGCCCCATCCCTGTCTAAACTGTATCCCGCCCCACCCAATATTACTACATGGTCCTCTTTTTTAAAGTTCTTACATAAAAGCCCTAGGCTCTCTATCAAGTGACTTATCCCTGCACTTGGCTTGAAGATACTGGTGGCCTGGTACGCTGCCCCTAAACTTTCCTGTAACTGAGGGCCTACACCTCGCCAATGGCTAATACCTAGCAGCAGCACTTTCTTCTAACACTTCGTACATTCCTAGGCTTCTTGGCCTAGATTGAAGTGTGCTGCACATTTCCTGCTTCTCGTTCTACCTGAGGCTCTTCTCCACTTAACTCTGGCAGTGGTTGATACCTGTTTTCATTGTTAATGATAAAACTGTCAGATCGCGTTCTCTTTCTTCGTATCCTCATACCAACTGCCAGTTCCCAACCACCCATCTCCCCCTATCTCCTTGATCCTTATGAGTTCCTTCGTTGCTTCCTCCAACTGTGCTTGAGGGCACAGATTTTCCTTTTCTGTTGCCAATCAAAATTTTCCTACTGTACACTCTGCAGTTCCAGGAGAGAGCCTCTTCTGTTCTCCCATCATTCTTCCCAAGGTATCCCCCGCAGTGAAAATATTTCCTACAAGATTGGCAACAAATCTCTCTACTCACTTCCCTATAACAGCTCCCACATTTCTCACTCATGGTCTGTTTCGAAAAAGTAATTAAGTTTAAAGGATGTTTTAAATTAGTCAAGGACGCGAGATTGGCTGTGTGTAAACAAACAACGACACAAAGGTCTTATGTGTGGTGGTTGTTTTTGTACTGATTTAGAGATAAAATGACAGAAGAATGGATTTGTAATTACTTTGCTTTTAGAGAATTTACGTTACCAGGCGTGTCAGGTCAGGTTTTCAAACGTTTATAACTCGGAAAATTTTGGCGTAGATCGCGTCCATCTAATTAGTAAACAGTGCGAAATGTGTTAGTTAAATACGATTTAGAAACGTTTAATTACACTTTTATTGCGACAATAGACACTGATGAAACTAGTAGCTGTCTTTTTTAAGCCAAATTTTGCACTATGAAGAAAACTTGAATAGAATTTTTTGTGTTTATGTCACGCAAAATTTCGGGTTATGTGGCGATTATCGGGACATCAGCTAATGAACAAGTTTTTTCAAGAACAAGCTCCGCTGGGACGCTAATATTCATTGTGTGACAGGAATGGACACTACAGCAAGTGTTAAAAAACAAAGAAAATTTAAATTTTAGACGATTTGCTCTTAAATAAGTTCTTTTAGTGGACGAAGAAAATACCTGTGATCTCAGTCGGCAGCCATCTTGGACAAATAATGTACCCATGGTATAAGTTACTCTTGGATAAACCAGATACTGTCAACTGTGTCTTAAATCAACCCAAAAATGGCATGCTCCTTTGCAAGAAAAATTTAAATCTACTTCCATCCATTGCAGAACCGTGTTGTGGATACATTATGGTGGTTTCAATCTGTGATCAAGTTAACTGTCAGGAGCAGTTATAGAAAGGACGATCTTTAGTGAAAAAGAAGGAAATTTGTGTTTCCTTTAGTAATTATCTATGTAATAAATTCTCGAAATTCATCTCTTTGTGACATAGCATCAGGATGAAATTACCATTTTGTCTACAACGGAATTACAGCATCATAGCAAGACAAGTACTGGGAACAAACCGGCAAGATAGAAATGGAAACTATTTAAAGGGCACATAAAAACCCTGTAGCTATTCCACGCGGTCAACTACAAAGTGGGTATGCTGATTTAGCATCTGCTTCGAATATTGCAGCAACTTCGTATCAGCGATTATTATTACCTTATGGATCTGTATGAAACACAAGGTTTTTCTGGGATTTTTTTACGAAATGTAAATGTGTGAGTACCTAATAACAAACCAAAAAATTTCTGTGGAATGAGAAAAAGAACAAAGTTATTGTGGACAGGGAAAAGACAGCTGGAATAGACTGTTCAATGTAGACAAACTCCAGCTGTAGAGCGAGAGATATATAACAAATTTATATGTGAAATAACGTGCTCGATAGTGAACCAATTTATCGGTAACCTTATCATCGATTTTATAAAGTGCCCACAAACTAGTTGCTTCGATAAAGAAAGCAGTATTACTGCATTAGAAGCTACTATTTGTAACTATGGAAGAGGCGATATGTTTGATCCTGTGGATGATTGTCTAAATGTACTGAATGATAGCAATTAGTATTTACAATATGCTTTGCTGTAGTGTGTGCCAAATTTTTCTATGTGGTGTAAGTCTCAAATAGTTTACAAAACAGATGCTTTGTCTTATTTAACAGTGTTCTTCAATCCGTCTACTGGGGTGATAAGAACACGCGAAATTTAACTAGTGTAAAAGTATAACGTCCACACAATCAAGAACAAAAAAAATTATAAAATATTTTTCTTTTTGCCTACATTTTTAATTTTATTCCTGTATACTATGATTAAATTGCTAACTCAGTCTCCAACAAAGAAGTATTACAGACAAGAGCTCTTTTAAACCTCGAGAAGCATTTTTTCTCCTCATCCCGTACATTGTTCTCCACATAATCATCAAATATAGATATTACCAAATTATGATCCATTCCCACCAAGAATGTTAATCCATAGGTCTTAATAAAAACAACCTGAGTGTCAAGCATCCTTAAACAACTCCTTATTAGAGAAATTAGTTCTTTACGTGGTGAAAATGTGTTATGCGTACAAGAAATAAAAGTGAAAATGGAAGAGAGTGTTATCAATAAACTGCAGTATATTGCGCATACACTTGCCATAACGAAAGAGTATAAACTTATTGTGAGTGCGACCTGGCACTGCACACAAGTAATCCAAGAAATTCAGTGCTGTACGATTACCTTATTGGTGATAATTTAGTGAAAACAGTAACAGACAAAATATACGTGGAAGTAACCATCTTCAAGCAACGTAAAAAGGAATGGCTACACAAAAATAAAATATATGGAAAAGCGTATTCCAAATCAAAGGTATCTTAAGGAAATGAGATCAACCGACGAAAGAAGTGGCTTGTAACACAGTTTTAAGGCCGATTTTTGAGTAATACTGATCACACTCCCTCCCTTACATTAATAGAAAAGATACACAACATCCACTGCAGTGTGGTCTGCATGCGATCGTCACAGAGATTTTAAACAAACTCCAATGGCAGTCACAACAAGAAAGATATTGACTATCACGCAGAAATTTGTGTTGAAAAGAGACGTGAGTTTACGCTCTGGCAACATATATCTTGCGAAATGACCGAAATGAGAAAATCCGACAAATCAGAGTTCATGCAGAAGTTTTCTGACAATCATTCTTTTCGCACACCTTTCGCGACTGGAATACAGGTGATAGTTGAATGAAGGATGTGTAAATAGGGAACATGCACACACATCCCCAATGCTCAAGTGGCAGAATATATACACCACAGAGCACTGTAATCTAACAGCATTCTGCAGCGTGTCCACTGGAACCACATGAATAAACAAAAAAGTTCTCTTCATTTATAAATCACATCGTTACTGTGGCATTTTTCTTTTATTTTGAAAGAAAAAATTAACAAACAAGAGTAATTTAAAGCACTGGATGGTATCCAGTAGCTTTAAATAAACAAAGGCATAATCGCATTCATTTGTTAGAAATTACGGTTATTTTTGCCTGTGATGGAGGTAGACTTCTGTGCTACTGATTGCATTGCAAGAGATAAACACGAAGGAATGGCGAATGCTTCAAAAGTTTTATGGTTGAAGTGCATGGTAAAAAAAAGGTGGTTGAGACACGCATTGGAAAAAGATTTGTGATGTGCCGATGGTAGACTTTATTACTACATATAGTAAATTCATGAGCATCTAAAATGTAGCTACCATGCTTCATGAGCTGGTGTGGTTAGCTTCAATAAACCTTGTAATTAGAATGATTTATCTTAAGCGTTATACATCGTTTTCGAAGCATCTGTTCGTGGCATCTCTGGTGGATGGCTATGGCACACGCGAATGGGAGTGCTGCCTGGGGTTGAGTTACGCTACCATAGCTGTAGGTGATATGTCAACTACCCTCTGAACTTCACCCACTCCTTCCAGTATCCTTCCCCACGCTCCATAAAGCTCCACACGTGAGAGCAGTCACTGCTCTGACTCGTGGAAAGCAGACAGGCGTAGGTGGAGCCTGGCGGCAGTTCGTTTACTTCCTTGGTGGGCGGAAAACTGCGGAACATTCTGTGCAGTACAGCACGACGCGCTTACTGCAGACGTATCGGCGCTAGTGGCAGTGTTTAAACAAATGAATAAAATACGAGTACATGTCTCATTTCCTATATTATCCTACATACACACAGCAGTATCAGTTATTTGAGCGGTTCTCTACGTAGGTTCCATGAGAGGGCTTATCAACATTTTAAACGTAAGGTAAATAGATTTTAAAAAAATCCCACCACTTTCAGATTATCCGGTGTGCCATGTTGGATCCACCTCGAGCAGCACTGTTCGGTATTGACATCGTAGTGGGACAAAAATTACAGTAATTTAGCAAAAACGTCTGGTAGCCATATTGTATCATAAATTGTAGTATAATAATAATGATGACACACATACAGGGTGAGTCAGCTCCCCCACCCTATGGGTTTTGTGGACCCACAACGCCTTAAAATACCACAAACAAGATTTTCATATTCTCTCCCGTGCTACACGCAAACTATTAGTCCTATAGCAAAAATTAACAAGACCTTTTTGTAGGACATTTAATCTAGTTAAATTTTGTGATACGTTTTCGTTAGGGGTCATAGTTTCCGAATTATTCAAGAAAAACCTAGAAAAGTGATCTTCCAGCGCGTTTTTCTTGAATAACTAGAAAAATGTGGGGACCAGCTAAGACTTATCCCAGTACACAATTTAACTACATTACATTTCCTCTCAAAATATCCTGTTCGTTATTTCTGTAGTACAAATAGTGTGCATGCAGTGAGCGAGAGAATATAAAAATCTAACGCATAGTTTTTAAAGGAGTGGTACGTTGCATAAAACCTATAGGTAGGGGAAGTTGTATGGGGGCCGCTACGTTTGACTGTGGCAGACATAGTGCGTCATATGTTGCAATAGTTACGATAAAAATCCATAAACATGTCAGAAACATACAGACCACGCTATTTTACGTTTCCTTTTAATTTTTAATGTAATGTCATACAACACTCTACATGTGTAGGGCAGTTGTTTAAGAAGCGTAGTCCTGGCAGTGTCTTCGACATGGATGTTAACATAATACTGGAATTCAAATGGTTCAAATGGCTCTAAGCAATATGGGACTTAACATCTGAGCTCATCAGTCACCTAGATTTAGAACTACTTCAACCTAAATAACCTTAAAACATCACACACATCCGCGACCGAGGCAGTATTCGAACCTGCTGCCGTAGCAGCAGCGCGGTTCCGGACTGAAGAGCCTAGGACTGCTCGGCCACAGCGTTGGCCTAGAAGGTTGGGGAGGTGTAAGAGGGCTGTGGGACTGGGTATGGTAAAGGGAGAGGAAAATTTGGCAGCAGTATAGGATACCTTTGAATTTACTTTGTCCCATTACTGCGGTGAAAGCATATTGGCTTATATTTGGAAACTGGAATCATGTATCGCCGTAAGCTGCCACCTCGTTCGTGGTGTTATTCGACCGATTAGTAGCGGTTCAGAAGTCAAGAAACCCCACAATGGCCTGGAGGGCAGTGTGCTGACCTCATGCTCCTCCATTTCGCATTCAAACTTTACCTTATCTTTACATTGAAAGTAATATAATCCAGAATGGACTTAAATGTTTCAGAAGAATTTACGACTTGTAGGCATGAAAAGGAAAAGACGCAAACAGGAAGTCACTAGTTTCTTATATGTGTCAGCAGATGTTTATCACTGCTGCATTTTGGTGAAAGTGCACAATGAAGGAAAACTGTCACGTAATTATTACGTTGTTGTAATAATTTTTGGTGGGGTAATGGAAATCGTGGCGCTAAGTGAAAGTCCGATGTGGAAGCGTGGGTCGGTTGATGCCATGAGCTACTAAATGCGAATCCACTGGCGGAAATTGTGTGATGGTTGAGTACCTGTAATAATTCTTGGACGGTAGATTGCTGTGAAAGTATGAGATGTGAACTCGAGTGATTGACTTCAGAGTATGAGTGATAGCCTTTATAGGTAGATATTCACGAGAGGCTTGGTTAAAGCGACTCGCTGCAACCAGCTCGTTTCATATGACGTTGATGCCGCGACCGCACCACTCTTATCAGAAAGAAATTTAATGACTTCTACCGGTGTCGTTCTCCAAAATCAGTGGTACGGCCCCCTTCTCCCCTGAAGTGGACGCTTCAATCATGATGCAACCTAGCTTCTCTTTCTATGCCTTCCATTTCCTCCATTTCGTGCTTGGGGCTACTGTGGTCAGTTTCCGCCTGTGGTGTACGCTTCACGGAGGCCATCCTCATCGCCATAGCCTTGCTTTCACAAACTATCGGAAGCAAGGGCACATTGGCATGCCGCAACACCACAAAAATCTGTTTTGTAGTCTATACATACTGGTATTCCGGGCAGGATGGGAATGTGCTCAAGCTCCGAATCACCGAGTCGTATACATTATACACTCCTGGAAATGGAAAAAAGAACACATTGACACCGGTGTGTCAGACCCACCATACTTGCTCCGGACACTGCGAGAGGGCTGTACAAGCAATGAGCACACGCATGGCACAGCGGACACACCAGGAACCGCGGTGTTGGCCGTCGAATGGCGCTAGCTGCGCAGCATTTGTGCACCGCCGCCGTCAGTGTCAGCCAGTTTGCCGTGGCATACGGAGCTCCATCGCAGTCTTTAACACTGGTAGCATGCCGCGACAGCGTGGACGTGAACCGTATGTGCAGTTGACGGACTTTGAGCGAGGGCGTATAGTGGGCATGCGGGAGGCCGGGTGGACGCTGATATGTCAGTCAAGACCTCGTTAACCGTCAAGAGAGCGCGTGTAACTTAGCTAAGCTGTGTCAATATTACAGTTAATCTTGTCAACCAGTACGTTTTTCCTCTCTAGTGTTAGGATCCTTGGACATCCGAAGGTAAATAGGGCTGATATGTCAGTCAAGACCTCGTTAACCGTCAAGAGTGCACGTGTAACTTAGCTAAGCTGTTTAAAAATCTGTCGACTCTAGTTATGTTACATTTTACGTTTCTCCAATGCAACATTTGGTGCATGAAAGCGTCATATATAAGTAATATTCATTTTTAAATCAACATATGCTACAATTTGGGAAGTACTGCATATACTGTTGGTTTCAGAGGTACAACTCTAATTTTTCGTTCTCATCTCTTCTATTTCTCCAATTCTTCCATTTGATGTCGGTTGAAACTACCGTACCCGGTGGAATAAATATAGTTTATGAAACGTCCCTTTTGAACAATTTATACTGGACTGTGCTTAACCTGACACACAATATTTTTAGCGCAACGCAATCTGACTTTCAAAATTCCCTACAAAACAATGGCCCTGACTAACATTTAACTATACCTTTCACAAATCACTTACCTCACAAAAATCTTCGCTGCTCAAGCTACTGCAATACAGCGAGCGCCACTACTGCCAGCTAAATAAAAGATTCAAACTACTAAAGGCACTAACTACTGATAGGGATAGTTAGCAAATGAAAGATATTAATAGAGAACAAACAATGTATTTACCTTAATATCATCACAAGTCATAATATATATATCAGTTCATGACAAATTGCAAACCTCCGCCATCTCTCTCCCCACATCCACCACTGCTGGCGGCTCACCTCCAACAGCGCAACGCTACGCGCTGTTCACAGCCAGCTGCCGCTGCCCAACACTACAATGGCAGACAACAATGCAAACTAGCCACAGACTGCACACAGCACAGCCAGTGATTTTCATATTGAGCGCTACGTAACGTTGCCAATAAGAAAACATAAACAACCTACTTACATAGCCCCCATGCTCCCCACAAAAATTTTTACAAATTGGTTTGGGCAGTGCCCAATACAGATTTGAAAAAAATTTTTCATAATTACAATAACAAAGATATCAAATGCACACACTTATTGATACAACGTTGGTCAAAAGCTAAAATTTTGTCACAGTCCATAAAGACAGTCCTGATTCATCACAGTAAAATAGCAGTGTTTTTCTCAAAGTCTAAGCAGTAAAAGGAAATGCACACAGAAGTAGTGGATTTCCATGCAGTCTTGAAGAAGTAGTGTTGTCCTTCCAACGGAAAGACAGTGCTGACTCTTGACATGCTGACAGATAATGGGCCACAACAGAGCAAACCCACAGCAGAGTCAGTCGTAGTTTGGAAGAATATTGGTAGGTAGGTCATCACAGAGCAGACCCACTGTAGTCCTGGTAGAGAGTATGGTATTGGTGGGCCACCAGAGGTGCAGACCCACTGCAGTCCTTGTAGAAATAATGGTATTGGTGGGTCATCAAAGATGTAGACCCACTGTAGTCCTTGAAGAGATGGCCAGCAGCCATCTGTTGTGACTGTGCAGGTGCACAATTACCATTGAAGAGTCTTGCGGATAATATAGCAAGTCCATAAACCACCACTTGTGCACTCACAAAGTTTTTGAAATTGTCCTTAGAACCAGCAATGCTGTTATCCAGTCCCTTGCTGAGTTATTAACACACGTGCAAACACTAACAGTCCCTACTTCTCATATATTGTCCACATACTATGACCAACAGAAACGTGTGCAGTGAAATGTAACTAACAAGTTAATAATGTCATGAACTGGTGACAATTACAATTTTATAACATAAGAATACAATTACAAAGGTACAAAATACATCATTAAAAACATAATAATACAGATAACATTTGTAGTACAGGCTTTACAAAAGAATAGAAATAAACATATACATGAGTGTTACAAAAATAGTGACATAAGTACATACATAAAATAATGAGAATAGTTTTCGAAACATTAATTTCACACATGAACATTGAAACAGAACAGAATTGTAAACAACTTTACAAAGAAAATAACATATTATTAATGCAACTTATATTTGAGGATAACAGTATTCCTCCTCATAGTGAATATAGCTTAGTATTAGAAGAGAAAAAAATTCTATGAAACAGTACACAGAGACAAGAAGAAAACAAATACTCAAGGGTACACAAACACATAGTGGGATAACACCAATAGGAAAGGACAGGGTTCGTTTTCAGTGTAACATTTGGTACTGCAGTCCAAACCAAAACTTCATATATCTTTCCTCTTATTTCATCCTTTGTTTCCACCAAAAAAAATTCTATCTAAGCATGCTTTCTGTATTTATATGTTCACACATTTCTTACCTCAACATTTATTTCCAAGAAAATCCTACCTAATCCTGTTTTCTCAATGCATTTCTTCCAATTCATCGCAACTCATTCTCTTAGAGGCTACCCCCTCTTAAGCTAACTTAAATCTACTGAGCTCAGATGCTAAACTAAGGGACGAGGCAATGCAGCATCACATAACAATTAATATAAACAGCAATTACCAAAAAATTGGAAAATTGCAAAGCAAGCTACCGTAAATCTAAATTAACAGATAAAATGCAAAATTACAACTAATATGAGCCAATGTGCAGCAACATGAAAAATCAATGAGTAGTAAAATTGGCTTAGAAGAGTAACACAAATTAAAGTTCCGTAGCACTATGCCTGGCAAACAGCAGCTTATATCTAAACATGACATAGCTCAAAAAGAAAAAATATTACAGTAAAAACAACAATGCAGATAAGGGAAATGTATATTCACATCTTAATGTCTATGTAATTAAAGTGGTGCACCACAAGAAGTTATTCTACCAAAAAGTTACCAATTACTTGAAAAGAAAATTATGAATGCAGTTACTAGTTCCTTCTTATTGTTCTTTTCTTTCCAAGTGCTCCTTTTTTTAAAGAATGTGGATCATAAAATAATTATTTAATAGATCTGTTGACGGAAAGTGTTCACATTAGCAAATGCATTTCATTTTATAAAAGCAATGCTGCAACACAGCTGGAAACCAGATATCAAGTGAAATAAGCAATTACGCAAACCAAAGCATAAAAACATCATTCAATAGTCATTTGGCATTTCGTAAGTCAGTAGCTCTCAACTCTCATAGAAAGACACTTGTCATAATCAGGTGTGCAGATGTACGAATATTTCCCATCAATTCATAAGCATTTCAGCAATTAGCACAAAGTGCGAGTAATCATATGTTTTCAAGTAACGAGGGTGTCGCATTAGCGATGAAAGGCACACCCTAATGGCTTGTTCTCCAGGTGTTTGACACGTCCCACGTCCCCTTTTTTTTTCTACCTGTGCCGCTGAAAAGGGCTCGCAATAATGGCTTTTTCTCCAGGCGTCTGACACAGCTGGGTGCCCGCGACGCATTACGTGCAGGTGGTCACTTAACTTTCTTACGGAAATATTTACCGCTACAGTGACAGCCTCACATAAAAATATTTCACAGGTCAAGAATTTGCGTTGCAAATCTGTAGAAACAAAATCCTATGAATATAACAGTGTCCAAAAAAATTTTCGTCTGCATTGTAATACATTCACGAATTTACGCACATTTCATAACTCTTAAAGTACGATTCTTGGTTTCCAACAACCTTTTCCACAAATCAGAGTCCCTAAACACTACTCATTATTCCTTACCTCATTATACATATACAGATTCGTCGACACTTCTCCAATATTTCATCATGAGAAATACGTAGCATAATAAACATTCCTCAACAACATAATACACATCGTCGTCGTAATAATAACATCATAACACCTCAGTCAAATCTCAAAATCGTCGTAACTTCCTCCAATAATTTCCAAGCCTAAAAAAATTCTCTGCTCATGTCAAAAGTGTCAGCTGCCTCAAACGTACTTTAAAAATCATGATCTCATACCAAATACATCATTCAAAGCTCTCATAGTATCACAATGGTTCCAAAAAAAAATATGAACAGTTTACAAAGTACAGACAAAATACAGTTTCATAAGTGTGAAGTTATCCAACTGTGTAATTACGTAAACATCTGTCACTGATATAGTAAAATAAATGTTTGTCTCTCTCAGTTAAATGATCAGATAGCTGTGTAATTTGTGTGTTAGAGAAATACGGTACCGATGTGTAAAGTTGTATAAGCAAATACCATATTAGCTAGGGTTCCTTGTGGTTGCCACACACATGGTACACAAAGTAAGCGTGCACCCCCCTGAGGATTAATGTAATTATACCCTCAGGTGTTACAAATTACAGCAATGGAATGAAATGTATCACGGAAAACTTTCTTTGTAATTAAAAAAATCTTTGAAAATAAGTGTTTTAAGTATAAGATTAATCACTCAAATGCGTGTCCTGTAGCGCTAAATGCGCGTCTTGCTGTAAGATAATTCTGTGGAACTGTCGTAGTTATCGTCCTCTGTAAGCAAAGTTCTGCTAAAGTCAATGTACTTACCTCATGATACACAAAAGTGAAATGCTTTACGTATAGATATCTTAGTTATTACGCTTATTGCCGTGATGAGGAAAGTACTGTACAGTAACGTATTGTTATGCCACGAAAAAGGCTGTCTCATTGTTGCTATACCACAAAAGTTACTACTAAAACATGTTTTTCTTCCTAGAAGAATTCAGAAAACTGTGCAGATATAAAACAGATACACTGCAAAAGCAACATTGTAAATTGTCACTCATTAGTAGCGTCGTGATAAAAATCGTGTAGCTGTCACATAAACTAACCTCTGTGTCATCTGGTATCTCTCAGAAAGTACTTTAAATCCGGAATGTATTTTCAAGTAAACCAAAATGTTGCATTAAAATCTCATTAGCAGTACTGGTAAATGTTCTAATCGTACAACTAACAAGCAAGAATGTACACACACAATTACACTGTGTCGTCTGTTCGCAATAACAATGCACTCGTAATTTCTGTTTAAATAATTTCTCTTGGTTCTTGGCTGGATATTGAACTTCAAACATTGTTGCATGGTAACAGTTTCTAAAGCATACTAGTAACGTGAAGTGAAACGTTTTATGGCAAAGACAAAGTTAAAAGGCAGATTATCTGTCAATAAATGGTTTTACATGAGAAATGTGGTGTAAACCTTTACTCTTCCTAGTACGCAGAGTTTCAACTTCAACGCAATTATCATGTGGTATACGTCGGATTCTGTAAGGTCCATTGTAAACTAGAAAGAATTTGTGACTCAAGTGTTTCTTCTTATGTGACAATGAATGAGCTTTAATGAGAACTTTCTGACCAATATACAACTTCTTTGCATTTGCTTTACCGTGTGATGCTTTCTGTGACAATAAAGTCTACAAAGCTTATTGATTTCTTTCATAATCCGTTCGGAGAGGTTACAATGTGGTGAGTACAATGAAATAAAAACAGGTTTGATTTTATGGTTGCGAAGCATACGTGACCAAACAGCAGATCTGAATTGCGGTCCGTTATCTGAAATGACTTTGCTAACGTGTCCAACTTCACGTAAGAAATTTTTAACAAAGGCGTTGGATACAGACCGTCCAGTGGCTTTACGTAACGGTGTGAAAGAAACAAATTTTGAAGTAAGTTCAACAGCGACTAGAACGTACGAAAATCCATTAGATGTTCTGACAAGCGGTCCCAAGAGATCAACAGCCGCAAATTCTTTTAATTTAGAAGGAATAATAGGAAACAACGGAGCACGATGTGAGACAGTAGATGGTTTCGCCTTTTGACAAAGTTTACAAATAGACAAGACTCTTCGAATTCTTTTTTCCATATTGTTAAAATAACAAGTCGTTCGAAGAATATGATAACATTTTCGTGGGCCAAAATGTGCGTAGCTGAAATGAATGTACCAAATGAGCTTATTAACAAAATCGTCTGGAATGCAAAGTGTGGTGTCACCGCCAGACACCACACTTGCTAGGTGGTAACTTAAATCGGCCGCGGTCCATGTAGTACATGTCGGACCCGCGTGTCGCCACTGTGATCGCAGACCTAGCGCCACCACCAAGGCAGGTCTCGTGATACGAGAGTGGACTCGGCCCCAGTTGTACGAGAACCAAGCTACCGGCCAGTTGTACGCGAACCTAGCTATCGCCCAGTTGTACGAAGCCTTTCTCTCTCATTAGCCGAGAGACAGAATAGCCATCAGAAGTTAATGGCTACGAATTAGCAAGGAGCCAGTTGTATCAGTGCCTATAGCGTACGAGTATTCCAGAGAGATGTATTCCAAGGATAAATAAAAGTTAAGTAAAAAGCATCTACATACTTTTCGTCTTATTCATTCATAAGTTTTTATGTTCCAGACTTCACGACCGTATGCTTATTGCTGTGCGTGCACTATCGGCCACAACATATGGCGACGAGATAAAGAGTTTGTATTACTTCGTTTGTTTGCTTCATTGGCGCCGTTTTAAAGTTTTCTGATTGCTTACATTTATTTGTGTCATGGCTTCGCCACATTCTCCAGATGTACTGTCCGAATTTTATCGCTTGCAGAATCAGCAGACGCAGGCGTTACTGGATGCCCTTGGACAGCTCGTCCAGGGTCAACGTACCATTCAAACCGATGCGGCCGCCGCCGCTTCTTCGCTACCGCTGCCACTGAACGCTGTTGCACCTCCATTTCGACCATACGTGGCAGCCGATGAGACCTGGCAAGAGTGGTCTCGTCAGTTTGCATTTCACCTAGCAGCCTACAAAATTCAAGGTAATGAGCGGCAGCCGTTTTTGCTTTCTTGTGTCGGTGTGTCCACATACCGTGTGATAGTGAAATTGTTTCCCCGGCGAGACGTAGCAACTCTGTCCTACGAGGAAATTTTGTCTGCATTAGATGCCTATTTCAAAGAAACAGTTAATGTGGTTGCAAAACGGTATACGTTTTTTCGTACAAAACGTACGGCCGGTCAAACTCATAGGGAGTGGGTAGCAACATTGCAAGGACTTACTAGGGACTGTGCCTTTGAATGTGACTGTGGTCTTTCTTATTCAGATACAATGGTGCGTGATGCAATTGCACAGAACGTTTCTGATGTTCGCATACGGGAGCAAATTTTGAAACTAGTTAATCCCTCCCTTCAACAAGTGATAGACATATTGGATAGACAAGACACACTTGACTGTGCTCAGGAATCTTTTGAAACTTCGCCAGCCGTGTGTAACATTAACCGGCCCGCTGGACGCGCTCCGCGGCCCGGTACCCGGGCCTCGCGCACGGACGCACAGCGACCGCCGCGTGCTAAGCCAGGTGTGCCGCGCCAGCACACAAATACAGTGAAATCATGCCCGCGGTGTGCTACTAGACATTCGCGTGAACATTGCCCGTCACGCCAAGCTATTTGCTTTTTCTGCAATAAGAAAGGACATGTTCAAAGTGTTTGCCAGAAAAAGCTCAGATCAGACAATCACAATCATTCCAGGCCCTTTGCTTCGCGCCGGAATCGAACCAAGGACACTCAGGCTCGTGGACCTTCGCCTATGGACATTCATGTCGTTAATTCCACTTCGTCCAGTGACACTTTCTCTGACAGTAACTGTGATCGTCCCACAAAAACTGTGCGTCGACGTCGCCGGAAATCACGTCAATTAGCAAGTGATTCTGTACCAGTGTCTGTTCCCATTGCACAAAACAGTCGCTCTTGTCGTCAGCAGAACAATAAACTTTTTGTGGACTTAGACTTTGAAGGCAAAGTGATACCATTCCAGCTCGATACCGGAGCTGCAGTTTCATTGCTCAATCACGACACGTACAAACAACTGGGCAACCCTCCGTTGCGTGCCGCAAATGTTAAGCTAACTACATATTCCGGACAGAAAATTCCTGTGTTAGGACAGTGCAGCCTTCTTGCAACATACAAGGGACAAACAAAACTTGTGTCATTTTACGTTCTTCGTTCTTCTTCTGCAGTGAACTTGTTTGGTCTAGATTTCTTTAAGTTGTTTAACATGTCTATTGTCAATCAGGTGCTCTCAGTGAATCAGACTGTGCCTACAGACAGTGTTTCTCGGCTGTGTGACGAATTTGCAGACATTTTTGCACCGGGCTTAGGTTGCGCTAAAAACTATGAAGCACATTTAGAACTGAAGGTAAACGCGCAACCGAAATTTTTCAGGGCGCGCAATGTTCCCCACGCATTGCGTGATGAGGTCGCAAGAACATTGAACAATGTAGAATCACACGGTGTGAGTGAATGTGCGCACTGCCTCTTTCCTTTCAGCTCCGCTTCATCGCTTACGCCGTACAGGTGTTCCGTTTCTCTGGACGACGGAATGCGAACGCGCCTTTCGCCAGTTGCAATCGGCGTTGCTTTCTAATACTTGCCTTACGCCATTCGATCCCCAGAAACCCCTTTTGTTGATGGTAGATGCATCGGATTTCGGGATCGGTGCTGTGCTTGCGCACAAAGTTGGCTCCCATGATCGCCCTATTGCCTTTGCGTCCAAATTGCTCTCGTCTGCGCAAAGAAATTATTCACAGATAGAGAAAGAAGCTTTGGCTCTCGTGTTTGGTGTTACTAAGTTCCATGATTTCTTGTATGGTCGTCACTTTACCATCATCACAGACCACAAACCTTTGACATCGCTTTTTCATCCGACCAAGCCTGTACCTCCACGTACAGCGCAGAAATTCATTCGCTGGTCTATTTTCCTCTCGCAGTACCGCTACGATATCTTGTATCGGTCCACTGCTAAGCACGGAAACGCCGATGCGTTGTCCCGTTTGCCTGTTGCTGAGGATAAAGCATTCGATTCTTCCGAACTTGCTTGCATGTTCATTGATTCGGAAACCGATGAAGTGGTCGAATCGTTTCCGATTGATTTTCGTCGTGTAGCTACAGCCACAGCTGCTGACCCTGTTCTTGCTACTGTTTTACGTTTTGTTGCTACGCAATGGCCTTTGTCAAAGTCTCGGATCGAGGATCCGTTGGTTCGCCGATTTTTTTGCTCACAAGGAGAGACTTTTTGTTCGACGTGGTGTTTTGTTGTTGCGTTCTGATAATGATCAGTCCAGAGTCGTGGTCCCACGTTCGTTACAGTCCTCTGTTTTACGGCTTCTTCACCAAGGACATTGGGGTATAGTGCGAACGAAACAACTTGCTCGTCAGCACTGTACTTGGTTCGGAATCGATGCTGCGATTACGCATATGTGTTCTTCGTGCCCGGCGTGTGCCGAACAACAGTCCGCACCGCCGCGGAAAGTCTTTGCGTGGCCAAAAGCCACTTCCCCTTGGCAACGCTTGCACATTGATTTTGCTGGTCCATTCTGGAATGCTCGATGGTTGGTTCTGGTCGACGCCTTCAGTAATTTTCCTTTTGTTGTCCGGATGTCTTCCACGACGTCCTCCGCCACCATCCAAGCGTTGTCTGCTATCTTTTGCATTGAAGGTCTTCCGCAGACTATTGTTTCCGACAATGGCCCACAATTCATGTCCGCAGAATTTCAGTCATTCTGCCAGGCCAATGGTATTCAACATCTGACGTCCGCGCCGTTTTCGCCTCAGTCCAACGGTGCCGCTGAACGATTGGTCCGGACTTTCAAGTCACAGATGTTAAAGTTGAAAGAGTCGCATTCTCGGGAGGACGCATTGTTGCTCTTTTTGTCTTCGTATCGCTCTCAGCCCCGAGATGGTCGCTCGCCGGCTGAGTTGCTCCACGGTCGTCCTCATCGCACCTTGATGTCTTTGCTGCATCCGCCGCATCAGGTTCCTTTGCAGCGGCAGACTCCTGCTTTTGCTCCAGGCGACGTTGTATTTTATCGCAACTATCGCGGTTCACGGCGTTGGCTCGCAGGGCGCATTCTTCGCTGCCTCGGCCGCGCGATGTATTTGGTTTTGGGGGCCTCTGGTGAGGTGCGTCGGCATCTCAATCAGCTGCGCCTCTGTCGTCGCTCGGGTTCTGCCGCTCCCCGTCTGCTTTCAGCGACGGTGCCGTCCGGTCAGCGCCCTGGGGACCCATCTACTGGCTCGCCTCATCCCCAGGTGTTACCGACGATGCCTTCCATTTTGCCCGATGGCGACGCGCCGCCGCCGCCGCCGCAGCAGCAGCAGCCGCCGCCGCCGCCGCTTGTTCTCCCGCCGCCGGCGCCCGCGTTCGACGCTTCGCTGCAGCCGCCAAGCGCCTCCCAGGGTCACGCGCCGCCGATCGCTTCCCGTGACCAACTGTCCGCCGCCATGGAACTCCCGCCCGCTCCGGACCACGTGACGTCTTCGCGCGTCGGCTACCCCGACGCAATGGAGGTCGACAATTCGGCCCCTCATGTTTCTTTCCGGGCGCATACACCGCATGTTGACGTGCACCCTGGACTAGTTTTGCAGGCGTTTCCTAGCTCCCCTCGGACCGGATGGCCGGGTGCGGGTGGCACAGCCTCGCCTGTTGTTAGGCTCCCCACCTCATCGCATACGTCGACATGTGGTCCTCCCCACGGCGGGCGGAAGCCTTATCTCACGACCGTTCGCCGATTTGCGGGGGAGGAATGTGGTGTCACCGCCAGACACCACACTTGCTAGGTGGTAACTTAAATCGGCCGCGGTCCATGTAGTACATGTCGGACCCGCGTGTCGCCACTGTGATCGCAGACCTAGCGCCACCACCAAGGCAGGTCTCGTGATACGAGAGTGGACTCGGCCCCAGTTGTACGAGAACCAAGCTACCGGCCAGTTGTACGCGAACCTAGCTATCGCCCAGTTGTACGAAGCCTTTCTCTCTCATTAGCCGAGAGACAGAATAGCCATCAGAAGTTAATGGCTACGAATTAGCAAGGAGCCAGTTGTATCAGTGCCTATAGCGTACGAGTATTCCAGAGAGATGTATTCCAAGGATAAATAAAAGTTAAGTAAAAAGCATCTACATACTTTTCGTCTTATTCATTCATAAGTTTTTATGTTCCAGACTTCACGACCGTATGCTTATTGCTGTGCGTGCACTATCGGCCACAACACAAAGTACCCATAGCTTGTCATCAACAGTGCAGCGTTTGAAGAGTATGTTGTTTCTAACCAGGTAATAATGCCGAATCTGTGTGTGTGTCTTTTCATGCCATTTGCTCTTGATGTCCTTCCAAATCGGATCTTTATCTTGTTCATGAGCAATGTCCTTTAAAGATGTGGTGATGAAGTTTTCAAAGGCGACTTTCTGAATGTAAAGAATACTGAAATTTTTCTGGAGGTTGCCTTCTGTGGTACTTTTCTCAAGCCCAGCCGGTGCGCGCGGCTGCCTGCGGTGTGAGTCATTGTCTGTTTCTTTGTTGGCGCGCGTCGTTATTGGGATTAGGAGACCTAACTTCTACAAATTCGCCTTGCCGAGAGGGCCCTGCCCTGTTTAAATCCCGCCAGTTCTGATGGAATTCAGGTCTGTCGTTTTGTCGGTAGTTTCTGTAGAGTCTTTCTTGTCGGCTAAGTGGTGGAGAATTTCTCCCTGAATCGTAACTGCGCGCTGAACTGTTGCGTCTGAAGTTATTCTGCCTCCCTTGATAATAATTGTTTTGGTTCCCATATTGTCTGTTTCTCTGATTGTCTCTGTGATAGTCATTACTACGGAAATGCGATCTTTCTCTGTAACTATTATTACTCTGCCAACGGTTGTCGTACGGGTGGTGTCTATTTTGGTCACGATTTGCGTTGTAAGAATAGCCTTGTCGCGTCCAGTTATTATTTCTTTCATCGCGGAATTGCGACTGATGTGATCTGTAATTGTTGTGTTCCTGCGTTCTGCGATTGTCAGTGTCACTTTCCAGTTCTTGTAACAGTCCCTGAAAAGCTTCAATGTCGTCTTTGCAACGTCCTGCCAAAATAATATGTCGTAAATGTTCAGGCAGTTTGATTAAGCAAATGCGGATGAGTTCTGAGGGGCTGTATGGGTTTGAAAGATACTGATTCTTATGCAACATGTCTTCAAAATATTTCATAAGACTGGAAAATTCAGATTGTTCGAAACGTTTCATCATTATGATGCTATGTTTTACACGGTCTTGTGTGGCTTGAGACCAATATGCTGAGAGGAAGGCATGGTAAAACTCTCCTTCACTGTGGCAATCGTGAATTACCGATCGCATTCTTACAGCTGGTTCATTCTCCAAGTAGCCACACATAAATTCTAATCTGTGTTCTAACGACCAGTTGGGAGGAAAACAATGAGAGAATTGATGGAGCCATGCTTGTGGATGAATGTCGTTGGCAGAATTCTTAAACGTTTTGAATTTACGTGTAGTAATGAACAGCTTATAGTCAAAATCATCGTGTCGGCGAGTAGCATCTCGGTCATAGTTACGTCGTTTCGGCGGTTCCATCTCAAAATTCGGCGTACCTTGCCAATTTCTTTCACAATTTCCGAAGTGCCCTGTGTTGTTATTTTGTGTCTGTTCCGTATTTGTATGTCCCTCTTCCCGTATTGGGGCGCGAGTGTCCTCTAAAATACGTAATTCTTGTACTACTTGTGCCAACTGATCTTGCACTTCCCGGATTTCTCTTTTGTACTGTGTATTGATTTGATTTTGATTTTGTTTGAATTTTCTAATTTGTTCATACTCTTCTGTGTCAGTGAAGGCTACAGGTGTTGTGTCATTCAGATCATCATCTACCTTTGTAGATAAGTTAGTGAACTGATCTGAAAGTTCGGCTACTTTATCCGATAGTGAAATCATTTCCTCTGTATGTTTTTCTGAACCAAGTTTCAGAGTGTCCATTTGTGTTGCAATCGTCTCTACTGTGACCTTTCAGTTTTCCTGAGTTTTTGCAAGTTGCGTAACCGAATCGGTAGATGCAACTGAGTCAATTTTAGCTTGCAAGGTGTTGTGATTTTCATGAAAAATAGTTTGCAGTTCTTTTATGGCTGCTTCATGATTCTGTAATGCATTTTCATGCCGCGAAAAAATAGGTTGGAAATGCTCACAAATTTGTGATTTTACGTCATTACAGACTTTTTGACATTTCGATTCAATGTTATGTAACTCACTAGTTAAATCTTCACGTGTTTGTTCAAGTGTGGTGTCTAACTTTTGAAGATTTTGTTCCATTGTGTCTAACTTTTTGAGATTTTGTTCCACTGTGTCTAACTGTTGCTGTGTTTGTCTCTGATTTTGTTCCATTTGTTGCATTAATTGCAATAATAATGTATTAGTGTCTGGAATCTGTTTCTCTACGCTTTTCGGCAGTGCATTTGCACCGACAACATTCACATTTTGACAAGCAGAAAATGTGTCTTGACTTATTTGAGAAAACGGTGATGACCCAAAACCTGAATCTACAGTATTTGCGAAATTGTGTCCTGTCATTTCGGATTCCTGAGGCGAGCTGTTGCCGACCGATCGATCGATAATGCTTCCCTCTTCACTAATTGTTTCACTGTCCACGCCATTGTTTGCCGCCCGCTCCATTTCCCTATGCACAATTACCAAATTACTACTTTGAACATCAGTTAATTCATAACTCGGTGGCGCTAACACACTGCTCTCATTTTCACTGTCATTTCTCAGTTTACTTTGGAGCCTAGTATTACGTTTATCACACGCCATTATTGTCACAGTATTTCACACGACAACACAGAAAAACACAATTTGAAGAGCAAAAATAAGAGAACACATTAACATAACATTGAAAATAATATCTAGTTAATTACAGCTGCGAAATACTTGGTGCAAATCTATATGCATGCCACAACTGTTTTACTGTACAACAATGAAAGGCTACAACTACAAAGGAGATTCTCTCTACAATTACGCGCTAGCAATAAACAAAAGCTACACTAAATACACAAACTACAAGAAAAAATCAGAAGATTCCAGTGAGGTATCCTGGCAGGGTCGACATATGAAACGTCCCCTTTGAACAATTTATACTGGACTGTGCTTAACCTGACACACAATATTTTTAGCGCAACGCAATCTGACTTTCAAAATTCCCTACAAAACAATGGCCCTGACTAACATTTAACTATACCTTTCACAAATCACTTACCTCACAAAAATCTTCGCTGCTCAAGCTACTGCAATACAGCGAGCGCCACTACTGCCAGCTAAATAAAAGATTCAAACTACTAAAGGCACTAACTACTGACAGGGATAGTTAGCAAATGAAAGATATTAATAGAGAACAAACAATGTATTTACCTTAATATCATCACAAGTCATAATATATATATCAGTTCATGACAAATTGCAAACCTCCGCCATCTCTCTCCCCACATCCACCACTGCTGGCGGCTCACCTCCAACAGCGCAACGCTACGCGCTGTTAACAGCCAGCTGCCGCTGCCCAACACTACAATGGCAGACAACAATGCAAACTAGCCACAGACTGCACACAGCACAGCCAGTGATTTTCATATTGAGCGCTACGTAACGTTGCCAATAAGAAAACATAAACAGCCTACTTACAAGTTTACACAGCTCATTGGCATATAAAAATGTTTTTGTGTAAGTATTTGCAACTGCGAATAGCATCAGACTCCAGCTGCACGATTTACTGGTGACAGTGAGATTTAGTGCCAGACCGAGACTCGAACATGCATATAACACTTCACGCAAGCGGTCCTCTGAACCATCTCGGCCATCTGAGCATGCCTCTAGGACATACCCAATCTTCCATTTATGACCCTGTGCCTACGTCTTTTGCTTCCACAATTGCTGTGATTCCTGCTCAGGGAAGGACTTTTAGATTATTGTCGCGGCCATGTCTTGGCATGGAATACTGTATTACACTGTCTAGGTTTTTACAATGTACTCTGCAATGTCTTTCAGACATGCACGCAATAGACATTTCTTGTATTTCATACAGTTGTCGATCACAGCAGTGCCTGTTCCTTCATGCATACATGCATGCCTGAATGACACTGCACAATACACTGTAAAAACACAGATAATGCTGTATAGTATTTCATACCGAGACAAGGCCGCGACAATAATCCTAAGTCTCCCCCTGTGCGGAAATCACAGTAATTGTGCGAGTAAAGGTCGTAGACACACGGTGAAACAGAAGTTTAGGTCGGTTATGTGCGCGTGGTCGGATGGCCGAGGCGGTTATGTTGACTGCTCAAGTAAAGCGGCAACTCCGGGCTCGAGTCTCGATTCGCTACCAATTTCACTGTCACCAATGCATTGTGCAGCTGGTATCTGATCATATTTGCAATTGCAAATACATTTCCTGTATTTCATACAGCTGTAGATCGCAGCAGCGCCTGTTTCTTAAGACGTGCGTGCGTATCTCTAGGTCACGACAGAGTACACCGTAAATACACAGCCAGTGGAATATAGTATAATGCTATATGGGTTCAGGCAATGTTAGTCACAGTTGGTGGCCGGCTACTCTTCCTGACGAAACCACTGTTCAGATGGTTCAAATGGCTTTGAGCACTATGGGACTTAACATCAGACGTTATCAGTCTCCTAGAACTTAGAACTACTTAAACCTAACTAACCTAAGGACATCACACACATCCATGCCGAAGGCATGACTCGACCCTGCGACCGTAGCAGTCGCGCAGTTCTGGACGGAAGTACCTAGAACCTCTCGCCCACCGTGGCCGGCAACCACTCTTCCCAGGACAGGATCTGCGTAGCTCATCTGTTCCCATCTAGACTAAATCACTTGTTCAAGTGTGAGAACGTTTTCTAAATTTCGTGCAACGTGTATCAAAGGCGAGACGTGGGTACCAGTAGGGTACTTACCTAGCTGGATGTGGGAAATCGCTTAAACGTGATTCCGGGTGTACGGCACACCAGATGTCGTCGTTAATCTGTGCGGCGGTTTCGATTTGGGGCAAGGTTCAATTCTAGAAACGGCGTGTTAACGCGCTCAGCTGTCCTGACAGGTTATAGCTTTCGTATTAATAGCATGTGAGAAATCAAGAAAAATATTCACGATGACTTTTCGAATAGTACCTTGGTAATCGTTGTGGTTGACTGGCTGTGAGACAACCATTTTATTTGAGTCTGACTGGTAGCTTATGACCTATACTCCTTGTACAATTTGTGACATTATGGCGCACGATCTGGAAAATATTTTATCGTAATCACACGGTATAATATCGATACTTCTTTACGCAAGAGGTCTCTGACTAGTCTCTAGAGCCATTCCCTTTCTGTTCGTGCAGTGTTGGTAAAATAAGTAGTCCGTGACTAGTGTGTAGCACCATCTGTTGACTGTTTCTGTAACTTTCTAACATTCCAAAACTTTTACCTTATCATTTAAAACTTTTATATGTAACAGTAATCTCAAAAGAAACATGTATTTAATTTCTAAGAAATTTAACTAACGACACTTGGTTTGGCAAGTGATCAAGTAGGCAGTATAAAATTTCAAACTAACGATAGCATCGATGAGCGAGGCACGTACTGCGACATATAGTACAGAGGTGTCTCAGATTAAGTGTTGAGCGTACCATTCTTCGATGGTCGTATTTAAGACGTGAATGGGTGTCTGTGCGAAAATCTGAGTGTTTCTATGAGTGTTCTGACACGATAGAGCTGAAGAATGTTCTTCTTATTTTTTCCTTGATGTCTAAGTTCTACCTAAAAAGACACTACGGCGTTGAGTGAAATACTATGTTGTTAATCGGCGTTTCCCGTATTCCTGCTCTGGCTCGGCTCTGAGCACTACGGGACTTAACTTCTAAGGTCATCAGTCCCCTAGAACTTAGAACTACTTAAACCTAACTAACCTAAGGACATCACACACATCCATGCCCGAGGCAGGATTCGAACCTGCGACCGTAGCGGCCGCGCGGTTCCAGACTGTAGCGCCTTTAACCGCTTGGCCACCACGGCCGGCTCCTGCTCTGGGAGTTCCCTTTTTTTCATGTTCTTTACGAAAATACGCAAAAATTTATGCGTTTAACAATATTGCCTGCGCATTTCAGAAAGTCTGTTTTATGCGTTCTTCACTGTACCTTGGTGTCTGACAGGCTACGTAACAACTACTGATAGCGCACGTCACTGTCAGTTCCAGTTCTACAGAATAAAAGGCAGTTATAAAGAGCTGAGAGCTCTTTCAGAAGAATTAGTATAAACGTGTTTCGCTGTGCTACCGCTTACTGCAGTTCTGACACATAGAAAAGCTTTGCCTATTCCTAACAGAGCGGATTTGAATGAGCGGAACACATTGGCCTTTTACATTTTTGTGCATGTACTGCAGCCAGAACCCGTATTTAGGATTTCGAAAGATACGTACTTACCTTTTTTAAGTTTTGTATCACGTTAAATAGTTCGTCGACAGACATATTTTTTATAAATGATGGTCGAAAAATGTGTTTCATAAGATAATAGGAGTCAGTAGCGGTCGTAAAATAAATAAGCGCCAAGGACAAAGATTTGTTGAGATACTGGCCATTCCTTCCCATGACTGCCATCTCTTTTTCGACACTGCCGGAGGTTCTCAACGTAGATTGTACTCACTTTTACAGACCCTTCAGCCCTCTCTCAGCAAAATCCACAAATTTGTGTGGACGCAGCAGGTCACATGTAAGGTACTAAGTCTCCTATAACGTGTGAACATTCTCGATGAGTGTAGAACACAACAGTGTCTTTAAATGTTCCAATAGCCATCAATATAACAGGTTAAGATCAAGCAAGACCTCATCACTGAGGTTCTTCGACTACTCCAACGTTCTTTAAACATTTCTGGTAGATAATAATATTTAAGGCGTAGAAAATGAGAAGACATCACCTCGTCCGTGAACCACATCCGGAGTCTTTCTGCAAAGGTAACGTTCTTCATTAGTAATGATGGTTCTTCACTCGGAAATTGCTGATAAACAGCATGTGTTTGTTAGTCCTGTATAGTGACTGAACGTAACAACCTGTCCCGTTCATTCCAAGAAAGTGATTCCATGACAGACATGATGCCGTCTTCGGATTGGGATTACATTGACTGGTATTGTCTTCAGTGATGGGTTCTACTTCGAAAAGAGACCCAGAGACCAACAAAGATCTCCGTACCTCTCCCCAGTTGAGAACGTTTGGAGCAATATGGGCAGGGGCCTCAAAACAGCTCGGGATTTCGAAAATCCAAAGCGCCAAATGGACAGAATTTGGCATGATATCCTTCAACTCTGTCAATCAATGCCAAGCCTAGTAACTGCTTGCATAAAGGCCGAAGATGGGCCAATGCAGTACTGACTTGCTAATTTTGTGAAGCTGTTTCTCTTGAATGGGTCATCGAATTTTTCTGCAATTCTTATGATTTGTTTGTATGTACTAATACATCATATTTACCGATTTCCGTACCATTCGCATAATTTCTTCGTGCTGCGTCGCTTTACTGACTTACAGAGTGAAATATAAGATTTGAAATGTGGATTTCAACACTACGATTTATGATCGTTTAGCAGAATTATGATCAGGCGTTTTGGTTTTGCAGCCTGAGAACCTGCCCCCGCCATATATGACGTACGTGGAAAGTAGCTGATAGTGCTGAACTGACCACGAAAGAGCGTGATTTTTCCCCTTAGTGGTTATTATTCTTCGAACATTTGTTTCAGGTATCTATTTCATTTGTTGCAACGCGCGCCGCTCCATATCCGGCGGTAGATCTGTGCGTAATCTATCGCTATCTTTATTCCATGTTGTGAGTGATCTCCTGCATTGAAATCGCTTTGCTGCTGATCTTACCTCTTGATATCTAATTACTTAATTATGATGAGAAAAGGAGTACTCCTGCCGTGACACATGCTAGCAGCGCCAGTTTTTTTTTTTGTTTTTTTGTTTTTTTTGTTTTTGCAAATTGTTGTTCCCCTCGCATCTAGTAAAATTGTCTCGATGTCCCAATTGGTGTTCTTATAATCGAAAAGTCGTGGCCCCACATAAGCCCACATTCGAATGTGAACAATGGAATGGCACGTGGGAAAATCTCAACGCTATTTCAAATGAAAGTCCCGAAATAATGGAACGTTACCTCATTTTTTAACAGAAAAATTAAGGAAAATAAGTGTATTTCGAACCAGTCTAACGGTAACACGTGAATGTTATTTCGCGGATCCTTGTCATCACACATCGAGTACCATTTCAAGTGTATACAACTATCTTCACACGGATTTAATGACAGATCGAAGCAGCACGATTGGGAATTCGCATATGAATGTTTTCTGAAGCACTTTAGCTCACTAAATCACTTTTAGGCGAAAACACATTCGACTCGCAGCACATGCAAGGTGCCTGTCCAAATATAGTACCAGACTGTCTACTAAACATTTTCAGATGCTGATTAACACTATGACTTAATTAGAACAATATAAAAGACGCCCTCTCAATGTGTACATGTCAGCCTCAGCACTAGTCCAAAGTTTCAGTCTGCTGCTTGAAAGTTCGTCCTAAACTGCTTGAGGAGCTAGGTTCAGTGCGTCCTGCCAGGCTGCACAGAGCGCGCTTCTGATTTGTCTGTTTAATCGACCACTGACTGAGTGTCTTAAACAAAATTATAATTAAAAGACGAGCTTGGTATTTGAGGTCACTGAAATCTTATTTAGGTAGCTGTTAATGCGGGTAGTGTCGACAGTCTAGTTAGAGTCGTATATATACATGGAACAGTTAGTATTAATAAGCAAAGTTATGCATTTGCGTCCAAGCCTCGCAGAGAGGGTCACCGTGTTCTCTGTATGCTCCCGTGTGACAACACTTCTGTTCGTGTCTCCTTTCTCATGCTACGTGACCATCTGTCGTTTTATGGGATGGGACTGCTATCGATACTAACTGCTTGATAACGTATAAGAACTGCACCGTATGAAAATATCGAATAAAATGTATGTCGCCATGGCGCGTAAATACCACAGCTTTATAAGCTTATGATTTTTAGATGGAATGCGACGCTCAGGATGCCATTCGGAGTTCGTGTGTCACTGTGATGGTAACTGGAGCTCAAATTTCTGCTGCAAATGCAGTACGATCCAATAGAGCCATACTCGTAAAACAGTTGTCTTCCCTCTCTGTAGAGCCACGTGGCCGTCTGGAGCCCGGTCTTCTTGTGACCATACGTTCTCGTGAATACGCTGTCTGTTGTGGCTACATTCATATCAAGTCTTTCTACAATATCGCAAAAGGAACATCCAGCTTCTCATAGTCCTATTACTCGAGCTCTTTTAAACCTACTGAAATATCGATAGTGGTGTTGATGCCGCCTTAAAGGCATACTTGACTAGCATCAACAATGTCCAGTCTCAAAGGTAAGTAACGGTCACGACCGTTACAGCTTGTATTTAAAGCAAACCTGATGTCCATCCTCTTAGTGACGCTAAAAGCTTATGCAATTTTAATAGACATCATCTTTCAGATCCAGAAACACGCCAACTAACTTCTGTGTATGTCACACAGCTTCTTCTTGGTGTTACGATTTTCTCTGTCGTGTGTTTCTTTAATTCAAATGGCATGAGCATACAAAAGAAAATTCATTCAACCGAACTGGTCAGAGCAAACAAAACGTGAGCCAGACTATAATCGGTGGAGGTTCGAGTCCTCCCTCGGGCATGGGTGTGTGTGTTTGTCCTTAGGATAATTTAGGTTAAGTAGTGTGGAAGCTTAGGGACTGATGACCTTAGCAGTTAAGTCCCATAAGATTTCACACACATTTGAACATAATCGGTGTATGCCTTGTAGGCTTACCAACTAAACTCACAGAGAAGACAGGTCTCGAAATGAGTGTTACGACATACATAAATGAAGATATCTTTTTCCTTGGCCTCACCGTACTTGTCTGCATCTTATCTTGTCCGTCAGACGTTGCTACATTATTTGGACTGTTTAAAATCCAAATAAATGAAATATTTATACAATGAAGCAGCTACTCCCACATCCATAGCCGCCCTGATGACCTTGATAACCATCCTAGCAGTGCCTAATTGTAACCCGACTTTTGAATATATTCCTTATGGCCCATGAATAACTTAATCGTGTACTATAGTGTTTCTTAACACGTTCACTGCCATCGGCGCACCAGCGCGTCCGGCCGATACTAGTGCATATGCCGTCGACGCGCCTGCGCGGCGAGACACTCAGCTGTTTCTCAGCGCCACAGTTTAGTCGGGCACAGCCATTCGGTGTGGTTCATTGCGCAGGCACTCTAAGAACGTATTGTTTTCAATTTTTGCGGGTGCGGTTCGTGTGTTTTCCCTACAGTTTTTCTCTGTTGTGGGACTGAAAATGGAAGACAATCGTGACACGGCGGGCCCTTCAGAACCTAAGAAACGTAAAACACAGGACACAAGAAACGTACAAAAACTAACGGATGCGGAATTATTACGAATATTAGAAGAAAGCGATTCGGAAACGGAACTGGCCAGTGAGGAGGACGGCGTGGAATCCAGTGAAGAGTCTGACGGAGCCGAGTTTGTTTTAGATGAGACTGTAGAAATGGCTGTGAATCCTAGCGACAGGGAAATGGCAGAAGGAGTGGTAACAAGAGATAACGCAGCTGATACAACTGTTGCGTGGGAAAGAGAGCCAGTTGGAATGATAAATTGCCCATTTATAAAAAATGAGGGACTGCTTATTCAACCGACGGAAAACACTCCCTTAGATTATTTTCGTCTTTTGCTGACGGACGAATTTCTATTGACAGTTGTAGAAGAAACAAATCGAAACGCGATTGAATTATTCCTTTCTGCGGGAACCAAAGGACAATCACGAATAAACTGTTGGAAAGATGTGACTGTTGGCGAATTGTTAGTGTTCTTGGGAGTTTTCCTGCACATGGGAAATGTAAAGATGAGGAATTTGCAGGACTATTGGAAAAAGGACGCTTTATTCAACGTGAAAGGAATTGCCGATAGTATTTCACGAAATCGTTTTCTGCTAATACTACGTGCATTACACTTTTCTGAAAATCCAAAACAGGGCAAACCAACACCATCCGACAGGTTGTATAAAATACGTCCCGTTATCAATTTTTTCAATGAAAGGATGTGCCAAGTTTACTACCCTGGACGGGAACTGTCTCTGGACGAATCAATGATCCTTTGGCGTGGACGATTACTTTTCCGCCAATACATCAAAAACAAAAAGCACAAATATGGCATAAAGCTATATATTTTGACAACTCCCACTGGAATGGTCCTAAAATTCGCGGTATACACTGGCATGCTGGACGATTTAGGAGGAAGAGGCCATGCGCAAAAAATTGTTCTTCATTTACTAGATGAAAAGTTGAATGCTGGTCACCATGTGTACATGGACAATTACTATAACAGCTTCGCATTGGCAAAGCTGCTCCTGGATAAGAAGACCCACTGCACGGGAACTCTGAGGGCGAATAGGAAGGATACACCCAAGGAAATACAGGAAGCAAAACTACGAAAAGGTGAAGCCGTTGCCAGATTTGCGGAAGGAGTTATGATAGGTAAGTGGCGTGATAAGAGGGAGGTTTGCTACATTTCTAATGCATTTACAAATGAAATGGTTGAGGTTGAAACCAAAAGAAAGGAGAAGAAATCTAAGCCCTTGGCCATTGTAAACTACAATAAATTTATGGCGGGAGTTGATCGGCACGATCAGATGTTATCATATTACCTCTCGGAACGCAAAACCATACGCTGGTACAAGAAACTTTTTATCCACGTTGTGGAAATGATACTGACAAACGCACATGCCCTACACAATAAATATTGTGGCACAAAAATGCCCCTCCAAGAATTTAGACTCAGTATTATAAGAGCACTATTGCCACGAAAGCAGGTAGAACGGCCAGTCAGAAATCCCCAACATGTTGTGGTAAAACGAGAATCAAATGGAAAATCAAAAACACCGCGAAAAAAGTGCAGATCATGCGCCAGCCGTGGACAACGAACAGACACGATTTACGAGTGCCTAGATTGCCCAAATAAAGCAGGATATTGTTTGAATTGTTGTGTTATTCACCACCTCTAAAGGCAGATAGCACTTTCGTTGCTCATTTATTTTTCGACAGTTATGTGTCGGTACTATTCGTAAACTTTGTATTTATTTTATTTGTTTGAGAGTGTAATGGATAAAGCTCTAGATTGTATTTTTCTTAGATTTGACATACATTTTATTTCAGAAGTTTCTTCGAGATCTTGTGTTTGTATTTGAATGTTTCTACTATATTTTTTGTCCAATAAATATGTCGTTTGTCAGTAGGATGTTTCGTTTCATTTATGAATATAAAATGAAATTGTAGTAACCTAAACTGTCACACTAACCAGGAACAATACACTAGACGCATTGGCGCGTCCACGGCCACCCGCTACAGAATATGGCCTGATATGCCACTGACGCCTTAGTGCGCCCCAAAACAACTTTGATTCACGAGAGTAAATTTGATTGTGTACTTATAAAATAAATACATGTTATATTACTTTTAGCAATATATTTTCAGATTCTATTAAGAAAAATATTGGTTACGTGGCAAAGCAAGGCCAATTACAGTGGCAGTGAACGTGTTAATGCGTCTACGTCTTGTAAATCCTGTCGAGGCACACTGCGTAACTGCGTAATTTCTAATTTATCGTTCGTCGCATTTCTGTTCAGTCATACGCATTGAGAAGCATTAAGGGTTTCTGACGCATGACTACTGTAATGATTGAACTTAATGCTTAAAGACACATAATTCCACGATCAGTTGCAGAAGACTGCGCGATGGTGAGTGAGTGATGTATCATCCACATGCATTGTAGTGTCATTTGAATGCCATGTGGTGGGGTACAGGGTCACAACACCGCTGTTTCGGCCGTTTTCAGCTTTCAGGTTCTTGTAGCTGCTACTTCTGATTCAAGAAACTCTTGAAGGGGTCTCAAGAGGCTCTGTGCATCTCGTTCGATCCCCCACCAAGCAAAATTCTGTGACCCTACCGAGAATGGGACTTGGGTCTTCTGCATATCAGTCAGACACACCGACCGCTGACTGCAGGGACGGTTTACTTTGGTATCCAGGGAGAGATATATCTTACTTTAGGCCTTCCTGGTGTGTTGGTACGAACCTTTAGCTTTTGAGTTAATTGGAACTAAAAGATTCTCTGAAAGTAGCTCTGCTAGGTATTTCACCATGTAGACGCTTGTAATGAATCTCTCACCCTTATTTTACGTTTTGAGACTTACCAATACCGAGGAAGAGAGAACAACGTAGATGTTGGAAGTCGCAGTTTAGAGATTTAAGATTAAAGTGTACTGGTGGCTTATATACCTTAATTATACGACAGATGTATATTCAGAAGCTATCGCTTTGTTCTATGTACAATGTGGCATGAGAGCTTCTGATCCACCCGTTACAGACGTCGATAGCTTTGTTACCTCACGCACAGCTGATCCACCACGAGGAAGCCAGATGGTTGAGTTGTATTTCCTTGTAGTTTGGGAGGCAATAATCGGCATTCAGAATGTTATGATAACTTCTTGATCGTGTGACAAAAAATATGTGCCACATTTTTCGACATAGAGAGTTTAGAAACGTTGTTGTTTTGTTTAATGGACGCTCGACATCAATATTATATATTCTCGTTCCGGATCGATATCGTCATTATAGGAGCGTAAGATTTTAGAACAAAAAATTATTTTCTGACTTTAATTTTCGTTGCGTGTACATTTCATAGATGAGTATAGGCGACTAAGAGGTACGTAAAAATAGCTGGAGTATTACTCCTGCAGTGCGCCTGAGCATATTTTCACAGCAGCGTAAGTGCAGAGCATCTGTGTGCAGTGAACAGCGTGGAAGGCGCGCAAATGGTGTGTCTTTGACAGGTGCGTCACGGTAAGAAGCACCGCCGGTGGCTCTTTAGCTCGGCTTTAATGGCCTGCTAACCCCTCCTCTTGAGAGCGGCCGGCCCTGCCACTAGACGAAGCCTGCTTGCCGTGTCACTCCCCAGCAGGTGTAAAACCTCCGCCTCTGCAAGATCCGGGCGGTCGCAGAGGGTGGGCTTACCGGTAGTTGGGAGCTCCAACGTCAGGCGCGTAATGGGGCCCCTTAGGGATATGGCAGCAAGAGAGGGGAAGAAAACCAATGTGCACTCCGTGTGCATACCGGGGGGAGTCATTCCAGATGTGGAAAGGGTCCTTCCGAATACCATGAAGGGTACAGGGTGCACCCATCTGCAGGTGGTCGCTCATGTCGGCACCAATGACGTGTGTCGCTATGGATCGGAGGAAATCCTCTCTGGCTTCCGGCGGCTATCTGATTTGGTGAAGACTGCCAGTCTCGCTAGCGGGATGAAAGCAGAGCTCACCATCTGCAGCATCGTCGACAGGACTGACTGTGGACCTTTGGTACAGAGCCGAGTGGAGGGTCTGAATCAGAGGCTGAGACGGTTCTGCGACCGTGTGGGCTGCAATTCGTCGACTTGCGCCATAGGGTGGTGGGGTTTCGGGTTCCGCTGGATAGATCAGGAGTCCACCACACGCAACAAGCGGCTACACGGGTAGCAGGGGTTGTGTGGAGTGGGCTGGGCGGTTTTTTAGGTTAGATGGCCTTGGGCAAGTACAGAAAGAGCAACAGCCTCAACGGGTGCGGGGCAAAGTCAGGACATGCGGGGACCAAGCAGCAATCAGTATTGTAATTGTAAACTGTCGAAGCTGCGTTGGTAAAGTACCGGAACTTCAAGCGCTGATAGAAAGCACCGAAGCTGAAATCGTTATAGGTACAGAAAGCTGGCTGAAGCCAGAGATTAATTCTGCCGAAATTTTTACAAAGGTTCAGACGGTGTTCAGAAAGGATAGAGTGCATGCAACCGGTGGTGGAGTGTTCGTCGCTGTTAGTAGTAGTTTATCCTGTAGTGAAGTAGAAGTGGATAGTTCCTGTGAAATATTATGGGCGGAGGTTACACTCAACAACCGAGCTAGGTTAATAATTGGCTCCTTTTACCGACCTCCCGACTCAGCAGCATTAGTGGCAGAACAACTGAGAGAAAATTTGGAACACATTTCACATAAATTTTCTCAGCATGTTATAGTGTTAGGTGGAGATTTCAATTTACCAGATATAGACTGGGACACACAGATGTTTAGGACGGGTGGTAGGGATAGAGCATCGAGTGACATTATACTGAGTGCACTATCCGAAAATTACCTCGAGCAATTAAACTGAGAACCGACTCGTGGAGATAACATCTTGGACCTACTGATAACAAACAGACCCGAACTTTTCGACTCTGTATGTGCAGAACAGTGAATCAGTGATCATAAGGCCGTTGCAGCATCCCTGAATATAGAAGTTAATAGGAATATAAAAAAAGGGAGGAAGGTTTATCTGTTTAGCAAGAGTAATAGAAGGCAGATTTCAGACTACCTAACAGATCAAAACGAAAATTTCTGTTCCGACACTGACAATGTTGAGTGTTTATGGAAAAAGTTCAAGGCAATCGTAAAATGCGTTTTAGACAGGTACGTGCCGAGTAAAACTGTGAGGGACGGGAAAAACCCACCGTGGTACAACAACAAAGTTAGGAAACTACTGCGAAAGCAAAGAGAGCTTCACTCCAAGTTTAAACGCAGCCAAAACCTCTCAGACAAACAGAAGCTAAACGATGTCAAAGTTAGCGTAAGGAGGGCTATGCGTGAAGCGTTCAGTGAATTCGAAAGTAAAATTCTATGTACCGACATAACAGAAAATCCTAGGAAGTTCTGATCTTACGTTAAATCAGTAAATGGCTCGAAACAGCATATCCAGACACTCCGGGATGATGATGGCATTGAAACAGAGAATGACACACGTAAAGCTGAAATACTAAACACCTTTTTCCAAAGATGTTTCACAGAGGAAAACCGCACTGCAGTTCCTTCTCTAAATCCTCGCACAAACTAAAAAATGGCTGACATCGAAATAAGTGTCCAAGGAATAGAAAAGCAACTGGAATCACTCAACAGAGGAAAGTCCACTGGACCTGACGGGATACCAATTCGATTCTACACAGAGTACGCGAAAGAACTTGCCCCCCTTCTAACAGCCGTGTACCGCAAGTCTCTAGAGGAACGGAAGGTTCCAAATGATTGGAAAAGAGCACAGGTAGTCCCAGTCCTCAAGAAGGGTCGTCGAGCAGATGCGCAAAACTATAGACCTACATCTCTGACGTCGATCTGTTGTAGAATTTTAGAACATGTGTTTTGCTCGAGTATCATGTCGTTTTTGGAAACCCAGAATCTACTCTGTATAGAAAAGCAACTGGAATCACTCAACAGAGGAAAGTCCACTGGACCTGACGGGATACCAATTCGATTCTACACAGAGTACGCGAAAGAACTTGCCCCCCTTCTAACAGCCGTGTACCGCAAGTCTCTAAAGGAACGGAAGGTTCCAAATGATTGGAAAAGAGCACAGGTAGTCCAAGTCCTCAAGAAGGGTCGTCGAGCAGATGCGCAAAACTATAGACCTATATCTCTGACGTCGATCTGTTGTAGAATTTTAGAACATGTGTTTTGCTCGAGTATCATGTCGTTTTTGGAAACCCAGAATCTACTCTGTAGGAATCAACATGGATTCCGGAAACAGCGATCGTGTGAGACCCAACTCGCTTTATTTGTTCATGAGACCCAGAAAATATTAGATGCAGGCTCCCAGGTAGATGCTATTTTTCTTGACTTCCGGAAGGCGTTCGATACAGTTCCGCACTGTCACCTGATAAACAAAGTAAAAGCCTACGGAATATCAGACCAGCTGTGTGGCTGGATTGAAGAGTTTTTAGTAAACAGAACACAGCATGTTGTTCTCAAAGGAGAGACGTCTACAGACGTTAAAGTAACTTCTGGCGTGCCACAGGGGAGTGTTATGGGACCATTGCTTTTCACAATATATATATATAAATGACCTAGTAGATAGTGTCGGAAGTTCCATGCGGCTTTTCGCGGATGATGCTGTAGTATACAGAGAAGTTGCAGCATTAGAAAATTGTAGCGAAATGCAGGAAGATCTGCAGTGGATAGGCACTTGGTGCAGGGAGTGGCAACTGACCCTTAACATAGACAAATGTGATGTATTGCGAATACATAGAAAGAAGGATCCTTTATTGTATGATTATATGATAACGAAACAAACACTGGTAGCAGTTAGTTCTGTAAAATATCTGGGAATATGCGTGCGGAACGATTTGAAGTTGAATGATCATATAAAATTAATTGTTGGTAAGGCAGGTACCAGGTTGAGATTCATTGGGAGAGTCCTTAGAAAATGTAGTCCATCAACAAAGGAGGTGGCTTACAAAACACTCGTTCGACCTATAATTGAGTATTGCTCATCGGTGTGGGATCCGTACCAGATCGGGTTGACGGAGGAGATAGAGAAGATCCAAAGAAGAGCGGCGCGTTTTGTCACAGGGTTATTTGGTAACCGTGATAGCGTTACGGAGATGTTTAACAAACTCAAGTGGCAGACTCTGCACGAGAGGCGCTCTGCATCGCGGTGTAGCTTGCTCGCCAGGTTTCGAGAGGGTGCGTTTCTGGATGAGGTATCGAATATATTGCTTCCCCCTACTTATACCTCCCGAGGAGATCACGAATGTAAAATTAGAGAGTTTAGAGCGCGCACAGAGGCTTTCAGACAGTCGTTCTTCCCGCGAACCATACGCGACTGGAACAGGAAAGGGAGGTAATGACAGTGGCACGTAAAGTGCCCTCCGCCACACACCGTTGGGTGGCTTAGGGAGTATAAATGTAGATGTAGATGTAGATGTAGATGAATAACTGCGGCGCGCTACAACGACCTCTGTTCTTGTTTTCAACTGCGAAGGATTCGAAATATCGTTTCACAGCACACAGGTTCACAATCTAATGTCACCGATAATCATTAGTCTTTGTCGACGATATTTGGTGCCACCATTCGACATGAAACCTTCAGCCCATTATCTCACGCTTGAAGCATAGTTCATCATAAAAATCAAGTTCATTAAAATTAAAATAAACATTCGCTTCAATTTAGTTACTAATTATTTAATTAACCTATTTATTAAATTACTTATTAACTGAAAATTAAGGACATTATGGTTTCTCTTGCATCGGAGCACAACTCCTTATAGTCAATAATCGTGAGAAATTTATTTAAAGACACACACCTCATAGTGTGCAGCTCCTTATTCACCGTGATAATGACATCTACTCGTCTTTATGTAGTTTCCACGAAACACAAATAGGAATGTGGGGGACATCGTGGTCTTTGACGGTTCAATTGACATCTACAACTCACGGTATTTGGTCAAAGCTGGGCTCACAGTTCGTTCATCTCGTTCGATGGCATCCGAGATGTGTTCAGTACGACTGAACCCAGGTAACTGTCAGAGTCACGTAAGAATCGTTCATCCGTACGGTGTTCCTCAAATCATTCTCCCACAGTGATAGCTCGTGATGCACCGCTAAGTTGAACGTACTGGTCACCCATGGGGGTACTGCAGGCAAGCAGATACACATCATAAGACTGTAGGTAGCTGTACTATTCGCCGTTCAGAGACGATGACGGACATATCAGAGGCACATTTCCTCCCTTGTTAATACGCCGCTCGTGAGAACATATCTACATGACTGAATAACGCCGCGTTGAATAGAAGCTAGATGCATTACCTGCTGTTATTATTTCGACATATTTGCTTCCTGTCATCGGTTTGTACCAGTGTGTTCCACGACCCATTTATCAAGGTTACTTTTCTCCAAGATCGGGGCACTCAGTAGCGTCCAAGCTAATAACTGCTTCCCGTTACGCTCGGTGAAGAAAATTACAAGTTTGAAGCGATTGCTCCTGTAAGCAAATCGAGTACATGATTCTTGGTGGTAATCTACATCTACATACATACTCCGCAATCCACCATACGGTGCGTGGCGGAGGGTACCTCGTACCACAACTAGCATCTCTTCTCCTTGTTCCACTCCCAAACAGAACGAGGGAAAAATGACTGCCTATATGCCTCTGTAAGAGCCTTAATCTCTCTTATCTTATATTTGTGGTCTTTCCGCGAAATGTCAGTTGGCGGCACTAAAATTGTACTGCAGTCAGCCTCAAATGCTGGTTCTTTAAATTTCCTCAGTAGCGATTCACGAAAAGAAGAACGCATCCTTTCCTCTAGAGACTCCCACCCGAGTTCCTAAAGCATTTCCGTAACACTCGCGTGATGATCAAACCTACCAGTAACAAATCTAGGAGCCCGCCTCTGAATTGCTTCTATGTCCTCCCTCAATCCGACCTGATAGAGATCCCAAACTCTCGAGCAGTACTCAAGAATAGGTCGTATTAGTTTTTTTATAAGGAGTCTCCTTTACAGATGAACCACATCTTCCCAAAATTCTACCAATGAACCGAAGACGACTATCCGCCTTCCCCACAACTGCCATTACATACTTGTCCCACTTCATATCACTCTGCAATGTTACGCCCAAATATTTAATCGACGTGACTGTGGCAAGCGATACACCACTAATGGAGTATTCAAACATTACGGGATTCTTTTTCCTACTCATATGCATTAATTTACATTTATCTATATCTAGAGTTAGCTGCCATTCTTTACACCAATCACAAATCCTGTCCAAGTCATCCTGTATCCTCCTACAGTCACTCAACGACGACACGTTCCAGTACACCACAGTATCATCAGCAAACAGCCACACATTGCTATCCACCCTATCCAAAAGATCATTTATGTAGACAGAAAACAACAGCGGACCTACCAAACTTCCCTGGGGCACTCCAGATGTTGCCCTCACCTCCGATGAACACTCACCATCGAGTACAACGTACTGGGTTCTATTACTTAATAAGTCTTCCAGCCATTCACATATTTGGGAACCAATCCCATATGCTCGTAGCTTAGTTAGGAGTCTGCAGTGGGGCACTGAGTCAAATGCTTTCCGGAAGCCAAGCAATATGGCATCCGTCTGATACCCTTTATCCATGGTTCGCAAAATATCATGTGAAAAAAGGGCGAGTTGCGTTTCGCAGGAGCGATGCTTTCTAAAGCCGTGCTGATGCATGGACAGCAACTTCTCTGTCTCCAGGAAATTAATTATATTCGAACTGAGAATATGTTCGAGAATCCTGCAACAAACCGATGTTAAGGATATTGGTCTGTAATTTTGAGGATCCGTCCTTCTACCCTTCTTAAATACAGGTGTCAACTGCGCTTCTTACCAGTCGCCCGGGACTTTACGTTGGGCAAGAGATTCGCGATAAATGCAAGCTAAGTAAGGAGCCAATGCAGTAGAGTACTCTCTGTAAAACCGAATTGGAATCCCACTAGGACCTGGCGATTTATTTATTTTCAACCCATTCAGCTGCTTCACAACCTCGGGGATGTCTATCACTATGTCCTCCATACGGGAATCTGTACGAGACTGAAACGGCGGTATGTTTGTACGATCCTCTTGCGTGAAAGATATCTCAAATGCTAAATTTAAAATTTCAACTTTCGTTTTGCTGTCTTCCGTTGCCAGGCCAGACTGATCAGTGAGTGACTGGATGGAAGCCTTCGACCCGCTTACCGATTTTACGTAAGACCAAGATTTGTCGTTGCGGCTCATCCACATATTGGCGGGTGATATATCACACTGTGGTTGTCCATTCAGCTGCAAACAACAATGTCGTTAGAAACTACTCTGAGCAACTTTCTGTTGCCCACAACAGTGACCCAGAAGGCGGTGGTTTTCCCCCAAACCAACAAGTCACTGCATCCACTTACAAGACGGCACGTTAAAAACCAAATGAGTGCTTGAACCGCAGACGAAGTGTACCACGCGCTGAGTACCATAGATACCTACGTGATGTAATGGCCGGTCAGGGTGGCCGAGTGGTTCTAGGCGCTACAGTCTGGAACCGCGCGACCGCTACGGTCTCAGGTTTGAATTCTGCCTCGGGCATGGATGTGTCTGAAGTCCTTAGGTTAGTTAGGTTTAAGTAGTTCTAAGTCTATGGGGACTGATGACCTCAGAAGTTAAGTCCCATAGAGCTCAGAGCCATTTTTTTTAATGTAATGCGGTACTACCGTGCGTCTTATTAATTCTCCTTTTCACCGTCACCTCGACATCCAGTACATTACGGCTGCACCCCAGTCGCTTAACATGCCGAACTATTCTTACTCACCGTGCTAACTGCAGCCCTCTAGCTCCAACAGAGTTGTAAAATATTAGTTATTTGCTCTTGGGTGTACAACCAGAAGCAATGAAGAAAGAAGCAGGAAGGAGGATACGGATGTTGTCATATATACCGACTGAAAAAAGTTGAAGCACCAAAATATAATTAATGTAGAGTAATGAAACTTCGAGAATACATTGGTTTCGGTAACATACTCAAGTGATTGACATTGCAAGTTCACAGGTTAATGTACTCGTGATATAAGCCATCACTGTATTTGTGAAATTCAGGTACATTAATAACCAGTGTAACCGCTCGGATGTTGTGTGTTACAGGTGCCGGATGTCAGTTTGTGGGATGGAGTTCCATGCCTGTTGGACTTTCTCGATAGATACAGGGACGGTTAATGCTGCATGTTGCTGACGCTAGGGTTGTCGGCCAATGATGATCCATATGTGCTCGATTGGAGACAGATTTGGTAATCGAGCCGGCCAAGGCAAGATAGTGACTCTGAGGAACATGTTGGACTACAACGGCGGCATGTGGGCGAGCGTTTTCTGATGGAAAACACCTCCTGGAATGCTTTTCATGAATGGGAGCACAACAGGTCGAATCACCAGATCTACGTACTAATTTACAGTCAGGCTGCATGGGACAACTACGAGAGTGCTCCTGCTGCCACACGAAATCAAATCCCAGACCATAACTCCAGGTATGGGTCCAGTGTGTCTAGCATAATATATGTTGGTTGCAGGCCCTCAACTGGCCTCCTTCTGACCAACACACAGCCATTGCTGGTACCATGGCAGAAGCAGCTTTCATCAGAAAACACAACAGACCTCTACCCTGGTCTGCCGGCCGCGGTAGCCGAGTGGTTCTAGGCGCTTCAGTCCGGCACCGCGCGACTGCTGCGGTCTCAGGTTCGAATCCTGCCTCGGGTATGGATGTGTGTCATGTGTTTAGGTTTAAGTAGTTCTAAGTTCTAGGGGACTGATGACCTCAGGTGTTAAGGTCCATAGTGCTCAGAGCCATTTGAGCCAGCTATCTACCGTGGTCTTCAATGAGCTCTCGCCTGACCACTGAAGTCGCAAATGGTGTTGGTTCTCCGTCTGTGGAATATACACTACTGGGAGTGTGGTTCGGAGCTGTCCTGGAAGCGACCGATGTGTAACGATTTGTTGTGTCAGTGTCGTGACAGATACTGATCAAATTGCTGCTGCAGATGCAGTTCGATGCGCCAAAGCCATACTGCCGAACACGAGTCTTCCTTTCGGTAGTGCCACGTGGCCATCCGGAGCCCGGCCTCCTCCTGACCGTACATTCTCGTGATTACCGCTGGCGTAAATCATATGCATTGGCTACTTTCTTGCCAAGACTTCCTGCAATATCCCAGACGGAACATCCAGCTTCCCGTAGCCTTATTGCACGACCTCGTTCAAACTCAGTGAAGTGCTGCTAATGGCATCATTGTCACTTTTTAAAGTCATTCTTGACTAACATTAATTCACCACGTCGAATCTCAACAGTAACTAACACTCACGGCCGTTACAGTTTGCATTTAAAGCAAATCTAATTTGCATTCTCATAGTGGCGCTACCAGCGGTACTGTTATTTGACTAGAGTGTAATGAGAAGAGACATTATCTTTCAGTTGTAGAGACACGGTAACAACTTTCGTTTCCGTCGCACAAATTCTTCTTCGTGCAGTGATTTTTTTTTTCTGTCAGTTCTTCTTCTCCGTCTTGTTACCATGTTAACACTTCCGACAATCTCTACATAGTTTGCAACTTCACGCAAATTCAGTTTATTAAAATCAAAATAAAAATAATTATTTCCTGGAATGCTTAGGACGGCTACCTCACGGGTATTGTTCACAGGATTCTTTGATGGTAATAGCCTTTATAATGAACAACTACATAGATTAGACAATGAAACAGGAGCAGGTTTCATATTCCAGCCCCTTATCCCCAAATAGTATTCTCGTCGTTTTCCTGAATGTCATGAGGAATTTGCTATGATAGTACCTTTGAGAAAATAACTGTCGAATAGCTGCTCTATCTTAGTTTAATTCTAACTGCAATTCTCTCTACTGACATCATTGTCTGTTCATTATTTTTCTTACTGAGGAAATTTGAAAATCAAAACTTTACGTAAATCACTATCTGATGAGATGTTTGGAACTGTGTAATCACTATGTTTACAATTAAAGAGTAAATTACTGTACTATTGGCAGTCTATCTAGTTGTCAAAGAAGAGAGACTGTTTATTATGAATACTGGTACCTTATATTTCAGATTATATCCGTAAGCTTCTTGCATTGTTTCATTTATGGCAATACACCAGAATTCTTTTTCCTTGTACTGTACACACGTTCGATGTCATTGCTTTGTTCCAAAGAAAGATTACGTACAATAATGAAATAAATTCCAGAGGCATCCTTCTTGCGATTGACAAATTCCTTGAAATTGTATTACGTTTGTCCACGAGACGATAATTTACTTTTGCTGCAATCTGCTAGCGAACGGCCTTACAGACGACCCTTCGGAAAGATGAAATAAGATTGCCAATGCTGCGAACGAGCTGCGCTTCTTCTCCGGGGAAATCGAGGATCAGCTCAGTAGTTTACAATACAGTATCGATCTCTCTCCGAGATATATAACAGAACTGCACGGTCACCACAATCATTCGTAGTACCCACTTCATTCACTGATTAAAAATAGCTATTCATATGATAGAAAATATGAGTGAAGTCTAGAAATCTAATGAAGTGTGATATATGCTGCTCAAGTAACATGAAGAAGACGTTTGGTAACACATTTTAACACAGCGCCAGATGATAGTTGAGAACCGTATACATTATTTGCATACAAACCAAAAATATGTATCAGTGGGAGAAAGAAAACAATTTACTGGTAATGTCTAAGTAAGGGAAAATTCACAGACAGGTGTAGTAATTCATGGCCAACGAATAGATATGATAAGGTATGCCGATGATATAGCTGTCCTGGCTGAAAGTGAAGAAGATCTTGTTGTCCTACTGAATAGAATAGATAAAGTTATGGGTGAAGAATATAATATGAGAATTAATAAAGCAAAAACAAAAGTAATGGCATGCGACAAAGAAGATCAAGTGAAAGTCCAAGTTCATGTAGGCAATGAACTGCTTGAACAAGTTGATAAATTTACTTATCTGGGCAGTAATATTACCAGGGATGGAAGGAGCAAGGCAGAAGTGAGAAGTAGAATAGCTCAAGCAAAGGCTGCTTTTAACAAGAAGAAAAACATATTAACATCTAAGAGCATCAGCTTTGAAACCAGGAAAAGATTTTTGAAATCATATGTGTGGAGTGTGGCATACTATGGGTGTGAAACATGGACTCTCGGGACAGAGGAACAGCAGAAGCTAAATTCTTTTGAAATGTGGTGCTATAGACGCATGCTGAAAATAAAATGGATCGACAAGGTCACCAACGAAGTGGTTTTGGAAAGAGCAGGTGAGAAGAGAAGCTTCTGGAGTTTCATTGTTAAAAGAAGAGTGCAATTTACAGGCCATCTATTAAGACATAAAGGACTCCTGAACACAATCGTAGAGGGATATGTCGAGGGAAAAAGACCAAGAGGAAGACCACGACTGAGCTACATGGATCAAATCGTGAAAGATGTGGGATGTGACACCTATAAAGAAATGAAGAGAAAAGCTTGAAAGACGCACAGAATGGAGACAAGCTGCCATTGTAGCTGTTGCAAACCAATCCTTGGATTGACCACTACAGAAGAAGAAGTCTAAGTGCTAAGGTCTTAATTCTGTGGATACGCAATTATTATTTAGATGTGTAGTGACTATACTACAGCACAGATCCTGGAAACAGAGAACTGAGCGGACACTTTTAATGTGTTAAAAACATAGTAAAGAGTAGTGGGACAAGAAGTGCGTCAACCCAAGGGCTGTGCACACCCCACAGTCCCATCATCCAAGATGGCGTTCGTGACGCAAGTATGTGACGTCACGTGACCTCAGCTGATGACACGATTCAATATGGCGGGAAGACAGGACAGTTGGACTTCCTCCACTAACCTAAGTCACATCGTCCTAGTAACTGGTCGGAAGTTTGAATTTTGGTGGGGAGATAGGTCAATTGGGCTACCTCTACTAACCTAAGAAAACGGCGGCAAGGAAATGGTACTCGGGCTACCTCCACTAACATAAGTCAATTAATTAAGCAATTACAAGCCGTACCACCAACAATTGTGTTAGCCATTCTCTTGGAAAATTTTACTGAGGGTAGTTGGTATGGTGTCGCCCCCACTAGAGGCTGCTCATTCAATTCGAATGTAATTTCCAGAAATTTGTTTATATTTCTAGAAATTTCTTTAATTTTTTTTGTTACCACCACAAGAGGCTGAGATATCCATAGCTGTATTACATGCATTGGACATAAATATTTATGAAACTTCCTGGCAGATTAAAACTGTGTGGCGGACCGAGACTCGAACTCGGGCCCTGTGCATTAATCTGCCAGGAAGTTTCATATCAGCGCACACTCCACTGCAGAGTGAAAATCTCATTCTATAAGTCTTTATTTTAAAGAATTACACGCAGTACTACCATCAAGTGTTCTCACCATTATCTTAGAAAATGTTCTCCAATTTTACTCTGAGAGTTTACTCCTACCGCTGAAGGGGGGCGGGGGGGGGGGGGTTAGTATGGTATTTCCATTCAGTTTCAAAATAATGTGTTACCTACATTATTAGTTTCGTGTTACCACCACAAGAGGCCCACATATCGATAGCTGTATTACACACACTCATTAATGCTAGTACATATGAAGAGTACGGTCATGCTTTGCACAAGAGGCAAGTGACCTAGTTCGCCGCTACTAGAGCGCTTCGTGGTATGTGACGTTGTCGTCTGGCTGTATGTGTGTGTGGCGCGCTGATAATACGAACTACAGCCAACTAGCCTACTTTCACATCCGCTGACGTCTGCCGGACACAAACATTCTCTCTTTCTTTAAGGACACTCTCGCCCGCTAGCCGCATATGCCTGCGTCACCCGAAGTCCGGCAGGGCCATCATACGCCGAACGTCCCCAAAACAGGAACCACGCACGTGTTCTTAACAGCTCCTTCAATCGATGGGCTTAATAACGTCGAGAAGACATTTCCAAGCATTGAGAGACTATTAAACATGTACTCCAGCTCTATAGAGTTCCAAGCATATAACGCTTCACTACAAAACTGCTTCAGATATCAGTAGCTGCATTACATGTACTGGAGATAAGTCCTTATTTAAACAATTAGACCCACTACAACCATCAACTCTGTTCACAAAATTTGCTCTAACACCTGATGGGAGTTAGTATCGTGTTTCCATTCAAATGGAATATAAGTTCTATGAATTTGTTTAAACTCGTATAAATTTCCTTAAATTTGTTCAAATTTGTTTAAATTTATTATCTACCTACAACATTAGTCTTGTGTTATCAACAAAAGACACTGAGATATCGATAGCTGTATTACATACACTGGAGATAAGTCTTTATTTAAACAATTAGACCCCATACCGTCATCAGATGCGTTTGCCACCTCTTGGAAAACGTGCATGAATTTTGCTGAGTGAGGTTAGTATGTTGTTGCCCCACTAGAGGCTGCGCATTCATATAGGCAGGAAAAGGTGTTCGCTGCAATTCCAAATACCTAGTTTCCACTACTTTTCAAGATTAAATGGTTCAAATGGCTCTGAGTACTATGGGACTAAACATCCGAGGTCATCAGTCACCTACAACTTATAACTACTTAAACCTAACTAACCTAAGGACATTACACACATCCATGCCCGAGGCAGGATTCGAACCTGCGACCGTAGTGGTCGCGCGGTTCCAGACGGAAGCACCTAGAACCGCTCGGCCACATCGGCCGGCTTTTCAAGGTCATCCTATCACAGTTCCTACATACATCGAATTATGGATCTCACCTACTTTATTACGCTGATACAAGCTACGCATTTCACCTAATTTATTTATTACACTGATGCATAGCAGGCACCATAACATGCTTAAAGTCACTATATACAGTTTACAGACCTCGAAACTACTCCTTAATATTAATATAGTATACTGATGTGTAGAGACGCAGACAACTCGTAAATTACGAGGTCGCGCAGTAGCTAGCACACTGGACTCGCATTCGGGAGGACGACAGTTCAATCCTTCCCTAATCCGATGAGACCGATGAACTCGCTGTCTTGTCTCCTCCTTAAAACAACCCTACTCCTAAATTACCGAAATAATTCAGTACACACCATGCACATCACTGAAATAATGCATGCAAACACGCTCACAACGCTTGAACACCCGAAAATAATTCAATGCACAAACACAAATTATCAACAACTCGAACCCTGATTCGACTGGATGGAAAGCCTATGTGCACCACCTAACACATTAAAACTCTCCATATACGGGAGATAGACCCTGACACCCATCCTAATTACATAATTAATCTAAAGGGTTGTCATAATTAAACAAATATAGGCATAGAGCTGCATAAGGACGGCTTAAAATCGCAAAAACTAACTATACAACTCACACTTACCATGCTCTAATTACATAATTATATGCTTAGCACTGCACAAGTACCGCAATACTGTGCATAAAACTGAAAACTAGTGTTATTATGTTTGCGAAGAAAATTATACCACTTGAAACCAGTGACAGAAACTCTGAAACTCTACCCTACACATATAAGCTAGGGGATAAACGTTTAACTCTCTAGATACTGCTGTTCGACAGACAGGGGTTTAAAATTATCTATTAGCTCCATAAATATACCATCTATCCCTGTTTGACGTCGGAGTCCACTAAACACGCCAACTAAAAAATCACCCTAACCGAAGCCAGTGGGCGATCCTCGTCCTAAAAGACTGCCTTCTCATCCATATACAATCACAAACTACGAGATTGAGCTACTACGCTAACAGTCTCACAGCTCCTGCCTCTCCGAAACGCCTCGCCGAAATGCCTCGACGTGAAAGCCCCGCTTTTCCCCCAAATGCATCCTGTTCCTCTAAAACTGTAATGACCCTAATGGCTACAAAGCACTGCTGTCACAGCCCCACAACACCTCGCGTTCACGGACTTCGTTTTTACGTCACGTGGTACGCTCGAGCAGGGCTGGACGAGAGCCACCGTTCAGCGTTAGATTATTATTTATTTAACATCAACGTCGCTCCTGTAATAAAGCAAAACATTTCCGATCACAATAAATGTCCTATTTTACATGGAAATAGAGAAAGTCCAGTTTTATGAGCCAAAATATATATAGTTTCTAGCGTTCGACTTAGAAACTCATCACCTCTGCGAACACATTTACGGCTAAACCGATATTTCCACTCACGAATACAGATTACCGTGATTTAGCACATTTCAAAGCACGCCCTATAATTTACAAAGTCAAATAACGTCTTTCTCATATCTAGACAACAGTCAGACGTGTCTTCCACCTGCTAGATGCACACACCTCAATCGACCTCCTCTCAACTAAATAAAGAAGTCAAATGCGAAGAAGCACTCGACCAAACAATTTACCTGATAACGGAATAATGACACAGTGCAAACACACATCCACATTCAGTCCTGTCAAATCCCCGCTTGATCAAGTAAGCTGTCCAGCACATAGTAAGTATTAGTTTGCTATTCGGTCGTCTAGACGACTACACATTTAAGTAAAATACATTCCCACATTCGGATGGCCTCCAACTGTTAGCAGGAAACTTGAATCATTCAAACCACAGGCCCTTCATAAACAGAATCATCAAAAATGAAATGGTTCAAATGGCTCTGAGCACTATGGGACTCAACTGCTGAGGTCATTAGTCCCCTAGAACTTAGAACTAGTTAAATCTAACTAACCTAAGGACATCACAAACATCCATGCCCGAGGCAGGGTTCGAACCTGCGACCGTAGCGGTCTTGCGGTTCCAGACTGCAGCGCCTTTAACCGCACGGCCACTTCGGCCGGCTACAGAATCATCCTACCAAATCGAACCCATATGTATTTGATTACTTTAATTAGAATTAAAGCCGGCCGCGGTCGCCGAGCGGTTCTAGTCGCTTCAGTTCGGAACCACGCGGCTGCTACTGTTGCAGGTTCAAATCCTGCCTCGGGCATGGATGGTTGTGACGTCTTTAGGTTAGTTAGGTTTACCTAGTTCTAAGTCTAGGGACTCCGATGTTAAGTCCCATAGGGCTTAGAGACATTTGAACCATTTTTACAACTGAATGATAATTGACAATGAGTTAAGTATTCCGAATACACCAATGGACGCAGTCATCTCCTTTACACATCACGGAACACAAACACATACTTTATAAACCAGATGCTCCCAATTTAGAAAAAATTTCTGTTAAGGAACGTGTTATGAAACTGGTATTTTCAACCCCCTCAAGCCACCACTGCTAGATATTTATCTTGTATTTGTAAAGCATTCACTCTCTATGCTATGTCAGATGTTCGATGATGTATCGACTGGGCTATAGGTGATGCTTGATTGAGAAGGATCAAAAGCAGTGGATGACGTCGTTAGAAATGTACACTAGCTTTTCAGATCTATAGTGCTACACTATCCGCTAGAAATGCAGTATCCGATTTTGAATCAAGACCTCGCATTCAGGCACTTAACTGCGTCGGATCCTACTGAGAAATCCTTTATTACAGCCCCTAATTAATCATATTTCTAGCACCCTCATATCTCGAAACGACTCACCTTTCTTGAGACTCTAGACTTCGCACAATATAAGTAAATTTCTTACTACCGTTACCAGAACACAAACTCGATGATTTTAAATAGTATTCGCTCACAAGATAACGAAATTGGAGTAGTTTTGCCCCTTTCGATCGGGTTTCCAACCTACAGGCCGAATCTGATTGCTATGGACTCCATTTCAACTGATTCCTCATGCTGCAGTCATGTAGCATGTGCTAGCATCTCCCAGAAGGTGTCACCCCTCATCGAAACTTTTTCTCCAACTCGAACAAGCGTTGTCAGTCAGTCATTATGTGGTAACCAACAACGTGGCAGTGGACGGAAAGACATCCCCGATCTACTGACATAATCTGTGCATTTGGGCTAGGTGTTGGCAGCTGTACTAAATTTAAAACCAATTTTGGAAAACAGAACGATAGATTACTACACGATCGCATCGACTGAACTGCCATAAAATAGATAGAATTGCGAAAAGTAATGGGGGAACAGGTATGAAGTGATCGAATATAAATGCCATGAAACTGAGCAAGTACTTGCGTATCTTGTGGTTGGTGCAGAACAATTTGTACATGGGATTAAGTATGCTGCGTAATAGGAATCCGAGAAAATGTCGACATAGAAGCGAAAGGAATGAGGGAGGCAGTCAATTTTAGTCCGTTGAGGCAGCATTATACAGCATGTCTATTGAGGTCTCTGTGATACACGCTTCTCAGGAAGTCAGAGAACCATCTGTCTTTAAACTTAAATGCATCTACGCTCACGTGTCATAGCCAGCGTTCGACTCGCTTACAGCTGTGTGCACTGTATGTGATTTAAAGCACTGTCTACTTGTGATCGGTAAATGTAAACCTCTCCTGCATCAGATGACTTACATCTCCTCTAAGCGAACTATGATTTGTGTGATGTACTCCACCCCCTCTGTCGCATCTTGGGTGTAACATCGAGACTTCAGCTTCGTAACTAAGTTAGCGATAGGTGCTTGTGAGGCACTGCAACCCCCTGTGTATATATTTGCCTGACAGATATGCTGTTTACAGTGTTATTGGCAGAATGACTTTTATTTTTCGCATGTCTGGCCCTGCTGCTATGCGTTTATCTGTTTCTTTAGTAAGAGGCTTTCCCTGTTAGTAACGGTCATTTTATATATAGGGTTGAAGCACGCATAGTATTATTTCTGAACCGTGATCGGATGTGAACAGTGGTCCCTATACATCTCTGGAAAGCTATATTTTGCTCGTATCACACAGAACAAATTTTTAAGAAAACAGTTTTTTTTCATTTTACAGTTTGATAACGTAGTTTATACTAGAGAAACCGGGAAGAAGGATGTATGTCATGCGCTTGAAATATATTTCTTACATTGGAGTATTAACAGGGCTACATTCCATACGAGTGATATGTTGGAGACTTAAGCGATCTAACATTATAGCCCGATTTCAGTGAGGAACGTTGTAGCCTTACGAGTGCATATGTTTATTTTCTCGCTCTTAACAATACCTTCCAGCTACTGATCGTAGACTCTGGAATAATGGTTTAAAATTGATGACTTGGTTGATTTATGTATAAATGCCTCGAACTCCATTCGTCTGAAGCCCCATCGCGCATAAAAAATAACCCTTTTCTAGTTGTTCTCCTTAACGGTCCGCTATTAGATCACAACACTTTCAAATCTGTTGCTACACATCGCTAAGGAGTGCTAACCTCCTCAACAAGGGTGCATCTCGAGCAATCTTGTACATTTGGATGGGCAAGGACTCAGCGAGCTTCATCCATTCAGGAGACGTGAAATGAAGCTGACTACTTCTGGTCGGTTGCAGATTAAATAGGTACCAGTTTCGCAGGGCGGGTTGGTCAATTACAGTATGAGGGGGGTCTTTCAGTATCTAATTTTTCATAAGACTATGCGAATGCTCTTTGACTCCCATCAGAATAGACACAGATCGTAAATTAAGCAATATGCTGCAGGTGTTAGAAATATGTAGAGCGCTGTCTAATATACCTTGATGATATATGTGTTCGAGAATCAACAATGAATGGACGTACTGCACAGTATTCTATCCAGATTTGCAAAGTAGAGAAGGGGTGGTTTAGCTGTGATACTGAAATAGGGAAATATGCTCCACATCATTGGTTGGAGTGGACATTAATTTGTAATTGGTAAAATTGTTCATATAATCAGTTGTAATGCTTATTATTTCAGTAAATCGGCGGTGTTTTTTTTAGTCCACTGCCACATTGTTGGTTACCTTATAATGATTGACTTAAGATTTGTTCGAGTTGGAGAAAAAGTTTTGTTGAGGGGCGACACCTTCTGGGGGATGCTAGAACCGAAACAGTGATCGCATACGTGACTGCAGTATGAGGATTCAGTTGAAATGAAACGCATAGCAATCAGATTCAGACTGTAGATAGGAAACCCACACGAACGCAGCAAAGCCATACGAACTTCGTTATCTTGTAAGCGAATTTCATTTAAAATCATCGAGTGTTTGTTATAGTAACATCAGTAAGAAATTTATTTACACTGTGCGAAGGCTATAGATGTCTTAACTGACCTATCTCACCTCCAAAATTAAATCTTCCCGCTAAGGGGGTCTTGGCATGGAGGCGCATCACTCTCCCACGATCTTGCGTAGTTGTACTCGCTTCATCAGCTGACGTCAATCATGTCATCGTGCTATGTCTAGTTTTCTACGAGAGCCTGTGTTAATGTCAGTTTAGAACCTCACACAGACCTCGAATTCGTGGTGGTGAAAAATAAATCAAATGTTTGACCATGTACAAAGCGTGTTAGAGCAGAAAAATTAATGTTTCAAACACCAAGACAGGGTCACAGGGCACGTCTCTTGTGACTTACAGCATAGTCCTCTGGATATGATCATTGTCCTACGGTACAGGTGATGAAACTTCAAACTGAGGTGCGCAGCCGCGCAGGATTAGCCGAGCGGTCTAGGGCGCTGCAGTTGTGGACTGTGCGGCAGATCCCAACGGAGGTTCGAGTCCTCCCTCGGGCATGGGTGTGTGTGTTTGTCCTCAGGATAATTTAGGTTAAGTAGTGTGTAAGTTTAATGACTGATGACCTTAGCAATTTAGTCCCATAAGATTTCACACACATTTGAACATTTTTTTGAGGTGTGCAGTTGACCAAAGCGTGTATATTTAATAGGATCGTTACATGTGCTCGATGCCTGCAAACATGCGGTATTTTGTTTTCGATATATGGTAGGAGAGAGATACGGTAAAATCTGATCGAGTTGTCTATCGGATGAAGTTAGTCGAACTTTTACAGTTGTTAATATTTCTCTGTTGGATGGTACAGAATAACGAAGATAGATGTGAATGGACACGGATCTGTAGCACTTGTATGCAGTTTGGGAGTGCACCACAGTACGGTAGATAAAAAATCATTGACCTTCTAGCAGTTCCGGTTTCCATCGAATGGTCAAAGCACAGTCCTGTTGCAGTAACACAGCTGAGCCTGTTTCTACATGGGTTGCACAAGGTAGTAGATATATTTTCTCCTGGCTCCTACTCTGTTGCGATTTAAATCTGAACGATCAGATTCGTAAAGCTGGAGAAATGGCAGCAGTTGCATGGGGGCTAAATAACACGAGGTTTGAATTTTACTGTAGCAGATTGGCTCAAGAAAGGTGAATCGTTTCGAGATATGAGAGTGCTAGAAATATGATTCATTAGGGGACTGCAATAAAGGACTTCTCAATAGGATCCTACGCAGGTATGTGCTTGAATGCGAGGACTTGATTCAAAATCGCATACTGCATTTCTGACGGATAGTGTAGCACTAGAGATCTGAAAAGGTAGTGTACATTTCTTACGACATCATCCACTATTTGCGATCCTTCTCAATCAAGCATCGCCTATAGCCCAGTCGATATATCACCGAACCTCTGACATAGCGTAGAGAGTGAATGCTTTACAAATACTGGATAAATATCTAGCCACGGTGGCTTGAGGGAGATAAAAGTACCGGTTTCGTAACACAATCCTTAGCAGAATAATTTTTCTAAATTGGGATAATCTGGTTTATAAAGTATGTGTTTGTGTTCTGAGATGCGTAAAGGAGATGACTATGTCAAGTGGTAAGGAAGGCTTGGATTTGACGTGGAATGCTGTGGTAGCAAAGGGGGGAGGGAATACATCAAGTGATAAGAATGGTTCAGATATTTCTATTTCCAGAGCCGTGAGCAGGGTGTATTTGGAATACTTAGCTCATTGTCAAATGTCATTCAATTGTAAGTATAGCGATCAAATATATATGTGTTAAATTTGGTAGGATTAGTCTGTCTATGCAGGGCCTGTGATGGGAATGATTCAAGTTTCCCGCTAACAGTTGGAGGCCATCCAAATGGAGAGGGCTGCTGCAATGCCGGAATATATTTAACTTAACCGTGTAGTCGTTTAGACGATGTAATAGCAAAGTAATACTTAGTATCTGTTGGATAGCTTTCGTGATCAAGTGGGAGTTTGCTATGATTGAATATGGATTTGTGTTTGCGCTGGATCATTATTCCGTTATAACGTAAATTGTTCAGTCTAGTACTTCTTTACATTTGACTTCTTTATTTAGTTGAGAAGAAGTCGATTGTGGTGTGTGCATCTACCAGGAGGAAGACACGTTTGCTGGTTGTCTAGATATGAGAAAGACGTTATTTGACTTTGTAAATTATAGGGCGTGAATTGAAATGCGCTAAATCACGGAAATCTGTATTCGTGAGTGGAAATATCGGTTTGGACGTAAATGTATTCGCATAGGTGACACGTTTCTAAGTCGAACGTGAGAAACGATATAGATTTTGGCTCATAAAACTGGGCTTTGTCTATTTTCATGAAAAATAGGACATTTATTGTGATCGGAAATGTTTTGCTTAGTTATGGGAGCAAAGTTGATGTTAAATAAATAGTAATCGAACGCTGAACGGTGGCTATCGTCCAGCCCTGCTCGAACGTACTTACGTGACGTAAAAACAAAGTGTGTGAATGCGATGTGTTGTGGGACTGTGACAGCAGTACCTCATTGCCATGAGGGTCAGTACAATTTTAGAGGAACAGGATTCATTTGTAGGGAAAGCGGGGCATTCACGGCGAAGAAGGTGCTGTGAGATTGTTAGCATAGTAGCTCCATCTCGTAGTTTGTGATAATACAGGGCGGGTCATAATCGAGGAAAACTATGTCTTGCAAATTGTCACACACTGAACTACAAACATAAATTCGTTTTCCGCATGTTGCTATGTCAATAAATGACATAGCAACTGAATGGTAAAATTCTGGAAATCTGAAGCGGACTTTTGAGTGTTACTGTGTGCCGATGTTGACCAAGGGGACAAATCGGCAGTATGGCACAACATGCGAGTGTTGTAGGTAGTCTATCCCCTCACGAGAAGGCGGGGCATGCGGCGTCAAGCGACGGTCTGCGTGACACTGCGAGCAATGACGTCTTCCACATCTCTCTCGTACCAGTTATGCTGGCCAGTATTATGTATCGTGGCTAGTTGGCATAGGGAAAGGAACGTGAGGAGGGCTGCACTACTGTACATGCATGTTTTATAATTTGGTTTTTGTGTCACAAACTTAGTTTTAAGAAACGAATACATAGATGCAGAATACAAAATACAAATACACAGGTATGTGGCAGTTAATACAAACGAATACAATACAGCTGGACACATTGAAACTAACATAGAAACACATGACCAGAAACTGCAGTGGCGGTTTATAACTACTGTTCAAAATGACGACCTCGATGTGTGTGGCAAAGTTGAACCCTTTGCAGGAAGGATTGCTGAACACGATCCTACATGTCGGTATCTCTATGCGTAATGTCACAGTCATATTGTATTCTACGGTGAAGAGTGTTGACACAACAACCTCTCCTTCATCAATCATAAATTTCAGATGGCCTCACAAAAAGAAATCCAATGGATTCAGGTCTGGCGATCTTGCTGACCATGCTACAGGGCCTCCACGACCGATCACTGACGAAGGGAAGGCATTGTCCAGGTGGCTTCGCACTGTGCCGCTTAAGTGAGCGGCAGGACCAACATGCATGTACCATAGGTTCGTACGAGAAGCCAAACTAACGTATTCCAACAATTCCGGCATTATAGCAACCAGGAAACGCAGATTACGCTCTCCTGTAAGCCTTTTTTGTTGCACATGTGGCCCTGTGAGTTGGTGATCAATAATACCACACCAGATATTGACACCATATCGTTGTTGGTACCCTCGTATTACTGTTCTGTGGGGGTGCCAATTATGCGAATTCACTATACTCTCCTTCGTGAAATAGGCTTCGTCGGTGAACAGTATTGTTCGTGAAAAATCCTGGTCCTGGGTCTGACGCCGTAGGATAAAGTAACAGAAGTCCAGCCTTCTCTGGTAGTCTTCTGGCAATAATTCCTGTACCGTCTGCATGCGAGAGGGATGGTAATGGTTTCTATGGAGTACTCGCATAACACTAGGTTGTGGCATCCGACCGCAGTGGCGAGAGACCTGGTACTTATTGTTCGGTCCTCCGCAACAGTTAGTATCACTTTTTCTTCGTCATCCGCACTGTACACCGACGGTCGGCCACGACCACTAAATCCTGGAGGTGCTACACATGCACCATACTCCCTCAAGCGCCTGTCCACAGAGTAAAAAGTTTTTGCAGATGGAAGGCGCCGGCTAGGAAACGTCTCGTGATACAGTTGCCTTGCAACGTCAGCTCTTCCATCTGCAAGCCCGTAGATGAGCTGGATGTCGGCGTATTCCTCGTTCGTGAAACTTTCCATGGTACTGTAGTAATACTGCGACGCGGTCGTTAGCAGCTGTCGACACGGCGAGTATCGGGCAGAGTGAGCAGCGCAGAGGTGTTGTAAACACGTCATGCACGCCACGGTTTTACTTTCGCCGATGACCCCACCAAAATTCAAACTTCCGGCCAGTTCCTAGGACGACGTGACTTAGGTTAGTGGAGGTAGTCCTATTTTCTCGCGATCTTGAATCAGGTCAATCGCGTCATCAGCTGACTTCACGTGACGTCACGTACTTGTGTCACGGCCGCCATCTTGGGTAAGGTACTTTGGGGGTGAGGGCGGCCCTTGGGATGATCTACTTTGGGGTGACCCTCTCCTCGTCCCACTACTGTAAAGAAGAACTCTCTGTTTCGACTTGGCCTATGGTTTCATAAATAAAAAAGTAGAGCATTCTATCCATATTTTTCTAGTTGTGGCAGCACTCTCGTTGAGAAGAAAATTTAAATCATTACGATGAATGAATGTATAAACTAACCATATACACGTTTCAACGTATGGGAGCATTTAAGAACAAAGTAGTCCGTGCAGTCATTCCACAGCCATAGCGGGTAATACTTTCATCAACAGGGGGCTACGTATGCTACCTTAGTTAACGTGTTAGTTAAACAGGCGAAGAACAGAGGAAACAGACAAAAGTTGATATAGACGTGATAAAGATGTGATTAATTTGTAGGCCGATTATTTGTAAAATACCTACTGGAGAGCACCAAGAGACGGTGAGTGGAATTCTTGGCTTTTTCAGTTATTAAAGAAAAGACCAGAAGTTTTTAATTTACATTTTTTTTGGTGAACTCCGTAAATGTTGTCACCTTTTAACACGCCAATGTAACAAAAACTGCCGTGGTACTCACCGGTGATACCGTCTCACCACTGGATTGATACTACCGCCACAAGCGGAAAGAAAGACGAACGTAGCTTGACGTCATATTCGTTCTTAGACTATTGTTTATTTTAGGCTCTACGATTAATTTAAGATACGGCTGCCTCTCATGTAATAGTAAAATTCCACGGCTGATTGTAAAATAACTACAAACATAACCGAAATCCACGAATCACATCAAATTTGCTACAACATACTCACGCAAATTTTGCAGTTTAGTACGCTGGAACTAAAAGAATTCAAACATAGTTTTTCTCAATTTCTGGCATAAGAAGCAAAACACTAATTTTCACGTGTATGTTATTTTATTTGCTGCTTTTCTCTTTGTTAGATACATGGTTAAGACTTTATTATAATGTGCTGATAACATTAAAGTTAACAAATTCACATTTTACCTGACTTATTCCCAACCACTACAGAGAATCTGTGAAAATGTGTAGAGCCACGTGACGAACAAGGAAGTCGATAACAATAGGAATTAATGAAGTACACAATTAAGAATGTTGCATAACACAGGAGTCAATTTCACTAGATTCCTGTTTTGTTTCCTGCCGCTGAAACAGTCTAGAGAATTAAAAAAATTTATGACTCGTACTTTAACAAATAATCAGATTAATAACAGCTTAGTTTCTACAAAGTATACTGATGTAAATTAGGGCGCTTCCATTAACATGTCTACGAACAGCGCTACACAATTACTCTTGTGAGCGTCCTCATAGCCAAAACATAAGCACTTTGTTTTTCATTATCTCTTAAACATTATCTAACAATTTCACTGAAAATGACAAAGCTTTCACAGTCGTCTTAACAGTTTTTAAAATGACAATAAACAGTATCACTTTCACATGGTTCCTAGCTGCTACCTTCAAATAAGTCTAGCAATAAATGTAATAATCATTAATAAAAAAAGTGTTGTGAAGCCCGACACAAATGGCAATACAATGCTGTCTCCTAGGTCCCTATGAGCTTCCACGTTTTCTAACTTCATCATACTGAAGCATGTAATATGTGAGCTGATTTTATACCCAAGATTATCTGAACCCAGTCAACTCCTTTATAGTTGCACTCTGAGTGATGTCATTAAGTTTCTTGATCCATAGTTGTTGAATGCGGCTCAAAACTGTCTTGGAGACTGAGTTCAACAAAAGCCACTTCTGTGTTTTATAGTAGACAAAAAAGATTGTCTAGTCCGTCCTGGACAACCGTACATGACAATTCTAATTCCAGTAAGAACCTCAATTGAAATTATTTTGAAAGTACCTTTATTATTTACAGGTATTTTAATCACCTAATTCTAGTGGAAAATTTTTCACATTATAAGCTAGAAATTTCCACAGTTGTATCCATTTCTGTAATACCTTAAATGAACTGAAACATAAAATATATGCTGGGTTCCATATCCGTTCGTGTATGCCACATTTTCTAAAACTCAATAACACGGTCGCTAGTGCTACCATTCTTTGACCCATGCAATACCAACGGGGTGGGGGGAAGGCTGCTTTGTGCACACCTTTTGATAATATTATAATCTAGTCAGTTTTCTTACATTTTAAAATTCTGAAATTATATTTATTGTTTTTAATTAATTCTTCTACCACATTTCATGTATAGTTTACATTTTTAATTAAACTTAACAACAAATGTAACTCCAGTAGCACTTGTCACTTTACCCCGTGAACGTCGTATACAATGTTTCCTCGTTTGGGGTCCTACTTGCACATGAGTATCTTTTTAAAAAGCGTTTTGAGACGAAAAGTCGGTAACTTCACCAGTGCGCGATTGGGAGGTCACATCGGTGTGTGCCAGGCGGGGAAAGACTCTCCAGGGGGCCGCACGTAAGGCCTCCCCGATTAGTCTGACAAACAGTTCTCAGGTGTTGTCGGTGGCTGACAGTGTCCCTCAGACAGATTCACTCGCTTGTCCTGTTTCAGAGGAAACCGCTCGACCTGTAAGACTCGGGCAATCACAGAGGGTGGGATTATTAATAGCTGGGAGCCCCAGTGTTAGATACGTCATAGGGCCCCTTAGGGACATGGCTGACAAGTTGGGGAAGAAAGCCAATGTGTACTCCGTGTCCATCCCGGGTGGAATTCTCTGTGTTTTCGAGCTGCTAAGAGAAGTGGTAAAGGCTGCCAGTCTTGCTTGCAAGATGAATGCAGAGCTCACCATTTGCAGCATAGTCGATGGATTCAATTGCGTACCTCTAGTACAGAGCCTATTCGAGGATCCGAATTGAAAGGCTCAGACGGTTCTCAGACAGTGGAGGCTGCAAATTCCTTGACTTGGCGCCACTGGGTGGCTGATTTTCGGGTTCCGCCGAACAGGTCAGGAGTCCACTGCACGCAGGAGGCGGATAAACGAGTAGCAGGGACTGTGTGGCGTGGACTGGACGGTTTTTAGTTTAGAGGGTCTTGAGGTAACACGAAAAGTGCTTTAGTCTCAGAGGGTACAGGTCGAAAACAGGATGAACATAGGTCCAGGAACCATTGGTATAACAGTTGTAAACTGTCGTAGCTGAGTTGTGAAAGTACCAGAGCTCCTAGAGCTAACAGAAAGCATTGATGCTCAAATCGTTATAGGCACTGAAATCTGGGTAAAGCCGGAGATAAGTTCAGCCGAAATTTTTGCGCAGAGCCTAACGGTGTTCGGAATGGACGGCTAGACCCAGTTGATAATGGGGTGTTTGTTGCTGTTAGTAGTACTTTACCTTGTAGCGAAATTGAGGTAGATAGTTCCTGTTAGTTCGTATCGGCAGAGGTCATACTTGGTTCAAAAATGGCTCTGAGCACTATGGGACTTAACTTCTAGGGTCATTAGTCCCCTAGAACTTAGAACTACTTAAACCTAACTAACCTAAGGACATCACACATATCCATGCCCGAGGCAGGATTCGAACCTGCGACCGTAGCGGTCGCGCGGTTCCAGACTGTAGGGCCTAGAACCGCTCTGCCACCCCGGCCGGCGGGCATACTTGGTAACCGGAGTAAAATATTAACTGGATCCTTTCACCGACCTCCAAACTTAGATGATACAACTGCTGAAAGATTCAACGAAAACTTTAACATAATTTCGAATACATACCCTACTCATACAATTATAGTTGGTGATGACTTCAATTTACCCGCGATATGTTGGCAAAAATACATGTTTAAATCCGGAGGTACGCATAAAACATCACCTGAAATTGTGCTAAACGCATTCTCTGAAAATTATTTCGAGCAGTTAGTTCATGAGTCCACGCAAATAGTAAATAGTTGTGAAAACACACTTGACTTCTTATCAACAAATAATCCTGAGCTAATAGCGATCATCAATACAAATACAAAATTGGTTACAAATACAATGCCGTTTAATGAACATAAAGCACAGAAGGAATGCATTATAATTCAGGTGCGAAAAATGACATATCCGAGTGGCGATCGTTCTTGTCCATGCATTGTTGCAGAGGAATGGGAAAATTGTCCACATACCTTTCAAGAATAGCAAGGGGAGTTTCTCGAGTAATGACTTCCCGAAAGAGATTCAGGAGTCTGTGGTTTTCCAATGTGAACCCCAGATTCCAGGTAGCCCATAAAAAGTAATCACGCGGAGAAAGATCTGGAGAGCGAGGAAAACTCTCCAAGTCCCCACGCAAAGAAATGAGGCAACCTGCAAACTGTTCCTTTAGTAAAACTATGGGTGGACATGACACATGGGAAGTAGCCGCAGCCTGTTAAAACGAAACATTAGCGAGATCAGTCTGATATCTTATCAATTCTGGCATAAAAATTTCTCGCGACATCTACATCTACATGATTACTCTGCAATTCACATTTAAGTACTTGGCAGAGGATTCATCGAACCACAATCATACTATCTCCCTACCATTCCACTCCCGAACAGCGCGCGGGAAAAACGTACACCTAAACCTTTCTGTTCGAGCTCTGATTTCTCTTATTTTATTTTGATGATCATTCCTACCTATGTAGGTTGGGCTCAACAAAATATTTTCGCATTCGGAAGAGAAAGTTGGTGACTGAAATTTCGTAAATAGATCTCACCACGACGAAAAACGTCTTTGCTTTAATGACTTCCATCCCAACTCGCGTATCATATCTGCCACACTCTCTCCCCTATTACGTGATAATACAAAACGAGCTGCCCTTTTTTGCACCCATTCGATGTCCTCCGTCAATCCCACCTGGTACGAATCCCACACCGCGCATCGATATTCTAACAGAGGACGAACGAGTGTAGTGTAAGCTATCTCTTTCGTGGACTTGCTGCATCTTGTAAGTGTCCTGCCAATGAAACGCAACCTTTGGCTCGCCTTCCCCACAATATTATCTAAGTGGTATTTCCAACTGAAGTTGTTCGTAGTTTTTACACCCAGGTACTTGGTTGAATTGACAGCCTTGAGAATTGTACTATTTATCGAGTAATCGAATTCCAACTGATTTCTTTCGGAACTCATGTGGATCACCTCACACTTTCCGTTATTTAGCGTCAACTGCCACCTGCCACACCATACCGCAATCTTTTCTAAATCGCTTTGCAACTGATACTGGTCTTCGGATGACCTTACTAGACGGTAAATTACAGCATCATCTGCGAACAACCTAAGAGAACTGCTCAGATTGTCACCCAGGTCATTTATATAGATCAGGAACAGCAGAGGTCCCGGGACGCTTCCCTGAGGGACCACCTGATATCACTTCAGTTTTACTCGGTGATTTGCCGTCTATTACTACGAACTGCGACCTTCCTGACACGAAATCATGAATCCAGTCGCACAACTGAGACGATACCCCATAGGCCCGCAGCTTGATTAGAAGTCGCTTGTGAGGAACGGTGTCAAAAGCTTTCCGGGAATCAAGAAATACGGAATCAACTTGAGATCCCCTGTCGATAGCGGCCATTACTTCGTGCGAATAAAGAGCTAGCTGCGTTGCACAAGAACGATGTTTTCTGAAACCATGCTGATTACGTATCAATAGATCGTTCCCTTCTAGGTGATTCATAATGTTTGAATACAGTATATGCTCCAAAACCCTACTGCAAACCGACGACAATGATATAGGTCTGTAGTTCGATGGATTACTCCTACTACCCTTCTTAAACACTCGTGCAACCTGCGCAATTTTCCAATCTGTAGGTACAGATCTATCGGTGAGCGAGGGTTTTATATGATTGCTATTGTATCAGCGTAATCTGAAAGGAACCTAATCGGTTTACAATCTGGACCTGAAGACTTGCCCGTATCAAGCGATTTGAGTTGCTTCGCAACTCCTGAAGTATCTACTTCTAAGAAACTCATGCTAGCAGCTGTTCGTGTTTCAAATTCTGGAATGTTCCATTCGTCTTCCCTGGTGAGGTAACATGTGAGTTGACAATCACAGTGAATCGATTTTCCCGGAAAACGTAGGGACCAATGACGCCATATCGGGCTAATCCACACCACTCAGTTATTTTATCACTATGTAAGGGTCTCTCGTAGAGTTCCCGTGAATTACTTCCCGACCAGTACCGGCAGTTTGTTCGGTCACAGCACTATATAACTGAAAATGAGCCTCATCACTCAATAACAGAATACTGTCATTTTCCAGGATTTCAAGCATCCTTTCTACAAACAAATTCCTCCGCACATTGCCATTTTGCTTCAGCTGTTGAACCAACATGATTTTAAAAGGATGAAAATGAAGGTCGAAATTCAAACTGAGACCAACTTTCTTGTCTGGAATGCATAAAGCGCGAGGATGTCGTACCGTTGAACGCCAACGACTGGCACCGTGTCGAAGTTCCTGCATGTTTTCTGCAGTTGTAGCTGTCCGAACACCTCTAAGATCTGTTACAGGTCTTACCGTTCCTCTCATTCTGAAGATGTTGAACCCTTTTATTACTGTTGGGCGAAATGGGACAGGACCGTGTCGATCAACGTTGAACTGACTGCGAAATCTTCGCTGCGTCTGCACTATCGACTGACCAGTTGCAAAAAGAAGTGACGTAAACAGAGACACGTTGTTCAGTTGACCAATGCTTCATGGCTACCGAAATGGCAACCATTGCACATGTGCTACTTCCCCCACCATATAAGTTATGGCCGACTCTGAAACATAACACCTCCTTGCCAGACCCTGTATTATCGCTGATTCCACATTTTACTTGTAAACAATCATCATACCTCAGCAAAGTACGCACGGATGGAAAGGTAAAATATTCTGACAAAAAATTGTATGACTTACTACTACACTGTAAATTTAGCATAAACCATTTATTTCCGTCTTTCCCTAGTACCATTTACTTTCCTTTCAGTTACGTCCTGAACTGGGTTGCTAACGAATGAAGAGCTTCTTTATCAATCTCCCGCATACGGTATTTTTTAAATTAGTTTCTCTTTTTTCTCTCTGTCACATGTCTCTATGATATTTCTCTTGCCGCACGCGTATGATAGTTACACGCCTTGTCTCATAATATTTCACCACGGAATCATTTCCCAGTCTTGCAAGTCACTCAACTGCATGGAAAGAAGATTACTTAAAATTGTTTATCTCGAATTTCCAACTCCCAACTGCTTTTCTGTAGAAATTCAACTCCTCCTTGCCGAAATTTCCCTAGGTGCTCTCACTCTGAGAGCTCAAAAGATGTTTATAGAACTGTAGATGAAACACAAACGACTTCAGACTTGGAAGCTCAGTTTTTTTATACCCTCTGAATACTTTCGAATACGTGAAAAAATCTCTTCCCGCAACATCGGGTTAGTATCTCTTGTGTGCTCGATTAGGAGGACCGCCGATTCTGTAACAGTAACTCAGAAAAAAACATGGATTCATAGATACGATAAAAAAATGACAGACTAAATAAGCAGAAGAACACCAAATTTTTTGTCGAATTTCCAACTCTGCTCTCTCAAATCATAACTGATCCCCTACAAGTTCGACATAAATGACTCCAGTGAGTTCCTTTTATACCCTCGCTTCACTGCTGGGTCAGCAGAGATTTCTTATCTCGGATGCTTTATCAAAGACTGTGCAATCGTATTCCAGGACACGCCAGTTTCCCACCAAGCGTGAGGAAACAGACAGACCTAAGAAATCTGAGGCCAGTTTTAAGAGACAATATATTGGTGATCTGAGACTTCTTCCCACAATTATGCTCAGGGGCTTGTTATCGCACTGAACTTCTCTGTAGCCTCTAGAAGCAAAGGAGGTGTACTGCAATAAAAATCGCGATGAACTAGTTATAAGTCATTAATACAGATTTGTGTACACAAACGAACGCCCACAAAAAGTTCCAGAGAACGAGAGATAATGACAGCATTAAGATAAGACGAGATGAGATGCTGTGTGAGATCATGAATATCGTGAAATTTCCTGTCTCCTTTTGTTTTTTCCCTTTTGCGTTAAAAGAAGTTTCCACTCTTTTAACGCCTATAATAACTTAAGACATAAGTGCTTGTCTCTTATGAGCGACAGCGATGCGAGCCTCCAGCACTCTCTATAGGCCTCCTAAGAGAGATAAGACGGGCCTGGCTTGGACTACAAGTTGGCTCTCTCGGCGTACACGCCTCAGAAAGACGATGCAGTGTTTTGAGAAATTTTAGGACACAAGGAACCATCGTAAACTTTTTTATCAGTGATTTAAGCTCTTCCTCAGTATATCATATTGTCTATCGCTTACGATTTTGTCATGTTACAGCAACATTGTAAAATTAAAATGTGTGGAAATCTCTTTTCCACAAATTGCTGATATTAATAGCAGCCGGCCGCGGTGGTCTAGCTGTTCTAGGCGCTCAGTCCGGAGCCGCGCGACTGCTACGGTCGCAGGTTCGAATCCTGCCTCGGGCATGGATGTGTGTGATGTCCTTAGGTTAGTTAGGTTTAAGTAGTTCTAAGTTCTAGGGGACTGATGACCATAGATGTTAAGTCCCATAGTGCGCAGAGCCATTTTTATTAATAGCAGATCTTCATCTCGAAAGAAGTCATTAAGTAATTCTTGCAGAAGCTTCAGAGCTGTATCGGAGCAGTTGCACAAATTACCAAGGAAATCCAGGAATCCAGTTGCCGTGAAACTGAATAGGCTTAATGACGCCAATTACTATGGAAATAGTGGTTGTAGATATTTCCAAGACTCTTCTCTTTTTTGACAACACGTTCCAGATCTCACTACCTCAAATAAGTCTGAAGAGATACCTGGAATCGAATCCAAGTACTTCTACACTGAAGTCAGTGACGTTAACCATTCGGTATAAGACCCTTTGTCTGTGCAATTCTTACTTTAATCAGACAATAACATTGTAATATAAATGAAGGACCTTAATGAGTGAAAAAGATCACCGTTTCTTCCATAATAGGATATGGCATTGACAACTGTTGGTGCACTTCAGATCGGAAATCACACACAAAGAACCAGACCCTATGGGAGCTGTGAGGGTCATTTTCTCTACCTTCATTATCAGCTTCGGACGTACATGTAGTACCCGTGTTTCCAATAATGTCCGAAAGAACAGACACCACATGTATAATAAAGGCGATGAGGGCCAGTGATCCACGCCAAGCTCGAACTCTTACGGAAATCGGCGAGATACCGCTAGTAAAGAGGCTAAAGAGCAGGGCCACTATATCAGTAGTTTCTGTATAAATAAAGAATTTGGATGTAACGGGAGGCGTGCTAGGATAGTCTGTGCGGTTGTGGTGACCACTGTTGTGGATGGCGTAGTGGTCTGCGCCTCTGCCTTGTAAGCAGGAGACCCGAATTTGAATTCGAGTCCTGCGCAAATGTTCAACTTGTCCCACTGACATAAATCAACACCAAGTAGCAGCTAATATCTTTAATTTCTTTTTATCTTCTGAGAATTTAACGTGTAGCGAATAATAATAACTCTTCTCTCTGAGAAGTGCTACAGTAGTTTGGTCTCGATATGTGCATCTGTTGCAGGTGAAGATATTCGTTCCATCACAGCTTGCGGTTTCATGTGACAACTTGCAAAACGAAACAACAACAAAAAAAAAAAGATTGTGCTCCCATATTTTTTCTCTGAAAAGGTCGTACTAATTTATTTCAAATATTGTGAATTCAAAGACACGAATATATACTTCTCCGAGATTATTTGCAAGAAGAGTGTACATGAATTATTTTAGTAAGACTGTACGATGATTCTAGCGTTATCACGATAAGAGAGGTTGAAGCGGACACATATGCAGTCGGATCCGTGGGATATGACAGGAATTCTCTACGAAACACGGCCGAGCGGTTCTAAGCACTTCAGTTCGGAACCGCGCGACTGCTACGGTCGCAGGTTCGAATCCTGCCTCGGGCATGGATGTGTGTGATGTCTTTAGGTTTAAGTAGTTCTAAGTCTAGGGGACTGATGACCTCAGATGTTAAGTCCCATAGTGCTCAGAACTATTTCTACGAAACACCCTCCCACACATTCTCTGTATAGTCCAAAGAGCTGACATATAATTACGTTGTCAACGGAGAATAACACAGCCGTCAGTGGTATTTCTTGCAACAACTGAAAGTATCATGGAGTGTTGTGTGTTTTATGTTAAGAATGTTTTTGTAACTTGAGGTGAATAATGCCTTTCGAATGGAATGCAATAAGGCAAACCTTTTACATTTGAGTCATTTTTTTAATATACCCTAGGTATGTACGTATATGGATACAATTTTGAATATAATGTGTTAAGCGTTAGGTACTAGCCACTACACACCAGCTGTTAGGAATAAAGTCAGCTTTTGGGCATTATCCGTTAGACATTAGGCATTATGAGTTATGAATTAGGTGTCAGACATTAGGTGTTACAGATGGAAACCTAGGGGATAGCGATCTTCTAGCAGGGGAATGGTGACCACTTAGGGAGAAAGCTGGCCATCCAAAAATAGAAAGGTAGCCACATGGAATGGTGGTTACAAAGGGGGAATGGTAACATCCAAAGGGGGTATGGTGACCACCTCAAGGCTGAATGGTAGCCATCCAAAGAGGAATGTTGACCACCCAGGATCAGGTAGTCATCCAAAGGGAGAACGGTGATCTCCAAGCAGGTGAGCAGTGCCAATCCAATGAGGGGAGTGTGGACATCTAGTAGCAGAATGGTGAGCGCTCAGAGTGGAAATAGTGGCCAGCCAAAGGGAGCTTTGTGGCCACTAAGGAGGGAACAGTAACCACCAGAGGGGGAATGGTGACCACCCAGTGGGGGGGGTGTCAAAAATATTGTACACACACACATACACACACACACACACACACACACACACACACACACACACACACACACACACACACACAAGTGCACACACTATTGGGTTAGGGTAAAGATGGTTGTTTTGCAGGGTGGCAACCGACCATTCCTTTCCTATGTGGCACTAATTCCCCCTTTGGGTGGCTATCATTCCTCCAGTCTCCCTCTGGTGGTTGCATTTCCTCCCTTGGTGGCCACAAACCTCCCTTTGGGTGGTCACCATTTCCACTCAGCGTGGTATACGTGTTATAATTCTAGTCGTCAGTTGTTCTGATGATAGGTGGGCAATGCTAAATAGAAATATATATTGCAGGTTTGGCAGTGAAGTTGGTAAGGACATTGTTGCATAGTTTCTATCTGCAATGACTGAAATAATTAGTAGCCGTTGGTAAAAACTAATATATATTGTACTTAATTTGTGTTACAGGCTTTTTCATATGCTGCATATACTTACAAACAGATAACTAGAGACGCATTACTTGTGCCATACTTGACTAAGTGCCTTGTTAGAAGTTGCTTCCTATCAGCTGAAGGCTATACTACTTTCCTAATTGACGTCCCGAGCGAAAGTGGACGACAGCTCGCTACATACTTGTCATAAGCCGCGGAGCTGCGTTAGCGGCGCTAGTCGGGACTCGCGGGTCCATCGATATCTATTACGGACCGCGGTCGATATCTGCAACCCGTAACAGGTGTGGTATCGAACGCTGATACCACATTCCTCCCCCGAAAATCTGCGAATGGCAGTTGAATATGGCTTACGACCGCAAGTGGAGGATCCCATGCTGACGTAGTTGAGGAGGTGAGGAGACTGACTACAGGAGGTGAGGAGCCGCACCAGCACCCTGCCATTCGGACCAAGGGGAGACAGGAAACGCCTGTAACCCTGCTCCAGGGTGCACGTCAACATGACGTGTCTGCGCTTCAACAACAATGGAAGGAGCCGAAGAGTCGACCTCCATAGGGGCGGGGCACCCGTCCGGCAACAGTGACTGGAAACCAGGAAGTGCAGAATGTTCTACGGCGGTGGACCGGGTTGAAACCGGAACGTTACTGTGCTCTACCACAGTTGAAGGCACCTGGTCCATATGATCACCAGGTCGCCACAGCGATGCTGGCACTGCGGGCGACTCCGGCGCGAGACATGGCGTTCGCGTCGGTGCGTCGTCGCTGGCAATGGCGAAGCTACAGGCGCTGATACCCACGGGCGAGGAGAGCAAGGAAGAGGTCCTCGCGGGGGCAGCCCCGTTGGCACCGACACTGGAAACATAGGCAAGCGGCAGAGACACCACGACTAAAGAGGCGCATCTGATTCTGATGCCTGCGCACATCTGCAGATGGGCCTGATATGACAAATATAGCGCGACCAAGATGGCGAAGAAGCACCCTTTCAACCACCGGCGATTGCCGTGGAAATTACGAAAATAGACAGTATCATCTGGCAAGAATTTGTGGGTCTGGCGTGGCAAAGAAACGCGTTGCGGAGGGTGCAACAAATTCATCAGAGTTCGGTGAGGACGACTATGCAACAATTTAGCCGGCGAAGCACCGTCGCGGGGCTGAGATAGGTACGAAGTTAAAAACAACAAAAGATTGTCCTCGCGAGAATGAGAGACGCGCAATTTAGACATTTGCGACTTAAACGTCCTGAACGAATCTTTCAGTGGCTCCGTTCGATTGAGGAGAGAACGGTGCTGAAGTTAAATGCTGAATACAATTGGATTCACAAAAGGTTTCGATCTCTGCAGACACAAATTGAGGTCAATTGTCGGTGACAATAACTTGGCAATCGGGATAACGCGCCGGCGTTACCGTGCTGGTCAGTAGGCCGATACAAGATGTCGTAACGGTACTGCGACAAAAACAGTGACCAACGAATAAATTTTTGAGCCGTACGCGGAGGCAAGGGCTCTGACGGGTGAAACAGAGACGTCAGAGGCTTATGGTAGGTGATAACTGTAAACATGCGACCATATAAGAAGTCGTGGAATCTTGTAACTCCAAAAATTAGAGAGAACTTCCTTCTCGATCTGCGAGTAGTTACGTTCCGCAGAGGAGAGTAGCTTCGATGCAAATGCGATCGGGCGATCGCGCAAACCAAATTTGTGAGCAAGAACAGCTCTGATACCAAAATCAGAAGCGTCAACCATGAGGATAAGAGGTTTTTCAGGATCGAAGGGCGTCAGACATGTGCTAGATAACAATGCATATTTGAGCTGCTGAAAGGTACTTTCGCATTCAGGCGACCAAATGAACGGAACGTTCTTTCGACACAGTCGATGTAAAGGTGCTGCAAGAGATGATGCGTTAGGCAAAAAATTGTGATAATAATTGAGCTTGCCTAGAATGCCTAGAACTGATTGCAATTATTTAGCGGTCTTGGGTGCTGGTAGCTCTGGTATTGCTCTTAAATGATCCAGACTTGGATGGATGTCTTGAGAGATTGTCGCATGTCCCAAGTAGGATAACTGTTCTGAAAAAAATGTACACTTATCCTTATTGAGTCTAAGTCCATTTTCACGGGGCACTTCAAACAACCGTCTCAAATTTTGCAAATGTTCTTGCTGCGTAGAACCAGAAACTACGATGTCATCTAGGTAATTACATATTGAAGGAATCGACGCACAGAGAGTCTGTAAGTACTGCTGAAATAGTGCCGGTGCAGAGGCACATCTGAACGGAAGCCTTTTAAATTTATAGAGATCTAAATGCGTATTCACGACGAGAATCTTCTGGGATTCTTCATCCACAGGAATCTGAAGCCAGGCATCTTGCAAATCTAACTTAGAAAAATATTTGCCTGCACACAGTTTGTCAAACAAGTCTTCTGGACGTGGCAAAGGAAATGTTTTAACAACAAGTTGAGGATTGACAGTGGCCTTAAAACCCACGCACAGTCGCAATTTGCCTGATGGTTTCGTTAAGATAACCAACGGTCGTGCCCATAGTGATGCTGCCACCGGTTCAATCATCCCTTGATCTCCAAGTTCATGCAATGTTTTAGCAACTTCGTCTCGAAGCGCGTGAGGCAATGTGCGAGCGCGAAAAAATTTAGGCTGTGCATTGTCCTTCAATTCAATATGCCCCTGAAAATTGTTCGCGCAACCTAAATCTGGCGAAAAAATTTCAGCAAACTCTTGATGTAGTTCAGAAACACTGTCTGTGGGAACACTTTTAGTGACGATTAGTACGTCATCGCGCACAGTTAAGGAGAATACATGAAATAAAGCAAGACCAAAGATATTTACAGATGATGGTGAACACAGTATATGAAAAGAAACCACCTAAGTTTCGACGGTATGTCCCTGACAAACTACATAGTCCTAATACCGGGATACTTTGACCGCTGTAGGTAGCTAACGTAACACTTGCATTACGCAATGGAGGTGAACCCAGCAGTTCCTAAGTTTTACGAATCATTAGTGAAACAGACGCTCCCATGTCGAACTAAAAGGAGTCGTATGATTCTGAATGTGTAAGTCGACAAAAATTTTGTTCTTCCGTCGGCGAGAAATGTTATTCTGAGAAGCAATGTTCACTGACAAATGTTGACGGGTAGATCGGGTGTGGCAGGACTTCTTTCGTAGGCATGCACTGGCATCACAAACAACATTGTCACAATCGGACAAAGTCACAGGTACTGGAGGCAAATTTACAACATATATTTCCATTGAATGTGGCTCGTTGTGATAGGAAGTCTTATTGTGGCAACCGTTCCGGCGGAAGCTACTTTGTCCGGAAACGTGATACTGTTTTTCAGAGTTCTGTCTTTTTAAGCACACTGCCTGGACATGTCCCGCTTTGTTGCAAATATGACACACCGCCTAGCGCGAAGGGCAATTCTGGTGCGAGTGCTTGGAATTACACTGTGGGCATGATCGTAACGCGGGCGGCTGCGGCCGGCGCTTAACAGGTGTCCATTTCCTGGAAGTGAATTGGGCCGGCATGCGCCGAGCCGACACAGCGGCATGTATATGTGATGGGCGCGCAGCTGGCTCGCCAACCAGAGAGAAAGCGGGAGGCGATTCCAAAGAATTTGCAGCAAAATCCGAGGAGTCCTGTCTGCCCAAAATATCCAACACTTGTTCTAAAGTGTGGTTGGATAATTTAAGAATGTGCTCTCTAATGCGTGTGTCTGACACGTTTTGCGCAATAGCATCCCCTACCATGATGTCAGAATATGATATTCCTCAAGAACATGAAAATTCACAGTCGCGAGTGAGGACTTGCAAGGTTGCTACCCACTCACAGTAATTCTGCTGAGGGGCACGTTTTGTGCGGAAAATTGCGTACCCTTTTGCCACAATGTTTATATTCTCCTTGTAATGCTTTAACAAGTTCTTCGTAACTGTGCTGTTCTGGCGAACTTTTCGGGAATAGTTTGAGGAGAATGCGGTACGAGGCCACCCTAACACAAGATAAAAGCGCATGAAGCCTCGTTTTACCTTGAACATTGTATGCAGCCAGATGGTGTGAAAACTACGCCTGCCACTCTTGCCAGCTCTCTACGCTGGCGTCCAAGGTGCGAAACGGCGGTGATGTGGCCTGCTGTGCGGTTGGCTCCTGTGCAGCCGGTACATGTGGCACAGCTTGTTGCTGTCCCTGGATGAGCTGTCACAAGGCGTGCAGTAGTGCACTGGACTGATGATTCTGCAATGGTAACAGTTCTGCCAGTACATTTTGTTCCTCCGGATTTCCCATCACGAATAAATCAAAGAATCACAATCGGGAGTAAAAAAAAAAATATCGTGCACACGTCATTCATATAAATCGGAGAGGATGGGTGGCGCAGGCGGGTACATGTCTAGAAATATTGCGAACACAAATGAAATAAACGTCATCTCCGGTGTATCGATGAATCAGCTCTGCTGTCACTGCTCAGCTTTCCCAAAAAACTGGACCGTCATCTAGATTAGATTAGATTAGATTAATTATTTAACCCACAGACCCACAAAAGAGGCGATCGTACTGGGTGTGGAACATGTCACATAAACACAATACAAAAATGTAATTAGAAAAAGTTGAGTTTCATTAATTTTAATGATCCTGTCAATAAACAGTAAAATTATGTACAGTACATAAATTAAAATTAAACTTCTAATATTTACAGGTTTAATACTTACATCTGCTTTCATTAAATCCATCATTCATACAGTAGCTGGTCGCTTGGCTATTACAATCAAGTACTGTCTAAAATTAAAGTAAATTATTCATTTCAATGATCCTCAGTTAAGGAGAGTCAAAATATCTACAAGATCTAAAATTCCACTATCTACAGACTTAAGACTTACATCTGCTTTCCATACATCCACCATTCACACAGTAGGTAGTTACTTGGCTGTTACAACCAAGTATTGCCAAAAATTGAAGTATAATAAATTTTCATTAAAATGGTCTACTGCACTTACTGACAAATTAATGGACGGGATATAAGGAGTTGGCCACCAGAAAGTCTTTTTTTAATTATGTTTAAATTATGCCTTGTCTGAAACTAAACTCTTAATGGTTGCTGGTAACTTATAGAAAATATGCGTTGCTGAACACTGGACTCCTTTCTGGGCAAGAGTAAGTGATTTTAAATCTTTATGTATATTGTTCTTATTCCTAGTATTGATACTGTGTACTACGCAGTTAGTTGGGTAAAGAGATGTATTATTTACAACAAACTTCATTAAGGAATAAATATACTGAGAAGCTGTGGTTAGTATGCCCAACTCATTGAATAGGTTTCGACGTGATGTTGGATTTACACTACACATTACTCTTATTATACGCTTCCGTACTCCAAAATTTTTTCTCCGTTTGTGGAGTTACCCCAAAATATGATACCATATGACATAATGGAGTGAAAATAAGCAAAATATGTCAGTTTTTTATATTTATATCTCCTGTGTCTGTCATCATTCGCATTGCAAACACAGACGTCTTTAGGCGCCTTAGCTGTTCGTTAGTATGTCGCTCCCAACTGAATTTATTATCAAGTTGTAATCCCAAGAATTTTACACTCTCCACTTCTCCTATTTCCATGTTATCATATTTTATACACACACTAGAAGGAAATCTCTTTGAAGTTCTGAACTGCATATAGTGGGTCTCTTCAAAGTTTAATGACAGTGAACTGATTATGAACCACTTATTAATATCAGTAAAAATGTGATTTGCTGCCCTTCCTAAATTTATATTTGATTGATCATTTATTGCAATGTTTGTATCATCTGCAAATAAGACTAACTTGGCATCTGGTAATGTAACAGGTGACTGGTCATTAATATACACAAGAAAAAGTAGTGGACCTAGTATGGCCCCTTGCGGAACTCACATGTAATTTCTTCCCAGTCAGATGACGTCTGATTGCCTACTGCTCAAGTGTTTCGTAATGACACCCTTTGTTTTCTATTAGTAAGATATGACTGAAACCACTTTGCAGCATTACCAGTGTTGCCATAATATTTTAGTTTACTTAAAAGAATGCTGTGATTCACACAGTCTAAAGCCTGTGTTGCACATGCTTCTAAGTGCTGCTCTAAACAAAATTTATTAATGTCAGTATTCTTAAATTTAAAACTGTTTTTAACAAATGTGGCAACTCCTCCTTTCTCCGTATTTTGTCTACAGAAGTAAGAGGCTAACTTAAATTCAATAAGGTTTAACATATCTATACCAGTGGTCACATGATGCTCAGAGAGGCAGATTATATCAACTGGGTTCGATGACTCTGATTCATCAATGCACATAAGTAGTTTATTAATTTTACTTCTAAGCCCTCGAATATTTTGATTCATTAAAGATAGTTGGCGTTTCACATTTACTGAGATGAAATCGCGTGGAAATAAAATTTCTGCTGATTGCTGTAAATTTTTAACCAACAAGTGTGTTCGCTGATACAATGTGCCAGGATTATGCTGTTTGATTTATTTCTCAAATAGAAGGTTTGTTTCAATCTTTACCTCTCTCAGAACATGACTTCGTTCTTTCCTACCTATCCCAAAACAGGTGTTGCTCCAAAAACTATGGCCACTTGTATATTACCACTCATGGCAGTGTATCCTCCCTTACATTTTCTGCTATTAGACCAGGCAGTTTACCCCTCCCTTTTCCTGTTGAGGTGTAGGCCATGCCTAGTATAATCCCACCTACTGAGAGAATCAACAGGAACCAAACGAATATGTGATCCCGCACCCGACCCAAGTAGCCGTTCCAACTCCAAATTAACTCTTCCGAGTTTAAATGTTGTCGTCGACATTTGTTATGGTTCTCGTCGTCAGTTGTTCTGATGATAGTTGGCCAATGCTAAACAGAAACGTATATTGCAGGTTTGGCAGTGAAGTCGGTAAGGGTCTGGCTGCATAGTCCGTACCTGCTAAGACTGAAATAATTAGTAGTCTTTGCTAAAAATAATACATATTGTACTTAACTTGCGTTACAGGCTGCCTCATATGCTGAATACATATAATTACAAACAGATATTTAGAGAGGTATTACTTATGCCATACTTGAGTAAGCGCCTTGTTAGAGGTTGCTTCCTATTAGCTGAAGACCATGCTACCTTCCTAGTTGACGTCCCGAGCAAGAGTGGACGAGAGCTCTCTAGATACTCGTAACAAACCGCGAAGCGGCGCTAGCAGCACTATTCGCGACTCACGGGTCCAGCAATATCTATTACGGACAGCGGTTGATATCTGCAACCCCTAATATGTGTGGTATCGAACGTTGATACCACATGTGTATATATAAAGAATAAACTGTCATTTGACTGTATAGTACTGTATTTTTCTTCTGTAGTACATAGATTCTGCTTTTATGCCTTTATTGAGTAATTGAATTAGGTGCAAACAAGAACTTCTTACAAGCGCATCAATAATAAAAGGTAAAATCAGTCTCATTTAACAGGGGCGATTGATAATAAAGGTGAAACAGGTTTCTGTTGAACAGGAAACACAAGTCAATAAAATACATTACACAAAACCTTTCTGATTTACTTACTTGCAAACAAGAACTTCTTATAACTTCTATACTAACTGTAACCATTTCAATAATAAAAGATTAAATCAGTTTCATTTAACAAAGGACACTTCAATAATAAACGTGAAATAAGTTTATTTTAAATAGATCATTTGGGTAAGCGCAATACTACTGATAATGAAATATATTGCCAATAATTGATTAACTATGTTTTGAATGATAATAATTCATTAATTGGGCGATTGTCAGGTGGAATAAGATTTATAGTTTCATGAAATATCCTTGAAATAACTTCAGCTGAATATGCATTGAAATAAATCTTAATAATCAAATTTATTACTTCAGTCTATTATTAAGTTACTACGGTTGGCGTAAGCTTATTAAGTGCAACAATTAACTACGATAACCAATCGTTCAAAACAGTCTGAAATTTACTCTTCACCGTCTATGCAAATAATTTGATAATCAACATATTTTCTCTTGATAATGGCGTGACACACTTGGTTCAATAAGATAAGGATCGTAAGGAACCTACTTGGGGTTTTTGTCGGGTGGAATGTAACTGCAACACTTCGATTATAAAGTGCTTGTTATTAATTGTTCAACTACAGAGAAAAGCACAGTCACTGTCAATTTTATCCTACGAAAATTACGTGGCTCTTACTTCCCTCGTTGTCGGTGGATCGACGGAAGTCCACGGCGGCGACACAATGTGGCAGCGGGCTTTTACTGTTGCTACTTGGGCCCACAGTGCGCTTCACATTTAAGCCCTTGTTTCTTCAGCACTATGGCCATTAATCCACAATAACTTGCCCGGCCATGCTTCCAGATATGCCGACCATTACTTTCCCGTCGTACTTAGATCCACACACTAGCCGTTAGATGTAACACAGCTAGGAATAGCAACACTCGACTGCACGTCATTCTCCGAGCACGGCGTCACTGCTACTATTGCCCGATGACCAGCGGCACGACAAAACAGTCTCTCTCACTTCAACGTCAACTAAATGTGCCCTGAATTGCCAGTGTTAAATACTACATAATTTGAACATAGTATTTACAATACATATTTACACTAGACAATACATAGTATACAAACAGTTTCATGTGTTAAGTAAGCGAAAAAATTCATAGCAAGGACTGCGTTGTAGCGTCACAACATAATTCCCAAATTCCGCTACCCATCAAGTATTTCAAGTTCAACTCCCGCTGCACGTAAGGTATAATTCAGAACACTAGTCTCCTTCCTTTATGGTTTTGAAGGTAAATATATAAGCAGTATAGCAAACGGAACCGACGCCTTGGCGACCCAATGTAGAGGAAACTTAATGCAAGATCCCCACTCACTACAACCCGAAGAACTCAGTGGCCGCCGTATTGATTGCGATTTCCCCCGCGGCCAAAAGAACCTCCGTTCCTTCTGGTACTGGTCGGCCAAGGCACCGTACTCCGGACATCGATTTAGATATGGACTACGTGCCCGCTGCAGTGCTGCAACAGAAAAGCACAAACACACAGCCACAGCCAAAAGAAACAATGTTAACAGCCCCAGAATATAGTAAGATAAAATTCTGCAAAGATAGATCACATCAAGACAAAGGCAAATTAAAAATGATTAAAAGCATTAACTGTAGACTTCAAATTTCGAAATACGTAAAATTTCCCCAGCACAAACAGACTAATTTTAAAAGGGCAACGATAATACAAAGCATAATATTATTACACCAGTACGTCGCAGTTCCAATAAAATATTGACACTCATAAGAAAAAGGTAGAAGCTAGTGACAACACGGATAGGCCCGATTGCAAAACTGGAAAACTTGAATGTCTACTTCCTCAGTAGACAGCTGCGTGGTACATGGTTCTACTCCACTAGCCAAAATGAATAACACGTTGCTCAGTGTCCTGCGCAGAAGACCATGGCCCAGGCACTCCGAGCCACATACACCGGTCAAATCCAGCTAACTCCACGCAAACAGAAGTTTCACCCTCCGAGCAGCGACACGTACCGGTCGTTCCGAAGCCAAAACCCAGTCTGCCCATCAGTCCACCAGTACCACCACCGGCCAACGAGGCAAAGATAAGCAACGCCAGAGGGAAACAATCGATCCGGGTGAATCGAACGGAGAAAGCAACTGGCGCCGGTGCCTCCCCACGTATCAACCTCCGCCTCCCAATTGAGGCCATAGCCTCCCAAAAAGAAACAAAAAACCCTCACTCTCGTCCCCCACACTTAACTTGGCTTATGTGGGCACGAAAACTCTTACCAGAGGAGAGTTCTTTAACCTCTAAATTGACTGGTCTGAGTATCTTCAAGATACGACAAGGCTTCGGTAACGCGGCCTTAACTTCCCCTTGATGTCCTGACCACGAAGGGCAGCAAAATTCCTAATAAAGACGATATCACCAATTTTGCCCTGAAAGGGACGCCTCCCTTGATTATACCTACCAGCTTGACGCAGATGAGCTATCCTAATGTTACGTCTCGCGAGTGGCCGGGGTAATTGATGTCGGGAGAAGATCATTGATACTCCTCAAATTAGACAATGGAGAATTAATGTGATAGGCGAACATTAGTGACGCGGGAGAGGCCCCAGTTGATTCATGCCGGGCCATATTAAATGATTGATCCAAGGATAACCCGTATCCCAACGTGTTGGGCTCCTAGCATGATAAATACTGAGAGCCGCCTTAAGATTTCTATTAACCCGTTTGGCGAAGGAAACCGTCGTGTAATAAGAAGTAGTGGTAATATGCTCGATTCCCTGGTTGAAACAGAAACCCTTGAAACTAGTAGAAAGAAAGGCCGGAGCATTATCACTCACCAGGGACTTAGGAGGACCAAACCAAGAGAAGACCCTAGACAACTGCTGAATGGCAATCTCGGCAGTCACCCCACGAGTAGGTAACAACCAAGAAAAACGAGAAAATGCGTCAACAACGACCAGAACATATCTATTTCCCCTCTTGGTGCGAGGTAATGGACCAATATAATCAATAAACAAGCGATCTAAAGGATATGCCTCCCTCTGAGATTGTAATAACCCACGCCGTGGTCCGGAATCAGGTTTGGTACGCTTACATTCTTCACACTTATTCACAAAACGCCGGATTTCACAATACATGTTCGGCCAAAACAGTTTTTCGCGAACCCTATTGAAGGTTTTGTATATCCCAAGATTCCCACCCACAGCAAAATTATGAAAGTATTTCAATATCATGGGCACCAGATCACCCGGGACCCAGACCTTTAACTGGCGCTCAGCACCCACCTGCTTACAGAGAAGACCTCCACTAAGAGTAAACTCAGGAACCACTTGACCTGATTCCAATTTCTGACGTATGGGAGTCCAAGTGGGATCTTGATTTGCCTCGTCTTCAGGTCTCAAAACAGACCTGGCACCTTGGACAAGATATTGTTAACCACCAGATCGGAGTTCATACTATCTACGTCTTGAGGAAATTCTTCAGCAAACATACGGCTAAGTGCGTCCGCAACAGCATTCTCATTCCCGCGGATATGTTTAACATGAAAACGGAAGGCTGATATCCGCACTGCCCATCTCGCTATGCGCCCGGTCTTTCGAGGCCTAGCTAAAACCCAACTCAGGGCTTGATTGTCGGTTTCAAGAAGAAATTCTTTATGCTCGAGGTAGAAACTAAATTTCTTGAGAGCAAATAACACGGCAAGGGTCTCACATTCATAAATGGAGTAATTGCTTTCAGCCTTAGTAAGCCGACGAGAAGCATACGCAATAGGACGTCTCACCCCTCCTTGCTATTGGAGAAGAACAGCAGCTACCCCGTCATGGGAAGCATCAGTTTGCACAATAAATTTCTCATTAAAGTCTGGTACCGCCAAAACTGGAGGATTGGCAATAGCCGTCTTAATAGCTTCAAAGGCCTGCTGCTGCTTTTCTCCCCGCACGAATGGTTGATGTTTCTTACGTAAGACATTAAGAGGTGCGGCAAGCTGAGCGAACCCGGGAACAAACTTACGAAAAAAATTGGCCATACCGATTAACCTCGCAACAGCCCTTTTACCTCGGGGAGGAGGGAACAGCCTAACAGCCATGGTACACTCACCATCAATACGCACCCCTTCCGCCGATACTACATGCCCCAAAAATGAAATACATGAGCGACACACTTCGATCTTACTCGACTTAACAGTAAGACCGGCCCGACGCAACCTCGAAATAACCTGGTCAAGGTGTTGAAGGTGGGTCTCAAAAGATTTACTATAAACCACCAACTCATCTAGATAGCTATAAACACGTAAGTACTTAAGGTCATCCAAGACAGAATCTAACAAACGAGACAAAACGGTGGCTCCTGTGGCCAGACCAAAGGGAGCACGATTATACCCATATAAATTCCAATCCGCGCAGAAGGCCGTAGCAGCCAGACTCCTCCGCCAAGGGGATCTGATACTATGCCTGGTTCAAGTCAAGCACGGTGGAATAACGCGCACCAGAAAACCATGTAAAACAATTATGCAGGGGCGAGAACGCCCTTTCCTTCCATGGCGTCAGGAGTTGGAGCACGTCTCGCGTTGTATAGGACACTGCTTAATTAAATGTTCCTCTGACCCACACCGGAAACATCGGCGACCCTTTTTATTAATCCCGCGACCTTGTCTCCCGGTCTCACTACCATAACCGTGGTCTCGCCCCCAGATGTCGCGCAGTTCGTCAGCAAACGCAAGCGCCTCAGCGGAATCCACAAGCTCTTGGAATTGAGTCCATGATGTTGGGCGACTAACAAAGGTGAAATGTGAACGACCCTGGGGACGCATCCCCTCAATAAGATGTTCAATATTGTCCCTCTCAGAGATCTGCATATCCAAGTCTAAGACGGCCATACGCACTCGATCAAAATATTGTGCCAATGCCTCATTCGGGCCCTGAACACGCCAATAAAAATCTTGTTCCAACAGTACCCGCATGCGCGCCGGAAGTTTCCCCATTAGCAAACGTTGACGAAGTTGCCCCAAAGACCCCTGTTCCTGTAAAACCTCGGAAACAATTACACTAAACCTGCTCTTGGTGATCGGATAAATAAGGGACAAAAGAACCTGGCGAGATACCCGCAAGGCATCAGCATGGGTTTGGAGACGGACTAACATCCATAACACCTCTTGAATTTGTGACAAGGTGTCAAAAGACAATTCCCTGATATCCTTTATTAGGAGTAACAAGGGGTTCGGCAACCACGCAAACGGTTCAGATACGTTCACTACAGGAGTGGCTGAGCTATTCCTATTCTGGACTCCGACATCGGGTTCTGAACCCAAACTTGCCCCCTCCAAGCCAAAAGAAACTATGTTAACAGCCCCAGAATATAGTAAGATAAAATTCTGCGAAGATAGATCACATCAAGACAAAGCCAAATTAAAAATGGTTAAAAGCATTAACTGTAGACTTCAAATTTCATAATGTGTAAAACTGACCTAGCATAAACAGATTAGTTTTAAAAGGGCGACGATAATACAAAGCATAATATTATTACACCAGTACGTCGCAGTTCCAATATAATATTGACACTCATAAGAAAAGGTAGAAGCTAGTGATAGCACGGGTAGGCCCGATTGCAAAACTAGGAAGCTTGAATGTCTACTTCTTCAATAGACAGCTGCGTGGTACGTAGTTCTACTCCACTAGCCAAAATGAATAACGCATTGCTCAGCGTCCTGTGTAGAAGACCATGGCCCAGTCACGCCTCAAGAAGTTGCAATAACAGGCCCGCTTCCGCACTCCGAGCCGCATACACCGGTCAAATCCAGCTAACTCCACGCAAACAGAAGTTTCACCCTCTGAGCAGCGACACGTACCGGCCGTTCCGAAGCCAAAACCCAGTCTGCCCGGCAGTCCACCAGTACCACCACCGGCCAACGAGGGAAAGATAAGCAACGCCAGAGGGAAACAATCGATCCGGGTGAATCGAACTGAGAAATCAAGTGGCGCCGGCGCCTCCCCACGTATTAATATTGACCATACCAAATATGACGTGTTAATGGACTAAGAACTTACACATTAAAATCGCCGTTTATTCTTTCAAAAAATACTCCATGTCTATGGCTCAGCTCCATCCAAAACTTTTAAGCGGTATGTGTGTTTGGGAGAGGGAAAGAGAGAGAAATGATTAGTACAGCTCACAACATTCGAGGTATTAAATACAGACATATGAGTGTGCACGTATGCAATGCACATCTTTGATCTTGGAGTTATTATAATTTTTGGCCATAGTTATTTATGTGTAGGTAAATGATTCATAACTTCGACCATCTTTGGCTGGCTGGCTCTGAGCACTGTGGGACTTAACATCTGTGGTCATCAGTCCCCTAGAACTTAGAACTACTTAAACCTAAGCAACCTAAAGACATCACACACATCCATGCCCGAGGCAGGATTCGAACGTGCGACCGTAGCGGTCACGCGGCTCCAGTCTGAAGCACCTAGAACCGCACGGCCACATCGGCCGGCTAACTTTGATCATGTATTCACTTTAATATTAAATCGGGGTAAGTGGCTTACGTGGAAGTACTGAATATCTTCGTCATTAAAATGACAGAAACGTAATTTTTTACTGCTTATGCGTCGCATCAACTTAATACATGGCTATTACAAATGATTGAAGCGATTTCATAAATTCACTGTAGCTCCATTCATTGACATATGGTCACGACACACTACAGATACGTAGAAAACTCTTAAAGTTTTGTTCGGCTGAAGCCGCACTTCAGGTTTCTGCCGCCAGAGCGCTCGAGAGCGCAGTGAGACAAAATGGCGACAGGAGCCGAGAAAGCGTATGTCGTGCTTGAAATGCACTCACATCAGTCAGTCATAACAGTGCAACGACACTTCAGGACGAAGTTCAACAAAGATCCACCAACTGCTAACTCCATTCGGCGATGGTATGCGCAGTTTAAAGCTTCTGGATGCCTCTGTAAGGGGAAATCAACGGGTCGGCCAGCAGTGAGCGAAGAAACGGTTGAACGCGTGCGGGCAAGTTTCACGCGTAGCCCGCGGAAGTCGACGAATAAAGCAAGCAGGGAGCTAAGCGTACCACAGCCGACGGTTTGGAAAATCTTACGGAAAAGGCTAAAGCAGAAGCCTTACCGTTTACAATTGCTACAAGCCCTGACACCCGATGACAAAGTCAAACACTTTGAATTTTCGGCGCAGTTGCAACAGCTCATGGAAGAGGATGCGTTGAGTGCGAAACTTGCTTTCAGTGATGAAGCAACATTTTTTCTTAATGGTGAAGTGAACAGACAGAATGTGCGAATCTGGGCGGTAGAGAATCCTCGCGAGGCATTCGTGCAGCAAATTCGCAATTCACCAAAAGTTAACGTGTTTTGTGCAATCTCACGGTTTAAAGTTTACGGCACCTATTTCTTCTGCGAAAAAAACGTTACAGGACACGTGTGTCTGGACATGCTGGAAAATTGGCTCATGCCACAACTGGAGACCGACAGCGCCGACTTCATCTTTGAACAGGATGGTGCTCCACCGCACTTCCATCATGATGTTCGGCATTTCTTAAACTGGAGATTGGAAAACCGATGGATAGGTCGTGGTGGAGATCATGATCAGCAATTCATGTCATGGCCTCCACGCTCTCCCGACTTACCCCCAGGCGATTTTTTTCTGTCGGGTTATGTGAAAGATTCAGTGTTTAAACAGCCTCTACCGAGAAACGTGCCAGAACTGCGAGCTCGCATCAACGATGCTTTCGAACTCATTGATGGGGACATGCTGCGCCGAGTGCGGGAGGAACTTAACTATCGGCTTGATGCCTGCCGAATCACTAAAGGGGCACATATCGAACATTTGTGAATGCCTAAAAAAACTTTTTGAGATTTTGTATGTGTGTGCAAAGCATTGTGAAAATATCTCAAATAATAAAGTTATTGTAGAGCTGTGAAATCGCTTCAATCATTTGTAATAACCCTGCACTACGCACCCACTGGTTGGAAAGAGAGAGAGGGGATGTAAAGTACACAGTTACTCTGTTTTCATCATTCTGGATTTTTTTATTGTGTGGAGGAAAGGAGAGGGAACGAGGCTCAGAATGTTCGTGACTTGATTTCTACGTCAAAACTACTGTAATTTGACACCGTTTTATGCATAATATTTTAATACTATGGTCTGACTTCTTGGAAAGAATAGAGAGAAGGGCTTTTAAGAACAAAATTGCTCTGTTTCCATCATCTTGGGTTTTATCTTGGTTCCTTTGAAATATGGCCTGGGGTTGGTGGAGGGGGTGGAGTGGGGGGTGGGGGGAGAGGCTTGAGTCTGTGTGTACGTCAGAAATAATGTAATCTGATACCATTTTTTCGCATCATTTTAATACTACGCTCTGGATGGTTGGAAAGAGGAGGCGTTTCCAATTTTCCAATAACACAATTAGCTGTTTCCAAAATCTTGGATTGTTACTACTGTTCTATGACTGCAAAAAAATGTTCAAATGTGTGTGAATTCCTAAGGGACCAAATTGCTGAGGTCATCGGTCGCTAGACTTACGCACTACTTAAACTAATTTATGCTAAGAACAACACACACACTCATGCCCGAGAGAGGACTCGAACCGCCGGCGGGAAGGGCAGCAGAATCTGCCCATGGCACCTCAAACCCCGCGACCACTCAGAGCGGCTATGATTGCATGGGTATAAGGAGTGGAGAGGGTATTTCACTTTAATACAACTGGGCTGTATTCTAATATGCTCTGACTGGTTGTAAACAGGAGAGGGTGTTAGCATAATTGGTCTGTTTCGATTTTAATACTACGCTGAGATTTGCTGAAGATTAGGACGAGGAGAGGTAGAGGGAAAGTGTTTTCAATTTTCAATTAACTCAATTTAACTATTTCTGGCATCTTGAATTTTTAACACTTCGCTATAATTTACTGGAGATGAGGTGGAGCGGGGTCGTAGCTTACCACTGAAAAGGATGGTGGCGCCACAGATAAGGAAGATGGCGTCATGATTGCAGTATATCTCAAAAGGATGACGACATCCCTGGTGACGTAATATTTCAACTCAGTGGAGGGGGGAGGTACAAAGTAGGCCTGGATATCACATAACTATCCAACTAAAGTCACACAGTTCGCCTGCCAGTAGCATCAAGTCACCAGGCCTAGGCGCAGATGGTAGTTCCGCAACTAACAAAGGTGGAGTGTAGTTGTAAATGAAGGATACCCGTTTTAGATTGACGTTGGGTGTTCACCACCCCTCGTAACTACTTACGGTTTTGCCAAGTCGTGTGTCGTCGTCACATAGAACAAGTTAGCTGCCCGTTGTCGGTTACAGTCTGCTTCAGTGCTTCTGCGAAGCCAGCTGTACTTTCACCGCGGCAATGATGCCTGTGTGCTGGCAGAGTGCATTTGAAGCTTCTAGCAGAATTACTTCCAGCTAGCTTCCGCTATCTTCCCTTTTCTAATGCTTCTTGCGTTAGCCGGTGGTGATACTTTACTGCTTAGGGTGCCACGAGTTTACGACAACCAAGTGACAGAAGCCGTGGAGCAACATGCCACCCTACGTGAGAGAACTGGTCTACCGGATCACAGACTGTCAGTATATGTAAAAATTACTCTGCGAAGTTTGGAAGGTAGGAGACAAGGTACTGGCGGAAGTAAAGGTGTGAGGACGGGGCGTGAGTCGCGCTTGGGTAGCTCAGATGGCAGAGCACTTACCCGCAATAGCAGAGGTGCCGAGTTCGAGTCCCGATCCGGCACACAGTTTTAATCTGCCAGGAAGTTTCAATTATTCGCAAATTCAACTCACAGAATTACTCCTGTGTAGACACAATTTCTGTTTTACTTGTAACACTTCAATTTGAAGAGTATTCTTTGGCTGTATGCTTAATAAGGAACTCGTTATTAATAGTGGCTCACTCGGTCGGAATTTGGTGTACAGAAACTCCAAGAAGGTGATCAGTTCTCCGTCTTAGATGGAGTGAAAACTAACACAGGGCCTAAGACTGAAATGCTTATTGCCACACCTCTCTTGTTGTGATCATTACAATATTGCTGCATGTGCTGATGAATTTGTTGCGCACTGATACACCATTTCCGCGTTGCTTTTAATTTGTCCAGAGAGATAAAAAGATCAAGTTCTAAGATTCTGTTGAAGAGGCTTAAGTTTTGGGTGGGGAACACATTTAGAGGTTTCTACGGCCAGTACAGAAGAGGTTATTTTGTACTACAGTTATTGCTCCTGTTACGGTGGTTGGACCAAGAAATGTTGGTCTTGAGATGTCACAAGTAGGCTGTTTATTAAAACGCCGCTGCCTCGCGAGTACAGCCGTTCCGCACCCTTAAGTCGACGCTCATCGTGGCAGGTTGTTGGTACATAAACTATATCCAGCACATTCCCGCTACCTGAAAATAGGGTTTTGGTGCCAAGATGTCCCGCAGATATCCTACCGCTTTTGTCTCTGCTAAGAATATCTGTATCTTGCATGCTTCTGCGAAAGCCTGCATCGCTTGGGTCGGGCATATAGTAACTTGCTTCTGCTGACAATGTAGGAGTTGTCCGCTGTCACGCACAGTTTCTCACTCCTAGTAACATGGGTAACACTTCCTCCGTTCTATAAGAACTTCCCCGTAGCCATTCATTTTACTCGTCAATGATCGATTTATACCCTTTTTAGTGGGAGTTAATCCTTGCTAACGTAAATCGAACCCCACATAGTCGAGCAGAGTCGATGACGGCCTTTACCGTCAAGAGCTGACAGAACATTGGTAGTGTTCTCTTATCTGATGTAGCACTGAGTCCAAGCGTATCAGGTAATTACTCTTACACCTTGCACAGGCCAGCTAGAAAGTGCCCTGATTTCAGCAATGTATCGTTTAACAGCCCATGTGCCACTTGGTATAAGTCCTCCTGTAGTCCTGCTACCTACTCTGAGGCTATCCTCTATATTGTCGTCGGGTGTTTGTAAAAATCTCGCTACTGCCACAGTTGTGTCTAGTAGGTGTAATCGACTCTGTTCCATATTTAAATCACGATTCACCATTCTGGTTGCATTTTTATATAACCCATTAGTTCCATTCCTACAGTCAACCGAAGTAGTTTCACGGTACCTTGCGGGAGTTTGTCAGGCTTATTTAACCTTAGTGTCTTTGCACGCTGGTTAAATGGGTTATCTTTCACGTTAGATGAAACTTGAAGGAGTAAGTTATTGACAAAATCCCCCCCCCCCCCCCCAAATGAAACAACGTTCCCCCGATTCCCACCAAGCGTTGCCCAAAGTCATCTTTAACAGGACGCTTATACAGCATATCTAATCATAGGATCGCGCAATACCCTGCTTCTCTACGGACAAATCATTCACATTATTTCAGAATCATTTTTATTGAACCTGAAAACTTAATATAATGGAACCTAGCGATTGTACATCATTATCTCCGATTCCATATAACCCATGTTGTGGTGGGTTTAACTGCCTCTGGTCAAAGAGGTCCAGACGCACCACAGGCCCCTGTCCCTTACACAAATCTATGTTTCCTTCCGTCTGCTACGGCAGCCAGGTAACTTGCAGTCAATGCATATGTTTCTGTACCATTAAAAATGAAACTCAGTTTGTTGGTTATGAAGCTGTGGGAGTAACGGCCCAGCCTGCATTGTTGCCAGATATCTGTCCTTCTCCTCCATTCTTCCCCACCACTTCCTCTTCCTTCTACGAAAATTGCCTTTTGCCTTACTTATAAATGACAAGCTTTTCTCCTGCTGACTGAAACACACTATTCTAGGATGCATGGTTGCCAGATTTCCAGGATTCTCATGAGATAATTTAATATCTTTCTTGTTGCGGTTTATTACTCAAGATGAGCGCCTCTATATTTAGCTCATCCTTACTTTTGTCACTATAATTTATGACCTAATGTGGCTGCTAGACTTTTTCAAGATACTCGTATCTTATTTTCTGTAATTTGTGACCCAGTAGCCGGCCAATGTGGCCGAGCGGTTCTAGGCGCTTCAGTCCGGAACGGCGCTTCTGCTATCGTAGCAGGTTCGAATCCTGCCTTGGGAATGGATGTGTGTGATGTCCTTAGGTTAGTTCGGTTTAAGTCGTTCTAAGTCTAGGGGACTGATGATCCCAGATGTTAAGTCCCATAGTGCTTAGAGCCATTTGAACCATTCTCTGAGACCCAATACAGCTGACACACTGTGATGTCAATGTCAAACATGCTTGCCCGAGGTACGTCAGACACCATGACATCACAGTGGACGTAGCCCAATGTAAAAACAGCGAGAACTGCAAAAAAATGCAGGTGAGATACTAAGTTCTGTCTGTGTGAGAAAAGTTCTCCAGCCATGTGTGCTAAGTATAAACGTAGGTTAAATGCAAGCCAGTTTGTAAGTTAAAAACAATTACCAAAATATATATTTTAGTGTATTATAAAATTTAGCAGTGTTAAACATGAATCAGAAATGTTTTCTTCATGTGTGGACCATCAACCTCAATGTATCTTGTAGATGGTGGAAGCATTTTAGCCACTGTGGGCTATCAGCTTTATTCATTTAATACGCCATGCATATAAATTACATTACTGGCCAGTTTTAGCCTTATGGCACTATCACAATATTACATTTTTTACATTTTTAAATGTGACACACACACAAACACACACACACACACACACACACACACACACACACACACACACCCACACACTATCATGATAATCATCATCAATATCGTACATCTGATAATGGACTAAGGCCAAAACCGGCCAGTAATGTAATTTATAACAGAGGTTAACATTGTTCCATCATTTAGATGAATCGGAAACTTTTTACAAAACGGAGCTGCTCTAAGGAGCTTGTGCTTGCACCATATAACGTTATGAAGCCTGCTTTTCAAGATTGTTATCGAAAGACACATATACACCAGTTATATAATGTTATATAATGTTCAGGATATTATCGCTTTATGCATGTTGTATGATAGAATGGGACAGGAACATTTATTTATAAAAAGAATGCCACTCTTGACCTCCTACCACTCCACTGGCCAAGCCTCTCCACACAGCATCAAACACCATCAGCATAGCCTAAGCCAACAATTCTTTGAAAGTGCTACACTGTTTGGGTGAGGCAGCCTCCAGCCACCTACAGGACACACCTGCCACCATCTTAAATGGCCGACTTGGAGATCCAGTGTGAAGTTGGTTCCGCATCACACAAGGTGGGCAGCTCCTGGCAGAGCACCTGAATAAGTAGGTTAAGTGCTCCACTCCGCTCCAGGAGCAGGCAAGTGTATTACAGCTGTTGTACCCACATTCTGAGGCAGCATATGGGCTGACCACTGTACAGCGCCCTACGCTGTTCCACAAGTCTTTTTGTTGTCTGCGTGCACACAAAGAGGACGGGTGCAATGTTTACACTTCGTTTAAACACAATGCGGTCCACAACAGTTGCTGTACAAACTTAGGAACTACAACTACTAGCCGCAGGGCATCTAGCTTTCCTCTTTCTTTTTATGCAACGATACAGAGAGAGATTTTTCAACTGTAAAAAGATAATAATTTTTGATTTCGGTTGTCAGCTAGAGATAGCCGCTTGGCCAGTGCACATGTTCATGTGTGACCTTTCTCCCCTTTTAGTTATTCATAGCGTGCTATATGATTTACATTGTTCATACAATATATGACCAGAAGTTTCTAAACCCTATAATCGGACATTAATATGGGGTGTGTCTACCGGTCGAAACGCACGCCAAAAGTGATATTTTATAACCGTACCACACTTCAATGGAAGGCGGTACTACTGGCGTATTCTTTTTTTTTTAATATACTGCGTGTGCCACACTGTTATGTAGTCCGAATTTAAAAACGAAAATGCCAAACGACAGGAGAAAAAATTCATTTTGTACACAAATCCAAAACTTTCATTTCCTTGCGAAGATGAAACTTCTGCTAACACAATCATTTAACCCCATTCCCGTTCCATTTGCGAGTGGCACATGACAACATGGTCGTCAAAATATTCCCATATTAGCTCTCATTCGGATCATCTCATGAGATGCAACTGAGAGGAGGAAATCTACGCCTATATCTATATCTATACTCCACAAGGCACCTCACGATGTGTGGCGCAGGGTACTTTGTGTACCTGAGTTACTTTCACTCTTCCTGTTCGCGTCGCAAACAGTCATTTCGAAGAACGATTGCTGGTGAGGCTGCATGAAGGCTAGATTCTCTCTGATTTTATCTTCTTGACCTTTCCAGAAGAAATACATATGTGGAAACAATAAACTGTTTGGCTCTTCCAGGGACGTACGTTCTCAGACCTGTAACAGTAAACTACCTCATGGTACATAAGGCATCTCTTGCAGCGTCTGTCACTGAAGTTGCCTAAAAGTTTGTGTGACGTTTCCGCGCTTACGAAATGAAGCTGGACGAAATGTGCTGCTCTTATTCGTACCTGATCTATTTCCTCTATCAATTCTAGATGGTATGGATCCTAAACAGACGAGCAATATTCAAGTACTGGTCAAACGAGCGTTTGGTACGTTATCTTCCTCGTTGATAGACTACACATCCAGAGCATTCTTCAAATAAATCTGTGCGGCCTCTGCCTTACCCACGATTAATTTTATGTGATCATTTCACTTCAAATCACTTAGTGCGCATACTTATAGATATCTTATGGAAGTAACTGCTACCAGTGATTGCTCTGTAATCGTGTAGTCATACAATAACGAGACTTTCTGTCAATGTATACGGTATAATTTTGTTTATGTTTGGGATCATTTTGCTGTTTCCAGAATGAAGCATCTATCCTCTACAAGTCCACCTACATTTCGCCACAATCTTACAGCGTTACGGCTTCTCAGCATACAACAGCATCATTAACGAAAACTTCATGGGAATTGCGACGCTGTCACTAGGCCATATATATTCACTGCCGGAAAAAAATTAGTACACCGGGAAGTTGACTTTGATTTCGATCCGATGACTACATATGTCACCTAGGGGAGAGTAAATGCACTGCATACACCAACAGATAGCGTAGTGGCATAGCTACCAGAGTACCACCAGTGTCTACCCTCTAATAGCGAATACTCACACTCACATGGCGCAGTGTGGTGGAAACAAGTGAAGTAAGTAGTCAGCCATGCCGCGGAGACGCAGTCATGCTTTTTACAGCCAAATCAGCGAGTTTGAAAAGGATCAAATCACGACCTTCCGAGTGGCGAGATGGTCCTTTCGGAGAACTGCCACACAAGTTGGACGTGCTGCGTGACTTGTGCAACTATGCTGGTATCAATGGTCACGTGAACAATCTTACACCCGTAGACGAGGTTCTGGACGTCCATGCAGCACAGACTCCAGCTAGGATTGTCGTATTGTAAGCACAACCGTGGCAGATCGTACAGCTACCACAGCACACACAAGAGCGCTTGTGAACTCAGACGTGTCAACACGAACTGTTGCGAACCGGTAATTACCAGTGGGACTACTGGCACCCACGCCTCCAGCCCGCCTTTCATTCACGCTCCAGCATCGACGACACGGGTCGATTGATGCACTTTGAAGGTGGAATGGCGCGCCGTGGTCTTCAGCGATGATAGCAGATTCTGCCTGCACGCAAGTGATGGTCGATTGCCCGTACGCCGTAGACCTGTTGAGCGCTGGATCGGAAAGTGCATTCGTCCTAGACGCATTAGTCTCACCCCAGCCCTTATAGTCTGGGGTGCGATAACCGACAAATCTCGTTCATCTTTAATGTTTCTAGAGGGGACGCTAACCAGCACTCGGTACGTGCAGAATGCTGTCAGTCCCGTTATTCTGACGTTCTTGCAACAGGATGGTGATGTATTGATTCAACAGGATAATGCTCACCCACACACTGCCCGTTAAACTAAACTTGCTGTGGAAAACGTGCAGCGACTTCCCTGGCCTGCACGATCTCTACGCTTGTCTCCAGTCGAGCACGTATGGATATGATGGGACGAGAAGTGAGTAGTGTGAATCGTCAACCAAGGTATCCTATAAAACCAAGTGAACAGAGGACGCAGGCGTGGAATAACGTATCCGAGGACAGTATATGCCATCTGTATGATTGACTGGATTCCAGAGGCAGCGCCTGCAATGCTCCCCGTGAAGGCTACACCACGTACTAATTTCATCATTGGTTGATACCTGGTACCTCCGAACCGCTTGTGTTATTGATCTATAAATGTAATCGTTTCATGTTCTCCATACGCATTGCTTTAACTATAAATCCTGAGTGGATAGGAAACCTCAGAAAGAGTATACTAATTTTTTTCCGGCAGTGCACATTGTGAAAACTAATGAAACTCTTCAGTCCATCAACACAGTTCGTCTGATATTTCGTACGCTCGGATTTTGTTCATTATACGGCAGTGCGGAAGTCAAGGAACGCGGCCACCACCTGTGGGCCTGTATATATTGCTTTCTGAGTCTCGTGGACAACAGAGTGAGCTGTGGTTCACACTGTCTTTGTTTTCATATCCTATGATGATTCCTACACTGGATATTTTCGGTTCAAATGGTTCAAATGACTCTGAGCACTATGGGACTTAACATCTACGGTCATCAGTCAGAGTTTCGGACTCCAGAAATGTCATTACAGGCAAGAGTAAGATATGCTCAAAAATTCTACAACCGACCGACGTCAGGCATAGAGGACTACAGTTCTGTGCGTCTTTTCTACGACCCGTTCTTAAAAACGGGAATAAGAAGCACTTTCTCCCAATCGTTAAGAGCTCTTCGCTCCTCCGGGAACCTACAGTACACTGGTGACGGAAGAGGACTAAGTTCTTTCGCATTCCGTGTGTAGATCAGAACTAGCATCCCATCAGGTCCAGCTGCTTTTCCTCGAACAGCTGCAGTTGATTTACTATCTCAAGGTCCGCTTATTTCGATATCTGTCTTCGTGCGCCGGTTTAAAGGATGAAGTACACGACGATCCTCATCTGTGAAACAGTTTTGGAAAAATATTTTACAGTATCTGCCTTTTCTCTGCCATTTTCTGTTTCAATGCCATTACGGTCACAGAGTGCCTGGAAATATGTCTTCGATGTATTTATTGAACTAGCATAAGACCAAAACTCCTAGGATTGTCCAACTTCTCCCGGAATATAGTCTCAGATTTTGAATAGTGAACCTCCCCGTGATGCACAGCGCCTCTCTTGTGGCGCCTACGAGTGGAGTTTGCTTAGACGTCTGTTGTATCTCGTCTCCCTCTTTTATTAATGTAACCGGGTAAGTGTGTGAGACTGACGGGCAATACTCAGAAACGGCTGAGGAAGTACATTGTAAAGCACTTGTTTCATGGATGAATTTAATTGTGTTTGATTCCTCAAATGATTCTGCGCCTGGCTTCTGCTTTTCCCTACATTCCGTCTTACATGATCATTTACATATAGGTCACTATGGATCATAACTTCCATATCTTTTACCACTGGTCGTGTTTCTAGTGATTACTCCTGAATAATGCAATCGAACGGTACTGGATTTCGTGGCCTATTTATGCGCACTACGTTAAATTTGTATAAACCATCAGTCCTTGTACCAACTGTGGTGTCACCGCCAGACACCACACTTGCTAGGTGGTAGTTTAAATCGGCCGCGGTCCATGTAGTACATGTCGGACCCGCGTGTCGCCACTGTGATCGCAGACCTAGCGCCACCACCAAGGCAGGTCTCGTGATACGAGAGTTGTACGCGAACCTAGCTACCGCCCAGTTGTACGCGAACCTAGCTATCGCCCAGTTGTACGAAGCCTTTCTCTCTCATTAGCCGAGAGACAGAATAGCCATCAGAAGTTAATGGCTACGAACTAACAAGGAGCCATTTGTATCAGTGCCTATAGCTTACGAGTAATCAAGAGAGATGTATTCCAAGGAATTATTAAAAGTTAAGTAAAAAGCATCTACATACTTTTCTTCTTATTCATTCATAAGTTTTTATGTTCCAGACTTCACGCCCGTATGCTTATTGCCGTTCGTGCACTATCGGCCACAGCGTTAGTCTAGCTTTCTTTTTCAGCAATCAACTCCACGGTGTCGGTCCAGCTACCGACACTACAATTATTGGCGACGAGATAAAGAGTTTGTATTACTTTGTTTGCACCATTGGCCGATTTCAAGTGTTCTGATTGCTTACATTTAATTGTGTCATGGCTTCGCCACAATCTCCAGATGTACTGTCCGAATTTTATCGCTTGCAGAATCAGCAGACGCAGGCGTTACTGGATGCCCTTGGACAGCTCGTCCAGGGTCAACGTGCGCTGCACACCGATGCGGCCGCAGCCGCTTCTTCGCTACCGCTGCCACTGAACGCTGTAGCACCTCCCTTTCGACCATACGTGGCAGCCGATGAGACCTGGCAAGAGTGGTCTCGTCAGTTCGCCTTCCACCTTGCTGCCTACAGAATTCAAGGTAATGAGCGGCAGCCGTTTTTGCTTTCTTGTGTCGGTGTGTCCACATACCGTGTGATAGTGAAATTGTTTCCCCGCCGCGACGTAGCAACTTTGTCATACGAGGAAATTTTGTCTGCATTAGATGCCTATTTCAAAGAAACAGTTAATGTGGTTGCAAAACGGTATACGTTTTTTCGTACAAAACGTACGGCCGGTCAAACTAATAGGGAGTGGGTAGCAACATTGCAAGGACTTACTAGGGACTGTGCCTTTGAATGTGACTGTGGTCTTTCTTATTCAGATACAATGGTGCGTGATGCAATTGCACAGAACGTTTCTGATGTTCGCATACGGGAGCAAATTTTGAAACTAGTTAATCCCTCCCTTCAACAAGTGATAGACATATTGGATAGACAGGACACACTGGACTGTGCTCAGGAATCTTTTGAAACTTCGCCAGCCGTGTGTAACATTAACCGGCCCGCTGGACGCGCTGCGCGGCCCGGTAACCGGGCCTCGCGCACGGACACACAGCGACCGCCGCGTGCTAAGCCAGGTGTGCCGCGCCAGCCCACAAATGCAGTGAAATCATGCCCGCGGTGTGCTACTAGACATTCGCGTGAACATTGCCCGTCACGCCAAGCTATTTGCTTTTTCTGCAATAAGAAAGGACATGTTCAAAGTGTTTGCCAGAAAAAGCTCAGATCAGACAATCACAATCATTCCAGGCCCTTTGCTTCGCGCCGGAATCGAACCAAGGACACTCAGGCTCGTGGACCTTCGCCTATGGACATTCATGTCGTTAATTCCACTTCGTCCAGTGACACTTTCTCTAACAGTAACAGTGATCGTCCCACAAAAACTGTGCGTCGACGTCGCCGGAAATCACGTCAATTAGCAAGTGATTCTGTACCAGTGTCTGTTCCAATTGCACAAAACAGTCGCTCTTGTCGTCAGCAGAACAATAAACTTTTTGTGGACTTAGACTTTGAAGGCAAAGTGATACCATTCCAGCTCGATACCGGAGCTGCAGTTTCATTGCTCAATCACGACACGTACAAACAACTGGGCGCACCTCCGTTGCGTGCCGCAAATGTTAAGCTAACTACATATTCCGGACAGAAAATTCCTGTGTTAGGACAGTGCAGCCTTCTTGCAACATTCAAGGGACAAACAAAGCTTGTGTCATTTTACGTTCTTCGTTCTTCTTCTGCAGTGAACTTATTTGGTCTAGATTTATTTAAGTTGTTTAACATGTCTATTGTAAATCAGGTCCTATCTGTGAATCAGACTGTGCCTCCAGACAGTGTTTCTCGGCTGTGTGACGAATTTGCAGACATTTTTGCACCGGGCTTAGGTTGCGCTAAAAACTATGAAGCACATTTAGAACTGAAGGTAAACGCGCAACCGAAATTTTTCAGGGCGCGCAATGTTCCCCACGCATTGCGTGATGAGTTCGCAAGAACGTTACACGATCTCGAATCACAGGGTGTGATTGAACGTGTGCAAGCTTCTCTCTGGGCCTCACCCTTAGTAATTTTGCCAAAACCTTCCGGAAAATTGAGACTTTGCGTGGACTTCAAGGCCACAGTGAATCCACAGCTAGTGACTGCTACTTTTCCTTTGCCCCGCCCGGAAGATCTTTTTGCTAAACTGTGCCCGGGAAAATATTTTTCAAAGTTGGACCTAGCCGATGCGTACTTGCAAATACCGGTGGACGACGCATCCCAGCGCGTATTGGTGGTTAACACGCCTCTTGGATTGTACCGCTTCAAAAGACTGCCATTCGGGTGTGCATCCGCCCCTGCCTTGTTTCAGCAATATTTACAAACTATTTGTGCGTCGGTCCCTACTGCAGCAAACTATCTGGACGATATAGTGATCTCCGGACAGACAGAAGAAGATCATCTTGCGAATTTACGAACATTATTTCAGGTCTTGCGGCAAAATGGTCTTCGCTTGCGGAAGGACAAATGTGTGTTTTTTGCTCGTGACTTACCACACCTGGGACATGTCATTAATGCCCAAGGCATACATCCGAGTCCAGAGCACCTCCGTGCCATACAAGACTTGCCGTCCCCTACAAATCTGAAACAGCTACAGAGTGTGTTGGGTAAAATTAACTATTATCATAAATATGTGCGCAATGCCTCTTCCATTTCAGCTCCGCTTCATCGCTTACGCCGTAAAGGTGTTCCGTTCGTCTGGACGACGGACTGTGAACGCGCCTTTCGCCAGTTGAAATCGGCGTTGCTTTCTAATACTTGCCTTACGCCATTCGATCCCCAGAAACCCCTTTTGTTGATGGTAGATGCATCGGATTTCGGGATCGGTGCTGTGCTTGCGCACAAAGTTGGCTCCCATGATCGCCCTATTGCCTTTGCGTCCAAATTGCTCTCGTCTGCGCAAAGAAATTATTCACAGATAGAGAAAGCAGCTTTGGCTCTCGTGTTTGGTGTTACTAAGTTCCATGATTTCTTGTATGGTCGTCACTTTACCATCATCACAGACCACAAACCTTTGACATCGCTTTTTCATCCGACCAAGCCTGTACCTCCACGTACAGCGCAGAAATTCATTCGCTGGTCTATATTCCTCTCGCAGTACCGCTACGATATCTTGTATCGGTCCACTGCTAAGCACGGAAACGCCGATGCGTTGTCCCGTTTGCCTGTTGCTGAGGATAAAGCATTCGATTCTTCCGAACTTGCTTGCATGTTCATTGATTCGGAAACCGATGAAGTGGTCGAATCGTTTCCGATTGATTTTCGTCGTGTCGCTACAGCCACAGCTGCTGACCCTGTCCTTGCTACTGTTTTACGTTTTGTTGCTACGCAATGGCCTTTGTCAAAGTCTCGGATCGAGGATCCGTTGGTTCGCCGATTTTTTGCTCACAAGGAGAGACTTTTTGTTCGACGTGGTGTTTTGTTGTTGCGTTCTGATAATGATCAGTCCAGAGTCGTGGTCCCACGTTCGTTACAGTCCTCTGTTTTACGGCTTCTTCATCAAGGACATTGGGGTATAGTGCGAACGAAACAACTTGCTCGTCAGCACTGTACTTGGTTCGGAATCGATGCTGCGATTACGAATATGTGTTCTTCGTGCCCGGCGTGTGCCGAACAACAGTCCGCACCGCCGCGGAAAGTCTTTGCATGGCCGAAAGCCACTTCCCCTTGGCAACGCTTGCACATTGATTTTGCTGGTCCATTCTGGAATGCTCGATGGTTGGTTCTGGTCGACGCCTTCAGTAATTTTCCTTTTGTTGTCCGGATGTCTTCCACGACGTCCTCCGCCACCATCCAAGCGTTGTCTGCTATCTTTTGCATTGAAGGTCTTCCGCAGACTATTGTTTCCGACAATGGCCCACAATTCATGTCCGCAGAATTTCAGTCATTCTGCCAGGCCAATGGTATTCAACATCTGACATCCGCGCCGTTTTCGCCTCAGTCCAACGGTGCCGCTGAACGATTGGTCCGGACTTTCAAGTCACAGATGTTGAAATTGAAAGAGTCGCATTCTCGGGAGGACGCATTGTTGCTCTTTTTGTCTTCGTATCGCTCTCAGCCCCGAGATGGTCGCTCGCCGGCTGAGTTGCTCCACGGTCGTCCTCATCGCACCTTGATGTCTTTGCTGCATCCGCCGCATCAGGTTCCTGCGCAGCGGCAGACTCCTGCTTTTGCTCCAGGCGACGTTGTATTTTATCGCAACTATCGAGGTTCACGGCGTTGGCTCGCAGGGCGCATTCTTCGCTGCCTCGGCCGCGCGATGTATTTGGTTTTGGGGGCCTCTGGTGAGGTGCGTCGGCATCTCAATCAGCTGCGCCTCTGTCGTCGCTCGGGTTCTGCCGCTCCCCGTCTGCTTTCAGCGACGGTGCCGTCCGGTCAGCGCCCTGGGGACCCATCTCCTGGCTCGCCTCATCCCCAGGTGTTACCGACGATGCCTTCCATTTTGCCCCATGGCGACGCGCCGCCGCCGCCGCCGCAGCAGCAGCAGCAGCAGCAGCAGCCGCCGCCGCCGCCGACCGCATTCGACGCTTCGTTGCAGCCGCCAAGCGCCTCCCAGGGTCACGCGCCGCCGATCGCTTCCCGTGACCAGCTGTCCTCCGCCATGGAACGCCCGCCCGCTCCGGACCACATGACGTCATCGCGCGTCGGCTACCCCGACGCCATGGACATCGACCCTTCGGTCCCTCATGTCTTATTACGGGCGCATACACCGCATGTTGACGTGCACCCTGGACTAGTTTTGCAGGCGTTTCCTAGCTCCCCTCGGACCGGATGGCCGGGTGCGGGTGGCACAGCCTCGCCTGTTGTTAGGCTCCCCACCTCATCGCATACGTCAACATGTGGTCCTCCCCACGGCGGGCGGAAGCCTTATTACACGACCGTTCGCCGATTTGCGGGGGAGGAATGTGGTGTCACCGCCAGACACCACACTTGCTAGGTGGTAGTTTAAATCGGCCGCGGTCCATGTAGTACATGTCGGACCCGCGTGTCGCCACTGTGATCGCAGACCTAGCGCCACCACCAAGGCAGGTCTCGTGATACGAGAGTTGTACGCGAACCTAGCTACCGCCCAGTTGTACGCGAACCTAGCTATCGCCCAGTTGTACGCGAACCTAGCTATCGCCCAGTTGTACGAAGCCTTTCTCTCTCATTAGCCGAGAGACAGAATAGCCATCAGAAGTTAATGGCTACGAACTAACAAGGAGCCATTTGTATCAGTGCCTATAGCTTACGAGTAATCAAGAGAGATGTATTCCAAGGAATTATTAAAAGTTAAGTAAAAAGCATCTACATACTTTTCTTCTTATTCATTCATAAGTTTTTATGTTCCAGACTTCACGCCCGTATGCTTATTGCCGTTCGTGCACTATCGGCCACAGCGTTAGTCTAGCTTTCTTTTTCAGCAATCAACTCCACGGTGTCGGTCCAGCTACCGACACTACACCAACCACTGATCTTCTGCAGGTCTTCATACAACAGCAATGCCCAGTTATGAAATTTTACAAAACGAGTTGCCCCTACACAAAAATAATTTTCTTACTCGTGAAATTTTTTTAGACAGTGCTATCATTACAAAACGCATTGTGCGTGGAGATTTAGGTCACACATCAGGGTTCTAGACTACTTATCACATTTACAAAAACGTGCACTCTAGACCGCCCCTTCCGTGCGCAATCGAAGTAAACCTAAGACACTTTATCATTTGCGGAGAACTGACACCCAGCCATTGATACCCATGCCTATGAAAGCAGTAATGACTCCATTTTCTTCAACGAAAGAGTGTGAGGCTAAGTTAAAAATATTCCATTGAATGAGAATAATAGAACTGTCCGACAGATGATGACAGGTGTCAGCAGAGGTACTTCGCCACAATACTACTGTTTTTCATCGTTTGATACATGTAGACAGTCTTCCGCAGGGTTAAGAAATTCCGTCTTCACATTTTTTCCCTGAAGATAATATTGTCATAACATTTACACTCTTCATATTTCAATACTATTTGCAAACAAATGCGTAACTATATGAGATAGTTAAGTAGTATAGGTTTGAGTGATGTCTGTTCTGTCGAACATACTCGATAGAACAGACAGCACTCGCAGTGAAGCACCTGGGACATATGCATGAATAATTGAGGTGAAACGACTGTAAAGGACACGGAGTGGGAAAAGGACAGGAAGGAATTTGTGAGTTGTGACTTACAGCCACACAGGGCATTGAGACAATGCAACGCTGATAGTTGAAAATACTTCCCAGACCGGTACTCGAACCCGACTGCTCCACTTCTCTCTTTCTCTCTCTTTTTTTTTCAGGCTTCTCATTTTTATTTGTATATAATTTTAGTAGTACAGCCAAAGAGGGACAATAGAAAAAACGTATTTACAGTACAATACACATTATAAGGGAAGGAAAGGGAGAGGAGAAACAATCGGGTCTATACATTCGTCCATCGGAGGAGCCCGAGGGTGGGAGGGCTGGGTCTTAGTTGAGGCATAGCCGCTATGCCCCCGGACCTCTCCACAGTCGGATACATAGGAGGGGACGGCATTTGGCAGTTGAGGTGGGGTGGAAGAGACTTCCCTTTATTTATTTAATCCCAATTCGAGTGACGTGGAGGATAGGGTAAAGAGTCATGGTGCTACCTGACGTAGGCTGCCTTACTCAACGAGTAAAATGATCTCGCCTTTGTGACGTCCTCAGAAAATATGCAGATGCAGTGAGAAGAGCGGGAGGAGAAATCATGAGGAGGAGAGGGGAGGTTCCCACCTCCTATTACGCCCCAGCTTGGCGGGTGACCATGAACACTCTATGCAAGTAGCTGGCAAACAGAGTCTGGTTATTGGGTCTTCGTTCCAAGTCGGTGTGGGCATTATGTAACCTGCACCAGCAGCTGAGGCCTGATTTGTCGCCGTAGAGCTAGCTGAGCGTCCAACGTTTTATCCAGAGTATAGAGTTGGTTATGGCAGCCAGATAGTATATGACTTGAGGAAATATGTATGTGTTACGTTCAATCATGGTCGGAGGAATTCGGACAAAGTAGGTAACCATCTTGAGGCTTAGCTCCCAGACGTCAAGGGTTGATGGGCATGTGAGGTGGTGGATATCCTCATCGAGGGGTTGGTAGGCGGCACACAACGGAGTGTCCTCTAATCCAATTGCATGTAACTGCTGTGGCGTAGCAGTTTCGTTAGTGGTAACCAAGTACCATGTTGCTCAAACATATGAGGAAAGGTAAACTTGCTAGATTTGGCACCGTACATTTTATCTACGGATCGCAGGTACTTTTGTGCGACAGTGTTATGTGACACTCGACGTAGTGGGTTGAGACAGATGTATTTGACCATATGAGAACTCGTGGTCGGGATGTCGGGATGCACATAACTGCAGGCCGTAAAAAAGGTGCCAGCGTGTGACAAGGAGGTATGAATCTGACCTACCGGCACTGGTGGAAGAATGGACGCCGACATAGGGGCGTCCACCAAACTGAGAGTCTATTGTTCCCGCACCGTTCGTACATACAAAGCATCAGGCCTGTGCTGTACGTTGAGTAGACCAAGTCTTCCCTTACGTCGCCGGTGGGTAGCGTTTCATACCGGATCTTAAAGATTGTTCCCGCCGTCAGATAGTACCCGAAGGACACTTGGACACGAAGTACATTTGTGTGCGGTGATGGTAGGACTTGTGCAACATCCACCAGTTTTTAAGCAACGTGGCGACTCACTGAAAAGGGTCGAGACGGAGGAGCAGATTGTTGTATACCTCGGCAAGAACACAGTATTAGCGGCTGCCGTAATGGATGTACTGGGGGAGAAACAATGCCCAGGCACCTGATGGTCTGCACACGTGGGAAGGGTGCTAACTACACATCAGGGAGGCCGCGTCCTATTGGTAACGCTGCAGATTTATTCACGTTCATCGAGCTGCATGCCTTTGCGCTTTATCTTTAGACAGCTGTCTTAAAGACTGCGACCATGCAGACACGCTTTCCGTTGGACCCCAATTCCCAACCTACTGCTCGGCGCATCTTAACGAACCCCACCCATTAACACCCTACTCGCAGAATTCTGGCCGGTCGGTGTGGCCGAGCGGTTGTGGGCGCTACAGTCTGGAAACGCGCGACCGCTACGGTCGCAGGTTCGAATCCTCCCTCGGGCATGGATGTGTGTGATGTCTTTAGGTTAGTTAGGTTTAAGTGGTTCTAAGTTCTAGGGGACTGATGACCTCAGATGTTAAGTCCCATAGTGCTCAGAGCCATTTTCATTTCTGATGCCCCTAGGAGTTCAGACGTTGGTTGTGCATCTAAGACAAAACGCTTTCATCAGACAGCCTCGCGCCGATAGAGTTATAGATATAATTGGTGTCAGTTCTGTCGGAAACTACTAATCTCTATAATTCCATGGGCGAGACGGCTCTTTCCTCAAAACGTTCAGTGTGGCTGCAACACCAATTCCCGAACTCGTACAGGAATCAGAAGCCTGCGAGTAGCGGTTCATAGGCAGCGGTCGTTGCGGTGTATCGAGTTGCAGCCTGGAATTTTGGTCCGACAATATGCGTGTCCGGATGGTCGAGGTCGTTACGGGAATAGTTCTAAAGAAGCCTAGCATCTGCGTTGAGGCCGGCACAGATTTTCAGCTCTTATCTTTACATTTCCTAGATGCTCTGCGCGGGTGGAAGTCATTCTTTCCTTCTTGTCCTTCCATCCCTTTTACCAAAATTATGCACATGTACGGCCCAGGCGCCTCATATCTATAATTCTCTGGGCGCGGCGGCTGTCTGATGCAAAGTTTCAGTGCAGATGCACAACCAACAAGCGAACTCTTACGGGAATCAGAAATCTGCGAGTAGGGGAACAATGGGCGGCGGTCGTTGCAGTGCTGTGCGCAGAAAGTCGGTAATTTGGGTCTGACAAAATGGTTCAAATGGCTCTGAGCACTATGGGACTCAACATCTGTGGTCATCAGTCCCCTAGAACTTAGAACTACTTAAACCTAACTAACCTAAGGACATCACAGACATCCATGCCCGAGGCAGGATTCGAACCTGCGACCGTAGCAGTCGCGCGGTTCCGGACTGAGCGCCTTAACCGCGAGACCACCGTGGCCGGCTGGGTCTGACAGAAAACGTGTCCGGGTGCCCGTGGCAATTAATACAACCATTCAAGAGAAGCGGAGCATACGGTTTCGAGTCCCGGTCCAGCACAAATTTTCAATTCTCGTGGTTCCATTGGCAGAAATGCCCTGTGTGGATGGAAATTACGAGGGTTGTCCAGAAAGTACTTCCGGTCGTTCGTGAAAAGGACACCACAGTGAAAACAAGATGAAGCTCTGCACAGAGGTGCTGGATAGTGTCTCTAGTATGACCGTCGATCGCCTCAAGACGCTCTTTTCAGTGGTGAGCGCACTGTGAGTGAGTAAAAGTGAGTAGAACCACGATGTCTCCCGCCAAGTAGCAGGGCTCGCTGAGAGGCTTCCCCTTAGTGAACGCAGCCCACCTAACACAACTGCCACACACTTCGTTCTCCATGGCAATTCTCAGCCGCACTCTGCAGGGGCACTGAAGACGCTACTACAGCCTTTTCGGTGGAAAGTGTTCGATCACCCACAACACAGACCTAATTGGCTCTTCCTGAGTATCATCTCTGTTCACATGGAACGCTGGATACGAAGACAACACTTTGGCGCAGGCTCCACGCTATAGAGCAGCGTAGAGAATTATCGGAAAGCACAGGCGGCTGCCTTCTATGACGATGGTGTTGGAAATTTGGTATGACGCTCCGACAGATGTCTAAGTCGGAGCGGCGACCATGTAGAGAAGTATCTGGAAAGTGTAGCTAACTCTTTCAGATAAAATATTTCTGATTTTCACTGTGGCTTCCATTTAGCGACCGATCGGAACTTACTTTCTCGACAGTCTTCGCATTATTTACTTCCTATCCCTCTCCTGTCCCATTTCCTTTCCATTACAATCACCACAGTTATTCGTGTTTAATCGAGTAGGTCAGGGGGGTGGTGCGCTAAGAATGGTGTGTGTCATGGGCTAATAACAATTGCATTTTTAGCCTGTGACCTCTATTCAAAGTGGTAGCCCTGTCCGCCATCAGAAAATGACATGACCTCTCATGATTGTGTGGTGTCGCTACCCAGTATTTTAGCAAAAATAATAAGTCTTTTAGAAGAAAGTAATGAGGGGTAGTGGTAAAGCCGCAGTGTAGTATTGCTTTTGACTACAAGTGTGGCGACATATTGGCCAGAATATCATACTTGTACTGGGATCACAAGACGAGTCCAGCCGCGCTTAGTGGATAGCTGTCCCGCACGGTGGTAGTGGCTGTTAACAGGTGGGGCTATGTCTCCACACCACACCAGGGCTAGTCTCTCAATATTGGCGACGTGACTAGATGTCGGGTTTCAGTGAACAAACGCGCCTTGGGGTGATATAAATACACTGACGGAAAAAAATAACAGCAACAAAAATAATTAACCTAGAATTAAAATAATTAAAATAGAATAATGAAGTTTCCGTAATACGTTTGTCTAGGTAACACATTTAAGTGATTAATATTGCAGGATCACAGGCTAATGTAAGCGAAAAATAAGCCACTGTAAATGTGAAATGCTGGTATATTAATAACTGGTGTAACCGCCAGAACGTTGAAAGATAGCATGCAAACGTGCATGCATTGTGTTGTACACATACCGGATGTCAGTGTGTGGGATGGAGTTCATGCCTGTTGGACTTGGTCGGACAACACAGGGACACTTAACGTTGGTTGTAAATGCCGCTGGAGTTGTCGTCTAGTGATGTCCCGTATGTGCTCGACTGCATGCTGATTAGAACAGCGGTATGTGAGCGAGAGTCGTCGTGTTGGAAAACTCCCCATGGAATGCTGTCCATCAATGGCAGTGCAGCAGCTCTGAGAACCAGACTCACGTAAAAATTTGCAGTCAAGGTGCCTGCGATAACCACGAGAGTGTCCCTGCTGTCATACAAAGTCGCACCCTCGACCATAACTCGAGGTGTAGGTCCAGTATATCTCGCACGAGGGCAGGTTGGTTGCAGGCACTCAACTGGCCTCCTTCTAACCATCACAGGGTCATCACAAAATTCAACAGACTTCCACCCTGTCCTCTCACGAACTCTCGCTTGACACCACTGAAGTCGCAAACGGCGGTGGTTTGGGGTCAGTGGAATGCACATTACAGGACGTTCGTCTCGGTGCTGTCCTTGAAGTAACCGATTTGTGACAATACGATGTGTTCTTAGGGTACCAAGTGCTGATGAAATTTCTGCTGTAGATGTAGTACGTTCCCCCAGAGCTATACGCCGAACACTGTGGTCCTCTCTCTCGGTAGTGCCACGAGGCTGTCTGGAACCCAGTCTTCTTGCGACCTTACCTCCCCTTGACTGCCACTATCAGCGATCACGTAAAGTGGCTACATTCCTGCCGAGTCTTTCTGCAGCATCGCAAAGGGAAGATCCAGGTTCACGTAGCCCTATTAGACGACCTCGTTCAAACTCAGTGAGGTCTTGTTAATGGTGGCTTTGTCACCATAAAGGCATTCTTGACTAACATCGAATCACCACGTCCAGTATTAAAAGTAACTAACGTTCACGACTGTTACAGTGCGTATTTAAGGCAATGCCGATTTCTATCCTTATGGTCGTGCAGCTAGCGCCACTCTTATGCGACTGTCGTGAAATATGAACAGACATCATCTTTCAATATAGAAACACACCTACCAACTTTCATTTATATCGCTCAATTCCTTGGTGTTGCGATTTTTTTCCGTCAGTGGATGTCTGTGTTTTGAAGCAGACTGATTGACCGTAGTCTAGCAGCACCACCACGACACTACGACCCCAATTTTGCAGCGGGACGACTGGGCATTACCAACCATGAGTTCATGACAGGGCTGCGGCTACGGCCTCGAGCGCTACGTTCCTCATGGGATTTGGTGCCACAGCCCCGCCAATCTGCGTTCGTGCCTGCTGCCACCAACGGGTCTACTGGCAGTTTCTTCGCCAGTCTTCTGAACGCAAGTGAAAGGTCCAGGTATCATTTTTGTAAAGATGTTGATCACAAACGAAGTTATTCCAGGAATATTTTGATTTTATCATTGGTCGTTATAATGTTTCCTTCCCCACCTTGGACGCTATTGTTTAAAATACTTAAGTGTTCAAAAGCATCAGCGAGAAAAGCTATATTTAATAGGCAAACAGGGTAAGAAAAAATAATCCAGATTTATACTCTCTTAGGATCATTAATTTGCAGCTCTTGGCTCCAGAAGTCGTGTCACTACCATTCCTGGAAGCCATCTGACCCCTATGTCCTAAAGGAGATTTTCATGGAGCGATCCCATGTCTTCACAAAAGATTCTAAAAGAGCTGAATTTGCAGTGCTTTACCTTTAGTAGAGTTAATAACTTTGACCACAGGTTTAAGCACATCACTTAACTGAGAAGGTAAAACTTCGGACGCCACAGCTTGTAACGCAGAAACCAGTGTGTCCATGAAAAATTTCGCATTAATGATTTTAATTTCGCAATGAGTATACTTTCATTGGCAGTTATAGCTTCAGCATCGTCGCTACAAATGGGTTACATTTTCACCAACCAGTCTCGTTGTTACGAGTGCTTTCCTAAAGCATGTCGTACAAACACTCGTTAGTAGTGTTAGGAGGAAGCGCTTTGCAAAATATAACGTCTTCCATGATACTTTCATCTGCTTGAGAGTGCACAAATACGATAAACTGTGCACACTCTGATACATCAGCAGATTCATCAAAATTCAAAGAAAAATGTGGGCTCCTCTTTAATTTTAGAACTAACCATTCTTGAACGACACCGCCCGCTGCGCGGGATTAGCCGAGTGGTCTCAGGCGCTGCAGTCATGGACTGTGCGGCTGGTCCCGGCGGAGGCTCGAGTCCTCCCTCGGGCATGGGTGTGTGTGTGTGTCCTTAGGATAATTTAGGCAAAGTAGTGTGTAAGCTTAGGGACTGATGACCTTAGCAGTTAAGTCCCGTAAGATTTCACACACAATTGAACACATTTTTTGACACCACCCATGTCGTATATTCTGCGCTCAATGGCATTATCAAAAAGTAGTATGCTTTCTAGCTACATTTCCTCATGCTTGGCTAACATAATTTCAATCATATCCAGCGCAAAACAAAATTCTCTGGATCTGTATGCGGATTCCCTCCTACAGCTACTCGGCTCGCGAGTCGACAGATAACTAATAACGCTTTCTCGTTGACACTGGATGTATCAAATCACATAAAAATATTGTTAAAGACAAAAAAACAAATAAATAAACATCCACAACGTAATTTTATTTTTAGTCAAGCAATAAGAATACCATTTTATTAGCTGAATTATTGCAGTTTGCAGCTGGTTAAATGTTTTAAGTTTCCTTTGGATTAAATATAATGGTTCATTAGCTTCATTGGAATATTTAATAAAGAGTAGATAATGTAAGTGTAGACCAGATGTGGCGCTCATCCACCTTGGTACGCAAAACGGATCAGAACACTGTTGCAAAAACAAAGAGAAAAGTATGAAAAATTTAAACGAACTCGAAATCCCCAAGATTGGCGATGTTTTACAGAAGCTCGAAATTGAGCGTGAACATCAATGCGAGATGCTTGTAATAGTTTTCACACCGAAACTTTATGTCGAAACCTGGCAGAAATTCTAAGGAGATTATGGTGGTACGTGAAATTTGCTAGTAGGAAGACACAATCTATGCCTTCTTTGCGCGATAGCAAAGGAAATGCTGCCCACGATAGTGCTGCGAAAGCAGCGCTACTAAACACAGCCTTTCGAAATTCCTTCACCAAAGAAGACTAAGAAAATATTTCGGAATTAGAGTCAAGATTAACTGCCAACATGAGTAACTTAGAAGTAGATATCCTCGGAGTAGAGAAGCAACTTAAATCACTTAATATAAGCAAGTCGTCTGGTGAAGACTGTATAAATGTTAGATTCCTTTCAGAATATGCTGATGCAATAGCCCCATACTTAACAATCATATACAACCGCTCGCTCGACGAAAGATCCGTATTCAAAGACTAAAAGGTTGCGCAGGTCACACCAATATTCAAGAAACGTAGTAGGAGTAATCCACCAAATTACAAGAACATATCATTAACGTCGATACGCAGCAGGAATTTGGAACACATAATTTGTTAGAGCATTATGAATCACTTCGCAGAGAACGGTGGATTGACACACAGTCAACAAGGATTTAGAAAATATCGTTCTCGTGAAACACAACTTCCTCTTTACACACAGGAAGAATTTAGTGTTACTGACAAGGGATTTCAAATTGGTTTCGTATGTCTAAATTTCGAAACGGCTTTTGACACTGTACCACACAACACAAGCAGTTTGTAGAGAATATCGTACGGAATATCGTCTCGGTTGTGTGACTTCCGGTCAGAGAGGTCACAGTTCGTAGTAACTGACGGAAAGTCGTGGAGTAAAACGTAGTACTATTTTCCCTCTGGTGTTCCTAATCTATATAAACGATTTAGGAGACAATCTGAGCAGTCATCTTAGGTTGTTTGCAGGTGATGCTGTCGTTTATTGCCTAGTTAAGTCCTCAGAAGATCAAAACAAATTGCAAAAACGATTTGGAAAAGATATATGAATGGTTTGAAAACTGTCAATTAACAATAAATAACAAAAAATGTGAAGTCATCCACATGATTGCTTAAAGTAATACGTTAAACCGCGGTTACACCATAAGTCAGTCTAATCTAAAGCGGTAAATTCAACTAAATACCTAGGAACTACAATTACTAACAATTTAAATTGGAAAGAATACGTATAAAATGTTGTGGGAACGCCGATCAAAGTCTGCCTCTTATAAAATGTAACAGATCAACTATAGAGACTGCTTACACTACGGAACAGAGTGAAACAATGCGTTCGCAATGCTAAAATCAGGCACGCTCGCTCCCTTGTATGCAGCGATCTGACGCCCACGACTCTATGGAAGAATCTCCGTAGCTTGGGGGTCGCAAAGGCAAAATCGGGAACTGCTTTTCATGTCTCAGCTAACGAATTAAATGAATTCTTCTCTGCAACTCTGAAAACCCACATGGCTGATAATTACCGTCCACAAGAATCCCCTAACTGAATAACTGACAACGACACCATCCTTCTAAAACACGTAACAATAAATACGGCAAGAAAAGCAATAATGAGAATCTCTATAATGTCTTCTGACGCGATAGGCAATGACAGTATCAGTATTACCATGATTAAGAATGTCGACGATATCTTAATACCTGTCTTAACTGACATATTTCATTTTTCAATCGTGAATGGAATATATCCCACTGCACGGAAAAGAAGCATAATTCGACCCATCCCTAAGATCGAAAACCCGCAACTGCCTAGTGATTAGCGACCAATTAGCATACTGCGTGCTATTTCCAAAGCACTTGAATATATTGTTCATGATCAAATCACTGAACATCTACATGAATTCAGCCTATATGACAAATTTCAATCCGCTTTCCGTAAACATCACAGCACAAACACTGCTCTAATTAAAGTAACTGACGACCTGAAATATGCAATCGACAGCCGAAAGTCAACAATATTGACGCTACTAGACTTGCAATGAGATGGTTTGAAAGCTACTTAAAAGACAGACAGCAATGTGTTGTCTGTGTAAATGAAAAATCTTCCTGGAAACATGTTGTCTCGGGAGTGCCACAAGGATCAGTCTTAGGACCACTTTTGTTTTCTTTATATGTCAACGATATTTCGTTGGTTCTGTCGTCCTGTAAATATCATTTCTATGCCGACGACCTTCAGCTCTACCTAAGCGCAAGACCTGAAGATATAAAGACTGCAATCACTCAAATGAATGATGATCTGTGTTCAGTAGTGACATGGACAAAAAATCTGGGGCTTCAACTAAATGCAAAAAAGACACATTAATCTTAATAGCCCATCAGAAATTAATAAGTTCAGATTTCCGCGAACGGTTGCCTCCTATTCTGCTCGACGGTATTCCAATACGATACTAGAAAACAGTTAAGAACTTGGGCGTAACTTTGGATGAGCATCTCGACTGGGTGGAGAATACAGTCGCAGTGTGCCGGAAGACGTCCGCTTGTCTCTATGTTCTCAAAAAGTTTCGGAACGTATTTCCACAGGACTTGAAACGCCAGCTCGTGCAAGCATTCGTTCTACCGAAGCTCCACTATTGTGGTGTAATTCAACAAGCCATGAGTAGTGAAAACAAAAGACGGCTAGAACTAACCATGAATGCCTGTGTGCGTTACAACTGCAACATTCGCCGATATGATTATATTAGTGCTTCATACTCCCAATTAGGGTGGCTGCGGCCGGACAATTTGAGTGACTACCACACTATATGTCTACTTCACCCACTCCTCGTCACGCAAGGACCCCAGTATCTTGCTTCAGAGATTAAACACTTTTCATGCCATCATAGCAGAAACACGAGGTCGATCTTATTTGGTATCCTAACTGTGCCCACTCACAAAAAAAAAACTTTTGCAGACTCCTTCTCAGTTGCCGCTGTCCACCTCTGGAACAAACTGCCCCTTACCTTGCGCAAAATTCAATCCCCTGCTGCTTTTAAGAAGAAGTTGAAGCATTTCCTTCTGTCATCCTCATTATATTTTCCACATAATTAACGTACAAGGCCAATCCTGTCCTCTGGCAGGTAGCAAAGCTAGTGTCTCCTATCTTGCTCCTTTCGCTTCTTCCTCTTCTCTATCTCTATTAGCCACGCAATCTTCTTTTCCTTTATATTTCCTTAATTATGTTTCATCATGTCTTTATTCTTCTCCTCTACTCCCTGCTGCTAGCACTCCTATCTAAAATCTGTCCCTTTCATAATGATTAATTATAACAGTACTTATCATCTACGAATATAAACTCTATATGTATGTATTTTTCCAAGTGTGCCTTTGTAAGTGTTTATTTCATTTTTTGCACTAGATGTAGTTTAACATGCCTACAAAAACATATGAATATAAAATAAGTAGAATGGCTGGTTAGATGTAGGAGAGGGCCTGATAGCCCTAATCTTGCCAGATTAAATAAATGCCGGCCGGAGTGGCCGTGCGGTTCTAGGCGCTACAGTCTGGAACCGAGCGACCGCTACGGTCGCAGATTCGAATCCTGCCTCGGGCATGGATGTGTGTGATGTCCTTAGGTTAGTTAGGTTTACTTAGTTCTAAGTTCTAGGCGACTGATGACCTTAGAAGTTAAGTCGCATAGTGCTCAGAGCCATTTGAAGCATTTTTGATTAAATAAATAAATAAAATAAATACACTACATTTATCCGTCCTCTGTTGGAGTACTGCTGCCGGTCTGAGATCCTTGCCAGGTAAGATTAACGAAGTACATCGAGAAAGTTCAAAGCATAGCAGCACGTTTTGTGTTTTCGCGGAATAAGGGGGAGAACTTCACTGACATGATACGGGATTTGCGATGGGAACCATTAAAACAAAGGCATTTTCCGTTGCGGCGGTATCCTCCCATCTATTTCAATCACCAAGCTCCTCCTCCGAACGCGGAAACATTTTGTTGACACCAACCTACCTGGGCAGGAACGGTTATCATAATAAAATAAGGGGAATCGGAGCTCGCACGGGAAGACATAGGTGTTCGTTTTTTTCCGCACGCTGTTCGAGATTGGAATAATAGGGAATTATTGTGAAGGTGGTTCGATGAACCCTCTACCAGGCATTTAAGTGTGGTTTGCAGAGCATCCACATGTATGGTTTAAAAAGGTTTATTATCCTCAGACCATGACCGGTTTCGGATTTATCTTTACAAATCCATCATCAGATGGCCACGTTTTGTAAACGTTATTCGTGTGTGCTGCGTGTGTAATTAAGATGATGAGATTGAAAGTGACGTCCATTGTCTGGAATAGCACTCACATAGTGCATATTGAAAAGTGTATTAACCTTGCGTTCGAAAACATAAACACACGAATATTTTGTCAGGCAGAACTACACAGCTCGTAAGTACACTAACCTGCAAGTTTACTAATGTTTATAAAAACCATCTCATGAGCAATTAGATCTTGTAAAAGAAGTAAATCTTTCGTAAAAATACCATTACCGATATGAAAACAAAAATATTTCTTTCCTTTCACAGTGCAGCAAACGAATAACACAAACAAAACTAGGTCCAACTATGATTGCTTGTAATCTGCCAACTGAAGATGGATTTGTAAAGAAAAATCCGAAACCGGTCATGGTCTGAAGATAATAAACCTTTTTAAACTATACATGTGGCTGGTAGCTGTTCTTTATATAAATTATAAACCTTACGTACAACAGCCACGTTTCTCAACATGTCGACTTTCGACAAAATAGCGTTAAGTGAATTACTCTAAATAAATCTAGCGTCCTTGACTTAGTGAGTTGTGGGTTCCATTAGTAAATTGTGGTGCCTGTCTCGTTTTTTCAGTGTGATGCGAGTGTGTGAACATTCCTTGTGGTTATCAAAAACACAAAGAATATGTGTAAATTACGACGTCAGTTCAAACACATGCATTTTCTCTTCGTGAGCTCAGCGTGTGCATTCAAACTGAATATGTTTAAGGTTTCACGCTTAGCATCTCCTGCTGAATGGATCGCCACCGGGGGCAGCTAAGGTTTCCCAGACCCTGGCGCGCGTCAACATCTCTAGTTCGTCGCGCTGTCCTCCGAGTGTAAAGGCACGTGTCGCCCTACTTTTGTGCTTCTTCCACGTGCCGGTCCCTAGGGCCGGTAATCTCCTGTTGAGGTCAGAGGATCCCATTTATACCTACTAGCTGACACAGTTGTTAAACCTCCTCACATCTCGCATTCCTCTGAAAACATTAGAAAATTCAATCAGTGGAGTACGGCTACTGTATACAGCTTCAGCACAGTATAAACCTTTCACCACTTTTTATAGTAATAGAATTTGGCAATGAATGTTAGTAAGCAGCCGTGACACCTTCCCATATGAAGTTACTTTGACTTAATGTTAATTTTTAATTCACTTGCTCCTAAATCAAAGCAAATCAAACATGGTTTCAGTGCGAAAGTTTCAAGCAAATCCTGATTCCGGCAGTCCCATTACCTACATCTGCATTAAACTCTTTTAGCCCCTAAAATCTTAAATTTAACACAGTCTTATTGGGGTACGGCAATACGTCACCCCATATGGTTTTCAGAGCAAGATCTGTTGTGCATCAGGTTCCGAGAGGGTGGCATAAATTCACATTAACAACATTTTCTAGCCGCATAGGCCGTGAAAGCACTGAAGAAGTAACATCCAGGAATACACATTACCTAACAGTAATATGGTCGAGATGGCTCAGTGCCGTACTGGCAAAACTGGCATTTAACGAATCCTTAAATCAGACTGTAAGTACCGCGGGGCATTCTTGGCAGTTCCTGATAGACAGAAACACTCACAGTAACATCAGTGCGTCATTTGACGAAGGAGAAGACGAAATCTATTAACCGTCCTCACGTCACATGCAAAAACCATCTTCTGCGTCACGCAATTATTCGCTGTGCCCTTCAAAACTCTACGACAGGGGCCGGAAGCTAGGCGTTTCCTCCAAAGGCAAATTCAATATCTCACCAGAAAACCAGCGTATGGAACCAGCGTAAAGAAGTAAAACAATCCAGTAAGGCAACAAAAAAATTTGAGGATTGATACCGTACTTCGTTACCTGGTCTTCATAGAATTTCTGAAATATAAGAACAACACTGATGTTAGGATTCACCGATAATTCTCGCTGATGGTTACAGCGCTGCAGTTTGAAGTATTAGCGGAGGCATTACGCTTCTGCAATAAAGAACTATTGTGCCAAGAAATTTAGCGACCAGCAGACCTAGGACTGCACACAAGTTTGAAAATGAAAGCTACTGCACGAGGTGCATTAAAGAGTTCCTTTCATGCCTTAATTTACTTTTAATATAGTCATGCAATTTAAAATAATTATCGAAAGGAAATACTTTAAGAATTGTATGGTCCTGACATTCTCGGCTTAACAGAATAGTGGTATCATTTAAATACAGGACTTTGATTTTCATATTTCCTGTTAAGTTATTCTCCTATGTTAAATTTTATCAGCTCCATGTAGCAGAGGCCAAAGAGGATTGTAGGTCGGCAGTGCGCTCGAATACACTTGACACATAAGGTAAATGACATTACCACATATGTAAAAATACTTTGCAGATAAGGTTACCGGACTTGTTAGATAATGAACGCTAACTTAGACAATAGAATAATTAACGATAAATCACTAAAGGCACCTGACAATGGCGTCGTCAAATCTTCCGTCTCCAGCTGTTTGAACGGCCGGATATTATATTTTAGTTTTCTGTTTATCGGGAAAGGTCTGTTGGTACAATCCAGACTGAAATAAAAACAGTTTTAGCTCAGTCAATGATAATTTTTTCAAATAGGAACAAACTGTGTAACACTTAAATCTACTCTCTACGGCGTCCAGAAGGAGAAGAAGAGCTTTTACAAAATAATCTCATAGTGTCGACGATTGTCACAGGCACACTTTATTTACATTAAAGCTGGTTTCTCTTGTATCGCTGCATCCCTCACTTGGTGTAGATGGTAAGACATCACATTTTGTACATATTACTTCGTAAGGAATGCAGAGTGGTTCACAAATAGCGTGTTACATATGAAATTTGTTATGAATTTATGATTTTGTTCGGCGTAAGGGGGATTAAACATAAAATAACGCTATATTGCTTCCTTGAATTTCGGAATTAGTGTAAACTGCAATGTCTCAGTTACAACATTTAATTTACTTAAACGTTTATTTTTAATTGTTGTCAACAGCTGCTAGAACAGACAGTACATCGTAACTATTCAAATAGGTTGCTGTATTTCATGTAATGTTATTTAAATAGTGTTTCATGAAGATACTTTGGCATTACGTAACCTTGGCGCAACACTTTTAGTATAAAATTTTGACAGAATGGTTCAAATGGCTCTGAGCACTATGGAACTTAACATCTGAGGTCATCAGTCCCCTAGAACTTAGAACTACCTAAACCTAACTAACCTAAGGACATCACACACATCCATGTCCGAGGCAGGACTCGAACCTGCGACCGTAGCGGTGGCGCGGTTCCAGACTGAAGCGCCTAGAACCGCTTGGCCACACCGGCCCGCAAATTTTGACAGACTCGGTTATTTTTGTAACATCATGTGATTATCGTTTCGTAAACACAGCTCATGGTTACACAGTTAACAGGATTTAAATCGGTTTGTAGGTGAACAATTTTTGCTCTAAATATAGAATATAAAGTGAAATATAACAGTTTTTTCTACAGTTCTACTGTCACTTCCATATATGAACAGTAGAAAACTTGTTTATTAGATATATTTTAAAAGTTGTTGCCATTTGTTGCATAACAACGGTTTCGTTTGTCATGTTCTGATAATGCACATTGGTTGGTTTATAAGGATCTGGTGGCTTATGGCTGAGGATGTGGTTTTGCTCTTGTGGTGAAGTAATCTGAAACGAGTCAGGAAGATGCTTTCGGTGATGGATGTCCGGACCCTTGGGAAACAGGAATGAATTCGAATGAGAAGCTCAGTGGATTGGTAGTTTGTTCCAATTGTGCCAAGCTTAGGACACGATGGGTACGCAGCTCACCAAACACAGATACATGAAACAGTTGTACACTTCTGCTAATACTGTATAATACAGAACATACATTACGCTTTCTGGAGTGGAATCTTGTCAGTAAGAGGGTCGTTCAGTAAGTAATGCAACCGATTTTTTCCTGAAAGCAAATAGGTTTTATTCATGACCCCAATCCGCCATATGATTCCCCGCTCTTCTGGATATAAAACCCAATTTTTTCGACATAATCTTCGTTTAATCCAACGGTCTTATGCCATTTTGCTTGGAGGCCCGTATGCCCACGTGGTACCACTCTACTGGTCGACATCGGAGCCAACGTCTTTCCGCATCAATAAGCACTCCATCATCCACGTACTGGTTCACATGGAGAGCATCCTTCAATACACCAAACAGATGGAAGTCCAACAGTACGAGATCCGGGCTATAGGTTGGATAAGGAAGAACAGGCCAATGAAGTTTTGTGAGCTCCTCTTGGGTGCTCATACTTGTGTGAGGCCTTTAGTTGTCATGGGAAAGAAGTAGTTCGTTCGCATTTTTGTAGCAATGAACGTGCTGATGTTGTTTCAGTTTCCTGAGAGCGGAACAATACACTTTCGAGTTGATCATCGCACCGCGAGGGTGAACATTAATTATAATACCTCCTTCAGAGTCCCAGACGACCCTCAGCATGACTTTTCCGGCTGAGGGTGCTGCTTTGAACTTTTTCTTCCAAGGTGAGATTGTATGTCGCCATACGATGGATTGCGGTTTTGCTTAGGGTTCCAAGTGGTCACCTGTGACGATATTTGACAAAAAATTGCAGCGAAATGCAGGAAGATCTGCAGCTGATAGGCACTTGGTGCAGGGAGTGGCAACTGTACCTTAACATAGACAAATGTAATGTACTGCGAATACATAGAAAGAAGGATCCTTTATTGTATGATTATATGATAGCAGAACAAACACTGGTAGCAGTAACTTCCGTAAAATATCTGGGAGTATGCGTACGGAACGATTTGAAGTGGAATGATCATATAAAATTAATTGTTGGTAAGGAGGGTGCCAGGTTGAGATTCATTGGGAGTGTCCTTAGAAAATGTAGTCCATCAACAAAGGAGGTGATTTGCAAAACACTCGTTCGACCTATACTTGATTATTGCTCATCAGTGTGGATCCGTACCAGGTCGGGTTGACGGAGGAGACAGAGAAGATCCAGGGAAGATTCAAATGGTTCAAATGGCTCTGAGCACTATGGGACTTAACTGCTGTGGTCATCAGTCCCCTAGAACTTAGAACCATTTAAACCTAACTAACCTAAGGACATCACACACATCCACGCCCGACGTCCTGGGAAGAGTGGTGCGTTTCGTCACAGGGTTATTTGGTAAGCGTGATATCGTTACGAAGATGTTTAGCAACCTCAGGTGGCAGACTCTGCTGGAGAGCCAGCCACGGTGGTTTAGCGGTTCTCGGCGCTCAGTCCGGAACCGCGCGACGGCTACGGTCGCAGGTTCGAATCCTGCCTCGGGCATGGATGTGTGTGACGTCCTTAGGTTAGTTACGTTTAAGTAGTTCTAAGTTCTAGGGGACTGATGACCTCAGATGTTAAGTCCCATTGTGCTCAGTGCCATTTGAACCATTTTTTTCCTGCTGGAGAGGCGCTCTGCATCGCGGTGTAGCTTGCTGTCCAGGTTTCGAGAGGGTACGTTTCTGGATGAGGTATCGAATATATTGCTTCCCCCTACTTATACCTCCCGAGGAGATCACGAACGTAAAATTAGAGAGATTCGAGCGCGCACGGAAGCTTTCCGGCAGTCGTTCTTCCCGCGAACCATACGCTACAGGAACAGGAAATGGAGGTAATGACAGTGGCACTTAAACTGCCTTCCGCCACACACCGTTGGGGGGCTTGAGGAGTGTAAATGTAGATGTAGATGTAGATGTAGATCAGCCTCGTAATAAGCAAGGAATTCCGCGCACATGGTCCTTCGTTGCTCTTTATGGTCTTCTGTTAGGCAGCGTGGAATATAGGGGATAAACACCTTTGAGTGCCACAACTGGTTGATGGGTGTTTCCGCACTACGAACAGAAACATCCAGTTGTGTAGCAAGATGTTTGATTGTGATCCGTCGATCGCCACGAATGAAAGTATCCATATTTTACAATATTGAAGGAGTCACAGCTGTGTGTGGGCGGTCGGCATGCAGGAGAACCGACAGACTTGCACGCCTTGTTGCGATGATAGACACCTTGCTCAACGACTCTCTGTGGTTTTGTTCACTGCCAGATCTCCGTAGACATTCTGCAAGTGCCTCTGAATATCTGTGGTGTTCTGGTTTTCCACCAATAGAATCTCCATGACAGCTCTCTGCTTGGAACGCCCCTCTCTTTCAGACGCCATTTCTAAGGTTACGTATAGGGCCACCATCTATCGGAACTTCATGAAACTATAGAGGCTGAAGCGAGAATATTCCACGATGTCCCACAACATTCCGCATTTTTTCAACCAAGATTGGCTGAGAAAAAAGAGTGGTGCATTACTTACTGAACGCCCCTTTCAGATGTCTTTTTCTTTGAGTCTTCAGTCTCCTGACTGGTTTGATGCGGACCATGACGAATTCTTCTGTTCCAACCACTCTATCTCAGAGTGGCACTAGCAGCCTACGTCCTCAGTTACTTGCTGAACGTATTCCAATCTCCGCCCCCCTCTTAGTTTTTAACCTCTACAGCTCCCTCAAGTACCATGGAAGCTAGTCCGTGATGTCTTAACGGATAACAGATGTACTTCCAGCCTGTCGCTTCTTCTTGTTAGTGTTTCCGTTATATTCTTTTCTCCGCCTACTCTCCCGAGATTCTCTCCATTGATTACCTGATAAGTCCACGTAATTTTCAACAGTCTTTTGTAGCTCCATATTCGAAATGCTTCCATTGTCTTCTTTTCTGGTATTCCCAATGTCTGTGTTTCACTACCAATACAATGCTGTGCTCCAAACTTACATTCTCAGAAATTTCTTACTCAAATTAAGGTCTATGTTCGATAGTAGTAGACTTCTCTTGGGCACGAACGCACTTATCGCCACTGCAAGTGTTCTTTTTGTCTCCTCCACGCTCCGTACGTCCTGGATTATTTTGCTGCTTAGATAGCAGAATTCCATAACTTTGTCTATTTCGTGATCTCCGATTCTGGTGTTAAGTTTCTCCCTGTTCTTATTTCTTCTACTCCTCATTACTCTCGTCTTTCTTCGATTTACTCTCAGTCTACATTCTGCACTCATCAGACTGTTCTTTCCATTCAGCAGATCCTGTTATTCTTCTTCACTTTCATTGATGATAGCAACGTCATCAGGAAACCTTATCACTCATATCCTTGTACCTGAGTTTTATTTCCATTATTGGACCTTTCTTTCATTTCCGTCGTTGTTTCTTCGATGTATAGATTGAACAGTAGGGGTCAAAGAATACCTCCTCGTCTTACACCCTTTTTAATCTGAGCACTTCGTTCTTGGTCTTTCACTGTTATTGTTCCCTCTTGGCTCTTGTACGTACTATATATTTCCCGTCTTTCCCCATAACTTATCTCCATTTTTCTCAGGATTTTGAACATCTGGCACCATTTACCATTGTCGAACCCTTCTTCCAGATCAATAAATACTATAACGTGTCTTAATTTTCCTTTAGTCTCGCTTTCGTTTCCAACCGCAACGTCAGAACTGCTTCGAAGGTGCCACAAACTTTTCTATAGCCGAACTGATGGTCATCTAACAAGTCAGCAGTTTTGTTTCCCAATCTTCTGTATATTATTCTTGTCAGCAACTTGGATGCTGAGCTGTTAAGCAGAATGTGCGATAACTCTCGCACTTTTCAAGAAATGGCTCTCAGCACTATGGGACTTAACTTCTGAGGTCATCAGTCCCCTAGAACTTAGAACTACTTAAAACTAACTAACCTAAGGACGTCACACACATCCATGCCCGAGGCAGGATTCGAACCTGCGACCGTAGCGGTCGCGCAGCTCCAGACTGTAGCTCCTAGAACCGCTCGGCCCGCACTTTTCAGCTCTTGCGATCTTCGAAAATGTGTAGATGATGATTTTCCGAAAGTCACATAACGTATCACCATTCTGATTCATTCTACACTCCAACGTTAATAGCCCTTTTGTGGCCAATCCCCCAGTGATTTTAAAAATTCTGATGTTAACTATCCTTTCTGCCTTATTTATTTTAAGTTTCGCAAGGCTCTTTTAAATTCTGAATCCAATATTGGATCCCCTACGTCTTCTCTGCTGACTTCTGTTTCTTCTTTTATTTTACGTCATCTGGCAGGTCTTTTCCCTCCTAGAGGCCTTCAGCGTACTCTTTCCACCTACCTGCTCTCTCCTCTGCATTTAAGAAAGGGATTTCCATTGCATTATTAATGTTACTGCTCTTACTTTTAATTTCACGGAGGGTTGTCTGGACTTTTCTACACGCTGAGTCAGTCCTTCCGACAATCACTTCCATTTCGAATTCTTCACGTATTTCATGCAGCGATTTCGCCTTTGATTCCCCGAATTTCCTATTTATTTCATTTCTCCTTTGATTCCCCGAATTTCCTATTTATTTCATTTCTATGTGAGTTGTATTACTGTGTTCCCAAATTTCCGTAAACATTTTTGTACGTTCTTACAAAAAAATACGTCAGGATATATATGCATCTATTTACACATAAAAATCCGGTTTTTACTGTTGGGACTACGATTTATTTTTGGTGTGTGTTAAACCTGTTCACATTTCATTGACCTGAGTACTTCGTTTATCGGTACATACTAATGGCATTGTTTGTAATCAGTAGCATGTACTGTAGATGAGAATTAGTACACTTTTATTGTCCACTACGGGCACTGCCTTAGTCTTCTTGTATGGCAAGTTTGAAATGTGCTACCACATTTTTTCATAGTTGATATTTACGTGTGTAGCATTGTGCCTCGACTGTCAGGCAGAGTACTATCAGCATTGTCACGTGCTTGAATCTTAGCGACCACATTCACTCCTGTACCCGACAGGGAACACACGTTTGCGTATTTGTGTAGTACATCCAGATCTTCGGCTAGTGATTCACGATAGCCTTTGATATATCGATAAAGGACATACTCAAGTAAACAAAGATCAAAATAAGTAAGCCATACATAAGGAACACAATTCATATCGAACGTGGTGATAACGTCTCAGATGTACGTAAAATGAATGCAAAATAAACGTGTATCCAAGACGTGTGAAAATAAAAATAAACCATACACCATTATACTATGCATCATGTAGATGTAGGTCACAGATGAAAATACTATACACGTACATAACGCAGAATGGGGGACAACTGAAGCTAGGAATCCAATAAAGTTCATCAAAGAGTGTCTGTCGCAAGTGCCAATACGAGAAACGTACAGTAAATTTAGAATGAAGATATATGACACAAAATTTGACTTTAAAAATAATAATGTTATCAACTAGCTGTATAAAATGGATAAAAGGGGGTGTCAGTTTGAATATTTGGTCACGCACAGTATTAAATAACGATGAAACACGTTCTTGGACTCCCATGGTCCAATCCGGATAGGGTGGGATGGCTAACACATTAACGTTTTTACCAACTATGGGCTATATCTCTCCTCAGTGAGTTTGGTTCCCACCAAAACACATGCGGTGATGAGATTGATGCCTTATCTTCTACCACGAAAGTACAGTCATAATGTGTACTGTAAGGATCACCTACCTTAGCCTCACACTTATTTAGTGGCTCACACAGTATCAGATGTAGGAGCCACGCGAACGGATCTAAAAAAATCGTGGGTTAACCTAAATTTTTATTCTTCAGCGATCTTAGCCTACCCTTAACTCGTAATCTGCAACATCATCCTAATCCTCCTATTCACTAGTTTCATAGGGTGGGCTGTACGAGTCAACATCAAAAAACTAGAAAAAATATGCGTATACCTAACTTTGTATGCTCAAATGATGTTAATGTACCCTTAACTCCTAGAATCCAAAATAATCCTCACATACCTAAATCTACATTTCATGCGCTACTTTGCAAAGATAACATGTCTTGTTCGCCGACTGAAAGGTACTTGTGGTGTGTCTCTGCACGCTGTATCAGAAATTTCGATCAAGAATAGATGTTGATGCTGTTCTTATGGATATGATATGATAATATGATGAAACAATATGATGAAACATGTACCCATTCTATCACAATTAGAAGGGCGTGCTGAAAAGTAATGCCTTCGAATTTTTGTGAGAAAATACTTAAAGCTTTTTAACTGTGGCAAATTAAACTTACATTCTCCATATTTATTACAACCTCGAAGGTGTTCTTTAAGTTTTAGAAAGAGATGAAGTTCTGATGGGGCCAAGTCGGGAAAGTATGGGGGATGATCGTTCATAGTGAACCCATGGCGTCGGATTGTAGCAGATATCACAGCGCACGTGTGTAATCTGCCAATGTCATGCAGAAGATGAGGTTGCTCCATGCGTGGATAAACACTTCGAACTGGAAACTCGATTGTAGCACCCTGTTTCTCACTCACCCACATATTTACGTTACACACCACAATGTTACACTCCATAACTGAAAGGCCTCTAGCAGCAGAGGGCTGCAAATATGTAAACATGCAGCATAAAGATTTAGAATGTTAATAATGTTTGAATTATTTAAAAATCTTTAAAGGCTTTCACATAACATATTGGAATCCATTACCTTTCAGCACTCTTTCGTGAGCTTCTGCAACAAAACATAACAGTGACATACATGGGACTGGCAATGCGCTAGTGTAAGCTGCGTTATGATCCCGCACGACGGGAAGTCTCATTCCATCTAATGGAGGCGGCTCCTCTCAGCCTTCCAAAGCGCGTTGCGTTGTTGCACTAAACCCGTGCCCACACACATGGGATCATCATACCACTTCTCCATCTCCACATAAAATGCCCTGCAATCACTCACATACAAAATAACTATATAAGCACAATAAATATGCAATAATTACTACGACAGGAAATACGTTCACAATATACGAAGTGTTGTTAATTATTGTCCACAATTGTCTCTACACCACTCTACTGAGACACCACTGCTCTCAGGTTGAGGATGTAAAATATCCCAACCTTGCACTTGTCGCCAAAACTGTATAAGTATTGGGTATTGTGTGCTGTCCCCCCTGCTTCAGATTGAGACGTCATCAGTTTTTATCGCCACTTGAACGCGTGGAAACACCTGCGGTCCTCCGAAAATCGTCAGACTATTGCAATTTTTTCGACCGTGCACAGAACAACGTTATCTTTTACTGCTGGCGAGTGGGTGCATACTAATGCAAGTGGCCGCATACTATTCTTTCATGGAACATTTCACAAACTGCAATCTCTTTTGCATTTCCAGCACCAAGTGAATATCTCTGTTGCTGTGGGGAATTTATGTTAAACCTTTGTCATTTTCTCGGCGTACCTATTGACACGGCAGTTAACTGTGATCTCTCTCTGCACACTGTTATGTTCGCTTTTAGAGCGTGTCATCCGTATTCACATGGGCGATGAGGGGTGCCAAGAGAGCGTTCTCATTAACGGTTTCTGGCCCTTTAAATCCTAAAAGCACATGTACTAGAGTCTCTAGCCTATGAGCATCCGCATTGTGTCCGTCACATTCCACGTCGTCAGCTCTGTGCACGAAATTATCATCACGACCTGCGGACGGGAAACAGACTTCATTTGAAACTCGTGCTCACTCTAATAAATCACCTTTCAGCTCCCTTGGCCCATCTATGAAAATTTTCTTGTCGTCCTTACACACTACAAAATCAATTATGCCATTAGTGCATAAGTGTATTCTGTACCCCATGCCATCAGATCTTTGAGCAAATTTAGCACAGTTTTAGTTGTCCAGTTCATGATCACCGCTCTACTAGAGAGTAATTCATTACCGATCATAAAATCTAGCAGCAACTCATGATAATTGTTTTATCCTGGAAGACACTTCCTTTGTCACTGAACGACAAAAAGACCTGTTTCTATACCTTCTTCCTTTTTGCCCTAGAATTACAAGTTAGTGAGATTCCTTTTACGGGTGTCTCAACTAATTTACTACCACTTTCCACAAGTTTTGCGTAAAACAACTTCGGAAGTGTTCACTTCCCACCCAGACTCCAGATATGCTCTCGTCTTGATTCTTCCCTTCTTCACTGAGGCATCCACTGCGATATTGGTTCAAATGGTTCTGAGCACTATGGGACTTAACATCTGTGGTCATCAGTCCCCTAGAACTTAGAACTACTTAAACATAACTAACCTAAGGACATCACACACATCCATGCCCGAGGCAGGATTAAACCTGCGACAGTAGCTGTCTGCCGTGCAACAAACAGATAAAACATTGCAGTCCGCCACTCCCACTGCACGTAGATACGTGTCCTAATCCTTCAGGTGTGGCTTCGGGTAGATACTGCACGTACGACTGAAATTAACATGCCCACCCCGTGCATCGGGAAAGAAGCTAGCAAATTCGTGGGCGTGACCTACGTTCCAACGACATTACCTTTTCGTACTGCAGACACTTCTAGAGGACAGACACTCTAGTTTGTGTTTCCTTGGACGTTTTCCTTCCCTCGTGTCTGCGTACTGAGATGTAAGTATCTTCTTGTTCATGCGCGTTTCTAGGCTGTCAACCTGGGTTTCACATGCTTGTCTCACCTCTTCCAGGCTATTGGTGACCTCCGTCCGTATCGTTTTGATTTCGGTCCGCAATTCGCGTCAGCTTCAGCATTTTACGCATCAATCTTTTGATTACAAAGTCTTAGCTTAGCCTTGCAAATTGTGTTTTATTCTCCTCCATCATAGCGGTTAACTGAGATATGTGATTTTCTAATATTGCGGTAATTCGATTTAGTGGACTCTGTATATACCCCACAGTTGTGCCGTCCGTTTCCTCATTCACCCCCTACTTTCCTCAAATGCCCTGTCGGTTTGTAGAGGACTCCGAATTTGTGCTCTCCCCACAGATGCGCGCGGCTTTCTTCACTCTCTCACGAACTCTACTCAACTGCCATATTTGTTAGTTTCCCAGACCTCAGATGCATAGAAGAACGTGACCCTCTTCTAAAAGTACTCCAAAGAACGAATTGAGGCAGACAAAACGACGCTAATGACAACTCTGGCAACCGCAGTCAGAAATGGGAACATGGAACAGAATACTCACAACAAAAAACTACACGTTCTGAAACTACTTCACGGAACACGGGGGATGCTGTAATAACAGTGACTAAATACTCTAGATACAGCTTTGTCCACTTCATATGGCTCATTTTCAACACGCTCGGTACACACAGGCACATCATCCATGCGCCTGACATCAAACACAAAGAGGTTAGGATGTTCTAATAAAGGTAGGGAAAGTTAATTCTTCCTGACTCGTGTCTTAACATTTAGATGTTCTCACATTAGCGAGAACGTCAAAATCAAATTAAATAGAAGCCTCTCGTTGGGCTCGAAAATGTAGTGAATCATTCAGATCTCGATGGTATGACATAGCACGCAAATTACGAAAGAGATCGCCCCACGTTCGGCTCCAAAATTTAGTGAAGACGTAAAAACTCTGTGGTCTTAATACCAATAAGATCGTCGCAAGCTGGACACCAAAATATTCTAAATCCTCCAAAATTATGCACATTGGTGGTGAAGGGACAGAGAAGAAGGGAAAGGGAAGGGGCTATTGATGTCAGCAGCGCGGGGATATTAGGCAGAATCAGCGGCGACGAGGGAAACTACGTGTGACCGAACCGGATTTTAACCCGCGATCTGCTGCTTACTACGCAGTTGTGTTAACAACTGCGTCCCCCAGACACAGTGTTTTCCGTAGTTGCGCGGACTATCTATTTATGCTCACTACTTTCACAATACCGCAAGAATTCGAACGTACTTGTGCTTCCAGACTGAAGATGATGAATTCATTGCCCATAGAGATGCATCTTTCGGGCATTCCGCAATAATAGAAACTACGCATTCATATATAATCGTCCAAAACTCTGTGGACTCACATAGCTTGCAAATTATCAGTGAGATCACCCAACGATGGGTGCCAAATGTAGTGAACTCCAAAATCTCATCTGTGATCTGTGGCACAAAATGACATGCAGATTACTAATGAGATCGCCCCGCCGTGGCAGCCAACAATTAAGTGACGTCAATTATTAAGGCAAATCGAACAATTAAAGGTTATGAGATTAAGGGATGGGTAAAGAGATGGAACAGATTAATCAAAATTTTAAAACACGATTTCTTTATTTTTCAGTACTTTTCACAGGGCTCGAGGTGGTATGAATCAATTCACCAGTTTTTGTAGTCATTTGTCGTAAGACTGACGACGGCGGCAGGCGCTGGGTCGTAAGGCGCGTCGTCTCGGAGCTGTGCGGCGCGAGTCGGCAGTCCTCACCGATGTCCCGCAGCTTTGCATCAAGGCCCCGGAACGATATCCGCGTTTACAGATCTCCATGGGTTTCGTCGTCGAAGCAGCGTTATCATGGTGTAGGAGGGCTGATGTTCATCAAGGATATTGTAATACTCAGTCGAGTGCTTCATTCCTAAACACTGGACCGTAAGAATTCGTACATTCAACATGGAACAGAAAAGAATAAATCAGAAAACGACGGCGAACGTTAGTATGGGAGTCAGGATAGAAATCAAGGTCAGCAGACTAACAAGGAAACCTCCCCATCGCACCCCCCTCAGATTTAGTTATAAGTTGGCACAGTGGGTAGGCCTTCAAAAACTGAACACATATCAATCGAGAAAACAGGAAGAAGTTGTGTGGAACTATGAAAAAAATAAGCAAAATAAACAAACTGAGTAGTCCATACGTAACATAGGCAACATCAAGGACAATATGAGCTGAGGATCGCCGTGGTCCCGTGGTTAGTGTGAGGAACTGTGGAATTAGAGGTCCTTGGTTCAAGTCTTCCCTCGAGTTAAAAGTTTATTTTTTTATTTTTAGACAATTATCGAAGTTCAAGCACTCACACATAATCAACTTCACTCTCCAAAATTCCAGGACATGTTCAGATTTGCTTGGACATATGCAGGATTTGACGGTCTACACACGGAAAAATTTGAAAACGTTAAAAACATGTTCTTACAGAGCACAGAGGAAACTGTGCGACTGTGAAACTGTTTCATTCATTTGTTGCAGTTTATGTGACAAACTCTTATGTTTTCATCACTTTTTTGGGAGTGATTATCACATCCACAACAAAACCTAAATCGGGCAAGGTAGAAGAATCTTTTTACCCATTCGCCAAGTGTACAAGTTAGGTGGGTCGACAACATATTCCTGTCATGTGACGCACATGCCGTCACCAGTGTCGTATAGAATATATCAGACGTGTTTTCCTGTGGAGGAATCGGTTGACCTATGACCTTGCGATCAAATGTTTTCGGTTCCCATTGGAGAGGCACGTCCTTTCGTCTACTAATCGCACGGTTTTGCGGTACGGTCGCAAAACAGAGACACTAGACTTATTACAGTGAACAGAGACGTCAATGAACGAACGACAGATCATAACTTTGCGAAAATAAAGAAAGTAAAATTTACACTTGAGGGAAGACTTGAACCAAGGACCTCTCGTTCCGCAGTTGCTCACGCTAACCACAGGACCACAGCAATCAGGAGCCTGTATTATCCTTGATGTTGCCTATCTTCTACATGGACTACTCAGTTTGTATATTTTGTTTATTTTTTTCATAGTGCCACACAACTTCTTCCTGTTTTCTCGATTGATGTGTGTTCAGTTTTTCAAGGCCTATCCACTGTGCCAACTTATAACTAAATCTGAGGGGGGTGCGATGGGGAGGTTCCCTTGTAAGTAGGAGATGGGTGGCAGAGCCTCCATGTCCTCTTGCTATCGCTCTCTCTTGCCGATCGTTTCTTTACTTCTCATTACTCTCCTTGGCTTACAGTTTCCTCGATGTTGTCACTGGCTTGCTAGACTTCCAATACCACCCAATGAGTGAGCGCCATTTCGTAACCACGCCTGCCAGCGTAGCGTGGAGATTTTATACCTTTGTGGGCTGGCGTGTGACACGGAACTGGCGTATTTCTGATGTGTCGAGGCGGTTTACAGCGTTTGTCGCACGTTGTTCCGATGTATATTCCGCATTCTCAAGTTGATGTGGAAGCAGCTACTAAGGCTGTCTGTGCGTGAGACCTGTACTGTCTTATGTTTGTGCTTCTTCTATGAATCTGCAGTCGTTCGTGATTTATAAGTAATCTTTTTGCTGTACTGCAACCATTTTATTAAAGCAGGATGACGTCTCCTACATTTCTGTAATTTTACATGCCTCTGTGTATGAATTATTGTCGCTTTGTGTTTATGCTCCGCCCTAGTGCCTGCAGAGGTCCACAAATTATTGATATGTCCCTTGCTCTTCAAGGCAGGCGAAAACCTCTGCTGCCAGCCAAGTGTTTCATAAACCTTCATGTGTACTTTCTTGACGCCTTTGTGTCTATTCTTTATCTTAGTGCGTGCAGGGGTCGACACTTATCTGCACGGTTCGCGTATTGTGTCAGGCTCTTCGCGGTGTGTCCATTCTTAAACGAGTCGAAGGCCTCTGTCAGCCTACCAACTCTGTGTTTGCGGAGAGGTATCGATGTCGGTTGATAACGCCTAGCGTGAAGTCGGCTTCCAAAATATCCACAAGGTGTCCTGTAGGATTCAGGTTAGCACTCTGTGCAGACCAGTCCATTACAGGGATGTTATTGTCGTGTAACCACTTCGCCACAGGCCGTGCATTATGAACGGATGCTAGATCGTGTTGAAAGATGCAGTCACCATCCCCGAATTGCTCTTAAACAGTGGGAAGCAAGAAGGTCCTTAAAACATTAATGTAGGCCTGTGCTGCCATAGTGCCACGCAAATCAACAAGGGGTGCAAGCCCCTCCGTGATAAACACGACCACACCGTAACACCACCGCCTCCGAATTTTACTGTTGGCACTACAGACGCTGGAAGATGACGTCCAACGGGCATTCGCCATACCCACACCCTGCCATCGGATCGCCATATTGTGTACCGTGATTCGTCAGTCCATATAGCGATGTTCCGCTGTTAAATTGTCCAATATTTACGCCCCGTACGCCAAGCGAGGCGTCGTTTGGCGTTTACTGGCGCGATGTGTGGCTTACGAGCACGCGCTCGATCATGAAATGCCAATTTTCTCACCTCCCACCTAACTGTCATAGTACTTGCAGAGGATCCTGATGCAGTTTCGAATACCAGTGTGATCGTCTGGATAGATGTCTTCCTATTACACATTACGACCCTCTTCAACTGTCGACAGTCTGTCAGCCAACAGACGAGGTCGGCCTGTACGCTTTTGTGCTCTACGTGTCGCTTCACGTTTCCACTTCACTGTCACATCGGAAACAGTGTACCTAGGGATGTTAAGGAGTGTGGAAATCTCGCGTACAGATGTATTACACAAGTGGCACCCAGTCACCTGACTACACTCCAAGTCCGAGAGTTCTGCGGAGCGCCCCATTCTGTGTCTCACGATGTCTAATGACTACTGAGGTCGCTGATAAAGAATACCTGGCAGTAGGTGCAGCACAATGTACCTCATTTGAAAAATCGTATGTTTTTTAGGGTGTCTGGATACTTTTGATCACATATTGTACATCCAGAAACCTACGGATCCGTGATACGCAGAATCAGTGATGTATTTCGTTCCAAAGACGGCGAAACAAGCTATTAACCGGCCGGTTATAATGTTTTGCCTCATCAGTGTAAATAAAGCAGTTCTCCAATTCAATTCAGCCCACTATGTTTATGCTGTTAATGCTCACTGGCACAGCTACCCGAGATTACTGTTAATTCCCGTATCTTAATATGCCACGCTCTCGTAAAATATCAATGTCTTTACGTGTCTTGAATCAGTCCCAGATTATCTTCGAGCACAATCAGAAAAATTACTCATTTCCTTTCACTCTTTAGTCGTTGACGATAATTTAAACGCTGATTTCTTTATGCAGTAATTTCATCTCAGTTTGCGAGTATATTAGCGTAAAAAGACCTCCCCATAATTTACAATAATAGATGGGCAACTGAATAGTGTTATCTGTCTGTGTTCTAATTTTTTACCTTCACGTAATATTTTAAAACTGGCTCAAAATTTAACCATTCTCTTGATAGTACAATTGAACTGAACAGTTCAAAATTAATTTGCAAGAGCAGTTGAAGGTTAAGCATTTTTCATTAGTACAAACTATTCCACCAAAAGTCATTTTCCCCTGGCGTACTTCTATAAAACCAGAGTGAACATTGGTTGCCCACTTGTGATAAATTAAACATGAATCTAAATGAAAATTTTCAAACTTGTAGTTAATTATACCATTTCAAATAATTCAGTTTGTTCGTAGTTCCACATACTTCCAACAGTTCGATGCCTTCAGATACGTTTTAAAAACACGTCAATAAATGCCACGTAAAACCTTAACGTATTCTAATATAGTGGCTGTTAATGCAACACAGTGCAAATAATTCATCTTTACAGTTCCAGTGCGTTAGACCGACTGCTCTATACAGTGCAAATATACAGCTCATTATTCCATTCTCGCTTTTAAAAAATCACTGCAGTGAGAATTTGACTTATTTTCTTTGTCCGTATGGTCATCGGTTATCAAGTGAACATGTCCATTGCCTGCAATTTCTTACTGGGAGATCTAAGACTGCCATCTTCGCCAACTTCTTTGTGCGCCGCTCATGAAACAGAAGAAAAACATCGTTTGTAATTGAATGACATGTCTACTGAATACATAACATGGTAGGAGAAATATTAATTACAACAGTCGTAAATTTGACGAACCATATATCGTTGTCTCTGGGCAGGCCGGTGATGACTTCATGAATCCTTTTGTCACACTATAATAGGCGCCCTCAAGCGTAATAATGTATGGGTTTATTAACACTTTAAAAAATTATTCTACATTCACAGTTCAATACAGTTCTTTTCTTATTTAAAGGGTCACAAGTTCTGTGCTAGTGAGTTAGCACTCCATCTTTTGAACCAGTGAACCGCACAAATAATTGACTTTGTGTACGAGTATCTTAATTTCTTTCTTTTTTTCTCGTCATCTTAGACTGCGGTTGGTTTTTGTTGCAATTTATTTTGATGCTGTATAATACCTATCCATCAAGTTCATACCAAAACACCTGCCTCAATATGAACTCAGTCTTTACATTTACAACAGACGTTCTGGTAAATATTCCATGGCTATGAGTTGATAGTATGCATATACTTCCGTAGCCTATCACTCAAAATACACAAGTAAAGTACTAAGACGCCTATAAGGTTCACCCACGTCCTAAATTTTACCTCTTTATTTTATTGTAATTAAGTAATTACTGACATTATGTACTGATTACGTCACTCCTCTTTCCCTAGTTAACATCCATAGCCCATTCCTTTCAACTTTCTCAACATATTTAACTTGATCGTATGATAGAGGCATTATGAACTCTTACGTAGGCGTTTAATTTTCTATGGTATCACTAAATGACGTAAGAGAGATCTCATTTCTAACAAAAACAACACAGCTTTAATTCTTTCTATGACCCGTTAACGAACTACACCTACTGAAATGTGACTGTCGCACGTTATTCTGCAATGAGCTACACGGATTTCTTTGCTACGTAATTCTCTTCAAGTGAAATGAATGAAAATTGTATCACTTACTGCAATTACTCTGTTTCGTTTTTACTCTTTAATGCGTAACACGCCTTTGTTATTTTCGGCGTTTAATTTTCTATGGTATCACTAAATGACGTAAGAGAGATCTCATTTCTAACAAAAGCAACACAGCTTTAATTCTTTCTATGACCCGTTAACGAACTACAGCTACTGAAATGTGACTGTCGCACGTTATTCTGCAATGAGCTACACGGATTTCTTTGCTACGTACTTCCCTTTAAGTAAAATGAATGAAAACTGTATCACTTACAGCAATTACTTTGTTTCGTTTTTACTCTTTAATGCGTAACACGCCTTCGTTATTTTCGGAAGTAGTGCCAACGCTCGTCTATTTACCAACACTTTAGCAACATGGTATGTCGTAATCAAGATGAACAATCGATCGCGTGTACCTTGTTTCTATTGGACGAAACTATGCTCTCGGTTAGCTCCGATTTCAAGTCTAAATTCGTTTCACTCTTGTGGATTATATGTATATTATCGTCAGATTGTTAGGTATCGATTTATTTTCGTAAATATAATTACAAAACCATAAATGTAGTGAATGAATTCACACACTTCATCTACCTTTAACCTAAAAACTACTTTTCTCTGCATTTTTTGTTGTGGTCAGAATTGGCCTAAAATACAGGTACTACAGGCACAGAAAAACCCTATTTAAGGACAAATTTTACATATGAAGAGAATCCTTCTCTACACCTGCACAATACTCATAAATGTCACGATATGTCCCCAAAATTCTTATTTAAAATTCTATTTTCATGAAGTCATCACGTTACATCTTTATTGTCACGATCCATAATGTGTACTAATTAAGTCTCTAGAGTAAATGTCTTGGAACCAAAATCAACGTATCACGTTAATTTCCCATTGATGAACTAGGGCGGCAATCTGAGTTAATTCTCATGTACCTAACATCCTATAGAGACTTATTTTATTCTATCAAACACGTAGCACTATTTCTGAACGCTCTGAGCAAGTTAGTTTTCAACCTTATAGGTTTTAGAGGTCCAAGAACGGTTTTCCTTTTTTCCTTGTATTAAATACTTGAAACCATTTTTGCATCTCTGTATCTGATCCTCTTGATCGCTACTCGCTATTTGTGTCTGGTTGAATTTATACATTTGAGACTGTTCGCTAGTTAGTCATCTTCTTAGGTTACGCCCTACTGGCGCTACGATGTTTTAGACCTTGTGAGGTATATCTTGCAATATATTTAACATCACCATACTAATACTTGGAGCATTGCCCTACCACAGGATATGTTGACAAAAGTTGTTTGGTGTATCGCCTTCGAAGCCTTCTTTATCTGCAAAACTATACGTCTTTGGACGTGTTCTATGTAATATAGACCTTCATACATTCCAGTTCTTGGATCTTTTAGTGCGCACGTCTTATGATAGCTAAATCGACTACCTACCAAGGGACGTGATTCCTTGGGTAAAAGTTCATTATTTTTCTTTCAACTTTTGAACTATGTACCTGTGCCCACATCATTAACCACTCACGAATATTTAACTTTGGTAAATTCGATTCTTCATTATGCGCCTGTATACTCTTTCGTGCACTTCGTTGTAGATTGATGAGTCTCCCTGTATCTGACTCCCTATGATTTCTGAGTGTCAACCCTGTACTTCGATGAGGCAATTCGTTCATTTAAGTTTCAAACTCCTTAACACAAAGTGCCCAGGTACTGTGTCTATTTGTACAAGAAGTTCCACCCAAATGACCAAATTGTTTCATTACCCTGTAACCGGGATCTGCTTGGAAATATTTATATATTCTTAGATGTTTCAGGCCTTGTTCTTATAAAAAAACTCGTAAATATTCCCCTAAAAAACTGACGACAAACGTGCTGGTACTCGATGTGTACGAAATACATTTGATCACACACTGTGCTGTAGCTGTTTTAAATACACACGGGCGTAACCTTTCCATCCAACATTCTAGTACGACTAATATGTATTTGACGTCACGTATTCCTGTTCGTAATTGGCAAAACAAAATCTGTGGCACATAGATCCCATAATACTTTGGGGATAATTGGGTAAAACCTTACACTCTCGCAGGGCTTTAAGTCTGGTTAGTTATACATTGTCGTATATTGTTCTTTAGTAACCTCCAGAAGCTTTTACAAAGATAGTATATTTATTTATGTGTGATAAACGTTATTAATGCCGAAATGTCCGTATCCCAAGTGTATAAATGAAATCAGTTTATCTGTAACATGCTGTGGAACACATATTTTCCACCAATAGCTGTCTACTTCGCTCCTTCAATACAGAACCTCCTCAAACACTAAACATTGGATTTTCTTCTCCAGTGTGAAACGGTTATTCTCCAGAGAATAACGAACGCTGCATCCTTCATTGCAGCAATTTGCTGTTCACTAACAATGATGTAGCTTTATGATCTGTATAGATAATGGTTCGATTTACAACTAGAAGCTACCAGAAGTGTTGAAAACCCCAAATGATAACTAGATTTTCCTTCTCAGTTACCGAATAATTCAGTTAATGTTTATTTACGATTCTGCTTGCAAATGCAATGCTTCTGTGGTTTTTGGAATCAGCGAAGGATTTCGCAAGAAATTCCGAAGTAGGCTGCATCAGAAGCAATCTTAAGTACTCCATTAACTCAAGGGTGGTGTAAGCCTTTAGCATATGCTAATGCGTTTTTTACAGTGTCGAGAGACTCCTTCTCTCTTAGAAGCCACGTCCATTTATGAATATGTATTAATAAATATAACTGATATGTCTGGGTTTCCTGTAACAAAGCCGGATATGTAGCGTCTATAGAAACTGCTCGTTTCGATAAATGATTTTAATTGCTTTTTAGACATGGGCCAATTAGCAGCTGCTTCGATCATTTTCGGGTCTAGTTTTATACCGATGCCCCTAAAAATATCAAGTAAGTATTTTACTTCAAGGGCTCCAAATAGTGATTTAATTAGTTTTAGTGTATTACCTTGTTCAAGAACTTATTCATGTACCAAGATTTCACTGTGCTCTGCCGAAGATCTCGCAATAATCGGTTTGCCGTCCACATATATTTGAAGTTTTTGCAATAAAGATGGACCCAAAGCCTCATACAGAGCCTGAATATAGACAAATATTGAAACAATTAGAGTGAATGGTAACACAGTAAAATGATATGAACATCCTTCGCAAAGAAACGCACTAACTAACCTAGACCTGGGGTAAAGCTGGAATTGCCTGTAGCTGCAGTTCAAATCCATACAATTAATTTATTTCACCCCATTTAATCTGACTAACATATCTTCGATGTTTAATGGTCTGTCCCTTCCACTTCTGTAGGCTGGTTAAGCGTCCTGGCATCAAGAATAAATCTGACATTGCCACACGACTTTTTTCGTCACAGGAAATGGATTGTTGCATGGAATGTACAATCATTCAATTACACCTTGTACTAGCATTTGACTAATTTCCTTGCCAGCAGGTTCATTTAATGCCGTAGATATCACATATGGCTTCACAAAGAATGTTTTTTTTTCCTAATCACTAATAGCTAAACTTTCATAAACTGCTTTCAAACCAGTATTCGTCTTAGTACTACTAATAATTAAATTATCATTCATTTCTTTTCAAACACACTGTGAACGTGTCTTTCAGCTGTTTCGTAATGCGAACACGTTTGGTCGTATGCTCATTATTTGACATGATGACAAACAACTTTTACGATATACAATGATTTATCTCAATTCCTGTTACAATTACTGTCCAATTATAATAAACAGATCACAAAGTTTCTATATATCATATCACTAACTCACTTTAGCCACCACAAACACTCATGTATACCCAGGTGTCAGCAACGTTTCTAACTCACCTGGACTTGTAGTAATCTGCACCGTGTTCTACGGCGGCTGTTGCTTTCGAAGGTAGCTGTTCGATCCAATGAACAGAGATTGCGGCCTCTGCAGTGTGACGGCTGCAAATAGTTGCAGCGCCGCGAACTGCTACTGTGTCGACTTGTAGTACTGACAGATGCTTGCAAGCCCGATACCTTCGCCCAGCCGCTGTGCTGTAACAGAGAATATAAACACAATGGCGGTGCAACAACCCCCACCACAAACATAGGTACATTGTGTTGAATTGTATGGTATGGAACCGGCTACCAAGAAATGACGGAGAGGCTTCGTCCCTGGCGTAGCCCGCAGTGGTACACAACTCCAGAACAGGCTACAGCAGTCCACTCACCCTACCGCCGCCCCACACCAAACTCAGGGTTATTGTGCGGTTCGGCGTCCAGTGGACCCCCCTCCATTCCCCTCCCCTCCCCCCCCCCCCCCCCCCGCAGACCTTCTCCCCGCGGGAACGTCTCACACCAGACGAGCGTAACCCCAATGTTTGCGTGGTAGAGTAATAATGATGGTTTACGCGTACGTGGAGAATGTGTTTGCGCAGCAGTCGCCGACCTAGTGTAACTGGGGCGGAATAAGGGGAATCAGCCCGAATTCGCCGAGGCAGATGGAACGCCTTAAAAACCATCCACAGACTGGCCGGCACAAAGGACCTCGACACTAATCCGCCAGGCGGATTCGTACCAGGGACCGGCACGCCTTCCCACCCAGAAAGCTGTGCGTTAGACCACACAGCTAACCTGTCGGGCTAGGTACATACTATTAAATGGAAACTATAGTTAGGAATAAGAATAAGCCACCATCGACTAGGACCAGAACTTGATGTTGTGCGGTCACCTGGCGGCAACACACGGGACTTTTACCAAACCCAGACCTTGATAGAAGCAAACCGTCGTTGTTTCGTTAGTGTGATGCAATCCAGCAGAGATGCTTTCATATCACATACGCATGTTCACCAGGTTGTTAGGTACCACTTATTTGCAGATAAGTGTGCATTTTACTTCATTTCCAGTTTTGCTGTTTCACATACGTGAAGTGAATGTATCATAGCTGCAGTATGCATGGAATTAGGTGCGAGCGGTAGGTTCCCACACTGGCAAAAAGGGCCGGTTGGCCATCTGGCGACGTCAGCAAAGAGATACTTAGGGAAACTACATTTATTCTGGCGTGAATCAAGTAATTGTTATTAATAAATATTTCCTAATAAAAGTTGCCATTTCCCTCTCAGATACTAGGAGCAGTGTATGAGTGATAAATGAATAACTTCGGCATAATCCAAGATGTTTGACCTTACACGAACTATACCGACTGTACGCTCAAGTTACAGATTGTGCTCCATAGTCGGCATTCTTCGACAGGATCCCTTTCGACCCAGTCATGCGGTATACCATGCTATCGTACGGTTAATAGCAGGCCTGGATCCAGGGTGGAGCAATCCGGGGTATCTGCCCCGGGCGACAATTTCAGGGGACCCCAAATTCATATTCTTGAAGGAAAAAAAAACCTTGTTTAGCAAAACGCCTAGCATCCAGTGAGCGTTGGTCTCTCGATTATACATATGATTTTGAAACGCATACCTACTGGTTTTTGATCATTTTTGAACACATTCTAACTTGATTTCTGAAAGATTAATAAACTGATGTTTGAATGCGTGCATACTGAACGTGATGTGTCTGCTAGGGGAATCCCTGTCGCGTCTAGAAATAAAAATCTTTCCCTAGACAAAAGGGGACGGGGCTGTACGCACTATGTCGAATCAACCCGAACGGGTGAATGCTAATCATTATTTGCTTATGTGGTTGATTAGGTGTGAGAATTATTAGCGTTGTTATAATTATTAGAGAAATTCATATACTCAAACTGCCAGAGAGGAAATAACGACTAACAGGAATAAAAGGTAAGAAAGGTTACATATTACCATTTCGGTGTATCCAAGAAAAAGAAATTTAGACAGAAAATTTTTACCACATTGCCATACTACTGAAGACCAGTTGTACAGTCCCCGGTTAGCAGTTGCTTAAGTTCTATTCTCGGAAAGCGATGAACGCGTTGAACGAACACGTAATAACACCTAACGGGAGAACTAACACGGGGTAACTGAACCGGTGATTCTGGCAGGGCTATTGAAATTATACGGAGAATAAATTTGGACAATGGTAGGAATGGTAACAGAATTTGTGATGGCAAGATTGTTTGTTAGAACGACGGAGGAGAAGAAACGGGGACATCAAACAAAATGTATAGAAGAATACGATGATTTCTAATTTATATAAATACAAAAATTTTGTAATACTACTTTTCCTTCTCATGCCTGAGAAACTGGAGAATATGAATGATATGTGAAACTATTTCCTAATATAAAACTTTTTGCTTGTAGTAGGCCTAATAGGCGAATTACAAAATGGTTCTGAGCACTATGGGACTTAACATCTGAGGTCATCAGTCCCCTAGGATTTAGAACCACCTAAAGACAAATAACCTAAGGACATCACACACATCCATGCCCGAGGCACTATTCGAACCTGCGGCCGTAGCGGTCGCGCGGTTCCAGAATGAAGCGCCTAGAACCGCTCGGCCACACTGGCCGGAGGCGAGTTACACTCTGTTGTCTTTTTATGCAAAAGAGGTACATAAAATGACCGTTTACGCCAAAACGGTCTCGCTTATTTGGCGTGTGTTACAATTGCTGCAGTATTAGAAAGGCCTATTAAATTTGTCTAGCAGACAGCGGCAAAACAGAGGTAATAAAATCGAGAAACCACACCAGTCTTGGGTACTAAATGTATTAACAGATTTTTCAGTTTTAGACAACGACATTTCGATTTTTCGTGTAGCAAAACGTCTGACGAACTTTGATGAGGTAATAGATTCATTTACAGAAAGGAAAGGAGGCCGTGTGAAGTTGTAGCAGATTGGGGAGCAAAAAATGCTGGGTCCTAAGGATTGAAGAAATGTGTACTTTCCTGCTTGTCTCTTGTCTTTACTGGTTTTATGTGTCCTACATTTAATTTTATTAATTTTATGTCACAATAAAGAGAAAGTTAGTAGCAAATAGGCAATAAAGGGTGCAGATTTTCTGAAGAGTTCTTATTCTCCCGGTCACAAATAATCCCACGAAGGTAATGTTATAGGCCATTTGCTGTTCCTCATCTATATAAGCGATTTGGGACACAATATGAGCAGCCGTCTTAGGTTGTTTGCAGATGACGCTGTCGTTTATCGACAAATAAAGGCATCAGAAGATTTAAAAAAATTGAAAAACAATTTAGAAAAGATATGTGAATGGTGCGACGATTGGCAGTTGACCCTAAATAACGAAAAGTGGGAGGTCATCCATATGACTGCTAAAAGGAATCCGTTAAACATCAGTTACGCGATAAATCACTGAAACCTAAAAGCCTTAAATTCAACTAAATACGTAGGAATTACAGTGACGAATAACTTAAATTGGAAGGAACATATAGAAAAAGTTGTGGGGAAGGCTAACCAAAGAATGCGTTTTATTGGCAGGACACAGAAAATATAACAGATTTACTAAGGAAACTGCCTGCACTGCGCTTGTCCGTCCTCTTTCAGAATACTGCTGCGCGGTATGGGATAGGACTGACGGAGTACATCGAAAAAGTTCAAAGAAGGACAGCACATATTGTATTATACCGAAATATGGGAGAGAGTATCCCTGAAATGACACAGGATTTGGGCTGGATAGCATTAGAAGAAAGGCGTTTTTCGTTGCGACGGAATCTTCTCACGAAATTCCAATCACCAGATCTCTCCTCCGAATGCGAGAATATTTTGTTGACACCGACCTACATATGAAGAAACGATCACCACGATAAGATAAGGGAAAACAGAGCCCATACGGAAAAATATAGGTGCTCGTTCTTTCTGAGCGTTATACGAGATTGGAATAACAGAGAATTGTGAAGGTGGTTCGATGAACCCTCTGCTAGGCACTTGAAGGTGGTTTCCAGAGTATCCATGTAGATGTAGATGAGGAGTATTAATTGTGAGTTTTTAGAGGGCTAGGATGTCAAACCGACTGACTGGGAGCAGCAGAGGCACCACAGAACATTTTAATTTCCACTATCCTGAATATGGGTTTGATGGTTTCCACTACAAAATATATACGTTTGAATTTCACAGAGCGAAATACAGTGACATACGACAGAACATTCCTTTGTGAAGAGGTGTGGCACTGCACATTGTTACGCTTAAAAACAAATAATAATTCTTACATTTCATCTAACGTATTTGTTTCGTATACCAAATTTTTGAGAAAGACGTGCGCTACGAAGTGAACATATGCTTGAAAAGTCGATTTTTTAACGTTCTATCTCAAACGCTCGAGGGGGGGGGGGGCGAATTTTTGCCCCCGTTCGGAAATATCGTAGATCCGACGTTCGTTAATAGTTAGATTACAATCCGTGTGAACAAGTTCATTTTCCTGTGTTTCTTAAATAAAGGAACCATAATGGCATCGCATGCAGGTATTATTTGCACAAAACTACGAGGGCATCTCCATATAACAGTTAGGATGAATTCTTACGCAGCCACTCACTACGTCAGTTCAAGGACGGACTGGCTTACCTATCGCAAAACTCGGGTGGTAAATGGTGGCCAGTTATACTATACGTCCCTTATATCTTCATCTACATATATCTACGTATATACTCCGCTAGCCACCAAGCGGTGTGTGGCGGAGAGCACTTTTCGCGCCAAAATCATATACCCCCCCCTCCCCCCCACCACCACCACCATCTGTTCCACTCGCGGATCGCGCGTGGGAAGAACGTCTGTCTGAACACCTCAGTACAAGCTCTAATTTCCCTCATCTTTGAATGGTGATCATTGCGCGATTTGAAAGTTGGTGGTAATAATATATACCCTACACCAGGGGTCTCCAAACTTTTTAGTCCGCGGGCCACATTGACTCCTCCACGAAGTCTTAAGGGCCAAGATCTAACTAGTGGGATTAAAGCACCCTAGCACTCCATGATCACCGTAATGTAAGGCTAAAGGAAAGATGAAATCGCAAAAATCTAAGGTTGTGGGAATAGCTAGCACTAAAACGAACTACGATTTTTATATAATTACATAATTTTGTTTGGTGGGCGTACCTTTGCTCCAAAATGAAACATGCAAAAAGTATTTACAGATCAAAATTTAGTGATGAGCATTTAAAGTCGCTGATGATTATCTGCCAGTAAACTTGATCCGCAACTGGAGGTAATTATGAAAGGAAAGTTACAGCTACATAAAAGTCACTAATTATCACTAACATGTTAAATTTATTTACGTGAATACTCTAACACTGTGAGTTTTCAAGATATAAATTAATTACAGTTATTTTTATACATCAGTTACAACTAAAATAACCAATATCATTACGTACACCAGGTATTGTATTTTCTTTAAATTGCCTTAAATAAAAATATTTTATACGATTTACTTGCTACGTGTTTTTACAACGTAATCAAAAGAAAGTGAAACCTCGCTTAAGAAGCATCTTCCATAATGATTGATTACTAAGGCTAGTCACTGAAGTGGCGTCCATTTGAAACACTTGCACCAGGCTCGTGAGTAGAATAAACTACAAAGAATTTTTTTTGCTTAAAATGTTTTCGCCAAACTAGTCTGTTAATCGTTCTTTTTATTCACTATCGCACGGAGAATGGTCTGTCTGTTTATTGTGGATAGCCACAAGTTTAACCATGACCTTCCACTTTGTAAAGATAGAGCTCCGACATTGTCGCTGTGTATTGGTCGCGATAGGCCTCGAAACTTGGCAGTATAGGTATCACCTCAAATATTTGGCGGGCCTGATACCGGGGATGTCCGGCCAACTAACGTGGGCCGGTTTGCCGGTCCTCGCGGGCCGGGTTCGGCCCGCGGGCCGCAGTTTGGAGACCCCTGCTCTACATCCTCGGTGAAGGTCGTATTTCGGAATTTAGTAGCAGCCCTTCCGTTTAGCGCGTCGTCTGTCTGCAAGTGTGTCCCACTTCAAACTTTCTATGAGATTTGCAACGATCTCGCGATGGCTAAATGTACCAATCACGACTCTTGCCGCTGTTTTTTGGACCTTCTTAATCTCTTCAATCAGACCAACTGGTAAGGGTCCAATACAGACGAACAATACTTTAAGACTGTGTAAGTAGGCTGTTTAGGTTTTTATGTTGGTAACGTCACGCAGCGCTCTGTATGAAAATCACTGACTGTGCTGTGTGCAGTCTGTGGCTGGTTTGCATTGTTGGAATTCGCTATTGTAGTGTTGGGCAGTTGGATGTGAACAGCGCGTAACGTTGCGCAGTTGGAGGTGAGACGCCAGCAGTGTTGGAGGTGGGAAGAGAGATGGCAGAATTTTGAGAGCGGATGATCTGGACGTGTGTCCATCAGAAAGAGTAAATTTGTAAGACTGGATCTCATGAACTGATATATATATATATATATATATATATATATATATATATATATATATATATATATATATATAATAACTTTTGAACACAATTAAGGTAAATACAATGTTTGTTCTCTATCAAAATCTTTCATTTGCTAAGTATGCCTATCAGTAGGTAGTGCCTTGAGTAGTTAGAATCTTTTATTTAGCTGGCAGTATTGCCGCTCGCTGTATTGCAGTAGTTCGAGTAACGCAGATTTTTGTGAGGTAAGTGATTCACTAAAGGTATAGGTTATTATTAGTCAGGGCCATTCTTTTATAGGGATTTTTGAAAGTCAGGTAACGTTGCACTAAAAAAAAAATATTGTGTGTCAATTTAGTGATGATCAGAATAAGTAACGAGAGATATGTCTGAGTACGTTCAGTTTTGCTCAGCTGTTTGAAAATCACATAACGTAGAGGTTTATCAGCACAGTAATTCATAATTTTTCAGAGGGGTTGTTTCAACTGGACGAACTAACGTATTGTAAGCATTTTCCTTTGTTGAAAGACTGCATCGCTTCAGGATTCTACCAATAAACCGCAATCTAGACTTCGCCTTACCTGTTACTTGTGTAATCCGATCATTCCATTTGAGATCATTTCGAATAGTCACACCCAGATACTTGACTGATGTTACCTTTTCCAAAGAATGGTCATTTATTTTGTACTCGTACATTAATGCGGAGTTTCGCCTCGTTATATACAGTAGGTTACACTTACTAATATTTTGAGATAACTGCCACTCATTACACCACTCAATTATTTTCTGGAAATCCTCATTGATTTGTTGGCAACTTTCGTGTGATACTACTTTCCTGTAGACTACAGCATCATCGGCAGACCGTCTAATGCCGCTGTCAATACCATCAACCATATCGTTTATCTAAATCGTAAAAAGCAGAGGACCTATTACGCTGCCCCGGGACACACCTGAAGTTACGTTTGTTTCTGTTGAAGTCACCCCATTCAGGACGACATACTGCTCTCTGTCTGTTAGAAAACTTTCTATCCAACCGCATACGTCATCGGATAGACCGTAAGCGCGCACTTTTTGTAGCAAGCGACAGTGCGGAACTGAGTCGAACGCCTTTCGAAAGTCGAGACATATGGCATCAACCTGGGAGCCGGTATCTAGAGCCTGTTTTATGTCATGCGCAAAGAGAGCCAGCTGTGTCTCGCACGACCGCTGTTTCCTAAAACCGTGCTGGTTTCTGCAGATGAGCTTCTCAGAGTCTAGAAAGGTCATTATGTCCGCACACGAAATATGTACCATGATTCTACAACAAATCGATGTCAGTGAAATTGGCCGGTAATTATGTGCATCCGATTTTCTCGTCTTTTTATAGATTGCTATGACCTGGGCCTTGCTCCAGTCCCGTGTAACTTTCGGCTGTTCGAATGATCTCTGATAGATTATGGATATAAATGGTGCTATATTTGTAGCATAGTCAACATATAATCTTACCACAACCTACTGACTCACTGGCTAAACTAAGACATTTCTGGTGGTTTAGTATGAGTGGGGGTTCTTGCAAGGTGCCATAGACCACTACATAGCCAGGCGAATCAAACACTACAAGTATCAATGTACGATCTTCAAAATGGGCATTTACTCAGAACGGAGGAGCCTGAAGCGGAAATCTTCCATCTACACGCTGATAATTCACCCACATGTAGACAAACCGAATCATCAATGGAGTAATTGTAGTATTCACCACCATAACACCGAAGTAAATGCAACAGCCATTCACCTGGATACACATCGGCTTCCCACTCACAGTAACACTTGACAAAATAGTAATAAATCACCAAGTCTTAACATGCCCATAGAAGAGACACCAAGATTAAAACCAGAATACGATACAACAAATAGTGGACCTTACATACAGCCAGTGCGCTTTACTTATGGAGGATCTACACAAAGTCAACACACGTAGTTACCAGTATTAGGCAGCTCCACAACATGTGTGCGAAATACAAACGAAGCGAAGATTAAAACAACGACAGTAACAGTTAGTGGGAGGGCAGGCAACAGTAGTGTAGATGCCACAAACACATACAATGACACGAGATCCATGCAGACATATAAAACACATGAAAATCCAAACACTGCAAATAAGGACAATCTGCAGCCATCTACGTTACGCGTATTAACAGCAGACAGAGTATCAGAAGCAAATACCAGAAACAGTTATAAATTCCACAGGCCCACTCCTAAATAATAACGACAACCATCGGAACAAATCACCAGACTGAAACCAGAAACATAGACGTGATATGAAAAATGTATTCCATTAGGAACGCCATGAGAAAAACCTACGTATTAGTAGGCTATAAAACAAAGATGTATTCCAAACGGCACTACAATTTACTACTCGCCTCAATCATCCAAACGAAAGTACAATATGGTATCCGACCACTGAGCACACAAACCATATGATCCGGGGAACTGTGAACCTCCCAATAGACAAATGTGAACTCTGTAATCCCTTGGGAGCAGCATTGACACGGAGGGAACAGGGCTTGGACTTACAGAAAGTCTACACGATCTTCGTAAGAGCAGATGGACGTACCCACTTCAACGCCAAGGGGACTACGCCACAGTGTTTCACTTACAATAAATATCCATGCTGAAGATAATGCAATTAAACTGTATAAGGAGTGCATTCGTAGACATCGAACTTAGTAGACTTCTGGACGAAGCAGAAGCGGATGTACTGTGTCTCCAGGAACAATATATGTGTGGTGAAAAAATTACAGGGCTTTCAAAACATTACATGACAATCACAGGTGCAAAAGACGCAAACACTGCAATAGTAGCAACAAACATGACTTTCACCTTAACAAATGATAATGTGTTTGGCTAGGCCAGTAGCCCCACATGCACGGATCCCAAGCGCCGGCTGCAAGTGTTTTTAGTTGACGCCGCTTCTGTGACTTGCGTGTCGATGAGAATGAAATAATGCTGAAGACAACCCTACAACCAGCCACGAACCGAGGAAATCTTCGACACGACTGGGAATCGAGCCCCTCGCATGGCATTCCGCCACGCTGACCACTCAGCTATGAAGACGGACTCGGGAGAGGAAATTACTCAGCTCTGATCGAAGCACATAGCCACATCTGAAACATTTCACGGTAGCACCATAGATAATCATATGAATTTACACACGGTATCCGTACGACATTGAATCGTTTGCAGTCCTAATAAGGGAAGTTGCACAATTTTCCATAGGTAAAAGACCATTTATACCCACACACGTTAACGGCTGCCCTAGGCTCTGGTATGCTGACACAACAGATACTAGAGTACATATAACCGCTGACATCATAAATGAGTGCAACGTGTTTGTAGTAAACAGTGGAAGAAAAGGCTAACATACCACCAGCAAACAAAAACTCACCAGCACACATAAATGAATGGGAAGTACTGGACAAAGCAACACACAGTGACCGCAATGCCATAATTATTCACACATACATGTAAATGGACGCACACATCACGACCTCACATATATTTAGTGAAAAATGTGCACAAAATTAGAGACATAGTAGAAGACTTTCCCCTATACCACACCAAACGTAACATACACCACAAAATTCGTGTTTTAACAAACTCACTCCAAAGGGGGCAGTCAGGAGCCATTCCACGAGCGAAAGCTGGACGGAAACATAAACACCACGATCTACAGAGTTGACAAGACTACGGAAAGACTAACGTGACAAAAGAATATACCAACAATTATCCAACACAAAACAAGGAGAACTCAGATTTGAAACCATAACGTGACATGAAAAAAAATACACGAAAGAACTAAATAAAATGAGAAAAAACCATTGGGCAACTTAGTTAAAAGACAACTATAGAACAACATATGGGGAGAACCGTTTGAATTACAAGCGAAACGTATTATGACTCCAATAGTCCTGTCAACATAAAAACGTGCAGACCGTAGGACAACAAAGGTCTGGAGACGCTCGGCAGTGTTACTGCTTGAGAAAGGTCCTCCCTGATAGCGAAGAAACACACGACCAACTGCACCATACGGACTTACACACGTGACCAGGTGAACAATATTTAGGAAAATGGCGGTATGAGCATCCCTTTCGCCTGTGAAGAGATAGCACTAGCGATAGCTAGACTCAAAAATAGGAAAGTGCCCAGCCCAGACAAAGTACTTCCGGAAAGTCTTAAAAATACTGCCACATGGATCATTCCGTTTCTACCAGATATACTAAACGACCCTTATAACAGGGAAGTGTACCTGTTCTTTGGCTGACAGCCGACGTGCTCATTATTAAGTAATCAGAGGACACGGACACAACTGAACCCAAAACATAGAGGACAATCCGCCTCCTAAACACATTGGCTAATTAACAAGACCGGTTCCTTTGTGATCGACTACAGTCATACAAGTAGCCCTTTGGCCTAACTCCACACCAATAGTGTTTTAGGACAAAAAGACCAATAGATGAAGCGATCAACAGCAGGTTGGAAATAATACACTCAATAAACGATGAATATGCAATTGTAATTTTAAACAACATCGCAGGTGCTTTTGACAATTTTTGGTGTCCTGTGTTCTTCTCTGGGTAGAGAGAGATGGGCTGTCAACTGCCCTGTATAACAACTGACTAGATTATTGCAAAAATAGGACAGCAGAGTGGAATAAAGGATACGATAAGGTATTCAGGGAAAGTATTCAAGTAAAATATTGTAGGAAAATAACGAAAGAATGCCCGCAAGTCTCAATCTGTCAACCAGTATTATGGTACATTTCTATCGAGTCACTCCTAAACAACTTTTATGCGGATGACAGTGTAAACGGGCTAGTCGATTATACAAGTGACTTATTAGTTCTTGTATCATCACTCTGACGGTTACATCTAGAAAACAAAACTACACAAATTCTCACAAGTATGAGCAACTGGTGTAGATAAAACACGCTCAAAATGGATGCAAACAAAACAGTACATCTATTACTCTAAGGGGCACTGAAACGCAAAGCAAATATTAAACTCGATTACATCAACGTAAAGAGGAAACAAGTAAAACGATATTTAGGAATGTATATTGACGAACGAAATACTTTCAGTGTGCATACCAGGCTGGCAGTTCGTAAAGCGTCAAAAGTAATGCATCAAGGTGCAAACTTAAATACCAGATACCACAAACTATCTTTGAAGACGTTACGCACGTATCACACAGCTCTTAGAATCCACAGGACGCTTCGCTGCAAGAGCATGAGCGCACCACCTGTCTCTAGCCTATGTCTAGTGACCTACGTAAAAACATTGAGGCGAGGACAGAGGCATGAACTACTCACAATGTTGGCTACTTTTGGCACCAAATCAGTATAAATAAGCCTTGCGTGTCGTACTGGGGACTTGCCCTACTGACATCACTATCCGCCACAGAGCAGCGGCATACTGGCTAATGAGGGGCAGACACGATAATGTTCGAGAAGTAACGGGAGAAAACACTAAAGATATGCGTCAGTTAAACAGCTGGAGCCTTGACACATGCCGGCGGAAATACACTCCTGGAAATTGAAATAAGAACACCGTGAATTCATTGTCCCAGGAAGGGGAAACTTTATTAACACATCCCTGGGGTCAGATACATCACATGATAACACTGACAGAACCACAGGCACATAGACACAGGCAACAGAGCATGCACAATGTCGGCACTAGTACAGTGTATATCCACCTTTCGCAGCAATGCAGGCTGCTATTCTCCCATGGAGTCGATCGTAGAGATGCTGGATGTAGTCCTGTGGAACGGCTTGCCATGCCATTTCCACCTGGCGCCTCAGTTGGACCAGCGTTCGTGCTGGACGTGCAGACCGCGTGAGACGACGCTTCATCCAGTCCCAAACGTGCTCAATGGGGGACAGATCCGGAGATCTTGCTGGCCAGGGTAGTTGACTTACACCTTCTACAGCACGTTGGGTGGCACGGGATACATGCGGACGTGCATTGTCCTGTTGGAACAGCAAGTTCCCTTGCCGGTCTAGGAATGGTAGAACGATGGGTTCGATGACGGTTTGGATGTACCGTGCACTATTCAGTGTCCCCTCGACGATCACCAGTGGTATATGGCCAGTGTAGGAGATCGCTCCCCACACCATGATGTCGGTTGTTGGGCCTGTGTGCCTCGGTCGTATGCAGTCCTGATTGTGGCGCTCACCTGCACGGCGCCAAACACGCATACGACCATCATTGGCACCAAGGCAGAAGCGACTCTCATCGCTGAAGACGACACGTCTCCATTAGTCCCTCCATTCACGCCTGTCGCGACACCACTGGAGGCGGGCTGCACGATGTTGGGGCGTGAGCGGAAGACGGCCTAACGGTGTGCGGGACCGTAGCCCAGCTTCATGGAGACGGTTGCGAATGGTCCTCGCCGATACCCCAGGAGCAACAGAGTCCCTAATTTTCTGGGAAGTGGCGGTGCGGTCCCCTACGGCACTGCGTAGGATCCTACGGTCTTGGCGTGCATCCGTGCGTCGCTGCGGTCCGGTCCCAGGGCGACGGGCACGTGCACCTTCCGCCGACCACTGGCGACAACATCGATGTACTGTGGAGACCTCACGCCCCACGTGCTGAGCAATTCGGCGGTACGTCCACCCGGCCTCCCGCATGCCCACTATACGCCCTCGCTCAAAGTCCGTCAGCTGCACATACGGTTCACGTCCACGCTGTCGCGGCATGCTACCAGTGTTAAAGACTGCGATGGAGCTCCGTATGCCACGGCAAACTGGCTGACACTGATGGCGGCGGTGCACAAATGCTGCGCAGCTAGCGCCATTCGACGGCCAACACCGCGGTTCCTGGTGTGTCCGCTGTGCCGTGCGTGTGATCATTGCTTGTACAGCACTGTCGCAGTGTCCGGAGCAAGTATGGTGGGTCTGACACACCGGTATCAATGTGTTCTTTTTTCCATTTCCAGGAGTGTATATCAAAAGAAATATTGCAATGATCAAGAGCTAGATAATCACATGAAAGATGGAATAAGTTGTACCAGTTCTTAGACAGCTGAAACAAGTACACACAATCACTTACGATGTATTCTATTTAGTAATATAAGGAAACATAATTTTGTGTGCTATTTCAAATGGGACAGGTTAGATGTTTCTGTAGAGACTCTTCCACCTGGATTAGCAACAACACAAACCAAATTTTTATATTATATATTATTTTAACAGTAAGAGAAAATTTGCAAATCGTCCCCTCCTTATTTATCCATTTTTCCTTCTAAGTTACCAGTAGGCACCAATATTAGCACTGAATAGGGGATCATGGAGGAACTGTATAAGGGGGGCTATGCTCCAGACTGAACGCTGAAAGGCATAATCAGTCTTAAATGATGATGATGATGATGATGATGATGAGTTACCAGTACTTCATATTTTAACACTCCGTTTCCCATATCTCGTTTAATTTTCTATGTAGCTCATTGTTATTACTCTTGTTTTATTCTGAAAACAAATTTTCTTAATAATGTGCAACAATCTTCAGTTACATACAAAACGGTGTAATGTACGATTTGCTTTTTATAATATCAAGTAGCAGGTCTTTAAATATGCAGTAACTGAAATGAAATGTTGGCTCTCCACCTGCATAAATTTGACCTCTCTGGTTTCACACCTCCCCCTTTTGTTGAACCTTTGGCTGTACCTTGTGCTTCAGCTTCTTTTTCCGGTCTTCTCCTCCCTTCCGGAATAAATTTTTACTTTTTTTTTAAATTCTTGTATTCTGGTCCCGCATTTTCCTACACTGCACGTCCTTTCTCAACTTTCACAACGTCTGTCTACATCTACATCTACATCCACACTCCGCAAGCCACCTGACCTTGTGTGGCGGAGGGTACCTTGAGTACCTCTATCGGTTCTCCCTTCTATTCCAGTCTCGTATTGTTCGTGGAAAGAAAGATAGTCGATATGCCTCTGTGTGGGCTCTAATCTCTCTGCTTTTATCCTCATGGTGTCTTCGCGAGATATACGTTGGAGGGAGCAATATACTGCTTGACTCCTCGGTGAAGGTACGTTCTCGAAACTTTAACAAAAGCCCGTACCGAGCTACTGAGCGTCTCTCCTGCAAAGTCTTCCACTGGAGTTTATCTATCATCTCCGTAAAGCTTTCGCGATTACTGAGTGATCCTGTAACGAAGCGCACTGCTCTCCATTGGATCTTCTCTATCTCTTCTATCAACCCTATCTGGTACGGATCCCACACAGGTGAGCAATATTCAAGCAGTGGGTGAACACATGTACTGTGACCTACTTCCTTTGCTTTCGGATTGCACTTCCCCAGGATCCTTCCAATGAATCTCAGTCTGGCATCTGCTTTACCGGCGATCAACATTATATGATCATTCCATTTTAAATCACTCCTAATGCCTACTCCCAGACAATCTATGGAATTAACTGCTTCCAGTTGCTGACCTTCTATGTTGTAGCTAAATGATAAGGGGTCTTTCTTTCTATGTATTCGCAGCACATTACACTTGTCTACATTGAGATTCAATTGCCATTCCCTGCACCATGCGTCAGTTCGCTGTAGATCCATACCATCAGAAAAATAACTCACGTAGTTTCAATGTTCAGTCACTGATGACAATTTAAATGCCGATTTCTTCAAGCAGTCACTTCACCTCATTTCCGAGTATATTCCTTGTTAGGGCAAATGCGTTGTGAGATCAGTATTACGTAATTATGAAGCGTGATTACCTCTCGTTATATTGCCCTATACGTTTACGAAGCTCGCAAGTCACTTACACCGGAGGGTAATTGTCAGCGTAATCCAATTCTTGTTACCTCGCAATTTAATGGTGGTCCGCCATAAGTGTGTGAAGACCAGATTAATAAAGCAGTTTTCAAATCAGTTCAGTTGGCTGTATAACGCCGTTTATGCCCTCTGACACAGCTAGCCGAGACCACTGTTAATTCCCGTATTTTAATCTATGACGTTCTCGGTGAAAATCAATATCTTTACGTATCTTGAATCAATCATAGATTATTTTTCAATACCACCAGAAAAATAACTCACGTACTTTCAATGTTCAGTCACTGATGACAATTAAAATGCAGATTTCTTCAACCAGTCGCTTCGCCTCATTTCCCGAGTATATTACGTGCAAAGATTTCCCCATAGATCACACTTACTGATGGGCAGCTGTATCATGCTATCTTTCTCAGTCGTAAAGTTTGACCTTCACGTTGTATCTGAAAGCTTTCTCAAAATTTAATCATCACTTCAAACTGCTATTGTAATCCCCATCGCAAAATTAATTGTCAAGAGCAGTTAGAGATCATGCGTTTCTCACAAGGACGAATTGTTCCACTAAAAGTCAATTCCTCCTACCGTTAATTTATAAAACCAAAGAGAACATTCGTAGCCAACTTACTTGCAATTAGATTAGAATTTGAATGAAAACTTTAAAACCTGAAGTTAATTATACCATTTCAAATAACTCTTCGTAGCTCATACTTCCAACAAACACAATTCGATGCCTTAAGGTAGATCTTCTAAACATAACTATTAAATGCAACCAGATTCTTCGTTTTCGAGATACCCGTTCACAGGCTCTGCCTAATAATAATATGCCCTTCGTCAAAGTCGCTTATCTTATTAGAATTCCCCATTTGCAGCTCATATCTTCTCTAGGGTGACCAACTTCCACTTCTGCTCCGCTTACATACTTTTGTTACGGCGTCACATGCACGCAACGCCACCAGGCTGCATCTACATTGCGGTGGGCGGTGGTCATAATGTTTTGGGTTATTAGTGTAAAATGAGTGTCAACACAACTCAAGACAAGTAATCCAACTTTTTAGTTCGTGCTCGTAACACTGACTGCTCTATACAACGCAAATATATAAGTAGTTATTCCCCTTTTATTTTAAAAAAACCGGCGCAGCGAGATTTTGTCACTCCCACCATTTCCCTGGTCCATGTCGCATCGACTATGAGACGAACATGTCCATGGCTGCAATAGCTTACTGGGAGATCTCGTTTGTAGTTACATGATACATATATTGCATAAAGCAAATGACAACAGAAATATTAACTACAGTAGTCGTCACTTTTATGGCCCATGTATCGTTGTCTGTGGATAACTCGGACGGCCGACATGCTGACTCTTTTTTAAAATCTCCTGAAGATACTGTAGATAAGAACGGAAGCGTGTTGACACTAGTGAAGGATCCTTTATGATACACTGTCATACTATGTATTGTTCAGCGGTAGACCAGTGCAGATTAACGACCTCGGATTCGGATTCTGCAAAGGTTTGCCGGTGTCTGGTGACTGGCAAGACATTCCCGAAGACCTCCCCTATAGTATGACCACTGAACAATTCTAGCTTCCCTCGGATTGTTCAGGTCTTGCACTATTCTTAAACTGTCCTATCCAAGACTTAATAAGCAGTTTTCTGTCTGCATTACAGGTGAGAACTTTCCTTTCGATGTGCCACAGATATCTAATTATGGCAAACATACTGTTTATTATTGGCTTTTACTCTACTTTGTGCCAGAAGCTGTAATGGTTCCAGAACCAGCAAAGGTTCAGTCTCTTTTCTCATGTTCTTAAGACCTTGTTTAAGTGCGGCAAACTACACCGTTTCTTAGAATCACACTGGTTCTCTGGTCTCAGAATTTGTTTGCTACACCAGAGCCCATACTCTTTGAGAAAGCGAGTTGTTCGTCTTATCCATTTTCTTTAGATTTTCTCTGGATCACCCTGGTCATATTGCTCTCGATTGTTTTAGAAACCTTAGCCATTTCTCCATCTAAGGATTTAATATGATCATCTTACTGTCCTTATGACGTTGCCGTGTGTTTTCTAAATTTTTTTCCTTTCTTCGTTGTCTTTTCTGTCTCTTACAGCAGCCTGTTTTCTATCTGTCCCGGCTATTTTTCTCTCTTCCTCGGCTTTTATATCTGTTTCTGTAGCTTTCCTATTATCTGCTTGGCTCACAATGGAATATGCCCCCATGATTATAGAGTTGGAACTGCTCTTTGCTACTAACGATTCCGTTTCGAAAATCTCGCTAGTCTCGCTCTGTTGACTTGCGGCTACAACTTCTAGCTTTCAGGCAGCGCAACTGTTGCTGACGTACGCCCCTTAAAAAGTTTCGACACGTGTACCTCGAGATCAAATGAACTCTCTCGCCTAGTAAACTTACTTCTCTTCAGAGACTGCACTCAACTAGCCTATTCCACGTAGAGAGGAGTTAAAATTGAAAACTACCATACAAAATTTAACATTCACAACTACACCTACACACAAATAATCCTATGTGCTAAAATACATAAAACTTTCACACGCAACAAAGCATCTTAACAAAACCCCAGAATTGCGAGTACATATAAAACACCAGTGCGGAACAGGTCAATATGAGCATCTATATTCTACGCTGCAGCTGCTATTTCAAGGATTCATCAATGTAAAATGGAACAAAATGAACGCTACACCATTTTTTTCCTCACGAAGTGCCATCCTGACTGCAGGAAACTCACAGACACCAACGGTAAGATACCCGATCAGTTTAGACATGAACCGTTGTATCCTTCAGTCTGTTTGTGGTGATGCATGTCGAGCCGTGACCAATGCTCTTAGCTTTCACACGACATTCAAGTTTACAGAATATTGATCCAGGACGATCGAGTACAGTGCTCGTTGCTTTCACATTGAATATCAGCAGAAATTAACTTGGACATACAAGAGAAAACAATGATCCTTCCTTTGACCGAATAGATTAGTCCTAGTAATGGGGCTACAGAGCCAATGGAAAACTCTGACACAGTGAAGAGAACCATTTGGGAATACAACCATTTATATTTATCTGTAATGGGTCACCTAACCAGGACACGTCGCAGAACGAGGTGAATGACCTCGAAATCTAAGTCAAGACTGAGACTAAAATTTATTTCCTCTAATACCTGACACCAATCACAATGAGATTAACAGAATGCAAATCTCTATATAGTTAGTATTAGATTACAAAATGACGCTAACACAGTGGGAGGTGCCACAAAAACTATGTATGACCGTATGAAGCTAGCACACAAGATCTGATTATCTGGACAGCTCGCATTATCGTGGACAATGTTACACTAAAAAGCCACAAATATGATTAAAAAATGAGCAACACAAATGGCATGAAAATGTTAGTAAGTAACGAGCTGAGCAGAATATGAATAGCAACCGCCGTTGCGCTACTTGCATGTAACTGCTAGTGTGCGGTTATCAGAACCTTCTGCTTTGAAACACTTCACATGGAGAGAGGCAGGGACGCTGTTGTCAATGTCGCAGTCAAGAACTGTTGCCAAATCAGTAAAATTGCAGGGGAAAGAATACGTAACTTCCCTCCTTTTGCGTACAAGACGCACATTTTTTAACATGAAGTTATCACTTGGCCGGAGCAGTGTCTTCATTATTGACCAGCGTTATACACGAAGATCTCTATTCAGAGCGATGCAGTACAATTCGCTGATCCAAATATTCAGAGTGAACGCTACCGATTCGCGTACGTTGGAGAGATGGTTCCACGGCGTCTATCTTATGAAGCCGTGCAGAAAAGGTGGAATGTCGCCCTCAATTACTCCCTGACGGCTTTATCGCAGCCGTGGTATATGACATTAGGAGTGCTGCCACCAGCCCAGCTTTCAATAGCGGCAGACTAGGTAATTGCCCAGGTTCTGGGACCTGTCTATTTTCCCGAAAGTGGGCTCTGCTGGAGCTAATGAGATTCAGCGACGTCTTTCTGCTGACAAGAGGTTCTGTAGAGATGCCTCCGGTGGTGAGCACTTGGATTCTTTCTTAGACACACGGTTCCAACTCACTAGGTAATTGCGAAAACATTATAATAACCTAATAATTTTGCACAGAGATATGTTACAGTAACGTCACAATTTTCACGTTGTTGTACATTCTCTGTTTCAAAGCTGACTGCAAATTTGACATCTGGCGCTATTTCAACACTGATGCATTTCGATCTGCAAACTGTACTTGTGAACAGCAACATTGCTCGGAGGATTAATATGCACAATTAAAACACCCTCCCCTTCCCCACTTCAGTTGCAGTGTACCAATCATGACAGCCAATGTGAGTTTGTAGTGGCGCATAGTGCTACGGTTTCGAGTATCTCGGATGTATGCTTGTCATTTGAAACGAGTGGGTCATTGGCTTCATTTATAACTGATAGTCGGTCATGACACACACCACCCAGAGGAGAACATCCCACTGATATACCTCACTGTATCACATTGCAAGGCACTTGTTTACAAACGATATTAAAGTACGTACTTCTGGCCTAAATGTCTTAACAATATTAGTATACAGGGATTAAAACTGTTGATTGACGCCTTTTTTTATTAGTGTCAAAGACTGTCCATATGTAGTAAATGCCGTCAAGCAGTGGTTCTATGTCAAAGTACAACCGCTGACTCGTGACATCATCTGTCTAACGGTTCTACACTGCGGTGACAAAAGTCATGGGACAACTGGTAATATCGTGTGGACCTCCTTTTTCCCGGCGTAGTGCAGCAACTAAACTCTCTATTATGTCACGTAGATGTTCTATGGGATTCATGTCGGGAAATCTGGGAAGCCAAATCATTCGCTCGAGTTTTCCAGGACGTTCTTCAAAGCAATCTCGTACAATTGTGACTCAGTCCCATGACATTGTTATTTAGGGACATAAAGTCCATAAATCGCCTGAAAATGGTCTCCAAGTAGCCAAACATAACTATATCCAGTCAGTGATCGCTTCAGTTGGACCACAGGAGCAAGTCCATTCCATATAAACAGAGCCCACACCATTATGCAAGCAACATCAGCTTGCAAGATGCCTTGTTGACAACGTGGGTTCATGGCTTCATGGTGTCTGCGCCATTCTCGAACCCTGCTATCAAATCTTACCAACTGAAATCGGGACTCATCTGACCAGCCCGAGTTCTCCCAGTCGTCTAGAGACCTACTGTTTTGGTCACGAGCCCAGGAGAGGGGCTGCTGGCGATGTCGTGCTGTTAGCAAAGACACCCATGTCAGTCGTCCGCCACCGTAGCCCATTAACGCCGTATTTCGCCGCACGCTTGTCTATTAGCACAGAAAATCTACGAAAACGCCTCTGCTCTCGGTCGTTAAATGTAAGCCGTCGGCCACTGCGTTTTCAGTGACGAGATGGAATGCCTGAAATTTGGTATTTTTGGAATGCCTTGACACAGTGGATCTTGGAATATAGAATTCCGTAACGATTTCAGAAATGGAATGTCCCATAGTTGTAGCTCCAAGTGCAATTCCGCTTTTGAACTCTGTCAATTCCCGACGTGAGGCCATTGTCACGTCTGAAACAGCCGGCCGGGGCGGCCGGGCGGTTGTAGGCGCTACAGTCTGGAACCGCGCGACCGCTACGGTCGCAGGTTCGAATCCTGCCTCGGGCATGGATGTGTGTGATGTCCTTAGGTTAGTTAGGTTTAAATAGTTCTAAGTCCTAGGGTACTGATGACCTCAGAAGGTAAGTCCCATAGTGCTCAGAGCCATTTGAACCATTTTTGAACGTCTGAAACATTGGCACTTGAGTGACTTGAGTACATAGGGCAGCCCCGCCAATATCACTGCCCCTTATCCCTCATACGCGACACTACCACCATATTTATATGTGCATATCGCTGCCTCATGACTTTTGTCACTTCGGTTTATAATTCTGTTACGTTTCGGTAGTGAAATCAGTTCGATAACCTTTAAGTCAGCGTCACCTATTTCCTTTACAAGAATGGAGTCGTAAATGTTATTAAGGGCAAAGGAATTAGTGGCAGGTTGGCAATGCTCCGTGAACAATGAATTTGGTGTACATTCTACAGCGTATGTTTTTGTAAATGTGCTACATAGCCCAGGACACTGATCTGTGACTAAAAATGTGACTCAATAAAGAATTAACGTAATTCTGTTTTTACAACATACCTTCACTCATTCCCATAATTTTGACGCTCCTTCACAAAATATTCTCCTTGGGATGCGATGCATTGGTCCCAGCGTTTGTACCAGTCTGCAAAGACATGATGGAAACCATTTTATGAAAGATGCTCCGGAATTGTCTCTGCAGTTTTAGGGAATAAAAAGTTATCACACGGGACTAAATCCAGGCTACAGCGAGGTTGGAGATGACCTTCACTTTAATCTTTTTAAGACATTCTGTAACATATTCGCAATATGTGAATGTGGTTTTGCATAGAATTTGTCCCAGCGTTTGTGCCAGTCTGATAAGACATGGTAGTAACCATTTTGTGACAGATCTTCCAGAACTGTGTCTGCAGCTTTAGCAGCAGTGTTCAACTAGTTCACGAAAATGTGGTCTTTTGCGCCTGATAAGGGCTCTCAAAGTTTTCAAGACATCCAATTAGCATTTTACTATTGATGTGTATGCTCGAAACCAATCCATGAATAAAAAATTCAGAGAACCATATCTTTCCCAGCTCAGACGATAACGTTTGCTTTTTTGGGAGTTGGAGATGAAGGAGTCTTCCTCATTGGGGTTTCCTGTTTGCTCTCAGTATCAGATTGTTGTAGCGACGTTTCTTCGGTAGTGATTACCCAAGAAAGAATCTCTGGATGTTTCTCTAACACGAGCTTCAACTGTACGCGGATCTGCACCTGAATATCATTTTGTTCGGGAATCAACGATCTGGGATCCCACCGCAGACAAACACGTCTTACGTGCACTCTTTCTGCCACCAATCTATGAGTGGCACATAATAAAATTTTCACTATATGGGAAAGTGTTCGACAGCTTATTCGCTGATGCTCCCTAACAATGATAGGTATGGTGCTGACGTTTTCTTCCGTAAGAACAGTGGCTGGAGCACCAGTCCCGCCTTTCTCTGAAATAGATTGTCTCCCATATTTAAACAATTAAAACATTTTCGATCTGAGCTGAGGGAAAGAACAGGCCTTATGTGACATTCCATAGACCTAAGCGAAAGATTTGTTGAGACGACAGCAGGGTCTGAAAGCCGCGTATTATTCACCGTGCACCATCTACACGTAAATTGTCACGGTAGGCGATACTGAATATGTCTCAGCTTGCCCGCCTCTCACAGTTAGATCTAGACGTACCAACCATGAAACTAGAGTGGCATGTTGTTTAGGTGTGGTTTTCACTAAGACGATACGAAATGCGAAGCGACACACTACAGTAAATGCATGGCGACGAAACGCTCATCGTTGCAACACTCGATAGGATATGAGATACGACACGCTATACGACATGCGTTGCGACAAGCAACAAGACAGCACAAATCATGTTTCTGGCTCATCTGCAATCATGAGCTCTTCTCAAGGGAACGCTACTGTTGCGTATCATAATTTGAAGCTAAAAAACATGAAAAGCAAATACTGGACCTGGTGTACCCGTACAACACTGTCAGCATCAAAACCAGTTCGGAAGTGGTGTTTCTTCAGCTCTCTTAACACGAACACGAATTCTACGAATTCTACAGAATGAGTCCAGACAGTTTCCACTTTTTGGAACCATTGTAACAGCTAACTAACAAAGCAGGACACTGATTTCTACTCGTTATTTCTCCTGCTGAGAAGGTACGCTGGTGAAAGTGTGTGAATGACGTTAAAAAGTACCACCATTAAAAGTTTTGGTAAGACCACCTAGTACGGTACTTAATGCAGTGAAGTACACGTATAAATAAATGTTACAGTTCAAAAAGATACAACTATTCAGTATCTTGTTATAGAGTGTCATTCAGCTTCAGATATGTTAACAAGAAATGTTGCCGGATTTGATGTCGGATCAGTTACAATCTGTGTTGTAACAGTGATTGGTAAATTGTGCAGGAATAGGCAATATGTTTGGAATTTAAAATTTAAAGGTGAAGGGGAAAATATCCACTTATCGTTCCCTGTTTTGTTCAGCTGCCCATTCAAAAGTAACATGAACTTTTCCTTTCGAGATCTTCAGCACAAATCACTAAGTTTCTTGATTTCGGGGAGTATGGTCTGAAAAAAATCCAGTCAGTATCATCAGCTGATGTCTCCTGGTGCCTTTTTATTTTTTTTTAAATTTCCAGCCAGTCAGAAAATTCTTCCTCAGCTTCAGTCTTGCTGGCTTCCGCTTTTCTTCTTTGGGGGAAGTGGGCGTACTACCACGTCACATTCAACCACATTACATGTTTCTCCTGTCGTTTGAGAACTTTCCACTTCCTAAGATGTCTATGGCAGACATAGTTGCATTAAAATTGCCAAGTAGTCTTCATTTTTTTGAAGTGGAGGTTACGTGCCCTGCGGTGAAAGGCCTCTTCATGTACGGGTGAAGAAAACTACGGCGGAGGGCTAAGTAATGTGATTGCTTTACTGAAGACAAATTTTATTCGAAGCTGTATGTTAGGCGTAGTGAAAGTGGCGGCAAATTGGAGCCAAAATCTCTCTTCAAGAGCTATTTCATTGTGTAATCCACTAGACAAGGGTTTTTGTCAACAAGCTGGGCAAAAAAGATCATCTTTCTACAGTCCTCCTGTGTGAGCGACTTCTTGATAAAACGCAGTCGCGAACGAAATTCACTTGTGAAGACGTCTTCAATTTGAAAGCAGATGTGCGAGCGAATGCTTCGGCTTCTATCGACAGCTTATATAAAAGAGAAACCTGAGGGAACTCCGCATAGCGGGGCGCACGGCCATTGTGTCGAGCGTGGCGCGTCTTATATCGTCGCAGCTAAACGTCAAAATGTGTCACGTACATACTCTAGACTGGAAGGAAGCATAGCTCTCGTTCCACAGTTAGAAACAATTCCGATATGTCAGCTGCAATCCTTACGCAGGAATGTGGGACCTAAAATGCACCGTGTATGAACTGGCCAACGACTACATTTTTCTCTGTAAACTTTCCAAAATATGCTGGGTGTTTTACTTTACTTCAAAGTATAACAATAACTGTGGGCATTAGCAAAAAGGAAATTAATTCATGATCAATTTGTGATATCAGACTAAAAAATGTGAAAAATTAAATTTGTTTACCGAACAGCTTCCTCAAAATCGAATGAGAAAATTTACGTTGTAGACAATACGTGCGAAACACAAAAGAGTGGTTTATAATTTTTTACGCGAAAGTTAAAAGTTTTAGAGAGAAAGTAACTCCAAACATGGATGTAAAATGATATGAGGTGCGTGGAACTACCAGCACATCCTGCTGCGTCGCACAATGAGATAGAGGCACATACGGGTGGTGTCTCGCTCTCGTCCCAGTGTGAACCTGTTAAGTTGCTTCCAATATGTCTCTATGTCTCTAAGCATGCCGTCGATGTGGCTTACTTGTGTCGTGTCGCGTGTCGCATCACGTATCGTATCACAGTTCGTATCGCCTCAGTGTGAACCGCAGCATACGTGAAGTTAAAATAATATTATAAGAGTCCATTTTAGCACCAAAGTTATGACTATAAAAAATTATTTTCATTCTCTCCTGAACAACTTTCGTAACGTTTTTTAACAGGTTTGGTTCTTGCAGCTAGACATGCAGGGGATTAGTCTCTGTCACTGGGACAAGGAGTAGACACTGAATGTACACTACTGGCCATTAAAATTGCTACACCAAGAAGAAATACAGATGATAAACGGGTATTCATTGGACAAATATATTATACTAGAGCTGACATGTGATTACATTTTCAGGCAAATTTTGGTGCATAGATCCTGAGAAATCAGTACCCAGAACAACCACCTCTGGCCGTAATAACGGCCTTGATACGCCAGAGCATTGAGTCAAACAGAGATTGGATGGCGTGTACAGGTACAGCTGCCCATGCAGCCTCAATACGATACCACAGTTCATGAAGAGTAGTGACTGGCGTATTGTGACGAGCCAGTTGCTAGGCCACCATTGACCAGATGTTTTCAGTTGGTGAGAGATCTGGAGAATGTGTTGGCCAGGGCAGCAGTAGAACATTTTCTGTATCCAGAAAGGCCCGTACAGGACCTGCAACATGTGGTCGTGCATTATCCTGCTGAAATGTAAGGTTTCGCATGGATCGAACGAAGGGTAGAGCCACGGGTCGTAACACATCTGAAATGTAACGTCCACTGTTCAAAGTGCCGTCAATGCGTACAAGAGATGACCGAGACTTGTAACCAATGGCACCCCATACCATCACGCCGGCTGATATGCCAGTATGGCGATGACGAACACACGCTTCCAATGTGCGTTCACCGCGATGTCGCCAAACACGGATGCGACCATCATGATGCTGTAAACAGAACCTGGATTCATCCGAAAAAATGACGTTTTGCCGTTCGTACACCCAGGTTTGTCGTTGAGTACACCATCGCAGGCGCTCCTGTCGGTGATGCAGTGTCAAGGGTAACCGCAACCATGGTCTCCGAGCTGATACTCCATGCTGCTGCAAACGTCGAACTGTTCGTGCAGATGGTTGCTGTCTTGCAAACGTCCCCATCTGCTGACTCAGGGATCGAGACGTGGCTGCACGATCCGTTACAGCCATGCTGATCAGATGCCTGTAATCTCGACTGCTAGTGATACGAGGCCGTTGCGATCCAGCACGGCGATCTGTATTATTCTCCTGAACCCACCGATTCCATATTCTGCTAAGAGTCATTGGATCGACCAACACGAGCAGCAATGTCGCGATACGATAAACCGCAATCGTAATAGGCTACAAAACGACCTTTATCAAAGTCGGAAACGTGATGGTACGCAATTTCTCCTCCTTACACGAGGCATCACAACGTTTCACCGGGCAACGCCGGTCAACTGCTGTTTGTGTGTGAGAAATCGGTTGGAGACTTTCCTCATGACAGCACGTTGTAGGTGTCGCCACCAGCGCCAACCTTGTGTGAATGCTCTGGAAAGCTAATCATTTGCATATCACAGCATCTTCTTCCTGTCGGTTAAATTTCGCGTCTGTAGCACGTCATCTTCGTGGTGTAGCAATTTTAATGGCCAGTAGTGTACTAAAGTGTACTGTAGTACTGCATAAAAAGACCTAGAAATCCAGTACTGAATGATTTCACTGATGACGACAACTCCCTAGAAACAGTAACAACCGCAAAATATGTGGAAGGAACCATCCGGAGCGACTCAAAACGAAATGAAAAATTAAAAAAAAAAAAAACGTGGGGGAAAGCGGCTGCTAGGCTCAAATTCAGTGGAGGAATCTTGTTGTGGCTTTGTTGCTCTTGTGGTTTTCGTCCGACGACTGGTTTATGCAGCTCCCCATGCTGCTCTATCCCATGCAGGCCTCTTCACCTCCGAACAACTACTGCAATTTACATCCTTCTGAATCCGCTTTCGGTATTAATCTCTTGGTCTCCCTGTACAACTTTTACCCGTGCTCCCATACTTCCCTCCAGTATTAAACTGGTGATCCCATTATGTCTCAGAATGTGTCCTGACAAGCGATCGCCGGCCGCGGTGGCCGAGCGGTTCTAGGCGCTCAGTCCGGAACCGCGCGACTGCTACGGTCGCAGGTTCGAATCCTGCCTCGGGCATGGATGTGTGTGATGTTCTTAGGTTAGTTAGGTTTAAGTAGTTCTAAGTTCTAGGGGACTGATGACCACAGCAGTTAAGTCCCATAGTGCTCAGAGCCATTTGAACCATTTGACAAGCGATCCTCTAGTGTTGTGTCACAAATTTCTTGTCTCCCCAACACTATTCATTACTTCCACACTAGTTACAGAACCTACCCACGTAATCATCAGCATTATTTGGCAGCACCGCATTTTAAAAGCTTCTACTCTCTTCTATTCTATTTATTGTCCACGTTTCACTTCGATACAACGCTACACTCCATACAAAAACTTACAGAAAAGACTTCCTAACATCTAAATCCACTTAAGGCGTAAACAAATTTCTCTGCTTCAGCAACGCTTTTCTTGCAATTGCCAATCTACATTTTATATCCTTTCTCTTACGGCGATCATCAGTTATTTTGCTGCCCGAACAGCAAAACGCATTTACGACTTTTAGTGTCTCGTCTTCTAATTTAATTTCCTCATAATCACCTGATTTAATTCGAGTACATAACATTATCTTTTTTTTACTTTCGTTGATGTTTATTTCACAAATTCCTTTCAAGATAGTGTCTTTTCCATTCAGCTGCTGTTCCACGTTCTTTGGTGTCTATAATAGAACGACAACGCCATCGGCAAACCTCAGAGCTTTCAGTTCTTCTCCCTGAACTTTAATACCTACACCAAATTTATCTTTGGTTTCCTTTGGTGCTTGACCAGTGTACATCTTGAATAACATCTGGTATAGGGTGCAACACTTTTCCACTCCCTTCTCAACCACTGCTTTCCCTTCATACCCTCGACTCTTATAACTGCCAACTGTTTTCTCTCCAAACTGTATATATCCTTTCGCCTCCTGTATTTCACCCCTGCGGCCTTTAGAATTACAAAGAGAGTTTGCCAGTCAACTTTATGAGAAACTTTATCTGAGTCGAGAAATGCTATAAACGTAGGATTGCCTCTCCGTAACCTATTTTTTTAGGAGAAGTTGTAGGGGCATTATTGACTAGCATGTTACTACATGTCCCCAGAATCCAAACTGATCTTCCGCGACGTCGACTGCTACCAGTGTTTCCATTCATCTGTACAGAATTCGTGTTAGTGTTTCGCAGACATGACTTATTAAACTGATACTTAGGTAATACACGTGTCATCACCTTTTGTTTGGGAACTGCAATTATTACATTCTCCTTGAAGTCTGAGGGTATTTTGCCAGTCTCATACATCTTGAAAACCAGATGGAATGGCTAGGTCTCCGAAAGGAATCAGTTGTTGTGACTGAATGTCGTCTACTTCAGGGACATTGTTTCGACTTAGATCTCTGTCAAACTCTTCTAGCAGTATCATATGCCCCACGTCATCTTGATGTATGTCCTCTTCCTTTTCTGTAGTACTGACATCTAGTTCATCTCTACATCTACATCTACATCCATACTCCGCAAACCACCTGACGGTGTGTGACGGAGGGTACCCTGACTACCTCTATCGGTTCTCCCTTCTATTCCAGTCTCGTATTGTTCGTGGAAAGAAGGATTGTCGGTATGCTACTGTGTGGGCTCAAATATCTCTGATTTTATCCTCATGGTCTCTTCGCGAGATATACGTAGGAGGGAGCAATATACTGCTTGACTCCTCGGTGAAGGTATGTTCTCGAAACTTCAACAAAAGCCCCTACCGAGCTACTGAGCGTCTCTCCTGCAGAGTCTTCCACTGGAGTTTATCTATCATCTCCGTAACGCTTTCACGATTACTAAATGACCCTGTAACGAAGCGCGCTGCTCTCTGTTGGACCTTCTCTATCTCTTCTATCAACCCTATCTGGTACGGATCCCACACTGATGAGCAGTATTCAACCAGTGGGCGAACAAGCGTACTGTAACCTACTTTCTTTGTTTTCGGATTGCATTTCCTTAGTATTCTTCCAATGAATCTCAGTCTGGCATCTGCTTTACCGACGATCAACTTTATATGATCATTCCATTTTAAATCACTCTTAATACGTACTACCCAGATAATTTATTGAATTAACTGCTTCCAGTTACTGACCTGCTATTTCGTAGCTAAATGATAAGGGATCTATCTTTCTATGTATTCGCAGCACATTACACTTGTCTACATTGAGATTCAATTGCCATTCCCTGCACCATGCTTCAATTCGCTGCAGATCGTCCTGCATTTCAGTACAATTTTCCATTGTTACAACCTCTCGATACACCACAGCATCATCTGCAAAAAGCCTCAGTGAACTTCCGATGTCATCCATAATGTCATTTATGTATATTGTGAATAGCAAAGGTCCTATGACACTGCCCTGCGGCACACCTGAAATCACTCTTACTTCGGAAGACTTCTGTCCATTGAGAATGACATGCTGCGTTATGTTATCTAGGAACTCTTCAATCACATCACACAATTGGTCTGATAGTCCATATGCTCTTACTTTGTTCATTAAACGACAGTGGGGAACTGTATCGAACGCCTTGCGGAAGTCAAAAAACACGGCATCTACCTGGGAACCCGTGTCTATAGCCCTCCGAGTCTCGTGGACGAATAGCGCGAGCTGGATTTCACACGACCGTCTTTTTCGAAACCCATGCTGATTCCTACAGAGTAGATTTCTAGTCTCCAGAAAAGTCATTATACTCGAACATAATACGTGTTCCAAAATTCTACAACTGATCGACGTTAGAGATATAGGTCTATAGTTCTGCACATCTGTTCGACGTCCCTTCTTGAAAACGGGGATGACCTGTGCTCTTTTCCAATCCTTTGGAACGCTACGCTCTTCTAGAGACCTACGGTACACCGCTGCAAGAAGGGGGGCAAGTTCCTTCGCGTACTCTGTGTAAAATCTAACTGGTATCCCATCAGGTACAGCGGTCTTTCCTCTTTTGAGCGATTTTAATTGTTTCTCTATCCCTCTGTCGTCTATTTCGATATCTACCATTTTGTCATCTGTGCGACAATCTAGAGAAGGAACTACAGTGCAGTCTTCCTCTGTAAAACAGCTTTGGAAAAAGACATTTAGTATTTCGGCCTTTAGTCTGTCATCCTCTGTTTCAGTACCATTTTGGTCACAGAGTGTCTGGACATTTTGTTTTGATCCACCTACCGCTTTGACGAGGGGGACGGTCCAACTGGAGCATTCGTATTTGTTTGCGTACTGCACCAGTATGTAGTAAGAAGTGGGGGTTCCTATTTGAAAGAACGCAGTTGATGTCCGTTTGGCCTGTGGCGGCGCCGTCTGGCGGGCCAGCCGTGGCGCTGTCCAGTTTCCCCCTTCAGGCTGGACGAGTTCCGTTCTTTGTGGTTTTTTCGTTTGATGCTTATTTCGTGAGGTGTTTGGCCCGGTCACTATCAATGGACCAACAAGTATACATGAATGCTCCACGTCTCCACCTAAAAAAACTTGATTGATTTCAACCAAACTTGGTACACACATATCACTGTCTGGAAAGAACTACGGAAGAACCGCCAGCCTATCAAAGGGGTGGAGTGGATGTGAAAAAACAAGCACGAAGGGTCCAGTATTTGAGAATGAGAGCACATAATCATTGTACGACGCATAGTTCACGTGACATCACGGCAGAACCATTGAACTGTGTGAAAATAAAACTGCAAGGCGAAATCCACTAGAGATTCAGGTGAAACATGTGTACAGATGTACGTGTAATACGTTAGATATATGTTCGGAACTGGTTTGAAAACTTTAGACTATAAATGATCACAATGACTTCAGTGTCAATTAGTCAGCGTGCTCAGCCGGCTACTGCTGTGAGTACACACAGCCGATGGCATCTTGTGACACGGCCACAGAGTCGGCATGTACAATCACAAAAGACACTTGAGTATTGAGCGGATAACGGTTTATGCTGTTTCAGTCTATTAAAATGCTGTCACTGTCAGAGTAGAACGTGTCTGCTCTAGAGATTTGTTTTTGAACTTTTAAAGGGTTAATCAAAAGCATTCTTATCTGTTAGTATTATACGCACTGCGGTGACAAAAGTTATGTAATAGCGAAATGCACCATACAGGTGGCGTTAGTATCGTGTGCACTTGATATAAAAGGAGATAATTCATGTGGAAGTGTGTCCGACGTGATTATGGCCGCACGTCGGAAATTAACAATTTCGGAACGCGGTATAGCAGTTAGAGCTGGACGCACGAGACATTCCATTTTGCAAATCGTTAATACACCCAATATTCCGAGACGCAGTGATAAGAGTGAGCCTAGAATAGCAAATTTCAGGGATTACCTCATACAACGCAGCGGCCTAGGGCCTTCACTTTCACTTAAGCGTTTGCGTAGAGTTGCTAGTGCTAACAGACAAGCAACACTGCGTGAAATAACCGCAGAAATAAATGTGGGACATACGATGAACGTACCCGGTAGGGCAGTACGGCGAAACTTGGTGTTACTGGGCTGTGGCAGCAGATGATCGATGAGAGAGCCTTTGCTAATAGTGCGACGTCGCCTGGAGCGCCTCTCCTGGGCTTATGACTATCGGTTGGACCCTAGACGATCTAGTCTGGTTAGGTGTGTCCGGATTTCACTTATGACGGTTCGAGTTTAGCGCAGACCCCACGAAGTCATGAATCCATGTTGTCAACAAAGCACTGTTCAAGCTGGTGGTGGTTCCATAATGATGTGGGCTGTTTTTACATGGAATGGACAGGGTCCTCTGACCCAACTGAAAGGATGATTGACAGGAAATGGTTATGTACGGCTACTAGAAGACCATATGCAGCCGTTCATGGATTTAATGTTTTCAAACAATGGCAGACTTTTTATAGGTGACAATGCTCCATGTCACTGGGCCACAGCTGTTCTCGATTGGTTTGAAGAACGTTCTGGACAGTTCGAGCGAATTATTTGGCTACCCAGACCGCTCGAGATGAATCCCAAGGAACATTCATATTACGGAATCGAGAAGTTAGTGGTGAACAAAATCCAGCACCAGCAACACTTTCACAGTTATGGACAGCTATAGAGGCAGCACGACTCAATATTTCTGCAAGTGACAAGTTATAAACTCCAGTGGAAGAATCTGCAGGAGAGACGCTCAATAGCTCGGTACGAGTTTTTCTTGAAGTTTCGAGGACATACCTTCACCGAGGAGTCAAGCAGTATATTGCTCCCTCCTACGTATATCTCGCGAAGAGACCATGAGGATAAACTCAGGGAGATTAGAGCCCACACAGAGGCATACCGACAATTTTTCTTTCCAGGAACAATACGAGACTGGAATAGAAAGGAGAACCGATATAGGTACTCGAAGTACCCTCCGCCACACACCGTCAGGTGGCTTGCGGAGTATGGATGTAGACGTAGACGTAGACGTAGACATAAGGCCAAAATTTCTTAGGATTTTCTGCTAAGTCAGTACATAGAACTTTACTTTCGAATTCATTGAACGCCTCTCGCATAGCCCTCCTCACACTACATTTCGGTTCGCGTAATTTTTGTTTGGCTACAAGGCTTTGGCTATGTTTATGTTTGCTTTGAAGTTCCCTTTGCTTCCGCAGCAGTTTTCTAACTTGGTTGTTGTACCACGGTGGCTCTTTTCCTTCTCTTACGATCTTGCTTGGCACATACTCATCTAACGCATATTGTACGATGGTTTTGAACTTTTTCCACCGATCCTCAACGCTATCTGTACTTGAGACAAAACTTTTGTGTTGAGCCGTCAGGTACTCTGTAATCTGCTTTTTGTCACTTTTGCTAAACAGAAAAATCTTCCTACCTTTTTTAATATTTCTGTTTACGGATGAAATCATCGATGCAGTAACTGCTTTATGATCGCTGATTCCCTGTTCTGCGTTAACTGTTTCAAATAGTTCGGGTCTGTTTGTCACCAGAAGGTCTAATATGTATTCACCACGACTCGGTTCTCTGTTTAACTGCTCAAGGTAGTTTTCAGGTAAAGCACTTAAAAAAATTTCACTGGATTCTTTGTCCCTGCCACCCGTTATGAACGTTTGAGTCTCCCAGTCTATATCCGGCAAATTAAAATCTCCACCCAAAACTATAACATGGTGGGGAAATCTACTCGAAATATTTTCCAAATTATCCTTCAGAAGCTCAGCCACAACAGCTGCTGAGCCAGGGGGCCTATAGAGACATCCAATTACCATGTCCGAGCCTGCTTTAAGCGTGACCTTCACCCAAATTATTTCACATTTCGGATCTCTCTTGTAAATACCCTCTATATACTCCTTCGACTATTCATCTTTCCCTTCTTTGCTTGGTATTGTGAGTATTGTGTCGTATATTCATGTAGCTGCTTATCTCTTCCCCCAACGCCTCTTTAATTTTCCTGTAGGCTGCATCTGTATTTTCCCTACTGAAATATACTTCTAAATTATTACACTTATCCTGTAGCCATTCCTGTTTAGCTATTATGCACTTCCTGTCAGAAACATGTTTTAGACGTTTGTATTCCCTTTCACCTGCATCATTTGCTGCAATTTTGTATTTTCTCTTTTCATCAGTTAAATTCAATATTTCCTGTGATATCCATTGATATCTATTTTGCCTGGTCTTTTTACCTATTTCATTCTCAGCTGCCTTTAATATTTCACCTCTTTAAAACCTAAACATTCGTTTTCTACTGCATTCCTTTCGCCTCTTCTAGTCAATCGTTGCCCAATGCTCCCTTCAAAACTCTCAACGACATCTCGTTGTTTCAAGCTATCCAGGCCCTATCTCACTAAATTCCTACCCATTCGCAATTTCTCCAGTTCATAGTCAAGATATTGTGTCAGAGTCCATATCTACCCCTGAAAATGTCTTACAATTTAAAACGTGGCTCCGAAATCTCAGTCTTATCATTATATAGTCAATCAGAAAGCTTCCGGTGTCTCCATGTCCCTTCCAGGAATGCAACCTTCTATCATGATTCTTAAACCAAATGCTACCGATGATTGTATTGCAGTCTGTGTTACAAATTATTCCGAGTGATTTCCTGTCTCATTCCTTATCGCCGGCCGTTGTGGCCGATCGGTTCTAGGCGCTTCAGTTTGGAACCGCGCTGCTGCAACGGTCGCAGGTTCGAGTCCTGCCTCGGGCATGGACGTTTGAGATGTACTTAGGTTGGTTAGGTTTAAGTACTTCTAAGTCTAGGTGACTGATGACCTCAGATGTTAAGTTCCATAGTGCTTAGAACCATTTGAACTATCGTTCCTTATCCCCAGTCCATATTCACCAACTACTGTCTCTTGTCTTTCTTTTTCGGCTGCCGATTCCAGTCACCAACCACAATTAAACTTTCGTCTCCGTTAACTGTCTGAATAGTTTCTTTTACATCATGATTCATTTCTTCAATCTCTTCGTAATCAGCCATATAAACTTGTGCTGCAGTGGTGCGTGTGAGCTCAGTGTCTACCTCGGCTACGGCAATGCATTCACTATGCTGTTTAGAGTGGCTTACCCGCATTCCTGTTTACTTCTTCATTATTAAACCAACTCCTGTACACTCCTATTTGAACTGTGTTTATGTACCTTTAGTCACCTGACCAGAAGGCCTCTTCCTCCTGCCACTGAACTTCACTAAATCCCACTACATCTAACTTCAACCTAACAATTTCCCTTTCTAGATTGTCGAACCTACCAGCCCGATTAATGGATCTATCATTCCATACCCCGATTCTTGGAAAGCCAGTTTCATTTCTCCTCATGACGATATCCTCCTGAGTAGTTTCTGCTCAAAAATCCGAATGGGGTACAGTTTTATTTCCGAAATATTTCACCCAGCAAGATGCCATCATCATCTGCGATACAGTAGAGCTGCATGCCCTCGAGAAAATTTACGGCTGTAGTTTCCCCTTGCTCTTAGCCATTTGCAGTACCAGCACAGCAAAGCCATCTTGGCTGATGATACAAGGCGACATCATTCAATCTTTCAGACTGTTTCCCTTGCAACTACTGAAAAGGCTGCTACACGTCTCCAGGAACCACACGTTTGTCTGGCGTCTCAACAGGTAACCCTCCGTTGCGGTTACACTTACGGTACGGCTATGTGTACCGCTGAAACAAGCAAACCACGGTACCAATAACATGGTCCATAGTTTACGGGGTGGGGAATCTTAGGGAAATCTAATTGATCCACGAAATTAAGGGCTTACATAAAAATTTTTGACCGATTTTGAGTATTATTTGTTCAGTTTCATACTGATGCTATAACACACGAATAAGAGACGTGGACCAGACCGGTGTGAGTTGCTAAGCCAAGTCTGGTGGTAGGCATTACAAGAGTGGCGTTGGGTATCAAGGACAAGTTTACTATTGAAAGTTTGAGACGGTACATTCTGGGAGGAGTTGGGCGACATTTATCTTCCTCCTACAAATGTTTCGTGAGAAAAGACCAGAAAGAGAAATTATGAGGAAGTTAATCTAATACGGAGGTTTGCCGGCAATCACTCTTTCACATGCCAGGGAACGAGGACGGGGTTTTAATGATACAAGTAGCTGAAGTTCCGTCTTCAGAGCAAAATATCAGTAGTTGATTTGTCTATAAAATAACTGTTTTTCTACTGCCAATCGCTATCTTCTATTTTAAGTAAGTGCTATATAGCATTGCCAGATACAGCACTTTTTATCCAAATATGTCAGTGTATTCCACCTTCTTTGCAGAGTAGTTTGAGCAGGGTGGTTAACATAACTTTTTTGGGCTTCCAGACTCGATGTATTTCTTTTTAAAGATGTTGTGTATTTTATTTGGAAGACACTCCCTTTTTATTAATGCCCACTAGCAAATGTCTGTACTTTTGACCGTATAGTGTATGCAGAAAGTCTATCACAGCACACTGCGAGCAGTCAAGTGGGGAGAAGTTCACACATTCGCACAGCCCAAGTGGCCGGAGGTGTATGCTAACTATAGACGAAAACCGAAATAAAAAAATTATAACATCATTACATGTGAGAGAAATCTCTCATTGCGTGTGTGCATAAAAAACGAGGCAAAATTAATAGTAGGTGTAGTATAGAAACCAGTGTGGCAACTGCGATGGACCATACTTTGTTTAAACAAAGTGTAGACATAATATTCATCCTTTCGATAGACACGCAATAAGGGGCAGCGCGGTGTGCCAAACGGTGTCCGGGTCAGACTCTGCCTCAGGCTGGGGGTGCGATGGCTGGAACACAATTATCTGCCCCAGGTTCGGTGTGGGGCACTTTATGCGCTTATTCAGGTGCACTACAGGCAGCTGCCCGCTTTGTGCAGAGTGGGAGCCACTCCACACTGGATCTCTGTGTCGACCAGAGGCTGTGGTGACTGACGTGCGCTTTTACTGGCTGCAGGCTGACCCCCTAAAGCGAAGCAGTGCATTGACGCTTTTAGCCTATACTGACGGCGTTTGACCCTGCGTTTAGAAGTCTGTCGGCACACCGCCAATGGAGTGGTTAGCGTCAAGAGAGGTATCTGCTAAGACTGTTGCGTGTTAGAACAGGAAGCCTTGATTTTAGTGTTAGTGCTTTAAACCTGTTATAGAAACGGAATGAAGTATCACACGATTTTAACCGTACCTTCGGAAATGTAAAAGCGCGAGGTGATGTAACTGCAGATGCATTGTCTCTCATATTTGTTGAAGCTGACATAGAGAGAAATGCGTCTGATCTTGAAGGTTACTGAGATGTTTTATCAACTCTGGCGAAAGGAAGAAGTGATCGTTCGCAAAATTTATCGGCAACTTGGACACGAACAAAATGCTGACGTTAATTTGAGAGACTGATGAAGCATCCAGTTGAAATTGATGATCGACACTAAAAAGTAAGGACAACGAATGTGCCACTGCAGTACTATTGCAGTAAGTTAAACCAAACGATCCAAGAGACCTCTCTTAGAGGGTTTTCCTACACTTTCACAGCTCTTCACATTTCTTCAGAAACTATCGAACTGCAGCCAATTAAAGTTGTGTGGTCGTTGTTGTATGGAAAATTTGTTAAATGAATTTTTAAACAAGTTGGGTAAATTAAAGCATTATTGTCTGATAACAGGCCTGATTTACGGCAATAGATTTCTTGCATGGGGATCCGTCAAATAAGAAAGGTGAAAATCTAATCTCATTTAGCACAAGGCAACTACAGCTATTGAGTTGGGAGGAAGTTATGAAAGTCTTACCGAATATACTGCAATAAAAAGCATACGTTCAGGGATAGTTTCATAAAGCCTCTTCAGCAAGTCGTCGGTAAATTACGGAATTAGGTGACTGATTTCTGGGATGGCGAATAGTGTTTGGAGAAAGTTCACCTATCATATTTTCCTTGAACGAAGTGCCAGCTAAAGAAGAAAGTGAAAAGTTGGCCACTACGGACATGAAATAACAGTTACAAGAATAAAAACAAAAGCGCGAGAAAAAAGATGTAACCAACTAATCAACTTATCTCCGAACAGGCATCGGAAGGCCTAACAGCAATGACCGACCATCGTGTTATCCCTAGAGGACAGGCTTTGTAACACTATCGACCTTTTCTGAGTCGAGACAGGTTGCGCTAATGAAGAAAAGAATGAGATTTGTGCAGTATGCAATGTATAAGAGGGTCTGCAGAAGACAATATATTTTGACTGTGTGAAGTTTAATTAGGGCATTATTGTCTGATAACAGACCTGATTTACGGTAAAAGATTTCTAGCATGGGGATCTGTCAAATAAGAAAGGAGAAAATCTAATCTTATTTAGCACAAGGCCACTATAACTAATAAGTTAGGAGGAAGTTAAGAAAGTCTTACCGAACTGCAATAAAAAGCACACGTTCAGGGATAGTTTCATAAAATCTCTTGAGCATATCGTTGGTAAATTACGGAATTAGGTGACTTATTTCTGGCATGGGGAATAATGTTTGGCGAAAGTTCACCTATCATATATCCCTTGAATAAAGTGCTAGCTAAAGAATAAAGCGAAATGTTGGCCGCTTCGGACATGCAAAAGCAGTTACAAGAATAAAAACAAAAGCACGAGGGAAAACATGTAACTAACTAATTAAGTTATCCCTGAACAGGCGTTGGAAGGCCTAGCAGAACCGACCGATCGCCGTCTTATCCTTAGCCGACAGGCTTTGTAACACTATCGACCATTTCAAGAGTCGAGAGATATTGCAATAATGAAGCAAAGAATGAGATTAGTACAGTGTGCAGTGTATAAGAGGGTCTGCAGAAGACAATACACTTCGAGTGTGTGAAGGTTAATGTTTATATGCAGTTAACAAATGTTTGTAATGTTAAGTAACAATAGGTATCTTTTATTTCAGTATGTATAATTGTTTGAAGAATGAAGTCAGTACCAGCTCAGTGCTAAAGTTAAAAATAGGTGAAAACCAAAAATGATTTAGCGACGTTGTGGAAGGTCGGGAAATGTGGAGATTTTTTGCTGCTAACGGAAGCACGTAGCAGAGGGGAGAAGTGGAGCGGATTAGACAGGCGCATGACACTGTTGAGGCAGGTGACGAAAGCTGATGCGCGCTATGCTCCGCAGTATTGTTTAAACAAAGAAGAATTTTAACGACTTAATAGATGTAAGTGAAGGTTGGAGTACAAGTCTGCAACTCGTTAGAGGAGATATAAAATTACGTCCTGGAGGTGAAATGGTCTAAGGCATCCATTTCTTAGACTGACGCGGATCCACAGGAAAGCCAAACTCATATTTGCGATGGTGTAAGTCGCATAATTCGACGCCACGAAGACAAGTAATAATCTCCGTCTCTGCAAAACGATACGTGCCTTCAAAACACCTAAATCTCCAGCAACTATGCTCACAACGATACTACTGAAATTCAAAAGGCTCTAAACACTAATGGACTTAACATCTGAGGCCATCAGTCCCTTAGACGTAGATTTACTTAAACCTAACTAACCTAAGGACATCACACACATCCATGCCCGAGGCAGGATTTGTACCTGTGACCCTAGCAGCAGCGCGGTTCCGGACTGAAGCGCCTAGAACCGCTCGGCCACAGAGGCCGGCTTACTGAAATTAACCGTCCATAGTTCTGTATAGGAACCTTGTTGACCAGTTTTTGCGTGTTTGGTTCAATAATCATTTAACTGTTTTTTTTTTTTTACGCAAAACTACTCATTTAACCTAAAGTGTTCCAAGTAGGGTTCCTTTCCTATACTAAAGAGAATGAAACCGAGAATCCAATGATGTGATACATTATTGCGCAACTGAGTGTTTTCTTGCAAAATAAATTTAAATTATCACTCAAGTGCAACAGTTAAACTAAATGCGGAGAATTGTAGATTGCCTTGGAAGTAAGTAAAGTAAATAACAATTCTAGCTAGTGTATGAACTTGGTTATTGGGACCTTGTGTCCAAGAAATTACGTAAAGTAGTTATTTAAATAAAACTGAGAAAAATCAAGTGCAATACCTTTTGCAATCATTTCAATACTTACAAAAGTATCTTAAAATATTTATTGTGTAAAATATATGTTTTCAGAGGCAGTGTTGCTGGTCTTATCTTAAGAATCGTTCCGGCCTTGTTTTCATGGACCAAAACTTTCTAAGTGTGTGCGTGTGACCCATTCTGAAATCAGTCATTATTCAGATATCTACGTGCATTAGCCTGTTCTTTCAGTGTTAGAAATTATTAAAAGACAACAAGTTTTAAGAAGAACCAAAATATAGTAAAGATCAAATTTGGTTAATTTGTTGAATAACGTCAGTCGATTCGTCATTTTGGCTGGCGACCGTCTTTTTCAGCAATATTATCACTCACAGGAAGTAGTAGTTTGACGAAATAGAAAAGTTGAAACCAAGACTATACGATAACTTCACATTTGGCCGAGCTTTACCCATTACGCGGCATCTGGGATCACTAATGGTTGATAAGGAGGTAGTTGTGTTTAAGTCCTAAAATTACCGAAGTTACAATAACATCAGAAGTACTAAACGTAATTGCAAGAGTAAAAACCGTGAGTGTTATAAGCGGCCTTTAGACAGGACTAGAACATTTACTAAGTATACATACTATCGCTATATATGTCTTAAGGTGACACAACAGCACATACATCGCCATGCTACCCTTATAGCTTCTCTTGATGCGGATATAGATGGATGGGCATGCGGTCAGCACAACAATCTACCGGCCGTTATCAGTTTTCGTGACCGCCAGCGGTAATAGTGACGTTACATACACATACAGTGAAGTGAAGTACGACAGATCTGACACGATGAATAGGATAAAAAGTAGAGTGGAGACTTACGTCTCGTCGACAGCGCGGTCATGAGAGACAGCTGCACACATCATAAGACAATTATGTGGAAGAAAACTGTCCATGAGTTCTTTAAGTGAACCATCTCATCACGTACCACAAGAGACTTAATGAACCCATGGAAAATATGAGTGTTCAAAGTTTGGTGTAGATTGGAACACTGCTTCTCCATAATGCAAGGCGAGGATGTCAGCCTCTGTGCCAGTTCACTCGATGACACAGAGTTTAAACTGTTAGCAAATTATTGTTCGTCCTATACAGCTCTTCATTTAAGAATAAATCTGAAACATTAATTGTTCTGTAATGCTCTAATTTTTTAAAAGATGCCATAGCAGACAAGTGTCCATATATGCTGACGAGCTGTAAAATTATGGCCACCTGCTTAATAACATGTTCATATACTTTTGGAACGCAATGCAGCAGCAGGTCTGCTTAGTATGGATTAGAAAACCCGTCGGCACCAAATATCTGCCCACAGAGCATGCGATTCCCGAAAACTACGTGCTGGTGGTTTGGAAGTGCTGAGTTGATTCCTGATAGTGTCCCAGATGCGTACTATTGTGTTCAGAGCACATGAATTAAGTAGCCAAGACATCACTTTGAGTACACCATGACGCTCCCCAAACCACTGTAGCACAGTTATGGCCTTGAGGTACGTCCAGCTATCATGCTGAAAGGTGTCATCGCTGTCGGGGAAGCCATCAAACGTAAACCTAAAGGGGTGCAGGTGGTCCGTAATTATAGACACGTGGTCCTCACCTGTCATGATGCCTTCGATATCTATCCCCGGTCTATGGGAAGCCTAGGTGAATGTCCCATACAGCACAACACTAAATATCGGCTTGCGACCGGAGGATGGAAAACGTTTCCAGCAGCCGCTCGCGTATTCCGACAACACCACCGACCTAGTGTAACAAGAAATATGATTTATCCGACTAGGTAATACGTTTCCATTTGCCACTCACTAATCTCGATGGTTCCGTGCCTGTAAGTGTCGTAATTGACGATACCATTGGGTAAACAAGGGAACACGAAAGGGTCGTCTGGTTTGGAGTCCCACGTTCAAGTACATGAACTGAACGGCGTGCTCGGAAACGCTTTTGCCTGTGCCTGCATTGTACTTTCTCGTCAATTCTGCCACAAAACCATTTATCCTGCTTTACGGAGAAGGTGAACTTCCGACTTCCAAGATCTGTAAAAAGGGCGTCCAACACATGGTCACCTACTCGTGGTTTCACATTTCTTCACCAGTTGTGCAGAGATACTGACGAAAGTAGAAAGCTAACAGCAGACCATCTCCGCTATTTCCGAAATGTTCGTTCCGAGGCACCGGGCGATTACACTATGCATTTCATCAAAGTCGTTTACGTCAGTGGAGTTCGCAATTTGCTGTCCAAAACGTAGCTAAAACGATTCCTCATTCATCTCTGCTCTGCTTCCACAGTTTTCTTACTGTTTCACGTTTCCCCGACTCCACCAGGCGTAAATAAATATCACGGTGAGCTGTTGTCAAAATGTTTCGGCTCTTCACTACAGTGGCAGTACAGAGCTACACGGCTGAATTATTGAGATGAAACATTGTATCGGAGTACAGACGGCAAGCTTTTTCTTAGAAGATCGCTGACTGACTTAGTGCATGCCGAGTAACTGCCGGCTCTTTGCTCATGAGCATAATACGAAATCAGCAAACGTTTCAAAGTTACTACTTCTCCTGAGTACTGACATGAGATAGTTTCACAAGAAAACTTTTGCATTAGACCGTTATGCGGGGTCAGGGATTTTCTCTGCCTCGTGATGAGTGGATGTTGTGTGGTCTCCTTAAGTTAGTTAGGTTTACGTAGTTCTAAGTTCTAGGGGACTGCTGACCATAGATGTTAAGTCCCATAGTGCTCAGAGCCAATTTTGAGCCAGACCGTTATGACGACCACAGAATTATACGCAAATAAGTAACTAAGACTGTACTTTCAGAATAATTCATTATCACGTTACGCCCAACCACTTACTGGCGCAAGCTGGAGGAAGCTAGTGATCAACGATTTCTGCATGAATTTTCAGTGATGTGTGGTACGAACTCAGTCAAAGGGTAAACATCATGAAATAATTACCGTCTTCATCATCCGAGGCGTGGGCATATCACACACTCTAAGTACCAGATCTCACATTTTCCGGGAGATCAAAAAAGAATATAGGGGCTACATCTTTTGGTACATGGTTTATTTCTATCCAAAAAATGCGAAAGGTGTTCCGAAACCACAGAAATATGCCTCTCACCTTATGATAGCAAAAATAAAAAAATAACACAACAAATTCTGAAATAAATTATTTATGAAGAACGTTCTAGGGGGACTTGTTGTTTGTTATTGACAAAAAAAAGTTCAAATGTGTGTGAAATCTTATGGGACTTAACTGCTAAGATCATCAGTCCCTAAGCTTACACACTAATTAACCTATATTATCCTAAGGACAAACACACACACCCATGCCCGAAGGAGGACTCGAACCTCCGCCAGGACCAGCCACACAGTCCATGACTGCAGCGCCCTAGACCGCTCGGCTAATCCCGCGCGGCTATTGACAACAAAAAAGTATTTGTGTCAAGTGTCATTAGCACTGAAGCACTACGTTTTACTTTTGATAAACACGTACAGAAATTCAGCAGGATTTATTAAAATAATGTAAATGTTGTGAAAAAAACATTTTCCATAGCTTTCAATAGATTTACGAGAGGCTAACATAACTGAAATCAAGAAAAATCTCTCAGTATTGGCTTCCGTTTGTTACACAGCTTCATTCTTGGGTCAGATGTTGTAAAGTTTACTGTATAACTTCCTGCGCTCTTGAGGAATATATGGGAACATCGTTAACAGATATTTATGTTCCATAACTGATAAACATGGCTGGTCTTTCAGATAAAGTACGGCATAGCATTCATCAGCCGTGATCTTTCATCTTTTGAATATATATGCGTTTTTTTAATCTTCTATTTCAGTGTAAGAAATTTTAATTGCTATTAGAGGAGCATGAGTGCGAGAATCTTTTAGTACATTGAATTTGGAGCTGTGTTCGTCTGTATTGACAACAGTGTCTCAGCATCATGTTTAAAATCAAAGCAACGAGTTGTATGCATTGGAATTAAATGAAAAGCGATTATAGCTTTAACTTTATCTACAACCTTCTGTAAATCTCCTTGATTTGGCTCTTGGAACGAGAATAGGGACATGCAACAGAGTACCAAGAACACAGTAGCACTGACAACGTGTTTTTTGAGAAAGTGGCATTCAGAAGTTTCTACATATCCACTCTTCATTTCTCATTCACTCGGTAAAACGTACCCACGTCCACTGGCGATGAATATTGCCTCGCCGTAAGAGCTGAAGACACATTTTGTAGTATTCTTGTATTCTTCGTAAACTTGTAGTAAGTTTTTAATTCATCAAACGAAAATTTATTTAAATACGTCGTACCCCTAACCATGTCAGACTGTTTCTGATTGACAAAGCCATCTGTAACTTTCTAGATTGTAAATCGTCGTTACTGCTGCTGTGTGCGACACAAAATTACGTCACATCAGGTATCCGGCAAGCGTTGCGTTGTGCAGTTTCTATTACTAATACCTTATAAGGAAGATAAATTTAAGGATTGACGATATATGAAAATTCGCAATGATTCTATAATTTAAGAAATCGGTATTAAATATGAGGCGCTATATTCTGTTCCGGCTTCTTTTACCCATCATCACAGTCTGCATGACTGCACTGCAGTGCTGGTGGTGACACGTGCTCCCGAGGCAATCCTGAGTTGTCAGAAAGCTAGTGGCATCTGCTGCATAGGAGGTACAGGATCGCCCATGTGCTTCTCTGCCGACAATAAAAAGAACGTCACAGCCCACATGCTAGTAATTGGCTAAATGGAAAGACAGACGCCTTGCGCATGAATGTTCGTGACATTTTCCTGATAACTATAACGGATATTCGCTGTCAACCTGTCTGTGACCTCTCTGCCTTTCATCTTTGTAGCAGTTCTCATTAACAACGTGCTTCCTCTAGGGGAAAGGGGGAAGCAGAGGAGCGGCGCTAGGACCACGTGAGCGCATCAGCCTGATAACTAATTAAATGTAACTGAGCCAGAACACTTGACTAAGCTGTCGACCTGTTTCTGTGTCTTGCGCTTATTTAACGTCCCGCAGGCAGCATGTCATTAGTGACGTATCACCTCATCACCAACACTCTGAAAAACGTAATTAACCCTATTATCAACTTAACCGCTGTTATTTGCACACACACACACACACACACACACACACACACACACACACGTGAGTGAGGCTTAATATTAGTCCCGTTGGCTGCCATTCGAGCTAATTTACAGCGTTGGTGAATCCATACTGCCAGTAACGTATATTATTTACAGTTTAACAACGAGTGAGCAGTGCCAAAACGGTGTGTTTATAAAAAATGTTTCGCTTCAGTCAGCGCCAATAACTTGTCGAACGAAGTTTAAGATTTTGTTGTTAAAACATACAATTCTCGGCTCTGTTTCATTTATAAATGTTACTTCACAGACATTTTTGCCTCCTCTAAGGGAATTTTCTTGATGATTTTTAGTGTCGTCAGTAACCATTGTGGTTATAGCACACTTTTCAGTCACCAGAAAAAAGTACAAGAATCTGATAACGAATCACTTGAAGGACCGAAACGTATGAAAAGTTTATTTACGCCATGTGAATAGCTGGCGATGAACTGTAGGCTGGTTTCCTACAAGTTAGGTGGTGGGCAGAAACGCTAGATTCTTACTGGAAAAATATGGATGTAAAATCTTCGTATGGTAATCGGGAATTAGGCTTGAGAGAATTTCCATAAATCTTTTAAGGCAAATGCTGCATTAGTTCGTTTGAGTAATACGCATCAATTTCCTCCAGAGTCTCAGCTTTATCTACGTCTCTACTGATCCAGTTGTCGACGGGTCGATAAATTTGCTGGTTCAAATGGCTCTGAGCACTATGGGACTTAACATCTGTGGTCATCAGTCCCCTAGAACTTAGAACTACTTAAACCTAATTAACCTAAGGACATCACACACATCCATGTCCGAGGCAGGATTCGAACCTGCGACCGTAGCAGTCCCCCGGTTCCGGACTGAGCGCCTAGAGCCGCTAGACCACCGCGGCCGGCGGTCGATAAATTTCTTCCATGTTTTCGTATTGGCCCTGACAGCCTTATAGGCATCAGCTTCGCATTTATTCAAAAGAAGTAACCTAATCCCAGTGATTCCTTAAGCATGAATCGGTTTTTCCATTGTCGGCAAGTCCCAGACGATCTCTAAAAACATAATTATTTCCGCTTATCATACAGGTAAAAAGACAGAAGGTGGAGTTTTGTCGGCGAGGCAGACTATGCAACATTAACGCCTCAGCCTATCCATATGCCGCGGAGGACGCTGTCGAGGGATCTGAGCACAGTCGCTTGAAAATAGTCTTGAGTACCATCATGTAGCATCCTAATGAAAAAACATTTCTTCCGGCAGAGGGACATTCTGTCCCACAGGAAGCGCAAATGCATCACGATGAAGGGGTGATCGGTCCCCCGAAATAGTTATCAAAAGTATGCAGCTATACATTGGTACTGAAGTGTCACACTTTTATGGGTACAGTGTCATAAAAATTCTGCATAGGACTGCAGATAGGTGCTGCGGACACTGACGAGATCGTTACACGTCCAATTGGCTTCATTTTCAAATGGGGTGAGTGATTTCAGTTTTAGTATGGTTGTGCCATACTGAATACACAAACGGAAACAGATTCCACCAACAAAGTTTCAACCAAAATAAACCCGATAACAATCCTAATACGGTTGTGCCAAGTTGCATACACAAATAAAAAACAGATCCCACAAATAAAAATTCTCCCTGCAATGGGACTAAAAGGGTTGAAAAAAGTAAAATCACTAGGTCCGAATGGAAATTCTGTTCCGTTTTGCAGAGAGTACTTTTTGCATTCCAACAGTTACTTGGTTTTCACTTAGCGTGAATCACTGGCCCAACGCAAAGTACGAAGCAAATGGAAACTATCACACGTGACTCTTGTGCACAATATGGGTGAAAGAAGTGACCCACAAATTACAGACCAATAGTCTGAACGTTGGTTTGCCGCAGAAATCTTGGGCATCTTCTAGGTTCGAAAATAGTACATTCCCTAGAGGGAAAAATATTTCTGTCAACAAAGTATCTCAGATTTAGGAAGTATCACTCTTGAAAATCTAAGTTTGCCCTTATCTCGCATGATATCCTACGAATCACGGATGAATTTCAATCGACACATTCTACATTCCGAGATTTCCTAAGGTGGTATGACACAGTACGGTACTGCAAATTGTTAACGAAGGGCCAAGCATACGGAATACGTTCTCGAATAAGACTTTCTAAGTAATATAACGCAGTGCCGCACACTGTCCTGAACGGTTAGTATTCATCAGACACAAGAGTATCGTTAGGTGTGAGCCAAGGCATAGTACATCGATCTATCGGAAAATGTGAGCAACAATCTGCAGCTGTTTACTAATGAAGCTGTAGTGTGCTGAAAATTGTTGTCGTGGAGTGCCTGTGAGAGAATTCAGGATGAATTAGACAAAATTTCTGCTCTAAGTTAAATACAACGTAAATTAATTCAGCTGAGCGGGAAAAACAATCCTGTGGTGTTAATACACTATTATTAGTGTACTATTTAACACAACCACGTCGATTAAATATCTAGGCGTAACGTTGCAACGCAGTATGAAATGGAACAAGTACTTGAGGTTGGTGATAGGGAATTCGAAGTGTCGTCGTCAGTTTATTAGGAGAAATCTAGGAATGAGTCGCTCCTCTGTATACAAGACATGTGCGACACATCGAAGCAGTTCAGAGGTGTACTGCCGACCGCAGTGGCCGAGTGGTTCTAGGCGCTTCAGTGTGAAACAGCGCGACCACTACTGTCGCAGGTTCGAATCCTGCCTCGGGCATGGATGTGCGTGATGTCCTTAGGTTAGTTAGCCTCGTGATGACTGGGTGTTATGTGCTGTCCTTAGGTTAGTTAGGTTTAATTAGTTCTAAGTTCCAGGGGACTGATGACCTCAGATGTTAAGTCTCATAGTGCTCAGAGCCATTTGAACCATCTGAAGAGGCGTGCTGCTAGATTTCTTACCCGCAGGGATTCTATCGAAACAAGTGTATTACGGAAATATTGCTTATATTCAAATGAGAATCCCTTGGAGAAAGACACCTCGTGTAAGGAGCACGAAGACAAGATAAGGGAAGTCAGGGCTAGTACGGAAGCATGCAGGCAGTCATTTTTCCCTCTCTATATTGACTAGTGGAACAGGACTAGCAGCCGTGCAATGTGCACACCGTCAGTTGGCTTGAGGTATATACAGGGTGTTGCAAAAAGGTACGGCCAAACTTTCAGGAAACATTCTTCACACACAAATAAAGAAAAGATGTTATGTGGACATGTGTCCGGAAACGCTTAATTTCCATGTTATAGCTCATTTTAGTTTCGTCAGTATGTACTGTACTTCCTCGATTCACCGCCATGATTTCATACGGGGTACTCTACCTGTGCCTTTACAAGTACGACACAACATGTGGTTTATGCACGATGGAGCTCCTGCACATTTCAATCGAAGTGTTCGTACGCTTCTCAACAACAGATTCAGTGACCGATTGATTGGTAGAGGCGGACCAAATCCATGGCCTCCACGCTCTCCTGACCTCAACCCTCTTGACTTTCATTTATGGAGGCATTTGAAAGCTCTTGTCTATGCGACCCCGGTACCAAATGTAGGGACTCTTCGTGCTTGTATTGTGGACGGCTGTGATACAATACGCCATTCTCCATGGCTGCATCAGCGCATCAGGGATTCCATGCGACGGAGGGTGGATGCATGTATCCTCGCTAACGGAGGACATTTTGAACATTTCCTGTAACAAAGTGTTTGAAGTCACGCTGGTACGTTCTGTTGCTCTGTGTTTCCATTCCATGATTAATGTGATTTGAAGAGAAGTAATAAAATGAGCTCTAACATGGAAAGTAAGCGTTTCCGGACATATGTGCACATAACATATTTTCTTTCTTTGTGTGTGAGGAATGTTTTCTGAAAGTTTGGCCGTACCTTTTTGTAACACCCTGTATATGTGGATGTAGATGGGTTCTTCGAGAGTCGATGAATGTATGGAGTGTACGTTTCTTTTGTGGTCAGCCGTTCTGCAAGTGTGTCTATCTCACTGATACAATGATAAATAAAAGGGTTTAAAGTGTGGAGCCGGCCGGAGTGGCCGAGCGGTTCTAGGTGCTACAGTCAGGAACCGCGGGACCGCTACGGTCGCAGGTTCGAATCCTGCCTTGGGCATGGTTGTGTATGAGGTCATTAGGTTAGTTAGGTTTAAGTAGTTCTAAGTTCTGGGGGACTGATGACCTCAGAAGTTAAGTCCCATAGTGCTCAGAGCCATTTGAACCATTTTTTAAAGTGCGGAACACAGCCACTTAACCACCAGCTGGTTGTCATACGCCAGTTAATATATCTACATTATGTCGCCTGTTGTCTTGAAGACTGTCGGCAACATCAGTGATAGTGATGGTCTCTAATACAAATTAGAAGATATGACTAAGTGCTCTGGCTGGAAGCGGCGGCGATTTGTTAGCTTTATTGTACTTACTTAGTGCAGCAGAAAGAATTCAGTTCTTGTCCTTACAAGATTCGGTTCTTGCAGTGGATCCCCACTGTTTAATATCAGATTGTGACGTGAGTGAGCAGATGGTCAGACCTCTCCCCACGAAATAAACGGTCCCTTTATGTTAAAGACACCAATAGATTAGAAAGAAATCGACTGTATGAAATTTGCCGAAGAGACTCAATTCAGTGCAATTACAACCTGGATATTCATTACTGAAAAACACCGCGTCTGAAGGCAGGATGCCGGGACAGCTTATTGACAATGTTGTATGAATGTAACGATAATGATTCAAAGTGTGATGCTATGGTTCAAATGGTTCAAATGGCTCTGAGCACTATGGGACTCAACTGCTGTGGTCATAAGTCCCCTAGAACTTAGAACTACTTAAACCTAACTAAACTAAGGACATCACACACATCCATGCCCGAGGCAGGATTAATACCTGCGATCGTAGCGGTCGTGCGGTTCCAGACTGTAGCGCCTTTAACCGCTCGGCCACTCCGGCCGGCGTGATGCTATGGATAGAGTTGGAATGACATACTGAAAATGGAGACGATGATCATGTAACTTTTCTATTACTGAACGAATTAAATGGTGTGGTCTCGAAAAAATTCCCATAGGCTGAGTTCAAGCAGTTTCTAGTAATTACTCTTCCTTACAGGAGTAGCATTTCAGAAAGGCATGCTGAAGTTTTTAAAATAGAAGGCAGATAGTGGCAGAAGTGAAGCTATGAAATTGGTTCGTGAGTCATTCCTGAATAGGTCAACTGATGAAATGATTCATTGAAAGCGTGTGGGTTCTGGGTTCGAGTTCCAGTGTGGCATACAGTTCCAATCTACTAAGAAGTTCCTCTTTCCTCAATATCTCACGCTTTAGAAATAAAAACTGTGATTTCAACTGTACGTTAACAGTGGTCAGCTGTTTGTACGTTAAAGCCATAAGTACTATAAAAATAGATATATGTACATATGTATGTGTGCATGTATGTATGTATGTTCCACTTCTGAACCAAACTTAGTCCATATTTCATTGATTGGAAACTGTCGTTGTGAGAGTAAGAACCAGCTACCAGTCGAAGGGGTGAGAGGGGGAAAGAAAAAGCAGAGTAGCCCACGATGCGCGAATGCCCATAATACAGTCATCCAGTATTTGACAGTAAGAGAGTTCAGAGACTTGCAAACAAACAAAAAAAAGAAGTCATGTTTCATGAGGCGGTGTTACTGCACTAGCAGCGAAAGTGTTGCAAGTGATAAACTTTGTGCAGTGATATTTTATGTAGGTTGACAGCGAGGTAAAGTTTCTTAAAGGTATGAATTTATATGTGAAGTTTGTTGCAAGTCACTGAGTTCTCTCATTCACAGTTACTGGAGGACTAAAATACCGTTATTGAGCGTCGTGTGCTAAACTGCTTTTACACCCTCACCCCAGCTGCTTTGACACATAGTTTGAAACCTTTATCAAACTTAGTCGCACTCATGACCTCCATAACTGATCAAAGGAAGAAAATATATGATTTACTACATTTTCGCTGTTCTTGCAGTAACACTGCTGCATGAAGCATAACGTTTTAATTTGTTACTCCTTTACTACTCAATGTATTCATAGCACGTTCTGCAGACAGTATGCACATGTACAACTGAATTTGCCAATAAAAATTTGCCATTGTAAGACAAATTGTTCAGGAGATATCACGACAGAAACAGTGAGATGAGTGAATAACTGCCGCATTGTATATGACATTTTATTTATTACTTCTAACTGTGTTCACAACACATTTCAAAAACATTAGAAACATACACCACGTGATATATCTACTAAATTAAATAATTTTATAGCTCATCGTTCAGGATAGACCACGTCATGAACATTGACTAGCGTGAAAACAAACTGCATGGCCATATTCGATAAGCGTACAAGTGAAATATGTTTAAAAATACGTGTGAAACGTTTTAAATATTAGTAACATGTCAATACGTCGGGAAGAGCCACGGGTAAGAAGCTCATCTTAAACCCCTGGAATGATTTCAACCAAATTTGATACGGATATTATTTAGTCTGGAAAGAAATATTGGCTGGTAAGAACCACTGACCTGCTATTAGGGCAAGCGTGAGGACATGGAGAGAGAAGGGCGGATAGTGAGACGGACAGACAGCTTGTGGGGAGGAGACGGGCACAGATGGCGGGGGGGGGGGGAGGAGAAGTACAGCCAGAGAGGAAGGGGAAATGGTCAGAGAGAGATCAGAGGGGAACTTGGACTGAGAAAGTAGAGAGGAGAAGATCGATAGAGACAGGGGGAGAAGGAGGCAAGTAGAGAGATGGGGCTGATGGTGGATCGAAGGAGGATATGGAAAGATGGAAAGGGGAAAGGGCAGATGGACTAAGAGAATATTGCACTAAGTATACGCCCAGACAACGCAGGTTACTCAGGTTGTTAAATATAACGAGCTGCACCCCGCAGTGTCATCCGTGGTTAAGTAGTAATTTATAAAAAAAAGTTAATGCCGGAACTCACTATCCACACATATTGGCCATTTGATAAAGTGTTGCGGGGCGAGACACTTGTGGACCAGAAAATCGTGTAACAAAAAAAAAAATGAAACCCAAAAATTTTGAGATGATGGGAAAAGTTGACAGAACTTACGTCACTTGCAAGTGATTCGCTGGCTTCACAGAAAACATTTTGACGTCACCAAGTAGCAAGTTGCTTAACGTATCAAAAAAGCGAGTATATTTTATCACGACTAGTTACGACATCCTTAGAACAGCATAGTAACTAAAGCAGATTTTGCCAGGAACTTGATGTTGTTTCCTTACAGAATCGCCCAACATCAGCATATATCAAACAATCAAGATATACTTAACCGATAAGTAATATATTACTCAAGCGACAGAAGATGTTAATAAACAATGAAAAACATTGGTTATACTTTTTCGTGTTATGTGACTAGAATCTTTTGATTTAAAATTTTTATGGCAATTATTAATTCTTCTGGTGTAATGATGGTTGTATTAAGGTATGGAAGTTATTGGTAAAGGCATATCTCGTATTCCATAGCAGGATAAACTAAGTGTGACGACTTCCTCCTATTAGTTACCAACACATACCACTTGTAACAGAATTTTCCTAAGCTATAAACATCTGTTACAGAAATATTACTAGTTATCAAAGATAGATGCTCCTCTTCATCTCACGTTTCTGGCAGTCTTCTGCTTCACTGGTATCCAAATTGTCTTTAGTTCTTTGCCTGGGATGGCTATTCTGTTCTCATAATGTATTTGCCGTGTTGTTTCTTTCTTTGTTTCAGTTTTCTGCAGTATGCCTTGTGATAGGCTACAGTACTCCATCACAACTGTTCTCGACACACATATACTGTTCCCCTACTTACTCACAGTATACTTCTACACCATGGAAAATCCATCAGCATTTCACGGATCTTGCCCCATTTGAATTGGTTTTGAGGGAAAGCCGTTTTAAAATATGGAGAGATCTTTATGAATACGCTTGTTCTGTAATTTATATCATACACACTAAAATCAGCAGCCCATAACTCTGAGCAGTTCCCTGAAACAGCATTTTTTACATATGAAGTACCCACTTGTTAGATACAGCAGATACCTTATTTCCTTGAGAACAATATGTGAAACAGCCGTTCATAATAAGTGAGGCTACTGAAAACGATTTTGTCATATGACTGTGTCGATTCAACTTGTTTATAATAATATTATTAATGCCTGTTTTACCTTAACCTAATGAGAGAATTTACAGGAGAATTAAAAACAGTAATGAATTTACTGCTTACAATGATTCTCTACTGGAAAATTTTTAAGAAAATTTACACAAAAGTCACCAGAAGGCACTATTTCATTGTAATTTACTGTTTTTTGGTGCAGTACTGTTTTTTGACCTCGATGAGTAAACACTACAGTCACAGCAGTAGTATATGTATGGGTTTTCTGGACCAAAGAGAACACTTTTTAAAGATTTCTCCATATGAAACCATTCTCGCCATATACCCCATTTAAAAATTGGTCTGTAGCTGCCAAACAAAATTTTAATTTGATTTAAATATAAAAAACATATAAAATACGAAAAAACTAAAATTTGTTCAAAGACAATAACTTGACCAGATTTATCTTTATTTTGTTTTTTTACCTCAAATGTAGTGCAATGCAATAATTTTGTATTATTTATCATTATCTTATGAGCCGATTTTAGTATAATGATCTGAAGAGTAATTTTATATTTACCATCTAAGACTAACAGAACTTCTTCTCCATATCTAGTTATTAAAATTTCAGCTTTTGAAATACTGTAGCATTTATTTTTTTCCAGTTCTGATACTTTATTAACATTTCTGCAAAACCATAACTATAACTGTTAAGTACACTACTAGATTTTCAGCACTAAGACCATGTTCATTTTGTTTTTATCATCTTTATCTTTCTGATAATATTTCATGACGAAATGTGAAGGTAAAGATAACACTTTTATAGCATTCTAAAAGTTTTTATTCATTTATGTAATTAAACGTTTTTGGTAAAAATTCTATTTTGGCACTAACAAGTTAATTTCTTTTTACCATACATAATTATACATGTAGTTGCCTCATTAGACATGCCTGTTAAGAAGTACACATAATTTCATTGTTCTTATTTGAGTAGTTAATATATTCATTCATCCAGTTATATTTATGTAATAGATAAGATAATTTTGGATAAAATAAAATGGATTTACATTTACATACTTAGTTAATTTGGTTGTTCTCTTAAAATTTCTAGAAATATCGTAAGCTTATAAAACGTTATCTGGGGATCAAGATTCTATAATTTTCTAGGAGAAACTTCATTTGTAGCATTTTTTACAGAAATATTTTGTAATTAACATGATCTATTAAAGAAGAATTATTAAACTTGTTGTTTTTTCGATTACTTTGAAAAGAAACTAAAACAAAACAAGGCATATCAAATTCTCCAAATTATAGTAATATCGAATTCAAAATCTCTTTTTCAATTTAATCCAGCACGTTCAGTTGTTTTTAGTTCAAAGAAATAAACTGGAATTTTGGCGTTTTTCAGTCTGTCTAATTCTATTTCAAGCAAATATTTTATTTTATATTTAACCACAGGATCACAAAATCCACACTACTTACAACAATTTTACAGTCTTTTGGAAGTGTACTATTATCATTATTAGTAGTTCATCAAAGAACTGAATCTTCTTGATCTTTTCTTCAATCCCAAGTAACAGTTACTGTTAAATCTCCTTCCCAAATTATTTCTTTAAGATCCTTTTAAAAATCCATCAAATCCTAATGGATAAAGTACTCCATTTTATTTGCCTTTAATTTCCCACTGGTATGTATATGACCTTCCATAGTTAATTCATTTAATAGAGATGACATTACTCATATAAGAGTTGATGAAGAAATAAACAGATGCTCTAGTCTAGATAAAATATTGTTTCCTTTTTCAATTTGTAGTAATATCATACAATCTTAACAAATAATTATCAAATATTTTAATATTCGATTTACTAGCACATGTGGACTGATATGTGCCATCTGAGTGAATATTATCAAATGTGTTATGAAGTTGCAAACAATTAGGATGAATCCATCCATCGCCAATATTAATATTAGCCTAATATCTGTTTCCTTCTTAAGAAAATTTAAATAATTTTTAGTTTTCACATTAACAGGAAATGACTAAATTTGATAACTCGATTTTGTTCTTGATTAATTAACACTAAAATTTATTAATACATTTTTAAAATTACTTTACACAAGCACCATTCAAGGCAATCTTCATCAGTTATACCAATTATTAAATTTTGTATAGTGTATAAAATTGTAATATTTATAGGATAATTTGGTTCATAAATTATTGGTCCTCCAAATTCAGCATTTTGTTCCAATGAAGAAGTAATATTACTTTATCTACGAAAATTAACATTATGTTTAACAAAGATACCTTCAGCTAGATTAAGATTTATTTTTTTGAATTGAAATGAAATAACTTTAGGAACATTATTACCAACCACTTTTCTATTAGCTTCAATAATTTGTTACAAAATCCTAAAATTTGTTCAATACAATTTTCTTTATTCATAAATAATGTAATATATTTTAATAACATCTGTATTTAAAATTTTATTATTTTAAATGTGTGTGTTAGGTTTTCCAACTGAATAAATTTTTCTACTTTCTTCAAACTGTATTGATCAACAGGAATTTCTATAATTTCTTCATTAGTCTATAATTTATTACTTTCATCATAATATCTAGAAATAAAAAAGTTGAATACTACACAACTACTTTTATTGGAAAAGTTCATCTTTTTTTCAGAGTAGATGAATCATCACTCAACTGAAATAATCTACTAATCTACAATAACAAAAATTATATAAGCAAATTACAGATAGGGAACAAAAAATAAGATTTTGAGAAAAAATAAATAAGTATGTTAAATTCTACTTGATGTTCAGTAATAAGGTCATGTGGTTGTGGATAAACAACACTGATCATTGATAATTATATTCTAGCTTGAGGATGATCTATTCTAAAAATTTAGATGATCAAAAATGTCAAGAATTTATAAGGAGATGTGAAAAAATTGAAGATAATATTAATGAAAGAATGGCTTCCTTTAGTGACAGTAATGATGAAGTTATTACATTAGATGAATGTGAAAATAATTCACTTATCGTTTTTGATGATTTCATTCTTGAAAATCAATATATAACTTGTGAATACTGTATTGCAGGTGGAAATAAAGAAATAGATCGATTTTACTTGGGTTGAACTTACTCAAAAGTACCTAAGCAATTACTTAGAGGTAGTCTAAAGTTTTAATATATTCTGAGACAAGATGACACAAATTTAAGTTATATTTATCACCAGTTTCTTGGTGGTGATGTAAATTCGATGACTGTAAAGCAATATCTGTAGTAAATGTTGGACTGAAGATGAAATTGGTTTTATAACCATTGAGGTGACAGGAAAATTAATGATGCTATATACAGATGAAAGATAAAGATTTTTTAAACATTAAACATAAGAAAGGTAAACATAAAAACGTTGAACACAAAAATGTTGAACATAAACGTTGAACATAAAAACATTGAACATAAATGAAGAATTTAAAATTTAAAAAATGTTTATTTTATTATTTGCTTAGTAAATATTTATAAAATATGACCAAGAAGTTGTTGAAATAGTTAAAATAAATAGAAAAATAATAGAACAATTCTAAGAAAAGTTAAAAAGTATGAAGAACAACCATGAACAGATAATAAAAAATTAAAAGAAGATCAACCAGTTATTCTTGGAATTGAGCAAGTGTAACGAGGAATCGAAAGTTTAGGTTTTGAAAGCTATTGACATGAATAGAGAAGCTGAAACACAATTGGTTCTTTATAATCAATATTATTTAGAAGAATTTAAAAATATTCCATCAATTAAACAATATGACAGTGATAAATAAGATTACAGATTAAGTGAATCATATATACATGATTTATTGCATAAATATGAGGAAGAAGTTAAAAATAGAAAAAACCAAAAGACAAAGATGCTGAAAATAAAAATAAGTATAAGGATGTTAAAATTTATCAATCAGAGTGAATTACTGTTTTGAATTAACACATGTTGGTAAATATCCAACTTAATTCATTGGTGAAAAAACTGAAAATTGATGAAAAAGTATGTGAAGGTGCTGATGGATTAATGAACCCTTTAACTGAAATTCGAATTGCTTTGCATCATTTAGATAAATAATTCTATTATCTTGATTTACAAACTTATGCTACAATTTTATTTGGCTCAAATGTTGTATTTTCTGATAATAATCGTAGTAAAATTAAATCTGGTAATGGAAATAAATGTAATTATTTGATAAAAACAGTTGTTCAAGTTTATTTTCCTAGTTTTCCAGAAAGAAATCTGTATGATTCAGTTCAATATGTTGGTAAAGGGATAATTGGTGGCCTGGAACTAAAGTAATTAAAAGCTTACAGTATGGAGATAAAGCGATAAATAACGGGATAAATCTGTTAGATGAAGTGTGTAAAGAAATGATATTTTTATAGGCATAATAAAGTATTACAAAAGCCACATGAAGCTGACAAAAACTTCAGTTAACAGCAAAAGAAAGAATGTATGTTTCAGATGCTTCTATTGATAAAAATTTAGCTTAACTGCAGTTAGAGGAATCGTGTTAGAGACACGAAAATTAAGGCTGTGATGAAATGTCAATGATAATCTATGGGGCTTATAAAAAATTTCTCAACTTTTAATCTATGTAAATGAATAACTTAAGTATTGACTATACTAAGCTTCAAAATGTTTAAAATTGACAATTTTACCTGATGCACAAAAGAGAAAAAAGTTAAAAATATATTATGGTAATTTGCTTATTACATTTGGTACTCCTATTGTTTAAAACGTTACTTAATATTTAATGAACAAAAAAGAAACAAAACACAAAAACGGATTTTCACATTATGTTGTCAGCTTTCCCACTTTCATTTGGTGCTACTTCAGCATCTGCAGCAATCGAAAATGCTGTTATAAACAAGAAAATAGCTGATAAAGTATTAGAAGAACAAAAAAGACATATTTCAGCAATGGAAAATAAAAGAAAAGGTTTGAAAAATGCAAACAAATTTCAAAGAAGTAATGAAAAACTTTAATAATTCTTTATCTAATTTTGAAATTGAAGTATTAGTTAAAAATTAAAAACTAAGTGTTTTCATGACTGTTTTATGATTGACAAATTGCCTGATATACCAAAAATTTAGAATGTGGAATAGTAAAGTTGGATACATGTGATTTTGTTTCTATCCATTGGATTTTTTAATTATAAGAATAAAAATATGAAATTTGTTACAGGTGTTGGTGGTAATATATCGAAACAACTAGTACATTATTTAGGAAAAAATGATTTAGGTTATAACATCGAAAGGATACAGTATTTTAACAAGTTTATTGGCAGTCATATGTGTTTATTTGTTCTAAAAATATTATGTGTGAATTATAAATTTAATGTTGTTCTAAATTTAACAGATGGACATTTTTGGAAATAAGTTATGTGCCAAACTCAAGAATGATCTAGAAAAAATATAAGATTTTCAGTCATAAAAACCAAAAACTAATAATAAATTAGTTTAATAATCTTACAACATCGGATGGGAAACATGTGGCAAACACTCTTACTTTCTTACCTGCTTCGCCATTGTGTGTGACGAATAATACGCGAAGTGTTTCTCCATCTATGAGAAACGAGAGTCTTTTATGATATTGTATGCAACACTAGTTGATTTATTGAAGGCGATATTTGATGGCTGTTGTGGAGACGTCGAGAGTACCGCTGTTTAAATGGCCTGCCGACAGCTCAACGATTCCTTGACACAAGTGGACTCACTACTGTTGGCCGTGTTCGTTAGTGTTAAACGAGTAATACTCATTGTGTTGACATGAAATTCCCCTTGTGAAGGCACACACCACTATGCTCGATACATGTGCCAGGACCGGAAGAGCCCCACAGTCTCTTTGAAAGTGGGCAGTCAGCGAACTGGTGGAGATACGCCGGTCCTCCACTCGCCAAGGCAGATGCTTTGCTGCACGTCGTGATACCAGTGTCGTTAGTGAGTGCCAGTACCCGTGCCGCCTTGATCTGTCTCTATGCACTTACACAAACTAATTAACCATCGTGCTTCCGATCTCTTATAAAAACATAGCGACATCCTATTGAAAATTATCTTACCAGTGAACTTTACAATGAGAAAATAAAACAAAATGACCTTTATCATTAGAGAATTGTATTTAGTTCACAGAAAACACAAATGAATAAAAAAATTTAAACTTTAAAATCTCTGTGACATAATCTTTATCTTTACAGAAAAAATAGTTTTATAAGAGTTGAGTTTACCAGGATAATCGTTTTGATAACGAAACAAAATATTTGATGCCACCACTGGATGCCGTCATTAACGGAGCCTACATTAAGTCTTTTCAAAAGACTGTGAGTTAAAATGAACTTGATATTTACAAACGTATAACTACGAGCAAAAGATATTTATAATTTAAAAGAAAATCACCCAGAGTAGTGAAGAAAAAACAAAACGGGGAACGTCTCAAAAGGTATCATTCTCATCGACTCATCCGTACATCCATCCACATGGTTAGTGGTGTAGTGTAGGATTAGTGTAATTAGACACGGTAGTATTAGAAATAATGTTAGTATCCCACTGTTCATGCCATTAAATCTAAGTTAATTGCGTCGTTCCTGAAGCTAGCGTGCATATGAATGTCTACCACTCATCATAAAGTAAAAAAGCTACTTACAACACTGAAAGCGAGTGTCACTACTACACACACACAAAAAAACCTCGAATATTACGCCCTTGATGTATCTCAATCATGTCGCCTTATGAATTTACCCTCAGGTATTTCACTTCATTGGGTGGCTAACCTCGATTATTTACTATTCCCCTTTCCTAATATTGTCGCTGTGTGTGACCTCATCCGTCAAAAACATATACTCATGTTGTCTTCTACGTCTGGAGAAAAGACTCATAAAGGCGCGAACGCGCATCTGCATAATACCTATGAACGTAACAGCACTGAAGCGGTACATTTGTGACACCTGTAATCACCCCTACGAAAATGATTATCACAAACACCAATAGGACATAATATCTGCGTTAAAAACCCTGAAGAGACTAAATAAGTTCTGTAGAAAAGGTAATTCGTGTATTCTTGATACCCATCTCTGTAGTCATGTAATTGCTCCTTGCCCCCTGTCATGTATATAACACATCCACGAATGCTTCCAGGGTCAACGTCATGGCTTTGCTGGGATCTTTCTTACCATCGCCTACGCTTATATCAAAAAACGTGGATGTGCATATCGTCCGGTAGTGAACTTCTAAAGCGTTACTTGGAAGCAAACACTTTAAGAAAAACGTATAGTTGTGCTGTCAGCAATGTTATCATCTAACTAATAGTACACATTCTAACTAGGTGTTGTGCCTAATAGGTACTGCAGTTAGTAGTAATAGACTAACGTCGCTTGTCCCACGCAGTAGGGTCAGAGAGCCGCCGAACGAACACCAAATCCGGTAGTGGGTCCCTAACCTTCTTGAAAGATTGGTGCCAGCTCCAACGCACTGCCGCGTGGACGGCAAATAAAACTCATCCTCGCTAATATCTCAATGGTTCAGGCGTAATCTGACGCAGACAAAGATCTACCGTAACACTTCGTGGTGATCAGCGTCTCCTTCTACGCGGACACATAAAAAAATTTCCCTTTTAGGTCATCTACGATGTCGATCAAACTACGACCTTCTTTGCTTTTAACTGCTCCAAGTGACTTAATCAACACCCGCTTATCCAGCTTAACAGAAACCATGTTCTTTTTTCTGCCCCCTTATTGTGCAGGACGAAACTTACGTGATGTTGTAATATTTGTAGAGTGGACGGATGTCATGCGCATGCTTATCCCAAAGATACTTCCACTCCCATTTTCAAATATACAAAAACGCACGCACCTATGCGCCGTATCTTATGCCTCCTACCTCTTTACCGAAAAATTTCGCCATATTCATTTTCTAGATAGAGCAGCATGCAAGACATTGCCAAAAAAAAGCATCATTTACTCTCCCCAGCATTCCCATTTATCAAGACAGTTAGACAAGTAGACTACAACACCATTACGACAAGAAAATACAAATACTATTCAATATGATGAAGTGAATAAACATTGCAAAAGGAACCGAAACAAAGACAAATCACAAAACAAGTTTCACACGAATCCACCCAAAATATTTCCTTACAACAACTTACTTCCCTCCTAGGTAGACACAATGTACCAGCTTCCTATGTTATAAAATCATAAGCTACATACTCTAAACTAACTACTCCATTTACTTGCGGTCATCTCTATTATGTTTTTACCACAGGTTCATTTGTCGACTCCTTACCTGTGATAGGTTCCAATCATTATTGGTTTGTACCGCCTTGCGGCATATGGGGCCACGGTTCGGGTGCTCTCACTTCCACAATCTGGGAGCCTTGACTTTCGTAACTGTGGTCTTGCGGTTTTTCATTCCCTCGATTATATTACTTATTGTTGTAGTGACCATTCGGCCGATTCCCTGTGTCCCCGTGATTACCATGGTATGGCTGTCTCGCAAGTGAGCGAAATCTGTCGTCCCTACTTTCATTTTAGAAACGACGTGGTATTGCAGCGTGTTGTCCGTTCCTGTGAGTTGGCCTCTATGTCCGTTCTCACTATTAATGTGATCAAGCCTTTCAAATAGGGTCGTGAATGTTTAATCGTGGCCTCCAGAACGTCCTGCTAGTCTCGTCTGACACACTATGTGATCAAAAGTACCAGGACACCTCGCTGAAAATGACTTCCAAGTTCGTGGCGCCCTCCATCAGTAATGCTGGAATTCAATATGGTGTTGGCCCATTCTTAGCCTTGATAACAGCTTCCACTCTGGGAGGCATACGTTCAATCAGGTGCTGGAAGGTTTCTTGGGGAATGGCAGCCCACTCATCAGAGATTGCTGCACTGAGGAGAGGCATCTATGTCGGTCGGGGTGGGGGGGGGGGGGTGGGGGGGGCTGGCACGAAGTCGGCGTTCCAAAACATCACAGAGGTGTTCTATAGGGTTCAGGCCAGGAGTTTGTGCAGGCCAGTCCATTACAGGGATGTTACTGTCGTGTAACCACTCCGTCACAGGCCGCGCATTATGAACAGGTGCTCGATCGTGTTGAAAGATGCATTCACCATCCCCGAATTTCTCTTCAACAGTGGGAAGCAAGGAGGTGCTTAGCACATCAATGTAGGCCTGTGCTGTGATCGTGCCACGCAAAACAACAAGGGGTGCAAGCCCCGTCCATGGAAAATACGACCACACTGTAACATCACCATCTCCCAATTTAACTGGTGGCACTACACACACTGGCAGATGACGTTCACCGGGAATTCGTCATACCCATACACTGCCATCGGATCGCCACATTGTGTACCGTGATTCGTCACTCCATACAACGTTTTTCCACTGTTCAATCGTCCAATCTTTACCGTTGTGATGTGTTGCTTATGAGTAGCCGCTCGACCATGAAATCCAAGTTTTCTCACCTCCCACCTAACTGTCACAGTACTTGCAGTTGATCCTGATGCAGTCAGGAATTACTGTTTGAAGGTCTGGATAGATGTCTGCTTATTACACATTACGACTCTCTTCAACACTCGGCCTTCTCTCTCAGTCAATAGACGCGGTAGGCCTGTACGCTTTTGTGTTGTGCGTGTCCTTTCACGCTTCCGCTTAACCATCACATTGGAAAAAGTGTATCTAGGGATGTTTAGGCGTGTGAAATTCTCGCGTTCATATGTAAGACACAAGTGACACCCAATCACCTGACCACGTTCGAAGTCCTTGAGTCCGCGAAGAGCCCAGTCTGCTCTCTCACGATGTTTAATGACTACTGAGGTTGCTGATATGGAGCACCTGGCAGCAGGTTGCAGCACAATGCACCTAATATGAAAAACGTATGTATTTGGAAGTGTCCGAATACTTTTGATCACTTAGTGTACTAGTGCGGCAGCTCACCGAAGCAGAACAGTATTCAATCACGAGGTGCAAAATGCCTGTCAAGAAAATAGTTCTTCTAACAGATTTTCTTTAAAAATTTGACGGCGTTGTAATTTATTTTCTCCACTGTAGTTCCGTCTTTAACACGTGCCTGACCCTCTTGCGACCAATACGATGCGAGGAATGTCTCCTGAAGCCGTTGGTAAGAGTGGCAAATCTGTACTACTTACTACTCGCATCTGTCTCACAACTTAGTATTTGAGCAAGCTGTACAAGATGTCTACATGAAAGAGAACAGGCCCAAGCTGTGGGAAAGAGGTTTGCATTTATTTTCTCTAAACATCCGAAATCTGCGATTTATCACGGAAAAGTTAAAGTCGAGGGCTACTCCTTCCGTCGGCTTCGTGGCTTCGTTGAACGCCGGAAGCGGCTCATAACATTCGGTGATTGCATGCTCCTGTTGTCTGTAAGTGGTCAGTGCTTATGGTCATGTTATCTACAGACGGGATGCTCCCTTCAGTTGCACCAACGCCTCTTACTGCACCTGACGCTGGCACACTTTCTGTCGTCGATGTCCGAGTTCCTCGCTAATTATTTCCTCTTCCTGCTTGCCGACCCTTTGGATGTTTTCTTGAGTTTTCTTAAACTATAACAGTTCTTACACTTCTGCTGTGCCGAAAATCGGTGCTGGCGACGTCCTGTCCGGTCCTATTTCTACCATTGTTTATACTCCCTTCACCTTGCATTCTATTTCATTAACTTTCTGTTCTACTTGCTGGCGTTCCTCCATGTTTCCCGACACTTTCGTAATTGTTTGTTCGTGTGTCTCTAATGCAAAAGAGACCTTCTTATTAATTTTTGTCCGTTTCGTCTGGAAAGCCTCGTTGGTTTTCTGGTGTTCCTCTATGTCTTTAGTACTATTATCTATTTGTATCTACAGGGTGTCACAAAAAGGTACGGCCAAACTTTCAGGAAACATTCCTCACACACAAATAAAGAAAAGATGTTATGTGGACATGTGTCCGGAAAGGCTTGATTTCCATGTTAGAGCTCATTTTAGTTTCGTCAGTATGTACTGTACTTCCTCGATTCACCGCCATGATTTCATACCTGTGCTGCTAGAACATGTGCCTTTACAAGTACGACACAACATGTGGTTTATGCACGATGGAGCTCCTGCACATTTCAGTCGAAGTGTTCGTACGCTTCTCAACAACAGGTTCGGTGACCGATGGATTGGTAGAGGCGGACCAATGCCATGGCCTCCACGCTCTCCTGACCTCAACCCTCTTGACTTTCATTTATGGAGGCATTTGAAAGCTCTTGTCTCCGCAACCCCGGTACCAAATGTAGAGACTCTTCGTGCTCGTATTGTGAACGGCTGTGATACAATACTCCATTCTCCACGGCTGCATCAGCGCATCAGGGATTCCATGCGACGGAGGGTGGATGCATGTATCCTCGCTAACGGAGGACATTTTGAACATTTCCTGCAACAAAGTGTTTGAAGTCACGCTGGTACGTTCTGTTGCTGTGTGTTTCCATTCCATGATTAATGCGATTTGAAGAGAAGTAATAAAATGAGCTCTAACATGGAAAGTAAGCGTTTACAGACGCATGTCCACATAACATAGTTTCTTTCTTTGTGTGTGAGGAATGTTTCCTGAAAGTTTGGCCGTACCATTTTGTAACACCCTGCATATCGCCTCAGTACCACCTGCAATTTTGCCTCTATTCTCTTGACAAGTTCCTCCTGTGAGATTTCATACTTCCTATCTGTTCCTTCTGTAACCCTTAACTCTTCTCGCTGTCAGCCATGATTTTCCGTAGCATGCTTATTATGTCCTCGCCTCTGTATGCTGCTCCTGCCGCTTGTGGAATCATCACTGCTATCTGAGACAACTGTGTTTCCATGCCCTGCGTATCTTCTACAAGATCGAATATCTCGTCGTTGTGACCATTCACTATGGCTGCCTGATTCTGATTTGTACCCAATAAGGTATTTTCCACATTACTACTATCTTCCCTTTAGAGCTGCTTCCCATTTATTGTCATACCAGCAACCTCACCAGCTTCCGTATGAAACAACGTTCTCACGGTTTCCATACTGCCTAATTGTCCGTTTAGCTTCCAATTCTCATTCGCTACCCGCTAGGAAAAATAAAATACACAATTATGAAAAGCGCTACACTATTAGCTAATATGAAATGTGCTCCCAAAATTTAAACATATCGATTAACAGTGTTGAGCTCTTGTTCGCATCTCAACTGAGAATTCGACTCATACATATACTTACACGAGAGTGAGAAAAAGTTATATCTGACGGTGGATCAAAACCAAACCAGTTCGCATCCCGTTTCCTGACGAAAAAGTAATGACAGGGACGCCAATTTACGCCAGAAGCCGGACGTGTTGTGAACACGACCTCTTCCTTATCAGGTGCTCCGTGGATATGCAGATTACAATGATACTTAATCTGTCAACCCACACCATATAAAATGGTAGTTTACCCCTTAAAACTAACAGGATACTTGAAAAGTCAACGGGTGTGCACATCGGAAAACGTTGTTTAATAACTTCCAGAACTCGTCAGGGGCCTCTCCTATTGCTTATGGGTGGACGACCCGAGAATTTCAGTTACATAATCTACTTAGATGCATGCTGAATGACAGAGTTTGATCTGGTAAAATATTAGTTAATTAAGTAGTGTGTAAAAATCACTCATCACACATAAACACAGAGGTAATAAAACAATATGAGAAAGAATTTACAGAAGAAGGAAGAAGGAGCTGACGTACGGTCAACGGCGGGGCTATTGGCGATGAATTTATATAATTAAATAGAACTATGGTAAGAAAATGAATCGTTGTTAGGGTCGCCACCAGAGTGCTGCTGGACAATGACGATTGAGAAGGTGCCCACACACATAGAGGACACGAGTAAGTCATCCATCTTTGATTGGAAAACTTTAAATTATACAAAGAAAGGTATGAATTCGAACAGCACACACAACAGATCAATGAATGGAGGAAGAGATCAGAAACAAATATCACCAGGCGGGTGAACTCCAGCAAGTTAACTCGATAACGAAGCGAATCATGAGTAGTTACGGAAAAAAAGTATCTCCTTTGAAGCCAGATTGAAGAAAAACTTGTATGCCAGTGCGTAAAGGATGCAGAGCAAGTCAGAAAGAGTAAAATGCAGAAACCAGGAATGAACTTCTCTTCCCTCAATATATCGCGATTTCCAAAGCCGGGAGCGTGCATTGCAAATGCGAGCTTACGCTGACTTACTGAGGTGGTTGGCGACAAGTCGGGGAGGGCTGAAATGCAGTCGCTGTTAACTGTTGCTGGGATGATTCGATGTAATGAGATTTCGAATCGCAACACCTGCGAGTGCAGAGTAAAGAATAGCCTCACAGCCTCACCAAGTAGATGTTCGAATCAGAATACCCATACTAGTCCCAGTACCGACTACGAATACCTCAATTTCTGGTACCCATCCATCAAACTTCAGAAAGGCACCTCACACCATCTTTTCTAGCCAATTCCAGGGAGGGCCTATATGCTCTTCGAATCAGTGATAGCCGGCCAGAGTGGCCGAGCGGTTCTAGGCTCTACAGTCTGGAACCGCGCGACCGCTACGGTCGCAGGTTCGAATCCTGACTCGGGCAGTAATGTGTGTGATATACTTAGGTTAGTTAGGTTTAAGTAGTTCTAAATTCTAGCGCTCAAAACCATTTTTGAATCAGTGATCGAGAAGTCCGTTCCGCAGCGCCCACCATGAAGTTAAAATACATCCGCTAGTGAGATAAGTGCAAATGCGAATGCGAGACGAGTGTCTTCCCGTTTCCACTTCCAGACACGTTTGTCGGAAATTCTGGAAATTTTGTTTGGCATCACACAGTATTCCCACGGGAAGCACAGAGTTTGTAATTTTGCAAACACACGAGTGGCTGTATACAGCGCTTGAGGAAACGAGTCTGGAGACAACACACAGTAGAATAACGGCAAGTAGATAGCTGAGGAATCCACCTGAAGTTATCTAAAACGGCAGAGTTCTCACCCCTTCCCTCAGTGGTTTCTCGTTCTGCTATTGAGGGCACCATTCTTACGTCCCGTCACTGATTGTTCGCAGAAGCATAGCCAACAAGATAAATAATACCTTCAAAGCCGCGTTCGACACTCTGTGCGGCCCTTTAGCGTGAGACCGTGCAGTCTAAGTGCCCGGCAGCTCATCCAGAATGTGCGTAAGTTCCTCCTGTTTTCGCCGCAGAGAAAAGGAGTTTCTCTGGTCAATACCAGATGCATTTAATATATGAACCTACTACAAGAATCAAATGTTGAAGTGTTTGTTTACCTACATTGCTACATGCTACCCCATAGCCACTCATTTAAACAATACGCAGTATAGGTGGATAGCTAACAAATAAAACAGGATTGGAAAGTAAATGAAGCAAGAGGGTCTCGTATGCTAATTTAGTATGCAAAATAGGATAACATGTAAGGAGAAAAGTCTGGAACAAGTCTGCACCTCACAAACTTTGTGCTTTCCCTTAACATCTAAATAGGAAAATACATGTATTGTTCGCGGAACCCTTCCTTAACAATGGCTCTGAGCACTATGGGACTTAATAACTATGGTCATCAGTCCCCCAGAACTTAGAACTACTTAAACCTAACTAACCTAAGGACAGCACACAACACCCAGTCATCACCAGGCAGAGAAAGTCCCTGATCCCGCCGGGAATAGAACCCGGGAACCCGGGCGTGGGAAGCGAGAACGCTACCGCACGACGACGAGCTGCGGACCCTTCCTTAACATATGTGGAACAGAACTGTTTTATGGTAACAGAATCGTTCGTGTACTGCCCTTTTCTTTTGGTGATCTGCATGAACTATGCGTCTTGCGTACAGCGCTATTGGTACATATTCTCACACCACTACGTTAGGAGTTCGGAAAAGTTTATTTGCAACAGCAGGATACACATGGCAACCTTTCTTTGGTTGCTAAGAAATGGTTTAAATGGCTCTGAGCCTATGGGACTTAACTTCTAAGGTCATCAGTCCCCTAGAACTTAGAACTACTTAAGCCTAACCAACCTAAGGACATCACACACATCCATGCCCGAGGCAGGATTCGAACCTGCGACCGTAGCGGTCACGTTGTTCCAGACTGTAGCGCCTAGAACCGCTCGGCCACCCCGGCCGGCCTCTTTGGTTGCGTCCTCAAGAAATATTGACTGGGAAATGTAGCAGAATTTCCATAACCTATTACATTTTTCTCTCTTTTTTAATGATTCCTCTCGCGTTGGAAGATGTAACCAGTCGCCCCACTTCAAGAGCTCACCGATACAAACAACTCAGCTAGAGGCGCTGTCACAGCTCCACTTTTACTGTACAATAATACGATCATTTCCCCGATCACAGGCGCTACATCAGCCGCACTTGTGTCGCAAAATAAAAAGGAATCCGTTTAAGTCCTTTATTTCCACGTATAATTTAACATCAGATGAACTTTTCCTCCATGTCACTTAATTCGCTCGGTCGGCTCTTGGATCTACCGCCTGAAATGCGGAAAGCTCTTCAGATTGTCTGTTTTCATTCATTTATCGTTAACAATGTGACTGGAGGGGAGTTCAGTTAGTTGAACGGAAATAATGAGATTACAGTGATTGTATGCGATTATTTCATTTCCTCTTTTTAACATTCTGTAATCTGTGTTAGTCTTCCTCTTTGGGCCAGCATTTGAAATGTAGTTACCTTTTTACGGGAATTGAAGTATTTCGCCGTCGGTCTTGGAGCGGAACAGATCGGAGCTCTGAAGGAGGCTTTCCCAACTGGATGAGCCGACTGGAATCGAAAGGTAAAGTCCTCAGCAGATCGATCGTAGCGTCGAACTGAATGGCAGCAAGACACAGAGTCCCCTGTCTGCTGGTATTTCGCCGAAGATTATTGTGATTCCCAATTTCAGCTCCGGCTCGTTGGGACAAGCGAAATTTTTTAGCTCAGATTCATGGCATGTTCCACAGTTTCAAGTTCGTAAGTGCATCCTCTGATCTTTGACACACTTTGGTTCTTTTATCAGACAAAGAGTCGCTGTAGTCATCATGTAATCAAGGTTTGGTGCATTTCACGGAGTCATATGCATGTCCACCCCATCGGGTAGCTTTGCCAACTGAAAACCTCAGTTTTACAATTTTCTTGGAAAAGTATTTCATAGTACCTTTGATCATTTCATAGCCGATTTGAATGTTTTGTGAGTTCAGTGCTTTCTATCATAAATCGCAGAGTGCCTTTAAATCTTGATTTCATTGTTCCATTTAATCTTTTTCAAACGATAAATATAGTATCAATTCCCCATCTTACGATTACCTGCTGGGGACAAAATAATTTACAGCGTTATTAAACTGGTTGCGTACATTAACTTCAGCACAGAGTCTCAAAGGTGTACCTGTTTGACGATAAATTCCGATTCAGATAAATTCACTAAGACACACGGGGCTATGCACGATGTTATCAACATTGCCTCTCAAGGGATGACGTTATGTCTGACGCCCTTCTCGCTTTTGCTTTTTTGAGACAGAAAACTTACTGTTCAGACTGCTACTTACATATTTTGCCCGACCTGAAGAATCTTCAGCACTTTGCCTTCCATCAATCCACCTCCCTTCCCTCGTCGGGAAACGCGCTGCTGTGCAACTATTGCGCTGGATGCTGTCTTCCAGTTGTCCATGTTCATCTTCGGCAATATTCTTGTTGCCAGTTGTCAGGAGAAGAAAGGTTTCGGGTATGTAGGTGTGGAAGTCTACCGAAGATAGGATGGACATGGACAGCGAAAGAAGAATGTCCTGGTGAGGACTCAATAACTTCCTCATTACTTCCCATTAATTATACAGCTTGGATTGCACCACGTAACTGTTGCAAAGTGGCTGCAGAGAGGCATGGGGATGAAAACGACATGTCTTAGAGAAATCCTGCCAACTCATACTGACATTCAGGTGTGCTCTTGTCTTCACAAATCTTCTGCCATAGTAGCGGTAGGCAGGATAGCGTAGTATACGGAGGTTACACGCTTCTCAGGACAAAGCGCTCTTGGATATCTGCGGCTAGAGGCAGTTGGGGAGATTGATCGGCGTAGCGTAAGGCCGCAGAGTCGTAGCTACACAGCGATGACGTTGAAAGGAGCCGAGGTCTGGAACGATGTTGAGGAGCAGGGCAGAGCGCCCCGGCAGACAGGCATAGGTCCCCCGTTAGTAGCCCTACAGGAACAGCCGCAAACCGCACGAAAGGGGTGTCGAAATGGTTGCCTGTCCCTCAGGGGCTGGAGTGGTAGCGTGGTAGATTTGGTGTCGAAATTACATAAGAAAGTGCTCAACAAATGTGCGTGGGTGACACCAAGGGTGTTTCTGAACAGGGGGCGGGGGGCTGGGGTTGTCTTAGATGGACCTTTTGCCGCTTTATTCACGCACCTGTTAATGTTACACATACGCCTGATCAAGCCACAGGAGGGTGCAGAGTCAGGAGGGTTGAAAAAGGGTAAGTAACTTTTGATGGTTCGGATCACGTTCAGATTTCGCCAAATGGTTTTGAATGGTTCCTAGTGGTTCCAGCCTGTACACGGGAGGTAAAACTGTGGTCGTGCTGCACTACAAAGGGGTGCGATCACGCTCAAATGGAATGCAGTTTCAAAATGTTCTCAGAGAAGTGTTGAAATGTTCGAGGGAGTCAGCAGTGTCAAACGTTTTAAAAGCATCTCCTTGTGGCTCATCGCACTGCGGACTATCGGTTCTGATAGCAAATTGTGTTGGCATAACGCACCAAGGGAAGGGTTGTTTCACTGGCTAGCTTTACGCATCCACCTGAGGTCTTTCGGTGTCCATTCACAGTGGTGGTCTGTCTGAAATATTTTCCTCGGCTACCCGTACGAAAACCGCGTGATTTCAACGCTGGGTATCGTGGTTCTGACTTCCATTGCAAAGACGTCTAAAGAAGGAGTGAAATGTCGCTAAGAGTGGCTGTAACGACCTTTCCTTCGCGTGACACGTCCACTGTGGTGTTGGGCAGAACTGAGCTGAAAATTGCTGCCAATGTGACATCATTAACCCCCGCCTTACGGCTCACATGAACTTCCGAGGCGTGTCAACACCTTGCTGTTTGAAACGTCGCCGAGCCAGAGGGTGACGTCGCAGGAACTACGCTTTTTCTCCATTACAGATGGCACAATGGGCCACGTTTACGCGGTTTCAAGAAATTGATCTTTTAATTCTGTTGCGTTATGTGTATTACGTAATTGCCCAGCATAGCAAATTACTGATGCTTGATTAACGTGATTTTAGGAGAGTAATCGAATGCTTGCAAAAGTGTAAGCTGTCGAGAGCCGGAATGTCCTACGAAGTGCTCGCCAAAATCGGAAAATCCTTATTTTTGAGAAGGTTCAGTGAGGTATTTCTATCTGCCTTTGTTACGGCAGATAGAAATTCTTAACGGTACGCACAGATTATCCACTATGAACCTGAAGTCCAACGACAAAGTGATTGGGTTCATCAGGAAAGTTTTCTGAGGTTTCCTTTTTTATTGTTATCCAAGTCTGCTTCGTTTCTGTGGAAACAATCTCACCACAATGAAACAGCCCGCATTGCTCTGTCACCACCATGTACAACAAAAACACAGAGTAATGTAACAACCCACAGATGTAACACGTATACTTCTCTGTAGTGTGTTCGGTCTGTTCTGTCAGTATATATCACTTCCATGCACAGAAAGCCCACCTACAATGTGTTTTGGAGGTTACTTTGTGAAACACTGTCACTCCCCACCTGTCCTGTTCTTGACGTGAGTGTTTAGCAGGAAGAATTATTGTTGGTAAGCCTCCATGTGAGCTTGAATCCCTCTGATTTTACCTTCATAGTCTTCTTATCAAATGTACATAGGGGGAAGCAATATATTTATTGGCTCTTCTAGGAATGTGCATGGACACAAGTTTAACAACAAATTACTCCATGGTCCAGAATGCCTCTCGTACAGCGTCTGTTCCCGGCGTTGGTTGATAATCTCAGTGATGCTTTCGTGACTACTAAAAGAACATGTAAGGAAACACATCGCTCTTCTTTAGATCATCCCATTTCTTCTTCCATCAATAGCATCTCGTAAGGACATTCGAGGTATTTTATTGATGTAACAGCAGACACTGATTCTTCTGCAATAATGTAATATACAGTATGCTCCCTTTTGCCTATTTCACACCATATCCAGCTAAAAATACAATAGTTACAATATTATAGGAGCCACAATAGTAAACAAGGCGTCATAATCTCGGGATCAGCGTAAAAGCCGTTGTTAGATCACAGTAGACAAAATTGCGGAACAGCCTTGAGGCTTTTAATAGGTTGTGGCCAAAGTCTGCTCGAGACACACTAACTCCCTTAGTTGTCAGGAGGCCATAATTAGTTCTGTATCTTCGACAATGTATATTGTTAGAAACTGGGGGTGTGTACAGCTGATTACCTACCTGTTCAAAGTAGTATTCCTGACCTAGATAGCTGGCTGTGGAACGGAGGTGTTGTGTTAGTAATGTTTAGTAAGGCACGTAAGACACGTCGACATTCCACGTTAAAACCGCTGGTGCAGGAATAAGACGCAAAAGAGACAGAGTAGCAAGGGGTTCCATGCAGCTCACAGGTAGTCTTAGCCAACTAAGGAATTTCAAGTTAATAATGGCGTGATCAACTTAGTAGTACATACATAGCAGTTTGTAATGTTCGGGATACATATGTGAGCATCCATGTGTTATCGATAATGGTCATATGAACAGTCTGAATACACAAGGTATTCAGAAAATGTGTCGATTACTTGGAGAGATGGTAGTACTCATCGAAAGAAGAAAATTAAGCCCAATAAACATGTGTCCAGAAATGCATACATTCTGCGATAAAAAAATGTTTACAGGGGGTATTCAATGTGGCGTTCATTCGTGACAATGCACCGCTCTGCCCTCCCGCGCAAGGACTGACGCGCTCTTTGACGTAAAGTCAGTTATGATTGTACCTGTTGGCGCGCACTCTGCAGTGTCCGAACATCGTTCATTGATGTGGCGTTGACCAATTTCTAGGGGATTGAGGCCTGGGGAACGAGAATGCAAAGGTGTGCTCCTCCCACCTCCCCCCCCCCCCCCCCCGGCCGATATAGCGGTCCTAAAATGTCTGCGTCAGATGTTCGCGCACATTGTGTCGAAAGAAAGTTTGCTGGTGCGCCATCATGCATGAATGCGTGAACCACATTTGTATGCGTTGATGCAATGGCACAGTCTCCAGCCAGGATGGCAATACATTAATGAGAAAGTCCATATAATGAACCCACTTAACTTTTACAGTAGACATATTAATCTATCGCCAAGTATCCTGCCCATACGTTGATTAAGAATCGGTGCTGATAACTCTTTCCTGAATTGCTTTGGCGTATACATCTGCCCATACATGCTGGTTATGGAAATTCACAACACCATCGCTTGTGAACCCTGCCTCATCTGTAGATAAAATCTGAGATGTGAACACTTCAACAACAGCTACTGAAAGAACCGTCGTCTGCAGTGACGATACTGTGGCCTCAGGGCCTCAACGCGCTTTAGATGAAATGGGTACAGCAGTTATTCAAAAGGTATCCCCCCCTAGATAAGACAGTGAGACGCAACTTCGGCTCCTGCTAATCGTCACACACTTGTGTCAGGGGTTTCTCCCACCTAACGTAGCACACACTCCTCCATGTCAGACGTGCGGACAGTGCAGGGCCTTCCTCTGTCAGTTTTCTAACGTGGAAACATGCATATCAGAGGGAACTCCGCGCTGTGGATATTTTCAGCGTAGAGAGCACGGGCTCGCAAGCTACGTCCATTTGCTAAACCATATCAGAATATCATATTCGCCATTTCACTTGTCGAGTAGTATGCTTCCGTTGCTCACAAGTAATGGAAGAGAGAAAATTTAAATGAACTACACCATTTGTGCACACAAACAGTGCAATAACAGTAAACACACAAGTGAATCCGCATTTGGAAGGAAGTAAAACACCATGATACGTACCCAGGGTTGACAATACGGTACAATAAAGCACGCATACACGATGAAAACTGACGTAGCCTGCAACACGACTCTAACCACGCAATTGACTACAGACCACCTAATGGTAGGTAGAGTGCTGTGAGGAAGACGCCATAATACTCTGCCGACATATTTGATGGCGTGTAAAGCAACGACTGAGCTAATATCTTCAACTAATCGTCGCGCACCCCTTTGTATAAGCACGTGTTTATATCGGAAACTACGTGTTTCCGGACCCTTTTTGCTGGATCTATTTTCTTGTTTCGATGAGTATTACTACCTCTCCAAGTGTTCGACACTTTTTCTAACACCCTGTGCAAAAGCCGCTAACTGCATGATAAGTGAAACTGAAATAATCGCGAAAAACTCGTCGCATCCAAACGATTAAAGACTTTATTTCTTATTTAGAAGTAAGTAAAGGAATAATTAATTACTCGATATTAAGGGCTGAAATCTGCGACATCTTTTATATGTTAAAAGCTTAAGTGAAATGTTGACGTAGCTGTTTTTGTACACGATTTATATAGTTAGCGGGATTTGCAAACGTATATCTCCAATTACGAAACAAACATTGTGCTGAAAAATCCGCTATTCGGTGATATGTTAGGAACGACAGGAGGATGAAATGCAAAATTTTGCGAATAGAAACAAGATACGTTTTATTTTTAAGAGAAGTCTGACAATTCTACAAAACTTACATATAAAAATACGAAAGTAACATTATTTTACTAAGAAAAACTGACTTATTTAACGTTAAAAAGGCAACAAAAATGAATGTTCAACATTAGGTCTTTTTTAAAAAAATATATACCTTCGTGCTTTCGATATAACAAGGTATTGTACAAAATAAATTAAGCTATAAATTGCATCTTAGAAAAAGATCGAAAAAATTTTAGAAAATGAAAAAACTGGCGGAAATCTGGATCTTAGTTAAAACAGTGACGAAAAGTTATACAAAATGAAATTGGTTGTAAATTGTTTTTAAGTGACATCGACCTCTATATTGTCCATCAACTCAAAATCGCTTCCGGCTTCTTCCTCGTCCTGAGGTTCGGAAGCGGCAGGAGCGACTCTAGGAGTGACTCCTTGCTCGTGGAACACTTCTGTGTAGAATTTGAGTTTGTCGTTAGTCGCCCAGTCTTCATCAAATTGGAGCTCCAAAAGCTGTTTGGCGTCTGTGAGTTTGGCTTCTGAAAGTTCTACAACTACTGTAATTGGTGTTGGGCTTTTTGCTTTGATGAAATTTTTTCCCCTCTTCAAGATGCTCCTCCACTCTGCAGCTTCAAAGTTGTAGAAAGGCTCTCCACGAACTAGACAAATGTTCTTGCTCTAGCTTTTTGTGAACGCGACTTTTTCTGACTTTTTGAATCTGGTAATGGCAGTTACCAGCAACTATCATTGAGCTTTCCACGTATTATTTCCAGTCTTCAACAGTACATTCATTTTGTCGTAGACGTACTGCCATTGCATATTTCTCAGTGTGTTGAATATATACAGACGGATTTTCAATGACGCTCAACTTGCGAAGTTGTCTTTCGATGTTACCAAAAACCTTTAATCTCTTATGAATGTTGAATTTTAACCTTCTGTAACACCTGTTCCGGAAACTTCCTTCAACAGATTTCATATCAGTATCGATTTTCTCCGCAGAGACTCTTCAGCGTGAAAGGATGATGCCCATTAACAAAGTGCAATTCAAAGACTTGAGGATATAGTTGTTGCGAATGATGCAGAAAGAGATGTCAAACACATTCGGGACTACAATAACATTCCCACAAAAGACGAAACTGAGAAACAATTTGCTTTACAGATTGTTCTTGGAGACCGTAAAAAATATCCACCCACTACTAAACTTTTTGTTACAAATTAATAATGTTAAGTGTTTATTCAAACAAATCGTCTTTTGAGCGTACAGAAATGAGTGTTTTAAAATGATTATTGTTAGTAAAAAAATTCCTCTATCAGAAAACGTGTACATAACCGAAAATCACATAGATATTTCTTAAATTTTTCATTTGGTTTTTTAATTCCTCGAACGAACTTTTCAGTAATATAAGAAACAATGTATTTAAACAATTGTTGGTTTGATTTGCAGTGTGTCATATACAATACTGTAACGAAAGACAGGTATAAAGTTGAAATAAGGAGGAATACAAGGCTGGAATAGGTGTTGCAGATGCTATTTCCCAATTTCAAGACATTTGAGGGTCGTGTAGAATTTTTTGGATAGAGATCAAATATTTCACAGACTGTGACCTCATCATATCTGCGCGCAATGGAAATACAATCAAATTCCCTTCCGGAACCAGAGCCACAATACAGTTTACTTGAAACCGTGCAGGGACTGCTGTGGCCTAAATACGGCACGCTGGAGGCTTCCTTGGATGACTGACCGTTTGCTGTTATGCAGTGACATGATGAGCTAAGTGAAGTGGGGTAATTTTACACTGGTAATGGTCATGATATAGTGTGTTTCCATTGCGGTGCAGGTTTAAAGTACTAGCATAATGCGAATGACCGTTGGTCAGCACACACTCTATACTCTTCAAATTTAAGTTTCTGATGCATGTGAAGGGCACTGATCCTGTGAATACTATCTTTTGGAGGAAAAATACAGTAATAACTGCAACTGATACGTTAAATATTAAACTTACGGGAAATAGTCCGAACTAAGCAGTATCATCTGATGGACATGTCGCTGAGGGTACTCATCCATATAAAATTTGCTACCAAGATGAGGTGGTGCAGTTTTCAACCCATGTAGACACAATACTAGTTGTATTAAACGTATGCTCTCCATTTCCGCGTGTGTTGCGGGTCGTAAGTCTACAGGCTGTAGCGTCTATAGTATTCATGTAACGTAATTAACAGACTGGCACCAAATAGTGCATTTTCGCTTAGCAACATGTAACTCTACAGTTTACAAATTGATATGCATCTGTTGTCAGGAACAACCTTAAGATCTTACTTGGAAACTCATATTACCAAGGTGAGGCAAACGGGTAAGCTTCCTATAGTGCTATATACACTATTTCATTTCAAGAGGCGTCGGAGGCCGTCGGAGGTTCGAGTCCTCCGCCGGGCATGGGTGTGTGTGTTGTCCTTAGCGTAAGTTAGTTTAAGTTAGATTAAGTAGTGTGTAAGCTTAGGGACCGATGACCTCAGCAGTTTCGTCCCATAAGATCTTACCACAAATTTCCAAATCTTCAAGACCCGCGTGAATTTAATGACGTATTAACTGAGCAACTGTATATATTTACTCCAGTTTTCTGCTACTCCATCTTCTCCTTTCCCTTCTCTTTTTCCATCCTTCAGCCTCTTTCTGTCCATCTACCTCTCTTCCTGTCCCTGTCCACCCGCACCTCCTCCTCTGTCAATGTGCTCATTTCCCTTCGCTCTATCTGCTCCTACCTCTCTAATTCCAAATCCTCCCTCGCCCCTCTCTCTTTTATCCTGTCACCTCCTCCCCTTCTCTTTGCCCATTTCCTCTTCCCCCTCTCTCTGTCCATCTTCTCCACCCTCTCTCTGCTCACTTCTAACCCCCCACCCCCCAACCATCTCTTTCCTACCCCTGTCCACGTCCTCCACTCACCTCACGTTTTTGATTCCTCCCCTCCCCCCTCTCTCTGTTCAACTCCTTGCCTCCCCTCCCCGTCTGCCTGTCTGTATCCTTCTTCCCTCCATTCGCCTTTCTGTTTGTTCATCTCCTGCTCTCTGCTATTATATATTCGATATCACCCCATACCAGTAGAAGGCTGATTGGTATTATCCTCACAATATTTCATTCCATATTGTAACTGATATGAGTACGAAATTTGATTTAAAGTGTTCAAGGAGTTTAGGATGGTAGTTTTTCCCATGGATTTGCCCCCGTACGCAAATGTCAAATATATTTCACAAACATTCAACACATTTCACACGCATTTGTACACATATTTCACCTGTATCTGTAGCGAATTGCGCCTTGCGCTCAGTTCCATTTTTATGATGTCGTGTTTCCTGAACTGTATGAGGTACATTCAGCGACATATGTGGTACTGTCTTCTACGAAATATGTTGCGAATAGAGATGTGATAAAGGCGTAATAAAGCAAAACGCCATGCTTCATGCGGAAGTTTTACTGCATGAACAGCGAAATTGTAGTTATCTATAAACTTCTTTCTTTCATCATTTTGGGGGTACTTAGTGGGAAGAAGTTTCGAAAATTTTTGAAATTAAGTGTAATGATTGTTTCAGCCTCCTAAGTGCTGCCAATCTCTAATACTAAATGAGTAAGATATTGCATTTTCCGCTACATGGGCAGCTCTGATTTGTTACCCAGACCCCCATCCCTTTGGCATGTAGGTCTTTCGTACCCCAGCATCGATTCTTTGCAGAGGTTTCATTAAAATCGGTCCAGTGATTTAGAAGAAGATATAAGCATACATACATATGTATGTACCAGGGGCACTCAGTAAGTAATGTAACGTACTTTTTATCTGGAAGTAGGTTGGTTTAACTCAGGTTCCAATAATCCATATTATCCCCCACTCTTCTGGTTGCCAAATCCTATTCTGCAACATAATCTGCGTTCAATGCTACGGCTTACGCCACCTTACTAAGAGGGCCAGTATGGTTGCATGGTACCACTTTACTGGTCGGCATCTATCCCAATGTCTGGCAGCATCAATAACCTCCCCATCATCCATGTATTGCTTCCTGCGGAGTGCGTCGTTCATTGGGCCAAACAGATGAAAGTCGGAATGTGTGAGATCCGGGCTGTAGGGTTGGTAAGGAAGAACAATCAAATGAAATTTTTTGAGCTCCTCTCGGCTGCACAACTTGTGTGAGGTCTTGAGTTGTCATGGAGAAGGAGAATGAGACGTTTGTTTGCATTTTGGTGGCTAGGAATATACTGCAGTAGTCACAGCAGTGTGTGGCCAGTCTGCACGTTGGAGATTGGACAGGTTTGTGCGACCTTGTGATGACGGCAGACGACTCGCCCAACGATTCTTCATGGTTTTGTTCACCGCCCGGTCTCCGTAGACATTCTGCAAGCGTCTATGAATATCTATAATGCTCTGATTTTCCTCTGAAACAAAGTGGATGATAGTTGCGGCTTGGAACGGACCTGCGTTGAAGGCGACAATTTGAGATCCGGGTTGTAGGGTTGGTAAGGAAGAACTTCATGAAGTATAGGAGCTGAAGTGGGACTGTTCCACTATGTCCCACAGCAAATTCCGCATTTCCTCAACCGAATTTCGTCGAGAACAAAAGTGTTGCATTACTTATTTAACGCTCTTCGTATATCCATTATTACATTCTGTATGGGCTATGCATAGAATCACCTAGTTTCAGAGCACTATGTTAGCGATATTAAACTTGACGCAGCAAAGTTCAGAGGTGGTGGCTTGCTATGGGTTCATGTATGATGCAGTTCGATCACTAACACTGCTGTTGTTCCACCTGCCTGCTACGTCAGTACTGTTCGAATATAAAACCCACTCATTCTATTCGAGCGTCCAATCAGGTAATGCATCTCTTACACTTGCTCACATTATGGTACACTCTTTGACATAAAACTCGACCGGCGGCCGGCCGCTTCAGAGGCTAAGTCCGCGCCGATCGCGACATGGGACAATAAAACTGGCCAACTCGCAAATTCTCTAAGTCCGGTTATCTGCACAATCTGGCAACACTGCAGACTGCGGCACTTCGTGGAGGAAAACTTGTCCCATGATAGAGAAACACTAGGCTGATTGTGTCCGTGGTCTAGCGGTACCGTGCGTTGTTTCTGTTAGTAATGTCAGTGGATCGAGAGCAGCTGGCATAAAATATTTTTATAGCCTCTTCTGTCTGAATGCTGAAGACGTAAATGTAATGGTAGCGCAGATTCAAGCTATTTCGCTTTCTGACACACCGATATCGAAATTTTATCCAGTAACGATTTTGCGGCAGATTTCCTGCAGACTGTCCTCCTCTGGACGCCGTATGCGGCAAAGCTCCGGGATCCATTTGCTGGCTACCGGCAGCGGCCGTGGCGACAGCAGCGGCGCTGCACTCCCCCGTTCTTTACCGAAAGCGCCTGCTCCCGCTCATCGCTTTTGATGATTTAAAACGCTTTATTATTAAATGTTGCTCCACAGAAAATTTCTACGATTTCCATTCACGCTCAAAAGCAACGGAGACAGACGTCCTGATTCGTAGGCGGGTATTATATTACATTAATCGGCAAGAGCTGAGTATGGCCCGAAATTAATTTTATAGACTGGGACGAAATTAAACCACCTCGCTACATTCGATGAATTTATAAATGCTTCATACCTCGTTTCTTTTCCTTTCAAACTCAATTATTTGTTTATCTTTTGGTCAATGTTCGGATGTTTTCGTCAAGCCGGGGTGAGCGTCTGTGGTGTAAAATGTATTACAGTTCTTGTTTCATTCATTATGGTAACTCTATGCGATAAACTGTGTGAATACCTTGCAATGCATGCTCTGTAGCAGTGCAGGAACGCTGCACATTTGGAGTTCCATGTATGGGTTCATGAAGTATTCAATGTTGATCGGAAGTGATAGTTAAGGTCATCAGATTTAGACCAGAAAAATTTGTCGTTTTGGAGGTTTCAGAGAACGGAAAGGAATTGCTAACGCCGGTGTTAGAAAACGTCTACAGTTAAATGTTATTGCAAAAATTTAGAAGAGGGGAACTATATTAATCAACATGTGCACTTCATAAACAACCTTCTGACATGTTAGACCTATATGACGAACAAAACTCAAATTTATATCGTTGACAGTCGCTTTGAATCTTTTCAGGATCTATTTTACAGTGAAGCACCTTGGCATTTGCAAAGCAGACATCCATGATATTAACTTAATTTACTAAGTCGAATCGGACGAAGATTGATGTTTAAAGGCATTCTTCAGATTTCGTATAAAGAATTTTTTCTAGCCGTTTGCAACTCCATTAATTAAAATGGAAAATAAAAGGTTGTAGTCAGCGGCTTCCACCGAGATTGGAACTGCTTTGTCATACAGTACGACCACCGCAACGCACAAGGGAACCTCTTTTTTTTAATTTTGCTTTTTTTCTTTTACTTTGTTTGACGATTACCGCTTTTTTTCTCTCTTATTTTAAAGCCCCATAGGAAAACGCCAATAAAAAAAGAAACTAAGTGCCACCGTCACTTTTCATCCTATAAAAAAAAATAAATCTGGTCCACTTTAGGCGTTGGCTTCTGACTAAACCTACCCCAAGAGCTGCCTATGTACCAGGGGAAATATGGGACTTCAAGGTTAGGGCTATCATTACAAACAAAACAAAATCTTCCTTTTTCTGAATTTTATTTTCATTTCTATTTTTGTTTTGTTTATTTTTGTTGTGTAATTGATCAGACGCCTTCTGCGCCCCGCTGGTAATATGTTGAGTCACGTCTTCTCGAAATTGGTGTGTTCCGTTCAGTAGTTCAGAAATGTTCATTGGTTCAAACTGGAAACCTTCTTCACTCTTGGCTTAACACATTCCAGCTGCGAGGCGGGTCGTGGAAAGCACTCCCAAGGAAGTTCGAGAAAAATTATCTGTATTTTGGGTGGCGGACAACGACATAATGACGGTCGTTGAGGTATGTCCAAAAAATCGAGTACAGAGTCTACAGTTTGTCCAACTAGGTAGTGAATGGCATGTCCGCGAATCCAATTCACAGCATTGGTCTTTGTCCGAGGAAAATAGTCACGTCCCGGAACTAATAATGGAAGGGGAGTAGTCCGATTCAGAACGTCCCGCGTTAGAAAAGCCACAATATGACGAATAACCTCTGAGCTATCGACACACTGGCGACCACAGACGGACTATAGTCACTGCGATGATGCCTGAGCCTTAAAACGCAACGTTAAAACACGCAAACAGGTGTTACTTATGTGAAGAACGCCGTTCTTGGAGTCCACAAATTAATTACACTTTCTAAGTGTCTCATCTTACAGTGGATTCTATCGCACGAGTCTTCGATGTGGAAAACGAATGTCAAGTGAATTTAGCGAGGTAACGCCGACCTACACCCGGAAGCAAATGCACTATCAGAGTGTTGACAAATACTTGCTACGACGCTGGCATTTCTCGGTTCTCTTACGAGGCAGCTCTTCAGCGAAATGCTTGCCGTGATTCTCCGATACGGTCCTTCAGAGTGGAGACGCGCGCGCACGTTTGGTTTTTATGCGGCGTTCTCCCCTGATGGTTTCTGACGTCGCCTTGTGGGCTATGTCTACATTTGAGACATTCAATTATCATTAATCCAGAATGATACAAGTTTCAGCTTCCGGCGTGGAAGAAGGCTGTTGACGCCGACATTATATCATTTCAACGCAGGGAAAGAAAAACGGGTCATTCAATGTTTCTCATTCAACATAAAGCCTGTGAGATAATTTTGCGTAACGTTCATAATCATCTAAAAATACAAACGAAGTAAAAATACATCTGAAGCTTATTCGAATTGAATATAATGTAAGATACCAAACGCTTTGCATCTCGATGTCGAATTTGTCCACGTGCAATCTTTTGCAGCATACAAAAAAATGTCATGATTACCACGAGAATGAAGAAATATGTTGGTGCGGATGGAAGCAAGGAGAGACGCAGTCAACAAATATTCGATTCCTCATGGTATTCATTTCATTTGAGACGTAAGAAGAGTTAAAGCGGGATATTACTTTCGTTAACACGAAAGATATGCCGCACATATTGATAACGAGGAAGTCTGCGTCTTCATACGTTTCCTCCTTGAAATCTGTATGCTCTCTTACGTATGTACGAAGTAGCCTGATCATTGTTTCAGTAATGTTACCCTATTGTTTGACCCCGTAACGATGAACAGATTCCAAATGCATTTCTCTGCATGAAAGTAGCTGTTCGAACCCTTCCTGGGTTCCTTTTTGTGTTTTATTGCTTGGAATTCCTGAAGCAGACCACTGTGCCTTCTCCCCTTGTGGGTTAGGTCTCAAAACTAAAACGCTTTTTATCCAATGGCATAATTTATTCAGACAGCATCAGCACAAGACTGTCAAACAAAGCCTTCCATTTACAGCTGCAACACTCTAACCAGCACTGACCGAAGTGTAATCCACGGTCATGGTCCGAAATTAGCAGCTGTCTGCTACTGTGGCAAAGTCCGTACTACACTTTCGATTCCGCAGCACCATTTTATCTGGTAACACTGTGTAGTTGCAGAGTTGTGCCAGCATGTCTGTCCTCACACTGTCAACTCTATATATCTCATTTCTCCTGCAGCGTTGATCACGAGGAGCAGAAGTAAATGAGTGTATCCCGCATGACGTAACATTCAGTATTCCCTTCTTTCATAGCCACCCTTCATGTGCATCGATACCAAATAGGAATGTGAAAACTCTTGCGAGTGAGAGGATGACAATAACAATCGTAACAAGAACAATCAAATAATAAATGATGTTTATTCCAACGCAGAACGAGAATGGCTTTAAATATAAAAATCTACATCTATATCCATATCTATTGATCATTGAGTTGGCACAATGCAAATATATTCTTAGCAATTAATTACCGAATTTAGTTCGGGATGTTTGCAGAGAAAAGGAAAAGTCGGTACTTCTCGCTAGTGTAATATAATGTGAACCAGCAACTACCCTTTCCTTAGAACACGACTCAAGCAGGTTCCCAAGTAGGTACCAAGGCACTGCTGCATTCTGTTCCCTGACATTGCTCTGATGACGGTTAATGCAGATAGTTCCGATTATGAAATACAAAACGTATTGCAGGTTAGTTCCTAGGATAGTAACATTAAATTTGCGTTGTAGACGGCACATGAACGTGACGACTATCCATATTACTCATCAATATAAAAAGACAATATTATGGGAATTTAGCAGGATTACTCAACATGAATTCTGAAATTGGTTGACTGACCGCACAAGTGCTAAACGTCGTCAAGAGTATACGATGTCCTAATCGCGTTAGGAATATGAAGATCGTCTTCGACAGCTCGCAACTTTCACATTGCTATCTCCACCCTACCCAGACAGCCCTCGGTGGAATTGCACTAAGTTGCCGAAGCAATGTAAGGCCTTCAAACCGACAACAGACCACATATTGAAAATTACAAGCGAGTTCTCTTGCAGCGTAAGCTTATTGTAACTAATCTAAAAATTATTGGACAGGAGCATTGTCCTATTCAAAAAAAGCTGTCCAGCAGGTCCTCTAATCGCTCCTTGGTACTGTCGTTTGACTATTGAAAATGGTTCCAACAAGTCACCACTAGAAAACACTGCTCTGTACCGCAAAACTCAGGATGTAAAGTAATACCACGGTACTACAAATATCAGGGAACACCTTATCACAGATAAGACTGTCCTTAAGGCTTGTAAGCTCACATTTATTACAATAAATGACATACCTGAAATGTTACCACTCTCATTATTACGTCAGATTGGTAATGCACGTAGTAAGTTCGTCGTTTTCATGATTTCCTCTTCAAAGTAACATACCGTACTTATTATTTAACACAAAATGACATTAAAAATTTAAGTTATTCACGAGCAGCTAGTTGAGAATATGTATGAACTTCAAATGACACGACGAACCGTCTTGTTCCGCATATGGATTCAAATCCAGCTCATGCAGACTAAGCAAAGATTTCGTTACTGACGGAAACTAACAGTCACTCCTGATTAAGCATACAGAGAATGATATACCTCGATTTTAGACAGTATCAGTTAGCAAATATCAACTTTAAATTACATAACGCAAACATGTTTAACAGACGCGAATTCCTACCCGTCATCTATTGTCCCTGTTAACGAACTACGAGAGATGTTAAATACTGCTTCTTCACAAGTATCTTACTTGAAATGCCGTGACGTAAAGCTTTGTGTTGGACACGGATTCGAACCCAGAACCTAATCGGATTGCTATCGAAGCACAGTCAAATGTGACATATCGTAATTTCGCGGCAGTAGCTAGATGTTTTAACTGAAATGACGAGACGAAACATTAATTTTTTCCTTCCCAGGACTCCTACCCGGCACCTATCGCTGTTGTATTCTAGAGAAAACAAACGTTAAATATGGGGGTGTTCGTTGCACCAGCAGTGACATGTGAGCATGTTTGAACTAGAAATAATATAACGAAGAGTTCAGCGCTCACTGGGAATAGAGCCCCACATATATCGTTGTTGACTATACACAAAGAGACGTCAGCTACCGAATTTTTCTCCACCAGCTGCTCAGAGTAACATCTTGAACTTACAGTAATCTCGCAAATAGTTCTGTGTCTCACTGGGAGTTAAAAAACGTCAGATATCGTTAGTGTTGACAACGAAGGGATCAAATTCCGCTTCAAGGGCGGTCTGAGTTGCATTCCCAGTTCAGAACCAATCTTATCGACATACAGAAGCTCAGATAAAAGGTGGAATAAGTGTCCTGTGACCATACATAGCGTTTGTTTCGTCACTTGAAATAAATAACTAGTACAAGAAAGGTTACTGGTGATAGAGTTTCTACATGTCGCCACTCCAGACTTTATTGTGGTTCAACCTACCGTCTACTTGGTAGAGAAGGAAAATCATCTTTAATGTGAATTTTCAGACCACACTGCCATTACACCTTCTTCACATGGTGTAGCCAGGAGAGAATGGACTCTGCCTCTCCCTATCTAAAATCATTGACAGAAGTGGGAATCCAACCCAGACCATAGGTATAACAACCTACCATCCGTCGAAGAGACCACGAAATCCTCTTCTCTCATTTTTCTATCGTAACGCCGTTGCGCCACACTGGATGAGAATTCTGACACACAGGCGTCCTGTAGTAATTTGCACCATGTTCAGTAAATTCATTTACTTGGTTGACCGAATCACCATGAACTAGCTGCTTCGGCTACCCAGTGCATACATTCCACTCTATATTTTGTAATCACCGAAATAAAATCACGTAACTGCCACCTACACAGTACTGCCAACAGTGTAGGATGCAGAAGTTTAAATACGAAGTGTTCCTTTCCACTTGAGCTATTCTACTGCGCTATCTGTTTGAAGAAAACGTCGTACAGTAAAAAAAAAAAAAATAAGAAAAGCTGTAACTGTTTGTCCCTCAGAAGTCAAGACCTGGCCATATGCCTAATCTCACAGTGCTGTGGAATCAAAAAGTTCTGGAGGAATAGTTGTCGAGCTCTGGAGCTGTTGTAGCTACGTGTCAGCTAGTAGCGTAGATAAGATGTCGCGAGCTCGAATACATTCAGTGCTACATTTTTTAAAACGCAATTCTGCTGTCTGCTGAAGTTGTCAATCTAATGGAACTTTGAACATACTTCCCTTCACTTCTCAACCCAAAGTAGTCGCATGTGGAAAAAGGGCTAACTACTGTGACATTTTGTTCCGTTCAGGTTTAATAGACAGCAGGCAGCAGATGCATCTCGACGATGTGTAGGGAGAGCGCATCGTGCCATAATATGTCAGAAAAGTATTTTCTACATTAGCTGTCGTGTGGTAGTGAGATTTTATTCTTCTTCAAACTTTGTTTGACAGCTTTAACTCAGAACAAGTTTTCTACATGCATGTAATCAATAAACTGCACGTGCATTGTCATACTGTCATAGATAACATCAGAGAAATCGCATATATCGTTGATGATTAATTTCTCTCTCATGTTTACAATTGTTTTAACAACACTAAAGGAAACCTTACGAAAATTGTGCACTGTATTATAAGAAATGAAATAAAACTAATCACGATAACCTTACGACGAAAGTATGTTTTAATAAAACCGAGTATCTGTACACAGATGTGCCTCTATCGACACGAATTAGTAAATTACTACTCACTTAGATTTTGATTGGGTCTGTGTTTCATTGGTATGCTGTGTCGTACTCAAGAGGTATGCAAATGTGGCATTTCATAAATATAGTTACGTATTCCTAGAAACCCAAAATTCGGGTGTCAGCAGCGGAAAGAGGCGTTGCCTGTTGTACAGCATTGTAAGTTTTTCAACATTGCACTATGAGCCGAAAGTATTTTCTTGCGATTTCCTTATTGATGTTTGATGCGACACCTTGTAACTCTTTCACAGAAGGGATAAAAACGTTGCAGTCAGTGAGACTGGAACTGCAAATCATAACAGACGCTTTTCAACAGGTCAGCACGTTACCACAGAGCTGGCGAACAGGTATGGGTCTGAGCTCCCTCTTACGGGGGCAATAGTGCCTAGAACTCGTAAACCGCTATTTAAAGGTCGAGATTAGTTGCGATTTCCACCTGCAACGACTTTCCTGGGCTGAAAACCGTAAATTTACAATCTTTTGTTACCCTTCAAGCGATAATAACTCAGATTATTCAATGGAAATGACAGGTAAAATCAAGTGAACTTTGAGGCTTAATTCCGTGCACACCAGGAAGTAACTCGTCGATCACAGAGTTGCCAAACATACGTTGCCTTGTTGCCAAATCTCAGTTACAGTACCAGCAGGAAGAAGACGAACCGAAGTGATCCTACAGAGGGCTGGCAAGTGACCATAGCTGGTGTCTCCAAGTCGCGGCTGCTACGGCCTGGAATACGTAATGCGTCTGACTCGCTTACTGTAACTAGGTTTAGGGACTGGAGCGTAGTTACTAATAATACTTAGAACTGACTGCAAACTAAGCATCATAAATCAGTAACTCTCATTGTTGTTTTTATATTTCTTTAGTAAGTGTACTCAAAACTAGGAATACGTAACTATATTTATGAAATGCCACATTTGCATACCTCTTGAGTACGACACAGCATACCAATGAAACACAGACCCAATCAAAATCTAAGTGAGTAGTAATTTACTAATTCGTGTCGATAGAGGCACATCTGTGTACAGATACTCGGTTTTATTAAAACATACTTTCGTCGTAAGGTTATCGTGATTAGTTTTATTTCATTTCTTATAATACAGTGCACAATTTTCGTAAGGTTTCCTTTAGTGTTGTTAAAACAATAGTAAACATGAGAGAGAAATTAATCATCAACGATATATGCGATTTCTCTGATGTTATCTATGACAGTATGACAATGCACGTGCAGTTTATTGATTACATGCATGTAGAAAACTTGTTCTGAGTTAAAGCTGTCAAACAAAGTTTGAAGAAGAATAAAATCTCACTACCACACGACAGCTAATGTAGAAAATACTTTTCTGACATATTATGGCACGATGCGCTCTCCCTACACATCTTCGAGATGCATCTGCTGCCTGCTGTCTATTAAACCTGAACTGAACAAAATGTCACAGTAGTTAGCCCTTTTTCCACATGCGACTACTTTGGGTTGAGAAGTGAAGGGACGTATGTTCAAAGTTCCATTAGATTGACAACTTCAGCAGACAGCAGAATTGCGTTTTAAAAAATGTAGCACTGAATGTATTCGAGCTCGCGACATCTTATCTACGCTACTAGCTGACACGTAGCTACAACAGCTCCAGAGCTCGACAACTATTCCTCCAGAACTTTTTGATTCCACAGCACTGTGAGATTAGGCATATGGCCAGGTCTTGACTTCTGAGAGACAGACAGTTACAGGTTGCTTTTTTTTTTTTTTTTTTTTTTTTTTTTTTTTTTTTTTTTTACTGAACGACGTTTTCTACAAACAGATAGCGCAATAGAATAGCTCAAGTGGAAAGGAACACTTCGTATTTAAACTTCTGCATCCTACACTGTTGGCAGTTCTGTGTAGGTGGCAGTTACGTGATTTTATTTCGGTGATTACAAAATATAGAGTGGAATGTATGCACTGGGTAGCCGAGGCAGCTAGTTCATGGTGATTCGGTCAACCAAGTAAATGAATTTACTGAACATGGTGCAAATTACTACAGGACGCCTGTGTGTCAGAATTCTCATCCAGTGTGGCGCAACGGCGTTACGATAGAAAAATGAGAGAAGAGGATTTCGTGGTCTCTTCGACGGATGGTAGGTTGTTATACCTATGGTCTGGGTTGGATTCCCACTTCTGTCAATGATTTTAGATAGGGAGAGACAGAGTCCATTCTCTCCTGGCTACACCAAGTGAAGAAGTTGTAATGTCAGTGTGGTCTGAAAATTCACATTAAAGATGATTTTCCTTCTCTACCAAGTAGACGGTAGGTTGAACCACAATAAAGTCTGGTGTGGCGACATGTAGAAACTCTATCACCAGTAACCTTTCTTATACTAGTTATTTATTTCAAGTGACGAAACAAACGCTATGTATGGTCACAGGACACTTATTCCATCTTTTATCTGAGCTTCTGTATGTCGATAAGATTGCTTCTGAACTGGAAATGCAACTCAGACCGCCCTTAACGCGGAATTTGATCCCTTCGTGACAATACAGCTCGGCTACAATTTGTTGTTTGTTCAAAACTGCGGATTCCTCCACATCTCCACATATTACGCGTGAATGGGATCGAATCCTGGCCCGGCACTAAAGATTTAATTATGTATTATCAAGCTCTAGCATGAGAACACCTATCTGCTGGTGGATAAGAATTTTGATTTTTAATGTGTTTTCATTCGTTGTCAACACTAACGATATTTGACGCTTTTTAGCTCCCAGTGAGACACAGAACTATTTGCGAGATTACAGTAAGTTCAAGATGTTATTCTGAGCAGCCGGTGGAGAAAAATTCGGTAGCTGACGTCTCTTTGTGTGTAGCCAACAACGATATATGTGGGGCTCTATTCCCAGTGAGCGCTGAACTCTTCGTTATATTATTTCTAGTTCAAACATGCTCACATATCACTGCTGGCGCAACAAACCCATTTTTAACGTTTGTTTTCTCTAGAATATAACAGCGACAGGTGCCGGGTAGGAGTCCTGGGAAGGAAAAAATTAATGTTTCGTCTCGTCATTTCAGTTAAAACATCTAGCTACTGCCGCGAAAATACGATATGTCACATTTGACTGTGCTTCGATAGCAATCCGATTAGGTTCTGGGTTCGAATCCGTGTCCAACACAAAGCTTTACGTCACGGCATTTCAAGTAAGTTACTTGTGAAGAAGCAATATTTAACATCTCTCGTAGTTCGTTAACAGGGACAACAGATGATGGGTAGGATTTCGCGTCTGTTAAACATGTTTGCGTTATGTAATTTAAAGTTGATATTTGCTAACTGATACTGTCTAAAATCGAGGTATATCATTCTCTGTATGCTTATTCAGGAATGACTGTTAGTTTCCCTCAGTAACGAAATCTTTGCTTAGTCTGCATGAGCTGGGTTTGAATCCATATGCGGAACAAGACGGTTCATCGTGTCATTTGAAGTTCATACATATTCTCAACTAGCTGCTCGTGAATAACTTAAATTTTTAATGTCATTTTGTGTTAAATAATAAGTACGGTATGTTACTTTGAAGAGGAAATCATGAAAACGACGAACTTACTACGTGCATTACCAATCTGAAGTAATAATGAGAGTGGTAACATTTCAGGTATGTCATTTATTGTAATAAATGTGAGCTTACAGGCCTTAAGGACAGTCTTGCCTGTGATAAGGTGTTCCCTGATATTTGTAGTACCGTGGTATTACTTTACATCTTGAGGTATTGCGAGACAGAGCAGTGCTTTCTAGTGGTGACCTGTCGGAACCATTTCAATAGTCAAACGACAGTACCAAGGAGCGATTAGAGGACCTGCTGGACAGCATTTTTGAATAGGACAATGTTTCTGTCCAATAATTTTTAGATTAGTTACAATAAGCTTACGCTGCAAGAGAACTCGCTTGTAATTTTCAATATGTGGTCTGTTGTCGGTTTGAAGGCCTTACATTGCATCGGCAACTTAGTGCAACTACACCGAGGGCTGTCTGGGTAGGGTGGAGATAGCAATGTGAAAGTTGCGAGCTGTCTAAGACGATCTTCATATTCCTAATGCGATTAGGACATCGTATACTCTTGACGACGTTTAGCACTTGTGCGGTCAGTCAACCAATTTCAGAATTCATGTTGAGTAACCCTGCTAAATTCCCATAATATTGTCTTTTTATATTGATGAGTAATATGGATAGTCGTCACGTTCATGTGCCGTCTACAACGCAAATTTAATGTTACTATCCTAGGAACTAACCTGCAATACGTTTTGTATTTCATAATCGGAACTATCTGCATTAACCGTCATCAGAGCAATGTCAGGGAACAGAATGCAGCAGTGCCTTGGTACCTACTTGGGAACCTGCTTGAGTCGTGTTCTAAGGAAAGGGTAGTTGCTGGTTCACATTATATTACACTAGCGAGAAGTACCGACTTTTCCTTTTCTCTGCAAACATCCCGAACTAAATTCGGTAATTAATTGCTAAGAATATATTTGCATTGTGCCAACTCAATGATCAATAGATATGGATATAGATGTAGATTTTTATATTTAAAGCCATTCTCGTTCTGCGTTGGAATAAACATCATTTATTATTTGATTGTTCTTGTTACGATTGTTATTGTCATCCTCTCACTCGCAAGAGTTTTCACATTCCTATTTGGTATCGATGCACATGAAGAGTGGCTATGAAAGAAGGGAATACTGAATGTTACGTCATGCAGAATTCACTGATTTGCTTCTGCTCCTCGTGATCAACGCTGCAGGAGAAGTGAGATACATAAAGTTGACAGTGTGAAGACAGACATGCTGGCACAACTCTGCAACTACACAGTGTTATCAGATAAAATGGTGCTGCGGAATCGAAAGTGTAGTACGGACTTTGCCACAGTAGCAGACAGCTGCTAATTTCGGACCATGACCGTGGATTACACTTCGGTCAGTGCTGGTTAGAGTGTTGCAGCTGTAAATGGAAGGCTTTGTTTGACAGTCTTGTGCTGATGCTGTCTGAATAAATTATGCCATTGGATAAAAAGCGGTTTAGTTTTGAGACCTAACCCACAAGGGGAGAAGGCACAGTGGTCTGCTTCAGGAATTCCAAGCAATAAAACACAAAAAGCAACCCAGGAAGGGTTCGAATAGCTACTTTCATGCAGAGACATACATTTGGAATCTGTTCATCGTTACGGGGTCAAACAAGAGGGTAACATTACTGAAACAATGATCAGGCTACTTAGTATATACGTAAGAGAGCATACAGATTTCAAGGAGGAAACTTATGAAGACGCAGACTTCCTCGTTATCAATATGTGCGGCATATCTTTCGTGTTAACGAAAGTAATATCCCGCTTTAACTCTTCTTACGTCTCAAATGAAATGAATGCCATGAGGAATCGAATATTTGTTGACTGCGTCTCTCCTTGCTTCCATCCGTACCAACATATTTCTTCATTCTCGTGGTAATCATGACATTCTTTTTGTATGCTGCAAAAGATTGCACGTGGACAAATTCGACATCGAGGTGCAAAGCGTTTGGTATCTTACATTATATTCAATTCGAATAAGCTTCAGATGTATTTTTACTTCGTTTGTATTTTTAGATGATTATGAACGTTACGGAAGATTATCTCACAGGCTTTATGTTGAATGAGAAACACTGAATGACCCGTTTTGCTTTCCCTACGTTGAAATGATATAATGTCGGCGTCAACAGCCTTCTTCCACGCCGGAAGCTGAAACTTGTATCATTCTGGATTAATGATAATTGAATGTCTCAAATGTAGACATAGCCCACAAGGCGACGTCAGAAACCATCAGGGGAGAACGCCGCATAAAAACCAAACGTGCGCGCGCGTCTCCACTCTGAGGGACCGTATCGGAGAATCACGGCAAGCATTTCGCTGAAGAGCTGCCTCGTAAGAGAACCGAGAAATGGCAGCGTCGTAGCAAGTATTTGTCAACACTCTGATAGTGCATTTGCTTCCGGGTGTAGGCCGGCGTTATCTCGCTAAATTCACTTGACAGTCGTTTTCCACATCGAAGACTCGTGCGATAGAATCCACTGTAAGATGAGACACTTAGAAAGTGTAATTAATTTGTGGACTCCAAGAACGGCGTTCTTCACATAAGTAACACCTGTTTGCGTGTTTTAAGGTTGCGTTTTGAGGCTCAGGCAACATCGCAGTGACTATAGTCCGTCTGTGGTCGCCAGTGTGTCGATAGCTCAGAGGTTATTCGTCATATTGTGGCTTTTCTAACGCGGGACGTTCTGAATCGGACTACTCTCCTTCCATTATTAGTTCCGGGACGTGACTATTTCCCTCGGACAAAGACCAATGCTGTGAATTGTATTCGCGGACATGCCATTCACTACCTAGTTGGATAAACTGTAGACTCTGTACTCGATTTTTGGACATACCTCAAGGAACGTCATTATGTCGTTGTCCGCCACCCAAAATACAGACAATTTTTCTCGAACTTCCTTGGGAGTGCTTTCCACGACCCGCCTCGCAGCTGGAATGTGTTAAGCCAAGAGTGAAGAAGGTTTCCAGTTTGAACCAATGAACATTTCTGAACTACTGAACGGAACACACCAATTTCGAGAAGACGTGACTCAACATATTACCAGCGGGGCGCAGAAGGCGTCTGATCAATTACACAACAAAAATAAACAAAACAAAAATAAAAATAAAATTCAGAAAAAGGTAGATTTTGTTTTGTTTGTAATGATAGCCCTAACCTTGAATTCCCATATTTCCCCTGGTATATAGGCAGCTCTTGGGGTAGGTTTAGTCAGAAGCCAACGCCTAAAGTGGACCAGATTTATTTTTTTTTGTTATAGGATGAAAAGTGGCGGTGGCACTTAGTTTCTTTTTTTATTGCCATTTTCGTAAGGGGCTTTAAAATAAGAGAGAAAAAAAGCGGTAATCGTCAAACAAAGTAAAAGAAAAAAAGCAAAATTAAAAAAAAAGAGGTTCCCTTGTGCGTTGCGGTGGTCGTACTGTATGACAAAGCAGTTCCAATCTCGGTGGAAGCCGCTGACTACAACCTTTTATTTTCCATTTTAAGTAATGGAGTTGCAAACGGCTAGTAAAAATTCTTTATACGAAATCTGAAGAATGCCTTTAAACATCAATCTTCGTCCGATTCGACTTAGTAAATTAAGTTAATATCATGGATGTCTGCTTTGCAAATGCCAAGGTGCTTCACTGTAAAATAGATCCTGAAAAGATTCAAAGCGACTGTCAACGATATAAATTTGAGTTTTGTTCGTCATATAGGTCTAACATGTCAGAAGGTTGTTTATGAAGTGCACATGTTGATTAATATAGTTCCCCTCTTCTAAATTTTTGCAATAACATTTAACTGTAGACGTTTTCTAACACCGGCGTTAGCAATTCCTTTCCGTTCTCTGAAACCTCCAAAACGACAAATTTTTCTGGTCTAAATCTGATGACCTTAACTATCACTTCCGATCAACATTAAATACTTCATGAACCCATACATGGAACTCCAAATGTGCAGCGTTCCTGCACTGCTACAGAGCATGCATTGCAAGGTATTCACACAGTTTATCGCATAGAGTTACCATAAGGAATGAAACAAGAACTGTAATACACTTTACACCACAGACGCTCACCCCGGCTTGACGAAAACATCCGAACATTGACCAAAAGATGCACAAATAATTGAGTTTGAAAGGAAAAGAAACGAGGTATGAAGCATTTATAAATTCATCGAATCTAGCGAGGTGGTTTAATTTCGTCCCAGTCTATAAAATTAATTTCGGGCCATACTCAGCTCTTGCCGATTAATGTAATATAATACCCGCCTACTAATCAGGTCGTCTGTCTCCGTTGCTTTTGAGCGTGAATGGAAATCGTAGAAATTTTCTGTGGAGCAACATTTAATAATAAAGCGTTTTAAATCATCAAAAGCGATGAGCGGGAGCAGGCGCTTTCGATAAAGAACGGGGGAGTGCAGCGCCGCTGCTGTCGCCACGGCCGCTGCCGGTAGCCAGCAAATGGATCCCGGAGCTTTGCCGCATACGGCGTCCAGAGGAGGACAGTCTGCAGGAAATCTGCCGCAAAATCGTTACTGGATAAAATTTTGATATCGGTGTGCCAGAAAGCGAAATAGATTGAATCTGCGCTACCATTACATTCACGTCTTCAGCATTCAGACAGAAGAGGCTATAAAAATATTTTATGCCAGCTGCTCTCGATCCACTGACATTAACAACAGAAACAACGCACTCTACCGCTAGCCCATAGGCGCAATCAGCCTAGTGTTTCTCTATCATGGGACAAGTTTTCCTCCACGAAGTGCCGCAGTCTGCAGTGTTGCCAGATTGTGCAGATAACCGGACTTAGAGAATTAGCGAGTTGGCCAGTTTTATTGTCCCATGTCGCGATCGGCGCGGACTTAGCCTCTGAAGCGGCCGGCCGCCGGTCGAGTTTTATGTCAAAGAGTGTACATTACAGGGCCTGTAGAAAACTTGTAACGAGAAAGATGGGTGGCTTGGGTAGCCGCAGCGTTCCGCTTTGTGGCGACCTGATACGGTGAAATGACGTTTCGAGAGCCTACCTCAAAGGGACAGGCTGTACACTTATTATCAGATCATAGTGCAACAGTTCTCTTTCACGTTAGCAGTAATGTACATTATTGATGTAATTTTCACATGAAACGAAATATAGTATTCTACTGTTCGACAGCAATGTCTATTTTTACTCTCGCTCAGTTTTACATTACGTTTCTGACATGTGAGAAACCTCACTAGCAGTGATCACGCCAGCAGTGTTCTACCAATTTAGCATTTTACTCAGCAATCACTGGTTCCTTGTTGTCAACACACATTTTCAGTCGGAGCACAGGGACTGAGAGCTATCCCTTGTCCTCAATACTTTAGAAATCTTATTCCGATAGCAAGTCCATAACCCACTTCATTCTCTTCAGACCCTCGACGAAGACACGCGACTAAGCTGAAATAGTTGAACATATGTAGTTCATCACCGTCTCCAGTGGGATACCACCCGAGTCCATACTATGCCGATGATGATTCTCCGTTAACGTTGGCCGGTCCGCTATCGATTAGAAAGGAACCCGGCCGCGCTCGAGGCGGTGCTACCTCGGCGTCCCGCTAGGGGTTCCTGGTAAAAAGAAAGCAAGCGACCCGGCTCAGTAGGCGACTCTTCGCAGTGCGCCAGTCGGTTTGCGCTTTGGGGAAGAGCGGCCAAACTAGAAGTAACTGCTCTGGGCAGTGAGCATTAGTTAACTACGTTAGAAGGAACAGCTGGTGTGGATTTCCGACACATACTTCTGTTTAATGGGCTAGCAGTTGTCGTTCGTGGTCGACGGTACATCTTCGAAAGAACCAGCCGTAGCAGCTGTGTTGTTTAGAGAGGTGGAGCAATGTAACCGACGGAGCTCACAGTCTCTTCACGACTAGTTCCCTGTCGTGGATGTTTACCATACATGTCTGACGGAGTTTAACGGTGAAAGCTTATCAACACTTCAGTGCATAAAGTCTGTAGCATGGTGTCCACATTTAAAGAGATTTACATTACATTTGAACAATTACCTCACAAGATCGACTAAAACTGTGTTACATAACTCTATCTTTATCATTACCAGATTTCGATGGCTGAAGGCGGTCGCTAATTTGGTAAATTCCCTAGAAATTGATCTGCTTGTTCAGCGTAATGTGTTAGGTTGTTCAGATGTTGGCTCACTTCCTTGGTTTACGGAGAATACATGGCAATTAACGCTTGAGCGTCCACAACCAAATGGTTTTCACTGGATTCCACTCATAGTTTCGGGAAGCCAGGGACGACTGCCATTATGATATTTAAGTTGCATAACTCTTAGCCTTTTAAGATTTATGTGAACTAATCTTACTTACAGCTTTTATGGTTGAACATTGTAAATTTCCTTAGAGATTAGGTCATTCCAGTCGTTGTGAGATTTATGTGGTTCTATTAGATACTGTTGTGTTCAGTTAACTGGACGTTTTAATTACGGCAATACTCGACGAGCAATTTACTTCCTTAAAGATTTACTAGTTCAATATTGTCAATTCATTGATGGTTGAGATTATCTAGCTGCTGTGAGATTCAGAAGGTTCTGTAAGTCATTTGCTGAGTTCTGTTAATCGATATTTTTTTAATTACTGCAATAGCCGCCGAGCAATTTACTTTCCGAAAATTTATCAGTTAAATATTTCAAACTTTCTTAAAAGGGGGGCACTTCTGGCCGCTGTCCTATGAGTCAATGCTAAATTCTAGTTCTTAATTACGGTAATACTCTCCGAGAAAGTCTCATCTTTACGAACTGTTATCTTCTTGTCATATGGGATGGTGATTGACGGCTTGTTTGTTAGCGACATACGTCTCATTATTTTAGTATTTGTTTAATTTCTCTCTGGGACCGGTTTGTCAGTGTATTTGTGAAGGCAGCTGACGGCGAAGCCATAAGGCTCCACTCTGTTGTGAAAGTCTGTTGTAGTGACAACAGCAGTGTAATGTGAATTGTTCTTAATTGTGCAATTTAGCATATGCTGTATTATGTTACTATTTTAGGATTACTGTAATAATTGTTTAAATAAATGGGTGTTATTTATTGAGTTTCCTCTGGGTGAGTATCCACAGTCCTGCCAGCCGATTGGTAGAAGACCCAATTTCGGTCTTGGATAGAGCGGGAATACGTTCGGACCTGTGTGTGTCTATTTACTGGTTCTTTGCTTTATGTTTCAGAATGGAGTCAGGACCTCACACTGTAGTGGGGGTACCCTATGGCCGGCCGCGGTGGCCAAGCGGTTCTTCGAGCTTCAATCTGGAATCGCGCAACCGCTACGGTCGCAGGTTCGAATCCTGCCTCGAGCATGGATGTGTGTGATGTCCTTAGGTTTGTTAGGTTTAAGTAGTTCTAAGTTCTAGGGGACTGATGACCTCAGTTGTTAAGTCCCATAGTGCTCAGAGCCATTTGAACCATTTTGGGTATCCTATGAAAAGAAAGCTGGTCCACTTTGGTAAAGCCTCGGTTGAAGGTACTGTTCCTGAATTCTCCCAACGTTTGCCTGGCCTCTTGGATCGGCTGGTTAACGTCTCCGTAAACACCGTGGGGGAAGTGCATATTACAATAAGGAACGAAGAGAGTACGACTCTAATGTTCGGACTGGATACTTCACAAAGCAAAGCGCCTCTATTACATCAGTGCTAACGGGCTTCATTGTTCCCGCTGTAGTTCCACTAGTATGACAAGTGTGAGAACTGTGACTCAATAGTCGCTTTATACTCGACAACCCGTTCTCTCTTACTGAAGTATTCAGGAGTCACTTACTCTTGCTATGGAGGATGAGTACGCGTTCTTGCTGTTATAAATTAGTTATGACAAAGCGAAACGACCGATTGTTGGGATCAGATTGCCCTCATCGAAGCTTTGTTTTGTGAGACTGTGGAGAATGTGAGACAAAAATTAATTGGTGCAAAGTATAAAATTCTGGAATAAGTTTCACGCTATAGTCCACGCTCCAGACAAAACACATACAAATTTCATACACTGCAAACAAAATTGTTGTATTCCTTTTGCTACCACCTCCACCATGAGAAGACATATGTGCTGCGTCAAACGAAAACTGGGCACCTAGGCCGGCCGGTGCGGCCGAGAGGTTATAGGGGCTTCAGTCTGGAACCGCGCGACCGCTACGGTCGCAGTTTCGAATCCTGCCTCGGGCATGGATGTGTGTGATGTCCATAGGTTAGTTAGGTTTAAGTAGTTCTAAGTTCTAGGGGACTGATGACCTCAGATGTTAATTCCCATAGTGCTCAGAGCCATTTGAACCATTTGGGCGCAGAGCAACGTAACTGTTATATCCCTACAACAAAAAGCTTGTTGTTATTGTAAAGAGGTATGTAGCTTGTCATTCATTTTGCAGTTTATTTCAATAATTAATCACCATTCAGAGGTTACACTTCATCCTCATGTCATGTTTTCTGGTACTGTCGTTACAGACTCCTAAGGACTTGAAAGTGTCTGTTTAAACGTAACTGTTACACATTCACTGAATAGATATTAAATATTAAAATAAATTGGCAGCACTATTCGAAAAAGCTTTATCTGCATGCAGCAAATGAATGGTAATTTACAGTTCAATGGCGACAGTTTCTTTTAAAACGGCTGCTTATGTAGCAGAAGTGCCACTTGTCTACGGTTATACTTCCTAATTCGTGTACTCGCTCTTTTTTCTGAGCGAGTGGGGTCCACTTGCGCCCGACAACAGACTCAAGTGACAAGTGGGTAGCGGCGGAGACGCACGTGTCGGCTCTGTGGGCACACGGAGACGGCGATTTCGAAGATGACATTACAAGACTCGCTGGCGTGTTTACAGCGACTATATGGAGCTCATTTCTAGTGAGTATCACTTACACTGCTTGCGCTAGGCTGTTGTGTGGTACCCGACAGAGTACTGAAATTTTTGAGCAAGTGTGTCCGTCGCGGTCACATGCTTATCGTGCTCGAACTTACTGCAGCCATTTATAAAACAGAGTTCTTGATTTGATTGTGGTTAATACAAAAGACGCCTGTCGTCCCCAGATTCAGCAACTGCAAAGCGATTTGTATTTAGTACAGAAAAGAGCAACCTTATTGAACTGGCGAGGCAGAAGGGTATTTCGCGTTACGCAGTTAAACCGAGATGTATATTTGCAAACTGATGGTCAGTAAACTAAGTTTTGGCAGGGTGATGTTTATCTGCCAAATGCGATAGGAATCGGTTATTATCAATAACAAAAATTCGTTCTTGGAGAACAATAGAGAAATCACGAAATTCCTGTTTTTAACTGTAAGAATGGAAAAGTAAGCAGCTGTTTTACGGTCCTCCCATAGTTTTATGTTGCAGGTGTTATATGCTGTGGCTGCATGACTTCTTAATAAGTTAGTAGCTGAACTGGTTGGAAATGAGATGTTACTAGGGGATTTCCGTAGCATGATTGTTCAGGATCAGATGGATGACAGCGTGACAGAAGACTAGATTAATGAATAAGGGCTGCGTAATTATATGGTAAGTATTCGGCTGAACGGTGTATATTTATCTGTAAAATTACCACAAATTGGTACGTATAATCCTAGGAGCGTCTGCAGGTTCGATCCTGTATGCTGCTGTGTGATAGATCGACTCTGTTCGCTGATCTATATGAAATGATGTTAGCGGTTGAGAACATTAGGTTTGCGGATCAAAAGCGTAAAGTTTCATTGAAAGAGTACTGGCAAGAAACAGCTGAAAATGAGCCACCAACAATTAGTATCCAGCACCGGTGTAAGTAAATTAGATTTCTTTGACGTCAGCCCGGTGATATAGTCCGCAACTGCCAACTACCGCGGAAGTCCTTTAGGAGCACGTGACGCCATCGGCAGGCAGGGTGGCGACAGAGGTGTCGCAAACGACCACCACTTAGTGTTCGGAAAGTGCGTGACTTACACGTAAATACCTTGCTTTTTGTATATTCCTTTTTCATCTGGTCTAACGTACTCCTTGATTCTGGCAGCTCATTATCGTTATTAGACACCGTGGATTAATTTCGAGGGTCGGGGGCGGGGGGGGGGGGGGCGTGCGGGGGAGCGATAACCCACGTGCTAAAGAAAAGAGATGCTTTACAGCCAATAGCAGTTTGCTATTCATATTTGGTCGTTGTTGCTTGAAGGTCGGTCTTCGTGGCCTCTCTTGTTTTTGTTGGCCAAAGGGTTAACAACTAAGGTAATATTGCGGTGTAACTTTCTAATTAGTTACGTTGAACTATGTTGACAAACGTTGGTTAACGGTTCCATTTTGTCAGCATGATCTTCAACGGAGGCTTTGCGCCGTCAGTAGTGATACCATCTGATTCAGTCTGAGCCTGATAAAATGGAAATCACTAATACCATCCAATACCGAATCCATCTCATCGATTTCACACCTGTCAGAAAAATCTCGTATCATTTATCTCCATCGAAAATGGAGGCGTTACGTACGAGTGTGGATTAGGTTCCGAAGGAGGTGTTATTAGGCCTTCAACGTACCCTTAAGCATCATCCATTTCTCTAATGCTGAGGCCAGGAGAAGCGGCGTACTGCCGGTGGTAAAGTGTCAAGCGTAAACCAGCCAGAAATTAATGCCGGAATCAGTCCCCATCTCCGATCTCCAAAATGTTTTCTTGGTTATCTGGAGCTTGTTTTTTTAGCAATATACATTTGAACTAAGCTTACCTCCAGGTTGTTAGACACTGTTTTGTGAGATATAATAAGTTCCGATGTATCTACAACTACCTTGATGATGCAGAAATATACAGCGAAACCTTTTACGGAAATATGTCAGGTTTCAGATCGATTCAGGGAGGCTGGCTTAACTGTTAATAATAGTCAATAGGTCATAATAGTTCACAGCCAGATTTCCTATCTTCCCCTGACTGTTTCGGACACTGAAGTGGCTGTCTATCAGAGTCGAACAAAATCCATTTACGATTTAAGCCCACCTAGAGACCAAATGGGGATGGAAGGTTAATCGGCATGTTGAACTACTTCCGCAAGTTCATTAGAAATTTTCCCAGCTTGCCGCGCCCTTTAATCAGCTGTGTAGGAAAGAAAGTGTTGTACAGGAAGCAGCTTTTGGTTCCCTGAGAAAGGCTTTGGCCAGTGCTCTAATTTTGGGTGTAATCACTATAGTCATAACATAAGATTTCTTAGTAACAAAAATAAGTATTAGTTCAAATACTTTAACAAATATTTAAAATATACTATCAATATTGGAATACTTAGATACGTAAGAACCTATGGGCTATGGAAGCTAAAGATGGGACATTTTTTGTTTTCGTTTTCTAATAAACAGTGATGTAATCCTTTGTTTCTCTCTCTCCCCGTTCTCGCTCCTTGTGCACTTGTGTGTCGTCCTAGTGAGCACTGATGTCTATTATTGTACTGAAAAAGTTGTGGTCTGTGAAAATAAATTGAAAAGGGATAAAATACTGGATTTTGTTTGACTAGGCATCAACCTATGAAAGCCTATGAATACAGGTGGACAGATAATTAATATTTTCAAGTCTTAATGGAAGTGATTTATTTAAAAAGAAGAAATAATTAATTTGAAACAGTTTTTTGCACGCTTATAGACAGTGACTTTATTAACTGAGAATATTCAGTAATATTAATTGCCAAATTTACGGTACGCAGTATAGGCGCAGTTCACTTGTAGTTTGCTGATTCTCGAACTCTTATGATATCTCTAGCCAGCATACTGAAACTTGAAAAATGAACTAGAACACGTTTAAAATCTACTCAATAGCTGAAAGTGACTTTTTTTATCAGGTATCAGTGATTTCATCATGACATTAACTCTCAAATATCTATAAGACAAGAATATTCGTTAATTATTGTGTCGTCTCCGGTACAAGATTATTCAAAACTTTATACGTCCCTGAGAAATTAAGATTAAGAATTAACAAAACATGAGGGAGACTTTGCGCAACTAGCACCGGATGAGACACAACAATTGGCTTCAAACATGGGACCCGAACCAAGAAAGACATAATAGGGTCAATATTAGAAATTAAAACAAACTTTGGACTGCGAATCATTGTGAAATATTTAAGTAAATGTTTGTAATTGGATTTTGTATATGGTAAATGTATATGTGCATGTAACTAATCTGCGATTTTATCTGTTTTATATACCCACTACATTTTATTTGTGAACTAAATGAGCCTCACTAATTGTGTTTCACTCAGTGAGGACATAACTGAATACTAACGTGCAATTGAGCTCATCTGGCCAGATCTACCAAAGGTAAGTATTCTGACATCTTTCCTTTTGCCGTATATTAACATAAACACTTATTATGCAGAGTACAATACTTTGTGGTAGATAACGCAAAATAGTAATTAATCTTTGTAGTTGCAGTTAGACTGTGCTAACAGTGAATTGTTAGGTGTGTTGTGTTGGGTACTCTGATACCGACTTTGTGAGAAAGATTCCTCTAAAGTGGTTTTGGACTTTGTGATAACGAGTAAAAGCATTTTTAACTATAGGAATAGTTTTTACTTTTTAATTTAACAGATCTGGACAATCATGAACCTAATATTGTTTTGATACCTGTAAAAAATAAAGGAACTGTCAGTGTAGTATTGATCCTCGGTGACTCTGCATCGGCTACAGAGCGTAGCGATGCGGGTTCCGAGGGTACTTTGCATAAATTACCGTATGAAACAGAGGGAATTTCCGAAAAATCAGATAACGCACCGATTTGGTATAGAGCTTCCGATCCATTTACCGCCCTGTCAATGAAATTGGAGGAGAGGGACAAGGAAAGAGATAGGAAGCAAGTCGAGCTTTAAGTCGCAGGATTTTGAAGATTAGTCGAGCTCGAAGCGCAACGGAGTATATAAATAGCTGAAACAGACCGGAAAATCTTTGCTGATCTGAAACAGATTCACAATAAGTTAGCTAAAGTAAACCGAAAATATAAGAGTCTACCTGAGAACGTAAACCAATTAAAAGGCTGACATTAAAGATTTTAAAGCATCGCAAACTAAAGTAGAAAATACAGTGGAATGTCTTACTCAGAAAATGGAAAATATGGAAGAAGAAAATAAGAAGAAGAGTGACGAATATTTAAAGGAGCAATCCAAAAAGTGGGAGGACGATACATCCGAAAGAATAAAGACTAGAAATACTGAAATAAATACACGTGTGACTTCTCAGAGAACGCCAGCAGAGTAAAGCGTTACCAAGATATCCGTGTTTAATACTCATGAAATCATAGAAGAGTTTAACGCTGAGTCAAAAAAATCAAACACAAAGCTGTTTTGCACATTCCAAATGGCAATGAAAGGTAAGATGTAAGTTTGAATTAATCGAAAGTATAAGACCGATTGAAAATAAGAAAGAGCAGAACACGTGTCCATGTTGGTTTAAAACAAACGAAAGTTTATCTCCTGTGTCTAAATCGGACACCAGATATGGGAATGAACAAAACATTTTTAGCATGTATCCTGATCTAATCGACAATATGCGAAACAACGCTCTGTCGCTGGAACAGAGCATAATAAAAATCAGACAATTGGAAATTTATTCGTCGGAAAAGCACATTCCACATCCCATAACACTCATTAAAAGCTTTAGGAAAAATTTTTCTTCTACGTGGAATGAATACCACAAAACACCATTTATTCTAACCCATATTACAGGAGATGCTGCTTGCGGGCCGCCTGAGTACTAAAACCCGAAAGAAGATAGCTTAAGAAAATATTTCGAAAGCAACATTGACAAAACTAGATAGTGGGATGAACCAGTCTTGCACAGAGAAGTTCTCCTAATCCTTACATCAAAATTACCAATTAACATGAGAGAAAAAGGTGATTAATATGCCAGACAGGGATCTGGAACATTTTCTGTCCAGGGTAGTTTCATTAGACTTGATTTAATAAGAATTTAAACGGCTTAACGGAAAAGAAAATAATTATTCTGATGGAATCTCTATACATAAATGATTTGGCGGGCAGGGTGAGCAGCAATCTGTGATTTTTTGCTGATGATGCCATGTTGTACGGTAAGGTATCGAACCTGAGTGACTGTAGGAAGATACAAGACGCCTTCGACAAAATATCCAGTTGTGAGGAACGACAGCTAGCCCTAAATGTGGAAAAATGTAAGTTTATGCGAATGAATAGGAAGATGAAACCTGTAATGTGCGGATGCAGTATTACTAGTGTCCTGCTTGACACATTCAATTCGTTTAAATATCTGGGCGTAACGTTGCAAAGCGATATGAAGTGGAACGAGCATCTGAGAACTGCCATAGGGAAGGGGAATGGTCGACTTTGGTTTATTGCGAGAATTTTAGGAAATAGTTGTTCACCTCTAAAGGAAACCGTATATAGGACGCTGGTGTGATCTGTTCTTGAATACTGCTCGAGTGTTTGGGATCCGTACCAGGTCGAATTGAAGGAATACATCGAAAAAAATCAGAGGCGGGCTACTAGATTTGTTACCGCTAGGTTCGAACAATAAATAAATGTTATAGACATCTTTGGGAACTCAAATGGGAATCCATGGAGGAAGGGCGATGTTCTTTTCGAGAAACGCAATTGAGAAAATTTAGAGAACATGAATTTGAAGCCGACTGTCAAAACAATTCTACTGCCGCCAACGTAGGGTAAGAACCACGAATATAAGACATGAGAAATTAAGCCACATACGGAGGCATATAGATAGTCGTTTTTCCTCGCTCTATTTGAGAGTGGAACAGGAAGGGAAACGACAAGTAAAGGAACAGGATACACTCCGCGACGCACCATACGGTGGCTTGCGGGCTATCTACGTAAGTATAGATGTAGATGTAGAAATTCTAAAATGGCTCCGAGCACTATGGGACTTTTCTGAGGTCATCAGTCCCCTAGAACTTAGAACTACTTAAACATAACTAACCTAAGGACATCACACACATCCATGCCCGAGGCAGGATTAGAACCTGCGACCGTAGCGATCGCGCGATTCCAGACTGTAGCGCCTAGAACCGCTCGTCCACTCTGGCCGGCTGTAGAAATTCTAACGGGAACCATAGTTGAGGGTACCTACCTAACAGCGATCATAATATCGTAATAAGAATATATATGACAATTGTTATGATAATGGGAGTGGAAATTTTGTACATCCTTCAGGCCCACCTGTAGATTTTAACCAGAATTTCCATCCTTATGACGATCAGAATAACAGTAATGGTATGCAGCAGAATGCTAGCAGGTAAATAAAGTATGATCACAATTTTAATTCCAATGATTGTAGTAATAACAGGAATTTTAATAGCCAGTGGCGTAATAGCAACTTAGGTTCTTAGCAGCCATCTGCTGCTGCAGTAGCAGCTCAACAGAATTTGCATGTGCAGAACCAAGTAAACAGCAATGGTAACAATTCATAACCTGTACAAGATCCAGCCATGTTCTGGACATAGCCAAATCTTAGTGAGTCACAAAGTAGACGTTCCTCTCCGACGAACTATGCCCGACCAGTCTTAGCCTTCCTCGGCTGGTCGAAGAGAAGGAGGAAGGTATTATTGCAAGTGGTGTGTTAATGCTACGGCATAATAACGGATTTAAAATTCAGGATGAATTGAATAGTGCACGAATGAATGAAAATCTGGCAATAGTAAGATAATACAAGCATGGAATAAGGCGTCATTAAAATATGTATCTGTAGACGTAAGTGTAGATGCTGGAGCCACAATGTCAGTGATGAGTATGAGTTTCTACAAATAGAAGAGTATAAATAGCAGAATACCAGTTTTTCTGGTGCAAAACTGTAATGTCACTGAAATTTTTGGGGCACTGTCACAGACTGTAAGGTCTCAGATAAAGGTAAATGTAATCGTCCAGAAGGAAATACTTAAAAGTACCTTCTTGGTAGTAAAAAATTTGTCAGTATACTGTATCAGGGGATGGGATTTCCTGTACGAGAGGAAACCATTATGGACGTCGAGGCAGAAGTTTTAAATTTTTAGAAAGCAACGGTAAAACTAGGCCTAATCAAAACACCATAGTTCAATAGTAAATATTGTCGGCATGTTAATAACTGATGTCAAGATTTCGAATGTGGCAGCATTTCAGCAACTGTGCGTGCAAGAGCTTCAATAGATTAGAAGAAAAATAGCCAACTAGTTGCCAAATACAGATTTATTAAACACTGACTACGATTTCGACAATTTTAAAACCGTCTTTTCCAGAAGATGTAGTACCTATTAAGAATATTACGACGTTGTGTGAGGAACAAAAATACACTCCTGGAAATGGAAAAAAGAACACATTGACACCGGTGTGTCAGACCCACCATACTTGCTCCGGACACTGCGAGAGGGCTGTACAAGCAATGATCACACGCACGGCACAGCGGACACACCAGGAACCGCAGTGTTGGCCGTCGAATGGCGCTAGCTGCGCAGCATTTGTGCACCGCCGCCGTCAGTGTCAGCCAGTTTGCCGTATCATACGGAGCTCCATCGCAGTCTTTAACACTGGTAGCATGCCGCGACAGCGTGGACGTGAACCGTACGTGCAGTTGACGGACTTTGAGCGAGGGCGTATAGTGGGCATGCGGGAGGCCGGGTGGACGTACCGCCGAATTGCTCAACACGTGGGGCGTGAGGTCTCCACAGTACATCGATGTTGTCGCCAGTGGTCGGCGGAAGGTGCACGTGCCCGTCGACCTGGGACCGGACCGCAGCGACGCACGGATGCACGCCAAGACCGTAGGATCCTACGCAGTGCCGTAGGGGACCGCACCGCCACTTCCCAGCAAATTAGGGACACTGTTGCTCCTGGGGTATCGGCGAGGACCATTCGCAACCGTCTCTATGAAGCTGGGCTACGGTCCCGCACACCGTTAGGCCGTCTTCCGCTCACGCCCCAACATCGTGCAGCCCGCCTCCAGTGGTGTCGCGACAGGCGTGAATGGAGGGACGAATGGAGACGTGTCGTCTTCAGCGATGAGAGTCGCTTCTGCCTTGGTGCCAATGATGGTCGTATGCGTGTTTGGCGCCGTGCAGGTGAGCGCCACAATCAGGACTGCATACGACCGAGGCACACAGGGCCAACACCCGGCATCATGGTGTGGGGAGCGATCTCCTACACTGGCCGTACACCACTGGTGATCGTTGAGGGGACACTGAATAGTGCACGGTACATCCAAACCGTCATCGAACCCATCGTTCTACCATTCCTAGACCGGCAAGGGAACTTGCTGTTCCAACAGGACAATGCACGTCCGCATGTATCCCGTGCCACCCAACGTGCTCTAGAAGGTGTAAGTCAACTACCCTGGCCAGCAAGATCTCCGGATCTGTGCCCCATTGAGCATGTTTGGGACTGGATGAAGCGTCGTCTCACGCGGTCTGCACGTCCAGCACGAACGCTGGTCCAACTGAGGCGCCAGGTGGAAATGGCATGGCAAGCCGTTCCACAGGACTACATCCAGCATCTCTACGATCGTCTCCATGGGAGAATAGCAGCCTGCATTGCTGCGAAAGGTGGATATACACTGTACTAGTGCCGACATTGTGCATGCTCTGTTGCCTGTGTCTATGTGCCTGTGGTTCTGTCAGTGTGATCATGTGATGTATCTGACCCCAGGAATGTGTCAATAAAGTTTCCCCTTCCTGGGACAATGAATTCACGGTGTTCTTATTTCAATTTCCAGGAGTGTAGTAACATTACAACAAGCAAAATTAGATAAAGTGTTTACAAAAAGAGTTTTTAGTGAATTATACATAAAATATTGTTATCTATTCTCAATGTGGCCGTCGTTGGTTCTCTCTAGTACATGTCCCCACGTAATCACTATTTAAAACACATTATGTAAAAGTAGTAGCCATATGCTTCAGGGCTCTGTCTAGAATTTTTAAATTAAAAGAAAGTCACATATTTGACGCTGAAAACACAACATATAGCTGTCAACTTGAAATATTTGTATAAAAGTGATATTTAAATCCAAACCACCTGTTGGGAGCTAGTGACATGCACAGACTGACTGAAGAGTAAAGTTACTAGCCTTAGGTCACCTCTGGTAGTTGGCGTTCCTACGCTTCCTATATGCGTGTAGCTGCAATGAGATGCGTGTAGGATTTCAGTAGTAAATATTATTAACAGAATTAACTCATTAATTAAATACTTGAGAAGAGGGTGAGGAGAGGGGGGTTAAAAATAAATTTAAAAAAAATATCATTAAAGTCATATGGCTTATAAAGAGCCAACAGGCTCAGGTGGAAAGAGGAGACACTTTAGAAAATGAGCAAACCGTAAGAGAAGCGTTTGTGCGTGAATGTGCAACACTGACAAGATGACTGTCAAAGCAAAATAGCTTCAAGGTGCAATATCACAGTATAAGACGCCCAACAGTAGACCTCTCCAGTTGACCTCTGGCGTACTGGACAACTGTACAAGGACTGTCACAGAAACTGCAAGTATTAAAAGACGATATAATTATTGCCTTTGACGACAGCGGATAAGAATAAGAACAGTTGTTCAGTACGTTCAATAGTTTCAACGAGAAAATATGCTCTACAAAAGAAATTTCGAATGAAAACAACGACCTTAGATTCCTCGATCTTAAAATATCTGTAGTAGATAACAGCATCAACTTTAATATTTTCTGTGTGCCAACTTATTCTGGCAATGCTTTCCCAGATGATTCATCTTATCTACGAGCACAAGTTTTAAATTGTAAGACATTTCCAGGGGCAGATGTGGACTCTGACCACAATCTATTGGTTATGACCTGTAGATTAAAACTGAAGAAACTGCAAAAAGGTGGGAATTTAAGGAGATGGGACCTGGATAAACTGAAAGAACCAGAGGTTGTACAGAGTTTCGGGGAGAGCATAAGGGAACAATTGATAGGAATGGGGGAAAGAAATACAGTAGAAGAAGAATCGGTAGCTTTGAGGGATGAAGTAGTGAAGGCAGCAGAGGATCAAGTACGTAAAAAGACGAGGGCTAGTAGAAATCCTTGGGTAACAGAAGAAATATTGAATTTAATTGATGAAAGGAGAAAATATAAAAATGCAGTAAATGAAGCAGGCAAAAAGGAGTACAAACGTCTCAAAAATGAGATCGACAGGAAGTGCAAAATGGCTAAGCAGCGATGGCTAGAGGACAAATGTAAGGATGTAGAGGCTTATCTCACTAGGGGTAAGATAGATACTGCCTACAGGAAAATTAAAGAGACCTTTGGAGATAAGAGAACCACCTGTATGAACATCAAGAGCTCAGATGGAAACCCATTTCTAAGCAAAGAAGGGAAAGGAGAAAGGTGGAAGGAGTATATAGAGGGTCTATACAAGGGCGATGCACTTGAGGACAATATTATCGAAATGGAAGAGGATGTAGATGAAGATGAAATGGGAGATACGATACTGCGTGAAGAGTTTGACAGAGCACTGAAAGACCTGAGTCGAAACAAGGCCCCCGGAGTAGACAACATTCCATTGGAACTACTGACGGCCTTGGGAGAGCCAGTCCTGACAAAACTCTACCATCTGGTGAGCAAGATGTATGAAACAGGCGAAATACCCTCAGACTTCAAGAAGAATATAATAATTCCAATCCCAAAGAAAGCAGGTGTTGACACATGTGGAAATTACCGAACAATCAGTTTAATAAGTCACAGCTGCAAAATATTAACTCGAATTCTTTACAGACGAATGGAAAAACTAGTAGCAGCCGACCTTGGGGAAGATCAGTTGGGATTCCGTAGAAATACTGGAACACGTGAGGCAATACTGACCTTACGACTTATCTTAGAAGAAAGATTAAGGAAAGGCAAACTTACGTTTCTAGCATTTGTAGACTTAGAGAAAGCTTTTGACAATGTTGACTGGAATACTCTCTTTCAAATTCTAAAGGTGGCAGGGGTAAAATATAGGGAGCGAAAGGCTATTTACAATTTGTATAGAAACCAAATGGCAGTTATAAGAGTTGAAGGACAAGAAAGGGAAGCAGTGGTTGGGAAGGGAGTAAGACAGGGTTGTAGCCTCTCCCCGATGTTATTCAATCTATATATTGAGCAAGCAGTAAAGGAAACAAAAGAAAAATTCAGAGTAGGTATTAAAATCCATGGAGAAGAAAAAAAAATGTTGAGGTTCGCCGATGACATTGTAATTCTGTCAGAGACAGCAAAGGACTTGGAAGAGCAGTTGAACGGAATGGATGGTGTATTGATGGGAGGATATAAGATGAACATCAACAAAAGCAAAACGAGGATAATGGAATGTAGTCTAATTAAGTCGGGTGATGTTGAGGGTATTAGATTAGGAAATGAGACACTTAAAGTAGTAAAGGAGTTTTGCTATTTGGGGAGCAAAATAACTGATGATGGTCGAAGTAGAGAGGATATAAAATGTAGACTGGCAATGGCAAGGAAAGCGTTTCTGAAGAAGAGAAATTTGTTAACATCGAGTATAGATTTAAGTGTCAGGAAGTCATTTCTGAAAGTATTTGTATGGAGTGTAGCCATGTATGGAAGTGAAACATGGACGGTAAATAGTTTGGACAAGAAGAGAATAGAAGCTTTCGAAATGTGGTGCTACAGAAGAATGCTGAAGATTAGATGGGTAGATCACATAACTAATGAGGAAGTATTGAATAGGATTGGGGAGAAGAGAAGTTTGTGGCACAACTTGACCTGAAGAAGGGATCGGTTGGTAGGACATTTTCTGAGACATCAAGGGATCACCAATTTAGTATTGGAAGGCAGCGTGGAGGGTAAAAATCGTAGGGGGAGACCAAGAGATGAATACACTAAACAGATTCAGAAGGATGTAGGTTGCAGTAGGTACTGGGAGATGAAGAAGCTTGCACAGGATAGAGCTGTATCAAACCAGTCTCAGGACTGAAGACCACAACAAACGAGCACAGAAATTAGCATTTTTTCATTCTGCTGTCAGTCGTGCCATAATAACGCCCTGTCCCTTAGTAACCTACAAAATGCCATTAACGTAATAAAATCCTTTGCTACTATGAATGGATAGAAGCGAGATGTTATAGATCGTATCCTCGGTAACAAAACTACCAAAAGAGTTTCAGCTATACACGGTAACAGATCCGCTTACAGTAAAGGGAACAACAACAAATTCATTTCCATCCCTTTTTTTGGGTAATATGTCCTATAAAATTAACCGCCTTTTGACGAATAAATATAAAAGCAGGGTGACTGTTTCTACTAATAATTACCTAAAGAAACATCTTGGGCGCACTATAAAAAATGCTGAGCTTCCGTTCTCAAGTTCGGGATTTCACAAAATGATCTGCATTAATTACCCTGGTCACTGTCTTGGAAAAACTAGTAGAGCAATCAAGGTGAGATATAAGGAACATCTATTGGTAAATGAGGGTAGTAATGTTCACAAGTGCATCTTCGCAGAATATTTATTTATTTCATGTCATTCTCTGAAGTACTGAGAGAATACCGTAATCTTTCACAAAGATGTAAAAGGGCGTAGATTAGATTTCAGCTTATGGGAAGAGCTTGAAATTTTCAGACACTTCCAGAAAAACGATGGCTACATTTCCAGCGATCAGATTCAACGTGCAAGTAGACATTCGCTGGAAGGTTTGAAGCCGTTACTTCTGGCCGAGTAGCCAAGTTTACCGCTCGGTGCTGGCCTCCTCGTAGTGTTTGTTTTCCTGAAAATGCTATGTCGAGTAAGAATTCGGCCGCTGGTCAGCATTTTAGGAATGTTCTTATTCTGCCTATAACACAGGGATTTCTAGGCACATACACTGTTTAGTGAGGCTTCGTTTACTATTTTAGTGGTTATTTTATTAACTTTCCCCCTCCTAGTATATTTGTCCATGTAGCATGCTTTATCAGTACGACCGCTATCCTTAGCATGATGCTTTAAAACCGATGATACACTCCCCTATTTCCACACCCCGTTCTCTTCCTAATTTTCTTTTATCTTTTAATATTTGCAGTTTCTGTGACAGTACGTCGTTTACAGTAGTACAGCGTGACAGCAATCAGTTGGACACGTCTAGTGTTGGGACTCTTGTAAAGTGCTACTCGGCTGGTCCCGGCGGAGGTTCCCTCGGGCATGGGTGTGTGTGTTGTCCTTAGGATAATTTAGGTTAAGTAGTGTGTAAGCTTAGGGACTGATGACCTTAGCAGTTAAATCCCATAAGATTTCACACACATTTGAACATTTTTTTTAAAGTGCTACTCTTCCTTGAAGTGGTTTTACTTTGGTAGTCATGCTTGTTACGGTTGCATATTCACGCACAGGGCTTCTCGTGTGGTTTGCACATTTTGTAAAGAGACTTCTCTGTTTACCTGAGCCTGCGAACTCTTTACAAACCGTATGACTTTAATGACATTCTTTTTTTTTTCTTTGCCCCTCTCTCCTCTCGCAGTTTTCAAGTATTTAATGAATTTGTTAATTCTATTAACAATACGTTACAGTGAAATCACACACGCTGCTCATTGCAGCTACAAGCATGTAGGACGAGCAGGAGTGCCCTTTACTAGAGGTGATTTAAGGCAAGTGCCTCTACTCTTCAGCCAATCGATGCGGGTCACTAGCTCCGAACGTGAATATTTACGCTCTGTAGGACCTGATGACACATTTTATTTTAAATGTCAGCTTTAGACAAGTATTCCAAGTGGCATACTATACGTTGTGTATCCAGTGTCAAACATGTGATAGTTTTTTTTTTAAATTAAAATGTTTTAAGATAAAGTCCTACAGTAGACGGCTACTACTGTTATATAACGTGTTTCAAACGGTGATTAAAATCATGATATGTACCAGACAGAGCCCACAACTATGACATTGACTGTAGGTAACGTGATTTAACGTGAGTATACTCCCCCAAATTTTTTTTTGTAAACATTTCCTGTAAGTTTGCTTATCAAAATGTTACTGTCTTTGCTCTACGTACAATGTAGTAATTTTGTTAATGGGCACTACAGCTTCTGACGAAGACGGTTTTCAAACCATTAGAACTATGGTTAAGGTCTAATGAACCACCATTTTCAAACTGATAGGATGTTTTTCAAATCCACTGAATATCGGATGAGTTGGTCCCAAGTTGTTACACGTAGCAGATGATTTTTGTTCAGGAAACTCAACTCGATAACGGGGATTACAAATAAGTGAACCTACTAGAATTAAAGTAGCTGAATCTGAATATCTGACAAATGAACAACAAAAGATACTATACCAGTTGTTGTCTAGGTACATTAAACTTTTCTGTGACAAACCTGACATCATGAAGGATTACGTTCATCATATGGAGGTTTATCCTCACAAGAAATTTAGTTGAGCCTATTACTCTGTCCCTTGGTCAAAAAAAGAAGCGGCAACCAAAGAAATCCGCAAAACGTTTGATGGCCGATCACAGAATCACCAAATTCTCCATATAGTAGTCCATTGTTAGCCATAGCTTAGGCAGGCAGAAGCATTTGTTTAGTTCTGAACGCACGGGGCATAAGGAAAATCATTGTGCCTGTGTGTACATGCCCAGAAAACCTAGAAGAACCGTTACAAAAAATGTATGGTGTAAAATTCTTGCCTTTCATAGATTTAAAATGTACTTACTGACGGATTATGTTAGATAAAGAATATACGTAGTACATTGCTTTTATCTCCTCTGGAAGAAGTAATCAATATGAGGTTATGTCTTTGGGACAGAATGTGAGTGGTGGTGTAATTATTGTAGCAATGTACAAAGTTGTAGGACCAGTGCTGCTAGACAAGATTACTCTCTATGTGGATGATTTACTAATAGTAACAGAAACATAGACTGAGTACGTAGAATTGCTTCTCAAGATACTTAAAAACATTCACAGAATATGGTGTTACTGTGAACCCAATGAAGTCAAATTTCAGTAAGAATCGATAGAAATTTCTAGGCCATATCATTTCACCTTGGGAAATAAAACCTGACCCCCAAGAAAATAGATGCAATCAGAAGTTTTCCACCTCCCACTAATAAAAAACACTTAGTCATTTCTTGGTCTCGTGTTGTATTTTAGAAAATTTGTGCCTAATTAATTACTGTACTAAACAATGATCATTTATTATGATTGTTGAGAAAGAACCTGGCGTGGCACTGGATGCCGTTGTGTGCAGAAGCTTACGAACAAATTAAGATTGCTCTAGTAAACTCTAGTGTACTACATCGTCCAAATATGAAAGAGGGTTTTTGTTTGGCTGCAGGTGCATCATTAAATGGTTTTGGGTGCATTTATATTTCAAGTAGCAACACTGGACGAACAGTACAAAGTTACAATTATCGGTTTCGCCAGACGAATTATTTCTGACTGCAAGAGACGTCGTACAGAGACACAATCAGAAGAGCTTGCCTTGCAATGGGCAATGGAACACTTTTATTACTTTATATACGACAAGTACGTAAAAGTATATTTTGATCACCAATCTGTAAGTTTTCTGTTATCTTGTAGATTGGTTCATGCGAGATTTGCCCGTTGGGCATTAATTTTAGAAAATTACAGTATTGAAATAGTTCATTTTCACAGAAACAACAAAGCCGTAGATGCGTTTTCCCAACTGCTGCAAGAGTTAACAAGCTTCCATGAGATTGCTGAACAGTCGTCTAGTTTTCAAGTAGTCTTAATACAGAGCTCTCTGCTTAGGCAACTGTACATGATTACGTATAAGAACGTGGCAAAATTACAAGACGAAGCTCCTAAATTGTGTACCATTACGCAGTTGTTAATGCATGATAGTGATAACTTCGAATGAAAAAATTTAAACTATTTTCTGACATGCTATTTTAAAAAGGTAATGCTGTTGTAAGTACCTGGAAAGTATGGGATCCCTCCCAGTATCTATTAAATTTTATGTGGTTTACTCACTACGTCTGGGGACATTTTGGGGCTGACAAATATGCATCCTAGATTCTTTGACATTCTTATTACCCGGATTTAAGAAGAAAAGTTAATAAAAAGTTAAAAACTTGTTTAACACGTCATAAGTTTAAGCCTAAAAATAGATGTAGTAAAATTAATCTACATCCAGTTATTACCACTAAACCATTTCAAATGGTATCTTGTGATATAACTGGACCCCTACCCTCTGCGAGGGTGAAATAAAGTACATCGCAGCACTACATGATCTACTTACTAAGTACGTAAAACTGTAGCCTGTAAGAGTATCAACATTAGAAGACGCTAAAGACAATATTCCGCGTTTGGGGAAACCAGATGCAATTCTGTCTAATAATGCGTCATATTTCGCGGGACAAAACTGGAAATAATTTATAAGCGAATAGAAAATGATTCATATCTTAATATACAGATTTCATCCCGAATCCAGTCCCATGCAACATATCTTCAGTGAGCTCAATAGCTTTATCAGATCCTAGGTTGCTAAGCAACAGACCAAATGTACTGAGTAAGTGTCCGTTTTGAAGGTATTTTTAATCATATGCCTCATGCTTTCACCCAGCATATACCGTCTGAAGCGATGCTACATCAGGTAGAAAGAAACGAATGGATAGACCCGTTCCTGAAGGTACTTGAATTATTCGGCATCAAATAAAAGCAGCTACGATGTGTTCTACAAGAATTACAGCTTAGCGCTCAAAAGCGGAAACTTCAATATGATAAAATGTTAGGTAACATTCTATAGTACCAGATAGTCGATAGGATTTCACGTAGGACTCATGCAAAGGCTTCATTAACAAGGAAACCAAATAAAAAAATGGCAAGGTATGAGTGCTGGGTCCCGTACCACTCTCGACACCCTTCATCAAGGGAGTTATTTAGTCGTACAGCCTGAAATGAGAATAGCAAAGGGATTGTATCTTCACAAAGATGATACAAAATATTATGAATTAGATCTTATGTATCATGTTTACTAGCTTTTAATGAGTGACGAAGCAGAATAAGTATGAAAATTTCTTAATTATGCACGTCTGTAGTTATTAAGGGCATAATTTCAGAAAACGTACTGATGTTGTTAGTTCTTAAGCGTGAAGTTCTAACAAATCTAGTGATTGTAGATTAAACAACTGTGTGGATATTGTTCCATGAACAATATTAATATCTGATGAGCCTTCAGGTCTTAACTGCATGATTTCTTCTTAGTGAGTTTGAAGGTCGTGTCTGAATTAATTTACTAGTCTGTCTTAATAAACCTATAGGTCTCATTTAAATCCACTGTTGACTTTGTCTTGATCGCCATTCAGCTCTTAATTGAAACAAGTTATGATATTATCTTGGTGAGCCTACAGCTCTTACTTGAAGTAATGTGCGATTTTGCATTGAAGAGCAGTTAGCTCTTATGGAAAATATTTTATGGCTTTGTCCAAATGAATTCAATGTAAATGTTCCATTAATCCTAAAATGCAACTGAAATATTATTTGTATGAATGAAAAGTGCTTGCTGCACGAAGGAATGTTAAAGACGTGTCATATGTAAAACTGCATAGTGACTCGTCATGGCTTCTTAGTGAGTTTTAAGCTCGTATCTGAAATAATTTACGAGTCTGTCTTAATAAGCCTTTAGGTCTCATTTAAATCCACTGTTGACTGTCCTAACTTAAATTGAGGACAGGTTTTTTTTTATCTGACGCGTATTTTGCTAAAAGAATTTGCCACTAATTCGTGCTAGAGGCTCGTTCGCGGTATTTGATGAAAGAGACTAACCACGAATAACAACGTCCCCTAAGCTCTCGGTAGATGACTAAAACTCCGTAATTGCTTAAGTGTACTTAACTTATAACGACTGAAAGCTTGTAATTTTAGACTGGTTAAAGGTAACTTGAGTATGAATTTTTAAAACGTCAAACTTGAAAGAGACTCTTATAATAGGCTTCATTGCATTACTTATGCTACAGAGTATGCTAACACATCTCAGAATAATGCCACAGGCACTGACTCGTAAAAGTGTGCGAGAAGAATGCAGAAACAAAAATGAACTCTGGGCGACATAAATTATGAGAGGAACTGTAACTACAGAGTTCACAGAGATTTACGAAATAGAATACTATAAAAATGTGGTTATAAAGCAGTGACAAAATCAATCGTTGAAAGATAGTGTATCGTGACGGTATTATAAATGTAAGAGAGTTAACCAAACTGCGTATGTAGAACGATGGACAACTAATCCTTAAATTTGTATGGATACCAGGTATTCCAAGTAATTATACCGTTATAACTGTTGTACAGCTGCACCATGCCTCACTAATGGAGTGTTGGGTCCAACACAGACTGCTGTAACCATAATCATGCAGCTTCAATCTGGGAGGGGGGGGGGGGTGGGTAGGCGTCCCACGAGAAAGTGTCCTACTGGGTCTTGGTTCATACAACCACCAGCCACAGACGTAGTAGGTCCGCCACCTGGCACTCAATATTAGTTCCTCGAGAAAGAATCCTTCTGTGTCTCGGTTCATATAACAGCCAAATACAGACCTAGTAGGTCCACCACCTGGCAATAAGAAAACGACAACGAAAAACAAGAAAAAACCAAAGAAACAATGTATGTTCAATGTATATAAAAACGGCAAACTGACGATTATGTTGCGGTTTTGAAGATGTTGAGATTCTTAACGAGCCAACTGTTAGGTTCCACATGATATAAAAATTTAAGACTTCTCCGTGTATATGTAACTGAATCATTTAATAATAAAACATTTATAAGCTCACATAGTTTCAGCCATCTATGATTAAACTATGAGCAACAGTTTTACTACATAAAATAGCTGAACATTTATTGCTCAGCAACTTGTTTAAGACTCATGTGGTTCTTTAATGAAATACTTAAGTTTAATTTGTGACCAGTATTGTTTAGGCTCATGCATACTGTAAGAAAAATATATAGTTGAGCAATCTGTTGCGCTCATGTGACTTTAACAATGAAATATTTAAGACATTTATCGAGAGCAAAAAAGCGCAGCAAGTCCTTGGTTGCTATGGAAACACCGTCGGCGGCTCGGCGAAGCCAGCTCTGCGTCGCGGTTTGCCCGTGTCCAACCGCTGCTGCTGCCGCTTGCCGCGCTGCAGGCCCGCGCCCCCAATTACAGAACGCGCTGTGCGTGACGTCAGGTACGAAATCCCGGACTACACGAACTCCCGCCGAAGCGTTGGCGTGGACTCGGCGGCAGCTATCTGACTTCAAGGAAACTATTTGGTGAAAAAATTTTATTTTTCTGCATCTTACAGCCTGATATCTTCGCTCGATGAAGGCCTGAATTTCTTTTTCTTATTAGTCGTGGTTACTTGCTGTATCACTTTTATGTGAGCCATTACACGAAATTTTATTGAGTGCGCTGTGTGGACTCTGCGTAATGTTCATTTTAGGTAATACATTACTGCGTTTGAAATTTAGCCAACATTTCGAAATGGCCTTTAAAGATGAGAGCTGAACGATAGCTATCACCATTCTCGAGTTTCTGAATGACATGTGGGTGGAGGGGCCGCGCGGTGGTCGCGCGCAGGTCGCTCAGGATGCGACCAATACTTCGCCATGCTCGTCGTAATTCATGTAGTTATAACAGCGCCAAATTTCGTGAACGGTTGAAGAAATCGAAACGTGGTTTCATGCAAATGATAGCAAGTAAAGAGTCATGTATGTCGTCGTGTGCTAAGCATGCAAGATCTATTTGTCTGTCGAGATGTGTTAAACGGGGCTTAATAGCATCTGAAATAAGAATTACAGTACCAACAACATATTAATATTGATAATATAGTTTGTAGATCTACAGAAGTTAAGCCGAAAGTAATTTGCTGGTATATAATTTGCTAAGTATCTACAGCTATTGATTATTTCGTTTTGTAAGTAAAAAACGCTTCTTTCTTGCTGCAACGTACTTTATTTGTTAAAGAGGCGTTTCATCTTTTACTTTAAGGCGTCATCTGTGGAATTTAGAATGGTTCAATTTTGTTTTGATGTGTGATATTTTTAGATTATAAAAGGGTTAATATCTAATTTTTTACGTAAATGATTACTTACAGGTAATCGAGTTTTTGGCGGACAATTGCGTTTACTCTCATCTGGTCGCATTCTGGCGGTTGAACTAAAACTTACCTTATGGAACACAAGAACATTTTCGTGTTCACTCTTTTTTTTCTTCACAATTTTCGTGTTCTTTGCGCTAATGTGTATGGAGTACTATCATTATTTTGTCACTAACTATAGACATGTTACCGAAAACTGTGATCTGTGGTATAAGGCCGTAACTAGAATGTCTTCACTTTATGTCTCTTCCTATTAGATAAATTTATATAGATGCTGCCAACCTGACGAATTATATGCTGAAACTAACATCTGTTTATTTATGTTCTCCTTATAACTATATGTGTAGGTGGCTGGTCAGTGCGAGTTATAAAAGTTGAAAGTGAATGCAGTTGTTGACAGAGAGTCGTCGAAAGTTTTGGTGTTCACTTGATTTGATGTTTGGTTTAAATGTTTTGTGGAGGGTTTCATATAAGAGCAAACCCACTGCTTACATTAATAGATAAAATAGTAGAATAATATTTCAACAGGTAATTATCAGAACACTAGCACTCAACCGCTTTGTTCCCCTCTTCCATGAACCCCTTCACAAAATATCTAAATCAAAACTCGAATGAGCTGAACAAGAAAACTTCCACCTACGCTCTGACAGATATTACATTCACGTTCTACTTTCTACATTTCACCCTGACTAACTACACACACACATAAACATAAACATATATAAAGGGAACAGAATGAATAGTCTTTAGTTTTCAGCATTTGCTACGTTAAGTTGGCAACATGTACATAGACAAACCAAATAAGAAGAGACATAAATTGAACACACAGTAGTTACGACTTTATATCAGTTTTTGGTAAAATACCCGCAGCTAGTGATAGAAGAATAATTGTGCTCCACACCAATTAGTGCAAAGAACATGAAAATTGTGAAGAAAAATGTTTGTAACGTTAAAATAAGCTTACGTCTCGTAACTGAAGTTATAGTGCGAACTACAGCCTGCAACCAAATGAGAGGAAACGCAGATGACCGTCAAATACTCGATTTACTGCAAGTAATCACTTATTCACATAAAAAATAAGATGTGATCTGTTTCATAATCTACAAATATCGCAAAACTTCCACTGGAAATGCCTTTAAGTAAAAGACAAACAAGCGTCTGGAACAAATAAAATACATTATAACAAGAAAATGGCGTTTGGTATTAGCAAAACCTATATTTCTGTGCTTGATGCAGGTGACGGCCACCTAAACAAACTTCTTGTTAATGATTTCGTTTTGTCTCAAGACATTTTGATTATTTGTAAAATTTAGAGTACTTTGTAATTACATGTAACTCGTAACACCAAATTGCCAATTACTCATTCCAGCATCACTAAAATAGTCTTTACAGAAAGAATATGTAGCCTTTGATAGGTCGATATCTTTCACCGAAAGATTTTACGTCCCTGATAGAATCTTTATGTCAAACACCTTGGCATAAAGTAGGAAATCTAACATTATGTGAAACATCTTCACTATTCATACAGTTTCTGTGATCTCAATCTTTCAAATATTTATGAAGGACTAGTCATAATAATTGCTTTCACAGTTACCACTTTAGTCGCTACAATCCAATTGCCACTTCCACATTTGGTTGCCAAAATGCCGTATTTATTTTTTTAATTATCCTGCTTTCCCTGACAAAAACGGCGAAAAAGGGTTTCATACGACGTTAGTGCATCCTTTAGCATGCTTGAGAATTGTCGCATGATATTTGAAGTCTGTGAAAAAGCCTCCACTGCACAAAAAGTATGGCAGCATACACAGAATTGCATTACGGAACATTTGCCATGGATGATTTCTACATAGTTTGAGAACTGGCAGTGCATTCGAAAGTCATGAATAATATGTAAAGAGTCACTGGTTGTTTCATGAAGGAGTACATGTCTTATTGAAAATGTTAGAAATGGAAGAGTGACCAAAACAGTAATTCATCTTTATCATTTGCTAACAGCCACCATAAGGCCACTGCATTAAAGTTTTAACTTTTCCTTAATGTAAGGCTGTTTGCAAAGAGCAATAGAGATGCATACACAAACACATCACAGGTATATGTGCCAGAGGCTATATTAAACTAATATTCTGGCAATAAATACACAACTGACCTACATAATGAAAGATAATGTTATTTGCTGTTGGGCAGCATTAACCAGAAATACAATTCGTCTCTGTATAGATACAGTGCTCCACAGTAGTCTATCCTGTGTAGGCCTCTTCATCTCTACGTAACTGCTGCATCTTACATCCATTCTGATCTGCTTATCGTTGGCAAGCCTTGGTCTCCCTCTAGAATTTAGTCTGCATTACCAAACTGACGATTCCTTGATGACTCATATTATATCCTAACTAACCTCTCTTGCAGACAAGTTGTGCAATAATTTCTTCTTCCTCCTCTGTTTAATTCGGTATCTCCTCTTTAGTTACACAGTCTTCGTATCTGATCAGTTTCCTCTTCCTCCTCAGTTTAATTCAGTACCTCTTCTTTATTTTCACAATCTTCGTATCTAATCTTCAGCATTCTTCTTTATCACTACGCTTTGAAAGCGTCCATTGTCTTATTGGCAGAACTGTTCATCGTCCGCGTTTCACTTACATTCAAGGCTACACTCCACACAAATACATCCCTCTCCTCTCTAGATATGCCTTCCACTTTCTAGCCTTCTCGTATTTAGTTAGTTCTGGTTTAGCAAATGAGTTCTTGACAGTGGCTTCTCCTATGAGCAGTTTTCTTTCTTATTTAATGTCGGCATCTATATTTTCCTAACGCAAAATCATGTCGCGATTTTGGACTCCCTGTCAACGTAATTTTTAGACATTTCTGTTCCCCGTGGCTTGTTTGTTGCATTTTTATACTTTCCCCTGTAATCAGTTAAATCTAATATACCATGTTTTATCTAAGGATTTCTACTGTACCTTTTACCCATTCACACCCTCTGTTGCATTCGCCATTTCTTCTCTCAAGGACATCCATTCGTACTTAGCAGATTCCTTGCTCTGTTACAGTCAGTCGTTGTCTTACGGTACGTTGAAGGTTATCGAAAAACTTTGGTCTTAAGTTATTCAAGTTCCATCTCCTTAATTTGCTACCATTTACTGTCTCTTTAGTTGTAAACTGCAGTTGGTAACCAAAAAATTATTGTTAGTCTGCGTCTACACTGGGAAATTGATTATAATTTAATATCTGGATCGAAGACTCCGTTTCAAATATGTATTATTCTTTCATGATTCTTAAGCAACGTGTTGGCGATGATTACATTATGCTCTGTGCGAAATTCTATCAGGTGGCTTCCCATTTCATCCCTTCCCCCAAGCCCATGTTTTCTCTTCCTATTCCTGATACCGTACCACATTTTAAGTTTTTGTCTCGCTCAACTATCTGCATAATCTCTTTTCTCTTATACTGTTTCTATGTGTTCATCACCTGTGATGTAGGTAGGCATGTAAACCTGTATCACTGTGGTGTGTGTGTTAGCGTTACGTCTATCTTGATAATGATAATGTTAATGGCAGTTTAGAGATGGAGCTGAGTGTTGTGACACAACTTAGTTGGTAGTTTCAATAGCTAACACTTACAGACTGGTTAAAATACATTATCTTAACGTAGGAAATATGGAGGATCTACTGCCAGACATTTTAAATTATAAATAAATGACTATCAGATAAAAGGTAATGTACTATCGTCATAGTAAACTGCGTTTAGGTATTGCACGTACTGCAATCTGCAATACTAAAAGCTGTTATGAAAGCAACAATAATTTTCTTTTCTGGGGCGATCGGTTTTCTAAATAAGATGGTGAGCAATCATGAACGGTAGTCATAAAATATGTTTATGGTGAAATAAGAATACATAAATAAAGAAATATGTGAAACAGTACATCGTAAAGAAAAAAAAAAAACGGTATCCATTCACGCAACTTCGTCTTTCCTTCATGTAGGTTCACGGTACAGTTAATCAAACGCACCGGGCGTTTCAGTGGGTCCTGTGGTGTCACCGCCAGACACCACACTTGCTAGGTGGTAGCTTAAATCGGCCGCGGTCCATTTAGTACATGTCGGACCCGCGTGTCGCCACTGTGTAATCGCAGACCTAGCGCCACCACCAAGGCAGGTCTCGGGATACGAGAGAGCACTCGCCCCAGTTGTACGAGAACCTAGCTACCGCCCAGTTGTACGAGAACCTAGCTACCGCCCAGTTGTACGAGAACCTAGCTACCGACCAGATGTATGAAGCCTTTCTCTCTCATTAGCCGAGAGACAGAATAGCCATCAGCTAAGTTAATGGCTACGAACTAGCAAGGAGCCATTTGTAACAGTGCCTATAGCTTACGAGTATTCAAGAGAGATGTATTCCAAGGACTAATAAAAAGATAAGTAATAAGCATCTACATACTTTTCTTCTTATTCAATTATAAGTTCTCATGTTCCAGACTTCACGCCCGTCTGCTTTAGCCGTGCGTGCCCTATCGGCTTCAGCGTTAGTCTAGAGTTCATTTTCAGCCATCTCAACTTCACGGTGTCGGCCCAGCTACCGACACAACAGGTCCCACCCCATACATAAGTGGCTGTCCGTTATTGGCTACCGTTAGCGTCTCCCTCTTCCACATGGGAACGCCAATGCCGCGAATCTTCGCGTCTACGCGGAAAACGCTTCCCAGTACTGCGCTGTGGTGGGAATCGGCGTTTACTCGCGAAAAGGGCGGAAAGCTGCTGATAACACACGATCGACAGCTGAAACTCGAGTTTGCAGTTACGTTAGTATTCTTTGCACTGTCGTAGTTATAACTGTATGACAATGGAATGAATACATATTACACAATGTATCATGAGCATAGTACATGCAGAAGTGTAGCCTCACAGATCAATTTTCCGTTACATAAAAGTGCCATCGAATGAAACGTAATAATAGTCAATAACATTTCTGTCATGAAGAAAAGCAAATGAATTCATGCTAGGGGACATGCTTTTATGCGACATCTCATCACATAAGTCTTTGTATTTCAGTTATTAAGTTGTAACACTCGCATTTTTTCCCGTGTTTGTCAGTGATTCAAATTTTATGTATTTTTCTCTGTACGACTTTCTTCTGAGCGTAAGAGTATCGTTTCAGCTTCTTTCGAAAATCTAAAGGCATAACACACGTTCAGATAACAACAGCAAAAGTCAGAAAAGCGGTTGGCCGTCTGCAGTGCGACAGAGGCACAACATAGCGATAAAGAAAGCAATAAAGAATCATATTTTCAATGCATAATTCCATAATGAGCACGGCAGCGCTGCTAGCTAATACACCGCAAGGGTTGACAGCAATTACACGTAGTACGAAACATTCCTAAGTCAGTCGCCCTGTCGGTCGCAGTTGTATCATGCAGTCGCACTGTGTCAACACATCTCACAAATACAGCACGCTGAGAAATATCTAGTTCATCTGCGATTTCATCCAAAGCCAAACAACCAAATCTTTAGTGATATCTTTCAGTTGCGTTTCCACGTTGTTTGAAATTTCTTTAATGTGTCTGCAAACCGTTCTCCGTGAAAGAGGTATTATTTCGGAAACCGGAAGAGTCACTATACACAAGACACTACTTAAAAAATTCTCTATCGCTGAAGGAATTCTCTGATGGGACTATTTTGAAAACTATGTGATAGCTCACTCTCACAGCACCTTCATTGTGGATGACACGTTTCTCTTTCTGTAAATTCGTTCAAGGGAGAGGTAAAAACGAGGACAAAACTACATAATAAATAATAATGAAAATGGTTCAAATGGCTCTGAGCACTATGGGACTTAACATCTGAGGTCATGAGTCCCCTAGAACTTAGAACTTCTTAAACCTAACTAACTTAAGGACATCACACACGTCCATGCCCGAGGCAGGATTCGAATCTGCAACCGTAGCGGTCGCGCTGTTCCAGGTTTAAGCGCCTAGAACCGCTCGGCCACACCGGCCAGCAATAATAATATTTTTAGGAAAAGACATATACACATACAAACTTTCTTCTTTCTCTATTCCCTATTTTGGCTCGAGAAGCGTAGTTTTGTTTTCCTGAGCATACAAATGTTCGAGAACTTTTTATGTTGCAGTTTGTAATGTCGCATCTCATATTTCTCCTTCCACGCCAATGAAATAGCATTACAAAAATACACCGAGGACCGGTTTGTTTTTAAATAAAAAAAAAAGTTCCCTATGTTGGCTGATGCATATGGATTCGACTGATTTTCGTTTTTAGGCTCTTAACTCCTCCTCAGTCGTTTTCCTCTCTCTAATTTTATCCTGCCTCGAATGCCAAAGAGCCTTCGATACCGACAATGCTAACGACACAAAGTAAACAGGCCCATCTTGCCGCGCTCGCGTCGGTAACAAACGAGCAATGTTAGCAAAGAGATAAAGGGGCAATTGCTGACTGACAGCCCCCGCAGGCAAAAAGTGTGGGCTTCACGGGTGCACACCCCCGTATTAACGCATTTCTTCACCCCTACCTTATACCTAAAAATAATACAGAGAAAATGTTCCTGATCAACGAACATGATTTTGTGATTGGATTTCGGATTAACATTGTGTAATATGTGTGTACCGTTAAACATTTCCCATTACCGCTGAGAGCAGAAAGAAATACTATAGGACACTGGATACCGCATAAGGAAAGGAATTTCCTGTTTTGGGGATCACTTCGTACAACATTCAACGACTAAACAGCTCACACTTACATTTCGTTGGAAGCATTCACTTACTCTCCTAATATTATGATAATAAAGCGTCTGTGAATATCTTTACTGGGTAATTATGTAACGTAATTCAGTTAAGTAATAGGTCTTTATTCGTTATTTATAATCAGCGTTTGTCGTCTTTGATTCCCCTTTTGACGAAGATTTTACTAATGGTGGGAGGGAATGGAAATCGAATCGCCATTTGATACTGTCATAGACGTAAGAATATGTGAATAGCAAGATTATTAATAATTTTAGTAATACTGTTATCAGCTATAATGCGAGGAGAAACGGAGTACATCAAAGGAGTTCCAACTCCGAAACAAACAGCTCGCTCTGGCTGGTAACTTCCCAGAGCGGCGAACATATTGTTGAGAGGTTTATGTCCATCAGAGCTGCCCACCTTCCTCCGACTGCAAATTGTGTGTGCATGTTATTTCCATGCGTGTGGAACAAGTTAATACTGCGTTGAATATGACGCTGTCCAACCCGCCATGTGTCGCTGCTAAGACAGAGATGAGATTACGTGTATCTTAATGTCACAGGACTGGGTTGTACACAGTTTCTTCTTATTAACAATGTTTTACATGTTATTATTATTGCAACACCCCACCCATCTCTTATCTGGTTTTGGCGCGTTCGCCCCAGCTAATCGACTAACAGATCAACAGAGAGTGCAAAACTGCCGCAATATCGGACAACGCAAAAAAAAGTAATAAGGCCCTGTGACTCCTGATTGAACTGCGGTGGCAGTGTTGAAATTAATTGATTCAGAATTCATCACTTTTAATTAAAAAGGGGTGTACATTGATATTACACTCCTGGAAATTGAAATAAGAACACCGTGAATTCATTGTCCCAGGAAGGGGAAACTATATCGACACATTCCTGGGGTCAGATACATCACATGATCACACTGACAGAACCACAGGCACATAGACACAGGCAACAGAGCATGCACAATGTCGGCACTAGTACAGTGTATATCCACCTTTCGCAGCAATGCAGGCTGCTATTCTCCCATGGAGACGATCGTAGAGATGCTGGATGTAGTCCTGTGGAACGGCTTGCCATGCCATTTCCACCTGGCGCCTCAGTTGGACCAGTGTTCGTGCTGGACGTGCAGACCGCGTGAGACGACGCTTCATCCAGTCCCAAACATGCTCAATGGGGGACAGATCCGGAGATCTTGCTGGCCAGGGTAGTTGACTTACACCTTCTAGAGCACGTTGGGTGGCACGGGATACATGCGGACGTGCATTGTCCTGTTGGAACAGCAAGTTCCCTTGCCGGTCTAGGAATGGTAGAACGATGGGTTCGATGACGGTTTGGATGTACCGTGCACTATTCAGTGTCCCCTCGACGATCACCAGTGGTGTACAGCCAGTGTAGGAGATCGCTCCCCACACCATGATGCCGGGTGTTGGCCCTGTGTGCCTCGGTCATATGCAGTCCTGATTGTGGCGCTCACCTGCACGGCGCCAAACACGCATACGACCATCATTGGCACCAAGGTAGAAGCGACTCTCATCGCTGAAGACGATATGTCTCCATTCGTCCCTCCATTCACGCCTGTCGCGACTCCACTGGAGGCGGGCTGCACGATGTTGGGGCGTGAGCGGAAGACGGCCTAACGGTGTGCGGGACCGTAGCCCAGCTTCATGGAGGCGGTAGCGAATGGTCCTCGCCGATACCCCAGGAGCAACAGTGTCCCTAATTTGCTGGGAAGTGGCGGTGCGGTCCCCTACGGCACTGCGTAGGATCCTACGGTCTTGGCGTGCATCCGTGCGTCGCTGCGGTCCGGTCCCAGGTCGACGGGCACGTGCACCTTCCGCCGACCACTGGCGACAACATCGATGTACTGTGGAGACCTCACGCCCCACGTGTTGAGCAATTCGGCGGTACGTCCACCCGGCCTCCCGCATGCCCACTATACGCCCTCGCTCAAAGTCCGTCAACTGCACGTACGGTTCACGTCCACGCTGTCGCGGCATGCTACCAGTGTTAAAGACTGCGATGGAGCTCCGTATGATACGGCAAACTGGCTGACACTGACGGCGGCGGTGCACAAATGCTGCGCAGCTAGCGCCATTCGACGGCCAACACCGCGGTTCCTGGTGTGTCCGCTGTGCCGTGCGTGTGATCATTGCTTGTACAGCCCTCTCGCAGTGTCCGGAGCAAGTATGGTGGGTCTGACACACCGGTGTCAATGTGTTCTTTTTTCCATTTCCAGGAGTGTATATTCAGCTATTGAAAACCAAATGCAAATGTTGAACATAAAATTAATTAAGAAAGTGACTTGGAATTTCAACTACTTGATTGAAAACAGATGCAGTCAATTAGCACAAATTTATTTTAACTCCCGACCTTCAATCATCACATTACAAGGCTCTCCTATCAGGCAGTGGTAATAAATTGCGTTTGCATGGAGTAAAGTGCGATAACTCAAAAGTAATTCCTATCGACTGACCCAGGCATAATGTGAAGTGCGAGAACAATTCTACAATACACTGCCCATGAAACCCTCGAGGAAACTTTGCCGACGTGATCCAACAAATTAATCAGTGGCCGGAGCGGGCGCAATATCACCGAATAGAGCATGGCGGAGCGTCGTCGTTGTGCAGACGTCAGCCGACCTCGTGGTCCTGCAAGGCTGTGCTCGTCTATTCACTCCTAGCTATCTTGCTCAGCACATAGCTGAACCAAAGCTTCCTACCTCCAAGGTCAATCGTTCCATTTGCTAAGTCCTAAACTGCAGAGATGCTCACAATTTCTCAGGCAAGTTGAGTAAAGAACGCCACGTCCGCACTCTAGGCAAGCTGGGAACGGAAGACCCCTACAGAGACTTCTCCCAATCTGCTCTTCACCTCGGTTTCCCCTCCAGCAAAATCACTTACGCCAATTGCAGCGCAACTCGCGTTAATTATGCGTTGCTTCCTAGCACCAACTAATGCCTTCTCCGGGAAGTGAACAAATTCCCACAAAATTCCCTTCCTCTCAACTTCTGCTATTTAGCTCCTCCCAGGCCACCCATCAAGGTTAGCATCTGCACAAACACCAATTTTTTCCAGAATTCGAACTCCCAGGAGAGTACTTCAAATTCCTTGGTCCTACGTTCCCATCGGAGGCCGGCATATTTCATCCTGTTGCTCTTCACCTGATTTACTTCACACTCTGCGGACCGTGAATTCAGTGTGAAGTTGCTATAGTCACGAACATGCATATTTTGTTCTCTGTTGACCGCTCCACCGTAGCTTTGGGTGGCTTTCTCGCATGTTTCATGGAAAACAGGACAACGGACATTTATCAACAGGCGTACAAGTTCTTCGTCTGCTTCCCGGTACAATAGCATGGGGTCAACCACCCACTCACTGTAACTCGTCTTAAGGCAGTTAGAGGCCACGCCCCATTAGCGCTTTCTCAGAGCTTGAGCCGCCCTAAGCTGCCTATTGTCGCTTCCCTTCGCCGCTTCCCCACTGGCCACGGTCAACTCGAATACTTCCCTGGGATAAACTAGCCTCCAGTAAATCGACGCGTTTCCACAAAGTTTTCATGTCGTGTGAATAACTTTAAAAACATCACCCGACATAAGTTATTCCGATATGTCCATACTATACCCTCTACAAGATGCATTGTGCCTTGTCAGTAATTTTTGTTCAGCCCTACTGTACGCTCAACGTGAGTTAGGCGATCTTTAATGACTTCATGTAAGGGGCACAGTTCTTGCCATCTTACATTATCACTGAAATATATTGCAACATATCCCTGGCCTGCTTCGTTAGAGGTTTTAACCTCTAGAAGTTGGCAGCGACAGCTATGACAAGACATTACGTCAATTACGTCGATAGTTTATTGGGTACATTATAATATTAAGGAATATAATTTTATTACCTTGACAGTTATTAGTCAGCCGATGTGGCCGAGCGGCTCTGGGAGCTTCAGTCCGGGACCACGCTGCTGTTGTGGTCGCAGGTTCGAATCCTGCCTCGGGTATGGATGTGTGTGATGTCCTTAGGTTAGGTAGGTTTAAGTTGTTCTAAGTCTAGGGGACTGATGACCTCAGATGTTAATTCCCATAGTGCTTAGAGCCATTTGAACCATTTGACAGTTATTACCAGTCCCCACTGGTACCACTGCCATATTCGCAATATTTATACTCTGTTTCCATGTAATATAACGCTGAAATCGTCTTCTCTCTGCAAAACGGCAATGTCTTGACACCACACATATTACAATGTTGAAGTAACATTTGTGTTCAAATCTTTGCTAATAACATAGGTGGCTGTCTCATAATGATGGAATATACTAATAGCAATGTATAATTCATCTCTATTTTATTAACCTGAGGATTTCTATTTCTTCTCTGAAGTGATTTTCTATTTACCCCTTGCCATGATATAGTCATTCCTATGCAGGAGCAATGATACCTTTGCCCTGACACCGTGTCTCACAGTGATGAACTTCGAGAATTCATTGCTTACAGTCTATCAAATAGTAGCATGGTTGGCGTTACACATAAATGGTAAAAAATATCTCCTCAGTTATTTCACAGCACACTTGAGGGAACCTTTGTTCTTCATGCAGTGTCCACAAACCGTTAGTTTACTTTGAATTCTTGACTGAGATTTGCATGTCCTCTTACGGACAGTTTAAATGCACAGGAGATATTACAAAATTTACCAAATCTGATTGATACCTACTGCCAAAGATTGCTTCATTGATAAAAATGAAGACTGGATACTGCAGGAGGACAATGATCCCAAGCACCACAGCGGGCGCTGCAGCTACTGGAAAAAGGACAAATGTGTGCACATACGGGATTAGCCCTCACACTCGCCGGACGCTAATCCTATTGAAAATTTATGATCATAAATGAAAAAGAATTTGTAAGGAAAGAGGATTTTCGTTTTGAACACCTTTCAATTCAGTTTCAACCCATTTTGCGTTATTTTCCACGTGAATACACGGAAAACGGAGATGTCAAGCAATTATCCACGCTGCACTTGACTGGACGTTTTATTAATTGTAATTGCATTTTTCCTTTGTTCAAATATGATGTACGTATATGTCTTAGTTTGCTATCAAATGAGTTTCTGCACTGATTACTCTGACCACAATCTTACATAGCAAACTGTAAATAAATACTCTTGTGGAGTCCTTCACAGGGTCCCACACATGATTGACTCTGTTGCAGCTACACACTTTATCTGAATTCCGTGTGCTGCCGTTTTCAATCTCATGGTATATGAGCTGAAAGTAATGTTCTGGTGGCGTGTAACTGAAGTCAGGTGTACGAGCTGGCGCCAGCGTTGTGACAGCCTCTTTCGTGGAATGCCGCAATAGCGATTCGACATTGTTGTTTCCACACTGTACCGTCCTTACACTTTCCAATACCGCCACGTAAGGGCTGTTTTCTACGTGTATCTGTATACTTGATTTTAGGGGAAGTAGTGTTTAACATCCCGTCCACAACGAGGTCAGTAGAAACGCGGCACAATCTCCGATTCGGGAAGGATGGGAAAGAATATCAGCGGTGTCCTTTCAAAGGAACCATCCCTGCATTTGTCTGAAGCGATTTAGGGAAGTCACCGAAACCTAAATCAAGATGGCCGGATGTGGGTTTGAACCGTCGTCGTCCCTAACGTGAGTCTAGTGTGGTAACCACTGCGCCACCGAGCTATGTACAGACTTCATTTTGTACAGGTACAATTGTTTCCAGTATTCTCTTCCGTGCCAAAATTCCTAAACAAATCTCCCTTTTACGATTCTCAGGTAGCTGAATGTGTAGTCATTATTTTATACTGTCAGAGAATCCTACTCTGCTCCTCAGTCCAGCACAGAGACCCCTAATAGAGAGCAACAGCGAATGGTTGATAGATACTGCAAATACTTTGGGCATTAAACTACTTACGGACATTGACATGACGTTGCAGTTATTTGTGTGAGAGGCTGTTACATCATTTGGGTATATTTTATTGGCAAAATTAAATTAATTTGTTATTGTAACAAATACCCAAGCACTGAGCTAGAATACAGACAGTATTGCTCGAAGTACGTGCGGAAGACGTCATTGCGGTGTAACCATTCAAAATTTGTTTACTATTTCCTTCAGATCTGACAGTCTGCGATATTGCAATACTTCCAGCTTCCAGATTCTGGTGCTAAGGCAACATATTTTTACAGACTATGCTGTGGTGTCATTATTTCACATTGTCAAATTCCTTCATTCTGCTTTTCACTAGAGGTCAGAAATCTTGGGTAAAGAGCAACAGTGCGTGATTGATAATTACTGCAGGTGCTTTTGAGCAGTAAATTACTGTTGTATGGACTTCATCCATACGTTATGCTAATTTGTGTGACTTTATCAGAAAGTTCGAATACTTTTGAGGAATAATAAATTAATTTGTTATAATAACAGATACCTGAATATTGAGCCAGGATGGAAAGCACATTGCTCAAAAGCTGTGGCGGCTCTTTAAGTTGCGTGTCATTGGCAGTAACCTTAAAAGGTGGATGCACAGGGTGCAGTACAAAGGCACGTGATGGGATGGGGTGCAGGGGAAGGGTACGCAGCATGTGGGTTCCCGGAATGACAGGATGCTAATGGTATTGTCGGTGAAATGTGATATGTTTACGAACTGCAGTTACTGCATTGGCTGCTGATAGGGGGCACTCGCTGTAGGGGTGCTTCATGCTGGCAACATACCTGCAAACTGCCTGATACTGGGTGCTGAGCATGAGGATCAGGAGTGGGGGGTTGCATAGGCGTGATGGTGGGCCCTCCTGTCCCCTTCACCCCGAAACCCATAACTTCCTCCTTGGCCTCAGCATGTGGCCGGATGCCTTTGGAGATAAGGAAGTACTGATGGTGATATGGCATGTGCAACTGACTCATCTGTAACATCACGCCATCCATCTAAAAGTGCTGACAGATGCTGAGTCAGTACGTTCTGCCAGAACTGGCAGAGCCACACTACTGAACTGAAGATACTTACTGCTGTTTGGAAACCCCTCAATGGCGGGAAAATAGACCAATAGGACTACGTCCACTAACCTAAGCCTCTAGAAGAAAAAATGGCGCGAAACTCGAATTCCAACAGGGTAATGCATGCTAAAACCGTATTTGTCTTTATTATTATTGATTATCATTTATTAACATTCACTGTCATTTATTAGTATTTAAATAGACCAATTGGGCTACGTCCACTAACCTAACCCTCCAGAAAAAATAGGCCCCAAATTCAAATTCCAAGAGGATAATGCATCCAAAACCGTACTCATCTTTTGTTATTATTATTTATCATTTATTATTATTATTGTTATTATTATTATTATTATTATTCGCCTGCCTCCACTAACACAGAATCAAGATGTCCGATTTCCGCGGTCAGAAAACCATTTCCTTTACACCCACAACAAAAATCTGTCCCAACTTCAAATTACAACATCATAAGCTATCACACGTACGAAGTAGCCCACATTCCCATTTACTTATTTTTTTTTCACTGCTAACCTATCGAAATCGCGTCAAATAATAATAAATTGCACTTGTACTACCGTAAGTCACCTCCTGTGAATTGGCAGGAAAAAAGGATGGAAGTCTTTCTTTCAATAAGTACGGTCATCACTTGTTGTCCATCTCACTTAGTACACACATGTTGGATATGGCAGCTGCATCCAGTGCGCTCACCACGATGTTCACACAAGAACTGGTTTAATTGAAATCGTCGCCAGCAAAGGGACCTTCTCCTACCCGCCACTGTCGCCGCAGGTAAGAGAGCGACCGCATACCCCCACGTCACGGCCGGTCCAGCGTTCTCGTCAACAACATCAACAACATATTTTCCCAGACAGGGGAGTCTGTCTACTCCCTCCCCAAAGCAGCACATTGAAACCTGCACATCTCTACGGAAGAAAGAAAGCCATCCCACATGTTTCCCTCCAATTTTCTTCCTGCAGGACACGTTGCACCCTGTCCATACCTACCTCACGACCGCCCTTGCAAAAACTTGTTTTGCTCACGGATGCTGTCTACACGTTTCCCGCCAAAATTCTTTTTCCCTAACAAGTTAGTACCTGCCAAGACCAACCGTTCACCATCTACCACGTGTATTTCTCGGACAAAGAATCGCGCCGAAAGCTATTTCCTTAAGACTGGAAACTTTCACAACAGCAAGTGTGTTCGGCCCCAACTTAACTGATCACTCTATTCTCATTATCCAAACAATATCCTTCCATTACCAACACATTTCTGTATACATGAGCGATCGCACGTCCCTAGTCGAGTGCGCAATCAATTTAATTTAACACAAATTGCCCATCACTACTTAATTAAATCGACCAATTAATTAACCGCTCTGGTCCGAAAATGCAAAGTCTATATCGACCTCGAATCAATTTTCGTCCACCTGGACTTCGAATGAAATAGGTAAACTCTCTACCGACCACTACATCCCCTTACCGTTCCATGTTTATTCGCTAACAAGTACTAATGTGTACTCCACTTCTAGCAAACAAAGACGATAACCTAAGTCACCTTTGCCTCTCTCTCTCGTGCCACGAGCTCGATGCCGCCCACGTCACAGTCTCCACCTTTATACTCTCGTCCGACATACTCCTCTGTAAATATTCTAACTATGAACCGAATACGGTTGTTCAATCCACGCCATCTAGGACATGGCCAGAGCACGCCTTCCAGTACCCAAGCCGACAACATCGCTCTCTCCACATGTAATTAACCGCGACTACTGCAATCTATCGCGCGCTCGTAGCTACTCCCCTCTGCAAATCGATCTAATGCAAAGTTTGTAACTCAAGTCCCCATCTGCACAAAATAAGAACTCAACCAAATTCTATATATCTGCTCACATATGCTTAACCTTCTCTTTACCAAGAAAAAAAACTGCTAACAACATTCATCTCCAAAAACATTTCCTTCAGCGCCATTCTTAATACCATCAACATCGAGTTACACCTATATAACATACTTTTAATAATAAATAACCCATCCTAACACACTTTATTATCTCAAATCCCCAATTCACTCTCCATTCTAAATACGATCAATTATTATTAGATAATTATTTTATAAAATGCTCAGCCCTTCACCATGTCCAGAAACCATCTGACTAGGTCAGCTTTCAGCTACTAGGGGCGCTAGTGAACTCATTCACCACCCCCACAGAATTCTCAACAGCCATTCGTGCATCCTACGATCATGTGATACTACGTCATCACACTTATATAAGGAGTCACCCCCTGGTCATCTTTCTCACTCTTCAGTTGTCCGCCGCATCGTGCGTTTGTTCTCGTGTGTGTGTGCTGAATCTGTTTTGTTAAGATGAAGCGAGTTAACAACACCCAGGAGTCTGCTGCGAAGAGACATAGACTCCACGATTCGCTATTATCGAGCAAGTAAATAATTTTTATTTTTCATTATCATTTTTCCTTTATATCTTATTCATTCTCCTTATTAATTATATATCTCATGGTTATAGCTGCACTCGCGGACTTTATCATCGAGTCTGAGGAGCGGGCTGGAGACCAACAGGCCCACGTGCTCCAGCCACAACCGGAATTGCCCTGTGAGTATAATATTTAATATGCTACTGATTTATATTAACCATTTAAAAATATATATTTTTTCTTATTTCATAACTCTTATTATTTTTTCTTTCTTTCAAGATCACTTAAGGCAATTCCAGCTCGAGTTCGAAACAGAGCTTGTGGCTGTCCCACGTAGCCCCCCTACGTAATTGGGTTCAGCCCCCAGCTCCAAAACACCGCCACTCACGTGAGTATACTAAAAAATAAATCGTCTTTGACTCTATCTATCCTTTTTTTATAAAAAAACTAAATTTTTTATCTCCTTCTCTTACAGCAAGTGCAATTGACGATCTTTTGGCCGTTGATTGTGAGATCGAGGCCATTCAACGGCAAATAGAACAACAACAACAACAGCCCACTCGTAAGTTTTATTTTTAAAAAATACCTATCTTTAATAATAATAATATAATTATTTCTTTTACTCTGACAAATCTATTTATAAAATATCTTGTTTGTTTGTTCTAGATCATTATACACAATTAATGGACGATGGGCTCGATGAGTTTTTTGAGGGAGCAGTAGACTGTCCCGATGAATTGTTCACGCCTTGGAGTCAGTGCCAAAAGGGTAATTAGTCCCTCTCCTTATAACCATGTGTGTGATCGTTAGAATTCACATAGGTATACAATGTACTTATTTACTTTATCTCAACAGAGATCGACTCTCAGCATGCTGTTGCGCGCTGCTAAACCGGCAGCTCAGCAGTGCCCCCGGAAACGTGCATCACCGGTAAAAGCGCTCCTGGTCACCGCACACGAAGCTGCCACCTCTGTCAAGGCCACCGACGCCGTGCCCGACCGCTCCTGTGCTGGGACTTCGCCCAGGCCACCAGGTGCGTTAGCCGCCGTCACGGACCCCGCCCCCGGCTGCTCACACTGGGGCACGCGCACCGCAACCTCAACATCGTGCGAGGTACACCACGCCTCGCGTAGTTATAGCAATAGTATTAGTGATCATTCTGTGGCTAGTGGCAGTTCTCTCTCCCGCCCTTTTAGTCAAGTAGATCAGGTTGGTGTCACCATGCCACAGTTACAATACTCGGCGATTACCGACGCCTTTGAGGAGCGAATCTCAGTCACTAGGATCGAAAACCTGGCAGGGGGGTACCGCGATCCTGTTGGATTTTGAAACGTGTGCCTCCCTGTCCTAGAAACCGAATTCCTCAAGGTAGTCGATAATCAACGTTACCCCGCCGTTAAGTGCAGCGCAGTGCTATGCATTGAGTTATCGCACCCCCCCCCCCCCCCCCAAAGATGGGGGATAATGACGTGATAATGCGGAGCACATCAATCGATGAATGGTTTCGTAAATCCACCTTTATTGTCATATTGGGCCTGTTTTCCAAGATGGAAGTCACCGGCCCAGCTAATGCACTCAGCAGAATTCTACACCTGGACATCCATATACATGTCCACGATCCATTAAATAGATGGTCTAGCTATAAAAAGCTCCCTAACGATGTAGCTAATAAACAAGCATGCATTAATGTCCAAAATAGAAAAGATCAGGCTTGTTTTGCATGGTCAATCCTGGCTTGCGAAAGAAAGTTTCATTTTAGAGATTGCCCTCATCGTCCGGGTACATACAGAGTCAGTGATATTAACACATATTATAACTTTGATGGTATTGAGTTCCCTGAATCCTAACCTCCCAACTATCAGCTAATCATAATGTAAAACGTATTTGTTTAAGGTGCCTCAATTATTTCTCCTCTGAACAGTTATTACCTATGCATCTAGTAGACTGTACCTCCAAGGATGCGGTACGTGTTATTATGCCTACCCAGGAAAACAAATTCATAAAGTTTAAGAATGCTCACCACCAGGAGCGATGTCCGTTTGTAGTGTATGCCGCCTTTGAGTGCCTCCTCGCTCCTGTGACCCGCTGTGAAGGCGATCCTACGACCTCACACACCACCTTTACAGAAAAACACGTACCATATGCGGCAGCGTACCAAATTGTATCGTCATCTGACACCAACCTTAACCGAAACAAATCTTACGTCGGCGATAATCCATCGATTTGGTTGCTCTCTGAGCTTGAAAAACTTTCACTGGAAGTTCATAAGCTGTACAGTGGCCACGTTTCAATGGCCAAATCCAAGGAGAATGAAGATTTGTACAATAAAGCCACCGAGTGTCATATTTTTGGGCTGCCGTTGGACAGAAACGCGGAAACTCCTCGTAGAGACGACTGTCATCTTACAGAGAAATTCCGTGGCGCAGCTCACAATGCGTGCAATTTGAAGTACCAATTACCTAGGCATATACCAGTTTTCTTTCATAATTTAAGTGGGTATGACGCTCATTTTCTAGTTGAGCACTTGGCAGATTTCGGTTTGGAGAAAGCTCAGGCGAGTGTCCTACCTGAGAGCGCCGAGAAGTATATATCATTCTCCAAACGAATGACGCCAAGAATTACGCTGTGCTTCCTCGAGGCATCCGTGGGGGGCTCTGCCAATGTATTCATAGACACGCGAAAGCAAATAACCCACGGATGGGTGACAGGTTTAACGCATCCCTTGATTCAAGTTATATATTGTATCTCGATGTGAATAACTTATACGGACACGCTATGAAGCAATGTCTGCCCATTGGCGAGTTTAAGTGGCTGTCTGAAGTTGAATGCAAGGGATTAGGTGGAAACATCAGAGGGGGTATGACCGCCGATTCTGATGTAGGGTATGTTGTGAAGGCAGAACTCAAATACCCTATTAGTTTGTATGACGTGCATGCCGATTTGCCGCTGTGTCCAGAGCAACTAGTTCCATGAGGAAGTTCCATGCCGAAATTAATGACAACGCTGGGGACAAGCAGAGGTACATCATTCACTATCTTAACCTCCAGCAATGCTTCAGCTTGGGTATGGTTCAAATGGCTCTGAGCACTATGGGACTTAACATCTGAGGTCATCAGTCCCCTAGAACTTAGAACTACTTAAACCTAACTAACCAAAGGACATCACACACATCCATGCCCGAGGCAGGATTGGAACCTGCGACCGTAGCAGTTGCGCTGTTCCGGACTGCAGTGCCAAGAACCGCGTGGCCACTGCGGTCGGCACTTGGATATGGAGCTGGTTAAAATCACCTGGGTCATCTCCTTCAAGCAGTCCCCCTGGTTGAAGGAGTATATTGATATGAATACGAGACAGAGAACTTCTGTGTTGTGTGACTTTGAGAAAGATTTTTATAAATTAATGAATAATTCAATTTTCGGAAGAACTATGGAGAATTTGACGGAACGACGTGAAATTTTTATTAGAACGCAATGGGATGGGCGTTACGGCGTACGAAAATGCATTGCCAGACCAAATTTTAAACGGGTACCCATTTTCAATAAGAATTTTGTTGCTGTGGAGATGGCTAAAACTGCAGTAGAGTTTACCAAACCTATCTATGTGGGGATGTATATACTAGACCTATCCAAACTCCACATGTACCGCTTTCATTATGAGTTCGCGATACTCATTTTGCAGATCCTAAATTATTTTATATGGATACAGGTAGTTTCATCTATTGGGCGAAGAACTGCGATCTATATGAAGTAATTAGGTACCACGCCAATGAATTCGACACGTCTTCTTATGCGGCCGATAATCCTTATGGTATTGTTCCGCAAAACAAGAAGGTTATTGGTCTCATGAAAGACAAGTCGAATGGAATGCCGATTGTGGTGTTTGTAGGTCTTTGGTCCAAGATGTATGCATATCACACATTGGAAGGTCCCACTCAGAGATGGGCTAAGGGGGTGCGACGGATGGCATCACGAGCTCTGTCTATCGAAGACTATTTGCAGTGCCTACGTGGTGGTGTTCGCGGTGCTGAGCTGCGACCGCCGCATATGGTCCAGCAAGCTAGTATTCGATCGATAGCGCACGAGGTGTACACTGTGCTGCAGTTTAAAATCGGTCTGTCGTCTCATGACGGTAAAAGGGTCATCTGTAATGATGGCATTGAAACTCGCCCATACTCACACTACTCACTTGTAGTGAGAGAAGGGGTGGGGGACTCTGATTGAGAGGGAGAGGGAGATAGTGAGAGAGAGAGAGCGAGAGAGAGAGACGGCGAGAGTGTCTGCAGAGTAGTAGTATGACCCTTTTATCATAGTGTAAATACTGGATGAGAGTGTTTTGTAGTGTGTATCAGCTTGCGTACTTACATGTACGTCTGAGTGTGTGTGAATGTGTGCGAGCCTGTGTTAACTGTGCATGTGTGCAAATATTACTTATTCTATCAAAGAAAAACAAAAAAATCATAAAAAACAGAAAAACTGAAATAAACCCATTTATAAAAAAAGTCTATGTATATATTTGTATATTTTTTCGCTACTATTACTAGTCAGTGGCTATATGACTGAAAACAGATAAAAATTTTACACCTCTTATAATCAAATAGAAGAAGACGAAAATACAATTTTCGCAGTTCGTATCTGCTTTGATGTTAGTAGTTGTAAGTTTCACCTGCCGCTAGCCATCCAGTCAGAACTAGTTTTTTAAGAATGTGAGTTCCACCAATTAAATTATATATATATATATATATATATATATATATATATATATATATATATATATATATATGGAAATAAAGCGTTTCCGGACACATGTCCACATAACATCTTTTCTTCATTTGTGTGTGAGGAATGTTTCCTGAAAGTTTGGCCGTACCTTTTTGTAACACCTTGTATATATATTCACTTGACTATGGAAAAAAATCTTTATACCGAGAAAAATGTGTTCACCCGCTTGTTGTAGTGGAAAATGTCTAGAGCCACTTACTTCAATGAAATATAATTTAAATTGCTAGTGGAAAATGTTTTAGAGCCACTATCTTGAAGTCTGCAGTTCGTGGTCGTGCGGTAGCTTTCTCGCTTCCCACACCCGGGTTCCCGGGTTCGATTCTCGGCGGGGTTAGGGATTTTCTCTGTCACGTGATGACTGGGTGTTGTGTGATGTCCTTAGATTAGTTAGGTTTAAGTAGTTCTAAGTTCTAGGGGACTGATGACCATAGATGTTATGTCCTATAGTGCTCAGAGCCATTTTGAAACCACTATCTTGAACTAAAAATACGTTTGCCATTAGTTAAAAAAGTGTTACCGGTGGAACTTCACTAGAGATATTATTTACCTTATAAGATACTATAATTACATTCTAGTACCTCTGCTTTATATATATATATATATATATATATATATATATATATATATATATATATATATATAGTTATCTCGGCACAATGCTTATGTATTTATGAATAATGTAAAAACACGTATCTGCAATGATCAGAACTTTCATATTTTTACCTGAAGACAAATAATGTATCTGTAAACTTATATAAAGTGAAAAAGAAAAGAGTGAATCATTTTACTGTAAACTGATATGTCGCAAACAACGTTTAAAAAAATATGAATTGAATAATAAATTCAGTTATTTTATTGTAAAAAAAATTGCCCGAGTTTGTTATTATTTCACCCTCAATCATGAGCCATATAAGTTGCACTGGCACAGAGAGAGACCTATAAGGTTTCTACTGATTTAAAGACAGAGATGAAATCTGAATGACGTGTGCAGGACTTCGTCCGTCGGTGACAAACAGATCGCGCCACTCTCTTTGTGGTCCTGTCACTTTAAACGGCGGGCATCTGGCGAAGCCGACCCTAGCACTCTCTCTTTCAGGTCCTGTCACTTTCAACGGTTGACTCATCGCCGCGCCGGCCGGGTGGAAGCAGGTGAACTGGCTCAGACAGCTCCAGTTGAATGCGCTTCACGCACAGTATCAGCAATAAACTTACTTCTATGGAAGTAGGTGTCACAGAAAGGAAACAACAAGAATTCTTATGGAGAAAAAAAAATTATTTATTTCTTTGTGAGCCATTTTATAAGTAATTTTATATTTTCAGATGCAGACACAAAACTATTTTTTTCTTCTTCACACGTTCGCTGTCTAAGTTGATGGATAGGTGGACAATCGTAGTATTTCAGGTTCTGGATAGCCGCATATTTGAAGATTCTACGCAGCCAGCTACTCTTCTCATAGCCTTTATCGTAGATTATTGTCTCCTTGTGATCAAATACACTCAGCAATTGCAGCAAATGTTTATAAGAGGTGCCAGGGCTATCCCACATAATCCCATGATAGAATTTTGTTGGCCACGTCACGCTTCTGACTGTCTTATTGCACTTGACGTCTTTAAATGGTTTCGGCGCTTAAACTCTTGATACATATGTTCCTATTACTCCATCACTTTGCGTGAATGCTATTAGTGCACAGTCTTTAATTATGAAACGCCTGCACTCATCAAAGTAAAATCCTTGAACGGCAGCTACGATCCACACACCTTCAGGTAACATCGTGACCTATGCTAGAGCTAGCAGAGTGTGTATTAATTTATACAACTCGTTGCACTACACCAGTGAGCGGACAGTAGTTAACGACACGATCATGCAGAACGAGAGCATATGCCAAAGTCTGATCAGGGAAGTTTGCTGAAGATTCAAATTCAATCCGTACATCTATAGGTCCTGATTTAATTATCTCATTCTGTTTTGGACAGTCAATCACGATTATTGACGCTAGCTTCTTGAAACTCTGTGGGCTGAGTAGGCATCCTTCATTTTCAACACTTTGATAGTAAGATTCTCGGAAACTCGCAAACATTTCAAATGCCAGACTGTATACATTGCTGACCCACTGTAGATGTAGATTCTCATATGGGTACTATTCTGAATTCAAGTAGACTCTGGCGTTAGTTAACTTGCAGTGGTCTAATTCAGTTGAGTCCTTTGATACATTAGCACGCCTTTGAGTTTGAAATACGAGTATGATGAATCGAGGTGCATCCAACTGCACTGATGTTTTAGTAGCCTAAGTATGTGTGGACGCTGTAGGTAGGACTGAGTATTCAAAAAGCTCCCATGATCGGTAAGTTAGTGGTAGGTAGGTGCCAGCATTCAGAACTTTTGAGAGCTTCAAGCGCTCCTCGTCGGCAACGGTGATGTGAGGCATTTGCCATGATATGCTATTAATCTTGATTTGAACATTCTCTGCAGCTGTTTGAGAGAATGAATTCGCGTCACTTGCACTTCTCACCAAAATAAGTTCCTGTTTAGCGTTGATAATTATTCGCTGCATATCCTCAAAATAACCTATAAGCATTTTTGGTGGCACGCACACGGTAAGTCGGCTTTGTCCATCCTCCCCATCCACTGCATCTATGAACCACCCAGCATTTTCCAAACTGTTTGAATCAGAGGCTGAAACGTACGTCTTAAGGGCTGATGTAATATCAACATTGTGTGTTCGGTCTATTTCATTTCCGTTGAGTTCATAGCGTATCTCTTGAAACAGGAATGCTATGGCATTTTGAGTGAGCTTCGAGAGCGCTACGGCACACCCGTCAGCTTTCTTAAATGTGTAGTCCAGATAGGGGAAGCTCTTGCTAGGCAGTGTTACCGCATCCTGATGCTGGATAACAATCCTAATTTCACCATTTTTGTTAAATGTGCTTGAAGCGTAGGGTTTGTGTGACTGGTATTCATGACGAATAATTCGGTCATCATACTCTACTGACTGAGTTACGTTGAGCGGCCTCATTCTGCGGTTTTAAACCTGCTGAAATGAGGAATTCGTAATTAAGGCATGTTATCACCTTGCTCTTTCGCGTTGCACTGATGGGTTGTGAGCCTGGTGTGCTAGCTTTATACCTTAGTCCCATCTCGCCTTAGATGCAGGCGTACAATTACCTATTCTCCTCTAAAGTTAACAAGCTGATTATTATGGTCCACAGTACGCAGTTCAAGGTAGTCCAGTGTCTGAACAGTCACCGGGAGATATATATCATTTGTGGGGGCTTGAACAATTTTATACCCTGTGCCGACTGTAGGAAAGAATCCGTAAATTGAGTGAAGCAATTTATCGTTCAGGTATGAGTTTGTGGCAATATTACACTCATCGTGGATTGTACTCACTGGGAGTATATCTACAGCCTGATCTGATGCGTAAAATTTACTTCTGTCCTTCACCAAAACACGATTCTTCACAAAACCTAGCAGTGGACCAATTGAATTTCTCAGTGTAAAGTCGATCATAGCACTCGCTGTCCGTATTTTCGATTTAAGGGTATTAATGTTTGCCTGTAGTTCAACACCTTTTCCTGACTGTTTTAAGAGTTCGTTTAAATCATCAATATCGTAGGCACCAGGTTGTATTTGTAGAATCTCCTTCCAGCCGTCAATTTCAATATGTAGTATATTGTTGCTCTGTGTGATATTTGGAATGCTGTTATACGTCTCTAGACCAATCAGTGCAATACTCCAGTCCCCTGCACTTAAATCAATCGGCGGAAAGTAATCTGCGCGTAATACTGATCCTCGCTCTTTTAAAGTCAGAGTGTACGACATTGTATCTAAACATCAAATGATGGTTATGTGTTCAATGACAGCCCTTTTATACATCGCGCACATGATCTGACGATGACGCATTCTAGAGGGGGTTCGCCGTCGCTGTGATGAGGAACATAGCCCAGAGATGACCACAGAGATATGTTTTAAAGTCCTGATATCGTCGGAAATTGTAGAAAACGCGTCTTTTGCTGGTGAAGTAGCGTTGTAATTCTTCAGGCGGCTGTAAATCGGCGAATGAATTGAAATAATGGACTGTATTAGGACTTTTCTTAACATAAGCAACCCAATGGGTCCCTGGGCCGCCGGCGACATCTAAATTTACAATTGCGCACTCATTAGTCCGCCAAATGGTCTTCGGTAATGTATTCCGCATAAAGACACCGCGGAATCCACGAATGTGAAGTTTCTGTTTAAGAATTTTAACTAGATCTTTATTCGTGAGCGCTCGGTTGGGTGCCATAACTAACAGACTTTTTTTTATTTATGAAGAGACCTAGTCCTTTCCTGTATGGTTTTAAGTAGACACCTTTTCCGATAGCTGCTGCCTCCATAGGATTATTATGTCTTCTGGCTTCATCTAGTTGGGCTTGTGCATTCTGTGCGTTTTTGACCGTTTTGGCGACAGCTGCGGCCCCACCTGTGAGTGAATCTATAGCGGACAGGGCTGCAAGGGCTGGAATGAGGAACGGGATAATTCCGCCCGTCTTTGGTAGTGGTAGGACCCTAGGTGGTGTAACTGAAGTCGTGTTTTTCTTCTTGTTCCCACCACTCAACACACGTTTAGCTGCAGACATCGAAGTGATAATACAGTTTTTCAAACAACAGGGTTTGTTGTTCTTCTTCCTGTTCTTCTTCGCTCGCAAAGCTGTTTGCGCTGCTTTCATAATTCGTTTGAAATTCATCACACCCAAGCCCAACTTAATTTTTCCACGCATGGTTTTATCAACCACGAATGCAGCAACGCGTTGGCCTATTCCGGGATCTTTTCTTCGCCTTATTTGCTTGGCTTTATCCGGTCGGCGACTTGGCATGCTGGGAGATCCTTATTTGCTGCGTATGCTAGGTCGTGCTCAAGGCAGACTTCGTCTAGTAGGTTAATACCTTTATCGCCTCCGCCCAGGCGCTACTGAAGCTTTGTTCCAGGCCAACAGAAGTTATATTCAGGAACGTGCAATTCAACAGGCAACTTGTCAAGAACACCACCTCCACCTCTTATTATGATGTGCCTCCTATCGTACATGGTACGCTACTGAGGAGATAGAGCTCTACTCTCCCTGTTATATACTAACTTGTCAGCTTCGATCCAACTGTTTTCTGATGATGGAAATCCTAGCCATTTAACCAGTGCTCTATTCCCACGACGTCTTATCACGCGCTCGATGAGAAGTACATCCGGTTCAGAACTCTTCTGCAATTCCTCCGTGTAAAAGCATCCTGCAATTTCTTCGCCCTTGCCGTCCTTTAAGATATATGTCCTAGGATTGGTTCGCTCCACTTTGGATACTATGAATATCTCAGCCGACCAATTTGGTAAGTACGATTTCTCGAACGCTGTCTTGCGTTTTGAAATACATACTAAGTCGCCTATATTGAACCTCTGTTTGCGAGGCTCGAGCATTTTAATCCGGAAATATACTGTGAATTATCGCGAACATCGATCGGTCTCATTTTTTATTGTACTATGTTTGGTTCGATTATACTTTGCAATTATCTGTGGGAGGATATCCACCCACTTGTACGAACCACGAAGATTAAACTGCATCAACATTTGAGCTTTGACTGTTCTGTTCAACCGCTCGTCGATACTAGCTTTCAGGTGGGTAAACGTGGAGTAGTGGTGTATGCCGTACCGCTCCATCGCAGTCTTGAAATGTTCATTGTAAAACTCCCCACCGTGATCGGTTTGAATATTGGCCGGGCATCGATTCGTTCCTGTCTGCAGCTGACGCTCAAACACCACAGCAATATCCCTACCGGTTTTCGTTTTCACAGGTAATGCCCATGCGAATTTAGAGCATGTATCAATAACCATTAAAATGTATTTGAATCCATTACTATGAGGTGAATATCGATTCATATCTACAAGATCAGCTTGCCAGTGGTCATCCAGCCCTTCAATCATAACATGCCTACGAGGGTATGTTTTGCGTGCTGGCTTGTGCAGTTCTCGAACCACGTTCTCCATAGTTATTCGATGTACCTCTCTCTCGAAGCTCTGAGATTATGGATACAACCTCATTCGAATGAGCTGTATTTTCCACAGCAGCCGAAGCCATCAACAGTCGAAGTCTGTCTATTAGTTCATCTGGGTCATCGTAATATATATACTGCGGGACTTGATTGTTCACTCCTTTATGCTGAAAGTCTACACCCTCACCGACACTTTTAGCTTGCTCATTGAGTAAAGGTTGTATAATGGTAGTGTATTTAAAGTTTTCAGGCTTTTTCAGTGTTCCGTCGGGATTTTTATAGAGATCAGTCAAGTTAAGTATTTCCCGATAGACTTTGCGATCATCGGCAGAGTATTTTAAGTTTTTTGATGGCCTTAGGAAGATTAGGTTCATTAAGGCAGGTGTTCTTTTAAACTCTGTATCCCCGATGCGTATTCTGCTATCGGATAAAGTTATAGTTTGAGAGCCTAGCATGTACGGTCTCGCCCTGCTGACACCAAATGTTCTATCTATCTTAACTGGTCGGTGAATTCTGCCATTGGGTTATTATTATGCAAAGCTATCTTGGCGATAGATTCGGTAACAGGTTTAAAAGTTTCATTTAGCGTTTGCTCGCGATCTATATGTCCCAACTTCAGCAAACGTAATTTCTCTCGAACTGCTCTGCGCGCCTGAACGACTTTATGCTTTGTCGACATCTCGAAGGATACTAATCAGAGCTCTGAATATCACGTGGTTTTATATATGCTTTGTTGTATTTCTTCTTCTCCTTTTTTCCTGCACCACCTTCTTCAATAACAGCGACCTCGGCTTCTATCATGCCCTCAATTGCGCTAATTCTGTTTTCTAAACCGGTTTTGGTTAATGGCTAGAAGTTTTTTGGTGTCCTTTAATTCCCTTGCAACTTTAACTAGTCTGGACTCAAGATTTTTAAATTTGATATCGGTGTACATTCGGGCATTCTGTCTTTGCACACCTAATCTCTCAGACTGAGCGTCCACCATGGGTGCGAATTTGTCCATGGTGAAGTGTTAACTGATGGGATAAGGTATTTTCGTACGTTTATATATGGAGAAAGTCTTGGAAATTCCGGCTATACCTACCGTCATTCAGTTTACGGGTTTTATCAATAACGAGAAAGCCGTATTTTGAGTGGTTACAGAAATCGGCACATATCTTTACAAATTCACTGTATGACATGTCGGTCCCTACGTGAGCATGGTAAATGTGATTTAAATTGAGGTTGTCTTGTTTGAATGCTATAATGAGATTTGCGTTGTCCCTCACCAGCTGTTTTGGGATCCTGGAATACGTCTGACTCAGATAAAATACATCTACACCCATATGACGGCCTAAGCAGAAATATTTACGGATTTGATCTTGCTTTTCAACAGCGACATCGTCAAATATGAAGGCAGTGTTAGGCTTTATCTCTTCAGGTGGGGGGACGTCGTCGCTTTCACTGAAGGCTCTGTACGTTACACCGTCTATGTGCGTTAACAGAGCCATGAGGACATTTGTCTTACCACAGCTGGATGGACCTATAATTATAGCTCGTATGCTGTCAGGAAGGAGTGGTCCAATCTTGTTGGTCTTCTGGTCTTGGTCATCATCACAGGACCAGTCACCTACAACAAAGCCCTTGAGGCGAGGGTGTTTCACCCAGCCCGCCATGATACCAACTGTGGTAGGTAAACGTGTGGAATACGCTTTTATATTATTGAAAATATGTGTTTGTGTATAGTCAATATAACGTAGTCACCTTACCAACTGAGCTACAACGGCTACAAAATAGAATGAACTCCAGGTGGCATATTTAAAGGGAAGGCTGACATATAGATTAACGTAGGTGCCATTTTGTCTTGATAAATAAAAAACACGCAATGACAAATTTAATATTGTAAAATAATATATTTATTTATTAAAATATTTACAAATATGATCAGCATGAGAAAAAATCTGTACGTTCGTTTTTAAGCGGTGCAGCAGAAGTACAGTATTTGGAAAATAGCTGCTTCTTGTATACTTGAAATTCAGCACGTATATCTCGTAATGTTATGGATGAATTACAGTGGTCCGGTATTCCGTCAGTAAATTTGAGTTCGACATTTTCAACACTTATTCGAGGAATAGCACAAGACTTGGGCACTGGTGTTATACACATACTAAAACAATATTCTATACCATCTATGTGGATGCTACATGTGTGAAGCCAGTTAATGATGTCGGTGTATAGGGAAGTGTCAAACACGATCTCTGTTTGCCGAAGGCCGTGATATACCAGATTCCGTGTCAGTATGGGAAGACCTATGTTGGACAGACAGTGCGCACCATCGGAGACCGTTGCCGAGAACATCAGAGGCACACTTGACTTGGGTACCCCAACAAGACAGCGGTAACAGAGCACTGTTTGTACGAAAATCACGATATGGACTTCCAACGTACCAGGGTCTTGGCAGAGACATCTAAATACTGGAACAGCATCTTTAGAGAGGCGATCGAAATTCGTACCAGGGACGGACTCATCAACCGAGATCGCAGCTATAACCTCATCAAGGCATGGGAACCAGCATCGAATTAAAAAGACACTCAGCAAAGAAAACGAACGGGTAACCAGGGTGGCCGGGGCAATTACACCGACATCACCACAGATGCCAGCGTCTCAGCGACCGCCGACGTGCGGTCTCGGGCGCGGACCGCGGAGAGAACGCCTTGCTGGGGGAGGGGATTTAAGACGGCCACCCGTGCTGAGGAGCTCACCCCTGCTGTACTCCATTTTCACCGCAGATGCCCCACGAGTGGCGCCGGTGAAGCTAGCTCTCTACGCTGACGACACCGCGCTATTCGTGCGGAGCATGAACGTGAGGGAAATGCGACGCCGCCTCCAGATTGCCTGCGACACCCTGGGCGCGTGGTCAACCAAGTGGCGGCTCAAGCAGAACGCCGCAAAGAGCCAGGCAGTAGTATTCACTAGAAGACTGCTGCCTCCCGATTTGCCGCCGGTTACTATCACGGGAAGCCCCGTGCCGTGGAGTAAAACCGGCAAATACCTCGGGGTCCCACTCGACCAGAGGCTTACCTGGAGACCACACGTCCAGGACGTTAGGAGCAGGGCTATAGGGCGACTCCACACCCTATACCCCTTGCTTAACCCCACGTCGACGCTGGCCCCCCAACACGGCATCACCCTGTACCTAGCGCTGGTCAGACCAGTACCAGAGTACGCAGCCGTGGTGTGGGGCATGGCAGCTGACGACAATATAGGCACGCTGCAGAGGGTGCAGAACAGAGCCCTAAAGCTCGCCCTGCGCCTTCCAAGAAGATATTCCTCCACTCTGCTACATGAACAGACAGGCATCCTGCAACTGCGGAACCGCTTCAGACAGTCTGCACGACTGTTCTACAGCAAGGCTGAGAACTCAGAAAACCGGCTCATACAGGACCTGGGCCAAAACATACACCACCGGCCAACCACACGCTGGCCTGACCTACTGAGGGACTAACAACCCGCAGCAGGCAGGATGCAATTGCATCCCTATAGGACGAACCAATAAGTCAGGCACCCTAACCAAAACCACAGGCATAGCAGGAACAACAGACATTGTTTACCCTGCCCCTACGCGAGCAAAGGAAAGCTCGTAAGTTAGAAGCAGCAGCTGAGGAGCTCAGTTTCTCAGCGCACCTGACGGCAGTACACCCATCGACTGTTCGAGTATTTCTTTGACTGATCACTCTCCACATTCAAGCTGGCTCGTCATAACATGTAGACTGTGTGTTGCAGCTGCTTTAATGTTAGTTGCATTCCTGTGACCATTTGCTGTTCCTTTCGTTTAGGTTATTTTATTATTTACTTGCGGTTCCTTGAAAAGTTTCTATACTGTTTGCAAAGACAGATGGTTTAGTCTTTGCAAGACAAGGACAGTTTCCAGCATAGAGCCACACCATGCTACTTCTGTTTGGGGACATTCGCCGTTAAACTAAAACTGTAGCTACTGTTTGGACTTATCTATATATTATGAAAGTCTGAAAAGCCTCAAGAGCCAGTAGTTAAATAAATGTCGTGTGACTAGGACCTCCCGCCTGATAGACCGGTCGCAGGGTGCAAGTCTTTCGATATGACGCCACTTCGACGAACTTGCTCGTCGATGGGGATGAAATAATGATTATTAGGACCACCAGTCCTTGAGGGGAGAAAATCTCCGACTCAGTCGGGAATCGAATCCGGTCCCTGACATTCTGTTACTTTGACCACTCAGCTACTGGGGGCGGACCGGCAGTAGTTGAATCGTTATAACATAGAAGGTAGACTCTTGTGCCTAAAGCACACAGGTAAGTACCGGATGTCCATTAATACACATTACCATTCAAAAATTTAACAGTATGAAAACTATTGGAGTCAGAATATAGTAGTTTGCTATGGGAAACGTTTAACAGCTCTCAAAGCTGTTTTCCTTTGTCCTTTGTTGCAGATTTTATGTGGAATACATTAAAGTGACGACCGACCAGGAAAAGGAGTAGTTTCTCATCTCGATTGTAGATATGTCACAACTGTATTGTGGAAATATCAGCACCAGTATGGGAGGGCACCACCGGCGAAAACTAGCACAATGACGTGTACAAAAACTGTAAAGAGATAGGCAGTGTAAGAGACTATCCTCGAAGTGTCTCAAGCACGGGGTCTGCTGACCATAGATGTTAAGTCCCATAGTGCTCAGAGCCATTTGAAGCCATTTGTCTCAAGCAGGTGCAGACAGAGTACAAGCAGCAGTTCAACATAGTCCCCAGTATCCAATTTATCGTGCATCATGTAAACTGCAGGAAGACTGATCTACTGTCCATTATGTGTCTTATAAAATGTTGCACCTTTTTGCGTAGTGCAAGTAGTTCCAGTACTGAAGATAAACGATCGTCCTCTGCTTTATGCGTTGTCGTGTTTCATGCTCATCTCCATACATGCTGACAATTACTATCTCAAATAGTGCCTTTTTCAGATGTAGCAACCTTCCACATATCCGGATATGTGAATCCACACAAAGTTAGGATTTGGGCCTCTGATAACCCACAGAACACACATTAACACATCGATGACATAATATATAAGAAACTGTCAGCCTCCATTGCGGTAATGAAACCAATCTTTACCTAGGTTTCAGCCCAAGTAGTTGAGCATTCTTCAGAAGATGAACCTGATTCTATAATATGTCTACGAGGGCATGGTCTAGAAATAAAACTAAAACAGCCTGAATAAGCGTAGTCACATTTTTAAAAAAATGTGGTACATAGGTACTAAGTCACCAGCAAGATTTAACTCATGCTCCGAGGAGCGCCTCGTGTCCATGCACGCCGTGCGGTGGGCCTCGGCAGCTCACGTGAAACTAAGTAGACCTAATTCATGCGCTGCATTTCAACATGGAGGGGAACATTGCGCATGGCTAACAGACCTATTCAAGCTGGTTTACTTTTATTTTTAGACCATGCTTACGTAGACATACCGGGTGATCAAAAAGTCAGTATAAATTTGAAAATCTGAATAAATCACGGAATAATGTAGATAGAGAGGTACAAAGTGACACACATACTTGGAATGACATGGGTTTTATTAGAACCAAAAAAATACAAACGTTCAAAAAGTGTCCGACAGATGGCGGCGCCTCATCCGATCGGAATAGCAATAATTAGCATAACAAAGTAAGACAAAGCAAAGATGACGTTCTTCACAGGAAATGCTCAATATGTCCACCATCATTCCTCAACAATAGCTTTAGTCGAGCAATAATGTTGTGAACAGCACTGTAAAGCATGTCCGGTGTTATGGTGAGGCATTGGCGTCGGATGTTGTCTTTCAGCATACCTACAGATGTCGGTCGATCACGATACACTTGCGACTTCAGGTAACCCCAAAGCCAATAATCGCACGTACTGAGGTCTGGGGACCTGGGAGGCCAAGCATTGGTTCAAATGGTTCTGAGCACTATGGGACTTAACTGCTGAGGTCATCAGTCCCCTAGAACTTAGAACTACTTAAACCTAACTAACTTAAGGACATGACACACATCAATGCCCGAGGCAGGATTTGAACCTGAGATCGTAGCGGTCGTGCGGTTCGAGACTGTAGCGCCTAGAACCGAGGCCAAGCATGACGAAAGTGGCAGCTGAGCACACGATCATCACCAAACGGCGCGCGCAAGAGATCTTGCACGCGTCTAGCAATACTTTTTTTTCTTTTTTTTTTGGTTGTAATAAAACCCCATATCATTTCAAGCATGTGTGTCAATTTTTACCTCTTTATCAACATTATTCGGTGGTTTAGTAAGTTTTCAAATTTATACTGACTTTTAGATCACCCGGTATTATAGAATCGGGTTTATCTTCTGAATAGGGCTTAATTACTTGGGCTGAAACCTAGGTAAAGGTTGGTTCCATTGCCGCATCGAGGCTGATAGTTCCTTATATATTAGATTATCACCATTGAGACGGGGCTGCAATGTTGAAAGTACTAAAACATCCATGACAGACTGAAGCTTAATTTCTGGTGTGCACTAATGCACAACTGGGTGATAGACGATTTTTCGTCTCAGTGAAAACCATAATGGGCAATGTATACTTGGACGTGCTAGACTAATTACTGTTACTACAGATCGAACAGCTGAAGCAGTTTATCGCCTTGCAACATTATGATGCACCCCCACATTTGAGTTTAATCGTGCGGAATATTCCGAATGACACATTTTCTGAGAGATGGAAGGGTCTTGATGATCCCATTCTGTTGACCCTGCGCTCTCTCTGAGCGACGCCATTAGACTTCCTTTTGTAGGATTATGTCCAGGATCGTGCAAGTACAAAAATGACCACACAGTGACCCTGCTGCCATTCGTGCGAATTATCGAAGAATCAGAAATATTGGTGCTGTAATGCTGACCCGTACCAACGAAAAACTCGCATATAGTCTTCATTTTCTGTGAAGAACCAGCAGAGGAACCCGTCAGCAGTCGGCGGGCGCTCTAGTTGTTGTTTCTACACTCCCAAGCGTTGCTTGGCATGGGTTTGACCCCTCATGACTAACTGGCCCGACCACCACATAATATGGTGGTACCTAATGACAGACGTCCGAAAACGGTAGTGCAATAAATAGAAAAAGCAAGCAACAATGGTGAACTGCGAAAGGTGTGTACCAACAACGTCATCTGAAAAAACTCTAACCTACTTAACAGCAAAACCGTGAAATTCAAGTGCTGTAGGCTTTACACAACCATTATAAAAGCTAAACATGGTAGCACGAGGATCTCACCTTTAAATCAACGACATCTTCAAATAACGTGCATTAGAAAAATGTCATTCCACAGTCTGCAATATTAAAACAATAAAGTAACTGAGCAATAACCAAATATTCAAAGACGATCGATGGAGCAATCATGCCTTGCTTTGAGCAGTGCACAGGTCAAGATAAGTAAATTCCCTCGCGACGATGCCCCAAGACGGATATCACTAATTGATCAACACAGTTAAAGAGTACTGAATGAAGATGCTCGTCTTAAATGTGATTACAGTGTTCCCAAACCACTGTCTCATGACCATTTTATACTGAAAATATGCACGGGGCAAAATTTTGTTGAAGATTTTTTGTACTGTTAGTTGCAGAAGGAATCGCTCTGAGACGTCCGAGTGTGCGAATTCTAGTTTACTCTGTAGAGAGAGCTTCAACGTAGAGCAGAATACGTTTGTCACTGTACATAAGAATGAATGTCTTGAAATGGCTCTCTAACTAACCTAAGGACATCACACAACACCTAGTGATCACGAGGCAGAGAAAATCCCTGACCCCGCCGGGAATCGAGCCCGGGAAACCGGGCGCGGGAAGCGAGAACGCTACCGCACGACCACGAGCCGCGGACTAAGAATGACTGCTGCGTTCCATTTGATACTCGTAGTTTACTGTTATTATTGAGACTGACAAAATACAGTATGTGATCAAAAATATTAAAAGCTGTGGCTCCTTTTTTACAGATTACTATCCATGGCTGTAGGGGCTGTAATTTTGATTATTATTTTAACCGGCAAGGTAAAACAGAGGCCACTACTTCCACCACATCAAATGGATTTAGTGCTCACGTACTCACACTGAGCCATGAACACTTCGCAGTTTATCAATTGGCGATAATTGAAAATTATTATTACTATTATCGGTACTATGCGTGGAATGGTCGTGCCAGACGCGCGATATTGAATCTTTATCCTATCATTAAAGGCGCGAGACCTGCACGACCTTATAGCAAACCGTCATCCTGAGAATAGTTCTGCATTATTCTACTGTGACACTAAGGGTGATTTCACGTAATGAAGGGGAGAATATAAAGATTAAAGGACTCACTTATTTAACAGCTGAATATTGAACAATTATACAATAAAATGGGGTGGGGGAAGAAAGAATGGAGTTAAGCAGCCTTCCCCCAACGTACGTTCATAATAAGCCACGATGACAGGAGAAAAGGAATTTTAGGAACGATCGCCGTATTAGCAAATGGATGGAGTTCAATTTACTAAAGGAAGGGATTGCAGCCATGCAACGACCACCACCATGAATCCGCCAAAGACTAAGGAAGATGCAACTGGGGGTTAATAGCTAGGTAGCCTCCAGTACTAAAGGAATAAATCTAACAAGACACGAAACTATTCATACAGGTGATACTAGATAACTTTGGCTTGCGGTCCGACAACGTTAACGAAACATGAAGGGGCGACAGATACTCACCACGTGGCGTTGGACAAAGGGCACAAGTTTTCAAGTGAGAAAGACTTAAATTCTGAGTCAAATTTTGCACGGTAGAACTGAAAGAGCTACTGCCAGACGAAGCGGAAAAATGATCATGGAAGTATACACTTTAGTGTCGAACTGCAGGCTACTGTGACTAACCAACTCATCGAGCACATTATGCCCCACTGTAGGCGGAAAACTTAGTCTCATAACCCGGAAAAATTGCGTAAACCGTAATTTAAGGAACTCACACCGGTAAAATGACCTATAAGCTTCCCTCTGGGCCGAAGGCCGTGAAGCTACAGTGCACGTTGGCGAAACTTCATCTTCTGGAAGCAGCACCTCCAGCCTCACGCACGGTCACACTACAACTGCTCGCTGCTCCTTTGTCCACTATCCACCCACGGAGGGCGGTTGGCGCCAGTCGACGAAGAACGGGAGCGCACCTAAACGGGCCAATCAGAGGGCCAGAATCTCACAGGGATTTGACCTCACAACGTTAAAATCGAGCAGAAATAGCAGTTACAAGGTTGGTAAGGCAGGTTGGGGAACTGAGAACGGGAGAAACTTTGAGCACTTCTGAACGTTCAAACGACATCACGTACTATCCTGGCGATCGGGAAAAGCATGGGAAATGGGAAGCCATCATGGCTGCTAGGAAAACTGCTGCCCTCGCCCATAAATAAAGAAAATTCCTAGCACCAAGCTCCTCTCGCAGATCAGTGTGGGACAAACTGTAAACATCGTCAAATAAATTAGTCAACCCATAGAATTTATTAATAGGGCCTGAATTATTATATTACCGAATACCAGAATGCTGGGATTAGATACGGGCACTGAGCGGTGAATGTATTGCACGTCTTTCATCACACTGACCTATGAAAGAAGTTTTTTTGCAAGTACTCTTATCGAGAAAGAACATGAGGGCTTTGAAAATCTTGACACTGACTGGGGCAGGGGGAGTTTCGTGGACGCAGCAATGTGGGTACTTACGAGAACTGTGGGGTTGTTAACGACTTATATTTGTTTTTTTTTTTTTTTGACACCACATACATGGATGTGTGATACATAAATACAAAAAACGTTATCAATGTCACAAAATACAACAGTAACTGAGTATGTACATGGAATATTACACGAGGGTACAAAAAAAGTCACACGACACTTTAACAGATAAAATAATATACCCTGTCACAAAAACAAGAAAATCAGAAGATACATTAACACATACGGAACAAACGAAACAATGCTTACAACACACAGACTGAGGAACTATTACCCAAGTCTCAAGAAAGTAATGACGTGAATGACACAAAATAAAACACTGCAAAATACACTAACACGTAAATATTAAACCAAAAGAGTGAGAATGAAACATATTGAACGTACCATTATGCAAATGATGATACAAAGACACAAAATGATGATACAAAGACACAAAATTAAGATTAAAAAGATACCAATGCACACTGACATTAAATATTACATAAAATGGTAAACACTCAACTGAACATGATACTAACACAAAAGAGAAGGTCACTAACCAATGTCAAGCTCGTTTCTGAGTCCCTTAAACTGGACCCCCAAGGGCCCAACATGTCTTGGCAGCATTTGAAGGACATCAATCAGTGACGGAAAACAGTAAGAGAAATAGTGACAAGAGACGGCAAAAGTGGAAGAGCAGGACATGGACACACACTGCGTACGATGAAACAAATCACTACATTCAAGTCACGTTCAGATATCAGTTAATTCTGATGGAATAAGTATAGCAAAATAACCGAAACAGTAAAACTTTCGACAACACCTCATTGCAACTGAATTTGCATCACCATTCACTATGTATACACCGAAACAAAAAGGAGCACTCGAATAATCTTGGGAGGAAGTGACACACTTAATCGACGCACTGCACTGTTCGAAAGTAAGCACTCGCAGCTGTGTCGACGGAGTCACGATGGATGCAGAGCAACGCCTCCGAGGCGAAGTCGGAAGTTCTGTCCCGCTGGCACGACTCGAAGTGCGGGAGCGGTTCGGCCCAATCGTCGCAACCACAGCAAAACTCTCCTGGCGGCCTGCTAGTCGACTCACTGACCTCTACAACACCGACACTTGATGTCCATGTGTGCCTTGTCATGCGCACACAAGGAGGCAGAACAGCTGTTGTCATTGGTGGCTGACAGCTGGGGAGCAACATCTCTCAGTACTGCAACACACCGATCATATTACTGCTGGTTGCAGCGAGAAAAACAATAGTCTGGGCTCCTCAATGTTAGAGGACGCCTAGCCTGATTCCAAGTTGCTCGATCCATAACCAATAAGACAAGACGACTAAGTTTAGTCCTTCCAGCACCACTATGTTAATTAACAATTTGTGTGGTAACAAAAGGGCAGTTGGGATGCCAAGGTCCTTGCTCTATGCTCCAATCAGGGTCAGTCTTGTGTCAAACAACCAAAACATTATAGTTCACCTCTTCACCTCTCAACACAAGGGTAATGCACGAGGCTGTCACTGGAGACCGTCTCTTAACCACCTCGGCGCACTGGAGGTGCAGCATTATTTGCGTAATGCCAGTAGCGAGCGACCACTATATAGTGTTCAAGGAGCTGTAAACTATCTTTTTCTCCTTAGCGTGTTTAGAATGATCTAGTGTAGTTGGTTGTTTATTGTGTCCTTGCATTCCCTTCTTAATGTTGTTTGTATTGGCTTAAATGTCACCGTTTTGGTTGACCCTTTTTCGTCGCAAGTGCTGGTTTGAGTTGGTTCTCACTGCGCGTTTCTCGCTCGATAGAAGAGTAGAAATCTTGTCTGTGACGGGAAGGGCTAGGAATTCCAGTCAATTAGCTCTGCCAGGCGTGTGGAATCGTTCTGAGTATAACTTATTTGTGTAGTCGGCCCCGGGTAAGAGAGTGCTTTGCCGTTGACTTACGAATGCACTAGTCCTCTTTCAAGAAAAGCAATGATGGATTGGAACCTGTCAGAGAGGATAACCCAGTGGAGCAGACGAGGTACAGTACTGAGCGAACTAAAACAGGTACCGAAGCACCAACTATCCAAGTATTTATGGAATAATAATTATAAAGCAGTAAATAAACACGCCGACTGGTAAGCAGACTGAACCCTTACCTAAGCTAGTTACACTGCATCCCCTCGTGGTGAACGTATTTTGTGCCCCTGTGCTTCACTAGTATTCGTACTATGTTTCAGATATTTAAGTTACATGAGGTTCTATTTGTCAAATCCGCCATGATGCTGGACATAGAGAGAGAGAGAGAGAGAGGGGGGGGGGCCTAAAACCCGACCAAGAGCATCCAGGCCCAGTCACGGCCATCAAATTGAATCTAGAGTGACGGTCTTAATTTGACTTTCTTTCGTAATGGTCAAGAGAATGACCAGAGAGTATGACATCATATTCATTATCCTCTTACACGTAGATTGTTGTTGCATGTGGACTAACGGTTGTAGTACTGGTGACAGAACTAAAACAGTGCATGCTTCCTAAGTATCCTGCGTGACGACACCTTCCCCACCTATTACTTCTTTTTATGATGTAAGGCAATTCTATGGTCCTGTTGGATCAGGAAAGGTTCTTCTTGTAATATTGTATGCCCATAAAGTTTTTGTGTCAGACTTCGTCAAAGTAAATGAGCTGGGCCCAGTTAATTGTAAAGCTACAAGATCAATGTTCCAAGTGAATTTGAGAAGGCTGTACAATTTGTCAATTATCGTAAGACCTTTGTTATATTCCTCTCTTACTTAGCTAAAAATGATCTTTGTTAATCCACGGAATGAAGTGGGCACTCCTAAGAGTAAAGCCAGCGCCTATTGTGGTAGCAAAAGGGCAGTTGGGATGCCAAGGTCCTTGCTCTATGCTCCAATCAGGGTCAGTCTTGTGTCAAACAACCAAAACATTATAGTTCACCTCTTCACCTCTCAACACAAGGGTAATGCACGAGGCTGTCACTGGAGACCGTCTCTTAACCACCTCGGCGCACTGGAGGTGCAGCATTATTTGCGTAATGCCAGTAGCGAGCGACCACTATATAGTTCCTAATTACATTCTTTGACAACAGCAAAAAGTTTTTTCGGAACTACAAAGGAACCAAACGCGAGAAGCACAAATTTTCACTGCAGAGCGTCTTTGTTGTGCCACGCTAGTGGTAGACCCTTGAGTGTCCCGAAATGTCCGTAGGTCATCGATGGATTTTCTGATATGGGGATCACCGCAGATTACGGCGTGGCGCCGCGCAAAGTATTTCGGAAGTCGCCCTCGACGGTCCGTTCTCTCCGCCGCAGGTGAGTGACGTAGGCGTCCACCGAGCGGCCCCCTACTGCTGCCCGCGCGCGGTGGCTGGCCTCTCGGGACGGGCGAGCATCGAATCGGCCACACCGCTTGCGTTGACAGGTGCCCGGCTGGCGGCTGAGGTGAGCGTGGCCGGGTCAGCTGTGCGCGCTCAGACACTCAGCTGGACGGCTGTCGGCGGAGCCGGCCGCTGTGGGCGCTGGAGGCGTGACGAGCCCCCAGTTGCAGGCTGCGTTGGCTCGGTGTTGCCACAGCTACACCGCCGTGGCGCGAGCGACGGAAAGCAGGGGGAATTGGCGGCCGCACGTCGCCAGGCCGCAGCACCACCTCTCGCCACAGAGGCGCTGTTCCCGTTGCCTCGACTGCTGGCCGCTCCAGCACGCAGTGCTTTTGCTCCGGCGACATGCAATAGTGTTTTCAGTGACAAATAACAACAGTTTCATACAAAGCCTTTACAACTGGTACACTGACCTATGAAAGTGGGTTACATTCAGAAAAAAGAGATTACAATAGGGTTCACAAATAACGAGCAATAGGCGCTGGCTTTACTCTTAGGAGTGCCCACTTCATTCCGTGGATTAACAAAGATCATTTTTAGCTAAGTAAGAGAGGAATATAACAAAGGTCTTACGATAATTGACAAATTGTACAGCCTTCTCAAATTCACTTGGAACATTGATCTTGTAGCTTTACAATTAACTGGGCCCAGCTCATTTACTTTGACGAAGTCTGACACAAAAACTTTATGGGCATACAATATTACAAGAAGAACCTTTCCTGATCCAACAGGACCATAGAATTGCCTTACATCATAAAAAGAAGTAATAGGTGGGGAAGGTGTCGTCACGCAGGATACTTAGGAAGCATGCACTGTTTTAGTTCTGTCACCAGTACTACAACCGTTAGTCCACATGCAACAACAATCTACGTGTAAGAGGATAATGAATATGATGTCATACTCTCTGGTCATTCTCTTGACCATTACGAAAGAAAGTCAAATTAAGACCGTCACTCTAGATTCAATTTGATGGCCGTGACTGGGCCTGGATGCTCTTGGTCGGGTTTTAGGCCCCCCCCCCCCCCCTCTCTCTCTCTCTCTCTCTATGTCCAGCATCATGGCGGATTTGACAAATAGAACCTCATGTAACTTAAATATCTGAAACATAGTACGAATACTAGTGAAGCACAGGGGCACAAAATACGTTCACCACAAGGGGATGCAGTGTAACTAGCTTAGGTAAGGGTTCAGTCTGCTTACCAGTCGGCGTGTTTATTTACTGCTTTATAATTATTATTCCATAAATACTTGGATAGTTGGTGCTTCGGTACCTGTTTTAGTTCGCTCAGTACTGTACCTCGTCTGCTCCACTGGGTTATCCTCTCTGACAGGTTCCAATCCATCATTGCTTTTCTTGAAAGAGGACTAGTGCATTCGTAAGTCAACGGCAAAGCACTCTCTTACCCGGGGCCGACTACACAAATAAGTTATACTCAGAACGATTCCACACGCCTGGCAGAGCTAATTGACTGGAATTCCTAGCCCTTCCCGTCACAGACAAGATTTCTACTCTTCTATCGAGCGAGAAACGCGCAGTGAGAACCAACTCAAACCAGCACTTGCGACGAAAAAGGGTCAACCAAAACGGTGACATTTAAGCCAATACAAACAACATTAAGAAGGGAATGCAAGGACACAATAAACAACCAACTACACTAGATCATTCTAAACACGCTAAGGAGAAAAAGATAGTTTACAGCTCCTTGAACTTCTTCAGGTTAGTTACGTGGTGCATACCTCGCGGTCTTTTTGTGCTCAGGGTTTCTATTTCTACCACGTTCGGATGGATGATCTAGCGGACTCTGTACGGGAAATAGAACACGTTGAAGAACTTCTTGCAGAAATGTTTATTATTTTACGACAGTCGGTGCAGTTTCAGGAGTACCTTTTGCCCGAAGGTCAGGTTCATCTGTCTGGTGGACCCTTTGTACAGTGCCTTCCGCTTCTCGGCTTGCTGCCTGATTCTCTCGAGGGCAAGGAGTACAATCTCCTTATGCCGACTGCGAGGGGAGTAGGGATATTGACGAGTTCCCTGATACGATTGGTGGGTGGCTCATTTTTCAAAACGTGAACGGGCGTTTCCCCTGTCGACTCATGTGGCAAGTTATTACGTACATCCGGAACTCTGCAAGATACTAGCCCCAATTTCGGTGCTGCTTAAGGCAATACAGTCGACACAGCTTGTTTAGCTCCTTTATTACGAGCTTACTAGGGTTGGATGGGGAGTGGAAAAGGGAGTTAAACACCGCCTTAATCCCTCTTCTGCCCAGCATTTCTCGCCATATCCGAGATCTAAATTGGACCCCATTGTCCGAGACGATCTTGTCCACTTTCTCAGCCTCTCGCAGAAACCTCTCCTCGAAAGCTCTTGTCACAGTCCTCGCCGTGGCACATTTGAGGGGCACAAAGACCACGTATTTAGACGTCAATTCGACCGTGACAGGAACGTAACAAAATCCGGTTAGAGTGGCGAGCAGTGGACCGAGTAGATCCGTGACCGCGAACTGTCTCAGTTTAATAGGAATTATTGGATAAAGGGGACTACAATGAGACGCCGTTGAAGGTTTTGCCTTTTGACAGGCCACGTTGGTTGTCAGAACATTTCGAATCCTTTTCTCCATATTATTGAAGTAGGCTGACTGTCTCAGTCTTAGGAAACACTTGCGGGGTCCGAGATGGGCGTAACTGAGGTGGGTGTACCATACGAGTTTGTTGATAAAATCCTCATTAATGCATAGCACCCACAGGTCCACGTTTTCGCTCCACCTACGAAATAGAATTCCCACCCACACTGTGTAGAACCTCCGGATATTAACCTGCATTCGGTCGGCCCATTTTGTTTTAATATCCTCCCACGCTGGGTCTTTACCCTGTTCCTGGCCAATGTTGCTCAATCCGGTGCCCACGTAATTCTCAAAAGGAACCTGCCTGAGGAACATAACGTCATATCTCAGCTCGTGCAGCTCGTCATCGTTGGCTCGCGGCAACCCACCTGGCGCACGCGAGAGGTCGTCTGCAATGACGTTATCTTTACCCTGCAGATAGTGGGTAGTGAAGCGGAACTCCTGCAGGAACAGCGACCACTGAGCCAACCTTCGGTGCGAAAGTTTTGCCGTCATCAGAGACTCAAGGGCTTTGTGATCGGTTTAGACTTTCGTCGTTCGCCCATACAGGAAGTATCTGAAGTTGTCGAAACCCCACACGACAGCGAGAACTTCGATTTCCGTTACCGAGTAGTTCTTCTCGGCTTTACTCAAGATGCGACTAGCAGACGCAATGGTGTTCCGCACAACAGCGCCATCTTGTAACGTTTCCTGGGAGAGGTGGACGCTGATGCCGACCTGGGAATTGTCCGTGGCAGGATAGAATTCCTTCTCAAGGTCAGGATATGCCAACAGCAGGGCATTAAGGAGTGCTTCCTTCAACGCTTCAAATTCACCTTGCCCTGTTTGTTCCAGAGCCAGGGTGTATTCTTGCCAGTCATCTGGCAGAGGTATGCGGTATGAACAGTGCTCTTAATGAATTTTTGGTACGTATTTACGAGACCAAGGAAACTGCGCACTTGTTTCTTAATTCTGGGAGCAGCAATTTCGCGTATGGCCTGCAACTTTTCCTTATCCGGTAGGATTCCAGCCGATGACACAATGTGTCCCAGGAACTTGATTTCACTGCATCCGAAATCTGACTTCTTGATGTTCAGCGTAACTCCTCCCATCAGGAATGCGTGCAGCGGCCGCTCTAGCGTATTATTATGCGTATCCCATGACTCTTCCACTACCAGGATGTCATCGATGTAGACCGTGAGTCTACCTCTTAATTCTTCCGGAATCACGGTATTGAGCCCTCGAATGAATGCCACGGACGAGATATTCAGTCCAAAAGGCAGTTTCTTGAACCGATAACCGCGGCCGTAACACAGAAAAGCCGTAAATTCACGGCAGTCGGGATGCAGTTCGATCTGCCAGTAGCTAGTACACAGGTCCACTAAGGTAAGGATCTTTACCCTGTGGAACCGCTGCGGCAGTTCATCCATAGTCTCTGGATGGTCGGTTTCAGGGACGATAATTGTATTCACTTGCCGCGAGTCAATGACCAGCCTGATCGACCCGTCACGCATCATCATCACATGCAGAGGGTTGTTATAAGGTGAAGCTGCAGGCTCGATCACTCTGTGCTGCAGCATTACCTTTATTTCCACTTCCACCGCGTCTTTTAAAAACAGCGGGATCGGATACGGATGGAAAAAAAATCTCTTGAGTGGCTTGATTCGGAACTCATATACAAAGTCTTTAATCGTTCCTGGAGCATCAGAGAACACTTCCCTATATTTGAACAACAGGCTCCTCAACTGACGTCTATGTTCATGCGGTTCTATGTGTCGTATCTTTTCGTCCAGCAACACCTTGAACGATAAAGAGCTATGGCAGTCTTTGACATCCAAGAGTTCCGATTCTGATACCATGAAGCCAACCGAATTGTCGCCTCCTATACTAGAGCCGTCCACACTCTCCTCAACGTTCAATCGTGCAGCTTTGTCCTCTACCTTAAGTTCCACGAATTGCACGATAAAAATGGAAGAAGTCCAGTCTTAATATTGCATCGACTGACAGGTAGGAAACCACAAAAAATCTTGTTCACAGTCGCACCGATTAGCATATGAAATGTATCAAAACTTGTTTGGTGGCGGTCACTGTCTTGCCTCTTATTGCACCCCGAATTTTCGTCCTTTCAAGGGGCAATACGGGCCACACCTTCTCATTCATGCAACATTCAAATACGTTCTCATTCATGACTGACACGTATCTTCTTATGTCTAGAATACAATGAATACATTTACCACTAATATTTACGCTAAGCACTGGGTACGAAATAAAGGAAACGTCCTCTGGCTCCCTCAGCAAATATTCTCTGATGCCCTCAGTATGCATGTACAAGAGTGGGGGCCAATCATATTGCGAGTTGCAGCCAGAGCTGGCCGGCTGTAGTTAGTTATTGGCCTGGTTATCTCCTTCTTGCTATGACTCATTATGCCGGGGATCAGGACCGCGAATTTCTGCACTATTATCGGTGTTCGCACCATTGGACGATCCACCGTTTTGCGTCCCATTCCGAAGCCTATTTGAGCCACTGCCTGAGAACCACTGGTTATTGTGGTTCAGACGCGAGCCATTTAACCTCGGCAGTGGCTCCGATTGATCATTTCGTGTCGTGTTGCCGCGCGGGACTATCTGAGCGGTTTAAGGCGCTGCAGTCCTGGACTGTGCGGCTGATCCCGGCGGAGGTTCCAGTCCTCCCTCGGGCATGGGTGTGTGTGTTTGTCCTTAGGATAATTTAGGTTAAGTAGTGTGTAAGCTTAGGGACTAATGACCTTAGCAGTTAAGTCCCATACGATTTCACACACATCTGAACATTTGAACATTTGGTTCCGGTCCTGTCATTCGTGTTGACATTGTCCTGTGTGCCAGCGCCAGTCTGTTGTGGTCCGCCATTGTCACCACGCCTGTCATACGCGAGTTCTTGCAACAAGAGTTGAAAGGACTTCAGATCACTCATTCCCCTTTCGGTAGTTATGATGTCGCGCTGGAGACGTTATAGCAGTTTCGCCAAACATATGCGAATAAGTTCCGGCGTGTCATATGGTGTATCAAGGAACTGATTTCGCTGAATAAAATCCTTGAAGTATGTGAGTGGGCTATGATGGCTCGATTCAAGGAATGGTTGCCTCGTCGTGATCCCTAATTTTAAGCGATCTTGGTCGCCCTTCGGCCAAAACTCGTCTAGGAATGCCTTCCTAAAATCGTCATAAGAATGACAGTCGCGCATAAGAACTCGCATTCGCGCCGCCGCCTCATTCCGGAGATACCCACAAGCAAAGTTTATCTTGAGCGCAGAGCTCCAGGAGGACGGGAACACGCCCTGAAATTGATCTACAAACGTCCGAGGGTGAACCTTGACGGCCGGATCAGAAAACGTGCCGTATCTTTGCACGGAAAGGAAGTGCTTTCTTCCGCAGCTCGTGGTCGTGCGGCAGCGTTCTCGGTTCCCGCGCCCGGGTTCCCGGGTTCGATTCCCGGCGGGGTCAGGGATTTTCTCTGCCTCGTGATGACTGGGTGTTGTGTGCTATCCTTAGGTTAGTTAGGTTTAAGTAGTTCTAAGTTCTAGGGGGACTGATGACCGTAGCTGTTAAGTCCCATAGTGCTCAGAGCCATTTGAAGTGCTTTCTATTTTCATCTTCGTCATCATTTACAAAAACTACGCGACTCGAGTTGTTTGCAGTTTCCCACCTACGTAACCGGCACAGTCTATCTTCACAAGCGCTCACGTCACTACCACTGACTTCTCTAGGCGCGTCGTCGTAGCGGACACAGTTCACTGCATCATCGGTTCTTCCCTGTGCCGCATTCTCGCGCCCAGTGGGCGAGTGCAAAACACGTGCCGGCTATTGACAGGCCCGGTTCATAGCCGCGTGATGCTCTGTCACACAGGAGTGGAAGGGGGTCGGTGCTCCAGCTGGCTCTACCGCAGGCTGTGTTCGGTCTGAGGCAATACTGTTCCTCGCCGACATTTGCTCTACGGCAGTGGCTAAAGATCCCAGTTGCTCGTTCACGCGGTTCACTGCATCCTCGTTGCGCGACACTCATTCACATACGTTTTGTACTGCTATAGCTTGCTCCTTGTCGGCATCACTAACGACCTAGCGAATCTGTTCCAGATTGAATTGTGCTCCGCAGAGACACTAACTGAACTACCTTCCACCGCGCTCAGTCGTTCCTCTACTCGCTGGTTGACACTCGATTGTTTCTCTATAACATCTGCAACATGAATGTCAAGCTGCCCTTTCCAGGACTCAGTGGCTGCCAGACCATCCTTCACATGACCTACATCGTTCCTACGTCCAGCTCTCATGCCCTGTACCTCTGCTAAAAACGAATCTGTCTTTTCTTTCAGTTCGTTATTTTATCACTAAGAGTTTTTATTTCTTTCCGCTGTTGTTCTTCAGAAGTTTCGATTTTCTTTCGTAGTTGCTCTGCAAGCGCTTGACTCTGCTGCTCTGCATCTGCCTACAATTCATTACTTAGTTGCGCTAACATAGCCAGCTATTGCTCTGCAAGTGCTTTCTGTTGCTTCGCGAGTGCTTTATTCTGCTGCTCGGCCACTGCCTTATTGCGCTCTTCCATTGCCCTCATTTCATTTAGTAAGGTCTGGAGCAGGGACTGTTCAGAGGTGGGCGTAGCCGGTCCGTCGGCACTCTGGCCTTCCCTTGGAACCGCTGGGTCAGTGGCCGCGGCCACCGCCGGTCTAGCCTGTTGGTTCGCGAGACAGGGTGCGGGCTCATTCAGCTGGCGCGAGGGGTGGGGACACACACCGGCACCTACCCGCTCAACCACGTGGTCTGCACGGGCTGGTGCACCCTCCTTTATCTCGCGTAATGGTTCGGCCATCTACGCTGTCCTTGGCGCGGAACCACTATCCTCGGCCATGGCCGCGTGCACGATTTCAAGCTACGCTGTCATACTATTACCAGATCATGTCGTAACACTCATATTGCTAATAATGTGTTAGGGTCGCAACACAATTTTATAAATGAAATGAATGCGATGGCGGGCAAGCAATTCGGGAATTTGCAGTTTATTAATGACCACTCAAAAGCGCGCGAAACGTTATTCAACAACAAACGCCGATCACAGATACAAAAAGAAATGCACGACCACCTATGGAAAGAGAGAACAGTACCCACATACAAATCATTATGCTACGCCCAAGGGAAGAGAAAAAAAAAGAACAAGAAAAGACAAATGGAATGAATAATCTGATTACGGGGGTTGTAAGATCCAGCCAGTATCGATCCTGGACCAGGGTCGCCACGTAAAAGCGGTGGCTCGTTTTTTTTTTACAGGTTACTACCCCTTGCTGTAATGGCTGTAATTCTGATATCTTTTTTAAACCAGCAGGGTAAAACAGAGGCAAACACTTCCACCACATCAAGTGGATTTAGTGCTCACGTACTCACACTGAGCCGTGAACACTTCCCAGTTTATCATCAATGGGGGACAATTGAAAATTATTATTACTATTATCGGTACCATGCGTGCAATGGTCGTGCCAGGCGCCCTATATTGTATCGTTGCCCTATCATTAAAGGCGCGAGACCTGCACGACCTTATAGCAACCGTTATCATGAGAATAGTTCTGCATTATTCTACTGTGACACTAAGGGTGATTTCACGTAATGTAAGGATAAAAGGAATCATTTATTTAACAGTTGAATATTGAACAATTGTACAATAAAATGGGGGTGGGGGAAGAAAGAATGGAGTTTAGCAACCTTCCCCCAACGTACGTTCATAATAAGCCACGATGACAGGAGAAAAGGAATTTTAGGAACCATCGCCGTATTATCAAATGGATGGAGTTCAATTTACCAAAGAAAGGGGTTGCAGCCATGCAACGACCACCACCATGAATCCGCCAAAGACTAAGGAAGGTGCAACTGGGGGTTAATAGCTAGGTAGCCTCCTGTACTAAAGCAATATAACAAACAAGACGCGAAACTCTTCATACGGGCGATGCTAGAAAAATTTGGCTCGCGAACCGACAACGTTAACGAAACATGAAGGGGCGACAGACACTCACCACGTGGAGTAGGACAAAGGGCCCAAGTTTTCAAGTGAGGAAGACTTAAATTCTGAGTCAAATTTTGCACGGGAGAACTGAAAGAGCTACTGCCAGAAGTAGAGGAAAAATGAGCATGGAAGTATACACTTTACTGCCGAACTGCTAGCTACTGTGACTAACCAGCACATCGAGCGCATTATGCCCAACTGTAGACGGAACACCTACAGTCTTATAACCAGGAAAAAATGCGTAAACCGTAATTTAAGGAACTCACACCAGTAAAATGACCTACAAGGTTCCCTCTGGGCCGAAGAGCGCGAAGCTACAGTGCACGTTGACACTCATACTTACCGATCTTCATCTTCTGGAAGCAGCACCTCCGGCCTGATGCACGGTCACACTAGATTTGCTCACTGCTCCTTTGTCCACTATCCACCCACGGAGGGCGGTTTGGCGCCCACACGCGACAATCGGGCGCGCACCTAAACTGGCCAATCAGAGGGCGGGAATCTCACAGGCAGGCGACCTCACAAAGTTAAATTCGAGCAGAAATACCATTTACAAGGTTGGTAAGGCAGGTTGGGGAACTGAGAACAGGAGAAACTTTGGCCACTGCTGAGTGTTCGAACGATATCACGTACTACCCTGGCGAACGGAAAAACTATGGGAAATGGGAAGCCATCATGGCTGCTAGGAAAACTGCCGCCCTCGACCATAAATAAAGAAAATTCCCAGCGCCAAACTCCTCTCACAGATCAGTGTGAGACAAACTGTAAACATCGTCAAATTAATTAGGCTAAAATGAGAAATTATTAATAGGGCCTGAATTATTATATTACCGAATACCAGAATGCTGAGATTAGAAATATGAAATACGAGCACTGAATGGTGAATGAAGTGCACGTCTTTCAATATCCGGACACCCCGAAAAACATACGTTTTTCGTATTAGGTTCATTGTGCTTTCACCTACGGCCAGATACTCCACATCAGCAACATTAGTAGTCATTACAAAACGTGAGAGAGCAGAAGGGGGTGCTCCGCGGAACTCACGGACTTCGAACATGGTCAAGTGATTGGCTGTCACGCGAGACTTCCACACTCCTAAAAATCCCTAGATCCACTGTTTCCGATGTGATAGAGAAGTGGAAACGTGAAGGGACACGTACAGTGCAAGACTTTACAGGTCGACCTAGTCTGTTGACTGACAGAGACCGCCGACGGTAGAAGAGGATCGTAATGTGTAATAGGCAGACATCTAGCCAGACCATCGCAAAGGAATTCCAAACTGCATCAAGATCTACTGCAAGTACTATGACAGTTGGGCAGGAGGTGAGAAAACTTGGATTTCGTGGTCGAGCGGCTGCTCATAAGCCACACATCACGCCGGTAAATGCCAAACGACTCCTCGCTTGGTGTAAGGAGCGTAGACATTGGACGATCCAACCGTCGAAAAACGTTGTGTGGAGTGACGTATCACGGTTCAAAATGCGGCAATCCGATGGCAGTGTGAAGGTATAGCGAATGCCCGTTGAAAGACATCTACCAGCGTGTGCAGTAAAATTCGGAGACGGTGGTGTTATGGTGTGGTCGTGCTTTTCACCGAGGTGGTTGCACTTCTTGTTGTTTTCCGTGGCACTATCACAGCACAGGGCTACATTGATGTTTGAAGCACTTTCTTGCTTTCCACTTTTGAAGAGGAATTCGGGGATGGCGATTGCATCTTTCCACACGATCGAGCACCTGTTCATAATGCACTGCCTGTGGCGGGATGGTTACACGACAATAACATCCCTGTAGTGGACTGGCCTGCACAGGGTCCTAACCTGAATCCTATAGAACACCTTTGGGATGTTTTGAAACGCCGACTCAGTGCCAGGCTCACCGACCGACATCGATACCTCTCCTCAGTTCAGCACCCCATGAAGAATGGGCTGCCATTCCCCAAGTAAATCCTCCAGCACCTCATTGAACATGTCTGCGAGAGTGGAAGCTGTCATCAAGGCTAAGGGTGAGCCAACACCATATTGAATTTCAGCATTACCGACGGAGGGCGCCACGAACTTGTAAATAAATTTCAGCCATGTGTCTGGATAGTTCTGATCAAATAGTGTATTTTGCAAGTATCTCGCAGATTCAGTACGTTACTTGTGTTATGAAACTAAAGATAATAATAACTGGTGAATATGGTGTTAAACTACATTTCACTTTTATGTTCTTATCTCCATTTCACTGTGGCCGCATTTTTGGGTGCATTTTAAGTGTTTCGTCGTTGTGTGTAGTGTTTCAGCTGTCGAAAGAAAGCAATGTTACTGTAATTACAGACAGTGGCAAAGGACCTTAAAGAAATTTATTGGGTCATCGACACTACTAAGTTTGCCCATGAAGCGCACTAGGACACTCATTACCAAACAAACAATATCGTCTACATAAAAATTAACAACATCCAATATAGTACATTCAATGGTATAAATTAACAAAAAAGATTCATTATTGAACAAAAAATATGAAAATTGTAATATCAAGAAAAAGGAGGACCAGGCAGCAGCGGCCAATCATCCAATTTCAGTTAAACCAAAAATTCTGCATCATGAAATCCATTATCATTGTTTTAAAGCTTCTTCATTTTCTTATAATCAGAGTTCAACATTCCAGTCCTAAAAAAAATTCAAACTCTCAAGCAGTAATTAATATATTACATGTGTTCGGCAAAATTATTTTAAGTTTATTGTCAAGCTCTATACAAATTTTTTCATCATATCTAGTTATTAAATATACACAGCCAGTAATGTAATACAAATTAACTCAGTAATCGTTTCGAAACAAATTAGAACTGTTTGCATTATTGAGCTTCTTCAGTAGAGCCTCCATTCATACAGATAAAAATTTTATTGAGGTTCTTCAGTTTCTCCCGGCGAATTTGTTGCTCGAACAGTCCACGGGTATACTGCCGGTTCATAGTGTCCAACGGGCACAATATTTCGGCGATCAGACATGTCGCCATCGTCAAGTGCACTGACGAACTGAGCTCCTGAGGGCGGGCGGCCGATTTAAAGCCCCTCCCCCCCGCGGGCCGCTCTTTTCGCCATCCGCGCCCGCGCGCCGGCGGTCGCGAATACGTGGGCGTCGGAATCTGTCGTAGCGTCGATGTGCTTGCTACGTTCGCCCTGGTCGCCAGTTCAAACTTCTTGCTGAGAGTCTTCTTAATTACATTCAATGCCGGGTCCCAAGCCTTGGTGAGATTGTAGCCGCAATCTCGGTTGATAAGATCTTCCCTGGTGCGAATTCCGATAGCCTCCCTTATAACGCTGTCCCAATATTTAGAGGTCTGAGCCAGGATCCTGGTACGCTCATAATCCATCTCGTGTTTCTCGGACAAACAGTGCTCTAATACCGCAGACTTATCTGGATATTTCAGTCGAGTGTGCCTTTGATGTTCTCGGCAACGATCTTCGATGGTGTCTACTGTTTGTCCGATATAAGTCTTCCCACACTCACAGGGAATTTGATACATGCCGGCCTTCCTCAAACCGAGGTCATCTTTCACACTTACCAGTAATGCCAGTGTTTTATTGGGCGGGCAAAAGACGGTTTTAACTCGGTGTTTCTTTAATATATGGCCGATTTTCCCCGATAGTGCGCCATTGTACGGAACAAAGGCGGTGGCTACCTCTTCTTCCGTGACTTCATCCGTCTCCACAGGTTGTGCTGTGGTGGTGTGACGGAGAGCGCATCTAATCTGCCATTCCGAGTACCCGTTTTTTCGGAACACGGTTTTGAGGTGTTGCAATTCCTGGGGCAGATTCTCTGCGTCTGAGATGCTGCGCGCCCTGTTGCTGTATGTATCCTTTATCTGTCAGTGCAATAGTATGATTATTATCCTGAACAACACAGTAGAAATATGTATATACCAAGGTATTGTACTAAACATGCATGGATTTATAAAATGTGAAGTATTAGCAACTAGAGGCTTATGTCGCCCTGTTTTGCCAGTGGGAATAAATGTCGATATAAATGAAAAACGGTTGTTTCCTTTTCATCTCAAATATGGAGAAGAGAAAATGAATAAATGTAATCACAACAACGAGGAAAGAAGTTTTATTGGCACTTTTGTGCACAACTGATGCAGTGAAAAAACTATACAAAAAATGATAAAAAATTTTAGATGACTACAATGTGCAACTTATTGTTCAAAAATTACATGAAAGACTTTATGAAAATAAAGTTAGAAACCCAGAAACATAATTCTGAAATTAATTGGATTTATATAAAAAACGTGAAAGGAAAAAATAGTTATTGACTTAGATCTGTATAGAATAAGAGAAAAACCAATAAAACGAACTCTTGTCAAAATATGTCTGAATTCATTAAGGGAAAAAAATTGGACATTTGGAAAATATGAGCTAATCTGTGTATGTGACATATTTACAACACTTTCATGAGATACAACTGGGTGTTAGATTATATAATGTAATTGTAAATTTTGTTAAAGAGCATACGATATAGATGAAGTACATTTTCAAGATTCATTATGTAATTTTTATAGCAGCATTCATCACATCAAATGCAAGGTTAGATTGTGTCATATGTTACCCAAGCTAGGAAAAGATGTTATCTATTTTGATATGGGCAGTATACAATATATTGATAGTAGTGAAAATACTGAGAAAACAGTTGTATGCTAGGTGAATGAACTTACAAATTATTGAATATCTGGATTTCAGATTGGGCTTCAACTACACCTAATAGCTACTATTTTGAGAAAGACAACAAAACCACAGTGATGAAAGTAAAGGGCTTCACCTTAAAATATAAAAGTATTCAATAGTTGAAAGGTGAATGTATGATAAGATTAACTGAGAGTGAAATGAAACGAAAGATACAATTAGAGTATCATCAGATAACTAGGCATGTAGATACTAAACATTTAATAAACAGACAAGATAAGAAAGAACTCTCATTTCAGTATGATAAAATAGTAAATCTTGAAAATTATGATACAATGCCTTACGGATGCTACAATAAGTTTCCTGTATCTTCTAATGTAAAAATAAAACCTGTAGTCGCTATTTCATTAAAAATGGAATATATTTACTAGTAGCTTTTTGTTGCATTCTTTGTTTTCTAAATCTCTAGATTTACAGTTTTCGGTTATTGAGTGGGAAACATCTAAAAATAATCATTAAACTTTAATACGATTTTCAATATTTTCGTAAATTACATATCGGTAAACTATAATCATAAAGTTGATAATCCACTATCTTTTCACGTTTGTAAAGAAGAGAGAATCTGGTTTTTCTGTTTTTTTTCCATATGTCTGTATCAGTTTCCTCAGTCATCTCTTCTTCTCCATAAACATTATGTTCTATACTTCCCAAATGGTGAATAATTGAAGATGAGTTAAAATAATATTTGAATATATTACATTTAACATGTTTCTCTTTTCTTTAATATTTCTCTCAACAAAAATATTTTGGTCACATTCAAATTTCTTCCACACACTATTCACATTTAGAAGATTAGTAATCTTCAATCTTAATAAAATTTTAATGTACATAAATGGAGTTTCTGATGAATAAGCTCAATAACACAAATAATTTTAATTTGTTTCAAATGTCAGTGAGTTGGAAGTAAATAATTTATATTACATTACATTAGATATGGTGAAAAAACTTGTATAGAGCTTGATAGTAAATGTGAAATTACTTTGCCAAATGAATACCATAAATTAATTAGTAGTTGGGTTTTTCAGTTTTTTGGAGATGGAAATATTAAACTGAAATACAGGGCAACAAAGAAACTTAAAATTAATGGTAATGAACCTCATGATTTAGAATTTTTGGTTTAATTAAAAGTGGCCCCTTCCACTTGGTTCATTATTTTTTGAGCTATACATTTTTATATTTTTGGTTCAATAATTAATATTTCTTATTAAATATTTCCCAATGCATTTAGTATGTGGTTAGATGTTCATTTTTATGTAGACTATATTGTCTCCTTAGTAATCTGTGTGCTAGTGTGCTGAATGGGCCCACTTAGCAGAGTCAACTGTAGTAATACTTGTTAGAAACACATAATTCATCTTTTACGTGTCAATACATGGATTTTGGTAACCGCACGATGCATCTATATTCCAGAAAGTGCAGTATGGAATGGTTGATCTGAAATTTGTAATTATTTCCATTGTTTTATGTTTCTTAACCAAGATATTCTCCTTTGTCCTTTCCTTATCTTACCCTCTACCTTGCCCTCAATTATCAACTGCATAAGTATATACATTGATCAAAGAATTAGGGGAATCCACTGTCTATTGAGCAGTAATTGAAGAATGGGTATGTAACAAAATTTTACCTTAGTCTTGCACAAAGTTAGTACACACCAAAACATAATTAAGTCCAGGTTCATTTACGTAAAAAGAACTTAAATGTCCGAAAGGTGTTGGGAACAAAGTGGTAACTGTCATTCATCCCGTCATCCTGGGTGCTCGTTGCACTTTGAGAGCATCAATAACGTGTAGCCCTCTGTGAGCGTTTATCATCGCCTGACACCTAAGTGGTATGATCGGTCTAAGTCTACGGCCGTCATCCGGTGGTATCCGTGCCTATTCTCGAATGAGAGCCCTTTAGAGTTCTTGGAGAGTCTGGTAAATCACAAATGCGCGATAGGGGCTTAGGCCGGATCTGATCGGTGATCATTGCATTACTGTAGTGTATAGGCTTCTCAAGACATACCTGGTGACGACCAGCATATGGGCCACAGCATTATCGTGCATGAGAGGGAATTCAGGCACACCAATGTATGCAGCAGGCACCACCTGTTCCAACACCAGTTCGATGTACTGTCTGTTGGTAAGGTGAACATGGACAATGACAAGCTCCGTACTATCAGCCCACGAACAGGGCCACCACCATGCACGAGAAAAAATCAGGATTCCTTTGTAATTAACCAGTTTAGCAAGTGACGAAGTTGCCAGTTGACATGGGAATGGTAGAACGGAAGGCAAGCAGCGAGATGTTGTCGTGTAAAGAGGGGTGCTCTAACAGAACGTCTTGGTCGTAATGTCCTGTCTCAGAACCTGTTTATTAGAGTACGATCGGACACAACGGCTGAAGTGGCACTTCTGAAATCGTCTTTCGGTGCTCTGTCAGTGACCATAAGATGCTGCAACGGACAGGTCAGGCATCGGTCTTCGACTGGGGCTGTAATGCGTCAGCGACCTTGTCCAACTCGTCTTGTGTACTGACTTGTCTTCCTGTAGCGTGACGAGAACCTATGACTGCCAGATGAAAAGACACTGGCATGTGCAGCAATACGACAGAATGTCCACCCTTCTTGGATCAAACAGATTGCTCTTGCAACTGCCTCTGAATTAACATGTCGCATTGAGTGTACATGGTTGACTATAACGTTCACAAATGACAAATTCTACATCTTCATCTACATTTATACTCCGGAAGCCACCCAACGGTGTGTGGCGGAGGATACTTCACGTGCAACTGTCATTACCTCCCCTTCCTGTTCCACTCGCGTTTGGTTCGCGGGAAGAACGACTGCCGGACAGCCTCCGTGAGCGCTCGAATCTCTCTAATTTTACGTTCGTGATCTCCTCGGGAGGTATAAGGGGGGAGAAGCAATATATTCGATACCTCATCCAGAACCGCACCCTCTCGAAACCTGGACAGCAAGCTACACCGCGATGCAGAGCGCCTCTCTTGCAGAGTCTGCCACTTGAGTTTGCTAAACATCTCCGTAACGCTATCACGCTTACCAAATAACACTGTGACGAAACGCGCCGCTCTTCTTTGGATCTTCTCTATCTCCTATGTCAACCCGACCTGGTACGGATCCCACACTGATGAGCAATACTCAAGTATAGGTCGAACGAGTGTTTTGTAAGCCACCTGTTTTGCTGATGGACTACATTTTCTAAGGACTTTCGCAATGAATCTCAACCTGGCACCCGCCTTAACAACAATTAATTTTATCTGATCATTCCACTTCAAATCGTTCCGTACGCATACTCTCAGATATTTTACAGATGTAACTGCTACCAGTGTTTGTTCCGCTATCATATAGTCATACAACAAAGGATCCTTCTTTCTATGTATTCGCAATACATTACATTTCTCTATGTTTTGGGTCAGTTACCACTTCCTGCACAAAGTGCCTACCCGCAGCAGATCTTTCTGCATTTCTTTCCAATTTTATAATGCTGCAACTTCTCTGTATACTATAGCATCATCCGCGAATAGCCGCATGGAACTTCCGACACTATCTACTAGGTCATTTATATATATTGTGAAAAGCAATGGTCTCATAACACTCCCCTGTGGCACGCCAGAAGTTACTTTAACGTCTGTAGACGTCTCTCCATTGAGAACAACATGCTGTGTTTTGTTTGCTAAAAACTCTTCAGTCCATCCACACAACTGGTCTGTTATTCCGTAGGATCTTACTTTGTTTATCAGGCGACAGTGCGGAACTGTATCGAGCGCCTTCCGGAAGTCAAGGAAAATGGCATCTACCTGGGAGCCTGTATCTAATATTTTCTGGGTCTCATGAACAAATAAAGCGAGTTGGGTCTCACATAATCACTGTTTCCGGAATCCATGTTGATTACTACACAGTAGTTTCTGGGTTTCCAGAAACGACATGATACGCGAGCAAAGAACATGTTCTAAAACTTCGCTGTCAGAGATATAGGCCTATAGTTTTGCGCATCTGCTCGACGTCCATTCTTGAAAACTGGATCTACCTGTGCTCTTTTACAATCATTTGGAACCTTCCGTTCCTCTAGAGCAGGGATCCCCAAACTATTTTGGACAAGTGACCCCTTTTCCAAAATGAACTGTTACCTCAGACCCCCATGGCCAAATTACCTACTTTTAAGATCAACCCACTTATTCATAATGGTCCGCTAACTTAAAACAGCTGCTACAGAGTGTTATTTTTCATTCTACAAAAATATTAATTATTCTTAGTTCACGTAACACAACATAAACAATACGGTACCTACCTATCTTGAAAGTTTTAAATAACAACTTGTGTTAATTTAATAGGGGTCGATTTTTAGACCTCATCGACCCCCAAAATCAGTTTTCGTTTATGTCGACCCCTAGGAAACCGATATCGATCCCAAGGGGTCGATATCGACCACTTTGGGAATCCCTGCTCTAGAGACTTGCGGTACACGGCTGTTAGAAGGGGGGCAAGTTCTTTCGCGTACTCTGTGTAGGATCGAATTGGTATCCCGTCAGGTCCAGTGGACTTTCCTCTGTTGAGTGATTTCAGTTGCTTTTCTATTCCTTGGACACTTATTTCGATGTCAGCCATTTTTTCGATCGTGCGAGGATTTAGAAAAGGAACTGCAGTGCGGTCTTCCTCTGTGAAACAGCTTTGGAAAAAGGTGTTTAGTGTTTCAGCTTTACGTGTGTCATCCTCTGTTTCAACGCCATTACCATCCCAGAGTGTCTGGATATGCTGTTTCGATCCACTTACTGATTTAACGTAAGACCAGAACTTGGTAGGATTTTCTGTCAAGTCGGTACATAGAATTTTACTTTCGAATTCACTGAACGCTTCACACATAGACCTCCTTACGCTAACATTGACATCGTGTAGCTTCTGTTTGTCTGAGAGGTTTCGGCTGCGTTTAAATTTGAAGTGAAGCTCACTTTGCTTTCGCAGTAATTTCCTAAACTTGTTATTGAACAGCGGTGGGTTTTTCCCGTCCCTGACAGTTTTACTTGGCACGTACCTGTCTAAAACGTATTTTGCGATTGCCTTGAACTTTTTCCATAAACACTCAACATTGCCAGTGTCGGAACAGAAATTTTCGTTTTGCTATATTAGGTAGTCTGAAATCTGCCTCCTATTACTCTTGCTAAACAGATAAACCTTCCTCCCATTTTTTATATTCCTGTTTACTTCCATATTCAGGGATGCTGCAACGGCCTTATGACCACTGATTCCCTGTTCTGCGCTTACAGAGTCGAAAAGTTCGGGTCTGTTTGTTGTCAGTAGGTCCAAGATATTATCTCCACGAATCGGTTCTCTGTTTAATTGCTCGAGGTAATTTTCGGATAGTGCACTCAGTATAATGTCACTCGATGCTCTGTCCCTACCACCCGTCCTAAACATCTGAGTGTCCCAGTCTATATCTGGTAAACTGAAATCTCCACCTAAGACTATAACATGCTGAGGTAACTTATTTGAAATGTATTCCAAATTTTCCTCAGTTGTTCTGCCACTAATGCTGCTGAGTCGGGAGGTCGGTAAAAGGAGTCAATTATTAACCTAGTTCGGTTGTTGAGTAGAACCTCAACCCATAATAATTCACAGGTACTATCCACTTCTATTTCACTACAGGATAAACTACTACTAACAGCGTAAAACACGGCACCATCGGTTGCATGCAATCTGTCCTTTCTAAACACCGTCTGTGCCTTTGTAAAAATTTCGGCGGAATTTATGTCTGGCTTCAGCCAGCTTTCCGTACCTATAACGATTTCAGCTTCGGTGCTTTCTATCAGCGCTTGAAGTTCCGGTACTTTACCAATGCAGCTTCGACAGTTTACAATTACAATAGCGATTGCTGCTTGGTTCCCACATGTCCTGACTTTGCCCCGGACCCTTTGAGGCTGTTGCCCTTTCTGTACTCGCCCGAGGCCATCTAACCTAAAAAAACCGCCCAGTCCACGCCACACAATCCCTGCTACCCGTGTAGCCGCCTGCTGTGTGAAGTGGACTCCTGACCTATCCAGCGGAACCCGAAACCCCACCACCCTATGGCGCAAGTCGAGGAATCTGCAGCCTACACGGTCGCAGAACCGTCTCAGCCTCTGATTCAGACCCTCCACTCGGCTCTACGGCCCGCAGTCAGTCCTGTCGACGATGCTGCAGATGGTGAGCTCTGCTTTCATCCCGCTAGCGAGACTGGCAGTTGGCACCAAATCAGATAGCCGCTGGAAGCCAGAGAGGATTTCCTCCGATCCATAGCGACACACATCATTGGTACCGACATGAGAGACCACCTGCAGATGGGTGCACCCTGTACCCTTCATGGCATCTGGAAGGACCCTTTCCACATCTGCAATGACTCCCTCCGGAATGCACACGGAGTGCACATTGGTTTTCTTCCCCTCTCTTGCTGCAATATCCCTTAGGGGCCCCATTACTCGCCTGACGTTGGAGCTCCCAACTACCAGTAAACCCACCCTCTTCGACAGCCCGGATCTTGTAGACTGAGGGGCAACCTCTGGAACAGGACAAACAGCCATGTCCGGCCGAAGATCAGTATCAGCCAGAGGCAGAACCTGAAACCGGTTCGTCAGACAAACTGGAGATGCCTTCCGTTCAGCACTCCAGAATGTCTTTCGCCCCCTGCCACACCTCGAGACCACCTCCCACTCTACCACGGGTGAGGGGTCAGCCTCTATGTGGGTAGTATCCTGGGCAGCCACTGCCGTAGCCCTATCGGGGGATGCGTGGGACGAGCTGACCATCCCCGACAAACCCCCGTCCGGCCCCCCACAGTGATGCCCATTGGCAACAGCCTCAAGCTGTGTGACCAAAGCCAACACTGCCTGAAGCTGGGAGCGAAGGAATGCCAACTCAGCCCGCATCCGAACACAGCAGTCGCAGTCCCTATCCATGCTAAATACTGTTGTGCAAAGAACGTCTGAACTAATCTGCAGAGAGCACAAACAATTCGACACAAAATTTAAAACGTTATTAAAATACAAGATTGCCTAGTAAATAATGCTGCTACTTACGCGCTGCTGACACACTGATCGGCGGCAGAAGGCTAACTGTACTGAGTAATGTACAAAGACTATTTGAAAGAAATAAACAAGTGACAGACGACTACGCGACTTTACACGTCACAGATATTAAAATGCAAATCTGCCCCTGATAAATACGAAACTACACAATGATTTGACGGATTTAACTAAACAAGTGCGCTACGAACACTCAAACAAATTTTCAGCTTGACTACAACACTTATATGAAAGCTAAATAAGCCACTTGCAGCTACTAGCGCACTTCTGACACACTGCTCAGCGGCAGAAGGAAGGAACACTGGGATACCGGTACTCACTTCCGTAAGAATGATCACCTGATAATACAACGCCTAACACAGCCGACGGACGGCGAGTGACTTTAATTGCATTTTGTGAAAGCTAAGATCTCAAGCTGTGCAATAGGACAACAGATACCACTTGTATCAAAATGGACTTGACACACAGGACGTAGCCACAGGTTCTCCCTTAATTCTTTTCAGCAGTATACTTGACGTTCCAGAAGGTGTGTGCTAGGTTACACATATAGGTTAGTTTAATAAGCAAAAAGTGCGTATAAACAGGCTTGACTATAATTAATAAATCAAGAACAAAATTGCTTGAAACATGAATTCTACTAGGGGGATCAGAATTCCTATTAGTCACACATTTGCAAACGACAGTTAAGCTTAATAATTAATTCATATTGGAACGTACTCATTCATGCGCCGACGTGTACTGAAGTACTGTGATTTGTCTTCTATTCCAGTGTAGTAGGGCAAGTGGGAGTATCTGTATTGCAAACTTGAATTTGATTTGCATTTGCGTTGTGTAATGCTGTTTATGTTCTTATGGATGGGTATAGTGTACTGTACATAATGAGTAGCATGAAAGTGGTTGTCGATATTTGTGTCCATATTCGTCATTAGGTTCACATTTAGCCAGATGACACTTGTCGTAAGACATTGCGAAATGATTTGAAAATTCACTCATCACGTGATACAGTATGTAATTACACCTCTGTCTTTTCTTTTCTTCTCGTCTAAATATCTTCATTCTCTACGGTTTCAACAAGCTTTAGTTTAGTTGACACCCTTTTTCTAGAATGAGTTTGCAATTTTGGCTACAGATGCAGGTAAAAATAACAGCATCAAGAATTTATAAATCTTGACCTAAGTTAGAACAGAGAGGATACGGAGAGAAAATTATTTGATAACAATATAATTTCATGATTTCAGGATGATTTACACACAGGGTGGCCAAGTGGGGATAGTTCATTTTCAACTGACCATCCTGCTAATATGTGTGTATATTAAACCAGGGACCTAGAAACGACGGAGAGGCTTTGTTCTGCCGTATCCCTCGGTGGTTCACAACACTACAACAGGCCACAACAGTCCACCCACCTCACTGCCGCCCCGCACTGAACCCAAGATTATTGTGCTGTTTGGCCTCCAGTGGATCCCCTCCCGGGAACGTCTCATACCAGCCGAGTGTAACCAGAAATGTTTGCGTCGTAGAGTAATGATGGTGTACGCGTACGTGGAGACAGTGTTTGTGCAGCAATCGCCGACATAGTGTAACTGAGGTGGAATAGGGGAACCAGCTGGGCGGATTCGTGCCACGGACCGGCACGACTTCCTGCTCAGGAAGCAGCGCGTTAGACCGCGCGGCTAGCCGGACGGGCTTCCTAGTATGTAGTTGTGCTCGCACGATGTCCCGCATCTAGTCATTCGCAGACACTACGCCATTCAGTACAGTATGGAGTGTTGGCCAGTCCTATTACGTAAAGAAGCCCCACAGGGGCTCTGCCATGGACCATTGCATAGCGCGCCATGGAAGAGAGCGCTGTTGTCATGTAACAGGCTGGACAATATTCAGGTGGATAAACACTTGGCGTGAGACGGGGTCTGTAACCAACGTGAAGAGTAAGGGACCTATTATAACAGTTAGAACGCCGAAAAATATGCGACGAGTTCGTTTAGCTGTGCAACGAAGCCCAAAGTGATCTGTCCGTCGCCATTCTCGAAAATAACAAATACCTCGTAAGATTTTGCAGACTACTTAGAAACAGAATTTATAGTTTCATCCTAACAAGCTATAAGTGGCCCATCAGTTACGGACAGGACATAAAATGATAGATGTAATTTCTGCAAAACGTTAGTGGAAAGAATTAACAAAAACGTGGAATATTTGAGAAATATTGTGATGTCTGATGAAGCAAATTTATGTAAACTATTTAATTCTGTAGTAATGCAAGGAATCAGGCCAAAGTAATTTTTATCTGCCATCCTCCATAATTTTCATGGCGTTCCCAATATAACTTGGATATTGATCATATCTATAATAGTTTAGAATTTACTGTTAAAATGAAATTCACAAGTTTTGTAACAAAGATCTGATTGCTAAAATCTGAACTACGATCAGATCATAACGATTGACATTTCATACAGAAGCGCATCATTAAAATGACTAACGTTGTAAATATCAACTCTGTAACTTAATTTGTTTAAGAGATATAGTAAATTTAATTTATCAGTATTTACACTTAAGCATCAGATCATCATTTCCTCCACACAAACCACACTGAACGATGACAGCTGACACCTTATTGAATCATTAAAGCACTCTATCTTCAAGCTACAAGTGGCCCATCGGGACCATCCGACCGCACTGTCATCCTCATTGAGGATGTGGATAGGAGGGGTGTGTGGTCAGCACACCGCTCTCCCGGTCGTTATGATGGTTTTCTGTGACCGGAGCCGCTACTATGCGGTCGAGTAGCTCCTCAATTGGCATCACGAGGCTGAGTGCACCCCGAAAAACTGCAACAGCGCGTGGCGACCTGGATAGTCACCCATCCAAGTGCCGGTCACGCCCAACGGCGCTTAACTTCGGTGATCTCACGGGAACCGGTGTATCCACTGCGGCAAGGCCGTTGCCTATTACGTAACAGAATATTTGTTGTGAGGTTTAGTGCATAATACTTTTCTTCTTTATTGATTTATCAGAAAACACGTTGGTGCAAGGCTACTAGCCGGGTCATTGAAAGTTAAAAAGGAATTAGTATTGGTTTTATGTAAAAGGATTTAACGTTTATTATGTAATTGGTATTATTGTTACTTTATTTAGATCGTGAAAGTGGTCAAGCTTTGGTTATTTAAATATGTGAAATTGTAAAATAATGTAGAATAAGCTTTAGCCAATCAGATGAACGGGCTTCAGTTAAGGGAACTGCCCCAGTGATTTGAGAGAGGATATTCGGCGCGCGGGGAACGCGGCCGGGGACGGGCAGAGGGCAGTGCTGGTGCAAACGCGAAAGCGGACAGTTCGGCTGGAGACACCAAAGGGTACATTTCGGATTGAGAGGTGAAAGTGGACAGTCGGTCTTTAGGTAGCTAGGACGTGAAACGACTTAGAAAATTTCGCGTTGCGTGGTATCGCGGGAAGTATTGAACTTATAATTCGCGATGAGATTGTGATTGATTGAACTGTGTCAAATGAATTTGCGCTCGAGTATAATAGTAAATCTAAATACGACCACTTTCGCTATTAGTTTTCTTTCTGAATAAACATTATTCTAACCAAATCGAAACTGTGTGGCCTACCTCATTTATGGGTCGTTAATTTAGTTCTCGATAATATTATTACCGTTATTATATGTTATGTTAGCTCTGTATTTCGTAAACTTGCCGAAGCCAGACAGTTTAACCAAAGGGTCACAATTGTCTAATTTAGGGCTTGTAATGCGACACGCGCGGTTCAACGCCTAGACAAGTTTGAGCCAAGACATTTCGACGAAGAGGAACCGTATGTGAGCCTGAACATCTTTGGATGTTAACTCGCATTGGAGACACGTTTAACTGCTTTTACTTCGCTATGGTTGTATCTAAAACTCCTTCTGACTCGTTGTTCGCTACAATACCAGCGGCTTTTTCTAATATTTAAATGTGTTGTGAGTGACATTGTATTTATTTATTTTCCATATGTTCGACTGATGTGCTTACTTAAAACATCAACAAACGAAATTGACGCAGAAAGAAAGACTCCGTCAATAAATATAAATGAGTAAGTTTTGATGTTCCCATAAAAACATAATATCCTGATGGTATATGTTGTCATAAATATTCTTCATTTTTCTGGCTTAACAATGTATCTGAAATTCTTGTAACTAGCATATGACGTGTGATACAGTCTGCATGGATAATTTTAGGACTTTCTCATTGTTTGAAATGTTACTGCTACGTCATATTTCTCGGTATTTACAAAAATTCGGGAGAAATTCACCTGTTAATCGTGTCTGTTTCTTAATACTCGTTAATTAAGCGTTTCGTTTTAGGTACGGGCATCCTTTGCCCCCAGTGTACCTTGTACTAAAATTGGAGAACACTTACATCTCAAACGATATTAGTGTGCCAGAAAAAAAAATTTGCAGTTATTTGCAGTGAAGCCATTGTACCGCTGTCTCATGAATCAGTATTGTGTATGTTCAGCACCAATTGTCAAACGTGCGATATACAGATAAGAAAAGAGAACGACACACCACGTAGGAATTCCCCAAATTGGACAGAAATCAGTAGATGTGATGTACATGTACAAACAAACAAATGATTAAAATTTCAGCAAAATTAGATTAATGAGGACAATTCTACACCAGTCCATGAGATTCCAGGCCGTAGACTTGTCTGAATTCGCCCAGGACAGCGGGTGGGATACCAGCCTAATTACCACTGGCCGTACGACCCGGTATCCAGGAGTGATGGTCTTGGGTGCCATTTATTTTCATACCACGACCCATTTGGCTGTCATCCGCGGCCCTCTTAAGCGCAACCGCCGCTGCGCGATGAATCGCCGTTGAAGATGCCGCTGATGGCTGGAACCACGTCCTTTCGATGTCGCCTCCTCTTCCGGCTTACTTTTTTGTCACTCCTAAACACTGCTAAAACTCGGTGTACACAACTGTTGCAAAATTCGTAGCTCAGAGCCCCCACACAAGCTGCCTAAACTGTCACAGACTTGGGATCTATTCACAGAATATCGTTAACTGAGAGAATTACAATTTTAATTTCACAACTACTAAAGAAACCTAATATTCAGTCCTGAACCGATCTCACATTTAACTTATGCGAGAGGTCCTGCCTATCGAAGTTCAGATAATACTTTTGGAAACACTTTGCAGAATTCAAATCCAATACGTTGACAGAATTGTACACCCCGTTTTGTAGCCCTTCATCGTAACCCATCCTCGGCTTAACATTTCAGAAACATAATACCCGACCGCACATGGCGAGAGTTTCTACTGCTTGTCTTCGTGTTTGCAAAATCCTATATCGGCCAGCAAGCTCGCCAGATCTCTCCATCAGTTGAGAAGGCTTAGGGCATTATGGGCGGTGCACTCACACCAGCTCGGGTTTTTAACGATCTAACGCACCAATAGGACCGAATTTGGCACTATATCCCTCAGGAACACATTTAAGAACTCTATCAATCAATTCCAAGCCGAAAAACGGCTTGGATAAGGGTCAGAAGTGGATCAACGCGTTACTGATTTACGTAATTTGAGAAGCTCTTTCTCTTGAATAAATGAAATTGTAATCATTTGTTTTTCTGTCCATGTACATCACATCTAATGATTTCCTTCCCATTTCGACAACTATTTCGCAGTGGGTCACTTTTTTGGTCGTGAAGTGTATTTACCACGTGTTTCATGACTTCGTTATCCCACTATCGAGTGCTATTAAAAAAGAAAATAAATAAGTACGTTAGTATATATAATCTGCATCTACAGCGATACTCCGTAGTCCACTTCACGGAGCGTGATGGGGGGTACCCCGTACCACTACTAGTCCTTTCCTTTTCTGTTCCATTTGCAAATGGAGCGTGGGAAAACGATTCTCTATATGCCTCCGTATGAGACCTAAATTCTCTTATCTTATCTTCGTGGTCGTTACGCACAGTATACGTTGGCGGCAGCAGAATCGTTCTGCAGTCATCTTCAGATGCCGGTTCTCTAAACTTTCTGAATTGTGTTCCTCAAAGAGAACGTTACCTTCCCTCCAGGGATTATTATTCTTGTACCCGAAGCATTGCCGTAACACTTGCGTTTCTTCGAGCTCACCAGTAACAAATCTAGCAGACAGCCTCTGAATTGCTTCGATGTATTCCTTTAATCCGACCTGGTACGGATCCCAAACACTCGAGCAGTACTGAAGAGTCGGTCAACTTAGCGCCCTATATAAGGTCTCCTTTACAGATGAATCACACTTTCCTAGCCGGCCGCTGTGGCCGAGCGGTTCTAGGCGCTTCAGTCTGGAACTGTGATGCTGCTACAATCGCAGGTTCGAAACCTGCCTCGGGGATGGATGTGTGTGATGTCTTTAGGTAAGTTAGGCTTAAGTAGTTATAAATTTAGGGGACTGATGACCGCAGATGTGAAGTCCCATAGTACTTAGAGCCATTTGAACCATTCTCCCACTAAATCGAAGTCGACCATTAGCTTTTCTTGACACAATGCGCATAAGTTTGTTCCATTTTATATAGCCCTGCAACGTTATATCCATATATTTAATCGACGTGTTTGTGTTAAGCAGGAGACTAATAATGCAGTATCCTAACATGATGGGTTTGTTTCAGATTGTGTAGTATTGCCGTGTAATAATTCAGTTACTTGTTGTGTAGCATTTGATGATGGGATAACGAAGTCGCGAAACACCTGGCTGTAAATATATCACACGTCTGACAGCCGGTGTGGTCTTCAGAACTGACATTTTCAATGTCTGATTGGAGAAAGAAATTTCCTGAACGAATCATTAGCACCATCATGAAATAATTAGAAAAGAACAAATCGAAACCTTTTCGCACCCGGTTCTCGAAACAGGTTCTTTAGTGTTTGAAGACAAGCTATTATCGACTAAGCATCCATGCATGTCTCACGACTTCAGCATGCCAGAACCTCTGTTCTCGAACTTGGAATGTGGGAGAAATGCGCTGGAAAACTTAACCACTGGGCCTGGACAGTGAGAGTAAGGGAATCTTCTGTGGAACCGAAAGGTCCAGTTTCGAGTAGTGCTCCTGTATCCAGCTTAAATCTGCAACAAAATTTCATAATAGCCACACAACAAAAGTAACTTGTTCGTTCTGGGCATATTGAATTCTACGAAAAATCGAAGAAATGCTGAAATATATTTTTCAAGAGGCTTTCAGATCAAATACAACACTGAAAATGTCTAGGAATTTGCGACTCCATCGTGAGCTGCAATTGATCGTTCTGTCCAACAGATCTAAATGCTGTTCTCGGTATTCAAGCGTCCATCGAATCTTTACGTATCAATGACTGAATATTGTATTCCACAACATTTTAATAAGTGTTAGTAAAGGGTCACTGCCAATTTTGACAGGAAATTCGCAGACTTCATCATCAGCGTTCCAGGAACTGATTGCATCCGCATCAGATTACCTGGAATCGCCAATGCCAGCGTCCGACATTCGAATAGTGATGTCATCCCTTTCGCTCTCCTTGTTTGCAACGGTTTTACGAAGATGGACTCCGGGGCACGAACGACGTGCAAAATCACCTCCTTCCACCCATCGAACAATTTTAATATGAACAGTTCGATTCTGCGAGCGTCGTCGTTTCTTCGCTGGCTGTATGTACGTTATGTGTGCAATTGATGAAACGCTAGCGTAGAGCAAAGAAGACTCAACAACTCTATTTGTTGGAAATATCTATAAGTGAAATTTGCTTTCCGTATCAGCTGTGTAAAGGCATGATTACGGAGGAGCCTATGACTGCAGACACGAGGAATATAGTATAACAAATAATGACAATACAACGGAATGGCAGAAAGAATCTTTACCTTGTTAGGTTCACCAGCACAACTTGTTGCATTTGCTGGAATTTTGTATGTTATTTAAACATGTAGTCCCCTCCATGCAAGAAGTGGTTGTAAGTTGTGTTGGAAACACCTACCAATAGGCATTTTTTCCATTTTTCCATCTCTAAAATGTTATTATTGAATGCGTTTTTCAGTGTAGTTCGAACTTCCTAATTATTATCGAAGAACTGCTGTTGCCTGCGCCACCACAACAGCGACAATAACGCAAAGCGCGACGGTCGAAATATAATTGTGACAGTAACAGCCTTTTACATCACGTTCAAGCAAGAGAGATGGGCTATCGTATTTATACATACGGTCTCTCTTCTGTGGGACCTAAGGCGCGGGCGGCCGGAGTGGCCGTGCGGTTCTGGGCGCTACAGTCTGGAACCGTGTGACCGCTTCGCTCGCAGGTTCGAATCCTGCCTCGGCCATGGATGTGTGTGATGTCCTTAGGTTAGTTTGGTTTAAGTAGTTCAAAGTTCTAGGGGACTGATGACCACAGCAGTTAAGTCCAATAGTGCTCAGAGTCATTTGAACCATTTGAACCTAAGGCGCATTTTCTCTGATTTTTGTTTCGGCAGATTCCTGCAATTTCTTTTTTGGAATCTGTAGCTTGAGTCAGCTCAAAATAATACAGGTCATTAAGTCTTTCATGCAACACCCAGTGCCGAAAGAATGTCTGTATTCCGTTACGAGCAAACGGATTTTTAAAATGGAATTTTACAAGTTCACTTTAACAGAGCAGTCCGAAATTAACCTAGTGTGTTGTTAGTTTCGTCGATCTTTATCAACAGCGATAGTGAAACACGAAGAATAACAAGTACGGCAGCAGCGCAAAGTTCCATACCCCATGTACACACATCAAAAAGGGTTTTGCATCACTCCGGTTCCCAGAACAGACGTTTACTGTAGATATTGTATCACAGACACAGTCCCTTTGGCTGTTCAGAGATGTCACTCAGCCCGTCCAGTGATGCATGAGCAGCGCCTATTAGGTGGAGGGTGGGGCTCCGACAGCCGATCACTTCCAGTCATTCCGCCAGGACGGAGGTACACGGCTCGTGTTTCCTATAGTTAAACCATGCCTAGACGGTCAATACCGCGGTTCGATCGCGTCCACATTGTTACTTTATGCCAGGAAGGGCTCTCAACAAGGGAAGTGTCCAGGTGTCTCATAGTGAACCAACGCGACGTTGTTCGGACATGGAGGATATACAGAGGAACAGGTACTGTCGATGACATGCTTCGCTCAGGACGCCCAAGGATTACTACTGAAGTCGATGACCGCTACCTACGGATTATGGCTCGGAGGAACCCTGACAATAACGCCACCATATTGAATAATGCTTTTCGTGCAGCCACAGGATGTCGTGTTACGACTCAAACTGTGTGCAATAGGTTGCACGATGCACAGTTTCACTGCCGACGTCTATGGCGAGGTCCATCTTTGCAACCATGACACCATACAGCGGGGTACATATGGGCATCACAACATGCCGAACGGCTTTGCTTAATCGTGCCACGTACTGATAGTTGGGCCCACCACGCCTTTCTAAGTCTAGTAATCATCTCACTGCTTACAACGGACAACAAATTCCAGTATTTGGGCAGTGTAGTTTACCTGCCACTTACAAATCCCACACTAGGACAGTGAATTTTACTGTGTTGAAATGAAGAGACAGTGAGAACATATCAGTTGAGATGCCTTTGATTTGTTTGGACTTCGAGCGGTCTAAGGCGCTGCAGTAATGGACTGTGCGGCTGGTCCCGGCGAAGGTTCGAGTCCTCTCTCGGGCGTGGGTGTGTGTGTTTATCATTAGGCTAATTTAGTTTAAGTAGTGTGTAAGCTTAGGGGCTAATGACCTTAGCAGTTAAGTCCCATAAGATTTCACACATATTTGAACTTTTTTTTGTTTGGACTTGGCATGCAGGACAATGTACTTTCATTGTCCGGTTTTCAACCGGAAGACAGTTCAAAAAATGGCTCTGAACACTATGGGACTTAACATCTGTGGTCATCAGTCCCCTAGAAGTTAGAACTAAATAAACCTAACTAACCTAAGGACATCACACACATCCATGCCCGAGGCAGGATTCGAACTTGCGACCGTAGCAGTCGCGGCGTTCCGGACTGAGCGCCTAGAACCGCTAGACCACCGCGGCCGGCGGAAGACAGTTGCTTAAAGAATTTCCTGAATTATTTTCTGAAGGAATGGGAAAAGCTTATAATTTTGTAGCGCATGGTACACCGAAAGACAATGTACAGTAGGGGTCCGTAACTGAATGGGTTTATTAATATAAGAATTTTATTTTTATATTTTCACTTTATGTTCGTCAGTGCCTTCTGCCTGGCGGTAAGCTGCAGCGTCTTAGTCACGGTGCCCAGAACCGGATATAACCACCATGAAACTCACGTGTTGAACCATCAGCAGCTAAACTCACGTCTTGCTGACGAGGTAACGCTACCGAACTGCTCGTCTTATGACCTGACCGACCAATGGGGAGGCTTGGAGGTGGTCAAGTGGGAGCGGACACACCGTTCGCTCTATTCTGCTGGCAGCTTTCAAACCGATCAGACGATCTCCTCACCTGCTCTCTTGTGCGGCTGCCCATTCAGTCTTGGCGGCTTCTCCAGGCCTGCCTTTCTTTATGGCATTAAAACTTCACACAGGTTAAACTATGTTTTATTCTTCACCTCATTGGGTGCCTACCGCTTTCCCCTCCTGGCCAATCCTGACGAATTAACAACTGGTGTCAGGAGTGGAATGAGCCCACCGTTAGGCCCGTCTCATTTGAAGTTTAACAAGCCGTACTTAATGAAGGTGCCAGCGATACTTCGCGCTTGGCGTGCCAGGTGCGCCGCGCGGTAATAAGCGCATGCATTCGTGACATCGCCACGCACCGTTCCGCCGTTCGGCGCTTCTTTTCCGATCAGCTATCGCAGCGAACGCCAGGCCGCGTGACCGGGCGCCTCGCCTCGCCGCACGCCACCACCAGTCGCCGCGTTGCTGCCGTCCCAGGCAGTCTGGGGCTACGCTACGCTGCAGGAAGTCGCCTTCCGCGCCACGCCGCGGTACGGACACATGTTCCGGCCTGTTAGCTGAGGTACGACGCCCGGTCGTCGACACCGCCGCCATCACCTCCGCCGCCGTCTCCAGCCGCCGTCGCTCAATACAACAATGCCGCAGCTTCTGTAAGTCGTCGCTTCATTTTTCTACGTCGCCGCCCCCATGCTGTCAGCTACGCCGTCGTCCTGTCCAACATACGTTTTTTCTTTCTTTCTGTGCTCCGTTTGAAAAGGTTTTCAGTGAGAACTAGGTGCCCTAATCTTCTAACCACGCTTCAAACCCGCAGTACCGCCACTGGCGAAGGCAACTCCCCACCTACGGAGAAACCAGATCCAGTAGCTGCCCTTCAAGCAGAAGTTGACAAACTGCTATTACGAAATATAGAATTAACGGAGGAATGCCAAAAACTGGCTCAACCCCGGCGTGTTAATGTTGAAACGTCCCCTTTGAACAATTTCTACAAGACTGTGCTTTATCTGACACACAATATTTTTTTTAGCGCAACGCAATCTGACTTTCAATAATCCCTACAAAAGAATGGCCCTGTCTAATATTAACGTATACGTTTCACAAATCACTTACCTCACAAAAATCTTCGTTACTCGAACTACTGCAATACAGCGAGCGCCACTACTGCCAGCTAAATAAAAGATTCAAACTAAGGAAGGCAGTAACTACTAATAGGCATAGTTAGCAAATGAAAGATTTTAATAGAGAACAAACAATGTATTTACCTTAATAGTCATAATATATATAGCAGTTCATGACAAAGTTCAAAACTCCGCCATCTCTCTCCCCACATCCACCACTGCTGGCGGCTCACCTCCAACTGCGCAACGCTACTCGCTGTTAACATCCAGCTGCCGCTGCCCAACACTACAATGGCAGACAACAATGCAAACTAGCCACGGACTGCACATAGCACAGCCAGTCATTTTTCATACAGAGCGCTACGTGGCGTTGCCAATAAGAAAACATAAACAGCCTACTTACAATGTGAGTGCGCCGGAAACACACCCTGCCCTGCCGCAAATGACGGCTGCAAGCACCTCTAGTAGCGTAGTACCCCACCCTTATGTTGCAACCTTGTCTAATAGCTTCCCTGCAGTTAACTTTATCCCAACATTCTCCGGGAAAACCAACGAACAGATAAAGTCCTTCTTGCAAACTGTCCTAGACGTAGGCCGCGCTTGCGCCTGGCCGGACGATTTCTTGGTAAATGCACTCCTCCTTAAATTGTCAGGTGATGCCCGTACCCATGTTGAATCAGTGCACGCCCTTAGGGACACCACCTCTTTCGCCACGTTAGAAGCTGGGTTGAAAGACAGGTATTCGGACCGACGTGATCACCGCTATTGAAGGTACAAGTTATCTACCCATCGCCAGAAGCAAGGAGAGGACGTAGAAGCATTTTCTGACCGAATCCGCCAGTGGCTTGCCGCACTTACACTCTGGGTTCGGATTCCGCACGTAACGAGGTATTAATCGAGCAAGCAGAAGCCCGCTCGATTGACGTATTTATGTGTGAAATCGACCCGTACGTGGGAGGGAAGGTCAAAATAGCATCACCTGCCTCGTTGCATGATGCCACACGACTTGCGATGATGCGGGAGAAGGTAGCACATTTTGTTGCCAGTTTGGCGTGCCCGGACGAACAGCCGCGACCAATTTTCGAATGTGAGCAGGCATGCCAACGCTGCTGAAAGGCACGCCATGTTGCTGCGCAGTGCTGTGTCCCTTATTGCTCCCAGCATGGAAACATAGGGCATATGAGTAAAAACTGCCCGCAGAACTCGGGAAACGGGGGGCCCTCGTACAACCAGCAGAGGGAACAATTCACCAACGAACCACCCCGACCCCAAAGACTGCCGGGCAACGGTCGAGGGGCAAGTCACGCTGCCATACCGCGCCCCCTGTAAAATTCACGCATCCAGTCCGCCACAGTGTCGTAAATGAGGCGGCGAGTATCCTCCTCTAGGGTAAAATTAGAGGAAGGAGCGTGAGAATACTTGTTGACACGGGAGCTCAAACCAGTGTGTTATTCGTAGGGCATGGGGAGAGACAAGTGTTAAAACCACCCTATTACCACATTAACGGTTTGAGTGACGAGATAATCATGTTGTTGTTGTGGTCTTCAGTCCTGATATTGGTTTGATAAAGCTCTCCATGCTACTATACCCTGTGCAAGCTTCTTCATCTCCCAGTACTTACTGCGAACTACATCCTTCTCAATCTGCATAGTGTATTCATCTCTTGGTCTCCCGCTACGATTTTTACCCTCCACGCTGCCCTCCAATGCTAAATTAGTGATCCCTTGATGCCTCAGAACATTTCCTACCAACAGGTCCCTTCTTCTAGCCAAGTTGTGCCACAAACTCCTCTTCTCCCCAGTTCTATTCAATACCTCCTCATTAGATAATCGTACCCGCTGGGTATCGCCAACTCGAGTTGAAAATCGGAGCCAGCTACTACATTTTCGACATGGACGTAATTCAAAAACGAAGGCGAGATTTCGATGTCATTCTGGGGAGTGATTTCCTTCGCCACTACCAGAGTGTAGTCGATTATAGAACGAAAACCGTCCGTCTCGGTGACGAAACACACCGTTTCGGCGGCTCCCACGTCGATCTGTCGCAAGGAATTTGTGAAACGCGGCCACTTCCACATGTTCCTTCCGCGCAAACGTGGGCGTTACGCACAACTACCTCTGTTAGAATCAGCGGTGGCATGGGACGCATTCTCTAGCTTGGGGTCAAATCCCGCAGACTGCCGAGAACAACCGTATTGGTGGATCCACTTCGTCAAAACGATGTCCTTGACAGATTACAAGTCCATGTTAAACGTGGTTTAACAACAGCGGAAGTACAAGGAAAAATATTTTACGTTCCTGTCTGTATAGAAAATTTTGGAACGAAGGAAGTAGAGATTGCTCGTGGCACCATTATAGCTAGTGGCCACGAGATTGAAGAGGATTACCCTGAGCAAGAAAAGCCAAAATATACCCAAACACATCGGCTCCTGGAACGTAATGTATGCAATATTGCTCCCGTGCTCAAAGACAAATTTAAGGATAAATTAGCTCATTTGCCTGCGGCTGACCAAAATAAATTGTACTCCGTCTTGGAAGAACACTGCTGGTTATTCGAGGTAAGGCGTTATCTGCCAGCTACTGACATTGTTTACCATGAAATTCCCACCGGAGATGCAAGGCCTATTGTACAGAGACCGTATAGAATACCATACCACCTCCCGCCCGTTGTGGAAGAAACTATCAAACAATAGCTACAGACAGGGATAATACAACCCTCCGCCAGCCCTTGGGCGCTCCCAATCGTTGTGATCCCGAAGAAGTCAACTAATGGAGAGAAGACCTACAGTCTTTGCGTTGATATGAGAGCGGTAAACAAGCTAACTACGCCTGATAATTACCCTCTCCCCCGTATTGACGAAACACTAGACAGGTTAGGAAATTGTAAATACTTCATTACCCTTGACATGAAGAGTGGGTACCATGAAATACGGATTGCACGACAGGACAGGCCAAAAACAGCGTTTGTAGTTCCCTCCAGTGTATACGAATTTCTGAGAATGCCATTCGGATTGCGCAACGCGTCTGCCACTTTCCAAAGATTTGCTGACCTATTACTTTAAGGATTGAAACCCACAATGTGCCTAGTTTATCTACATGAAATAATTGTCTTTTCCAGGACGATAGATGAGCATGTTAACCGGTTAAGAAATGTTTTGTCTAGACTAAGAAGTGCTAATTGAAGTTTAAAAATAGAAAAATGCTTCTTTGTTTAGAGTCAAGTACAGTATCTTGGGCACATTATTAGTGCTGATGGAGTAAAACCCGACCCCCTTCAAATTGAAGCAGTTAGGAACTTCCCTTCCCCTAAGAGCGTAAAGGAATTGAAAAGCTTCTTGGGACACAGCAACTACTATAGGCGTTTTGTGAAGGGCTATGCCACAATAGCTAAACCACTAACCTACCTGTTGAAAATAAATGTACCCTATCAATGGACTACCCGAGTATGAAGCTGCTGTGCAGCATCTCATAGAAGTTCTAACTAGTTCCCCCTTGTTGATCTATCCCGATTTCGAAAAATCATTCATTCTCTCATGTGACGCATCCGACTCTGACGTAGGAGCGGTTCTGAGTCAAGTTATTGACGACGAGGAAAGACCAATTGTTTACACATCCCGCCAGCTAAACCAGGTGGAAATTAACTATAATACGACAGAGAAGGAGTTACTGGCCCTAATGTTCGGAGTTAACTACTTTAGAAGCTATGTTTAAGGGAGAAAATTTACAATAGTAACAGATCATGCAGCACTGCAGTGGCTATTAAATTTAAAAGACCCTAGCAGCCGTCTCACACGCTGGGCCCTGAACCTGAGTGAGTATGAGTATCAAGTGCAACATAAAGCTGGAAAATTGCACCAGAAGGCTGACGACCTCAGCCGAAAGGTGGGAGTATCTCAGACAGGCGATGTACTAATTGATGAATTAAAAGACTCTCAGGAAAAGAATGCAAAATTCTGCCAATATCGCTCCCATCTGGATTTTGTTACAGAGGGTGGAATTCTATACCGTAAGACCCCCCCCCCCCCCCCCCGGGGTAAACGTATAGTAATACCAAAAGACTTGCAATCAAGAATTATCGCCCAGTGCCACAACAGCATCCAAGCTTGCCATAGTGGATGAACAGCCACAAACGCCCGCATTTCCTCGAAGTATTGGTGGGATAATAGATGGCGAGATGTTGCCAAGTATATAAAATATTGCCTACCATGTGCCCAAAGAGCATCCCCTCCACGAATCAAAATTCCCTTACACTCTCTTCCCGAGGCATCAAAACCTTTCCAGTTCGTCGCTTTAGATGTAGTTGGCCCACTTCCAGTAAGTACACAAGGATTTAAATATATCCTATCTATTATTGATCACTTTTCCCGATACCTTATTTTGGTACCCATTGCTGACATGTCAGCTGACAATGTAGCACGAGCTTTTGTAGATCATCTTGTCCTTCCTTTCGGAAACCCTGAAGCCATTATAACTGACCAAGGAACCAACTTCATGTCCGCCTTATTCGTCCAAGTTTGCAAATTACTGAGAATTAAAAAATGGAGAACCACTCCTTCCCACCACCAGGTAAATGGCCGCATTGAACGTGTGCATCGCACTGTGAAACGAATGCTTTCCTATTATGTTAATTCAACCCACAGCGACTGGCAAAGATACATTCCGCATGTGGCAAGTGCGTACAACAGCCGTTTCACGAAGCCACTGAACATACCCCGTACGAGATAGTGTTCAGCCGCCTTATGGAATCACCCTTTCAGTTTGATAAATTACCTCTGGGAATCGATCATATAGACGTTAAGGGGGCAGCCCGCCGCCTTAAGGCTATCTGGAAGAAGGTACGAGGGAATAACCGCAAGGCAACCAGTAAACACATAGACAGAAGCGACAAAAATGCCATCATCCCCCCTCCCCCCCTTATAAACCTGGTGATTTGGTTTTACTAAAAAACCTGCTGTAAGGAAAGGACGAGTGAAGAAACTTAGCCCCCTGTATGACGAACCTTATTGAAATATTAGGCTTACCTCCCCTTTAATGTAGAACTACAACTACCTGACCGCAAGGTGATTGTCCATTCCGATAGGTTAAAACCCTATTCAGGAACTATGCCACTTCCACTGCCTACTGAGGCAAGAGCCAGAACCCCCAGCTCGCCCAAGATATGCTCTCAGATCAAAACACCCCTATGCTCTCAGACAGAGAAACTAGAAAATAAAGTGCTATTTGTTCTTAAGAGATTCTCAGTTTGGTCAGTTAAAAGAAAAAGTAACCTGACTCAGGCAACCACCTTATTATTATTATTTTATTTTCTTTTCTCTTTGCAAATGAACATTTTGCCTCTACAATTTGTAGTTTATGTTTCCATACTATAATGACTAAAATGTCACCCTAGCATACCTCTCTGAAAGGGATTGTCAGAGTTTTACCAGCCCAGCCTGTCCTGCAATGCTGTCCTAGTCCTATCCCTCAGTTTTAACCTGTATTTTACTTACATTACTTTTATTTATGTTTCTTATGTGTTATGACACGCCTAGTGGTCGGACAACAGCTCTATTTCCAGTACTAGTACGGTTAATTCCAAATAAAGGTAGTACTTAATTGAGTGACTCGCCCATTGGAACGTTGTAAACACGTGCGCTCCGCCTGTCAAAACCAGCTGGTGTTGAGACGTGAAGCGGCCATCATGTAAGAGGCGGAGTCATTCATCCGTCACCAACACTGCGATACCTTCCCGCCGCCCCGCACCGAGCACTGTCCTTCTAGTTGCGCCAGCTGTTGCGGCCTGAGCCGCCTCCCCTCTCTCCCTCCTACCACTCCTCTCTGCCCATTCACCACACGCCGTTTGTTCACCTGTCTTCCGCGTTCAATTACTACAATTACCACCGCACAATAGAACCATTTTCGCTATCAATACACAGTACCCTAACATAGAAACGTAGAAAGTTACATTGTTTACGCAATACTTACCTTAAACGTAATTCCTTCCGTCCTCCCGCTTCGCTGACTGAGTAACTTCAGCTCGTAAATTTATTTGCATTCTTAAGTCCCTAACACTTCCGCTAATCGTGCACGGAGTGTATTAAGCATTCAAAGGTACCCTCCTTCAACTACTGTACAAATATTTCTTATTTGATGATTTTAAGTTATTTGCCTTATAGTCAGTCTTGTTGCAGACTTTTTGCATTATAGTGTATTTTACTTTTGGATTTCCTTTATTGACAATGATTCCGTTTTGCTCTTCGAAAGAATGCACCAAGTTTGCCGTACAGAAGTTTCTTCTGCTACGTTACTCATTACAAGCCTACGTCGTTGAAAATTTCGCTTTGTGGTCAAACCTACAGTGTGGAGCCCCTCCTTGCATTGTCCGTTCTATTTGTCTTTTGTTTGTCTAATAGCTTGTGATAATTCGAATTTTCATCTAATTTTTGTACCGAATACTCCACTGTTTCACTGCTTTGCAGATAAGCTAAGCCTACTATCGTTTTACAAGCACTTATTTCCCTGTTTTCCTTCATGCTACCTCAAGTTAAAATATGATTACGAGTTTTCCACTCTTATGTCCGCCAATCAGGTTATACCTCCGTGGGAAGCTTAGAAGCAAGCGACCTCCAGGTGGTGGATTTTAAAGTGGAAACACATCACATTAACGAAGTGCGACGTTAATGTGGTGTCTTCCAGTAAATCGCCATTTAGTTTGGTGGCGTTTGACGGTTCTGAACCTCCCCCGAAGTATAGCACCACCCTACCAAACTCCATCTAGTTTCGCGTGTCTGAATAACCGACCACCTGCTCCTTTCCAAAATCCATAAATGGTTTCACCGTTATGTGCTCATCACAGCCTGTTCAACCCATTTTTTGGGTCAATACTATTCACTACAAACACTAAATCCGCTTTAACCTTACTAATTACTATGGACTACGTCTACAACTGGTTGCTTACAACGGCCAAGGTGTCGCTCACTTAGGACGGGCCACTCCTGGCTAGCCTAGCGGCACATTCCGCTATCCAAGCGGCACACACGCACTGCGCTGCGATCTCAGCACTAACCTGAAACCCGCTTCTGTCACCGCTGTCGGCTTCTGCCTCGAGCCAGCTTCATAACGCAGCCTGCTTTCCCCATTAGTGAGTCCGATGAATTGTTTTACCTCTCTGTATTATTTGCCTCTTGTATATTTAGCAATGATGAGCAATGTCCGACCCACTATACGTTGTCAGTTGATAGCTAGTTAATAATGGGTACCTATAATTTGTATTTTTTTGTTTTTTTTCTCTCCCCTTATGGTTTTATGTCAGGTTGACATGATTAAATTTAACATTTCATCATCATTTCGCTGCGCAGCATTTCCTTGCTATTTATTGCATGTATTTTTATGGTTTTTCTCTTTTGTGATCCTATTTGTTATTTTTAGATGTATTTTTATAGTTTTGCCTTTTGTATTGTATGATATGTACTTGTATCTTCTTTTGCTAACCCCAGTATGTAAAGGCCCATCACAGCCCTGGATTTTAGATAATTGCACTAAACCAATAACCCCATTTTTGTAAGGTTCCCGCTACAGTCGTGTATACGACTTTATGAGTTTCGGATTCCGGAATCGTAGTATGTACCATGTTCGTGCCCAGAGCCGGACTGGTATGTTTAGAAGTGAGTGAAGCACCCCAGTTATATGAAGTACCCAGTAGAGAAGATTTGAATGCGGCCCTGAAATCTAGAAGACGGCCCCTGTCTCTCGTAGTGGAGCGGTAAGCGAGACAGATTTTGTGGTAGGAGAGATGTGATGAAGTTTCACCCAAGCATTTGATGAATAGTAGTTAGCGCCCCATGTGTGTGTTGCACATTTGAGAGTTCACCCAGACGAATTTAGGTTTCGTTATTATTCACCCTTCTTCTTACGAAGTAATTGATTGACGAAGTGAAGTTGTTATGAGAGAGCACTAAAATCGACACTGCTATCAGTTGGGTACAGTGCCCTCCCGTGCGTGGATAGAAGTGAGAGACACCCGTTTGTTTCTTCAAACAAACACACCCAGATGTTCCAAGATGGAAGAACCAGCTGGTATGAGCACTTGTTTGAAAATTATTAGCGCCCGAGCGCGGTAACGCGCTCTCTTGTTGAAGAATGTAGTACTACTCGGTAGTAGTTTATTGTACTTTATTGCGGCAGTTCGCGCCCCTGATTTTCATAGTTCACCCTGTTACTTCGGGGATTATAGGAATTTTGGTAGTGATTAAACCCTTATGTCTTCCTCGCCCATACATTCCACCGGGTTTCTACCTTTGAGTACTCGTTCCCACCTCAACGATTACTTTCTACCTCCATCCTCCAGGGTCGTGTACCTTACACGTTGCGGTTAGCACCCGCAGAGCACCTAGCTGATAGATTTATTATTTCAATTTTCGCTTTCGTAAACTGATCACCTCCTTATCTCTTTCGTCTGTGCGTCATTGTCTTCCCCCAGAGGGAGGGGGAAGGAAGCCTTTTTTATTCGAATACGACTACTACAGTCGGAATTTCTCTGTTATCTCAGTTGAATCAATTTTTACACTGAAACCTGTTACTTGAACTCGTTCACGATTATACCCAATTCCTTCCTTATTCTTTAACGTGAGCACCTTCCCGGTTCGCTGCGAGCGGGCCGTTCGACATAAATGGCCAATATGTCGGGATACCCTGGCGTTGCGACCACGGACGGCTGTACACGATTATACCCAGAACAAACCCCGCGTAAAACGCGACATGATTTTTCCCATAAATCACTCATGAAATCCATACATACAGTAAATTCCACCTACGCATTGATTGCAGGCATTTATTAATGCAACCCCTCATTGTTGCACCCTTACCGAGCTAGATGACGAGTAAGCACGACCATACCCTCCTCATTCCGTCACTACCCCGTTGCTCCTAACGTCTACCCCTGCAATTCTTTGGAATCTTTCCCGACTATTTATTCTTTTTCTGTCCATGCCTTCTGTTTTTCTTAAGTAGTAGTTCCTTGATTGGTTAACTCGAAGCACGAAGCTGTGAAACAGAATTGATCTGTTCTACCCCTGCAAGTGTACAAGAGAGGATATGACAACTTCCGGCTGTTAACCCCCAGAGGGCACCGAAGTTTTGTTGATGATGAAAGAGAATTGATTTGCTTTACCCGTATAAGTTGGTTTATGTACAGGCAAGAGTTCCTTTGTGTGTTGTTGTAGGTGACGCTAAGTGGTCTGTTTTATGCTGTTTCCCCAAGGTCAGAGCAAAACCGTTAGCCATGATTCACTTTAACATGCAGCTAGTTTCCAGGTGATACAAAGTTTTGGAGTCGTTTAAATTTCTTGTTATGCTACCAGTGAACGCTTACTATAAGCTGAGCATGGTGCAAACAGGCGGACTGGCACAACTGTCGCCTTGCGATATGCCAGTCACTGCCCTGAACGCTATCACTTCCTCCCTGTTCTTCGACATGTCTGCCATATTCAGTTCTAATTTTCATGTGATTTATCGGTCATTCTTTGCACAAGTTTTAAGTAACAGCCACTATCGCATGTTACGAATACTTTCGATTAACCCAGTCCTACCGTGTGCTACATAACGGTAGCGGTTTACTATTTAATAGTTCTCCCTGTGATATCACTACCCCCGCTGAGGAGGTGTTTGGACGCTTGTCCTAGTTCTGTATTACTCCTTTAGAAATTATCTTTATTGGTTTATCACTATGAGTAGAGTTTAGAAAAAGGACTTTTTGAGCGACTTCGGTCGCCCCCCCGAACAGCAACCTCCTGGGGAATACCATGCTTAAGTAAGTAATGGGAGCAAGAGTGTTTCTTGCTGCCCACATACTGTAGTAGTCAGTAAAAGATAGTAGTGAGTAGAAAAGAATAGGAAATAAGTACAATCTACCCAAAAGGAAAGGCATGACCCTCGTTGGCTCCTAGTGGTAGGCTTAGCAGATTTCCATTTGCGGTGCCTATGGCTTCTGCCACATCACGTAGCGCCATTAAAGCGTTGTCCTCAATATTTTGCATAGGTTTCCCAGAAGTACTTGTGTCGGACAATGGACCACACTTCCGTTCACGTGATTTTGAACAGATTTGTGGACGAAATGGCATTCGTCATCTGACAAGTGCTCAGTTTCACCCCCAGTCCAATGGAGGAGCAGAACGCTTCATACGCACTTTTAAACAACAGATGGCCAAGCTTTGCACCATTCACATACGGGAACAGGCGCTGCAACTCTTTCTCGTCTCCTATCGCTCCCATCCACGAGACGGACCGTTGCCGACGGACCTTGTGCATGGCAGCTGCTAAAACACTTCCTACGCCCACCGCAGTACCCGGCGCCATCAATGGCCCGCAAGTATCACTTTGCGCCGCGAGATCTTGTTCTTTTCAGGATGTATGGCAATCGTGGGCGCTGGGAAAGAGTAGTGATCGAGGAACGCAATGGCTCTTTTATGTACTTGATTGCAGGTCCCGATGGTTTGCAACACTGACACCAGAACCAAATTCGTGGGTGTCATTTGCCCCTTGATTATGCTACTTTATTCCCTCTGATTCATGACCTCACGAGACCGCGCGGACTTCGCAGCTTCCCTCTGGTGCCGCGAGGGCACCCCAGGAGAAGCGGACGTACGCTGCGCCCTCGCCTCCGCCACCACCTTCACGGCTCTCCGACCCAATGGGCCGTCATCGACACAGAATACGCCTTCAGGCCTCGACGTATGTCCAAGCAGCAGTTTTCCTGAGTATGTTCCTGTTGCCTTGCAAGCCAGATGACGGGATACTGATGGGAGTACGCTGTCCTCCAAAGTCACGGGCTCCCATCTCATCTCTAAGTCCAGCGTCCTGCCTCCCCATCCTCCCCCCCCCCCACCCCCGCCAGTGGTCGTTCGCATCCTCTCCCTGGTGCCAGTTCTCGCCAGTACACCGATCGGCAAAGATGAAGCGCGAAGGTCGATATGTAGGCGCTGGATCAAGCGCGCCTATACGAGAGAGGGAAGCACTGGATCAAGCGCGCCTATACGAGAGAGGCCAGAGACACACCCCCAAGCAACACTCGCCAACGCCCTGTCGACAGAAGGTATTTAGGCCGCCGCAGTTGACCATGGGGCCTCACTCACTCACTCATCCAGTTTGGTGTCTGTCAGTTTACTCGCACAGCGGATTTAGTTCATCACCGGTTAAGACAGTACATAGTAACCAGATTAGTGACTATTGAGGAATATTTCTGATGAACTTGTACCAAAACATACGGACCCTACTCAGGATAAGTAAAACTGCCAGTTCATGTAAATAAAGAACCGTATTAATCCACGTCTACATTGGTGTTGTAGAAAGAGGATACTGGCCACCCATAACAATATTCTTTCCCTTGCTTCCTTGCGCTTCAAGACTCCACAGTGTACACTTAATAATTGAGATATACACATATTTCTACAGCTGTAGGCACTTTTATATCTGAGTTATATACAATGAGACTAATGTTTTTTATGCCACAAACAGTCTTGACTGCTCAAACAATCCGTAAGTCGTGGTCAAGTGAAAATGCTTAGTACTATTGTGCTATGTCTCTGCTCTGACCTATGCCTGCTTGAAACGTGCACTAGCCAATCTGAGTCTCAGGGAGAGAGGTCATGTGAAATCTCGCGTCCTCTTGTAGCGTGTATGCGTGGCGCTCCCCACTGGCTACACGAGCGATGGAAGAGCGAGCTCGCCTTTTGGCTCGCTGGTGGCAGGTTCAGTTATGGGGTATCCCACGTAGCTGTGAGCAGCATACAGTGCGCAGGGCACAGCCACTAAAGATGAGGTCGATACCAATAGGAGTATCACCCTCAACCCCTGTTATTTCACTGTAAATAACAGATATTTCTAGTTTCCAATACATTTTAGTAAAGCTGTTGGTAATTTCTAAAGGGAGAAACCAAATACAAAAACTTGAACCACACGAAGAAAACTGAAATTAAATATAAGTAAAATTATGAATATGGGAGGTGACAGGTAATTTCTGGTAGTTTTTTGCAGTGGCTGAAGGTGCCTGTTATGTTATATCAGAAATTACTTTTATTACGTAGAACAAATTAGTTTATATCTGAAGTAGTAGTTTAGGAACAGATCGATTGGTCGCCATCGATTTTCAGGAGACGTGGTAGCAAATTTGTAGACCGAGTATCTCAAAAGGTTATTTGTTAACTTCTGAAATATTCGCAGTAACGTCCCAGAGTTTACGTCTCTCGTAGGAAGCAGCCACCCTTACATCCTACTACCAACCGAGATTTGGTTAAATCAGAATTACAAAGTACGGAAATTTTTTACTCTACGTGGAACGTATATTGAAAACATATGTTAGACTCTCCAGGGAGTCACTACGGCCATAAGCAGAAGCATTAGGCCCAGCAACGTCTAGAATGAACGGCCCTGCCTACTTATATACTCAAAAGTAATTTGGGTCAATGGAACTACATTAATAATTGCATGTTTGTACCTATCAGATTCAGACGTAATGATCGTAGAGTCATTCAAGGATACATTGAACCCGATTACGCTAAAATGCCCGCTGTTAAATATTACGTGATAGCTTTAACCTCTCCAATATCGCTGGCAGAAGTACGCATCCGCATTCAGTGGTAAGGGCAAATACTCTTGTAGGAAACCTGCCTTAAATGGCTAGCACGACAACCATACGCGAAAGAGATATTTTAGCCCTTTTAATTACGAACGTAACTGATTATTTTGTGTGTGTGTCGCCATTGAGACACAGAGTAATGACCATGACGCTGTTGAATGAACGGCGGGCACGAAAGGGAAAGCTTCATCAAAAAAGAATTGTAACACTCCGGTTTGATCTACTGACTTATCCCGCTCGATCGGGATCTGATAACAGCCCAAATAGATAATAATTAATGTGACCGTGTGCCTAATGGGGCTGGCAATCGGATAGGACTGCTACGGAGTTGTTACATTCCATTTTGTCCTTCTCAAATGCTGTAATAATGTACTGTTTGGTGGCAAGAAGAACAACAAACACAGCTTCACTAAACAAAACCTATATTCTTATCAAAAACCACAAAGATAAGGAGACAGCCACTGCCTTCGTCAATACACTGCTAATAACGGCTAATCTCAGCACAGGCTTCCTCGCTATTTATAATCGTCACACGCAACATACTATCACTGTAATCCAACACTGTAATCCAAATAATGCCGGCGCGGTAGACGCGGAATCTCAATAACGGCACATAAATATCACTGAATCACTCTGTTAATTATACTTTCTCACTTTCCCGTATAATACTAACACAAAGGGGTTGAACCGCGGCGATGGCCACTCCCTTTGTCGGTAATTTCTATCAATTGCTGGCTTCTGCTCAGCTCTGCCCGCCTCGCGGGAACCTACAACACACACTGACTTGACTCAAATCTCGCTCTCGCGACTCGACACACTAATCAATAGTTGCCCTGTCGACCTGTGTGAGTGCAAACCTAGTAGTAAGGGCCTTCGGACCCCTTACATCCCCGCCCTCGAAAACTTCTTTAGAGCCGCAGGCGAAAAACAATCGGCAAGGGAATGAAACATTGCTACATTTGAACAAACACACAGTGTAAATAATTAATGAAATTACAATTCATCAAATAATCCCTCGACTCCGGTAGTGGGCTGCCTCCACAATAATTTTTACAAAAGGTTATACATCTCATAAACATGGCATTGTCCAAATTACAATTTTTATATCAACCAGCAATAGTCCTCTCTAGTCCAATATTGAATGAAACACACAACATATACACTCAAAAATTATTACTTAAACACAGGACATATGAATTACTATACTACAAATTAGTTATTACAGGTTTTATACTTATTCTTAGATAACCTTCGACATGAAATATGCAATTCTAATTGTAATACATCACAAAACACAATGTAAATAAACCTCTCCCTCTTTCAAATGCCCATTTTACAGCTAAATGTTCTAACCATGTCCTTCCCCACTACATCAAGGAGCTTGAACACTCTCAGTTCAGACATTGGCCCTAATCGAGTTCCTCTTCCTCATCTGGGTCATTTCTGCTCTCGTGGGAGTAGTACCTTTTTATGTTTTCCACATGCTCCTTACCATGCACTCTCTTTGTCCGTGCATATTCCAACTCCACAGTGTTAGGATGACCAATTTTTATAATCCTGTACGGTCCCTTATAAACGTGGTTAAACTTATGTATTTCAGAGTTTATTTTCTTTGATCTAGCATGAACCTTTACTAATACCAGGTCTCCCACTCGGTAAGTTATCGGTTTCACTAGCTTGTCGTGTCTTTCCTGTCTTTTCCTACCCTTCTCCTTCATACTTAATTCCACCAGCTCCAATTTCCTTTCCCAGGTCAATGAACTTCCTGGTGGGTAGACTACCAACTCACGAAAAATACTATCGGGTTCTTGATTGAGCAATACTTCACATGGGGCAAACCCTGTAGAATCATGTGGGAGGTGATTCCTAACCCGCTCAAATTCTTCCAGATATTCTTTCCATGAACCATGCTTCCTATGACAGTAGGTTCAGCATAAACGGTTCAATTCCTTCATTGTTCGTTCCGCTGGGTTAGAAGCTGGCCTATACCTAGAAATGGCAATTTGCTCTATTCCGTGCTCACTTAGCATCTCTGTCCATTCCTTTGACCTGAACTGTGACCCATTATCACTCAAAATTCGCTTAGGAATACATACCTTTTGAAAATAGTCTTTCTCAAAATGGTTAATGATGGCTCTACTAGTAGCTTTCTTCAATGGGTAAAATTTTATGTACTTGGAAACCAGTTCTTCCACTACTAAGATTTGTGTGTAATTCCCTCGTGAGGCAGGAAGTGGCCCAAAGAGATCCACTGCAACAATGTCCTTAATTGCTGTTGGTACAATTGGATGCATATGTCCTTTGTGCTGCACTGTAGTCGTTTTAGATTTTTGACAGGTGTCACATGTACTCAGTATTTTACGTATACGCCTTCCCGTGTTGTTGAATGCAAATCTGATTTCAACTTTTCCAGGCACTTCTTCGGTCCATAATGCGCATTACTATAGTGCGTATACCAAATTAATTTTTCTGCCACATGCTCAGGCACACAGAGTTTCCAGTTCTCCTCACTCTCCTTGTTCCTTTTATAAAGTATCCCATTGTGAATATAATAAAATGTGCGAATTCTTTCCTCTCCTGCACACCTGTATTTGTTTTTAATTGTCTTTAATTTCTCGTCCTCGTTCTATTCCCTGTGCACATTCTTTAGGAACTTCCTTATGCATTCTTCATACTGTACTCCCCTCATCAGGTTAATTCTAACTCCTTCTCCTTCCGGCCTGTCCACCAACATTCCTCTTGAGTCAGCTGGTAATCTTGACAGAGCATCAGGTATTATGTGTGTTGCTCCTGGTTCATAAATTATCTCGAAGTCATAGTCCTGTAATGCCAGGGCCCATCGCGTTAGTCTGCTATGCCTCAACTTGCTTGTAGTCAGAAATGTAAGGGCCTTAAGGTCAGTCACTACTTTCACATGCCTCCCGGCCAAATAGTACTGGAAACGCTTAAACCCCCACACAATTGCCAATGCCTCCCTTTCAGTAATCGAATATTTCCTCTCCCAAGCAATTAAACCTCTGCTACCGAACGCTATTGTTCTTACACTCTCACCATTTCCGCTCCTCTCTATTTGGTGCAAATGTATTCCTAGTCCATAGTCAGAGCTGTCTGCTCCTAAATAAAAATCCTTGGAAAAATCCGAGTGGTACAATATATCCGCACTATATAGTGCTTCCTTGATATTCTCAAACTCGGTTTGGCACTCTGCACTCCAATGCCACGGCATCCTCGCCTTAGTCAATTCCCTCATACTCGGGGCATTAAGTACAGATCCTTTGACAAATTTTCTATAAAACTCACAAACCCCGAAGAATGCTCGCAACTGTTTCTTACTATGGGGGGGGTCAGAAAATTTCTAATAGCCTCCATTTTACTAGGATCAGGATAGATACCCTCCTCGGATATTATATGGCCCAGAAATTTTATCTTTGATTTGCCAAATTCCGACTTTTCCAGGTTTACAGTTACCCCTGCGGTTTCAAAAGCTGCCAAGATTGCATCCAGTCTATTCAAATGTTCTTCCCATGATTCGCTTGCTATCAAGAGGTCATCCACGTAGATGGTGACCTTCTTAAGTAACTCCTCGCCTAGTATCTTATCCATCACTCTTATAAATTCAGACACTGACACATTAAGTCCAAACGGCAACACCCTAAATTGATAGCACCTTCCTCCATAAGTAAATGCCGTATACTGGCGAGACTCTGTGGCCAATGGTATCTGCCAGTAACCAGCAGTCAAGTCGATACTACTAAGCACCTTTGCTCCTCGGAATTTTTGAATCATTTCTTCTATAGTCTCTGGTTTGTCCCTCTCCGGTTCGATGATTTTGTTTACTGTTCGTGCATCCAAAATTATCCTCACCTTTCCATCCTTCTTATCAACGACAAATAGAGTGTTGTTGTATTGACTATTGGTCCTTTCTATAACACCAAGGTCCATCATCCTCAGTATTTCTTCATCTACTGCTCTTCGTTTCGCCTGGGGAATGGAATACTGTTTTATATTGAACGGTTTATGGTTCTTTATCTTTAGCTTACACTCCACCCCTTTCATGATACCTGGCCATTGAGAAAAAACTTTACAACGCCTGTGTAATACTGTGGCTAATTTCTTCTTGGTCCTCTCATCTAGGTGTGTCATCTCCTCCAACTTTTCCTGATCTTATCCTCTTTATGCCTATCCTCTCGTGCTAATCCCACAAGGCATATCAACACTTCTCCTCCTAGTTCCTCTTCCCCATATCCCGTGGTGGGTTCCTCTTCATGACACAAATTTACTCTTCTGAATTCTTCCTCTTCTTCGATTGCACTCCCCTCAGCAAACTTGAACCTCTTCTCTTCTCCCTTTCTTCCTTTGACCTTGATAGTACCTTCATCAAAACTCACTACTGCATCAACTTCATTCAACCAATCTATCCCTAAAATAATTGATGTGTTCAATCTGGCCACCACCAAAAATGTTGCTTCGTATTCTTCTCCCTCTATCTCGAAGGTAATCAACACTTGTTCTTTAATAGGTTTACTCCTTGCACCCAACGCGTTCACAATTCTCACTCCACTCACTGGGAAACTAGGCAAGCTAATATTTGCTTTTAGTATCTGTTCATATAACCTTTTGGATACTGCACATGCTTCACTTCCTGTATCGACTAATGCCTCGATATTCAGTCCACATAACTTGATCCCTATCATGGGTAGCATGGGTTCCTTGGGAATCCCACTTCCTTCCTCCAGTAGATCTTCTCTTAGGTCTCCACCATTGTCGTGTCTTAGTCGGTTTACCCTAGTCCTCGTAGCTCTCACTCCCGATCGGACCTCATCTGGAGTGTCATTCAGTTTTCCGGTCTCACCACCTCTTCTATATGCACCGTGTCATTCATTCGCCTATCCCATCTTCTCTCATGATCTCTTGGTTCTTCACTCCTTCTCCAATCATTTCTCCATTGACGTTCACCACCATGGTTCCTGTACCTATAACCACCACCTCTTCCTCAGTAATCAGACGAATTACCAAAATGATTCCTTGGGTCATTACCTCCCCCTCGGTTTTGATCATTAGCTTTATTGTGTCCCTGTGATCGAACAGATTCCAACTGTTCCAGTATCTCCATCAAAGCCTCCCTATTTTAAATTATGCACCCAGATACAGTTTCTTGCAGTTTCTGATTCAATCTTCTTTTTATCGCAGATATCATTACGTCATCACTCAGGGGTTGTTCCAGGGTCTCGTTCAATTCCCACAAATGTTCGGCAAACTCTCTCAACGTTCCTCTCCATGTACTAAGTGACTTGCGATGGAGTAGGTCCTCAATTGCTGCACATTGATGGCCTTTGGACCAGCATTTCTTCAAGAATTCCTCTTCAAACTGATCATAACTAGTAGTCCATTCCTTCTTCCTGACCCCCCCAAGTGAAGGCCTCACCTTCCATTCTATCTATTGCAAATTGAATCTTGTCTGAGTCCTTAAGATGTGCTGGGAAAACTCCTTTTAGCCATTTCATAAATATCATTGGGTGCAACCCTCCTTTCGGTCTAAATTTCTGCCCTGTATTATTTTGGATGCACCGATTATCGCTGCTCATCAATGTAACGACCTTACCTCCCCCAATGGCTAAGGTGGCGTTGCTAATTCGTTTATCAATTTCTTCTGTCTTGCTCTCCAATTGCTGCACTCCCTGTTGTAACTGCCCGACCTCCATTTCAACCCTCTCGTTATCCTCTTCTCGTTGCACGGGTATGGCATTTCTCAGATTTACAGCTAGTTGGTTTTGCCTATCTCCTATCCCCTTAACCGCATCATTGCATTGTTTCTGCATCTGCGCCACCTCGGCGATTCGTTGATTGCAATTTGTTTCCACTTCGTTGATTCTTTCTCCCAATTCGGCTTTCGTTTCTTCAATATCGTCTTCTATCTTTTTTGTTAACTTTCCTTCCACCTTCTCCACGTCTCCCTGGACTTGGTCTATACTCTTCTGCAGCTTATTCTCTCTCTCGTTGATATCCATTTTCAACTGTTCTTGTAGCTCCTGTATTTCCTTCTTCAGATTACATTCCATCTTCATCTGCGATGTTTTGATCCCTTGTGCTATAGTTTCTTGCAAATCTTCCTTTAATGATTTGCGAAATATTTCTTCCCTTTCTCTAGCTTCTTGTGCACTCTTCTCTAACGATGCGTTAGTTTCTTGTAAACGCTTCTCTAACGATTCTCTTGTTTCTTGTGAATTCTTCTCTAACGATGCGTTAGATTCGTTTAGTGATTCGATAGTCTTCTTTATCAAGTCTACCAACATCGACCATCTATCGGCATCCTCTGAAACTGGCTTATTTCTCGTCGTTTGTCCCAGTGTCTCGGGATAACTAGTTGAATGTGCTAATGGGCTATCTAATGAAAATCCACAATCACTGATTCCTGAATCATCTCAGTCCTCCTGTTCTATCCCTCTCCTTTCAACTACTGCCTCACAAACCTGCTTATCTTCAGTAGACATGTTTGATTTATTTTTAATACACAGGCAAGTAATACAAAATAACCTCTAGTAACCCAAAACACTCCTAATTACCATGAAACTAATCAAACAGTACCTGCAGTCTTTTCAGTTAATCCCCCAAAATGACACAACATGTATGAGTACTGAACATTACAACTCTCAAAAAACCTAATAATTTCCAATAACAACTTCCACATACACAGTTTATGTAAAAATGTTTTAAACAAGATAATCACAACACTCAAAAAAATCTATAAATGTAAAATCCCGAAAAACAAAGAGCATATCTGTATAATTACCATTTAGACAGTGCAGTGTGCATAAATAAGTATGCTATATTTCAAAGTATGCTTCGCACGTTTTTCGGAAATTACTACAATTGGGCACTTGGCCCAATGTAAATATCGGTTAAAAATTGTTTATTTATCGCGAAGACTGCATACCGCAATTTAATGTTATGTCAACCAGTCGTCTTCACTCACCAACTGACGTTACCGCGAATCACGATGTTTTGACGTTTGAGGTGGGCGTGGCGCTGTACTGCCGCTGGAGCTGCGTGAGGTTGCGCTGCTGTTGAAGTCGTCGTAGTTCTCCGTCGGCCGCTCCGTGGCGCTGCAGGCGGGCGTAGTTTGTAGTTTGGCCGCTAGGTGCCGGGACTGCGCTCGGTGTCTCGAAGTCGCGTCGCTCAGCCGGCCGCTCCGTGGTGGGATGTCGTGTGAAATCACCTCGCGGATCGAAGCTCTTTGGTGCAACTGCTAGACGGGTCTGCGTGACGTCACTCAATAATTGCGTCGCCACAATACATTGTCGTACGCATAGCAGTTTATGGGTCCACACGAAGCTGTCCGATTTTCACTATTCAAAAAGCAATTTCAGTCAAAATACTAACGCTAAACACTTCTTTAAAAACTTTCCAGACGAATTCTTGGCTCGTTTTGGGCGTAATAATGTTCACACGTGTCTTTCTTTAGTGTTCACTTTTCACAGTTTTTCGTGCAGATTTATGCATTTGCACATTATAACATAGTTTATTGACACTATTGTTATATTTAATATGGCAAGAGGAAACAGTTTAGTTACAATCGTAAGATATTATTACTTCGTATTGTTCAAAAATGCACTGATTCTTGTCGCGATTTGAAAGTTTATGCTCTGTCTCTATTCAATATTGGAAAACATTTTCTTCGCGTCAAATAAGATAAAATTATCTATTGTTCTTTACTACTCGTCCGAAAATTGCACTAGTCCTTTCACGGTAAGCCAAGGGTGTAACACTCTTGTTTAATCTACTGACTTATCCCGCTCGATCGGGATCTGATAACAGCCCAAATAGATAATAATCAATGTGACCGTGTGCCTAATGGGGCTGGCAATCGGATTGGACTGCTACGGAGTTGTTACATTCCATTTTGTCCTTCTCAAATGCTGTAATAATGTACTGTTTGGTGGCAAGAAGAACAACAAACACAGCTTCACTAAACAAATTCTATATTCTTATCAAAAACCAGAAGGTAAGGAGACAGCCACTGCCTTCGTCAATACACTGTTAATAACGGCTAATCTCAGCACAGGCTTCCTCGCTATTCATAATCGTCACACGCAACATACAATCACTGTAATCCAACACTGTAATCCAAATAATGCCGGCGCGGTAGACGCGGAATCTCAATAACGGCACATAAATATCACTGAATCACTCTGTTAATTATACTTTCTCACTTTCCCGTATAATACTAACACAAAGGGGTTGAACCGCGGCGATGGCCACTCCCTTTGTCGGTAATTTCTATCAATTGCTGGCTTCTGCTCAGCTCTGCCCGCCTCGCGGGAACCTACAACACGCACTGCCTTGACTCAACTCTCGCTCTCGCGACCCGACACACTAATCGATAGTTGCCCTGTCGACCTGTGTGAGTGCAAACCTAGTAGTATGGGCCTGCGGACCCCTTACAGAATGGAGAGGGTTTTTTTAACTGATATGTATCGCCATACAGTTATATAAAGGATGAAATGAGAACATTTCGCCCCCATCTGGAAAACGCGGAACAATGTTGTCAAAGTTAAAATATATTCTAAAAAGAGGTCTGGGAAATCACATTCCAAGTGAAGTAATAAAGGTCGACGAAAAGCCACCTTTGTCTAACGTCTCCATTCGGAGTACGTTGCCAAATCAAAGACTACGGGAATCATGCTTCGATGCGTAATGCAGGGAAACTACTAGAGAAAGATGGTAGCACCACATGCATGTGTATGACTGGCCATGCGGGAAGTCTGCTATTAACTTCATAGATAGATTATGTCAAAAAATCTATCAAACGTTCATATTAAACTAATGAAGTTTTCCAAATCTCCCATTCGCTCTCCCTTTGATCCTTCTGGTCCTGAATTTGAAGAAAGTACACACAAAGAAGAAATATTCAGTTCCGCATTTGAGAACGCATTCACACACAATAAAGCTAATGTACGAATTTCTGACAGCCTCACAGATTCCCAAATGAGCAGCATCGTTATTCGAGCCTTCCTCCAACGCCTCTTCCCCCTCTCCCGTTGAAAACTAGTGGTGACTAATTAAAGGGCTCATTGTACCGGGCTCCAACGACATTCTGGCTAGATTTAAAGGTGACTGCTCAGAGGAATTAGCCCCTTTACTAGTCTCAAATATGTATAATCTATTGCACGGCCAGTTGTCTCCCATGTGGCTGGAAAACAGCACAACTCACTCCTAATTACAAAAATGGTTAAAAATCGGTTACACAGAATTACAGATTAATATCGCTGTCTCCGTCTGTTGCAGGTTCCTACAATATATTCTATACTACAATATTATGTTTTTGAAAGCTAGCAAGTTTTTTTAATACAATCACAAGGATTCAGAAAAACCAACTCGAGTGGTAAATAGCTTCCTTCATTCATGCACGACATTTTGTTAACAATGGCTGCAGGTGAAGATGTAGATTTAGTCTTCCTAGGTTTCCGAAAGGTGTTTGACACTGTACTATACAGGCGACTGCAAGAAATGGTGTGATCATACTGAAGCAGACTTGCGTAAGAGAACCCGGTACGTGATGCTAGACAGCCAAAGGTCCACGGGATCGGAAGTAACATCGAGTATAAGGAAGCACAAGCGTATGCATAAACCACTTAGTATCAAATACAATCAGGAGCACTATAACAGCGATCACTCATGGTGCCGTGGTCTGCAGTAAAGTATCCTCGTTGAACGATCCTAAGGAAACGCAGTAAGACTTGGACCAAGTTTACACTTAAATATAGAGAATGGGTGCTCTCATTAAATGAGTATAAATACACTGCTGGAAAAAAATTAGTACATCCTTTTAGAGGTTTAAAGTTCACTCAAGTTTTATTGTTGCAACAGTATATATGGAGTACATGAAATTATTACATTTTCGCATCAATAGCACAAGCGGTTCTGAGGTTCCAGGTATTGAACCATGCTGCAACACAGATATTGGTATGTAGTATACCCTCCATGGGCGGCAATGCAGACGCTGACCCTGGTTCAAATGGCTCTGAGCACTATGGGACTCAACTGCTGTGGTCAGAAGTCCCCTAGAACTGAGAACTACTTAAACCTACCTAACCTAAGGACATCACACACATCCATGCCCGAGGCAGGATTCGAACCTGCAACCGTAGCGGTCGTGCGGTTCCAGACTGAAGCGCCTTTAACCGCGCGGCCACTCCGGCCGGCACGCTGACCCTGGATCCAGTCGATAGTACATATGGTGAATACTGTCCTGGGATACGTTACGCCACGCCTGTTCGACCTGTTCACGTAGTTGTGTAAGAGTTGCTGGCTGACGAATCGCATGAGTCACTTCTCGACCCATCATGCCCCACACGTGCAATCTTGGGGAGAAATCCGGGGATCGTGGTGGACGGGCAACTTGCTGCACGTCTTGCGGAGCACGCTGATTTTCACGAGCATTTTGTGGGCAGCATTATTCTGTTACCTGAGGTTTTCCGGGCGTGCAGAAGTCTTGAAAATGTCTCGGGTATTCAGCCAGGTAGCGTTGTGCAAAAGGCGCGATATTTCAGCCAACCGACTTCTTACCATCTTCAGGCGTTCTTGGTGTCTGATTGACCTCTGATGGATGCCGACTTTATACAATCTCCACCCCTGTCCCGCAGCCTCTGTCTGGGGGCTTCCGAGCGGTCCGCGGCCGGTGGTGGGGGAAGCGCGGCGCCCCGCCACAGATCATGGGCCGTCGTGGTGACAATGTTTCTTCTTTTTCAGGTGTACTGACAGGAGCGGATTTCCGTGTAGACTGTCGCTGATAAAGGGAATTGCACGGTCCTACTACCATGTAATGTATACAAACAAATATTGTACGACCTATTAGAAGACGAAACTTACCGGAGAATCGAAGTGGATCCTACCAACAGAGTGAGCTTCTCCAGCACACCTTCGAAGATAAGAAGACGGTGAAGAAACTTCGTCGACTAGCAGTTGCACCTCCTAGACTTTACGGACTACCTAAAATCCATAAGGATGGATTGCCTCTCTGCCCGATTGTAAGCAACATTGAAGCACCAACATACGAATTATTAGTAAAACATCTGACGTCTAAGCTCAGTCCCTTTGTGGGCAAATGTCAGCACCACATCAGAAACTCCGCGCATTTAGTCCAGCAGCTCCAGAACTTTCGATTGGACCAAGAAGACCTCATGGTGAACTTTGATGTGGTATCCCTGTTTACTAGGGTACATCTAAGAGACTCCCTAAGCATCATAGGAGAAAAATTCGGACCAACAGTAACGAAAGTTTTCGAATTCGTACTTACGTCAACATACTACGAACAAACTGATGAAGTAGCGATGGGCTGTCCGCCATCACCAGTAGTGACCAATATGACTATGGAGGTCTTTGAAGAAGAGGCTCTCGAGTCGGCAGCCTACAAGCCTCTTGCTTTTTTCAATATGTAGACGATACATTCGTAATATGGCCGCACGGATGAAAATGCCTCCAAGACTTTCTGCAGCATCTGAACTCGCTGCACCAGAATATCAAGTTCACGGTGGAGGTAGAAGAAAGCAACCAGCTTCCATTTCTGGATGTGCTCGTCAAGCGAAGACCAGATGACACACTAGGACACAGCGTCTACCGCAAGCCGACATATACAGATTTGTACCTGCATGCCTCCAGCTGTCATGCTCCTTCACAGCGAGAGGGTGTTTTAAGCACACTGGTGCACAGAGCACCGGAAATCTCGGACTGTGACAGCCTAGCGGCTGAACTGCAGCACTTGCAGGCCGTGTTCCGCACGAACGGTTACAACAACCGGCAGATAACACGCGCCTTAAGACCGAAGAAGCCGAGACCGCAGCCTTCCGAGGACGAAGAGAAACCCGGTTGCGACAGCGATCATACCATATGTCGGGAACACATCGGCAAAGGACGGCAGAATACTCAGAAAATATAATGTCAAGTGCGTGTTTCGCCCTCCATCCAAAACGAAACCATTATTAGGATCAGTCAAGGACGACTTAGGTCTCCGGAAACCGGGAGTTTACAGCATCCCTTGCCATTGCGGGAAAATGTATATAGCCAGACCAACTGGACGGTACAGGAGAGATGTAGTGAACATAAACGCCACACAGACAACGCACAACCGACCAAGTCCGCCGTGGCAGAGAACTGCATCTCACATGGACATGACATGAACAACGAGGGCACAAAGGTGTTAAAGCAGTCGAACACCTTCTGGGATTGTATCCTCAAAGAGGCAGTGGAGATCCCGCCGCATGACGAAGTAATAAATAAAGTCAGCGGTTTCAAGTTAAGCAGAGCTTGGAATCCAGCTTTAAGCAAGATTAAAACACAACGACAATCTACACAGAAATCCGCTCCTGTCAGGACACCTGAAGAAGAAGAAGCATTGTCACCACGCCGGCAGAGTTCCGCAAGGGGCCGTAGCTGCGGGAGGACTGCGGCCACCCAGCGCCGCCCTTCCCACATCACCGGTGACGGACCGCTCGGAAGCGCCCAGACGGAGGCTGCAGGAGAGGCGTGGAGATTATATAAAGTCGGCATCCATCAGAGATCAATCAGACATCAAGAACGCCTGAAGATGGCAAGAAGTCGACTTGCCAAAATAGCGCGCCTTTTGGACGACGTTACCTGGCTGAACACCCGAGAAATTTTCAGCATTATCCTGTTGGAACAAAACATCACCTTCCTTTTACAAGAACAGCAAAAGAACGGATCTAACAAGATCTGCCCATACCGATCGCAGGTTGGCTTCCCCTCAAGAAACACCAAAGCTGAACGAGAATTCTAGGTTATCGCACTCCAGACCATAAGGCTTGGGATGGCACAAGTGTGTCTTGGACGAATGCACTGTGCGAGACAGTGCCCACCAAGTCTAAGTTGTACGCGCAAACTACCATCACTTGCATGGAGGCAGAATCTGCTTTCATCACTGAAGACCGCGGCACGCCATTCCATCTTCTAAGTTATCCTCTGATGGCACGTGATTGGAAGACGGGCTAGAGGTCTGCGTGCTGATAATAACTGGTTTGCAATAGTCGGTGTCGACACGTCTGAGTTCACAAGTCCTCTTATCTATGCTGTTGTAGCTGTACGATCTACTACTGCAGCTTTTACAGTACAACGATCCTGGCGGGCGTCTGTGCTGCGTGAACGTCCAGAACCTCGTCCACAGGTGTGAGAATGTTCACATGCCCACTGACAAGAGCGTAGTTGCAAAACTGACTAAACATGTTCAACTTGGCAGTTCTCTGGGAGAACTATCCATCCTCTCTCGAAAGCCCACTGCTTGACCACTTCACTCGTTCATTTGGTTGGGGAAGTCCGAGTGCGTCTCCGTGGCATGGTTACCTGCTTGCTTCACGCATTAGCACCACTCTGAGCCTTCTGGCTGCGAGCACTCCGTACTAAAGGGTAGACACAGATGCTGCACTGGTAGTCCTGCCACTACTTTATCTGTTGGCGCACGACGCCGAAGTCATTATCGATGCTGTCGCCCAGGAGACATATGCCATCATCGGATCAAAACCGACATCATCTTCCAGGGGTACTACTTTTCTCCCTGTACTGTATAAGGTAATGGCTTTAACGAACAGAAACAACGAGACAGTATCTGACTACTAGGTTAGTATCGAACAACTGAATCATATCAAATAGTATACGGAAGTAGGGGTAATAACAATAAGCGATATTAAATTCGGGGTTCACGTAAAATTAATATTAGACGAGTATTAGAATCTGTCGAAGGGGTTCTGTGAAAACGCAAGGGAATTGTAAAGGAAAATCTATGCAAAAATATGTGCGACCATTTCTAAAGTTTTATTTCCATTGTTTGGAGTCCTTATCAAGGAAGCATGACAACACAAATCGACCAAATTGAGGGGCACCCTGTATAGTGCATCTCGTATTAACTTCCCTGTCGTCGTCTAGGCCAGCGGTGTTGGTGCAGTGGTAACACCGGTTCCCCTCAGATCACCGAAGAAGTGGGGAGCACTCAGCCCTTGTGAGGCAAACCGAGTAGTTACTTGATTGAGAAGTAGCGGCTCCGGTCTCGTAAATTGACATACGGCTGGGTGAGCAATGTGCTGACCACATGCCCCTCCATATCCGCATCCAGTGACGCCTGAGGTCTGTAACACTCCGGTTTAATCTTCTGACTTATCCCGCTCGATCGGGATCTGAATAGCAGCCCAAATAGATATTAATTAATGTGACCGTGTGCCTAATGGGGCTGGCAATCGGATTGGACTGCTACGGAGTTGTTACATTCCACTTTGTCCTTCGCAAAATACTGTAATAATGTACTGTTTGGTGGCAAGAAGAACAACAAACACAGCTTCATTAATCAACAACCTATATTTATCACCAAAAACACAACGTAAGGAGACAGCCACTGCCTTCGTCAATACACTGTTAATAACGGCTAATCTCAGCACAGGCTTCCTCGCTATTCATAATCGTCACACGCAACATACAATCACTGTAATCCAACACTGTAATCCAAATAATGCCGGCGCGGTAGACGCGGAATCTCAATAATGGCACATAAATATCACTGAATCACTCTGCTAATTATACTTTCTCACTTTCCCGTATAATACTAACACAAAAGGGTTGAACCGCGGCGATGGCCACTCCCTTTGTCGGTAATTTCTATCAATTGCTGGCTTCTGCTCAGCTCTGCCCGCCTCGCGGGAACCTACAACACGCACTGCCTTGACTCAACTCTCGCTCTCGCGACCCGACACACTAATCGATAGTTGCCCTGTCGACCAGTGTGAGTGCAAACCTACTAGTAAGGGCCTGCGGACCCCTTACATCCCCGCCCTCGAAAACTTCTTTAGAGCCGCAGGCGAAAAAGAATCGGCAAGGGAATGAAACATTGCTGCATTTGAACAAACACACAGTGTAAATAATTAATGAAATTACAATTCATCAAATAATCCCTCGACTCCGGTAGTGGGCTGCCTCCACAATAATTTTTACAAAAGTTTATACATCTCATAAACATGGCATTGTCCAAATTACAATTTTTATATCAACCAGCAATAGTCCTCTCTAGTCCAATATTGAATGAAACACACAACCTATACACTCAAAAATTATTACTTAAACACAGGACATATGAATTACTATACTACAAATTAGTTATTACAGGTTTTATACTCATTCTTAGATAATCTTCGACATGAAATATGCAATTCTAATTGTAATACATCACAAAACACAATGTAAATAAACCTTTCCCTCTTTCAAATGTCCATTTTACAGCTAAATGTTCTAACCATGTCCCTCCCCACTACATCAAGGAGCTTTAACACTCTCAGTTCAGACATTGGCCCTAATCGAGTTCCTCTTCCTCATCTGGGTCATTTCTGCTCTCGTGGGAGTAGTACCTTTTTATGTTTTCCACATGCTCCTTACCATGCACTCTCTTTGTCCGTGCATATTCCAACTCCACAGTGTTAGGATGACCAATTTTTATAATCCTGTACGGTACCTTATAAACGTGGTTAAACTTATGTATTTCAGAGTTTATTTTCTTTGATCTAGCATGAACCTTTACTAATACCAGGTCTCCCACTCGGTAAGTTATCGGTTTCACTAGCTTGTCGTGTCTTTCCTGTCTTTTCCCAGCCTTCTCCTTCATACTTCATTCCATCAGCTCCAATTTCCTTTCCAAGGTCAATGAACTTCCTGATGGGTAGACTACCAACTTACGAAAAATACTATCAGGTTCTTGATTGAGCAATACTTCACATGGGGCAAACCCTGTAGAATCATGTGGGAGGTGATTCCTAACCCGCTCAAATTCTTCCAGATATTCTTTCCATGAACCATGCTTCCTATGACAGTAGGTTCGGCATAAGCGGTTCAATTCCTTCATTGTTCGTTCCGCTGGGTTAGAAGCTGGCCTATACCTAGAAATGGCAATTTGCTCTATTCCGTGCTCACTTAGCATCTCTGTCCATTCCTTTGACCTGAACTGTGACCCATTATCACTCAAAATTCGCTTAGGAATACATACCTTTTGAAAATAGTCTTTCTCAAAATGGTTAATGATGGCTCTACTAGTAGCTTTCTTCAATGGGTAAAATTTTATGTACTTGGAAACCAGTTCTTCCACTACTAAGATTTGTGTGTAATTCCCTCGTGAGGCAGGAAGTGGCCCAAAGAGATCCACTGCAACAATGTCCTTAATTGCTGTTGGTACAATTGGATGCATATATCCTTTGTGCTGTACTGTAGTCGTTTTAGATTTTTGACAGGTGTCACATGTACTCAGTATTTTACGTATACGCCTTCCCGTGTTGTTGAATGCACAATCTAATTTCAACTTTTCCAGGCACTTCTTCGGTCCATAATGCGCATTACTATAGTGTGTATACCAAATTAATTTTTCTGCCACATGCTCAGGCACACAGAGTTTCCAGTTCTCCTCACTCTCCATGTTCCTTTTATAAAGTATCCCATTGTGAATATAATAAAATGTGCGAATTCTTTCCTCTCCTGCACACCTGTATTTGTTTTTAATTGTCTTTAATTTCTCGTCCTCGTTCTGTTCCCTGCGCACATTCTTTAGGAACTTCCTTATGCATTCTTCATACTGTACTCCCCTCATCAGGTTAATTCTAACTCCTTCTCCTTCCGGCCTGTCCTCCAACATTCCTCTTGAGTCAGCTGGTAATCTTGACAGAGCATCAGGTATTATGTGGGTTGCTCCTGGTTCATAAATTATCTCGAAGTCATAGTCCTGTAATGCCAGGGCCCATCTTGCTAGTCTGCTATGCCTCAACTTGCTTGTAGTCAGAAATGTAAGGGCCTTATGGTCAGTCACGACTTTCACATGCCTCCCGGCCAAATAGTACCGGAAACGCTTAAACCCCCACACAATTGCCAATGCCTCCCTTTCAGTAATCGAATATTTCCTCTCCCAAGCATTTAAACGTCTGCTACCGAACGCTATTGTTCTTACACTCTCACCATTTCCGCTCCTCTCTATTTGGTACAAATGTATTCCTAGTCCATAGTCAGAGCTGTCTGCTCCTAAATAAAAATCCTTGGAAAAATTCTGGTGGTACAATATATCCGCACTATATAGTGCTTCCTTGATATTCTCAAACTCGGTTTGGCACTCTGCACTCCAATGCCACGGCATCCTCGCCTTAGTCAATTCCCTCATACTCGGAGCATTAAGTACAGATCCTTTGACAAATTTTCTATAAAACTCACAAACCCCGAAGAATGCTCGCAACTGTTTCTTACTATGGGGGTCGGAAAATTTCTAATAGCCTCCATTTTTCTAGGATCAGGATAGATACCCTCCTCGGATATTATATGGCCCAGAAATTTTATCTTTGATTTGCCAAATTCCGACTTGTCCAGGTTTACAGTTACCCCTGCGGTTTCAAAAGCTGCCAAGATTGCATCCAGTCTATTCAAATGTTCTTCCCATGATTCGCTTGCTATCAAGAGGTCATCCACGTAGATGGTGACCTTCTTAAGTAACTCCTCGCCTAGTATCTTATCCATCACTCTTATAAATTCAGACACTGACACATTAAGTCCAAACAGCATCACCCTAAACTGATAGCACCTTCCTCCATAAGTAAATGCCGTATACTGGCGAGACTCTGTGGCCAATGGTATCTGCCAGTAACCAGCAGTCAAGTCGATACTACTAAGCACCTTTGCTCCTCGGAATTTTTGAATCAGTTCTTCTATAGTCTCTGGTTTGTCCCTCTCCGGTTCGATGATTTTGTTCACTGTTCGTGCATCCAAAACTATCCTCACCTTTCCATCCTTCTCACCAACGACAAATAGGGGGTTGTTGTATTGACTATTGGTCCTTTCTATAACACCAAGGTCCATCATCCTCAGTATTTCTTCATCTACTGCTCTTCGTTTCTCCTGGGGAATGGAATACTGTTTTATATTGAACGGTTTATGGTTCTTTATCTTTAGCTTGCACTCCACCCCTTTCATGATACCTGGCCGTTGAGAAAATACTTTATAACGTCTGTATAATACTGTGGCTAATTTCTTCTTAGTCCTCTCATCTAGGTGTGTCATTTCCTCCAACTTTTTCCTGATCTTATCCTCTTTATGCCTATCCTCTTGTGCTAATCCCTCAAGGTATATCAACACTTCTCCTCCTAGTTCCTCTTCCCCGTATCCCGTGGTGAATTCCTCTTCATGACACAAATTTACTCTTCTGAATTCTTCCTCTTCTTCGATTGCACTCCCCTCTGCAAACTTGAACCTCTTCTCTTCTCCCTTTCTTCCTTTGACCTTGATAGTACCTTCATCAAAACTCACTACTGCATCAACTTCATTCAACCAATCTATCCCTAAAATAATTGATGTGTTCAATCCGGCCACCACCAAAAATGTTGCTTCGTATTCTTCTCCCTCTATCTCAAAGGTAATCAACACTTGTTCTTTAATAGGTTTACTCCTTGCACCCAACGCGTTCACAATTCTCACTCCACTCACTGGGAAACTAGGCAACCTAATATTTGCTTTTAGTATCTGTTCATATAACCTTTTGGATACTGCACATGCTTCACTTCCTGTATCGACTAATGCCTCGATATTCAGTCCACATAACTTGATCCCTATCATGGGTACCATGGGTTCTTTGGGAATCCCACTTCTTTCCTCCAGTAGATCTTCTCTTAGGTCTCCACCATTGTCGTGTCTTAGTAGGTTTACCCTGGTCCTCGTAGCTCTCACTCCCGATCGGACCTCATCTGGAGTGTCATTCAGTTTTCCGGTCTCTCCACCTCTTCTATATGCACCGTGTCATTCATTCGCCTATCCCATCTTCTCTCATGATCTCTTGGTTCTTCACTCCTTCTCCAATCATTTCTCCATTGACATTCACCACCATGGTTCCTGTACCTATGACCACCACCTCTTCCTCTATAATTAGACGAATTACCAAAATGATTCCTTGGGTCATTACCTCCCCCTCGGTTTTGATCATTAGCTTTATTGTGTCCCTGTGATCGAACAGATTCCAACTGTTCCAGTATCTCCATCAAAGCCTCCCTATTTTTAATTAGGCTCCCAGATACAGTTTCTTGCATTTTCTGATTCAATCTTCTTTTTATCGCAGATATCATTACGTCTTCACTCAGGGGTTGTTCCAGGGTCTCGTTCAATTCCCACAAATGTTCGGCAAACTCTCTCAACGTTCCTCTCCATGTACTAAGTGACTTGCGATGGAGTAGGTCCTCAATTGCTGCATATTGATGGCTTTTGGACCAGTATTTCTTCAAGAATTCCTCTTCAAACTGATCATAACTAGTAGTCCCTTCCTTCTTCCTGACCCCCCCAAGTGAAGGCCTCACCTTCCATTCTATCTATTGCAAATTGAATCTTGTCTGAGTCCTTAAGATGTGCTGGGAAAACTCCTTTTAGCCATTTCATAAATATCATTGGGTGCAACCCTCCTTTCGGTCTACATTTCTGCCGTGTATTATTTTGGACGCACCGATTATCGCTGCTCATCAATGTAACGACCTTACCTCCCCCAATGGCTAAGGTGGCGTTGCTAATTCGTTTATCAATTTCTTCTGTCTTGCTCTCCAATTGCTGCACTCCCTGTTGTAACTGCCTGACCTCCATTTCAACCCTCTTGTTATCCTCTTCTCGTTGCACGGGTATGGAATTTCTCAGATTGACAGCTAGTTGGTTTTGCCTATCTCCTATCCCCTTAACCGCATCATTGCATTGTTTCTGCATCTGCGCGACCTCGGCGATCCGATGATTGCAATTTGTTTCCACTTCGTTGATTCTTTCTCCCAATTCGGCTTTCGTTTCTGCAATATCGTCTTCTAACTTTTTTGTTAACTTTCCTTCCACCTTCTCCACGTCTCCCTGGACTTGGTCTATACTCTTCTGCAGCTTATTCTCTCTCTCGTTGATATCCATTTTCAACTGTTCTTGTAACTCCTGTATTTCCTTCTTCAGATTACATTCCATCTTCATCTGCGATGTTTTGATCTCTTGTGCTATAGTTTCTTGCAAATCTTCCTTTAATGATTTGCGAAATATTTCCTCCCTTTCTCTAGCTTCTTGTGCACTCTTCTCTAACGATGCGTTAGTTTCTTGTAAATGCTTCTCTAACGATTCTCTTGTTTCTTGTGAATTCTTCTCTAACGATGCGTTAGATTCGTTTAGTGATTCGTTAGTCTTCTTTATCAAGTCTACCAACATCGACCATCTATCGGCATCTTCTGAAACTGGCTTATTTCTCGTCGTTTGTCCCGGTGTCTCGGGATAACTAGTTGAATGTGCTAATGGGCTATCTAATGACAATCCACAATCACTGATTCCTGAATCATCTCTGTCCTCCTGTCCTATCCCTTTCCTTTCAACTACTGCCTCACAAACCTGCTTATCTTCAGTAGACATGTTTGATTTATTTTTAATGCACAGGTAAGTAATACAAAATAACCTCTAGTAACCCAAAACACTACTAATTACCATGAAACTAATCAAACAGTACCTGCAGTCTTTTCAGTTAATCCCCAAAATGACACAACATGCATGAGTACTGAACATTACAACTCTCAAAAAACCTAATAATTTCCAATAACAACTTCCACATACACAGTTTATGTAAAAATGTTTTAAACAAGATAATCACAATACTCATAAACTCTATAAATTTAAAATCCCGAAAAACAAAGAGCATATCTGTATAATTACCATTTAGACAGTGCAGTGTGCATAAATAAGTATGCTATATTTCAGAGTATGCTTCGCAAATTTTTCGGAAATTACTACAATTGGGCACTTGTCCTAATGTAAATATCAGTTAAAAATTGTTTATTTATCGCGAAGACTGCACACCGCAATTTAATGTTATGTCAACCAGTCATCTTCACTCACCAACTGACGTTACCACGGGTCACGATGTTTTGACGTTTGAGGTGGGCGTGGCGCTGTACTGCCACTGGAGCTGCGTAAGGTTGCGCTGCTGTTGCAAGTCATCGTAGTTCTCCGTCGGCCGCTCTGTGGCGCTGCAGGCGGGCGTAGTTTGTAGTTTGGCCGCTAGGTGTCGGGACTGCGCTCGGTGTCTCGAAGTCGCGTCGCTCAGCCGGCCGCTCCGTGGTGGGATGTCGTGTGAAATCACCTCGCAGATCGAAGCTCTTTGGCGCCACTGCTACACGGGTCTGCGTGACGTCACTCAATAATTGCGTCGCCACAATACATTGTCGTCCGCATAACAGTTTATGGGTCCTCATAAAGCTGTCCGATTTTCACTATTTAAAAAGCAATTCCAGTCAAAATATTATCACTAAACACTTCTTTAAAACTTTCGTGACGAATTCTTGGCTCGTTTTGGGCGTAATAATGTTCACACGTGTCTTTCTTTAGTGTTCACTTTTCACAGTTTTTCGTGCAGATTTACGCATTTGCACATTATAACACAGTTTATTAACACTATTGTTCTATTTAATATGGCAAGAAAAAACAGTTTAGTCACAATCGTAAGATATTATTGCTTCGTACTGTTCAAAAATGCACTGTTCCTTGTCGCGATTTTACAATTCCTACTCTGTCTCGATCCAAATTGAAAAGACACTCTCTTGCGTTAAGCAAGTTAAAATTATCTATTGTACTTTACTACTCGTCCGAAAATTGCAGTAGTCCTTTCACGGTAAGCCAAGGGTGTAACACTCCGGTTTAATCTTCTGACTTATCCCGCTCGATCGGGATCAGAATAGCAGCCCAAATAGATATTAGTTAATGTGACCGTGTGCCTAATGGGGATGGCAATCGGATTGGACTGCTACGGAGTTGTTACATTCCATTTTGTCCTTCGCAAAATACTGTAATAATGTACTGTTTGGTGGCAAGAAGAACAACAAACACAGCTTCATTAATCAACAACCTATATTTATCACCAAAAACACAACGTAAGGAGACAGCCACTGCCTTCGTCAATACACTGTTATTAACGGCTAATCTCAGCACAGGCTTCCTCGCAATTCATAATCGTCACACGCAACATACAATCACTGTAATCCAACACTGTAATCCAAATAATGCCGGCGCGGTAGACGCGGAATCTCAATAACGGCACATAAATATCACTGAATCACTCTGTTAATTATACTTTCTCACTTTCCCGTATAATACTAATACAAAGGGGTTGAACCACGGCGATGGCCACTCCCTTTGTCGGTAATTTCTATCAATTGCTGGCTTCTGCTCAGCTCTGCCCGCCTCGCGGGAACCTACAACACGCACTGACTTGACTCAACTCTCGCTCTCGCGACCCGACACACTAATCGATAGTTGCCCTGTCGACCTGTGTGAGTGCAAACCTAATAGTAAGGGCCTGCGGACTCCTTACAGGTCTGAGGTTGACGTGGCAGCCAGGAGTTACCATTGGGCCTTCCAAAGCCTGTTCGGACGGAGTTTAGTTTAGTTTTTAGTTTTGTTGTCGTCTGGCTTAGTAACCGTTCTTGTATATACTCCTTTACCTTTAGTCTTCTCTTCATATTTAAATAATTGCCCCTTAATGTTTGAAATCCAGGCTTTTTATCATCCTTACTGACAACAGTAGAAAATATTTGATGAAATAACCTCTAATATTTATTACTGTAACACACAAAAATATTGGATTTCTGATCTTTCACTACCACTTCAGGATTTCTGAAGAGCAGAAATATTAAGTTGCCTCATGTTCGCCACATGTAAGAGAAGCGATATCCCCTGACTAAATAAGATGAGCATGCTTGTGGCGGTATATCACTTGTGTAATTACCTCCTAGGTACCAAGATGAAGTGACACTTCCCTAAAAATAGACTGAGTATTGCACATTTCGTAAAGACAAAATTTAAAGAATGTAATTTAGCGAGAGAACTACAATCTAAAACTGCACGCATGTGTCAGTTAAACATTTCTATACCAACTGCCAACAGTACTGGCTTTCCCGAACGGACAACCAGCTACCACTAACACTTGTCTTAAGCAAGCAGGGAGCGGAAGAACACAGAATCTTGGTATTTTATTTCATCTGTGTCATAACTACAAAAGAAAATTTAGTCATAAAATGGTTCAAATGGCTCTGAGCACTATGCGACTTAACTTCTGAGGTCATCAGTCGCCTAGAACTTAGAACTAAGTAAACCTAACTAACCTAAGGACATCACACACATCCATGCCCGAGGCAGGATTCGAACCTGCGACCGTAGCGGTCACGCGGTTCCAGACTGAAGCGCCTTTAACCGCACGGCCACACCGGCCGGCAAAATTTAGTCATAAACTCCACATAAATTATTACTGTGCTGTGCAATTCTGGGTGAACGAGGACTCAACTGACAACCGTTTAGACGTGGTCATCTTCGGGTTCAAGCTCTTTTTTTGGAACAGCGTGGCCGCTGCGGTCGCAGGTTCGAATCCTGCCTCGGGCATGGATGTGTGTGCTGTCCTTAGGTTAGTTAGGTTTAAGGAGTTCTAAGTTCTAGGGGACTGATGACCACAGCAGTTAAGTCCCATAGTGCTCAGAGCCATTTGAACCATTTTTTTGAAGATGAATAAAGAGAATATGTAATTGAAACATTAGGTAAACACACACACACACACACACAAATAGAATTATGAATTATGAATTTATAACTTATGTGATTTTTTTCCTAAATATCTGTAATTATGATTAAAAAACTAATAGCTACATGTATACAAACAGCAAAGAACATTGTATATTCGTAACAGATGAAAAATAAAAGCCCAGTGAAGATGCTGCAACTGCAGTGAAACATGTTTGGGTTAAAAAACAAAACTGTGTTTTGTTAAAGGCAGACTCGAGCCAAAAACATACGTACTTTCAGACGTGGTTTACGGACTACAACCGGAAATGAACGTCTCGTCAGTATGGTCTGCAAAATAAATACAGTAAGAGCTGTGAACACCTGTACATCTTCTACTGAAAGCTCTTTGCTATCCGTATTTTGGGAGGAGTTGGTATGGATGAAAAGCGAAAAGAATGTTCCAGTAAACATGTAATCTAAAGTGCATATCGTAAGAGCTAAGAGCATTATTCAGTGGGAAGGATGTGTTCCACAGTACCGAAGATGAAGAGACGCTCATAGCTCTTAAGATGTGCATCATGAAAACCATTATTGCTAAATACTTTTTTCTTGCTTTCGCCCATAGTACCGCTACTCAACGTTTGTCGATCAGGTTGTGGTTCAGTCTGTATGTTGAACTGCAACCTACGATTTCATCAGTATTCCACAGATAACAAATCTAACACCAGTACACAAATAAAGGAACCGATCCGACAAAACAGACACTGAACAATTCTCAAACTAAAAAATGGCTCCAATTTACCACTGACATCACAAAGCGACATACAAAGAAAAAAATCTGATTTGAAGGATCTTGCCGGATGAAAGCACAGTGCACATCTTCTCTCGAACAATTAACACTGGCCGATATCCAATCCAGAGATTTTGAATAAGCACAGAAATGTAATTCGATACTCTAGGCGCTGCTAAAACATTAATAGACAAAAATTACACTCTAATAAATAAAAAAGCATTCAAAATATATAGTACTCTATTATCTACCTAAGAAAAGTGCTATTTCCAATGTAATTTCTCATAGTTGTATTGGAGTGTTTACTCATGGAAAAAACAAGCATAACTTACACTGTTATTTTATAGAGTTATTTATCTGTGTCTTTACAAAATACTGAAACAGTAATCCGCCAATAATTTATGTGAATTGTGTAATGAAACTACGTTTGCGTACTTCAGTATCATACAGGGTGTTTTACATATTTTTGACAATTTTTTACTTGAATAACGCACGCTAAACACAAGATAAAACGACATTGTATTACCAGAACGCCTTTCGTGAATTTTAGGTACGATTCTAATACAGAGACAAAAGCCAAGTTATTATTTCGATTGATCTTAGTAACTCCCTGTCTTTCCGTAGTCGTCGATTTTACACGCCGGTCTGTGTGTTATCCTCACTATATGAAGTTAAAAAATGAGTGAATGTAGCTGAATTCATGTTTCTGTAGTCAACCAGACGTTAACACCCTTCGTATTATCATTCATGACCTACTACTTGATATCGAAGGCGTTATATAGGGTCAGGGATTTTCTCTGCCTCGTGATGACTGGGTGTTGTGTGATGTCCTTAGGTTAGTTAGGTTTAAGTAGTTCTAAGTTCTAGGGGACTGCTGGCCATAGATGTTAAGTCCCATAGTGTTCAGATCCATTTGAACCATTTGAAGGCGTTATATAATTTCAGTGATTGTTAGAGATGTCATGGTTCTCTACATACTGTTATTTTAGCTCAGAAGATGCCTTTACGTCAACATAAATGTGAACTAAACGCTTCGTCTGTGGTATCGTACAAATACACAGCTGTATCAGTTGACAGCCAGAGAAATAACTTTTTGGCGCTGTATTTATTGATGTTTCTGTACTGTCCACTAAGTATTTAGAAGGCTCAAAGACCTTTCTTAAGCTAAAATTGCATGTTTACCTTCGGAGGTGTCACGAAACCTTTCCATTACCCTGTCAACATATTTGGTGTCGGAAGTAGAGCGTTGCGCTGACACCACGATATTGAGTTCCGACAGGCACGTCTCGCCTCTGGGCTCGTGCTTACCTGGCGTGTATGTTTGGAGTTTACGGGCGCTCAACGGCGAGGTTATCAGCGCGCTTACCTGCCGGCGCCTTTCAATAACGAAGACTTCAGCGCCGTCGACAGGCGCGGCTGAAAACATGATAGAGGAAAGGCCACATGAAGGGCTCCTCTAGTATCGTCAAACAACGAACGACCCCATCGCTTGCCTATATGTGTGCCTTTTACTGTGTCTCACGTCTTATATTATTAGTTAACTCGTGTACAGTGTGGTCAGGAACAGTCTGGAAAGCTTGTTATGGAGTTGCTGGGTAGATCGTGGTGATAAATAATTTTTAAGAAAAATATCTATACCTGGGGCGATTTCCGAGTTAGTTAGCACTAACCCGGGATCGCTCGAGCGTGAGAAAAAAATCAAACATTCATGATTTTACGGAAAGATCACAATACATTTTAAAGATATTGAACTGTTGATCTAAGAATGCTTTCTATGATATTTCTACCTTCGGTCCACGTGGCTTTCGCCGGTCTAATTACAATTAAAGCCTGCTATTAGCCGCTTTGATTGAAACGGTGCTCAGTGTTAGATTATTTCTCACAGGGAGTTCTCGTGTAACAATGCCCTGTATATGCCTCAAACACTGTCTTGCTTCCTCTTTTTGTCTGTTTCTCACTGCTAGTCACCAGAGATTGGGTTAATTTTTTCTCATGGACGTATTTTGCACATATTATGTATTTTATAAAAAAAGGAAGTATACTTATTTGGTTTTATATACTGAATGAAGCAGCTGTGTACACAGAGTACATGACGTGCTGTGTCAGATTGTAAAATATATATTATTTTACAGGATAGTTGTCATGTCAGAGAGCCGGCTGGAGTGGCCGAGCGGTTAAAGGCGCTACAGTCTGGAACCGCACGACCGCTACGTCGCAGGTTCGAATCCTGCCTCGGGCATGGATGTGTGTGATGTCCTTAGGTTAGTTAGGTTTAAATAGTTCTAAGTTCTAGGGGACTTACGACCACAGCAGTTGAGTCCCATAGTGCTCAGAGCCATTTTTTTTGTCATGTCAGACAAACAGATACTGATGTGGCTAGGGGAACCACTGGATGAGAATATCCATATAGAAGACCTGTCTTCAGATACCGACGCGCAGTCTGAACATGACGAGATAGACACAGGAACAGAGCAGTCCGACAGCGATTCTGAAACTGCGTTTACAGTGGCCCAAACTGCAAATCGTGTATACTATCAAGGTAGGGATGGGAAAATAAAATCGCTCAAACATAAGGCCCCTACATCATAATCCGCTTGTCAGACTAGTGTGACACAGCTTCCAGGTGTAGGTGTGGCCGAGCGGTTCTAGGCGCTTCAGTCTGGAACCGCCCGACCGCTACGGTCGCTGGTTCGAATCCCGCCTCGGGCGTGAATGTGTGTGACGTCATTAGGTTAGTTATGTTTAAATAGTTCTAAGTTCTAGGGGACTGATGACTTCAGATGTTAAGTCCAATAGTGCTCAGAGTCATTTGAACCATTCCAGGTGTAAAGGGGAAGTAACAAATTCGAAAACTGTTCTCGAGTGCTGGAATGTATGTTTCCCAGACAATATAACTGATCGCATTGTAAACTACACAAACCAAGAACTAGACAGAATGTCAGCAGGTGATTCACGGAGTGCTCGAGAATGCCCACAGACAGATTTTGAAAAATTATCTGCTTTCGTTGGTGTTTTATATCTCACCAGAGTGAAAAAGTTACAGCAATTCAGTACCGATGAACTATGGCCACTGATGGAACTGCACCAGATTTTTTTTTTTTTTTTTTATTGAATCGATGGGCAGACGAAGATTCCATACTTTCTGCAAGCTGTACGAATTGATGACAAGTCTACGAGGGCGCAGAGAAAGGAAACATAATATGGCACCGATTAGGGAAATATTCGACGGATTTGTGAACGTCAGTTAGAAGAGTTACAGTGTAGGGGAATTGACAACAATAGACGAGAAGCTGGTAGCTTCCGTGGACGTTGCAAATTCAGGCAGTATATTCCCAATAAGCCAACAAAATGCAGAATAAAAGTACATGCACTCTGTGATGCCAGAATTTTTTACACGCAGAATATGGAAATATATGCAGGTAAACAGCCTGCTGTTCCTATGAAATACCTAATGATACAAGGAATGTGGCGCTACGACTAATTCGACCCATTGAAAATGCACGTAGGAATGTGACGATGGGCAATTATTTTACATCTATACCAGTCGCTTGCGAACTGTACACTGACCATGGACTCACAGTAGTAGGTGCTCTGCGAGCGAATAAGAGAGAAATTCTACCAGAATTACTGTCTGTTAAAGGGTAATTCAACAAACAGATGCACTTTCGCATTTGGAGTGAATACAGATAACAATTGTCTCGTTTGCTCATATGTTACGGACAAGAAACAGAAAAAGATGTTCAAATGGTCAAATGTGTGTAAATTCCTAAGGGACCAAACTGCTTAGGTCATCGATCCCTAGTCTTACACACTACTTAAACTAACTTATGCTAAGAACAACACACAAACCCATGCCCGAGGGAGGACTCGAATCTCCGGCGGGAGGGAGAAAAAGATGGTATTAATGATATCTACCATGCACAGAGACATTAGCGAGTCAAATAAACCTGAAGTGATTACATTCTACAATCTGACAAAAGGTGGTGTAGATCTTATCGACCGTCTAAAACTGGAAGATTCGGTTTCAAGAATAAGCAACCGCTGGCTTCTTACGCTGATTTTCACATTTCTGAACATCAGGGTGATAAATGCTCAAATAATATACAAGATGAATATTGCCAAGGAGAAGATTCCTAACAGAACTGAGTATGGTGGTTTCAAAAGCACATATGATCAAACGTATGCAAATTACTAGCATATCAGACCACTTGAAGGAGAAAATAAAAGTGTTGCATGTATCCAAAACCTGCCTACAGCAGAAGAAGCAAGTGAATAAAGAGAAAAAAATAAGGTGTCATTACTGCCCTAAAAGAAAAATCAGTTATTCACAGCATCGCTGCATCTTTGTTCCAGTTCAGTTTGTAAAGAACATACAACGAGTATTCTTACTTGCCATGTGTGTTCGTAACGAGGAGGTAGAATAGACTCATATTAGTAAGACTGGTGTGATGCTAACTTTGGATGTTCACCTACAGTCACTGTTTCTATGTGTTGTTAGGAGAAGTGTTGTGATGTAATGATCAATAGTGTGTAACCACTGCATATTGAATTTTTAAATCTAAAGCAAGATATGTTTCATTTAATGTTTATATGTAATTATAGTGCTTTGATAGTAATAAAGAAGTAATTTACTTGCTAATTGTATCTCTCTATGGAACCTACAGCCAGAAACGTAAATAAATATCTTTGTTAGAAAAAATCTAAAACGGGAGTGGCGCGACAACAATAGGCGCGAGCGATCCCGGGTCAAAGATCGCTAGTCAGGTCGTTTCACGTGCAAATTAAAGCGGCCTACCACATACATTCAATGTCAGTTGCTCTCACGGCGTAGATGATAGACCACGAGACCGCTCAGCCTTTTGCTAGGCCTCGATCATTTTTCCGTTCGATGTTCAATTTTTGTATAGCTCTCTTGTTCGGTTTTAGGAAACACGTTTGGTGACACTCTCTCGCGGGTCACTTGAATTTGGCGCCCAACAGACTGACTGGCTAACTTAAACGCTAATTAACTCTGAAATGGCGGAACGCATAGAAATTTTTTCTAACAATTGTTTCTCAGCGCTATCCCGCAACACCCTAACAAGCTTTTCAGACTGTTTCCGACCATCATGTAGATCCTGTATGCCATACTAGTGATTGTTTCCGCACCACATCGGCCTCTCGGACAGTTTCTGTTTGTGGTTTCATGACATCAGCAAGAATGTGTTATCGTATTCCTGTCCATGCACAGATTGCGAAAGCGATTTTTCTGTGTACTCAGTTCAGCACACTGTTGAAGCGTAACTGAAAGCTCGACGAAGATATTACAGTGAACATGAAACATGATTTGCATTACTGCGTGTATTGAAAACATAAGCTGTAACGGTATACTTGAATCACATACTGATGCTAAATGTGACTCTCGGAACAGTGGTAATATCACAAGTCCACGGGGACCGCCTTGGGTTGTTTTTGATATCATTTTCAGCACAGTATATAAACATAGCCCCTATTCAAAGGATATATTCCCTATAAATAAACAACATACTGAACAGCTCTATTAAATATTTCCTTGATCGTAAGTTATCACAATAACTCGCCCATCTCCTTTTGGAACGCCAAGAAATTTTCAGCCTGAATATTCTTTGGAAATATATTAATGTATTTAGAGCTTATAAGGCCCGAAAATTATCTCGTCACAGCCAGAAATTGCTGTGTACGAATAGTTTTATACCTGTCCGAATAGCATTTGCGCATCGTAAATAAGTTAGTAGTTAACATATACCTTTGATTAATGTTGGGGTTTTTACTGTTTCTACACAACGTACGAAATTGGTGCAACAGCCTTTGCAACGTAAATTATGTGTTCCTCTCGGTGGATTACTTTACGCATAGAGATACAGATTACTTGTTATCGAAATTACGTTGCAAAAATGGCTCTGAGCACTATGGGACTTAACTGCTGTGGTCATCAGTCCCCTAGAACTTAGAAATACTTAAACCGAACTAACCTAATGACACCACACACATTCATGCCCGAGGCAGGATTCATACCTGCGACCGTAGCGGCGGCGCGGTTCCAGACTGTAGCGCCTAGAACCGCTTGGAATTACTTTACAATCACTACATGTACTTTACAACTTTCTGTTTCATCCACGTACAGAAAGTACTTGTTTTTGCCCAGTATTTGCTTTCAATTAACATGATACAGTACATTTTTCTTTACAGTTTGTGTGTGTGTGTGTGTGTGTGTGTGTGTGTGTATGTGATTGGAGCTTACGGGAAATGAACGGCGAAATTGTCAACGCCTTACACTTCCTAAAAGAAACGAATGGGGATAAAATGGGTAAAATTGTTTAAAAAAATTTTTTTTTCGCTTCGTTTGTTGTATCTGCTCTGGGCGGACGTCGTAAGACATCCCATTAAGTTCGTTGTTGATTGATTAAGTCAGTTTTTTATTGCAGAGGGCAGCTAACCCTCTGACCGAACACGCTGAGCTACCGTGCCGGCAATTGAGGAGGGAAACTACAAAGTGACTTCAGTCACTCACCATCATTCTACCTCACACTCCTTAAGAGCCGCGCGGGATTAGCCGAGCGGTCCAGGGCGCTGGAGTCACGGACTGCGCGGCTGGTCCCGGTGGAGGTTCGAGTCCTCCCTCGGGTATGGGTGTGTGTGGTTGTCCTTAGGATAATTTAGGTTAAATAGTGTGTAAGCTTAGGGACTGATGACTGTAGCAGTTAAGTCCCATAAGATTTTACATACATTTGAACATTTTTTGGACTCCTTAAGACAACGGCGAAAAAGTGAAAGGTTCTATACCTGGGATTAAAATGTAAATAAAACGACTGAGGACCTAAAAGTAAGGCACATGAAAATGTTTGTCGCTGGTCATTTACAAAAAACATCGATGAACCAGTCACCATGTTAACACACTAACAAAATTTCCCTAAAATCTTAGGAAACATTTTGGACAAATCATAAAACCTAAAAACCCTGATCACATTCGTTTGAAAGTCACTTAAAGTAGAGGTCAGATCTGTCGGCAAATCTGCCGCTGGCCTCTGGTCTGAAAATAAAACACAGTCTTACAAACTGCGGCGCTCACTGATCTTTATATCACAAGCTTCCCCACAATTTGAAACTGCAGAAGGGCGTCCTGGGTGTCCTGAACGACTTGCAGAGACTGAAGGGCACTCAGGAAGTCAGATCAGACGAAGAATTCAGGATCACGGGCAATTCGGCAGCTGGCAACCGAATCTTGACGACATGGCCAGGTAATACAACAGAGCAGCTAGCGGAATCCCCCTTGTTTAGACTCATCCATGAATATGAATACAGCTACATAGTTGGGTGTTCAGTTACAATGACGGAAAATATCGTATTAAAAACAGAAGCACGCGTGCAACCACTCCTGTACTACACCAAGTCTAAAATCACTCTGGGCCTCTGCAGCGGCCAGGCCTTATAGATCTTCTTGGCTTCACTATATACCTTGTGCTTCGTTGTTTTAATATGCTGTATAGCCCTTTCTTTAAGGAAGACACTACAGTCCCTACCCAGACGGGGTGATCGTCAGGGTCTTCATGGGCGGCCTTACCATATTTACCGGGTCGGCCGGAGTGGCCGTGCGGTTCTAGGCGCTACAGTCTGGAGCCGAGCGACCGCTACGGTCGCAGGTTCGAACCCTGCCTCGGGCATGGATGTGTGTGATGTCCTTAGGTTAGTTAGGTTTAATTAGTTCTGAGTTCTAGGAGACTGATGACCTCAGAAGTTAAGTCGCATAGTGCTCAGAGCCATTTTACCATATTTACCGAAAGTGGCTTTACCCTTACGTCCTAAGTTGGTGTACCAAAAACTTTGACATTTAAAACTGCGCTTTGCTTTTGAGACATAGGGCTGCATGCTTAAGTGAAGGAAAGCTACCTTGACATGCTCTGGGAGTTTGTACAACTGAATCGCCATCCACCCTTTTCATTGTATTCGGCACAGCAATGATGCCTTCTTGGGCCCACTCAGCCTTCAGTCTCTCTTTAGGAATATCTACAAGATTCATGCTCTACACAATGCTTTGCTGTAGATCAAGGTGCCGTGTAGCTGTGTTTCAGTGCAATATTCCTAGAGGCATCTAGCTTTATTTCGTTCATTGCTTTCTGGGAATTAGAAGTTTCCACTGCACAAGCGTTTGACAGATTTTAAAGTGGTACAGGTTCCCTTTAAGCCCTTTTGGATAGAAAAAGGCGAATCTTTCTCAAAACTGCCCTGAATCTATTTGACTGTTAAAAACACTTTCTGACCAGCAGCATGCATTCTGTTTCTACAAATGGCAGTACTCTGAATGATTCCTGAATGAGGGGGACTGGCTGGCTACACGGGCCCTCTTGTGAGATTTGGTGTTGATATCTATCAGCGGCCCACCCAATCCGCTTGAAGCAGGAGTAGGAAATTTGAAGGGTTCCATTTCAGGCCAACGAACAGATAGCGAAATAAGTGTCCACTTTGACAGAGCCCCGATTGTCTAAGTCTTCTAGAGCTGAGGTGCGGATGTTTCCTTAGAGGTTGCCCGCTAACGGCTATTGCCCCTCAACAGCCATGCACCTCACCGGCGTGCAGCACACGTCGAGAGTGAGATATTTTTTATAGAGGGTTCTAGCATCCTCGCGATATGGGTAGTGAAGCCAAGATTCTCGTTCTTTGTGATACACAAGGTTCCACCGCTGCACCGTACAGTGGTCGATGAAACACGATCAGAATGAATGGTGTTAGAGGACTGGCGGCACATACCAGTCACCAGCTCAGGAACCCCAAGCTCGCCAAGACCATTCCCACCAAATAAATGTTGAGCCCCTGAGAGCTACTTTACAGTTGTGTCAGTTTAATTTAATTTATCCTGCGGTGCATCCCAGTGTTCGCATTTTCTCTCTGTGTGATAAATCATGAGTCAGCTAGTAACACGTAATAATATGCACACATACGTAGCATTTATATACTGCATCTCGGCGAACTCTCTTTTACGAGTGAAAGTCGTCAGGCCTTTTGGTGATTTTACTGACAGTTCTTCCGTTTAATGCATTGTTTGATGTAATGATTATGTATTGGACTATTTATAGACAGCATTTCCTAACGATGACACTCAGGGCTCTGTCCTCATCAGGGAATGCGATGAAAAAAAAGTATGGATGTTACTCATCTGTAATATCATAGAAATTCTTCAAGTGTGCAAGAGAAATGAGAAACGTCTGTAGAAGAGGATGGTTGTGAAACGATCAGCGTTGAGTTTTTATATTCGAGCAAACGGCGCTGCCCTAAGCTAACATTTATTCATTTCATTTTGTTTCATTAATTTGTGCACTTTTATCGTTTGGAAGAATTTGGGGCTTCAAGCCCTTTCATACATCTACACAGACCATATCGAATTATAGATACGTTAGTTAAATTAACAAGGTGTGGAGTAATTTACTGATTACACTGCTGTCGAGTACATGCAATGTCATCTAACATTAATATACGGAGCGGTTCTAGGCGCTTCAGTCCGGAACCGCGCTGCTGCTACGGTCGCAGGTTCGAATCCTGCCTCGGGCATGGATGTGTGTGATGTCCTTATATTAGTTCGGTTTAAGTAGTTCTAAGTCTAGGAGACTGATGACCTCAGATGTTAAGTCTCATAGTGCTTAGAGCCATTTGAACTATTAATATACGGCAGCAGTATAAGCAGAGTAGAACAGTATCGATATGCCAGTCTTGGGACAGTCTACATTGTTTCCAGATTTCCCCATACTCCGCCACCTTTCCCGTATGTAATCATCGGTAACATTATGCATTGTTGCCAGCTTTCTCCCCCTCCACCTCCCCTCTGACATAGAACAATTGCCCTATGTATAAAGCAGTGGAAAATTCAAAATGTTTTAGTAAATTATTAATAGCCAGCTTCCTCTACCTCTCCTCCGACGTCAAAGCTCATAGCTCAGTTGCCCTAGCTGTAAACTAGCGGGAAATCCTAGGTAGTGCACTGTTCGGTTGGTGAAAAATTCAAACAGTCTGTATGATGCATGAATCCGAGATGGAGGACCTCAGGGTACCAGGAGGGTCTGTATGACATCAAAATCAGAGATAGTGATCCATTATGTTGCTCCTGAGAATACTATAACTGCCTGCGTGATATCAGAATCCAAGATTTCGATTCATGGTGGCGACCTAGGCATACTAGGACAGGTGCTTTGATGTCACACCTAAGATGGCATTTTGGGCATAATAGTGCTGTCTATGTGTTTGCCTGGAACTTAAATGCAAGATTTTGAACCTGAGGATGCTAGGACAGTCATCATTGTTTTTAGATTTCATATTTTCTAAGCATCGAATTCAGTAAAAATGTTCTCTGCCTCCTGATGACTGGGCGTTGTATGATGTCCTTAGGTTAGTTAGGGTTAAGTAGTTCTAAGTTCTAGGGGACTGATGACCATAGATGTTAAGTCCCATAGTGCTCAGAACCATTTGAATTCAGTAAAAATGGCAGGAAATGAAAATATCAATCACTTTGCGCAGCTTTATGATGTCATGGTTCACTTGACGTAAGTTTCAAATCTAGCTAGTCCAGCTGTCCAACATTTAAAGAATTCACCTGATATCATAGTTCAAACAATCATCACCCTGTGTAGTTGGAATAGGACAGCAACGTTCATGTGTTTATTTAAACAAGCACCATACTGGGAAGGACCCCACTTCTATAGGCCCATATGTTGTCAAAATAGTTTTAAGTAAGGTGCAGAAGTTTCTCTGGGAAGTCTTTACATATACTCCATACAGTCCCGTTGTCTACCCATGCGATTTTCATATTTTTTGAACCATGAAGAAAGATATTCATGGGCCCTTATTTGCTTCAGACTAAGATGTGCATGTTTCGTTACACTCATGGTTCTGCAGGTAACCACAAACACTTTTCCATAAAGGCCTTGACCGACTTGTCTCACAGTGGAATAAACGTAAAACAATTATGGTGACAACTTTTGAAATAATAAATAGCTTACTTACTTATTTCCACCTGTCTCATTGTCATTTGACTGCACCTTATACCAACAGAGTGTTGTTGTATCCCTGTGTACTTAACAAATGTCATTGTTTTCTCTGTAAGCCAGATAAAACGCGAACGATTTGTAATCGGCTGCTTCATCCCAGTGAGGCAACACATGGACAGTGATAATAATGATAATGATGCCAACAATTTTACCACCCTTCACTGATCTGACTGAGGCAACGTTTTTATATAAGTATATGTATGTCTCACTTTTACTTTAGTGAATATGTTTATATATATCGATATTTATAGATTGTTGTGCTGCTCCTTGAGAGATGCTCAACGAATTGGAGATTCCTCTCATATCATCTGCACCAGCACCTGGGCCAGCGGCTGCATCACGAACACCACCTAAACCCATATCCCTACTACTCTGATCAGCAGCACTGGGGCCAGTGTGTGGACCACCAGCATCTGTGTCACCATTGTTGCAACGAGCAGCACCGTCGAGATGCACTTATTTTTCAAATGGATTTCAGACTGTTTTGGAAAAGGAAATTTTTCCAAAACCTTAAACGACCTGCGGTATCGTGCCGTGAAATGCGGCGCTATGATATTCTGTGTATACAATCTCTCACCTATCGATAGTCTCCGAGGATGACGATGTACATAAGTGGGCCGATAACAGCGTGCTACAGCTGGACACCACATTTGGTGAACAGTTTGAGACATTTACACTGTAGCTCAATCCATCTATCTTAATTACGAGTGAGAGATTCTAGGAAAGCTCACAATAGAGTACTGGATTAGGACATTCCTGAGTGTGTGAATTATCCATAAACTGGGGGTGGTGGAGACTTCCTATATCCCTCTGACAAATGATACAACTGATACAAAAGGCGTTATTAATTATTGAATAACAACCGATACTGCTTTGCATAGTCACGTCTGACTTACAAGAGAAAGATTAAGATATATGTGGACCGTAAATTTGAGAGGCAGAATCCCCAGTAAATACATTCGCGTACCTGACCTGAAAGGATGCAAGTCAGATAGTGATACTGCTACAAAAAAGTCGTAGAACCTCTTCGCTTGTCCAAATTCACTGTTTTTCAAAACATTATGATATGTTAATCCCCATGATGAGAAACAACATCACTGCAAGGTCAAAAACATGTCCTACCTTCTTTCCTCCCAAGTAAGTAAAATTAATCATTAGGGGCATTACTATTATTCCGTGTGTCTGAACGTGTTCGTTACAAGTGGGCAATTAGCACACTATCTGCTAAATTGCTCTACCAAGGATTCAGTACGTTTAGAAATGCCCACTAAGGTTAATAAAATCTTAGATTATAAGAATTTATCAACAAATTGCAGGTGCCCTTTTATGTATACACATACTCTGAATCTCTTCACGTTCCTGTGACAGGCCGTGAGGATGATCCACTGTCTCATATACTACTCTCGTAGAATAGCACGTACCTTTTGTTGGATTAGGTTGATTTGGGGGAAGGGACCAAAGAGCGAGGTTATCGGTCCCATTGGATTAGGGAGGAATGGGGAAGGAAGTCGGCCATGCCCTTTCAGAGTGCCTTTTGTGGCAGTGTACCAAGCTGTATATTCATATTATTGTAGTATTAATCATTTTGATTCGTACATTGGGGATGACCCTGCGAGATGATTGCTGTACGGTCTTGAAAGACTTTGTAAGGAAATTTGATGAGATTTATAGCATCAATATTCCTATAACCAAACGCATGAAGATAAATTACTGTAGAAGCATGGAGATGATTATAATACACTGCTTGATAATTGCTATGGAACAACTGACACTTGCTAAGGTATAACTGCCGATTACTATGGAACAACCGACAATGGCTACGAAATGTTAACTGCAGCGAAACCTATGTACAGACGCTTTGTATGAATTATACAGGTAATGCAGCACGGTGTTTTAGGAAGGTTGTTGTGAAATCGATTAATGTAACAGTCCGTGTGGTACGACACCATTTCTGCAAGACATCATTCGAATGCTTACGATCGTGGACGAGCAATTGGACGGCTCGAAGCTGATCAAAGTGACACTACTCTGGCCATAGTAACAGGCGTGAACAAGAGTGACATCTCGCGATTGAAAAGGGCCGCTGAAGATACAAATCGCAGAAGAACCATCGCACCGCAAGAGGATGTATACGTAGCCCAAGTGGCGAATAGGTACAGACATCTCATTCAAAGGCAGACCGCTGCAGACCTTGCAACCGATGCCAGCACATGTTTCTTTGCCAGAACCATTTCTTGGCAATTAAATCAGACTGGTTTGTATGATCAAAGCCTGTTAAATGTGTGCTACTTCAACTACACCATCGTTGAGAATAGTTCGTTGATGTCGGGAGCATGGTGGTTGGAATCAGCAACAGTGATCAGGAGTGATGTTCTCCAAAGAATCCAGCTTCTCTGTGGTAAGTGATTCCGGCAACCAGTTAGTGTGGAAAGTGAAGAGAACACGTTACACACCTCAGAATGTTAATAAACGTCATCCATATGGCCCACGCATTATGGTGTGGGCAGTCATTATGTACCATAGTCGAACACCGTTGCATATCTTTTTGCAAGGTACTGTTACACTATAGCGGCATTGCAGGGAGAGTATTCTGGATAATGTCCGTCTGCTTAGAGGTGGGGTAGGTCCCACCTTTCTGTTTATGGACAAAAATGCCCGCCCACAAATGGCTGCTGATGTGTCGGAAAGGCTAGAAAGTGAAGATACAGGAATGACTTGCGTACTGCCTAGAGTTAAATCCTATAGAGCATGCATGAGATGCTCTTGGCAGACGTGTTTTTCAAAGAATACCACATCCCCAATCCGTGCAAGAACTGAAAATCGCCTTGAGAGAGATGTGGGACAATATCTCCAATGAACCCTAAACAATTTGGTAACCAGCAGGTGCAAAATATGCATTAGCGGCACCGAAGGGCATATTCTATACTGAGAGTCCGATAGCGGCCTTTATGTTGGGGGCCTGACCAGTGTCTAACATGTAAGTTATTTATGTCTGTTATCCTGCTTTCCCATGTGGTGAAATGTTTACCATTTTTCGTTATAATTATACCAGGCCACCTTTACTACGTATGAACTGTGTTTCATGTCGTCCATCTTGTCTGTGATTGTTCCTATCCAACACTGTCTCTGTTCATTAGCAGCTGTCAGGCAGTTTATATGTGTGCAGGCATTAAATAAAAAAGGTGAAACACCATTTAAAAACCATTGTCATTTAATTGGATAGTTCCGCGGCACTTCAAACAGTTTATGTCACTTGAATTACCATTTCTCCCTGCTCATTCTCGTCTTCATTCCAACTGATGCAGGTACAATGCTCGTATCCTGTTTGAGACCTTCGCTGATTTCGGTTCCAGCAAATATCAGATTAGTGTCCAGCCTGACAACACAAAGAAATATATTTCGTTTTCAAAAGGAGTCACCAGGAAAGTTTAGCTGTGGTTGCTGGTCTCACTGAGATTCATGCAGACATCGCTATAGAAAGTTGCTGAAATGATGCACGGGGAAGATTTACGTCTCATATGAGTTGCGTTACCGAATGATGATATTTTTCAGTTGATAACAAAGAAAGGGGTTTTCTCTTATGAATATTTCGAAATAACAGCATTCTCCAGCAACGTTAGAGACATTGCCATATCGGATGTAGAGTATGGGTTTGCAGTGAGTGTATGGCAGGAGTTCAAATTCTCTACTTTAGGGGAAACTGTATATGGATACAACAGCTGTGTGCTTACTAGCAGACATTTTCAAATGATTTTGTATGCATATATACATACTCTCTAGATCCTGCCTATTACTATACCGTACCATTTCTTTCGTGGGACACCATGCTGAAAAAGACATGTTTCATCGTTGAATTCTTGAGCAATGATGATACGCAGATGCTTATTGAGCGTGAGAGTCACAGGGGGCTTGGTCTAGTTTACTGCTTCTACGTATTTAAGTTACATCATGTACTTATATGTAAGTAATGTACATGGGCACGCCGTGGAACAATCTCTACCTATTGGTGGGCTTCGATGGCTGTGTGATAAGGAAGTCACCCGATTGGGTAAATTTGCGGATGTGCCAGTAAATTCTGAAACGAGGTACATTTTAGAGGTAGATTTAGCATATCCTAGTAGTTTACATGATGCACACAGTGATTACCCACTATGTCCAAGCGTCGAGATATGCAAAACCATTCCAACCCCAAACTAATGACAATGCTGCAAGGAAAAACGAAATACATAATACACTCTAGAAATCCTAAGCAACCTCTCGTGTTAGGTTTGAAACAGGATGGAGTCACCCATTCTCTTTCTTTCAGGCAGCATATCTGTTTGAAGGACTGCATTGATGTAAATACCTCGAAGAGGGCTTCCATGATGTGAACGTTTGTTCAAATGTGTGTGAAATCTTATGGGACTTAACTGCTAAGGTCATCAGCCTCTAAGCTTACACACTACTTAACCTAAATCATTCTAAGGACAAACACACACACCCATGCCCGAGGGAGAACTCGAACCTCCGCCGGGACCAACCGCACAGTCCGTGACTGCTGCGCTAATCCCGCGCGGCGATGTGTACATTTAAAAAAGTTTTTACAATCTTGTGAATAGTCCAATATTCGGCAGAACTATTCAGTCTCTTAGAAATCACCCTGAAATTCCATTATTTATCCGTTCGAAGGGGCGTTATGGCGCAAAAATTATGTCACCAGGTCAGTTGTAAATAGATCAAAATCTTCAATCAAGAAAATATCCCTTTGTCTGACTAAGTTGCGATGGTTACCTGTTTACGTGCGTGTGTGTGTATTAGACCTATCTAAACTGGACATGTGCCAGTTCTATTACGAGTTTGCAAGAACTCATTCCGGAGACCCAATGTTAAACTACTTCAGACATTAGTCGACTTCATGCCAGTTCGTGTTGCAGCACTTCTGCGTGCTCGCGGGGGCCCTACACGATATACAGCAGGTGTACCAGTTTGTTTGACTCTTCAGTGTAGATCGATGTTACAGTACACCATATTCCACATAAATGCTATGAATTCCTAGTTGTGGAGATCACGTACAGAATAGGGAACATCTTATACATTTACAAAATCTGATTCTGCACGATTTTCCAGCAGAAAATATTGTTCCTAGATGCTTCCAGGCTTCCATGCCCCCATGTAGTACCATACTACATTGTTGCTGATTGCAGGTGTGTCAGGAAATTTCCATATGCCCATGACAATCAGAAAAGGAAAAGTAATAATTACACTAGTAAACTTTCGAATGATGTGTCAGTGGCAAGTAACATACCTCAATGAATCCAGGACCATACACATAAAGACCTGCTACAGTATAGTGAAGAAGTTAAGTGTAAGAAATACGCAATGAGGAATACAGAAATGACACTTTTTTCGAAGGCGGTACACAGAAGTCATCACGATTCATGATGGCCATCTGGACTTTACAAAAGTCGGGATATGGTTTGCACTATGGTATGTGATCACAACGGACGGTAGTCCTGACTGCAATGTGCTTCGATGCTGGTCACAGTATCAAAATACGGAAACACACCATGTCCAATACAGTGTAGAAAAACCGTTGGGGTTCAAGCAGCTTCTAGTCGTGCCAGAATGGATAAATACAAGTTTGTAGCGGTTTCATTGGAATCTCATATCAGTCTCCCTGGAAAATTCAGATAACGATGACAGGTAGCGATCACTACCCTCTCTCTCTAAAGTAGACCACAAACGCTCACCAATTCTGAGATCTGGTGACAGCGATAGCCAGGCGTAACGTGACGCGACAGTTTATCCTCGTGCTGACAAAGCCAGTGCTGGAAGATGCGATCTACGAGAACAGGTGCACTGTCATTGTGGAACACCGCATCGCAAATGGAGAACAAACATTGTACCGTGGGATGGAACTGATGAGCACAAATGGTCACGTAAGCCTTGGCAGTAATGTGAACTCGCAGAGTAAACATTTGTCACATGGAACTCCACGTTATGGCTCCCCAAATTATCACCGGACTCCATCCATTTTTCTCTTTTGGGAAGTAAACTCGGCCAAAAATTCGAAACATTCTGAAACAAGACACACGCGACCTAATAGTTTTTTTTTCCATTGCTCCATAGTCCAGGTTTTACGACTTGGGGTCTGTAATGTCCAGACGACCACCATGAATCGCAGTGACCTAAGTGTAATTACTTCATTCGAATAAAAATTTCGTATATGTTTGTGTCCTTGTGTATTTCTTTCAGTTAAGTCTGTACCAAACCGTAGTAATTCAGTCTACATATGGTCCAAGTTTCACCGTGCTGTATTAGTTGGCAGCGACACATTATGCGAAGTTTCCTTTCCTCCTACAGTTTTACACACGTGTGTATTGCTGTCCTCCTTTCTTTGAAATTTGCGTAACGCCCACGTTTCCTCCATGATAAATGTTATTACATTGCCATGGCCGATTCTGCACAGATTTTATAACACGTGACACTACAAGAAGAAAGTCCTGAGGAGTGTCATAAGCTGTGCACGTGTATGAGTGACCGTTGCTAACCAAATGCAGCCCTCCTCCACTCTCACCAACCTGTCGGATATTACCACGAGCAAACGATTGTGAACAACGTGAGGTAGGATGCAGCATGTCTAGGCGTTTAACACCCAACGATTATAATTGCAACCATAGATATTCAGTAGTGTATAAATAAGAGCTTTCAGCTACACAGTGGCACTACTCAGTGCTTATCAGTGCTTCAATTCCGATATTTAGCACTGTACGTAGGAAACGTAAACAGCGCGGGCGCCATCCAGTAGGATGTTGCTGTGCCTGAGCAATGGTACTGCGCACTTACTGCTGTCAGATGGTTGCATTTTTTAATACTTACTGTTCGCTTAAGATGGGATTATGGCATGAAGTATCTTTTTCTGATGCGTGCAAGTCAGCAATGGTATTGTTTCTAGTTAAATGACATGTGAAGCTGTCTCGGTATTTTTCCAGTGTGAAGACGATGAGTGACCGAAACCAATTGTAAGTGAGCATACTGTAAGGCAGCACAGTGCTTACTATACATTTCTCTAAGGTCATCATAGCCCTGGCTGCGATCATACCCACACGACATCTCTCGCTGCCTGGGTACAATTTATGCTTCTAACGGTTGGTCTGAAATGTTACCATTTAACTAACTCGTAATCTTCGAAAATTGTTAATAAATCATCACAGATGTGACAGAAGATTACGAAAACCTGGAAAACACAATTTGAAAACTTGAGAACGATGGACCGCCTCTTACAGGTAAAATACACTCCTGGAAATGGAAAAAAGAACACATTGACACCGATGTGTCAGACCCACCATACTTGCTCCGGACACTGCGAGAGGGCTGTACAAGCAATGATTACACGCACGGCACAGCGGACACACCAGGAACCGCGGTGTTGGCCGTCGAATGGTGCTAGCTGCGCAGCATTTGTGCACCGCCGCCGTCAGTGTCAGCCAGTTTGCCGTGGCATACGGAGCTCCATCGCAGTCTTTAACACTGGTAGCATGCCGCGACAGCGTGGACGTGAACCGTATGTGCAGTTGACGGACTTTGAGCGAGGGCGTATAGTGGGCATGCGGGAGGCCGGGTGGACGTACCGCCGAATTGCTCAACACGTGGGGCGTGAGGTCTCCACAGTACATCGATGTTGTCGCCAGTGGTCGGCGGAAGGTGCACGTGCCCGTCGACCTGGGACCGGACCGCAGCGACGCACGGATGCACGCCAAGACCGTAGGATCCTACGCAGTGCCGTAGGGGACCGCACCGCCACTTCCCAGCAAATTAGGGACACTGTTGCTCCTGGGGTATCGGCGAGGACCATTCGCAACCGTCTCCATGAAGCTGGGCTACGGTCCCGCACACCGTTAGGCCGTCTTCCGCTCACGCCCCAACATCGTGCAGCCCGCCTCCAGTGGTGTCGCGACAGGCGTGAATGGAGGGACGAATGGAGACGTGTCGTCTTCAGCGATGAGAGTCGCTTCTGCCTTGGTGCCAATGATGGTCGTATGCGTGTTTGGCGCCGTGCAGGTGAGCGCCACAATCAGGACTGCATACGACCGAGGCACACAGGGCCAACACCCGGCATCATGGTGTGGGGAGCGATCTCCTACACTGGCCGTACACCACTGGTGATCGTCGAGGGGACACTGAATAGTGCACGGTACATCCAAACCGTCATCGAACCCATCGTCCTACCATTCCTAGACCGGCAAGGGAACTTGCTGTTCCAACAGGACAATGCACGTCCGCATGTATCCCGTGCCACCCAACGTGCTCTAGAAGGTGTAAGTCAACTACCCTGGCCAGCAAGATCTCCGGATCTGTCCCCCATTGAGCATGTTTGGGACTGGATGAAGCGTCGTCTCACGCGGTCTGCACGTCCAGCACGAACGCTGGTCCAACTGAGGCGCCAGGTGGAAATGGCATGGCAAGCCGTTCCACAGGACTACATCCACCATCTCTACGATCGTCTCCATGGGAGAATAGCAGCCTGCATTGCTGCGAAATGTGGATATACACTTTACTAGTGCCGACATTGTGCATGCTCTGTTGCCTGTGTCTATGTGCCTGTGGTTCTGTCAGTGTGATCATGTGATGTATCTGACCCCAGGAATGTGTCAATAAAGTTTCCCCTTCCTGGGACAATGAATTCACGGTGTTCTTATTTCAATTTCCAGGAGTGTATTTCAGAATGGACTCGACCAACAACCTTTCGTTTGATGGAAGTAACAGTGTGTATGAAAGCCGGGCTGACAACCTATAAGCTTAGATATACCACTCATATGCGAGGAGCAACAGTTGCGGAACATGCATAAAACTGCTTAATCATATTGTTAATGAAATCAATAAAGGAATTAACGCAGAGAAGGAACAACAGCAGTAAACTCAAAGAAACACGAATGGCATTAAAACTGGATTCCAACACCATATCGCATGGAGACCGGTTAATCGAGTCAGCGGAACTGGAAAGCCGATAAGATAATGAGCTTTAATAAGGTTGTGTACAGCTAAAAAGATCATTCTAATAGTGTTGTTCGGCATTAAAGCAGTATTTAAATTCTCTTTTTAGGCATTCTGGGAAAACATTCTGCTACTATCTGAGCAAATCTTGGACTTGTCTCGGATGCTGTTGGCAGCAGCCGACGTAACGCGTGGGCACCGGAGACACGTGCTGTGTGGATAATACCCACGCTGTCCTGCGGAAGAAGGCATTAGGCTGTGCTCATGGACGGTCGACAACACAATACGCAAAACAGTTCGCATGTCTTGACAAGCTCGAGTGTCTTCGGTTGTGTACACCTCACACCATTTGGAACGCAGAACTCGCTGGTAATGGTGACAGCGACAAATGTACCACACTTTCAGGGGCGTATTTTTTCCTTCTTTTCCTACGATCTAACTTATAAACCTTACTCATTTTCTGTGATTACGTATAATTATAGCTTATTGTTTTATATACATACACCATAAAACCTACTTTTACATACATCAAACGCCGAGATGTTTCCACCTAGAATATAAAATGAAGAGCGAAGCGGTGTAGTTACGGGAATGAAACTTCCTGGCAGATTAAAACTGTTTGCCCGACCGAGACTCGAACTCGGGACCTTTGCCTTTCGCGGGCAAGTGCTCTAGGTAGAGCACTTGCCCGCGAAAGGCAAAGGTCCCGAGTTCGAGTCTCGGTCGGGCACACAGCTTTAATCTGCCAGGCCAGGAAGTTTCATATCAGCGCACATTCCGCTGCAGAGTGAAAATCTCATTCTAGGTACGGGATTGCCGCGTGTAAGCATTCCAGGAACAGGATTTCCGCGGAAGTAGTAAAGGTTCGTGTCCGTTCGATACCTTCTGTATCTTTTCACATTGTGTCGTTTGGTGACGTGTTACAAGCGTAACACGAATATAGCCGAGGTATGCTGGACATGGTAACACACTGTGCCATAGATGATGATGATACTCGGTTTGAAGGAGGGGGCGGGGGTGCTCAGCTGCCTGGTTATCAGTGCCCTTACAAGTTCCCAATCTTTTCGTTGTCCAGTCTCGTCACTTTCCCGAATGAGCATGAAATGATGAGTACAACACAAACTCCCAGTTTTTTTTTGGGGGGGGGGGGGGGCGGGGGGGAAGCCGACCTGATCGACTGGCCTCTCCGAGCGCCGGACCTTAATCCCACCGAAAATCTGTGAGCCAAAATGAAGCGTCACATGAACTGAAACTCCCAGCGCCGTCCTCCGGACCTAGCGTCGGATACACGCGAAGGTTTCGCGGACAATGAGACATATTTACAGAGCATGACCACCTCCAAACTTAGTCGGATGAGAATGGTAATTCATACAAGTGGTGGTTGCCTCATACTAGCCTCACGGTATTTCACATTTTATTTATTGAATTCGTGAAACTTAACACTTCATACATACAAATTTCAAAAAAGCTCAAATAAGTCAGTTTGAATATAATTACAAATGGCGTTCTAAAATGAGACACTCAAAGAAAACACTTAATATCGATCAATATAAGAACAGGTTAGCACTAAACTAATAATATTCTTCCATTCTGCTTCTCCAAAGTTTTCTGCATTTACTGTGCAAAAGAAGTGCTGTTACAGCACACTAAAGCTCTTTTTCAAGTACATTTATTTAGGAGCCCAACAACAGTATTCCATGTACTTTGTCCATTTCTTTAAGTTAATCTTCCTAGTAAGACTGCTGAAGAATATGCATTGAGTGTCTTTTCCTTCAGATTGCACACCTGATGCATACTCCTCAAATAAATTTGTATCAGACAACAAATTACTGGAAGACTGTTAAGTGTATTTTTTTTATCAAAAGGAAAATATCCCCTTCTGCCTCCTTTGATTCAGCTACAGCTTTCAGAGCTTCGAATTTTGTCAAACGTTCCCTGCAAGGAGACGATATTTGTTACTGAACAGATTGAGAACGTGCTGATTTTCTTAGATCAAGTGCCTCTCGATGGGCTTGTAATTATACGAAGTAGCCGAATAACAGTTGGTCCCACATTTAATCCGTTGATTGCATCTTGTATGTCAAGCTATGGTGTACCGCCAAGTCAATATCTCTATATATATCCCTGATATATTAGAAGATTCCAATTTTTCAGAGGCCGTTTATGGTATTTTCCATTGTTACTGCTCTCAGATAGGCCGTTCCTAATACTTTCTTAATCAAAGATGAGGTTTCCGCTTCACCTGGGTGTATTTTCGCACCAGGCTTTTATTTTGGAAGTAATACGTTGTAAACCGTCCCTCGAATTTCACGCAAGGAGATGTATTTTATGCGTGGAATGGGGTGGCAGTCACCTGATATGGACACGGTGTCCTGTTGTATTGTCTATCAGACGAACCTGATACCGTGCCCATCAAGTATCAGCATAAGAGGTTCAAAGCCAAATGGTTCGACAAAGTTAACAAAATTGTCATACAACTTAGTATAAGTACGAGCCTGAATCCAGCTGCTAGGTGGCACGATGAAGCTAGCTGTCCCAATATGCGATATTGTCGCTTATTAGGCTACCCATGGTGTCGCATATTAGGAATAAACCATTTTACGCCTGATATGTACCCCATAGTTACGCTGCTCGGTTTGAAGGACACTTCATTATTGCAAATGAAAGGCTACATACGTGAAGAATGTAATCATATGAATACCGTTGCAGCAGCTACTCACTTTAAGGTACTAAAGTATTACCAGCATATATATTCAAAAACCTAGGAATTCAACACTTTTAAAATTAAGGAGTCTCGGCAATATCCATCTTCATAATGGTCTTATTATCATTGTTCTACGCTTTATGTGCTGTAAGAAATAACTTCTGATACTCCCAAAAGAGCTGAAAACTTAATTTAGTTACAACCTACCTTTCTCACATTAGCGAACTCTCCAATAATAAGCACCTTTCCTCTATATTCAAACTCATTTTCAGTAATTACACTACCTTGTGGATAAATTAAAAACAATGTCAAAGCAGAAAACAAATGGCCATTACCCCGAATCAAATTGTAATTCCAATAAGACAAAGAGCAGACCGCCCGGCTAACCGCTCGGTCTAACTGGCTGCTTCCCGAGCGTGAAGGTGTGCCGGTCCCCGGCACGGATCCGCCCGGCCGAACCGCACAATAATCTTGGGTTCGGTGTGGGGCGACTGTGGGTTGGGTGGCTGTTGTGGCCTGTTGTGGGGTTGTGAACCACTGAGGGCTACCGCGGGACGAAGCCTCTCCATCGTTTCTAGATCCCCAGTGTAAATACACTATACACAATACAAGGCAAAGATCAAAGCATTCCATCATGTGGCGCCTGTAGTTTCATAGCCGGAGACCACTAACATTATTAAGTTCTACTTTCCTAGGAAATACGGAAAAACGACGCAGATTTTCCGCTGGAAGTCCATATTCTACGCTTGACCTATGAGGTGGAAAGTCGTGCAAATTTCGCACCTGCTTATATCTCTTGGATCATTACACACGTCCATCCGGACTTTAATAAATATTTTCTGACATAATATAAAGGATTTATTCAGACCACTACGTCGATAGCTAAACTTAGTTTTACCAGAGTGTTTTTAATTTAATTCAAGATCAAATTTTATGAGCTCATCGCTAAACATTTATTCTCTCGTACTCAGTTTCATCTGAATCATTTTTTTTCTGTTGCTTCTGCTTTCTCATTCTATCTACTAGTCTAATACTTCTGTGAACAGTTTCTGCATAAAATTATGTACAAATCTCTCGGCTTAGCATCCTACTTTGGGACTGATGGTTTTATAAAGTGAGAGTAATAGTATATTTTAGTGTTCTCAAATAAAAGGGCAAAAGGATTTCTGTTGAGGTGGGCGTTTACGTTTGACTAAGTAGTTTTATCATAAGTATATCATCACCAATTGCATTGTGTCAAAGAACTGAATAATTATGCAATTAGTTACTCTTCCCTACGTGTGAAATATGAGCATTGTAAAAGTAAGATCTTGCTAGAAGTTCAGCAAATCTAAAATCACTTACTGCACAAAATAATAATATTCTCTCACTCCCATAAAACGAATTCGCTTCAAAGAAATCTGATGAATTTCGTTTAAAATTTCATATGTTTCGTGGCAGAGTTTTTGTTATTCGTGCTACAGTAGTTCTCTTAAAGACTACAAAATGATATGCACCAATGCTGTATTCATCGAGACAACAGGAGCTACCGCAGGAAGGCCGTAGTCTTCTACGACTATGGGGATATAAAAAGACGTGAGGTATAGTTCAGCGTATAATGACCAGGAACTTCGACAGTGAGATAGTTGAAAATGGACGCTAACACTTCCTTCAGACCACTTCTAGTGCTGTCAGTCAAATCACTCCCTCTTTCACGGTTGCTGTTTATATCCTTGTGAGTTAACGAGCATTGCGCTCTCATTTCAATATATGGCTGAAACAGTCAGCCTACAGGAATCGTGAAGCGAACGCTGTCGTCCACGACTTTGTGCCACAAAGGGCGCAGGTTCATCACGAGATGGAGAAACTCACAGATGTCTTTTGTCTATTGAGGCCTAAGCGCTGTAGTGTACGAGTGAGACCGACGAGAACCTACACCATAGGGAAACCCCGTAGAGGCATTTTGTGGCGAGAGAGTGTTAAATATGGCAGTTCTCAGATCGTCCATAAAGGGAACCATTTATGAAAACTATTTAATTCTGTAATAATGCAGAGAACGAAGCCACAGCCATTTTAATGTACCAACCTCCATAAATTTTCATGGTGATCCCAATAAACATTGAATATTAATCATATCTATAATAGTTTAGTATTTACTGTTAAAGTGAAATTAACAAGTTTTCTAACAAAGACCTGAATGCTAAAATCTAAACGCTTTAATCGATCTAAACGATCGACATTTCACATAGAAGCGCATCATTAAAATGACGAATGTTGTAAATATCAACACTGTTACTTTATTTGTTTAAAAGATATAGTAAATTCAAATTATCAGTATTTTCAGTTAAGCATCAGATCATCATTTCCTCCACACAAAATACATGGAACGGTGACAACATGACACCTTATTGAATCATTAGGTAATAGAATATTTGTTGTAAAGTTTAGTGCATAATAGCTACTTTCTTTCTTTATTTATTTATCAGAAAGCACATTGGTGCAAGGCTACTGGCTTTGGCATTCAAAGCTAGGAAGGTGTTGGTTTTATGTAAAAGAATTTAACGTTTATTATGTAATGGATATTATTGTTACTTTATTTACAACGTGAAAGTGGTCAAGCTTTGGTTATGTAAATATGTTAAAATGTAAAATAATGTAGAATAGGCTGTAGCCAATCAGATGGACGGCTTCAGGAAAGGGAACTGCACTAGTCAGTTGAGCGACTATGATCGGCGCGCGGTAAGCGTAGCCGGGGACAGGCAGCGGGCAGTGCTGGTGCAGACGCGAAAGCGGACAGTTTGGCTGGAGACACCAAAGGGTACATTTCGGATTAGGACGCGAAAGCGGACAGTCGGTCTTTAGGCAGCTAGGAACTGAAACGAAGCAGAAAATTTCCCGTTGTATGGTATCGCGGGACTTAGTCTCTGAGCGGTGAGCAGCCGCGCACCTGGTGTGAACTCTAACTTTTCGTGTAAATATCGAGGTGCAGTATGGGTCATGTGTTTCGCGATGAGACTGTGAATGATCGAACCGTGTCAAATGTATATGCGCTCAAGTGTAATAGTAATTCTAAATACGACCACTTTCGCTATTAGTTTTCTTTCTGAATAAACATTATTCTAACCAAATCGCAACTGTGTGGCCTATATCATTCATGGGTTGTTAATTTAGTTACCGATATTATTATTACTGTTGTTATAGTTACATTAACTTTGTTTCATACAATTTCGCAAACTTGCCATCAACCAGAGAATTTAACCAAACGATCACCAGTGTCTAATTTAGGGTGTGTAATGCGACGCGTGCAGTTCAATCCCTAGACGGGTTTGAGCCAAGACATTTAGAAGAAGAGGAACCTCATGTGAGGCCGAACGTCTTTGGAATGTTATAGTCAAGGTATGATGTTTAATTAGTATCAGTTTCCTATGTTATGTATAGTACGTCATGCTGTTATGATAGATTGTTGTTGCTGTAATGCAAAATGGGCATTAACGGGGTGAAAGTGTTGCCTCAAATTGCGACGTGTCTGTACTCTCCGAGAATGCCGAATGTTGAACTTTACCATATTCCGCTCGAACAGTTTCTTTGTCGACTGTACCTGTTACCCAAACAAGGGCAACAAAGAAACTTACACTGAAACGCTGAAGCGTAATCAAACATGGTCGAACTTGGGACTCTCTCACCTCTTCATTATGCTGAACTGCACAGCTTTACTGTTTGTTAACACGGCATAACGTGCAAGGAGACGAAGTGCTAGCAACATATTGTCTGTAGACGTGAAGTCTAAACTGCTGCTGATTCATTTATCTCTTATGTTTATTTGATGTGTTCAGTAAACTAACGAAGAAACGCCATTTATTATGGATTGTACTAATAAAAGTGAATTACAACTGATCATGATAACACCACGAAAAAAGTCTTCTTTGAATAAAATAAAGTGTCCCTAATTAGCAAAATGATACGCACTTTCGACTTCGAAACGGTCTGTGTCTACGTTCAGCCCAAACTGATACTGATGTAGCCTTACAGGAAGTACTAAAGCCGCGCCGTTAGAGGCGCCATGTCACTGACTGCGTGGCTCCTCACGCCGGAGGTTCGAGTCCTTCCTCGGGCATGGGTGTGTGTGTTGTTCTTAGCATAAGTTAGTTTACGTTAATTTAAGTAGTGTGTAAGCCTGGGAACCGATAACCTCAGCAGTTTGGTCCCTTAGGAATTCACCTACATTTGAACATTTTTAAGTGCAAAAATGAAAGCAAATAAATGTAGCAGTAGGGAGAGATACGTAATGAAATCCAGTTAACATGTCTTCAGAGCTACAATTAAGTCAATACAACGGACAGAAGCAGAAAGAGAAGGCATTAACAAGCGTGAAATTCTGAATGATTCTCACTTTTATATCCAAATGATGCAGAATCAAGGTGGAGACAAAACTTACAGAGGATAGGTTATCTTAGGATTTTTTACTCATTGTCGACCTGTCCGCTAGTGGTTCTTTCACAGAAGAGGTAAAAATCCTGTGACCAGCGAGATTAGAACTAAAAGCTAACAATGTCTTCCTCTTAAAGGGCCAATAATTTACCACTAACTCAAAACACAACAGCCGCAAACAGCACTCTCTTGTTGTCCCAGTGATAGCCAAGACAGAGAATATGCAACGTAAATTGCAAAGTAAGCCGCAGTTTCTGTTTGAACGACCTTCTTGATCTCCGTACCATAATTTTGCTATCTCTATGTCATTCCTTAAATGAGAATAATTAAGAACATTTAATCTAAATTACAAGAACATATCGAGTAAATTTACTAGGATAATTCTGAACCAAAGCTGGAAGAAATTCGACAGTCACATAGCTGCCAAACGTATTCTATATTGTTGCCAATTCTTCATGAAACTAACGCCAGGTGGAATACGGCAGCTCAGCCAATGTGAATCTTGAGCTGGCTCGCGTCCGGGAGTTCGCCCTACAAATACAGCGTGTCGCCGGCTGCTACTGCGTTGACTCGTAGCAAAAAGTACGTAGGATAAGTCGTGGAATGTTATTCGCATTTCTGTAACTATGGTTTTGGTCTAAAGCTTAGTTACGAATAATATCCAGATGCACCGACTGTAGCTTAAATATCGTAAATAAATAGCAGGGAAAATTATTTCTGCGGTTCTCCTCTTTTATAGCTGTCGTAGATAATATTTCCCCTCTGCTTAAGCACACTGCAATCTAGAAACGTTCGCTGGAAGCTGTTCGATTTTTAGCATCATCAGATACTGTTAATGCCAACGGCTTTGCCTCAGTGGTAACACCGGTTCCCTACAGATCACCGAAGTTAAGCACTGTCGGGCTGGGCTGGCAACTGGATGGGTGACCATCAAGTCTACCGAGCCCTGTTGGCAAGCGGGGTGCACTCAGCCTTTGTGAGGCAAACTGAGGAGCTACTTGATTGAAAAGTAGCGGCTCCGGTCTCGGAAACTGACATACGGCTGGGAGAGCGATGTGCTGACCACATGCCCCTCCATATCCGCATCCAGTGACGCCTATGAGCTGAGGATGACACGGCGGGCGGTCGGTACCGTTGGACCTTCATGGCCTGTTCGGGATGAGTTTTAGTTCAGTTAGATGCTATTAACATTAAAAGTAAACAACATGCATTGTAATGTTGCATACTTGGGCAAAACATTCATTGAACAAAGGCCAAATAGTTGAAACGTATCATCTAATAGTAACGATTGCAAAACAGCTGATGGTGATGCTTTGTTAATACCAACGAAAGACGCTGGTAAATGAGCTCTTAAATTTTCAGACAGCTTAAGATAAAGAAGGACCAAAGTAACTGTAAGAAGCTACGCTAGGTGAGCGTGGGACAGAATATCTTGTAGTTGGCACATTTTGCTTCTAGTTTATCTCTGGGTTATTTCAGAGTAACAGCCCCTCTAGACGATCACAACAATTATACTTCCATTATCGAGGTATAATTGCCAAAACAGACTGCTGGTTTACATATTACAGCACTTCTGGCCGGATCTGATTCAATGGACAACGCTAACTGGAATTTCATTTAATCTTGGAGACTACTGGTAAAGATTAATAACTCATTGAAGATACTTCCTACACATCAGATTGTCTCATGAGGCCCTTGCTCATTGGCTCTCGCTTAACTAAAAGGATGAGGATAACATAAATAGGTTAAAACCAGAAGTACAACAAGCGTCGAGACTAGACACCTCACCCTTTACATTAACATGGAATCACTTGAAACGGTTAAGCGTTGGTAAGGCAATGAAATTTGGTGAAACAATGCTGAAGTAAATTAAATTTCTAGATGAAACCTAAATCATTTCTTCAGGAAGTATTTCCGTTTTGAAATCGCCCCTACATAACTAACAAGCATCAAACGCATGTAACTGAAGATCTCGTCGAGTCGTTTTAAACATTTTGATAACTCGAGATCGCAGTGGGGAATGTCCGCCACCTGACACTTTCATCAACCTATTCCCAGTTAGATGCAGTCATCAGCTAGCATCCTACAGCTTCTTCGAAAAGCTCAGCAACGACATAGTTTCAGCAAGACATGAAAAAATAAAATAAAGTCCACAAAATGCAGGAAATGGAACAGTCAGTTTCCTCGAAAACAATATGGTTTACTCTTAGTTTAATAAGCCTAATCACATCATAGTAGTCCAGAAGGATGGTGATTAACTTCAACAGTGTGTTGGTTTCCCAGGACCAATATTTGGGAACCGTATGGATTGGTCGATCTACGTTTCTGGTTTGAAATTCCTGCAAAAACTCCACGTTCAGTGTGCGGTCGTGGAGTTACATCAGCAATTTCCTGAAACTGTTCAAATCCAGTCTTATGGTGCTATTTTTTCCTTTCGCTGTCATGGAAGTACGTTATGTCAGTGACACCAATACTTTTGTGATGTAGAGAAATAGAATTGAGTTATTTAGATATTAAATAAGCATTTAAAATAGTGTTAAAATCAGAGTTTATCATCACAGATCTTGTATAACATTATGTAACTAACAGTTTCAAAAAATGAGAGAATATAAATTCAGGTCCACCATTTTTTGCTTTGATTTTTACTTTTGTACTGTAAGAGAACCAGTATGTTCCCCAGAGTGATATCTAGCTTAAAAATGTTCAAAGCATTAAAGATCGCAGCACCACGAGCGACTCTTTAATGTGAATAATATCTCTAAAAGCGCCTTCGTTAACGTTCCGAATACTTCGCGATATGGCGATTTTTTCGCGACAGACCAAGCGTATCAAACATTTTTTCCCTAGCTGGAGCCTGCAATTAATTACGGATTGAGTGGTATATTTTATGAGCTTCATCACTTCTACTTGTAAGTTCTGTTTGCTTTGTCGTGAGAATAGGGGGTTTTGTAGTGGGCGAAGAACATTCTGCATCTGTTAATAGCAGTATACGTCGTAGGGTTGATAGAACAGTATACACTTTGGTAGCATTACTTTAATGAACACGTTGATATTCCGATTTAATAGAAATCCTGACCATCTTGTCAGGAGGAATAAAATCTTCCCATTCCACAAGTCATTATTATACTGAAACGGCTCCACTTTGATATAAAGACACGAAACTTTGTCCAATAACGATTTCCAGATTTTGCAGCAGGTGCGTACACATTATGATGCCTTTCCATCGGCTGGTTTACGTCTTGTTGGATTCGAGGACCAAATTCAGCACAGACTGCTTGGAGACAAATTCTTATAGTCGGAATTCCACTCTAACCTCGACAAAAGAGAGGATTACAACGGGCGCACATACAGATCGGGCTCTATAGGAAAATCATATCAAGCGACGATGTAATGTGCGCCGAAATAGACGAACTAAAAATCATTTGAAGGACTCAAATGAGGAGAGTGAGTCGACCGACTACCTGTCAGATTCCAAGAAACTACGGTAGGCAGGCTGTACACCGTGCATCCTAGTTAATATGAATGCATCTTTCTTCGCATTCCGTTGTTAAATGTGCCGGTTCCAACGTCTTTCCACCCACTGACAATTGTGAACGTCGTAATACGTGCTACTTCCTGGTGTGCATATCAAGCTCTGAGTTTATTGGAGAGCGACAGAAGCTAGGATGTATGCATTAATGACGCCCGCAACACGTAACATCCAAATCAAATTCGTGCATTGTTTGGAATCATATTGATCGCTTGATCTCTTTTATTTCCAAAAAATTTATGGGATAAATATAATTCACACCAACCTGAAGATATTTTCTTAAATTGCAAATCCAAAAAAGCTGCATAAAACAAAGCCAACTTGCAAAATGTTTACCACATGATTGGAGAGGCACGTGATTATCAAATAGAGCTTTCCCCCACATGTAATGTTGCCTGAAATGTCATTTAATATCTTGTTCTTGTTGTGGTCTTCATTCCAGAGACTGGTTTGAAGCAGATCTCCATGCTACTCTATCCTGTGCAAACCTCTTCATCTCCCAGTAACTACCGCAACCTACATTCCTCTGAATCTTCCTAGTCCATTCCTCTCTTGGTCACCCTCTACGATTTTTGTCCTCCACGCTTCCCTCCAGTACTAAACGGGTGAGCGCTTAATGACTCAGAACGTGTCTTACCAACCGATTCCTTCTTCTAGTTAAGTTGTGCCATAAATTCCTCTTCTCCCCAATTCTACTAAGTACCTTCTCAGCAGTTACGTAATCAGTCCATCTAATCTTCAGCATTGTTCTGTAGCACAACATTTCGAAAGCTTCTGTTCTCTTGTTGTCCAAACTAGTTATCGTCCATGTCTGACTTCTATACATGGCTATAAGCCGTAGAAATACTTCCAGATTATTTCAATACTCGATGTTAACAAATGTCTATCCTTCGGAAACGCTTTCCGTGTCATAGACAGTCTGTATCCTTCCTACTTCGACCATCATCAGTTAATTTGCTTCCAAAATACCAAAACTCATTTACTGCTTTAAGTGTCTCATTTCCTAATCTAATTCTCTCAGCATAGCATGATTTAATTCAACTGCATTACATCATCCTCTTTTTGCTTTTGTTGATGTTCATCTTATATCCTCCTTTCAAGACACTGTCCATTCCGTTCAACTGCGCTTCCATGTTCTCCGCTGTTTCTTAAAGAATTACAATGTCGTGAGCAAACCTCAAACTTTTTATTTCTTCTCCATGGATTCTAATTCCTACTCAAAATTTTTCTTTCCTTTCATGCCCCTCGACTCTTATAACTTTCATCTGGTTTCTGTACAAATTGTATACAGCCTTTCGCTCCCTGTATTTTACCCATGACGCCTTCAGTATTTGAAAGAGATTACTCCAGTCAACACTGTCAAATGCTTTCTGTAGGTCTGCAAATGACCGAAATTTCGGTTTGCCTTTCCTTATCGTATCTCCTAAAACAAACCGTAGAGTTAGTATTGCCTCGCGTGCTACAACATTTCTATGGAATCCAAACTGGTCTTCCCCGAGGTCGACTTCTACCATCTTCTCGATTCTTCTGTAAAGAATTCGTGTTAGTATTTTGCTACCATGACTTATTAAACTGTTACTTAGGTAATTTTCACACCAGTCTATACCTGATTTCTATGGGATGGGAGTTATTATATTCTTCTTGATGTCTGAGGGTATTTTCCCTGTCCCACACATATCGTTCACCAGATGGAAGAGTTTTGTCATGGATTGCTCTCCCAAGGCCGTCAGTAGTTGTAATGGAGTGTTGTCTACTCCTGGGGCCAGGTTTCGACTTAGGTCTTTCAGTGCAGTATCAAATTCTTCACGCAGTATCATCTCTCCCATTTCATCTTCCTCTACGTCCTCTTCCATTTCCATAATATTGCCCTCTAGTACATCACCCTTGTTTAGATCCTCTGTATACTCCTTCCACCTTTCTGCTTTCCCTTCTTTGCTTAGGACTGGTTTTCACATCCGAGCTGTTGATATGCATACTGGGCGCTTTCTTTTCCCCAAAGTTCTTCTAAATTTTCCTGTAGGCAGTATCTATCTCACCCCAAGAGATAAATGCTTCTACATCCTCACATTTGTCCTCTAGCTATCCCTGCTTAGCCATTTTATACTTCCTGTCGATCTGAGTTTTGAGACGTTTCTATTCATTTCGCCTACTTCATTTACACTTTCTCCTTCCATCAATTAATTTCAGTATTTCTTCTGTTACACAAGGATTTTTACTAGTCCTCGTCTTTTTACCTACTTAATCCTCTGCTGCCTTCACTATTTTGTAAGGTGTCCGGCAAATCCAACACCTTCCATGAAAACCCAGACATGATAAGCAAATCCAGTCTTATGTCACATAGCTCCGAATAAATCGTGACATTAAATTAACCAAAGTAATACGAGTAACGAGTGAGCAAATGGAATATACAGACTAACACAAGAATGCCTAAATGCATGTCATACCTTCCCACCGGGAGACAGACGCAGTTCCAAGGGGAGAAACGAGAACAGAAGCCGAGAGCAGAACCGTGTTAGGCTAGAAGGCCCTACGATAAGGGACGGACACCCACGTCGCCAGCTAACCGCTAGGACCCCCCCTCCCCAGCACATGTTAAAAGCTAGAGCCCTCCAGAAGAACAGTATAGATGTTACGATAACACTAAAAGGGCCACCCCAGCCGCAAGTTTTAGAGTGAGACTTTTTCGCGTCTCTGTTACGTCAGGACCACCCCCCAGCCCATGTTAAAAGATAGAGCCATCCAGAAGAACAGTATAGATCTTACGATAACACTAAAAGGACCACACCAGATGCAAGTTTTAGCGTGAGACTTTTTCGCGTCTCTGTTACGTTGCAAACCTTAAAAACATTGCCCCACCACGAAAAGTATAACGTTTCTCATTGGATAGACAGAATTTTTGTAGGCGGAGCTTAAGGTTAACATTGAGACCCTGATTGGTCAGATAAAAACACAGCCAGATAGTTTTTTAAAACCAATTTCGGTAAATTGTAGTAAGGTGAAGTTAGGAGAGAGTTGCTTCCGAGACGACGAGGTGAACGGAGCTGTGTTGCCCGCTGCCCCCTGACGAACACCGACAAGGTAATGAACGCACGCGATACCGCGTAACAGCGCATAAAGCTTCACTCAGAACTGCAGAAGTCTCATCTGTTACACCCCCTTTTTGCGTAATACTAGTGTCGATCGTCAATTAAACCTAATGGTGTTCACATTTGCCACTTGAAGTAAAAATCTGAAACGCGATGATTTTTCTGTTAGATAGTTATTGAGAAGCCACATCAGCCACTGTAATTTACGACAAGTTAGATAAGTAATTAAAGATAATTGATAGTTTTCTCTTTTGTGAAACTTAATTTAAACCTAGATTATAGATGTGATATGGCATAGGTCATCCTTCGATCCATTGTAGAACTTGGAAACCCACTCGGGGAATATTCGTTCACATTTTTGTTGAACGCAGTTGGTTTTTATTATTCTGTATTAAAACATTTCCTTTTATCAATAGTGCAATTTATAAACAATGTTTTGTGAGTAGAATAAAATTTCCAATGGTAAACTTAACTGCTTTTTCGACGTTATTTTACCAGCTAACTAAAAAATAGAAAAGCCTCGAACCCCTCCCACTAAATTTAGTTAGTATTAAGATTCTTTTACAGGGAATGCAGTGGAGCTGACGCTGAAATCATTAAGTATTTGGTTATATCATCGCCAGTCTCACTGAACTCTTCTGAACGCTACATGTCATGTGTGGTCTGGCGTCTCCTTACCAGCAACAGGTCCCAGGTTCAAACTAGTCAATACCCTAAAAAACACGCTCAGAGCGTCGTTGCGCGAAAGTGGTAGGGAGACACGATATAGAACAAACAGACACTACGCAGAATGATAGAAAATGGCGACGCTACCAGGATGGTAAAACACCATGATTGAAGGTCGACCACATGCCTAACTAGGTCAGAAAAATATCGTGTTAAATATATTTCGTAATAAAAAAAGTTTTTTTTGAAAGGCATAAATAGTTGAAAACAGTAGCTGCAGCGATAGATAGCAGAGACAATAGCAGCAGGTACAGCGCGTGAAGTTGTTGAAAACAGTGTGTTACACAAACGTATCACAAAAGCAGCGCTGAAAAGATATGATAACCGCATGGTCAAAACAGAAGCGCAAACGAAGCGACAATTTCAGAAATTACGAACAGAGTTGTTGCAAACCATTGAATAGCGTAGTGAACAGGATCGAACAAGCACAGAGTCTGCAACCACATCCGTATCTGTAACAGCACCGGAAAAACAAGCAATTAACGAAGATATTACGCATCTGCGATTCCAATCACAGGCGGAAAGTAACATACGTGAAATCAGACAGCCTGCACAGCAACAAACACGTTTCGAAATTCTTGATGAACAAACGTCATCACAAACACATGCGGAACCACAAATGTATGTTTCAAGACAGTTTGGATCGTGCAATGAAGCAGCAAGGTTAGGCAGACAAGATACCGAACCAATACCTGACAATGGAAAGCCAGGTCGCGAAGAGTACAGTGCAGTGCATTCAGCTACACGTTCACAACCGATGGAAGAAAATTATTGCATACCACTCCAACGATACTACGCAAGGGTAGGCGAAAGTTACAGTGGACAATATCCAATGGATCTACCACAACCGGAAAGAACGACGGGAGAAGTTATCAGAAACAAAAGTGGCGAAGAATCGCGAATTTCGTATGGAACTATGACGAAGTACGACAACGATCATTTCCTCACAGTCAGAAAATTTCAACACTTTCGAGAAGGAAACTCATTACATCCACGAACTTTTATTGATCAATTCCGAGTAGGAGTACCAGACCACTGGACGTTAGCACACAAATTAGACTTTATATGTGCACACATGTCAGGAACAGTCGCAGAAACCATGCAGAATGTTGCAGCGACATGTCGATCGTACGAAGATTTCAGAGAGAAGTTTCTCTCACGATATTAGTCCAGCGAAGCACAGAACAGAGTGAAGTACGAATTATTACAGAACCCATTTAAAGGTATTCTAAGGGAACTAGAGTTCACATTTTCGGAAGATGAGGCAAGAAAAAGACGAAGCTCACGTGAAAACGAAAGAAAAAAGCAGTGGAATCCACAAGACACAGTACGAAGAAACAGTAATTGCGAACCATGTGATAACTTCGCACCAAGAAACGACAATAGATTTCAACAAAGAACCGGTTATGGATATAGAAGAGAATATGGCAATAACTATAATTCACCCAGGAACGGCAACAACTATTTCAGAGGGAATAACGACAACCGGAACGGGTACTGGAGAACCAATAGGCCGACAAATTATCAACAAATAAACAACTATCAACAAGCTGAACAAGAAAAGAGAATACAGATAGAAGAGGTGGAGGTAAGACCACCAAACCCCGATAAACGTTCGAATTGAGAGCTAAGCGCCCATGCCAAATAGAATGACGCACCGACACATGACAATTGTAGCACCTTGAACAGAGAAGTAAAAATCTTATCACGAGAAGAAGGAAGAAACAAATCCGCAGGGACCAGATGAAAACGAAGACAAGAAAATAACAATATCGTGTTGGGACCAAATTAATTGGGAGAATACTGACGAGGAAGATGAATTACCAGAGGCATGCACAACGAATGTAGGAGGAAAGGACGAAGTAATGAGTATTGCAGAGCTATTTGAGATGGAAACCAGGGAAAGCGAATTCAGTGAGGATAATGCGCAGTCGACAGAAGTTGAAAATAAGTTACGAGTGGGCACACAACCCAACGTATATAATGAAGGAAGTTATGAAGCGATAATTAGAGCATTTAGATGCGATTATGTGGGAGTAGCGACGAAGAAGGAGAAGATAGATGAGAATGAGGAAAAAGTAGAGGATGTTGAAGAAAGCGTAAATGAAGGAAGAAATAGAGAAGAGGAAATAAAAGAGAGAGAAGTAGCAGTCGAAGCTTATCCTACAGGAAGTTCGAATTCACAAGGGAAATTCCTAAAAAGACTCATGTATGATTCAGTGGAGGATTCGTTGATGCAAGAAGAAGAAGAACAGAACCAACCCTTTCAAATTCAACCAATTGTGAAGGCCATGGTAGAGCATATCCCAGTCAATATTGTAATTGATAGCGGAAGTGAACTGACTACGATCTCAGAAAATTTATTCATGCAGTGTAATGCCAATGAGGAATTGCCAGTTCTGAAAACACGTAATATTAAAGTAAGAGGTCCTATTAGAAACAATGCTGCGGAAGTTACGAGACAAACAAGGTTAACTCTTTCGTGTCAAGGTCAAAAGATCGAAGCCAATTTCGTGATTATACCTAAAATAACTGTAGAATTGATTATAGGTGCAGATTTTTTAAATGAGAAACGAGCGATAATAGATGTGGGGAAGGGTAGCGTAACATTCGGGAATGTCACACTTCTCTTTGAGCAAAAGCTGAAATTAGAAGAAATACCAGTTATGAACAAGCAATTAAGAATGACTCGAGATAAAGAGGATGAAGAATTAGAATGGTATGCACAAAAGGGGGAATCGCCTCAACTCATGTTAGAAGTCCATAAAGAAGTCGACGAAAAGTTGCAAGAAGTTTGAGGTATTTCGGAACACAGTAAAAGAGAATTAGAGTGTATCTTACGAGATAAAGCAGAGGTATATTTACCTAAGACTGGCAGTATTAAACACTTTCAGTAGAAGTTTGAAGTAAAACAACACAAACCATTTAGAGTGCCACCCTATACAATCCCATTAAGCTACAGGAATAAAGCATTCCAGGAGATATCTAAAATGTTAGATGACGATATTATTGAACCAGCTACCTCCACATATAACAGCCCGCTCCATTTGTACAAAAACGAGATGGGAGCATCAGGTTAGTGCTTGATTCCAGACAGATCAACACAATCATAATCACTGAGACAGATCGCCCAGAAAAATTAGAGGAATTGATACAAAACTTCCACGGTGCTAAGATATTTTCATCAATTGATTTATGGAGTAGTTTCTGGCAAATAGAATTGGCCCCAGAATGTAGAAAATTTACAGCATTTATCGTATTCAGTAGATGTTACCAGTTTAAATGATTGCCATTTGGTTTAAACATATCATCAGCAGCGTTTATTAGGGGATTTAATACTATACTAACTCCTGAAATTTTACAAAAAATTACTTGTTATGTTGATGATGTGATTATAGCGGAACCCTCTTGGGAACATCACAACGACACATTAAATCAGTTTTTACAGATCATGAAAGAGCATGGGGTCACAGTAAATATAACAAAATCCAAATTTGGAAGGCGAGAGGTCAAATTTCTAGGACACATAATTTCCGAGAAAGGGGTAATGCCCGACCCAGAAAAACTAACGGCAGTCAAAGAATTCTGTACTCCATATAATAAGAAAACTCTCAGAGGATTTCTAGGTCTCACCGGATTCTATAAAAAAATTTATTTGGATCGACTCTCTCGCAACACCACGCCTATGTGCATTGACTGGAAAAAACACGCCGCGGGTATGGGATCAACAAGCCGATGAAGAATTTTTAGAAGTGAAAAACGCACTAACAACAGCACCGATTTTAGCACATCCTGATCTAACATAAAATTTTTGTATGGCCACTGATAGCGCTAAAACAGGTTTAGTGGTTCTTCAATAAAATTCTTCAGGTTATCAGACCGCATCGTCATAATTTAAAATGCGCCAACGTTTCGGCCAGCGTTGCAGCAAGCCTTCATCAGGGCCTTACGTTAACTGCTAAATGAACACACTTGATTCCTTAAATAGCTGCACGAGAAAACCGTGTCGTTACTTGATTGGCTGTAAAAGGAGGAGGAGGAGAGGTGAAAGGTATGCTTTATTGGTGTTCCCTTTATTATCTGTCATTGGCTGAAATAGCTGTTTTCTATTGGTCTTTATATTAATCCACCCCATCGGAGGAGACGGACGAATAGCGAACAGGTGATGGCTGTGACATCACACTGTTTCCATGCTGTCCAGAAGCCGGCTGCGGCGTGCCATTGCTTTGTGTGCTCGCGACCACTACTGCGGCTCTCCGCGTGTCTGCATGGGCCGCCACGGCTCTGCCGCCGCTCCGTAGCCCTGCTATTGCAGGCAGCCAAGACCTCGGAAGCTTGTACCCGTCCTCTCTATTCATGTTGGCGGGTCTTTTGGCTATTTCTATCGCCTCTCTAATCTTTCTTTTGAAAGTGAGAGGCTGTTTCGCCAGGACGCGGGCTTCTTGAAAAAATATTGGTTTCCCGCACTCGTCTCGGTGTTCCGCCACTGCTGACTTAGTGTGTTGTTTCAGGCGGATATATCTTTCATGTTCCGAGAGCCTTGTGCTAATCGGACGTCCCGTCTCACCTATGTAGACTAATCCACATGCACAACCAATTTCATACACGCCAGCTGTGTGTAGTTTGCCAACTGCATCCTTGGTAGAACCGAGCAAGTCTGATATTTTGTTTCTGCTTCGGAAAATTGGTTTGATGTCGGCTTTTCGTAGAATTTTGCCAATACGTTCGGTGACCCCTTGTACATATGGTAACACAGCAATGCTCTGTGCCTCCTTCACCTCTTCCCTATTAGTCTTCTCCCTTGTCGACATGGTGCTGTCTATCATCTGCTTCCCATAGCCATTAGTTCCGAAGATGGACGTGAGGCGTTCAAGTTCTGTCTTCAGATGTTCTTCGTCGCTTATCCTGTATGCTCTCTTCGTTAGCGTGTGCAGGGAGGACTTCTTCTGCATGGGGTGATGGTGGGAGGAGGCGTGAAGGTACCTGTCCGTATTGGTTGGTTTCCTGTACACTTTGTGGCCAAGTTTACCATCAGGTTTTCGGTAAACTTCCACGTCGAGAAAAAGCAGCACCCCATTCTTCTCTTTTTCCATTGTAAACTGAATTTTCCTATGCTGTTGGTTAAGGTGCTTGTGGAAGTTCTGTAACTCCTCTTCTCCGTGGAGCCAGATGACGAAAGTATCATCGACATAGCGAAGCCAACAATTTGGGCGTAATGGTGCGGACTGGAGGGCTGTTTCCTCAAATGCCTCCATGAAAATTTCTGCTGCGATAGGCGATAGGGGTGAGCCCATAGCTACACCGTCAGTTTGTTCATAAAATTGACCTCTCCACTTGAAATAGGTGGTCGTCAGACAGTGGTGCACAAGCTCACATATATCAGGTGCCACGCGTTCTTCCAGGATGTTCACAGTATCTGACACTGGGACATTCGTGAATAGGGATTTGACGTCGAAACTAACCATCAGATCTTGGTCCGTAACACGCATTTCCTGTAGGAGAGACACGAAGTGAGTGGAATCCTTAACGTAGGACTCGGTTTGGTGCACTAGGTGTCGGAGCCTAGGTGCTAGTTCTTTCGCTAGGTAGTAGGTCGGCGAATTTATACTGTTTACTATGGGCCTTAATGGGAAGTCGGTTTTGTATACCTTCGGTACACCATATATCCTTGGTGCCTGTGTCACTTGCGGGATCAATCTTCTGGCCTTGTCGAAGTTGATTCTAGAGTGCTTGAGCAGTGCCTGCGTCGTTTTGATTACCTTGGCCGTCGGATCTCCCTGAAGTTTGTTGTAGATAGGTTCTGCGAGAATATCTTCCATTCGTTTGTTGTAATCAGTTGTGTCCAAGACTACAGTGGCGTTGCCTACGCTTACAGGTTTAGGGGTTGTTTTATTCCAAGAATACGAACAGGCAGGGCTAAGATCATATAGAACAATTGCATTTGCCAGTCGGGTACTCACAAAAAGCGAAAAAAACCATTCAGTCACAGAGCTGGAAGCATTGGCCATTGTATGGAGCTTCCAACGTTTTCGATACTTCCTATTCGGAAGAAAAACAAAAGCATACACTGACCACAAAGCATTAGAAATTCTGTTATCCGCCAAACTAACTCATGGGAGGTTAGCCAGATGGATGTTAATACTACAAGAATTTGACTTCACTATTACACACATACCAGGACCACCGAATGTATTAGCAGATGCTTTATCACGATGTCCACAGGGGGCATCCAATAACATAGGTTTGGAAGCAGCAGAAGACCAGTTTACAATGTACTATATGAAACAAGTACCTTTCGAAAACTACATTACGACAGCATTGAAAAACATAGGCAAAGAACAGGACAAGGATCCCGAAATACCAGGAATCAAACACAAGTGCGGAAGTAAGGATTTTCCAGACATTCGACAGTACTATCTCGTAAAAAACAATGTTTTATTTTTTAGACGAAATGTTGCAACGAATGAATGGTTAATTTGTATCCCAGATGAACTAATTAATAAGTACATATGGTATACACATTTAAGTAATGGCCACCTTGGACCAAAGAAATGCTTTTTAAAAATATAACAAACAAGCCATTTTCCTAATATGGAAAGACGAATTAGAGCAGTATTAGTCAAATGCAAATAAATGTATGAGGGCTAAACACGTAACTTTCCAAACCAAGCCAGCTACGTTTCCAATAATCCCTAAAAGATTAAAACAAACAGCTGCAACAGATTTGATAAGGCCCCTCCCACGCACAAAAAATGGATATATTTTCATATTTGTCGTTTTGGAACTTACTTTTAAATATGTTACCTTGACACCATTAAAACGGGCAACAGGTCTTACTATAAGTAAAGCATTTAGACAAGATTTTCTCAGACAAGTAGGTCGGGTGGAACGAATAATTTCGGATAATGGCCCACAATACAAATCAGTGCAATGGCAGAACACGTTAAAACAACACAAAATAAAACCCATCTACATATCTAAGTACAAACCTAGCGTGAATCCAGCAGAAAGATCTATGAAGGACATAGGCACTTTATGCCGATTATATGCAGGCATAAGACACAACACTTGCGATATATACCTTAAAGATTTTCAAGAAGTAATAAATGAAATGCCACATAGCACTACACTACTACCTCCAGTTACTGTACTTAAAAATATTGAATCCCCAAACATAACCAGAGAAAATGTTAGATTTCCTATTGTACCACGTAGACAGCACAAACAAGTCATAGAAACAGCACTCTCCAACATCAGAAAGGCAGCCATTAAAAGAAAAGAAAGAGGAGATAGAACAGCAATTAAAAGAACATTCTCAGTAGGCCAGAAAGTATTTGTAAAAACACACCATCTCTCCAGCAAACATAAACACGAAACACGTAAGTCTTACGCTGCATACAAAGGACCTGTCATAATTAGCCGAATTGCTTATGATAATGCTGTGGAACTAATGAACCCAAAAACAGGCAAAACCTTAGGACTTCACCATGTGAGCCATATCAGAAAGTTTGAAGATTAATTTTATTACTGGAAAATAATCAGCACAATATTTCAAGATTATGTTGCAGATAAGATCGTCAGGAGAAAGAAGAATGAAGAGAGAGGAAGATGGGAAAAAGAAAGTAGTTTCAATAAAAACAAATATAACACCAATAGTACCATAGATTAAGGTGAAGGGATAAAGCGTATATAGTCTAACAGCATGAAATACTAAAATGCTATACACCACAACACTACACAAAAATAAATAACGAATTTGAGGATTCTTGTAGATGTTAAGACTCAAAATATCTTAGGATTGTAACATGGAAAGGGTGCCGAAATTTGTAAAGCTTTTAAGAAGGCGTAAAACAATGTAGGTACTAGACATATGTTAGACGATTATAAGTAAAAGTTTTTGTAAGAACCATTGTAAAAACTCCAGCAAGGATGAGATGCAACGACCCACAAGTTGCAACGCGAGAAGTATCAAGAAAGGAAAGGACGTAATTAGCAAGACATGAATCCTACAAGGCAGAAGCGTCGAGAGAAGGGAAAGGACAGCGAGACCAACAGAAGGCCCTTGCAGCCAAAGTGGGCAGTAAATAAATCTGCTGCCAAGCTGAACCACAGGGTGGCAGAACCCTGCTGGGACAGAAAACGGAACCACACAGTGACGGAACCCTGCAGAGACACGACAGGACACCGAACGCCAGAAGGGTCTCCAAACGCCCTGACACAGTGGAGCGAGCAAAAAACGGCCTGACGAGAAGACCGCTTGAGCAAGCCACCACTGGCAAAAAAATATGTGTAAAAGTCACACTACTGCTATTAAACAGCATGCTGATGCACAAAACTGAAGAAAACTTCCACAAAGTAAAAATGACACGCCCAAGCAATTAATCAAACTGTTACTAGGAGGAGAACTTCAAAGCCACTAGTTATCAATAAATATTTCCATATCTTACCCAGAGAAGAAACAGGAAGCAAGTAAGAAGCAGAGTAAAAGCAGGAAGAACAGAAGTTGAAGATTCGCAAGATTGAGACCAAGAAAGAAGATGGGTGAAGAATAGACAAGATATCTTCCCAAATCCGTATCCTATTGTAAACTAGTCGTCTGCGAAGTATTACAATGAAAAACGACCGCTTTCAGCGACACATAACGATGACTTTCACGCATACAAAGCCAGTAAACCACGAGATTCTGCACTCACAGCTCCATTCCATTATGGGACCTCCACAACAGCAACACACACTTGCAAAGCCAACAAGGAATGACGAACGAAGCTGTACATCAAATACTTGCCCACATTCATCTCGCTCAAGTCCATCACCTTCGTGCAAAAAATATTCGCCTACTTCATGCTTAAACATTCATAGGATTGTGTGAATGTGTGAAATCAATCTATGTGATGTAGGAATTGTGCAAAAGAAATGTGTGAAAAACTAAATAAGTTAAGCACACCAGACAGCTAATAAACTACAAAATAACAGTCATTGACTATGGACTTAAGTAAAAAATAGACTATCGATAAAAATAAGTCAATAGTTCTGAAATGGACAGTATATAAAGAACAAAAGTAAGGCATAATAAACACTAAAACTATGTGCCACTTATTTTCTCCTCATAAAAATAAAAGAATAACTATATTTTACTTTTTTTCTCCTTATAAAAAAAAAGAATAAAAAATTATCTTGTTGGATGTTTTCCCTTTTTTTTAACGTTTGTACCATTTGTTAGGATAATATCTCAATACTTGTGTATGTATATTTCTTTGTCAAAGCAATTCTTGGAAATAATTCTTATATGTTAGTGTAACAATGGTGAAATGAGTGTCTAGAAACAAAAACATTTTACTTGTACATGATCTTTAGGAAATGTGTTAGGAATAGATTTTACTTAATTACTACATTTATAGAAACAATATTTCTAAGAAAATCGATGTGAAAGACTCCTCACTTTCGATAACAAACTTCTTAAAAAACAAATTTCACAATTAAATAAATAAAGAAAATAATTAAAAATAATGATTATAATAAAATAAAAACATTCTTCCCTTGTCAACATAAACATATTTTTGATAATAATGTGGAAGAATATAAAAATATAAATTAATAATACAAACTAACTTGTTGTTGTTGTTGTTGTGGTCTTCAGTCCTGAGACTGGTTTGATGCAGCTCTCCATGCTACTCTATCCTGTGCAAGCTTTTTCATCTCCCAGTACCTACTGCAACCTACATCCTTCTGAATCTGCTTAGTGGATTCATCTCTTGGTCTCCCTCTACGATTTTTACCCTCAACGCTGCCCTCCAATACTAAATTGGTGATCCTTTGATGCCTCAGAACATGTCCTACCAACCGATCCCTTCTTCTGGTCAAGTTGTGCCACAAACTTCTCTTTTCCCCAATCCTATTCAATACTTCCTCATTAGTTATGTGATCTACCCATCTAATCTTCTGCATTCTTCTGTAGCACCACATTTCGAAAGCTTCTATTCTCTTCTTGTCCAAACTATTTATCGTCCATGTTTCACTTCCATACATGGCTACACTCCATACAAATACTTTCAGAAATGACTTCCTGACACTTAAATCAATACTGGATGTTAACAAATTTCTCTTCTTCAGAAACGCTTTCCTTGCCATTGCCAGCCTACATTTTATATCCTCTCTACTTCGACCATCATCAGTTATTTTGCTCCCCAAATAGCAAAACTCCTTTACTACTTTAAGTGCCTCATTTCCTAATCTAATTCCCTCAGCATCACCCGACTTAATTAGACTACATTCCATTATCCTTGTTTTGCTTTTGTTGATGTTCATCTTATATCCTCCTTTCAAGACACTGTCCATTCCATTCAACTGCTCTTCCAAGTCCTTTGCTGTCTCTGACAGAATTACAATGTCATCGGCGAACCTCAAAGTTTTTATTTCTTCTCCATGAATTTTAATACCTACTCCGAATTTTTCTTTTGTTTCCTTTACTGCTTGCTCAATATACAGATTGAACAACATCGGGGAGAGGCTACAACCCTGTCTTACTCCCTTCCCAACCACTGCTTCCCTTTCATGTCCCTCGACTCTTATAACTGCTATCTGGTTTCTGTACAAATTGTAAATAGCCTTTCGCTCCCTGTATTTTACCCCTGCCACCTTTAGAATTTGAAAGAGAGTATTCCAGTCAACATTGTCAAAAGCTTTCTCTAAGTCTACAAATGCTAGAAACGTAGGTTTGCCTTTTCTTAATCTTTCTTCTAAGATAAGTCGTAAGGTCAGTATTGCCTCACGTGTTCCAGTGTTTCTACGGAATCCAAACTGATCTTCCCCGAGGTTGGCTTCTACTAGTTTTTCCATTCGTCTGTAAAGAATTCGTGTTAGTATTCTGCAGCTGTGACTTATTAAGCTGATAGTTCGGTAATTTTCACATCTGTCAACACCTGCTTTCTTTGGGATTGGAATTATTATATTCTTCTTGAAGTCTGAGGGTATTTCGCCTGTTTCATACGTCTTGCTCACCAGATGGTAGAGTTTTGTCAGGACTGGCTCTCCCACGGCCGTCAGTAATTCCAATGGAATATTGTCTACTCCGGGGGCCTTGTTTCGACTCAGGTCTTTCAGTGCTCTGTCAAACTCTTCACGCAGTATCGTATCTCCCATTTCATCTTCATCTACATCCTCTTCCATTTCCATAATATTGTCCTCAAGTACATCGCCCTTGTATAGACCCTCTATATACTCCTTCCACCTTTCTGCTTTCCTTTCTTTGCTTAGAACTGGGTTTCCATCTGAGCTCCTGATATTCATACAAGTCGTTCTCTTATCTCCAAAGGTCTCTTTAATTTTCCTGTAGGCGGTATCTATCTTACCCCTAGTGAGATAGGCCTCAACATCCTTACATTTGTCCTCTAGCCATCGCTGCTTAGCCATTTTGCACTTCCTGTCGATCTCATTTTTGAGACGTTTGTATTCCTTTTTGCCTGTTTCACTTACTGCATTTTTATATTTTCTCCTTTCATCAATTAAATTCAATATTTCTTCTGTTACCCAAGGATTTCTACTAGCCCTCGTCTTTTTACCTACTTGATCCTCTGCTGCCTTCACTACTTCATCCCTCAAAGCTACCCATTCTTCTTCTACTGTATTTATTTTCCCCATTCCAGTCAATTGCTCCCTTATGCTCTCCCTGAATCTGTGTACAACCTCTGGTTCTTTTAGTTTATCCAGGTCCCATCTCCTTAAATTCCCACCTTTTTGCAGTTTCTTCAGTTTTAATCTACAGGTCATAACCAATAGATTGTGGTCAGAGTCCACATCTGCCCCTGGAAATGTCTTACAATTTAAAACCTGGTTCCTAAATCTCTGTCTTACCATTATATAATCTATCTGATACCTTTTAGTATCTCCAGGGTTCTTCCATGTATACAACCTTCTTTCATGATTCTTAAACCAAGTGTTAGTTATGATTATGTTGTGCTCTGTGCAAAATTCTACCAGGCGGCTTCCTCTTTCATTTCTGTCCCCCAATCCATATTCACCTACTATGTTTCCTTCTCTTCCTTTTCCTACACTCGAATTCCAGTCACCCATGACTATTAAATTTTCGTCTCCCTTCACAATCTGAATAATTTCTTTTATTTCACCATACATTTCTTCAATTTCTTCGTCATCTGCAGAGCTAGTTGGCATATAAACTTGTACTACTGTAGTAGGTGTGGGCTTCGTATCTATCTTGGCCACAATAATGCGTTCACTATGCTGTTTGTAGTAGCTTACCCGCATTCCTATTTTCCTATTCATTATTAAACCTACTCCTGCATTACCCCTATTTGATTTTGTGTTTATAACCCTGTAGTCACCTGACCAGAAGTCTTGTTCCTCCTGCCACCGAACTTCACTAATTCCCACTATATCTAACTTCAACCTATCCATTTCCCTTTTTAAATTTTCTAACCTACCTGCCCGATTAAGGGATCTGACATTCCACGCTCCGATCCGTAGAACGCCAGTTTTGTTTCTCCTGATAACGACATCCTCTTGAGTAGTCCCCGCCCGGAGATCCGAATGGGGGACTATTTTACCTCCGGAATATTTTACCCAAGAGGACGCCATCATCATGTAATCATACAGTAAAGCTGCATGCCCTCGGGAAAAATTACGGCTGTAGTTTCCCCTTGCTTTCAGCCGTTCGCAGTACCAGCACAGCAAGGCCGTTTTGGTTATTGTTACAAGGCCAGATCAGTCAATCATCCAGACTGTTGCCCTTGCAACTACTGAAAAGGCTGCTGCCCCTCTTCAGGAACCACACGTTTGTCTGGCCTCTCAACAGATACCCCTCCGTTGTGGTTGCACCTACGGTACGGCTATCTGTATCGCTGAGGCACGCAAGCCTCCCCACCAACGGCAAGGTCCATGGTTCATGGGGGGGGGGGGACAAACTAACATAGAACAGAATAACGTGGCAGAACAGTGGGCAACAAAATTTAGATAACGGAATAATTTTTGACTGGCTTCGACAACGATTCAATCATTGCCTAACTTCAGTACAAAAATTAAGTTCAAGGGTGGTGATATATAAGGTGCCAGGCAAATCCAACACCTTCCATGAAAACCCTGACATGATAAGCAAATCCAGTAGTATGTCACATAGCTCCGAATAAATCGCGACATTAAATTAACCAAAGTAAGACGAGAAACGAGTGAGCAAATGGAATACCACAGACTAACACAAGAATGCCTAAATGCATGTCATACCTTGCCATCGTGAGACAGACGCAGTTCTGAGGGGAGAAACGAGAACAGAAGCCGAGAGCAGAACCGTGTTAAGCTAGAAGGCCCTACGATAAGGGACGGACACCCACGTCGCTAGCTAACCGCTAGGGCCACCTCCCAGCCCATGTTAAAAGCTAGAGCCATCCAGAAGAGCAGTATAGACTTTACGATAACACTAAAAGGGCCACCCCAGCCGCAAGTTTTAGCGTGAGACTTTTTCGCGTCTCTGTTACGTTGCAAACCTTAAAAACATTGCCCCACCACGAAAAGTATAACGTTTCTCATTGGATAGACAGAATATTTGTAGGCGGAGCTTAAGGTTAACATTGAGATCTTGATTGGTCAGATGAAAACACAGCCAGATAGGTTTTTTAAACCAACTTTGGTAAATTGTAGTAAGGAGAAGTTAGGAGAGAGTTGCTTCCGAGACGACGAGGTGAACGGAGCTGTGTTGCCCGCTGCCCCCTGACGAACACCGACAAGGTAATGAACGCACGCGATGCCGCATAACAGCGCATAAAGCTTCACTCAGAACTGCAGAAGTCTCATCTGTTACACCCCCTTTTTGCGTAATACTAGTGTCGATCGTCAATTAAAGCTCATGGTGTTCACATTTGCTACTTGAAGTAAAAATCTGAAACGCGATGATTTTTCTGTTAGATAGTTATTGAGAAACCACATCAACCACTGTAATTTACGACAAGTTAGATAAGTAATTAAAGATAATTGATAGTTTTCTCTTTTGTGAAACTTAATTTAAACCTAGATTATAGATGTGATATGGCATAGGTCATCCTTCGATCCATTGTAGAACTTGGAAACCCACTCGGGGAATATTCGTTCACATTTTTGTTGAACGCAGTTGGTTTTTATTATTCTGTGTTAAAACATTTCCTTTTATCAATAGTGCAATTTATAAACAATGTTTTGTGAGTAGAATAAAATTTCCAATGGTAAACTTAACTGCTTTTTCGACGTTATTTTACCAGCTAACTAAAAAATAGGAAAGCCTTGAACCCCTTCCACTAAATTTAGTTAGTATTAAGATTCTTTTACAGGGAATGCAGTGGAGCTGACGCTGAAATCATTAAGTATTTGGTTATATCATCGCTAGTCTCACTGAACTCTTCTGAACTCTACATGTCATGTGTGGTCTGGCGTCTCCTTACCAGCAACAGGTCCCAGGTTCAAACTAGTCAATACCCTAAAGAACACGCTCAGAGCGCCGTGGCGCGAAAGTGGTAGGGAGACACGATATAGGACAAACAGACACCACGCAGAATGTTAAAATTTCATCTCTCAAAGCTACCTGTTCTTATTCTTCTGTATTTCTTTCCCCTGTTCTTGTCAATCGTTCCCTAACGCTCTCTCTGAAACTCTCTACAACCTCTGGTTGTTCCAGTTTATCCAGGTCCCGTCTCTTTAAATTCTTATATTTTTGCAGTTTCTTCAGTTTTAGTCCACAGTTCATAACCAACAGATTGCAGTCAGAGTCCACATTTGCCACAGGAAATGTTTTACAGTTTAAAACCTAGTTCCTAACTCTCTGTCTTACCATTATATAATCTATCTAAAACTTTCCAGTGTCTCCAGGCCTCTTCCACGTACATAACCTTCTTTCATGATTCTAATACCAAGTGCCCACTTTCATTAAGTTACACTCTGTGCCAAATTCTACTAGGCGGCTTCCTCTTTCATTCCTTACCCCCAGTCCATATCCACATACTACTTTTCCTACTTTTACTTTTCCTATTACCGAATTCCAGTCCCCCCCCCCCCCCCCCCCCCCGACTACTAAATCTTCGTCTCCCTTAACTGCCTGAATAATTTCTTTTATAGAATCATACATTTCTTCAATCTCTTCATCATCTGCGGAGCTAGTTGGCATATAAACTTGTACTACTGTGGTAAGTTTGGGCTTCGTTTCTGTCTTGGCTACAATTATGCGTTCACTATGCTGTTCTTAGTAACTCATCAATGTTCAAATCTTTTTATTCACTATTAAACCTACTCCTGCATTGCCGTCATTTGATTTTGTATTTATAGCCCTGTATTCGCCTGACCAGAAATCTTGTAACTCTTGCAACCGAACTCCCACTTTACTAACTCCCGCTACATGTAACTTAAATCTATCCACTTTCCTTCTTAAATTTTCTAAACTACCTACCCGATCAAGGGATCTGACATTCCACCTTCCTTTACGTAAAACACTAGCTTTGTTTCTGCTGATAACGACGTGCTCCTGAGTAGTTCCCGCCGGGAGTTCCGAATGAGGGACTATTTTATCTGCGGAATATTCTACCCAAGAGCACTCCATCATCATTTAACCATACAGTAAAGCTGCAGCCCTCGGAAAAAATTACGGCTGCAGTTTTTCCTTGCTTTCAGCCGATCGTAGTACCAGCTCAGCAAATCCGTTTTGGTTGATGTTACAAGGCCAGATCAGTCAATCATCCAGACCGTCGCCTCTGAAACTACTGAAATGGCTGCTGCCCCTTTTCAGTAACCATACGTTTGTCTGGCCTTTCAACAGGTACCCCTCCGTTATGGTTGAATTTACTGCATGTCTATCTGTATCGCTGAGGCACGCAAGCATCCCCACCAACGGCAAGGTCCATGGTTTATTTGGAGAGGTCATGAAGTACATCAGAAACAATATAGACCTTACCAAGTCACTAAAGGGTAACTCTGTATCGGTACGTTTATTATGTGGCAAAATGTTCACAAAAATTATATTTGTACTAGAAACTAGGGTTATTTGTGAGTTCTGTTCTCTGTTTTCTACATACCATCGAAACCAGTCATTTTCTGTTGCTCTTATTTCTAATGATTCACGGTATTTCAATAGCATTTTATGAGCAAAAGTGTAAAACGCCATAGATATGTTTGAAAAATGCATCTGATGAATTTATCCTTGTATATTGCATCGTCTACAGATGTTGGAAACTTTGCTATTAGCCTTTCTTTAAATCTGTTATATTACAAAGTAAACTGCGCTTCTTTGAAGATACTTCAATGGCCCTATTTCTACTAAAGCAGAAAGAATTTTTGATTTATCCGTAGTTCTTGCTATCTGTATCGTATGAAATGAGTTAGAGATTTACTTTGTTTTCTGTTAAGCTTGGTCCGTGCCTCTGTGACTGCAAAAACTTATGCCTGATAACATATATTAGTAGCTGGCATTTTGTCTGAAATAATGTTTGTGGGAATTCATGCACATGTCCAGATCGCAGCTCATCACGTAGCAAACACAATGTCATAACTACGAGGGGGTCCAGTAAGTAATGAAACATATTTATTTCTGAAAGAAGACTGGTTTTATTCAGGATTCCAATGCACCAGATTATTTCGAACTATTTTGTGTACAAAAACCTATTTTTCAATTAACCTCCGTTCAATGCGACGGGCTCACGCCAACTCACGGGGACGGCTTCTATGCCCGCATGGTACCACTCTACTGGTCGACGTCGGAGCCAGCGCCTTGTCGCATTTGTATCCTTCCCTTCATCCAAGTACTGCTTCCCGCTCACCTCATCCTTCGCTGGGCCAAACAGCAAACATACGGAAGTCGGAAGGTGCGAGACCTGTGCAATAGAGTGGATGCGGAAGAACAGTTCAGTGAAGTTTTCTGAGCTCCTCTCTGTGGTGGCTGTACCCTCCTGTAATGTTTTGTGGTTCCTGGCTGGATGAGGATAGAGTGATATGAAAGGTTGGTGTTCGGTTTGTGGAGGAGGGAAAAGCCATGATGAGTGGAAATAAGTGTATAGTAGTGTGATGGAGTGTGAGTTGGAGGAAAAGGTGAGGAGCAAGAGGTCAAATGAAATTAAGTGACGAGGAGGGAGAGGGGGCTATTGTGTGGGTGAAGGTGAAGGGTAGAAAAGGCTCTTTCCTCTTTTCATAAAATTTCTTCAATTATTTTATGTAGTGTCTGGTTTACAATATTTATTTGGTCATTGAGAAACTATTTATTTTGTGTTAATATTTTGTATAAGTGGAAATGTTCTTTCAGAGGGAGTAGGTGTCTGTCTTTGCCGATTCTTTGGATATTTATATCTTGGACTGTTTTATTCTTGTTATTGTAAATGTTCAATGGTTTCTACTGTACTGAAATGCTCTGACATGTTCTTATATCTTGTGTCGAATGTCCTGTTGGTGATTCCAAAATGGTTCAAATGGCTCTGAGCACTACAGGACTTGACTTCAGAGGTCATCAGTCCCCTAGAACGTAGAACTACTTAAACCTAACTAACCTAGGGACATCACAAACATCCCTGCCCGAGGCAGGATTCGATCCTGCGACCGTAGCGGTCGCGTGGTTCGACTGTAGCGCCCAGAAACGCTCGACCACCTCGGCGCTGGTGATTCCAAGGTATATTTTTCCGCAGTCTCTGCAACTGAGCTGATAGATACCGGATTATTGGTATCTGTTTGGTTTTGATTTCAGTTTTTTGATGTGCTTTTCTGTTGAGTTGTTTGTTTTGTAAGACATGTTTAAGCCTTGTTTGTTTTAATATGTTATCTATTTTATATGTGAATTTGTTGTGATATGTCAGTGTACACAGTTTTTTATTAGTACTGTAAGCTGTATGTACTGGGTTTGTTTCGTTCGTATTTTTTTCATTATTTTTGTCTTTATTTATCTGTTTAGTTTGTCTACCATTGTTTCTGTGAGTCAGTTTTGAGTGGTATTTATTTTACAATGCCTAGCTCTTTCTGGTAATCAGAACTGTTTAGGAGGCTCCTGTTCAGTCTGCTTGACATAGCCGGCCGCGGTGGCCGTGAGGTTCTGGCGTTGCAGTCCGGAGCCGCGGGTCTGCTTCAGTCGCAGGTTCGAATCCTGCCTCGGGCATGGGTGTGTGTGACGTCCTTAGGTTAGTTAGGTTTAAGTAGTTCTGAGTTCTAGGGGACTTATGACCTGAGATGTTGAGTCCCAGAGTGCTCAGAGCCATTTGAACCATTTTTTTTGCTTGACATATATCTGATTGCCGCCTGTTTCTGATTCTGTAGGTGGTTTGAGGTTACATTTCAGATAGTGTCACTTGTTGTGGGTTTTCTCTAGGTGTCAAATGTGTTTTTTTATTGCCTTTTTTCATGGTTACATCTACACTCCTGGAAATGGAAAAATGAACACATTGACACCGGTGTGTCAGACCCACCATACTTGCTCCGGACACTGCGAGAGGGCTGTACAAGCAATGATCACACGCACGGCACAGCGGACACACCAGGAACCGCGGTGTTGGCCGTCGAATGGCGCTAGCTGCGCAGCATTTGTGCACCGCCGCCGTCAGTGTCAGCCAGTTTGCCGTGGCATACGGAGCTCCATCGCAGTCTTTAACACTGGTAGCATGCCGCGACAGCGTGGACGTGAACCGTATGTTCAGTTGACGGACTCTGAGCGAGGGCGTATAGTGGGCATGCGGGAGGCCGGGTGGACGTACCGCCGAATTGCTCAACACGTGGGGCGTGAGGTCTCCACAGTACATCGATGTTGTCGCCAGTGGTCGGCGGAAGGTGCACGTGCCCGTCGACCTGGGACCGGACCGCAGCGACGCACGGATGCACGCCAAGACCGTAGGATCCTACGCAGTGCCGTAGGGGACCGCACCGCCACTTCCCAGCAAATTAGGGACACTGTTGCTCCTGGGGTATCGGCGAGGACCATTCGCAACCGTCTCCATGAAGCTGGGCTACGGTGCCGCACACCGTTAGGCCGTCTTCCGCTCACGCCCCAACATCGTGCAGCCTGCCTCCAGTGGTGTCGCGACAGGCGTGAATGGAGGGACGAATGGAGACGTGTCGTCTTCAGCGATGAGAGTCGCTTCTGCCTTGGTGCCAATGATGGTCGTATGCGTGTTTGGCGCCGTGCAGGTGAGCGCCACAATCAGGACTGCATACGACCGAGGCACACAGGGCCAACACCCGGCATCATGGTGTGGGGAGCGATCTCCTACACTGGCCGTACACCACTGGTGATCGTCGAGGGGACACTGAATAGTGCACGGTACATCCAAACCGTCATCGAACCCATCGTTCTACCATTCCTAGACCGGCAAGGGAACTTGCTGTTCCAACAGGACAATGCACGTCCTTATGTATCCCGTGCCACCCAACGTGCTCTAGAAGGTGTAAGTCAACTACCCTGGCCAGCAAGATCTCCGGATCTGTTCCCCATTGAGCATGTTTGGGACTGGACGAAGCGTCGTCTCACGCGGTCTGCACGTCCAGCACGAACGCTGGTCCAACTGAGGCGCCAGGTGGAAATGGCATGGCAAGCCGTTCCACAGGACTACATACAGCATCTCTACGATCGTCTCCATGGGAGAATAGCAGCCTGCATTGCTGCGAAAGGTGGATACACACTGTACTAGTGCCGACATTGTGCATGCTCTGTTGCCTGTGTCTATGTGCCTGTGGTTCTGTCAGTGTGATCATGTGATGTATCTGACCCCAGGAATGTGTCAATAAAGTTTCCCCTTCCTGGGACAATGAATTCACGGTGTTCTTATTTCAATTTCCAGGAGTGTAGTAAGTTGAGTGGTTTTCTTGTTCTTCTTCGACTGTAAACTTAACGTTTTCCTGTACATTATTCATGCTTCGTGTAGTTGCTGTATTCTATATTTAGATTCATCTACCATGCCTGTTATGTCATCCATGTACCTGTACCAGTAAATGATGTAGTTTTTCTTTGTTATTTTGCCACAAGACATTACTTTTTCTGTATGATTCACGAAAATGTTAGCTAATGTTCCTGAGATAGGTGGCCTCCTGCTTAAATCTTCTTACAGCATTTAGTATTCTTGATTGAATGCAAAGTAGTTTTATTGTTACATCTGTGTGTTCATGAGAAAGCTGGTTGTGGGTTTTCAGGTTTTATTCCATTATTTTTCAGGTTTCGTTAACAGCGATGCAAATGTACACACTTTCTACATGAAATGAGAGCAGTGTTCCTTTGACAGGGGTTTTAATGTCTCTTATATGTTCTACTAGCTGAGAGGTATTTATTGTTGTTCTATTGTTTTCTGGTTTATACTGCTGCATGAGCTGTGACTCCATTTGTTTTGCTGGTAGGTATATAGGAGCTACTCTGAAATTCACTCTTGGACAGGCAGGCTAATTTTCTTTGTGGGCCTTTGGTTGATATCTCATGTTGGGGGCTTGAGGATAGTTTTGTACAAGTCTCTGTTTCTCCCTCTCTGTAAATTTATACTCTATGTTTTGAACGTGTTTTTAACATGTGAACTCTATTGGTTGGGTATGATTTTAACTTTTTTATGCAGTTTTTTACGATGAATTCTTCAGTTTATATATGTATTCTTTTGTTTTCATGAGGACAATATTGTTACCTTGGTCAGATTTAGTAACCGGTGCAATGAAGTATTTTGCTTGCAGTTTTTTATTTAACTTTTTACGTTTCGTTCATCACAATCTTTTTGAATTTAATGTTTTCCTTTTTAACTTGTCTTACTATGTTTTTAATTTCTTCTTTTAGTAACTCACTAGTTAACCCTGTATATATATTACTGTTGTAATTTTTTTCCATAATGTGAATGTGTTCCTATTGTATATTGAGATTTTCTATCCGTAGTTCGTTTGCTATGAGTCAACATTATCTTTTACACATGTTCTGTGAGCTGTTGTTCGTTTTCATTTAGTATTATATCTGTAATATTGACCACTTTTAGATAGAGGTGTTGTGTGTGAACGCGTTTGCCATTATGGTGTTCTGTGTGACACAATTTGGGAGTTTCAATCTTCTTATTATGCTTTAGTTACAATTTGTTTATAGCTCTGCACGTGCAAGATTCGACGTTTTCCATGATGAAAGCGAAAATAACAGGATTGTTAAGGTTTGTGCTATTTGAACGTGAATTTCGTACAATTCTTAGTGTGGGGTCTGTTTTTTTCATATGGAATGATTTAGTTTTGTGTTTCAGCCTGGCATTTCTAGTGACATGTTTGGCAACATGCGCGCCCTTCGAACTGTTGCCAGATAGGCCGCTAAAATACCTGGCTGAAACACGAAATTAAGTCACTACATTTGAAAAATCAGACGATCAACAGCTCTTAGAGAAGGTATACAACATAATGTTGACTCATAGCAAATGAACAACAGATAGAAAATTGAACAGAAAGTATATATATATATATATATATATATATATATATATATATATATATATATATATATATATATATATATGTAACACAAATTAAAAAAGAAAACAATATATTTACAAATACCTGTGATGAACAAAACGTAAAAATCTAAAGAAAAAACCGTCAACTAAATCTGATCAAGGTAATAGTGCTGTCCTCGTGAAAATAAAAGAATACATAGGAAATTGAGGAGTTCATCGGCAAAGACAGCGTAAAAATGTTCAAATAATGCCCAACTAACCGATTTCAAACACATGTTTAAAACACGTTCAAAACATAGAGTATAAATTTACAGAGAGGGAGAAACAGAGACTTGTACAAAACTATCCTCAAGCCCCCAACATGAGATATCAACCAAAGGTCCATAAAGAAAATTACCCTGCCTGTCCAAGAGTGAATTTCAGAGTAGCTCCTGTATACCCCTGTCAAAGCAACACCGCTCTCATTTTATGTAGAAAGTATGTACATTTGCATCACTGTTAACGTAACCTTAAAAGTAATAGAGTTAAAACCTGGAAAAACACAACCAGCTTTCTCATCAACACACAAATGAAACAGCATAATTGTTAGAGATGATAACACAACAAAATTACGTTGAATTGAATCAAGAATAATACATACTAGATGAAAAGTTAGCCAGAATTTCACCTATCTCAGGAACATTAGAAAACATTTTCGTGAATCGTATAGAAAAATTAATATCTTAAGACAAAATAACAAAGAAAAAATACAACATCTACTGGTACAGGTACATGGATGACATAACATGCATGGTAGATGAGTCTAAAAATAGAATACAGTGTTTTCCGATCTTAAAAAGAAATCAAGTCATAAATCTCGTTAGTTACAGACTACTGATTGTGCTTGAACAAAATGGAACGTGTTTGTCGGGAAACGCACGCATTTTCTTGTAGTTTCAAGGACAGAACGAAAATATCGTTGGGAATTGTAAAGAGGCTACGAACAGTATGCCGACACAAATGAAGAGTTTAAACTTTCCTGTGTCTTGGTAGTATTTCATCTTGTCACTGTAAGATGTCTAACAATCTGTGTTGATTCAAGTTCTCCGCAAACAACGACTACTGAGACGAAGATAAACTTCAGAGTCCTGTAATGAGCCGACTGCAAGCCCTAAACAGTACCGTCTATTTGCTAGTACGAAACTGACTCTGTGTCCAAGGCAGGTGGTATTTTGTGTTGTTGGCGAAAGTATTTGCATGTCCTCTAGTCAGACGACGTGGAAGCAAAGTAATGCACGGTTGACAGGGTTCCCAAACGGCAATTTTCCACTCTTTCAGCGTACGTATACGACGCACTCTCTACACATCTGTAAGGAACGTTAAACAACGTAGTGGTGCGCCAACTGTCGCTGTAAGAAAGGTGGACGGGAGCAGAAATAACTAGCGAATAAGATAACACAACACATAGAAGATATACTTATCTCCAAACATACAAAGACTCATTACAAATAGTGTGGCAAGAATTAGAATCCAACTCATAATGTCAACAAGAAAAAGGGCCCCTGAACTTCAGTACTGTGTGATGTAAGACGAGACGGCGTCTGAGTAGCAAAATGCAGTGCTGTGGTTCCGAGTGCAAGTGTGGTGAGGGGCCGCCGCCGGCTATCCTATGTTGTGGTGACAGAGGGCACTCGTAGTCCAGAACAGCTTGGGGCGTGGCTCACCTGGCGTGCTCCAGTGGGTCCGCCGAATCCTGTACGATCGCTATTGGCGTAGGACAGAAACTTGCAATTCTATTGCCAACTGTGATACGCCGGTAGGGTGGTATCGATATATGATACGACAGGAAGAGGTCACGTTTTGTGGGCAGGATCTGGAAGCACGTGCACTGACCTGAGGGATGCAAGTCGAGTAGTTGTACTTGTGAGGTGGCGGCATCTCGTAATACATTTTGTATGCCTGTTGCTTGGTATGCAATATCCCTCCCTTGTGGAGCTAATATGATGAAGCTGGCTGCCTTTATTAGCATCAAACTTCCATCCTTGCCGGAGTGCCTGTTTGGTGGGTGCAGGAATAATGCTCCTCCTGCTAGCCGCCCACAGCATCGCGTAAAACTCACACAAAACCACGATGAGGGAACGGCCGGTCAAGCGTTAGCCATTTAGACAGCAGTAGGCTGTTCCGAGATGAGTGGTGGGATCTCCAGATTTATCAGTTAGTCGCAGGCTAGATGCAGCTGAGGCCTGCTCCTGGAACCGCTTTCAAGGAAGGCTGACAGCTGCATCGAAAGATTCCTCAGACAGCTGCTTATAAGCTTTCTGAATCTGTAAAATAAAACAACCTAGGAGGTCTTCCTATATGCATGTGAGCGTGGTGCGGCCACATCTGAATTTATGGCGCGTGGCGATTCCATTTAAACATTTAATATTAAACACAGAATTTCTAAACTGCTGTATGACGATGCTTGGCACCAATGACTTTGCCCACAATTTTGCACTGAAATGTGTTACGGATCAAACAGTTTAAAAAGTGTTTGGTTCGAATGTTGTCGAATCTCGGATGATGGCTGCACTAATGGCATTAAAATTGACATTAATGCTCGGTGCGGTCGTCCATAGGGTTTCTCCCCCGGAGACTGTGCACTGTGTGTACAGGCCCTATAATGAGACAGGAATATCTTTACAGTACAATTGAACCACCTAAGTCATGCGCGACTTAAAAGTACTTACAAGTCTCTCAGAGAGTTCATCTGCCACAAGATAAAACAGTGCTGTCCTAAAGTGTAAAATTCTGTCGGTTTCACGAAACACTTTAATTTCCTGAGGTGAAAGCTGTGTGCAGTTGTCACTGACAATACATTTCGGCATCCCTTCAGTTCAGAAGACTTTAGACAAGCGTGATTAGCCTTTGCTGAAGATATCCATGACATCTATATTAGAAGTGTAAATTTGGAGAAAGCATCGATGATGCTGAGCCCTATATCTTCCGAGAAACAGTCCTGTAAAATCAGAATGCAAACGTGAACATGGTTCTGATGTCTGTGGCCACGGAAAACGTAGCCGAGGCGGAGTTGCGTCTTCTTTGTGACTTGATTGGGATTTATCCAGCACCAGTGAGTTGCGGTTTCGGCTTGATGTCAAGTGCAGACAGTATGCGTCCCAAGTATAATATTTCGGTGAGAAAGTAGATGCACAGCTTGCACACCAAAAGAACCGGTCTCTTAGAATTTCCGAATGATTTTCTACTACATTTCTACTGCAATCATCAGACCGACGCCTATTTTCAAACCCTTCAGTGCTCGTAACTTCTACAGAGCGACGTGTGCCCAGTCATCATTCTTGTAATATAGCTTTACAAGCAGAGCACGATCCAGCATTGAGACAGTCATGACGTACGTGTAGACGCTAAAGGAGGAAAAGCCGTGTACCTGGCATGTTTATACCAACTTCAATTGGTCGTTCGCATGACAGGTGCTTTCATTTACATATTCTGAAACACAGAGCGACAGCTATTGGTCAATTCTCACAATATTTTTTTCTTCTGGCATACATTTTTCCCCTTCTCCGATAATATCCCGTTGCCATTTGAAGTCATTCTGACCAGTGGTGTTATTTGTATAGCGTTTTGAAAGTTTAATTATAGTCGCCCTGTATTTTAAAGAATTATAAAAAGTAAAGCGGGGGAACTACAGTCGCTAACCATACTACAATTTAACACAGACTGACTGACCATAAGGAAAAAATATGTATGATGTTTCGATAGTCGCTTCATAAATAACCATTTAACTTTGGCAGTCATTTCCTCAGTTTGCTTCAGCAAGCACTTGTGCACTTGTACTGGGACAAATTCGTTGCGCTGACTGTTCCAGGGGGTAAGCTTTCATAACGGTCGATATCACATGGATCATTCACGACTATAAATCACAGTGTATCTTCGAACAAAAGAATTTGAAAATCTAATTCTTTAACATCCAGTTTGGCAAAAGTAGACATAAGATGATTTTGATATTAGTTCTTCGAGTTTGGGAAAAGGATATGAACCAATAATCAAATGAGAATTAACCATCGTTTTGAAATCTTCGCAGAAGACAAGGGGGCCATATGGTTTCTGTATAACTTCGGTCGACGTTGCTCATTGGTTATTGGTTAGGGCTACAGTAATCTCATTTTTATTTTATCTTCCAGCGTAAAAGGAATGTTGTTCACTTTGTAAAATTTCGGCTCCGCGTTCGACTTAAGCGAAATTTGTGCTTTATAATCCCTGATACTGGTTATTGCTTCGGAAAAAATATCATAATAATTTAGCAATTGCTGATTTAACTTTCCCTTCAGCATTTCAGTTTGAGTCTGATTCACTCCGTCGTGAATGGTGAAGCCCAAAACATTGAATCTACTCCTAAAAAATTCGTTGCTTTAGTAGAATTTGCAGCTACAAATGTAGCCTCTTTCGTAAATAGTTTGCACGTCACATCTGTTGAAATATTTATTTTACTGGAACCTCTTGATTGCTGTAAGTGAACAGCTATCTTTTAAAGTCTGTTAACTTTGGCATTCTTAGTCTGCGCTACCCCTGCATGTTAACGATTGAAATTTACGACCTTGTGACAAATTTGAGAGTTGATTGACACTCTGTTAATTTGGAGTGTTACAGTAAACCATTTGCTGTTGCCAGCAAACAGGACATTCACCTGACGTTTCGTCCCTAAAAGTTTCAGGATTTGAATATTTTCGTGTTGATAATTACTTCACTTCTCATTATTATTCATTGACTGTAAAGTCTCTGAGAGTAAAGTCATAGAAATTATGTTATTTCATTTATGTAGGTACCTTCACCTGGGTTTCAGGCTGCATCCTCGATTTGCGTTCGATGCTGATGTGCTAATCGAGAACATGGAGAACCCCGGCAGTTCTGTTCATGTGTAATGGGGAATTCAACCCAAGAATACATACTATGGGTCCAATGGACCCGCACAAAGTTTTAACTTTTAATTGCTGCAAGAAAGACTTCAAATTGATCCCCCACTTGTGAGGTATACTCACTTACAATATTCAGAAACCTGTTAAAGTCCTATTAGAATTCTGTGTCGTTAGATGTAAATGTCACTCAGATTTTCTTCTTTATACCATATATTTACATAACCTGGGACCGTTAGACACAGCGATTTATTCTGGTGGCATTAAATGAGATTGGGTTGTAGTCAGTTACGTTTTGTTGGAATTAGGAGATTACGTAATTGACTCACACAAGCGTTGTCGTGAGTACAGAAAATACGTTGTTACAAATTGCAGTTCTGGTCATCTGTCAGATAGCGTCCTCCTATGTTGTGCAACAGAGCGAAATATTGTAGTAGATGGTTGTGAGTATGTGAAGCAGTGTCTAAATGCTATAGACGTTTGCTGTACAGCAGTGTGCGGTTTAATATTCGATACTCATTCGAAAGAAAGGTAAGAGTTATCTGTAACACAAAAAACAACATGAACACCAGTCCATAGGAGAAGAGAGTACTTAGTTTATACACTATGTGATGAAAAGTATCTGGACACCACCAAAAATATTTTTTTTTCATTTTAGGTGCATTTTAGGTGCATCATTTGAGAGCGGAATGGGGCGCTCCGCAGAACTCACTGAATTGCACAGGAATTCCAAACTGTATCAGGGTCCAGTGCAAGTACTATGACAGTTACGAGGCAGGTGAAAAAGCGTGGGTTTCATCATCGACCGGCTGCTCATAAGCCACACATCACGCCCGTAAATGACTAACGACATCTCGCCTGGTGTAAGGAGCGTATACATTGGGCGACTGAACAGTGGAAAAACGTTGTGTGGAGTGACTAATCACGGTACACAATGAGGTGATCCGATGGCGGCTTGTGGGTATGGTGAATGCCCGGTGAACGTCATCTGCCAGCGTGTGCAGTGTCAACAGTAAAATTAGGAGGTGGTGGTGTTATGGTGTGGTCGTGTTTTTCACGGAGGGGGCCTGCATACCTTGTTGTTTTGTGTGGCACTATCACAGCACAGGCCTACATTGATGTTTTAAACACCTTCTTGTTTCCCACTGTTGAAGAACAATTCGGGGATGGTGATTGCATCTTTGAACACGATCAAGCACCTGTTCATAATGCACGACCTGTGGCGGAGTCGTTAACCGACAATAACATCCCTGTAATGTACTGGCCTGCACAGAGTCCTGACGTGAATCCTACAGTACATCTTTGTGATGTTTTGGAACGCCGACTTCGTGCCAGGCCTCACCGACCGACATCGGTACCTCTCCTCAGTGCAGCACTCCGTGAAGAATGGGCTGGCCGGAGTGGCCGAGCGGTTCTAGGCGCTACAGTCTGGAGCCGCGCGACCGCTACGGTCGCAGGTTCGAATCCTGCCTCGGGCATGGATGTGGGTGATGTCATTAGGTTAGTTAGGTTTAAGTAGTTCTAAGTTCTAGGGGACTGATGACCTGAGCAGTTAAGTCCCATAGTGCTCAGAGCCGTTTGAACCATTTAAAGAATGGGTCGCCATTCCCCAAGAAACCTTCCAACACCTGACTGAACGTATGCCTGCGAGAGTGGAAGCTGTCGTCAAGGATAGGGGTGGCCCAACACCATAATGAATTCCAACGTTACCGAAAGAAATAAACTGGCATGATGTAACTAGAGAAGTAATGTCCGCCTTTGTGGAATTTTTCGTCATATTGGAGCAGATTAAGGCTGGGGCTGTTCTAATCAGGGAACTTCTTCTGGGGACGTTTTCCAATTCATTACAGAGAGCTACAATTTCATTGATTCGGTCTGATGCAATAAGACGATTTATTAGATTTAATGACAAAAAAAACAAGAGAGGCTACGTTGCAAACGTATAAGCTTGTTGCTATATTCTACATGTGGAAAACATTTATGGGACGAATCTGGACAGTCTATACCTAAAATTGACATTAATGTTATTGTGAGCAATTAGTTCCATTTAGGGTGAACAACTGGTTCCATTTATGGCCCGTTTTGGATTTATGTGGCTGGGGCCCCAAATATGCCAAATAAGCCTGGAAAATATGGAATCAAAATATTCTACAAGTGCGAAACTGAAAGTGGTTATGCCATTGGTGTGATTGTGTATACTGATGAGAACCATTTGAGCCAACCTAGAAAAAACTGGGGCTTACCATAGTAAAGACCGTTATAGGTAATATTAGTGGTGCAGACAGAAATCTTTACAAATGTACCATTCTCTTGAGCGAAAACCTAACTGTTGTGGGAACAGTGAGAGTGAATAAAAGAGAAATTCCAAAGGAGATGAAGCCAAATAGTAGTACACAAATAAATTCAAGCATATTTGCATTTACGAAACAAACGACATTGGTTAGTTTCTCGCCAAAGAAAAAGAAGTGTATAATCCTCCTAAGTACCATGCATCATGATAACTCTATAGAACGGAAGTCTGAGACTATGAAATTTTATAACGAAGGTTGGTGTGGACGTGATGAATCATCCAGTGTGCAATTACCCATGTAAAATCCAATCTAAAGTCTGGCCTATGACTCAATGGAGCAACATAATGGATCTGTATTCTTTACAGAACACAATATCCCACATATCACGAAGAGTTTTTGCACGATAGGGGACTTTTCATTACCGAACTTTCATTGGAGCTGATTTTATGAGCAGAAGACCTTTTAGTCCAGTTATACAGAACCCCACGTACCTGAATATGTAGAAGTTCATTACCATCTTTCAAACGCAAATCAGCAGTAACAACAGCAACAGTACGATGGATCATCATAAGTCAAGGTGTTCATAGTGTCCTGCCCCAAAGGATAGAAAACAAAGACAGCGTGTTGGAGTACACAAACTATGTGTACCAGAACCCGGGGCAGTAGGGCGTAAAGCGCCTGTAACAATTAATTCGATGTTTCATTGTTTAATGATATATTCTTTTTCAATACCATCATCACCAATTTGTGAATAGCTTGTGATAAATGATAGTGATGGCTTATGTTTTGATTTTAATAGTGAAATTTTCAAAGAATATTCAGTTTTTAAAAATATACTTCTTTTAACCACTAAAATGGTCTCACCTGTCTTATGCAGGGTGAAAAGTATTTAAACTGACAAACTCTGGGAGGTTGTAGTGTCATTTTTTCCTATGAGGATTATTTAAACCGGTGGAGGCCGTATGACGCTCTTCAGATGTTAGAGGTCGTATTGCGATCTTCAGTTTAACAACTGAAGGGCGTATTACGCTCTTCAGTTGTAGGAAACTGCTTTCTACCAGTGTAGTAGTGCATTGTCTCTTTTTACTAATGGGGCGATACACCTGGAGTGAGTGCACTGGTATGGTTGGTGCGTACTACGTAGCGCACCACAACGGACAAGCTGCACAGAAGGTTTATCAACAACAATATCCTAATCACCGTATCCGCATTATATGACCTTTGCTGCTGTGTACCAACGTCTGCGTGAGACCGGGTGATTTAGCAGATTACCTGGACAAGGACGCTGTCGCACGGTAAGAACGCTGCAATTTGAGGAAGCTGTCTTGCAGCATGTGGAGCAGGATCCTTCAATCAGCACTCGTGCAATTGCACGTAACATGGGAACGAATCAGTCGAATGTAAGAACAGTCCTTCGAGCGCAATTGTTACGTACATTGCACTTGCAGCGTGTCGACAACCTGGAACCAGTTGATTATCCACCCAGAGCACAGTTTTCGCAGTGGTACCTGGAACAGTGTGAAATGCATCCTACATTTCCATCGTCTGTGTTGTTTATCGAAAAATCAACGTACGGGCGTGATGGAGACTTCAACATGCACAATTCGCATGTTTTGAGTGAGGGTAACCCACATGCCACAGTTACTAGCGCTCATCAAGTGCGGTTCTTCGTTACTGTGTGGGTCGGTGTTGTTGGGGACTGTTTAACTGGGCCGTATCTGCTACCTAGGCCATTAAATGGCAGGCGCTATTACAATTTTCTCGCCAGAGCATTGCCAGAATTGCTACAAGACGTCCTACTACCTACAAGACAACGCAAGTGGTTCCAACATGACGGGACGACGGCACATTTCAGCCGTCGTGTGCGTCGATTCCAGGACCGACGGTTCCCAGAAACGTGGATTGGCAGAGGTGGTCCTGTACCATGGCCTGCTCGATTCCCAGATATGTGTCCTCTGGACTTTTCTGTGTGGGGAAAGATGCGCAACCTTGTTTACGAAAGCCCTGTTGCATCAGAAGAGGATCTGGGTGCCCGGATAGTAGTAGTAGCAGCAGGAACAATTCAGGATACTCCTGGGGTTTTTGCCCATGTCAGACAGAACATGATCCGACATTGTTTAAAGTGTCAATGGTGGCATTTTAGAAAATCTCTTGTAATTGAAATTGTGTTGTGTTTATGTGTTGTCTCTTGGTCATAAAAAATGGGAAAGTGTTTGTGGTTTAATTAATTTTCCACCAGAGAAATCTCCCTCTACCGGTTTAAATACTTCTCATAGGAAAAAATGACATTAGGGGAAAATATTTGTTTTGATATCCTCTACAACCTCCCAGAGTTTGTCGGTTTAAATACTTCTCACCCTGTATTATAGTGATAAACCTTGAAACAAATTATACCTAATTTGTAATATCCAAAATATACTAGATTTCATTTAAAATCATGTATTAGACACAACGGGCCCAATGCAACCAGGGTATGTAAATGTATGAACAAAATATATCAAGTGTAGAAGTGTTAAGGTAGACTGGGGAGGCAGTGAGAATTTGGATCGAGGAAAGATGAATGCCAGGGTAATCTGTGCAGTTGCGTGAATTGCTGTGCCATGGTGGCTAAGTAGAAAAAGAGATAAAGGAGAATTAACATTAATAACAGAGCGTATTGCTTAACAGTATGGGAGGTTCGCGTAGTGTCAACAGAATGGAATGGTACGTCCCTGACGTTCATGTGTCACTTACAGATCAACATTCTTATGCACTGGCCAGAACAAAAACAATTCCAGGGCGTTACCAAAAGGACGGCACACACTATAATGTTGATTTGCAGGTCCGAGCCATAGCCGGGATAAGTATATACAATGTTGTTAAGCTGCAGCAAATGATTTACTTATAATAACTTCAGAGAGAAAGCACCTTTGATATGCCAGGTAGGTGATGACGACCATGTGCGCAACGTAAATAATAATATTGTTTCATTTTCGTTTCGTGTTGCTAATCGTTTCCTCTTGTCTGTAATGAAGATCTACATACACCATCTTTATTATTCTTCACTATCAGAGCTAAGTTTCATTCAAGGGAGTCTGGGAAGATTTATACCAGACTGGTCCATCTACAAAACTGGTCATTTTCTGTTTGCTGTGACAAATGATTTAGAATATTGTAAATTTCCATGTGGCGTAATTAATAAGGACTGTGGTTTGACAGTGAAGGATATGTTTCGTATTCTCATTTCTGATGTATCTGCAGTTATCTCTGGTGTAAAAGTGAACAAAGCCCAGTGACAAGATGTCGGAGCATCTTCTGCACACGTGTCAAATGATAGTGTGTGATGTTGGCACTGATTGTAGTTCCAGAGACGAATAACTACCATTCTCAGGTAAATCAAGTACTGAAGGTACGTTTTACACCTAAACTGACCAAAAACTTTGTTAAAAATGTGTAAAATGGTGTCTTGTGGGGTAATATTATGTGAGTCTATTGTCGTATGCGAATATGAACTAACCGCAAAAGGGTGTGATGTGCTTCCATTTAGGGAATAAAGTGTGAACTATGCGGTGGGATATACACAACCATCAACAGATACATATTTTTCAGCTATTATTTTAGCCGTTGAACGTTATGGATCTCAGGAACGCAGTTGCTTCACATTAACATATGAAATGTACGACAGATCATAGTTCTGAATGTACATCTGTTTTCAGACTTCATTTGATTTTTATAATTAATTTTATTTATGCTTTCCCTATTGTTTCCGTGAAGATCAAAATACAGAAAAAGTAACTGTACGTTTATATTAAGAAAAACGTTGTATTTTAAAGAATACAGTGAAATACGATGGCGAAACACTACACAGACAATCAAAACACGCAAAGTCATAAAACGAAAGGTCGATGTCGTGGAAATGAAAAGTGCCAATTTCTTCAGGTCTGACATTTTAACATCAGTTTTAACAAACAGGAATAAGGTATATAAATTAGTTCGAATGAACATATGATGCATCGTAATAACCAAAAATAAAGCATATGTAATACACGTAAAGTACAGTCACAATGACGATGTGGAATTCTATAAAGTGAGATTCTCTAAACTACTTACAGGTCGGTCACATGTACTTCAGAACATAGCCCCAAATCTCATGTATCCCAGAGGACGACCACTTAAAAATGCGAAGAAGGAAGACCTTCAGTCAATACTGTCCTTCATTCCTCCTCCTCGACATGGTTTTTAAAATTTTTTAGTAGCTCCTACACAGATGGCTGGAACTGCGAGTGAAAACGTGTTGCCGTAAGATGGATGAGACCCCCAAAGTTTTCTTCATATTGTGTAACGCATACTCTCTTAATAGATCATAAAATTTTGCTTAGATGAATGAAACAAAGACTGTTGTAGAGGTAAACTCCGCGATGAGACAGTTAAGTATTTCAGTTTTCATTGTAATTCCTTGAAAAGATCATAATTTTTGCGGCTCTGTTGTATGTGTGTCTTGCTTGAAAGCCAATAATTAACAGGAAATCCTATGGATACGTAAATATTATGTAAATATGACATGGTACAGTACCGAGATGTGACAGTATTACACCAGTAACAATACCAATAATTATATGTAATGAAAATATGAAAATAATGCATTCTATAGCAGTTTTGTATCTAGACTAGATAGTACTGAAAAACAACAATTAATACTACGCCTTAATTTAGAGGAACCATTTTTTAGACTGACAGTAAGCACACATGTCAGTTTATGACCCAATTTTTTGTAATATACACTTAGACTATAGTTACGTAACACCCAAAAACTAGCAAAATTTAAAAATGAGTATATTTTTAAATTGATTGATTGATTGATTTTTATTGCCCAAAAACAAAACATTTACAGTGATGTAAAGCTTGTATAAGCAACGTCAATAAATGTACAAACAACAATGACAATAAATACAAAAATAATGTTAGAAATTATGCTCACAGAATTCTTCCATTGAATAAAAACAATTTTGAATTAATAAAGTTCTTACAAAAATCTTACATTTTTTCAGCTCCAGACTCTTAACTGACTCTGGTGGTTTATTGAATAGCTTTACAGATGTTTGTTTGAAGCTGTTTAGAGTTTTGGTATATGAGCAGTAGTATTTTCCTACATCATTACAGTGTCGTGTGTTATAACTATGTACATCAGAATTCAGATCAAAACTAGACAAGTTCTTTTTAATGTACAAGAGACATTGAAATATGTATATAAATGGCAAGGTCATAATACTAAGTTTAATAAATAATTCTCTACAGTGAGTTCTACGTGGTACTTTAGATATCAGTCCGACAGCTTTTTTCTGGGCTGTAAATATGCATTTTGAGTAACAATTATTTCCCCACAAGATTGTTCCCTTCCGTCAAATGAGAGTGAAAATAACTATAATAGACAGAAAGCAAAATAATAAGAAAGAGGTAAAAAGGTGTAATATACTGCCATGAAGGCGCCTAATAAATAAATAACATCGAAGACACACTGTCTCGTATAGTATTGCATAGGATGGACACGGCACGCGAAGTGTACTGATGAAGGCGAGGTAAATAGCCTTGACGAATTGACGAAGCAATGAAATAAGAGTTATTTACACAAAGGATAACAGAAGGTCGCACACCTTGTAACAATAATAAAGTTAAGCTGGTATTAGATATAAATAATGGTGTGCTATTGTAGAGAGAGTACACTAGCTGACATGTATTCCCACCAGTAAGCTTTATGTTGAAGTTTATAGGCTGGGGTTTGGCCTTCTCCTTTATTAGGCGACTGGTAAGTCGGCCAAGGAGAGCTGTGCTTGTGGACACTATGTACGCCGATGTTTAAGTCTGACGCTCACTAGAATACCATTTAGATAATAGAAGTTTTAATGCAATTTGCTTTGCACCAATGATTAATGAAGTGTTAGGGAGCAAACACAAACATCAGTTAAATACGAAAGCCACTAATGAGAAAAGAGATAGTGTGTGGAGAATATTGAGACTAACATCAAAACGTAATGAAGAAAGAGAAATTCTTCTTAGTCTCATGGCAGAATACCTACTTAGCCTTATGGGAAGCATCGCACCTTTCACACGAAAATAATTTTAAAGCAGCTCAGACAATAAAACAGCAATGAGGAATGTCCTATCAGTACTTATAAACACGCGTCATTCATAAATATTGTTTCACGCTTTTGATACAAAGGTAGTTCAATATACGTGTTTTACAGGTTTGAGAAAATATACATCGCAGGTAACGTTACAGAAACAAGAATGAACCTCTAACTATCGAGTGAAAGCGACAACGTATTATACTTGTAACGGATTTTTCTCTTCATTGGTTTATGAAGGCACATCGTCAGAAATTATTTGAATAAAGACCAAAGACTTGTCTAAAAGTAGCTGTGAATCACACAGAAAAGCAACAAGCAATAAAAAATTTTGATTTAGAGAAAAATTTTTGAGCTTTGCACTGTAAGTATGCACACTCGTTAGCTGAATAACCATGACTCAAAACCATACAGGGGAGCAACTTTTTCGTAACAGACACAAAGAGCATGGTTGCATAACACCCCTTAATGAGCAAAATTTACCACTGAACCCATCCTTTAAAGAAACGAAGAAGTAGATCATGAAGGCTCCTAAAAAAAATAACATCGAGAACACTCGATATACTTGGTTATAATAAAGTGAAGCTTGTATTAAGTAGAAATAATTGTGTGCTGTTGTAATGAAACTATACTGGGACAATTTACGTTTAATTTTATAGGCAAGGGAGGGTTTTGCCAATGACGTTTCTGGTTTGTTAAGGAGGTTTATTATGTTACATGTAAACAATAAAAAGAGCATTATGGTTCTATAAACCATTACCAAACCAGTCAATGCTTCGCAATTGCTAAAGAAATAAGGGAATTGGATATAGGTCATACGTCCCAGCCTTCTCCACCTCTCTCTGTCCATCGCCTCCACTTCAGTCCCTCTGCTCTCTGTCCCTCTCCTCTCCCTCCCCCCCCCCCCCTCACTGCCCCACTCTCTGACGGTGCTTGGGAAATGATGTCGCCTAAAATAAATGGGTCAATCGGTTGGAATCATTGGTATACGGGTATGAGAGACCTCTCTTGCTGCTGGATCTGTGAACAGTGAGAGATGGCGTAGTGGTTAATGGACTCACATTCGGGAGGAGGAATGATGTTCAGATGAACGTCCGGCCATCTTGCTTTAGGTTTGCCGTGATTTTCCTAAAACGTTCTAAGCAAAAGCCGAAAGGGTCCACCATCCTTGAAATATTCCGACCTTATGCCCTGTCTCTAACGACCCTAAACCTGTTAGCGTGCTTGGATCCTTGAGGATAGTGGCTTCAGTGACAATATTTCGCGTAGTTTTACTCTGCATACGGGTAAGATTACAAAGTTTCAGGCTATTCATATTCGGTAGTCGTATTCCAATGATAAGCCGATAATTCATAAAACAACTTTTATGTTTTCTGTTAAAACTGACTGCGAGGAATAAAACAAAACAGCACATTCTTGTGTATAAAATTTTTGTATAAATTATGTAAAGGAAGAAAGAATATATTTGGGAGAAAAAATATGTGTAATGGTTTAAATGCCCTGATTGAGAAAGGAAACGAAACCGTACAGTTTCACAGATCATCGTACCATAGCATTTTCTATCTCGCAATGTGTTTTAACAGAAAACTTGTACGTTGTTGTTTGAGAGAATATATAGCCTAATGTCCATCTGAATGGTTATAAAAGTATTATGTAAAAAATTGAAATAAGCTGGTCAACAAATATAGCTTTTGACCATCGAAATGTTTATTAGAGCATTGTAAAAAAATTGAAGCATATCAGTCAATAATTTTTCTAGATTTTTGCAAAAAATTTTCTCGCTTTATGCATTATTGTACATAAATTTATATATCATATATATTAACAAATATGTGGCTGTGTATGACCGAAAGTGTATTACACTATCGAGTACAATCGAGGTTTTTGGTGACAACGTAATCAGCTACTTGTCTTAATACACAAGTGTAAATTTCATATATACATGTACATACCATATATACTCAAAAAACTATATTGTCAATGTCCGTCTAAACGTTTTTCAGAGTACCGTGCAAAATGATGAAGTAAATCGGTCAAGAACTTTTGGAGATTTTATCTAACAATATATACAGCCCATGGACGCTCAATGGTTTATTAAAGTATTGTGTAAAAGTCTAAAGTAAACCGGTCAAGAATCTTTTAAGATTTTTGGTAACAACATTAAAGGAGTACTTGTCTTTTTATAGAGGCATAAATTTTTAGGCGGCATGAAAATCGTTAAATTATTTGTTAAAGATTGAGGTATTAGAGGATTTAGGGTGATGTGGCTTCCGCCAATGACTAATCAAGTGTCACAGAGTAGAAAAATTCAGTTGGTAATTACGAGATGTCACGTTAACAATACGCAGATCGATATTGAGTCAAGAAGTAAAATTTAGAGAATATTGAGAATAATGCCATAATGTGATGGACAATCTGGTAGTTCATGTACAGGTGTTTAACGAAAGTGACGAATACGTCGCATAAATGATTAATATACTTAGCCTCTTGAGATGTACTGCTCTTTTCAAACGATTACCATCTTATAGCAGCTGAGATAATTCAGCAGCAATGCGGAATATTTCAAGGCATAGATTTATATGTACGCATAAAGAGACATGATTCACAAACACACATCCAAGATTTTGAAATAAAGGTAATTCGATAAATACATTACGGGTTTGTGAAAATATAGATCATAGATGACTCTACAGCAGACGGAATGAACATCTAACTGGTGAGTGAAAGCAATTAGTAATTAGTTTTTAAGATTTTTGGCTTATGAAGACATATTGCCGGAAAACTGTCTCTAAAGTAGATATGAATCACATGTGTAACTCATGTAATTCGTAAAAAAATGCTCTAGTCAAAGCAAACGCTTATGACTCAAGTCAAAAAACGGAATAATTTTTTCGTAGTATACACAGTGACTATAGTTGCACTACAGCCAATAATGACGAAAATTTAACAATGAACACATTTTTAAATAAAAACAAAGCAGTAAAGAGGTGTAACAAATGATCATGAATGCGCCTAACAAAAATACAACTCAGACAGTAGAACATCAAGGAGAATTATTTCAACATATTGATCTATAATTACACATCACCACACATGATTAACAAACAAACAAACAACGCTCCAGCATGAGAAGAAAGTTGTGAGAAATCGTGTCGAACTAAACTCCATACTCAGACACACCGTTTATAAAGTTTAAGATAAAGTTTGAGTAACGTGACACAAATACTGAAATGTACGTCCGTATGTGAAGCAAGTGGATCAGCCAAGTGACTGCATAGTGCAAAACAAATAATGCGGCAGCAGGCTGCAAGACGATGTGAAGATAGATCAGAAAACCCTGATGACTCATAAGAGGAGTAGGTCATTGCCGTCAGCTGTTCGCTAATACACAGACAAGCTCCAGACGAAACGACGTGCTTTAAGCACATGAGCAGAACGAACATTTGGACACTATGAATTCAAATTGTAATTCTTAACTAATTAACCGAAACAAATTATAGTGGTTTATATGACATACACTGACCGAAAAACATTGCAACACCAATAGGCAGTAATGCGTAATAAACAAAAGTTGGTATGCGTATTTCTACATCTGAAAGATGAGGTATATTCAAATATGGTAACAAACAAGTAAGAATGGCGCTAGTAGCACCACTGTGAGGATAGAAATCAGGTATGCTTTAAATACACGCGGTAACGGTGGTGAGCGTTAGTTACGTTCGAGATTGGACATGGTGAGCGAATGTTTGACGCCATTATCAATAACTCACTGAATTTGAACGATTCCACGTAAGAAGGGTGCAAGAAGCTGGACGTTCGCTCTACAATACCGCAGAGAGCTTTGGAAGAAATGTGGTCATTATACGAGTACATGATCGCTGGAAGTTTTGGTCACGAGAACGTACAGTCGAAAGAAGACTATGCTCTGGCGGTCGCGTGGCACTAAAGAGAGGGAAGACCATCGTCTTCGACGTATGGCTCTGGCGCATCGTACTGCATCTGTAGTAGCAGTTTGAGCAGTAGCTGGTGCAAAGTGAGACAACGGATCGTTACAAATCGGTAACTTCAAGGACAGCTGCGAGATAGACGTTCTGTAGCGTGCATCCCACCGACCGCAAACCACCACCATGGGTGGCTTCAGCGATGCCAAGTGAGGGCTCATTGGAGGTCAGGATGGAGATCTATTGTGTTTTCTGATGAAAGTTGGTTCCGCTTCGGTTCCAGTGATGTTCGTGCTATAGTTACACAGAGGCCATTTAAGGGCCTGTAGCCAACCAGTCTGTGTGCTAGACACACTGGACTTACACCTGGAGTTATGGTCTGGCTTTCGATTTCGTTTGACAGCAGCAGCACTCTGGTGGTTGTTCCACACACCCTGATTACAAATTCGTACCTCAGTCTGGTAATTCGACCCGTCGTGCTGCTATTTATGAAAGCATTCCATGGGGTGATTTCCAACAGGGTAACGCTCGCCACCATACCGCTGTTGTAACCCATCATGGTCTAAAGAGTGTCGATATGTTGCCTTGGCCCTCTCGATCATCAGATCTGTCTCCAAACATGCACATATAGGAAATCATCAGACGACGACTCCAGCGTCACCTACAAACAACTCTGCATAGACCGACCAAGTGCAACAGGCATGGAAATGCATCCTACAAGCTAACATCAGGCACCTGTGCGACACAATGCATGGAGGTTTGCAGGCTTGTATTTAATAGTCTTTTGGTTGCTCCTGTTATTCACATCTGCCGCGGTTTAAATTTCAATACATTAACCTGCGATCTTGTAATATTTACCACTTCAATATGTTAACTAGACAAATGTATTCGCGAAATGGTGTTGCAACATTTTTTCCGTCAGTGTATCACTTATTTAGGGAGATATCGATGAACAATGAGTGTTAATGTGATTTTATGTAATTTATTTCAGGTTTAAACAATGTGAATTAAGTTATTAATTGATGATATTTTTGTACTCTAAATGTAATGCCCGAGGCAGGATTCGAACCTGCAACCGTAGCGGTCGCGCGGTTCCAAACTGAAGCGCCTAGAACCGCTCGGTCACTCCGGCCGGCTCGCATTAAGGATCGCACAAGTAAAGTCTAAGTTGTGCATCATGCAGAATGATCTTAAACAATCACGACTCTGAGCGGAATGGAGAGAAGAACTGAGCAAAGGTATTACTTATTTTGTGAAGTTAAATTCTCCAATGTAATTAGTATTCAAGACTTATTAGTGCTGCCAACATCGACTATGGTAAATTTGACTATCTAGGCATACGTTTGTAAAATAGAGCAGTTTTATGGTTTGTCTGCGACGTGTTCGTTTAGTAAATTAAATATCATCTGTCAGCCAGAACAGAAATTTGACAGATTACTTCATAGCGTTGAGAGCATTAGCCATCTCGCAAGTTTCTTACAGTATCAACTCAAGAACAACGGATTCGCAATCTGAATGTTATGTTCACCAGGACAAGGACAACTTTAGAAAATACCTGGACGGTGAATCTATACAGAATCACGATGTTCTGCCTTAATATGTCCCAATACTCATAGGACACTAGCATGTCCTCGATTTTCAGTACAAACGGGAACCGTTAAAAGTTACCTGTGGCGGCACGTAAGAGGGAAATAATGAACGAATGTGGATAGTGATAGTTGCATTGAACACCGGCTGCTTTAACTGCTTTCGGTTGTTAGTTAAGTTTAGTTCATTACGACCCACGTATTTCGTTCCATTTTCTTGTGCAGCCGGACATCGCGTTTGCTTTTCCTCCCGGTTTGACTTTTCGAATGGGTGTTCGGCATGCCGTATAGTCAGAATATTTTTACTTTGCATTGTGTACCGTTATCTCTGAACAGGCTAGAGAACTCCCCGTCCTGGTAATGGGATACTGAAACTATTATATAATAAGGGACGAAAATGTAAGCCTTGGGACAGGGTCGTTAAGAGAATATCATTAAATGAAAAGCCGTTAAAAAGAAGACCAATTTTTGTGAAAATTGTGCCAACCAGAAAATATGGTCTACTCGCGTACTAACACTGAGAATGCGTAGAACAGATTTCCAACAATATCTGAGTGAGACTATAACTAGACTGTGTACATTTACACTGAGCAGCTGCCTTCAATGCGTGCCTGTGACCTCAAAATCATGGAACAAAGAACATTCTATGAATATAATGTATATTTCGGTTAAGAAATTATAGGCCATTTGGGTAACTGAAATAAGCTTTTTTCTTGGAGAACCGAGGAAGCGAAATATGTATGGCGATAAAACAGCATTTATCCGCCTCCGAAGCCGAGGTCGCTACCGCACGACTCTTTGGTGGCGCTCGACTCGCAGTTATAGTGGTGGTATCGTGTTGATGGCTTAGATTTTCAGTGCCGCTATTTGGTCGTCAAGGGGAAGATAGGTGGTGGTGCCAATTGCCTGATTAGCGTTTTTAGCACCTATGTCCTGCGTTAAATTCTAAACCTTTCCGCATTTTTTCATTGAGTAAGGAGATGTGACACTGTTGATGGTAATCTCCCCGTTGGATGGGGGCGTTTATGTCGGTGGGCACAATGGTGCTATTCCACAGGAGCAGGCTGTGTGCCGGGACCAGGCTTCACTGTCCTTTTCATTAGCATTATATAACACAAAACAACACTACACTATACACACATACATTACACTCATACAAATGGACATACGCGACAACTCTCACATATGTTGAAGGAAAGTGGCCGTTGTGCACGGAGGAAGAACACTCTTTCCGCTTGGTGGCTAAACCCACCCTATATGATATCCCAGCTAACAATGACACACGACATTCAGATACAGCATTTTATGTAGCCACGAATCCTTCTAATACAAAGAAGTATTATTAAAGAAAAAGCCGTACGGAACAACAAATGGATGCCGAGCCATGCAATGTGTCCACAAAAAGTAAGTCCTATGTCTCTACTGTGAATCCGTCTTCGTCAACATTGTGACACCATGTGATGCAGTCTACCCTGGTTGTATGAATTACTGTTAGAACATCTTCCGTACTTCTAAACCTACAAAGAACGCAAATTGAAATGTTAAATGGATGGCTAAATGCTGAAATACCATGTTTTCATAAGAACCTGATTTAATAGGTCCTTCAAAGATGCCGTCACATATGCAGATGTTGCTGTGTAGACTGCAGTTTAGCAAACTTGTATTGCTGAGTGGCATTTTTATATCACCGCCACCCACACTGAAGCCCAGGCCAATCACTATCTTTCTAACACTGTAAAGCAGCAAGGAATTCTCCTCGTCTCTTATCATTTATGTTTCATAAATAATTCGGATGAGTGCAAATCCAGTAAGACAGTGTCTGACAATATTAAAGTTTAAATGGCTTAATCAGATTACAGTGGTTATATGTGCGGGTTTAATTTACTCTTTATAACATCACTAACTTAACCTCGTGTTAGCTGCTTCAGTTGCTTTTCGCGGTGGACTTCAGAATTAAGAAGATTAGAGCAAATGGAAAAGAAGAGTTTGGGGCGAAGGAGAGCGGTCTACACAGAACTGCTAGGGGGGCAATCGACAGGTAGAAGCAGCACTCTTGTTGTCTTGGGGAAAGCTGCCTCTACTAGTATCTTACTTGCGCCCGGCCTGTTATCCAGTTCGCTGCATGTATCCACTTTGGACAGCCAAACTGAAAGCATTAGTTTGGGATGACAGAAATCTGCCAGCTTAAGGTGGACAACCGGGCCGTGCTGATAAAAATAGTAAAGGGTGATTGGGGTACAAGATCCCGTCTACATCGATGTTATTGGAGATGGAACACGGGCTCGGAATGTTTCAAGGATGGGGAACGAGTTATTCCGGCATTTGCCTAGAACGAATTCGGGAAATCACAGAAAACTAAATCAGAATGATCGGACGCGGTTTTGAACCGTCGTCCTCCAAAATGTAAGTCCGCTATGCTAACCACCGCGCCACTTCGCTTGGTCCATGCTACTAAAAATGCTTTAACTTATAAACATCTCACGGGTGTATAAAAATGATGGCAAAACAACTATGACATGTTACAGTATCAGAAGATACCGCGGAGTTGACGTATATCCGAGAGCAAAGTTCTGGCGGCTTGTGATAAGAGGCTAGCTGCTGCTTGAGGGAGCACCTCTTAGCGAAACTGATGTCATATCCGGAGGACGTAACACGTTAGCATGAAGTTTCTTAGAAAAGAGGGAAGGAAATCGAGATTTCTGGTTTTTACTGATTCGCATCTACTGGCGAGATATTTTGTTACAAGGGAACAACTACGCCTTTGGCGGACTGATGTAACTGTAAGAGGACTGATTGCCAAGATTTTTGACAGGAATAACGGGCAATCAGTTCTATACTGACTAGAAACATGGACTTCGCCTCTGAACTTAGCACTGAACGCATCGGTACACCAAAGACTTCACTCTCAACTGGAGGGGCAGACTCCATTAGCAGAGAGGAGTTCAGTGTTGGAGTCCTCGACAGTGCGGTTCTAACAACATACTTGATGACAACCAGGCATGACGCCATCGAACTACTCATATTGTACTACTGATAATGGTGAGCGTAGGTTGCAGCTTCGACATGTTACGACCATCGAGAACTATAAGTTCAGATTTTTGTTCAGATCCACTTCTCCACTTTTGTCAGAGCGTTCTCAGTTGCATCAAATTTGTTTCTCCAATCAAACAATCACTGTAATTGATGCATAAGCGGGTGCAGGAAAATGTCATTAAGTCAGGTGTATGATTAGGAACTAATTCCAACCACCACCGTGTATCTTTGGCCACCGGCAGTTCATGAATCGACATCTCATAGGTAATATTCTGCGTCTTTGATTCTCGTGATTTCAAGACTTATTTTGATACTTTGCGACCGAACCGCCGAATCTTTCCATCAGTAAATGGGGTATGTTCTCAACTGACTCGGTTGTTTTAACCCCCTCCACTGACGGAATGACCCGCTTCCTACTTCCGTATGTATAAAGCCAATACGGACTTGTAGCTGTCACGCCTTTGCGCTTACTGCTACGTATTTTAACCGTAAATAGCTCAGCCCTAATGGTAAGACGTAGTAGTGAATTCACGTTATTAATCTTTGAAGACAGCACAGCTGCCACAAGCTCAGCTCACCTTTACTCCACTCCTACCCTCGCCATTGCACCACATTAACTAGGTGCTACATGGACCTTGCTAAATTCACTTGCGTATACATTTTTGACCGTTACTCGCCAGTATTTACCTATTGGATTAGTACACTCCTAACCGGACTATTTCCTAAAGAGCTGTGATGATTGAACGGGTTCGATCCACGGCCTACAGTGCCCTACAGTTCACACGGTAACACTGCCTACCTGACCCACTTAACTTGGTAGTGAGCTTATGTATCCAATCACCACTGCTAGCAGCAGTGGATAATCCTATCAGCACGACGAGAGCAGCAGACTTACCGTCGAATCCTCCTGAAAATACTTATAACTACGGTCGCCAGCTCTGAAGGAGCAAAAGAATAAATCAATTTTTTGGCTCGTTTCAAAGTGAAACGGCTTGAGTTGAATTTAAACTTAATTCTGAATATTACTATTTCTGATCATTCTAGGTGATTCTACAAAGCAAATACTCTCTCAATTTCTGTGAGTTGGCTTGGTAATTACCACCAAGACAATTTATGCAACTTAGGTTAACAAAATTCTATCCTTCAATTTATTTAATGATTTTGGATATTACTCTTTGGACAATTGATATAGGATTAGTTAAGTGACTTTACTTGAAAGGTTACTCAGAAAATTTTAAGTAACTATAAATAGGCGACTCATTCTGGTGTGACCATTGCTCTTTTCAACATTCTTATACGCTAAAGTATTCTACAACCAAAAGAATTGTAAATGAAAGAGGCGATGGTGGCCTCAGTCTGATTTCACTACACTATGTTTGAGGTTACTACACTTTACAATGAACAACATGCGTCGTAATTTTACTCATTACTATATTCTGTCTTCTGCACTTGCACAAAAGAAAACTGGTATTCTCCTTTTACATGTATACAAAGTTCGACTTAACAATTGCAAGCAGTCTTGCCTTGGGTAGACGTGTCGGTGCTGGTGGTGAGATGCATGTGGCTAACGCAGCTCTTCACGCCTCATGCCCTCAGTGGCGGCTGGAACTACGAGCTGTAGCACTCGTATAAGCTACTGCAAGTCCGCCATAAAATCTGGGCGCAGGAACTCTTACAATCAGCCCCAGTGGCATAGAGACGGCTTCGACAACCATTCGTCGCGTTCTACTCCACAAACGGCGACGATATTCGCCTCTTCGCTGTTGCACAATCACTTTTGCGTGAGCACAGTTACGCACGTCCGGTCACGTCAACACTCCCCAGGCCATTCCCTTGTTCAGTCCCTGTGTCTCCAGCTACCTCTAGCTACGCTCGTATCACCAAGAGTGGGGGCGTTCCCCTACCACCTTTTTACCGAAATCATTTAGTATTTAAGAATATTTATATTTACTACCCTGGAGTTCATACCAGCCATAATAATTTACTACTAGCGCTTTATAACATTAAATCATACAGTAATAACTTATAATTACCAAGAAAAAGAATACATTTGACTCCGAGAGCTTAGTGCATTGTCTGACAGGCAGCGCTAATTCCCAGTTTCGCCAATAGATGACATCAGGGTGCACTCCCTGGCAGTCTCACACCAGCGCGCCCGTTTCCTACGCGCGGGCTCGAAATTACTGTCAGCCCACCATCATTTCAGTTCCGTTACAACTTATTTATTGTGATGACTATTTGTAATAAAGTAAATAATTCACTTTAATCTGCGTAGTAGATATTATATCCTCGATCATATTTAACGTTTTATCAATGATAAAATGCTGCTACGGCATCGATATTTCATAACGTTAATCATTCCATTCCGTACAGTTATTCCTGCATTTGTCTTTTGAGTTTCTGTGCATCACGATCAGTTCTGATTCAGTTAACTTTACTCGCATACACGTGGGGTTGTGCAATATGACTCGCAACAATATATAAACAAGAAATCAGGGAGGGACTCGTAGTGCTCTTATGAATTTGTAATATATGCTGTAAATTTGCTGTCCACCTGAAGTATCAGGTAAAATTACTATCTAAAACCGGGTCGCCTTTAGTGGTCTACATTTCTGAATACCAAGCATCTTTTGTGTAAAATTGGAAATCTAGATAGAAATAAAAATTTCACTGCTTCGAGTTTATAATAAACCCTCTGAATGCGAAAAATATTAGTATAATGGCCATTCTAGTGACCATTTTGTTACCTTTTACCTCTTTGTTCTTCGTCAATAATTAGTATATCGCACAAGTATCAAGTTGGAAAGCACTTCTAGGTCCTCATAATATTTCATGTATGTCCGACTCATGGAACACACCATTTCGAAGGTAGTACTGGCATTCTGTTCCTCGCGTGCCACCATGGGAGTATTGTATCGGATGTATATGATTTGCGTTAACAGCACTGGAATATAGACGCCTGGGTAATGCTTCTGAGAATCTGATTACACGATAGCATACACTGCCAGGAGGTTACACTCACGCAGGAAACAACATTAGGCGATGCATGTCGCTTATTTCGTAATGTTATGATCAAATGCCCCATAGACGCGATGTCACAAAAGACGGAACATACGCCAGGAAATCGACAGTATCATTTTCAAAGAAACCTTTCCAGCATTCGTAAGGAACACCTCGCTATACTTAATCTTCAATGCGTAGAGGAGATCTCAGCCCCCACTGAAAGTCTCTTAGTGAAGGAACAATTCACGAATGTGGTTCAGGTAATCTCAAAAATCTCTGTAAAAGAATTCATATGATATTGTTGACTTCATGTTAATGTTTGAAAATGTTAGAAATTAGCTTGAATCTAAAGCTTTTTCGTGGAATTTCTTCCTCTGACGCAGCTCAAAATGAGGAATAAAATGAGACTGCTTCATGTGAAAGTGTCCCCACACGTGCTTCTGCCGTTAAAAAAAATCACAAATATGCCAGCCGATCATTGTATTGTTTCAGAGATGTAAGCATTAGCAATTAAAGTGATACCATATAACTTTTCATAATTTATGTTGTATATCGTTGATATATATAAGTTTTTTAGATACTTTTTCCTCCGTTGTGCTAAAGTTTTTGACGTGGGAAACGTATTATATCCGCTCTACGAGCTGTTATTCGAGACGACGTAGAGACGCTGTACGCAGAAACAATCCGAATCCGGACGCAGTTCCAGGCCGGCGCCGCTGACATCCGACCGCAGAGGGACCATTGATAACAATTACTGTGACTTATACTAGCAACTAAATCAGCTTGTATGTCCCTGGGAGGCCATAGTGCACTGTACTTCCCCTGTCCGTAAGTCAATACTTCCCACGTTTATCCTGAGGAGAACAGCAGGTAGGGCTACCACGTGGAACACAGGCTGTCTTTTCGAACAAGAATTGACTCCTTTATATCATACTGATGATACGAATTAAACTGAAATATGACTACGGTGATATTTATGAGAGGTTAAATCCAAGTTACTTGACAAGTAATAATAATCAAGTGAAATTACGTTGAGCTTACAGTTTAATTTTTTACCTCGAAGGAACCGCGTGAGAATTATCCAAGTTAAAATGAATCTTTTGCTGAGTCATTCACCACATTTTATTTCTATGGCCTTCCCATGAAATCCCGCTGATCGGAATGAATTATAATTACACGAATTATGTTTACATTATATGTTTAATGTAAATTCATAAAATGACGACGTACAGAAACATATTACCGAAAATAACAGATCGCAACTTGAAGACGATGCGAGACCAGATTTACTGACCATCAGATGCTATATATTTCAATGACTTTTTTATAAAGTAGATGGTAAGCTCCATGCAAGAAATATCTGATCATCGTTTTGCTGATACATAAGGGCTGCCGCAACAGCAAAATGTTTGAAGTGCGTTGAAGATACCCGGGTGCATCGGACAGTTTCGAGGAAAAACCACTGCGGTGTCCTTTCAAAGCTCCATACATGAGCTCGTCTTATATAGTGTAAGGGAAGTAGGGACAACCTAATAGCATTTGGTTGTATGATTGGAAACTGCTCCGCTTAATGACGAGTCTAGTGTGTGAAACATTGCACCCTCTCGTACAGCTGCTGAAATGCATGGGGCAAAAAATATTTTGTTCTCTAGATAGAGAGTGTACATAGCGCAATGTGCTGATGTTTCGGAAATACGTAAAGACCCAAAACTCAGCAACTTCCATAAGCGAGGTGGAAACAATTACGTAAAGCACGTAAATATGTTTAGCTGCGCAGTTCATTAATTTCTCTTTCCTTTCGGAGATCTTGTAACACTATTATCGATATTACCTGTAACAGTCTGATCTATCTAATTTTACTTTATGTGACTTCTGCTTAACAATGGTCTTTCTATGTAAATGTGTTATTCATTGATTATTATCATTTATATGATTGTAATTAATCTATGGATGTAATTTCAAAAGTAATATACTGTAAGAAAATGCAAATGCTAAAACTTTACCTTTAACAAGGTTCATGCATGGGGAAAGTAGGATTTTAATCATGTAAAACTTCGAGGGAAGTCCCTCTGCAACGAAACTGGCTAAGCAGCAACAGAAAATGTGGATCTGGCGGTCGAAGTGCAAGGCTCCTATGTAGCAAGATTTATTCGGTGGCTAACGGGCAAAGTGTTCGCAACTTGTGGACTGGACAAGGCAAGAATAACAGCAAGATTATATAACGTAGTCTCGGATATGGAAGAAATTTGGCATTATTCTTGGCGTACGTCGGTTACCTCTGTCCAACGAAAATCCGATGCTATGATGAGAATTTTTAGAGATTTTTACAAAGCAAGAAGTGTGGATACTTTTGCCACCTTTTTATGAATATCCGCAGGAGATCGACACTACTACCATCTTCATCCCAAATTACACTCTGCTTACTGTATAACAGCATGGACTAGTTATGCAATTTCTTTTTCAATAACACGTTGGTGTTCTGTAAACGTTATGCTGAGTACCCGCATTTTACCTGTAGTCATTTAGTTAGACAGGTTCCTATCCCAAGAGCTGAGCCTAAAAGTAATTTCAGTAAATTTTCGCTGCAGTTTTGAAGTACTACACGTATATTTCATAAAAGGATAGTTAAATTTTCACGAAAGTACAACTGCCAAGAGAAGATTTAAAGTATCCACCTTAACGAATGTTCTAATTGAAAGCTCAGTACATTACAGTTACTTGCAAAAATTGTGATTATTCATTATAGTTACTGACATGAGTAGTAGACTCTGAAGGGCCAGCATAAGAATTAATTATTTGGAATAACAGTGTTTATAATTTCATGTGTATACAGTTAAAAAAAATTCATATTGTGTTGTGGGTAAAATATTCACCCTTGATCTAAGTCAACTGTTAAATCAGTTTCTGGGTTCCCTTGCTAATTTTTGAGACAGATTTAGGTTTCATATTACAACTACAGCGTTAACGAAGTGCGCTTGCCAGCTATCTAACATTTGTGTGCTATAATAAGCAGCTGGCTATGACTGTTCAGACTACAAGAGATCGAGATAGCACATGTTCGATTTGAGCTGAATAGTAGTATAAGGATGTAAATGGTGACAGAGGATACAAACAATAATAGGAAGAGAGAATATTATTAGTTGACAACCATTTCAGAGAAAATATTTTCCAATAATTAAACTGATAAAAGAAACTCTTCTCCAAGTTAATATTGCTGCACTATTAGTAATTATCTACCATAATAATTGGTAGCTTTCTACTTTAATATACAGAGAGTGTGGGTTATTGAGAGCCATTTGTGCAGAAACAGTTAATATTTCTCCTGTGTTGTTAATTCCAAACTAGTGTTTGCGTTTGGGCTTGCTATCTTATTTGCGAAAAATAATTTCTGTATCAATTAAAGTCTATTCCAATCGTGCTAGTACTTGGTACAACTTCGCCTAATTAGGCTGGCAACCGTTTCCTTTTACGTAATTACAGTTTACGTGATTACTGATAAAACATTGGCTCTATTCCCGTTTCTTCTGTTTCTGCTTCCTTTCAATGGAAATCCTTAGAGAAACGAATATAGTCCGATACCTTAAGCACTATACGCATGATCACTGCCAAATTAAAATCCTTTAACAAAAGTGACATTATAGTTGTGTTGCTAATTTAGTAGTAACCGGTAGTGTTATAATCCGTTCCTCGAAACTTGATGTTCCAAATGTAGAACGTCATCACTGTGACGGACTTACACTACCATCACAGGGAATAATATACAACTTCGTCGATTACAACACAGCAGTTCACCGAACGGATACTACTTTTAGTACAGACTAGTGCGTTAAGTGCTTTACGATATCTCTAATGTGAAAGAACAGTGAATTTGTGTCTGCTAACTGCGACAGACAATGGATAGTAGACTACGCCAAACATCAAAAATTCCTTGTGATTTACAAATAAATACTGATAGAAGTTCTTTACAGTATTTGCGCTTTTTCCTTGTGGAATTACATCTCAAAGAAAATTATCTGGCTTGTAACCACCGCTTAACCCACCCTTAAAAAATCACGTGATGGCTGGTAGTGGCCGAGCAGATCACTCAGTAATCCATATTACTGCTTAAGCACAACATTGGTTTGTCAGTACTCGATATAGATGGGGACGATTACGTCGTATTTCATCAGCTGCAATGCTTACTGGGCTGGCGCTGCAGCAGGGGGAAATCTTCAGCTTGAACAGTGTTGTGGGCAACACACTACGTGCCTCCTCAGATGCTGTATAGCCAGAGGGACCCCCTGTGTGTTTTAAGAACCTGTGCGGGCAAGGTAGATCTGTTCAGAGAGATGGAAGGATTGAGAGAGTCGCAGAGGGTAGGGGGGAGGGGGGGGAGGGGAGGGAGGGAGAGAGAGAGAAATAGAGAGAGAGAGAGAGTGGTAGCAACTTGTCTCTGAGATTATAGCAGAGAAGATGAATTACTACAAATATATTGCTTGATAAATAAAGACCGACGCATCCAGAAAATATGAACGGATATCAAAGTAATTTCGTACATGTACACACCATGGGCGAATACGTAAACTGTGAAAGTTCCAAGTCTGTGTGACAGTAAGAACGACCACCGGTGTACATTAATATTGTTCATGATTTGTGTTGTTACCAGAACTGGTAGGATGTATAAGGGAAGTGAACAGCTTCAGCTGTTGAATTATCACTGTGAATGACACGGTGATACAGCATTTTCGTACGAAATTGCGTTATCAGCGTTTGACAGAGACTGAAAGGGGCCTCGTTTTTGTCTGCATTTGGCTAGAAGGTCAAATCGTCCAATATCTAGATTCGTGGAACATTTTGATGTGACAGTGGCCGGATATTGGACTGCGTGGGAACATGATGGAGGGTAGGCGTACTCATCGTCTGGGTAACTGTCGACCCCATACGTCCACTAAAGAGAAGCTCACCTTATGGTGCACTAACCACACAGTAACCCCTTCACATCTGTACCTGCCATCCGAGAACCACTAATCGACTCCCTGCAACATTCAGTGTCATTCGCTCCATTGGTCGGAGACTAGCAGCAGCCACATTAGGGAATTATCTGCCAATTTGTAGGCTGCCGTTAATGCCTCAAAACAAAGAGACTGCTGATGAATACCGTCTCATTACGTTCAGCGACGAAGCACGGGTTTTCACGACCCTGGATGATTATCGTCGGCGTGGATGGTGGCGATCCGGAGAAAGGTCCCATTCTTCCAACAGTGTTACTTCTCGGCGCTTGGTATGGCGAGCCACCGGGTTTGACTTCAGTCCTTGCCTGTAGTGAGTGAAGGATCTGTGATGGCACAACAATATGTCACAGTAATACTGCGTCCTTTTGTGTTAGCTCTCAAGCGACAGTTCGGTGGTGCCATTTTTCAACAGGAGAATACTCGTTTATCCGTGGAACGTGCCTCAATGAACTGTCTGCGTCGTGGTGAGGTGTTACTGTGGGCAGCAGGATCCCGATGTCTGTCACAGACAGCAGACGTATATCACCAGCTCGGACATCGACTCCGTTACAGTGCCATCATCAGGTATATCAAGGACCAATTACAATATTTGTGGGTCATTTTGTCCCAAGAGAAACCCATCCCCTACCAAATCAGTGCACACCAGATGGGGTACAACGTCAGTCTGAGAAGTGGACACATACTGAAAACATTTTTGTAAATTTGACAAGATTTTCCGACCACTGAATTAATACAATTTGGTGTCGTCCGCAGAACGATGTCGCATGCAAAGGTTGGTACCTCATGACGGCCGGAAAGTTATTTAGGCCCCAGTGCAGTGTCACTCTGTGTCGGTCTTACCATAATTCAAAATGTTTCCAGTGTGGTCTGTAAGATCGCAATGTTTAGAGCGCTGCAATTCACAGCGCTCCCAGCAAGTTGTCAAGTCCAGGTTAATATGGTCGGCACCTATTCATCCACATTTTTAAAAATTTGGAGATTACTTTTCGTGTGGTCCACAGATAGAAGAACAAACATGATGTTAAGGCACGGGTGGCTCAAAAGACAATAAAGTTGCAGTCAGACACAGTTGCATCTGGTTCCCTGATAAATAAAGATACCCGTGAAACGATCTGTACCCCACAGCTGCCGAAGCCTACTTTGGTCTTGTCTGCACATTACAGACACGAAATACCAGTACTTGGCGTGCACAGTTTGCCAGCAACTAGCAGTGACTTTACAAAATGTGTTTCATTTCATATAAAATGCTCCAGAAAGAGTTTAAATATTTTTATGCTTGTTTGCATTGTTCAACCTGTGCATAAAAGATACTGTGTTACAAATCAGTGGTTCGGCACTCAAGCTATTGTTTCTGACTTGTGTTATACGTGCAATGAACTATTTGAAGCAGGTTTAACAAGGGATAAATGTTTTGAAGCGCGCATTACTTCATTTTTTTTTCGCAAGGTCTGTCCTCCATGCAATACGTGAGCGAGTTTCTCAGGGGCGATGGAAAGACAATGGGATGATGCAACTCGTATCTGAAATTTAGTGAGCATCAAGCTCAGTCATTCTCAAAAATCCATCAGGAGGTTTACATCTATGTACTGGTTTCTACACCACAGTAAATGCACAAAATGTCACTGATTCACTTCATCTTCCACAAACGGAGGAATTTATAGATATATTGAGACAGGGCAGATTCTTTTCCAAAATCGATTTACGTGAGGCATATTTAGAGTTGCAACGGGACGAGATGTCCAAGCAATATATTGTGATGAACACTCACCTGGGACTGCTACAATTTCAAAGAATACCGTTCGGAAGTACTTCAGCTCCTGCTATATTGTAGTAGTTCCTGAAACAGTTAACGACCAAAGTCCCTATATGTGCGAACTGTCTGGAAATATTGTGGTCACGAGTCGTATGCTTGCTGAACACTTGGTGAATTTAGAATATTTGTTTCAAGTTCTTTCTGCGGCTGGCTTAAAGCGTAAAAAGTAAAAGTGCTTCTTCTTCGATGAAGAACTTGAATATCTAGGACATGTTATAAATGCACAGGGTATTCTTCTCGTTAATTCGCACTTCTCTCCGGTTAAAGTCCGCAGCTCGTGGTCGTGCGGTAGCGTTCTCGCTTCCCACGCCCGGGTTCCTGGGTTCGATTCCCGGCGGGGTCAGGGATTTTCTCTGCCTCGTGATGACTGGGTGTTGTGTGATGTCCTTCCGTTAGTTGGGTTTAAGTAGTTCTAAGTTCTAGGGGACTGATGACCATAGATGTTAAGTCCCATAGTGCTCAGAACCATTTGAACCATTTGAATCTCCGTTTAAAGCTCTGACGGCGCCATGTAAGATTAAGGAGCTCCAAGCCGTCATGAGGAAGCTTTCATATTACATCAAGTTTATCAAACGCTGTGCGGATTGCTGCTCCGCTGAACCGCCTGTGCCAGCAAGATGCTCCCTTTGTGTTGTTCCAAGAATGTCAGAATGCATTTCGGCAGTTAAGGACGCGTTGTTGAGTAGTCCTTTTCTCATTCATTTTATTCATCTAAATCCGTTCTGTTAGCTGTGGATGCATATTTTTACGGGATTAGAGCTGTGCTCTCCAGTAGGGTTCGTTTATCTGATAGTTTTAGACATTCTCAGCGAAGCTCAGCTCAATTACAATCAACTTGAAAAAGAGACTCTCGCGGATATCTATGATATTACGAAGTTCCACCATATTTGTATGGTCAAAAGTTCTATCCGATTGCACTTCATCGGCTTTTAAAGGATTTGTTCAATCATTCCAAGCCTGACTCACCACGAACAATGAGAAAATCGCAACGTTGTGCTCTGTTATTATTTAATTATCAGTATTAGTTTTTGTGCATGCCCACTGCACTACATTCAAACACTGAATTGTTGTCTCGGTTAACGGTGGGTACCAACACAGCGATTGATTCGCCTGAGGAATCATGTTACCAAATTGATACTCAGAATTTTGAAATTCTTCAAAATTTTTCTGTCGGCATTCGGCGTAACGCTGGAGCAACTCCTTCCGACCAAGCTCTTCAGTCATTTTTGCAATGCTTGTGCCTTGTGTGGCCACATAGGTTGAAAGAAATTCATCTCCAGTGAAGCGTCGCCACTCATTACATCGCAAACTACTATCCACGTATTTAGGTGTTCTGCTGTTGCATACAGAGAACTATGATGGTAGGGTTGTGATTGCTCATTCCCGCCGCCGGGAAGATCCATCTTTTTGCATAAAAGTCAATGGGGCGTAGTTTTCTCAAAGCAACTCCCCCGACGTCATTGTATGGACGCCCAGATGTCTCTCATTATAATCTGAAGCGCAAAGAAACTGGTATAGGCATGGGTATTCAAATACAGAGATATGTAAACAGGCAGAATACGGCGCTGCTGTCGGCGACGGCTATATAAGACAACAAGGGTCTGGCGTAGTTGTTAGATCGGTTACTGCCGCTAGAATGGTAGGTTACCAAGATTTAAGCGACTTTGAACGTGGTGTTATAGTCGCCGCACGAGCGCTGAGACACAACATCTCCGAGGTAGCGATGAATTGGGGGATTTTCCCCAAGGACTATTTCACAAGTGTATCGTGAATATCGGGAATCCCATAAAACTTCAAATCTCCGACATTGCTGCCGCCGGATAAAGATCCTGCAAGAAGGGGACTAACGACGACTGAAGAGAATCTTTCAACGTGTAACCCTTCCTCAAATTTCTGCAGATTTCGATGCTGGGCCACTAACAAGAGTCAGCGTGCGAACCATTCAAGGAACCATAATCGACATGGGCTTTCGTAGCCGAAGGCCCCCTCGTGTACCCTTGATGACTGCGCGACACGAAGCTTTACGCCTCGCCTGCATCCATCAACATCGACATTGGACTGTTACTGAGTGGAACCATGTTCTCTGGTCGGACCAGTCTCGTGTTAAACTGTACCGTGTGGATGGACGTCTATGGGTATCGAGACAACTTCATGAATATACAGACTCGGCATGTCGGCAGGGGACTGTTTAAGCTGGTGGACGCTCTGTAATAGTGTGGAGCGTGTGCAGTTGAAGTGATGTGGGACGCCTGATACGTCTAGATACGACTCTGAGAGGTGACATGTACGTAATCATGCTGTCTTATCACCTGCATCCATTCATATCCATTGTTCATTCCGATGGACTTGGGCAATTCCAGCAGGAGAATGCGACACACCACATGTGCAGAATTGCTACAGAGTCATTCCAGGAACACTCTTCTGAGTTTAATCACTTCCGCTGGCCACCAAACTCCCCAGACATGAAGATTATTGAGCGTATCTCGGATGCCTTGCAACGTGCTGTTTAGAAGAGATCTCCACCCCATGGTACTCCTATGGATTTAGGGTCAGCCCTGCAAGATTCATGGTGTCATTTCCCTCCAGCACTACTTCTGACATTAGTGGAGTCCATTATTAAAATAAAGTACATCAAAGTATCCTCAGCTTTTGCTTTATCAGTAGCCATGCCACTGAAGCTGATGTAACCTAACATAGTAGATGATTACTAAACAATCTAATTGATGTTCAGGAGGGACTGTATTTAGAGACGGTTCATAAGTTCTGGCCCGCAGCAGATAAACCATTTAAGTATCAGTCTGAATAATCCGCGGCGCTATCCATTAAGTGTCCGACGAGTGGAATTGGCTTTAACTGGATACTGTAGATAAGAAATGAGGACTGCCCTATGACTGTAGACAACTGTAACTGTCACTTTGAAGACTCCATATATTCGTAATATGCCATTCGGTTTCTTTGCTACCGTGACCGGAGCTGGCCATTGACTGCTCATTACAAATTCTATAGTAAAATTCTGTTGAAGTGGTCAAGCTCCTGTTTGATTGTATCCTGTAACACAGAAGACATGTTGCGTGATTTGCAAAATTTAGGCACTATATTCAGATACAATGTAATGCGTGCCGTTGAAATCTTTAAAGATAATTGTTACCCGGGAAAATGATGTTCTCATATTTTTGCTACATATTAGGCAAATTTTCTATCAGAACACCAATATGTATCTGATTCGCTCCTTCATGAGTAATGAAGCCAGGTGCATTGAAGACACCAAGAACGAGCAGATGTTTTTCTGTTTGAAAATTAAGAACCATAAATCTGGTCTATTCGGAAAATTCCTTACGTACAACGTCTGTAACAAACCGAGTTCTGATGTGTATCTTGATGCTCGCTGTAATTAAATAGTAAACTCTGATATTTATGTAATTTCGACAGTCCCAATTTCTTGTACGCGTGTACATTAATTATAGAAAGTAATCGGTCTCGGTCTGTCTGAAGTTTTGATGGCACTTTGTCAACTTCAACGTTTAAAGACAAAATATTGTCATTCACTGAAAAGATCGCATTTACATTTCGCTTTGACCGTGAACGTTTATTGAGTTGTGAATATTTGAATATCATTGTAAATCAATTTTGTGTGTCTGAGTGTCTTATTTCGTTGCCTGGTTTGCTTAGTGTTACTCACGTCTGATATATGTTCTGACTTTTTCAATAATTGCACTCTGCAGTCGACAGAAACAGTTTTGTCGCCTGGGGTTTACTCAACAGGGCGCCTAAGATTTTAATTTAGCATCAATTCATCTGCTTACGGATTTCAATTTCCGTTGTACCCTTTGCACGCCCCGTGGCTTACGCGTACGGTCGCTGTGATCTTACGGCGATATCGGCTTCCTGAATAGCGTAAACGCGGTGTCTTATGTTTCCTGGAGTGCGTCAACTGGTATTTGCGTCTGTTCATATGAAAAATTAATGGCAGACAGTCTTGCAAAGACGCATTAGTTAACCTAAGGATGTATCTGTTTAGTTTATTGTCTGGTGAGTGAATAAAAAGCATATCTCGAATAAGAGAATTTACATATGGCTCTACGCACTTTTCGTTTTTGCATTGAAATTTACACTCTATGATTAAGTCCTGTGGCTGTGCTATCCACTGTTTATAACCTTTATTTGGTTTCTTGAAACATCGAAAAAGTAAAAAGAAACCTTGAAAAAGTAAATGTTTTAAAATATGATTCTCATTTTATTTTAATATCTGAATAGATTGTATTTACTGTGTCAAAGTCTGCACATAATTTTTTGGCTAGTTTAAATGCGTCAAGAACAGAATTTATAATAATAAAAGCCTTGCACTCATCACCACATGATACTTCACGTATGATGTTATATTGATCCATTTGGATTACATAATTCGGCAAGGCTTCAAGTTTCTAGTCGAAAAATGGAAAAGGTGGCGATAGCATCTTAACACTAGAACAGTAAAAAGAGGGTTGGGGGGGGGGGAGGGAGCGGGGGGAGTTGTTACAGTGTTACTAAATCATCGCAAACTTTACTACTCCATATTTTATTCAACGAAAGTCATAATTTATAGTTTATGTAATAGTCGGTTACAATTATATGGTCTGTAATGATGTGTCACATACAAAATAAGTACGAAATATCGTGTTCTATACCCTATACTGACCATGTCACATTGGGAGAACCGTGAGTTATTACCAACCGCACTCGTAAATTTTACAAGGCTTTAGTAATCAACGGTTAAACGGTTCTTGCTATGTTCCTTCTCAGCCTATAGTTTGGCCAGTTGCAGTGCTAGCAGTTCTTGATTTTCAGCACGCTTTTGTAAATGCAATATCATCGCCTGAAGCAGCTGCGGTCGACACATGTCAGAAAAATACAACTCAAAACAATGTACAAAATACTCTGACAGCTTTCTGAAAGGATATGGGATTAGGAGTCCATAAGCAGCTTCAAAGGATCAGAACTCAATCTAAAGGTTACGCAAATTGGAAGTGTCACCACATAAGTTTGTACATGTGCGTGCCGAAACATTTTGTTATCTTGCTGTGTTGTACTGGCGGAAAACATATTTGATGGGTTCTCTTTGTCGGTAAACTTATGTTGTTGGCAGGACTCTTTCTCGTTTTAGATATCTCTAAAACTGGCAGTTGTCACTCAGATTTGACATTGTCACCAAGTTATAATGGTATTTCTAGGAATCCGTACAGCCTCGTCGCCGGTTTACAATATATTCACCATTAAGTCAACATAATGGTAGCAGGAAGTGAATCCCCAGCTACAGCTGTAATAATGTGGCCTACTTGCACACTTAACGTGATCACGCCACAGGGAAACATAACTAAAACGAAATAACACTATCCTTCTGAATCTGCTAACTGTATTCATCTCTTGGTCGCCCTCTATGATTTTTGCCCCCCACTCTTCACTCCAGTACTAAATTGGTGATCTCTTGGCACCCCAGGATGTGTTGTACCAACCGAACCCTTATTCTACACAGGTTGTACCACAAATTTCTTTTTCCCCATTTCTGTTCAGTACTTCCTCATTAGTTACGTGATCTACCCATCTAATCTTCAGCATTCTTCTGTAGCACCACGTCTCAAAAGCTTCTATACTCTTCTTGTCTAAACTGTTTATCGTCCATGTTTCACTTCCATTCGTGGTTACACTCCATATAAATACTTTCAGAAAGGACTTACTGACACTTAAATCAATGCTCGATTTTAACAAGTTTCTCTTCTCCAGAAACGCTTTTCTTGCCATTGCCAATCTACATTTTATATCCTCCCTACTTCGACCATCATCAGTTATTTTGCTTCCCAAATACCAAAACTCATCTTCTACTTTCAGTGTCTCGTTTCCTTATCAAATTCCCTCAGCATCATCTGATTTAATTCGGCTACATCCCATTATCCTGGTTTTACTTTCCTTGATGTTCACCTTTCAAGAAACTGTCCACTCCATTCCACTGTTGTAAGTCCTGTGTTGCCTCTGACAGAATCACTATATCATCGGCAAACCTCAAAGTTTTCATTTCTTCTCCCTGGACTTTAATTCCTACTCCAGTTTTTTCTTTTCTTTCCTATACTGCTTGCTCCATATACAGACTGAATAACATCTGGGGTAAGCTACAACCCTGTCTCACTTCCTTTTCAACCACTGCTTCCCTTTAGTGTAACTCGACTCTTACGACTGCCATCTGGTTTCTGTACAAACTCTAAATAGCTTATCGCTCCCTGTATTTTACCCCTGCCACCTTTATAATTTGAAAGTGATTATTCGAGTTAACGTTGTCAAAAACTTTCTCTAAGTCTACAAATGCTATGACAGTTATTTTCATCTTTTCTTAACCAATCTTCTATGAGAAGTCGTGGGGTCAGTATTACCACGCATATTCCTACATTTCTCAGTAATCCAAACTGATCTTCCCAGTGGTCGGCTTCGACAAGTCTTTCATTCTTCTATAAGGTATTCGTGTTGGTATTTAGCAGCCGTGACTTACTAAACTGATAGTTCGCTAATTTACACCTGTCAACACTTACTTTCTTAGGAATGGGAATTATCACATTCTTCTTGAAGTCTGCGGGTATTTGACCTGTCTCATTCATCAAGTGGAAGAGTTTTTCGTGGCTGGCTCTCCCAAGGCTAACGGAATGTTGTCTACTCCCGGGGCCTTGTTTCAACTTAAGTCTTTCAGTTCTTTGTCAATTGCTTCACGCAGTTTCATATCTCCCTTCTCATGTTCATCTACGTTCTTTACTATTTCCATAATATTGCCCTCAATCTCCCTTGTATAGACCCCCTATATACTCCTTCCTCCTTTCTGCTTTTTCTTCTTTGCTTAGATCTGGTTTACCATCTCAGCTCTTGATATTCATAAAAGTGGTTCTCTTTTCCTCAAAGGCCTCTCTAATTATCCTGTAGCCAGTATCTATCGTAACCCTATTGATAAATGCTTCTGCTTCCTTATATTTGTCCTCTAGTCATTCCTCCTTAGCTTTTTTGCACTTACTGTCAACCTCATTTTTAATATTATACATAAATCTTAATTAGGAAACGTTATTATAAAATTTGTTACACATATTGGTTCGGTTAACCTCCATACGTTATCGTGATTCTTTCGCTGTCTCTTTGTTATAATTATACTCCATTAGTATTCTTGGAGTAACAACGGTTGACTGTACCATATGTGACTCGTTATAGTACATAGTTTTGAGATTATCTTGCTTTCCTTTGGGGCAATCATTATGTGTCAGCTTATTCCTCAAATGTGCCGGCGATATTGAATGGTCACAAGCAGTTTTCAGTATCATGCTGTATGTTTACAATCAGGTTTGTTGATCATTCCGTATGGTTATAATCAGATCCGTTTATCATGCTAATTGTAACCATTGTAGCCATCCAATATCGTCGGCACATTTGTCAAATAGGCTCTCACATAATGAACTGCTCTAAAGAAAAGGAAGACAATCTCGCAATTATAACAAGTAACAAGTAATATTTGGCATGACCAACCGCAGTTACTCTAAGATCAATAATGGAGTGTAAAAACAGCGACAGAACCAAGGTAACGTATGGTTGTCAAACCCCTCTGACATATGTAACAGATTTCATAATAAGGTTTTGATTAATATTTACCCATAATACTAATATTATTGCACCCAATTATGTACGTATCATTTACTTACAGATAACCTGACGATGGCTATTTACCGAAATAAGCCTACTGTAACGAATAGAACGATCTGATTTGGCAGCGCTTTTGGAATCGTAAACTCATAACTTGTCATTAATTTAGAGTAAAAATGTTTTAAATGAATGGATTTCAAATTAAAGGTCAGTATATTGATACTGCAGTGTAGGGAGTTTGAATAAACCACCGCCTCACCGCGAGAAACAAGAAAAGCAGTCCACCAGATGTAGGAGAACATGATTACGCTTGACGTCCCACGGTGAAAAATGTAATTCTCAGAGTAGGCGTGAACTTGTTAAGGCAGTCCGTCGAAACCATTTTCACCCACACCAGTGACCAGTGATGATGTTCTTTCCAGGTTCCCTGTATCTTCAGGAACAAAGACAGGGCTGCAAGCTCCCGAGGCAACGTACTTATATCGTTCCCCATGAGATGTCCTTGCACAATAAGGGCAATGTGACCCAGCCCATGGCCTTAATGCAAAATCCAGTTGTATGCAATATCTTTCGTGACGTATTTCACTGTAGGCTACAACTGGGCGAGGACTTGAGAGTAAAAGTGATTATTAACGGCTTATCCTTGAGACACAAATATGTACGTAAATCGCAGCTTTGGAATCACAGAAAATGATGATCATTACACTCCTGGAAATTGAAATAAGAACACCGTGAATTCATTGTCCCAGGAAGGGGAAACTTTATTGACACATTCCTGGGGTCAGATACATCACATGATCACACTGACAGAACCACAGGCACATAGACACAGGCAACAGAGCATGCACAATTTCGGCACTAGTACAGTGTATATCCACCTTTCGCAGCAATGCAGGCTGCTATTCTCCCATGGAGACGATCGTAGAGATGCTGGATGTAGTCCTGTGGAACGGCTTGCCATGCCATTTCCACCTGGCGCCTCAGTTGGACCAGCGTTCGTGCTGGACGTGCAGACCGCGTGAGACGACGCTTCATCCAGTCCCAAACATGCTCAATGGGGGACAGATCCGGAGATCTTGCTGGCCAGGGTAGTTGACTTACACCTTCTAGAGCACGTTGAGTGGCACGGGATACATGCGGACGTGCATTGTCCTGTTGGAACAGCAAGTTCCCTTGCCGGTCTAGGAATGGTAGAACGATGGGTTCGATGACGGTTTGGATGTACCGTGCACTATTCAGTGTCCCCTCGACGATCACCAGTGGTGTACGGCCAGTGTAGGAGATCGCTCCCCACACCATGATGCCGGGTGTTGGCCCTGTGTGCCTCGGTCGTATGCAGTCCTGATTGTGGCGCTCACCTGCACGGCGCCAAACACGCATACGACCATCATTGGCACCAAGGCAGAAGCGACTCTCATCGCTGAAGACGACACGTCTCCATTCGTCCCTCCATTCACGCCTGTCGCGACACCACTGGAGGCGGGCTGCACGATGTTGGGGCGTGAGCGGAAGACGGCCTAACGGTGTGCGGGACCTTAGCCCAGCTTCATGGAGACGGTTGCGAATGGTCCTCGCCGAAACCCCAGGAGCAACAGTGTCCCTAATTTGCTGGGAAGTGGCGGTGCGGTCCCCTACGGCACTGCGTAGGATCCTACGGTCTTGGCGTGCATCCGTTCGTCGCTGCGGTCCGGTCCCAGGTCGACGGGCACGTGCACCTTCCGCCGACCACTGGCGACAACATCGATGTACTGTGGAGACCTCACGCCCCACGTGTTGAGCAATTCGGCGGTACGTCCACCCAGACTCCCGCATGCCCACTATACGCCCTCGCTCAAAGTCCGTCAACTGCACATACGGTTCACGTCCACGCTGTCGCGGCATGCTACCAGTGTTAAAGACTGCGATGGAGCTCCGTATGCCACGGCAAACTGGCTGACACTGACGGCGGCGGTGCACAAATGCTGCGCAGCTAGCGCCATTCGACGGCCAACACCGCGGTTCCTGGTGTGTCCGCTGTGCCGTGCGTGTGATCATTGCTTGTACAACCCTCTCGCAGTGTCCGGAGCAAGTATGGTGGGTCTGACACACCGGTGTCAATGTGTCCTTTTTTCCATTTCCAGGAGTGTACTTTAGCCTTAGATTTGTTCATGTAGGAATTTTCCTGGCGAAGAGAATCTTTGGTGTGCCATTCACTGCGTTGTACTTTCGATTCGCAGTTGTACTCAAAAATTCATGCTTCGTCCCCTCTCACTACTCTGTCCAAAAAATTACGATCACTCCATTAACCCGCGATACTTCAGGTAATCGTTCAGCTCTCAGCGACCATCTTTGTATATTGCGTTCTCATCAGTAATTAATCTCTCAAAACCACATACACATTCTATTTCAGCATACTGCAATCCTCTGCTATTATTGTTCACCCCTGGATGCATAACAGGGGTCTTTCAAACACGGCAACGTTTCATTTTTTCATTGAATTCTCTTAAAATTTATTTGTTTTATTTGAGGTCCTGCCCTGTGTAGTCGTAGGAAACCCAACTAGCCTTGTTCGGTAAAAAATGTTGGTTGTGGCAAGTCCTATTACTTGCTTTCTTTTAAAAGTTTCAACGTATGACATGGATATTTTAGACCCCTTAGCGAACCAGTCACATTTCCAATAGTTTAACTATCTTTTCCCTAAATGGCGCGTTAAAATACACTCTTGGAAATGGAAAAAAGAACACATTGACACCGGTGTGTCAGACCCACCATACTTGCTCCGGACACTGCAAGAGGGCTGTACAAGCAATGATCACACGCACGGCACAGCGGACACACCAGGAACCGCAGTGTTGGCCGTCGAATGGCGCTAGCTGCGCAGCATTTGTGCACCGCCGCCGTCAGTGTCAGCCAGTTTGCCGTATCATACGGAGCTCCATCGCAGTCTTTAACACTGGTAGCATGCCGCGACTGCGTGGACGTGAACCGTATGTGCAGTTGACGGACTTTGAGCGAGGGCGTATAGTGGGCTTGCGGGAGGCCGGGTGGACGTACCGCCGAATTGCTCAACACATGGGTCGTGAGGTCTCCACAGTACATCGATGTTGTTGCCAGTGGTCGGCGGAAGGTGCACGTGCCCGTCGACCTGGGACCGGACCGCAGCGACGCACGGATGCACGCCAAGACCGTAGGATCCTACGCAGTGCCGTAGGGGACCGCACCGCCACTTCCCAGCAAATTAGGGACACTGTTGCTCCTGGGGTATCGGCGAGGACCATTCGCAACCGTCTCCATGAAGCTGGGCTACGGTCCCGCACACCGTTAGGCAGTCTTCCGCTCACGCCCCAACATCGGGCAGCCCGCCTCCAGTGGTGTCGCGACAGGCGTGAATGGAGGGACGAATGGAGACGTGTCGTCTTCAGCGATGAGAGTCGCTTCTGCCTTGGTGCCAATGATGGTCGTATGCGTGTTTGGCGCCGTGCAGGTGAGCGCCACAATCAGGACTGCATACGACCGAGGCACACAGGGCCAACACCCGGCATCATGGTGTGGGGAACGATCTCCTACACTGGCCGTACACCACTGGTGATCGTCGAGGGGACACTGAATAGTGCACGGTACATCCAAACCGTCATCGAACCCATCGTTCTACCATTCCTAGACCGGCAAGGGAACTTGCTGTTCCAACAGGACAATGCACGTCCGCATGTATCCTGTGTCACCCAACGTGCTCTAGAAGGTGTAAGTCAACTACCCTGGCCAGCAAGATCTCCTGATCTGTCCCCCATTGAGCATGTTTGGGACTGGATGAAGCGTCGTCTCACGCAGTCTGCACGTCCAGCACGAACGCTGGTCCAACTGAGGCGCCAGGTGGAAATGGCATGGCAAGCCGTTCCACAGGACTACATCCAGCATCTCTACGATCGTCTCCATGGGAGAATAGCAGCCTGCATTGCTGCGAAAGGTGGATATACACTGTACTAGTGCCGACATTGTGCATGCTCTGTTGCCTGTGTCTATGTGCCTGTGGTTCTGTCAGTGTGATCATGTGATGTATCTGACCCCAGGAATGTGTCAATAAAGTTTCCCCTTCCTGGGACAATGAATTCACGGTGTTCTTATTTCAATTTCCAGGAGTGTAGGTAACTTACTCATAATATCTATCAGTGTGGCACAGTTATACACATTTGTGAGAGGTCAGGAGTGCTATAAAAGCTAAACACGAATACTCAGTTAATGGCAAGTGTATTTCTCAATGTCAAAATACTTTCAGTTGAGCATATTCTTTTTCATAAACAGAATAAGTACGTATGGTGCCACGCCACCTGTAAGAGACAAATGAACGTCACCTTATGTCAGTACAAGTGAACGAAATTTTTAATCAACTGAAAGACTTGAGGAGGAAGCTGTCTCTGATCGTGAAAATAGCTAAGATTAACCGATGATCGCCAGGATAACGAACTGATGTCTTCTAGGACCCCAATGAAACAAACAGTGAAGAATTGGGTCAGACACACAACAGAATTGCTGACTTAATTACTGGTCGTGGTGGAACTCAATCGAACACACTACTGCTACTAATAAGCGTAATACGAATACATAATCTACATCGACATGGGTACTTGCAAATCACATTTAAGTGCCTGGGAGAGGGTTCATCGAACCACCATCACAATGATTCTCTATTATTCCAATCTAGTACAGCGCGCGGAAAAAAAACGAACGCCTATATCTTTCCGTGCGAGTTCTGATTTCCCTTATTTCATTATGACAATCGTTTCTCCCTATGTAGGTCGCCGTCAAAAAAATATTTTCGCATTCGGAGGAGAACACAGCTGATTGAAATTTCGTGAAGAGATTCTTCCGCAACGAAGAACACCTTTGTTTTAATGCTGCCCACACCAAATTCTGTATCATTTCAGTGACTCTTTCTCCCCTGTTTTGCGACAATACAAAATGTGCTGTCCTTCTCAGAAATTTCTCGATGTACTCCGTCAATCCTATCTGGTAAGGGTCCCAACCGCCCAGAAGTATTCTAAAAGAGAACGGACGAGCGTAGTGTAGGCAGTCTCTTTGGTAGATCTGTTGTATTTTCTAAGTACCCTGTCAATTTTCAGCATGTTCCTTCCAATTTAAGTTGTTCATAATTGTAATTTCTAGATATTTAGTTGAGTTTACGGCCTTTAGGTTTGACTGATTTACCGTGTAAATGAAGTTTAACGGATTCCTTTTAAGGCTCATGTGAATGACCTCACACTTTCCTTTATTTACGGCCAATCGCCAATTTTTGAGCCATAGAGATATCTTTTCTAAATAGTTTTGCAATTTGTTTAGATCTTCTGATGACTTTACTAGTCGATAAAGGACAGCATCATCTGCTAACAACCTAAGACGGCTACCCAGATAGTCTCCTAAATAGTTTATATAGACAAGGAACAGCAAATGGTCTATAACACTACCTTGTGGAACGCCACATATCATATCTGTTTTACTCGATGACTTTCCGTCAGTTACTACGAACTGTGACCTCTCTGACAGGAAATCGCGAATCCAGTCACGGAACTGAGACGATATTCCATAAGAACCCAATTTCACTACAAGCTGCTTTTGTGGTACAGTTTCAAAAGCCTTCTGGAAATCTAGAAATACGGAATCAATTTGAAATCCCTTGTCAATAGCCCTCAACACTTCACGTGAGTAAAGAGCTAGTTGTGTTTCACTGGAACGATGTTTTCTACATTCGTGTTGACTGTGTGTCAATAGACCGTTCCCTTCGAGGTAATTCATAATGTTCGAACTCAACCTATGTTCCTACAGCTGCTGCATATTGACGTTAGTTACATGGGCCCGTCATACCTTCCTTGAATACTTAAATGACCTGTGCTATTTTCCAGTCTTTGTATATGATTGTTAAGTATGGAGCTATTGTATCAGCATACCTTCAACTAGTATACAGTCTGGACCGGAAGACGCTGTTGTTAAGTGATATATGTTACTTCACTACTCCGAGGATATCTACACCTACGTGCAGCTGCTCTCGATTCGAATTCTGGTACATTTACTTCGTCTTCTCTGGTGAAGGAATTTCGGAAGGCTGTGTTTAGTAACTCTGCTTTGGCAGCGCTGACGTCTATAGTATTTCCATTGCTGTCGTGCAGGGAAGTCATTGGTTGTGTCTCCAGTTTTACAGACAAAGTTTCACTTTGGAAACTATACTGAACGGCTAAAGAACCTGGTATAGTTATGCGTATTCAGATGCAGAGATATGTAAACAGATAGAATAGGGAAATGCAGTCGGCAACGCCTATATAAGACAACAAGTGTCTGGCGCAGTTGTTAGATCGGATGGAACACTCTTCTATGTTTGATCACTTCCACTGACCACCTTACTCCCCAGACGTGAACATTATTAAGTGTATCTTGGATGTCTTCCAACGTGCTGTTCAGAAGAGATCTACATTTATGGACATCCTTGCAGGATTCATTGTGTCAGTGCCCTCCAGCACTACTTCAGACATTCGTCGAGTTCATGCCACGTCGTTTTGTGGCACTTCTGCGTGCTCGCGGGGGTCCTGCACGATGTTAGGCAGGTGTACCAGTTTCTTTTCCTCGTAAGTGTATTATAAGCATATTGAATTGATGTCCGCGTTAAATTTAGAGCTTCTGTAAAAGATCGCCAATCATGGAGATTTTGCGTTGTTTTAAATTTGGCATATTTTTGTTTTGTTTCTGCAACGGTGTTCTGACCCGTTTTATTTAGTAAAAATCCCTCAATTGCTGCCGATACAATTTCTTTGAGTTCAAGCCACATCTGTTTTACACTTATATAGTTATTTGGAAGGAGTGGAGATTGTTTCACAGGAAGGCGTCAAGTGGTTTATTATCTGCTTTTTTGAATTGGTAAATTTTTCGTTTATGTTTGGAGGATTTAGGAGTTACAATATTCATTCTTGCTCCGTTTTGATTTTTGTTGTTACTTCAGGATTATTTGTTGCTAAGAGGTCAAGTGTGCTTTCACAACCATTTGCTATTCTCGTGGGTTCATGAACTAATTGCTCGATATAATTTTTGGAGACTTCATTTAGCACAATTTCGGGTGATGTTTTATGAGCACCTCCGGATTTAAATATGTATTTTCACTAACATATCGAGGGTAACTTAATCACCACGAATTATAATGCCATGAAAATTTCACATAAGAGATATTGTAACAAGCGGCAAGACGCAATCAATACCTTCACTGCGCGATAGCAACTATGAAGTCAATTATTACAGTGACACAAAAGCAGTTATGAACCACGATTTCTGAAACTCCTTCACCAAAGAACACGAAGTAAATATTCCTGAATTCCAATTAACAACAACTGCCAAGACGAGAAATGTAGAAGTAGATATCCTCAGTGTAGCAAAGCAGCTTAAATCACTTAATAACGGCAAGGTCTCCTGTCAAGATTGTATACCAATCAGGTTCCTTTCAGAGTATACTGATAAAATAGCTCCATATTTAGAAATTTTATACAACCGCCAACTGAAAGAATGAACCACACCTAAAAACTGGAAAATTGCTCAAGTCACACCAATACCCAAGAAGGGAGAGAGGAGTAATCCGCTGAATTACAGGCCCATATCACTAACGTCGATTTGCAGCAGGGTTCGAACATTATCAAATACCCCGAAGTAAACGATTTATTGACACATAGTATACACGGATTCAGGAAATATTGTTCTTGTGAAATACAACCAGCTCTTTATATTCATGAAATAGTGACTGCTATCAACAGGCGATGTCAAATTGATTCCATATTTTTAGATTTCGAGAAGGCTTTCGACATCGTTCCTCACAAACGTCTTCTAACCAAACGGCGTGCGTGTGGAATATCGCCCCAGTTGCGCGACTGGATTCGTGATTTCCTGTCAGAAAGGTCATACTTCGTAGTAATAGACGGAAGGCCATCGAGTAAAACGGGAGTAATATCCGGCGTTCCCCAAGAAAGTGTTACACGCCCTCTATCGTTCCTGATCTATATTAACGTCATAGGAGACAATCTGAGTAGCCCTCTTAGATTGTTTGCAGATGATGCTGTCATTAACCGTCTTGTAAAGTCATCAGATGAGCAAAACGAATTCCAAAATGATATAGATACGAATCTGTATGGCGCGAAAGGTGGCAGTTGAGCTTGAATAAAGAAAAGTGAGTAGTTATCCATATGAGTACTAAAAGAAATCCGCTAAATTTCTATTAAGCCATAAGTCACACAAACCTGAAGGCTCTAAATTCAACGAAATAGTGATTACAATAACAATTAGCCTAAACTGGAACGGTCACATAGATAGTGTTGTGGGTAGAGAAAACCAAAGACTGCGATTCATTGGCAGAGCACTTAAAAGGAGCAACAGGTCTACTAAAGATACTGCTTACACCACGGTTGTCCACCCTGTTCTGGAGTACTGCCGTGCGGTGTGGGATCCGCATCAGGTGGGACTGATGGATGACATCGAAAAAGTTTGTATTATCGCGAAATAGCGGAGACAGTGCCACAGACGTGATAAGTGAATTGGAGTGCCAAACATTAAAACAAAATCACCAGAGTTCCCCTCCGATTGCGAAAACATTCTGTTGACACCCACTTACATAGGGAGAAATGATCATCACGATAAAATAAGAGAAATAAGGGTTCGCACAGAAAAAATTAAGCGCTCGTTTTCCCTGCGCGCCGTTCGAGAGTGGAACGTTAGAGAGACAGCTTCAAGGTGTTTCATTAAACCCTCCGCTAGGCACTTTATTGTGAAAAGCAGAGTATTCTAGCAGATGTTGATGTAGAAGTGCGCCAAGTAAAGGCACGCACGCAAATGAATGCCTTCTTATCGACATGTGTGCGTGAGTAATCCCATTCGCAACTGGGTGTTCACACTTGCAGCTGGGCCGCGACGCGTGACAGGCTGAAGAAGTGTGAAAAATCACCTTTCCGTTTTCCATGCTGTAAAAATTCTAGAAGGTTTATCAGACTATGCCACATGTTTTTTGAACTTATTTTGCTATCAAAAGCCTTACATTCCTTTTAAAAAAAGAAACCGTTTGCTTCTTATGAAGAATCATTTACCTTTTCATTATTGTAATGGTCATTGGGAAATGGCGTTATTTGTAAAACACGTGCACTTGATTCACAAATCTTGTAGTTAAAAAATTTGATAGCGAGTAGCTTACCGTTAGCTACGTTTCAGACAGTACGGTATTGCTAGTGAAATATCGCTTACAGTACAAAAGAGTTGTAGAAATGGTGGTGACGCTGATATTTTCTTTCACAAGTAAATGCGTTTTATGAAATCGGGTCAAAGCCGCGAGCGCAAGCCGATGCAGTTCGCGCGGATTTACCTTGGTGTTACAGAGAGCAGAATGGAAAAAAGGAATATCTGATCCAAGCAGTCCTAATTTCAGACAATTGTCTGATTTTAATAATCCATGTTCAGAAATATACGACTTTTCCCCTTGCCGGTAACTGATAACATTGGACAATATCGGCTAAGATTTTACAGTAACCATTACGTCACATCACAAAACTCAATCTATTTTTGACCGTACCTTACAATTAGGAGAATGTACATTACGTATGTGAAACTAGAAGAAGAGAGCAAATTAATGTACGATGAGGGTTTGCTGTGGATTGACTACAGTAAAAGCTTGTGACATTCTGTTCAACTGGTCTCTAGCTGGAGATGAAAAACAGCAGGTGCCAAAATTAGAATATTTTGTAGATGTTTCTACGTCTTAGGTAGGTAATACACAAAATTTTCCTGTTTTACATTTTTCGGGTAGTGTGCAGTAGCAGGAGTTGTAAGTAATTATTTTAACTCCTCTTTCAAAGAACTGTGCACAACTCCTAGCAATCATATTTCTTTTAGGAAATTCATATACTGAAACCAACGAGAGTTGGAACTTTGTTTTAAAGCTACTACGATGTTCATTTTACACATACAGTTATTCGGGTTAAAAAAAGGACCCGTTTTTCTGTTTCCTATAGATATACTTTTACACATTTGTTTATTTAAATATCAAATAAAGTTATAATTTAGGTGGTTTAGTGTATTAATCTTTCAAAGTGCATAATAGAATAATGCAACAATACAATAACCAAATGTTTTAATTATGTGTGTGTTGATTTTACTAAAGTATGCCTATCTTTTAATAACAGCTTTTACATGTGATGGTAAGATGTTTCTTGCAAGAAAATATCTTACAGTTAACACATTTCACTGAACGTTTGTTATTATTTTCTCCACTCAGATGACATCTGCCTCTATTCTTACTCCTATTATTATTTTATTCCAGTGTGGAGGGAGCGGATGCAAACGATGTTTTTCTCTCTACAGCTTTTTTGGCATCGTTTCCTCTTGGAAGATATCCTCGTCACTTCATATCCCCATGACTAAGCTGTTCGCCAAGAGTTCCTAGGAACAGTCTTCGTCCCTCTTGATTGTTTACTTTCCATGGGGGTTAAGTTGCCTTTTATAGCACATACGAGTTATATTCTGATATGTCGATGATATCTGAGAACACAATAATAGGTCATCTGTTTGTCTTCCTCTTTACTGTACAATTTATCACCATCTTCTCTAGTGTGTCCACACCTCCTTTCGTAGCGTTGTATTCTAAAATAATTTGAGGTTTTCCTTATGTACCATCACTTACTTTTTCATCGTGGTGCAGAGTGCAGAGTGCGACATATGATGCAAGCATTGTATTTTTTGTGAAAACAAATGTTTTTGAGTAATTAAGAATCTCGATGTGCTGCAATACTTTTGGTGGAATGGAAGGCTTGGTTTTCACACAGTTCCTGTCACTGTGATACTTCTTTTCACCAGCTTTTGTCCCGGATCGTAGGAAGTGAAAAATTTGTTTCCGGCGGTACGTTAATTCACCTTCCCTGTCTGCGAGAATCATCCTTTCCCTCGCCCCAAGACTAAACGCACGCTATTGTGACTGTCATTTCGTCCAAGTAGCATCATACAGAAATGACTACTACCGAACATAAGTCACATTGCCCATGTGTCAACAGTCGTCCTGCTTCATACAGCTGCAGATTAAGAAGATAGCTCAGGTTCAACAATGGAATTTTTACTACAACTTCAATACGGTATTGTAGGATCTCAAAGACTGTCTACTGGGGGCTGAAGCAAATAGCTTTCCGACCGAAGGCTCCCACGTTTTGCCGATTTCTGCCATCTGAAAACTGAAGCGAAACTGTTTAAGCCAGGATGCTTCAAATTATTTTATAGTATAGTTGGTGAAATGGGATAAAGATATCACACATAACACACCATTTTATCTCACTTTAATTTCTTGTTAGCAACGTCTTAGATGAGACCTCTGTATCTTATACTCAAAACTTGGCAGCTGACTTCGGTATAGATATGGAAGAAACATCGATGCAGCTGGGTAAGTTAACGAAATAACGGATTTCCAGTTCCAATAGAGAGAGCTGATGAAGAGCATTGACACAGCTTGCCATTTCGATATTTTGAAGTTTTTTCCCGGAAGATGGGTTATGAGATGCTTTGAGGATATTTATGATAAGTTCAGTGAGTTCATAATCGTGTCAACGCAGTTACAGCAAGTAAAAGATGATAAACTACTTAAGGTCGAGGAGTTGTGAAGTCGAGTGTCAAGTTCAGATACCTTTTCGACAGAATACGACACAGCTGCTAAATTTGCGTGGGTGACATAACCGATGAGCTACACTCGCTTGAAGAAAGGAAATGGAAATTAAGATTATTGTAAGAAAATCGTAATTTTATGGAAAGGAACATTCCCTCAACACGTATTTATAGGAATGTTTCTTGTATTTCCAATTAACTGTTTATGCGCTATTAATAATGTATGAGGAGCAAGTAAAATCCGTCATTTATGTTACATCATACTAAAATCAGTGTGAAATAGCTGGTACAAAAAAATAAGACATTTTTTTTACATTAACTTCTTTTTAAATAGAATATAGATTTTGTAGTTTATTTACAGCAGTGACTCATTTAATTAGTTGCCGGCAATATTTTTTATCTTTTGTTGTTGTTGTTGTGGTCTTCAGTCACAAGACTGATTTGATGCGGCTCTCAATGCAAGCATCTTCATCTCTGCATAATTACTGCAACCTGCATGCATTTGAACCCTATTATTGTATTCAAGCCTTTCTGTCGCTCTACAGTTTTTACCCTCTAACATTTTCTTCCTTAAACACACTGATGCTGCGTAAATGGCTGAGGATATGTCCTAAAAATCTATCCCTTTTTTTTAGTTTGGTAGCGTCTAAACTTATTTTCTCCACATTTCGATTTATTTGTTATTCCATCTATTCATCTGATCTTCAGCATTCTTCCAGACTACGGCATTTTTAAAACTTCTACCTTCTGGTGGTCTACATTGTCTTTGGCCACGTTATACTACCATTCAAGGCTAAACTTCAAACAGACACCGTCAGAAAAGATTTCCTAACACTTAGGTTCATATTAAAGGTTAAAGATACCACTTTTCAGTCAAGCGTTTCATGCTATTCCCAGTTTGCATTTCATTTCCTCTGTACTTCGGCCGTCATCAGTTATATTTCTGCCTAAATAATGAAAGTCACATACTACTGTGAAAGTCTCGTTTCATAATCTATATTCCTCAGCATCACGTGATTCACTTCGGCTACATGCCATTAATTTGTTTTACTGTTATTGAAATTCGTATAATTATCTCTTTACAAGATATTATCCAATACGTTCAACGGGTTTTCGCAGTCTTAAGCTGTCTCTGACAGAATTAAAACTTCGTCAATAAACAGAAAAGTTCTTATGTTTTCTTCTTGAACTTTACGTCCCTTACAAAATTCCTCATTAATTTCCTTCACAGCTTGCCCAGTGTACAGACTGAACAACGCCAGGGATAGACTACACCCCAGTCTCACTTCCTCCTCAACTACTGCTTCCCATTCATTTGTTTCGTGTCTTATACCTGCAGACTGACTTTTGTACGAGTCGTAAATAAACTTCCGGTGCCTGTATCATATCCCTGCTACCTTTAACATTTCAAAAAGCACAATCCAATCCACAGTGTCAAAAGCTGTCTCTAAATCTACAAATGCATTACACCTACGTTTGCCTTTCTTCTACTTATCTTCTACGATAAGTTGTAGGCTCAGTACAGCCTCATCGTTTCTACGTTTCTCTGGAACACTGCTTGGTCTCTTTCAGAGACCACTTTTTCATTCTCCTGTAAACAACTTGTCTCAGTGCTTTGGAACCGTGACTTATGGTTTGGTAGCACTTACACCGCTCTACACTTGGCGTTTTTGGGATAGGTATTATTAAATTTTTTCTGAAGTCTGAGTTAATTTCGCCTGTGTCAAATACCTTTTATATCAGGTAGAACAATTTTCTCATCGCTGGCTCTTCCAGGAATCTCAATAATTCTGAGGAACTTTCGTCTACACTTTGGCCCCTGTTTCAATGTAGGTTTTTCACTACTCTTTCAAATTCATCTCGAAATATCATATCTCTGATCTTATCTTTACCTACTTTTTCTTCCGTATCTATAGTATTATATTCAAGTTTATTTCCCTTGCATTCCTTATTTACATATTCCATCAGCCTTGCAATTTGCCCTTCATTACTTAGTCCTGGCTTTCCACGTTACCTGCTGATATTCCTACAGCTGCTTCTCTTTTCTCCAAATGTCTTTTTAATTCCCCAACAGGTAGCATCTATCTTTCCTATGGTTATGTATGCTTCTACAGCGTCGACCACCATTTCATGCTTCATCTTTTCCCACTTCCGTTCAATCTAATTTTTAGATGTCTGTGTTTCCTTTTGCATGCTTCATTTGCTTTACTTACTGCATATTTTCTCAATTCGTCTACTAACTTTAATATCTCTCTTGTTATCCAAGGGTGTGTAATAAGTCTTATCTTTTTTCCTAAGTGATCCTCTGCTGTCTTCACTATTTTATCCCTTTAACTTACCCCTACTTTTCTATTGCATCCCTTCCCCCTTTCAGTCAAATGTTGCCTAATGCTCCTTCTGAGGCTCTCAATAAATTATTGTTGCCCCAGTTTAACCAGGCCTCATCTCCATCACTTGCAGCCTTTTCGGATTATTTTCAGTTTTAGTCTGCAGTTCAAAACCAATGAATTGAGGTCAGAGACCACATCTTCCCCTGAAAATGTCATTCAGTTTAAAATCTGATTTCGAGACCCACGTCTTTCCATTATATGATCGACCTGAAACTTTCCAGTGTCCCTAGGCTTCTTCCACGTATACAGATTTCATACCTGGTTTCTAACAAAGTACTGACTGTGATTCAATAACCTTCCGTGAAAAATTCTACCAGGGACTTCCTCCTCCATTCCTTTCCACCAGATAATGTTATCCTACTCTTTCTCCATCTTTTCCTTTTCTTACTGCCGATTTCGTGTCACCTGTCACAACTATCTAAAAACTTTCCTTCATTTTGTCAAGTTCTTCATCATCTACGGAGCTAGTAGAAGTCTGTAATACTGTAGTAACTGTTGACGTTGATAGTAGCTTAACCACCTTCCTACTTTGTTATTCGTTATTACGCATACTCCAGTATTACTCCTATCTGATTCTGTGTCGATTACGCTATACTGACCTTACCAAATGTCATGTTCTTCTTGCTACTGCACTTCGCCAACTCCCACTGTTTCTAATTTCAACCTATCCTATTTTCATTTTGTATTCTCTAACCTGCCGACCCGATTAAGAGATTTAACATTCCACACCCCGACTAATATAATTCTAGTTTTGTTTTTACGTCATTCTGAGTCCCCTTCCCGAGATCCAAATGGGGGATATCTTTACCTCTAGAATATTTTACCTGGGAGTGTCATTGTCATTTAATTATACAATACATCAACATTCCCTTGGGAGGAAAAAGTAATGTCTGTAATTGCCGTTTGGCTTCAGCCGTTCACAGCAACATCACAGCAAGGCCACCTTGAGTAGTGTTACAATGCCAGATGTTGTCTTTGATGCAGACTGCTGCACTGTGACTACTTAAGAGGCTGCTGCCATTCTTCGGGAACCTGGCCTCTTCACAGATACTACTTCGTTGTGGTTATACCTATAGCACGGCTATCTGTATCGTTTCATCAGTTGTGGTACTATAGATACTGAGCTACTCCAGTCTACGCTCAGAAGTTGGCAGAGGCCATATGATCGTGCCACTAACCTGTGTCAGACTTCAAGACACACACTCCTTTGTCCGCGCAGCCGACTTAAAGGACGCTGCACCAATCTCTAGTCTACATTGTCTGTTAGTTCAGCTCTGCCTCTATAGTTAAGAGTTGTCATTAAGCCTGTCTCATTATTGTAGATATCGGATTCGGTCTAGCTCACGGACTTGTCTGGCACATTGATCAGGACTTGCATTTTGAATGCAGGTTAAGTAGTTTACCAAGCACTACACATGCAACTCGTTATTTTGCTCTCTGTCGTAGAACCCACTAACACCTTAGCAACCACCAGCGGGATGACAAAAGAACTGCCGACGAGGCTGTTCGCCACAGGTGTTCAGTCACGTTTCTCGTCTGCAATACAAACAACTGGCGACGAGGAAAAACCATGTTTAGTTGATACTTGATTCTATTTCTCGCTATACAAACAACTGCCGACGAAGCTGTTTTCATTAAGTGTATTTATTGTGTGTATTTCTTGCAGAACTGTGGACGTTAGCCGTGCTTGCCCGCCACAGTTCATCAAAGATACTGTGTGTGTTTCAGATTACTTGCCCTACAACTGAGTTCGGTTTTGCGCTTTTCAGAGGCTAGTAGGTCTAATACCTTTACTTCATTGTTTCTTCAAGCACAGCTTATTGTTTCCGATCTATTTCTGTACAGGTGTTGTTTGGTGTGTATTGATCATGGCCAGTCCTCCGCAAGAAGTCAGTAACTGAAATAATCGTTTTGTAAATAAAAACTACGTTTTCCTCTTCAATGTATAATATTTCCTTTAGAAGCGTTTCGCCTTGTACTTTAAGGTATCGTCAGTGGAATCTGGAATGATACAGTTTTGTTTTTATATGCGACATTTGAAGATCATAAAACAGTTTACGTCTTGTTTTTCAGGTAAATAAGTGATTACTTACAATTCTTCGCGTTTTTAGTTGGCATCTGAGTTTCCCATCATCTGGTCACATGTTGGAGGTCACAGTGTAACTTTACTTATGCAACATAAGTACGTTTGCCCTGATTGCTCCTAAGTTCAAACAATGCAAATGTTACGAAGAAAAAAGTCCATAACATGAAAATGTCCATATGTTTCGTAAGTGAAGTTATAGTGCGGCCTCCTGTATGTGACCAGAGAAGAGGAAACACAGATGCCAACCAAAACCGAGAAGAACTGTAAGTAATCACTTACTTACGTAGAAAACAAGTCGTGAACTGTTTTATAATCTAGAAATATCACTCATTAAAACAGAACTATCATCCTAGATTCTACTGGCGATGCCTTAAAGTAAAAGGCGAAACGCGTTTGGAAGAAATAAAATACATTGCATCAAGAAAAGGCGGTTTTTATCTTTAAAAAACGAATATTTCTGTGCTTGCTGAGGAAGATGGACACACAAACAGACTGGTCGGTAACTGAGATTGTTCAGTTTCAGGCGCTGCAGATGGAACACCTAATGGAAACGATGAACAAAGTGCTCTCTGCGCAAGCAAACACAGCGGCCCCGGCTGAAGCACCTGCACCACCGCCACAGCAAGCAGCACGTGTTTTCGTACCGCCGTTCCGTGCATTTAGTTCTCAACAAGAAGAGTGGGTCAAGCACAGCGTACAGCTCGACTCACAGTTCAGGGTGCATCATATTGAAGGTAGGGACCAGCAACATTATTTTCTTCCACAGTCGGAGTGTCTGTGTACCGACTGGCCTGCAAATTTTTTCCTACCACCCATCCTGAAAGTGTTCCTCACAGTGACCTATTTCTGTACTAGACAAATACTAAGATGAACAGATTAATATGGCAGCTGTGCATTGCATATTTTTTCCGTTGTGCAGGCAGCTCAGTGAGTCGCAGTGGTTGGCTGACTTACAAGGACTTAAACGTCACTGCAAATTCAAGTGTGAGTAGGGACGTTATTATAGTGATGCAATGTTTAGGGATGCCATTCTTCAGAATTCTCAAATCCATATATACAAATTTGTTAGTATCCTGATCCTAGCGTAGAACAGATATTGAAATTAGTGGAGCGTCAACAATCATACGATAATGCAGCGGTAGACTTTTTTTCACTCGTATTTGCTCATTTCAGAGTACTGATCAACAAGTTGTGCCCTTCGTTCATGAGCCGCGACATGGGAAGTCTTGGTCAGGGCAGCATCTTAAGCAAAAACCGGTTTGCTAGACCGCAGGCTACCTCAGTTACATTCTGCCCTGGGTGATTAACGGCCCACAAACACCAGGCGTGCCCCTGTCGCGATGCGAAGTGAAAAGAAGTAGAACACTGCAACCATATAGTCAGGCTGATAAATTGCTCACTTTGCAGGTTGCTAATCACAATATACGTATGCGATTGGAAACGCGTATGTCTTGATTCTTTTGAACAAAAGTACAAACGAACTGTGAGACTAATCCAAGCTTTGTAAGACAAAGGCAACTCATCCTCTTTACAGTTAACATAACATTCCTGTACTAGGCATTTGCAGCCTACCTGCCATATTTCATAACGTTTTAAAACAGTTTCGTTCGCTGTTTTGTGCTCACGTGACAGTATAACACCGCTAGTCTCGATTCTTGTACTCTCTGTGGTTTGCACAATCAAGACAATGTTCTCTCTATAAACTCCTCTGTGCATATACGCAACATAACAGAACAATGGGCTGAATCTAGAAACATTTTTAGAGATGGCCTAGCCAAAACGATATACAGTTCACATTTAGTGCTTATTTACTGTACTTTTTACATTCTGTATCCACTGTTTGTGTATTGTTCAAATGTGCTAGATTCAGACCCGATAACTGCAACACTGCAATTTTCCTATTGTGTGTGCATTCATGTGCTTGACGCCGAGCTTATGAACTACTTCATACTGAAACCCATTGATGTTTAGTGTCCATCTTGTTAATCTACATTAAGGGATTTTAGTCCTAATAACAACTCAGTCATATACACACATCAAAAAAGTTTTGCATCTCCTCGGTTTCGAGAGTTCTGGAGCCTGTACAGGAAACTGGAGATCAACATAAACATATTTCCGCCCTTTTTATTGATCATGAAAACAACACATTGCATGTTGTACCACCATACAGCGAGACCTTCAGAGTTGGTGGTTCTGATTCCTGTACACACCGGTACTTCTAATACTCAGTAACACGTCCTCTTGCACTGATGCATGCCTGTATTCGTCGTGGCATACTATCCACAAGTTCATCAAGGCACTGTTGGGCCAGATCGTAACACTCCTCAACGGCGATTCGGCATAGATCCGTCAGAATGGTTGGTGGGTCACGTCGTCCATAAACAGCCCTTTTCAATCTATCCCAGGCATGTGTTTGACAGGATTCATGTCTGGATAACATACTGGACACTCTAGTCGAGCGATGGCGTTATCCTGAAGGAAGTCATTCGCGAGACGTGCTCGATGGGGACGCGAATTGTCCATGAAGACGAATGCCTCGCCATTATGCTGGCGATATGGTTACACTATCGGTCGGAGGATGGCATTCATATATCGTACAGCCGTTACGTCGCCTTCCATGACCACCAATGGCGTACGTCAGCACCACATAATGCCGCCCCAAAACAGCAGGGAACCTCCACCTGGTTGCACTCGCTGGACAGTGTGTCTAAGGCGTTCAGCCTGACTGGGTCGCCTTCAAACACGTCTCCGACGATTGCCTGGTTGAAGCTATATGCGACACTCATTGGTGAAGAGAACGTGATGCCAATCCCGAGCGGTCCATTCGGGTTGTTGCTGGGCCCATCCGTACCGTGCTGCATGGTGTCGTGGTAGCAAAGATGGACATCGCCATGGACGTCGCGAGTGAAGCTGCTCATCATCCAGCCTATAGCGCAAGGTTTGAGTCGTAACACGATGTCCTGTGGCTGCGCGAAAAGCATTATTCAACATGGTGGCGTTTCTGTCAAGCTTCTTCCGAGCCATAATCCGTAGGTAGCGGTCATCCACTGCTGTAGTAGCCCTTGGGCGGCCTTAGCGAGGCATGTCATCGACAGTTCCTGTCTCTCTGTATCTCCTCCATGTCCCAACAACATCGCTTTGGTTCACTCCGAGACAGTTTCCTTGTTGAGAGTCCTTCCTGACACAAAGTACAAATGCGGACATGATCAAACCGCGGTATTGACCGTCCGGACATGGTTGAACTATAGACAATACGAGCCGTGTACCTCCTTCCTGGTGGAATGACTGGAACACATCGGCTGTCCGACTCACTCCGTCTATTAGGCGCTGCTCATGCATGGTTATTTATATCTTTGGGCAGGTTTAGTGATACCTCTGAACAGTCAAAGGGACTGTGTCTACCATCCAATATCTACAGTCAACGTTTGTCTTCAGGAGTTATGGGAACTGGGGCGATGCAAAACTTTTTTTGATGTGTGTATTTCGCGGCTCTCGTTATCATTACCATTTTGCCGAGTTCGGTCCATCCCTCAAGCTTCCTAATATCGAATGCCACAAGCACTCTTCCCTTGGCAGGACAATGGGGCGATTTCCCCTGTACCATTCAATCAATGGCCATCCTCTTTGGCAAACAGAAAAGAGACCTGGAGGCAAATTACGCTTATGTGCAGATTTCAGGGCCACAGTAAATCCTGTGATAGACGCTTTTCGTTTGTCACGGCCAGAGGAGCTAATTGACAAGCTTGGTGCAGGTTGTCCCGTTTCCAAGACTGAACAGTGGTAACAAGTTTTTGTGACCAACACCCACATGGGGTTATTTAAGTTTTTGAGGTTATCCTACGGCAGTGTGTTCACACCTACAACTTTTCGCGTCATTTGTCACAACTGACTGCTACAGTTCCGTCGTGTTCGAAATATTTGGATTTCCAACCTCAGGAAATTGTTTCAAGTGCTTTCCGGTGGTGAGTTAAACTTTGATAAGAGGAGGTGCTCCTCCTTCTGGACTGATATTGCTTATTCAGGACATGTAATCGACAGTCAGGGTATCTATTGTTTGCAGTCATTCTTAACTATCACACGGGAAGTCCCAGCTCTTATGAACACCAGTGAACTAGAAGCTGTATTGAGAAAATTGACTTATTACAATCGGTTCATTCCAGATGCTGGGCAGACTGCAGCTCCACTATATCTTTTTGAATATAAGAATGTGCCATTTGAGTTCGCTCGACAGTGTCAAGTGACATTTCAGAAACTGAAAGATGCTTCATTGAGCGATTGTTGTTTGATACATTTTCATCCCAATAAGCCAGTCATTTTTGCTGTTGACACATCCTCTTACAGGTCTAATGCTGTTCTCTAACACAGAGCTGCATCTCTGAAGAAGCCAGCTGCTTTCACATCTAAGCTCCTCAACAAAGCAGAAAGTTACTATTTTCTGATTCATGCAGAATCTCTTGCTATTATACGTGAAATGACCAATTTCCACCAGTGCTTACATGACGTAAAATTCTACTTCGTGACAGATCACACGACTCTCACTTCATTGTTCAGCCCTTCTAAGCCAGTTCCTCCGCTGAATGCCAAAAGTTACAACATTGGTCTCGGCTTATCTCAGATTATCAGTACAAAATGTGTATAAGACAACGGTCAAGCATTCGCATGTATACACTCTCTCTCATCTAAGAGACGGTACTGATTTGGCGTTCGACACCTCATAAGAATCTTGCTTTCACATTGATGTCCAGGACAATGAATCACCTTGATGGTTTGCCCATCGACCACCGACAGACTGCTCAGGTAGTGGCTGTAGACCATAATCTCAACACTCTGTTGCAGTGCCTCCGCACCGGTTGGCAGCATCCACTTAAGCAAATTAGCGATCTCGTCGTACGCTGTTATTTCACACTTCGGCACAGCTAATCAGTACAGCAAGGAGTCATTCTCCTATATAAAGCACATGAACAATACTGTGCGGTTTTGCTCCGTTCTCTTCAGAAGGAAGTTTTTCAATTTTTCCGTCAAGGCAATCAGGGCACTGTACACAATAAGCAGCTCGCCCAAGGCCATGGCACATGGGCCGTCATGAAGACTCAAATTGAAAAGTGAACCTGATAATGTACGACATGTGCATAACACCAGACTGGTCAGCCACAAAAAAAGTTTCTTCGCCGGAGGAATTCTTGCATGGACGCCGGCGAAGGACACTGCTTCAGCTGCTGCATCATCCACAGCAGTCGGTCCATCCTGCACAATGCACTAAGTTTACTATGCATTATTTGTCCTTTTTCACAAGTTTTAGCAAACACAGGCGCCCAGAACAAGGCGTTATCCTCAAAGTCTTTGGCTACACATTGTATACTGTACAGGGTCCCATTAGGCTGCAGGAGCGCCTACAAAATCAACTTTGCCTGTGTGGGCTGCGTGATCCCATCGCGAGTTTTTCATTTATAGAGTCGGTACCAAGGACGACCCAGCAGCCTCAGCCGCATTTGCCTCCATCGAGTCGCACGTCGCCGGTGCCGGACGGGGAGCCATTGGACTTCGAGTTAGCGATCCCAGTGCCAGCAATCCCAGCCACAGGAGATGGACACCGTCACCCTGTCACCTGCCAGTTGGCCGCATAGCACCCTCCAGTCGCCATTGTGGCTCCGCCAATGGAGGAAGATGCTCCGTCTCTGGGTGGGAGTATGAAACTTATGGCTAGTTTTCCAGCCGATGTGTCCAGCCATTAGCAAGACGACTGTCAGGTGGCAGGTAGGAGCATGCCTTTGGCTGACGTTCTGGCTCCTGCCTCCTCAGTGGCACCTGCAGCCACACATCACCCCTCACCCTCACCACCGCCAACGATTGCAGCAGTGCCAGTACACAACGACTGCGAGGAGGGTTTTTGGTGGAGAAATGTGGTATCATATCCTTTCGACAAAACACTACATCACTCCACGCTTAGAAGTGGGCCAGGCCATAAAACGAGAGTCAGCTTCTTCATTACATAATTGTGCTTCAGTACCTCTGGTGATCACACAACATGGTATACTAGCCGCAAAATAGTTCAGGAGGCAAAATGTAAAAACAAAAATAAACAAAACAAGTGTCCTGTTCCGAGCCCGCTGTATACTCGTCTTCACGACAGAACTAGCTGGAACTGTATCGTGTATTGGCAGGTCATTTCTGCTTGAACATTCGGTGGACGCAGATGTGTACACTAATGAGGTGAAGTCAGACTTGCTACTTTTGAACGGTGCATGGTGGCATGACAGGTAATGCCAAGAATGTGGGATCAGCCAGGGTAAAGGTCACTCGTTTCTTGCACTGACGTAAGTTGTACTCTCATTACCTGTCACTACGTCATGCACTTGGAGGACGTGATTTACAGTGTTGTATAGAATTTTATTGGTTTCCTCTGCATCATTTGGCAAACACTACATTTTTCCAACGTGTACCCTTTGCCGACGTAGAGATGTTTACGAATCACAGTAGTGTAAATTTACGTTAGATGCACTACTGGTCACATGAAAACCCACCCTTCCTTCTTCAGGTACAACAACAATGACCATGAAGCATAAACTTGTGGTACAGTGCCATGTGAAATTCCATTGCGGCACCTTACTTCATCCCAGACATGTTAAATGGAAACATATCTGCCCACATTCTTATGAACATTCTATTGATATTTCTACAAGGGGTATAACTGTATATGCGACACTGTATATGGTTCCAACGTGATGGCTGCTGAGCTCGCGCTTCCTGAATGGTAACGCGAACACTGAATAAAAAACTTGCTGACCTATGGATAGGATGAAATGCTGTTGTACAATGGCTGGCCAGGTCTTCTGATTTGTCTCCTCTTAATTTCTTTCTATGGGAAACATTGAAAGATACTTTCTTTCATGAAGCCCCAACTACACCAGACAGTATGCACCATCAAATTGCCAGAGCATCCCATGGCATACCAATGAATGTAGTGTACGTTCATAGATTCCTCTATCTCAGTAGATAGAAAAAGGAGCTGCCAGCACACATTTCATAGGTAGCAAAATTTTGTATTTACAATAAACTGAATTCCAAATAAATTTTTCACACAAACATAAAAAATATGAACCTTAACTGAATACAAAAATTTATAACGAAAGAGGAAAATCATAAATTTAAACTGAATTTGAAAAAGAATTGACAATCAGTCAATCACGAAGTTTTAACTGATGAACATACACATGGATCAGACTTTAATTATTTTGAGACAACATTTTAAAAACATAAATAGGTTCTTCTTTTGTATTTGTTCTAATTCACTTTTATAATTTTTTATTTTCAATTTTTATATTTACTTTCCTAATAATTATTTAAATTTTAAAAATATCAACATGTTTCTATTTATCTAATAATTTTTTAAATTTTCAGTTAATATTCTGTTTTGAATATCATAATTTAAATTTTTTTCATAAAAAATTACATGAGAGAAAGTATCATCGGGAATTTGGTCATGTAGTACATAATTTCATAGTTGTTTTTTGTGCTGCCATAATAATTTCCATTTGAGTCAAATATATAACGTAAGTAAGATAGTTCCTAATAAAGTAGCAGAGATTTATATTAAATCCTCTTTTAATTGTGTTATGTGATTAAAATCACAAAATGAATCATGCATTTTTCAAAATTACTTGTTGAATAAAAATTCTGTCTTTCTTGAGGACAAAACTTGATTCCTCATATTTTTCAAAATATATTCTTTAATTTAACAATATCAACTAATGAAGAATCAATTAGTTGATTTTTTTCCCTTTATTTTGGAAAACAACAAGAATAAAATACGACATATCAAGTTTTGCTGAATTATAATAATCTGCTGCAGTTATTTAAAAATTACTTTTCTTACTGAATCCAGGAATTTCGATAGTTTGTAATTCAATGAAAAAACATTGGTATTTTAGAATTATTTGATCTTTTGTCCTAATTCAAGTTCAGAATCAAGATCATTTTTAACGAAAGGTACTGTAATTTCCATATTTTCAATAACAATTTTTCCTACATTTGGTAATGTATCTTCTATTTCGATTCCAGCATAATTTTTCTCAGACAATCTACGAATAGCATCACTTGAACTGTATCTGAAACTAAAAACAGTACTTCTACATCCTTCCCACATAAGACCTTCATAATCCTTAACAAGTCCACCAAATATTTCTAATGGACAAACTACTTCGTTTCCTTACTTTTCATTTTACCATTATTAATTATGTGTCTTTCCAAAAATATTTTACCAGGTAGAGAGGTAGTTAAATATAATAATGCTGATGAAAACAAAACAGGCTATTCTATTCTAAATAAAATCTAATTTCATTTTTATAGTTAGAAAATCAAATAATTTTGCAAGATATTAATCAATCACATGTAAGATAATCTGAACCATCAGTTTGAACGATTTTAAAATTCATATATAACTGTGCATGATTACGATGAAAAAAACAATCACATTATTTTTAAATTATTTTTACTTTTCCCATTCACTGGAGAAGAGTAAAACTGATATCTTTTAATTTTGTTCATTTGAAAAGATTAAAATTTATTAAAAACTATGATGCAAGATTAGTTTTAGATGCCCTACTATTATTAGAATTGTGAAAACCAAGTCATTTAATAAAAAGTATATTACGTTCCTTTTTTATAACATTTGCTACAAGATATACAACTGGATATTTTGTTTTTTATAATTGCAGTTCATAAAAATTTCCTTTAAGTGTTTCTCAATTAAAATTGGTTAGAATAAATAACTTTTTCAGTTTCAGAAAACTCTACTGACCAATTAGCTGTGCAGCTCTTTTTTAAAAAATTCGTTTTAATGTACTAATTCTTGATTTATCATATGTTTCTTATTTGAGCTTTGTACCTTCAGAATTGTTGCATAAACTGTTTCCAATAAAACTTTTCCATTTTCTTTGCATACATCTTTTGGCTTCATGTTTATTGTTGAATGTTTTCAACTATAGCATTCATCAATTAATTTATAATCCAAATCAATCTATTTTCATTTATTTGTAATTAAATTTTATCCACATTTTTTTCTTTTAATGTTCTATTAAATCTTTCAAAACACATTCTATAATTCAGAAAAAAGAAATAATCATAAATTTTGGACTTTTTCATTAGTTTCTGAAAAAGATTAATATAAAATTATTTGCCTTATCTATTTGTATATTTCTTGGATCATATGTGGAATAAAATTTTTTCAAAGTTTCCTGAAAAGTTTCTATGTTTCACATTTAATTGGAATTCCCCATATATGTTTGCCAAAGCAATGGTAATAGCTTATGTTTGAAATTCATTTTAGATTAGCTGAATCAATGTCTGCTCACCATGAATCATCTATACCAAAACAAATAACAATACTTCTGTTAAATTTTTTTCTAATTGCGTATTATTACTATGTAAAACATTCCCTATAAATTCTTTGTAACAAATGCACTTTCGTTAGTTTTACAAACAGAAGAATTTCTGTCAATTCCATTTCTGGTATATTTTGTTGTTGGTATACCTGAGTGATGTGTTTTAGTAATTTTTTGTATTTTAGACAACAAATATGAATATCTTGAAGAAGATTAAGTTTATTTATTTACATATAAATAAATTTCCATAAATAAAATTATTTTCACATCTATTGGAACAGTTTCGACTTCATCTTTTAATTTCACAGTGAGAAAATTTTATTTATGAAATATTTTTATTGATTACTCAGTTATTTTGTAAAGATTATCAGACTTAGTTAACGAAATACCAAAAAAATTAAATCATAAATTTTTATCTATATGTTTGCGAAAAACTACATTTGAAAGCATATATAATACACAAAATGAAGTCTTTCTTGTGATTTCTAATTATGAATGAAAATTCAATTATTTCTTATTCATATACATTATTTTTTAATCCATTCAATTTATATAGAGCATAATTAAGTAATGGATCGATAATATTTATCGTTTTATTGTAATCTTCTAAAGCACTATATCAAAAAATATATCTTTCTTTAAACTTGATAAAATATTTTTATTCCATTTTCTAAATATTATTTATTGAAATAGTTATTAAATAATGGTACAATACTCTTATATTCAACTTTGTAAAATTTTTCAATCCTTTTTTTAGTATTAATTGGTAATAGGATCATAATCACTAATTGGATCACTCACTTCTACTGACCTATTATTAAAAGCAAAAAAAAAGTCTTACTAAACTGAAAATCATAAAAGTTTATCCCAGAACTGTTCTTCTAATTTTCTATTTTTAGGTATGTTTTACTTTTCATTTTCGTATTTCTTATTTATGAATTTTGATACTATTTCTAATACCAAATATTTAAAATTTCTGCAGTATTTTTGATATATTTCATTTTTGTTATTGTTGATTGATGTCTATTTTTGTTTGATTTTGTTTCTTTATCAATATTTATTGAATTTCTCCTATTTCATATTTATAGCTTTTTGTGCTATATTTTGTTTGTATTTCTTTATTAATTATTTATTCTTTCATTGAAACTTCCTGGCAGATTAAAACTGTGTGCCCGACCGAGACTCGAACTCGGGACCTTTGCCTTTGCCTGGCAGAAGTAAAGCTGTGGGTACCGGGCGTGAGTCGTGCTTTGGTAGCTCAGATGCTAGAGCGCTTGCCCGCGAATGGCGAAGGTCTCGAGTTCGAGTCTCGGTCAGGCACACAGTTTTAACGTGCCAAGAAGTTTCATATCAGTGCACACTCTGCTGCAGAGTGAAAATCTCATTCTATTCTTTCATTGTTATTATTGTGTGTTAATTTTTGTATAAAATTTTTAGTCTAAGATTTTTCTAAGTCTTCATATCTGATATATATATTTTTTACAAAAGTTTCAATTTATTAAACATAAAATCTCTTGACATTATTAATTATCTGTTAACAGTTAAGCACAAACAAACATCAGTGAAAACAAATGAATTCATCAAAACTTTGTATTCTTTCAAAACTATAATATAAGTAATTTTTCCAAATATTTCGTTAATTCCTTTGTTATATTTCTATGAAGATAATATAACAGTTTCTGTATTATTTTTTTAAATGTAATCAATGAGTACCAACATTATCAGAAATATCTGAATTAACTGTACCATATTCACATTTTTTTTCCTTTTTAACCCTCCCATTACCAAGCTTTTTCACACCTCTATTTCATCAGTTGGGGTATTTGGACTACCCCAGAAGAGTTTTGTGTTTTGTTCTCAGAATTCGTTATTTCCAATGAATGGGTTTATTTATTATTGAAAAATAACTTTCAGGTTATTAGAAGTATTTAATCAGATCACAGATAGAAAGTAAAAGAAAATTCAGTAAAATTAATAATCTGTGTACCTTAACAGTCACTGCAGTAAAATAACACAAGACGTTTTACAACTTTTCAGTCAAGTACATTCTGGCACTGTATGCACTTCATAGTAGCAGTTTATTCTCTGTGTATATTACAAACAGGTTTCGTGCATGTTACACAACAGAATCTTGTTTTCCAATTTTCATTTCTCTTGCAATGTTGACATCATTGTGGCATTGGTAACTTGGATCTCTGGGTCTCTATCACTGCTGTAGGAATTGCAATACCACAAGCTTTCAGTGCATCTTGTACATTTTTATGAAGAATGTTGATATTTTTGGCTCTTTTTGCATGTTGCCTTTGTTGAGTCAAAATGCCAGTTCAGTCGTGAAGAGTTTACGTCAGCTTCGGTTATTCTTTTGCCATTCAAAAAATGTTTGAGTGTACAGAATATATGCTTTCATTGCTGCAACATCTATCATTTCCATGAAGATTCTTAGTGGCCACCACCATGTTCCTCTAACATAATTGTATTCTGTTGTCATTTTGTCCCCATTATCTATGGCACTTTTGGTTTTGTTGTAGTGCAGTATGATTTCGAGTTGTGTTCACTTTCTTCACCAATCACTTGTCTCTCATTATACTGAGTAGAGAGTAGTATTACTGCCTTTCCCTTCTTTGGAACATAGGAAACTATGGTCAAGTCATTTGTGAAACCAAACATTGAAGAGTGAACTCTCTCTTTCTGTTCGGCAAGAATTCGTTTGGAATATCTTTCTTATTGGAAAGCAAAGTACCAACCAATGTCGTGTTTCGTTTTAGTTCAGCAGCCAATGGAAAACTGATGAAAAAATCATCAGTTGTTACACCATGACCGTTATTCAGAAATGGTTCCATCAGATCCAAAACAACTCTCTGTCCATGATTCACTTCTCGAGTATTGTCCATCATTCCTGTGTATATTTGGATCTGTAATAAGTAAGATGTCTTCACATGAGCACAAACCCAAATTCTAATACCATACTTGCCAGGCTTGGTCTTCATATAAACCCTAAAAGGGCAGTTTCCTCGTTACGTTGCTAATCTTTCATCAATAGTCACGTATTCATAAGGATAGAAGTTCTTGCATAAGTTAGATTGAAATTTGTCGAACACTACCCTGATGGCTTGTAACTTGTCCTTGGTTTCTTCCATTCTCTGTGCTCTTGTCTTTCTGTTGTCAAATCGCAAGTATTTTGAGATAAATAACAAAATGACTCTGTTATTGTTTTGTTGTTTTTCCATCATTCACTGGGCCAGGTGTTACGTTCAAAATGTTGCGACGTTGACGCCGCTCACCTTTCGGTGGTCCACTAGAAAATTGTAGTCCACTTCTAGAAACAAACAGATCTCCAGTGTCTTCATCTTCTTCATCATCTTCCCCATCCTCTTCTTCTTCTTCTTCTTCTTCTTCTACTTGTTCACGTGAATGTGTAGTGTCTTCTGATATTTCATCATCAGCTTCATCTGATGCTATGATCTGGTCTTTGTCAAGGGGTTCCTTATATTCATTCAGTCCATTATCAATGTCCCATTCATTTTCATCGTCACTGACATCAGATGGGTCAAATGGCTCTGAGCACTATGGGCCCTAACATCTATGGACATCAGTCCCCTACTGACATCAGAATTGTATAGCATCCCCATGATCTCTTCGCTAGAAAATACTTTGGACATTCTTACTTGCAGATGAAATACTGACTCGTGTAATGTCAGCTCAACAGTGAACGTCAAATTCAACTCAACAATAACAAACATTAGATTATCGGAAAACCCAACAAAGCAGATGAATGACCGATATATTTCCCAAAATCTTCTTTTTCTACAAATAAGAAAATAAGACGTTTCATACCAAGAGGGGTAGTCTCACAATCCCACCAATAAACTACTTGAGTAACAATGATAAAGTCAAAAAGATAGACAGTCGTGAGTGTGAATTCAGCGTCAATCATTTTAGAACAAAGTCATGAAATCACAGGCATGTGGCCCTTCAGATAACATTAATATAGGGAAAAAAATCAACCTGGGGTAGTCAGAATACCCCACTTGGAAATGTGAGGTTTAAGTAATTTATCAGTCATAAGAATGACTATAAAATATTTAATTTTCAACTCCTTCATAAGAATTTCTAGGACAAAGTTTTAAAAATGTTTATCAAATTTTAAAATGTTTTACTGCAGTTTCAGTTTTTTCCTTCGCTAAATTATGTATTATTTGTTCTTCAAATTCTCTTTCTGCTTGTTTATTTACTTATTATTGTGTTTGTTACTGTGTTGGCTACTGTACTAGCAGCAGCTGATTACGTTAATGCAGCCAATAGAAATCCACTCTCATGTTTTGTTAATCCAGTACTTGCTTTTCATTTCATATAAGATGTTGAATATTTATTTTCTCACAGTGTAAGCAAATTTGCACCAGCTTTTTTAGCTGTTTTTCCTTCTTTTGTGCTTGAGTTAAAAAGTTATCAGTATTGCTTAATTTTAATTATTAGATATTCAGTGTTACCACATGGCAGCAAAGTGTACTCAATTGTGAAATTATTCACTTATGTAGATTAAAAGTTTTCAAAATTGTGAATAAGAATAAGAAGAATCTTTTCCTTTAGAGTAAATTTTCATAAGATTATGATTGTTGTTGTTGTTGAGGTCTTCAGTCCTGAGACTGGTTTGATGCAGCTCTCCATGCTACTCTATCCTGTGCAAGCTTCTTCATCTCCCAGTACTTACTGCAACCTACATCCTTCTGAATCTGCTTAGTGTATTGATCTCTTGGTCTCCCTCTACGATTTTTACCCTCCACGCTGCCCTCCAATGCTAAATTTGTGATCCATTGATGCCTCAAAACATGTCCTACCAACCGATCCCTTCTTCTAGTCAAGTTGTGCCACAAACTTCTCTTCTCCCCAATCCTATTCAATACCTCCTCATTAGTTACGTGATCTACCCACCTTATCTTCAGCATTCTTCTGTAGCACCACATTTCGAAAGCTTCTATTCTCTTCTTGTCCAAACTGGTTATCGTCAATGTTTCACTTCCATACATGGCTACACTCCATACAAATACTTTCAGAAACGACTTCCTGACACTTAAATCTATACTCGATGTTAACAAATTTCTCTTCTTCAGAAACGATTTCCTTGCCATTGCCAGTCTACATTTTATATCCTCTCTACTTCGAACATCATCAGTTATTTTACTCCCTAAATAGCAAAACTCCTTTACTACTTTAAGTGTCTCATTTCCTAATCTAATCCCCTCAGCATCACCCGATTTAATTTGACTACATTCCATTATCCTCGTTTTGCTTTTGTTGATGTTCATCTTATATCCTCCTTTCAAGACACGGTCCATTCCGTTCAACTGCTCTTCCAAGTCCTTTGCTGTCTCTGACAGAATTACAATGTCATCGGCGAACCTCAAAGTTTTTATTTTTTCTCCATGGATTTTAATACCTACTCCGAATTTTTCTTTTGTTTCCTTTACTGCTTGCTCAATATACAGATTAAATAACATTGGGGAGAGGCTACAACCCTGTCTCACTCCTTTCCCAACCACTGCTTCCCTTTCATGCCCCTCGACTCTTATAACTGCCATCTGGTTTCTGTACAAATTGTAAATAGCCTTCCGCTCCCTGTATTTTACCCCTGTCACCTTCTGAATTTGAAAGAGAGTATTCCAGTTAACATTTTCAAAAGCTTTCTCTAAGTCTACAAATGCTAGAAACGTAGGTTTGCCTTATCTTAATCTTTATTCTAAGATAAGTCGTAAGGTTAGTATTGCCTCACGTGTTCCAACATTTCTACGGAATCCAAACTGATCTTCCCCGAGGTCTGCTTCTACCAGTTTTTCCATTCGTCTGCAAGGAATTCGCGTTAGTATTTTGCAGCTGTGACTTGTTAAACTGATAGTTCGGTAATTTTCACATGTGCCAACACCTGCTTTCTTTGGGATTGGAAGTATTATATTCTTCTTGAAGTCTGTGGGTATTTCGCCTGTCTCATACATCTTGCTCACCAGTAGGTAGAGTTTTGTCATGACTGGCTCTCCCAAGGCCGTCAGTAGTTCTAATGGAATGTTGTCTACTCCCGGGGCCTTGTTTCAACTCAGGTCTTTCAGTGCTCTGTCAAACTCTTCACTGCAGTACCTTATCTCCCATTTCATCTTCATCTACATCCTCTTCCATTTCCATAATATTGTCCTCAAGTATATCGCCCTTGTATAAACCCTCTATATACTCCTTCCACCTTTCTGCCTTCCCTTGTTTGCTTAGAACTGGGTTGCCATCTGAGCTCTTGATATTCATACAAGTGGTTCTCTTCTCTCCAAAGGTCTCTCTAATTTTCCTGTAGGCAGTATCTATCTTACCCCTAGTGAGACAAGCCTCTACAACCCTACATTTGTCCTCTAGCCATCCCTGATTAGCCATTTTGCACTTCCTTTCGATCTCATGTTTTAGACGTTTGTATTCCTTTTTGCCTGCTTCATTTACTGCATTTTTATCTATTAAATTCAATATTTTTTCTGTTACCCAAGGATTTCTATTAGCCCTCGTCTTTTTACCTACTTGATCCTCTGCTGCCTTCCCTACTTCATCCCTCAGAGCTACCCATTCTTCTTCTACTGTATTTCTTTCCCCCATTCCTATCAATTGTTCCCTTATGATCTCCCTGAAACTCTGTATAACCTCTGGTTCTTTCAGTTTATCCAGGTCCCATCCCCTTAAATTCCCGCCTTTTTGCAGTTTCTTCAGTTTCAATCTGCAGTTCATAACCAATAGATTGTTGTCAGAATCCACATCTGCCCCTGGAAATGTCTTACAACTTAAAACCTGGTTCCTAAATCTCTGTCTTACCATTATGTAATCTATCTGATACCTTTTAGTATCTCCAGGATTCTTCCAGGTATACAACCTTCTTTCATGATTCTTGAACCAAGTGTTAGCTATGATTAAGTTATGCTCTGTACAAAATTCTACAAGGCGGCTTCCTCTTTCATTTCTAGGCCCCAATCCATATTCACCTACTATGTTTCCTTGTCTCCCTTTTCCTACTGACGAATTCCAGTCACCCATGACTATTAAATTTTCGTCTCCCTTCACTACCTGAATAATTTCGTTTATCTCGTCATACATTTCAACAATTTCTTCATTATCTGCAGAGCTAGTTGGCATATAAACTTGTACTACTGTAGTAGGCATGGGCTTTGTGTCTATCTTGGCCACAATAATGCGTTCACTATGCTGTTCGTAGTAGCTAACCCGCACTCCTATTTTTTTATTCATTATTAAACCTACTCCTGCATTACCCCTATTTGATTTTGTATTTATAACCTTGTAATCACCTGACCAAAAGTCTTGTTCCTCCTGCCACCGAACTTCACTAATTCCCACTATATCTAACTTTAACCTATCCATTTCCCTTTTTAAATTTTCTAACCTACCTGTCCGATTACGGGATCTGACATTCCACGCTCCGATCCATAGAATTATGATTAAAATTCTATAACAATAGACTAATAACTTTAATTAAAGTGGTTTCCGTTTTGTTTAAAAATGCATATAGTCAGTTTATTGAATATTATTAAATAATTTATATCCACCAACAATTATTATTGAGGCCCATTTATAACTAGTTTTCCACACATTATTCCTCTGACTGCTGTTGCTACTAATCTTTCTCCAAACGAAGCATCCTCAGCATGTTCTTTTATTTTGTAACTAACTGAGGTTATTTATCAGATTCATGCATTATTTTCTAAATCATTATTACCTGTATATGAAATATCTAGTTTCTTCAGTCTGCATCAAATTGATTTAATGCTTTACCACCTACAGCTATTCTATTTTCAACCAGGAAGATGCACTTCAAAACGTAGTTTATTAATTGAAGAATTAACTAATGTTTTGATATTTGTTTCTGCGTTACAAAACTGTGTGAGATACATTATTCAAAAATTTAAATAAATGATGCTTACATTAGAAGTATGAATAATAAAATCATTAAATTTATTTGTTAACATTTTGGTTATTCCAAAGTTTTCCTAGTACAAATTTTTATTTCAAGCTAATTCTTCACCATGAATTACTGCTAATATATTGGTTAACTGACAGTCACCTTCCATCTAAATATATTGCATTGGTTTTTGTGTATATTTTTTATTATTCCATTAACAGTTCTTTCATGTAACCTCGAATTTGATCTAAATCTCCTGGTAATTTTTTGAAAAAGTAACCATTTACAATTACTGTTATCAAATATTTATATTTATTACTTTTGCTTGACATCATTTTATGTGAAATACTATCAGAGTTCAATGCATCTGTATATGCTAATAAATCCGTATTATTTGATAAATGAATAGCATCATGTCTTTTATTCATATCATTCATAATAATTTGTTTTGTAGTTAAGAGATTATAAATCCATTTGCACCTTGCTATTCATTATGAAGTTAATTTATCACCATCAAATTTTATGTAATATCCCAGACATTTAAATGTAATGAAAGGTCTTAATCTAAAACTGTATGTTCACTGTGATTGACATACGCTAGCATTTTTCACTTACTTTTTTTGTGTTTCAAGTTCATTCATCGTTTTTAATCTCTTCTTCATATTCATTCAATATATGTTGTACTTCTGAAATGCATAAAGTACGACATCCTACACACCAATGAGCAGTGGCCGCCCAACCGCACGACGTCTGAATGTGGTTTTACCTTGGTTTTACAATTTGTTGAAAACATTCATCACAGCACTCCCCGAAAACTCGACAGGTTTTGCAGTTCCTGAAGTGCTTGTGCCAAGGCTCTGGGCCATCACAACGTGTCCTCAGTCAAACTTAGATAGACTGAGCAGCTTCCACCTTCTACACACAGACAGCAGGCTCACTGATACTAAATGTACCATGCGCGCATCTGACCAGCAGTCATTCCTCGCCAGATGACGCAGCTACCACCTGGTCGGGTTTATACCGATAATAGATCAGTAGTTATAATGTTCTGGCTGATCAGTCTACAGTCAACAAGTGGCCAGAAATCCTTAACAATTTGGTGATCATCTATATTAGTAACAGGGATTGCCAGAATATAATAAATGCAGTTGACATGTTGTACATAATTGCATGTTTCATATAATTAATAGGCCACACTGGCAGCGCGTTGAGTTGAGCAGCAAGGGAGTGAACGAGCATCAGGGCACGCAGGCTGACAGGGAACACCCTGATCGGCCTGTTCATACCATGGATTCTCAACCTTGAGAATTAGTGTAACTTGCCATAGCACTGGAGTTGGCATGGCTCCACATCGCTGTGGTACCTTTCAGAACCTTACTGATTCTATTACTGTACTTCTCAGAACAGTCAGTGCAACAAATGGTGGTTGTTAAGGCTTTTGAAAGGTGGTCACAATATTGTGACTGGAGAGTGTACTTAGATGGTGTGCCTGTACCGCACCTGTCGTTATGTCTCCATCCTCTGTGTACTCATTTTTAATACGTAGTGCAGGCAATTATACGGATATTGTGTTGAAGATCAAGTGTGCGCTTAAAGGCTTTTCAATTTCACTACCTACATGCGAAAGAGGAGATGATATGGCATGGAAACATGTGGTAATAAGTAATTAAATAGCCTCATCCCTAATCCTCAACATCCTACAAAAAAGTTTCTTACACTGTCTCACTTTTCTCATCAGTATAAACAATATCCAAACGACTGACATGCCTATGCCATAAGTGAACTCATCATAGTTCTGTGTCCAAAACTTTAGGAACTACAGTGTTAATTTTATTCGAAATTTCTGTCATTATTGCTACTGACTTATACCTTCATTTAATGTATTTAGCTAATTATGATGATATTCATTAGGTTATCTACAAACAATACATGAAGTTATAGGACAATGTCAGAAATAAATTGTCTAGCTTACGGTGCAACGTGTATATTTCCTGAGTGAATCTCTTCTGTCCCCTATTATGTACATCCTACTTTAGAATAGAGATCTGTAGTAGGAAGCGATATATTTAATGATGAATTGGTAGGAAAATTCATAGATATAACGTATTACCATACTTATCAATTATTTCGATCCCTTGCGTCTTATATTTGACACTGAAGTCCTTTGTAATGTTCCGTTCTTCCTCATCCTATGCACTGGCTTCTGTGATGTGTTGTGAACAGCGTGCTCTATGGTTCGCATTTTGTTGCATTATACAGGATGAGTCACTAACTATTGCCTCCTAGATTAACTCTGGAAGTATAGTAGTAGCTGAAAACTTTGTGGGAAAAATGTTGCATAGCACAACAAAAGCCATATAGGATGTTGGTTTTTTGTTGATAGGTGGGGTCGCGTCAAAGTTATGAAGGTCAACTTTGTTCTTTTAAATGGGATGCTATTCTTTGGTACTCATTTCCTGATAGCGGCTATCGAGACTAATCCAGTGATGTGTAACAGTAAGGTCTTTGAAGGGCGAGGAAGGTGAAAAAGGTGGCATGAACGTCCATTTGCAGAAGGTGTTAGACGTGATGACCATTGGTATCAGTGAAGTGCTGTAATGTACTTATCATGGATTGAGCGATATTCCTTATAACTTCAGCAGTTATCGAAGAACATGCTCTGACAATTCTCTCTAGTATATCGTGCAAATAGTAAATATTTGCCGCATACGGCGTGTCAAAAAAAATGGTTCAAATGGCTCTGAGCACTATGGGACTTAACATCTGAAGTCATCAGTCTCCTAGAACTTAGAACTACTTAAACCTAACTAACCTAAGGAAATCACACACATTCATGCCCGAGGCGGGATTCGAACCTGCTACCGTAGCGGTCGCGCGGTTCCAGACTGTAGCGCCTAGAACCGCTCGGCCACACCGGCCTGCTTGGTGGCAATAGTTAGTGACTCACCCTGTACACAATTTTAGAGGTTTGCTTTCGATAGCTATGGACTTAATTGAAGTAACAAATCCAGCAGAAGATATACACTCCTGGAAATGGAAAAAAGAACACATTGACACCGGTGTGTCAGACCCACCATACTTGCTCCGGACACTGCGAGAGGGCTGTACAAGCAATGATCACACGCACGGCACAGCGGACACACCAGGAACCGCGGTGTTGGCCGTCGAATGGCGCTAGCTGCGCAGCATTTGTGCACCGCCGCCGTCAGTGTCAGCCAGTTTGCCGTGGCACACGGAGCTCCATCGCAGTCTTTAACGCTGGTAGCATGCCGCGACAACGTGGACGTGAACCGTATGTGCAGTTGACGGACTTTGAGCGAGGGCGCATAGTGGGCATGCGGGAGGCTGGGTGGACGTACCGCCGAATTGCTCAACACGTGGGGCGTGAGGTCTCCACAGTACATCGATGTTGTCGCCAGTGGTCGGCGGAAGGTGCACGTGCCCGTCGATATGGGACCGGACCGCAGCGACGCACAGATGCACGCCAAGACCGTAGGATCCTACGCAGTGCCGTAGGGGACCGCACCGCCACTTCCCAGCAAATTAGGGACACTGTTGCTCCTGGGGTATCGGCGAGGACCATTCGCAACCGTCTCCATGAAGCTGGGCTACGGTCCCGCACACCGTTAGGCCGTCTTCCGCTCACGCCGCAACATCGTGCAGCCCGCCTCCAGTGGTGTCGCGACAGGCGTGAATGGAGGGACGAATGGAGACGTGTCGTCTTCAGCGATGAGAGTCGCTTCTGCCTTGGTGCCAATGATGGTCGTATGCGTGTTTGGTGCCGTGCAGGTGAGCGCCACAATCAGGACTGCATACGACCGAGGCACACAGGGCCAACACCCGGCATCATGGTGTGGGGAGCGATCTCCTACACTGGCCGTACACCACTGGTGATCGTCGAGGGGACACTGAATAGTGCACGGTACATCCAAACCGTCATCGAACCCATCGTTCTACCATTCCTAGACCGGCAAGGGAACTTGCTGTTCCAACAGGACAATGCACGTCCGCATGTATCCCGTGCCACCCAACGTACTCTAGAAGGTGTAAGTCAACTACCCTGGCCAGCAAGATCTCCGGATCTGTCCCCCATTGAGCATGTTTGGGACTGGATGAAGCGTCGTCTCACGCGGTCTGCACGTCCAGCACGAACGCTGGTCCAACTGAGACGCCAGGTGGAAATGGCATGGCAAGCCGTTCCACAGGACTACATCCAGCATCTCTACGATCGTCTCCATGGGAGAATAGCAGCCTGCATTGCTGCGAAAGGTGGATATACACTGTACTAGTGCCGACATTGTGCATGCTCTGTTGCCAGTGTCTATGTGCCTGTGGTTCTGTCAGTGTGATCATGTGATGTATCTGACCCCAGGAATGTGTCAATAAAGTTTCCCCTTCCTGGGACAATGAATTCACGATGTTCTTATTTCAATTTCCAGGAGTGTATTTATAAAAAAAACTTTGGAGTAAGAACTTTAGGTTTATAAGCACGGGATAATTAATGGCATACCTGCTAATATTACTTTTATCTCAAATACGGAAGGTAGGGAGGTAGGGGTTACACAAACCAACAAATAGCAGGTCATCCAAACTCGAGTAATAAAAGGATGATAGGGAAAATCGTATAAGATTACTTACAGTTAATAATCACGATATATACTTTAAGTGCTTTACAGAATCGTCTATGTAATTTTATGTTTTACTGTCTCCATGAGTATGACAGCCAAATAAGTTACTTTGCCATCAAACTCTGAAAGTATGGAAGATACGTAAGCGAAATCCGGAATGGTAGCAGAACTGTGATCCGTTATATGAAAAGCTGAACAAAGGAGTAAGTTCGGTGTTCTTGTATTGCTGCGCTCACGCCACGTGCGAGAAAATTACAGCCGCTCTACGTCGCTTCTAATCTTACACTGATTCATCTCACTCGCAGAGCGCTTGCGTTCTTCGTCTCAAGTGCACCTAGCATCAGCTAGTGCTGAGTATAACAACATATTTTGGTTAGCCGACATTTTAGTTTTAGCTCTTGTTCCTAAACAATTTCTGACAATTGTAGTTAAAATGGCAACAGATTAAAAGCTCAACTGACCCATCAATAGTAAATATCAAATGGTTCCTTAATATTTGCATTCTTACACACACACACACACACACACACACACACACACACACACACACACACGCACACGCACACACGCATACATACATTTGTTGAGGAAAATGTTGTTTGTATCGGCTGCCATGACTTGGCCTGACAGTTGATGTTCGTTGTTGGGGCAGGAGAGCCGCATTATGTGATACCGATTGTTTCATATGTGTGTAACTTCCGATTCACCGAAGGCTACCGATAGATTCCGAGCAGATCAGGGAATTTATCTTTTGTTGATGGTACATTACTCTGTTCTTTCATGATTATGTATAGCTCTGCACTGTTTGTTTGAAGTATGCCTACAATTCACAACTGGGGAAAAGTATACATGGTGTTTATTTTAACTGAAGACATTGAAATATCTCGAAAATTACACATTGGGTCAAAAAAGTTATGATTACAGTTTGTTTGTCTTGGAGGGGGACATCCAACGACACTCGACCCGACACCCACCCACACCCCGTACGTGAGTGTCGAGGGGCAACTTTGAAACCTCCGATGGGAATCCGATATGTAGTTTTAGAGATACCTCAATATCTTCAGTTAAAATGAACGCCCTGTACAGCAGCTCGGCGCTTAACACAGCATGAACGTGGAGGAGCTCAGATACCGTGCTGTGAAATTAGAATTTGTAAAAAAGGTCGTAGATAGTTTTATCGTTAAAGTACATTAAATTTAAAATAATTATGGCGTTCTGAGGCCGTCATTAAAAGAGAATCATTCAACCACGTATAATTTATAATTAATAAGTAAAATGCAGCTCAACAAACAAATGTCTAACAGTTCACTTCTACTGATTACGAAGCGGCGATCTGCATTTACTTTCATACGAGAAGAAAAACTTCTTAGGCAAGATCACAATGAAACACTGTATGTGGATAACCGGTTTTGGTAAGTTGCGTTACCATCATCAGATCTTCGTACAGGTTATAATAAAAATCTTGTACCAGATGCACACAAAACCTTTCCATGAAATCTCCAGATTCGCAATGTATGAAATGAATAATGTGCTGGCACGTCAAAATTAAAAGTTAAAATTACTATGCACACAAATCGCCAGAACATTTCGTCCATTAGATCACACGTTATGACTAGAAGGGCGCCACAAGACTGACTGTCAAGGGATGACGTAGGTGTACAGACGTAACATACAAAAGAAACGGGTTAATCACTTGTTCGTGTTGTTTAGAAAACCTTTTTCAAAAAGATAATGATGGACAGGATGGAAGTGTGGACAGCTGGCTGTTTTCCGCTAGACTCACCATTCTGCGCAAAAAGGCTGGTAGCTGACAAAAGGTTCGTCACGTCACGTCCCCCTCTCCCCTCTCTGATCACCGGCATCCATTCATATCCATTTTGTATTCCAACGGACTTGGGCAAGTACAGGAGGAGAATGCGACATCCCACATGTGCTAAATTGCTACAGAGTAGCTCCAGGAACATTTTTCTGAATTTAAATACTTTTGCTGGCCACCAGATCTCCAGACATGAACATTATTGAGCATATCTAAGATGCCTTGCAACGTGCTGTTCAGAATAGATCTCCACCCGGTCGTACTCTTACGGATTTATGGACAGCCCTGCAGGATTTATGCTGTCAGTTCCTTGCGGCACTACTTCAGACATTAGTCGAGTCCATGCCATGTCTTGTTGCAGCACTTCTTCGTGCTCCTGGGGCCCTACACGATATTACGCAAGCGTACCAGATTCTTTGGCTTTTCAGTGCACTTGCTTCGGTCGATTCGCAGTGGGTTTACTTTTCGCAAACATTTTGCCATTTCTAAGAGAAAGAACTTGTACGACTCTTACATGATAAATCTTTCCCAATAGGCTTCACTGTGCTGTAACTTGATATAAAAAATTAATGTGCGAAAGTTCCCCTAGAACAGACTATTTCAAGTTTTCAGGATAACCCATTTAGGCACCGACTTGTGTGCACTGATCAAATTGTCGACTTTATAACTGTTCATAGGCTCTTGAGGTTTAATAAGTTCACTTTTAATACCGAATTCTATAAGCAGTCGGATGGTTTAGCCATGGGTAATTGCGGGGTTTCTGGCTGATGTACTCGTGAACTATTATGAGTGCGATTATTTCCTCCACCATTTACGGATAAATTCGCTTTCAACGGCGGTATGTCGCTGACATAATAACTGTTTCTACGGTGAAGAACCGAATAATATACTCTATTATGTTTTATTTATTTATTAATTTATCCATAGCTATTTTTATTTTACGCTCTCCGTTATCATTGTACAGCGGACGGCAGCGCCGCATGATAGTAGTATTAGCCCAATAAAGTGAATGAGCTCGTACCATTTATAAGTAGGCACTATGTGAATATGGAAGGGCCTCTGGGGCCCTTGAAGTGGACGGTTGTTTATACAGTAGTTTGTACGCGAGGTCCTGTTCTACGTTAGCACGCTTGTCGTCGCCTCCATGAGGTAATAAATATTTTTTTGGTTTCTGCTTCGTTCTCAATTTATGTCTGATCTAGTTGATATTATTTAATTTGTTTTTATAATTTATTCCATATAGGTTGGCCTTCAGTACTTTTATGCGGTATCATGTATTGCTAACTGTTACTTTTTGGCAGATTATTTCTAATTTTTTAGTGTGAGTTGCATTATATTTCTCTATATAGTTTTATTCTGCAGGTTTTTGAAGTTTATTTTGCTTTTTGTAGTCCAGGGTAGGATCATGGTGGATTTATTGCAATATTGTCGTCCCCTTATATTTTCAGATAGCCTGATGATGTCCCATCCGGGCGAAACGCGTCGTTCTCACGTTAATAAAGAACATTCTACATCCTTCGACCCTTTTATAAATAGTATACCATGGAGATTTGTTATGGGGACTTGCTACCTAAAACGTCAACGCGGAACGCATCATAACTCAGATGATGTGTGTGTGGTTTCATACTCAGGCTCACTTCAGTATAGTCCCTTCTGTACTTACGGGATTTTAGTTTATACCGAGTCTGATGCTGATTTACTCAAATATTCAACTTTGTTTTTGTTTATGATGCCGTCTTTAGATTTCGACCCTGTTCCTTCTTTCGCAATCTGATTCCAGTAGTAATTCCACTTTTGACCCTGCTTCTAATGCGTCATTCTCATAAGAAATCTCATTTTGTTCAGTTTCGATTGTTTTGCTGCTTCTTCAGTACTACTCCATGCATAATTCCACTCTGTTCCACAGTATGTTGTTTGTTAACCGGGGGCCTAGAAATGACGCCGCAGCCGCTGTGGTCCACAACCCCACGACGACTACCGCAGTCCACTTCACCCCTCCGCCGTCCCACACCGAACCCAGGGTCACTGTGCGATTCAGCCTCCGGTGGACCCCCAGGGAACGTCTCACACAAGACGAGTGTAACCCTTATGTTTCCGTGGTAGAATAATGGTGGTGTACGCGTACGTGGAGAACTTGTTTTCGCAGCAATAGCCGACATAGTGTAGCTGAGGCGGAATAAGGGGAACCAGCCCGCATTTGCCGTGACAGATGGAAAACCGCCTAAAAACCATCCAAAGCCTGGCCAGCTCGCCGGGCCTCGACACAAGTCCGCCGGGCGGATTCGTGCCAGGGAACAGGCGCTCCTTCCCGCCCGGAAAGCCGTGCACGGCTAACCGGGCGGCCCTGTTCCACAGTGACTAATTCCAGTTACTTTCCTTTCCCACTTATAATTCGAAGACGAGTATGCGACTCATATCTTCAGGTCAGCGTACATGTTCGTCAGTAGACTGCTACCTGAACAAGGGATGAGATCGGCTGGCGCTTAAGAATCTTCGTCCATTTTATTCACACAAAAGTACCGTTGCGTTCAAATCCGATTACAGTCAATCGTCTGCCCCCGCCAGTCGCTTTCCCAGATACATGAGGGACAGCATCCTGTCACGGACGCCACTGCACGTCACCACTCGCCCACTGCCAATTTTTCGCCGTTAACAGTCGATCCAAGATGACGGCGAAATCAAACCGCCAAAATAACTCATCTCTCATAGTGTCCGACAAATTCGGTCATTCAGCTATGTCATCCAAGGCTTTTTATATATTTTATATAGTATACTCTTTCTTATCTTAATAAATTAGCTATTAAACTTACCATCCATGTTTCTCTCTCTTCACGACTAGAGATCTTATTTCAGCAAAAATATGTCGGTTTGATCAGTGACAATAATGTCTGGCGTGCAGCGAAAATAGATTGAGATCTCAGCGTAATTGTAGTTTAAAGTATTTTTACCGCAATCCATTTTTCTTCACGTTTAAATATTAAAAAGAAATCTTATACTATAGATATTTCATTGTTCATATCCTTAAACTGTAAGTCATGAGTAGGTAATTCTCATTTAATCTTCTACAAGTATTTATACAAAATGTATAAGAAATCTTGTCAGGTGATCATACTTTTGCGCAGCAAATTCATTTCCGAGGGTGCATACATATTTTTCAATTTATTACTTGGGCAGAAGGCAGAGAATCAGATCCGGCTCGCACCGTGTATCACAACCAGTACCAGGACCACGCAGGGAGTACCGTATTGCAGAAGGGAGTGCGCCGCTCGTGATACGTTTCCACATGGAACCGAGCCGTAATCAAGAAGCGCAAACGCCGCAGGATAGCAGCACCCAATACGTCATTCTGCGAGCAGTGCACTACGGAGCCGTAACATATAGCCTCCGAGCTCATTCGCTACACTGCATCCTAGCACTAACGAAAAGTTCGAAGGCAAGGGGAACTGACAAAAAGTGAGACAGCACAGCGGGGACAAGTCCGCTGACACCGCTGGATAATGAGGACAAATGACGGCATCGCCAGTCGTAATGACAATATGTCCATCTTAAATACGACCGTTTCCCAATCATCATTCTCAGTGTCTGGTCATCCCGTCTGCATCTCTCATTCCGATGAAATGAGAGTCTCGCTACATACAGGATTGTATGGCGAAGGCTGATGTGCTGTCCTGCCAAGAAAAGATTTCGCCTCTGAGAGCGCAGCGAAACACCTGTAGTGGGACTAAACCACTTCAGGCTGCCACCACTGCTTGGCCGCGATGTGTTTGAGGATGGTGTAGACAATCCTGGTTCTTCTCCTGGTGTAGGACCGCACCAATTAACGGCAAACTACAGAAGAAAACCTGTTGGGCGAGACATAGTGCCTCCCTAGCTGTACTCTTCAAATAATTCAAATGACTCTGAGCACCATGGGACTTAACATCTGAGGTCATCAGTTCCCTAGAACTTAGAACTACTTAACCCCAACTAACCTAAGGACATCACACACGTCCATGCCAGAGGAAGGATTCGAACCTGCAACCGTAGCGGTCCCGCGGTTCCAGGCACTTCCAGACTAAAGTGCCTTTAACCGCTCGGCCACAGCGGCCGGCGGCTGTACTCTTTGTCGCTGACTTTGATCCTGGGCTTCCACCTTCACGCCCCTGTCATATATCCTGTTAGCACCCACTTTAGCTCACGCCCCTCTTGGAGAGTGCTTGGGCGGGCCACACTAGGTGCCGGTGAGCCGTGGAAGGCTTGTGCCCACAGACTCCCGCCCCGGCCATCTGCTCGAAAGCGCTACTGGGTTCTGAAACTCACAAAGGCCGCAGTTGACAAAGCACTGTATCTGCGTTATTTGTCGCAAGCTGGTGTGCTAATCACCGTTTCAGCTGCTGGGCCGGACAGGAAAATCGGTACCATATACGGCATCACTAAGATTCAGTGCAATTTTTACAGTGCCGAAGAGCAAAATGAAGTTGGTTTTGAGAAGTCAGTGTGTAAGCAGCTGCAAAATAGGAGAGATAACTAGAGCTGTCAACAAGTAAATTGGTTGTGATAGTATTGCGAGTAGTATTTGTGTAAGCCTAGTATTAGGGATGTGTGTTTCAAGAAAATGCAAGGGAAACTTTTGTTTCCGTGGGAAAGTTCCGAATGATTTACCAAAACAGGGGATTAGGTAACCAACAGCAGCATGAATACTCCACCTACACCTGCCACGTTAAGCTGCCACTCCTCTGGATCTTCGTACCTACTTCCCGTACAATGACTTGGCGCTACAACTAAAAAGATGGAACTGAAACCTATTGTGACAATACCTGTAATTAAGTTACAGCTTGTAGAATAGACAGATATAGACTGTATGAGAAATTAAAACCCAGAATTTTGTGAGAACAGGTAGCGTAACTCACTATCTTGAAATATAAACTGGGGTTGCATGATATAAACTAGTTACAATGTAATCTATGTGAACTGCAGTTGAAGGTACAGCAAAGTAAACTTCGGGACGAATATGTTAAAAAAGGGAGGTTTGTTCAACAGCAAATTCTATTTCTGAGTGCGCATATAAATTTTGATCGTTATTACTTGGAGCAGATGGTAGAGGAACTGGTCCGGCTCATAGCGTGTGTAATAACCAGTATTTGGGACACGAAAGGAGTGCGTTGTTGTAGAAGCGCTCGTGATACATTCCCATATCGAACTGGGCTGGAATCAAGAAGTGTAAACGGAACAGTAAGACAGAACCTAATGAGTCATTCGACCAACCTTGCACTATGGAGCCACAGAATGTAACTTCCAAGCTCGGCCGTTATATGGTATGCTAGGACTGAAGCAACGTATGAAAACAAGACCAACTGACAATAACTGAGACACGACAGTCGGATAATGAGGGCCAATGATCGCATCGCCGGCTGCAATGACGTTATGTATAGCTTAAATACGACTGTTTCCGAAGTCTGAGCCTGAATGTCTGGTCGTCCCACCAGCATCTCTCATTCCGACGGAATGAGAAACTCGCTAATGCCAGGATAACTGGTCTGGCGAATCATGATGCGCTACCGGCTGCGTGGTTGCCGCCGTGTTTGAAGAAGATACCGACGAGCCTTACCCATTCCCTGTCGAAGTAACATATCAAGTATCTTCAAACTATTGCCTACAACCTGTTGGGTGAAGCACCTGAGTACCACCTCACTGGCTTTACGTACTCGTAGTATTGCCTCCCTTGCAGTACGCTGTGTCGCAGGCTTGTTTCCTGGGCTTCTGTCTTCAAGGTACGTGCCGTCCGCGATATGCTGTTGTCACCCGCATTAGCACACGCCTCTCTTAGAGTATTGGGGTCGGATACACAAGCTGCTGGTGAGCCGCAATAGGCTTGGCCTACAGACTCGTGTCCCAGCCACCTGCACGACACCGCCGCTGGGTCCTGACCTGCACGACGGCCACGGCCGATGAAGAGCTGTATCCGTCCTTGTCGCACACGAGTGTGCAAACGAGCGCCTACCACTACGCTAAAAAAAATCTGTACTGAAAATTACTCATAATAAATATGATTCCAGACAACAGAGTTTCACTGGTGCCTTAGGACGTGTGTCGACCATCAACACCAGCTCCAGAGCTTGGCCTCCTGCACAAGTAGCGTCACCATCTCACCTCCTCAGGTTCCAAGCCCACTAAAAAGCGTTATCTAAGGTGGACGCTTCGACATTATCAATAATTATCTATGACCTTAGAAGGTAAATATTATGTAATGAGGTTAGAGAATAACAAGTTTATATCTGCAAATGAAGGTTGTAGTAATTCATTTCATCTGGTAAACGATCCTCTTTACATATATCGATGAAAAGGGAAAATTTCACATCTACAAAATTTGTAGCTGGAACTCTGACGCCACTGTTGCACAATAATAATAATAACAACAATAATAATAATGCACTGCTACTTCAGTCTCTAATAAAAAAAACCTCTCTGTCGCGAAGCAATTTATAGTGACTTCAGCCTACTCATATCCTTTTAAACCGTGTTCTGCCAGTTGAAGCTATTTAGTCTTTCTAAGATCTTGTCTCACGCATCAGGTCTTCCCCACTGATGTTTCGTCCTTCATGAACTCCAGTTGAAGATTAATTTCACCCTCAATTATTTCTTCTTCTTACAGGTCTTGTCAATTTCTCTTTCAGTGCTCTAAATCCTCTAAATCAGTGCCTTACGACACCGTCTTGGGTTGCTATACATATATCATTAGCTATCATAGACATTACCACGCCACTCTGTGCAGTGTTAATTTTGACTTCTGAGAATTCACTAAATGTCCATAATTCATGGATATAGGTTAATTCTCAAATGAGACATTTTCACAAAACTCTTCAAGTTCAGTGGAATTTGGGACTTTAACACAGATGAGTTTCCTCTAAACACCCTAGATCAAATTTTATACCACGGATGATGCCAGCTTGATACATCCTCTTTTGTTGAAGAAAAATTCGAGCTACGCAAACATTTTAACAGTCTCTATAGTCGCAGTGCTATTTTTCTTTATATTTCCTGACAAAGTATTGAACATGTTTCACTTATAATACTGCCACTGCATACAAATTAGAAACATTTACGCTGAACGTTAATTTAGTTTTTCTCTGTTTTTATATGAAAATTATTTGAATAAGATATGAAATCACCTAACAACTCTTTTCCTGAGAAAACAGTATTACTTCATGAGGATTCGTAGTCGTTGAAGCATTTGTTTAATTTTGGGAACTTTAGAATATAAGAACTTACAATACTTGATTCAAAAATCTTGTCACATGTCAGTTCTGAAAAATCTTTTATCTGTAAATCTTACACACATTTATAAAATTTTACGGCTTTCTTAGAGATTTTAATATATATTTACCTCAGTAAGAATAATATATTTGAAATCGCTTTTCTGTAAAATTCGTAAACACAATTTAAAGGATTCTCGAAGAACTGATAAAAAAATTACAAAACGTAAATTATTTTCTATTATTTTCTATTTTATTACAGATATAATATTGTAAGTAAGTATATTCATCATATATTCAGTGAATTAATCATTTGAAGAACTTACATGTCTGAAGGAACACTGTACCATATTTTTGAACAACATGGGCACTGCAGTACTGTACTTAAGCCGCCAACACGGGCAAGCGACATTCAGTTAAGATTTCCCCCGTTTTGTAGGAATGTACGTTATGCATGTGTAGATATATGGCTGACGACAAATGGAAATTTGTGTCTGGTCGTGAAACGTGCTCTGAGAGCCTAATGGTACACTCTGCCTCTGGCAGGACAACAGAGCGGGCGCGTCCGTGTTTTCCGTTCGCAGAGCGCGAGTTCGCCTTGTTTACATTCTGACAGCCGTTGCTTATAGTCTACGATACACGGCGAACCGTTACCATAAATCTACACTCCGATTTATTTTCTGTAACGATTATGCCCGACCCAAAGCACTCGTGATGAAGCGTTTTTTGCGAGAGGAAGTGAAGATCCTGGTGACCAATATTATCGGCATTCATTTGTCGATCGTGAGCAGCACGGTCTATGTTAAAATCATTAACGACACGGTGTACGAACACATCCTACGTGAGACCCAACAGGAACTCCACTTCTGTCATGCTGATGGCAATGTGGAGGCGGTAACCGTCGACCACGCGGACTTAGGTATGCATACGATGCGCACTTCCGAACTGCTATTCGAACTAACTGCAGAGGAAGTCGTCGCGGGACTCCGATCATACGGGACAGTCCACGGTCATACCGCGGAGAAGTCGACACAGTTTCGGACATATCTTGTTCTAAACGGCATCCGACAGGCCACCATTGACCTCCGACGCCACGTCCCGTCTAACAGATCGGCGGATGCCGTGCAATAATTATATACGACGGCCACCCTAGGACCTGTTCCGGGTGTGGCAAAGAAAGCCACCTTAGATCCGAATGCCTACAACGGCGTATTACGCAACTTCCAGCTGCTGAAGGACCAACCACGTCGCAACCTACGATGCTACCGATGACTTACGCTCTTGCTTCTCCTACCGCTTCGCAATGCCGCCCAGACGCCACAAACGACGCCACGAATGAGCGAGATCATACCCAGCCGGAGAGCGCCTCGGACGCCCCGCCACCTCTCCCGGCCATCGAAGCCGCTCCGATGAAGCCGACGCGACCGGCTGCTGACCCTACTCTCGGCAACACGATGGAGATCGACTCGATCATCGTCCCTACAGCGCCTTCCTAGCAGAGCGACGCGACTCCCTTCCGTCGTCGGATACGGAGGGTCGCATAAGGAAACTATGTCGCAAGAGAAGGCGCCGCACCGTTTCCGAAAAAGAGAAGAAGTTGCAAGTAGAAGATGACGCAACAGTCGACCTGCACGATGCCCCCGAATCCACTACTGCCGACGAAGACGTTATGAGCGCGGAGACATCCGGCGTGCCTGCGCCCGTCTCCCCGACGCCACATGCGGACTCTGAACTATTTAGTGGATGTATCACAGCCGTCACTACAACACGAACCATTACATCATCTTCCGCAGACAAAATGGACGATACACCGGTGCCCGCCTCCACGTCGTGGCACGAGGAGGAGGCCGAGGAACAGGACCCGTTACGGGACCCTGCACCGGTAAGGCCGACCCACTAATCGTACTCTCCCTAGAACCCCCGCGGGTGAGTGGAATAACGTTCCACTGTGACGCCCACGCCCTTGCGCCGACGCTATAGTGGACCAGCCTCTAGCAGTCCGCCACCAGGCCTACCAGATAGCAACCATCAACACCAACAACATCCGTTCCATTGTGAAAAACCGCCTTATGCAGAAGATGTTCCGGGCTTCTGATATTGATTTCGACCTTCTGCAGGAAGTTCACTTGACCAGTTCTCCGAATATTAATGGCTATACCACTCATGCATCACCGAATGAATGATACTATGGGCCGTGGAGTGGCGAGTGGCCATTTACGTCCGCCACGGGATTTCTGTCACCGACGTCGCCTTCCTTACATCAGCTCGGGGCATAGCAAACACTGCCATGGGGACTCATATCATTAATGTCTACGCTCTTTCAGGCACCTATCAACGACATGAATGGGCCCAGTTTTAATCAGAGGAAATCGCCCCCCACCCCCTCCCTATTTCTCGGGCGATGCGACCACTCCCTTCTAGGAGGTGATTTTAACTGCGTTCTGCACCCAAATGAACAGGTTCCACTCTATACTACATGCCAGCAACTACGTGCAGTGGTGCGGGACCTCCTGCTCCACGACCTTTCTGGCCATACCTTTCTTACCAGTCATTCCACAATCCGTCTACACAGGATATATGACTCACAAATTCTTAGATCTGTGATACGGGGCGCCGAACGCTGTCCACGGGCCTTTTCCGACCATTGCGATAACATGTGTACGGTCCTCCTTCCGCCGCAACCTGTATGTCGCAGCCGTGCGCCAGGAAAACTAAATACTTCTCATCTGCATGATTGGACTTGTCGCCAACAAGTCACTGAGACATGGACAGCCAGCAAACGACGCCTTCCCCGCTACCTCTAAACACTGACATGGTGGATGGACACTGATGAGATACGGGAATTACTTGGCCGACAGGCATCGCAACACTGTTGACTTCTATTACGCGATTGTCCGAAATCTGGACACTCAGCCGCCAACCCCAGGAAACCAGTAAGACCGGCAAAGAACTAAGGCGAGGATAATTGCGCTGGCACGCCGGAAATTGCAAGGGGTGACGATACGGACGCGGCGCCAAGATCATGCGGGTTTGGAAATTCCATCCGTGCATCATATAGCGTCCGACAAAAGACGGCGTCGTCGGCATATCATCAACAGTCTGACCATGCCTCATGGCCCGCGGGGGACCAATCAGGACATCTTCCACGCATTCGTCGAACACTACCGTCGTACTTATAGAGCCGAAGATGCTGATACTGGGGCAGACGACTCCATTTTGCATTACGTCACGAACACCCTCCCCCACACGGAGGCGAACACTTTGACAGTGGCGGTCACACGAAACTCAGTAGACAAGGCAATCGACAAGAAAAACAATAAAAATCGCTCAAAAGAGGAAAGGCCGCTGGACCTGATGGGATACCAGTTCTATTTTACACAGAGTACGCGAAGGAACTTGTCCCCAATCTTGCAGCAGTGTACCGTATGTCTCTAGAAGAGTGTAGCGTTGCAAAGGATTGCAAGAGACCTCAGGTCATCCCCGTTTTCAAGAAGGGATGTCGAACAGATGTGCAGAACTATAGACCTATATCTCTAACGTCGATCAGTTGTAGAAGTTTGGAACACGTATTATGTTCGAGTATAATGACTTTTCTGGAGACTAGAAATCTACTCTGTAGGAATCAGCATGGGTTTCGAAAAAGACGGTCGTGTGAAACCCAGCTCGCGCTATTCGTCCACGAGACTCAGAGGGCCATAGACACGGGCTCCCAGGTACATGCCGTGTTTCTTGACTTCCGCAAGGCGTTTGACACAGTTCCCCACAGTCGTTTAATGATCGAAGTAAGAGCATATAAACTATGAGACCAATTGTGTGATTGAATTGAAGAGTTCCTAGATAACAGAACACGGCATGTCATTCTCAATGGAGAGAAGTCTTCCGAAGTAAGAGAGATTTCAGGTGTGCCGCAGGGGAGTGTCGTTGGACCGTTGCTATTCACAATATACATAAATGACCTTGTGGATAATATCGGAAGTTCACTGAGGCTTTTTGCGGATGATGCTGTAGTATATCGTACTGAAATGCAGGAGGATCTGCACGCTTGGTGCAGGGAAAGGCAGTTGAATCTCAATGTAGACAAGTGTAATGTGCTGCGAATACATAGAAAGAAAGATCCTTTATCATTTAACTACAATATAGCAGGTCAGCAACTGGAAGCAGTTAATTCCATAAATTACCTGGGAGTAGGCATTAGGAGTGATTTAAAATGGAATGACCATATTAAATTAATCGTCGGTAAAGCAGATGCCACACTGGGATTCATTGGAAGAATCCTAAGGAAATGCAATCCGAAAAGAAAGGAAGTAAGGTACAGTACACTTGTTCGCCCACTGCTTGAATACTGCTCACCGTACCAGATACGGTCGATAGAAGAGATAGAGAAGATCCAACGGAGAGCAGCGCGCCTCCTTACAGGATCATTTAGTAATCGCGAAAGCGTTACGGTGATGATAGATAAACTCCAGTAGAAGATTCTGCAAGAGAGACGCTCAGTAGCTCGGTACGGGCTTTTGTTGAAATTTCGAGAACATACCTTCAGCGAGGAGTCAAGCAGTATATTGCTCCCTCCTACGTATACCTCGCGAAGAGACCATGAGGCTAAAATCAGAGAGATTAGAGCCCACTCAGAGGCATACCGACAATCTTTCCTTCCACGAACAATACGAGACTCGAATAGAAGGGAGAACCGATAGAGGTACTCAATGTACCCTCTACCACACACCGTCAAGTGGCTTGCTGAGTATGGATGGAGATGTAGATGTAGAAGGGTGCAGTCAACAGATCACCCGGCATTGTCGGCTTACCGATTGAGTTTTACCGTGCATTCCAGGACCTCATGGCACAGCGGTGGACGACTATGTATCAAGAACTGATGACATCTGACAACACAATCCCACCTACCTTTGTTGAGGGCATCATCATTCAGGTCCACAAACCGGACCTCATGGCACAGCGGTGGACGACTATGTATCAAAAACTGATGACATCTGACCAAGCAATCCCACGTGCCTTTGTTAAGGGCGTCATCATTCCGGTCCACAAACCAGCCCGTGGCTCGACGCTCAAGAGTTACTGACCGCTCACCCTACTCAATGCCGATTACAAAATTTTTGCTCGATTACTGGCAATGCGTCCCTCATATCGACTCCCCAGAGCAAAAAACGCCTGGGGGACAGGTTAACATACAGACTGTCACAGGGATATGCCACGACTTAATTGAGATTAAGACGGCCAGCAGACTCCTTGCAGCGGTCGTCGCTATAGACTTCGACAGCGCCTTCGATAAAGTGCACCATCGTTTCCTGTTTTCTGTGGCGGCCCAAATAGACATCCCCCCTCCGTTCCTCTACGTCCTCCGGCGTCTTTACAACAGTGCCAGTTAACGTGTCCAAGTCAATGGACGTTTGGCAGGGCTGGCAACCATCTGCCTTTTCACCCAGCAAGGGTGCCCCTCTCTGCCCTCCTGTATGCCATTGCCCTTGAACGCCTCATTGGGGGCTTGGCCACCAAGCTCTCTGCCCTCACCTTTCGCCAACGCACTTTTCGCTGTCGGGCTTATGTTGATGACCTCCTCCTCCTTATTCGCTCCTGCTCTGTGATTAGAGCGGTCCTCGACTTGATCATACGTTATGGGGCTACCGCTGGCAGTGCCAAGAATGTCAGTAAATCATCTGCAATGCACATTGGATGAGGCCTCCAGGAAGGTCCCGGTACCCCTGCCGCTTGTGTAGACTTTCCGGTACCTAGGCATTATTTTTACCTCCACGGTCTCACGAACAGCGGCAATGAATTTCCGTCGCCTGTTACACGTCATTCGCAACGACGTCCATCAGAACATCTTTCTCCGCCAGGACACACTTCAGTTCACTGAGTTTCTTAATCGCTGAGTGCCATCAAAATTGGTCCAAATAGCGCAAGTTCTCCCACTGCTGACGGCAACTGCGCGCAACTTTCAGGCGGCCTTTGGCTATTTTCTCACGGCTGGCTCCATGTTTGAAGTCCGTTATGAGACAACTACCCTGCCCCTACTGGATGGTCAATGTCCGGGTGCGAGCTGCGGCCTTGTGTATGAGTACCATGAGACGACAGTGGGCTGGACTGGACACATCACTAACACGTACCTTGCTTGAGGTCCTCTTACCTGCTTCCACCTCAACACCGGTGTCCGTCGGCCACATCCTGCCTCATTTATCTCACATTCCGACGTTTTTCGTCGGCTACAGTTACACACATAACAGTCTCCCAGATAAGCGCCCACCCAGGACTAAGGATTTTTACAGTCTACTGTTGCGCCACGTTCCCCGGAACGTAATCGAGACCAAACATCCCTCATCCAGCGGCCCATAGTGTGGACTACCATCCACCAGCCCTTCCTCCCAACGGACGGCCGGGCACTGTGGTATCACATAGTCAACAAGAAATTTGCCACGAAACATCGACTGCACAACATGGGCTTGTCAGATTGCCCTCTTTGTCTTCTTTGCCAGCAAATGGACACTGATGACCACTGTCTGACATTCGCCTCTTCGCTAGATGTCTGGCGCTTCGTGCAGCAAATCATTGCCTGCTGTCTCCGAGTGACCAAACACAATCGAACAGCGAATGTTCCTATACCGGGAGGACTAACGTTTTCTCGCCTCCAGATGTCATGCAAATACGTGGGTCAAGTGGCACACGGTCGCTTATCTCTTTAAGGAGGGCGTAAAGTCCGCCTCGACTTCTGGAACTATTTACGAACACCCCATGCAGCTCGCTAAAACACTCCATGTTACCGAACATTATTTGTTATCTATCTTCGAGAGGAGGCTGTTAGACCTCCACTAAGTGGGGAGGGCAGGGGGGCTAGAGCTGAGGGTACCTACCCTTCCCCCTCGACAGTGTCTGAGTTTAAGCCGCCTATGATCGATTCTACCTCTGACCTCCGTGGATGGGAGAGCGCGTCGTAGATTGTGCGCATTTAATTTTTTCTTTTCCTTTTTCTTGAACCAGCAATTATATAAATTTTTCTCTGTCGCTGATGTATGTTCCACATAATTTCCTAATAATAGTGAATATATAAAAACAAAATGCAAATAAATAAACAACAACAACACCTTTCACTTCCATCGATTCGTGTCTCCCACTTCCCTGTGCTGCACAGGCTCGGTGGTGGTGAGGCGGACACTGTGGCCAGGCCTCGGGTTTCGACGCCTGCCCACTTTGCCCCCTGAGCCCCCACCGATCCACTATCCCTAAAAAAATAAAAGTCGGTAGCGCACTTTCCCGCGAAAGGTAAATGTACTGAGTTCAACTCTAGATTTTTTTAAAGAAAAAAGATAAGGCGACCGTTAGCGATAAGCAGGATATACGGGTTCGAGTCCTACAAATTTTGACTGTCGTCAATCCATTATACTGCTGATGGTTGTTGGTATTCGCAACTGCGAATACATTTCACGTATTTCACAATGGCTGTAGCCGCTGAAGTGCCTACTCCTTCGGACATCCATGCAAAGGCACTGCAATATTGTCACAGCTGAGAACGTTGCAAGAGTGGAAGAAGTCTTCAACGAAAGAGCCAGAAGCTTTGCACGCAAGCATGCATGGCCACTTGACAAACTGGATCGCAGTAAATGGCGAATATTGCACAAGGAACTGCAATACCATTTATACAAAATTTATATAGTGCAAAAACGGAATGTGGACAATCTCTCAAAGTGAATATGCTTTTCTCGCGAATTGTTGGAACTCATGAACAACAACACAGGACTTAACATTCAGAAAGTGGTAGTTTAGTGCAGCGTATTTCATTTGGTGTCATAGGGCCTTATCTTTGTATAGACGATAGAGTTAATGCTGTTCCTTTGATTACAGAAAGTTGTGTTCACGTGTTGAACCATTTCCTAGTTTGATAGTTTGCTGAGCTTCTTGTAATTGCGAACACATTCTTCCAACAAGACGGGACCGAATGCGATACCTCATGGCGTTCGATTAACGCGCTACAGATCATCTTTCCTGGTCATTTCATCTTATGTCCAAGGACGGGGACATTTCCTGGTTTCCAAGACCCTTAACTTTTTAGTGTATGATTTTTCCCTTTGGGGTCATTTGAAATCTCAGATCTTCAGGTGGGACACACCACGCACTATCCAGGAACTGAAGGATCAAATTTTGGAGGAAATTAATAGAATTCCAGAGCCAACTGGAGTCACGGGTTCGATCCACCGACCTCGCAACACATGGGTAGTACCGAACCACCTCTGTTAGTACCTTGCCTAGTCGGTTGTGAGGGTCTCCCGCATTGTCCCATACACTCTTCGGATTATGGAACGTCATCATTATCATCAGTACCAATATATCGTCGGAATGTTATAAGCCAGTATTATAAAAAGTCAGATGCAGTTTTAATTTAATCATTCTACTAACTTGAGAAGTGACGCCATGACACTGATCAAAGCATCTAGGTTTGATTATGGGCAACGGTTCGAGTGCTGTTTTGCACTGTAGCATCAAAGAAACTGGTATTGGTGTGAGTATTCAAATAAAGAGATTTATGAACAGGCAGAAGACGGCAGTGCAGTCGGCAACGCCTATATGAGACAACATGTGTCTACCGCAGTTGTTACATCGGCTACTGCTGCTACAATGGCAGGCTATCGAGATTTAAGTCAGTTTTAACGTGGTTTTAAAGTCGGCGCAAGAGTGATGGGACACAGCACCTTCGAATTAGCGATGAAGTGGCGATTTTCCCGTACGACCATTTCACGAGTGTACCTAGAATATCAGGAAACTGATAAAACATCACATCTCCGACGTTTCTATGGCTGGCAAAAGATCCTGCGAGAACGGTTCAAACGACGACTGAAGAGAATCGTTTAACGTGACAGAAGTGCAACCCTTCCGCTAATTGCTGCAGATTTCAATGCTGGGCAATCAACTGTCAGCGTCCGAACCATTCAACGAAACATTATCGATATGGGCTTTCGGAGCCGAAGGCCCACTCATATATCCTCGATGACTGCACTATTTAAAGCTTATGCCTCGCCTGGGCCCATCTATCCCGACATTGGACTGTTGATGACTGGAAACATGTTGCCTGGTCCGACGAGGCTCGTTTCAAATTGTATCGAGCGAATGGAAGTGTACAGGTATGGAGACAGCCTCATGAATCCATGGACCCTGCAGTCAGCAGGGGAATGTTCAAGATGGTAGAGGCGCTGTACCCTTGTTAAAGGCCCGGACACAGGATAGCAAACGACTGAAATATCGGAAGTATTTAATAAGGATGTTCTTTAGTTATAATAAGTAATGAGAATCAATTTGGTGAGTACCACATCATATATCAACACGCAATTGAGAGTGCGTTAGACTTAGAAAAAGAAGTGTCAGAGATCTAAGAGACGATAAATATATTTGCTGATAAACTAAGATCATATATGTCTGAAAGTGTTATTATGTGTGCTAATCAGATTGAAATACAAGTACCGATGGACATGGAAGTAGTCTCCAATATTGGCGGTAGTGAGAGATATCCAATTATGTGAACTCTATATTCGTGTCTGAAACAGGGATTGTAACATACTGTGGCATCGCTCAGGTATTACGAGTACATCGTTTTTGGGACTAAAGTTTCTCGAGATATGTTGATTCGGATTCGGGAATCCACAAAGAATGGCCGGCCGCTGTGACCGAGTGGTTCTAAACTCTTCAGTTCGGAAACACACTGTTGCTATGGTCGCAGGTTCGAATCCTGCCTCCGTCATGGATGTGTGTGATGTCCTTAGGTTAGTTAGGTTTAAGTAGTTCTAAGTCTAGGGGACTGATGACCTCAGATGTTAAGTCCCACAGTGCTCAGAGCCATCTGAACCTATTAGTGGACATTTATGTATCTAGTTTTCAAATTTGTCACTGTTTGAACTCTGCTGGGATACTTTCAGTGAGATGTCGATTACAGACAACCGTATCTTAAGGAGCTTGAATTGTCTATAGTTGGCTCTCTCTAAATTTCCATCAATTTTTACTTTTCAAGTGGATTACTCAGTATTCAGTGCTATGCAATGGACTCAGAAATCAAAAGACGTGTTTTGCGGAAACGGAACTTATATATTCCGATTCTTCCAATTTCTTTTAAGACTTTCACCACTATTCTCAATAACGTAAAGCGACTGGTACGGCTGAATACACTTTGACAATCGCAGGTCACAATGAAATTTAACAACTTACATACAAGGATGTGACAAACCTCTTGATTAAGATTTATTTAATCACTTGTGATTTTGCACGTTCCAAGACAGATATAACATATAGTAAGAACACTAGCAGATATATTCATAAGACAATTCTGCAGCTAAGTAGGTCCTACCGCATAAATAGGGCAACTCTGGTTATGAGTAACTCTTTGCAACAGAATAGAGGATGCCTGTTTTGATAGATAACCAGTCGTCATATCAATACAAGTACACTCCTGGAAATTGAAATAAGAACACCGTGAATTCATTGTCCCAGGAAGGGGAAACTTTATTGACACATTCCTGGGGTCAGATACATCACATGATCACACTGACAGAACCACAGGCACATAGACACTGGCAACAGAGCATGCACAATGTCGGCACTAGTACAGTGTATATCCACCTTTCGCAGCAATGCAGGCTGCTATTCTCCCATGGAGACGATCGTAGAGATGCTGGATGTAGTCCTGTGGAACGGCTTGCCATGCCATTTCCACCTGGCGCCTCAGTTGGACCAGCGTTCGTGCTGGACGTGCAGACCGCGTGAGACGACGCTTCATCCAGTCCCAAACATGCTCAATGGGGCACAGATCCGGAGATCTTGCTGGCCAGGGCAGTTGACTTACACCTTCTAGAGCACGTTGGGTGGCACGGGATACATGCGGACGTGCATTGTCCTGTTGGAACAGCAAGTTCCCTTGCCGGTCTAGGAATGGTAGAACGATGGGTTCGATGACGGTTTGGATGTACCGTGCACTATTCAGTGTCCCCTCGACGATCACCAGTGGTGTACGGCCAGTGTAGGCGATCGCTCCCCACACCATGATGCCGGGTGTTGGCCCTGTGTGCCTCGGTCGTATGCAGTCCTGATTGTGGCGCTCACCTGCACGGCACCAAACACGCATACGACCATCATTGGCACCAAGGCAGAAGCGACTCTCATCGCTGAAGACGACACGTCTCCATTCGTCCCTCCATTCACGCCTGTCGCGACACCACTGGAGGCGGGCTGCACGATGTTGCGGCGTGAGCGGAAGACGGCCTAACGGTGTGCGGGACCGTAGCCCAGCTTCATGGAGACGGTTGCGAATGGTCCTCGCCGATACCCCAGGAGCAACAGTGTCCCTAATTTGCTGGGAAGTGGCGGTGCGGTCCCCTACGGCACTGCGTAGGATCCTACGGTCTTGGCGTGCATCCGTGCGTCGCTGCGGTCCGGTCCCAGGTCGACGGGCACGTGCACCTTCCGCCGACCACTGGCGACAACATCGATGTACTGTGGAGACCTCACGCCCCACGTGTTGAGCAATTCGGCGGTACGTCCACCCGGCCTCCCGCATGCCCACTATACGCCCTCGCTCAAAGTCCGTCAACTGCACATACGGTTCACGTCCACGCTGTCGCGGCATGCTACCAGTGTTAAAGACTGCGATGGAGCTCCGTATGCCACGGCAAACTGGCTGACACTGACGGCGGCGGTGCACAAATGCTGCGCAGATAGCGCCATTCGACGGCCAACACCGCGGTTCCTGGTGTGTCCGCTGTGCCGTGCGTGTGATCATTGCTTGTACAGCCCTCTCGCAGTGTCCGGAGCAAGTATGGTGGGTCTGACACACCGGTGTCAATGTGTTCTTTTTTCCATTTCCAGGAGTGTATTTTTCGATGTCTGTTAGCGGAATACATCATAGCCACTGAAGTACTTTAAGACAACAACATAATAAGCTCTAATTAACACACGTAAATAAAAGTTCGTTCTAGTATATTGCATGACAAATTGCGGTAACTTTCCATAAGACACTGGTTGCGATACCGCTTGCCTATGTGCTAAAGATTCAAAGCATTGGAAATTACTGTTGGTCACACTAGCGTCGTGTATGTAAATTTCCTTACAGATGCAAAGAACTTTCCAGAAACATTATAAAAATCAGAGCTTTCCATTCGCCGTCCTTAACACTAATTTTACTTGTTCAACCCCTTCCATAGTATCCCAATACAGACAAACAACACAACAGGCTCCCTAAATTTGCCACTGAGCTTGTAATCTGGTGCTGCGTGGTCGTGGATGTTTGTCTATTAAAGTGGAAAATCTACTTGCATCTACAATTAGAGAGTGCTATGATTCTCAATAGCAAGTGAAAACAGTCTACGAAGGGTTCTGCATTTCCTTATGATAGTACAGCGACGATAAGTTCCTGTAAACAACAAAATCATCAGCGAAAAATCAGATGAGGTTTCTAACGATCCTTCACAAACCATGCATGCATATTAACAACTTATTTCGCCTACTTGACGCACATACAGTGTTAATTTCGTTTCTTTTGAATCTTTTCTATCAAACCTTACGTTTGATCAAACATTTCTGCCACCCGTCACATGCTCGTGAATACCCTTCATACGGTCAAAACTGGGTTATCAATCCACAGTGTGACACGTCCCATTAACCTTTTCGCAAATCTATAAATACCTTATGTGCCCGTTCACCTACATCTAACAAGAAAATGATATCGTGCAAGAGTCAAGTAAGTGGTATTTCACAATTGTAGTTATTCCTTAAGCCAAGGAGATTATATCAATCCTATGGAAAGTCAAAGTATTTGACGTTGTATCACGCACTGGGACCCAGCAACGGATACGATCTTTTACCTCTTCTGTAACAAAAGTGTACATCCCTTTTTTCCTTTTCTTAAGACATTATTCACGATAAATATCTGCTACCTAATCAAGGCAATTGGTAACACAAATCCCGTAGCGGCCTGCTGCCTTGTTCGTTCAAATCGTCTTAACTTGTTTCCAATACCAGTGATGTTTATATCAATACCTCTGACAAGTAAGCCTGTGCCGCAGTCAGAAATTAGTACGGTAAATGGGATTCTAAACTCGGAATTTTATCTTCCTATTTCTGTCTGCTGTCTTCAGTTTCAGTACTAAACTGATCCGTTAAATACTGAGCGCAAATTAGGATCTGTTGACTGGCTTATACATATGACATTGCAACATTGCACACACATATTTGTGATACTGTCTATCTCTGTTACCGACAGTCGATGTAAACGTATCTTCATGTTACTGAAAAGTGTACGTTATGTAGATCACCATATCTATTAACTATAAAAGATATTTGTCATAATTGATATGAAACTGTGTCGTAATTACACAGCCTGACCTTTCCCTACAGGTGAATAGTATTATATTTAGAACGTGATCTTCTGCCACGAGATAGGGGTAATCAACGGTCAGCTGCCTAGTTCGTCAGACAGCTCAGACGATTGCTGGAGTAAATAACCGTAAATTCATATATTACATTGACTCTAATTAAAGAAAATGGAGGCCTTCGCTCGATAGTCACGTGATATATATGGGAAAATACAATACGGTTGAAATGCTGAATGTTGGAAACCATAGAGCAGACGTGCTGAGCTGCTTTGGACGTTTTAATGATGCAGCAATTTTTCAGCTGTAATAGAGCAAGATAGCTCATAGTTCCTTGTAGTTGTATAAAATAAAGCTCAGCTACTTTGATTTAGCTTCTCATGTTTGAAAAGGATTATGTATGTTTTAAAACACTTTTATGAACGTATTTCTTAATACTGAATCGTTTCCTTATGGGTCTTCCATTTCTCTACGATGTTTATCAAAATCTTCATTAGTTTGGGATACTTGCAACATTTTGGTGATATGTATGTTCACGGTACGTTTGAATTTAGGTAGTTTTTCCTTGGCAGTTTTAATGAAAGTAATATTTGTTTTGTCATGTGTGGTTAAGATGAAATGAAGAAATCAAAAATTTCAGTAATTTCTTCTTATATGTTTTAGTAAAAGGTATGCTCTCAAATTAATTTCTACGTCAAGAACGACTTGTATAGAAATTTATATACCAATCGCTCATGAAGTAGAAATAAATGTAAGTGCACACCTTCTAATAACCGATTTAAGCGTCCACCGTTCTACCGACTCTCGTTGTTTCTATCCTATTGTATTAGGTTCTACAAGATAATACGTAGAAGTATTTCTTCTTCTGTAACAATTCACTGACCCTTACTGAAATTCCGCGGAGGACTCAGAATCCTCCAACGTCTCATAGAGGAGTTTCCGGCAAAAATTGCGGTAGTTAGGAAACCACAATTCTCGGAAAACGAGAAATATCGTATATCTTCGTCCCATAAGTAGTAAATTTGTTTTTGTTTTGTCTAAATACTTTGCAGGCATTAGGAGTGTTATCAGAATTAATTTACTGATAACAAATTACATTCTCTGGGCGTAGATGAGGATAATGGATTGCACTAGTGGGGTTTCTGTGGAATTAAATAAAAACTACACTAATATAGTACATAATAATATTATATTTATTCACCATATAGATGTTGTTGTCAGGCTGAAGTAATATATTATGGCTTATATTAGTTAAACAATTATTTTTCAAAGAACGAGTATGAAAAATGTGATATAAAGCACACAATGACACTTCGAAACATTAGTCGTCACATTGAGAGGTGGCATGAGCCCCCTCCCATATTTCTATCTTACGATTCTCCTCTCTAATTGCATGTGGTGGAAAGTTGCTATTCCTTCACACGCGGACTTCCCACGCAGCGTCTCTCGTCACCCGGGTGGTCCAGTGACAGGCGGGCTCGGTCTGACTTTGAAAGGATGAGCCGACAGGTGTGAGGGGGTCGAGTGAATGCTTTCCAGACGCCGACATTGTCAAGAGGCACACCCACAGGGCCAGAAGTAGCGGCTGGGCTAGAGGTTCCGTTACTTCGCAGAAACTTAGCGAAAACACTTTCTGGCGGGCTACCAGCGAGGCGTGGGAATGACTTGTGTACCCAGGCAGCTGTGGCGGGAAAATTCCCGCGCTTTCTGCAAAATAGTAACTGTGATTGGCTTGCTCAGGGCATAGCTCTGTGACGTAGCAAGATCGGCGCAGAAATTGGCGCCAAGAATCTCCATTGGTGGAATGGTAGCGTTCCGGCAATGGAGTGGAATTTTCCGCCGGTTTTCGAGTTGCTGATTGGAACGTTTAGCCACGGCCACTGTCGTGGGGGCGGGAATGTTCTGTGTTCGGTTTTGTACGGGTGCTCTGGTGGGTAGTTGGCTCTCGCCTTTCGGTCGAGGACGTCGAAGCAACCAGCCAACGGCTCCGGTACGGCAGATCGTGTCCTGGGAGTCAAGAAGTCGGTTTGGTAATGTATGTCCGCAGCACCGGCAGATAGGGTTTTTCCTAGGTGACAATCAGAGCTCAGCAGAGCGCGCCTGTTCGTCTTTTTATAACTTTGTTCTGTCTTGGGTAGCAGCAATTAATGTTGGGTTGGCTATGTGTTTTCTCTAAGAATTGAGTTGCTAGGAATTGGCTGCACATATCACTTCGTCATAATCCTCACAATCTAGTTTAGGGACAACTTCACATTCACAGCGTTTGTTTAAGTATCCAATTAGAGCCAATTTGATGTATTGTTAATGTTTCATGTGTTGTTGTTTATTATTTTGTGTTTAGTCTTAATAAATCATATTGTTATTTTGGACAGAACTTTCATTCTGTTAATAGGTAGAGCAACCACATCATTCCTCACTATGTTAATGAAACCTTCGCTTAATTAACTTATTTATCAAATTAAATTATTGCAGGTGCCAAACTCTCTTCTACTCCACTGGCAGGGTTGATTAGAGTCAGTTTGCGTATTTTTTTTTATCCTTGTGCAACAGCAAAAGCTGGAGTTAGAATAGGGCGGGGGGGGGGGGCCTTAGAGCATCATGTACATATGTAGATTCTAGAAGAATTGAGTGTTAAATACACTGCTGCCCCCGGCACCTCGCAACATCCATCACTATTATTATCATTGTCTATTTCATAGTCACAGCTGGTTGTAGATGAAACGCCGGCCGAAGTGGCTGAGAGGTTCTGGGCGCTACAGTCTGGAACCCCGAGACCGCTACGGTCGCAGGTTCGAATCCTGTCTCGGGCATGGATGAGTGTGGTGTCCTTGAGTTAGTTAGGTTTAAGTAGTTCTAAGTTCTCGGGGACTGATGACCTCAGAAGTTAAGTCCCATAGTTCTCAGAGCCATTTTTTGTAGGTGAAACAGCGTGAGAAACAATCTTGAGCAGTAATCTCTCTTGCGGTATTTTCGAGGTATTTGGAAAGTTTTAACACATCCTTAGCCCTCCAGGAGGGGATGTGAAAGCTCCTGGTAAGCTGATAGTGTTGGCAGTTTTGAACTTCGGACTGTGATGATGTGACGACTCCAAGTACCATAGTACGCATGTCGCAGATATACATTTTAATTTTTGAAGTCAAGCTGCACGGATCTAGCACCCTGGAGCCTGAATGCTGGCTTTGAGGTTTCTACAAACAAACTATCAACTGCTTTTGTAAAGCCCTGTCAGTCATGGTGAGTGAATACCTCTAAAACAAATATAGATGGACACGTTTGTGTCTTCAGAATACTTTCATCCCAAGTTCCGAGAGGTTTGCAGATGGTAGTCTTTCCGTGTTGTACAGAAATAAGTGAAAAGTACTGGTCGTTTGGTGGGTACCTATGATCACGAAGGGGAAAAAGGTACTTGACCCTTTCAAGAATTCTGAGGATTTACACTACAAAGAAGATGAAGAAAACCATTGTTTTTTTTGTTTGTCCGGTGCAAAAGTCACTTACTGAAACCACTTCATCTATTAACTCTGAGTATGGAAAGCTCTTTATGAAATGTAGCAGCCTTGCTCATACGGACCTTTCTTTCCCACATTTTCCAAATACGTACCTGTATTTTGTCATTTCTGTTCCCAAATCGTGAGTCCCAAGGACATAATACCACAACTGACTCATTTAGTGTGCAACACTCATTAGTAAATGACAAAGAAGTAAGTTCTGCACAAAATCAAACGAAATGCAGTTAACTTTTCCCTTTCTGGCTTTCAGAATGAACGCTCTTTCCTGATTCAAGAAAGCCTTCTCCTTCTGAGGTGAACAACTTGCCGTATCCCAAAATCTTCTCTCTCTGTAACTCGTTTAGCTGCTTTTTTTTGGTGAAGCGAAAGACAATTTTAGCAATTATCAGTTCTGGGATATCCGAAATGGATGTTGAAGGATTTGGGAACCTGCCATCAAAGTGTGTAGGGCACATTTATTCGGTAGGCGTTAAGGAAATCGTCATACATATCCTTGCCAGTGAGGTCTTCTGGCAAAGAGTTCTTAATGGAGTTATCTCTGGGTGAGTAATGTGATTTCCGGGCAGGGAAGGACATTATATAGCCCCCATAAACGTTTACAAGCTGTTTTGGTGCTTGGCGTGGCCTGTTGGAGTGTTTACCACGATTGTCTGCTGGAGAGATTCCACAGTGAACAAAGTAATTTTACAGTGTTCTCAACCTGTCACATTTAACTCCTTGCAATCTTAGAAAAGCTTTTATCGACATGACATCTTTCTGTGTTACCTGCAATTCGTAGATCTTCAACCGTTCGTGGTCGGACGTTCGCGATACCATGCATACCTATCGAATCACTGAGACGGCTATGTTGGGCCGTCTTTCAACATTATTTCGTTAAAGCTTTCAATGACCTTGCACCAGGCCTCTTCACCAGCTTTCCCAAAACAGCGCAGCGACGTACACCTAAGTAAAAATAGACAGAAAAGCTGATTGTCTTTTGAATATAACCTGATTATGGCTTTCCTTTTCCTTAAACCGTCTGCACATGGATCGTGTTTTAGAATTTCAACGTTGAGCTTGCCGAGTTCAACGTGCTGCTAAACGCTCAGAAAGGATGCGGCTTGTCCATACGGTACGTGTGCCTGAAAGTGGTACATGATCGCAGCGTGCTCCTGCGGCAATTGTCGGCTGTAACCGGCTTGCACATTACCTACCTTGCCAACATCCATGTCGTGTACATATAAATAAAAGGTTCAACATTCATTAACATATTACAAGGCAAAACGGAAATACCACATCCGTCAATAAGGACATCGGCTTATAAACATCCTATTACAAATAGATCGATGCAAATTTACAGCAGTTCTGTAGGCGCCCCGCTGGTCCCGGTCGCCTACGGTGGACTGGAAGCCGAGTGGTGACCTCTCCAGTTGACAGGATGCTAGGAAATGACTGTGGACGCATCAGAAACGCCAAAGAAACATTATTAATTAATGACACCTTTATTGCTGCCGAGTACAATGTGGCCCACATAACACAGGCTGGCTGAGCTTGGTGATATCAACGATCTTCCCCGAGTCCTCGCTGACTCGGAGCGATGACACCAGCTCCAGGCCGCACCAGTCTTCCTAGCGCAGCGCTGCGTGCTGTGACGTAGCGGTGGAATGGCCTTACTTTGGCCGCGTGTGACTGGCGGTGCCGGGCTGGCCGGCCGGCTCGGTGGCGGACAGCAGGCTGCTGCGCATAGGAGGCTCCAGAAGCGCGCTCTAGTAGTGCGGAGTGTACTCTATCCCACCCTGTATTCTTCCCTGCTCCTCCTGGTGGCTCGTCCTCGGTGGACGGGCGGAACGGGCTGCAATCCCCCATCGTTGTCGGCTCACTCGGTTGTGACGACGGATGCACAGGGCCTAGGCCCCGCACGATCTCGACGACGGCTCACTGATGTGGTCAGCATTGGCGGCGAGCGAGTCTGCCGCGATGTCTGCTAATCCTGGGTTGATGATTGACAGCGGCGGCAGAGAGGACCAGAGCTGGTACTGTCCCCTCACGTCTGCTGCTGGATGGGCCGCCCTTACTGCAACATCTCCTTAGCAAAGGTTAACATGTCGATCACCGAGCTGAGCACTACGCAGCGTCCCAGTACACATCTAACTGCAAGTCTAACTGCAACTGCCTTGTTGCTATCAAAGCTGGCGTATTTAAAGGAAGCACGAGCGACGTCCTGATGTCATGCTCGTTTGTAATGAACACATTCGTTCCATTTATACTGCTGATTTATCTGTCGTAGTCGCCACTTAGGTGTTCCTGTGACAGAGTTAAGTGTTGTTACGGCAGACTTACGCGAAGTTATGAAATGCAGTACAGTTGACGCTATACCTCTGTCTTCCACTCTATGAAAGTCTCCATCCAACACAAACCCACGTGCTAAGCAAGTCTCTCTCGCCTGTTGTGTGTAACCAGGCCACTGCCCCTGCGTGACGACACATTCCGATACATATGCAATCCTCTTACCTCTTGGCTAACCTATTGCCTCTGGCCCTCGGCATAGGCAACGAAACTTTGACAATATTCCACGTTTCCAACTCTTTACTATTCCGCGACACTAAACATCCCCCTCCTTTAAGAAAATTCGTCCCGAATTTTGCAATTCTGGACTTACTGGTTGTGCACGCCATACTTCCTTATACTCTACAGGTATCTTACAACTACTCCTTCAACACTGTCAAACTTTTCTTATCCGCTAATAATCTATTTATACTTAATACTGATTCTAATCTTATCACTGGTTATTTATTTATATTGCGTTCCTCTATTCCCGATCCATCCCATAGGTATTTGATGTACGGCTGTTATTTCAGAACGAGACATCATTTTCCGTATACAAAAGTAAATTGCACAAATAAACACTAGAACTAAGATTATGCTAGTCGTTGACACACCAAATATAATTGTGTTTTGCTTACGTTTCTCCTAATATCGCTGCACGTGCTGCAGTAGTTGATTAACTGAGATCTGCTCTTTATCTGAGATAATCAGGCTATCTAAAGATTGTAGCAATGTGGGATCCAAGGAGTCGTTAATAAACGTTAGGTTCTGGCGAGGCAATATGTGTGGTGGTTCCTCTGGGTAATACAAGATAGGCTGTGTCACTTAATCATTGTTGTACCCGTGAAAGTAGCTGGTAGGTGAAAATGCTTCCCCACTATTTCACATCCAGTGCCATTAATCAATAACCCACTGCCCTGCAATTCAAGCTTTGATATATCTGTCAATCTACCATTTCCGTAACAAGTGGCAACTACGGTCTCTAGTTCGAACACAGAGTAAATCCAATGTTCCCCAACTTTCTGAAATGTCGGTCCCGGAAATAACACCTTATTTTCGCATTCTAAGGTTCCCATATTCCCCAAGAACAACTGCATCTCACACGAATGATTGTGGGTTGCCACCTCCTTTGCTGGACAAATAAAAACACTTCCTCTGAACCAGTCTGTCAAATCTTCAGTAGACATTACCACATGAGCACTCCTCCGTCTTGACACTAACAACGCTTCCCGAGTTTGCACTTGCACCCACTTCCCAAGTGCACCCCATCTAATTGGAAAAGGGTGTACTGTATAACACTGGTACCGCGAATTGATACCCATCACTGGTATTTGCGCTTCTACGTGTATACTCGCCTGATCCGTAATTACTCTCACTTTAGACGTGCGATAGAATAACGGTAAATTCCGCTTCGCCGGAGGCACGACATGACGCACTCCTTCCGAGAATTCTTTCTGCGCTTTCAGCAACGCCTTCAGCATCTGATCTGGACCTAACAAAGTTGCACTCAATTGCCGATGCACTGCGTGACGCATAGCTTCATATAATGCTTCCAATTCGACACGCGCATCATCCACCCTGTCTGCTAATGCCCTCAATAAAGCTGCTACTTGTATTTTCCCGTCTATTCGACTCAATCTCGCCTGTATAGCCTCTATGTCCCCATTCAACACTTTCCTGGTATTTGCTGCATACCGTTCCAGGTCTGACGTCAACTCCTGCACTGTTCTAGTGACATTCAATATCCCCTGCTTCATGTTACCTACGCGTGTCGCGTGCCAATCCACTTTCGACTTTGTCTCCTCCGCCAACTCCTGCACCTCCCCCACCGTACTATTTAAGCTCCTTATATCTTCCTCGTCCGCGGTTCCGAACACTGTTTTCAGCAGTTTTCCCTCTGCGTCCAACCACCCTCGTTTCCTGCGAAAGAGCGTTTGAGGGACCACTTCCGTTACTTGTTGCGGCTGCCTTCTCAGCTTTTCGTGTGAGAGCTTCAATTCCTGATACTCGTTCCGTATGTCTTGAAACAACCCCTCCTTCTCCATGGCCGCCTGTAGCGCCGTAAACCTATCCTGTAGTGGCTGTACATCGTTCCTTACTCTCCATATACTATACGTGAACACAATTGTCCACCTGCGGCTTGACAATACCACATCTAATTGTCTTGCAAACAAAATTCCCTTATCTAGTGGTTGCACCTGCACCACCTCTCCTCTGCAACAGTGTAGCAGTACCAGACTGACGAAAAGTTTCACGGGTCATGTCCTGGCACGGCACCTGAAGGAAAAGGAAGCCATATCAATCGCTCCCTTCCTTACCACGTCTAAAACACACAAATCACAAGTAAAAACTACACATACCCTATTACCTAATAACAATAAATACGACATGTTCCCCCCTCCCCCCGAGGACACTTAATCTACTTATCCCTAGACCTAAGTGCGTAAGGAACGTTCCTCTGCTGTTCTTTTAGCTTCGGTACCCTCACACCCTTTGTTACTGCTGGAGGAATCTGCGATAACGCATCCACTGCGCCCTTAAACGGCTTAATCCTACTCACATGAACCACTGACGACTTGGTTGGTAACTGCAACTTTACGTTCACGGGAGACACTATTTCATTTACCTGATACGGTCCAGAATATTTCATCAAAAACTTTTTCGTTTTACCCTTCGGAACGTGAGGATTAGCCAACAACACCCATTGACCAATTCTGTACTGCGGCAGTTTACCTGTTCTTTGCCCATTACTCTCTTGTTTCTCCAAAGCCTTAGTATTAGCACGCCGTACCCTCTGTCAAATCTCTTTTAATTTCTTGGCGAAATTCTTCACTGACTCATCCTGTGAACCTACCTGAGGTTTGAGCACATCAAATGGTGATGGCATTTTCCGACCATAAATTACCTCATACGGAGAGAGCCCCGTTCCTGTATGAACTTTAGCGTTATATGCGCTTGTCAACAGATTTAAATACACGTCCCAATCCGTGTGTTCTGAATTTACGTAATGACTAATCGTCTTAACTAACGTCCTATGAACCCGTTCTGTTCGTCCATTCGACTGAGGATGAAATGGGCTTGTCCGCAATTTCTTAACTTTCAATAAACGGCATAACTGCTTCATCAGCTCCGACATAAAGTTACTACCCTAGGCTTGCGCAACAGTGCTTGCCTTCTGATCTGGAATAGCTACCATTACCAGGTATAGGGAAAAATGATCTAATATTGTTAATACGTATCGATTACCCGCTTGGGTCTTGTTAAATGCTCCGATTACGTCTAATCCGACGAATGCGAACGAACGATCCGCTGCAGGTAGTCTCTGTAACTAAATTTTCTGATGACTTAAATCTGCTCTTTGCGCACACGGTATACAATTTGGCACATACTGCTCTACATCATTGCGGCGTGTTTTCCACCAAAACCTTTCAGCTACCCGTCTATCAGTCGTTCTTTTACCACCATGACCCGACAATACGTGATCGTGCGCTTGTTTCAGCACTTCTTCCCTCAGCGACTCCGGTACTATGACGCGTATTCCGCACATCGTCTTCCTGCAAAGCAACCCATCCTGCATTTCAAACTGCGGTTGCGTTCGGAACAATTGGCACTCCCTGTCAGTGGCTTGCGCCTTTATCAGCTCCTTCTCACTTATGCCCACAACTTGTACAGCTGCTATTTTTCTACTAAGCGCATCTGCATTCGTATGTTTTACCCCTGGTTTGTGAATTACCTCGTAGTCAAATTCACTTAGTTTCAGTGCCCATCACGTTAAACGACTCGAAGGATCTTTCAACCCCAACAACCACTTCAATGCTGCGTGATCTGTAATCACCTTGAAATTACGCCCATATAAATAACAGTGAAAATACGAGATACCGTAAATCACTGCTAACATTTCATCCTCTGTAGTTGAATAATTCTTCTCTGCCTTATTCAGTTGCCTGGAAGCATAAGCCACTGGATTTTCCTGTCCATTAACCCTCTGAGAAAGAATACAACCTACAGCAACATTACTAGCATCACAAGATGGTATGAACTCTTGTTCGAAATCAGGAAGTATCAACACTGGATGCCTCCTGACACTGTGCTGTCCATTCAAACTTAACACGTTTCTTTAACAATCTCGTTAATGGATGTGCAATTTTCGCGAACCCCGTTACATATCGTCTGTAGTAATTGCATAAACCGACATATTGCTGAACTTGTTTAGTGGTCTGGTGGACTGGAAAACCACGCACAGCCGACGTTAGACGAGGATCCGTTCTTACCCCACCCTGACTTGCGTCTGAGCAAACTGACATTTCTCGACATTAAACGTAAGATTTTCCGCTCTTAGCCTACTAAATACCTCGTTCAGTCGTGCCACATGCTCTTCTATATTACGCGAAAAAGTAACAATATCATCGAGGTATACCATAGCAATCTTCGGTTTCAGTCCCCGAAGCACACCATCTAACAGATGCTGGAAAGTAACAGGAGCGTATTTCAACCCAAATGGCACTCTGCGATACTGAAAGTGACCAAGGCTTGTTGTAAAGGCCGTCTTCGGTCTATCCTCGGGACTTACTTCTATCTGATGGTACCCACTCTTTAGATCTAGTGTCGAAAAATATTTACTCCGACCTAGGTTATCCAATGTTTCCATGATCTTCGGTATTGGATACGCATCTGTTACAGATCGTGCGTTCAAAAAACGATAGTCACAACAAAACGTATACTTTTTAGTACCGTCCAATGACTTCTTAGGAACAACCACTATGTTGGCAGACCACGGGCTTCCACTCTCCGGCAGTTCTTCGCCCCTGTGGCCTATATTTGCCTTCGCAACTGCTGGTATGCGTAACTTACTTCAATCAGGCCCACACCTGGCTGTAGCTCGTGCTCCGTATATCGCACAAAATCAACTTTCCCTATCCTAAGTGGTGGTGCCGCTACAATATGTAACATATTGCTCATACATAGGAAAAGAAATCCACTAGTGTAAAAATACACTATTGATTACAAATTGCTCGAAACAGTACCTACAGTAATATATCTAGGAGTAACTACACTGAGAGATCGAAAGTTGAATGACCACATAAAACAAATATTAGAGAAAGCGGGTCCCATACTGCGATTCATAGGAAGAAACTTAAGGAAGTGTAACTTATCCACCAAAGAACTGGCTAACAAGGTGCTTGTTCGAAGGATTCTTGGGTATTGTTCATCAGTCTGGAACCTTCACCAGGTAGGATTGATAGAAGAGATAGAGAAGATACAACGAAAAGCGCCGTGTTTCCTCACGGTATCGTTTAGTCGGCGCGGAAGCGTTAGGGAGATGCTTATCGAACTCCAGTGGCAGACGCTACTGGAGAAGTGTTGCGAATCACAGAAAGGTTTAGAATTTAAATTCCGAGAGAGTACTGATATAACGTGTCCTAGCAGAAATATCACACGAAAATACATCAGACACACAATTAAAAAGTCTTATTGTAAGCAAAGTACATGTCACACAGATAATGCAACTTCCATAGGAATAATGCAACTTCCATAGGATTGAACTTGAATCGTCTTAAAGTGATTGATCAACAACAACAAAAGCTTCAGATGTCCAAAATGTTATATTTCGTAAGTATCGCCAAATTAAAGTGTGAAGTATAGCGTAAAGCTTCCCAATTACTTGAGAAAGTTAAGGGCTGAAGTAGGAATCAAAAGCTGAAGTCCGGAGACGGGCGGATGTTGAAGTACGAAAGTTTTAACGCAATCGCAACTCTTGGATTTTATTGGGGTCGTACATTGCTCATGAAGTTCCCAAGGGAGAATCGGAGAATTTGTTTAAGTTTGTGCAAACAATACCAGCACTAAGCCCGACACTGTGAAATCGGTGAAGAAGTAGTGAAGCAGAGTATACCAAGGCCTCCCGCACGGCGCCATTACATTGACGAAGATGTTTGGTCCTTCGGTGAAGTGCACAATAGAGGCGCCGGCGTTGTAGAGAATAATGTCCTGTGGAAATCTTTCCAGGTTTGCTTGCTTGCTGGAACTGGCTTCTGGAGTTGGACCTCCAAGGTGAACAATTTCGATTTGAAACCATGTTATGTCATTACGTTTTAGCCAGCCAGGAAAGGAGAACAAACTTAGATGAACGAATTCAAAAAGAATTGAGAGAAAGGTGTCAACCTAAGAAGTGCTTACATTTTTGTATGTCGCTGTCTGTTTAATACTTTACTAATTTTTAGGAACATTAAAGTCATGTTTGCACTGTAAGCTTACTTTATATCGACGAGTGTTGTTTACGTTACGTATGTACTAACCTATTCCCATGTTACTGTGTACCACTGAACGAAGCAATCTCACTGTCAGCTGAGTTGGTCCTGATTACACTGTACTCAAGGTTTTCTAACCTTCATTATATGAAATCTATTGTCTTTTCATAAAATATCTGTGTTGGCACCGTGTGTGTACGTACAGTATTTTTCCCTTGAATTTGACTAGTATACTCACGTAGTTACGTGTACTGGGGATATTATATAAAGTAGTGGTAAAAGAATAGATTACTGATGTTGTAGATCACGCATGGAGGTCCGTAAAATACGTGTAATGCGAACTATGACTATGTTAGTAAATTTCGTTATCATTTTAGGGATTACTGAGGAGGAATGAGAGGACTATCTCTGTCTAACGGCTTGTGACTTTTTTTGTTTTTAAATCGATGCTTACTTCAAGCTAGTACAATTTTAAAGAACCACATTCTTCTTATGAAGATGACACGAGTTCTTTCTGTATTTTATACCTCTTAATTAACTTGCGATATCATAATTATTCATATAATGTAAATAGTATTTTAAAGGTATGGGTCATTGTAAAAACAATGCCGCCATGTGCCGCCTGCATGTAAAATTGTTAAATGTTGTATCCATCTGTGTACATAATTAAGATTACGTTGCACATAGTTTAGTTTTAAAATTAATGCAGGTTTCTTTCATGTAATGCTAAATTCAATTCAATTACATTGTACAGTATGGACACTTGTTGGGGGACCACAACTGTCACTGGTCACAACAATGAAGAGAGTGAATGGACAAGGCAATGTTCGGAGGTATCCAAAGGTGGCAGATTTCCTGTGAAGCCGTGTGTGTAAATAGGATTACTCATAGAGGAGCTACTATGAAAACAAGCTGGTCTATCAGGCATCAGCCATAATGTCGTTCAAATGGCCCCACATCATCTGTCAATGGTGGAATGCAGAACCCAACATGTCAAAGTGTTTGGGAGACACCTTAGTCGATGGCGACCAATGCGTGGCTATTCGTAAGCGATGCATATTCTCAATGTATCTTAGTGTGCACGTTAATAGTCAACACCCATATTGTGCCACTCAAAATGGTAACTACAAATCTGATATACTGCATCTAGTGCATCATAAATGTGTGATTTGTTAGTTCTGGATGGCAGAACACTTGCCAATATCCCCTTCAGTTGTTGCTCAACCTGTAGAAGACCTAAAAACCCCAAGATTCTGCCTTATCATTCAGTACATAAAACGTTTACCAGCGACACGTCCATGCCAAACAAAGTCTGCACAAATGTGGATGTGTATATTTTTTTGTTATAATAGTATAAGTCAATATTTCCCATAATGTGAGTCTCACTATTACCTTGAGACACTGTATTATAATTAACTCCTTATTCAATATGCTTTTACTATGATTAATGTATGCATACTGTACAAATATTTATCATTCACATGTTACTCCACTACTTTGTTTTAATTCCACTATACCTCATTGTCATGATATCAATCACGTTTTTTTTGATGGCATGTGACACTATGTCAGTTAATTGTTAATTCAGTATATTTAATATTCGTATGTGTGTAACGAAATGTACTGCACTGTTTAATTGCGGTTTAAATGTCTTGAACCATTCTCATAAATTCAGTATGACAGAGCTCCTAGGTTACTTTTAGGGTTAGCTCCGTATGTCTACTGGTCTACTACTAAAAATTTTAGTCTGTTCACTATTTTACGTAAATATCAATCTTCAAAGACGAAAATACTGTGATGTGCCCCGATATTGTACGAGCAGAACACATCTGCCACATTTTCTTTTCGGTCCCTGGAAGAGTGGTGGGAAGGGGGGGAGGTGATTAAAGGGTCGAACCATGAACGGAATTTTTTACCCACGCGTGTCCGTAATCGTGTATTGTCCAGAGATAGCTGGCAGTGGCCCCGAAGAGTAGTATTACCTCTCCCGTTGATGTACTAGCTGTAGCAGCTTCGTCGTCGGTCTCTGTTTTGCTGGCCCCGTAGGTACCTTAGCGCAGTCTGTGTGGTGACGCCAAAGGGAGAAACTGATCGGTAGGACGCTGCCTGGCTCTCGGCTAGCGTGTTTACTCAGTGTCCAGTCTGCAGAGGAAGGGAATGTTTGCTGGGACAGAGTCTGCTGCAAAATTCGACTCTGTTGGGGCTGCAATACACGAGTGATACTCTCCTTGTTCGCGCAAGAGCGAAAATCTACCTCATACTTCTTACAGAGTAATCACTATCACTTCTTGAAATAAATTTAAAGATGAAACTTGACCGCTGGTTGAACCTCTTTCAGTATTTAACTTCGCGTAAGTCAAAATATTACTCATAACATGGATTTGCATACGACATGGTGGCTAGAGACCTTAAAATGTTTTGATCGATCTGAAATACGTAGTGTAGGATTTTTCTAACTTTCACGAGATACAGCTGTTGTTCTTCCTGATAGCGTAACTAATACCTATTTGATTTAGGTTTGAGAAGTTTGCATTTTCCCGTTAACTCTGCAAAGTCATCGCCTTGGTGGCAAACGAATGTATGAATTTCTGTCGTTGTTTTCTTGAATACGCAGGTTAAATGATGTTAGATTAGGTTATCTTTGCTTAGTCATTTCTTCATTCCTGATTGTTTCATTCCAGCAAAAATGGCGTGTGGTACGTAATGGAAACGTGGTCAGTCCGCAGCTCGTGGTCGTGCGGTAGCGTTCCTGCTTCTCACGCCTTGGTTCCCGGTTTCGACGATTCCCGGGGGGGTCAGGAATTTTCTCTGCCTCTTGATGACTGGCTGTTATGTGATGTCCTTAGGTTAGTTAGGTTTAAGTAGTTCTAAGTTCTAGGGGACTGATGACCATAGATGTTAAGTCCCATAGTGCTCAGAGCCATTTGAACCATTTCAAAACGTGGTCATTTTAGTTGTACTTTAAGAACAAAATTTCCCATATTTAAATAATGCATGATTTTTCATGTTTGGTAAACTATAACGATTTGGTAGCACTCCTGTGCATCACCTGTCGCCAATGTTAAAATACTCAACATGTGACTAAATAGAATATAAGAGTGTGGATAATAGGATTGTGTCCAATAGTCACAAAACGCTTATGAAGACATTTATCTGTAATTATCGTATTAAAAGTCCATTGCATTTATACATTCATAATGGCCAGGGGCATATTAACTTACTATCAAACCGTTGAATTCACATTCCATATTAGGCTGATTGGGGCAAACAAACAACCATGAATTTGTCCACATCCGAATATAAATAACTTTCCAACATCACTTCCGCCACCTTACAAGTACTTCTTCTTCTTTGTGTTTATTGTTATCTCTTCACATACAGCACGTTGCCTACATATGATGCCGATTACGTTCCATTAAGTGAAGCTTAACAACAATTTATTTTCTGTATATATCCACAAAACTTAAGTGTTGATATCTATTTGATATAATGAACTGCAAATACGTGGATTCTGTGACTCTATAGTCTTATATCGAGTTGGCAGGTAAGCCAGAATTGATTTAATATGTGTGTAGGAGCAGCAATCTGAACTGAACACTCAGAAATGTTACTTGGCGAATAGGACGTTAACGTTGTGAGTATTTACTGGACGTTCTTCTGCCTTAACGATTTTTATTCAGTTACATTCCTCTCAAAGACTAAAACTGAGCCTATATAATCACTCAGCATAAAATCAATATTACCCCACACCTCGCACTCCTCACGACTTTTGTTCTAACTGACATTCAGTTCGACATTGCTTGTTTTCTTTTACTCTCTATCATCATCTCCGTCAATCTTGATGTTCTGTTACTGTCTTCATAATAGTGTGAAAAACAAGTCAACAACTTCATACGTTCCTCGATTTAAAATAATTCTGTTATTTGAGGCAAGTATTCAGCGATCATGTTAATCGAGCTACGATTTTTAATGTATTCCTTCATGTGTATAAGTGAGCAGGGAGTGAGAATTCGTATCATATTCTGGTTATCAACAAAGATGATAATGGGCGTTTTCCTCTTAAACTGAATAGCTGTATTTGTATTTGTGATCGGCCGCTACACGTGAGCTGTGGTATAGACTGAGATGTTTACTTACAATGGATTCAGATTTTGAGTGAGCGTTGCGGTTGTCACCATGTCACTCAGTTGCATTGCACGAATCTACTTCTACATCTAAATACATACTTCGTACACCATAGCGGTTTGTCCCTTATATCACTACTAGTCATTTCCTTTCCTGTTTCACTTGCAAACAGAACGAGGGAAAGATGACTGTCTAAAAGCCTGTGTACGAGTCCTCATTACACAGAGATTGTACGTTGGCAGCAGCAGAACCGTTCTGCACTCGGCGTCAGATGCCTGTTCTTTAAATATCCGCAATAGTGCCTTGCGAAAAGAGCGTCGTCTTCCCTCAAGGGATTCCCTTTTAACTTAAAGAAGAATATTTGTAATATTTGCCTGTTTATCGAACCTACCGGTAAAAAATGTATCAGTACGCCTCTGAGTTGCATCGATGTCTTCCTTTAATCGACTTCCTGGAGACCCCAGACAATCGAAGAGCACTTAATAGTGAGTCGCATTAGTGTTGTATACGCCGTCTCAACGATTAGTCTCGAAGGTCAGGTGCTGAAATATCGAGAAGATACCTGCAGCACACGGGATGTGCTGCAAAAAAAGGAAAGCTGATGCGGAGTGTGTACTGGATAGAACATTTAGACTTGTTTCTCAAACAATAGAGACTGTAGGAGCTATTTAGAAAGGAGAGTCAGATCGACCAAGATGGAGACGAAGCGAAAGCCAACAACGTGTAGGGGACGGACTATAATGTGGAAACACTAACAACACAACACGTTACCATACCTAGTAGTGAGTAGGAAAACTTTGGCATTCAAATCAGCTTCCAGTTTTCTTGGAAAGGATAGCTAGGGAATATTGTATCACTCTTCCTGTTAAATTGTGGCCCTAGAAGACTTCAAACCAGTCGCGCTAGTACAAACCACAAGCATCACAAAAGGCGACAGGTTGCAGATACTTTTGGAAATATTCATTTATGACACGCAGGTCGCCGAAGTGGCGTCAAATCGAAAGACCTGCACCAGGCGAACGGTCTACCCGACGGGAGGCCCTGCCACACGACATTTCCATTTTCCATCACAGTAGTGCTGTTCCACCTCCATAACGGTAATAATTATATTTTGTTGTTGCTCTGAAGATTGATACTTAAATTAAATACGAAAATTACACAAGGGGATCACCCAAACTTTCCATTCTTCCAGTTTGATTATTCAAAAAGAAGTGAATATATCTACGTCTACATGATTCCTCAGCAGTTCATCATTAAATGGCTGGCAAGGGGTTCATCGAACCACCTTCAAGCTATTTCTCTACCTTCCCACTCTCAAACAGCGCGTGGGAAAAACGAACATTTATATATTTCCTAGCGTTCTCTGATTCCTCTTATTTTATCATGATGACCATACCTCACTATGTAGGTAGGACCTAACAAATTATTTTCACACTCTGAGAAGAAAGTTGGTGATTGAAATTTCGTGAGAACATACTGCGGCAACAAAAAAATGCCTTAATTTTAATGATTGCCACCCCAACTCACGTAGCATATCCTAATAACCGTGGCACTCTCCCATATTTTGGGATAGGACGAAGCGAGCTGCCGTTCTTTGAACTTTTTCGATTTCCTCCGTTGATCCTATTTATTGTGGACCTCACACAACACAGCAATACTCCAGAAGAGGGCGGAGAGGTTTAGTGTAAGCAGTCTCTTCAGCAATCCTCTTGCATTTTCTAAGTGTTCTGCCAATAAGTCACAGTCTTTGGTTTGCTTTACCCACAATATTATCTATGTGATCGTTTCCATTGAAACTATTCGTAACTGCAATCCCTAAGTATTTAGTTGAATATACAGCCTTTAGATTTGTGTGACTTATGGTGTAACCGAAATTTAGCGGATTACTCTTAGTACTCACTTGGATAATTTCACATTTTTCATTATTTTGAGCCAGTTGCCAATTTTCGTGTCATACAGTTATCTTGCCTAAATCGTTTTACAAATTGTTTTAGCCATCTGATGACTTTACTAGACGGTAGACGACTCGGATATTCGGATTGTCTCCTAAATCATTTAAACAATTCGGGAACAACAGAGAACCTATAACGCTTCCTTTGGGAATGTCAGGTATTACTTCTGTTTCACTCTATAACTTTCTGTCACTTACTACGAAATGTGACCTTTCTGACAGGAAATTACGAATTCATTTCACAACTGAGACGATAAGCCACAGTCACGCAATCTCATTCGAAATCGCTTGTGAGGAACAGTGCCACAAGCCTTCTGGAAATCTAAAAATATGGAATTAATTTGACATCTTCTGTCAACACCACTCATTACGTTGTGCGAACAGACAGCTAGTCGTGTTTCATACTTACGATATTTTCTGAATCCGTGTTGGCTATTTGTGAATAAATAGTTTTCTTCGAGGTAATTCACAATCTTCTAACAAAGTATATGCTCCAGATCCTACTGCTAATCGACGTTAGCGACAGGGGTCTATAATTGAGCCCATAACTGCTGTTTCCTTTCTTGGGTATTTGTGCGACATGTGCAATTTTTCAATCGTTAGGTACGGATCTTTCGCCGAGCGAGTGGTTATATACAATGACTGACAAGTCAGGGGACAACAATATGCACATATACAGATGGCGATAGTACCGCTTGCACAAGGTATAAAATAGCAGTTCATTGCCGGAGCTCTCATTTGCACTCAGGTATTCATGTGAAAAAGTTTCAGACGTAATTATGACCTCTCGACTGGGATTAAATGACTTTGAACGCGAAATTGAACATGGAGTTAGATGTACGGGACATTCCATTTCGGAAATCGTTACAGAATTCAATATTCCAAGATCCAGAGTGTCAAGAGTGTGTCGAAAATACCAAATTTCAGGCATACCTCTCAAAATGGCAAACGCCGTGGTCGACGTCCTTAACTTAACGAGAGAGAGTAGCGACGTTTTCGTAGAGTTGTTATTGCTAACAGACAAGCAACACTGCGTACAAAAACTGCAGAAATCAATGAGATGCGTACGATGGAAGTATATGTTAGGACAGTGCGGAGAAATATGGCGTTAATGGGCTATGGTAACAGACGACTCACAAGAGTGCATTTGCCAACAGCACGGTATCGCCCGCAGCGCCTCTCCTCGGCTCGTGACCATATGTTTTACCAGAGACAACTGGAAAAGCGTGGTACGGTCAGATAAGTCTCGATTTCAGTTGGTAAGAGGTGATGGTAGGGTTCGAGTGTGGCGCAGACCCAAGGGAGCCATGGACTCAAGTTCTCAACAAGGCACTATGCAAGTTTGTGTTGTCTCTATAATGGTCTGGCTTGTTTGTACATGAAATGTGTGGTGTCACCGCCAGACACCACACTTGCTAGGTGGTAGCCTTTAAATCGGCCGCGGTCCGTTAGTATACGTCGGACCCGCGTGTCGTCACTGTCAGTGATTGCAGACCGTGCGCCGCCACACGGCAGGTCTAGTCTAGAGAGACGCCCTAGCACTCGCCCCATTTGTACAGCCGACTTTGCTATCGATGGTTCACTGACTACATACGCTCTCATTTGCAGAGACGACAGTTTAGCATAGCCTTCAGCTACGTCATTTGCTACGACCTAACAAGGCGCCATATTCAGTTACTACGAATGTATTCTGAACAGATATTGTGAATCATGTACCGTCAAGAGCGGCGTTCATCATTAATGGATTAAAGTTAAGTATCAAACTAATTACGTCCGCCTTCAGAATTCTAATTCCTTGTCATGTTCCAGACCTCACGTCGGTATAGTTCTTCCCTCCTCACACCAGCCTGCGTGAGCTAAAACGCGTGCATTTCGGCCTCCACTAGTAACACGGTGTTGGCTCTTCTGCCAACACAACAAAATGCACCTACTCCTCTTCTCCAACTTAACCGATAATTGAACGGGCATAGTTATGTTTGGCTACTTGGAGACCACACACATCCATTCATAGATTTCTTGTTCCTAAACAATGTTGACATTTTTATGATTGATAACGCGCCATGTCACTGGGCCACAGTTGTCCGCGACTGGTTTGAAGAACATTCTGGACAGTTGGAGCCAATGATTTGGCTGCCCAGATCGCCCGACATGAATCCCATCGAACATTTATCAGACATACTCGACAGGTCAGTCTGTGCACATCCAGTTGCTGCACTACACCAGGAAGAAACAGATCCAACTCGTTTTATCACCTCACTGTAGTATAACCACAGAGGCTTCCTTATCAGTGCGCAGCTTCATGGAAAGTGTTGCGCAAACGACTTTTATAGTTCAGATTTAGAGTTCAATGTGTGTTAATTGTACAGTGCATAAGTTACATAAGACTGAGCTAAGCTAAAGTGTGACCAACTTATTTAATTTCAACATCCTACAGCAAATTCAAGTGTACTTCGGGCATCCCAAAAATTCTGTTCTTAAAATTATGGCGTTTGATGATATGCATTTTCTCCATTACGAATAACACAGTATTTATAAGTTAAAGAAAAGTACTGACCTCGCTTTGCTATGAAAGATGTGTGACATACTTTTACTAAAGTGAAATCGTTAGCGTAAGATGAAGTTTAAGTACAATTATTTGATTTCAGGTTTCCTTTCCAGGCTTGTGAAGAACACTTCATTACGAGTGATCTGATACTCAAGTAATTTAGTTGACTGTAAAACAGGAAGAACGTTACCACTTCCACGGAGGACGTCAGACTGAAAGATTGTGCAATGCTATAGTTATTATCAAACTCCTCCTGACTGAAAGCAGATGCTTTGAGAACAGCTGTATTCAAAAGCAAAGAAACAGCTCCTGCACAAAGAGAAGAGGAAACATTCTCAACATTATGACGAATTCGTGAGAAAAAAATTACGGTGAATGAACTTGGGATTGAAGCTGTGAAACGAGATTATCTACAGTTTCTGGATTTTAACTCCGAGAAAATACCACATAATGATGTGAGTATAAAAATTTGCAGAAACGTAAGTGTTAAATTGTCTACGAATGGTGTATAGACTTTCTCCACAAAATTTCCAAAGACTGTTAGCTGTGTAACTTAAGTTGAAAATGTGGTGCAGTTATGCTTAATTAGTGGCAGAGTGATTTACAGATGGCTGTTATTCACTCTTTCGGTAAACGTTACCAGTTAAAGCAGGTAAGAGGAAGATGATTCCCTTCCCGAAGTCACAAACTGAATTTTCTCTTCAACCCAAGGCTCGCCATAAATTTTATCTAATACTTTTGATTCTTTGTTCTATTTTATGGTTTATATATGTGGTGTCTGTTCCTTTGGACATGTGCGAAAAAACAGATACTATTTTGACCCAGCAGTCACTATGAAGACACAGAAGAGTTACAGAGAATGGCTGCTGGTGGGCACTGATGTATATCAATGGGGGAAGTTGAAAAAACCAAACGCAAACCACTAAGGGCCACCGGCACTTAAACGAAGTACGCTACAGAGTTGTTTATTTATATATTGTTTCTTTTTTATTTATTTACAAGATGAACGGATATAGTCAGCTTCAGGCTGGGTGGAGATAATTTGGGCAGGGGTCGAAACCTATGTCCTCGCTACGATGCCTCCCTCCCCGTTACTGTCCAGTCCCTGAAATGGACATGGTATTCAGTTTTCTTAATTTCAATTTCTAAATTTTTATTTTTTCTTAATTTTTTACGAAGTAAAACTTGATAGACGTAAATTCCAGAATTCCGGGATTAAAAAAAAATTGTTTCTAGGATGAATACAATGAGGCAAGTCTCCACAACAAGGAAAAAGGGAAAATCGAAGCTATCCAATTTCTTGACGATTAAAGGCAAGGTACAACATATTCGCAAATAAAGCATGATAACATGGAAGCATCAGCCACTTCAAATGCGTATTCAACGTATACTAGCCAAAAACACGAGGGTCGGGATCGTTGTCACACGCGACTACATTGTGGGCGTTGAGTCCGAAGGGCCATACGATCGAATTAGTCTTCGCCCGAGGGAAAACAGTAAAGTTCGGACACAGAAGAAGTTCAACCGAGAAAGTAGCTTATGCTGATGGGGTCAGCTGGGTCGTCTGCGAAGCCAGTTTCTGTGTTTTCTGGCACTGGTTCCGCCGACAACATCGAAAAATTTCAAAGAAGGGCAGCTCGTTTCGCACTATCACGAAATATTGGATTGAGTGCCAAGGATATTAAGATATGTTATGCGAATTGGAGTGGCAATCATTAAAACAAACGCGATTTTCGTTGCCGTAGGATGTTCTCATGAAATTTCAATCGCCAACTTTCTCCTCAGAGTGTGAAAATATTTTGTTGGTGCCCACCATATAGGTAGGATTGGTCAATATGACAAAATAAGAGAAATAAGAGATCGCACGGAAATATATAAATGTTTTATTTTCTCGCGCGCTGTTCGAGAGTGGAACGGTAGAGAAATAGCTTGAAGGTGGGTCGATGAACCCCTTGCCAGGTACTTAATTGTGAACTGCAGAGTAATCATATAGTTGTCGCAAGAGACAAGCCTCTTGGGTAATGTACCACGCTGATGACATATGTAGCGAAGACCGGTCAGACTAAGATCAATGCGATGGACGCATTCGTTGGTCGGGATCAGATTGTGAATGACCCAATACAACGATAACGTGAAACCACGCTGTTTCCCAGGATTTCAGTTGTGCAGCGGTTTCAGCTACGGAGAGGCATGGTTGTACTCCCCAACGAGAAAGGAAAGATTTGCTGGTAAGGTGTGTCATTGGTAACATGACACATTGGTAACATTCCGAAGAGGCGGTCTCGGTCTTGGGAGACACAGCGGAGAGGGTGCTGGACGCATTCGAATTTGAACAGCAGCTGACATCATCCGGTCTGAAGCTGGGGAGGGGAGAGGCCTCCTCGAACATAATATTTTCAGCAGGGAGGAGACATCGTCTGACTCCTCACCTTCTTGCGTCCGTCTAGGCGGGTTTTCAAGTGGTGGTGGTAGCGGCACGGTAGCTACAGTGGGAAAGTTTCTACGGGAGGTTAATGGCAGAAATGTGCTAGGGTCATCACACAATGGCTCGCGTTGCCCCTCATAAACTTGGATAGCACAATGGCTGGCGCTTGGAGAACCAGTCCCGCTAAAGTTAGTCTTTTAAAATGCTCATAAGTTGATTTTAAGACCGTAACTCGAGGCAGGAAATTTGTGCGGTGGTGTATATTCCGTTTGACCACCAAGTCCACGGATCGAACTCCGCTATAAACTTGTAAGGTGATGTGAGCGGACCAGCATTCTAGGCGTATGTTCCATATGTCCTCAAACGGAAGCAGGATGCTCTTGAGGTGACTGTCATCAGCTTCGGGCCGAAGGATAAACATACTAACATTCGTATGTTCCACCTCCGCGTTCACCTGAATAACCATACTATTAGAGCCATCACGATAAGTGAAAGGGAGTTGTACATGGGACTAAAGGAGCCTTTCATCATTAGACCTGTCTAGAAATCTGGCATAAAACACATACGATTCAGAATCGAAGTAATCCCTGTAAACCTGTTCCGAAGTTACTTGATTGTATTTACAAGCCAACCATCAATTTCCAACGAACTTGGCAGCACATGCTGCATGGTCATGTCAAAACTAAAACAAATGGTACCTGTGTGTGGGGTGAACCTGGGACCCATGGACTACATCACGGAGCAAGACAACGTCGAGTCAAAAGTGAGTCACAAACACGAGACGCTGAGAGACAAACAACGATGTGACGCACACAAAGACTCACACGACACTGAGCACAAACTAGAACGCCCCTGCTGCACTACGATAGAAGTGGGAGTAGGCAGAACCCTCTCGCCTGACGTGTGAAGCAGGGAATAAGTCATCTGCAGACAGTGGTCATCACATTTGCACAGACTACCCCAGCGCTCCTCCCGTCAGACCTAAATTCTCAACTTACACACACACTATTAATGTAGTGGGCCTTGCCCATTATCTTCATTACTCTCAGCTTTTCGCCGATTCGCTTAAGTGTTCGAACCCGGTGTGCATCCGAATTCAAGATATCATTGGTTGTCCTCGCCTTAGTTGTAATGGTGTCTGTTCTTTCAGACACATCCGCACTGAAGAGATCATTGGCCGCCCTCATTTTTATACTACGTATCCGGTGTCTGTTCATTCTGAAGTGTCCTAAAGAACATACACAACATGTCTGTTCGTTCGGACATATCCGAAAGAACATACGCCACAGATATATAATTAAGGCGAGGATCCGTTGATCCGGACCGGGGTCGAACTCTTATGGGTAATCGGTGAGATGCCGCGAGTAGCGAGGATAACGGGCAAGGAAAACTACATGAGTTGTGTGTGTACAAATTGCGAATTTTTTGGCTTGCTGGGGTAGTCTATGCACTTATGATGCCCACTGGGTCTGAATGGTGCAATGATCAGTGCATCTGCCTAACAAGCTGGAGAGCTAGATTCGAAACCTGGTTCGGCAGGTACATCAATACCTAACAGCAGAAAAGTCTGTAATTCTTCGTGTCTTATTCTATATAGTTTGCTATTTCTTCACAAGCTTACAAGTTTTTGTTATCATCTGGTTTTTTTCAGTCTGCCTCATCCAAATTTCTTAAGGGAGGTTATCTGCAATGAACAGCGTAATTATAATTAAACTTTCCAAACGCTGTAGAAGTAACACCATTGGTCAAATAGCAACAATATATTATCCGAAAAGAGTATAACGTGTGGCATAAGAAAAATAAATAGTTACATAATGTAGCAGTAGATGGCACTGTAAGCATCATAATTTAATAGCTGTCGACTACAAATGACAAATGAATCATACAACAATGCCTGAAGTGTACGGTTGACATTAAACAAACTGTACGGCTCAGTGTGAATGGGTGTGCAGGGTCATATCACATCAGATGGAAAAAAATCGGTTTTTAACTGTAGTGAGGACAAAAACCGCATAGAAAGCATATCTCACATCCGTTTTTAACTGTCCTCAGGCCAAAAACCGAATAAAAAGTATCAGCCACATCGGTTTTTAGTTGACCTGAGGCCAAAAACCGCATAAAAAGCGTTACTCAAAATCAGATCCGACTATTAATTTTCATGTGACTGGGGCAGAACACGTTCAGTATGATGTTCACCGTTTTCTGCAACAAGTTGAAATCGAGAAACAGCATGTTCCACAACTGATCGAAGTGTTTCCGGCGTCACGCTCAGAATGTGTTGCACAACGCGTGCCTTCAATGCAGCTAAGTTAGCAATCGGAACACTGAACGCAACATCTTCCAGATAGCTCCACAGCCAGAAGTCACACGGATTATGATCATGTTATTGGGAACACCAGGCTGTATAAAAATAGCAGCTGATAATTCTAGCATTTTCGAAATGGCGCTTCAGCACCATCAATGTGCTGGGGTGCACCATCTTGAATAAAAATGATCCCATCCACACATCCATGCTGTTGGAGAGTTGGAATGACGTGGTTGCGCAAAAGACACTCATAACATTTACCAGTGACGGTACAGGTAACAGGACCGGAGGCACCTGTCTCTTCGAAAAATTATGGCCGTATGATAAATGATCCGTAAACCTGCACTACACAGCGACCTTTTCATGATGATGTGGTACTAGTTGATTTGAGTGTGGGTTATCCGTTACCAATATTCGAAAATTCAATGCATTGACATATCCTGTCAGATGGAAGTGGGCTTCGTCTATCTACAAAATCTTCCACTGCCAGTCACTGTCCACTTCCACGCAAGCGAGAAATTCTAAAGCAAAGGTCTCTCTTGCTGGCAGGTCAACAGGAAACATCTCGTGCACATAGGTAATTTTGAATGGATAGCAAAGAAGGATGTTTCGCAGGATTTTACACACCGTGATCAAGAATATGCCGAAAGTTCGGGCGATTCTCCGTGCGCTACACGTTCACTCGCCACCACTCGTCTCCTCCATCATTGCTGTGGTCGCTGCTTCCACTGACTCCCTCCCACCCACTACCAGGTAGTACACAAAAAAAAACTTCTTTTCGAATTTCCGCATCCTTTTCTCAAGACCCATGGCAGTCATCGGACCAATGCCTTTCTTCAAACCCTGCAGTGTCCGGAACTTCTGCAGAGCGACCTGTGCACAGTCATCATTCTTGTAATACAGCTTTATAAGCAGAGAGCGATCCTGCATTGAGACTGTCATGGCGAACGTCGGAGACGCGAAAGGAGGAAAAGCCGTGTACCTGACGTATTTATGCCAACTTCAATGGATCGTGCGCATGACAGGTGTTTTCATTTACGTATTCTGTCACATGCAGCGCCATCTACTGATAAATTTTCACACTATTTTTTTTTTATTTTGCCTTACGTTTTCCCCCTTCTCCAATCATGTTCCGTCGCAGTTTGACGCCATTCTGACCAGTGGTGTTATTTCTGCAGCGTTTTGAAAGTAAGTTTAATTCTAATCATCCTGTATACCTGAACTCATGTAATCGTAATTTCTTAAGTCACTTGGAGGACGAAATTTCGTGCTTTGAGCCACATGATCTGTTTCTGACCTTTGTTAGACGAGACTCATATCAAGTGCTACGCAAATTGTAATGCAGGAAGTGTTACTGCACTGACTTTGGATATTGCTGAAATGGCAACCTGTGCCCATGTATTCATGATTCAGATAATTATTTCTGCTTTCAGAATGGTTGTGCATGTATTTTCTGCGAAGAAAATGAGTGCAGGAAGCTTTTTTAATGTGTTAAGGACCTTAGCGGTAAACAGAGAAGCTATTAGTTTTCCAGATTCTTACCCTTGTTTGATATAATAATGCCATTAATAGAAAATTTGTTATACTTTTTGCGAACCCACCACAAACGTGTTTTATGTACCCATCTCCTATAGGCAGTAAAAGGTCACTGCTAAGAAACCAAAATCTGAATTTCTTTTGGCCACAGTCTGACAAAATTTTCCTATAGTGTTAATATGAATTACATGTTATGTGTAACTAACCTCTGGATGGGACCGTACTAAAATTCTTTCATTCTTTGCAGTGCATACTGTGCTCTGTGATAAGTGTAAAATCAAATGTAAGTGCTGTAAAATCTCTTGAAAATGCTAAGAAACAAGAATTTCAATTTTTTTGTCAGAGTCTGACAAACTCCCTGTAAAACCATTATCGATTGTGAGTAATTATTACAGTGTAATGAAGTGTATGTATGTATGAACTGTTTATTCTTTACGAATTAAGTTCTTTGAATTGATGGAGGGAAATGGAAATGTGTGATGTATAGTTTTGTTTAACTTAACACTGTGCTTAGGTAACGAAACTTTATTTAATATGTCTGTTTGCTAAAATTGTATGTAAATTACTGGTTCATGCTTAGGGAGTTGTTTTGTAGGGAACGAAAAGGCGTAGGGAACCCCCTCCATTATGAAAGAGGCTAGGCGCACAAGAAAAGATGGAAGTGGCGGTCAATCTGGGCCTCAAGCGGGAGACCATGGGAGGCAGTCAGTGGCCAGCAGTCGCACAGTCAACACCGCAGGTGCCAAGTGAGGCGTTCTGTAACCAAATCTATGATGGAATGGCATCGCATGTGGTTCCAGCTGTAAAAAAGGTGTTCTCGTATTTGGAAAAGCTCTAAAGATGATGGATACGCTGCCAAAAAGAATTAAATAGACCTTAAAACCACCTGATGGAGTCCTGATAGCCATCACGTCCTTGCCACCAATATTGCACAACTGCATCAACAACTTTGGAAAACAGATATGTATGTCAGTATGAAGCGGTGGGCTTGTGTGTGCTTTTGAAAATAATAATCAGTGTTGCAAAATACGTGATTTAACTTTGAACTGTCCTCTTCATGATACCAAGTAGGGTCCTATCCGTAATGGTGCTAAGTAGCGAGTATCCTAATTATGAAGAAATGCTAATTTGTTTCCATTTAAATTTGCCTAAGTTCAATTTTAAAGCATATGAAAGTTGCTAGTTAAATCAATTGTTTCACAGATAAAAAGAGAGGCACATAATATTTAAGTGGAAAAGTTTTAATTTGCTACGAACTGCTTTAATTTAAAAGTGCCAAATTTTTATTACCAATGAACATAAACGTGATTAGTTGGAATCACTTGCTTCACAAGTGGTGTTATGAGGCAATTACATTTGATCCTATATGAAATTTAACTTGAATTTGAATTTATTTCCAATGCTTAATAAGAATATTCCTAGCATTAATTGTTTTAAAGCATTGAGGGCTGAATAATCTTTAGTGGAGTTATAGTTTAGCATTTATGTGATGTAAAGTTTTTCTGAAATGTGAGCATAGTTACTTACAATGAAAAGGACAGTTTAAGGGTTTTCACTTTCATTTTTACTAGCAGGGGAAAGTCAATTTGAATCTGGGTTTTGCAAATGAATCTGAAACATTGCCACTGTGGTATCAATATGAAATCTGTTATTTCAGTGTCATATTATTGCATTTGTGACGTGTATATGTATGTTAGTTAAACTTGATCTTGTCGCGTACTACTTGGTTTCGCGTTGTCTTGGAGAGCAATTATTTGTACTGAATTAGTCAAAGGTTGAAGTGATGAGTGTAGTTAACAGGGGAAAAGTTCCTTTTACATTTCTGTGATTGCTAGCCTATGCTGTTGATAAATGCTACTACCCACTGTGTAGCTCGTCTAGTCTTCATTGCACTTTACTAAGAAAGAATTAATGAAAATTTCATTTGCAAGTGTATATATAAATCCATTGAGAATAATGTTTGCACATTATTATGCCTAGGCGCTTCAGTCTGGAACCGCGCGACCGCTACGGTCGCAGGTTCGAATCCTGCCTCGGGCAGGATGTCCTTAGGTTAGTTAGGTTTAAGTAGTTCTAAGTTCTAGGGGACTGATGACCTCAGATGTTAAGTCCCATAGAGCTCAGAGCCATCTGAACCATTTGAGCCATTATGCCTAATTAGGCTGGCGACCGAGTTTTGTTTCATTTACGTAACTTTTCTCTACTTTCATTATTTTCTAAATAAAAGTCTTCCTGCTCTCTACTAATTACCACCCTTACGAAATTCACGTTCGATTTCTTCTGTCCGTTAGGATGATGGATGGTAAAATTGTTCAAAATTCCTCCCACAGGGTAACGCTTGCTTCATGTTAAGGTCATATTTGGTATATTTAAAACTCCGCTGTATCGTTATATCCCCACTGAGTGAGTCATAAGCATTGCTTAGTAAGCGTGTATACGGTAAGTAGTACATGACACATACCCGCACTTCCAGACATACTCAAAGAAACTACAGTTTTTCTTGAATTTCAGGCCGCAAAGTGAAAGCCTGCTGTCGGATATTTTTGAATAATTTTTGCAACTATGGTGTCAGTTTTAAGTAAATTATGCATCTAGAGTTTTAAATAAATTAGCTGTATGGGAACTCAGCCTTCATCTTTACTTCTAACTGCATGGCTAATACCTAAAATGTGCGGGATGTAATCAGTGCCTTTCTCATTAGCAAATGAAACTGCTTATCTGTGAAGTAATCAAAGCCTGTTTTTCATAAACAACGTAATTCAACTGGAAGATGGTTCAATAAGTATACGTTTTCACTGTAAAATGAATATTTAAAGCTCATTGATTAGGTGCTCCTTTCGTGATTCTTTTACAGTATTATGCGACTGAGTAACGAGCGTCAGCAGGGCTTGTCATGTAGTAGTTTACGTTGTCCACTAAGCATGACGTCACAAAGTTGTTGAGAGGCCTCGTACTGTCGGAGGTGTCCGCTACACTCGATGGAGAGTGCTCAAGTAGCGGTTGTCTTTGCACATACGTCTCCGAGCCAATTTTTGATATAAAGTTAGCGACGTGAACTAACAAACTGCAGTGTAAACCACTCACACGAAGATAGCTAAATGGTTGTAACTGTGGCCAGAAATCAATGTTATCCGGCTGCAGTTATGCAAATTCATGGAATAATCTTTATGTGGGGAAGACTTTAAGAATGACAATATAATAACATTTAATGAAGTTTGACAAATTCCATTCGTCATTTGACAATGAAAGAGAAGACGTTTTTTAGTCTAGATGGCAGAGCAATGTGAAGTTATGCGTTTCTTAATATTCCGGTGTGCTTCAATCATATGAGAATGTAGAAGAACATCTTAATTTAAATACTTTCCAGTGAGATTCGGAAAAGTGGCTAGAGGTGCAGTAGCACAAAGCTAGTGAGGCACCGATAACTTGCACCTGCCTTCATCACTGTAGTAGTGGCTAAGACAGAAAGAGGTAGAATTCTCCCAAAACAAAAGAGGAGAGAAATTGTAATTTACTCTTTAAACAACCTTCTGCCATCGAAAAAGTAAATTTTCTAACTCACTGCCACATATTACGTATGAATTGTTAAGAATACTTGTTTAAAATTGTACGTAACTATCTAGTGTGATTTGTAGAATAATTCAGCTTTAGTTCTGGAAGTAAATCTGCTATTATAAAGCAGCCAAACATTTTCTGGTTGGTACTTAACTTTTAATTTTCTTGTTGGGAGTATACTAGTGACTGGCTATCTCTGTATCACGATCTGGCTGCATCCTTCCTTTATTTATTATTTCGCGACAACGCTAGTTCATAAGAAATACTTGTGGATCAGAAAGCAGCGCTGTACACTTGACAGCGGAATCTCACTGGAAGCGGCAATACAGGAGCCTTTTGTGCGTAGGTAGCATTCAATAGGAGTATTTTTAGTATCTGATATAAGAAAGACCAGCGATACAACTGTGCGGTATAACGTGTTACGAAACGAACACGATTCGGGTTCTACGAAAGCCTTCCAATTATTTTTGAATCATCCCTGGCTCAGCGATTCTTCTGATTCCGAGTTGACCGTTCTTCTTCGGACCGGTTCTCAAAATAGAACGACGTTCCTCATTGGAGTGCGCAACGTATTACAGTCTTTACTACAGAAATTCACAATAAAATATCAAAGAGTAAACAGTCCTTTCAAAAACTGTCTATTTCGAGACGACATTACAATCTTCCTCTCTCTCTCCAATCTGTCGACAACTGCCCATCAAATATAATTGACACTGAGGAGTCTGGGGGTTTGTGCAGAAGCTGTAGATTGTTCAATCACACTGAGAAAAGTTTGTGTGCAGATTTTATCCGTAGATGTCACATTTTTAATGCACTATCGTAGCACCTAGGGGACAAAGTCCTAGACAGAAAGAGTCAGTAAGATTTGTCAGCTTCATATTTGAAGTGAAACTTAACTGGCTCAGTGTAGTATTAGAATAAACAATCAGTCACAGCGTAGCATCTTAGCTCGTATCAAAATGAAATCCGGAGCAGATACCTAGGCTGTTCTGAAAAGTATCTGAGCGGTCTGAATTTTTGCACAATGTTCAAGAGAATTTGTCCAAAACATTACGTATAGATGGTACCTTGAATCTCCACAGAAAAAATGTATGATTCGCCTCCCCCCTCCAGCTCCCCCGCCCCCCCCCCCCCCCCACTCACAAACACACATACATGCACACAGTCACGAATATTGCTTATACCATGAGCTCAGAGTTGAACCGTAGATTACTAATCCCTCGTAAAATTTATGATGGCAATTGGTACCTCATCGCAGTTCCCGCCATTATGGAATCTGGACAATGAGCAACACCTACTCTTGAGTATCTTCATGGAGAAAATCGTTGTTAAAAATAGATGAACTATTGCAAGTTGTAATAATGTTTAACTAGTACATTACTTAAAATGACTTCTCTTCCAAGAAAATTTTGAGGAGTAAAATTATGATTAAAAGCTCTAAAACAGGACGTTTTGTACTTATTTTGTATGGAACACACCACTGGAAACATAATAGTTGTAATTAACTAATGTATAATCTACAAATTATTACTTACTTTGAATAAGAAGTAGAGCAGCTTTTAAGCGAAGCGTCACAATGTTATTTTCCACACACAGAAATTTCGGTGAAATTAAAGTTTAAAACATGACGGCGTACTTCTGAAGTGTTCGCTCAAAGCTATCTCCATGCCCAAACAAACGTTGCCCAAGGCTTACAACTGCAGAAACGCTCACTGGCTAAAATACTATGTTAATCAGGCATGCACATTAACAAATAGCCAATCTGAATTACTGCCATCTACTTGAAGAAATTTGTTAATTCCTTTATTTAAACCTACACTTGTGTAAGACCTTATACACCCTCAAATTAAATATTCCCACATCTGATTTGTTGTATGATGCTTATCAGGTGTTACGACGGTATATCCGTGTGTGAAATACGTAAAGGGCATTGGTAATTCAATATGAGGAAATGTTGTTGGTGGTTCATAGAACGAACTGTCATGTCCTCTTGTTTTACGAGTTTTTCATTAGTTGGCAGTTATTTCTTTTTATTACAAATGAGTGGGTCTTGTCGATGTTATTAACAATAATAATGTTAGATGTTAAGCTGTTACCAATGGGAAGTATTGGACTAAGAGCCTCTAAGACCACATTCCCCATAAACAGCTAGTGAACAATATCAAAGTGTAATCAAAATAGGCGATGTAAGAAACACACACACTCTCACACACAACTCAGCCAAAATACTAAGAAACTGATGACGTACAGTTATAGGAATAAGGTGTTCTATTGCGACGTATCACTTGAACTGCATATTTTCGTAGTACACTAGGTGAACTTCTGTTATGTGTACATCTGTCAGAACAGGACCAAAGACGGTGTTAGAACAAGACAGAGGTGAAACATAGACAAGGACGGTAGTATAACAACGCAAAAGTGGGACACGCCCAAAGACGATGGTGCAACAAAACAGAGATGGAAGGTCAGTGTTGAAACCATAAAGCCATATATCGAGTAACCAGAAAATTCTGACATGGGAAAGTGTCTGGATATAACTGAGAGTACCAGAGCTGTGGTGAGTGTTAACATTTTACTTTGTCTAATTTTTGTGTCAATTTAGGTGAATGTCTTTCGTGTATGAATGTTTTTCACGATTTCGTGTTTGTAGTCAGTGCCCTTTTTTTCTGTTATGATTATTCATCTTCATTGCAGCACTGTATTTAGGTTTGTAGCATTTGTGCTCTCTTAGTTAGTAGGACTGTTTTCCATGTTTTGAGTTTTTCTATACCGGAAGTCTATAAATATTGTCTATATGTAAGACCAGTAGATACTGTGATTGCTTTTTGTTTTGTATTTATTACCCAATAAGTGCATATTCTCTGTGTGCTTGACATGTTATGACAATGATACGAACGAAGTGAAATTGTTGCTAGATGTGTTTAAAATTTTCTTAGAGACTGCGTGAGACTACACTTCTATATTTCGATTTGATTTGTGGCTTGTTTATTGGTCACTTTGAGTGAGGAAATTTTGTTCTTAAATGGTTCACTACTGAGTCAGTGGGGAAGCAACTGGGCGAATGCTTTGTTGAAGATACGGTGATGCGAGGATGCCGGAATCGAACATTCAGGGGAATATATGTGCTTTATGCAGCGCTGGTGTGACAAGCATAAGGTCCCCAGCTGAACAGTGTAAATTCAACAACCATTATCTTTGTTGTTTGCTGTTCTTATTCTTTCCCGTGTCTGAGTGTGAATCTTCTATTACTGATCTGACAGACATGAGAGATGTGAGAATTAGTCATCTGTGAATAAGGGTGTGTCAGCACAAATGTTCAGAAGCTTTGAAAGATTTTGATTTTTAATAAATGTATATGATGACTGAGACGTCTGAGGTGATAAACTGTTTTCAGTGTTAATCTTATGTGGATAGGTGTAGTGCTAAATCAGCGTAGGAGTGGTTGATGGGATCTTGAGATATCCTACTTTACCAGTGGATTCTCCTCATGTGCCGTGAGTGTCTCTTTTTAAGAATGTGGTGCTAAATGTTTATTTACGAGGCTGCTGTAGAAGTGAATTTTGTAAATTTATTGATTCCCTGCAAGAGAGGATGAGGTTAAACTCATGGTGGCTGTGTTGATGTTTGCCGATTGGGTTAAGTTGAGTTTCAAGAATTTTCGAATGTGACTACCGGATATAGTTGGGCAGGAATCAAGGAGCAGGACCTATACTTCATTCAGGATCACCAGTACCTGAGAAGAGAGAGCTGGGCCTATGTAAGACATGATGGATGAATAATTTGCCTGTCTAAAGTAACAGATCTGTGGGAGTTATCGAGGATTTTACGTGCTATTCTCAAATGCCAGAAGCACCATACCTGATTGAGGATATTGAGGACTTCGTAGGCTACTCGCTGAAGTAGAAAGCATTACATCTGTCTGAGAATATGAAAAAGCAACTCGAAGTCTTGAAAAGACTAAGAAACTCACTAATTTCCGTAGACCTTGATAAGATTTAGATTATTATCTATCTGTAAATGAAAGGATATTAATGACATTTTATTTTCAGAGTGAGTCCAAGCTAAGAGGTTTTTACTGAAAGATGCAATGTAATGTGCAAAGTATACCGTCATATGATTAGTTTGGTGACCACTAAGGAGACCGAAGTATGAAAGGTACTGGACAGCAGATATGAATATGCCGTTTCCATTGTCTCGCTTAAAAATTCTTGCGAAAGTAAACAATATGAGTATTGGAAGTTGAGGTGAATGAAATGTAACTGAAACCCTTTCTGGTGACGTATTTCACGTGACTACACAGCATTGTGGGGTATTTTCCGTAGTACTGTGAATGATGTGTGTCTATCTGTTCACATGAAATGCCAATGATCTTGAGTAATATGTTTTCAATTTTTTTCAGCAACAGAATTGAAACTAATTTAATACATCCAATATCTCGAAGAGTGTGTGTGTGTGTGTGTGTGTGTGTGTGTGTGTGTGTGTGTGTGTGTGCGCGTGTGTGTCTGCGTCTGTCTGTGTGCGTGTGGAATGGTGTTATATGAATTAGGTATATGCTTGAGAATTTGTGACTAGTGAGTTATGTAGTTGACCGAATGAGATATCAAAGTTACCTTAAACAGAAGGGAATGGAATGACAAACTGTAATGTATTTCATAGTAATGAGCAGGATATGACAATGAAAGAAATGAATCTCCTCAAAGCTGAAAATGATGGAAGGATGACAACGTACTCGTAACTACTGCGAATGAAGTGGGGGTGAAATTCCTGACAAGGACGTAAGAAAAAATTTTATGCTTTTTTATTTTATTTCCCTTAGAATGATATCCTGGTAAATATATTAAGTTGATGTTTTTGTTTGAACACAGGACTTCTGTTACTTGAAGGTAGTGCTCGGGTGCGCCAAAAGGACAGTTGGTTGTTTGTAGCAATTTTTTGAAATCTGTGCATCGTAGAATGTCATCATATAAGCAGGTTATTTCATATATAGGTAATCGCATGGTATTCATTCTAACTAATGAGACGTATATACTGAAGCGTATTAAACAGTTATGAGGGAGCAAATACAGAATGCAGTTGATGGAATATGTGGGCTATGACTCATATTTGAGTAGATGATGTACGCTGTTTTTACTCTCTAACGTAGCTGTCTGCAATGAGTGTGACTCATGCGGAGTGGATTCCTAATTAGTGTACAGATTTTCTGATGTTTTCATTATGGCCTGGTTGCCATGTGAATAAATGAACATTGCAAATTAAGAAGAAATGAATTTTTTTGTAAGATTCAACTGGGGAAATATCATGATAAGGAATTCTGTGTTTTTGTTCATGTACGTAATATTAGGACCGCATTTATATTTTAGGTAAGACGTGGTGAAGCAGGAAAACTCGAGGGTGCAAAAGGGATGAGTCAAGAATTCCGTTCTCTCTGACTGCATATGATTCAGTAAAATTAGTGGATAGCTGTTTCGGGACCTCGACAAGGTGAATTACTGCGTAGAAAGGTGGCAAAGAGCAATGTTTTCTGTCAGCATCTTGGAGAAAATCCGCAAGGGCTCCCAGATCCATTGAAACGCTGCTGCGGAACCTCACTCACTGAACGGCCTGAAGCATGTCTGAAGATCGCCAATGGGGCGCCAGCAACAAGAAGAGCAAGCGATGCAAACTGCGCTGGGTCTGGCTTACACGCTTCGTGTTGTGGGGCCAGCTAGACAGCCTTGGCCATCTAGGACTACGTGGAGTGGCAGAAGGACTTCGGGAGCGGGAAGTATAAGGCGGCCATTGAGGTTTATCATGCCTTGCTGTCAACACAGTTCTCGCAGAGCCGTCGGAACCGGATAGTCTCACAGGACGGTGACCCATTCCGAGGCTGCTCATGTGTCGGCGGCAGATGTCTTGAGACCTACAAAGGTTAATTTTGTAGTGTTTTTAACGTGATTCACTAGGATTCCACAGTCAGTGAAGCGGTTGAAAACTTCTCGAATATGGCAATCGTGTTCTTCTAGCGATGAAGATGTCACGAGCACATCGCCAGTGTAGGCGAAGCAGAAGTATGGACCAAATAGAGTCCCAATAATATATCCTAAGAAAATCTGTACAGGGCTGCACATTCCGAAAGACATGTAGGGGACTCTAAAGAGTCGAAACGGTTTTGTGATAGCCGTTTGGTCTATATCCTCTGGGGAACGGTACAACGGAAAGACGGGACGTGAAGCCTCTGATATGTCGCAATGGGTAGCGACCAGCGCTTGTCTAACCAATCCTCTATAACTACCGCAATGCCTTCAATACCTTCCCTGTCATAAGTGTAGCGACAACGCTCGTGTGCTTTCCGACTACCGTGCTGTGTCTGTCTGAACCATTCCATCGAATTCCGCACTGGTTGAGACCAAGATGTTGCAGTCGAGCAAAGACAGGAAGACCACCTGCAGTTCGCATATGGTGCACTGTTGAGTGCCGTGGTGAATCCAGCACACAAGCTAGACGCGTATTCTATGGAAATTGTGGTAACAGGTGGAAAAGTGGAGGTATGTCCTGTGACGAAATAATCGGTCGTGTCAATGCCACGGATTTAGTTGGCCGGTCGTCCGTATTGAAGTTTGCTGGTGCAAGAAGTAACTAGGTCACACCTCAAGCCCAGTGTGGTTGTAATTAAAGTGTAGGTCCAGTGTGGGCTTCAACTATCGTACGGCAGCGAAACTTGATAGATAAACTAACACGTTAATGCGGAACAGATTTCCTCTGGAAAAAAATAATTCCAGTTTCGGCCACCAGGTGTAAACATGACACTACATACTGATTGTATGAAGCTATGATTTCCAAGTTGTTATTTGACAAGCTACAATATGAGTGAATAGTATGATTATCGATTACAGAGGCCGTGCTCTGTTAGTGAAGCTGCTTTATATGAACGGCAGCCACTACAGTTCCGCATAGAGAAAGGACCACCGAATGAAAGGTCTGAGGAGAGGCCCAATGACATCAAATGTTTTAAAGAGGCTGATATTGAAACTTGAAAATATGAGTGAGCTCGGGGACATACGTAACATAGGAAGGCGACCTTTACAGGTGGAAGTTATTGACATGGTTGCTGTAACTGTAACTGACCATCCAGCTCGCGCCCACGTAGCACTAGTGCTCGTGCAGTGTAAACGGCGGTTACTAATAAAATCGCCGATATTCCCTTCTACTTGTTTGATATTTTCTGCCTACGTCCTGTTCCTAATCCTTCGTATATGGCAACTTTTACATATATCTGTCTTGCATTTACTGCGCCAGATATGCTCCTGGTGGCCAAAATTTCAATTAATTTTCCAGAAAAAATCGGTTCTGCATTAACTCAGTGACGTATCCACTACATTTCGCAGCCATAATAATCACAGTTCAAGCTGGACCTCTGTGAGTAGCTGCACGTTACTTGTAACCACCTGTTATGAAGCCTTCTTACGGGAGAATACTGTCAAAGACAGTAGAGTGTCAGTCGAAAGTTCTTCGCAAGCCTACTTTGAGATCTAATGTCACCCAACTTTAGGTTGCGAGGCTATCTGTTTGCTGCAAAGATGGCAATTTTTTTGGATGGTCTCCTTTGCCACGGGACCACCCGTGGAATACATTTAAGTTGGAGTCTGCGTCAACTAAGAACAGCGGCTTGGTTGCTTCATCTGTTTCCACTAGGCGTCGCTGTTGTTGGCCGAGATGCTGCTGCTGCCACACTCATCCTTCGAATGCGGAGGCTGCCAGTCACGTTCCCCGACCAGCAGCACGGTGATCTGCATCGACGTGCCCTGACTCCGAAGTATCTATAGTAAAAACCTTCCTCTCAGTGTGGCGTGGGCGACGATCGTGCGCTGCCGCATCCGCGCGAAGCGGTGCGTTGACTTTTCCTGTGGGCTGTGGGTGGAATCCTCCATCATTTACGCCCTCCGCGAGCCACAACCTGGAGCATGTACTTGTCGAGCCGGAGTGTGGAATTCGTCGTCTAGTACACCAGCTGCTGCAACCGTTGTGTATGTGTGGATGGGAGATGTGCACGATCTGTTCTTCAGTATCGGACTGTCGCAGGGATTACGTGACTACATCACTCTCTTGGGGGACGTGTCGACTGCCTGAAAGATGTGTTTAGAATTCTTTTCAAATGGTTCAAATGGCTCTGAGCACTATGGGACTTAACATCTGTGGTCATCAGTCCCCTAGAACTCAGAACTACTTAAACCTAACTAACCTAAGGACATCACACACATCCATGTCCGAGGCAGGATTCGAACCTGCGACCGTAGCAGTCGCGCGGTTCCGGACTGAGCGCCTTAACCGCGAGACCACCGCGGCCGGCTAGAATTCTTTTCATCCTACATTATGCAAAGGCTCTCGCGTAACTGAACTAGAGAGCTGCCAGTCAGTCCATAAGGGTGATGCTTGGAAAGCCACATGATGCACATCCTCACGTGGCTGCAATAAAAAACAGCTGCAACTGGCCGACATTATGACTGTTGACAGGTAACGGCTCACCTATTCAGTTTTCCGTTACGGCGAGTGATGTCGCATCTGTCACATCACTTACATGCATCTGTCACCCAAATTACATGTAACTGGTCCTGCAATAACGAGGGAAATTTTCCGTGGTCATGCACCTACGATATATCTTGCGTAAGGCAGAGACCTCCTCCTGTTGCAGTGGTTTCTGGTCCCGCAGGGAAATTTGTTGGTTGTGCAGCAGTTACTGCTGCTGTTATACCTGTGATTCTGCCGCTGGTTCCCAAGTAGTAACTGTTGCAGTCATGATCTCAGGTGCTCCAAATTCATGTTTGATGATGGCGGCCATTCACCATTCAAGTATCGCCGACAGTCAGGACTGAAAGCTCTTGAGTTTTCATTGCTAGCGGAGCTTCCATTCGTTGTGACGTTCTGCCGTTAATTCCATGATTTTTATACCGTTTTGTGCTATCGCAAAACGCTTGCTTGCTTTTATGACCAAATCGCTTTCATAATATCCTTAAATGTTACGGACGGTGGAACTACGGCACTGGAAGGTAATGACAGGAAACTTTGTGTGTGCCAAAATCTCTCTCTAGTAACGTGGAAGCAACTACCTTCAATTTCTGGTTACAGTGTGTTATCTAGAAATGTCTTTGCTATCCCAGTTTTACACACGAACATAACTGTGCAAATTACTCTTGACGTATGTGATACGAGTTGCTGTAAACTGCATCTGACAATCTATAAATAAATGTAAAGAAAGGTTATCAATAACATTCCCAAGGGAAGCTCCCTATATCTGCCCCCTCAGATTTAGTCGTAAGATGGCCCAGTGGATAGTCCGCCAAAAAATGAACATAGATTAAGCACAAAACAGAAGAAAGATCTATTGAACTGAGAAAAGGAAGAAGCAAAATAGAAACAGTGAACAGTCCAAGTTAAAGAGGTGCAGCGTCGAACATACTTCCGAAGCGCCACGGTTGTGGCTATGTGGTTACGATGTTGGGCTCCGAAGAGAGACATTCGGGTTCAAATTTCGCTCACATCCAAAATTGTTTCTCAAAACTATAAACTGTCGGTTCGGTTGTTGACGTTTCTATTTGCTGTGTCCAGATCTGTGTCTGTGTCGCGGTGTAACGTTCGTTTGTAACAGCGAGGTGTAAGAAAGGGACCTCCAGCCGTATGTACCTCCTATTTGTTCTACACAAATGCCACATGTTAAGACCCATGCATTCCGTTTTGGAACTGTTGACTTTCGAATTCCTTTGTTGCAACGTAGTTCACACCCACTCATTTGTTATGTTCTTATCTGTAAAAGATAGATGCAGCATCTCGCCTTCTCTCATTATTCATCATATTTACTTACGACAGTAATATATTCTTACCACATGACATATTCTGTAACCACTGTTTGGTATGAAAGTTGCCATGACTACAGAAGGAGAAGAGACACCTCAACGACCGGACGGAAAGTTCATAATTTTGTGAAAAAAAAATTGTGGCACAAACGAGATCTGAAGGCAGATCTTCCCCTTCGTAACCTAACATTGTCACCACATAACCACAACGCCGTAGCTGCACAATCATGCTCGATTGTGCACATCTTGAACACAGGCCGTTCACTGTTTCTGCTTAACTTCTTTTTTCATAGTTCAACGCACCATCTTCCTGTTTTCGTGCTTGATCTGTGTTCAGTTCTTGACGGGCTATCCGCTGGGCCATCTTACAACTAAATCTGAGGGGGGAGTGATGGGTAGTTTCCATTGTGAGGACGACACTGTCAAGTAACAGTCACACACAATGGCTAACTGCTGGGTAATGAAAAATGTACTCTGATGAAAATACGCATCTGTTGAATTGATATGAAATTTTGAAAATGAAAACTGTTTCTAACATTCTCACAAAGGTTCGTATACATCCTACAATAGATCCTTAGCCTTGCTTAATCTGCAATGGAAAAAAATTAACTGAATGGCGAGCTGTAACAAATCGCTGCTCGGCAGTTAGCCACTTATTAATTAAGCCGTTATAACAAACTTTTTTTTATATATGAAAGGGTTTCGCAGTTGCGAATGCGAAGAACCATCAGCTGTATAAGAGAATGACGACAATGAAAATTACGTAATTAAATGAAACATTTGCAGCCAGCCGTCCGTTCGATATTATTTATTTTATAGCAGCCGGTTTCGGTGACTTAGCACACCATATTCAAGCCTTAACAGATGCTGAGGGGCCGAACTCCAATCGTATACACGATCCCATTAGAGACCAACATCTATCAACTGACGTCAGTAGAATACGGTAACAGTGATGTTGAGTCTGCAACCATCAACTACCAACAATGAAAATTTGTGCTGGGACGAGACGCGAACCCGATTCTTCCGCTTTATGCGAGCGGACATCTTAACTGGTTTTGATATCTCTTATCTCTGCACGACTAACGACCTGATCCTAACTTCAGTATATAGTCGTTCTTGCGTCACAACCGACGCTCGTACACTCATTATTTGTCATTCAGCGCTGAAAAATGTCAGGCTGGCCGGTGTGGCCGAGCGGTTCTAGGCGCTTCAGTCTAGAACCGCGCGACCGCTACGGTCGCAGGTTCGAATCCTGCCTCGGGCATGGATGTCTGTGATGTCCTTAGGTTAGTTAGGTTTAAGTAGTTATAAGTTCTAGGGGCTGATGACCTCAGATGTTAAGTCCCGTAGTGCTCAGAGCCAAAAATGTCACTTTATGCGGGTAGAGGTTAATTTTTGGGCCATATCACTTGTAGGGACGCCGTGGGGACTGATATGAGGTTAATTAATGTGGTGCGAGAGTATCTGTTATCACAGACAATGATCTTTTCTCAGTGTCGCAAATTATTATAGAAAGTTCATAAAGGAGCTTGCAGGTATTGCCAGACAGCTTACGCATTTGCTAAGAAGGAGGTTCATTTTGTATGGTTGGAAGAATGCCATGAATCACTTGATGAAATGAAGGAAGTATTGATGTTGAATCCAGGGCTGGTGATTCCACATTTTCGGAAGGAGTTGTAGTTATCATGTAATGTGTCGAATCATGCCCTGGGGTGTGTTTTGGGTCAGGAGTTCTGTGGTCGAGAATATCCTTTGCCTATGCATCACAACAGTTGAATATGGCACAGAATTATTCTACAAGAGACAGGGAAGTGCTTAGCTTAATATACAGAGTGATGCATATCCGGTGTTATCTGTATGGAAGGAAGTTCAAGGTAGTGATGGACAATACTGCTTTGAAGTGGTTACTACGTTTGAAGGACCTATCCAGCAGATTTACAAGGAGGGAATTAATGGTATACGTGTGATATTTTGGGAAACACGTTCCATTTTCGAGCTACTATGTCGAGAGTTGCTGTACTAAACGTGACACAGCCACAATTCTACTAGCCAGTCGAACCATTAGAGATGTTGTCCAAACAAATCCTTACCTTCCTTAACAACACTTTGAAACCTACGCTGGACCATTCACGAAGCCGAATGGTAGCAGCCCAATAGGGGCAGATTACTACAGAGCAATTGTTGCAGTATGTGGGACAATACCGGGGTGATAGACGTCAAGTGGCCATGACTCTCAGTGTCGCAGTTCCTAGCGCCATGGTGTGTCTGATTTTGATCTGCATAGCTCTAGCTCTCCTGTGTTTGAAATGACAAACTATGCGGAAGGCTGACCCAGGGCCAATCTAGGTTCCAGTGGACTGGATACCCAGAGTGAGGGTTGAAAGATAGATTTACAGAATCAGGGATTAATACAGTAATTTGCATAGTAGTTAAGAGCAGCTGACTTAGTCTTGGGTACTAGTTTTATAGATTAAAGGTAGAAATAATTGCAGTAGATAACTGGGCCAGAGTAAGAGCCAAGAGACCGTGTCTTCTCCATAAGGGAGGACAGTGTAGTGCCATGGCTCAGTCTTTGGTCAAGAAATTATTAATCCTTAACAAAAGCAAGGAGAAGTAGCATGGAAGTGCCATAGAGCACTACGTTAGCAGTTCTGTCTGAGGAAAGCTTCTTGTACAGCATACACAGCAGACTCCGCACGCTGTCACCTAAATACAAATCTGCCAGTGTGGCGACATGTGGGTCACGATAAATGGCGCGATAGTAGAATGCACAAGGGGGGTAGCTGACTTTGTTAAAGCAGGAATAACTTGTCATCGCTGGAAGCCAGCAATACCACCACGACAACAGGGCGCTGCCGACAAGCTACATGATGGGGCTCCACCAGGTGCAGCCTTGCTGCCTCTGGATAACGGGGTCCCGGGCTCGATTCCCTGTCGGGTTGGGGACTCTCTACCTGGGAACTGGGTGCTTGAGCTGTCCGCATCATTTCATCATCATTCGTGAAAGTGACTAGATTGGACTGTGTAAAGATTTGGACTTTGTATGGGCGCTGAACAGCGCGTAGTTGAGCGCCCCACACGCCAAAACATCATCATCATCATCATCCACCAGCTGCAGCCTTGGTTACGAGGCCGGGCTAGGCCTACCGTCTACATCAAGCTATTCACGGGACTTGATGTCCCCGCCCTGACTGTCTGCTGTCCGTGCCTACCACCATTGACGCTGAGTTCCTAGTGGGACTTGGCCCCACAGCGCCAGGCACCGGCTAAGTTCTGTCTGAGGAAAGCTTCTTGTACAGCATACACAGCAGACTCCACACGCTGTCACCTACATGCAAATCTTAGCGTTTCTCTCCGAAGTGGGACACCATCACAGGACAATACGACGCGCCACTGACGACAAAGACCATAGTCTACAAAGGCTGCGAGCCTCAGCAGCATTAGGCATCAGCTCAGCAGTACCAGGCAGAAGCAGCTGCTCATTCATCAGCTATGGCCAGGGTCAACAAGGAGAGGAGAGCATGCCTCTCTGTGCGATGTTTCGAAATCAATAAAAGTTCTTTGTAACTGTTAACGGTGTTTACCCCCGTCATCTCCTTCACCAATCCTCTTACGTTACAGTGCAACAAACAATAAAATAAAGTTTTTTTCGTGGTAAACCTCCCCACTACCTTGAGTTAGTCTAAACGGTGCACAAACCAGAGTATCAGCAGTGATGTTCTCTGTCCCAGGAATGTAAACAGTGAAACCTATCAGTCATTAGAGAATTTGCCACAGAGAGAGTAATGGAATTTAGTGGAGGCCCAGATTACAGCCAATGCTTCTAACTCTTTAACTGAGTAATTTCTTTCAGACATTGATAGGATAAATTTACCAAATGCTATGCTTCTTTGAGTAATAAAGCTTTCTTCCTCAATTTCTTGAAATAAGTATACACCAAGACTCGACTTTGAATTGTCAGTAGCAATGCAAAAATCAAATTATAAATCGGGATGATGCAAAAGCGAGCAACAACAAGTGCATCTTCGAAACTTTGGAATTCGGCTAGTGCTTAGTGCCAAAATGTGTTCTTTGCTGTAAGTTCCCATAATGAAGGTGTTGACAAGCTTTTCAAGTTAATGAAATGACAAACGAATTTTATGAGACACAAGAATGCTCCAAATTAACGTTTAGTTATCAGAACTGCAATTCCCTTAATGGCTTTTAAATTGTTAGGATCCAGTTGAATATCTCCTGCCGAAATAATGTAGCCAACAAACTTAACTTTTGATGTGCTAAATTCCGATATTTCAAGAGTGATTCTAACTCCGACGTCTTAGGACACCTCCAGCATTCTGTTTAATGCGTTATTCTGTTTAGACCAAGACTTCCCACAATTACTATGTCATCAACATAAGATGTAGTCATTTGCTGGATCGTAAGTCAAGAGAAGAAACGGCTTCAACCCAAAACTGATTGTAATATCTCATCTAAGGTTTGTAACTGATCTGTTTGTGGTAAAAGGTAGATTCGTCTGTCTAGATTCGAGCACTAGTTTTATAGATCCATCTTTTTTGTTAACAATATGAAGTGGACTGTAGCAAGAGCTTACGATGGGTCCAATAATTTCTTGAGCTAGCTTCGTCTGGATTCGTTGTTTCACCTTTTCTCTTTATACGAGAAGAATAACACCGGTACACACTGAGGTGAAAAAAGTCTTGGGATAGCGATATGGACATATAAATATGACGGTAATATCGTGTACACGAGGTATAAAAGGGCATTTCATTGACGGGGCTATCACCTGTTTTCAAGTGATTCATGTTAGAAGGTTTTTGTTGTTGTGGTCTTCAGTCCTGAGACTGGTTTGATGCAGCTCTCCATGCTACTCTATCCTGTGCAAGCTTCTTCATCTCCCAGTACCTACTGCAACCTACATCCTTCTGAATCTGCTTAGTGTATTCATCTCTTGGTCTCCCTCTACGATTTTTACCCTCCACGCTGCCCTCCAATGCTAAATTTGTGATCCCTTGATGCCTCAAAACATGTCCTACCAACCGATCCCTTCTTCTAGTCAGCTTGTGCCACAAACTTCTCTTCTCCCCAATCCTATTCAATACCTCCTCATTAGTTACGTGATCTACCCACCTTATCTTCAGCATTCTTCTGTAGCACCACATTTCGAAAGCTTCTATTCTCTTCTTGTCCAAACTGGTTATCGTCCATGTTTCACTTCCATACATGGCTACACTCCATACAAATACTTTCAGAAGCGACTTCCTGACACTTAAATCTATACTCGATGTTAACAAATTTCTCTTCTTCAGAAACGATTTCTTTGCCATTGCCAGTCTACATTTTATATCCTCTCTGCTTCGACCATTATCAGTTATTTTACTCCCTAAATAGCAAAACTCCTTTACTACTTTAAGTGTCTCATTTCCTAATCTAATCCCCTCAGCATCACCCGATTTAATTTGACTACATTCCATTACCCTCGTTTTGCTTTTGTTGATGTTCATCTTATATCCTCCTTTCAAGACACTGTCCATTCCGTTCAACTGCTCTTCCAAGTCCTTTGCTGTGTCTGACAGAATTACAATGTCATCGGCGAACCTCAAAGTTTTTACTTCTTCTCCATGAATTTTAATACCTACTCCGAATTTTTCTTTTGTTTCCTTTACTGCTTGCTCAATATACAGATTGAATAACATCGGGGAGAGGCTACAACCCTGTCTCACTCGTTTCCCAACCACTGCTTCCCTTTCATGCCCCTCGACTCTTATAACTGCCATCTGGTTTCTGTACAAATTGTAAATAGCCTTTCGCTCCCTGTATTTTACCCCTGTCACCTTCAGAATTTGAAAGAGAGTATTCCAGTTAACGTTGTCAAAAGCTTTCTCTAAGTCTACAAATGCTAGAAACGTAGGTTTGCCTTTTCTTAATCTTTCTTCTTAGATAAGTCGTAAGGTTAGTATTGCCTCACGTGTTCCAACATTTCTACGGAATCCAAACTGATCTTCCCCAAGGTCCGCTTCTACCAGTTTTTCCATTCGTCTATAAAGAATTCGCGTTAGTATTTTGCAGCTGTGACTTATTAAACTGATAGTTCGGTAATTTTCACATCTGTCAACACCTGCTTTCTTTGGTATTGGAATTATTATATTCTTCTTGAAGTCTGTGGGTATTTCGCCTGTCTCATACATCTTGCTCACCAGATGGTAGAGTTTTGTCAGGACTGGCTCTCCTAAGGCCGTCAGTAGTTCTAATGGAATGTTGTCTACTCCCGGGGCCTTGTTTCGACTCAGGTCTTTCAGTGCTCTGTCAAACTCTTCACGCAGTATCTTATCTCCCATTTCATCTTCATCTACATCCTCTTCCGTTTCCATAATATCGTCCTCAAGTACATCGTCCTTGTATAAACGCTCTATATACTCCTTCCACCTTTCTGCCTTCCCTTCTTTGCTTAGAACTGGGTTGCCATCTGAGCTCTTGATATTCATACAAGTGGTTCTCTTCTCTCCAAAGGTCTCTTTAATTTTCCTGTAGGCAGTATCTATCTTACCCCTAGTGAGACAAGCCTCTACATCCTTACATTTGTCCTCTAGCCATCCCTGCTTAGCCATTTTGCACTTTCTGTCGATCTCATTTTTGAGACGTTTGTATTCCATTTTGCCTGCTTCTGTTACTGCATTTTTATATTTTCTCCTTTCATCAATTAAATTCAATATTTCTTCTGTTACCCAAGGATTTCTATTAGCCCTCGTCTTTTTACCTACTTGACCCTCTGCTGCCTTCACTACTTCATCCCTCAGAGCTACCCATTCTTCTTCTACTGTATTTCTTTCCCCCATTCCTGTCAATTGTTCCCTTATGCTCTCCCTGAAACACTCTACAACCTCTGGTTCTTTCAGTTTATCCAGGTCCCATCTCCTAAAATTCCCACCTTTTTGCAGTTTCTTCAGTTTCAATCTGCAGTTCATAACCAATAGATTGTGGTCAGAATCCACATCTGCCCCTGGAAATGTCTTACAATTTAAAACCTGGTTCCTAAATCTCTGTCTTACCATTATATAATCTATCTGATACCTATTAGTATCTCCAGGATTCTTCCAGGTATACAACCTTCTTTTATGATTCTTGAACCAAGTGTTAGCTATGATTAAGTTATGCTGTGTGCAAAATTCTACAAGGCGGCTTCCTCTTTCATTTCTTCCCCCCAATCCATATTTACCTACTATGTTTCCTTCTCTCCCTTTTCCTACTGACGAATTCCAGTCACACATGACTATTAAATTTTCGTCTCCCTTCACTACCTGAATAATTTCTTTTATCTCGTCATATATTTCATCAATTTCTTCATCATCTGCAGAGCTAGTTGGCATATAAACTTGTACTACTGTAGTACGCATGGGCTTTGTGTCTATCTTGGCCACAATAATGCGTTCACTATGCTGTTTGTAGTAGCTAACCCGCACTCCTATTTTTTTATTCATTATTAAACCTACTCCTGCATTACCCCTATTTGATTTTGTATTTATAACCTTGTAATCACCTGACCAAAAGTCTTGTTCCTCCTGCCACCGAACTTCACTAATTCCCACTATATCTAACTTTAACCTATCCATTTCCCTTTTTAAATTTTCTAACCGACCTGCCCGATTAAGGGATCTGACATTCCACGCTCCGATCCGTAGAATGCCAGTTTTCTTTCTCCTGATAACGACGTCCTCTTGAGTAGTCCCCGCCCGGAGATCCGAATGGGGGTCTATTTTACCTCCGCAATATTTTACCCAAGAGGACGCCATCATTATTTAATCATACAGTAAAGCTGCATGTCCTCGGGAAAAATTACGGCTGTAGTTTCCCCTTGCTTTCAGCCGTTCGCAGTACCAGCACAGCAAGGCCGTTTTGGTTAATGTTACAAGGCCAGATCAGTCAATCATCCAGACTGTTGCCCCTGCAACTACTGAAAAGTCTGCTGCCCCTCTTCAGGAACCACATGTTTGTCTGGCCTCTCAACAGATACCCCTCCGTTGTGGTTGCACCTACGGTACGGCCATCTGTATCGCTGAGGCACGCAAGCCTCCCCACCAACGGCAAGGTCCATGGTTCATGGGGGGGTGTTAGAAGGTGTCCAACATTATTATGACCACACGACAGGAAATAACTTGGAACACCGAATCTACATCTATATCTACACAGTTACTCCCCAAGCCACCGTACGGTGAACAGTGGAGGTTGCCATGTATCACTACTAGTCATTCCCTCCCCTGTTTCTCTCGCAAATATAGCGAGGGAAAACGACTATCTATATGCCTGCGTGTGAACCCTTATTTCTCGTATCTTATCTTCGCGGTCCTTACGCGCAATGTGTGTAGGCGGTAGTAGAATCGTTCGGCTGTCACCATCAAATTCCGGTTGTCTAAATTTTCTCAATAGAGTTTCTTGAAAAAAACGTCGCCTTCCCTCCAGGGGTTCCAATTTGACTTCCCGAGTCATCTGCGTAATACTTACGTGTTGTTGAATCTCCCGGTAACAAATCTAGCAGCCCGCCTCTGAATTGCTTCGACGTCCTCCTTCAATCCGACCTGATACGGATCGCAAACACTCGAGAAGTATTCAATAATAGGTCGCTTCTGCGTCCCATATGCGGTCTCCTTTACATTTGAACCATACTTACCTAAAATTCTCGCAATAAAACAAAGTCGACCGTTTACCTTTTCTACCACAGTTCTCACATGTTCGTTCCATTTCATATCGCTTTGCAATGTTACGCCCAAATGTTTAAGTGACTTCATTGTGTCAAGCAGGATCCTACTAATACCATATTCGAAAATTACAGGTTTGTTCTTCCTACCCATCCCCATTAACTTAAATTTTTCCACATTTAGAGCTAGCTGCCATTCATCACGCTAACTAGAAATTTTTTCGAAGTCGTCTTGTATCTTCCTGCAGTCACTCAACTTCGAAAACTTACCGTAGACCACGGCATTAACAGAAAACAACCGCAGATTGCTGCCCACCCTGCCCGCCAAATCATTTACGTATATAGAGAGCAACAGCGGTTCTATCACGCTTCCCTGGGGCACTACTGACGATAAACTTGTCTCTGATGAACACTGGTCGTCGAGGGCTACATACTGTGTCCTATTACTTACAAAGTCTTCGAGCCACTTACATATCCGTGAGCTTACTCCATATTATCGTACCTTCGTCAACAGCCTGTAGTGGGGCACCGTGCCAAATGGTTTCCGGAAATTTAGAAATATGGTGTCGGCCTGTTGCCCTTCATCCATAGTTCTCAGTATATCATGTGAGAAAAGGGTAAGCTAAGTTTCGCTCGAGCGATGCTTTCTAAAACCACGCTGGTTCGTGGACATAAGCTTCTCAGTCTCAAGAAAGTTTATTATGTTCGGACTGAGAATATGTTCAACGATTCTGCAACAAGCTGAAGTTAGGTAAATTGGTCTGTAATTTTGTGGTTCTGTCCTCTTACCCTTCTTACTTACCTGCGCTTTTTTCCGGTCCCTTGGAACTCTATGCTGGGTGAAAGACTCACGATAAATACAAGCTAGTTAAGGGGCCAATGCCGTAGAGTATACTCTTTGTAAAACCGAATTGGGATTCCATCCGGACTTGGTGATTCATTTGCATTCAATTCCTGGTAGTTGAACCTAGCCACATGGGACATTCCATTTCGGAAATCGTTAGGGAATTAAATATTTCAAGATCCACAGTGTCAAGAGTGTGCCGAGGATGCCAAATATCAGGTATTACCTCTCACCACGGACAATGCAGAGGCCGACCGTCATCACTGAACCATATAGCGTTAGCGTATAGTTGTCAGTGATAATAGACAAGTAACACTGTGTCAGATAATCGCAAAACTCAATGTGGGACGTACGGCGAACGTATCCGTTAGGACAGTGCGGTGAAATTTGGTGTTAATGGTCTATGGCAGCAGACGACCGACGCTATCAGCACGACATCGCCTGCAGCGCCTATCATGGGCTTGTGATCATATCTGTTGGACCCTAGACGACTGGGATGCCGTGGCTTTGTCAGATGAGTCCCGCTTTCAGTTGGCAAGAGCTGATGGTAGGGTTCGAGTTTGACGCTGACCCCGCGAAGCCAAGTGCTCAAGTTGTCAACAAGGAACTGTGCAAACTGGTGGTAACTCCATACGGGTGTGGGCTGTGTTTACGTATAATGAACTGGGTCCTGTCGTCCAACGGAACCGATCATTGACTGAAAATGATAAAGATTTTCTGCTCGGAGGCAGAATTTAGATTGCCATCGATAAAATGGGGGCCAATTATCCTTCCTCCCATAATGCCGCACCATACATTAACCCGACAAGGTCACTGATGTTCCATTTGTCGCAGCCATCGTGGATTTTACGTAGCCTAATAGTGCATATTATGCCGGTTTACGTTACCGCTGTAGGTGAATGACACTTCGTCGCAAAATAGGACGCGTGCAAAAAATCTGTCATCGTCCCGTAATTTCTCTTGTGCCCAGTGGCAGAATTGTACACGACGTTCAAAGTCGTCTCTATGCAATTCCTGCAGCATAGAAATATCATACAGGTGCAATAGATGTTGATGTAGCATTCTCAACACCGACTTTTTTGATATTCCCGATTCTCGTGCAGTTTGTCTGCTACTGATGTGCGGATCAGCCGCGACAGCAGCTAAAACACCTACTTGGGTATCATCATTTGTTGCAGGTCGTGGTTGACGTTTCACTTGTGGCTGAACACTTCCTGTTTCCTTCAATAACGTAACTATCCGGCGAACGGTCCGGACACTTGGATGATGTCGTCCAGGATACCAAGCAGTATACATAGCACACGCCCGTTGGGCGTTTTGATCACAATAGCCATACATGAACACGATATCGATCTTTTCCGCAATTGGTAAACGGTCCATTTTAACACGTGTAATGTATCACGAAGCAAATACCGTCCGCATTGCCGATATGTTAAGTGATACCACGTACTTACACGTTTCTGATTATTACAGCGCCATTTATCACAAAGCGAAGAAAGTGGTCCAACTAAAACATTCATATTTCTTAACGTACTACACGAATGTGTAATAAAAAATGGGGGTCCCTATTTAAAAAAAACGCAGTTGATATCCGTTTGAGCTATGGCAGCGCCATCTAGTGGGCTAACCATAGCGCCATCTGGTTTCCCCCATCAAGCTAGACGAGTTTCGTTCTTTGTAGTTTTTTCGTTTGATGTTTATTTCGCTTAATATTTGGCCCGGTCACTATTAACCGACCACCCTGTATATTATGTTCCTGAATATGACGTGTGAGCGGAATGAAACAAGGAAATGTTGCAGTATGACTATAGGGACTGCCAAATGTGTCACTGGACAGACAAGGAATGATGAAAATGATAAATGACTGCCTTGAATACAAAGTGAGCAGTAAAGAGGACTTGAAAAACTGGGGGCAAGAAAGTCTGCGTTTATCTTGGGCTGCCATACACAAGTGATGTGCAGTGTACGAAATATTGAAATATTTTGGAGTGTTTTCTACGTAAATGTGTGTCTAAGTGTTCGCAAACATGGACATCCAAATGCTACTGCAGGCAGCTAAATAATCTGATTATTAGCTTAACTAATGTTGTGTGTATTTTCCTATGATTAAAAAAAATTGGACTGTCTGTTTCTGTTGAGGTTAGTAAAAAAAAAATGTTAGGCCCAATGTACCTGTATGTCTTTCTGTGTAGTTAACAAAAACTGGACTGCTATTCATGAAAGCAGCATGAAAAAATTTCTTACTGGATAAATTTGCAACTATGTTATAGAGTGTACATATTGTACAGTGTAAAACGTTTTGTGCTATTGCTATGTGTATTCTTGTATATGGTTACCTACATGTTTCTTGAATACTATACATTTTCTTTATAATATATGAAATATCGTGTATTGCTTAACTTGTCATTCCAAAAAATAAGCGAAGATTGTCATGTGTATATCCAATGAATATTGATGTTTTGTTTTGTTTTAAAAGTGTATTGTGTCTTAGTGTGAAATTTGTGACATTTTCTTTATGCCCAACCCTGGTTGGATCGATTAATTTTTATTATGACTGCTCGACACCGCTTAGTTGTTATTGATGTTTTACTGATATATGCCTGTTGGGAAACCTCAGTGAAATATGAGGCATGTGTATCGATTGTTAGTAATTTGCACAGTGAATGTAGGTATGAAGTGTTTATTGTGTATGAGTTAAGTTATTTGAATTGTTGGAGGGAAAGGGAACTTAAAGGTGTATAATTTGTTTAACTTAATAGTGTGCTTAAATAATGGAATTTTGTTAAATTTGTAAGAACAAAATTGTATGTAAATAACTGGTTCATACTTAGGGAAATTATATGATGTAACTTAAAAGGCGTAGAGAACCCCCTCCACCACGGAAGGGCCTTGGCGCACAAGGAAAGGTGGAAGTGGCAGTCTGTCTGGACGGCAAGACAGAGAGCACTAAAGGCAGTCAGTGACCAGCAGTCGCCTAGTCAACACTGCAGGTGATAAGTAAGGCGTTCTGTAACCAAAGCAGTGATGGAATGGCCTCGGATGTGGTTCCGGCTGTAAAATGGTGCTCTCGTATTTGGAATTTTCCTAAATATGATTAACTCGTCGCCAAGAAGAAACGAAATAGAGCATTAAACCGCCAAAGAAGAGACCAGATAGCCGCCATTTGCTTGCCACCACTATTGCGCCGCTGCTTCAACTACTTGGGAAAACAGATATGTATGCCAGTATGAACCCGTGTGTTTGTGTGTGGTTTTGCAATAATAATCAGTGTTGCAAAATACGTGTTTAAACCCTGAAATGCCTTCTTCATGATACCAAGTAGGGTTCTATCCTAATAGTGTTAAAGAGAGAGTATCCTATTTATGAAGAAATGCTAATTTGTTTCCATTTAAATCTGCCTAAGTTTCAGTTCAAAAGCATATAAATGTTATTAGTTGCAACTACTTGCTTCCCAAGTAGTAAAAGAGGCACGTAATATTGAACCGATGAAAAGTTTTAATTTTCTATGTATTGTTTTTACTTTGAAAGTGCCAAAGTTTTAGTACTAATGAATATAAATATGGTTAGTTAAAATCACTTGCTTCACAAGTGGTGTTACAAGGTACTTACTTTCGATCCTATTTGAAATCTAATTATAACTTGAAATCATCTTGAAGTTAATTAAGTACATTGGCAGTGCAAGTGCTTATTAAACATTGCAAGATAATTAACATCAAGTGGGATTGGAAATCGGTATTACTGTAATGAAAAGTGTTTCTGTAAAGTTAGCAAAGTTGATGATAAACGAAGGAACAGTTTAAGGGCCCCACTTATTCTTTACTAGCAGGAGAAAGTTAATTTGAATCTGGTTTTTGCTCACGTATCTGAAACATTGGCCACAGTGGAATGAATATGAAATGTGTTATTTCAGTGTCATATTAATGCATTTGTGATGTGTATCTGTGGGTGTCAGTCAAACATGAACTCTTGTCAGATGCCACTTAGCTTCGTGTTGTCTTTGGGAACATCTTTTGTGCTGAATTAGTTAAAGGTTGAGGTGCTCATTGTAGTTAACAGGGTTAAAGTCTCTTTTAGCTTTTGTAATTGCTAACCTATGCTGTTGATAACTACTGCTGTCCAGTGTGTAGTTCATCTGGTTGTTGAAGGTGTTCGTTGAACTCTACTAAGAAAGAATTTATCAAAGTTCCTTTTGCAAGACTATATACAAATCCACTGAGAATAATGTTTGCACATTATTATGCCTAAGTAGGCTGGCGACCGTTTTTCAGTTTCATTTACGTAAATTTTCACTGCTTTCATTATTGTCTAAATTACAGTCTTTGTGCTGTATACTAACTACCACAATATGAAGTTCACGTTCGATACCCTGTATGCGTTAGATTAATGCACTGTCAAAATTTCCAAAATTCCTCCCAGAGAGTAACGCTTACTGCACGTTAAGGTGATATTTGGCATTTGACATTCCGCGGTAGCGTTATACTTGGCTTTCTTGTGATAGGACTAGAAGTTGTATTGTTAGGAAACAGGTAGCACACAACGCCAGTAGCGTTATAACGTCTCCGACGATTATCTGGGTGAAGGCACACTCCTCGGTAAAGAGAACGTGATGCCAATCCTGAGCCGTCCTTTCGGTATATTGTTGGGCCTAACTGTACCACGGTGCATGGCGTCGTGTTTGCGCTGATGGACCTCGCCATGGACATCAGGAGTGATGTTGCGCATCATGCAGCCTATTGCGCACAGTTTGAGTCGTAACACGACGTCCTGTGACTCTACGAAACGCATTATTCAACGTAGTGGCCTTAGTGTCAGGGTTCCTCCGAGCCATGATCCGTACGTAGCGGTCAACCACTGCTGTTGTAGCCCTTGGGCGGCCTGAGCGAGGCATGTCATCGACACTTCCTGTCTCTCTTTGTCTCCTCCATGTCCGAACAACATCGCTTTGGTTCCCTCCGAAACGTCTGGATACTTCTCTTGCTGAGAGTCCTTCGTGGCGCAAAGAACCAATGCGGACGCGATCGAACCGCGGTATTGAGCGTCTGGGCATGGTTGAACGAAAGACAACAAGAGCCATGCACCTCCTTCCTGCTGAAATGACTGGAACTGATCGGCTGTCTGACCCCCTGCGTCTAACAGGCGCTGTTCATGCATGGTTGTTTCGATCTTTGGGTGCGTTTTTTGACATCTCTGAACAGCCATAGGGACTGTGCCTATGATACAATATTCACAGTCAACGTCTATCTCCAGGAGTTCTGGGAACTGGGGTGATGCAAATTTTTTTTTGATGTGTGTAGATATTTACGGAAATATGAAAACCTTACATCAAAGGTAACATCTCGTTTTCTGTAATAGAATAATTCCACTCATCCTTATTCAGCTGGTGACATGCATAAGTTACTGGATGTTCATGTCCATCTACAGTTTGACTTGAAGGGACACCCAAAGCTGTACGACTTGCATCACATGATGATGAAAATTCCTTAGTAAAATCGGGAAAAATTGATACAGGATCTGAAGTCAGTATATCATTCAAATTTTGAAATGCTTCCTGACATTATGATGGCCGCTGAACCATAACCCCTTTCTCCAATACTCTAGTCAATTGCGTGAGATGAGGACCCGTCATCACTCCATCTTCTCTAATAATATGGTCTGGGTAAGTAACTTGTGGCTGGACGAGATAACAATTATCAATGCTTAACGCGAGATGAATTGTTTTCAATCCATTATATTCTTCACTCACGATTATGCATGTATATATCGATATTTTGAAAAGAACGATGGCGTAAAACGAATAGAGCATGATTTCTTTGAGTTATAATTTTCGAAGGACTCCATCTAACAAGCGCCGAAATGTTGCAAGTTTTCTTGTTTTCATCTGAAGGGTATTCTGCGGTGATGGTAATGACCAGCTTTTGTGTAAAAACTGTTTCCTGCCATTCTTCTTCACGCACTTCTATCTGGTGATACACACTCCTTGAATCTATCGGATAAACGATTTACATTGTATCAGGTTATCCAAAGTTTCAGTTATATTTGGAAACAGATATGCATCGGTTACTGTACGTTTGTTTAAATCCTGTAATCAAGAGAGAATCTACATTCTCTTGTTCTGTCAGGTGACTTTTTCAGCAAGATTCCTATAGCTGCTGACCAAGAACCGTCGCTGTTCTCTTTTGTGCGTTCTTTAAGCTGTTGATCTATGAAGGGTTCTATTGATGGCTGGAGATACTTCGGTAACCTATAATACTGACGGTGCTCTGATGCGTGACGACCTGCTGGAATATAGTGCGGTGTTACAAGTATGGCTGCTGAAGGACCTTTTGAATTTAACAAATCTCTGTACCAAATTAATAATGACTCCATGATTGATAGACAATTACCCTTTAGGTGATTAACCTTGACACATAAAGAACTCATGATGACGGTTTGCTTCACATTGTACTCTATTTCTTAACGATCTACGTTTTCTTCATCAAGTACATGTAGCGTAGATACTACCAATCCTTTTGGAAGACTTAGTTCGTGCATTGCAGAACTATTCAGGTTTACTGGCACCACAACTTGGGCCGGCCGAGGTGGCCTTGCGGTTCTAGGCGCTGCATTTTGGAACCGCGAGACCGCTACGGTCGCAGGTTCGAATCCTGATGTCCTTAGGTTAGTTAGGTTTAACTAGTTCTCATAAGATGGGTCCCATAGTGCTCAGAGCAATTTGAACCATTTTTGAAACATAACTTGCCCATTTATTTACCTAGCAGGTACTATGCTTCTTTGTATAAAACAGTGCTCTTCATCACACGTGCAATTACTTGACAGAGGTTCTATTAAAAATAAACTTGTTGTGGAACATCTATATATATCGTAACTCAAGTAACATTTCCTGTACCTGCTGGTACTCTATAACGCGAAACAACTTTTAATGCACTTGTAGAACGTTTCGTTTGTATTACATTAACAGTGAGTGTACCTTGTAGCTCAGAAACATCTGCTAGTGTCGCGCTCATTGGAAACAAATCCCCACTGAGTTCAACAGTTTGTTGCCAAAATGTCGATTTTGGCATGATGCCTCACCAGAAAGTCTAATACGAGTACTGCTGAAAATCGCTGCCCCATAGACGGCCACATCTCCAGTTGCTCCTGAAACAATGTGTTTCCATCTCTGAATTTGGGCTGTGTTGCTCCCACTGAATCTATTTTGTTATCCTCTATCGCATTGCCATCTCTTCTTCTGCGTATGGTCCTGACTCACAACTGATAGGTTTGCACCACTACCTACTAAAAACTTACACTTCTTTTTATTTATCCAGGCTATCAAGCAATAGTCCATCTCTGTGTACGTTGTTTTTACAGTACTGCTATTTATCAGGGACACTTTCTGACGGAAGGAACATTCCCAGTGGTGTTCGACTGTTTCGTTTTCACATTGTGCTTCCCTTTTTTCCTAAATTCACAGTCCCGACCCTTATGCCCATACCGCTGGCAACTGTAACATTACGGTAGGTGACATTGTGCCCTTAAATGCCCCTGCTAACCACAACGGTAACGTCGTTTATCAGACGTGACCATTTTCCTTTCTGTACGCGTCCTAGTTGCACTATCCACTTCTTGTAAATGCGTAGCAACATGGAGTCCCATATCTAAATACTCAGGGTTTTCCATCCCCACCCGTTGTGAAAGGTCTAGGTGGATCCCTCTGAGAAACAATTCCAACGCTGTATTTTCCACTTCTTTGTGCAAGACTCTGTCCGCATCTGGCTTGTGTGTCTGGTCATAAGTCTCTATATTAACTTTGCGTATTCTGTCAGAAAATCATTCCACTGTACCGTTCACCTTCAGTGTTAAAATGTTGATTTACTCCCTAAAAACCACATACTATTGTGTTTTCTATACCACTGACTCCCACCCTCCGCCAACTCACTGAATGTGGATACTTAATTAAGCACTTAATGAAGCGGTATAAAGGTTTTTGCCTTGTCCGTGATAATTAACTTGGTCAACTGGAAGCATGTTTCTTCTGACCGGCTACTTAACGCGGCCGTGGCTAAGACACCGACTGTAAATACAGAAACACTATCTGTTATTCTCCCAGAGACAGGAGATATTAGACTTGAGGATAAAGGATCAATGACTGACGAAGGAGCACTTACTACTGTTTTAGTCTCACACAAACCAAATTGTCGCTGTTGTTACGCCAATTAAGATTGTACTTGCTGCTTTAGCTGCTTGTTACGTACTTTCTGCTGTTCATTATCCTTCAACAATTTAGAAACTTACTCTGTAAGATGGTCTGTCGCCTCGTTAGTATTAGCAGCTCGTCTTTGAGCTATGTCTGTGCAGTTTACCTTACCCTCTTTAATAAGAATCAACTAGTATTATATCGAACGATAACTGAACAGCCACAGTGGCAAAAATAGGACAATTACATTTAAATCAGTACATGTTACTGGTACGAATCTGTCACACGATTTACTATGTCCCCCTAAATTACAGATTTCACAAAGTGTCAGCCGACTTGTAAACTTTAGCTGCGATAAATCTGCCGGTTCTTTCGGTCCATACAAGGTCACTTAAGAGACATTTAAGCCCTAACCTGCATATCGCAAAGTATGCAACGTTCTTTTTGAGAATAAATAACGAATTTATGTTGTGGTGTGACGATTACACTGCGCATTCATGGTAATCTGATGTTTGCTGATACGCGAACGATACCTGATAATGCAGTCCCCTAGCAGAACATGTACAAACAAGAATACTGTTAAGCGATAAAATTAGTAAACAAACGTGAGAGTAAAATTCATGTAAGTTCGAACAGCTACCATCACTCATTATCGGGGAATTATCGCCAGACGCGAGGCGCGAAACATAAATATTTCATCACCGTTACTGGGTCAGGAAAACAGCCACCTCGACAGTCTTAAGTGAGGCTGAGAGAACCTCCGCTGAAAATGGTTACAACAGTGCAGAACGAGCAGCCTTTATTACTGTCTTAACATCACCAGAGAGACACTTGGTAACAATGTCTACCTGGAGTCCGACTAAGCAATGAAGGTCCCATAACAAGTTCCTTAAGCAAATGTAGTGGAACAAAGACTGCTGACGACTAGGGAAGAGCATTATGAATGACGTCGTGGAAAAGACCCTGTCCATGCAGACATAAAGACTCCTACCACTGTATGGGGCGTCCCTAAACACTTCGCTTGTCATCGTCATCGTAGCTCAGTTCCTAACGGAACTCATCACTGAAGACAATTCTATTGCAGTCAATGAGATTCAAGGCCGAAGATATTTCTGGAGACACCCTGGACACCGGTGGGATACCAACGTCGCTTTCGCCCGCCCAATGGCCTTACTCCCAAAGCTGATGGTCTGGGTCGCCGTTTCATGTCATAGCCGGGCCCCTTTCGATACCAACCGCGACACCCCTCATGGGTGTCCACAACCGTAACGGAAGAGTGTCGGTTATGTAATGTTAATGTGAAATTCTAATATTTCCACTGCAGACGTTTAGAGACTTGACAAATCCTGTCAATTATCGGTTACATTTGTATTTATAATTTTGTCGAAATTGGTTCCTAAGCTTCGCTTCAGCCAGTGCATCAGATGTTGCGCAACATAATACTATCTGGAGACAGAGTATTATTACCGATATTTAAAAAGAGCATCATTCCTGATATTTAAAAGTTGTACTACATTATGAATTGAAGAGATTCAGATTCACTAGAGAGAATCTTCTCAGGAAAGTTCATGGTGACTACATGTGAAAAAAAGCAACAGAATCAAACAAATAATAATAAAGACTTCCTATCGATATTTAAATACTAGCAGAGTACCTGGCACTGCCTGTACGTAGTAAGTCTAGTCGTCTATTAACTCATCTCCTCTTTTCGCCTCTCTCTGTCCATCACGTCCTCTCCCCTCACTCCTCTGTCTTCCTCCCGCCGTTCTCTGCCATCTCTTCCTGTCCCTCTGTCTGTGCATTTGCACCTTCCTCCCTTCTCTGTCCTTTTGCTCCTGTCCCCTTTCTATATCAGTTTCTTCTTCCTCCATCCATCAACTCCTTACCCCTCGAAAACCATCTTCTCCTCCACCCTACATCTGAGCATCTCTTCCTCCCTCTACTCGGTGTCCATCCCCTCCTTCATCCTCTGTATGTCCAACTCATAATCTTTCTTTCAACTGTTCATTTCCTCCACTTCCTCCTCTCCCCTCGCTCTGTCTACATCCTCCTCTTTCCCCTCTCTATCCATCTCTTCCTCTCTGTGTCCACCTCCTCCTCTTCTTTTTCTGTTCACTACCCCATCTCCTCTCTCTGTCCATCTCCTGCTCCCCCCTATCTGCGTCCATCTAATTCTTCCCCTTCTCTGTCTGTCCATATCCTCTTCCCCCCTTCTCTCTTCAAGTTATCACCTCCATCCCAGTGAAAACTTGCTGGTTCTTAACCCCACAGTATTTCTTTCCAGGTACAAAGTAGTATATGAAACAAGTTTGTCCGAATTCTAATCAGTGGCTTAGGGAGAGGTTTTTGCCAGTGACTTTACCTGCATACGCCAATGTCACATATATTTCAAATTTTGTAACATACAGGGTGTCCGGAGATTCCCTGTACGAACTTCTACAGCCTGCAGAAGGGGCTGAGTACATAATAATTTGAATAGGAACCCATATCCAGAAATGTCATCGAACGACGCTACAGAACGTCGAAATTATAGGTGCCGGCGACTGTAAAGGTGTGTATATACGTGGTGATTCCGTGATGATGTTACAAACTTCCAAGGATGATGAAAAAGGATAAATGTATCAACTTGAGGCAAGGATCCCTGTACTGGAAACGAATGAGTCGAAAGATACAAGTAAAATCCCTTCTGATACCTCTGACAGTGGAATACATTTACTGGTAGTGTTGTTCCTAAGATTGTAGGGTAGGCAACTTTCAAAGGTGGTAGTATGGCTCAAAATAAGAAAAAAATGTCCGGTAAAAATTGGCTCTAAAATGCATACTATAGGAAGTGTGAGCAATTTTTCATCTTCGTTAGTATGAGGCACACCTCCTCTATTGAACAAATCTTCATAGCTCTTAAGTTGGTAGCAGTACATGTATTCCACCGTCAGAGGTACGAGAACGGTTTTCGTTTATAACTATAGACTTATTCGTTTCTGGTACAGGGACCCTTACCTCCAACTCATACATTTATCCTTCTCCACCACTCTTTAGAAAGAATGTAACATCATCACGAAATCAAGTTGTATATACATACATCTAAAGGCGCCGGCGCCTGTAACTTTGATGCTCTGTAGCGTAACTGGATGACGTTTGCGGACATGGGTTCCTAATCAGAATATATGTACGTACTCCCCTCCAAAGGTCCTAGAAGTTTGTAACTGGAATTTCCGAACATCCCGTATTTCACACGTATATGAGAATGCAGGCTACATCGGCGAATCTCTATAATGTTTTTAGGGGTTATGAGTCTAGTCAAGCCTTCGTTCTGTGGAAACGTTTCTATAAGTTTCCTACTTGTTATTTTGAGGCACAGTCTTCTTCTGAAGGTGACGATTACGAATCTTGTCGAAACGTTTCCGCAGAACGACGCCTTCACTCGACTGATAACGCGAGAGCACTTCATCATATTTCACACATATTTGTACTCGTATGTCACATGTATCTCTAGGGAATTTCGCCCTGTAGTTTCTTTTTCACGGGGACCAATATTTGTGATGTCTTATCCCCTGAACTATGTGTCTTGCAGAGATATACTGTTATATTTACATCCAGTTGTACATGCGGATACTGTGTGTGAAAAGCGTTGCGAATGGATTTAGTAGCAATGAAGTAACAAACTAAAACGTCATGCATGTTGCGGCAAGTTTTCACGCATGTTTGCGTTTGTGGTCTCGTATGTTCTGAACTGTGTGTCGTACACTTATATACTTTTGTAAATACATTAAATGGCATATGTAAATACTGTTTAAAAATGTGTTATAGATCGTGTTAGGAGTAAATAAGTAATTAACTGATACGTCAAGCATGGTGCGGCAGTGGTACCGCATGGAAAGCGAAAATGTAGTGAACGATAAGGTTCTTTCCTTTCGTAATTTTTAGGGAGTGTCAGTGTCAAAAAGTCTCGTAAAACTTTGAAGTTGTATGAAAAGTTGGTGGCAGTCACGAAGGGCTCTCGTTCTCAAATACTGGATGAATATTGTGTGGCTATCGGCGCGTCGCGATCTGCACTCTTTTTTGGCCAACATCCCACATCTTTGAGAGGTAGGTGATTATTATTTCCACAGTGATTCTTTGCAGGCCGTGAGTGATATTGTACCATGTTCGGTTGAATCAGTCCGGTGGTTTAGAAGGATATGTGAATGTACATGCACACACATATACATAAATACACTACTGGCCATTAAAATTGCCACACCAAGAAGAAATACAGATGATAAACGGGTATTCATTGGACAAATATATTATACTAGAACTGACATGTGATTACATTTTCACGCAATCTGGGTGCACAGATCCTGAGAAATCGGTCCCTGAACAACCACCTCTGGTCGTAATAACGGCCTTGATACGCCTGGGCATTGAGTCAAACAGAGCTTGGATGGTGTGTACAGGTACAGCTGCCCATGCAGCTTCTACACAGTTCATCAAGAGTAGTGACCGACGTATTGTGAAGAGCCAGTTGCTAGGCCACCATTGAGCAGACGTTTTCAATTGGTGAGAGATCTGGAGAATGTGCTGGCTAGGGCAGCAGTCGAACATTTTCTGTATTCAGAAAGGCCTGTACAGGACCTGCAACATGCGGTCGTGCATTATCCTGCTGAAATGTAGGGTTTCGCAGGGATATAATGAGGAGTAGAGCCACGGGTCGTAACTCATCTGAAATTTAACATCCATTGTTCAAAGTGCCGTCAATGCGAACAAGAGGTGACCGAGACGTGTAACCAATGGCACCCCATACCATCACGCAGGATGATACGCCAGCATGGCGATGACGAATACACGCTACCAATGTGCGTTCACTGCCATGTCGCCAAACACGGATGCGACGATCATGATGCTGTAAGCAGAACCTGGATTTATCCGAAAAAAATGACGTTTTGCCATTCGTGCACCAAGGTTCGTCGTTGAGTACACCATCGCAGGCGCTCCTGTCTGTGATACACAGTCAAGGGTAACCGCAGCCATGGCCTCCGAGCTGATAGTCCATGTTGGTGCAAACGTCGTCTAACTGTTCGTGCAGATGGTTGTCGTCTTGCAAACGTCCCCATCTGTTGACTCAGGGATCGAGACGTGGCTGCACGATCCGTTACAGCCGTGCTGATAAGATGCCTGTCATCTCGATTGCTAGTGATACGAGGCCGTTGGGATCCAGCACGGCGTTCCGTATTACCATCCTGAACCCACCGATTCCATATTCTGCTAACAGTCATTGAATCTCGACCAACGCGAGCAGCAATGTTGCGAAACGATAAACCGCAATCGCTATAGGCTACAATCCGACCTGTATCAAAGTCGGAAATGTTATGATACGTATTTCTCCTCCTTACACGAGGCATCACAACAACGTTTCACCAGGCAACGCCGGTCAGCTGCTGTTTGTGTATGAGAAATCGGTTGGAAACTTTCCTCATGTCAGCACGTTGTAGGTGTCGCCACCGGCGCCAACCTTGTGTGAATGCTCTGAAAAGCTAATCATTTGCATATCACAGCATCTTCTAACTGTCGGCTAAATTTCGCGTCTGTAGCACGTCATCTTCGTGGTGTAGCAATTTTAATGGCCATTAGTGTATATACACTTTTACGATCTGTATTGCTATATGAATAATCCCAGTAAAATAATGTTTTCTACATTACCGTATCAGTAACAAAAATTTTGTTGCACAGTTGTAATAAATACGTAGACAGAAAAATGTTTCATATTTTAGTTTAAGTTTAAATTTATCTTAATCCTTTGCTGTAATCTTTAATCAGTATGAAAAACTGATGATCCCATTAAATCTGAAATGCTATGCTATAAGCAAGCAGACAGAGAAATATCATTCCAGTAAATATTACAGCGTTGTTATGGATACGTATAAAGGGAATTGTCTAAACACGACAAGCGGTATTATAAATGTCAGACTGATTCTTCGTCGCCTGAGACAGAATCAAAGGTCTGGAAAATAAAAAACGTAAACGAATTTTCCGCATTGTAACTGATGAAATTCATTTTAGCGATATAAGATTGGATTGGGTTTTGAATCCTGTAGGGCATCCTCTTTAATAATGTCAGCCACCAGTGATTTTCCACTGAGAAATACTGCTTGGAGCGCGAGAGATGAGTGGACTTAGCTAGTAAATTACGTCCACGGCAACCTGTAACACTTCCAATTTTTGTTTCCCGTTCGATCGGGATCTGAATAGCAGCCCAAATAAATATTAATTAATGTGACCGTGTACCTAATGGGGCTGGCAATCGGAATGGACTGCTGCGGAGTTGTTACATTCCATTTTGTCCTTCTCAAATGCTGTAATAATGAAATATCTGGTGACAAGAAGAACGCCAACACAGCTTCATTAATCAAGAACCTATATTCGTCTCTAAAACACAAGAAAAAGGAGACAGCCACTGCCTTCGTCATACATATTTAATTACGGTTAATCTCAGCACAGGCTTCTTCGTTATTCATAATCGTCACACGCAAATTCAATCACTGTAATCCAACACTGCAATCCAAATGATGCCGGCGCGGTAGACGCGAAACCAAATAAATATCGTCACAAAAATATCACTGATCACTCTCGTAATTAAACTTCTTCACTTTCCCGTATTATTCTAACACAAAGGAGTTAAACCGCGGCGATGGCCACTCCCTTTGTCGGTAAACCTTGCTCGGACACCGCAGCCTGGGGACTGACTCAACTCTACTCTCGCATTCGCAACACGACACACTATCGATTGTTTGCCCTATCGACATGTGCCGAGCGCAAACTTATAGTAAGGGCCTACGGACCCCTTACATCCCCGCCCTCGAAAAGTTCTTTGGAGCCACCGGCGTAAAAGAATCGGCAAGGGAATTAGACGTTGCTACATCTGAACAAAACACATAGTGTAAATAACTAATGAAATTACAATTCACCAAATAATCCCTCGACTCCGGTAGTGGGCTGCCTCCACAATAATATTCTACATAAGGCTATTACACCTCATAAACATGGCATTGTCCAAATTACAATTTTTTTATATCAAACAGCAATAGTCCACTACAGTCCAATATTGAATGAAACACACAACATACAAACAAAAATTATTACTTGAACACATGACATATGAACTATTACACTACAAATTAGTTGTTACAGGTTTTATACCCATTCTCAGGTAATCGTCGATATGAAATATGCAATTCTAATCATAATACATCAGAAAACAATGTAAATAAACATTTCCCTTTTTCAAATGTCCGTTTAACAACTAAATGTTCTAAACATGTCCTACTCAACTACATCAAGGAGCTTGAACACTCTCATTTCAGACATTCGCCCTAATCGAGTTCCCCTTCCTCATCTGGGTTATCCCTGTTCTCGTGTGAGTAGTACCTTTTTATGTTTTCCACATGTTCCTTACCATGCACTCTCTTTGTCCGTGCACATTCCAACTCTACAGTGTTAGGGTGACCAATTTTTGTAATCCTGTACGGTCCCTTATAAACGTGGTTGAATTTATGTATTTCAGAGTTTATTTTCTTTGATTTTGCATGAACCATTACTAGTACCAAGTCTCCCACTCGGTAAGTTATCGGTTTCACTAGCTTGTCGTGTCTTTCCTGTCTTTTCCTAGCCTTCTCCTTCATACTTAATTCCACTAGCTCCAATTTCCTTTCCCAAGTCAATGAACTTCCTGGTGGGTAGACTAACAACTCACGAAAAATACTATCGGGTGCTTGATTGAGCAATACTTCACATGGGGCAAACCCTGTAGAGTCATGTGAGAGGTGATTCCTGACCCGCTCAAATTCTTCCAGATATTCTTTCCATGAACCATGCTTCCTATGACAGTATGTTCGGCATAAACGGTTCAATTCCTTCATTGTTCGTTCTGCTGGGTTAGAAGCTGGCCTATACCTAGAAATGGCAATTTGCTCTATTCTGTGCTCATTTAGCATCTCTGTCCACTCCTTTGATCTAAATTGTGACCCATTATCACTCAAAATTCGCTTAGGAATACACACCTTTTGAAAATAGTCTTTCTCAAAATGGTTAATGATGGCTCTATTAGTGGCTTTCTTCAACGGGTAAAATTTTATGTACTTGGAAACCAGTTCTTCCACTACTAAGATTTGTGTGTAATTCCCTCCTGAGGCAGGAAGTGGCCCAAAGAGATCCACTGCAACTATGTCCTTAATTGCTGTTGGTACAATTGGATGCATATATCCTTTGTGCTGTACTGTAGTCGTTTTAGATTTTTGACAGGTGTCACATGTACTCAGTACCTTACGTATCCGCCTTCCCATGTTGTTGAATGCACAATCTAACTTCAACTTTTCCAGACACTTCTTCGGTCCATAATGCGCATTACTATAGTGCATATACCAAATTAATTTTTCTACCACATGCTCAGGCACACAGAGTTTCCAGTTCTCCTCACTCTCCTTGTTTCTTTTATAAAGTATCCCATTATGAATATAATAAAATGTGCGAATTCTTTCCTCTCCTGCACACCTGTATTTGATTTTAATTGTCTTTAATTTCTCGTCCTCGTTCTGTTCCCTGCGCACATTCTTTAGGAACTTCCTTATGAATTCTTCATATTGTACTCCTTTCATCAGGTTAATTCTAACTCCTTCTCCTTCTGGCCTATCCACCAACATTCCTCTCGAGTCAGCTGGTAATCTTGACAAAGCATCAGGTATTATATGTGTTGCTCCTGGTTCATAAATTATCTCGAAGTCATAGTCCAGTAATGCCAGGGCCCATCGCGTTAGCCTGCTATGCCTCAACTTGCTTGTGGGCAGAAATGTAAGGGTCTTATGGTCAGTCACTACTTTCACATGCCTCCCGGCCAAATAATACCGGAAACGCTTAAATCCCCACACAATTGCCAATGCCTCCCTTTCAGTAATTGAATATTTCCTCTCCCAAGCATTTAAACTTCTGCTACTGAACGCTATTGATCTTACACTCTCACCATTTCCGCTCCTCTCTATTTGGTCCATAGTCAGAGCTGTCTGCTCCTAAATAAAAATCCTTGGAAAAATCCGGGTGGTACAATATGTCTGCACTATATAGGGCTTCCTTGATATTCTCAAACTCGGTTTGGCACTCTGCACTCCAATGCCACGGCATCCTTGCCTTGGTCAATTCCCTCATACTCGGGGCATTAAGTACAGATCCTTTGACAAATTTTCTATAAAACTCACAAACCCCAAAGAATGCTCGCAACTGCTTCTTACTATGGGGGGGGGGGGTCGGAAATTTTCTAATAGCCTCCATTTTACTAGGATCATGATAGATACCCTCCTCAGATATTATATGTCCCTGGAATTTTATCTTTGACTTGCCAAATTCCGACTTGTCCAGGTTTACAGTTACCCCTGCGGTTTCAAAAGCTGCCAAGATTGCATCCAATCTATTCAAATGTTCTTCCCATGATTCACTTGCTATCAAGAGGTCATCCACGTAAACAGTGACCTTTTTAAGTAACTCCTCGCCTAGTATCTTATCCATCGCTCTTATGAATTCAGACACTGACACATAAAGCCCAAATGGCAACACTCTAAATTGATAGCACCTTCCTCCATAAGTAAATGCCGTATACTGGCGGGATTCTGCGGCCAATGGTATTTGCCAGTAACCAGCAGTTAAGTCGATACTACTAAGCACCTTTGCTCCTCGGAATTTTTGAATCAGTTCTTCTATAGTCTCAGGTTTGTCCCGCTCTGGCTTGATGATTTTGTTCACTGTTCGTGCATCCAAAACTATCCTCACCTTTCCATCCTTCTTATCAACAACAAATAGGGGGTTGTTATATTGACTGTTGGCCCTTTCTATAAGACGAAGGTCCATCATCCTCTGTATCTCTTCATCTACTGCTCTTCGTTTCGCCTGGGGAATGGAATACTGTTTTATATTGAACTCCACCCGTTTCATGATACCTGGCTGTTGAGAAAATACTTTACAACGCCTGTGTAATACTGTGGCTAATTTCCTCTTAGTCCCCTCATCTAGGTGTGTCATCTCCTCCAACTTTTACTGATCTTATCCTCTTTATGTCCATCCTCTCGTGCTAATCCCTCAAGGTATATCAACACTTCTTCTTCTAGTTCCTCTTCTCCGTAATCCATGGTGGGTTCCTCTTCATGACACAAATTTATCCTTCTGAATTCCTCCTCTTCTTCGATTGCACTCCCCTCAGCAAACTTTAATCTCTTCTCTTCTCCCTTTCTTCATTTGACCTTGATAGTACCTTCATCAAAACTTACTACTGCATCAACTTCATTCAACCAATCTATCCCTAAAATAATTGATGTGTTCAATCCAGCCACCACCAAAAATGTTGCTTTGTATTCTTCTCCCTCTATCTCGAAGATAATCAACACTTGTTCTTTAATAGGTTTACTCCTTGCACCCAACGCATTCACAATTCTCACTCAACTCACCGGGAAACTAGGCAAGCTAATATTTGCTTTTAGTATCAGTTCATATAACCTTTTGGATACTGCACATGCTTCACTTCCTGTATTGACTAATGCCTCGATATTCAGTCCACATAGCTTGATCCCTATCATGGGTAGCATGGGTTCTTTGGGAATCCCACTTCTTTCCTCCTGTAGATCTTCTCTCAGATCTCCACCATTGTCGTGTCTTAGTAGGTTTACTCGGGTCCTTGTAGCTCTCACTCCTGACCGGACCTCATCTGGAGTGTCATTCAGTTTTCCGGTCTCTCAGCCTCTTCTATATGCACTGTGTCATTCATTCGCCTATCCCATCCTCTCTCACGATCTCTAGGTTCTTCACTCCTTCTCCAATCATTTTTCCATTGCCGTTCACCACCATGGTTCCTGTACCTATGGCCACCACCTCTTCCTCTATAATTAGACGAATTACCAAAATGATTCCTTGGGTCATTACTTCCCCCTCGGTTTTGATCATTAGATTGATTGTGTTCCTGTGATCGAACAGATTCCAACTGTTTCAGTATTTTCATCAAGGCCTCCCTATCTTTAATTAGGCTCCTGGATACAGTTTCTTGCATTCTCCATCTCATTCTTCTTTTTATCGCTGATATCATTACGTCATCACTCAGGGGTTGTTCCAAGGTCTCGTTCAATTCCCACAAATGTTCAGCAAACTCTCCCAACGTTCCTCTCCATGTACTAAGTGACTTGCGGTGGAGTAGGTCCTCAATTGCTGCGCACTGATGACTTTTGGACCAGTATTTCTTCAAGAATTCCTCTTCAAACTGATCATAACTAGTGGCCCCTTCCTTCTTCCTGACTCCCCAAGTGATGGCCTCACCTTCTATTCTATCTATTGCAAATTGAATCTTGTCTGAGTCTTTAAGATGTGCTGGGAAAACTCCTTTTAACCATTTCATAAATATCATTGGGTGCAACCCTCCTTTCGGTCTAAATTTCTGTCCTGTATTATTTTGGACATACCGATTATCACTGCTCATCAAGGTAACGACTCTGCCTTCCCCAACAGTTAAAGTGGCATTGCTAATTCGTTTATCAATTTCTTCTGTCTTGCTCTCCAATTGCTGCACTCCCTGTTGTAATTGTCTGACGTCCATCGCAACCCTCTTGTTATTCTCTTCTCGTTGCACGGCTATAGCATTTCTCAGATTGACAGCCAGTTGGTTTTGCCTATCTCCTATCCCCTTCCATTCCGATGTTTTGAGCTCTTGTGTTAGAGTTTCCTTAAACAACTTTTCTAAGCTTTCTCTAGTTTCTTGTAAACCCTTCTCTAATGATGCGTTAGTTTCTTGTAAACCTTTCTCTAACGATTCGTGGAATATCCTTCCCTCTTCTATAGTTTCTTGTAAATCTCCCTTTAGTGATTCTTTTGTTTCTTGCAAACCCTTCTCTAATGATGCGTTATTTTCTTGTAAACCCTTTAGTGATTCTCTTGTTTCTTGTAAACCTTTCTCTAATGATTCTCGTAAATCTTCCTTTAGTGATGCGTTAGTCTTCTTTATTAAGTCTACCAACATCGACCACCTATCGGCATCCTCTGAAACTGGCCTAACTCTCTTCATTTGTCCCGGTGTCTCGGGATAACTAGTTGAATGTGCTGATGGGCTTCCTAATGACAATCCATAATCACTGATTCCCGAATCTTCTCTGTCTTCTTGTCCTATCTCTTTCCTATCAACTACTGCCTCACAAACCTGCTTATCTTCAGTAGACATGTTTGGTTTATTTTTGATGCACAGGCAAGTAATATAAAATAACCTGTAGTAACCCAAAACACTCCTAATTGCCATGAAACTAATCAAACAGTACCTGCAGTATTTTCAGTTAATCCCAAAATTGATACAATACTTATGAATACCGAACATAACAACTCTCAAAACCTAATAACTTCAAATATCAATTCTCACATACACAGCTTATGTAAAATGTTCTAAACAAGACAAATCACACCACTCATAAAACCTATAAGTGTAAAATCCCCAAAAACAATGACCATATCTGTATAATTACCATTTAGACAACGCAGTATGCATAAATAAGTATGCTATATTTCAGAGTATGTTTCGCAAACTTTTCGGAAATTACTGTAATTGGGCACTTTTCCTAATGCGAAACTCTGTTTACAATTGTTTATTTACCGCGAAGACTACGCACTACAATTTAATGTTATGCCAACTAGTCGTCTTCACTCACCAACTGACGTTACCACGAGTCGCGATGTTTTGACGTTTGAAGTGGACGTGGCGCTGTACTGCTGCCAGAGCCGCGTGAAGTCGCGCTGAAGATCTGTGGCGAGTCGTCGTAGTTCTCCTTGGCGCTGCAGGCGGGCGTAGCTTGTAGTTCGGCCGCTAGATGCCGGGTCGGCGCTCGATGTCTCGGAGTCGCTGAAGACCGTCGGTGTAGTGCGTCTGTGCTTGACCTACTCCTTGCACAGGTAGTTGGGATGACGTGTGAAATCACCTCGCGGATCGAAGCTCTTTGACGCAACTGCTACTCGGGTCTGCGTGACGTCACTCAACAATTGCGTCGCCCCACGAATTGTCGTCCACATAACAGTTTATGGGTCCACAAGAAGCTGTCCGATTTTCACTGTTCAAAGAGCAATTTCAGTCAAAATATTACCACTAAACACTTCTTTAAAACTTTCGTGACGAATTCTTGGCTCGTTTTGCTATTTTAATGTTCACACGTATCTTTCTTTAGTGTTCACTTTTCACAGTTTTTCGCGTGGATTTACGCATTTGCACATTATAACACAGTTTATTGACACAATTATTCTTATCAAATATGGCGAGAGGAAACAGTTTAGTCTCAATCGTAAGATATTATTACTTTGTATTGTTCAAAAATGCACTGATTCTTGTCGCAATTTTAAAGTTTATGCTCTGTCCCGATCCAACATCGAAAAATATTTTCTCGCGTTAAGCAAGGTAAAATTACCTATTGTTCTTTACGATTCGTCCGAAAATTACACTTGTCCTTTCACGGTAAGCCAAGGGTGTAACACCTCCAATTTTCGTTTCCCGTTCGATCGGGATCTGAATAGCAGCCCAAATAAACATTAATGAATGTGACCGTGTACCTAATGGGGCTGGCAATAGGAATGGACTGCTGCAGAGTTGTTACATTCCATTTTGTCCTTCTCAAATGCTGTAATAATGAAATGTCTGGTGACAAGAAGAACGCCAACACAGCTTCATTAATCAAGAACCTATATTCGTCTCTAAAACACAAGAAGAAGGAGACAGCCACTGCCTTCGTCATACATATTTAATTACGGCTAATCTCAGCACAGGCTTCTTCGTTATTCGTAATCGTCACACGCAAATTCAATCACTGTAATCCAACACTGCAATCAAACACTGCAATCCAAATGATGCCGGCGCGGTAGGCGCGAAACCAAATAAATATCGTCACAAAAATATCACTGATCACTCTCGTAATTAAACTTCTTCACTTTCCCGTATTATTCTAACACAAAGGGGTTAAACCGCGGCGATGGCCACTCCCTTTGTCGGTAAACCCTGCTCGGACGCCACAGCCTGGGGACTGACTCAACTCTACTCTCGCATTCGCAACACGACAAACTATCGATTGTTTGCCCTATCGACCTGTGCCGAGTGCAAACTTATAGTAAGGGCCTACAGACCCCTTACAAACCAATGTTGAGTTAGTAATGGCTCTGAGCGCTATGGGAGTTAACATCTGAGGTCATCAGTCCCCTAGAACTTAGAGCTACTTAAACCTAACTAACATAAGGACATCACACACATTCATGCCCGAGGCAGGATTCGAACCTGCGACTGTAGCGGTCGCGCGGTTCCAGACTGAAGCGCCTAGAACCACTCGGCCACAACAGCCGGCTGTTGAGTTAGTAGCTGTAATTGAATCTCAAACAGGAATTACAAGAATGGGGGATACTGCATTCAGGAGTACGAGTGAAAACTCTGTGATTCAGACTTTTGACATTGTAAAAATTAAATTTTTTTACTCTCAGTTACCATGGGACATAAAATACTTTATATTGTAATCAAACGTTCATCTCACTGCGGGCATATTCGGTCGTCTGTTTTCTTTTCTTAACTTAATTTTAGCGATTCTGTTTTAGGAACTTGGCAGTAAGTGACTTGAGATATAAATTAAATTTGGAAAAACTTTACAGTCCATGACTTAAATCACACATTGTTTACGAATCATTTATTCATAATTCATTCTGGTTTTCCTCCGAAAATATGGTGAACAAGGGAACGTTACAAATGGAACACTTTTGCGATAGTATAACGATTATGCCTGATGACCACAATTTATGTAATGTAGCGATTTATGCAACGCAAATATCCTGTAATATACTCAATGTAGATAATTCAGTGTTGCACAATTGTGTTATTCTGGCAGAGTCCTACCAAATCTATTGCTACAGTATAAAAGAATACGTCTAAGTAGATAGAAAGGGAGGTGAAAATCTCTGGCGGTGTGAAGCTTTCTAACGAAGCTACGGACTGGCAATGATGCATTTAATTTTGAAATCTTTTTTATCGTAGGTTTTAGTAGAAATTTTTAGACAGATGAACTTTATTATTGAACATCACATACAGCACTTAGGAATGATTTGTGTAGCACGTCTATAACTGATAAGTTGTGACAAATGGCTTTGCTTAATTTATTTAATAGTACATAGTGCCCATTCACTTCCAAGAACGTAAACACATTGCTCTTTTGGATATGCCCTGAGGGGGTGCCTTAATTGGCACATAGGAGCTGTGTTCAGGACTGAGTTCGAATCCTCAACCAGCCACTGCGATCCATAAAGAAATTATAGCTTCTCCTAACATACAAACTTTTTCAACAGTATTTCCACCATTATCATTACATACTGTACTGTCTGCATTGAAATATACAAAAGCTTCTGCTAGCTTATCTAACATACCACGTAATATGAGTCTTTCATTTTAAGTATGGAATGCAGCTATAGAAATATGTGTAGATGTTACTCTTCCTTCATAATAATAATTGAAACAGCACTTCATTTGAACCACATTGTCTTTAATAAAGTTTATATCTATATTATCCTACTAATCACCCAATAGTATCTCATATTGTTGTAAATCAGTCACATACTCAATTGACGTTCTCCAAATTTCTCCCTTTATGAAATCAGATGTATATTAGAAACAGCTCTTTTTCCTTGGTTTACTTTTATTCCATCTACCTCTAAGTCAATAACTGTTTTTTCTTTTACATATTTTATGTACATCTTACTAGTTTCAAACTCATGGAGTTATTTTCTAATTTTATTTCACTTAATTTTTAAATTACACATTGCTTTTGTTTCTGAAATTCCACACTTAGTAGACCTCTAAAATTTTGTATCCTTTTTCTATAGCTTTATTTACTTCATCAAATGTCCAAGATGCAATATGACATCATTATGATTACGTTTGTTTATTCTTTCCTCTGCACATTTTCGGCATAAAGGAAACAACAGTTTTCATTTGTACCAGTCTTCATTTATACAGGTAAAGCAGAATGACACAATACTCTAGGTGCCACTGCTTTGCATTTCATCAGCCCATACTATTTTTAGAATAACATGTAAACTTATATGTTTTTCTTGGATGACCTACAGGATAATAATTACAATATTGTATTGTTTTATAAAGACTACATAAATCGACATATTGTATTTTTGTGCTAACACCATCTGCCTTAGCACTTTACTGTATTTGTACGACCACTAAGAATGCATTTCTTGGGTCGTGTGTATCAACAATATTAGGTAGTTGTTTTGATGTCTTAAGTTATTTATACTCCACTGAGTTACACCAGTTCAAATCGTACATCTGTGATAAATTATATCCTGAAATTTGTACCTCTGCACTTCTTGTTAATATCTCTTTTTGGAATTAAAAGTATCAGTTTTAAGACATTTTTAACAACCATGCCTAAACCAGCTATAGTGTTGACGAACAGTATTGGTTTCATTATGAAAACCATCTACTTTACCCCAACTACACTACTGGCTGTTGAAATTGCTACACCTCGAAGATGAATTGAGACAAACGCGAAATTTAACCGACAGGATGAAGATGCTGTGATATGCAAATGATTAGCTTTTCAGAGCATTCACACAAGGTTGGCACCTCTGGTGACACCTACAACGTGCTGACATGAGGAAAATTTCCAACCGATTTCTCATACACAAACAGCAGTTGACCGGCGTTGCCTGGTGAAACGTTGTTGTGATGCCTCGTGTAAGGAGGAGGAATGCGTACCATCACGTTACCGGCTTTGATAAAGGTCGGATTATAGCCTATCCCGATTGCGGTTTATCGTATCGCGAGATTGCTGCTCGCGTTAATCGAGATCCAATGACTGTTAACAGAATATGGAATCGGTGAGTTCAGGAGGGTAATACGGAACGCCGTTCTCGATCCAAACGGCCTCGTATCACAAGCAGTCGAGATGACAGGCATCTTATCCGCATGGCTGCAACGGATCGTGCAGCCACGTCTCGATCCCTGAGTCAACAGATGGGGACAATTCCAAGACATTAACCATCTGCACGAATAGTTCGACGACGTTTGCACCAGCATGGACTATCAGCTCGGAGACCATGGCTGTGGTTACCCTTGACGATGCATCACAGACAGGAGCTCCTGCGATGGTGTACTCAACGACGAAGCTGGGTGCACGAATGGCAAAACGTCATTTTTTCGGATGAATCCAGGTTCTGTTTACAACATCATGATGGTCGCATCCGTATTTGGCGACATCGCGGTGAGTGCACATTGGAAGCGTGTATTCGTCATCACCATACTGTCGTCCACCCAGCATGATGGTATGGGGTGCCATTGGTTACATGTCTCGTGACCTATTGTTCGCATTGACGGCACTTTGAACAGTGGACATTACATTTCAGATGTGTTACGATCCGTGGCTCTACCCTTCATTCAATCCCTGCGAAACCCTACATTTCAGCAGGATAATGCACGACCGCATGTTGCAGGCCCTGTACGGGCCTTTCTGGATACGGAAAATGTTCGATTGCAGCACTGGCCAGCACATTCTCCAGACCTACAACCAATTGAAAACGTCGGGTCAATGGTGGCCGAGCAACTGGCTCGTCACAATACGCCAGTCACTACTCTTGATGAACTGTGGTATCGTGTTGAAGCTGCAAGGGCAGCTGTACCTGTACACGCCATCCAAGCTCTGGTTGACTCAATGCCCAGGCGTATCAAGACCGTTATTACGGCCAGAGGTTGTTATTCTGGGTACTGATTTCTCAGGATCAATGCACCCAAATTGCGTGAAAATGTAATCACATGTCAGTTCTAGTATAATATATTTGCCCAACGAATACCCGTTTATCATCTGCATTTCTTCTTGGTGTAGCAATTTTACTGGCCAGTAGTGTATATTTGCTTCACCACCACTAAGAGTGTGTTGAATATTATTATTGTTTAAACTGTTTAACCAAACTACAGATTTTTCTATTAGTCAGCTTTTGGTCTTCATCCAAAAGAGCAATTCTTCTATTAGTTCAATAATTAGTTCTGCATACAACCATACAAACTCCAGAAATTTTTAAAAAACAGATTGGATCTATATTAACTATTTCTGGGAACTGTGTTCTTAGGTCTAAACAATCTCTTCTGAATATTTCTGCATCAGAACTACAGTATTCATTAATTTCTTTCTTCATACTGAGCACGTAATTTTCTTTACATTTTTGGCTATGGAATGTGAGAAATATTTCTCTAACTTTCGGTTTCATAGTTATCAACACAATAATATCAGATATCATGAATCGATCATATGCAATTTTCCTGTTAATTGACCATATGTGGGAAGTAATTTTCCATTTGATACTTTCAGATAAAATGTGGACTGGATTTGTTAAGCTATTCTTGGATAAAGTTGCTGCTATCTATAATTTTTATACCTAATTATCTTATCTTCAATAACGTTAATGCAGTTCCTGTGTTAATAGTAAATTATTTTATTGTATTTTCAACACAATACTTCAGAATGAATTGTGAATCACAAACCTTAGCACAATGAGTTATAAATATATAGTCATTGTGTTTATTTGAGACCTCCACCTTCAGACTTGATTGTTTGTTTTAAATTTATAAACAATATAACGAATAAAATTCTGAACTGTTATGAGATTGGGAATATGTATTCCTATTGCTTGTAGAGCTTCATAATCAAACACATGTATATTTCAGTAGAGGAACAAGGAATTATCTTTTCGAATCTCTTTGTACAACACTTACACTGTTCTCCTGTATGCATATCACTGCATTTCGAACGTGAAAAAACATTATAATTCTTATATTCTCCATTAATAGAAAATCAATTTTAATACAGTTTTGACAACCATGGACTATATGTTCTTCACTAATTTTTCTTTCATATACACCACATTTTTATGTTTTTATTATATGTAACATTCACTCTTCAGTCCTTTTAAATTTTCCACATTTATAAGTTTCTTGGTGACTGTTTAAGCATTCTTCATTATAACAGTATCTGTTACAGGGAGCACTCAGCTGTTGTGAGGCCAGTTGTGGAGCTACTTGACCAGAAAGTAGTGGCTCCAGGCATGAAAACTGACAATGACCAGGAGAGTAGTCTGCTGACCACATGCCCCTCCATATCTGCATCCAGTGACGCCTCTGGGCTGGAGATGACAAGGCGGTCAGTCAGTATCATTGGCTCTCCAAGGCTTGTTTGGATAGAGTTTAATTTTGTAAAGAAATCGTCATGTGGCAGTTTTCATATTTTTCTTAATTTAACGTTTAGATTTTTCTAAATTTAATTTGGTTGCAGAAGGAGATGAAGCAAAAATTACATATTTGATAGATTCTAACATACAAGCCATTATGACATTAAACTCACTATTGACAAATGTATACAAATTATCACAAAACTATAAAAATTAAATTGGTATTCCTAACAAATTTAGAATTAGCAAATGTTAAATTAGGTACGTTGATAAAAAATTACTATGTTTTAAAAGAAACTATGAAATAACATTATTATTTATTATATTTAGACATCACAAAGATTTGCAGGTATTTTTAACAAAGAAGAATGTGTGAAAATTTAACAAAAATAAATTAATTTTTGAATACAAGTATAATGCAAAAAATAATGTAATGTAATAGTTAACAACAATAGCGCCGTAGGAAGAGACTTTTAGCTTGGATAAGTTCTAATTCTAGAGTAAAAATTTACAGTAAATTCGTTTCCTGGTTATCGAGTCTAGGTATTAATAAACAAGTTGTTAACTATATGATAGATTTTTTAATCTGTTCAGCTTTTCTTAGTGATTATTTGCAGTTGTATTAATTCTACCCAGTTTGATCTTAATCCTCTAATTCAGATACATCTTTTCTTCTAGAATCTCTTCCTCGAGCCACTAACTGCAACAGAAAGAGTCTTGTATATTTTCTGATTTAAAAGTGTATCTAGTCTGTCCTTCACAGTCTTCAATGGCAATACTAGAAGTAATTAGATCTAAACCTTCTTGTAGATCTTCTAGTCTTTTGAAGATTTTTAGTTTTACACTTTTAAGGTATGTCCAATTTTTATAATTTCGATCCTTCCTTTGTCCTCCTATTTATACAGTAAACTCTCTTTGTGCTCAGTAACTAGCTCTGTTTTGAAGGACACTGTTCTAGGGAAATAATTTCCACTTAAAGTAGAAGATGCATCTGTTTTTATTTCCATAAATGGTCCTGCCTTAGGTCATAAAAAGTTTAAATTTCTCTCTGAGACTACTACTCGTATATGGAAAACAAAACAATCCTTAACTTTTGAGAATATTTGTACTTTTGTTCATTTCTATAAAATTATTTTTATTTGGACCTGTATCTTATGCAGCTTATTTTCGATTTTGTTTGCCAAAAAGTGGAACATATGTAAACTTTATCATTTACAATAAAAGCATAAACTGAATAAACTGTAGTTGCTGCAAAATCTATGCATTGTTGTAGAAAATAAATTTTTCTTTCTTCTTTCTTTCACTTATTTTCTGTTTCTTATTTAAAATATTTTGTGTTCTTCTTTTAAAGATTGTGTATTATCTAAATATTACAGTTTCTTTCTGATATGGTTAAAGGTTCTAAGTCAAGTTCTCTTTTTCTAAGATTGTAAATATACACTCCTGGAAATAGAAAAAAGAACACATTGACATCGGTGTGTCAGACCCACCATACTTGCTCCGGACACTGCTAGAGGGCTGTACAAGCAATGATCACACGCACGGCACAGCGGACACACCAGGAACCGCGGTGTTGGCCGTCGAATGGCGCTTGCTGCGCAGCATTTGTGCACCGCCGCCGTCAGTGTCAGCCAGTTTGCCGTGGCATACGGAGCTCCATCGCAGTCTTTAACACTGGTAGCATGCCGCGACAGCGTGGACGTGAACCGTATGTGCAGTTGACGGACTTTGAGCGAGGGCGTATAGTGGGCATGCGGGAGGCCGGGTGGACGTACCGCCGAATTGCTCAACACGTGGGGCGTGAGGTCTCCACAGTACATCGATGTTGTCGCCAGTGGTCGGCGGAAGGTGCACGTGCCCGTCGACATGGGACCGGACCGCAGCGACGCACGGATGCACGCCAAGACCGTAGGATCCTACACAGTGCCGTAGGGGACCGCACCGCCACTTCCCAGCAAATTAGGGACACTGTTGCTCCTGGGGTATCGGCGAGGACCATTCGCAACCGTCTCCATGAAGCTGGGCTACGGTCCCGCACACCGTTAGGCCGTCTTCCGCTCACGCCCCAACATCGTGCAGCCCGCCTCCAGTGGTGTCGCGACAGGCGTGAATGGAGGGACGAATGGAGACGTGTCGTCTTCAGCGATGAGAGTCGCTTCTGCCTTGGTGCCAATGATGGTGGTATGCGTAATGGCGCCGTGCAGGTGAGCGCTACAATCAGGACTGCATACGACCGAGGCACACAGGGCCAACACCCGGCATCATGGTGTGGGGAGCGATCTCCTACACTGGCCGTACACCACTGGTGATCGTCGAGGGGACACTGAATAGTGCACGGTACATCCAAACCGTCATCGAACCCATCGTTCTACCATTCCTAGACCGGCAAGGGAACTTGCTGTTCCAACAGGACAATGCACGTCCGCATGTATCCCGTGCCACCCAACGTGCTCTAGAAGGTGTAAGTCAACTACCCTGGCCAGCAAGATCTCCGGATCTGTCCCCCATTGAGCATGTTTGGGACTGGATGAAGCGTCGTCTCACGCGGTCTGCACGTCCAGCACGAACGCTGGTCCAACTGAGGCGCCAGGTGGAAATGGCATGGCAAGCCGTTCCACAGGACTACATCCAGCATCTCTACGATCGTCTCCATGGGAGAATAGCAGCCTGCATTGCTGCGAAAGGTGGATATACACTGTACTAGTGCCGACATTGTGCATGCTCTGTTGCCTGTGTCTATGTGCCTGTGGTTCTGTCAGTGTGATCATGTGATGTATCTGACCCCAGGAATGTGTCAATAAAGTTTCCCCTTCCTGGGACAATGAATTCACGGTGTTCTTATTTCAATTTCCAGGAGTGTAGAATATTAATTCCTTTAATGGGATGGTGAGAAAGTTTATGGGATATATTTATTCTTAGTCTTGGCACAGAGGGAATAATATTATTTGTTTTTGTTATCCCTTTCGTGGCTGCAAGGGCCGAGCCTCCTGGCTGCCCGGCCGGCTAACAGGAGGAAACGCAGTGCGCGCCCGGCCGGCAGGCGGCGGATTCAGCCCTGTGGCCACTGTAGGCTAAGGCCACTGCATTCTTCAATCACGTTCCGGCGCGATGGAAGCACTGTTCAGTAATATTATTCCTAAAAACAGTACAGCCTATGGTCTCAGTGGTTATAGTTTCTGATAACCACTAAAGAGAGCTTTGAAGGTAACTAACACTCTCAGTTATATGTTTACTATGGACTGAAAAATATTTGGTTTAGAAAAATGATGGGTACTCTTTGAATAGTAATTCCTCTGACTTGTGACTTGAACAGTCAATGTATGGGTCTACAAGATATTAAAATTTCATTAACATCGAACAAATGTGTTTCATGACACATACTTTTAAAGTGAATAGTACGTAGCGCAAACGCCCAAATCTCGGATAATTCTTGCTACTATGTTAAATAAAAAGTAATAACAGAAATTTAAAACCAAATTGTGTAATGTATCAGGACTCAGAGCTAAACAAAGAACATATCTGGATAACTCATTTTTCGGTAGCCCCATGGTTTCGTTTTTTTATTAAAGGTTAATGTCGATACCCCACAGTAAGAAGTCGGATAGTAAACGTCTATCTTTTTCTAGCTCGCTGTTTTCTTTTCCAACTCATGTTCAGTTCGGTTTACTCTAGTAGTTTCCCACCCTCGTTTTTGACGCAGGGTTTGGGCTGCCGCTGCCTGAATTAAAAGCCATTTTTTTAACTTTTATTTACTTTTTTACTTTTATTTTTTACTTTCCCTCACTGGATACGTACACACATACCATAACATCCTAATATTTCTCTAGTGTGTGATATTTTTCGAAGCACGGCACTATTCAGAGAGCCACATCACACTTTTTGCATCTTATGCGTGTCATTTTTCGTTGTGAATGAGCAGTACATACTACACAGAGTCACTGGGGAATCTCCTTTTTCTCTGTTGCAACGAAGAACCCTGGATAATGTCCGTCTTTATTCTGCAATTGGAAAAGGCTTTCCTTTTGGTCGTCCTTGGGATCGCATTTTTACACGTTTGGCTATGAAATTTTTCCATCAACTGACGGATTATTTCTAAGTGGTATTTCGCTAGTGGTGTCTTCTGCTGATTTTGTATTTCAAAAATTGTTTTTGCGTTAAACACACACAAGTCAGTCAAATGAAAGCGTACTTTCTTGTACCACTTCATTTTCTTTTGGATGCACTGTACAGAAGATAACAGCATGTCTGTCTTATCCATTACACCCACTGATGCATTATAGCTGACAACACAGGTAGGTTTCAGTTTGTTTTGGCCCTTTCTATGTTGTTTTTTCTCTGTCTACACAAACTCTGGTCTATTTACGGTGCAAAGCATCTAGACTTCTTTCTTGTCCATCCATTTTAGTGCCATTAATGTTCGACAGGACTTGAACTGTATTACCCCACTTTTCAGCTTGTCTGGCAGTGGTGGTCGATGTTTCTTGTTTTGGGTACTGCTCTGACTGCGTTTGTACATTTATCATGGAACCACAGAAACAATTCGGGGCTCGAATACCAATTGTCTAAATAAATCGTATGACGTTTGTTGAGGTATGGCAATAACAAACTCACAACAACATCGCCTGATTTTCCCCAATTAGCATTTCCAGATTCTATTTCCGTGGCGGCGCCAGTGTAGACAGTATAATCCCAAATGTAACTGGTTTGTACGTAACAGAGGACGAAAATTTTAATTCCAAAACGGCTACGTTTATTTGGTATGTACTGCATAAATCGGAGCCTTCCTTTGAAAAGTAGCAGACTTTCGTCGATCACTGGGTTTTCAAAGGGTACTACTGCCTCACGGAATTTATTTTTTGTGTGATCTACGATGAGACGTATTTTTACAAGAATATCTTGAGATGCCGTGGATTTCTCACTGAAGTGCAGGATCAACTTGTACCAATCGCTGGCCAATATGTTACAAAATATTGGTGTTTGAACCAAAGAATCTGTCGACCGATATTCATTCACTTCTAACTTTTACGTCTAGGCTTAAGTAAAGAACATGCTAGGAAGGAACAAACTTCTGCTGGTTCTATATGCTTCTAGCATGCTAATTTCCTGGGTACTGTCGTCATTCTTTCAGTAATAAATTTACATTAATTACTGATCTGTGTACAGATGGCAGAAACGAATTCCACGTACATGAAGTACAGAAAAAAGTAAATGACTTTCTGACGCTTCGAAGTCTGGTTTTAACCCACTAAATGTGTTCACAAAACGGTGTCGTTTTGTCACTGGATGATTCTCCGTCCAGTCATATTTTCTTTTTCCCGACGAAGTTTCACTTACGTCATCTTCTTTTCCGTCTTCAGAGGAAGAATTTTCTGTTCGTGATGTTGAGGATTCAGCAATACGTCCAGACGCATCCAACTCTTCGTCGGAAGAAATCTCCGAAGTATCAATACACCCTTCGTCTCTACTATTCATAAGAATATCCATGATTTCCTGATCCGATAAATTGTGTCCCGACATGGCAAAGGTTACTCACGCGAAAGCTGTCGTCTCACCAGAAGCGAAAAGAGGACTGGCAGAATGTTAGACGCGTAAGCAGAAAGGGCCCAGGGGGAGGTGAAAACTAAAGCGCTTTCTTCCATTACAAAGACGACCAGACAATGACACTGTTGTCAGGAGTGCGGACAGTAGCGAGTAGTCGTTCTATTGTGTCCGTTTACCTAATCCTGAGCTCGGGAGTATATGGATGAGATTAGCCGTCCGGACTTACCACCTGCCGGGCCTACATGAATGCCTGTAGCAGTCTGGACTTCCCGTCCGCTGGGGGTACATCTATGTCAGCAGCCGTCCGGCGTTTCTACCTGGCGGGCATACATGTACGCCCGTAGGCACGAAAGGTTTAATTCTTATTTTTGGATATTTATACATTTCGGTATTGCAGAAAATAAAATAATAGATCTAGTGAAATATGTTTCCCCAGATTTCATAAGGCTTGTTTGTTTGGCAGAAATTACATTATTTGTCTCTTCGAAAGTTTCTAGACAATTAATAGGCAAACAATTAAAACTAAAAGCAGATAAAATACATTTCACCATCTTTTCTATTTCTTCTTGATTATCTGTTTTAATTTTATTTGTATTCCAGTTATATTTTCGTGTACCCGTCTGAACAATAAACATATTTTAATACATTGTTATAAATAAGTCAACAACTATTTTGTAACGAATCTGTAAATTTTTGCCAGATTTTGGAAAATGGAGCAGAATAAAGAGTAGCTTTCTTGAAATACTGATATTATTTTTTGTTAATTCTAAACCACCAGCTAAGGCATCAAATTCCTGTTCTTTTCAGAAATCTGAGTTAATTGTTGATTATAATCTTGTAATTCCATTTTCTGTAGCTAATTTAGAAGCAAATGTTTCCTTTAAACTTCTGACTGAATAAATTAGAAAAATATTATATGGGTACCAACTTGGTTGTTAATTCTTCAGCTCAGTAACTGAGAAATAAATTGCCATAAATTTTTACTCTGGAATTACAATTTATGCATGTTAAGCAATCTCTTCCCACAGTGTTATTGTTGTTAATTCGTTCATTAAATTCATTTTTATATTCTCATTGCATTTGAAAATAAAAATTATTTGTTAAATACTCAAACTTTCCTCTTTGTCCAAAACTCCTGCAAAATGTCATGTTACATCTAAAACCAACAAATAATAATGGCCTTTCTTAAGCTCTTTTAAAATATCTAATAATACTTCTAATAATGCGTCTAATTATCATCTGCTAATTTTATTTTATAACGAACAGCAGTAGATGCCTTATATTTCTCGTTACTAATTTTTATATCTTTACTGATAACTTGTGTAATACCATTCACTGTTTGTACATTAAATTATAACAAAGAAGAGTTTTTGGTTTAATTCTACATGTACCAAAATTAAATGTAGAAAATCTAGGCATTGAAAACCTATATAACTGCCACATGCCAATTCTTGAAAGGAATTTCTTCTTTTTTATTTCTCCATCAAAATCTATAAATTTTATTGTTTAAAAGACCATAATAATACCTGGAATGGATTCTGTAATTGGTTCCAATTTTTTAATTTTTCCCCTTTTTGTCATTAATATTTCCAAAATCTACAACAATTTTATTATTATTTAAATTATCTGTAAGTAACCATAATCCCAATATTTCATTTGATGTATTTTATATTTACAAGTAGTTCTGATATAGAATATATCTTTTTGTTTGTAAGACACATTTTATTTTCAGTTTTTATTTATATATAAATTATTTTATTAGATTTGAGTAAGAGCAGCTAGTATTAGAAAATATAAAACCATTCTTAAAACACATAAAATATGATTGTTTTCGACAGTAGCTGCAAGCCAAGTAGTTGAAAATAAAGTCAAGTAATTTTCGAACCAGTTTGAATTCATTATGGGGAAATATGGACAATGTCCAAATATGAATAAAACTGAGTATGTGACTGATTTGAGAATTGAGAGTATTCCTCTGTCCTGGTAGCCCAGACAGAGTTTCTGTAAGCATTGATCAGGCCCACAGGTCAACACACTCACGTTTGATGTGGTGTCATACAGGAACCTCGCCCAGAGCAGCAACTCTTCGGGGCAGTGAACAGCTCTGATCGCAGCCTGCAGTGCAGCCCATCGCTGACAGTTGTCTCTACACAAATCGAGCTCTTAATTTGGTAAAGTATTTGGCAGCGCCAGCAAAGTAGGGACACCTTCAGTTAATTTGACGGCACTAGTATGGTGACCACCCCCACAGTGCCCAAAGAAGATCTAATTTGCATCTGGAACTTTATAGCTGAGTCCTGTTATTCGCTCACATTACCACAAGATAGGGAATTCGTAATCTCTTAGGACAATCAGCTTACTCACAACAGAGAAAGTGGAACTACAGTCATTTGGTAGCTGCCTACTTAAACTCCGCCAACATGGAAATATGTTGTACTTGTCATGTATGGGATTAATCATGCGTTGTCATAATATTGAAGACAGTATTCATTTGTATCTTAAATCAGTAAATCTCATTGTGCTACTATATCTCTATAGCGGTTTGGTAATTTATAGTACCCCATTAGGATATCCTGCACTTAACCACAGTTTTGGGAGGGATTATGCATTATATTGTAAATTATGTGAAATGGGGTCAACCCATTATTAACTGTCATTAACGACGGGGCCAAATACATTCTTTCGTATTTTTCCATCCTTGTGCATGATAGGAAGTGTGATAGTTCTTGGGGGTGGTGTGTACCTTCATTGAGATAAAGGTTTTATTCAAATCAAGGGACGAGTCTCTCCTCGCCGCCAGGTAATATGTTATAATATGGCAACCTTTCCATTGACAAGAAGTTTGCTATGAAGATGATGAGAAGCAGGCAGAACTTAATTTAAATTATACAACTTTCTTCCTTTTAGTTAATTCTAGGGTAGGATAGCCTGTAAGCGCGAATTTATTAGTTCATGTCCTTCTTCCATTCTAATTTAGCTGATTCTTTTATTAGTTTATTATTTTGTGTAATGTACCTTTTACTGTTTTGTGGTTCCTGCACCATGTCTTATCTTTCGGCCGATAAACTGCGTGCTAAGAGGGTTTTCGATTATTTTGGAAGGGTTTAAATATGCCGGTATTGTAAGTTTTATGTTCATTTGCTAGATGAAACGTGGTTTTTCGGATTCTTTTTGTAGTGACATGTGCAAACTTAACGTGAATGTTAACAACGGTTAAGGCTAGATTAGAAACAAGTGGGAGGTCATTAATATACAGTAAGATGATGAAGAATGCTCATGATTTGGACGATAATGTATATGAGGATGAGAATGCACACTATCCCACAGAGCAGGAAGCTGCGAGTGCAAATGACAGCAGGAGCGTAGGAAATCTTTGTGAGGCTTTGGAGAAAATGAATGACCTTGGCGAGGAAGAAGCAAGAATGAGGCTAACAGACTAGTTGAGGCAGTTGTCGATTTGCGGAATCAAACAGCCGATAACGATGATAGTCCCATATTACTCCGTCAATGCACAGCACACGGGAATCCCGTGTTGCGTCATCTGCAGGCCTGACAAAGCAAGAGAAGGAACAGAATGAACTGAATGAAATGAAAGAACTAGAAGACAAGAGAAAACAAGACGCAGAAGTATTAGAAAGGATGTGAGAACAATAGGCCAGGAAAACAGAATGAATTGAGAACAAGCAGAACAGAAAAGGGAACGAGAAGCGACAGAATTAGCACAGTTGATGAACAAGATCCACATGGATGGGACGGAAGTAGGCACGATTATCATGGAAGCTAACCAAAATGCGTTAATGGTGCAGAGGGTCACTCGATTGTCCAGAATAGCGGCGGCAGGAGCTACGAAATTTGCGGGAGTGATAAATAATCGTGCCAGACAAACCAGGTGCACCCTAGATGTGGCAAGCGTAGCGTTGTCGTCACCACGAACGCTAGGTCAGAGTGTAGTTTCCAGGTCCACGTAACGACTGGACGAGACGGAGTATCGTATAGCCCAATTAGGAGAAGAGTGGCGAAAGGACCCATTACGATCAGACGTGACCGGAGGCGCACACAGAATTGCGTCAGCGAGGAAAGATCGATTCACACGGTTTCACCACAAAGAAGCAGGAGGCAAGACACGTTTTGCGAAACCGACTGCGAACACACGCACAATTTACCCCGCCAAGATGGTGCGATGCTGGAGGACGAGATCATAGTGGAGAGAGCCCTGACCGGAGGTAAGACTGTACCTTATGGATGTGATACGCGACGATACATTGTCCGTTTCTCTAGGCTATAAGATCAAGCCATACCCGTGTCTTGAGTCGACGAAGGTTCACACATAAATATATTATAGAATAAAATTGCTTTTTTTTATTTTGAGGGCTCACCTTTACTAAGGTTTGGCTTGACTAGTTTTGCTAGTAAAAGTATTTAAGATTGGAGCATTGGTGGTACTACATTCATTTTTTACCTTGTAGTTGCCTAAGCATCTTGTCTTTTATACATAAGAGCCAAAGAAACACGTAAATCTGCCTAATATCATGTAGGACCACCCCGAGCACGCAGAAGTGCCACAAAACGACGTAGCATTGACTCGACTAGTGAATTAATGCTGGGGAGAACTGATATCATGAATCCTGCAGGGCTGTTCTTATTGACAGTAAGAGTACAACGTGTTAGTGTGTGATGCTCTAGTAACGTATCACCTTCATTGTTAGGCCGCATTTCTGCTCACCTATTACCTATCATGACAAATCAATCAGTTCCCATTAAGATATTAACTCTCCATACAGCATTATACACAATTATGTTTCTGCTAAATGATCAAATTATCACTGTGTGTGTATTTATACATATGAATAGTTTTGTGTTTATTATTCTATGGATTTGGTCTGACACATAACGATTCTTTTATTTTGCCACACCCATGCCTAGTTAGCATACTTTTCCAGACTGTGTACTGCTCATAATTTTGATTCCGTGAGTTGTTTGGTTCCTCTGTCAGTTCAAGAGTGCACTTCAACTGTGTCACAGTTACTGAGTGACTATTAGCTGCAAATTCAAACTGTTACCTATCTAAATTGTCAGTGCAGTACGACTTTCATCGGTATTGTTGTTGTAACATTAAATCTTGGTGGTAGTACACGACTCAAAAATTTGTCATTTCTATTTAATGCTGGCTTTTTGATAATCCATGTACGTTATGACCAATATTTTCCTTCAGACTTTATGTCTCATTAATAAACAACTGTACACTAATTATCATGCCACTGTCATAATGCATACAAAATTTATTGTCTGCATTTTCACCATTGTTGAAATTACATGTATCCAGTGACACTTGGTTGCAGTGACCGCATTTAATATCAGCATTTGCAGTTTCATGCTTTCTACACTATATTTATCACTGTGTTCTTGTTTGTAATGCATTACATAGTATTGTCCCTTTTACAGTGCAATTTGATAAATCTTATATCTTGCATGTCTTGTGGATATATGATTGCAATGAGAATGTTGCAGGTGTCGTATTTCAAAGAATGTAAGTCAGCTGAGTGGACCATCTGAAATACTGATCATTATGTATGATCTAGCTTTTGATCAGGAGTACAGTATGCGTGAAAATCACTGATTAATTTCTTGAGAAAACGATTATATTAAAATTCCTCTTTTATAGAGAAGTGCATATGTGGTTCTGTTGATCAATAAATTTTTAATGATTTTAAATGGTGACTGAGAAGTCTACAAAGATCAAGAGGTTGAACTGAAAATAACATCAAAGTCCAGCACAACCACAACCTTGTACCCAATTTTCAATTGAATGTATAAGGAACTGATTGGTTGAGTATGTGTGTCTCCGAGTATGGATCTGTGTTGGATGAGATACATTAGTTTTAGGGAAGATACTGACATCGTTGGAAGCAACTAACCTTTTCCTTTGCTTTACTCTAACATTTCATATCGTATTTACAAACTCGATTTTTCTGTTTTTAGTGTTCATGACAATATCTCAAATCGAAAGTGAGCATGCACAGGGAGGAGAAAGTTAATGAGAGTGTGGAGTTATGTGAGACACTAAACCCTTATTTTCTTTAACTGTCCTCTTAGGGGGTGTCGATATGAAGGTATCAAGGGCCGTAATTATTCATTGCTCTAATTCAATCAGTTGATGGATCTTGCTACATTCGCATATACCAAGGTCTTTTGGTGGACATTCTGTGTAGGAGAGGCGTGCTAGACAGGATTGTTGAATATGGCAGAGTCGGCTGAGTTCAAGGAAGGTCGGGCCCCGATGACAATAGCGGTGGACAGGGTACTGCGTTTCAAAAGGGCCATTGGTTTCTCTTGGATAGGGAAGGTGGCTAGAGTTCTGTGCACTCTGCCGGAGTGACGCATTGGCAACTGCACCGGGACAGATGGGCTTTAAATGGTTGAACTCTTGGGATCGTATCTCGGTGACAGCGAGGTGCTCACCAATTTGGTACCACACATGTACACTACATTTTGCTGTATTGGTTATGTTTCCCATGCTGCGGTCTTCCCGTGTGCATTTTAAAGGAGCAGGCGGATTGGTGGACAGCGGTTGACGCTTGCTGACATAACAAGGCGCTACTACGTTTTGGCGGCCAGCGTCTCAAGTGGAGTAGGATTTTCCATCGTGTTTTTGAAATGGTTGTCTATGGCAATTTGTAAAGTTGTGATTAGCGTTAACACCACTGACCAGTCACTGTTAGCAGCCATGTGGATTTGTTGGGACGTTGTGCAGACGAACGTTTTTCTCGGGTACTCTATTCCGGAACACAGGAGAGGAAAGACGTGAAGAACAGACCAGAGATCGGTAGAATGAAGAGAATTCACTGTCTTGGATGCCAGGATAGAGTTTTTGCAAGCACTGATTGGGACAAACAGTCAGCACAACTTGGGTTCGATATCTCGTCTTATCGGAACATCGCCCATGGCCGGACCTGTTCAGGGTGGTCAGCAGTTCTGATTACAGCCTGCAGTGCAGCTTGTCGCTTACAGCTGACTCCACTCGAATCGACCACTGCGTCTGGTAAAGTATTTGGCAGCTCCTGCAAAGTAGGGATTCCTCTAGTTAATTTCACGCCGTCAGTACCGAGTCTGCCCTCACAGTGCCCAAAGCAGATCTAATTTGCAAGCGGTAATTTATAGTTGAGTCATGTCACCCGATCACTGTATCACAAGTTAGGGAATTAGCGATCTGTTAGGATAATCAGTCCACCTACAGTAGAGGAAATGGAACTACAATCATTTGGTAGATGCCACTTTAAGTGTGCTAATTAATTGACAATGAAAATGTGTTGTACTTGTCATGTATAAGAATAACAATACAGTGTCATAATGTTGAACATTGCTTTAATTTGTGCCTTCAATCAATAAATCTCGTCATTTCAGTGATCCATAACACCACATTAGGCTAACATGTTCTTAACTACGTTGAGGGAGAGGTTATAGAACACACTGTAAATCATATGAGAGGGAGTCAACCCATGAATTGTCATTGAAGACAGTTCCAAATACATTCTTCCGTATTCTACCATCCTTGCACGTGATAGGCACAGTGAGAGCCCCTGGGGCTGGTGTTTAACTTCAAAACATTGAGATACAGGTTTTATTCGCCTCCAGGCAAACTTTCAGGGGAGTTGGGAGTGGACAGAGAGAGGGGCATGGAGGAGATGGATAGAGATAGGTGGAGGAGGGGATGGACTAATGTAAGTCTGGAATAAATGAATATCTTAGCATAGCTGGGTTTCCCAGCAGTTAATTTATAAAAATATTTTTCGGTATCAACATCACTGTTCTCCTTCAACTAGTGATGTTGCTTGTAGGAGATGTTGCAGGAAATTCTAATCTTGTATCTCCAATCTGAGACACTGCTGGAGGCTTCTGTAGTTTAGACTGTACCTCAGTTTATTCCCAATCGTTGTCTTTAGCTTGTGGATGGAAGCGTTTCATGGGACTAGGGGTTCCGGACACTGTGACAGGACACTGTACGTGTCATGCAGATTGCTGTAAATCTAGATCTGTTCAAAATGGTTTAAATGGCTCTGAGCACTATGTGACTTAACTTCTGAGGTCATTAGTCGCCTAGAACGTAGAACTAATTAAACCTAACTAACCTAAGGACATCACACACGTCCATGCCCGAGCCAGGATTCGAACCTGCGACCGTAGTGGTCGCTCGGCTCCAGACTGTAGCGCCTAGAACCGCACGGCCACTCCGGCCGGCTCTAGATCTGTCTCCGACACATGTCCTTCAGCAGTATCCACTGCCACATCTTGGACCTCTTCTTTCAGTCAGACAATTTTCTCTTTGGATAGCCATCAGAACTCGCCAAACAGCAGAGTTTGTTGGTTGATATATCCTCTGAGATTATATACCTGCAGTTAAAATTCGTCAGGTTGCCTTTACTACTCCCCCCTCACTGAGAGGTGTTAGTCGCCTTCGTGTGCCTGTGCACACAGTGGCAAAGTCCCACGTAAATCCCATATTCAGTCAACAGTTCGATTTTGATTCCTACCTTTTTTAATAATGCGTTCCGCGAAAGCTCTGGTGTGGTATAATAACAGATGGGATCCAGAGATTATGTGTCCAGGATACTCTCTGGAATTTCTCAAAAATATCTGCAAGCAAGTGCACATCTGTCTCGATTTGCAGTGTAGTATAACCCTCTAAATTACAAAGATTTAGTTCCTGCTAAATATTTACCCTGTGCCTACACTCAACATACGTTGTGACATTGCCTGTGAGTTTCTGGTGAATGCGGTTATGTCGGGCAACGTGGTTTCCTGGAGTCTCTCCATTAAATCCAGGTGCGCATGTAGAAAGGTCCCCTTTTTGGTCACAAGCTGAAACATCGGAAACCTTGGACGTGCGACTCTAGCGATGTGCATATCTTCCCTACAGATCGTCTCAGGACGTTTCTGAAGAGGTACGTGCTTGAATCATAGCGAAACCAGGAAGGGGAGTTCTGTTCATGGTGAGATTCACTAGGAGAATAAAATGCATTATTCTACATTTTCCGGTATTACAGTGACCGTATCATTCTTCAACCCTAAATTGTGCAGTGCTAAGCAAGTAAGTAAGAATCATACATACTCAGATTATGGAAGAAGACTGGTATGTGTGGTGGCAGTTGGTACTTAAAGTAGCATGAACTACGAGTCGCACCGTGGAACTTTTACGTAAGATGCCTAGTAGCCCACGAATATGGCATTCTGTACAGTGACGGTCGTGTTGGAATGATGAAGGAACGTGGATGGGCATCTGAGTGAGTTAGATTTCTAGAAATGAAGATCATAACAAGGAAATTTAACTCTCATATTTGAGGTTTATGGTCTTGAAGTGCTAATGTTCAGGGATGTGTGCTACGACGTCAGGAGACTGCCGCAACCAGGCTGAGGGCGTGGTAGCCTAGGAGACGAATTGGGAAACACGCCTAGCTGGGAGGAGAGGTAGTAGGAAAGAGAGCTGCCATTTATTCAGGGGGCTCCTTGCCGGACTGCTCCGCGTCCCCCAATTGATGACTTCCAGCTTCCCTATTGGCTGGATGTGAGCACCCACGGTTAATAGTGCCTTCGGGATAGCATCCTCAGTCAGCAGTACCCGCTGTGGGCTCGCTACCCCCGTACACCGAGCGTGGGCTAAGGCGCATCAAGTAACATTCGGTACACACCAGCCCAGGTCCAGCCACTGTTTCATCATAGGATGTTTTACCAGAATCGTAAAACAGAATGGAATAAAAAACTGAAAAATGCCCTCATTCCTTTAGATAGAGGCTCACCACGTACACCCTTCTCCACTCTGTAGGAGCCATTTTACGAGCCAAAATTAATACAATAACATCAATTGGTAGCAAAAAGTTAAACCCCCCTGGATAGGCTGCCGACATTTACTAGGGAGCTTCTTCTACTGGAGGTTCCTATAAATGTTCTTTATAGTGACTGAAGGGGTACAAACTATAGTAATGCTGATTATCGTCTGCCGCAGCCAGACTGAGGGAATGGTGCCTCGGAGACGAGCTGGGAAACACGTCTAGCCGGGAGGAGAGGTAGTAGGAGAGAAAGCGGCCATTTGTTCTGCGTTGTGAGATGAGCCACATAAATATACAATATACATGTTTTACAAAGTAGAGCAAAAAGTGGCTCGTTGCGTTATCTTGCTGATGCGGCGCTGTCGGCGTGGACATAGTGCCACGGCGGCGACGATGGACAGAGCCGACACAGGCGGCTCGGAGGCAGTAGCCGGGCATCAGTTGAGCTGGCGAGCTAGCAATACCTGCGCGCAGCGGATGGGCTACGGCAGTAACCAACAACGTTGATGCTGCCGTAGGGAGGCTTGCAGGAGTGGCCATCTTGCTTCACAGGAGGCAGGGGACTGCAACACTTAATCGCTGGAGGGCATCAGCGTAGGATCATGAAGATGTGTCAGTATGAAGGGGAGACATTTAAGGCATGAAGTAGCTTATAGTAACACTTTCCACAAAACTCGTTAGGGGGCCGGATACAAATGTCTATAATTCCAGACTAGTTAACGAACTGTGTAATTCTCTTACAGAAGAAAAGTATACAACATTAGTAGTAAGTAATTGAATTCTATTCCTGTTCTTGGACGCTATTCCATTGGGTGTTGTTCAAGTACAGAACAGTACTCCGATATTAACATATCCCTTTACATTTAGTTAAAACAAATGTCCACTCTAAAGTATAAAAAGATGCAAATATTTCATTTAAGAGAAAATATCGAATTGTTTTAAACACTTAAGTTCTAAGTATTCAACTAGGAAAGAAGGGCCATGCCCATATTCCTAAATGTGTCACCCATGATGTTCACCAGATGGCTGCTGCTCGAGCATTGGCTGAGGTCGTACTTTACAACATCTACAGTGACCCTTGGTATATAGGACCCATATAACAAAAATACATAACAGTGTTGGAGCGACAGACACAGTACAAGGAATGAATTCTCGGTTTATGTAACCATTACTGATTCAGTGATTAATATGGGCCGTCGTACAGTCAGGGGTAGTATGTCCTTGTTCCTGAGCTAATAAGTCACTGATAAACGCCAGTAGACGAGTCTTGGTATTATTTGGCAATACAGTCACGTTGTCAGGGCGAGGCAAAAAACACTAGGGGGACTTCATGAAGGTAAAGTAGGAAAGACTCTATACTAGTATTATGTGCACATATTAGGCTGCCAGCTAGTTTTATCGTGGGTGTGACTGAGTCAGAGGTGGAAATATTAAACAGGCGAACACTATCAGAAAAAGTAAACCGTTAAGTCTGAGACATAAATGCGTGATTACAACAAAGTGAAGCCTCTATATTAGATGTGGCACAGAACACAGTAAACCGTTACCGACAGTAACGAACCAGAGTTGGACAAACGCGAGAACGCTACGGGGGCTAGGAGATACTTTAGTTTCCTCAAAATTTCACAGTTATTTACCGCAGTGAATGCAAGACTGAAATGTGCAAAGTGGCACAGCCTATTAGACCAGGTGCCTTTATTAACAATTAAATTTTCATTGGTCTGCCAGAAGACGTGTTTCTGGGCAGCTGCCCATGCAACTGGGAGAGTGTGAAGAAGATAACATCAAAATCCACGGTTTGCGCAAGTGACAGGCAATGAGATTTGCCCATTTAACGTATCTAGCGGCCGTGACAGTTGTATCCTAGCAACTGTGAAGTGGTATGGTAGAGTTAATTCCCGTGTGGTATAGATAATTTGTATAGGAGCCGATAAACGAAGGGAAACGTTCGTTAATGTTAGGAAAAAGGTTTCGGCGGGTAGTAGGGTGGGGCTGAGCCTCTGTATTGCAGTATTTGTAACTGTTTGTTTACTTCTAGGTTACTAGTAAAATTCGATTATTTCCCGTATAATGTCACTATTTCCCGTTGGACCGAGTTCCTAGGTTCTCCATATTACTGCAACATCTCGGTACCTACACTCTGGATTTGTCTGGTAGCAGCTAGCAAGTATCTTCGGTATGCGCAAGTCGCACATGCTGGCGGACAAGGGTCACCTGTAGCTGTTCCAGTAGCAGTGCGGAGCCGGAGTTACCTCCATCTGTTCCAGTGTCTAACTATGAACGGTGTACAAACGAACAGGAGCTTATGTTTCCTCTAATTATGATTTCTCCCGGGACTGTTATTGCGGGTCTACGATTATCTCACTCAGTAACGGAATCAAGAGTGCCACCACCGGCCACCGCACCCTCACGAGGAAGCTTTGGCGGGCGTCTACGGGTACAGCCCATCCTTAGGTGCTCTGTAGAATTACAGATGGAACAAGTTGGCAGATGACCAACATACGTGACCTGAGTCCGATATGCACCTATGTTAACATTAGAGGAAATGTTTTCTTGATGCCTATGTGAACACTTCTCACGCCATTATTAGCTTTATATCGGTAAGCACCACATCATTTCTCATTTGTCACTGATAGGACTACATCATACTGAGAAAGGGTACCAGCAATCAATTCAATCGGTCATTCAGATGGCATATTAAATAACAGAACTTGCCGAACACTATTTCTAGATGGCGCAATTTGAACGTAGCCACACTACAGTCAATGTGCCTGAATTAAAGTACGCCATCGTATTTTTCTAAAAATTGCTCAGAAATGTCATTTGTTACGAATCTGAAAAATAGCGAGTGCTTTATAAACTCCAAATCGAATTCGTCAACTGTTTCTTCCGGTAATTTCAGATACTCGCATAACCATTCATGAATCTCAAATTCTGTCAAACGCAAAGCACGGTTATAAAGGCACTGAGTAGTGTTGGCTCTGCTGACATTTTTACACACAAAAAGGAGCACTTTAGCACGTATACCTCGCTAGTACACCTCCGGCCTCCCCTCTTCAAGCACTGCCCGGCGATATAGACAAGCCCTGAGCGGCCCCGCTGCTCCCTGCGATGTTCACTCACGGAGAACAACTTCAGCTACGTGTGTACACTCCTCGGAGCGACCCAAAGTTTCGTATGTCACAGTGTCTACATCCCTGTATCGTACTCCACTTTACGCATCTCCTAATGCTCGCAAAGTAACGTGGATTCCCGTAACATGGAGAATGAGGCAAGGACGACTAGAGACCTACGTCGTTGTGTGCTCATCGAGACTTGCAATACATACATGCAGGTCTGAAGGAGCAGACACTGTTGACTATCGTTAGCTGTACTTACTTCGAAATTAATTCGCCTACTGCGTATAATTTGACACCAGCTGTATAAGGTATAGCTCTGTTGCCCACTGTTGATCTACGAAGTAATCTTGCGAGGATTGGGTGATGAATAAAGTGGACTACGATGTTCGGGTATAGACATTGTGATACGTGGAAGTTCGTGTCGGTGCGGTACACGGATAGCCAAAGTGGTTCTCGGCGAGTGCACGTCGCGTGGAGTAGTGCGGCCGCTCCGGGCATCTTTAAATTGCAGGGCCGTGCTTACGGTGGAGAGGTGAGCGACATGCTAGTAATCTCTACGTGTTGAATTGCAACAAACGGTGTGTAAAATTATCGACATTCACTAGAGGCAACACTGCTCGGTGCGTTGACCAGAAAGTTTCATCCTTTGCACACGGCGGCTTTGAGGTTCATTAATGGTTATTCGAAGATCTGAAATCACCGGAGTAAATAGTAGACGCATAACAGCTAACTATACAGTACTCGTTCTTTCTCTGATTGGTAACAAATAACATTTGTGAGCAATTTTTTCAAAAATACGGCAGTGTGAGCTACACTACAATTCTTCCTTCTGTTTATGGTATTCGACGAATCAGGGTATTTAATATGCCACCTGAGTGCCAAAATGATTTGATTGCTGGTGCCCTTACTCATAATGGTATGGTCATATTAGTGAAAAATGGGAAATGATCCAGTGTTTTCGATATAAAGTTAATAGTGAAGTGAAAGCGTTCACATAGACATAGAAATAACACATTTCCTCTCATGTTAGCATAGGCGGATATCGGACTCGGGTCACGTGAGTTGGTCAACCCGATACTTCTTCCATCCGTCATTCTACGGACCCCTTAACGATGGGCTGTACCCGTAGACGCGCGCTACGGCTTCTTCTTGAGGGAACTTTGGGCGATGGTGGCACTCTTAATTCTGTTACTGATTGAGATAGTCGCAGGCCCGGAATGACAATCGCGGCAGAAGGCGCAATTAGAGGAAATACAAGCTCCTGTTCCGTATATATCATTGCTAGTGAGACACAGGAACAGATGGTGAGGAAATCAAGCAGGAGGAGGAGCAGAGGTAATAGTGGCTAAGAACAGAGGCCTTATACGTTGGCGAACATAACCATATTTGAAAGCGGAAGTGAAACAGGAAGTCAATCTTCGTGTGTTCTCCATGACGAGAGCGTCTTTCGCCAATCCCTCATCTTGGAACATATCAAAGACCTGAAGGCACTTCTTAACATAACAAAGTATAAGGCCGTAGCGCTCGCTAAGTGCAACAACGAAAAGAAATGGGTGCAGCAGTCACAGCACACTCGTAAGCTTTCGGCTAAGACAGTCTCGGGCTCCGGCCCTCGCTGTGACGATGCTACATCTTCGACCGATGCATCTGGGGACGGCTGTGGACAGGACAGCACGCGGCCATCAGTTTCGCCGTCTGCCACGGACGTGATGGAAGCAGGGGAAGGAAAACATGAAGCAGCTTTCCCCTTCCCTATAGTCGTATGTTACGGATTACATGTTATACACATATGTCTAGTGTTAAGGCAGTGACATGATTTCAGTATTGTTACAGTTATTTTATGCAGTGTGTCGTATGAGTTATTTACAAAGCAGAATTATTAAGCCAGTTATTAATTTTACTCGAGATTTGCTTTATACGCCGGTTTTACTTCTTGAAGGCAGTGACAGCACTTTTTAACAACTACTTTATCGCCACGCAAGATGACAAACTCGACACTGCCCGGCGATTCATTTTGGCAGCTTCTATTAGAAACGAAAACAGAAGATAACTGTGTTCGTAGTGAAGTATCAAAGTAATTTCATTTCCATGTACCCCTGAAAGCACTGTTGAAATTGTGAAACAATCGTACAAAGTAATATGTGTTGTGTCCGACGTCTTGGACACTGAGGTGACTAGTGATAATACAGTTAATCAGAAGACTCTGAAAAGTAATATTTTTTTAATAACAACTAAACTTGTCTTTGCTCTCCAGGCTCGGCTGTAACTATGAAACTGCATACACCTAGGGAGATGATGCAGTGGTTAGCACGCTGGACTCGCATTCGGGAGAACGACGGTTGAAACCCGCGTCCGGCCATCCAGATTTAGGTTTTCCTTCATTTCCCTAAATCGCTCCAGGCATATGCCAGGATGGTTCCTTTAACAGGGTACGGTCGATTTCCTTCCACGTCCTTGATAAAATCGGAGCTTCTGTCCGTCTCTAATGACCTCGATATCGACGGGACATTAAACCCCATCTTCCTTCCTTCCTTACTTGAAACTGCTCACGTGGACTTGCTTTCCAGAACACACTAATTGAACCACGACTAGTGAGCGGTTAATTGATATAAGTTCAGAAAGGTAGTACTGTGGCTTCACTACAGTCACTAGAAAACACAAGTTTTGCAGACATTTATTGACACAGTTGTGATAGTGTTGGCACGGAGACACAGTTCGCAGGAGACGCAAATGTCTTCACTCCCTGACGGTTACCACAGGCTGTGTAGACACTACAGCGAAGTTACTGTGGCAGGAACGTCCTGGAAGTGGGCAGGATCCGACCTCGATAAGAACTGCCCCTTTGCCTCTGACGACGCTATTTCAGGACAGAGAAGCAGCGATGGCGCTTCGGAACTACGGGATGCACGGCTTCTTCCTAGCATTTCATTGGCGTCTCGAGATACAGCTTTGCTGTGCAGTAACTCTGCGGTGGTCCATACTTCTTGTGCCGCTCTCGATACTCGACTACACAGCAATATGCAGAATGTGCAAATTTGTGAGTACGGTACCCAAATTAAGAAACATGGCTCTAAGGACTATGGGATGTAACATCTGAGATCATCAGTCCCCTACACTTATAACTACTTAAACCTAACTAACTCAAGGACATCGCATGCATCCATGCCCGAGGCAGGATTCGAACATGCGACCGTAGAAGCAGCGCCGTACCGGACTGAAGCGCCTAGAACCGATCGGTCACAGCGGCCGGCTTAAGAAACATGATACCGGACCATTTCTGTTCGCTGGACACAGCTGTTTCGCGTGCCTACAACGTGGTTCAAATGGTTCAAATGGCTCTGAGCACTATGGGACTTAACTTCTGAGGTCATCAGTCCCCTAGAACTTAGGACTACTTAAACCTAACTAACCTAAGGACATCACACATATCCATGCCCGAGGCAGGATTCGAACCTGCGACCATAGCGGTCGCGCGGTTCCAGACTGTAACGCCTAGAATCGCTCGGCCACCCTGGCCGGCCATACCACGTGATTTTGTAAATATCCCTATGGCAACACCTCTTCATAGCTCTATAGTTGGCTATTGTTATCCCCTACATCTGTTTGCGTTTCGCAGTTGAAAGGTGAGAAAAGCGCTTCCAACTGTCATAGGTTTCCTTAATTTGACTCAACTGCAGGAATGTCTTAGTAGTAGAGAGGAAATGTACTGCAGCTTCAGGCATGAAGCGTCATTTTTTCACGGATCTCAGTGTTTGTGATGTCATATCTCTTGAAGTCCATGTCGTGCAATGATATACACTGGTGTCCAAAATCAAAGCAACAAACTAAAATTTTGCAACGTTGCGTTCATTCTGCCACAAAACAGAACAAACAGGTGATACTGTAGTAGACAATGTAGAAAATATTGCACGTGAACAACTGCAACGTGCATAGCTGTAGACAAAAGTGTCTTCGTTTTTTAGAATTTGACGGATTTGCACACACATTCCGAAAACTGGTTAATGTTCTCAGTATGTGCTGTGACCACCTCTACCAGTAACACAAACCTGAGAATGTCGGGGCATGCTGTGAGTGATGTTGTCACTTTCACGTTGAGGCAATACGCCAGTTCTTCCTTTGGAGCTGCTCGCAGGTCTTGGAAAGAGGTTGGTGGATGCTGACGTGATTAATCCTATCTCCTTAGTGCATCCCAGACATGCTCTATGGGATTCAAATCGGGAGAGCGAGCAGGCTACACCGTGCGTTCAGTATCTTCCGTTTCCAAGAAAACATCGAGAACCCGTGTTCTATGAGGTCGAGCCTTATCGCCCATCATTACGAAGTCTGGGCCCACAGCGTTTCGCAACAACAGCGGGTGAGGTCCCAAGATATTGTCACTATACCTGACAACAGTTAAATCTTGCAGAATTCACCCGTATAATTTCACGAAGGGCTGTTCGAGTTGTCAACATAATCCTTGCCCACACCATCAGGGATCTTCCTCGATATCGGTCTTTTTCCACTGTGTTTTGATACCGAAATCGTCTTCCGCGTTAGAGTCGAATCCATCGAGAATCTCTCGCCAGACCAAATCGGGACTCGTCTGTGAAAAGTACTTTGGCCCACTGTTGGACCGTGCAGGTGGCATGTTGACGACTCGTGTCTAGACATTCCCTTCTGTGAAGTTGCGTCAGAGGTACACATACAACAGGTCTCTAATAATAACGGCCTTTCTGCCGAAGACTTCTGTGCACCGTTTACTTCGATACAACACGTCTAGTGAATGCTGTGAGGTCAGATGCCAGGCCGTACAGTACTGGGGCGGTAGCGTAGTGCCCTTACAGCCAAATAACGGCCCTCTCTCTCTGATGTCACACGTGGTCGGCCCTGCCCTGGTCTTCGCCACATCTGACAAAGAATACACTACGCTGTCGGGCCACATCAGCTTGCGACTCTCCTGCTTCTATTCTTCCTACGGCCCTGCGCCACAGAGAGTCTGGTAGGCGTCTTCGCTGTGCCACACTGCACCGTCTGTGACATGTGCGGATGCTATCAGCGAAATATGTTGCTAATGGAGTTTGTAGGAAAGACTTAATAAATTAAAACGTCACGCATATGCGTCAGTTTTTCACGCATCTCAGTGTTTATGACGTCATATCTCCTGAAATATGATATGTGGGAGGTTCTTACCCTACAGCAATTTTTGCCCGACGGTGGTCTAAGTTTGATTCAAATTAGTCCATTGGCTTAGGACGACATGTGGAAAACACACACACACACACACACACACACACACACACACACACACACACACGCATGGACAAACATCTGTTTTTTTTATATGTTTAGATATGGGTGCACAATTTTAAGTGCTTGTTAATAACAGACATTTGCGATAATTTTCCATTTTACCACTGAATATTAATGGAAAGCTAACTCCGCAGAAAATAGTACCTTTATTTATTATTAAAAATATGGCGGTTTACTGTAGTTTTACTTAAAAACATGATTGCCAAGAGTTATAACTGGCTCTGATCTCATCTGCAATATTAACCCAGTAGCCATGGGCGTCGACTTTGTGTTATGGCCTTGACAGCCTAGCATTCTACGCCTACTAAGTGTCCTAAACGCGTAGAGATATTCGCTACTAAAAAGTTATGGGATACATGGCGTCATTTTCATCCAACTTCGACGCAGTTCACGCATATCTGTGATGGTGGTATAAGTAGGATCGATAGGATCCGTATCTCAAAGTTCCTCAATGAGAATTTACAAAATCTCACAGTGCATCCTGCGGGTTTCCAGGACCACTGCGGCTTTGCATGGGAGTTGAAACAGCAGACTGGTAGTTTCGCATTTCAGGAAATTCAGTACAAGTCGTCTTCCTGCAGCCACTCTCCGTGTGGAAGTACATCTTCTGTAGGAGCGCTGAATACAAAAAGTCGGCAGCTACAGCTTCACTCTTGAGTAGCCGACCGAACTAGCAAAGCCACAGTTGTGGATTTGGTTCAGGATTACACTCTCAGAATATCCTTCTGGAAACGACAAACTTTTGAATTTTATCAACAATGGCTTCAAGATGCACTTCACGTCCCTCTAGATCATGCTGCAAACTTCCGCATGCGTCTCAGTAAAATTAAAAACAAGGATCTTCACTTACATAGTGAGCAGGCGAAAACTCGGCTCGTGAAACGTGACAGACACTCAAGAATCAGGTTACAACGCACCAGACACTAGTGTTCACCTATCTGAGAAGACAGAAATTGTTCCCCATGTCACGGACTACTTTACCATCCTCTTCCGCGCAACCGACGTTGACAACGGTTCCAAAGGGTCCTTGCTGGAAGGAATGCCCCTCATTATCTTTGACTCTCATCGCGTTGCATTAGGCGTGGAAGTAACGCAGCACGACGTCGAAATGGCGTTGGGAGGTTGTCGTAGAGGAAAGTCCCCAGGCCCCGATGATCTTACGACTGAATTTTATCAGGCCTTCTGGGATATAATTGGAGTCGCATTCAGAGACGTGGTGAAGTCATCGTTGGTACAATGGTCCCGAGTGAATTGGAAGCAGGACGAATAGTGATGATAACAGAGGCACAGGTGACAGGCGCCTTAAAACCTCTGAACGCCGACAATAAACTTGCAGCTAGATGCGTCGTGGGGAAGATGAAGCTGATCTGGGTCAAAGTTATTTGCCCATATCAGTCACATGGAGTCAATCATCGCCACATCTTCCACGGCGCATCTGCATACAGGAATGCAGTCTCCTGCACAATACTCAATAGGCTCACCGTTATAATCCTGCCAAATGACTTCGCCAACGCCTTCGGCCGCATCAGAGACTGCTATCACTGCTATCTCTTGTGTGTCATGGCTAAACTTGGCTTTGGTCGACAATTCTGGCAGATCCTCGCAGAAACAAGGTCTGCGTTGCTCGTTTATAGGCTTAGAACGAAGCCAAATGCTATGCAACAGTCTGTCCAGCAAGGCTGTCTGTTGTCTATGTTTCTCTTTGTGATTGAGAGTGACCCTTCACTACGAGTTATGAGTAGCTTGATCAGTGGCGTGAGTATGCAGGTCACCAGTCTCAAGTGCACAAGAGAACAAGCCAATGACACTGATATGATTCGGCAGTAACTAAGTATGAACGCACCTCGGGTGCAACACATATGGCCGCAAAGTCCTCTACCCAGTTCGTTATCAGGCAGGCGACCTCGACACCGTGTCGTGAGCGAGCACACAGTATTCGGACTTGATGTCACTGCATGCTCGCAACAAATGCAGGAACGAAGCTGCGACAAGTTCTTGTTACCAGGACGGGTGTTTGCAGGCTCCTCGCAAATAAGAGGCTTAAAATGCATCAAAATGTGGAACTCATCAGTACGTTCATCCTATCCAAGACCTGTGATGTTGCTGAAGTGCTAAGTGTTCCAGAGCTTCCTAACAGGTCAGTGTCACAAGTTTTATATTGGCTGTTCAGGAGATGCGAGGTTTTCAAAGACTGTGCGGCGAACTGTGTGCTGGTCATGTCACTTAGGGACCTTGGACTGACCGACTTCAAACGCAAGTACGCACAGCCACCTTGCAGGCCAGGAACCCAGCATTTCTGACCAGCTGTGGACCACAGTACGAGCGGGCCTCGGTTGGGTATTACTTCCTTCGCCAGGAATTAGGTTTCACGGAGAGCCACAGATAGGCACAGGACGGCTCGACGCCTTTATGCACCATGCTCGAGCGACCGCAGGTCCACAAGCTGCAAGTACGGTTGCCTGCAACACACTGGCAACATGTGTGAAATATGTCAGTCACAGTGTGCCACCACCAGATATTCTCGAGCTGTGGTACAAAGTAGTGAAGAATACATTACCAACGAACCAGTGACTCATGGACATCAATCTGCGCGTATAAGCTGCATGTGGAATGTGTGGTGACTTTAACACAAGGGAACTTCGATAGCAATGTTGCTCTGTCAAACGATGGTGGTACCCGTTAACAGCAGTGTTACTCGAAAAGTGACCGTCAGTAGTGTCAACTTGCCAGATTTAAAACCCGTTCTAAAGGCGAAGCTGAAATGCAGTCATAGACGTTCAACTCGGTGATCTAATTTCTTACTTGACGTATTTATGAGAACATTGCTTGAAAGTTCAGAAAATTGACAAATATCCAGAATTCTTTGCCAACTTTTTGTCGCCTGCTCTACTGCGTGGTTATGAAAGGACTGTAGACCAGTTCAGAGTTCTGAAGAGGAGCGTTTTATCTTCCGCAGATAAGTTTTCCTTGGTTTTGCATTGGTCTTAACCGTTTTAAACTCTTATTATTTTCGCAAGCTTATTTTAATAAGTCCATATTTGATTTTACTTTGGCTTGTGGAAGACATTTCTTTATTCACTATTGTTGCAGTATACACTCCTGGAAATTGAAATAAGAACACCGTGAATTCATTGTCCCAGGAAGGGGAAACTTTATTGACACATTCCTGGGGTCAGATACATCACATGATCACACTGACAGAACCACAGGCACATAGACACAGGCAACAGAGCATGCACAATTTCGGCACTAGTACAGTGTATATCCACCTTTCGCAGCAATGCAGGCTGCTATTCTCCCATGGAGACGATCGTAGAGATGCTGGATATAGTCCTGTGGAACGGCTTGCCATGCCATTTCCACCTGGCGCCTCAGTTGGACCAGCGTTCGTGCTGGACGTGCAGACCGCGTGAGACGACGCTTCATCCAGTCCCAAACATGCTCAATGGGGGACAGATCCGGAGATCTTGCTGGCCAGGGTAGTTGACTTACACCTTCTAGAGCACATTGGGTGGCACGGGATACATGCGGACGTGCATTGTCCTGTGGGAACAGCAAGTTCCCTTGCCGGTCTAGGAATGGTAGAACGATGGGTTCGATGACGGTTTGGATGTACCGTGCGCTATTCAGTGTCCCCTCGACGATCACCAGTGGTGTACGGCCAGTTTAGGAGATCGCTCCCCACACCATGATGCCGGGTGTTGGCCCTGTGTGCCTCGGTCGTATGCAGTCCTGATTGTGGCGTTCACCTGCACGGCACCAAACACGCATACGACTATCATTGGCACCAAGGCAGAAGCGACTCTCATCGCTGAAGACGACACGTCTCCATTCGTCCCTCCATTCACGCCTGTCGCGACACCACGGGAGGCGGGCTGAACGATGTTGGGGCGTGAGCGGAAGACGGCCTAACGGTGTGCGGGACCGTAGCCCAGCTTCATGGAGACGGTTGCGAATGGTCCTCGCCGATACCCCAGGAGCAACAGTGTCCCTAATTTGCTGGGAAGTGGCGGTGCGGTCCCCTACGGCACTGCGTAGGATCCTACGGTCTTGGCGTGCATCCGTGCGTCGCTGCGGTCCGGTCCCAGGTCGACGGGCACGTGCACCTTCCGCCGACCACTGGCGACAACATCGATGTACTGTGGAGACCTCACGCCCCACGTGTTGAGCAATTCGGCGGTACGTCCACCTGGCCTCCCGCATGCCCACTATACGCCCTCGCTCAAAGTCCGTCAACTGCACATACGGTTCACGTCCACGCTGTCGCGGCATGCTACCAGTGTTAAAGACAGCGATGGAGCTCCGTATGCCACGGCAAACTGGCTGACACTGACGGCGGCGGTGCACAAATGCTGCGCAGCTAGCGCCATTCGACGGCCAACACCGCGGTTCCTGGTGTGTCCGCTGTGCCGCGCATGTGATCATTGCTTGTACAGCCCTCTCGCAGTGTCCGGAGCAAGTATGGTGGGTCTGACACACCGGTGTCAATGTGTTCTTTTTTCCATTTCCAGAAGTGTATTTTTATTTCTTCTTCGTTTGTTTCCTAGTTTAACTGTCTGGCGAAGGCGTTCATTTTCGGCTGAGAAGAGTCATAAGTTGCGTTTTTAAGGCAACAAAGCCGTTCGCAGTTTCCGAGGAAGGAGTAATTTAATTTCATGTGCTAAGGGATTTCATTCTTTATGAAAAGAAAACATGCTTTGAAATTGAATTAAGAACAGTATTGTTCGCAATAAAATATTTATAGGCAATGGTAACCGTTTTCGGTCAATATGTGACGATCTTTAGACCATATTACACTGAAATATAAGCATAGAATGGATTCAGGGGTACATTTGATAATAATACTAAAATATAAAATATAACCAGACTTAAAAGCAAGACATTATACCCAAGATGGCTGGAAGAGGTGATGAATGGCGCAGGTGTTGTGGATCTACGAACTTGAACTGCTGAAGAGAACAACGGAGTTGTACACTATGCTTCGTTCACTGCACACCACATTACGTCAATAGTAGCCAATCAGGTACGCAGAAAGTAAAACTGTTATTACAGTAATGTCCGCAGAACTGTAATGCGAAAGTCAATAACAAATGCGCGATGGATACATTACATTATGAAAATAGCAGCCATTACAAGAATTTCGCCAAAATGTGTTAAAAATATACACAAGAGAAGAATACGATGGTGAACAACTGTGGAGGTATTGATTGCCATCTGTGGGGCTTTGCAGAAAACTTGTAAATCGATATAAACCTTTCAAAACTCCGACAACGACTGGCGTTGAAATGTACCGGCATGCAGGCAGGCGTGTAGAGATGCATTTCAGATACGGCACGCTGCTAGTAGAGCGGTGTGCCAGCAAATATAAAACTTGAATGACGTCGATGGATACCATGGAGGCGGCGTGGGAGCGTCAATATGCACGTTCCAACGGAATATGAATTCAAAGTTGCAATAACAGCTGGCTGTTAAGAAGTGCTGGTATGTATCCAAGATAGAAGTAGAAATACATGTCAGATACCTCAGACGAATGTGACAAAGTTACCAACAAGTAATATAAGAATACATATTATACGTCACATGAAAGTTAACACTACGACAGAAAACTGTGGTAAAAATGTCATGGACCAATCGCGGCTGTCGTGACTAAGGAACATAAGCATTCAAAAGTATGAAATAGTCATTTTCTACTGAGTAACACGTAAAAGTCATGAAACATTCGATTAAAGTATTTACAAGCATGTAACTGTCATGAAACTGACATAAAACGTTATAGATCCATGAATATATCTGTACACAAAAATCATAAGCTGTCAAAACTGTAAAACATATTGTGAAATAGTTGTTTACAGTTACGTGACACGTAAGAGTCATAGAAAATACTTACAAGCACGATAAAACAATGATTATTTTAAATATAGAAAGAGGAATAAAATAAGAGCAGGGGAGCAGAAACATTCTACAGCATGTCTACATAAAGGTCTATAAAATATTTTTATTTTTAGTCCAACTGCTCGTTTTACTTGGACGAAGGTTTGTTTCTATAACGGTCATAAATTACTTACTCTTCTAATATATTAAGGAAAAACCCCTTCTATACATTAAGGAGAACTTTCACGCTATTGTTATCTGGTCTTTTAGAGTGGTTGTGATTCGTCAGGTATTGGCCAAGTCCCAGTTTATAACGAGATACTATTGAAACAAGTTTTATACACTGAATACTAAAATTTCGACCCGTTTTGCTAATGTACTGTATGTCACAGTCGTCATAGAATATTTAGTAAACACGGGAATTTAAATAGCTATTGTTTTATTTTCAGACGTTTGTTTTAGCGTATGCCGCAGAAGTTGTTACTAGTAAAGGTTATTGTCAATTCAGTTTTTTGAAACGTGTATTAATTTTGTCAGGTAATACCTCCATATAGGTCATTTTGGTAATTTTGTGGTTAGGGATTCTAAGACTGTCAATGAGATTATTGCTACTTATGAAACAGATAATCAAGTTCACTGGAGTTGAAACAGTTAGCCTTAGCAGTTTGCTTTAAAATGTTTAATTCTTTTTGGATTGCTTCTGATTCAAAAGATAATTTGAGTATTCTGTGAATCGTCGATTTGAGAAAGGCTTTTTAGTATTTAGAAGTATTACAGGAAGCAGCATTAATAATTACATTAGTCGAATTAGGCTTCCTGTATGTAGCAAACAATGTTTGCCGTTGCAGTTTCAGATGGTGAGATGTAAAAATTTTGTATTTTGCAGTACTCGTAGTCTATTGTAAAAACAAAATTGGGATGAGTACTATTTAAAATGCTGGTTAGTGGATGTAATTTGCCCCTCGAGACTTCATATAGCAACAAAGAATCATCTACATATGTCTTATAGTATATAATGTTTTGCTTTATTTGACGTTCCTGCTTAGGAGCCTTCCTGGCACTTATTTCAATATTTTAAGTGGTGGATTTGGAAAGAAGAAGGCATTAACGTAGAGTAAAGAAGGAGATCAGCTAATCAGAAGGCTGAGGAAAGCAGTAACGTGGGTTAAATCTCCAGATACTTCCGATAGTTTTCCACAATGACAACTCATCGATTCACATCTGAGCATATTACCTGTTGTGTTCTCCAACAGTTTATTGAACGTAACTTCTTCTACAATACGATAGCTTGCTGTACAGTAGATGCAGACGTCCGTCGATCTAGCCGGAGATCTGGTTTCTCTCGGTCGGCTGGTACTTCGATCGGCGGTGCAGTACAACGGCTTCGGTGATATCTTCTTGGAGACCCTGCTATAGCGGTTGTCATTAGCAGCGGACGAAGACTGATCGACCGGCCGGGCCTATATAGTGAGCTGGAGCCAATAGAAACCCGGCGTAGGAATCCGTGGCCGGATATGTGGCGGCGACCTCTGCAAGGAAAGTTTCCTATTAATCGACTGGAATCTTCGGCGTGTTTACCTGATGGGGGGAAGGGAGCACATCCGGGCGGCCGGAAGAAGGCGGCGGAGCGGCTTGCCGGAAAGGAGAGGCGGTCGGAAAGCCCTGATACCGGCGCCGGAGATGGTTGCAGTGCCGGCGGACCACTTTGTCGGCGATGCGGACGTCAAAGAGCTGACGGCCTCGCGGCCGGACGATCACCCCCTGAATCCATCCGGCTCTCGGGCCGAAACCTCGCGCCCAGATAAGGGACCCCGGAACAAAGGGAGCCTGTGCAGTCGGAACCCGTTGTTTGGATCCGGACGGGAGGAAGTGCAAAAGGGTACGAGGTTGCCGGCCATGCAAAAGTTCCGCCGGACTACGGGAGCCGATGGGCGATGACCGATAGAAACTGAGGAACAACGTCAGCGACTCGTCCAAAGTGTGGGCGGAGGCATATTTTGTCATTTGGGCCTTAAACGTCCGGACGAGGTGTTCGGCCTCGCCGTTCGATTGCGGGTGGAAGGGCAGAGTGAGGACCTGTTGGATGCCGTTGGCATAACAAAACGTCGCGAATTATTGGCTCCGGAATTGAGTACCGTTATCAGTAACAATTGTTAGCGACATCCCTTCCAAGGAAAAAACTTTCTAGAGAGCAGCGAGGGTCGCTTCCGAAGTGGTGCTGGTACAACGGATAACGAACGGTAAATGTGAAAAGGCATCGGTAACGAGAAGCCATTGGTAGCCGAGGAAGGAGCCGGCGAAGTCCTAATGAATGCGATCCCAGGGACCTGCCGGCTTAGGCCGAGAGAGGAATGTTTGAGGGGTCCGGGACAGCTGTTGGGCGCACGTGGAGCAATTCTGAACCATGTGAGTGACGTCCCTGGTAAGCCCGAACTAAAAGACGTGACGCCGTGCCAACGCCTGGTGCGAGCGATTCCCCAATGACCTTGATGTCAGAGACACAAGACTTCGGTCCGTAGATGCTGGGGAACGACCACACGCAGAGTGGACGTAGGGTCTACCCACAATAGGATACCATCCACCGCCGACAACTGATGGCGGATAGAAAAAAGAACCGAAGGTGCTGCTGGTCGCGGGTGGGGGCACAGCTGGGCCAACCTCGCTGAACATAAGAGCGGACACGGCGCAACAATGGGTCGTACGTGGTCGCAATTGCCACTGTGGAGTCCGTGATGGGAAACCCGTGCAGGGTGTCGTGGATGGCTTCATCAACTTGGAACACGAGGACGTCCGAAGAATCAAACGCAGGGTCGGGACTAAGAGGAAGGCGGGAAAGAGCATACGCGTTGGCGTGCTGGGAGGTGGGCTTAAAATGCAAGGTGTAACGGAATTGCGAGAGGAACAGGGCCCATTGTTGAAGCCTCTGAGACGTATTCGTAGGAAGCCGGGCCTCCGGGGAAAACAGGGAGAAGAGGGGCTTGTAGTCAGTGATAATATGAAAGGCCCGTCCATATAAGAAAAAAGGCATGAGTTTGGAACAGGCGAATACAATAGCCAATGCCTCCTTTTCGATCTGAGAGTACTTCAGCTGGGTGGCAGTTAGGGCCTTGGATAGAAAAGCCACCGGACATTCTGTCCCATCAGGAAGCCTGTGGGAGAGGACAGCCCCGATCCTGTAATCAGAGGCGTCCGTGGCCAGGAGCAACCGCAGAGACAGATCATACGGCATCAGGCAGGGGGCCGATTGCAACTGGCGTTTGAGGGTGGAAAAGGCCGTCTCACAGGCTGGGGACCAACTGAAGGGGACATTTTTGCGGCATAAGGGGGCCGCCACCTGAGCGGCCGATGGAAGGAACTTCCGGTAATACAATATTTTTCCAAGGAAGGATTTCAGCTGATGGATATCCCGTGGGGGAGGCAGGCGGTGTATGGCGTTCACATAGGAAAATGACGGAGAGATGCCTTTATGTGAAATAACATGTCCTAAATAGGAAATAGAAGGTTGAAAGAAGGAACACTTCTCCTTATTGCATTTTAGCCCAGCTTGGCGGAGGCGAAGAAACAGCTGACGCAAGCTGGTAAGATGGGCTGCAGCATTAGGGCCCGTAACGACAATGTCGTCGAGGTAATTAATGCAACCGGGAATGTCCTGCAGAAGTTGTTCCAAGAAACGTTGGAAAATGGCCGAGGTGCTAGCCAGGCCAAACATGAGGAGTGTGACTTGGAACAGGCCGGCGGGCGTATTCAGAATGGTGAGGGCTTGAGAAGCTTCATCCAAAGGAACCTGGAGGTACGCCTTAGCGAGATAAATTTTGGTAAAGTAACGACCACCAGTCAATTTACGGAAGAGATCATCAGACCGAGGGAGTGGAAAGTCATCCACCTGGAGCTGGGGGTTGAGGGTCGCCGAAAAGTCCCCACAGAGACGGAGACGCCTGCCTTGCTTCTGGACGATGACGAGAGGCGTGGCCCAGGGGCTGATATGAACAGGCCGTAGCACCCCTTCCTGTTGCAGACGTTCCAATTCGTCGCGCAGAGGCTGCTGGAGAGCGACGGGCACCTGCCTCGCCCGGAAGTATCGAGGGTGGGCTGACGGCCGGAGGCAGAGGGACACTGCAAACCCCTTGGCGCACCCGATGCCGGGGGAGAGGAGATACTGGAATTTGGTGCAGAGAGAGTCAACTTCGGGAAGCGGCACCTGTGGAGAAACCAGATGTACATGATCGTCGATTGTGAACCCCAACATGTGGAAAGCATCCAACCCAAACAGATCGGTAGCATCGGAACTGTTGACTATCAGAAAAGAAATCGTACGACTGACAGATTTGTAAGAAACTACCGTCGTGAACTGCCCCAACAAAGCGATTTCCTGTCTGTTGTACGTAAGGAGGCGTCGAGGAGCCGGTTGAAGGCTTGGCGCTCCTAAAATGTTGTAGGTAGTATAACTGAGCAGGGATACCGCAGCCCCTGTATCGACCTGCATTCGAACTGGCTTACCCAATATGGTGACATCAATATGCAGTTTGGGGGACGCCGAAGACACAGCTTGGTTGATGTCCATGGACGCCACGGTGTCGGAGCGCCTGGACAGATGAAAGGTGCCCGTCCCAACCCCAACGGCGACACGTCGCCCAGCGGTCAGGACAATCCTCGCGTTCATGCTGGGAGTAGCATCCCGGACAAAATGGAAGGCGCAGGGGTTCCTTGCGGCGGCAGTGCTGGCCCGGCGGCGGCTGCTGGTTGTCTTCCTGGAACGACCGTCTTTTTTTTTCGTACTCTGAGAAGATGCCGGGGTGTTGCGCTGGGGAGTGCGGCGTGAAGGCGTGTATATGGCCGCGACGTCCTCCTGGACGTCGGAAAACTCTGCGACGCCGGCTCACGTTTCCAATCTGCGGTCAGCTGCAGTGGAAACTTCAAACTTGAATGCAAGTTCTATGATTTGATCTAGCGACGGTTCCTGCAACTTTAAGGCGTCGTGGCGGAAAGCCGCGTCTGGGGATTCTTGGATCAGGTGATCCCGGACCATTTCATCTGCGTAAGATTCCCGGGATATGCGTGTGACAAAGTTGCACTTCCGAGCGAGACCTTGGAGTTCAGCAGCCCATTGTCGGTACGTCTGATCGGGTTTCTTTCGACACTGGTGAAATTTCACTCTTGCTGCCATGACGTGATATCTGCGGCGATAGTAGGAGGTGAGACACTCACATATGGCGGTGAAGGTAAGACTGTCAGGATCACGTGGCTGGAGTTTCGTCAGGAGCACGTACATACGGGAGACATTCCAATAAAGAAAATAGGCTCTCTGATCATTTTCCTGGGATACCTGATGAATCCGGAAATGTTGACGAATCCTCTTTCCGTATGTTTCCCAATCTTCAGCGTCTTCATAGAATGCCGGGAACGCTGGCGGTGTAGGTGGACGGTGAAGACTTTGAATTTCGGCAATCAGTTGCTGCTGCAGTATCGCGAACTGTTGAAAAAGTTGATACAGCACCTGTTGCACTGATAGATTCGGCTGTTGCAGTTGTGGTTCCATTTTCTTTGGGTTGTCGAATCCTTACTCGTCGCCACTGTTGTGTTCTCTAACAGTTTATTGAATGTAACGTCTTCTACAATACAATAGCTGGCTGTACAATAGATGTAGACGTCCGTCGATATAGCCGGAGATGTGGTTCCTCTCGGTCGGCTGGTACTTCGATCGGCGGTGCAGTACAGCGGCTTCGGTGATATCTTCTTGGAGACTCTGCTATAGCGGTTGCCATTAGCAGCGGACGAAGACTGGTCTGCCTTCGACCGGCCGGGCCTATATAGTGAGCTAGAGCCAATAGAAACCCGGCGTAGGAATCCGTGGCCGGATATGTGGCGGCGACCTCTGCAAGCAAAGGTTCCTATTAATCGACTGGAATCTTCGGCGTGTTTATCTGATGCCTTTGCCTGTTTGGCTGTTGGTTTGTTTCCCTCATAGCGTGGCTATTATGCGGTGCTGCCCGCCATTTAGGGGAACTCGATGGCAGACAGTACATTACCCAACTACTGAATCAGTAATTTACGCTACATCGACCACGAAGCCACGAGAATGCAGTCTTAAATAACGGATTGTTTCAACTGCTGGGTATACTGAATTCTCTGAAAACAGTGGATAACATTTCATAATACTGGGATTCAGAGGTCATTGTAACGAGTTGCGGAGAGGTTTAAATGCGGGATACTTCTTGCTTACTGGTCAAAATCAGAGAGCTATCGACAGATAGTTAGTCTTGTGACGTATGATACTCAGATCGATTGATAAGTCCCCTGACAACTTTGGTTTAGTATATTATGCTAGTAGCCGTTGGTTGCCTTGGGAATATGGAACAAATTCGTAAAATTTCATTTACAAGCCTATACGAAATACGATGAAGGAGTGGGTATGTATAACGAGGAGAGAGTCTCCCTGGTTTCTCAATTCCAAAATGAGGTTTTTCTGGTACTCCTGATTGGCCAACCACTGTTAAAAACAAGTGTTACGTTCGCTTATAAAAGGGTGTTCTGATGATGATGAGTAAGTGTTTAAGGAAACGAGACAGATAGGGTCATCATTCAGCTATTCATTCCCTAAGACAGAAGCGGTGGACCCAATCTGTCTGCGTGTAAGAGTAAATTCAGTGTGCAAGTTTGAGAAAGGGTTCTAAAGATTTGTGTTGCGTGTATATTAGGTGGAACATAGAAGTTATCTCGGTATTCGTCTAGTTGGATATGAGAAACCGCTTAAAAACCACATCTAGGCTGGCAGGAATACCCACCCATCTTCGTTAATTCGCCAGGAGAGTTCTATCCGGATTTGGCATACCTCCCAGTCCTGGAAGCGGCTATGTAAACACTTGCGGCCATTCAGGTGGGTAAGATATCTCTCCAACATTTGTTCTGAAGAAGTGGGATTATTGGGTGGAATTCTTCCGGCTATTACTGTTTTCTCCGGAGCAGAAAGGTTGCACTTTGTCATTTCGAAACTGCGGGAGTGTGGTTGTGGCAAAGTGTATAAGAGCGAAAGTGAACTCCACACACCATTAAAACAAAGTGTGAAATTTGCACCAGAGGAACATCAGGAGAACTAATTGTCTGTGTTTTATTTCGTGGAAACACCACAGGGCTATGCCCGTCTGACTTCCAGAATGACTTTAATGATTAATGGAAAATGGCTGTGTTTATGTATCTGAGTGATAGGGATCATTTATAATTATTGTTCGTGCGCCCCGATAGCTGAGTGGTCAGCGTGGCGGACTGCCGTCCTACGCGCCCGGATTCGATTACCGGCTGGGTCGGATATTTTCTCCGCTCAGGGACTAGGTTGTGTGTTGTCTTCATCATCATTTCATCCCAATTCCTGGGTGGCTCGTGTAATAGGTCCCTAATATGTGTGCGGCGTGCATCGGTCGGCGTCTGCGATGATGCGAAGGACTTTGCTGTGGAAAGACTGCAACTTGTTCAAGTGTGTACTTGCTGCCATTGATCATATATCTCTGAATCATACATGATTGTTCGCAGGATGACACTCTTTTACTACCTTAACTTGGTGTTTTTCTTTCACCTCCGCCCTTTAGGAGTGGATACAGTTGGTAAAAAGCAAGGCAACCCTAGGTTCTCGCCTTGTTAATCTGTTTAGCGCACATCAGGCGCCAATTGAGTGGTAAGCCCAGATACATCGCCAAGTCGCTCCATTCCGACAAACTGTAGGAACAGAGACTCGTCTGTCAGCGGTACTTATCTTCATCGTGAACACGACTGTAACACGCTTTTTCTGGATTTATTTTTACTTTACAGATGTTACACAATTTGGTGATGACGTCGAGATGTTGGTACAGCTTTCGGGATATGAGGTTTGGACTGCTGCTGCTTTTGTACACTTCCGTGTGGTCTGTGTAGAGAGCAATTTCACCGACCGCCACTTTTGGCACATCGTTGGTACAGTGTGTGTAAAGTACGGGGCGTAGAACCGGCCCCCGCGTTACCCGGTCACAGCATTCCTGGTCGTATGGACATGTTGGCCGCACCTAAAAGAGTACTGACTCGTTGCCAGGAACGAGACAATCAGGCTAATCGTGTGTCCTGAAATATCTAGCTTGAGCAATTTTTAAATTAAGCCATCATGACAGACTTTGTCGACTGCTTTCTCGAAATCGAGAAAGACTGCTCCTGATCTGTGTTTCCTGCCCCTCACCATGCACACGCGTTCCACCATACGCAGGAATGGCTGGTGTTACGTTCTCGTCGGAAGCCAAACTGCTCAGAAGTGATTACGTTGCTATCTTAGAGGAACTGGGTCAGGTCTCTGTGGATAAGACACTCGTCGACTTTCCCTAGAAATCACAGGATCGAAATTGGTCTGCAGCTTTGGAGGAACACGAGAATTTTATTACGGTTAGGATTATAATCTGATCAGTTTTTCAGATGGTTGGTAAGTACGTTAGGGAGAGGCATTGGTTCTATAATTTGGTGCGACTGCGGAAGGATGTAACTGTTTTAGGGGGGAACGTGGTCTGGTAGGTTTGTTGCTCTCCAGACATCTGATGAAGGAACACATAAGGCGATCGGAAACAGGTCCGAATTGTGTTTCTGTCTTAATGTCTCTCGGTTGAGCCACTCGTCCAACTATTTCTCTCTTCTGGCCTCCACTCTGGTCATCTCTGATGACTTGAGTTCGGAACTGTGACTCTAATGATGTCGCTAGTATTTTTGCTTTTTCCTCTTCTTCATAAACTAATCCATTCTCTCCTCACAGCTGCATGTCTACCCTGGGAGTAGCCTTCTGCGCATTTATGATATTACATACGTTATTCATTTTTTGCTACCATCACTGAGTTCTTTTTCCCAGCAGAGACCTTTGTATTCTTGTAATTTTTCCTTCGCCTAGCCTTCGAGCCACCTAAGCAAACGACGATCGGTAGGATATCGGTAACGGTCCCAATCATTCCTCACGTGCTGCTTAGTGTCAGTCAGGTTGCAGACGTCGCGGCGTAGATCCGTAGCTTCAGGTTCGGTTGTCATCCTGGTGCTTACTGGCGAGCACAGATCTGGAGGACATTTGTAACATACTCGACTGCCCCAGTTGAAGGAAAAGTTACAAGAGTGGAAAGGCCTGTGCTGTGAAGAAAAGACTCATTGATCCGTAGCAAAAACTGAATAAAAAGCGCGGAAGGCTACACCCAGGGTAGACATGCAGCTGTGAGGAGAAAATCGATTAGTTTATGAAGAAGAGGAAAAAGCAAAAGTACCGGCAATGTCATTAGAGTTACAATTCCGAATTCACGTCATCGGAGATGACGAGAGTGAAGACCAGAAGAGAGAAACAGTCGGACGACTGGCTCAACCGAGAGACATTAGGACAGAAACACAATTCGGACCGGTTTCCGATCGCTTTATGAGTTCCATCATCAGATGTCTAGAGAACAACACACCTCCCAGACTGGTCCAGGTCCGCGTCCCCCACCTGTCTTTCGTTCCACATCTGAGGTGGTATGTACTCCGGATGTTATCCTACCACTGTTCTATATTGCTCCTAATCAGTCCCATGCAGGGTGGGCAGAAAACGTCTGAAAAGTTTGTAAGGGTGCTGCAAGAGTAGAGTGTACTGAGAACAAAGTGTTACGGTGAAAATTCGATATGTTGCTCCGTTTCTGGGTTAATTAGGATTGAAGTTAGTCAATCACGCCTTAGGCACCGCAGATTAAAGTGGCTTGCGAGATATAAATATTATCAGTTGTTCTCATTTCGTAAATGGTAGCACACGAGACTTCTCAACCTTTCGCTCGGTTTCTATCTTTGCCACCGTCCCAAGTCTAGGTTTTGTATTGACATCTTGCTCGGTTTTAGGAAACTAAACGATGAGCACGTTTTGAGACACCGTCTCTAGCGGGCCGCTTGAATTTACATGCGCAACGGCCCGATTGGCTTACTTAAATGTTAATTAACTCGGTAACGGCGCTATGTATCGAATTTTCTTCTTAAGAATTATTTCTTGTCACAACCTACCCTGCAACACTGTTATTTCCTTTCAGACTCTTTCTGACCACTCTTTATGTTGTGTTCACCATGTTCCTGTCTGGGTCTTCGACAACAGGCATTTGGTCTGAGTCCAGCTCGTAATGAACTGTGGTCGCCGCTCTCCACGGCAGGCCCTTGGGTAGGGAAGTATATAGGATATCCGGCGTGAACTGGACTTGGTAGGGACGTGAGTAGTCTCCTCAGAAGCGATTACCCTCATGGAAAGATCACCTTTGACAAACCGTCCCAATCTCATGCTCCTGCTGGTGGAGCTTATGGAATTGCAACCCTAGTAAATGTGCTTGACGTTTAAGTCCCCTCCCACTATTATACACCTCAAATTGCCCATTAGTACCTGAAGGTTCTGTGCTGTGATTTAGCTACGCGAGGAGATGTAGTATGGTAAGTATATCGTTATCTATTTTCAATTCTATACCTGCAGCGTCTACCGTGACCAGATTTGGCATACCGATTGTTTGGTGGCTAATTCTTTGACTCAAGAGAACGGCTACACCACTGCCATGGCTGTGACGATCGAGTCCATCCGCCCGTGGACAGAGTTGTTTCGCATCTTGAATCGGTCGATGGTGATAGATGCGTCTCTGTAATGCCGGCGACATCTACAGCATTGCTCTAGAAATGACTGCAAATTAATGTTCTCGTCAGCAATGCAATGGGCGTTTCTACTTAATATACTGAAGTTTCGATGTCTAAGGGCCATCGAGGAGTAATATTACTGCTTGTGTAATTATTATCACCTTAGTGAATTCATTGCACTCAGCTCTGACCGCTAGCATGGTCTTCCTAATCCTCTTGACCATTTTGTTCAGGTTAAGCCCAACAAACATAGTTCCCATTTCTTTCAGTTCACATTTCAAGGTTGTGAGCTCGCCCCCTCTGCCCTGCGTCGCCTGGGACGCTGACGGCGTGGGCTGTCGTCCAGGCCAGTGCGGCAGTTTCCTGCTGCTTCTGGTTGCGCACAGTTTCTGATACGCCTCGTAATTTCGGTAGTTGGCCAGATGTTTGGCCCAGCATTTCGCGCAAGTGGGTTCGACTTTCCTCAACTACTTACAGTTCAGTCAGATTTGAGCAGGCAAATTTGACACGTCGTGGCTTCAGACTAAAATTCTGACCAGCATGATTGAGTCACAGCGCTGGCACTACCTAGGGTCTTCAGACTTCTAGTACTTCTTAATCCTGAAAGGAAACCTAGAATATACCTACGTTTAAACACTCTCTGGGCCTCGTCGTTGTTTACCACTAGCGTCCGAAGGTTCCGCTCTTTCTTACGGTCGTCTTCCTCTTCCCTTTGTGGAGCTTGTTTCGTGATGATGTACAAGGTGATTATAATTGAAGTAAAAATTTCAAACCGCTGTAACAATAACACCACTGTTCAGAATGATGTCAAATTGCAACGGATTATTATCGGAGAAGGGGGAAAACGTATGGAAGAAGAAAATGTATAGTAACAGAATGTAGCAATAGAGGGCGATGTAAGCACATAATATAATTGTGGTCAACTACAGATGACAAATGAATCATATAACAATGCCTAAGGTATACGTTTGGTGTTAAACAAACAGTACTATTCAGTGTGCATGCGTGTACAGGTGTGATACTGTTAGTTACATAAGCTCATCCACCACGGCAAGGTCACAGCACATCGGATGGGAAACATCGGTTTTTAATTGTCCTGAGGCCAAAAACTGCTTAAAAACTATAGTTCACATCGGTTTTTAATTGTCCTGAAGCCAAAAAATCATATAAAGCATCAGTCACATCGGTTTCTAACTGTTCTGAGGCCAAAAACCGCATAAAACGCACGAATCACATCGGCTTTTAATTGTCCTGAGACCAAAAACGACAAAAAAGCTTCGATCGAAATCATATCGGTTTGTTAATTTCCTTGTGACTGGGGTGAAACATGATGCTGTCCACCGTTTTCCGCAACAAGTTGAAATTGAGAAATAGCATGTTTCACAGCTAACAGAATTGTTTCCGGGGTCACGTTCTGAATGTGTTGTGGAATGAGTGCCTTCAACGCAGCTAATTTTGCAATCAGAACACTGAACACAACATCTCTCATATAGCCCGGCAGCCAAAAGTCACGCGGATTAAGGACACGTGATCGGGACAGCCAGGCTGTAGGGAAATGGCGGCTGATAATTCTAGCATTTCCTAAATGGTGCTTCAGCAGCTGCTTAAGTGGATTTGCAATGTGCGGACAAGCGCCATCTTGCATAAAAATGATTCAATCCACACATCCACGCTGTTGGAGAGCAGGAACGACGTGGTTGCGCAAAAGACACTTATAGCGCTTACGAGTGACGGTACAGGTAACACGACCGGAAGCACCTGTCTCTTCGAAAAAATATAACCGTATGATAAACGGTGCCTTAAACCCCGCACCACACAGTGACTTTTCATGATGAAGTGGTACTGGTTGATATGAGTGTGAATTTTCCGTTTCACATATTCGACAATTCTGTGTATTGACATATCCTGTTAGAGTGAAGTGGGCTTCGTCTGTCCACTAAATCTTTCACCGATAATCGTTGTCCACTTCCATGTGAGCAAGAAATTCTAAAGCAAGGCTCTCTCTTGCTGGCAGGACAACAGGATACAACTCGTGCACATGGATAATTTTGAATAGATAGCAAAGAAGGATGTATCGCAGGATTTTACACACCGTTTTCACGAATATGTCCAATGTTCGGACAGTTCACCGTGGGCTACACGTTCGCTCACCACCACTCGTCTCCTTCTGCATTGCTGTGACCGCTGCTTCCACTGACTACCTCCCACCTTCTACCAGGTTGCACACCAAAAGAACCCGTCTTTTCGAATTTCCGAATAATTTTCTTCAGATCCACGACAGCCATGGGACCGACGCCTTTTTCAGACCCTTCCGTGTCCAGAACTTCTGCAGAGCGACTATGTACAGTCATCATTCTTGTAACACATCTTTAAAACCAGAGCGCCATCCTGTATTGAGACAGGCTTGGCCAACGTCGCAGATGCGAAAGGAGGAAAGGCTGTGTACCCAGCGTGTTTATACCAACTTCAGTGGGTCTTGCGCAGGACTGGTGTTTTCATTTACGTATTCTGACACATACAGCGCAATTTTCACACAATTTTTTTCTTCTTCCATATGTTTTCCCCCTTCTCTGATAATATTCTGTTGCAACTTGACGTCATTCTGACCAGTGGTGTTATTTATACAGCGTTTTGAAAGTTTAACTTTAATTATAATCCACATCAGAGCCAGTCCTCAGCTTCGATAAACGCGGTTATCGGTTCAGCGCAACGAACCCAGGGTCGCAAATACCCTACACCTTGGGAGGAGCAGCGAGAATGCACCGTGGCGGAAAAAAGAACAGGTCGTAGCAAAGGCAATTAAAAATCGACCTCTTTATTTCCACAATACCAATCAGCTGCCTCCGCACTCGCCAGTTTACCGGCAAGCGGTAACAATGCGTTCGCAAAATGCGAATCTTTTGGCTTCAAACACGAGAAATTTGCTCCAGAGCAAACACCAAACACAACAGTTGAGCCAATTAATAGGAAAACTCCCTAGAGAGGTCCCTAAGGCTGCGGTGCGATAGCGTACAGGCCCTACACTCCGTCTCACATTTTCGACAGTTGCTCCGCATCCGAAGAGCACTGTGATCAAGGTATAGATTTTAAATACGTAGAGATAAGGGTGTAAATGTGGAAGCGTGTGGGTAATGTGGAAATGTCTAGTATCTGACCTGCAGAGTGCTGCACTCGAGCGGGGCAGCCAGAAATTGTAGCAATAGTTCCTATTTGTCTCGGTAGAGGGTTAGCAGTCAGTTGAGCAACAGACCCGGTGACAGTGATGCAATTTACGTACGCGCAATTTCTAAACCTTTTTCGAGGTAAGTTTTGGTATTACATTTATTTACATACTTTGTAGTTATCTTTTCTTTACGTCTGATAGCTTATAAAGGGAGGTACATAGAAGGTTTTGGCAGTCATTTGTCAACCTTAAATGGATAATTGCTTAATGTAATCTCCCGAAATTCAAAATCGCTATTGCGTAGGTGACGTGGAAGCATACATACAATGGCATTGTGGAAACTTTTCCACAGTACCAACATCAGATACATTACTTCTAATACGTTTTCAAAAAAATGGGTCAAATGGGTCTGAGCACTATGGGACTTAAATTCTGAGGTTATCAGTCCCCTAGAACTTAGAACTACTTAAACCTAACCAGCCTAAGGACATCACACACACCCATGCCCGAGGCAGGATTCGAACCTGCTACCGTAGCGGTCGCGCAGTTCCAGACTGTAGCGCCTAGTACCGCTCGGCCACCCCGGCCGGCAATACGTTTTTCATCTGTTTCTAGATGCCACGAAAACTAACTGATCGGAAACCAAGAGCTATTGTGAAGAAGTGGGATGCTGGAAACATGATTAAGGCCATAATAGCCTTAAAAGAAAAGCAGATGGGGTTAAGAAGAACAGTAAAATCTTTCATTGTACCTCAGACGACGCTTCAAAGGTTTGTGCGTAGTGATATGTTACCTGAAGAATGGGTTTCTTTGAGACTTGGACGTAAGCATGTACTACCTGATACTATCGAGAAACAGTTGAAATGGATAATCGCTTCTATGGCCTTGCCAGATTAGATGCCAAGACAAAGGCATATCAGCTAGTGGAATGAAATAATGTTAATCATCCTTTTACTTAAAATTCTGCAGGTAGAGCTTGGTTTGACATTTTTCTTAGATGACACAGAAATAAACTCGCAATCCACAAACCTATGGGGACCTGATTCTCGAGAGCAAATGGGTTCAACAAAGAAGCTGTAGACAAGTTTTCTGATATTTTGTAAGCCGAGTACACTATACGCTCCTTAAGTTATCTGAGCATTCAGATGAAGAGCCCAGTGCACCAACTGTCTCTCCAGGCGAGTCAGATTTGGATCTTCCAGTTGTGGAAGGAAAACCTACTGAAGAAGATGCCATTTGTATTTTTTGTGGAGGCGCATTTTCCAAAGACGTTCAGGGAGAATTGTGGATTATGTGTGTAGTGTGTGAGGAGTGAAGTCACTCTTTGTGTGCCGGAAAAGAAGGAGATATTTACATATCCGATTTTTGCAAGTGAACTTCGCTTATGAATTATTTTTCTATTACAGTTGCGTTAAAAATATTTTGTGTAATTTAAATTTAATATAAAATAAAATAATTTCAAATATTTTTAATAGTTTTCGTTCGAAGTAGCCAGTTTTCCACAAATTTAAGGCTTTTCCACATTATACGCACTTGTTGAAAAATTAATGAGTTGTTGTGCAAGCAGAAAATGTTTTTTTAATTTTTAACATATTTAGTTTTTGTGTTTCATAATACTACATTCATAGCTAAAACGTTATGAATTAGCTTTGGCTAATTTTTGAAGCCGAAAGAGAAGAAAATATTTCTTTTATACAGCATAAACAAACTGGGTTTCCACATTTACACCCCTACCTCTACTGCTTATAGCCAAGGAAAATAACATTTACATGTGAAGTTTCCAAGAAGCGGTTGAGATTCCGAATAACGAATGTAATTTCAATAGAGAAGACAATAGGCATCAAACTTGGAGGCTTCCCGCCATCATAGAAGTTAATACGCAGCCACAGTGCACGATGTTCTTAGAAAAGGAATAGAGTGCTGCCACGGCTGCGGCACGACAGTAACAATTTGACTAGCATTTGCTATCCCTTGCACTGGCAGTTTCGCTAAGTAGGCAATGACGAGGGCTGACCAATAGAATACGGGAGAATGTCGCCCAATAACTCCACTTCTTCACAATAAGTGCGGGAAGGCTCTGAAAGACGTCTGCTTTGGCGTAAACACCTTTCACACAACAGAATCTTACTCGCTGCGAAAGTCGCTTGTTAGCCTCAAAGTTCTGCAGTTACAACTTTCTGCTAGCGGGGTGACTCTGTAGATAGTTGCCGAATGGTATATCTTGAAGGAACGAGAGAATCTTCACAGGCACCGATCTGTCAGAATGCTTGGTGGTGTATCTCGTTATGGAGCACAAAGGGGGACTTCTGATCCTGCTGCCGTTACGAAAGCGCATGGCGATTTTCTTCATAGTATAAAAACTTAGTATCGTGATCTAAAGCTAGGCATAGTTTTTCTGGATTATGGTAAAACTATAGCTCACTTCACATATTCACGTTGCATTTATGGTATTGTGAATCACGTGGCCCTTCAGACAATGAAAAATTAGATTTCTTTTCGCGATACATTTTATAGTCGTATTTGGAGTGAGAATTTTATGTCTTTGCTGACGTTTTCAGCGTCTATAGGACATTTAAGTATCATTATCCTTTTCTAATGTATCATCCGAGACTGTAAGGGGGGTAATAATCGTCAGCTATATTAGTAAGTGTGCATCTCTGTGGAACATCGAGACACGTGACGAGACGGAGTCATGGAGATAATTTCTGCTACCACAGAAGCTCAGTTTTTTCTGGAGTATTGGATACTATAGCGCACACATGGTAAAAACATTCGTCCCGCACAATCAGTATTTATAAGATACAATATCCGTACATACACAATGAACAGGTGCTTGGGGTCTACAATGAATGCTGTAGTTTCAATTTTGTCTTGGTAATTTCTGGTCCACCTCTTTTTTCGTTACGTTTAGCGAAAGTTCTCGGCCATCAGATATTTTAGATATCGTAGTCATATTGCGTTTATTTACATGTGGGTCAGATTTAATAGCGGGGTATTATTTGAAGAGATAAAAGCTAGCGCCATAACCGCATCTGAACCCTTTGGTTGAAGTTAAATAATGGAGATCAGGCTTTCAATTGCATGTGACACTGGTCTCTGACAGTCTTCAGCTAACCAGAAGCACCAGAATATCCTGAAGAAGATCCCAGGAGGGCGGTCGTGTAAAAAGTAATAATCCGTGTGGCTCAGTGGATAGTGGCTGTCTATCAGACGGTCGCCTCTCGGTATATTTCGTATCCCTAATCTCCCACAATTATTGAACCGCGGAAAGGGGACCTACAGATTAACGTGCAATTCGAAACAAGATTCGTTGCCAGTGATTCCGAACATCTTTGAGGCATGAAGGCTAGTTTAAAGGAATTCGATCCTGCGATTTCTCAGTTTACAGGAACGTGCTTTACCCTACACCACCTATTTCGCTTTTTCTCTTCTTTTGACTGCAGTTCCAGTAAGTCTGTACCTTTTCACCAAAGAAACTCACTCGTTTAAAATAAACTTAATTGTTATTTCGATTTAATTTATATATGCAATGTGAAACTAGTCGCTTCTCCATGATAAAAATTTCCTCAAGAGTTATATATCTTTTCACATGGGAATATAATTTAAATGACCTCTGTTATTATTTTGGAAAATAATGTTTCCCAATTACATTCGTTAAAACCATACCAAGTGTCTCTTCTCTGTTGCGTTGAAAAGAAAAGAATAACTTGTTAATTTACGGACGTAAATTAGAAACGATTTATAACGTAGAAAATAAATCCATAAAATGTCTGCTTTTGGCCGGTCGGAGTGGCCGAGCGGTTAAAGGCGCTACAGTCTGGAACCGCACGACCGCTACGGTCGCAGGTTCGAATCCTGCCTCGGGCATGAATGTGTGTGATGTCCTTAGGTTAGTTAGGTTTAAGTAGTTCTAAGTTCTAGGGGACTTACGACCACAGCAGTTGAGTCCCATAGTGCTCAGAGCCATTTGAACCATTTTTTTGTCTGCTTTTCTTTATGTGATACAGTCAATTTCTGCTCATTCTTTCGTCCAGATATGACGTAGATGAGCAAATATCTTCCTATAGTCTCTTGCCTTTATGTTATTATGCTGTACGTCGACGTATAGCCAGAAATCCTTTTTGTTTTTGTCATCTTCCGTCAGAAAGTAATGTACTGCGTGTCCTTTATCCAGTTTACGGCAGTCCTTTTTGTGGGCTATTACGGTACGTTACTGGGATTTAAACAATTCACTGTCTTTCTGGTAATGGGGGCTTTTCGGCTCTTACTGGCTAGCTTTTGTCTGATGATCTACCAATTAATAATGATGAAAAAATACATGTATGGATAAAAGGACTTGGTGTACTTGCTGAGAATATAACTGTATCTGGTGATGTAACCCTGTACTACAATTATTAATAAAGGCTGATTTGTTGCGTCAGCCGCCAATCGCTAGACGTACATCTGGTGAACGGGGGCTCAAGGATGCAACACTTTTTAAAAAAATCGCAAACATAGTGCCGCGTTGGCCGCTGAACGCCTGTGACGCTGCATGATGCAACCCGCCTGGGCCCGCTCGCCAGCGGGTACGCGTGCTCGTAAAACGACTAGAGCACGCGTACAGGACAACGCTCCCGCGCCGGCACACTAATCTATGTTCTTCAGTATTCAGCAGACTGCTGGATAGACAGTTCGATGAATCTGTGAAGTGGATGACCTGAAGTTAGGAACTGGTCTCCAAATTTCCTGTTGACGGCCTTGTAATACGTCGCTTTGAGGTTGCTGGGTAGAAGACGGTACTGACATTTTCCAGACAACGTTCCAAAACTGATCAGGGTATTTTTGTTCAATCGTAATTCTATGTTTGCTTTCGAACAACTTCAGGTATACACTTTTTTTTAAATTTAGTCATATTCTGTACTCTGATTGTGGTTTGAAGGTAAGTTAGACTATAAATATATTGTTTAAAAGGACGAAAACAATTAGACCTTGCTGATCGGCTACAGGTAGGTTCTAATTTGTGGTAGAAATTCTTGTAATATGTTGTTCATGAAGCTGTTAGGTGTTTTCTTCCAAAGCTAGAATAATTTTTTTGAGTTATCGGTCTTCTGACTGGTTTGATGCGGCCAACCACGAATTACTCTCCTGTTCCCATCTCCTCATCAGAGAGTAGTACTTGCAACCTACGGTCTCAACTATATGCTGGATGTATACTAAACTCTGTCTTCGTCTACAGTTTTTGCCCTCTACAGCTCCCTCTAGTACCATGCAAGTCATTCCCTGATGTCTTAACAGATGTTCTGTCATCCTGTCACTTCTCCTTGTCAGTGTTTTCCACATATTCCTTTGCTCTCCGATACTACGCAGAGCCTCCCCATTCCTTACCTGATCAGTCCACCAAATTTTCAACACTCGTCTGTAGTACCACGTATCAGATGCTTCAGTTCTTTTCTGCACCGGTTTTCCGACAGTCCATGTTTCAGTACCATACAATGCTGTGCTCCAAACGCATATTCTCAGAAATTTATAGAACATGTTTGACAGAAATAACGCTTTGGACTTCATACCAGGGTCAGTGAGCCTTAATCCTCCGTTTTCAACTGATACAGTTAATGAGTCAAATTTAACCTCGAATACTCGCATATTTCCACGAGTTACAAAGTGGCATAAGACGTACCATATTCTTCTAGCTGTATCACTTGGCACTGGTAGGTGCTGTCCTACGTAGTTCATTTTTTGGAGACGATGTACATACTGACAAATGTTGACGCTCGCTCTCGCTCTTGCAAGTGGTTTTCTGTAGTTTGCTACGAAAGAGTGTTTAAATGGCAACTGCAATCTAAACCTAAAATTGACATATCGAACAGGACTATTAGTTGTTGTATGTTCTACAGAGATATTCCGCAACCCATGTTCATAACGCTCATTTGGTAATAGTTAACTATGCAAACGATACCGTACCGTGTTTGTTGATGACCTGTAATGCCTTTCCAACGTCTTGTTCATTTGTAAGCTCGAGACCTCATCGTCTGCACAGGGCTTACAAACAATTTGTTGAACGCGTATGCACAGCCTCTGTAGGTATTGCCCTAAGATAGCTAGCAAGGGTTCGATAGCAATGGCAGATTTGGCCATCAACATCGGGCAGTCTGCCGTACTCAGTTCTTGATCTGAATACTTCTGGTCAGCTGGCCATTTACTATGATATGCTCTTTAAGATTCTGCTGATGATGTTAATAAAACGTTGTGGAAAGCCCCAAAGCGAGCACCGTTTTGAGAACTTACTGATGGGTTACCTCTTCGTAGACCTTTTCGAAATTTAATGTCATTGTGGCGCATTTGATATCGAGGAACTCTGCCCTTGATATACTATCTAATTATCCGTACACGGTTTAGACAATAAATCTGTCCTTGCCCATACTAGTCTCGTACTGGCCAATTACCTCATTCATTATCATCTTAAGGCTTCACATGAGAATGTGAGGTACAATTTTATAATCACTTTTCAGCAGTGTAATTGGTTTTAGGTTACAGTTTGGTACACAACTTCGATTTTTCGGAATAAGAAATACGGTTATGAGCAGGAAGTACTGTGGGATGTCGGTGTCTAAATTCATTAGATCTGAGCTCACAAGGAGTAATTTAGATTACATTTGCGTCTAGAAAACCTGATAAAATTTAGCAGGTATATCATTAGATCCCTGCTATCTATTTTTTGGAGACTGCTTTGCTGTAATTTCCAGACCGTCTTCTTCGATCTTACCTATTAGACTCTGAGACAGCCGGTCGCTGTGTGCATTACTCTGCTGTTAAACATTGTAAGTGTCCCACGTGAGCCCCGTGCTGTGATCATATGATCACTCAGTATCACTGATGGAGAGGGAACGTAGAACTGGAATAATGCAGGTACCTGCATTGAAGTATCACGTAGACCAGCGGAAAAATGCCACTATCGGGACAAAAAAAAGGCGAATACGCTCCCATATAAAATACGCGGACTGAAAAGTAGATGCTAGTTGCCTCAGTCTACCTTCCTCAGCACTTTTAAAAATATTCCAAAATAATTTGTCATGTGAACGTATTGATCCATTGGTGTAAGTCGCTCAAATCCTTCGCCTCTTACTTGCCCCTTCTCACTCACTCATTCAGCCTAACTTAACTTCATTACCTCGTTGTGTCTAAATGTAACTGTCTCCTATCTAACAGCCACTGTCTCCTTTGTCCTACCCTACTACTACCGTCTCCTCTCACTGGCACAGTCTCCCTCCTCCTCTCCTTCTTACTGAGAAGTGATGATGATGATGTTTGGTGTGTGGGACGCTCAACTGCGTGGTCATCAGCGCCCGGATAAAGTCCCAATTTTTCCACAGTCCACGTTTTACACAATCCAATCTAGCCACTGTCACGAATGATAATGGTGATGGTGATGATGATGATGATGATGATGAAATGACGAGGGAAACACAAACACCCAGTCCCACTGTTACTGATACGTCTCATTCATTCCTTGCCACTGCTGCTGTCTCTTCTCCCTGTCATTATCTCTCTCTTCCTCGTCGTCATTTTCAAAGAGTATGTCTCTCATTATCACTGGCTCTCACCGATTTATACTCTCTCCTTTTCGTCATTCCTATCCCATTGACCCTATCTCCTTCACTATTTTCCTAGCACAGTTCTGTCACTGTCAGCTACAGCGAAAGACGGTTTCTCCTTAGACTTGCTGCCTCTCATTTTGGTTAATTCAAATTATGAGCACCATTATCTAAGTACGAAGATGCTACTCGTAGGACGGTTACGAGGTTTAATACAGTACGTCGAACGTGACTGCATACCGCTTCCCTCAGTATCTCTATTGCACTGGGTAATTAAAGATGATGTGCCTTCCTTTCCGTTAACTAAAATCGTGTGACCTGTGTAGGGAGAGACACACTGCTTGGGGAGATACCGCAGGACGGCCTCATGGGCCGCAGTTCTGGCAAGGCGGAAGCGCCGCCTGCAGGGGCAAAGGCAGGGATCGGTGTCCTGTAAACTGCACCCAGTGAAATTTGCACCAAGTGATATTTGCATCCAGTAAACGTTGACTTTTCCGGCAGGTCGAAGGGCCGAGGGCCCACTCCGTCCCTTCCTTTCGTGGTGCGCTGGTGGAAATGACTGCAAATTGTTGAACAATAACTGTAATGCCTAAATTCGTACAAACAGAAGTCAGTATACATTTTCCCTCTGTGTCGGATCCTATAATATTTTTTTACTTCACAGAATCTAGTGGAAAACGTTAAAACCGAATTACGTAAACGAATTTCATGAATGGTATTCTTCTACTCGACAATAGCATATTTCAAAATAAAATATTGTTTACACCCGAGGATTGGCATACAATACACAAAATGTGGATAAGATGTGTCATTTTAACGGAAAGGTAATTTTGCACGTAAAACGGGTGAACGAGAACTTCCATGACAGAATTTCGGAGATTATTCAGCGATATTTTGCGAGTATTTCGGTGTAAGGGAGCCGTGGTATATAGTGGTTCATTACGGGGTACTTATATTTCGTTCGATTTCTTGTCCCTTGTACCAGTCCTGCGTTGAAAATATCTGCACAGCAGTAACAATGTCGAAGGTACGCGCTGTTTGTCTTGTTTGCAAACTTGTTCCATTCTCTCACGGTACCTACTGTTGACAACAGTAAGTGCTCCTTTACTCTTGGCCCTCAAGCTTGCATTCAGTACTGCTCAGTAGAGTCTTGGGTTTGTTTTTGCTGCAGGGATTCACAGCACAGTGGATGGCTTTAGTGCAGAAAAATCAGCCGGTATGCATTTCGTCTGTGGGTTCACTGAATGCAATTTAAAAACGACACGACGACGATATGCTCAGCTGTTCCCGCAGCGACCTGCTCCTTTCGTGTTACACGGTAGAGCCTTTTTCACTGTTGTGAAAGTATTTTTCGCAGAAATAAAGATAATTCTCGTAATAAAGCTTATTAAGTCGTGATTACATTATTAATTTGTAACGAGCCACCGGAGACCACGTGTCCTTATACCAAAACATTGAGAAAACATTCCAGAACCAACTCCGAAATTTTATCCGTGGTGTTCCTGTTCATCCTGTATATATGACATGAGATGTACGTAGCATCTTCTCACATTCCTAGCACTACGTGTGCGCAATATGTGTTCTAAATAATGCGAAAACAAATTTCTTTATAATAATAATTCTTCATCTACGTGTATAATCGGCAAACCACTGTGAAGTGCATGACAGAATGTACTTCCCACTGTACCACTTATCGTTCCAACCGTCTATGGAGCGCGCAGAGAACGATTGCTTAAACGCCAAGTGGGCGCTGTAATTAGCTTAAATTGTCCTCGGTATCCCTACTGGACCGATACATAGTAAGGTTGTAGTATATTTCTAGATACATAATTTAAATCTGATTCATGAAACTTACCATCTATGCTCCGGGGATAGTTTGCCTTTATATTTCAACTTCTGTCTGTTCAGCTTCACCAGCATCTGCGTGACACTCTCCCACTGGTGAAACAGATCTGTGATCGTTAGAGATGCTATTCTCTTTTTTCTTCAATACCTCCTGTTACCCATATTGGTACGGGTCTCACACACTTGAGCAATATTCTAGGAAGGGTCGCACCAGTATTATGTATGCAGTCTACTTTGTATACCGATTACATTTCCCTAGAATCCTAGCAATGAACAGACGTCTGCATCTGCTTTACCTATGACTGCGCCTATCTAATGGTTCTTCTTCATATCCTACGAAATGTTATACCCCAGTATTCGTATGAGTTGACCGATTACAATTGTTACTCGTTGATATTGTACTCTTGGGATGCCACGTTGTTTTCGCTTTCTGAAGAGCACCATTTTACATTTCTGAACATTTAAAGCAAGTTGTCAATCTAACTTAACATATGTGAATTTTTTTTGGAGAGTCTCTCATTATACACAAATACACTATGTGATCAAAAGTATCCGGACACCCTCAAAAACATACGTTTTTCATATTAGGTGCAATGTGCTGCCACCACAGCAAGGTATTCCATATCTGTAAGCTCAGTAGTCATTAGACAACGTGAGAGAGCAGAATGGGGCGCTTCGCCGAACTCACAACCTTCCAACGTAGTCAGGTGACTGGGTGTCACTTGTGTCATACGTCTGTACGCGAGATTTCCATACTCGTAAACATCCCTTGGGTCCACTAGTTCTGATGTGATAGTGAAGTGGAAACATACAGCAAAAATGCGCACGGGCCGACGTCGTCTGTTGACTGACAGAAACCGCCGACGGTTAAAGAGGATCGTAATGTGTAAGAAGCGGACATCTATCCAGACCATCACACAGGAATTCCAAACTGCATCAGGATCCACTGCAGCGTCTATGATAGTTAGGTGGGAGGTGAGAAAACTTAGATTTCATGGTCGAACGGCTGCTCATAATCCATATATCAAGCCAGTAAATGCCAAATGACGCCTCCCTTGGTGTAAGGAGCGTAAACATTGGACGATTGAACAGTGGAAAAACGTAGTATGGAGTGACGAATCACCGTACACATTGTAGCGATCAAATGACAGGGTGTGGGTATGACGAATGGCCGGTATACGTCATCTGTCAGCGTGTGTAGTGCCAACAGTAAAATTCGGGGGTAGTGGTATTATGGTGTGGTCGTGTTCTTCATGAAGGGGGCTTGAACCCCTTGTTGTTTTGCTTGGCACTATCACAGCACATGCCTACATTGATGCTTTAAGTACCTTCTTGCTTCCCACTGTTGAAGAGCATTTCGGGGATGACGATTGCATCTTTTAACACGATCGAGAATCTGTTCATAATGCACGGCCTGTAGCGGAGTCGTTAACCGACAATAACATCCCTGTAATGGACTGGCCCACACAGAGTCCTGATCTGAATCTTATAGAACACTTTTGGGATGTTTTGGAACGCCGACTTCTTGCCAGGCCTCACCGACCGACATCGATACCTCTCCTCAGTGCAGCACTCCGTAAAGATTGGGCTATCATTGCCGGCCGAAGTGGCCGTGCAGTTAAAGGCGCTGCAGTCTGGAACTGCAAGATCGCTACGGTCGCAGGTTCGAATCCTGCCTCGGGCATGGATGTTTGTGATGTCCTTAGGTTAGTTAGGTTTAACCAGTTCTAAGTTCTAGGGGACTAATGACCTCAGCAGTTGAGTCCCATAGTGCTCAGAGCCATTTGAGCCATTTGGGCTATCATTCCCCAAGAAATCTTCCAGCACCTGATTGAACGTATGCCTGCGTGAGTGAGGGTTGTCATCAAGGTTAAGTAAGGACGGGCCAACACCATACTGAATTCCATCATTACTGATAGAGGTCGCCACGAACTTGTAAGTCATTTGCAGCACGGTGTCCGGATACTTTTGATCGCATAATGTATATCATCTACGAAAGGTCTGAGATTACTAAAATACTGTCGACAACAACGCTAACAACATTAACTTACCTGAAGCACACTGGTAGTTACTTCTATATCTGTCGACGACTGTCCATCCAAGAGAACATGCTGCGCCCTCTCTACCACAAAATTCTCAATTGAAACACAACTTTCGACCGATGCGCCGTAAGATCGTACTTTTGGTACTAAGCGTAGATGTGGCACCAAGTCGAATGCTTATCGGAACTGGAGAAATACTGCATCAACCTGTATGCCTTAATTCCTGGCTTTCAGGAAGTCATGTGAGTTGGGTCTCGCATGGTAGATGTTTTCGGAATGTATGCTATTGGGAATAGAGGAGGTAATGCATTACGTTAGAGTTCAGACTATGTTCTAACATTCTTCAACGAATGGATCTCAAAGACATTGAACGGTAGTTTTAAGGTTCACTTCTAATACTATTTTGTAAGTCTGTGTGACCTGTGCTTCCTTATAATCACTGAGCACAGTTTTTTAGTTCGGAGATCTAGGATTGTGGTTAAAAGGGGCCTAACTAAGGCGTAAATGTGGTATAGAATCTACAAGTGATTGCATCGAGTGATGGAGGTTTGTTAAATTTTAGCGGTTTCAAATGATTCGCATCATCACTGACACTAATATCTGTGTCACTTCTCTTGACACTCGTGCGAGAATTATGTAGGATTCATACTCCTGGATAATTCTGCATTTCATTGTCGTTATTGCTAAGTAGACAAGACATTATCATTTAAAAATTGTATATTGAATAATATGCACTGAAGGAACAGAGTACTCTTATTGTTGTAATTGTCATTGGGTTGGGTTGGGTTCTTTGGGGAAAGAGACCAAGCAGCGAGGTCAGCGGTCTCATCGGATTATGGAAGGAAATCGGCAGGGCCCTTTCAAAGGAATCATTCCGGCATTTGTCTGGAGCGATTTAGAGAAATAACGGAAAACCTAAATCAGGATGCACGAACGCGGGATCGAACTGTCGTCCTCCTGAATGCGAGTGTAGTGTGCTAACCACTGCACCACCTCCGTCGGTATAACAGAGTGCTCATCACAACTTACGTATAATCACAACTTATGTATAACAAGAACAAAAACGTTTAAGGTGACAAAGCATGGAAATTCTTCATATTAGGAGAAGGTATGCATGGCAATGCTACCGATGACAGTTCCAGTAAAGGGGAATTAATAACCCCGTTTTTCTGAAGTTCCTTCACCAAAGAAGACGAAGTAAATAGTCCAGCACTGGAATCAAGAACTGCTTCGAACATTAATAACCTAGAAGTAGATAACCTTGGTGTAGAGAAATAACTTAAATCACTTAAATAAAGGCAAATCTTCCGGTCCAGACTTTATACCAGCTAAATTCCTTTCAGAGTATGCTTACGTAATAACTCAATGGTTGGCGATCACATATACCAGGTCGCTCAATGGATGATCCGTACCAAAAAACAGAATAGTTGCACAGGTCACACGAATACTCAAGTAGAAAATAGTAGTTAGCTGAATTACGGAGAAATGTCGTGGACTACGATTCGCAGTAGAATTTTGGAATATAATTATACTGCGTTCAAACATGATGAATTACCTCCAAGAAAACGATCCATTGACACAAAGTCAGCACGAATTCATAGTCAGCACTGATTCAGTGCTGAATTACAGAGAAATGTCGTGGACTACGATTCGCAGTAGATTTTTGGAATATAATTATACCGCGTTCAAAACATTATGAATTACCTCCAAGAAAACGATCCATTGACGCAAAGTCAGCACGAATTCATAGTCAGCGCGAATTCATAGTCAGCACTGATACAGTATAATTGTTCTTGTGAAATAGCTTGTTATACTCATAACGTAATGAATACTACTGACTGGAATTCTCAAATGGATTCGGTATTTCCATATTTCCAGAAGGCTTTTTTTGCCGCTCCTCAAAACCGACTACTAATTAAATTGCGTGGCTATGGAATATCTCTCAGTTATGCGACTGATTTCGTGATTTACTGTCAAAAAGGTCAAAGTTCATAGCAACTGACGGAGAGTTATCGAGAAAAAACAGAAGTCATACCTGATGTTCCCCTTGTGTATATCACCAGCTGTCTGCTGTTTTCAAACTATGCAACTAATTTAGGAGAAAATCTGAGCAGCCCTGATAGATAATGCACATAATGCTTTCATTTACCGTCTAGTAAACACATCAGAAAATAAAAAACCAATTGCAAAATGATTTATACAAGATATCTATGGTGCCAAAAATGGCTATTGACTCTAAATAATGGAAAGCGTGAGATATCCACATGAGTACTAAAAGGAATCCGTTAAATTTCAGTTACACGATAAATCACACAAATCCAAAGGCTGTCAGTTCAAGTAAGTATCCAGGGATAAGAGTTACAAACTACTTTAAGTGGAACAATCACATAGATAATGAAAAAGTTTCCTTTACTCTATAGTCACAGTTTATTTACTGGCTGGCGGCTTCTATACACAGAACTATCCTCAGGCCATCCTATGAGTAATAGCATAATGGGGTTCTAACACAAATTTTGATATGAAAGTGATATGTAAATTAATTAAATTGATCAATTAATTACCCCATTCCAACCTCCTACCCTCCTCCACCCCACCCCAAGATAGCGTCATGTGTTTTCCTCAACTGGCACGTGGGTCACCGCCCTCTCCTCCTGCCCCTCCCCCTCCCACACCTACCCTACTGGGGGAATTTCAAATTTTGGCGAGTATTTTGAATTTGGGGGGAAATTCTTTGGTCTCAGGGCTCTGCTGACATCTCACCCCATCCCCACCTGGGAGTTGGTGGGAAATTAAAAATGGCGGTGCCCTTTCCGGGATTCGAACCCCAGTCTTGCTGGACAGAAAGCCCAAGTGCACCCTCCCTCCTCCCCCCCCCCCCCAACACATGTAAACTGTCCATATGCAGGAGAGGAAGGTTAGGTAAGTGTACTTTATTTATTTTGGTTGGGAAACTGAAGTAAAAACCACAGAGATCGGTATTAATAACACAACTACATGCTTAGCGCTACACAAGGAAGGTCTAAATTCTCAATACAGCTCTAAAATTTATGATGCCATACAGCTAGTGTTGTCCTGCTGGAAAAAAATTCACAATGCCACTTAAAACTAGTGGAAGGCATGCTCAAACTCTATCCTTGACCTACAAGGTGTCAGGAAAAAAGGGTGTACTGGAAGGTATTGTGTTTATTTATTTATTTTTGGTGGGAAATATGTTCAACTTACGAGATGCTGGTATTGTACACAGACAAGTACAATAAGTGTATTACGTGTAAGCATACAGCTGAGGAACTGTATCTGCCGGTGTTTGGCGTCAGAGTTCGCTACAGATCCCTGCTTGACAATCACCCTGCAGCCCAGGTAATGGAACTCAACACACGCTACCAACCGTAATTCGGTAATATCTGTATTCGCCTGCATATATGGGAACACTGTTATGGGTTAGGATACTTAAGTTTCGCTTTAAGGTAGCGCCTCTGTGTGATACTTATGTTGCCTCTATTGAAGTACATGTTACGAAAATCCACGTAGTTAGAGGGCGAGGGCTATAACTGAATGCAGCCAGACCATAATTTATTAGCTCTTCTCGGTCTTGAGTGTCTGGGTACCCCCACCCCACATCAGGTTCCCGCATTTCACGGTACGTTTTCTCCCATTTTATGTATTCTCAGTCAATTTACGTAATTTTGTAAGTTTTTTCGCGATTTTACATATTACGGCGTGCTTCCCTAAATTTAACCCTTTTCCATTAATTTGTCGTAATTATACCAGGTTTTCCTCAATTTTTACCGATCTCGTGTCATTTTCTTCATATTTTTTCGATATTTTTCCGTATGTATATGGTCATATTGCTGGCATACCCCTGCTTTATTTGACTTTGTGTGAGCACAATTGTGCGTCCTATACACCAGCCAACTAAAAATCATGCAGACGATCTACATGGATGCCTTTTGGATAGGAAAATCAGGAAAAGTATTGTAACACTCACCTCGTATCTAGATGAGACTCAACGAGTGGTATAGACTGGAAACTCGTAGTCTGGAAATAAATCTGTGTGCTACTACGACACATTAGAGAGCTTGTCTGCAAACTCATGTATCGATGCACGTTGTTAGCTCATATTTATTTTTAGCAATGGGCAATGCCTCATACTTGTTATTCGAGCGTAAGGGGACAGCCATTCGGTGGTAGTAACGTTCGCCTTCCGCCAAGAGATTTTCGACCCTGCCACTGTTTACCAATAAGCGTCTGGCAAGTGGCTAACAGTAAAGACGTGCGAATTGGAAAGCGCAGTGTCATCAGCGATCCCAGGGGGCGCTGTAGCCTCTGGAAGTACCAAAGCGTTCGTCTCTGGTGCCCCAGCGCACCGCAGTCCAGGGCAGTAGCTTGGATAGTGTTGACCGTGGCCAACACAGCTTCGAGCTGTTTACAGACAGTGGCCTATTCCCTCAGCATCCGTACAGAAAAGGAGCAGCCTTCATCCATCATTAACCAGTTTTTGTCAAGGTCACAAGTAAAATAACACTAACCGAAGATGCCTCTGACAAGGGACACTTTTGACCTCGAACGTTCAGAACCGCAAGAAACTATGTTTAGACTAACGCTCGGTCACAAAAACAACAGTGCTCTGTGTCATTGCCTAGCAAAACTCCGCGCTGAGCTGCAAGTGCCATAAGACGGTGGCATGTTATAGCTGCACTAACAAGCGCTCAAGTTCAATGAATGGTGTAGCTGCAATACGAATGTGTGTTTTAAAGTGCTCGCGTGCAGGTCACTGTGTAAATTATACACAGTTACATAATGAAGAGAATTAATCCTACGAATGTCAGCCAAATATTAGGGCCAACGTTGTGAGTTGCTGAAAATAGAAATAAAACCAGGATCTAGGACAGAGAGTTCGCGGATGTGTTATATAATATTATAATTTAGAAATATAAAGGAGATGACACAGATATGCATAAAGTAACGCTGGATAGATCTACTGATTTTTAAGGACAGGAAGAACCTGACTGTGAATGTTATGGCGTAAAGTCAAGCGCCAGTCGGGAACGAAAGAGAAGAGAAGCTGCGAGAAGAAGTCAGCCAATCGCACGCTGACTGGACCTGCCTCCAGGATGACAACACGACGGCAGCGGCCGCTTTGTACACAGGATGTAAGCGCTGCGACCGACTGGTGACGCTTCAGCTCAATAACAGCGTCATCTATAGTTACCTCGATTGCACTCTCTATGTAGCACAGACGGGATTGTCTGTACTGAAGATTGCTTATTTTGTATATCGTCCTTTGCTAGCGACACATCTGTGCAATTGCATAACTTAAGTATTAGAATATTCTTTTTGTAATAAAACTCATTAATACGATTTGTTTGAAGGTTTGTCTAGCGAGCCGAGTAAGCAGGCTTCCTAGACACCACTTACGAGGTGCATTGAAGTTCTAAGGCCTCCGATTTCTTTTCTAATTAAGTACTCACCCGAAATCGATGAAAGTGGCGTTACTTGTTGACGTAATCGCCCTGCAGACGTACACATTTTTCACAACGCTGACGCCATGATTCCATGGCAGCGGCGAAGGCTTCTTTAGGAGTCTGTTTTGACCACTGGAAAATCGCTGAGGCAGTAGCAGCACATCTGGTGAATGTGCGGCCACGGAGAGTGTCTTTCATTGTTGGAAAAAGCCAAAAGTCACTAGGAGCCAGGTCAGGTGAGTAGCGAGCATGAGGAATCACTTCAAAGTTGTTATCACGAAGAAACGGTTGCGTAACGTTAGCTCGATGTGCGGGTGCGTTGTCTTGGTGAAACAGCACACGCGCAGCCCTTCCCGGACGTTTTTGTTGCAGTGCAGGAAGGAATTTGTTCTTCAAAACATTTTCGTAGGATGCACCTGTTGCCGTAGTGCCCTTTGGAACGCAATGGGTAAGGATTACGCCCTCGCTGTCCCAGAACATGGACACCATCAGCCGGCCGCGGTGGTCTCGCGGTTCTAGGCGCGCAGTCCGGAAGCGCGCGACTGCTACGGTCGCAGGTTCGAATCCTGCCTCGGGCATGGATTTGTGTGATGTCTTTAGGTTAGTTAGGTTTAAGTAGTTCTAAGTTCTAGGGGACTGATGACCACAGCTGTTAAGTCCCATAGTGCTCAGAGCCATTTGAACCACTGACACCATCATTTTTTCAGCACTGGCGGTTACCCGAAATTTTTTTGGTGGTGGTGAATCTGTGTGCTTCCATTGAGCTGACTGGCGCTTTGTTTCTGGATTGAAAAATTGCATCTACGTCTCATCCATTGTCACAACCGACGAAAAGAAAGTCCCATTCATGCTGTGTTGCTCGTCGACATTGCTTGGCAATATGCCACACGTGCAGCCATGTGCTCGTCCGTCAGCATTCGTGTCACCCACCTGGATGACACTTTTCGCATTTTCAGGTCGTCATGCAGGATTGTGTGCAGAGAACCCAAAGAAATGCCAACTCTGGAGGCGATCTGTTCAACAGTGATTCGGCGATCCCCCAAAACAATTCTCTCCACTTTCTCGATCATGTTGTCAGACCGGCTTGTGCGAGCCCGAGGTTGTTTCGGTTTGTTGTCACACGATGTTCTGCCTTCATTAAACTGTCGCACCCACGAACGCACTTTCGACACATCCACAACTCCATCACCACATGTCTCCTTCAACTGTCGATGAATTTCAATTGGTTTCACACCACGTAAATTCAGAAAACGAAAGATTGCACGCTGTTAAAGAAGGAAAACGTCGCCATTTTAAATATTTAAAACAGTTTTCATTCTCGCCGCTGGCGGTAAAAATTCCATCTGCCGTACGGTGCTGCCACCTCTGGGATGTATTGACAATGAACGCGGCCTCATTTTAAAACAATGCGCATGTTTCTATCTCTTTCCAGTCCGGAGAAAAAAAATCGGAGGCCTTAGAACTTGAATGCACGTCGTATTTGCTTACGAGTTGGAAAAACACCACAGTGACAACCCAGAACCTAGGTGCCACAATTTTGTTTTCTCATGGGCTTTTGTGTTTTGCTGTCACCTTAATTCTGCTTGTCTTCTCTTTACAGGTGGTGTTTACATGTTTTAACAGTGTCTCGTATAGTGTTTTTTCTATTCAGTGTTTTCAGGTAGGAGCTGCATAAATTTTCTTTGCTTATGTGCTTATTTTTATTGCTTGCATTGTCTGTTTATCACATTTGCCTATTCCACAGTGAGCAACCCACCTCTCCCACCCTCTTTTCAGGCGCCACAGCTGCAAGCGATAGATGCAACGCAGTAACACTAATGTTTAAGTTTCAGATGGAACAGATTGCCACCATATGAAATACAGTACAGCAGCTCCTGGCGAACCAAGCCATTAATGCAGCACCGTAGGCAACAACTGCAGCTCTGAGTGCCATACCGCCATTTTAATGAAAAAGAAGAGTAATGGATCGAGTCGTTGCTACAGTATGAAGCCCTCAGGTACTGTGAAACTACATTACTTTTTGTCAACTGTAGGAAGTTCAGTGTTTCGCCTCATTCAGAAATTGTTCCGTAACGCCACGCCGAGGGAACTTCCGTATGATCCTGTTGTAGATTCTGTAACTATTACGATCAACAAGTGAATGTGTCGGCGGCTGGGTACCAATTCTTTCGTTGCAAGAAAAGGTCAGAACAAACTTATCGCGAGCGGTTAACAGATTTGCAGGGTATGACACGGAAATGCAAACTGAAATGTGCTTGTGGTGTTTTCTGTTCTGATGTTACGTTGCGTGATGTGATTATGTCCAGTGTACCTAATGTCAGAATTAGAGAACAGATTCTGAAACAAACAGATCCATCATTTCAACACGTAGTGCAAATTCTAGATCAGTATGATTCATGTGCCATATTGGCCGACAAATTTGAGCAGCCAACAATTTGCCAGGTTGAGTCGTCCATTGCTTGCAACTGACCCAGCAGGCAACAACAGCACATGCGTGCCACGCCACAGAATTAACTGATGCCCTTGGTACTATTCACGGCACAGACTCAAAGGCTGCCCGTCCACACGTGTACAGTGTTACGCTTGTCACAAGACTAGTCACGTACAATCCGTATGTTTGCAATGGAACAAACATAGCAATTCTGCCCTCTCACAAAAATCTAGTTACAAGGCCCATGTAAACAATGCTACATATTCAAAGCCTGCTGCAGGCATTAGCAAAACTAGCAAGCAAACAGCTTCTTCAGTGCTACGCCTGTTCAACAAGCTTTTTGTTCATTTGAATCTTTGTGGAGAACGTGTGAAATTTCAGTTGGACATGGGTTCCTCTGTTACATTGCTGAAACGTAACACATAAGAACTGTTAGTCTCTCCTAAAAAAAAAAAAAAAAAATGGTTCAAAAGGCTCTGAGCACTATAGGACTTAACATCTGAGGTAATCAGTTCCCTAGAACGTAGAACTACTTAAACCTAACTAACTTAAGGACATCACACACATCCACGCCCGAGGCGGGATTGGAACTTGCGACCGTAGCAGTCGTGCGGTTCCGGACTGAAGCACCTAGAACCGCTCGGCCACCGCGGCCGGCTGTTAGTCTCTCCGCGCCTGACGGCTTTTAATGAACAAGACATTCCCATTCTCGGAAAGTTTACTGGGCCTGCCATGTATCGCTCGCATACGCAAACTGTGACATTCACTGTCCTACAATCACGCGATTGTGAGGACGTATTTGGCCTCTACTAGTTTGATTGGTTTAGCTTTCAAATTCAGGGCAACTTCTTGTCCGTAATTCAGTGCCAAAGACAGTGTAGCAAGCTTGCTGAAAGAAGTCCTTGAACTCTTTCTGTAGGTTTAGACAAGGCTTATAATTGATTCTTGCATCTTACTATGAAATGTTTGCGATTACTTTTTGGCAGTGCTTCCTCAGCCGCCATTTTCCAATGGTATTTTGGAACAGCTGAGTGCTCAAGTACCAAACTGTGCAACCTATTCAGAATATTTTGCGGTCGCAGGTAGTACACCTGAAGAACACATTGCAATTTTGTGTGCTTTGTTTCGTGTGACAATTTTTTTTTTTGAACCTGACTTGCAATATCTTGGTCATGTCTTAGATACTCAAGGAGTACATCCTCTTCAGTCACATTTATTACCCATACGCGACCGGCTAGTTCCTCGCAATGTCATAGAATTGCAGTCAGTTTTAGGGAAAATGAACTATCATATTCGGTTCTTGCCGAACACTGCACAAATAATTGTTCCATTACATCACTTGTGTCCCAAGAACGTCCCATTTATTTGGACAGATGAGTGCCAAGAAGCTTTTCAAAAACTTAAAGATACATTGCTTAGTGATCGATGCTTGGTTCACTTTGACCCTGACAAACCAGTTGTGGTGCACGTTGACGCATCTTCATACAAAATCGGTGCAGTGCTTTCGCGCAGATTTGGTGATAAAGATAGGCCCATTGCCTTCGCTTCAAAGGTATCGTCAAAATCTCCGTCTAACTATTGACAGACAGTGAAGAGGCATTGGCTATTGTGTATGGTGTCACCAAATCCCACCACTAAATATATGACAGAAAATTCTACTTAGTAACGGATCACTAACCATTGCAGTCCTTGTTTCATACGATGAATCCGGTTCCTGTACGAACTCCCCAAAAATTGCAAAGATGACTTTGTTGTTGTGTCAATACCAATACGAGATTGTGTGTCGTCTTACAGCTGAACATGGTAATGCGCACGCACTTGCACGTCGTCCAGTTGGCCCTGATATAGACTCTGACGCTTCTGCTGTATCTTGTTGTCACATCGATCCTCAGGATTCTGAATCGCTTCAATCTTTTCCACTGAGCTATAGGAAAGTTGCAGAGGCCACGGAAGCTGATTCAGATTTGAACATTTTGCTAAAATACATTCGCACATCTTGGACTCGTTAATTGCATAGCATACAGAACACATCGGCATAGCCTCGCTATGCAGCAAGGTGTGATTCTTGTTCAGAATGACAGTGAACAGTCAAATGTGTTGATCCCCAAAGCTTTGAAAAAAGAAGTGTTGCATTTACTTCGTCAAGGACATTGGGGGATTGTTCGTAGGAAATAGTTAGTGCGTCGGCACCGTATTTGGCAGGGTATGGACGCCCAAACAGAACAAATGACGTCACAGTGTCATGCATGTACGGAAAATCAGTCCGCTCCTCCACAAAAATTCTCTGCTTTTCCTAAGTCGCAATCACCATGGTAAAGTGTGCAAATAATCTTTGCGAGACCTTTTTGGAACACTTCTTGGTTGATTGTGGTAGACTCTTGTACCAAGCGTCATTTTCTGTGCCAATGAACTCTACAACGTCACGTAGCCCAGTTCAGGCGTTGTCCTGTAGTTTTTGCCTCGAAGGCTTCTCTGAAGTCATAGCGTTGGACAAAGGCCCTCAGTTTATGTCGAATGAATTTGAAACATTCTGTGAACGCAATGGCATACAGCAACTAACTAGTGCACCGCTCCACACACAGTCAAACGGAGAAGCGGAACGTTTTGTCAGAACATTCAAGCAGCAGATAGCCAAACTTCGGACCACACACAACTGTTTCTCAACTCCTATCGTTCTCATCCACGAGATCGACCATCGCATGCGGAAGTGCTTCACGGCCGCCCCTATAGGACACTCTTCCACCTGCTCCACCCTCCTCAGCATCCGGCACCGAAGGAAGGCCGCAAGTATCGCTTAGCGCCGCATGATATTGTGATTTTCGGGGTTTTTAGCGGCAGCAGACGGTGGGCGCAAGGCGAGATCTTTCATCGAATTGACGCATGCATGTATCTTGTTTGAGATCCAGACGGAATGCAGTGCCGATTTCACAATCAAAATCGCCACTGTCATGTGCACGGTGCACGGTGATCCTTTTTTATCTCTTCCCCCAGATTCATGGATTCCGAGGACATCGCGGCCACAGCAGCCGCCAGAGGGTGTCATCACGACACTGAAGAACGACCCCATGGAGACGGAGCTTTCCTCTCCTCCGCCTCCTCTCGCACTACCGAAGGAGCTGGAGCCGTCCACGCCGCAGCAGCCGACGCCATCGACATCGTGGTATGTGACTAAGGATGTGGACGCCTACCTTTCTGGGCGTTTTCCGGGGGACGTTTCCACCAGACCGCAGGCCGGACGGCAGGGCACGACCGTAAGTCTAACGTCCCCTGCAGCTACAGCTTCCGGTCCCTCAGAGCGTCCACGCTCCTGCCTCCCCCGTCGTTGTCGTACTTCCTATACGACGATGGTCCGTCGCTTGGGGTGGGGGTGGGGGGAAGGAATATTACGGTGTAAAGTCAAGCACTGACACGCCAGTCCGGAAGGAAAGAGAAGAGAAAGCTGTAAGAAGAAGTCAGCCAATTGCACCCTGACAGGACCTCCCTCCAGGTTGACAACGCGACAGCAGTGACGCCTATGTGGAGAGGACACAAGAGCTGCGTCGCGACTGGTGACGTCCCATTTCAATAGCAGCGTCAACGATAGTTACGTCGCTTGTACTCTCTATGTACCACAGACTTGGGATTGTCTATACTGAAGATTTCTTGTTTTATGTCACCCTTTGCTTGCGACATATCTGTGTAACTGTCAAACTTAAGTACTGTAATTTTCTTTTTGTAATGAAACTCATTAATACGATTTGTTTGAATATTTGTCTGGCGGGCCGAGTATGCAGGCTTCCTAAACACCAAAGTGAAGATGGTTGTTCGAGTAGTACACGACAATCACCTCCAGAGCAACAGAAACTGTCCAGTCAAAGCGAGTACGAACTGTCTCCACCCATAGAATCATGGCCCACTGTGTTAGAAGATGTGGATGACAGCGTACTAGAGAATATTTATGAAAACCATTGCAATCGTTGCTTCAATTCCTGTAGCAAATTAATGAGGTGCTAGAAGTGCATTTAGAGTAAATCAAATTGAGGGTAATTCTAAATTATGCCCCTAGAAAAAGGCGAGCAGGAACTCGTTTCAAAGGAAACACACAGTCGCCGTTGCAGACTACAAAAGTGCTTGTAATATTGGAATTTGATAGAGCAAGTTGGTATGGATCTACAGTTCACTGTTGGCATCTCTAAATATGGGCACTAGAAGCGTCTGAAATGGTGGTCCTGGACAATTTCAAAGCTTTGAATTCTTTTATCGACAATCTTAAGGCTGAGTATGTCATTTCATCCAGGCGCATTACTACATTTGTCACACTTAAATACATAGAAGACTATAACAATATACGTCAGAAGGCATTACAGGTTTTGGAAGAAGTGAACATGCTTATGACAGAAGAGGGTGTGGGAAAAAGAAGTGTTGAGGATAGTGACCCGAATGAATTCCAGAATGAAACTTCTTCATTGTCAAGGCCAGTTTATGTCGCTTTATCAAAGACAGGCAGATTAGCAAACAAGTTGTACATCTGTTTTGAAGAGGCACAAGGCACTTTGGCACCCAAAGATTTTGAAGAAATTTGAAACAATTTGCTCACGAAACATTCATGTGGAAGCAAGCAGAAGTGGAAAGACGAATAAAGAAAACATGAAAGGGTTGTGAAATTCAGACCCTGGTGGACAAGTACCATGTGAAAAGAACCTCTTGGAATGTAGTTCCTGGTCAGGTCATACAGATCGTGTCCTTCCTTCTAGACGCATGTTGTTCCAACAAAGACGTTATGTTGGGAATATTGGCAGCGAAAGAAAAAATATTGCCATCCTCTTTATGTTTTCCTCTTTCGGCAGTACAAAGCTCTAGATCGGAAGAATTGTGGATTTTGTAAGATGACAATGTGCCAAACCGTGAGTGAAGAAACTTATTCGTTATTTTATCATCAAATTTCAGTCTATGGTTTACAATCGATTTTCAGCAGCAAAGTATACGCCTGTGTTTCAATAGGCTATGCAAAAGGCAGATTATGACACTGACATTCCCATACCTTCATTTCAAAATGAAGTTTGAGTGGCTTTTCATACTGGACTGCCTGAATGCGAAAGTGATTTTGAATATCAGTATGTGGCTTTAGTAAGGTGTGCACATTGTTCTCTTTCACTTTCTCTTAACCATTTCATTGAAATCACGCGAATGCACTATGGACACCAATGTAAGCACTCTCAGGTGTTACGATATGGGATTTTTGCGCTATTATAATTAGTAACTTTAAGCAGAAGGTTTTTGGCACTGTTGATTGGGAAATTACTGATACACTGACGTCACTGAATTAAGTATAACTTCCCCCCTATGGTACCGATACCATGTTACTTTGTTCCTGTCTTTTAAAATGTCACTTGTAGTAGAATGCAGCGTTTTGCATGGAAATTGCGATGTCCCGTCTAGTTCGATCCTTACATAGATTAGTTTGCGGCTATAAATGGTCGTGGTTGGCGATCGGACTCGTAATTATAATGGACGGACACGCGCGTGCAATAAGATCTCAGTGTTGATTTCAACAATCTCTATAAGCACTGCAGAGCTAAGCTCTTACCACAGAATTTTTAATTTTGAATAACTGGAACCGATATAGTGGCTTGACAAGCAAAAAAGAGGGAGGAGAGCACACAGTGTAAGTCTTAACCACTTTGAAATAGCGACATACAATGCATATGGACAATTTAGGTCCTACACAAATATTACTTTCGTTACCTCAGCAGAAGACACTTTCATCAGTACAGAATAAATCTGTTTTGAACTTGAGACACTTTCATGTAAAATAATACTGAAATGTTGAGTGAAAAGATCCTGCTAATCATTGAGATACATAACTTCTGTGGTGGCGCATATTTGTAATTTTTGTAACTAATATGATAATTTTCAACGCCAAGAATTTTGGAACTGATAGTACTTCAATACAGCGTAACAAAAACACTTTCCCACACTTTTGTTGAAATATAAATGTAACTTGTCACACGCCATGAATTAGTAACATCGTATGTTCCAAACAACACAGTAATAATCTTCTTTGTTGTAATGAAAATGTGGAGAATTCCTTTTGTTGTCTTCCTCTGAAAATGCTATTTTTACGCTTGTCAATGTAATAAAATAGCGGTACTTTGTACACAATCTGATGTTTTGCTTAAATGGTAATAATAATTTCAAGCACTTTATATAGACCTACGTATGACCTGTTTATGATCTGAAAACGTTCTTGATCAAATGTCATAGTATGTGAAAGGGACACACTAAACAGCTACTGAAACAACAACATTATGATAAAGCTTGTTGCTTTTAAACACTTAACTTGTATTACTTAACTTTTACAAGAGGACAACGAATCATGACTTTTGCAATATGTCCGTCACTATGAGAAATACAATATACTGAACTTTACTACAGATATAAATACTTCAGTCCATTTGTGGTGTTGAGCAACGTATTACAGCCTCTTACGAGATATTTCTACTGATGTATGCTTTAGCAACTTTTACCCAGTGGTTTCCAAGTCGTAATTATCATCGAAATATTTGGCCAGTACAGTGGGTAATGCTGCAATGTAACATCTGCCTCCTTCACCGCAAACAATCGTTTCCCACTGGCCCTCGTAATAACATTGCCACTTCTGCCTGGTTGACAAATAGCAGCTTAATACTGTAGATTTATGTGTAGCAATAATTACCCGTCTATGAGGCTTTTTAACAATGATTGTACTCATTTTAATAACCACACAATACAGTACGTGGGTAAAGCATCACACGCTACTTCACAACCCTTCCAACTCACAAAGAGAACAGTTCTGGAACTTTCTGCCGCAACATTTCTCCAACCGTCCGAGGGGAAGTTTCTTTGGATTTCAACTTAAGCATAAAGCCATGACTCGTTACAACTTCAGTAGCAAAGGTTTACAATATTTTTAAAACTAAGATCTACTTAACATTATATAGAGATTGATACAAAAAACATTATTTACAGATAGACATTTGAAACGCGGTTACAGGTTGTTGGCTGAGTACTTTGCAGGCTGATGACAGCACCTTACAGCTGCAAGCTGCCTCACTTTACTTGCTACCATTAGATAGCATATGCGCCCTCAGCGCTCTATCATCTAACCATTTCCTTTATACAGGTTTTTACATCTGCCCTGCTATTGACCGTATTTTTTTAAGTTATGACAGAGAACAACGAAATAACTTCTACGAAATGAAAAGGAACAATTCTTACACTGTGTGATGTATACTTGTGTCGTTACAAAATGACACAGACCACTGTTTCATTTATGGCCGAGCGTTATTCTAAGTATGGTTTTGTGCGGTTCCGAGCGTTCGGATACAAAGGTAGCCTTTGAGAGTGCAGCATGAGAATGCTACTATGCTACTTCTCGACTCTATTAGCCAATAAAGACGCTTCACATAACGATATGCGTACAGGCAGAAAACAGAGACAAAATTAGTAAACATTAGTTTGTACCTTAAAATACACAGGCACAATTCACCTTGTGAGAAAAAAGATTAAGTAAACTCAGTTACTGACTACTAGACAAACTGCTGCAACAATCGGTAGGTCCTCTCGGCTCCGCGACAGTCGCTACACTTTCTAGAGTAATTTCTTTGGTAATGCTCATCCAATGAACAGCGAACATTATGTCACACAATTAGGCACTTCTTCGTTTCACGTACAAGTTTAAGACTTAAACAACGCTCCACATAACCTTGAAATATGTAACGTTCTGTATGTCACCGCAACAACAATACCAAAATCGCAAATAAAAAACCACAATGGCGTAACATTACACAGATCTACATTTTTGGGATAAATTTTGGCCCCGGTGGTACTCTGCAGTTTTCAGTACTCGTCACGTCATATGCGGCATTATCAATGCTCACTTTGCTGTTTTTAGTACATGGTGTTCACTAGGCCTACGGAAGATTTTCACGATGAAAGCCAACATCCAATACTACATAATATTCGTTATGAAACAATTTTGTGCTTCACAACGCAAATGAAGTAATGTGCGCTGTATGCCTAAGAAGTCGTGAACACGAGTCATTCTAATTTTGACAGGCAGCCATTGGCTCTTGTAAAGATTTACAATAAATGGCCGGTTATAAAATCAAGATTCACTCTAAGTTCCCATTAGAGTGAAGCATTAAATGAACAGACAAAATTCTCTTCAAATATTAACCAAACGAGGAGGCCTATTAGTTTGGCTTGTGTTGTGTACTGTGTAGCGTTTATCTCAATGCCACAAACAGATGCAGCACGAGTATTAGTCGATCACAATATTAGTGCACTTGGGACTGAGGACACTTGGGTAGGATTATCGTCACTCAGCGTGTAATCGAGGACGCAGAGGAAACGAGGGACGGTACGACTAGATTTATGCAATGTTAACTGCTCTAACCTTGGTGATTAGCCTTACGAAGTGGATGATTCATGACACATGGGGCAAACGGCAAGTACTTCATCTGCTGTATCTGTGTCACTGGAAACCGTTCAAATTTCATCGGCCAATGCAGTTTACATATCACTGTCGTAGTGACGTGCTGCATATTCATTTTCATTCTCCAGATCAGCATTAGTGATTACATTCTTTACTGCTCCTTTCATTAACTCATCTCTGTGTCAGTATCCGTTTTCAATTTCTTTTACGTGTTCGCAAGCTTTTAATGAATAATGTCATGTAATCCTACATAAAGACTTTGTTAAAATAATGGAAGAGATATTATTCTGCATTTTTTTTGTTTAATTGGGTTCCGTCTTAGTTGTAATGGGTCCAAATGACAATATTATTGTGGTAACCTATGAACACTATATCCGTTACGTTTTAAAACTGCATATGCTTTAAAAATCTTGCTCTGACTTATAATTACGCACAATTTGTAAATGATAATTTCCTGTTAAGCTCGGATAAAAATTGATTTTGTTCTGAATGGTCATTCAATTCTGTCCTTTTGCGACATCCAGTAGTTGAGGCTTTATTTGTCTGAACACTATGGTATGGTACGTTATTAGGAAGAACATAACTACCAACTGGGATGTTAGGAATCAGTTTCTCTTCAGACCACTTGTGATAGATAGTTATCCACATTCACATTGTGATAAAGCAGGAATTTACATTTCGAATCATATGTTAACTCTTCTCCCTCCATTAAATCCAGTGTTTTTTTGTCGTCCACAACAATAGCTTTCTGGCCTGCACTGCTATTAATCACTACACCCAGAACGTCTTAATGCTGCCAGCAATTTTTTACGGTACTCGTATAATGCATATGCATCCACGTTTCGTCTGTGAATACCACTGATATATTTGGCAAGTTTCAATTTTTTCTGTTTGCTCTCAATTATTCTGCACCCTCTATAACAATGCTGGAACGTTCTGTTAGGGTGATTCCCTAATTTTCACAATTTTTCAAATGAAATCCCATATCTCTCAAAATCTTCCGAAGTGTTTCCCTTCCCCCTGAAAATTTACCTCAGCTTTTGAAATACAAGCAGCATTCTCAACACTGGGACTTCCTTCTTCTCTTCAAAATACTTCAAAAATTTTCTTCGCTTAAGTACTTTATCGAAGTCATATAGCGTAACTATTTTATAGAACAAATATGTTTTCTAGGAGTTTTAAGTTTTCGCTTGTTTCCTCCTCTTTCTTAAAGTCTTTGAAAATGTAGTTCACTGTTCTTTGAACTTCTCTACCATTCTTGCTTCCCGCAAGATTGCTTTCTGTAGAAGTATCGTTACTTGATTCTGCATTTTTCTTCCTGGCTAAATTGTGCAACTTTGATTATAAACTCTTTTTCACCCGAATGTGTCCACATTTGCGACATCTGCCTTAGTTTACTGGTCATCTACAGTCACTGCATGTGGGAGACCAGTCCTACAAGAGAATGCATAAATTTAAATACCTAGGGGCACTTTTCACTGAGAACTCGTTATGTGAAGCAGAGATCAATGTCAGAATACAAACAGGAAACCGATCTTACCATGGCGTATCACAACTGCTTCGGTGCAGATATCTGTCCAGACAGTTCAAGATTCGACTATACAAAACCTTGATGCAGCCAGTAGTGGTATACGGCTGTGAGACCTGGAATATCCGGAAACAGGACTTCCATAAGCTTCTCGTTTTGGAGAGAAAAGTGCTTCGGAAAATCTTCGATCCAGTTCTGGATGCAGATACAGGGGAATGAAGGATCATACATAACCAAGAGCTTGAGGAACTATACCAGCAGCCCAACATAGCAGGATCTGTCAGAGCCCGACGAATGTAGTGGACCGGCCATGTGGCCCGGATGGAAGATCACAGATGGCCTCGGAAGCTCCTGGATTTCATACCTACAGGGAAGAGACCCCCAGGGAGACCAAAGAAGCGTTGGAGGGATGGCCTGCATGAAGATTTAAACCAAGCATCAATGGATGTGGACGGATGGCGGATAGCAGCAGTGGAAAGAATAAAATCGAGGAGGAGACTTGTGGCAGTTTGCGGTCCACTGGGCCTGACCACGTAGAAGATGATGAAGAAGAAGCCTTTGCTTTTGACTCTCGGGTGTATTCGTAATTACGGATAACACCGCACTGCGCTATGGACTATACTTCACGAGAACACGATGAACCATTCGATTGTGTATGCACAACGGAATCGAAGTCACTGACAGTGTGCAGCGTTATCCTTAGTCACCGCTGTACTTCTTTACTGTAACGTAAGCGCGTCTTCCCGCTAAGTGCCACGGAAGACCAAGCCCAATGGCATTATGGTTGTTAAGTACAACTAAACTGGAATGCAAAACTCCAGCTGAAACTGCCGCATCCTAAAGTCTTGCTAGTTCGTATTTATATGCGTTACGTGGTTTTCTTCTAGCGAATAACATATGACGATGAAGAACACATGAAATAGCTGAGGTAGCAGGTGAGTGGCGATGAACAAGGAAATGAAAGTAGTGAAGAGTCTGTAATCCACCATCAGGGAGCCAAAACTCTCATCAATTGTGGCGAAACGGATTACGAACGGTACAGCTGTGATCCGAGTTCGATTCTCACCTCATCTGACCATTTTTAAGAGGCACGAACAGGCTCTCTTCACCTCTAGTAACGCCAAGTGAAGAACGTAACGTTTTGTAGTGGTTCCAAATCCAATTTAAAGATAATATCCGTTCAGTGTTGCGTGGAGGTGAGTTGGTTTAAGCTGGGCCATGACAGAGAAGAAGTCATAGCAAATGGAAACTCAGTCTCCAGTAAGCTTTCTTACTTTATAAATTTAATTCTATTTAATGAACCAGTATCACTTAAAATTACAGAGCACTCAACTCATGTCCTCTTTTTTTTTAACATGAGATGTTAAAAATATTCGGATCTCTCTATTGGGGCTTCGTAGATCCTTAGTGACGGTAAAGTTCCATCATTAGTTTGCTTCGTATGGCCTTCACAAAAGGCTAGTGCCTGTATTCGAGTTCTAGTCCAACACAAGAATTTTCATCATGTAATTTCATGCTACAGAATGTACAAACGTAACTACTGGAGAAAAATACCTTTGGTTTCTAAATATCATCATGTGTTCTCAGAGATAACGATAGATGCCGGTTTTTGACTCCCAGTTAAACTCAGAACTTTCCATCACATCGTTTCAAGCTCAAACATGCTGCTCTAGTTACCGCCGAAAAAGAATTTGTTGGTTAGTGTCTCTTTGTGTGTAGTTAACACGTACGGTATATGCGGTGCATAAACTTTCGTCAAGTTATTTCTAGTTCAAACACACGCACCTCTCACTACTGACGAAAGAAACCGACGTTTAACGTCTAATCGTGGCTAGTAAACAACAGCAGTACCTGACAGTTTCGAATCCCGTAAAAGCAAAAAAAAAAAAAAAAACTGATGACTCTTCATTTCAGGTTCAAACATCTCGCGACTGATGAAAAATTACGATCTTTAACATATGATTGTGCACAGTTGGGAATCTGACGTAATTGTGAGTCCAAGCTCCATCTGACGCAAAACTTACACCACGTAATTTCAAGTCAGGACATGTCGTCACTTGGTTACTTTCTAATGAAAGTATATTCAACATCCTTCGCTTTTAGATAACAGCGATAATAGGTGGTAGGAGTTCCCGTCAAGTACAAAAAAAAAGTCATGTTTTTCCAAGTGCAGACTTGTTAACTCATGCTGCCCGACAGTTAAATAAGTCACGTCTTCTCATGACTTGCCAGCAGTGACAATCGGTTCTATGGTCACCTCTCAGTCACGCACGAAATCTTTACCCACTGGCTGTTGGCTACATGCGCTGTGTTCGAATCCACTTCTAAAACAAAACAGTTCTTGATGTCATTTGAAGTCGAAACAAACGCACAACTAGCTGCTTATGAACAGACTGCCTTAGGTATAAAATGTCACTTTGTACTACATAACAAGGGCGATAGGTGACTAAAACTGCACGTGGGTCCACATGCCATAAGAACTGCAGTGAAATTACTGGTGATGCGCAGATGATGTTCATATTTCCGTAGACTTCTTGAAGCTATTAATCGCCACTTATACAACATTTTAGTTCATTAATCAGTTACTGGAGAACCACGTGTTAAGCAAACAGTGATTAATATGTGTTTGGGGACCGATAACCTAGCAGCTTGGTCCCTTCCCCCCTGTTTTAAACCAACCAACCAACATGTGGTAGGAGACCTTACAGAGCAATAATACTGCTGGTATTAGCTGCCTCAGATACTCTTAACAGTGGTAACATTTCTGCAAATATTACTTACTGTGTTAAATGTGGGTTTACAAGAGTTAAGGACTGTCCCATCTTTAATACTGTATTTCCTGTTATTTGTAATAGTGCGGTAGTAATTTACATGAGTATGGGTGCCGTAGAGTGCAGTGTTTTCCAGAAGTCTCTTGTAATTACCATTTTCAATAGTAAATGACTATACCAAAAAGATTACCTTGAAAGACGCCAGTCCAGCTGGACGTGCCTTCAGTCAGCCTCAATGATCTGCATCGGAACTTCCGAGATAGCTCCAAACGAACTGACCGCTGAACACAGCATGTTCTCTCAGAGATTGCAAACCAGAGACCGTCGGCGGAAATGTGTCCTCACTGTTCTCAGAGCTGAAACCAAGTCTCTCTTCCAGAACTGACTCGCAGGTGCCCTCTCCGAAATCTTGTAACAAAATGCTTTCAGCAGAACAGTTTCCTCTCTGCTCTTCCTGATGTTCACACAAAACTATCTTTCGCCAATGCCAAGGTAAATTTTTATGAGCAGCCAATGGAGTTTCTTCCCACGTTTGTTACATGAGAGGTAGTTTACACCATGTGGAAACAATGTCCGGATGGTGGCAACTGGCATCTTCAAAGGGTACCTAAAAAAGTCAAATATATTAATCAAAATAATAGTACTTTATTTATAATAAGAACATGATATAAAAAATAAATTTCAGATTTTCATTAATCATAGTTAACTCCTTTACACTTGTTTCATCTTAATATTGCTCAGAAGGTAATTATTTTGTTAATTGATATCACCTGTATCCTAAAAAGAATAAAATATCTGCTCTACAAATTCATGAATTTTGCTCCAACACTTGTTTTTACATTTACATCCAATACCATGCATTTTAGCACCAAACGTTTGTCCTGTTTTATCAGATATATACTCTCTGCCAGAATTTCTACGACGTTTACATTTTTTCGTTTTCTAATTGTACATATTTCTTCTTTTCTTTCTGCCTTCAGGTTCCTTAACCGGTGATTCTTCGGGAGACCTTTTACATTCGTCAGCACCCTAAGCCAAACGAAGTATTCAGAAGGGGAGAGACCGAAGTCTCTTTAACAAATATAACATACCTTAATACGCTATACCAATAGCCCAGTAATATTAAAATTATTAGCAACAATGCAGTAATTAGTAGGAGAAGTATAATTTGTTCATGATTCTCACAAACAGATTTTAATTGTCGAGTTCATAATAGTTGCAATTACGCTATAATATTTTACAATGATACAGTCCTAAGCTTCGATGTTTCAAATGTTTCAAAAAGTAAGTATTTTCGACTTACCATGTAATTTTCGGACGAATATTTATCAGAAAGACTATAACTGCTTCCACTGGACGAATTATCTTCTTCAGAACTGGCCATTTCTGTCTCGGAATCTTCTTTTTCGGTTACGCATGGAAATGACTTCTTTGCAAGCGTCATGTTACTGCGGCTTTGGGTTGTGTCACACACGAAAAAGACTACTTCCTCACTGTATGAGAACGACAAGTGTGAATTGGTCTGCCATCTAGTGAGTGAAACCGGGCGGCACTTATTAAAAAAAGGCGATTAAGACTGTTTTCTTAATACTGAGTTTAGTGGGTGAAAGTTAAAATATTTTCGCAGTAGTTTCCTCTGCTGAATAGAAGTTGAACTAACACAAAAAACGTCTTTTGAGAAAAACGTGGCTTTGGGCCATATCATCCTCACCCTTTCAAATGATTAAATTCCCAATATGTTTGTCATACGGGACGCCACTCGCTTTTTTATAGGCATAACACGAGAAACTGCACAATTACATTCCTATTTAGATTCGCCAGTGATTTCTATTCTTCAAAAAATTAATGAATTGCATATATCCGTAAATTAGTATCATACTGTTATCAACTATATGTCCACATAACCATACATTGCTAATAAAGTCTTAACTGATACCGCGGCGGACAACATGTCCGTCCTCCGAGACTGCCAAACCAGCTCTGATCTTACAGCCGAACCATTTCGCCTCCCATCCAAGTTAGGCCCGATCCGACGATCACCGAAGCGCTTCATCTACCTTTTCGTTTTGCCGTTGTTTATTATTCTGCTGTTGATTAATACTTGTGAAGTAATGTAACTATAGCATGCTATTTAAAGGTTCTTTAATTTGAAATTCAAGTAAATATGCTGTTCAATTCATCAAATATTAATAATAGACGTTATTATTTTGGCGCGCAACTTTTGAAAGCAGCCGCCGATCGCGGAGAAGGAATACAGTTTAGGTGGTGTGTTTCACGATACCTGTACCGAACAAACTATCTGTCATCGGTACCTCACACCACATTTCGTCATCTTGCCATAGCTACCTTCTCAACTGCCCAAAAAGAGCTTCTTGTACCCGAATATGATGGCTCTAAAGCCAGGAATATTACATAGTTCCAAAATTTGATCCTTTACTGAAAGCCAAATAAGTAATATTCATCGACATCCTGTGTTTTTATGTTTAACGTTTAGCAAAAACAATTTTTTTATCAGCTATTGGGCTATGAGCAGTGCTCGTACCATAGCTGCAGTTCTCTTACGCCCATTTTCCCACACTTACTTGCTGTGACGTAAATATTCCCTACCGCCGTTGTAAGATCATGCAGTGTGAGCAGCGGCGATGAGTTATGTCACCCCAACGCCACCTTGTCGTCTCTATTATAATGCCGTCCACGGAGATTGGGGAGTGCATATAACTCCCCCTCTTCTACAAGTGTTGTACCCGCCAAAGAGTTGTCTTCCACATCGTCCTCCCACGAGTCACTGAAGACAGGCTGCCGGTTGGTTACAGTGGCTACGAAAGAGAACCTTTTCATGCTTCCTCGCGGCTGCGACGGTGTTAAATCGTTTCATCCATCTCCGAACGGGCGTCCAGGACACGAAGAATCCATCATCTCGTTTCCGAATGGGGGAGCAGTGTCGGTCGACGTCTCGATAGCAAGTGCATTCATCACACGACCAAAATTAGTACGATCATATGTATTTGTCCTTAAGAGACAGTCTTCAGACGGCGTCCGTGGACGTTTCTTTTGCTTGCGTAGGGAATACTGCTTCCAGTCTCCCTGTCAGATCGTGTGTGTATATCTGACTTCTCTGCACTTTCCGAGAGGAAAGCTTTCGTTGGCACGACTCGTGGATCAACATCCATCCTCTTGTTGTGTTCGAAGCCGTCTCCCAGCAGTGGCAGTAGCTGTCCGAGACTATCTTTCGATTCCGTCTGCAGCGAACGGGAGTCATGTGCCTCATCAATAACGCGTCAGTCTGTCTGCGGTGGTAACCTGTAACTATCCCCACCACCAGAAGTCGTAGGTGTCGTCACGTGTTCATAAATAATGGGTGTAATTGAAGGATGAACATGATGTATCAATTCAGCTGATGGAATTTGGGTGATCCGCTGCTGCAAACAATCAGAGCGAATATGTCTATTCTATCCACATCCTGAGCATGTGCACGGTTGTCCATCATAAATGATAATTGCGCGACAACCGGCGATGTTTTAGTGTGAAGGAACATGCTTCATGAGTTCGAGTCTGACGTGCCTTGCTCCACTGAGAACTGATGATGACGACGTTTGGTTTGCGGGGCGCTCAACTGCGCGATCATCAGCGCCTGTACAAAGCCCCAATTTTTACGCAGTCTAAATTTTTCACACTCGAATCTAGCCACTGTCACGAATGATGATGATGATGATGATGAAATAGTGAGAATAACACAAACACCCAAGTCCCCAGGTGGAGAAAATCCCCATCCCGGGCGGGAATCGAACTCGGGTCCCCGTGATCCAGAGGCAGCGACGCTTGCTACTAGACCACGAGCTGCGGACTCACTGAGTGTTGACTACGTTGTAAACGTCTGCCACTTCTCAGCCGCGTGGGTATTGATAGTCCCGTATGGCTTAAAAGTGGAGGTAACGGAATTGTGGATACCTCAAAAGTAGTTCGAAATCCCATGTTCAAATGTAACAGCGCCGAAAGTCCATCTGAGGGCCTGAACTGGAGCTTTCTGTCAGCGTCAGTAAGCCCCTCTTTGTACGTTTCTTTGTTGATCTTCTTAACATTGACGACACTCTTCATGATCGAAAATATATACCAATGATGTCCTGTGGATATAGATGTGGTTCATCACTCAAGAAGTCTTCTACTTCAAACGTTCGGGCTCATGGATGTTCGTCGTGGAATGTAATCTCAATAGTGTTCTTGCAGTACACGACTTGCGCCGGCTGGAGGTTAGTCAAGCTCGCGCTCACGCTAGAGCATCTGGACGCTAAGCACACATCCTCACTGCTCTGTCGCTGACGGCAAACTGTACTCACTGCTCTACACCGACCATGGATGATTCATGTTTCTACTTTGTATGTTACTATCTCCTGAAAGCTTTAATCGTAGGTATGTTACTAACTTACATTTAATTATAACAAATTGTACCAATAATATTGCGTTTTCAGTGGATCCTCAATGTGCCGTTGCCTTAAAACGGCATGCCCTCATATTACTCAAGTTACAATATATCTTTAACCAGTAATATGATTTTTACCGTCATTTTATTACAACAAATGACACAATTAACGACGGATTTTCTAGAGATACTCAGTTCTCCGGTGTTCAGAAACGGCACACACACACACACACACACACACATATATATATATATATATATATATATATATATATATATATATGTTGTTGTTGTGGTCTTCAGTCCTGAGACTGGTTTGATGCAGCTCTCCATGCTACTCTATCCTGTGCAAGCTTTTTCATCTCCCAGCACCTACTGCAATCTACATCCTTCTGAATCTGCTTAGTGTATTCATCTCTTGGTCTCCCTCTACGATTTTTACCCTCCACGCTGCCCTCCAATAGTAAATTGGTGATACCTTGATGCCTCATATATATATATATATATATATATATATATATATATATATATATATATATATATATATTCCACTAAATATTCTTAGGACATCAGATTACGTCAGAATATTAACATATTTTCTTGACTGTTCATACGTACCTTCACGTCGTGGTACTTTAAATTTATATCCTGGTTTCTCCTTTCCATAGCCTTCCCTTTGTATCACTCCTTCCTCAACATTTTCTCCTCAATACTTCTTTGTGGACTCATAATTTCTCCACTGGTGGCCTCACTTTCATGGCCGGATGGTTCCTCCTACCAAGCGACTTAACAACAGTAGAAACAGGAAGTATCACAATTAAGTCAGTTTGTATCATTTCCTCAATTCCTTGAAGGTTTCGCCTCCGCCATGGGCGTGGTCTCCAAGACTCATAATACCAATTGTTATGACTCAGTTGACTTCCCATCAGTGTTTGGCCACGGCCATGGCCGTGTTGTAGCTCTCGAGAGGGTCTGTAAGTTATTTACGGTATGATTCTTCACCTTACCTCGCTGCATACCATCTCATCAGACTGCATGCATTTTTGTGAATGATGCCGTAATACTAGTGTTAGATGACATGCACACATACTAACCCTTGTAGCATTAACGCTAGTTACTCTCAGTCATTACAGTACATTTTACGTAGAACAAGCGACATACCCCATTGCCTCACAATGAAAAGGACTAAACGAAAGTTTACTTAATGGTTGTTAGAAGAAATTAAATACGATATTAGACTATTACGCCTCTTGTACAAATTCCTCTGTTCGGTCGAACATCCCCATGCTTACGGTCGCTCCATACATCCCATGAAAGACAAGAAAAGACGACTTACACTAAATTTCCAGTTGGTGTGATGAATGACAGGTAGCCATAAATGTGAAAAAAAACGTAAGTTCATGCGCACGAGTACGATGAACAAACCTGTAACGTTCGAACACAGTACTATTAGTGTCCAACTTCACACAGTCGCCGGCCGGAGTGGACGAGCGGTTCTAGGCGCTACAGTCTGGAACTGCGCGACGGCTACGGTCGCAGGTTTGAATCCTGCCTCGGGCATGGATGTGTGTGACGTCCTTAGGTTAGTTAGGTTTAAGTAGTTCTAAGTCATAGGGGACTGATGACCTCAGAAGTTAAGTCCCATAGTGCTCAGAGCCATTTTTTGACACAGTCAGGTCAATTAAATATCTCGGCGTAACGTTGCAAAGCATTAGGAGGTGGGACTAGCATGTGAAAACTGTGGTAGGGAAGGCAAATGGTAGACTTCGGTTTATTGGGAGAGTTCTAGGAATGAGTGGTTCTCCTGTAAAGGAGATCGCATATTGGACGCTGGTGCGACATGCTCTTTAGTACTGCTCAAGCGTCTGGGATCAGTACCAGGTCGGATTAAAAGAAGACATCGAAGCAATTCAGAGGAAGGCTGCTAGATTTGTTACCAGTAAGTTCGAACAAAACTTAATTCTTACGGAGATGCTTCGGGAACTCAAATGGGAATCTCTGGAGGGAAGGCGGCGTTCTTTTCAGGAACCACCACTGAGAAAATTTGGAGAACCGACATTTATAATCTGATTGCCGAACTGTTCTGCTCCCGCCAACATATATCGCACTTAAGGAGTAGGAAGATAAGACACGAGAAATTAGGGCTCGTACGGGGGTGTAAGGCCAATCGTTTCTCCCTCGCTATATTTGCGAGTGGAAGAGGAGGGGAGATGACAAGTAGGGGTACAGGGTACCGTCCGCCACGCACCTTACGGAGGCTTCCGGAGTTTCTATGTAGTTGTAGAACTTGCATTATTAATGACGTTCTCTCCCGAGTTGAAAAAAAGAGAACAAAATGAGAGAGAGAGAGAGAGAGGGGGGGGGGGGGGGGGAGGGAGGGACAGAGAGAGAGAGAGAGAGATCTATACTCACTGCGGCCCACACATAACCTGACGTTATCCATAAATATACCAATAACCTCGTATACGTCTCTCGACTACACTCAATGCTCATCCTGCGTGGACTTTTAAGTGACAACCTCACTCCCACTGCGACGACGTGATTCAAAGCTCTACCAGATATGTAAGGACGTCAAAAGCCAAGGAATACAAGACCAATACGCTATTGTTAGAAGGAAAACCTCTTCTCATCCACAACGATCTGTCTTACATAACGCTCTGTCTCAATGTTACCCAGCGCCCAAGTGAAGAAACTACTCCACAACCTTACATCTCTTGCGAACCTCGTCAACAAACGGATACAAGTCTGCACCACGACTGCCACATCGCACGTCCTCTGCCTCTTCCACGAATTTTCGACCTGTACATCACTTACTGTCCATCACTAAATTAAAACAGGATACCCAAAACTTAACTTGAGGAACACTACATAAAACAATATAACAAGAAACCTGGCAAAAAAGAAAAAAAAACTAACTTATATCAGTTCACAACAGGGGAACACAGAAGAAGGATCTACTGTCTCCTTTATAGGTAAATCACATATTATTATTAACCTAACTCTTATCTTAACGAAGCAACGGAAGATCAAAAGCACCAAGGTTTGGGCCGTACTTAAGTTAAAATTTTTGCCCAAGATGTCCTATGCCCTCAGAGTCCTCTAATCAATGAATGATTTGATGTGGCTTTCCCACAAATAAGCAACAAATGCCCTTCATATTAGAACTCTGCAGTCAACACAACCCAGAAATCCCTTAATGATCATATTATTTTACCATTCAGACATACGATATAAGTAAACAGGATCGTTGAACACATAGGTTACCGGAAACAGAGGAAATGTAAGAATAAATGTACAAAAATCATGACCATGACAACACAAAAATTGAACAACGCACATCGAAAAGCACTTCACCTTTGGAAGCATAAAAGAAAATTTCACTCTCATATATTAGCCTAATCAGTTAATGTGTAAACACATCGATCCGTACACTGCCTCTTCAACTCCTGTTGTCAATTCAATTACTGAATCAATTCAATAATTACTGATTAAAATCAGTCAGACATCTCATCCACAAAGATTGATGTAGTGATCTATCAGCTGAAAACTTAAATAAAAACATCACACTATAAGCAACAAGAAATGCCTATCGATTTACACATTACTTCCTTAAGGTCACAACTTTTCCTCGTTCATACACTGGTGCTTCAGAATCAAAGATCAGATACTATACACACCACATTGAGAACTGAAACAGCCAAAAAGCTTAAATCTGCCACTTCCGCGAGTCATTTCATTTAGTGTTCCCCGATCTGAAAGTGCCATTCTCATTTCTATTCTGGAGACCTTCAAAGTGTGTCCCGCCATTATTTTCATGTCGTCTCTGGCAAACCGCAGTTCGGTCGCAGTCATACCTCCTTCACTCATGTCGTCTCAGTTCAACATCAGCAAATCGAACGTCCCTTCGGCTACCTCCATTTTCTTCCTTGCAACGTACATAACATAGATCTTGCAACAGTTCCTGTAATCTATCGAGATCATCCTTGCACTTACCGACAAGAACTCGTATACAGTTCAAGGGTAACTTCTCGTAGCACATCACTATGATCTCCGACGTACTAAACGGTGTCTTGAGGAACTGATTCTTATTTGTCATCTCAACCAAGAATCTTACTGGATTATTGGGATGGTATTCCTCCAAGTTCCGATTCCTTAGCATATCTTGGTTAAATCTTTCCTACTCTCTGGACCAATAACTAGCCAAGCACGTGCAGCTACATTCTTCTTATAACGTGTATCGTAATCTCACTATCCGCATTTCTGTCTGTGCTTCACGATTGAGGTAGTCGCATAGAAATTCAAAGCATCGTCTCGTGGTGATGGTTCATATTATTCAGTCTATGTTTTCGGTTCTATTCTCCTGCTATCTTTCCTAAATATCTGGAATTTCCGTATCGATGAGATATATGTATAGTCAAATGCTCCCCCTGTCGGTACCAGTATCGAGTATTAGTCTCGCTACCAAGCTCTTCCTCATACAGATGCGATGCAGGTGGAACTTCTGTTTCACCGCTTACTACTGGTCAAGTCCGCCATATTTTACACTCTTTGCCGCATTATTTTGATATTATGGGATGGTTACCGACCTGAAATTGCTCTGTGATTCTGCTCACACGATGTTTAATTTCAGCTGTCATCCTATTGATTCTTTCCTTCATCTCATCTATGGGCTTTATCCTCAAGTAACATGACCTCATCTTTCGCTCAGGTGGGATTTACCAATGCTCTACTGGACTGGCTTAAATGAACATTGGTGAGTGCCGTGTAATAAGTCCCAGCGTGACCTTGCCGCCTTTCTTGTCTGAATTCTCAAAAGACACCCCCTACCATTATTAGGCAGCACTCACACATTCTCGGAAGCACTCATTCTGCATCTTTCGCCCTCGATTTCCTCTCTAGTAAGCACTCTGGTATCGCCCTCTCGGTCGTTCATATTCACATCTCCCCCCCCCCCCCTACACACACACACATACACACACACACACACACACACACACACACACACACACTTCCAACACCGGACTTCTCACTATCAAGTGTTGCAATACCGCTCCGACCACAACCCTTCGGACTGCTAGCCCTGCTAATGGGGCCACCATGTCTTAAAACGTCCGTTTCCTGATTACCCATTCCATCTAAAACTTTACAAAACGAAGGGTTCGATTAGCTCACACGTCTCACTTCCCCGATTTGCAGTGTTCTCCCTTAGGAAATTGTGGTTGGAGGAATCAACAAAATATTTCAGACCTACATCTACATCTACATAGATACTCTGCAAATCACATTTAAGTTCCTGGCAGAGGGTTCATCGAACCACCTTCACAATTCTCTATTATTCCAATCTCGTATAGCGCGCGGATATAATGTACACCTATATCTTTCCGTACGAGCTCTGATTTCCCTTATTTTATCGTGGTGATCGTTTCTCCCTATGTAGGTCGGTGTCAACAAAATATTTTCGCATTCGGAGGAGAAAGTTGGTGATCGGAATTTCGTGAGAAGATTCCGTCGCAACAAAAACGCCTTTCTTTTAATGATTTCCAGCCCAATCCTGCATCATTTCTGTGACACTCTCTCCCATATTTCGCGATAATACAAAACGTTCTGCATTTCTTTGAACTTTTTCTATGTACTCCGTCAGTCCTATCTGGTAAGGATCCCACAACGCGCAGCAGTATTCTAAAAGAGGACGGACAAGCATAGTGTAGGCAGTCTCCGTAGTAGGTCTGTTACATTTTCTAAGTGTCCTGCCAATAAAACGCAGCCTTTGGTTTGCCTTCCCCACAACGTTAACGCCAATGAATCACAAAACGACAACTCTACTCATAAATCAAAAAACTAAAAATCAACAAGACGTTTTATTCTATAAAGACACCAACCATCCCCCTCCCCCCAACCCAGTTTTCAGTGATGCTAAATAAACCAAATAAGAAAAAAAAATGAGTCACGACTCACAAACTCCCTCAAGTTCAGTGCAGGCTTCGCCTTTCTCCACCAGTTCGTAGTTGCCAAGGGCCAGCGAGTTCTAAACTATAGCTGGACTGTTATGTTATCACAAATAAAATTTCCAAATACAATAACCGCACTCTTGTCTCATTAAACTTAACTGCTCCTCTGTTCTCAGTTTCATTTAGTTTACACTACCTTCCAATAGGCAATGGCCATCACTACTTCTCCCGTCGCAGAGCGAACCAAGCGTCCGCAGTCAATGGAGTGATGTCCGACCTCCAGCAGAACGAATACCCCTTTAGTATGGATTGGTTGCATGAAGACAATGCACTATCAGGTTGCACTACATGCATCATCTTGGTTAAAAACCACCATCAACCACCCTGCCGTGCCCTCTACGTTTCTTATACATACTCGTCCTCTTCCAACACTCTTTTATCAAATTTTCCCTGAGTTCTACGTGACGAGGCATTATTGCTATTCCATGACCCGGATTTCACAGCGGATCTCTCCTCCATATCATACAATGAAGGCTTTCACGACCGGATGGTACTTTTGTGGATAATTCTTCCGGGTTATATGGCCGTGGTCCATGGAATACTTCAATTGAAGTATTCCATGGACCACGGCCATATAACCCGGAAGAATTATCCACAGCACTCTCCTCCATAACTTTCGTTTTTCTCAACCCGTTCTGACACCTTATTGGCATTTTACCGAAATTTAATGAAGAAAATAAAATCAAATGCATTGTTACTGCTGTTGTATTTTAATATGCATCCAAATAAAATCCGTAATTAGACGTATCACACACTAGGAACCCCTCAAATACGGACGAACACAAAATCAGTAGAACTGCTGCAAGAGAAATGCGTGGTTTGAATAAAATGTGCAAGCTACTTAAGTTTGATCTTCCTGATCCCACTGTATTTAATAAAAGTATTCTGTAATGTCCACTAAGAACCTCATCTAAGCGCTTTCTAATAATCGTCACTATTTGTTATGCATTACGTGACCATTTATCAAACACATTTCCGTAACTCGAATGCACAGGATTCTGCCTTCTCATTCACGAGATGTCACTGCGTAGCAGACGATCCGATTTGATCTAATCCTGGCAGGGTAAGACAGTTAATTACAGACACCAAGTGATATGTATATTCCATCTGGCAGCCATAATGATCAGCAATGAGTGGAGCTTCCCAGAGGCAGATCACTTCCCTTCATCTCAGATGCTATACTGAAAGTTGTAGTGCAAACTAATAACGTCACAAAATGTGTGCCCCTCGTAAATGAGTCAGGAGCTTTGGTTCTTTCAAAAATGATTAATAACCTCAATAAAAGAGGGTCATTTACTATTGAAATAAAATATCAGTCCAATGTGACAATTTGTTACAGAGCCAATATGTCAAACAAAAAACACGAAATTTCAGGTAAAAGGAAACCGAGAATAACATACACATAAAATAGCACAACTCATATTTGTTAATAACGAGCAGTATGAACAGACATCATCTTTCAGATGTACAAACGCGGCTACAAACTTCTGTTCTTGTCGCCCATCTCCTTCTTGGTGCTGCTATATTTTTCTCCGTCAACGAACCATTCCGCCATTTAGAGAAATTTTCAAGGTTCTACAGTGCAGAGTTTCTACCACAAGGAACTTACAGAAACTGGGCAATAGTAATGCATTATCACTGCTATTACCGATAATACAGAATCTGTATTTCAGTGAATGCCTTGTTTGTTTTTAGTAGTTTCCCACGAAAAGTACCACAGTTTGTATTCTGATTACATCTTCAGCTAAAATCGAACGAGGTCTGGTGGTGGTTAGTTAAGTACTAGAGATAATGAAAGCCTGAAGAAATGCACCACGTCCTTGTAGTGCAACCAGAGACAATACGAAATGAGTAGTCTGTGTTAAGACGTATTGCAGCGGAAGCACAAGAGATAATAATTCATTACGCTTCAGAAATTGTTGAGTGAACTGACTTTCGTAAATTCTGAATCTAAAAGTACTTCCGGCGTAAGTCTTTAGGTATCCTGTGGAAATTAAAATGTCAAAGATACTTGTAACTTTTTCAGACATACACGGCAACGTAAATCTAATTAGTACTGGATGTAGTAAGTATCTCAACAGTGTTCTAGTTTGAGAGTACATTCTTGTTATTCTATGTGATCAGCTTAAAGAAAGATCAAAATACAAACTGCGTCTTTTCTGGAGCAAGTATTTACTCTAATAGTAGTCGCAATCGTCAAAAAAACCCGATACACGCAATTTACAAGGAATTTCTTGTAACAACCGTCTCACCATTAGTGGGACGGGGACAGTATAAGATTTCGTAGTGTTTATCCGGAGGAAAAAGGGTTTTACGGAGGACTGTGATGTTTCATATAGAGAGTAATCATGTGCGTAAACATAGTGGGATGGCCGTTTAGCGTAATGGAGCAAAAGCATATCGCACGCACGGCCAAGGTAATTTCCACCTTGTAGCGCAGCCTGGCAGCGCCTGTACGCAAAATTCCCGCTTCACCGGCTACCACTTCGTGCCATTACACTTGTGATGTGTATAACCTACACTAAATACTATCGCACGTTAAAGGCGGTATAGAGCTTGCTCCGTCCTGCCGAAGACCCGCATCTCTCATAATGTCGCACTCTATTGCGGAGTAGTATTAAAAACCAGTGACTGAGAGATATTCCCTGCGACACATTTTATTAGGTACAAAACTATAATGGGCTACATCATATTCGGTTCACACATCATCAAAACTCACTACACATGCGATTGTATACACTCCCAACAGCATTGTGTATGGCGCGCATCCGACGCACCAGTGCTTCAGTATCCATTGGCACGTTGGCAATGTGTTAGTGCATGTAATGGATTTCTTGTAGCTATCTTAAGTATACAACGTTACTGAAGAATGTGTTACCCTTAGACTTTGCTTAAATAGACAGCGCGACAAAAAGAATTAAATCATGCTGAGGACACGGTAGATTTATTTTCAATGTACTTTAATGTTGTAATTCTCTGTGACAAATAGAACTTCCAAGAGAAAGCAATGATGTCGTTCGTGTTTAGTGTTGTTACCGGACCTGAGAAGGTATATAAATGGTGTGAACATCGTCAGATGTTAAATACCCATACCAAATGTCACTACCACTGCGGGCTTTCGAATAAAAATCTGACCCTCAACTACGTACCCTCAGACTCAGAGTTGAAATATTAAAAGTTTTGGCTGGTTTCGTTGTCTAGCGGCTGGGATACGTAGCTGCCGAATTACAAGTCAAATACTGCATACCTCCAAAATCTGGTTTCTCCCAGCGGATACTAACTCCAAGAAAGTTCATGTTACCTAAAACAAATTCATCCTAACTACAATAGACGCATCCAGTTATCTACCGAACTCAGTCATCCACGCTGATCTCCAGATTCCGAAAAGCCATGTCACTGTTCAGCAACAAGTCCGAAAATTCTAAGAGGAAGCTCAGTTCAAAAAAATGGTTCAAATGGCTCTGAGCACTATGGGACTTAACTACTGAGATCACAAGTCCCCTAGAACTTAGAACTACTTAAACCTAACTAACCTAAGGACATCACACACATACATGCCCGAGGCAGGATTCGAACCTGCGACCTTAGCGGTCACGCGGTTCCAAACTGACGCGCTTAGAACCGCACGGCCACACCGGCCGGCTAGGAAGCTCAGTCCTCGCCCTATCAATTCAGTCGCTAGTTAGGTCAAATGCCATCCGATGCAGGCTTTAAATTCCCCAGGAAGGTCCTGGGCCGTCGATTTGGCTTCCAGCCTTCCCTTCTTCGACATCCTACCACCCATCCTACTCATCGCAGTTATCCACTGCTCCGAATTACCCTCATTTTGTAATGTTTAGACTCAGACATGGGGAATGAAACTCTGCCGTTCTGGTCCTGTGAGTACAATGGGTCTCGAACCCCTCACAACGCGTTCTTGGCTTAACTAAAGCCAGTCTCACGCGGAGAAAGGTTCGCCACAAGTTTGCGAGATGGCGTGCATGCCTGCCGGCTTGCAGTGAAAGGAGCCGGCTATCTTCCATGCCGAAGCTCTCCCACGGTGCAAGATCGGCAGCTAGTTGTGTTGCGATCGGCTGCATGTTGTATAGAACGAACATGGCTGCTTCAGGTACAGATGTTCAGGGCAAACTGGCATTATTAGCTGTTTTGATGCTAAACGATGCAGAAACGCATGCTGATGAGAGAAGAAGAAAGAAAGAATGGACGAGAAACTGGATTAAGAGGAGAAACGCTGGAAAAGGTGTGCTCTCCATGGTTCACAAAGAGTTGAGGTTACTTCGCATAACACCTACTTTTGTTTGAAAAGTATCACTATTTCATTACTGTTTGACTTTATAAATATAAAAATAATGACTGTTATATACGATTTTATTTCATAGGATAGAAGATCGTACATCCTTTGCAAATTTTATACGAATGGATGTATTGGTATTTGAAGAACTGCTTTGGATGGTTTCTCCTCTGATTCAGAAGAAAGACACGGTGATGCGTCAGGCAATTCATCCCAGCGCCACTGTTTTTCGATGATTTTACTTTGGCGTATTCCACTTTAAATTGAGTACGTAAATTGTGTATTTTGCTATAGCATTCCTTGCTCGTCCTATATGGTCTAACAAGACACACGGCAGTTGCAACTCTTTCGAGTGCTTCTGCACGCAAGTGTTTATCATAATAGTTCGCGCTTTTCACGACGTACAGACACTGTTCTTCCCTATAAGTACATATCAATGCTTCAATCGCTTCCTTGGACCACTGCGGTGCCATTATTTAATAATTATAAGAACTTCCTACCGCACCTCACAACAGCAGAAAAGCGACTATCAACAAAGGCTTCCCGCCCAAGCTTTCCGCGTCTGACGTCACAATCGAAACGTCTCATGACTGGCCAACGCAGGTAGCACGCAGGGACCCTTACAAGGAAAATAGCACCGGACCTATCCTGGAAATCTTAGAAGGTTCCCAGCAAGAAAGCCCGCTAGCAGATGACGGAGCCCGCAAGGTGGCCGTCGCGCGAGCCAGCAAGGAAACTTACAGCGAATCTTGCTCCTTGTGAGACGGGCTTAAGGAGTTAAGAAATATCTGTGATGGACATGGAGACGCCGTGTACTCATGTGATAGATGTGTTCAGCACGTGACAGACTTTGACAGGGGCATCTCTCTGGGTCTTTATTTGGCTGGCATGTCGAATCGTGCATTATACAGTTGTTATGGATATTCAGTTGTGACAGTGACCTGACGCTGGACGTCATGGGAATGTGAGGGTAGACTTACTCGTCGTCAAGGCTCCAGTCGACCAAGTCCGACCGCAAAAAGTGAGGGTGGCTATATTGTGCATCAACCACATCAAAACTCTCTCAACTGCGAACAGGTTATGGACTCCTTGTAGCATTCTCTATCATACCACACCATCGATCGGTGACTAGTTGTTGTCGTAAGATAGAATTCCCGTAGCATGCGTAGGCAGCTTTTAACGTCACAACACAAACTACTGTGCTTGGAGTGATGTCGTGACCGGGAAACATACACTGCAGACGAATGGCGTTGCATCGTGTCCAGAAATAGACTGCAGTTATGTGCTATACCGGATAACCATCTTTGGCGACTATTGTGATGATCTGGGGATAGGGCTCATTTTTCCAGTGTGTGGGAGAGCCACTGCAGTACTACACCTTACGTCACGGCGTGGGGAGACTTCAGGTATCACTTCCGGTCACGGCTGGTTATGGCTGAGGCAACTCTGACGACACGATGGTATATCACAGGCATCCTTCGTTCTCGTGTGCTTCCTCTCCTGCGACTGTTTCGTCGTGTCATTCCTTCATCCAGACAGCACCTATCTACAAATGGTATGTGTCCCCATGAAGTGACCGTGTGAGTTGGAGATATCCCATGGCCCGCAAGATCCACAGACCTGTACCCAATTGAAAATGTGTGCGTTCAGCAAGCACGTCAACTTCGTCCCAGTGCCAGTATCTAGGATATCAGTGATCAGTTACAACCGCTGTAAGCTAGCTAGTCTCGGGAGAGGGTACAACGTCATTATAACAAGCTTCCCTAACGATTTAGAGCATGCATCTAGGCGAGAGGGGTGCAACGTCATCCTGATAAGTGTTCTCATACTGTTACGTTCTTTGCAGATTTTCTTCGATACTGTAATCAATGTGAAAGCATCACATACGCACTCAACAAATGAAACTTCATTTCGTTTCCTCCTCCCCTCCCAGCTACTGACTACAACCAGTGCACCATGGATGACAACGCTCTGTGTGCGACAATTTGTATGGACCTTTCGCTTCATTAAGGTTAATCTATGTAGAGGGTTACATGTTTGTTTGGTGAAGACTAGCATTTTTAACACAAAAAAATGTATGCGGCAATCTGTATACAGCTTTAGTTTCATTATGGTTAATCTATGTACAGGATGATATGTTTTTTAAGTGGAGTGGTATATTTTTAGCACGAGAAAAATGTTAAGTTGATATAGATGAAGATGGATATATAATACATTTGTAAGCCAAAACCAGGTATTATTCCACAATAACTAATTCCAAAAAGTTTGTGCTAGCTAGTATTTTCTGAAGAAACCAAATACGTGTATTTTTTTTCACTGTGTAGGCCGTATGAAGAAATTCCGTTATTGCTCCTGACCGAGATTCTTAGAAGAATTTTCAGCCCACCCACGATGATTTTAGCGTACAAAACCATTGTTCCACCGTAACTTGAGTATTGTTCCATCGTCTGTAAAATTTACTAGGGAGGACTGTTAAGGGTAGTCGTAAGATCCATAGAAAGGAACACAAGCAAAATGCAAAAACGTACTAAAGATACTCATCCTATTCCTCTGGGAACACATTGGAAAGGCATTGAGTGGTTTAGTGGATAAATTATGAAACACATGTTCCTATAAGGCTCAAAAGACATATTACTTCCTAAAACACATACCCCGTGAAAATACAGCGAAGGTGAAGTTGAAAAGTCTTCCTTCTCACACCAGAACAGTAATTAGAACAAGAGGGTTGAAAAAGTGGTAGTGATACTCCAAGTGTCCTTTGACACACACCGTAATGTGGATTTCGGATGTGTGTGTACATATAGATGAAGAAATTTTCAGATTCGTTATTTCGAGAGCATACCGAATGCAATATAGTAAATGTTAACATCTAATGAAAAATGGTTTCATTATCACTCATAAATATATATATCAACAGACAAGGTTATAATAAATGGCTGAAGCAATTTTATGAATTCACTTCAGCTACATTAATTGGCATTTTGTCACAAAACTCACGACTTATGTACAAAAACTCAAACAGTTTTGTGTTGTTGCAGCCGCGCTTCAGATTTTCTGCCTCACAAAAGCAGCAGTGAACAGTTAGACAAGATAGCGATAGGCGCCGATAAACCGTATGTTATGCTTGAAATGTTCTCACATTGGTCTTCCGTCCAACTTCACTCGGCGTTGTTACGCGCAGTTTAATCCTTCATGATGCTTCTGCAAATAGAAATCAACGAGTCGGAATGCAGGGAGTGAAGAAACGGTTGATCGCGTGCGGGCGAGTTTTGTATGTAGTCCACAGAAGTCGACGGAAAGAACAAACAGAGAGCTGAATGTACCAGAGCTGATCGTTTGGAATATCTTAAGGAAATGACTGAAGTTGAAGCTTTACCGCCTGAAACTGCTACGAGCCTTGACTCCTGATGACAAATTCAAACGCTTAGAATGTTTGGCGCAATTCCAACAGCTTATGGGACAGAATGGTTTTCTTGAGAAACTCACCTCCATTGATGAAGTAACATTTTTTGTCAATGACACACTGAACAGGCACTATGATCTGAGGGACAGAGAACCCACACGCTAGCATGCAGCATATTCGGCATTCGCCATAAATTAATGTGTTCTGTGCAATCTTGCGGCTTTAAGTTTACAGCCCCCGTTTTCTTCTGCTGAAAGACCGTCACTGGACAAGAGGAGATCGACAGCGTGGACTTCATCTAGCACAAGAATGGTTCTCGACCCCACTTCCTTTATGACTTTCGAGGATCAATAAACAGTAAATTGAGAGAAAGATGGATCGGTCTCGGTGGGACTGATGATCATAAATTCATGTCATGGCCTCCACTCTTTCTTGATCCAGCCCCATACAATTTATTGATGTGGGGTTATGTGGAGGATTTACTGTTTACATGCTCTCTAACAACAAATCTACCAGAACTGCGGACAGACATTATCAGTGTTTTTGAGCAGATTGATAGGTCCACGCTGCAGCGAACTTCGAAAGAACTTGATTATTGACTTGATATCTGCAGAATGAGCAGGGGGTATAGATGGAGCAGCTGCAACATGTCAGAAAAAATAACTCTTTCAGTTTTCCTGTGTGTATGTGTAAAGCCCTGTCACAATATGTCAAATATTGTAGCTACAGCAAATCTGTGAAATGCTTCAGTCTTTTATAAAAACCTTGTACAGGCGATAACACAACGAGGGAATAGCTGTCGTGATGGATTATAGTAGGAAGTGTTTGTGGAGCAATACTGAAAATAGTACAAATATTAAATTATAAAAAGTGAAGAAATTATGAGGCGTTGTTTTCGTGTTCATAATAATATCGTGAATCCTCCAAGCGCAGAGCTGTTGTGACTTGAGGCTTGTGAGAAGAACTGCGCTGTTTTTTGAAGAAACCATTTGAAGAAATGCGAGATGAGACCTCACATCCGTTCGCTCGTCGTACTGTGAATATTGGTTATACAATGATGCTGTCGCCGATACATTCCATCGGTGCACTCAGATTTTACAGAGAGGATGGGATTTGGTTTTTCGTGTTTAAAGTAAGAAAAAATGTGTTTGTCTAGAATGTGTATGAGAGTTCGTTATCTCTGTGAAATTGTCCTAATAGGGATCCTTCCTTTTTCTAGTCTAATGTTTCTGAAACTTCTGTTCCAAAAAAACTTAATTTTTGTGCTGTAAATGGTATAATTTGATTTATTTAATACTAACGAGAGTAAAGTAGCAATTAACATAATTTCCTGTAACAGAAATACTCATGAATTGCACATATTGGTAAATATAATAATTTAATTCGTATGATTCCAAAAGGAAAACCTGTCCGAAAGAACAGATACCATCTTAGTATATATATTGTTAAGGCTCACAGGCCACTTGACCATCTACTTATTCTGTGCGAATGCACAAACAGTGCCCGAACTCTTACGGGAATCGGCAACGCGCCGCGAGTAACGAGTATAATGGGCGGGGGCACTACGAATGTAGTGCGGGACAATACGGTGAGAATGTAGGTTTCGCGGGAGGCGTGCCAGAGATAAATCCCTGCAGTCGCGCTACCCTCTGTGTCCTCTGTGGCTCAGATGGATGCCGGCACGGTAGCTCAGCGTGTTCGGTCAGAGGGTTAACAGCCATCTGTAATTAAAAAAAACTGAGTTAATCGATCATCAGCGAACTTAAACGGATGTCTTTCGACGTCCGCCCCGAGCAGACACAAAGAATAATAGCCAATAAAATGAGATTAAAAAAAAAGCTGGATAGAGCGTCTGCCATGTAAGCAGGAAATCCCGGGTTAGAATCCAGGTCGGGGCACACATTTTCATCTGTCCCCGTTGACGTCTGTCATTTCATTGTAAGTTATTTCTTTGCCTTGCCTGAGAAATAATTTTAATTTGCGAGTAAAACAAGTCATAGACATTAATGTTTCCTGAGCATTTTCATAGGTCGTTGAGCCTTATTGACTCGAGTTTATATCAATAAATAACTGAAGTTGTAGTTATCAGTCCGCTGTTAGCAGCGGTGGGGCAAGATCGTCTTGCCTGTGTCCCCCTGTTAAAGCACCGCGCGCGCGAGTGTTAACTATTTTACCTTCCGCTGCGGCGAGTGTCACGCGTCCGTGTCTCGGTAGTGGCATGGCGCACTCGTATCGCAAGTCCACAATTAAGATTACATTTCAAGCGGACTACGCAATACCTCGAGCACTTGACATTGAACGTTTCATCCGGGAAGAAATTCATATCGCACCTCAAGACATCATTGGGATTCACTTTTCTATAACACAAAGTGTCGTCTACATAAAACTAATCAATGAAAAGGCGTGCACTGATGTTGTGTGCCGACACGCTCATGGACTTAAATTTAAGCGTTCTGATGGTCACATAGGAACTGTCACGATCGACCACGCTGGATTAGGCCTTCGCACTCTGAGGGTCTTCGAGCTGCCATTCGAAGTCCCGCCAGATGTTGTGATGACAGCTTTCAAACCGTACGGCAACGTGCTAAGCAACTTGGCTGAAAAGTGGCAAACGTCTTAAATGGAGTGCGACAAATTAAGATTGAACTGACGAAGCATGTGCCATCCTATTTAGTAATTGGCGGCTGCAGAGCAATTGTCATGTACGACGGACAACCGCGTACTTGCGCCGGCAGTGGCCAGGAAGGACATGTCCGATCGGCCTGCATTCAACGCCGACTGACTCAGATACCGGTTGGTGAAGTTCCATCCCCGGCGACGGCTACTTCACTTCCGTATGCAGCGGCCGCAACCGCAACAGCTCCTACCCAGGATCGTGACACCATATTGCAGTCAGTAGTCGATGACAGTGTGGCGGACAGCATATACCCCTCTACAACGTCATCGGCAGACTTGCCTCAAGACGGTGATCAATTGTGCCACCGAGACGGGCCTAAGGAGAAGATGGAAGTAGAAACGGAAATTGTCTCGACCTCTGCCTTCCTACCAATGGAGACCGCACTAGATGATTGCCGCCCGCACTCTGACACAGAACAACATGTCCGGAAACAACGGTCCCCTCGAAAACGCAAGAAACGGCGCCATACGCCATCCGATGATTGCCTGCTTCGGATGTGTGACCCGGACGAACATCCGGCGTCGGATGACACTCAGGACTCTACCACTACAACTCACCTTTCCCATCACGATGCTACGGTGGATACAATTTCTGAGACTCGGTCTGACAACATAACTTCTGCTACTGAACATGCGCGCAAGCTCTCTACTGACAGCACTAATCAACAGTTACCAATTGCTGCATCTGATTCTTGGGTGGATGATGTCGAGGATGAGCCACAGCACCAGGAGGATGCCGAAGGCAGAGATGCTCCCTCGGCTGTACCCAGCACCAACCAACCACAGTGACTACGGCTGTATCGTCAGCCTCTGTGGTGCCGCTCCTGCCGCCCACACCTGGCCTCCTACACAACCCAGTTGCCGACCTGGCTGACCAAACATACCGTCTAGCGACGATTAACATCAACAACATACGTGCCCGACATAAACTAGCGATGCTGCAGGACCTACTCAACGCAGCAGACATCGACATTGCGCTCCTTCAAGAGGTGTATGTCGCAGACTTCAAGGAACCCTATGGCTACAAGACTTGGGTCTCACATGCGTCTGCCAATGGCAGTGGTGTGGCGATCCTCCTCCGCGAAGGTATATCCGCAGAAGACGTCGAGTATCTCCCGGACGCCAGAGGCATGGCTCTTACTATCCAAGGAGTCAAACTTATTAACATCTATGCAACGTCAGGATCTGGTCGGCGTCGCGAACGATCCACCTTTTTCGCTCATACAATCACGCCCCTCTTTATGGGCCCTCAGGACGCCTTGATAATCGGAGGGGACTTCAACTGTAGCGAAGCACCCTAGGATCAGTTACCACATCATTCTCCCTGCGCAGAACGTACGACAATTATAAATAATCTTCAATTGGTGGATTCGTGGGAACATGTTTGTGGCGATCGGCCCGGATTTACTCACTACATCAGCCATTCCTCCAGCCGCATCGACCGGATTTACATCTCGCGCTCCATAGCTGTGGGGACAAGAGCTACCGAAATTTGGCCCACAGCTTTTTCTGACCACAAGGCCTACATCTGCGCTATTACCCTCGGCCGCCATAAGGTATGGCACAGCCGTGGTCCTTGGAAGTTGAACGTCGCCCATCTAGCCTCTCAGGAATGCCGCCGCCTTATAGAGAACACGTGGGACTCTTGGAGTCGCCAGAGTGGCACCTACCGGTCTACACTGTCGTGGTGGTTACTCTGCGCCAAACCAGCCCTCAGGAAGACCTTGATAGGCTACGGCCGAGATGTTGCGCCATGGAAGAGACATAACATGGACTTTTACTACAGCATCTTAAGGAAATGTACAACACTGCCGTACTCACCTGCACGGCAGGTGACGGTGAACCGTGCCAAGGCACAGATCATCAGATTAACACGTTACCACCTTGAGGGTGCGATCGTCAGAGCTCGCACTCAAGACGTAGTGGCCCAGGACGGACCGTTCATGTACCACGTCATTGCAGAACGACGGCGCCGAGACGCAGGACACTGATCCAAGCGATCACGACGGAAGAAGGACGACGAATTGATACCCAGCGCGACATAGGAAACGCCCTTCATGCTCGCTACACTAGGCTGTACTCGGAACATCGAAATCCCCCAGATGTGATCGCCGAAGTCTCTCAACTCACTTATGGCACGATCTCTCCGACAGCGGCAGCGGATTTGACTGCAGATATAACGGAGGAGGAAATCATTGAAGCAATACAGGCTGGGGCTGCTCATAGGTCCCCGGGACCTGATGGTCTTCCTCTGGAATTTTACCGGACATATCAACAATTGCTGGCACCAGCATGGACTGATATTTACCGCGATTGTATGTCTCCCACGATGCAGATCACTGGGGCTTTCCTAGAAGGACTGATTGTGGCCATACACAAACCACGAGGCGGATTGAGGATCAGTGACTATCGGCCCTTGACCTTACTCAACAGTGACTTGAAGATTTTCACCCGGCTTCTGGCGGCACGCCTAAGGCGATCAGTACGATGTGTTGAGTCGCAGGACCAGGCATCGTTAGGTGGTGACCATAATATTCGCACTGCATTGTGCCGATACAGAGATATGATCGCTCTAGCAAAGCTCGCCAACTGCCAGGAGTTTTGGCCTCACTTGAATTTAGCCAGGCCTTTGACACAGTCGACCACACATTTTTGATGGAGGTACTGCGACACATGGGGTATCCGGACGTTATAGTTATTGTACTGATGCGTCTCCTACGCGGCGCGACGTCCAAGGTGTTATATAATGGCCGTCTCACGCCGCCGATACAGATCCAGCGATCGGTGCGACAAGGCTGCCCTCTTTCGGCGATATTGTACGCCCTCGTCTTGGAACCACTCCTCTGCGGCCTCCGACAACGCATGACTGGGATGTCCCTTGGTGGACACATTTTTTGCTGCACTGCCTATGCGGATGATCTGGTACTCCTTCTTCGCAATAATGACGATGTTCGTGCAGCACTGGCGTGGGTGGCGACCTACGGCGCGGCATCGGGGAGCCATCTCAATCTCCACAAATCACACGCCCTGTCTATAGGCAGAGGCCTACCCGACGAGAGCGTCGCACCGCTACGAATCAGTGACACAATCCGCTGTCTTGGCATTGATTTCACATCTGACATGAAGCGTTCAACAGCCCTTAACTACAGACGTTTATTGAATCAGATGAGAGCAGGAATAATTGACCACCGTCTGAGACATCTAGACCGCCTGCAACGGACACGATATGTTAACGTCTATTTGGCGTCACGTATCCCCCATTTTGCACAGATACTGCCGATACTACCTACCCTGGCTCACCGCATGTTGGCGGTTTTGGGATCCGTTGTTAATACGGGCATGTTATTTAAGATTCGGTACGAGTCCCTAACCCTCCCGAGGAGCAGAGGGAGTTTAGGCCTTTGTCATGTTCAGAACAGAGCGCAGGCTCTGTTCGTCAGCTGTCACCTGCAACTGTGGCGACGAAGTCTGACGTGCCTCACAAGTCTCTTACTGAAAGCCTTACGACCAATCTCACTCGCACCCCCTGTGGTGATATCGGACATCCCAGCACCTTTCTTCTACATTAGCCAATTCTTCCTTGAATTAAGCTACATCCGCACCGCACTACTATCCACACGCTTGATGATGACGAGGGCGATATATGCTGCCATGCAAATGAACAGGACGCCGAATGTGATTGAAAGCAAACACCCCACTACAAAGTGGCGCGCTGTGTTGCAGGCAGTGAATGCCACCACCCTTGATACTGACGTGCAATCTGCATAGTACGTAACTGTTAATGGGAAACAGTTGTGCCAGTCCCGCCTACATCACATCCACCTCGCTGATTCACCCTTCTGTGCCACATGCCAAGTGATTGACACGGATGAACATCGTTTCGAATGCGGGTCGGCAAAGGACGTTTCGTATTTGGTGCGTCAGATATTGGCTTTTCTCACACGCACGACTCCCGACAGGATAACTACCCGATCAATTCTTTTCCTCGATAAGATTTATTTCCCAAGAGGAAAAACGGACTCTGTGACGTGGATCACCGGCCACGCTGTTCACTACCTATTCAGTAATGGCGAAAAACAGTACCCGATTTTTGGTATTACCTCAACGAACGACATTGTGCGATCGTCAAGAACCCTAAATATAGGCAATATTTTTCTAATTTTCTTTGGAGCTCATTCCATAATCCGCCTCACAGCTGGATTATCGATGACATGAGAAGATAACCATAGCACCTCTTCGCAGTTCCTTTTTTATGAGATTGAACAAACAACGGAAACAACACAGCAACGAGACGACAGTCATCGAAAAATTCGCAGCGGGCTATAGTATGGAGCATCCTTTGTCATAACGGGACGACTTCTTATTATTCTGTTTATGTAGCAGAAGAGGAACGGCCTTCCTTTTATCCATTTGTATAAAAATAAAATAAAATAAAAATAAAAAATGAGGAAAAACAAACCTTCTAAAATCTTTTTTCCTTTTTTTCATTTTTGTTAAAAAAAATAGTAGCTAGGATAGCTGGCTATTAAAAAAATGCACATAAAAAAGTGGCAGAGCATAAAAAAAAAGATTGATAGAGCGTCTGCCATGTAAGCAGGAAATCCCGGGTTCGAATCCCGGTCGGGGCACACATTTTCATCTGTCCCCGTTGACGTATGTCAACGCCTGTAAGCAGCTAAGGGTGTTCACTTCATTGTATGTTATTTGTTTGCCTTGCCTGAGAAATAATTTTAATTTGCGAGTAAAACCAGTCATAGACTTCAAAGTTTTCTGAGCATCTTCATAGGTCGTTGAGCTTTATTGACTCGAGTTTATATCAATAAAATAACTGAAGTTGTAGTTACTTTCGTGTTCATAACCGACTGGGATAACTAATTAAAGAAAATCATACAAAGATTCGCTTGTTTTCAATAGTATAAGGTATATTGTTTGAAGTTCAAGTTTCAAGAGCAATATATTAAGCAGAATCACTCTACTTCGAAGTTCATAGTTTCGTGGCTAAGAATGCATTGCCAACAAGAATAATTACGAAATCTCTTTTGGTGCCAACACCGAAGTTATGGATCTTTTTCTGGTTAAAGTAGTTTGTCTGTATAGAAAAGCAAAAATTATACAAAATCAATCCTGGAAACCAATTTTTTTGCTGTGAAGATCAAAACTGGCTTATAACCTTTCGGAACAGGCGTTCGATGTTTTGTGTAACTCGAGGGCTTGCTGAAACGAAACGTCTTCAATTTTTTACGTGAAAACTCTTGAATCTTTTTAAATAAAATAAATGTTATTAACATTCTACATCCTTTTGTTCATTTCTACATATTTGATTCTGAACATAGTCACCCAGGCATGTTACATACTGAAGTTGGGAAACCTCAAGCGGCAGAGGGCTGCAAACATATAGACACGAAGAATAAAGATGTAGAATGTTAAAAATGTCTCCTTTATTTAAAAAGCTTTACACATTTTCGCATGAAGAATTCGGAGACATTAATTTTGAGAACACCCTTATGTATTCACATATGGATTTGCATAAGGTAAGACGCAAGCATTTGCAGGGGGACAACCTATGTACCAGGACACGCTGCATTGTTGCCAAATTTATTCAAGATGGAGGCGATGACGTCATCCAATATGGCGGCATGTAGACATGGCAAAATCGCATGACGTCATCCAAGATGGCGGCTTTTGGGCGGAAAATAGGTCAATTGTGCTACATCTACTAACCTAACCTCAAGAAAAAATGGCGGGAAGTTTAAATTTTGCATGGAAAATAGTCCAATTGTGCTACGTCCATTAACCTAAGCCTCCAGAAGACAAAAAAAAAAATTGCGGGAAGTTTGAATTCCAACAGGATAATGCATGCAAAGACTGCACTTGTCTTTATTATTATTACTGATTATCATTCATTAACATTCAATATAATTCATTACCATTCATTGTCATTTATTATCATTCATTATCATTCATTATAATTTATTATCATTCATTATCATTTATTATCATTCATTATCATTTATTATTGTTTATTATTCTTGACCTACCTCCACTAGAAAATTCCCTCCAAATTCAAATTCCAACATGATAATGGCTGCAAAACCTTACTTTGGTTTATTATTCATTACCATTCATTATCATTTATTAACATTCATTATCAATCATTGTCATTTATTATCATTAATTATCATTTATTAACATTCATTATCACTCATTATCATTTATTATCATTCATTATCATTTATTATTATGGGCCTAACTCCACTAGAAAACTGCGCGAAATTCAAATTCCAACACGATATTTTCTCGAAAACTGTACTTCTATGTATTATTATCATTTATTATTTATTCAAGATGTCCGATTTTCTCGGTGAGAAAGCCATTCTCCTTACATCCATAACAAAAATCTATCACAAGTTCAAATCCCCAACACCATAATTGATTACATGTACGAGCTTTCTCCGTCACTTATCTTTTTTCACTGGTAGCCTATCATAATCGCGTCAAATAATGAACTGCACTTATAGAAACATAATTAACATACTTTGATTTCGCAGGGGGGATGGACTGAGGACTTTATTTCAAGCAGTACAGTCATCACTTGTTCTCCAACACAGTCACCACACACATCTTTGATATCGCAGTGCAGTCACCACAATGTCCACGCTCCAACTGAAATAATTCAAATCCTCACCACCCCCTGGCCAGCACGTGTAGACACTGCCTACGCCTGTTACGTGAGGCGCCCGGCCACTAGCGCAGGAGATGGGCCCAGTGATCACTCCTACGTCGTAAACATGTTTTCGCTGGACACGCTGGAACTTGTCGAGTTTGACGTCACAGCAGCCCCTTGTCCGCTCACCACGTGTATTTGTCAACTTCGCACGTTTCCCACCAAAATTGTCTGCCTCGGAGCTGAATCACACAATGGTCGACCATTCCCTGAGCAAATCTGAACCTGCAGGTACCGATCTTACACAGCCGTTCGCCACGTGTCTTTGTGCGATCAAGAACGCAGTGCTACACTTTTGGCGGCAAAGTTTGATCGACAGTGGAATCTGCCATGCCTATATAACATCACGTTTGGACCGAACTAGAACGCCCTCTAATTGAATCGCTCTCACGCGCGCATAATTACTGTACAATCGCTGTGCCACTGCCCCGCTTACGTCACACACCCTCAATATCCGCGACGGACATAGCCTTCTGTAAATACCTGGAAAATGACTCTTTATTTCAGACATTACGGTCATGCAGGTGTATTCCAACTGACTTCTCCATGCTCACACAGCGAAACTCCAGAGCGCAGCTGACGTATGCGCGGCCAGCTGAGCCCGGTCCCTGGCCCGATGATGTCGAGCACACCCCCACGGCCAGCGCTCCACGTAAGCTGTGGCGAACGGCGCCTGAGGGTCCCGCCACAAACGGTCCGCTGCGCCCGCGAGCACTTAACACCGGATACGATGTTTTCTGTCGACCGCGTGCCATACAAAGGATACGTTTGGCGCCAGAGTTTGACCGACAGTGGAATCCACCATGACCATATAACAGCACGTTTGCTCGTCGCAAGAACGCTCACTTGCGCTTCCGCCACCAACCTAAGAAAATTGTTTCAAACTAAGCCACCAGCACTCAACCTCTTCCTACACGTTTCTGGTAAACGGAATGTTTTTTCTATCGAGTTGGAAACTTCCTTGACGTCACAACACGCGATCGACCACGTGGCTCTGTCAGACAAAGAACGCTCTACTAAGTTAACTTATCACCTGATTCTCATTATTCAAACCACATACTTCGACTATCTAATCCAGGATCTTGGCGAAAACGCACGTCCATACACAAGAGCCATCGCGCGCACCTAGCTTTGTACCTCCGCAAGTGAATGTAACAAAGTCCACATGACTATTTAATTAATCTGACCCATTAATTAACCTCTCTGATGCGAAAAACTGCCACGTCCACCTAGACTTGGAATAAATTTTCGCCACTGCCACACCCACCTGGACTTGAAATGAAATAGTTAAAGTCCCTAAAGACCACCGCATCCTCTTACCGACCCATGTTCGTTGGCTAACATGTACTAATGCTTGCTTCTGTTTACTAACGTGCACTAACGTGTACTAACCCACGTTAACTTTTATCACATTCTGTCTATACAAATAAGCCAAGCTTTAATTCTGATGGTCAGTTCGTGTTTCGCTACCAAACACAAGAAAATTGTGGCAAACGAAGCCACTAACCTAAGTCACCTGTCATGACTCAAAATCGTCTGCTTTGACTCTCTCGCACACCACGAGCCCGAGACCGCTCACATCACAGTCTGGATCTTTATACTAGCGTCGGGGTACTCCTGTATAAATATTCTAGCTAAACTATGACCCTAATACTGTTGTTCAATCCACACTGTCTAGCACATGGTCAGAGCACAGCCCCCAATACCTAAGCTGGGAAGATCTTTAGTTAACCGCTGAGAGACGGAGATATGCTGCAATCACATACCTCGCGCTCTCGTAGCTACTCACCTCCCAAATTCGATCTAACAAACCCTCCAAGTAGAAAAATTAACAACCAAATCGAACTCTCTCATATTCTGTATCGTCCCACAAATACTTAACGTACATTTTATTTACGCATCGAGTATACCTATCACTCTCATACAAAAAACACTCGTCCTGATATACCTGGTGTCATGTTGCACAGTCGGCAGACACGCAAACAGCTCCTAATTTCAGTGCACAATATCAAACAGCTCCTAAATAATGCAGTACACATAACTGTAAACTCCATCAGTACTCGTAATCTATCCAAAAAACGCACAGCAAAGTAGCTCAACAGACGCGCGCAATCAAACTATCCCCCATTAAGTCACACGTCCGACAGCTCTCAATTCGCTCAAAGGCCTCTGTTCGCCCCTTCAAACATGACTTGATGACAGCCGCATTTACACCTAGCACCTGAGAAATTCATATCACCTACACGCCGAACATGGCTATCCAAGCCAGGCCACACGAGTCGTCTGTCACCATCCTAACTCAGTGTGGTCCAACACACATGTTAAGGCCGCATTCCATTGCTCGACAGCTTATATGCGACACATCTACACCTTCCCGTCTGTTGTCAGAATAGCCGAGAGAGAGTTCACAGACACACCGTCCGCACACATCCCAGCGCTTCTCTCCCCTCTTAATCTAAAACGATCATTTGAAAATTAAAAAAAAAAAAATAATAATAAGAGCCCAGTCAACCCCTCCGAAATTGTATAGTGCCCCCAAAAATAGTTAACGCTCGCTTTCGTGTTTTCTAAACTTATTTGTAAATTCAAATTCTTAGCCTAACGGAACTTGTTCACCAAAATAATACTGAATGCGGTCCCCACCTCCTACCTTTCCAGGTCGCAACATACGCAAATGTTCTCAACCCTCCTATATCCCAGCACAACCGATTAATCATTCTTATTCCTTCGTATCGAATTTACTGGTCTAATTTCCTAAGGACCCATTATCGAAGTACCATCCTGCTTTTCTTTCTGATGCTTCCTGCGCTTACCTCCACTGCTCCCCTCAATCAACACACACACACACACACACACACACACACACACACACACTCACATACGGTCATCCTCTCTACTCACCCCGTAACATAAGCATTAGTAACTTTAAAATCCATTATATACAAACCCTACACAATGTAAATCACATTAACTTTACGATACGCACTACATGCCCCAATTCTCTCAATTCCTAAGGAAGCACTGTGAACCTGCTCTTTCTTTCTACACACGCCACACTCAGCGGTTATCAGCCCTTCTGCATCAACGGACGGAAGTCCCTCTCAGAACTGTTCCACAAATTCGGCGATCGCTTCCCCTCAACACAAATGCGTTACTCTCTCTTCTTCTTCCTTGCTTGCTCGCCTTTTTTCTACAAACTTATCCAGACTCAAGAACACACAAACATTTTTTTTTCTAAGTACAGCATCCTTTAAACCACTCAATAACTAGAAACAAACAGACCAAAAAATTATATTCGCACTCTCGAATACCGAAGTCGTTGATCTCATTATACTTATACAGTGAAATCTTACGATCGCGGTCTCATTTGATTGGCATTCCACAATGAGCTAAGCATCGGAAATACACTCTCTTGACCGCTGTTACTCTGGAAATATCTCTACCGTTCTTACGACTTCCTCTCTACTCGTCACATAACATAATCAATATTAACTTTACAGTGCAGTATATACAAACGCTACGCAATGTAAACCAGATTAACTTCACAATACAGTATATACACATTTGACACAAAACAGTGCACTTATCCAGTATATCTCTACAGCATGCGAAAAAGATATCCTATCCCTACAGCGTCTATATACAGCAATGCTCCCCAATCCTAGGAAAGCACCGTCAACCTGTTCTCTCTACAGACCCGACACTCAGAGCTAATCTTCCCTCTGACTTCAGCGGACCTAAGTCACCCTCAGAACTCTATTTTACAAATTCGGTATCGTCCCCTCCTCAGCACAAGCGCCTTACTGTCTCTCCTTCCCTATCTTTTCGCTTTTCTTCAAATATCCTCAGACTCATAGACTGCAAGAACACATGTACTTTCTCCATAATATTACACCATTTTAGCTGTACTTCTCAATATCATGCACTAGGCTACACCCTACCGATCACTAGTTCATCACAATTCCCAAGATATAGACTTCAAATTAATTCTCTACAAACGCCGAACTTCATCTATGTGCAGCATGCTGTAAACGACTGACTAACTAGAAACAAATATACGCAAAATGATATTTCCACTATCGAATACCGGTCTCAGTCATGTAACATTTTCGAGATCTTGGCTATAATTTACACGTCAACTAAGGTCTGTCCCAGGTCTAGAGAACAGACAAGCATTACCCAACACACCACAATCGATCTTCACTCAGCTAAATAAAGGAAGCAAATGTGCAGAAGTAGTCAACGGAACAATCTAAATCCCGTCTAATAACGCTCCAACCCAAATCAATCATCTTCTCAAATTCTGACTTGATCACCAAAGCCGCCCAACACATAGTATTACTTCGCTATTCGGTCGTCTAGAGGACATCAAAGTTCGCTCTTACAGATCCATACACCCCAACGGGTCTCTGCATTCAGACAGCTGCTCCAGTTATTTATTATCATTTATGATGATTTATTATTATTTATTATGATTTATTAATTATTATTATTATTTATATCATGTTACCTAACAAAAATGGCTCCAAGTTCAACTTTGTTTAGCTCTTATGACAACCACCAGAGCGCTCTGTCATCACGTCAGTTGATTACGCAATTACCGTTATTCAAGACGGCTGCACCCAGTGCGAAACGTGTCACCTTTCTCGAACCTGCATGCTACATTAATATTCCAACTTGGCTTTAGTCACACCCTACACATCGTTCTTCTGATCCCATTTCCAGATCTTTGCGCATCTCATATATGCAATTTAAGTCGGAGAAAAAGGCATATCAGTTACCTTCTGAAGCCTGACTACAAGCAGAATGGCCTCAGTTACTGCAACAGGACTTTGTCTTGACCATTCGCCTGAAATTCAAACGCCGCCAGTGGCATGTCAAAGCCACATATCTGTCCATCTAAACAGCCATCCACTAATCCCCAGGACCAGCATGCCGTAGTGGGCTCTCTCTCTATACCTGCTCTCCAGCTATTGTCTAATGACATGCACTGCACAGACGGATTCCTGAATAACACAGATCTCTCTCCTCCCCTGCATCTCCAAATTGACATGTAAACTGTGTCTCCCCCAGCCAGCGAACCCGTCGTCATTCACGTTGCGCCAACAATTCTGTCAAAACTCAATTTCTAAGCAAAGATGAGTATTCATTTAGAACATGTCCTCTAGACGACCGAATAGTGTAGTAATATTATGTGTTGGGCGGCTTTGGTGATCGAGTCAGAATTTGAGAACATGATTGATTTGGGTTGGAGTGTTATTAGATGGGATGTAGATTGTTCCTTTGACTACTTCTGCACATTAGCGTCCTTTATTTTTCTGTAAAAATCATTGGCGCAACAGAAAAGAGCTAGAAACTTAAAAATTTATATTTAGATACCTTTTGCATAATAATTTAGTAGAAACAGTATTCTGGATCTCACAAATTAAAGTTTTAGTTGAAATTCAAGATTTCCTGGTTTTTATCTTAAAAATTAAGGAAGCAAGATAGATTAAGTAGGCGAATAAATAAAGCTAGGATGTTTAAATTTAAGTAGAAGGGAGACCCGCTATAATCTTAAAGATGTGAGAAGTTTCAACTGAACACCTATAAAACTATAGCGATAGCGTATCTACAAAGGGCAAGTTCAGAGCTCGTCTACTGCGTGTAGTGTAATTAAATTAATTATCTCGCCCAAAATATTTGACTTAGCCACATCAGACTTTTATTATGATTACTTACCTGTGTACTGATTGCACATTTAAATTGAGAGCTTCGTCGGCCATAAGCAAAGGAAGCAATGATTCATTCGATAACTTAAAGTGGTGCATTACTAGCCCAGCAGCTAGTTGGGAGAGCAGATTTGATCAGGCGTTCCCTTAGACGTCCGCACCGCAGCTTTAGATGTAAGAAAGCTGCATGAAGAAGGAAGGCCCCAGTTCTCTCCAGATGCTGATTATCGCACCACCTGTGCCGGGAGTCGCGTCGCGTTGGTATCGTTGATAAAAAAAGCCTCGGATGCAGTAATAAGTTACTCGGGATACGCATAACCATGAAATCGTTTTCGAGTGAAGTCTTAATTTTAGGATGACGTTAATGATCTATCTTTATTTTGCGTATGTCGTATTTTCACGTGCCGCCGCAGGACAGACATTCTACCATTATTAGCATGGCGTTTGATGAACATTATCATCAAATTATGGCGATCATTCACTAAAACATTTAATTTGAACAGTTATAGTGGCATCAGCGCATTAGATTCTAAACTGCTGTGGTAGTTGGATTGTGTGGATTCTTTTTGGTCTGTGACTTTCAGAATATAGTGCACATTTTAGAGAGAATGGTTTTTGATTATGAATCCCAGACAATCTCCTAATTCCTCAGAGCTATAAGCTGTAGCTATAAATGTATTTCTCAGATGAAGTGTGCACTAGGATTTCTAATCAGTTTCTGGTTGCCAATATTGTAGTTAGAGAGCCAGTGTTGAGAACGGCAAACAACAGCATTAAATAAATGTTAGGAACATTAACAATTATTCCACCCGCCGCCCCACATATGGTGCCAATCACCCGGGAAAGAAACTGAGTAAAAGTGAAAGTGATTTTTAAATATTCGGATTCTGGAGTGAAATGCGACACGCAACTGAGTAACAGAACAGTGATAGTGATACTTGTGCATGTGGACGACGCAATTGGATTAACAACGCATCTGGATTGACAGAGCTGGCACTGAGTCTAGCGGCGCTGCCGGCGTCGCGAGAAGCCAGTTTCGCCTCACCGCAGTCGTCCGCCAGAGCAATCGGAGCCGCGCCTGCAGTTGGGGGCGATGCAAACACCCAGCAGCCGTCGAAGTGCCGTCTACAGTTCAACGCGCTGCGTCGCGTCAGTAATCCCGGTACGCCGCGCTGGCAACGCCATACGTCGTGCAGAAGGAACTAAGTTAAGTGAAAAGCTGTTAAAATTTTTACTAACCTACACTAAAAGACTGTTGGCGATGGAACCACCAGTAGAAACTGAGGTTAAACTTAAATCAGGACCTATGTCTGTTGAGGGAACTGTAAATCCAGACAACGTTTCAAGTGTAAATATGCATGAAAATAGTAACGTTAAAGTGAAATATGAAGTATTGTCTCCTGACAGTAGTGCGAAAAGGGGAAATGATTCAATAATAGAGAACCCTGTAGTAAAGCAAAAATCAGAAATTGTTAATTTATTGGATGATAGTTTACCTGATGAGTTAAAAACGAAAGTCATCAGAGGTGGTAGAGTTTAAAAAGGATAAGTTAGATATGACTGATCAATCAGATGTTTCATTTCGTTTTGATGAGTGTGATAAAAAACCAGCTAGTGAGCAATCCAAAGATACTGGGGCTATTGATTTAAATGTTATATTACAAGCAATAGCTACCAGTAATACTAAAATGACAGCTGAATTAAAGTCTGAAATAACTGAGGTCAAAAGCAGTAATGCTGAATAAACGATTGGAGGTAATGGACAATACATTCAAACTGGTTGCAATAAGTTGAAAGAGGATCTGTACAGTTTAAATTATAAAATTGATTAAAACCATGAGGATATTAAGAAAAATGTTGCTCAACAATTATCTGAGATGTATAAAACAGTAAAATTCGAAGTTGCTGAGGTTCGCAAAGACTTCCAAGTGAAAGATGCGAAGCTGGAGCACAAGTTAACAGAAAAGATCGAGGCGGAATCTGAACTGTTCTCAGATAGGTTTAAAGATGTTAATATAAAAGTAAACACATGTCAAGCAGAAGTAGATGCAATCAAAACTGATAACACTCATATTGTGCAAAGAGTAGATAATGTTGAAATGAGAGTAGAAAATATTAGTACTAACATTGTTAACATTGAGAGTAAAGTAGCTTCAGTAACTTCTGGTAACGATAATATACAACAAGTTGTAGCTGCAAACGCCGCATTTATCGGATGTCGGCAGTTCTTGCTGTTCGATCCAAATAAAAATATCCACCCGCTAGATTTCTGGAACGATTTTGAAGATCTGATTCCGCCAACTTGGTCTGAACGAGAGAGAATCTCATTTATTAGAAGCCATTTAGCAGGTGACGCCATGCGTTGGTCAGCTGATGTTATGTTGAAGTGTAAAACATTAGCGGAATTCAAAACAGCTTTCATTAATGAGTATTGGTCTAGCAATAAGGAAAATGAAGTGTTGAAAGAATTTTGGAGTGGAAAACGCTTCAGTGCAGGCAAGGAATCTATTAAAGTTTGCTAGGTCATGGATTTCACGTTTGTCACATTTGGCGGAAAAGCTGAAACCTGAAATGATAATACTAGGTCTTGAAGCCAAACTGCCATGGTATTGGCAAACTAGAATTGTATTTGCCCCTAGAGACAATCTTGATCGTTTCATTGAGTATTTGGTACGTGTAGAGCGTGTTGCTGCCAATGACGAGCAAGCACGTAATAACAGAAATGGTAATAACACTAGTAGTAATTTTAAGAACGAGCAGAATGGCAATGTATACATCAGAACAGTAGGTGTTCGCCATCCTAGGAGAGGTAGGAATTGGAGAAATAATTATCAGAACCAACAATGGCATCCAAATGATAGTAACTTTGTTCCAAACAAAATTATGCAGGTAAACAACAGTGCGGAATGCAATGCTGTGCCAGTTAACTATAATGGAAATAAAGGAAACAGTGGTAGGCCGAGGCAGGAAAACTAGTTCCCGTCTATGAGGACACTGGCGCCCACCAGGCGGTTATTTTTCCTAAGCCAGTAATTACAGTAATTGGTAAGACAGATCAGAATACTCAGACTGAACTTGTGGATGAGGGGTCGGTAGCATCTAAGGATACAGCAGAAATATTAGATCACTCACAGTATTTAATAGATACCATGTTAGAGACGCTTTCTAAGTGGGAAGAGAAAAAGAAGGCGCAGCAGTGTAACGGTAGGGAAGAGCTACAAAATGCTGAATTGTCAGGTGAAGAAGCAGAAGAAATTCATGCTAATATTTACGATAAGGATGATGTGCTCTTATCTAAAGTGCCTGTGCTGGATGTTGATACTGTACTTATAGATTTAGGACAGGAGGTAAGTGAGAATGTAGAGGATAGATTGTTGTGGGTCGATGAACCCAGTAGCTGTGACCAGTTGTCACTTGAGAAGGAACCCGACGATAATAGTGAAAGTGGTTTAGCTGTAACTAGTATTATGCCCGGTCTGGAGGCGCAGAATCGCTCAGACTACATTAATTTGGGTCATGTTCAGCAAACTAAATGTAATGAAGTCGTGCGGTGTTTCGATTTAAAATTAATAGACCGACTGGGAAAGGCAGCTGAAAACGTAATTCAGGAAACCCCTACACACTTTGACCTAAATGTAATGAAGACAGATGTCAATCACTTTAGTCGGAGAGAAATCCAAAAGGAACTATTGGATGAGTTTGAGGAACCACCTGTACGACCTAGAATAAGCCACCCTATAATAACAGCGAATATGTTGGGTATCAATGTACGTTGTCTCTTAGACAGTGGAAGTGAGGTGAGTGCGATATCTCAGTCTTTCTTTGAGGCATTACCTAGTAAAGACAAGCTTACCGTAATGGGGGTATCAGGACTTGGAATAATTGGTGCTACTGGCAAAGTGTCAAAAACGGTAAAACAAGAAGCTTTGCTGCCTTTTAACATTAATGGTAATTTAATTGGCATCCATGCTTAATTGTAAATAATCTCAGTATTGAGGTTTAATTGGCATAGGTTTCTTGTCAAATTGTCAGAGTGTTGTTGACTTTGAAAGAAGCCAGTTAAAAATGGTCTTGCCGATAACCGGAGTAATTACGGTACCTTTTATTGATAAACATGTAGTAACTAATGACGAAACTTGGGAGCTGCCTATACGAGTTCTGAAAAATAGGAGATATTGGGACGAAGGTGTTAATCTTAGTAAAAGTAAGCTAAACACAGATGAAGAAGAAGCAATTATTTTGAACAAGATAGAAGCTAAATTGCAGGAAATCGATAAAATTTCAGCTAATCTGAAGGAAGAACTGAGACAGGTTTTAAAAAGGCATCATAAGGTATTTTCAAATCGACCTGGCATGGTCGTACGTTATGAATGTCAATTAAAGGTGAAACCTGGCCAAGTGTTTTTCAGGAAGCCATACCAAATACATGTAGCTAGGAAGGAGGCGGCTCGAAAGGAGATACAGAGAATGCTAGAGTGGGGTGTGATTGAAAAAGCGGTCAGTGAGTACAATAATCCTCTTGTTGTTGTACCAAAAAGAGACGGGAGTGCCAGATTGGTCTTGGACGCTCGTTGGTTGAATGAAATAGTGGTTAGGGAAAGTGATAGACCGCAGAACATGGACGAGCTATTGCAAAAGTTCCGGGGAGTAAAATTCTTAACTTCTATGGACATCACGTATGGATATTGGAATTTGCCACTGGCGGAAAGTTCAACGAAGTATACAGCTTTCTTGTACGAAGGAGTTTATTACCAATACCGTGTGGTAACTTTCGGACTTAATATCTCTGTTTGTGCCTTCGTACGTGTGATGTGCCATTTATTAGGACCAGCCTTAATTAATAAAATCACAGTCTACGTAGATGATCTGTTAATAGCAACTCCTACCTGGGAAGAACACATATTTTTATTAGAGGAAGTGTTAGAGGCTATTGAGAGAGGTGGCATGAAACTAAAAATTGAAAAGACAGAGTGCGTTAAAGAGGAAATAGGTTTCTTGGGATATATGATAAGTGGAAAAGGTATTCTATCTGACCCAGGCAAGCTAGCAGTCATTGAAAAATTTGAGGCTCCCAGAAACAAGAAGCAGTTGAGATCGATGTGTAACAACAACGACGCTGAACTATTGTACATATAAGTAAAATTTTTTTTCCATCTGATTTTTCGATAAATTAGTGTAATTGATGTTCTGATTTCATTTCTTTTTTGTTTCATGCCATTGTGTGAAGAAAACTGTAAACAATGTTCAATGTGAATATTAATGCTTATGTCAAATGTCAAGCGATATTGTAATAGAATTGAAATGTAACAAATGTTGAGACTGTTGTAAGATGTTTAAAATTGTAACTGTGCGTCTGGTCCATACGTAGGCAATGTGTTAGGGTATGTAGAATGCAAAACCTCGGGTGAATACCCACACAGCATGGCAAAATTCCACAGGCACTAAATGGAAAAGTATTGAGACGCTAAGAAGAATTAAAGTGCCGATACGTCAAGAGCCATAGCTGTGGTTGCATGTGTGCTCTGTGCCTCGCCATCTCGCCGCCCGCCAACCGCCGCATCGATACAAGCAGGTTGAGACTTTTAGTACTGTATGCGTATGGACCATAGAGTGAATTGTTCAAAAATAACTTAAATTGTACCAGAACTTCCCCTCATTTAATTATCCTCACAACTAACCTAGGCAGGGTCCTTTCCAAATGTTGTGCAGTCCGAGTGTCCCGAAATGAAAAATTAAATTTTGTTTTAATAATAATTACTTGCAGACCTAGTTATGTTAGAATGGTGTTTAAAGAAGTGTTTTGTTAATGAACCAGTAAATGAATAACGATGGTCTAACGAAGTTGAAAGGTAACTTTAATATTGATATAGTAATGAAGTTTAATTATTTCGAGATGGATATAAAGGTATTTAAATGAGAAGTAAATAAGATAAAAGGAGTAGTAACTCATATACTGGAAATCTTGAACGCATGATAATTTCAGTAATCAATTTTTTAAATATAGTGATCGTAACAGTTTCAGGGTCCCCCCTCCCATTTATTAATTTGAATTCTGCAGTGTTTCACATTGGTTTGACCATCAAAAGTTAAAGTCAATATATATAAGTCAAAATTTATCAGTGTTTTATCTTTATCAAAATTGAAATTTTGTGTGTGGCTCCAAAGTGCTATTTCTAGGGTAGCCTATGCCCGATTTTAATCAGATCAATAGACAGTACGAAGCTTTTTAGTATACATTATAGTGTAGTGTTATGTATTCATGGTTTTTCCATATCAGTACAGAATGTGAAACTATCAGTTCAATAGATTTTATGGTTCTAAAATTTTACTATATTATGCAGTGTTACTACTTGTTAATTTGCATGAATATACACCAACTTGTACAGGGAAGAAACTCAGTTAATGCGTAATTAGGCTGGCGACCGTATTATTATCAAGTTGGTAGCATCTTTAGTGTTGCTTTTGGCACATACTGACGTGTAATTGCATTTTGAACTTACTTGACGGATCATTGTTATTACAGAGTGGGTGTAAGTCTGATTTGCCACCATTCAGGTACACGCGGTCAATATCTATACGAAAATCCTGTCTCGTAAGGTGAACCCCGCTCACTTACCATGGTACAGGCTTTAATGAGTATTGTGTGCCGTACGCGCAAGTTGCAAGTGGTTCCCGGTGACAGGACATCCACTTGTTTTTGGCCACAAATTAACGTGAATACCAAACAGTGGATGTTCAATGGCACAAATTGCAATATTATTCAGTAAAGTAAACAGTAGTGAACGTCAAGTACGGTAGTGAGGTGTAATTTGCGTTCAGTATGGACAAGAACGTAGACACAGTAGATGGGACGAGCCTAATGGAAAATGCAGCTGGCAATGACAGGAGTGTACGCGGCCAGATAACAGATAGCGTTAGCGGAAAACAATTGGCATACATACAATACCACGAACATGTTAACGAACAGACTGAAATGTCGAGATTGCCTAGAACACAGCATGGAATAAAACAGGAGGTAGAGGATGACTTTGAAGATGATAGTGGGTATGTGAACGAATGCACTGACATGTTTGATTCACCACAGATGAAGAAAGAACTGAAAGAAAATTTTGATGTAGGATCGGAACACACCGATTTCGGAGAACAAAACAGCGTGAAAATTTTAAGTATGAACGATTTATTTGAACAATTAACCAAACAAATTGCAGGACAGAGTGATCAGCTCCGAACACAGAATGATCAGCTTAAAACACACATTGACGAGCAGCTTAAAAAACAAAGTAATCAGCTCAAAACACAGAATGATCAGCTTAAAACACACGTTGACGAGCAGCTTAAAACACAAGTTGGTCAGCTTAAAGCACAGGTCGTAGAACAAGGAACTAAAATTAGTAAACAAATAGAACAGGTAGAACAAAAAGTGGGTAATTTAAGTTCTGCAGTAAATACTATGAAGTCTGAAATTGACACAATTAATAAAAATATGAATACTATGCAGGGGGAAATTGATGACATTATCAGTAGGTTTGATGTTGAAATTCTCAACATCTAAGAGCTAGTAGAGCCTCTAGTTGAAACAAAAGTAGACGAAAAAGTTTTCGGTCTCAAAACTGAGATTGTAAACGAATGCCAACATGGAATCTCACAGTTGAAAAAGGCAGTTTCAGATACTGAAAGAAATTTAGGCGAAAAAGTTATCGGATGTGTGCAAAAGTGTAAACATGTAACCTCCCCCCTCACTTATCGACCTTAATGACAGTGAAAAATGAAACCGCGTGTACCTAATGGGAGTTTTGGAAAAGCAATCGTCACCGAAGTTAACCTGTCGGTAAAGAGGGAGGAAAGGGTTACATCTAAATGAAAGGAAATGTGCTAATGAAACTGGTGGAAATTAATTTTGAAAAGGGGTAAAGTTAATAAGGAAAGTAAATGTGCAGCCGTTACGTTAACAATTAACTATCGGTAATTAGGTATTTGAGATTTGGGGGAAATTACGGTCGCCAGTCCTAAGGACAATTACTATAGTAACTGAAAAAGAAAGGTTATTACACATATAATTAGCACTAGAAGCGTGGCAACTGAAGGTTGACACGTGTAGTGTGAAAACTGAAAGTTTGTCAGAAGTAATAAATTTCGCTACACTCTGACTTAATTTAGCAAAAGAATTACTAAAACCGGAAAATCGAAAGTTAATTTAGTGACTGAAGTTGATAGTGAGCTTTCTTTCTGAAGCACATCGAAATTCAGTAAAATACGGTTAGTCTTGGACTACCTCAACAATCATTTCAAAAGCTACTTGAATCTACGCAATTTAGAAAGAAGAGATTTAACTTTGAACTTGAATTAAATGATTCTGAACAATTAACAATAGTAAAATTTAGTACGTACCAAGCTGAGCTGCAGTCACAGGTAAGCTAAAATACGGTAACAAAGCTCGCACTCTTAATTCGTGCTTGTGTAATCTGAATATTGTAGCCAGCTATTAATGCCATAATTGAACTTTGAAATTAAAGCAGTGAAATCTAATTATATTATTTTAATGCTGGCGTTTGAATTTCAACGACACTCGGGTTCATTTCGGAAAAGGAAGGGACCCTGCTTGGCAATGCAATTGGGACAATGAGCAACAAAGGTTCATGCTAAGTTGCTGTAATTTTGCGAGGCAAATGGAACAATTTGAAAAGCTGAGGTCTGCCATACAGTTCTGAAACTTTACGTGCTTTTAGTCTTCCTTGTTGGTTGATTGAAGGTTTGAAGCCGTCGATCGAGGAGGTGGCGACAGTCACTCATTGTCGGCCGTCGCTGTTGCAGAAGCTGGATGTTGGCGCGCCTTCTTCTCGACACGGTCACCAGGCGAAACGGGCTCTTGATGTGCGCCAGCTAATGCTTCCCGTCCGCGACACCATGTCAGAAACTATCATCGCGAGTCGAGCGCAATTACATGCTGCCAAACCCCGAAAGCGCGGCAACTCGCGGGAGCGTCACACAACACCTGCTCCACTCGCTACTCCCGCCAGACTCTGACTGCCCCGCCCGCGCTCCACGCGGCAGAGTTCACACTATCAAAGATCCTACACACTTTGATTCTTCACACGACCTACCGACGTAATCGTTCGATAGCAGTTTTCCCTAGGCAAGACCCAGCGTAAAAATACAAATAATATTTACGAAACAAACCAATTATACATCGACATAAATGCATAAATATACAAATAGTAAAACAATTACAATATACAAAGAGACAGAAATGTCATATCTTGAGGTAACAAAACAAGGAAAAAAATAATAGTACAATAGATGGAAATTGGAGGATATGCATTTCCGGCGTTACACGTGCCCCACATTGTCTGAGGATGTTCGTGTAACGTAAACAGACTCAGAAAATGTCCCAAAAAAGAAACAGCGGAAATGCATATGCTCAAAACATCAACAAAATTTAGCATTCGTCTAATTAAGCATAAATAAATTTTTTAGACCATAATAATTGAGTGGAGACACTCCTAATCTTATTCCACTCTGTCATCTTGCACAAAATAAAACAGGTTGACAACATATTAAAATTCATAGAAAACATAGAAAATGGTTTAGCTATTCCAAAATCATTAAAATTCGTAACACTATGAGAAATGGAATACTATTTGCAAATTTAATCAGAGTACATGGTCATAAAAACAGGTAGATCAAAATACGCAAATTAATAATTAATTACATAGAATACACATTTTTACATAACCTTTTCATAATTAATATCTCGTCATGAGATTCCACTTAACGCTAAACAAGAAAATAATATTCAGTAGATCGAAAAAAACATAAATATTGACAGCAGAATTCTTTCACATCAGCTGTCCGGGAAGAAAAACTATTCCGCCTTTCGTACTCGCAAGTACAAAGAATGCCGACAGCGGCACAAGAGCCAACAGCGGCACAAGAGCCGACAGCGGCTCGCCTCGCCAGTATTGTTGCGCCCGCGTGTGCGGCACGCTTGATCTCACTCGCCCTTGTGACGGCGTTTCCAGAACGTCCGTTTCACTGAATTCTTTAGGAAAAACTCACTCCCGAGTAATCTCAAGGAGTCCCTTAATACTATCACAGTGGATAACTCAACACTGTCCATCATCACACGCATGTACTAGCCTGAAACTTAAAACAGCGTCTAAGTACATCGGCAATGACTAGTAAAACACATATTCATGAAATCTTACAGCTAGTTACAAAATCATATTTACGTTGCTTAATCTACTGTGACTCAGCTGAAAACTTAAACTAGCAGCTTGGATTTTTCAGTTGATTAGATCATGATTAAATTGATTAAAATTAAATTGATTAATCAAAACGCGCTTTAGTGTCATGACGACATATGCGAGCATCGGCTTTTAGCTTCATTACTTCTCGCAAACGATCCTTTTTCACACCAATACTAATGTCAATCCGTGGAGGGAATTTGATTATCTCTTCCACTAAACTTGTACTTCTGTCACCCAACAGGATTTCCTCTGGAGAAAATCCCGTAGATTCATGTCTCAAGGTGTTCATAATTCTCTCAAATACTGCTACATATTTGCCCCATGCCCTATGGTTGTGATGGCAATAGGTACGGGAAAGTCGGCCTCGTCTTTGTTCGTGTGTTACGTTTGACACACCGTCTACAATACTTTCCAATTCACTTTCTACACTATTGTCAATGCCGAGATTCCTCACACTACAGTAGTTCAAATTCATACCTACGTCAATACCATTCGACCAGTTAACAATGTGTATAGGCTGGTATTGCCTATCCACACCGTCTCCTGCCTCGTCAAAACTAACTACTATTGTTTTATCTTGGGACGTACATGTCAAAGTTTTGCTTTCGCAGTTAATCACTGCACGGTACTTTAATAGCCAATCTAACCCGATAATTACTTCCGTAGTTAAGTCTGGCACGACGACAAACTCTTGTTCAAATCGTGCCCCACATATCTCGAAGTTGACAAAAATCTGTTTTGTGACCGGTTTACTGGCCTTCCCAGTAGCACCGAAAATTTTCACTCCTGTTACTGGCATAACTACGATGCCAGGTCTGTCTTTCAGTAACTCAAATATTTTCCCAGATACAGCACTCAATTCTGCACCGGTGTCAATCAACACGTTTAGTTGTAGGTCGTGCATATTAACAGACACTACTATCTGTCTACACTTGTCCTCGACTGTTTCTTTATTTTCCCACAGTAAATCCTCGTCTATATCCAGGTCATTCCAGAAAAAACCATCCGGCTTTGATCCTAAATCCGGTTTATCTGGCCGCTTTTTCAGCCTCTGTTCACATACAGTTTTAATTTCAACACGTTTGTCCTGAGGCTTAGTCTGTAGCTTCGCCTCCAATACCGAAACCTTTTCCTGTAACTCGTCAACTAGTGAGTGTTGCTTTGCTATCGATTCACTAATTGTCACCTTCGTTGATTCCTCTTTGGTCAGATCGATCTCATCTGCCAATCTACCTGGAGGAATGTACCCAGTCGTATCTGCAATTACTTCCTCTGGATCTGCGCAACCCACACTGCTATCGTCTGACTGTATAATGTCAACTCTAACCTCATACACGCTGTAATCTATGTGCTTTTCTACCAATCGTGTCCGGCTATCACTAAAATTTTCGTAATCTTTCTCCTTAATACTCTCGCAATATTTAAACTGGAGGTTTGCGTCGGATGGGTCGGCTACTTCTACCACTACAACTTTCGGTAAAGTCTGCCGGTTAGGGCCAGAACTTTCCGTTACTACTTCAACATTCAATTCCTGCGGGACGAAACACGACGCATCTTGCTCGTGCTCCCCATTAACATCAACTATTTCTAGTAAAGTCTGCCGGTTAGGGCCAGAACTTTCTATCACTTCACAACTATTATCCTCCTGTGGGACGAGACGCGGCAAATCCTGCCCGCGCTCCCTATAAACACTTCTCCCGTACAGGCCCCTATAATCTCTTAGTTCGTCGTATAAGCGACCGAACTGCCGTAACCAGACCTCATCCCTCTCTGCATCCCCTCGCTCAATGACGGACGTGTTATCCGACATCTGATCTTCTCTCAACAATTGCGAATCATTCTTAAACTCAATCTCCAGTTCCGCTGTGGGTATTACAGCTGCCACTTTATAATCGATTTCCGGAACACTACTTAAATTGTTCTCACTGACAGTGAATGTACTTCCTACTGCCGTGTCTACAGCTGATCTACTACTGGTGGGCGCACTCCTTTCTCCTAACACTGGCACACTCTCCCGCCGTTGATTATTCCATACGGAATTTTCATAACGACGACACCTGGGTTTTCTCCTGTTATTGGGCCGCCAAAATTTCTCCACGCCCGGTCGGCCCCCCACCGGCGCAGCTAATTGTTTCCCTGTCTCGTCCCAGCAGATACGCTCCCCGGATGCTGCTGAGGCGGTTCATCACACCCTCTGGCGTTATTACTATTCTGTGAGGCCCGTATCACGTTAGTACGATACTGGTTTCCGTCATTCCTGTCATTATTTGCATTGTACCGATTGTTATTACGGTCAGAACCATTATTGTTATTGCTGCCATGGTTGCGGTATGCATTATTTCCATGGTTATCGTTGTTGTGGTTGCTGTGGTACCCGTTGTTGTTACCACGGCCTCTACCACTGTCGCGATTATTGCGCCAATTGTCCTCGTCCTCAACTCTTTCCAGGAAATCGTTGATTGTCCTGTAATTGCTTCCTACGTAGCGTTTTGTATCATCTGGAAGCTTCTTGTAGAGTTCCCAGACTATTTCGGATTCCGTGCGGCGATCACGCAAATATTCCAACTTGCGGATCCAGCCCTCACAAAACTCCCTCATCGAACCGCGCGAATTCGCATCGAAAGGCCTCGATACGACAAATTCGCGCCAGACACTTTGCTGCTTTTGCTCTGACCAGTATTCAGCCAGAAACAAATTTTTAAACTCGTCAAAAGTCAGGTTCGTAATGTTGAGGTTTAAGCCCCAACGCTTGGCATCACCAGCCAGCACATCAATAACCGCATTAATTTTTCTCTCATTAGTCCATGATCTGGGTAAAACTCTTTCACAATTCTTAATGAAATCCGTCGCGTGTATACCGCCTTTTTTCAAGGGGTCGAACCGCTCCTCTTTCGTCAACAATTCCGAACTATGTGCACAGATTGGCACATAGCTCTGTTTTTCATCAAATTTCTTTTCTAATTCCGACACTCTCGTAATTACTTGGCAAGTGGTTGTCGCAAGCGTTTCCACTTCCCTCTTTTTCTCTTCGCAGGTATTAGCCTGCTCCCTCACTTTAGTGTCTACTTCGGACACTAAAGCCTTTAAAGTTTCCACCTTCTGTTGATCCTCTTTTTTCACTAATTGAATTTGTTCCGTCACCTTATTCTCGATGATCGGAGCAACTGCTTCTCCTACACTTTTCTCGATTCTGCTAATTTCGGAATCAAAACGAGTATTTATGCTCGCAATTTCCGCCTGAACGCCTATCATTTCCTGTTTAAGATTACCGATTTCGGTATTAATTACAACAATATCTTCTTTGATTTTATCAACTTTTGTATTAACAACTCCAACATTGTTGTTAACAACATTAATAGCTTTGTTCTGATTGTCTAGCTTTCGTTCAATTTTTTCAGACTGAGCTTCTTGCTTGGCAGACAGAGCTATAATTTCTGCCGATTGACTCTTGATTTCATTAATCAAAACATTCAATAAATCAGTTAAATTCCCGGAGACTACCGGTTTTACTTCCGTAGCTGGTTCCTCTATACATGTTCCCCCGTATTCATCATCAAGGGGTACAGATTTGATTTTCGCTTCCGATTCCGAAACATTTTCTAAAGTTTGGAATTCCATTTCTGCTCTTTGTTGCGTTTCGGCGGTCGCGTCTTTCATGCTAGCCGCCTGCCCCTGAACAATGGGAACCGCCGTGCGCGTTTCCCACTGTTCGACCGATTGTTCCGTATCCAAGTCTACCAAATTTTGGTAATTGTTGCCTTCACTCATTTTAATAATTTTCAATATAAATGACAAATCTCAAATGTAATTAGGATTACTCCCACTACTTATTCTCGCTGACGTAACGGCCTGTACGTAACCAGTACTTTGTTACGACATTTGCACCAAAGAAAATTCGTGTCCAGAACAACCTCAAATCTGAAGATTGTCCTGTCACCAGGTCGCCACCTGTAACCTCCCCCTCACTTACCGACCTTAATGACAGTGAAAAATGAAACCGCGTGTACCTAATGGGAGTTTTGGAAAAGCAATCGTCACCGAAGTTAACCTGTCGGTAAAGAGGGAGGAAAGGGTTACATCTAAATGAAAGGAAATGTGCTAATGAAACTGGTGGAAATTAATTTTGAAAAGGGGTAAAGTTAATAAGGAAAGTAAATGTGCAGCCGTTACGTTAACAATTAACTATCGGTAATTAGGTATTTGAGATTTGGGGGAAATTACGGTCGCCAGTCCTAAGGACAATTACTATAGTAACTGAAAAAGAAAGGTTATTACACATATAATTAGCACTAGAAGCGTGGCAACTGAAGGTTGACACGTGTAGTGTGAAAACTGAAAGTTTGTCAGAAGTAATAAATTTCGCTACACTCTGACTTAATTTAGCAAAAGAATTACTAAAACCGGAAAATCGAAAGTTAATTTAGTGACTGAAGTTGATAGTGAGCTTTCTTTCTGAAGCACATCGAAATTCAGTAAAATACGGTTAGTCTTGGACTACCTCAACAATCATTTCAAAAGCTACTTGAATCTACGCAATTTAGAAAGAAGAGATTTAACTTTGAACTTGAATTAAATGATTCTGAACAATTAACAATAGTAAAATTTAGTACGTACCAAGCTGAGCTGCAGTCACAGGTAAGCTAAAATACGGTAACAAAGCTCGCACTCTTAATTCGTGCTTGTGTAATCTGAATATTGTAGCCAGCTATTAATGCCATAATTGAACTTTGAAATTAAAGCAGTGAAATCTAATTATATTATTTTAATGCTGGCGTTTGAATTTCAACGACACTCGGGTTCATTTCGGAAAAGGAAGGGACCCTGCTTGGCAATGCAATTGGGACAATGAGCAACAAAGGTTCATGCTAAGTTGCTGTAATTTTGCGAGGCAAATGGAACAATTTGAAAAGCTGAGGTCTGCCATACAGTTCTGAAACTTTACGTGCTTTTAGTCTTCCTTGTTGGTTGATTGAAGGTTTGAAGCCGTCGATCGAGGAGGTGGCGACAGTCACTCATTGTCGGCCGTCGCTGTTGCAGAAGCTGGATGTTGGCGCGCCTTCTTCTCGACACGGTCACCAGGCGAAACGGGCTCTTGATGTGCGCCAGCTAATGCTTCCCGTCCGCGACACCATGTCAGAAACTATCATCGCGAGTCGAGCGCAATTACATGCTGCCAAACCCCGAAAGCGCGGCAACTCGCGGGAGCGTCACACAACACCTGCTCCACCCGCTACTCCCGCCAGACTCTGACTGCCCCGCCCGCGCTCCACGCGGCAGAGTTCACACTATCAAAGATCCTACACACTTTGATTCTTCACACGACCTATCGACGTAATCGTTCGATAGCAGTTTTCCCTAGGCAAGACCCAGCGTAAAAATACAAATAATATTTACGAAACAAACCAATTATACATCGACATAAATGCATAAATATACAAATAGTAAAACAATTACAATATACAAAGAGACAGAAATGTCATATCTTGAGGTAACAAAACAAGGAAAAAAATAATAGTACAATAGATGGAAATTGGAGGATATGCATTTCCGGCGTTACAAACAAAATATGCATCGAAAATTCAAGGCAAAATTTTCGACCTCGAGATTAAAATAAAAAATAGGCCTGGTGTGGTCTGTAATGGCACGCCACTTACGAAGCTGTTGGAAGGTGAGGAACGTTTCGATCCCGCCAAAAAACATAACGGATGGCATCCGTTGGGTTTCATCAAAAATTGCGAGAGGATGTTTCCTCAACACTTGTCTGGTCAGGAGAAGATAAACGTAGTAATTACTGCCTTAGCAGGTGAATTAACTTGAATACCGAACTAATGACGTTCGAAGAGTTTAAACAAAAGTTTATGGAAGGATACTGGTCCGAACAAAATAAGGATTATTTGTGACACGAGTTTATCATGGCCAAACTTCATGATAACAGGGGCAGGAATTCTTTGAAAGATTTCTGCGAATATTGGTACCGGAAGTTGACACATTTAAGAGGGAGAAGATCCGATTCTGAAATCGTATGGGAGCTATATAAAAGCTTCCATAAGATTCGAAGAGATATATGGGAAGCAATCATCGCAGCTTCCAAGCGTTTCTCGAAAGGGTCGAAGACGAAGATCACTGGCGCAAAAGTCGTGCCAGTTATCAGAATTTTAGTAACAGGAATAACCGCAATAATGACGAGAGAAATGACGGCGATGGGTTTCGCGTCAACATGATACAGAGAGGTAGGGGCAGAGGAAGAGGGGGTTATCCAGGGTGCGGTAGAGAGTACACCGCGCAAATTAATAACGACGTGGGAAACTGATTCCCGCGAACGTTGCGGGCCAAGCGGAAGCCGACAGAACATACCGGCCCCGATTGAAGAAATGTTACTGGGCTGACAGTAAATATATGAGACACCTTAGAGACAGGCATGGAACGACGCAGTGTGTTGTGGTGAAGCAAGCGTCAGGTGCGTGCGCGGATGAGTCATATTCGCCGCGCAGAGCGATACATGTTAACAGGCGAGTGGAGCAGCAGAGGGCAACGGCCCAGCCTAGCAGAACAGCTGTTCAGAGAGAAGCCGCTAGCAAGGCGGCAGCATTAGGTACAAACATTGCCGTAAGAGCTGGTGAATACATTACGAGTCGTAATTCCGTGGCGAAGGAAATAGTGGATGGAACAGTGGATACACAGAGAGGTGCGGTTAGCAGTGTTAGTAATGAAGTAAATGGCGAGAATGAATTAGCAGAAGTAACTGATTGGCGTGTGCAGATCGACGATCTGTACAAGGGCCTCAAGCAATGTGAGTGGGAGGATTTTAAGAAGGAATATGAGGCAAGGAGATTAATTAATGAAAAGGGAGATAGTAAGGACGTCGATAAGGTGACGTGGCCCGAATTTAAAGAGAAGAGACTAAATAGCGACGCGCAAAGTACGAGTGCTGCCGATAGGACGAAGGTTAAAGATAGAAAGGAATTGGAGGATGAAATCATAAGCATTGACGAGGAAGTAACTTCTGTTAACGATCCGCCAACAGTACAAGCTGTTACCGAAAGGCACCGTGGGGGAAGGGGCAGGTAATTACCTATGAGTAATTGAAGTCTACGAGGATTACACTAAATATGAAGTAACAGTGGATGTGAGTAAAGCTGATAATGAGGTTGTTTTGCCTAAAGAGGATATTGAGTTAAAATCAAAGCCTGACGAAAATGCAGTGGAAGAACTTAGTGCCCGTCTCTGAAAAGCTTTTATGATAGAACCTGAAAGTGATCTAGAATGGTCGGATTCTGACGATAATTCAGATGATGAGCATTTCGGTACTAGTGAAAATAATGGGAATACAGCTAATTGCGATATTGCATCTACTGATGACGAAGTTTCAAAACAAAACCCAGATGTTGAGACTGAACACAGAAAGAAAGAGCCAACTAACCTAGGCAGGGTCCTATCCAAATGTTGTGCAATCCGAGTGTCCCGAAATGAAAAATTAAATTTTGTGTTAATAATAATTACTTGCAGACCTAGTTATGTTAGAATGGTGTTTAAAGAACTGTTTTGTTAATGAACCTGTAAATGAATAACGAAGGTCTAACGAAGTTGAAAGGTAACTTTAATATTGATATAGTAATGAAGTTTAATTATTTCGAGATGGATATAAAGGTATTTAAATGAGAAGTAAATAAGATAAAAAGAGTAGTAACTCATATACTGGAAATCTTGAACGCATGATAATTTCAGTAATCAATTTTTTAAATATAGTGATCTTAACAGTTTCAGGGTCCCCCCTCCCTTTTATTTATTTGAATTCTGAAGTGTTTCACATTGGTTTGACCATCAAAAGTTAAAGTCAATATATATAAATCAAAATTTATCAGTGTTTTATCTTTATCAAAATTGAAATTTTGTGTGCGGCTCGAAAGTGCTATTTCTAGGGTAACCTATGCCCGATTTTAATCAGATCAATAGACAGTACGAAGCTTCGTAGTATACATTATAGTGTAGTGTTATTTATTCACGGTTTTTCCATAACAGTACAGAATGTGAAACTATCAGTTCAATAGATTTTCTGGTTCTAAAATTTTACTATATTATGCAGTATTACTACTTGTTAATTTGCATGAATATACACCAACTTGTACAGGGAAGAAACTCAGTTAATGCCTAATTAGGCTGGCGACCGTATTATTATCAAGTTGGTAGCATCTTCAGTGTTGCTTTTGGTACATACTGACGTGTAATTGCATTTTGAACTTACTTGACGGATCATTGTTATTACAGAGTGGGTGTAAGTCTGATTAGCCACCATTCAGGTACACGCGGTCAATATCTATACGAAAATCCTGTCTCGTAAGGTGAACCCCGCTCACTTACCATGGTACAGGCTTTAATGAGTATTGTGTGCCCCACGCGCACGTTACAGATGTTCGGTCTTTTCGGCTTCTATAGGCGTTTTGTTAGTGATCGCGCTTTTAATGCGCCCTGTCTTCACCTCCTGCTGAAAAAGAATACCCCTTGGGTTTGGACAGCTCAATGCCAACAGGCGTTCGAGGTGCTTAAACAATCTTTAATTAATAGTCCTATTTTACATCATTCTGATTTTGAAAAACCATTCTGTATGTCTGTTGATGCTAGTGGCTATGGTATAGCTGTGGAGATATTCCAAGTAGAAATAGAGAATGAACAAGAAGTGCACAAGACTATAGCTTTCTCAAGTCGATCTTTACGGGCAGCAGAGAGAAATTATGGCATCTCAGAACTGGAAGCATTGGCAATTGTATTTGGGGTACAGAAATTTGAGCAGTATCTACAGTCCTGGAAATTGAAATAAGAACACCGTGAATTCATTGTCCCAGGAAGGGGAAACTTTATTGACACATTCCTGGGGTCAGATACATCACATGATCACACTGACAGAACCACAGGCACATAGACACAGGCAACAGAGCATGCACAATGTCGGCACTAGTACAGTGTATATCCACCTTTCGCAGCAATGCAGGCTGCTATTCTCCCATGGAGACGATCGTAGAGATGCTGGATGTAGTCCTGTGGAACGGCTTGCCATGCCATTTCCACCTGGCGCCTCAGTTGGACCAGCGTTCGTGCTGGACGTGCAGACCGCGTGAGACGACGCTTCATCCAGTCCCAAACATGCTCAATGGGGGACAGATCCGGAGATCTTGCTGGCCAGGGTAGTTGACTTACACCTTCTAGAGCACGTTAGGTGGCATGGGATACATGCGGACGTGCATTGTCCTGTTGGAACAGCAAGTTCCCTTGCCGGTCTAGGAGTGGTAGAACGATGGGTTCGATGACGGTTTGGATGTACCGTGCACTATTCAGTGTCCCCTCGACGATCACCAGTGGTGTACGGCCAGTGTAGGAGATCGCTCCCCACACCATGATGCCGGGTGTTGGCCCTGTGTGCCTCGGTCGTATGCAGTCCTGATTGTGGCGCTCACCTGCACGGCGCCAAACACGCATACGATCATCATTGGCACCACGGCAGAAGCGACTCTCATCGCTGAAGACGACACGTCTCCATTCGTCCCTCCATTCACGCCTGTCGCGACACCACTGGAGGCGGGCTGCACGATGTTGGGGCGTGAGCGGAAGACGGCCTAACGGTGTGCGGGACCGTAGCCCAGCTTCATGGAGACGGTTGCGAATGGTCCTCGCCGATACCCCAGGAGCAACAGTGTCCCTAATTTGCTGGGAAGTGGCGGTGCGGTCCCCTACGGCACTGCGTAGGATCCTACGGTCTTGGCGTGCATCCGTGCGTCGCTGCGGTCCGGTCCCAGGTCGACGCGCACGTGCACCTTCCGCCGACCACTGGCGACAACATCGATGTACTGTGGAGACCTCACGCCCCACGTGTTGAGCAATTCGGCGGTACGTCCACCCGGCCTCCCGCATGCCCACTATACACCCTCGCTCAAAGTCCGTCAACTGCACATACGGTTCACGTCCACGCTGTCGCGGCATGCTACCAGTGTTAAAGACTGCGATGGAGCTCCGTATGCCACGGCAAACTGGCTGACACTGACGGCGGCGGTGCACAAATGCTGCGCAGCTAGCGCCATTCGACGGCCAACACCGCGGTTCCTGGTGTGTCCGCTGTGCCGTGCGTGTGATCATTGCTTGTACAGCCCTCTCGCAGTGTCCGGAGCAAGTATGGTGGGTCTGACACACCGGTGTCAATGTGTTCTTTTTTCCATGTCCAGGAGTGTATTAGGTCACAAGATAAGTGTTTACAGTGAACATAAGGCGTTGACCTTTTTGAAGACCTGTAAGTTGAGGAATGCTCGTTTGGTAAGATGGTCATTGTATCTCCAGCAGTTTCACCTTGAGGTTAGATATAGTCAAACGAAAGATAATTTGGTAGCTAATGGGTTATCTAGACGGGCGGAGCTCTGTGATGACGTTTGAATTACAGCAACATACCTAAGTGAAGTACGAATATTTGCGTTGCACGAAGTAAAGGAAGAAAGTGCATTAAAGAGGGTGATTATGAACTTGAGACGTGAGCAGAATGCAGATGAGCAGCTGGAATCAGTAAAGAGCTATTTGGGAGATGCGAACTATCATAAGGTTTCGCAATACTACTGTGTGCATAAAGGTATACTGTTTAGGAGGAAAAAGGTAGGTGTTTCTGAGTGAGAGCTGTGCTTTCCCTCACAACATGTAGACTTACTAATCGACTATGTACACCTGAGGTATGGGCACTATGGTGCAAAGAGGTGCATTGCAAAATTAAAAGAGAAAGTTGTGTTTGACAACATGTACCGCCGTGTTGCCAAGCGTCTAGCATCGTGTGTAGTGTGCCAGAATGTCCGTGCTAACACCAGAATACAAGGGGATATGCATTCAGTAGAGCCAACTGAAACTCTAGAATTACTGGCTTGTGTTTTGTTTGGCCCTCTTCCTGCTTCGAGAGGTGGGTGCACCCATGTTTTTGTTATTGTGGATGGATTTAGTAAATATGTTAAGCTATACCCAATTAAAAGAGCAAATGCAAAAATGTAGGCAGAAAAGTTGGAAAAAGATTTTTTCATGAACGTTGGCGTTCCGAAGAGTTTGCTGTCAGACAATGGGCCCCAATTTATTTCTGATAGATTTAAAGAATGTCTGGATAAGGCCGGAGTGAAACATCTGAAAATATCTGCGTATTTCCCCCAAGGAAATATGAGTGAACGTATTATGAGAGAATTGAATAGGCTTTGCAGGACTTATTGTGTTCGGAAACACTCACGTTGGGCAGAGCACATGAAGTATTTTGAGAATGTAATTAACAACTTAAGGCATGATGCAACTGGCTTTGCGCCTTGCGAATTGATGTTTGGCCAAGAACCGCACAATGTGATTGCAGATATGGTAGAATTCCCTATTCTAACGCAAATATCCACAGACGAGAAGAAGTTAAAGCCTAGGGCAAATATAAGAAAAAGAGCATTGTTAAGGAAGAAGCGTCATGACGCAAAAGCTGTACCCACCAGTTTTGAAATAGGTCAGTTAGTCCTCGTCAAAACCAAGGAAAAATAAAAGAAAATAAATGCAGAAACAAAGAAATTCATGTTCGTATACCAAGGACCTTTCAGGGTCATAGGAAAACCACATGCCAATGCATATAGGCTAGAGTACCCTTTTGTGGCGGTGTTCGTAACGACAAACACTTGGCTGTAGAAATGGCTTACGAAGTCACCGCCAAACTTTTAATAGCGGGCCGACCGGTCCGCTGGAACAGTAAACAGAAAGATGAAACCACAAACACTCTGATTAAATAAAAGTCGGTACTTATCTTTATTGATGAAGATACAGAAACACAATAGTGAACTCGGTGTCTACAGAATCTGTCTAGTTCGAGTCGGAGCGGCTAGGTCAGCGTCGGCTGACGACAAACAACAACTCTGCTGCGATGAACACACAACTGACTAACAAGTACACAATTCGGTGGCGAGTATACAACTGAGCGGCGAATACAGAACTGTCCTAGCGCTCGCGACTCCAGCGCTTAAGAAGCCAGAAGCCAGCGGTGGCGCGCGCAGACTTGCGGCGATTTCCTGTATCGCTGGCGCTGCTTATGCGGACGGCGTCCGGACTTTGATGCTGCCAACCTTTTGGCAGCGGGCTCGGGTGGCATTACTGGCTAGGACATACACTCCTCCCCCCCAAATCGCCGCACCGTCGTTGAATAATGACGTGGCGAGCGTCGACGGCGGGGGAGGGGTCTGGCCGCAGGCGTAGCAGAAGAGACCGGGGCGGAGACTGTTGTCGGTGGCAGTCCCCGGTCCGCACCCCAGCATTGGCCGCGCGGGGCCTCGGGAAACACCGACTGAAAACCGAGGTCAGGGTGCACGCCTGTGACCACGGGCGCAGCTTCTGGTACTGGACGCGACGGGGCGTCGGGACCCACGAAGAGAGGCAGCGGCTCCTGACGCTGCGTCGACGGCTGCTGAGTGGGCGCCGGACAAGGCGCTGCGGTGTCAGACTCCTTGAGGGTGCCCAAGGAAAGCGGCTGCAGGACAGGCTGCACAGCCACCGCTTGGGAAGGCGGCCCGGCTGAGGGGTCGACGTCCATCAGCTCCGAAGGCGGTGGCGACTGAAGAGGGACCGCAGGCGCCGGAGCGACCACCTGGGGCGCTCCCGAATGAAGCTAGCGGCGACGGCTGCTGCTGCTGCTGCTGCCCTGGGGGCGGCAGCGAAGTTGGAAGGCGCGGCTGGAACCCGCCGCGGACCAAATCTGTGGACAAAGAACGAGCGGCAGAATCCGGGCGGCCAGCGCGGCGCAACTGGTTCTGATGCCTCCTGTGCACCCCAGTAGCACCTTGAACAGTATAAAAACCGCGACCCTGGACACTTATCACGGTACCACGTTCCCAACGACGGCGACCGTGATAAACTCTGAAAAAAACGGCGTCGTTGCGCTGAAAACGCGTGCGATGCTCAGAAGCGGCGGGTCGATCCGGGGGGTGCAACAACCGTAGTAGGGTGCGATGACGACGGCCGTGGAGAAGCTCCGCAGGCGAAGGGCCGTCGCGTGGTGTGGTCCGGTACGACGACAGGAACGTGATGAGGGCCTGCTGACGAGAGTGCGTAGCACGAAGGCGGTCCATATGATCCTTGAATGTGCGTACAAAACGTTCCGCTGCACCATTCGATTGAGGGTGGAACGGCGGAGTAAGAACATGGCGAATGCCATTGGCAGAACAAAAACTTTCAAATTCAGCAGAGGTAAATTGTGGACCATTGTCAGACACTAAAACTTCTGGAAGACCCTCAATACAGAAAATTGAAGTCAGCGCCAGTATAGTTTGTGCAGACGTTGTAGACTGCATGGGCACAACAAACGGAAAATTACTAAATGCATCTATCACGATGAACCAACGAGAATTCCAATATGGACCAGCGAAATCTATATGTACTCGCTGCCAGGGACCGGCAGGGCGTGCCCACTCAAAATAGCGTTGAGGCGGAGCAGCTTGGTGTTCGGCACACGTCGAACAATCTGTAGACATCTGCGTAATCTGATTATCAATGCCGATCCATGTACAGGGCGTTTCAAAAAGAAAGAGCAGATTTCAAACATTTATTTCTCAAAAACTACAAATGATAGAAACACAATTCCAACGGTCCTTCACTCAATATGAGTACCAAATGTTACACAACAAATATCAAAACTGTACCTCAATATGAGCACCATTTGTTACACGACAAATATCAAACCGGTATCTCATTTCTTGCCACACACGACGCAACTGGTCTTTAGTTACCGAATTCACGGCCGCAACAATTCGATGTCGTACCTCTTGAAGAGTAGCGGGCATAGGTGGGACATAAACACAGTCCTTTATGTACCCCCACAAATAAAAATCGCAGGGAGTAAGGTCTGGTGACCTGGGAGGCCACAGACGATGACATTGATCTTGTGCTCCTGCTCTTCCAATCCACCGTCCTGGAATGGTGTTATTTAGGTACCGTCGTACAGGTTCAGAGAAGTGTGGTGGGGCGCCATCTTGCATGAAGATGAAGTGATTTGAATCTTCCTGAAGTTGAGGAAATAGCCAGTTTTCTAACATGTCCAGGTAAATGGTTCCTGTGATAGTTTTCTCCATGAAAAAGAAAGGTCCATAAACTTTGTTTACCGAAATTGCACAAAAGACGTTAACCTTTGGTGAGTCTCTTTCATGTTGAATAACGTCCCTCGGAGTTTCACTCGCCCAAATTCGTACGTTATGCCGATTAACTTTACCAGAAATGTGAAACGTTGATTCATCTGAAAAATTAATCGTTCGGCAAAATTGTCCTCTTCCATGTCCTGTAGAATTGCAGTTGAAAATTCGAACCTTTTGTTGTGGTCGTCAGGACGCAATGCTTGCAATAACTGCAGTTTGTACGGCTTCATGTGCAGACGCTTACTCAGAACGCGCCATACCGTTGTTTTAGACATGTTTAGTTCGTGACTTGCCCGTGTCGTGGATTTTCTAGGGCTCCTTTCGTAAGCTGCACGGACACGCTCGACATTTTCATCCGATGTGCGTGGACGACCCGTGCTTTTTCGCTTGCAGATGCAACCATCTTCTACGAATCTGTGATGCCACTCATAAATTTGCTTATGACGAGGCGGCTGTTTGTTGAATTGACGGCGGAATGCACGTTGCACACCAACAATGGACTCTAACTTTGCAAATTGCAGCACACAAAATGATCGTTCCTGTGGTGTCGTCGCCATTTTCCTACAAACAAACGCCAGCGCCACTGCGGATTTGCATGGAACTTCTGCGCGGACCATTGAAAAACTTTGAACCTTTCTCTGACAAGAAACGTTTGAATTGTGTTTCTATCATTTGTAGTTTTTGAGAAATAAATGTTTGAAATCTGCTCTTTCTTTTTGAAACGCCCTGTACAATGACGGCGGGCAAGCTGCTTGGTGCGGACCACTCCCCAATGAGCTTGATGCAACAAGTCGAGGACCTTGGATTGGAGCACTTGGGGAACCACAAACGAAGCTGGTCATTCTCGGTGCGTAACAGCAAAACTCCGTGCGAAACAGACAACAGATGACGTTGCGGATAATAGCGACGAACCACAGGATCCGATATGTCCTTTGCCTTGGACGGCCAACCACGTTGAACAAAACTTAATAGTAAACTCAGATGAGGATCCGTAGCTGTCTCACGTGCCACCTGACGATAATCAATCGGAAAATCCCGGAGGGATTGATGCTCATCGGCGTCAATCTGATGGCAAGAGTCTTCGGAGGAATCGAAGACATCATCCGCAGCAATCGGCAATCTAGAAAGCGCGTCAGCGTTTGCATGCTGAGCTGTAGGGCGATACAGTATCTCATACTGGTATTGTGATAACAAAAGAGCCCAACGTTGTAGTCTTTGAGCTGTCCGCTGAGGAACTGGTTTAGACGGATGAAACAGTGACGTCAGGGGCTTGTGATCTGTTACTAAATAGAATGGTCTACCATAGAGGTAGTGATGGAATTTTGTGACACCGAACACAATAGCCAACGCTTCCTTGTCCAATTGGCTATAATTACACTGAGCTTTGTTTAGCAATTTAGATGCGAACGCAATAGGACGTTCGGTGTTACCGACTCGGTGAGACAACACAGCACCGAGGCCGAAAAAAGAGGCATCACAAGCTAACACCAGAGGCTTGTTAGGGTCGTAATGGACCAGACAACGATCATTCAATAAAGCCTCTTTAAGCTGCTGAAAGGCTGATTGGCAATCAGCTGACCACACAAACGGAACATTCTTACGGCGGAGACGATGCAACGGTGCAGCAATCTGTGATGCATTAGGTATAAACCGAATATAATACGTCAATTTGCCCAGAACTGCTTGCAATTCATGCAGATTGCGAGGGGCGGGCAAATCACGAATAGCTGCTAAATGTGACTGGGAGGGATGAATGCCTTGAGCATTAATAACATGTCCCAGATACTCCATCTCCGTAAGGAAAAATGAACATTTATCGATGTTGCAACGTAGGCCTGCCTGAGACAACACTTTAAACAAACACTCCAAATTACGGAAATGTTCAGCAGGCGTCCGACCGGACACAACAATATCGTCTAAATAGTTGCAACACGATGGCACATTAGCCAGAAGTTGTGACAAAAAACGCTGAAAAACAGCTGGAGCTGACGCACAACCAAAAGGCAAACGCAGAAAACGGAACAACCCCAACGACGTGTTTATGACAAAATACTGTTGTGATTGCTCGTCGAGGGGCAATTGCAAATATGCTTCACGGAGATCAATTTTGGAAAAGAAACGAGCTTCCCCTAACTTATCCATCAGCTCGTCCGGCCTAGGCAAAGGAAAAGAATCAATGACAGTCTGAGGATTAACTGTCGACTTAAAATCAGCACACAAACGTAACTTGCCAGACGGTTTCTTTATAATAACGAAGGGAGAAGCCCACTGGCTCGCTGAAACGGGTTGAACAACACCGTTGTTTTGCCAACGACGAAGTTCCTCTTCTACAGGCGCCCGGAGGGCGTGAGGCACTGGACGAGCACGACAAAATCGAGGCTGAGCATTATCTTTTAACGTAATATGAGCGGCAAAGTTCGCAGCACAACCTACTTCGTCTTTAAATATGTCACTGTATCGTTTACACAAATCGGTTATGCTGTCTTGAGGAACAACAACAGAATTAATTTGCAACACATTGTCTTGGATAGACAGGCCAAACAAGTCAAAACAGTCCAATCCGAAAATGTTTACACTGTCTGTAGCGCGGAGCACTGTGAATGAAACTGTTTTTGTATTGCCACGGAATGTGGCTGGCACGCTACATACACCTAACACAGGAATTCGTTCTCCACTATAAGTAGCCAAAGAATGTTTTGCCGCTGAAAGTTTAGGGCGGCCGATAGCCGCATACGTAGCACTATTTATGAGAGTCACAGACGCACCAGTGTCTAATTGAAAATTGAAGGTCTTATCCTGGATGCGTAGCTTCACAAATAGTTTATTACACTGTCTCTGGATCGGCGCAGTGGAGGCGGAAGACGCAAAATCAGCGCGTTTAGCGCGTGTTCGCTGCTTACGACAACTCGTGGGGTGGGCGGGTGGAACAACAACTCCCGCTTCACATGCAGTCTGTACATCACTTTTCACAGCGTTTGAACTACGCTTGGGTCGCATAGCAGAGGGCTGGGTGGGTGGCTTATTGCGAACAAGTTTATTACCCACACGAACCGTTGAAGGGTCTTTAAACGCGACCTTCTGGGCGGGCTGGCTTTGAAGAACATGAATATCCATGGGCTGGGCAGCACTAGAATTGTACTTGCGTTTACGCAAACAAACAGTCTGGATGTGTCCTTTCCTTTGACAAAAGTGACAAACCGCGTTTCTTAACGGACAACGTTCACGAGGATGAGCAAGAACACACTTAGGGCAAGACTTAACTTTATCATTTTGCACACGCGGCTGACGAATGGGTTTAACATGACGCGGCCGGCTTGTGTTTACAGTCTGACTCTGCCGGTGGGGCCGCGGGCGTGACATAACTTGCTTAGCACAGGCAAATTGAGAAATACATGGCTGATCTAACTCACACTCAGCATAGTCAAAAGTATCTTGGGCTTCAATGATGTTCATCACAGTCTCTAATGACGGGTCAGGCAACTTTAAGATAGCAGCACGAATACGAGAATCTGCAATGTTTTGAGTAATAGCGTCTCGTAGCATGACATCACTGTAGGAAGCTCCACACACACAATTAAATCGACACTGACGGGTGAGGCCCCGTAAATCTGTTAACCACTGTTTATTAGATTGATGTGGCAGTTTCTTTAATCTGAAGAACTTGAATCTGGCTGCTGCCACATGAACTCGCGACTCTAAATACTCAGCAAGCTTGTTAACAACAACGTCATAGTCTAAAACTTCTGGCTGGGATTCCGGGAACAACTTACAAAGTAGTCGATAGGTTTCCACGCCTGCAGTGGAAATTAAATAAAGCTGCCGCTCAGTACCTGTGATTTTGTAGACGGTCATGTGCGCCTGCAACTGCGCGAAATATTCTCGCCATTCTTCTCTGGATTCATCAAAAGCCCGGAACTGTGGTGCTGCCTGTGCTTGTTCCTTTTGTGTCGGAGGATTAGCCGCTTGTTTGGCGATTGCTTCCACCAGACTTTGTATTTGCTGACTCTGTAACAAGATCAACTGTTGTAATTCGGCAGACATATTGAACACAAATTAAACCAGCCCCCAAAAGTTTATCGCTATAATTAGTATAACAAGAACAAGTTGAACCAGCCCTGCACACGAGTTCGGAAGACCTCGTCGCCAGTTTTGTGGCGGTGTTCGTAGCGACAAACACTTGGCTGTGGAAATGGCTTACGAAGTCACCGCCACACTTTTAATAGCGGGCCGACCGGTCCGCTGGAACAGTGAACAGAAAGATGAAAACCCAAACACTCTGATTAAATAAAAGTCGGTACTTATCTTTATTGATGAAGATACAGAAACACAATAGTGAACTCCGTGTCTACAGAAATCGGTCTAGTTCGAGTCGGAGCGGCTAGGTCAGCGTCGACTGACGACAAACAACAACTCTGCTGCGATGAACACACAACTGACTAGCAAGTACACAATTCGGTTGCGAGTATACAACTGAGCGGCGAATACAGAACTGTCCTAGCGCTCGCGACTCCAGCGCTTAAGAAGCCAGAAGCCAGCGGTGGCGCGCGCAGACTTGCGGCGATTTCCTGTATCGCTGGCGCTGCTTATGCGGACGGCGTCCGGACTTTGATGCTGCCAACCTTTTGGCAGCGGGCTCGGGTGGCATTACTGGCTAGGACATAACATACCCTAAGAGTAAAAAGCTATTAGGTCTCAGGAACGTGATCTACCTAAAGAAGTTCATAGGTAGTGAATGATTTTTCTGTAGGGAGGAGGTTGTTCTGTAACCTCTGCACAGTGTGGCAGCTGTGCAGTCCCAGCTGGGTGAGATCTTCTTTCTCATTTCAGGTCTCACTCTATCTTCATCTTTCCTGTCCACCAAAGTTTCGACTCCTTCTTTGCAATACAAAAATTTTCTGTCATGGGTATCAAGTCATGAGTTCTGTAACCATTTTCTATCCACCGATTAGTGAAGAAAATACCTAATGTGACAAACCTAACAGTGACATAAACAATAGAGAAGTATGACATAATTAAGATACAAATGTATTTGAGTAACAGGTATGTATAGAACCCTGGTAATATTGTAAGTACAAAGTGTTGTTTTATTGGAAATCTCCCACAATAATATTTAAAAAAGATATACAAGTTCGTTTATAAGCAGGATCTGAGGTGGCAGTGAAACATATTGTATGCTGTAGAGCTAACTAATTAATAGTAAAAGGGATTGCTTAGTGTTATGAAAAATATTCAGATAAGTTGTAAGAATGAACTCACCTTGTGTAGCAAGGAATGGCAGTGTAATAGAATTGAACAGTGTTTGTGGTTGAGACGTGAAGGGCACGTCCTTGAAATATTTATAAGGTTGGAGCTGGCCGTTATTTGGTGTAGTGTGTGACAGGACACACCTACACGTATTGAGGTTATGAGTTGGAGGCGTAAATGCGACCATAGGTACCCTTATGTTAGATGAGACAGAGCAGCTCATGGTGTCCTATAGGTTAAAGGAATTTAGCATTACGCTCGGCCATAATTACATAATGCACTTTAGTGGTAGGTCGAGAGAGACTACCTGTGGTTTCAGCATCCAATTAAGTGGAAATGGATTGCAACGTGAGCAAATTGATCAGCTGCAATACACTATAGATATGAAATAAATGTGCCATCCTATGCGTTAAATGTTACTAGAGTGAGTGTTAAATAAGTACATACACTAGCAACATAATTGAGTAACATAATGGCAGACGTGAAACATTATTTATAGCTCAGCATAAATACACTTCGATGAAGAAAGTACATAATTGCAGATGTGGAACTGACACAGCAGCAGAGGATCAATAAGTGGATTTAGTAGTCAACTAAACGTAGTGTGTTTTGAACACTCAGAACTGTACTATTACCACTAGTTACTCACATGTAAAAAGAGGCTGAGAAGACAACTGCTAATCAAATATACCCATACTATCTCTAAGAATAAGGTAATCGAAGATGAGTTAGTTAAGTAAACAAATACAGATTTGTAGGAAATGTACCGAGCATGGGTTCAGTGTTCCGGCCCAGAAATAATAAATTGAGTTTATATAGGATTTATGAATGTATGCCTTGAGCATAAATTTTCTGTAGTAGTGACTAACGGTGTTTTGAGCCATTTGTTTACCGATTTTATGACAGTTAAGTAACAACGTGAGTAAAATTGAAAAAGTTCTGTTAACTTTGTTCCAGTAACATATTGAAAGATAAAATGTATATATCCCCATTTCGTTGTGACCCACCCTTAGATATTAAGTGAACAGAGTCTGAGGCACTCTTTTTGTTTGTTCTACAGGACAAACCAAATAATGGCAGCCTGGTAGCTGCGTGAAAGCGTGGAGTGACTTGGACACAACTCACAGTGACCCCTCCCCTTTCCCCATGTAATTTAGAGTGAACGTGAAGGATGCCACACCATAGCAACTTCCCCTCCTCTACCCTTGTGAATGGAAGTGTAGAACGACAGCCAAAGCGGCTACAAACACGTGTGTAAAAATGAAATAGTCATGATTTGTGAAATTTTCTTTCAGGTTTAGAAAAGACTGCTGAGATATAATTATCTGTTTATGTATCATCAATAACTGTGTTAGTTTCTTTGAATTTGTGTATGTAAAAACACTTACAGACATTTTAATGGATTTAAGATTTTCATAATTTTACATATTTTTATGTGGTTGTCTGTCTAAGGCAATATGTATGCCAAAGTGTTTCATTGATTTTGCTTAAATTTTGAATGATAATATTGCTTAAGAGGCAGTGAACATGCCAGCAATTTAAATAATTGAAGTAGGTAATAAGTTATCTTTTAATATTTCTATATGTTTACATTTCAATTTTAATTGTCATAGGGAATAGGGACTTAAGCTGTACTCTTGCTTCCCATTTTGTAGTTAATTTTTTGCTCATTTACATTCAAAAAAATTAAGTACAGGGTGATGTAGGGAAGCAGCATACTCACGCCGTATAAAATTCACATCAGTCTTTCCATTTTGTGCCAGCCTAGTCCGTTGTAACTAGCTCTGACGTCATAAATATTGCGCAATACTTTAAAATGAAGTATATAACCTGAAACGTTTCTAGCATGTCAGGAGTAATACAAAATCAGTATTTGTTGGATATCAGTTCAATAACTTTAACCATTTTCGAAATTTGGATATTTTTCTGTAAAAATCATTGGCGCAACAGAAAAGAGCTAGAAACATAAAAATTTATATTTAGATACCTTTTGCATAATAATTTAGTAGAAACAGTATTCTGGATCTCACGAATTAAAGTTTTAGTTGAAATTCATGATGTTCTGGTTTTTATCTTAAAAATTAAGGAAGCAAGATAGATTAAGTAGGCGAATAAATAAAGCTAGGATGTTTAAATTTAAGTAGAAGGGAGACCCGCTATAATCATAAAGATGTGAGAAGTTTCAACTGAACACCTACAAAACTATAGCGATAGCGTATCTACAAAGGGCAAGTTCAGAGCTCGTCTACTGCATGTAGTGTAATTAAATTAATTATCTCGCCCAAAATATTTGACTTAGCCACATCAGACTTTTATTATGATTACCTACCTGTGTGCTGATTGCACATTTAAATTGAGAGCTTCATCGTTCATCAGCAAAGGAAGCAATGATTCATTCGATAACTTAAAGTGGTGCATTACTAGCCCAGCGGCTAGTTGGGAGAGCAGATTTGATCAGGCGTTCCCTTAGCCGTCCGCACCGCGGCTTTATATGTAAGAAAGCTGCGTGAAGAAGGAAGGCCCCAGTTCTCTCCAGACGCTGATTATCGCACCACCTGTGCCGGGAGTCGCGTCGCGTCGGTATCGTTGATATAAAAAGCTTCGGATGCAGTAATAAGTTACTCGGGATACGCGTAACCATGAAATCGTTTTCGAGTGAAGTATTAATTTAGAGATGACGTTAATGATCTACCTTTAGTTTGCGTATGTCGTATTTTCATGTGCCGCCGCAGGACAGACATTCTACCATTATTAGCATGGCGTTTGATGAACATTATCATCAAATTATGGCGATCATTCACTAAAACATTTAATTTGAACAGTTATAGTGGCATCAGCGCATGAGATTCTAAACTGCTGTGGTAGTTGGATTGTGTGGATTCTTTTTGGTCTGTGACTTTCAGAATATAGTGAACATTTAAGAGAGAATGGTTTTTGATTATGAATCCCAGACAATCTCCTAATTCCTCAGAGCTATAAGCTGTAGCTATAAATGTATTTCTCAGATGAAGTGGGCACTAGGAATTCAAATACAGGCTTCACGTTTTGCTAATCAGTTTCTGGTTGCCAATATTGTAGTTAGAGAGCCAGTGTTGAGAACGGCATACAGCATAAATACAAAACATTTTTTCTATTATTCCACCCGCCGCCCCACAATAGAGAATTAATTTGAAGTCTATAACTTGGTAATTATGATGAACTAGTGATCGGTATGGTGTAGCATAGTGCATGATATTGAAAAGTACAGCTAAAATGGTGTAATATTATGGAGAAAGTACATGTGTTCTTGCAGTCTATGAGTCTGAGGATGTTTGAAGAAAAGCGAAAAGATAGGGAAGGAGAGACAGTAAGGCGTTTGTGCTGAGGAGGGGACGATACCGAATTTGTAAAATAGAGTTCTGAGGGTGACTTAGGTCCGCTGAAGTCAGAGGGAAGATTAGCTCTGACTGTCGGGTCTGTAGAGAGAACAGGTTGACGGTGCTTTCCTAGGATTGGGGAGCATTGCTGTATATAGACGCTGTAGGGATAGGATATCTTTTTCGCATGCTGTAGAGATATACTGGATAAGTGCACTGTTTTGTGTCAAATGTGTATATACTGTATTGTGAAGTTAATCTGGTTTACATTGTGTAGCGTTTGTATATACTGCACTGTAAAGTTAATATTGATTATGTTATGTGACGAGTAGAGAGGAAGTCGTAAGAACGGTAGAGATATTTCCAGAGTAACAGCGGTCAAGAGAGTGTATTTCCGATGCTTAGCTCATTGTGGAATGCCAATCAAATGAGACCGCGATCGTAAGATTTCACTGTATAAGTATAATGAGATCAACGACTTCGGTATTCGAGAGTGCGAATATAATTTTTTGGTCTGTTTGTTTCTAGTTATTGAGTGGTTTAAAGGATGCTGTACTTAGAAAAAAAATGTTTGTGTGTTCTTGTAGTCTATGAGTCTGGATAAGTTTGTAGAAAAAAGGCGAGCAGGCAAGGAAGAAGAAGAGAGAGTAATGCATTTGTGTTGAGGGGAAGCGATCGCCGAATTTGTGGAACAGTTCTGAGAGGGACTTCCGTCCGTTGATGCAGAAGGGCTGATAACCGCTGAGTGTGGCGTGTGTAGAAAGAAAGAGCAGGTTCACAGTGCTTCCTTAGGAATTGAGAGAATTGGGGCATGTAGTGGGTATCGAAAAGTTAATGTGATTTACATTGTGTAGGGTTTGTATATAATGGATTGTAAAGTTGCTAATGCTTATGTTATGGGGTGAGTAGAGAGGATGACCGTATGTGTGTGTGTGTGTGTGTGTGTGTGTGTGTGTGTGTTGATTGAGGGGAGCAGTGGAGGTAATTTAGCGATCTCTGTAAAAGTAAGCACAGGAAGCATCAGAAAGAAAAGCAGGATGGTACTTCGATAATGGGTCTTTAGGAAATTAGACCAGTAAATTCGATACGAAGGAATAAGAATGATTAATCGGTTGTGCTGGGATATAGGAGGGTTGAGAACATTTGCGTATGTTGCGACCTGGAAAGGTAGGAGGTGGGGACCGCATTCAGTACTATTTTGATGAACAAGTTCTGTTAAGCTAAGAATTTGAATTTACAAATAAGTTTAGAAAACACGAAAGCGAGCGTTAACTATTTTTGGGGCACCATACAATTTCGGAGAGGTTTACTGGGCTCTTATTTTTTTATTTTTTTTATTTTCAAATGATCGTTTTAGATTGAGAGGGGAGAGAAGCGCTGGGATGTGTGCGGACGGTTTGTGTGTGAACTCTATCTCGGCTATTCTGACAACAGACGTGAAGGTGGAGATGTGTCGCATATAGGCCGGCGAGCAATGGAATGCGGCATTAACGTGTGTGTTGGACCGCACTGAGTTGGGACGTTGACAGACGACTCGCCTGGCCTGGCTTGGATAGCCATGTTCGGCGTGTAGGTGACATGAATTTCTCAGGTGTTCGGTGTGAATGCGGCTGTCATCAAGTCATGTTTGAAGGGGCGAACAAAGGCCTTTGAGCGAATTGAGAGCTGTCGGACGTGTGACTTAATGTGGGATAGTTTGATTGCGCGCGTCTTTTGAGCTACTTTGCTGTGCGTTATTTGGATAGATTACGAGTACTGATGGTGTTTACAGTCATGTGTACTGCATTATTTAGGAGCTGTTTGATATTATGCACTGAAATTAGGAGTTGTTTGCGTGTCTGCCGACTGCGCAACATGACACCAAGTATATCAGGACGAGTGTTTTTTGTATGAGAGTGATAGGTATACTCGATGAGTAAATAAAATGTACGTTAAGTATTTGTGGGACGATATAGAATGTGAGAGAGTTCAATTTGGTTGTTGTTTTTTCTACTTGGAGGGTTTGTTAGATCGAATTTGGGAGGTGAGTAGCTACGAGAGCGTGAGGTATGTGATTGCAGCATATCTCCGTCTCTCAGCGGTTAACTAAAGATGGGGCGAGCAATGTTCTCGGCTTAGGTACTGGGGGCTGTGCTCTGGCCATGTGCTAGACCGTGTGGATTGAACAACAGTATTAGGGTCATAGTTTAGCTAGAATATTTATACAGGACTATGTCCGACGCTAGTATAAAGATCCAGACTGTGATGTGGCCAGTGTCACGCTCGTGGTGTGTGAGAGAAGCAAAGCAGACTATTTTGAATCATGACAGGTGACTTAGGTTAGTGGCTCCGTTTGTCACAATTTTCTTGTGTTTGGTAGCGAAACACGAACTGACCATCAGAATTGAAGCTTGGCTTATTCATTTATACAGAATGTGATATAAGTTAATGTGGGTTAGTACACGTTAGTGCACGTTAGTAAACGGAAGCAAGCATTAATACATGTTAGCCAACGAACATGGGTCGGTAAAAGGACGTGGTGGTCGTTAGGGGCTTTAACTATTTCATTTCAAGTCCAGGTGGGTGTGGCAGTGGCGAAAATTGATTACAAGTCTAGGTGGACGTTGCAGTTTTCCGCATCAGAGAGGTTAATTAATGGATCAGATTAATTAAATAGTCATGTGGACTTTGTTACATTCACTTGCGGAGGTACTAAGCTAGGTGCGCGCGATGGCTCATGTGTACGGACGTGGGTTTTCGCCAAGACCGTGGATTAGATAATCGAAGCATGTGGGCCGAATAATGAGAATCAGGTGATCAGTTAACTTAGCGAGAGCGTTCTTTGTCTGACAGAGCCACGTGGTCGATCGCGCGTTGTGACGTCAAGGAAGTTTCCAACTCTGTAGAAAAAACATTCCGTTTACCAGAAACGTGTAGGAAGAGGGTGAGTGCTGGTGGCTTGGTTTGAAACTATTTTCTTAGGTTGGTAGCGGTAGCGCAAGTGAGCTTTGCTTACTGGCAGCTTTCAAACTTGGTGCTGATTTCTAGGAGGAGGAGGTGGTGTTCTGGTCCTCGAAAAGTAGTTGATATTAGGGAGTTGAACACGTTGAGTATGTATATGAAATTGTAAATGGAATTATTTAATATAGCGGGGTGGTGAGAGTGAATTAGCGAGCGTTCCGGTAACGAGCAAACGTGCTGTTATATGGTCATGGTGGATTCCACTGGCGGTCAAACTCTGGCACCAAACGTATCCTTAGTATGGCACGCGGTCGACAGGAAACATCGTATCCGGTGTTAAGTGCTTGTGGGCGCGGCCGACCGTTTGTGGCGGGACCCTCTTGCGCCGCTCGCCGCTGCTTACGTGGCGCGCTGGCCGTAGGGGTGTGCTTGACGTCAGCGGGCCAGGGACCGGGCTCAGCCGGCCGCGTGTATGTCAGTTGCGCTCTGGAGTTTCGCTGTGTGAGCATGGAGAAGTCAGTTGGAATCCATCTGCATGACCGTAGTGCCTGAAATAAAGAGTCATTTTCCAGGTATTTACGGAAGGCTATGTCCGTCGCGTATATTGAGGGTGTGTGACGTAAGCGGGGCGGTGGCACAGCGATTGTACAGTAATTATGCGCGCGCGAGAGCGAGTCAATTAGAGGGCTTTCTAGTGTGGTCCAAACGTGATGTTATATAGTCATGGCGGATCCCACTGTCGAGCAAACTTTGCCGCCAAAACTGTAGCACTGCGTTCTTGATCGCACAAAGACACGTGGCGAACGGCTGTGTGAGATCGGTATCTGCAGGTTCAGACTTGTTCAGGGAATGGTCGACCATTGTGTGATTCAGCTCCGAGGCAGACAATTTTGGCGGGAAACGTGCTGAGTTGACAAATACACGTGGTGAGCGGACAAGGGGCTGCTGTGACGTCAAACTCGACAAGTTCCAGCGTGTCCATCGAAAACATGTTTACGACGTGGGAGCGATCGCTGGGCTCGCCCCCCGCACTAGGGGCCGGGTGCCTCACGTGACAGGCGTAGGCAGTGTCGCCACGTGCTGGCCAGGGGGTGGTGAGGATTTGAACTAATTCAGTTGGAGCGTGGACATTGTGGTGACTGCACTGCGATATCAAAGATGTGTGTGCTGACTGTGTTGGAGAACAAGTGATGACTGTACTGCTTGAAATAAAGTCTTCAGTCCGTTCCCCCCTGCAAAATCAAAGTATGTGAATTACGTTACTATAAGTGCAGTTTATTATTTGACGCGATTATGATAGGCTACCAATGAAAAAAGATAAGTGACGGAGTAAGCCCGTACATGTGATCAATTATGGTGTTGGGGATTTGAACTTGTGACAGAATTTTGTTATGGATGTAAGGAGAATGACTTTCTCACCGAGAACGTCGGACATCTTGAATAAATAATAAATGATAGTAATACATAGAAGTACAGTTTTCGAGAGAATATCGTGTTGGAATTTGAATTTCGCGCAATTTTCTATTGGAGGTAGACCTATAATAATAAATGATAATGAATGATAATGAATGATAATGAATGATAATGTATGATAATAAATGATAATGAATGATAATGAATGTCAATGAATGGTAATGAATGTTAATAAATGATAATGAATGATAATGAATAATAAACAAAAGTAAGGTTTTGCAGCCATCATTATGTTGGAATTTTAATTTGGAGGGAATTTTCTAGTGGAGGTAGGTCAATAACAATAAATAATAATAAACGATAATGAATGATAATAAATGATAATGAATTATAATGAATGTTAGTGAATGATAATCAGTAATAATAATATAAACAAGTACAGTCTTTGCATGCATTATCCTGTTGGAATTCAAACTTCCCGCCATTTTTTTTTTCTTCTGGAGGCTTAGGTTAGTGGACGTAGGACAATTGGACTATTTTGCTGCCAAAATGCAAACTTCCCGCCATTTTTTCTTGAGGTTAGGTTAGTGGACGTAGCGCAATTGACCTATTTTCCGACCAAAAGCCGCCATCTTGGATGACGTCATTGCTGCCATTTTGAATAAATTTGGCAACAATGCTGCGTGTCCTGGTACATAGGTTGTCTCCCTACTAGCATTTGTGCCCCAGTTGTACGTAACAGCATCGAAATTCTACGATGACAGACATTTGATAGAAATACTGAGCGGGTAAACAGTGATAAATCTATGATAAAGTACTTTCAAGTCAGTTATACATGTTTTGTGTTAGTATCTTCGAAATATCATTCCCCTAAATGTATCAATAATAGTATTAAATACGTCATAAATTAAAATCAGTAAAGAAAGAGAGTAGTTTCTTAAAATATTATTCGTATAAATATAATTAATCTGTTCAGTACAGTTAGTCAGCAAAAATTTTATATAATAGCATTACTTTCTAGTAGACTAGTGACAGCACTACATGATAAGCGTACGTTCTGGAATACCCTGCGTACCATTTATAAAAATAGAGAGCTATACCTTCCTTCACAAAAAACCAAAATTCCGTCCGAACAGGCCTCGGAAGGCCCAACGGTACCGACCGACCACACTGTCATCCTCTGCCGATAGGTGTCACTGGATGTGGATATGGAGGGGCACACCGCTCTCCCGGCTGTAGTCAGTTTTAGTGACAGGAGGTGCTACTTCTAGATCGAGTAGCTCCTTCAGTTGCCTCACAAGGACTAAGTGCATCCCGCTTGCCAAAAGCACTCGGCACACGGGGCGCTCACCCATCGAAGTGCTAGCCAAGTCCGACAGCTCTTAACTTTGGTTATCTGACGGAAAACAGTGTTACCACTGCGGTAAGGCCGTTCGCTCCTTCACTAACAGGATTTCAATTAGCCATTTTATTATGGAAAGTGACTGAACAGTAAAAGAACGAAAAAAGGATTATTTTTTCTGTAATTAAGCATCATCGTTTACATAGTGATGCACACATGTTGGCCCATAAGCAAAATGCACTACTATCGAATGTATCTGTTAACATACACATTGAGAAATAATTCTCCAAAATACTCATTGAAATACGCTCTGAAAAACTTTAAGTGGTAGTTGTACTTGGCACGTCGAAGTGAGATGAATGATCTGGACGTACACTACATTTATTCCATGTCTTTTACTGCCGGCCGCGGTGGCCGAGCGGTTCTAGGCGCTACAGTCTGGAACCGCGCGACTGCTACGGTCGCAAGTTCGAATCCTGCCTCGGGAATGGATGTGTGTGATGTCCTTAGGTTAGTTAGGTTTAAGTAGTTCTATGTTCTAGGGGACTGATGACCTCAGATGTTAAGTCCCTTAGTGCTCAGAGGCATTTGAACCATTTTTAATCTGTCTTTTACTATTGCAGTTAATGTTACTGACGCAGCAAATACGTCAGCAGAAGAGCAACTGGACAAGTAGAGAGCCACAGTTTATGTGGAACTCAACGACAAGTACTGACTGAAGAGTTCACATGCGTCTGGATATTTAATAAGGTTTTCATTATAAAATAAGAAGCATTAGGGAAATTGTCTAACACTTATTATGCAGAAGAGTCAAGTGCTCTCAGATGGATAATTATAATATTGATGTGGCAACCATTTTCTGAAATCTTAAAATTCAGCTGCGCGGGGTAGCCGCGCGGTCTTTGGCGTCTTGCATGGTCCGCGCAGCTCCCCCCGTCGGAGGTTCGAGTCCTTCCTCGGGTGTGGGTGTGTTTGTCGTCCATAGCCATAAGCTGGTTTAAGTTAGATTACGTAGTGTGTAAACTTAGGGACCGATGACCTAAGCAGATTGGTCTCATAAGATCTTCCAACAAATTTACAATTTTTACTTAAAATTCACTCAACGAACGAGCCAGGAGGTACCTATCAGGTATACTATGTAAGAGGTTTGTAGTCATTTTAAGTAAAGACTTCCCATATCACTACAGAAACAGGTGAGTGCCGTGTGATGAGGATTTATCATTATGTCTGAGATGGAAAAATCATGTCTAAATGTTGAGACAGGTCTTCATCCCCAGTTCCCGTTACAACTGTTTATACGTTCCCTACCGTACAGTTGAAGCAGTAAGTGCATGTGTCCATGCGGTTCTCCACATCAGTACACCGTAGACCATCGAAAGAAATAAGGGACAGCCTCTTTGTGAGGTTACAGAAAATATGGTGGATATCGGATATAATAACAGGACGAACGCCTCCACTGGTGTCCGTACGGCTGTTCCTTATGTGGCGTTTGTTTTGCAACAGGAATGTCCTCTCGTAGCACGTGTTCCATGCAATGACAGTGGTGGGTACGCGAGTGGATGACTGTATGATGCAAGTAAGAGACAGACGGAGATAATATGTGAATACTTTCATGTTGTCAAAGTGTTGCTCATAGTACTGCAAACCGAATGTTATGATCTATGAGCAGATTAACAGCTAGATGATTCCAGCTATCTCCACACGAACGGCTGCGAACAATTTCGTTCCGTTATCATTAAATATCCAGATACCGTTAGACATATGCTTGCGTTCGTCTTTATAATCACTCACTTTGTGGTTATATCTTCGAAAATCGTATGTTAGTCGTGTATTGTGGAGATACTATTTACAAACCTTGTTATCGTCAGATTCATATCACATTTATTTTTCGGAATCTGTGTGTTCCGACGTTAATAATTTTGAAATTACTAAACTCAGATTTGCAAGAATTAAAAAGAATTGTAATGGTGGGTATTTTTAAAATGTGGGCTTGAATTATAGAGTTGTCACAAAAAGAATGCGTTATGTGGAAACTATATGAAGGAGTGCCTAATTTGTGAAATGTGTGATACTGAATGAAAGGCTTGTCGCAGAGTTGTGTTAGATATATCCATCCTTCAAGTTAGTACGTCGTTGTGTTGCTGCCTCCGCTGCTTTTCCACGGGTAAGTTGTTCCACGTATTTTTAGTCGCAGCGTGTTATTCGTGCTAAGTGAGATAAATGACTGTCAAGTGTTTGATAACTGTAGTCGCGTGACCTAAGGAAATAGCACCCACAGCACCATGTCGTGCACCATGTCCGATCTTTTTTTTTTCCTCAAATTATCTACCTTTAGCCACAATATTGCAGACCACGTACTTTTCAGAAATACGTGCTTGTCTAACACATATGCCGTTTTAGGATAACTACTTATCGGTGACTAGTCTCTTCGTTCTAGACGTGTAATGTATATAAAAATAAAATAATTTGATGCAGTGGTTATCAGCTTGACAATAAATGTATCAAACAGTATTTGTTCGAAAAAATAAAACTAATGGTTGAAAGCGGTATAATTTATTTAACGTGTTTCGAGAAATTTATCAATTGTTATTGAATTCATATCTGTATTTGAACACACACACACACACACACACACACACACACACACATAGTTGTCTTTTGAGCGCCGTGCGCAGTGGCCGTGCGGTTTGAGGGACTATGTCACGGATTTCGCGGCCTCTCCCGCCGGAGGTTCGAGTCCTCCCTCGAGCATGGTGTGTATGTTGTTTTAGCATAAGTTAGTTTAAGTAGTGCGTAAGAGTAGAGACCGATGACCTCAGCAGTTTAGTACCTTAGGAACAGACACAGATTTGAACGGTTTGTCTTTTGAGCCTCACTTGATTTCATGGTAAGTTTTTATTTCTGTCTGTGGACTAGAGCAGAATGTTTCCTTAACACGGAAGAGCGAGAATTCCTTGGTTTCAAACGTAATGGCAGTGATGACACAATATTCGATTCCTGAAAGTCATGTTGAATCTGCACTCACAAGCGGTGCCCACCCTGACTGACTTGTAAATAGACAGTGTGGGTATGATTCTTCAAATGGTTCAAATGGCTCTCAGCACTATGGGACTCAACTTCTGAGGTCATCAGTCCCCTAGAACGTAGAACTACTTAAACCTAACTAACCTAAGGACATCACAAACATCCATGCCCGAGGCAGGATTCGAACCTGCGACCGTAGCGGTCGCGCGGTTCCAGACTGTACCGCCTAGAACCGCTCGCCCACCCCGGCCGGCGGGTATGATTCTGTTTACCACAACTGAAATACGTTGTGTCACGACAAGGGTGAAATTTTCTGTCGTGGTCTAAGAAACGTTGAGCACAAGTCCTCATCACTTTATTGTAATGTACTTCTCGTGTACCACGTGACAGAAATATTTTACCAGCACTTTTAGGGTTAATCTGAGCCGCGTCTTTTTTTCAGTTTCAACGTTAGCATGAAGTTTAGACTGACTGCCTTATGCACTGTGAGCAAGAGCAACAGAAGGAGCCTCACAATGAACTTCATATGTATTACTACACTTTGAGATTCTACAATTAAGAAAACTGTTTTCCGTTCTGGATCTGGAAATATTAACATGGCATCATGTAACATAACATCACTGTAGCCTAATCAACAAGAACACTTGAAACTGTAATGTTACAGACCTCTACCTTCAGCAGTCCACCGTTTTGACGATTGCCCAGGATGCTTCTCAAGACGAAAAAAATTAAAACTCGACCCACGGACTTGATTCTGAAATTTATAATGTTTGTATAGTTTATGAACGAGTTCCTCACGTGCAATAGGAGAGTCTTATGACACAGTTTCAAACATGGACGGTAGACGTCGGCTGTTACCATTTACAAAAAGAAAGAATAGCCCACTGGTCCAGTTCCCACAGACGTATCGCATTTTAGCACTGAGTAGCATCGCATACTTGTCACGCGGCATTCCTTGGAAAACTGCCTTGCTGCTCGGTAACAGACGCAGATGCGGTTTCCACCATGACATCAGGACCACCCCATTCCATAAGCAAGCCATATAGATTACTTTAGAGTGCTAAAACTTTAAACCTATAACACCAATGAAACTGCAGAATTTCCTACAAAAAAGATTTAATTCCTCGATCATACGCCAATGTCGTTTATTAACGAAAGCACACAATCGCTGCTCTTAGGCACAAGATAACAACCAGGACTCTCGAACTGCATTTATCGAGTTCATTAAGTTAAGTTTTATACCATAAGCCAAATAAGTCCTATATAATGCACAATGACATGAGCTGTTGCCTCATCTTGCATGGAAATAGTGGTTTCCACACAGTTGCGCTCAACCAAAGCCGGAATCACATGCTCTACAAGGAGGTCTCAGTTAAGTGGAGACGTTATATACACTTGACATTCCCTCTGGATTTATTCTCATCAAATCAGAACGGATCGAGTATAAAGGTTTTTCTCAGTCCACACCACAGTGTGTAATGGCTCTTACTGCACAAGATGCTTTTTAGCAGTACGCCAAATTCGGCAATTCTGTGTATTCCCAGCCTCTTTAGGGTAAAGTGTATCGAATCACACCATGGAATATTGCCCGGTCACATCCCAAAGCTTCGATCCGTGCCAGAAACTGAAGAGTAAATTCAGAGCATTGCGGCGAGTCTTTAGGTTTCAGCTGCTGCACCGTCTGGATCTTGTACATGTATAATGGACCACAAAACCTTCCCTACTGTTGGCCATGGGATGTATAATTCTCATGACACTGCGTGAGCACTAGCGCTACGCGAGGAACATGCTGCATGGTCAGTTACGGCAACAGCAACCTCGTCAATAACTACATTGGGATAGGACGCCTTCTTCCTCCAGAAGCCACACCCAGTGCACCCATGTTTTCGAATTTCATGATCATCTCCATTAAACCATTTAATGACGTGTGGCCTCTCGTTAGACTAGAACTTTCAGTCGTTAGTAATCTCTCAGTACAGCAATGTAATTTCTGGTGTTCATAGAAAACAGTTTCACTGAGAGCGCACAAGTAGTGGAGCTAAGTGGTTTCTTGGACAGCTTACACTGTTGTCAAATTTATCCAGGATGATGGATCCCAGATGGTGGTCATAGATGTGGCCATGTTAAAATGGATTCATGGCGCGAAATTCAAATTTTGGTCGGAGACAGGGCAATTGGCGTCCTTACATGAACATAAATGACCACACTCATATAATATCACCTGACTTCCATCACGATCTCTCCCCTGGAAATGCGGCTAACCACCAGTCTGTCCTGAGCTGCAGGAGAGAAAGGTTAGGTTACTGTACTTAAATTATTTTTAGTGGGAAACTGAAGTGAAGATCGCTCCTTATTACACATCTACACTGAAGTGCCAAAGAAACTGGCATGTGCATGCATATTCAAATACAGAGATATGTAAGCAGGCAGAAATCAACGCCGCGGTCGTCAACGCCTGTATAAGACAACAAGTGTCTACCGCAGTTGTTAGATCGGTTACTGCTGCTACAAAGTCAGGATGTCGAGACTGAAGTGAGTTTGAAAGTGGTGTTGTAGTCTGCGCATGGTTCAAATGGCTCTGAGCACTATGGGACTTAACATCTATGGTCATCAGTCCCCTAGAACTTAGAACTACTTAAACCGAACTAACCTAAGGACATCACACAACACCCAGTCATCACGAGGCAGAGAAAATCCCTGACCCCGCCGGGAATTCTGCGCATGAGTGGTGGGACACAGCATCTCCGAGGTAGTGATGAAGTGCGGATTTTCACGTACCACCATTTCATGATTGTACCATGAATATCAGGAATCTGGTAAAACACCAGATCTCCAGCATCACGGCGGCCAGAAAAAGATCCTGCAAGAACCGGTCCAGCGACGACTCAAGATAATCGTTCAGTGTGATAGAAGTACAACCCCTCCAGAAATTGCTGCCGATATCAGTGCTGAGCCATCAAAAAGTGTCAATGTGTGAACCATTCGGCGAAAAATCATCGGTATGGGCTTTTGGAGCCGAAGGCCTGCTCGTGTACCCTTGATGACTGCACAACACAAAGCTTTACGCCTGGGGCCATCAATACCGACATTGGACTGTTGATAACTGGAAACATATTGCTTGACCGGACCAGTCTCGTTTGAAATTGTATTGAACAGATGAACGTGTACAGGTATAGCAGATATAGAGACAGCCTCATGAATCCATGCACCATAGATGTCAGCAGGGGACTGTTGAAGCATATGGAGACTCTGTAATGGTGAGTGGCGTGTGAGTGACATGGGGCCCCTGACATGTCTAGATAAGTCTTTGACAGGTGACAGGTATGCAAGCATCCTATCTTATCACCTGCATCCATTCATGACCATTGTGCAGTCAGACGGACTTGGTCAACTCCAGCAGGACAATGCGACATCCCACACGTCCTGCATTGCTACATAGTGACTCCAGAAACACTCTTCTGAGTTTAAACGCTACTGCTGGGCACCAAACTCCCAAGACAAGAATATTATTGAGCATATTTGGGATGCCTTGCAATGTGCTGTTCAGAACAGATTTACACCCGTCGTACTATTACGGATTTATGGACAGCCCTGCAGGATTCATTGAGCCAATTTCTTCTACCACTACTTCAAACATTGGTCGAGTGCATGCACCATGATGTTGTGGTGCTTCTGCCTGCTCGCGGGGCCCCTACACCATATTAGGCAGGAGTGTGAGTTCCTTTGGCTCTTCAGTGTATATGCACAGTGCTTCACAACGAGAGCCTAAAATCGTAAAATGGCTTACAATTGACAATGTCACATAACTGGGGTTATCCTGCTGGAAAGAAGTTCACAATGCCACTAGATACTACTACCACACAGACTCAAAATAAATACCGACTCTAAATAGTACGTTGCATTCACCTATAAAGCTAAAAACTCAGTCCAGACAGGTCTCGGATGGCCCAGTGGTACTGATCAACCGCCGTGTCATCCTCAGTATATAGGCATCACTGGATGAGCATATGGAGGTGATTCTGGTTAGCACACTTTTCTCCCAGCCGTTGTCAGTTTTTGTGAGCAGGCCTTCGTCTGTAAGTCGATATAAATCTCTCTGCTTCATCTGAGAGTAGGTGGGAAAAAGACCCGGCCTACGCCCATACCTGGAACAACCTCCAAACTGAAATACGCATAGAAATTATGTAGTAACTGGAATTGCAATGATGGAAAAAGCTCATATTGCACATACTTGGTGCTGTGGTTCTCATCACTTTTCTAAAGCGGTGAGTCCTTTTAGTTTATATTTGCTGCTGGAATCAGGGATGTTAAGGTACTTGTCTTTTTATTTTTCTCACTTTTCAAAGCAAAATTCGACAGTGGGAAACCCCATGTGCTGCCTAAGCAGAGATGGGAAAACCAGGGCAATTACATATCTAAAAGTCATGACATGTTTCAGAACACACAATAGATCGTGAAAAAATCAAAGAAACACAGCAGATCAGATATGTAAAAGAATCTCCTGTAACTCGAAGCACGATCCTACAGACGAGAAAAATCGCTGTAAATCTCGGTGAATTTTCGATCTCCTGCAACTGCTGGTCTGTAGATGCTCTAAAACCACAATGGCAAGTGGAGGATAGCGTCCCACCTGCGTAAACCGGAGAAGGCTGGTCAGCCTGCACTTGCCTCCGGACACTCCAACAAAGAAAACCTCTCAGGACTGTCTGATGTCACGGGACTTTCCGTAGATGCCTTCTTTGTCCCCCGTCTTGTTCGAACCAGTCTGTACAGACTCGTACGACCCTCAAAGGATATCTTGTTACTCTCTGACGTCATGGAACTTCCTGCCAATGGAGCAACTTGATTCGTTCTTACTGAACTTACCCACCAAAATGTTGCTGCTGATGTTGGAGATCTTTCCACCAGTTTGTACAGATGGACAAATTACGTGAATTTCAGCGGAGAACTATTTTTATATAAATAGTAAAAATACATACAGCAGCCACATTGCACTGACAATTAAACCCTCCAAAAGTGGTCAGCAAATAATTAAATATAGAAGCTATCGCCAAAGACATTTAGTAAATCACGCTGCTCTCCTGTTGTCGAGGACAGCTTGAATTTTTCGGCATGAAAACGGTCTCCAGCCTAGCTATATTACCACGAACGATCGTATCACCATACCATATCCCTACGTCGCTGTCACAAACACAATTCATGTCGTGCACCATACAAAATCATTTCCGCATCCTTCATATTGCTATTGACCGCGGATCACTAGTACATATACGCCAAAGACACACAGAAATCAAAAATAGAAGCACATACTCCGTATATATTCACAGTGCTAGATATTGTCCGAAAGGTTGGTCGGTCATCCACCGCGGCCACAGGTCACGAGGCAGCTGCCCCGCACCCGCTGGCCTGATGGAATGATCGTGGCCCCCGCGGACACACACCACTCTCCGAAATGGTGTACAAAGGCTGGGCTGGTTCCTCCGGCACAAAAGCGTCCGCTAACAGTACTGTTTCGGGACAGACCTACATGATACCGTCATTTCTGCTACGACGTTTGACCATCTCCAGGCCCAGGGATTGCAAGAACATTTACTTTCTGAGCTCCGTCGATGAGAAATGCTTCGTGAGTCCCAAATAAATTTACGGATCGGTAAACCGATAAAGAGTAGAAACTAAATATCTAGAGAGCCGAAACTTCATCTTGGGACATGCTGCAGACCATTCAGCCGCTAGATACGTATTTCATCTGCGAAGACCTCTGAATGAAAACCAAAAAATAGAAGAAACTGGTAGTTCAATTCTTATTTCTGAATGAACGAATACCGATGTAGATGATATAACAGATTACAGATCATTCTTATACTCTACGAAGTCATCAAAGTTTTTAATACACACAATCGTATGTTTCTCTCATCTCTAGAGGTAAACCAAATGTCTTTCACCGGTGCTTAACCATCCTGATGTTCCGTCAACCAAATAAAGAAGGGAAACGTGTTGAACGCCAGTATATCTCACAGTCGAACAAGAGGCTTCTACAACTCTCCGATCTGCCGCACCGATGACACAAAGAAAGAGAGATGTATAAGGGATTATCACAAATAGGTACTGAAGTAGTAGTCGAAAGTAAGGCAAACCTCGTTCCGTACCTATATGACTTTCAACAGTGAGCGAAGTATCTGAAATACCTCATCATGACGACTGTGGCTTAATTTTCCCACATAAACCCATATCCTCCTTACGACTCGACATAAATTTCCACTTAAAACGTTCCAAACCCCTACGGCTGGACATGGGAAGAAATCTCCCCTACGACCGGACATAGTCCTTTCACTTTCCACCCACATCATTTTCTTTGCACACGTCGCAACACAGACCACAATAAATTTACTCTCCAACACGCATTTTAGAAAAGGAATGTCATTATTGCTTATATGTGTATAGCGTTCGAAAAATTATGGTATATCCATTCTCAAACCGGCTAGGTGTCTCGATTATAATCTGTTTTAGGAAATTATTTTACATTTAGGTCCTCCAGCCAGTCGGATTCGAGAACAGACTCCAGGTATTTTAAATCAGAGCTGTCTCAAAGAAGTGTTCTGAAGTACAGGTGTCAGGCACTATGCCATAATCAACAGCTTTCCCATGGACGAAAAGGTTAAAAAACATCACCGACAAAGGAAACGTGAGGATCTGCTTAGGGCATCCGATAAGAGGACGTACTGCGTATCCATGATATTACGCCCTGTTGGTACACTATAGAAGAACCAGTTAAATTTTCTTTGGTAAGCAGGTGTTTAAGAAATGAATCTATCGCCCATTACGATGAGATGTCCACCTCAGTGCGTTGAAATCCCAGTTCCCCACGTCAAATCTATCTTCCCCTTACGCCTAGACATACCTAATTTCTTACAGGAATATTAGTCTGACCAATTTACACGCACGATTTCTGATATATCGAACACTAACCACAGTTACTATACTTTCGATCGGCATAATATTTCCGGCAAGTAGCGTGATTGTCATTTATATGTTTACTGCGTCCCAAAAATTATGGAGTGTCCACACTCACACCAGCTTCGTGTCGTGTCGCATGGCATACCATATTTCACAGTAGCAAAACCCTCCAACGACATCACCGTTATCAGAGATTTTTCAAGTAATAAAGCACTCACAGCACTCCATCTTCAGGCCACAAGTGGCCCATCGGGACCATCCAACCGCCGTGTCACCCTCAGTTGAGGATGCGGATAGGAGGGGCGTGTGGTCAGCACACCGCTCTCCCGGTCGTTATGATGGTTTTCTTTGACCGGAGCCGCTACTATTCGGTCGAGTAGCTCCTCAATTGGCATCACGAGGCTCAGTGCACCCCGAAAAATGGCAACAGCGCATGGCGGCTGGATGGGCACCCATCCAAGTGCCGGCCACGCCCGACAGCGCATAACTTCGGTGATCTTACGGGAACCGGTGTATCCACTGCAGCAAGGCCGTTGCCAAGAAATAAAGAGGGTAATGAAAATTGAAAAGCCTTCTCGTCCTTTATTTATGTTCCTTACGTTCTTGAACGATTATCAGCGTGTGATTGTGCAGGAAGAACCGAAGGACTCAATCTGGAAAGGGTAACTGAGAACGGTACAGTCCTCCGCCCCAAAATTTTACGCTAGTTTCTTCGATGACGTTGTCGACTCTGCAGGATCCGGACACACAAATATGCACTTAACCTGACGTGTAAAAATGGAGGAAAGCAAACATAAGCTCGCGCTGCTCTGGAACAATTGCGTATTTCTATCTGTGTTGCATGGAATGCGGTCAGTGGAAACGAAAAATTATTCTTATACAAAATGCGTATCTAGAATATCTCATGAAACGCCCGGCGTTCTGTCTTCATAGATTTTCCTGAGAGCTGAGGTCAAATGCTTTCTGCTCTTGTGAACAATATCAAAATACTTGTCTGCTGACCAGCCCTTCCCAAATGTATATCACCATCTCGTATTCGTAGCGACTGAGCAAACATCTAACACTATCACAGAGTTTCTAGTAGACTATCAACTAAATCATTTACATTGACCCAACAACCTCGCACTTACACACATAATTCGGACCTACTGCAAAGAGTAGGGGTAGATTTGCTACTCAATCACAGCACTGCTCATTTTTTACTCCAACGCCTTGTTCGATAGTGGAGCAACCATGATAACGGTATTCCGTCGAGAGCAGAGTATGTCCACAAGGGTAGTACGCATATGCTTAATGGTAATTAAGGCAAAGGTCCCGAGTTCGAGTCTCGGTCCGGCACAGTTTTAATCTGCCAGGAAGTTTCATATTAGCGCACACTCCGCTGCTGAGTAAAAATGTCATTCGGGATGGTAATTATTAATTTAGAAGTAAACCCAGTACTTACACGCCTATCCGAACTATCATACATCGAGAGGTAATTAAAAGACATATACAATCAGAACAAATCAACGTCAACAGCAGTCACCTTACTACCTCTTATACTGCGAAAAAAATGTAGCGCTACAGTCTCTAGGTGACAAACCGACAGGGTTTGCTATCACTCGCGTCCTAGACAGTCTCTTCTTAATGGGTGGATCCCACCCCCCCTTAAAAATCCATCCTAATGAATTTGAGCCTGGCATATTCTTCTACTTTAGCTTACCGACTTGTCAGTTTCTAGTCCTTGGACGACTTTCCTTAAGATTGTAGCAAATGAATCCGAACCTGACGTAAGCATTCTCCTTCAGATCGCTCCAGGTGCTTAGTGCTAAGAATTTTACGTCAGTTAACGCCTATAATGACAGAGTGTGCTACTTCTAGTTCTATTAATGTGCAATAGATTTAGTTACGTTCAGGTCAATAATAAATTCCACCACAGGTCTTACAGAATACTTGTAGATGACACTATCACCTACGAATATCCCACACCCAAACGGAATACAGTGCAAGCGGCCGTACAGTGCATGGGGAAGGGTACATCGCACCAGCATTATCAGTTACCCTTCTGTCGCAATCTCACACTCTGATAGAGAAGAGAATTGCCTATATACAGATATATGTACCCTAACCCACCTCTATTTTTCCGGGAGAAATAGGTCGGCATTATCACAGACCTTTTTTTTTTTCGTCACAAATATCGAATGGAGTACGCCAACCTATACGATCCCTGCAGCATCCATACGATCCATTTGTTTAACACATCCATCACGTAATACGAACAGATGTCGGTTCACATTATTGGTAGACAGCGACTATGCAGTATCGAGCTGTCTTATCGATATTACTGTTCACCAGTACGTATCATTTAACCACAAACGGGTCTATGAGTGTTAATGTTGGGATAGTACCTGACAATGAGCTCCAAGTTGTAGTGCAAATTGAGAATGGATAGTGAGGTACGAAGGCGTGCCTCGCTCAAATAGAGTGGGGGCGGCTGTGTAGCAAACCGACGTATTTATCGATTGGCAGTTGATGCCTAAGTACGACACATTCCGTATCGGCTTTCCCGTCTTCGACAGCGGCAATTACGACACATTCCGTCCCGGCTTTCTGGTCTTCGATTGCAGATGTGTTAGTGTAGCAGTTACTCACTGTGACTGGTGTTGATACGTTAAAATCAGCAGCTCGAGAGGCATCACAGGTCGTATTTCTAAAGCTACAAAGTGCCATGAACACAAGCACGGTCTGCTGGAAGTGGTAGGCGCTTCGGCGAAGCGAGAGTTGGTCTGTGGTAATGTTCCGCTTAAGATAGTGGGAACACTGACATGGAGATGTGTTGCTCGTGATTTCGGTCTCCCAATCATTCTATGACCAACGAAAGTTTATTCCAAGATAGTGTACCTACTCCAACAGGTGTTGCATGCAATAAATATGGAATTCAAAGCATACAATATAAGGTCATTAGCGAAATACTGTCTGTTAATGCAATTTTGTCATATGATGACATGGTTGGAGACCGTGGCTGTTACTTGAAGACAGATATTGATGGTGTTGAGACAGCAAACAGCCACAAATTTATTTTATGGTGTGAATGTATTTAGTGACAAATCTAAAGAGCTCAGTGATAAAAATTTGTGTGTGCAGCGATAAGAATGTGGCGAAAACTACGAACATCATCTGTTGGACGAAAACTATAAAAACAAAACCTCCAGACCGACATTTCACGTAAGTCACATCCCAATGCAAATCTGTAATGCAACCATCTATGCGGCGTGTTTATAATTATGTATTATTTATAATTTAGGACAACCAATCAATAAAAATGCGCTACATGTTCTGACGAAAGCATGAAACTCGTGTGACGATGAATTGTAATGATTCGAAACCGGTATCGGTACCATTTGAATAAACATACTATCGGTTAGTTTTCAAAGGTCAGTCAGTGCTATTTATGAACAGTGTTGCTATGCTAGGTACTCCCTCCAACCATTAACAAGTGTTCCATTAAAACTAGAGTCTCCCATGAATATATGCGCATATAAGCTCCATCGTGATTTCGAAATGTAATCTACTTACGCTGAAAATACAGCAAATCCAGCGAAGCTATCGACCCAGGAGTCTGTAACATAGTTACCAAACCGTCTATCAGAGCTATTTCAGCGCAGTGACGCTGTGTGTGGTATTCCACACCGCCGTCAACAAATTAACAATGAAATGTACTTTGGTATCGTTAGCATTTAGAAAGAATCAAACTCGAACAGTCAATTTCCATAGAGCTTTAATGCCGGATTCTTTTTAGCGGAAGGATCTTCCTATCACAGTCCTACAGAAGCTACAAGAGTCCTCGACACAGTCACCGTCAGGAAGGTACATTTCCAATGATTTGGTAACTAGATGTTTGAAATTCTAATAAAGTAAGCATAAGCTATAGGAAAAAGATTCGTAAAAACTGGTAGCTACGGCGTTATTCCAGACCACTGATCCATCAGAATAGCAATTTTTATGTAAGACATTTTCAACCCATATGGTTTGATCACTGATATTTAGTTGCTTTCCTGCGACTATATTTTACATGAGGTGGAATTTAATAAGTCAGCTATTACTCCGGCGGACAGAGTTACCACCTTTTCTGGCGTGTTATTCATATGCGGCAATACAACGACTTAGACGAAGCATGCTACATTTAACCTACAGTCACCTCTATACTGCTACCCCTGAAAGGTCTAGGAGATACATTTTCTCGTAAGGGTTCTCATAGTTTCTTCCGAGATGTGACGGTTATCAAGGGTCTTCCTGTCACATTCCTACAGAAACGGGAAGCGTCTGTGACACAGGTGCTGCCAGGAGGGTGGATTCCCGATGAGGTGGTGAAAAGATGATTGAAATTCTGAGAAATAAGCGTAAGCTATAAGAAGCAGAATTGTACGAACTGGTAGCTACTGTGACATTCCAGCATGAGTCAATTCCAACTTATACGGTTGGATCAGGGGTTTTAGATCCTTCTTTCTGCTGTTAGCTACTGTTCTTACTGCCGTGAGATCGTCATCCCCACGTAGGAGACATGGTTTCTCAGCCCTGACGGACCATTAACTTGAGAAATTTACCACGTAGAAAGTTTTACATCACCTCGGTTCTGAGAGTTCCGGCACCTGTACAGAAATTTGGAATAGAGATCAACATAAACATCATTTCCACCATTTTTAAAGCTCATGAAAACACACATTGCATGTTGTACCACCATACAGCGAGATCTTCAGAGGTGGTGGCCCAGATTGCTGTACACACCGGTACCTCTAATACCAAGTAGCACTTACTCTTACATTGTTGCATGCCTGTATTCGTCGTGGCATACTATCCACAACTTCATCAAGGCACTGTTGGTCCAGATTGTCCCACACCTCAACGGCGATTTGGCGTAGATCCCTGAGTGGTTGATGGGTCACGTCGTCCATGAATAGCCCTTTTCAATCTGTCCCAGGCACGTTCGATACGCTTCATGTCTGGAGAACATGCTGGCCACTCTAGTCCAGCGATGTTGTTTCCCTGAAGGAAGTCATTCACAAGATGTGCCCGATGTGGACGCGAATTGTCGTCCGTGAAGACGAATGCTTGGCCAATATGCTGCCAATATGGTTGCACTATCGGTCGGAGGATGGCATTCACGTATCGTATAGCCGTTACGGCGCCTTCCGTGTTGTCGATGACATGCCTCGGTCAGGTCGCCCAAGGGCTACTACTGTAGTGGATGGCCGTTAAATTCCAATGGTTCAAATGGTTCTGAGCACTATGCGACTTAACTTCTGAGGTCATCAGTCGCCTAGAACTTAGAACTAGTTAAACCTAACTAACCTAAGGACATCACACACATCCATGCCCGAGACAGGATTCGAACCTGCGACCGTAGCGGTTGCTCGGTTCCAGACTGTAGCGCCTAGAACCGCACGGCCACTCCGCCTAGTGATGACCGTTACCTACTGATTATTGCTCGTAAGAACCCTGACAGTAACGCCACCATGTTGAATAATGCTTTTCATACAGCCACAGGACGTCGTGTTACGACTCAAACAGTGCGCAATAGGCTGCATGATGCCCAACTTCACCCACGAAGTCCATGGCGAGGTCAATCTTTGCAACCACGACACCATGCAGCGCGGTACAGATGCTCCCAACGACATGCCGAATGGACCGCTCAGGATTGGCATCTGATTCTCTTCACCAATGAGTGTCGCATATGCCTTCAACCTGACAATCGTCGGAGACGTGTTTGAAGGCAACCTGGTCAGGCTGAACGCCTTAGACACACCGTATAAAAGCATAATACACTCCTGGAAATGGAAAAAAGAACACATTGACACCGGTGTGTCAGACCCACCATACTTGCTCCGGACACTGCGAGAGGGCTGTACAAGCAATGATCACACGCACGGCACAGCGGACACACCAGGAACGGCGGTGTTGGCCGTCGAATGGCGCTAGCTGCGCAGCATTTGTGCACCGCCGCCGTCAGTGTCAGCCAGTTTGCCGTGGCATACGGAGCTCCATCGCAGTCTTTAACACTGGTAGCATGCCGCGACAGCGTGGACGTGAACCGTATGTGCAGTTGACGGACTTTGAGCGAGGGCGTATAGTGGGCATGCGGGAGGCCGGGTGGACGTACCGCCGAATTGCTCAACACGTGGGGCGTGAGGTCTCCACAGTACATCGATGTTGTCGCCAGTGGTCGGCGGAGGGTGCACGTGCCCGTCGACCTGGGACCGGACCGCAGCGATGCACGGATGCACGCCAAGACCGTAGGATCCTACGCAGTGCCGTAGGGGACCGCACCGCCACTTCCCAGCAAATTAGGGACACTGTTGCTCCTGGGGTATCGGCGAGGACCATTCGCAACCGTCTCCATGAAGCTGGGCTACGGTCCCGCACACCGTTAGGCCGTCTTCCGCTCACGCCCCAACATCGTGCAGCCCGCCTCCAGTGGTGTCGCGACAGGCGTGAATGGAGGGACGAATGGAGACGTGTCGTCTTCAGCGATGAGAGTCGCTTCTGCCTTGGTGCCAATGATGGTCGTATGCGTGTTTGGCGCCGTGCAGGTGAGCGCCACAATCAGGACTGCATACGACCGAGGCACACAGGGCCAACACCCGGCATCATGGTGTGGGGAGCGATCTCCTACACTGGCCGTACACCACTGGTGATCGTCGAGGGGACACTGAATAGTGCACGGTACATCCAAACCGTCATCGAACCCATCATTCTACCATTCCTAGACCGGCAAGGGAACTTGCTGTTCCAACAGGACAATGCACGTCCGCATGTATCCCGTGCCACCCAACGTGCTCTAGAAGGTGTAAGTCAACTACCCTGGCCAGCAAGATCTCCGGATCTGTCCCCCATTGGGCATGTTTGGGACTGGATGAAGCGTCGTCTCACGCGGTCTGCACGTCCAGCACGAACGCTGGTCCAACTGAGGCGCCAGGTGGAAATGGCATGGCAAGCCGTTCCACAGGACTACATCCAGCATCTCTACGATCGTCTCCATGGGAGAATAGCAGCCTGCATTGCTGCGAAAGGTGGATATACACTGTACTAGTGCCGACATTGTGCATGCTCTGTTGCCTGTGTCTATGTGCCTGTGGTTCTGTCAGTGTGATCATGTGATGTATCTGACCCCAGGAATGTGTCAATAAAGTTTCCCCTTCCTGGGACAATGAATTCACGGTGTTCTTATTTCAATTTCCAGGAGTGTACAAACAGGGAATTTGAGAGTTTCAGAACGTTATTCTTCGTAAATTAAGATTCGGGCAAAGCATATATATATATATATATATATATATATATATATATATATATATATATATATATATTAAAGTATTTACTTATTGGTTGTTGTAAATGACGAGTGCCTGGGGGTGAGGGTATCACAAAAGGAAATAAATCAGGGCTTAGGCCAGAACCTGACGACACTGATGGGCTGGATACAGCTTAAGAAACAATTTGCCATTCTGGGAGGATACCTTCTCCCGAGGTGGAAGCAAACGTCAGTGACGACGGTTCAAGAGAAATGGTTTCTCGAATTTCTGCATCGACTGATGGCGACCTTGATCGGCTTCCTGACCCAGAAGTACTGTACGATGCTTCGATTTTCTATGTTCGTCCTGGTTTGGTGGTGAACCAGAAGCCTTAGAAATTTTCTGCGGGCAGTTGTGACATTTTCACTTTTCTTTCATTTTGAGAAAATGGCAGAGAACATCGCTCGTAATTCTTCTAGTCGAAGGCAATGTGGTTGACATGTTGTTCTGCAGCACTGAAAGGAGCGCTGGAAAAGTTATATTTGCTGTGAACATAAACATTTTAAATTGTAAAAGCTTAAAGAGAAAAGAAGTATACATACAGTACATTCTACAGTCAGGAGCTACAGAGTGGACGCAGTACGTTATGATCTGTGAAGCATAGACCCACAGTCGAGAAGTCTGCATCATATACGTGATTAAGAAACTCGCGAAGACAAGTCTGACGTTAAGCGAGGATTTCACTGCTGAAAGATGAAAAATTTGAGTAAAGTGATATCCTAACTTGGGCTACATAGCATGTGAAAAAGGAATGGTAGGATAATGGTGCGGATAAAGGCTGGAAAAAAGCAGAGCAAATGAACTGTAAAGCCTGTCCTTTAGGAGCTACGAAGTTGTCTACTTATGCAAACATATGTTCTATATCGTTACTGTAGGACGTAGTTGGCCATCACTTTCAACTCATTTCGAAGGACTCTGCCATATATTTCAGACTAACCGTATTCATATCATTCTTCTAATGAACATGGACAGTTGGCCTAAGCTAAGCATGTTCTCCAGTTCCGTCAATGTAGACTACATTGTCCTAAGACATCACAGAAGTAACAGATGAGGAGGTGAAGTAGCGGCATACAACCTCTTTGACTTCTTAGTTACTCACAGTAAATAGTAATGAAGACAAACAAGTAAATATCCAATCCATTAACAAAATTTGCCTAGCTGTGTCCTCTACAAACCTCCGAAAATTGCGGGATAGTCTGTTTCAAAGCTGATTCTTCAAAATTCGATTCGACGTAGGCGTATGCAAATAGTGCTAGTGGCACATAAATATTCTGCATCTTAGCTTAGAAATTTACGTGTATAGTTTCTTGTTCAAATGTAACAGTATTTCAATTTGCACCTATTCATAATGCAGCCTACAGACACACTCTCATACGTATATTTGCTACGAAATCCACAAGTAAAGAAATTCGTACCTAGAATAGGCTCACAACATCACATTGATGACTTACTATCCAAAATATCCAAGGAATAAACTGTAACTGACAAAATACAGAGACTTCAAGCGTATCAGTGTTCCTAAACTTGCATCGGAGATCCAAGAGATAATTTGGGAGACGACCTCCATTTCATACCTGGACTTGAAAGGCAAGCTCCAATGACTTACTATCAAACTAATTTGATTACGCGATAAATATTCTCCCCCAAAGACCTGAAACCAGAAGGGAAGCCTGCATCTTGGCTAAAGGAAGAGCTAAAAGAGTTCATGAAACTCGGAGACACTGCACATCGGACTTACAAACGACGTCCCACCATTGAAAATAAAATTGATTACAAGCAAAAAGCAGACAGAGTCAATCAATTTGAGAGAAACGATAACTAAAGCATGCCAGTACATTAATATAAAACATAAAGACCAGATGCTCTATGGAAAAGCTTGTGTATCCTAGGGAAGTATAGGCAAAGGAGAAGTTGCAGCTGATCCCTTTGTCCCAACCAAGGAGTGACCAGTACTTGACTTTAGCGAAGACTGTCACTAAACCTCAAACAAAACATAGACTTACTGATTATTTCACGGAGGTAAATGACAGTAGTCGCGAAAAATTCTGTCTTTAGGTGTCAACACTGTACAGAACGGCGTGACAGTCCAAATGGTCAAGCTTGTTGTTGACCCACTACTGCTCGCTATAACTACTGCTTCCCAGACCTAGAAGCTCTTGCCTTGGCAACACAGCAGAAACCCTCCTTCCCATCAGAATACAAGAACTAGAGATCTGACTGCTATGAAGAGTAGCTGGGTACATCCGTATGACGTTATTACCCAATGCACAGAAGATATTTAGGAAGACCTAGGGAAATCAACAATTCCAGCCAAAAGAGCGTCACCGCCAAATTCCTAATAAATGCAGAGAGAAGAAGAAGATATATTATATTAAAAACATTAGGATTTTTTAGGTAACGGTGATTTTAACAACCTGTGTACATGGACTATTTTGTATGTTAAATAATTATGTGTTGTACGAATCCTTATTTTCATGAAAAGCTGAATTCAGATAGAGAGATGTTCAGTCAGGAAAGCGAAATGCAAGCTGTATCTTCTGCCAAGAGTGCAGAGAAAAAAGTGACATCTCAAGTCGCCGTCTTATCTGCCCCATGCGATCTCGTCCATGAGAGTGGTGGGGAGCAACAAGCTACCTTTGCAATCTGATCCGTAAGAGTAGTGGGTAGATGCCAGCTAGTGAGCTACCTTGTGATCTGATTCCTGAGAGAGATGAGGAGCAGTGAGGTAGTGGACCTGCTTACAGTCCGATTGGTGAGAGTGGGGGCAGCGCCGAGCTATCGGGCGGGGAGTGATGCCTGGGTCGCCTTGCGATACGCTCCTACCACCCCGTGTTTATATGATCGCTGCAACACATTCCGAGTACGATGCTAAGTCCAATGGTAAGAAGTAACAAGTCACTCAATAGCATGTAAATGCTTATTGGGTTTCTGAAATTTGAGAGATTTCCTTTTCAAATGAAATGCGGAAACATGATGCTGGAACTTATTTCTGCATTAACAAACTGTTATTTAGAACTAATCTGTCGTTAGTTTTGGTAGCTGTGCGATCAGTGCAATTAAATGCAAACTTAAGGTACCTGGGTTCGACTCTAGGCCGTTTCAAGATTTTTTTCCACTCGGACTGGGTGTTGTGTTGTGCTTAGTTTCGTACCAGCGTAATTGGCATTGCTAGTAGAGATAGCTGCATGGGTACTGCCTGACAGCCAGTAAAACGAAAAAAAAAAATCATTGAATTTTCTTTATTTTCTGTTGCTTTTAGGATGAGAAAAACTTCATGCACCAACAATGTGTGCAAATCCACATGTGCATATGGTCTAGAACACATGTTTTGTGGATTAGGAAACGTTTTCTTAAGGATGGGGTATGGGACGCCGTTGCAGCAGCCTACCGGAGAATTTTCAGGCTGCTGATTACAACCACCAGAGATTCATTTTGAAGTCAGATGAGCTAGCATTTATTTTTTTCTGAATCATCCATTACCCACTCTTTGAATTAATTCAGGAGTGGACTGTCCATCTCTATTTAAGATGTGGCCTTTGTTGCCGTTAAGGGGCCGGCACTGTTATCACAATTTAAACTCCAGCACACTCGGGATGGTGGAGATTTTGACGTCACTACTCTCCAGTCTCCCGTCTCCGTGAAGGTGCTGGTGGTTGAGGGTGCTGCTTCCAGTGGTGATACTCTGAATACTGACAATCGTTATGGTTCTTCTTTCGCCAGGGATGATGAGGCTCATTCTGTTGATGCGAAAATGAGTGTTGCAGCCAGCCGTTGTGGCCGAGCGGTTCGAGGCGTTTCAGTCCGGAACCGGGCTGCTGCTACAGTCGCATTGTCGAATCCTGCCTCAGGAATGGATGTGTGTGATGCCCTTAGGGGACTGATGACCTAAGATGTTAAGTCCCATAGTGCTTAGAGTCATTTGAACAATTTTTTGGGTGTTGAATCTGTATCCTCACCTCTACCCGTAGGAACGTCTGTACCGTTTGGTTCTGATGATTCAACGGAGACATCGTGTGCTTTTTCGCCTGTCCAGTGTTCTAGTGAAACGCCATCTCTCCCTCATTCTGACACGATGGATCAACAGGTTACTGCAGATTATCTTTCGGGTAGTCAGATGATGCAGCAAGCATCAGACGCTGCATTGCTTGTCGCTTCTTTATCTGATGATCATATTCATCGCTCCCGATTGTGTTTCTTGCATTGCGTTGAATGAAGTGGGGACATCTCCCTCCCCACAGTGGACCTCGATGAGCCCCCTTCATTTCCGACTGAAGATGTTGTTACGGAGTGGTGTGAAACAACGTTTTCAACCTGATCGTTCACCATCCCGACGAAAAAAGGCGAAGCATGGAATCAGCACCTTCCAGTGGAGAGGATGTACGAGGGCTATTCGGAAAGTAAGGAACGATAGGTAGCGAAATGGAAACCACAGTGAAAATCAAAACTGTTTTATTTGCAACAGTTAGCTACAACTTCTAGCTACTCATCTCCATAGTCGCCGATTCGACTTAGACATTTGTTGTAGCGTTGTACCAACTTTCCAATACCCTCTTTATAGAAGGTAGCCGCCAATGCTTCCCACCAATTCTCTACGCTGGCCTTCAGGTCATTATCTGTGCCAAACTGTTGTCTTCATAGCCAGCAGTTCATGTGAGCAGAGATGAAACTCAAGAGTGAGACAATTACGGGATGTATTGTGGGTAATCAACCATTTTCAGTTGAAAACAATGCCTTAACATCTTCATTACCCTGCAGAATGCGACTGAGAATTGTGTTGAAGAAGAAAACGCACAACAGTTCTGTAATGTTGGCCGCATAGATTCAGGCGAAATTTCTCACCAGGCCCTCGTACTTGGCGGGAGACATTATCGTTCTAGGTATCTTTATGTGCTCCCTGTGTGCTCGGAACTAAAAAGAACGACGTAACGAGATCGACGGGCATGCTAGAGACACTGCCCAACACACCTGTGCAAAGCTTCATCGGATTTTCACTGTAGTTTCCATTTCGCGACTGATCGTTCCTTACTTTCCGAATTACCCTCGTGTATTACGTACCTTCGTCTCTGCCGTTTGCCGGTACTGAGGAGAACGGGACGTGATACGTAATTTTTTTCTCGCCCTACTTTCATGCCTTACATGTGTTAACTAATGCAGGCGTATACGTTTCTTACCCTAAACGTTAACAGGATAAGATCTCCATTATGGTTTTATTTATGTTTCCCAAGCTGAGGCTGTGTGTTTGCAAGAAGTGATATTCGATGAGTTTTGTCTCCCTTGGTGTTCTATGGTTTTTAATGTTGCGACAGAACGTTCTGCTGGTATGGCCATGCTTTACAGGGGTTATATTCGGGTGACAGACTTCGAAACGCTGGACAACAGTCTGGGTATATGGTGTCGTTTTTATGATCTCGCCTTAATTTTTCTTAACGCTCCATCTGGATCTGCTCGCAAACATTATCACTCGTGCTTTTATGTGAAAGATGCTATTTCTTTACTTCGACAAAATCCACAAAACGTTTTGGTGTGGGAGATTTCGACAGCGTCTTACCTCCTGTGGATCAGACTCCCAACTATAACTATTGTCGAGAACTGAATGATACGGTGGCGTTACTGAACCTACAGGATGCTTGGATCTGCAGATATCCCACATTAGTGCGTCTTACGAACTTTACAGTCACTTCTAGGAGTCGACAGGACCGTTTTTATTTGTCTGCTTCCCTATGTAGCCAACTATTGTCGATTGATGTAATCCCTGCCGGCTTCACTGTGCTGTTTTAGAGACTTTTAACCACACCCCTAAAGGGTACATCCTTCTCGCCCTATTTGGAAGATAAATAATTTAGATTTGGCAGACCACTCTCCGGATGATATCATCGTATCGTGTTGGGGAGGGCAATTCCTTCGCAAGTGCATTATCCCTCAGTTATGGAAAGGTGGGCTGCCATTGCCAAACCTTGGCTTCTCACTGCACTCATGTATTTCAGCACCGGTAAAGCGGCTGAAATTAGGAGGACCCGGGAATTTTACTACGTTGTTCTTCGTGACCGTTATGATAGTGCTCGAGACGTCCCTTCGAGAACTATGGAAATTCATAGCGTGAAGGCGAAATTCTTGCAACTCAAAAGACTACAATTCGATGGTCTTCGTTTGCAATCCCAGTATCATTCGATTTTCCAGCATGAGTTGGCGTCTCTGTATCATCTAATGCGGCTTCCAACGTGATCTCGAGGGACGTGTCCCACTACCATTCTTTCTATAGGTGGTCGTGAGCGGACATCCTAACCTGATATAAAGCGTGAACTTTCCCGGTATTTTTCTTATCTTTTCATTAGATTGTCATCAGACGGTATACCGTCTGCTGATTTTACTTCCCTCCTTGACATTTTTGCTGCACTAGTTCTCCATCAGGTAGCTTTTCATCGTGATGAGGTATCTGATATTGTCGTTCGCTCTCCTTTCTGCAAATCGCCGTGTTTGGATGGGCTTCCCAAAGAGTTTTGGGCCTCTGATAGGAGATACGGTAATATTTACGATGAACGAAGTGGTGCAAGAGGTGCACATTCCACCTTCCTTTAAGGTGCAAAAAATGGTTTAATTCCCAAAAGGACGGCACATCTGTAAGTGAATCAGGTCCGACCGATAACGCTACTCATTTCTGACTATAAAATCGTAGCTCGGGCGATCAACAGCTGCTTGTCGGTTTGCTTGCTGACATTGTCGCGCGTTGTCAAAGTTGTTTCCCGTGTCGTACTCTCCTGACTTCCGTTGCTCAATGTTGTCATCTTATTTCGATTGCTTCCACTACTCCTGTCTCGAGATGTTTACTTTTTATTGATTTTAATCATATGTTTGACCTAGTTAGTCATAATAGTCTGTTGCGATTGTTGACGGCTGTTGGTTTTAATGATGCCGCATGACGGACCTTCACCTCTCTAATTACTGGTATTCAGGCGTTCATTGTCGTGAAAGATCACCTTACTCCAACCATAAAAGTGTGTCGAGGTGCCGTGCGGGGGAGTGCCCTTTCTACATCTTTATTCGTGCTATTTCTGGAACCCTTAGTGTGGTCGATAGCTGTTCAACTGGATGACTGGTCGTTAAGGGGAGAAAGGTTCATCGTTCGCACATTTGACGATGACGTTATGGTACTTCTTCGTACTCATGACGACATACTGGTGCTCAAGGAAGTTTTGGATGCATTGTGTCATCTTACAGGAGCACAGATTAGGGACCGTGACACCTACTCAATTTTCAGGGATCTGACGCGCGTGAGATTCCATGGGCTGCGGCTGTCGCACGCCATTGATCATTGGGCATTATAATTGATCGTGGTCCGATGAAGACGCCTGAGTTACATTGGAAGTGCGTCACTGACAGGTTTCAAGGCGCAATCCTTGAATATCAGCGACGTCCCCTCCCGTTACTTCATTAGGTTCGGATCTTGGAAACTTGTGTGTTGAGCAAAGTCTATTTTGTTGCTTCAGGTGCACTATGAGGTTACGGCGAGACACCCGTAATGTGAGGTTTTGGAATCTCTGATATTTGTCCCAAGGCGTTTGTTTTATTTGTTCGACGCGCTGTTTTAACGTGTCTTCTCGTATCCCAGTCACTTAGAACTCGCCTTTTTGTCTGTCTCCGACCTGCGAACTGAACTCCTCCAATGGTTGACGGTAAGATGTATAATAAATTAAGGCATATTCGTGATTTTTTCCTTGATTTCATTCATTTGGGGTTGCTATTCTTTCCCAGTAGCATCTTTCTGTCCAAACGCTATTATGTCGCTGGAGGTTTTGAAATCACGCCTCCTATGCGATGTCTCTATCGCCAGAGACAGTTTGGAGGTTGTCTGGTCCAGTATCAGCCTACCTACTTTTCGGATGGAAGTAGAGTCCTCGTGGTACCAAGTCGTTCTAACCCTAAGATGTATCATTTTTTTATTCAATCTGTAAAAATTACCCCGTTTAATTTATAGTGCTCGCATTACGAAAAATATTGAAAAAAATAAGTTAACAAAGCAGTATTGATGACAATCGCTACAAACACAAAAACAGACCTCATTTCAAATCTATCGTAAAGACACTCAAATTAACTCTCTACATCATATCTACTTACGTGTTCAAAATAAAAAAGTAATTTTCTAAACCACAAATCAGTGCACAGACAGCAAAAAACCTTCTCTACTTTCCGCCAAAACACATGTGCGGCAGTACATCCACACAGCTGATTGTCGAACTGGTTCAGTTCATCCTGCCATTTACGATCGCTACGAGTATGAAGAGCTACTAGCAGCTGCAATAGAGTGTATACATTTAACTACATAACGCATTTGTTACAAAATGTTGCTCAGTATAGGATACATCGAAGAAATGAAGTCTGTAGATGATCAGCTACACTATGCATTAAAGGGTTAACCTTGTCCCCACCAACGTTCGACCTTCTCACATTGACCTTAGCCGATCAGACCGATGCAGTCGTTGCCATGAAACGGATACATAATGTTATGTTATCGGTTGGTCGCCTGCGGACACATACACTGAATTTTGCTCCACCGACAGCGAGAATCTTCTGCGTCCCGATTGAGCCTTCTCTCCTAGAACGAAGAACGATGGGGCTATGTGGCTTGTTTGGCATCATGTTCATTACGTTGTGGGTAGCGGGTATGATGCGGACGTTTGTGCCTTTCGTTAATATCTGGTAACGGCCAACTAGATATGGAAAAGGCTGCCACGCCACCGTAAGAATTTTGCGAATATGCTGTACCTGTTATTTAATCGTTAATGAGTCTGATGGAGTGTGGAGTCCATTCTTTGTTCGTGTGTTTCATTCTTGTTACCTTGCTTTTGGTTAACTTTACTAAAAATTAAAAATGAGAAAAAGGTTTTGAATTAACTGGTTCTCTTGGTATTGTCGTCATGGACCCTATTCAGGAGTATTGTTAGAGACTTTTTTCCTTTTTTGTGATCCATTTTGTCTCGTTTTTTGTTCAGTTAATTAATAAAAAATAAAAATCGTTGTTGGCCACGACTGGAAATGACTTTTTTCCCTATTTCAGTGGTAGAAATCATGTGTGATTAAGTCTGTTTTTGTGTCTTTTCTTTTTCAGTAGCAAGTGATAAGGTTTCAACAAAAACAAATAAATAAAAATTAAAAATAAATAAAGACAAAAATAAAGATAGAAGTGAATAAATATAAAAAGTAGAAAAAGCCAGTACCATGTGTAGGACCAGCACAGTGACAGAAGCGCGGGATCGACTCCTGCTCACTTTGCCTCCATATATATGTAATGGACCAACATTGTTTTTTCTGCAGGAGTAAAGCATTGTAGACGTAGGTGTAAGGTTGTGTACGGAAGTTGTGTCAGTATCCGAACTGCAATAAGTATGGCAAATTTGGACACCAAGCACGGTTCTGAGGGAAGCAAAGCCAGGAAACACAGCGTCTGCAGAGGCAGGAGTTAAACGCAAACGGGGGTGCTTCAGCTATCGGAAGGCATTCCCAATAGGACATAACACTGCACAAACAGATACTCAGATGGAATGTTGCTTGTTCGGCTTTGTGAGAGCCAAGGAACGTAATGTTCTGGTGGACGCAGGTGAATACATGTCACTCTTGAGTCTGGATCTCGTAGTCATAGCCAAAAGGAGAGAGATGGTACCACATTATAAATTACGTAGAGTGGATTATGGTAATGTGGAGTCGTTGGGATACACGTGACTCAGCTTTAGTGTCGGAAAATGGAACTTCCATGTCCATATGGAAGTGTTCATGTAAGTGGGTGAAGAGTATTCCGGAGTTCATTTGCTAGATTTTCTCGACTAACACCATGCCGAAATCGATGATTCGCATTTTGCAGTAGAATTCTGTGGGACTTCGTCTCTTTTGTGGAATAAAGCTGCTAGCGAGACAATGTCACAATGCTCACTCCTCATGGACGTGTGGCTGATCGTGAAACATGACGCAGGGGTGGTGTGGGTGCCTATGTTCGCTCTGATCTGAGACCTACTATACTAATGCACATCGGTTGCAAAGGGCGAAGGAGAAGCAGAGTTCTTGTTTTTCGAAATAAATACATCAAATCAGAAACTGCTAATTGGAGTAATCTATAAACCTCCAAACGTCGGTGCTATGTCCTCCTTTCAGTCTGCCCTGTCCTCGCTCGTGACACTGTATGAACACATAATCATTATGGGCGACACAAACATCGACTTACAGTTAAAATCTCCCTCTGCAGGAAAACTAAGGAGACTGTTCGACTCCAATGATATGAGTTTAACACCGCTGGACCCAACTCATCACACGCCACACAGCCATACACTCATAGATATAATAGCAACAAAGCGACCAGATAAAATAATTCGCGCCAATCAGACATCCGCTCCAGGACTCTCTGCTCATGACGTGATATTCTTAAATTACTCAGTACATACTACCAAAGAAAAATCTTACCTGGTAACCTACAGAAACCTAAAAAATGTTAACCATGACGCTCTTCAAAAGGATTGCTCAGACATCCCTTGGCATGATATAAGCAATGAACCGACCTTAGACGGAAAAATTCGGGAATTATGTCGCAAAATTATTGCACTGTATGATAAACATGCTCCTCAACGCACTGTCAAGGTAAAGAGAGCTCCCGCTCCGTGGCTCACCACTGCTTTACGCCAGTTAATGAATAAACGTGATGCTGCACATAGGGCCTTCAAGCGTAACCCAACTCCCGAGGCTTACGAAGCTTATAGGAAACTCCGAAATAGAGCCAAGCAAAGCGTGAGGAATGCCAAAATCAGATATGCCCGCTCTGTCGTATGCGGCATATCAAAACCTGCTGCACTGTGGAAAAAGCTGCGCAGTTTCGGTATAGGGAAGCGAAGATCTGACGCTGTTTATCAAGCGTCTGCAGAAGAATTAAACGATTTCTTCTCAACAGCTGTAAACTACCACGCAGCGACAAATTACCAGCCCCAAGATATCAATCTCTCGAGAGACAAGTTTTTCCTAAAACATGTCACTACCGGCTCAGTACACAAGGCAATTATGAGAATCTCTTCCGAGGCAGTAGGAAATGATGGAGTGAGCATTGGCATGATTAAGAACGTAGTAAACACTATTACTCCAGTTATCACAGACATCTTCAACCTGTCTCTTGTCAGTAGTACATATCCTACTGAGTGGAAGCAAAGTTTAATTCAACGCTTACCCAAGACTGACAACCCTAAGTCGCCAGGTGACTACAGGCCGATCAGCATACTTCCTGCAATATCTAAAGCCCTAGAATACGTCGTCCATGAACAGCTGACGGATTACCTCAAAACTCATAACATCCACGACAAATATCGGTCAGGCTTTCGAAAGCACCATAGTACAGCAACTGCATTAATCAAAGTAACTGATGACATTAAACATGCTATGGACAGACGTGAAGCTACCATCCTCACACTACTTGACTTTAGCAAGGCTTTTGATACAGTTGACTTTGATATATTACTAATTAAAATGAAGCAGCTGAATTTCTCAAACAGCGCAATACACTGGTTCGACAGCTACCTCAAAAACAGAAGTCAACAAGTCATTTGTGGGTCGGAAAAATCATCATGGAAAAACGTGCGCTCTGGAGTTCCCCAAGGCTCCGTCCTTGGTCCATTACTCTTCTCACTGTACATTAATGACATTTCTTCAGTGATTCACTCCTGCAACTATCATCTATATGCCGACGACATCCAACTGTACATAAAAGCAAGCCCCAAGAACATTGCTGACGCAGTAGCGAGTATGAACGCAGGTCTTTGCTCTGTTTCTCGATGGGCACAGAACCTAGGTCTGAAACTAAACCCCAAGAAATCCCAGGTCATACTTATATCTCATCCAAAGTTAATCAGTCGGTACTTTCGCGAAACAGTCCCTCAAATACTCCTCAATGGTACCCAACTACCATACCAAAAAACAGTAAAAGACCTTGGAATAATCTTGGATGAACACCTAAACTGGGAAGAACAAACAGTCACAGCTTGCCGGAAATCGCTCTCCTCCCTACATGCAATTCAAAAATTTAGAAAAATATTTCCAACCCATGTTAAACAAAAATTAGTCCAAACACTAGTCTTGCCTAATCTTTACTACTGTGATGTAGTTCAACACGGCACAAATAGTGAAAATTCGAGATGCCTCGAGCTAGTGATGAATGCTTGCGTTAGATACGTATGCAATATACGGTTGTATGATCATATCAGTCCTTCATCCTCCCAGCTAGGTTGGATACGCTCACATAAGGCACGCGATCTCCACACGATGTGCTTACTTCATCGATTTCTTAGCCACTGGTGCCCCCAATACTTATTTTCTCACATTAAACACCTATCATCATTCCACAACCGCAATACCAGATCGGATGCGTCTAGCATCATGGCTGTACCTTTACATAACACAAAATCTTTCTCCGTGTCATTCTCCATCTCAGCCATACGACTATGGAACGCGCTCCCCTGTGATCTGCGTCTTATCCAGAACCACTCAACATTCAAGAGGGAACTCAAGACTTACATATTAGGGACGGTATAGCCACCATTGTTGTGCCCCTCTCATCTTTTTCTTTCTCCTCTCCATCATAGCTTCGAATTTTACCATTCTGTTTCTCTTCCTCTAACCTATCTACCTCTTCTATATCTCTTTCACCCCATTCCATCGTCTTATGTCTCTGCTTGATGAGAATAACTCACAAGCTGTAAGACTATAACGAGAAAATTCCCAACTAGCAATAGGACTGACATTCATAAAAGAAAAATATGTTTACTTTCATATACATAGTCATTATTATTATTATTATTATTATTATTATAATTCTTGATTGTTATAATTATTTTTTGATTGTTATAGTTATTATTGTACTACTTTTATAATCTCTATTTTTTTCTTTAACATTAATACTGTATAACATGTTATATGTCCTTAATGTTCTGTAGAAACTGAAATTTGTTGAATCTGAGTATGCCTGGTTAGGTGTAAGAGAGGGCCTGAAGGCCCTAATCTTGCCAGGTAAAATAAATGCATAAATAAATAAATAAAATAAATAAACTGCGAACACGTACGCAAAAAATTGGTTCCCGTGATAAAGTACCAGTAGGTTCGGATATTGCTGTGGGTTTCTATTAATACCAGTTTACCACCGGAAGCATTGTATGTGGCCGAGACAGTACTGCAATATAAAGAATTAGGCTAAATCAACTGCTTCATGGGCCGATGCGTAGCACGCGTAAGAATGTCACGTAGAAGAAGGTGTAATTAGATGAATGACGAACACTAACTTCACTTAACGAAGGTTTATTCAGCACTTCTACATTGCACATACAAGAGCGCGCAGCGAACTGCCTCCGGCCAGAGCACATTCGGTATATTTACAGTTACAGATCATTACAGTAAAATGGTTATTGGCATTTGTGGATACTTCTAGAATGTACCCTAACGGAATATAGAAATTAATATCTTACGATGCAGGTGAGTTTTAAACTGACGACCCTTCATGCTGGAGTCTAGTAACATAACCACTACACCACGGTGACTGTGCAACTTACTTCTTTCTGCGACATTGCTCCCTCCTTAAGAGCAAAGCATCTCGGTGTTGAGTCCTTCTGGTCCGGGAACGAGTCATCAGTCCTGCAAATTCCAACTCCCGACGACTGATGTTCGCCCTGGCGGTGATTTTCTTAGAACTTTCTTTGCCGCTACGCTCTTCGTCAAAAAAAAATGGCTCTGAACACTATGGGACTTAACATCTATGGTCATCAGTCCCCTAGAACTTAGAACTAGTTAAACCTAACTAACCTAAGGACATCACACAACACACAGCCATCACGAGGCAGAGAAAATCCCTGACCCCGCCGGGAATCGAGCCCGGGAACCCGGGCGTGGGAAGCGAGAACGCTACCGCACGACCACGAGATGCTGGCTCGCTCTTCATCACTTTCCGCTTGTTGCCTGTTGTTGGAGCTTCGAATTTGCCATGGGTTACAGGATCCTTATAGGGCTTCATTCGAAGGACATGGACCGTATCTCTGATCTTTCTTCGTCTTGTGTATGGGTCGAAATCTTGAACTTCATAAGTAACATCAGACAACTATTTTACAAACTTATAAGGTCCAAACTAGCACCTGAGGAGCTTCTCAGAGAGACCAACCTTCCGAATAAGAGTGAAGATCAAAAGGAGATCACCAGGCTGGCAGACAACAGGGCGGTGGAGTTATACCTTCGACGATCGTTTCCTTGAGCCTGCAGCGTGCGGAGTCGAGCTAACTGCCGAGCTTCCTCAGCTCTGTTAACACCTGGCCGTTGTAGTCGTCGTCCACGTCATCAGGATGTAACGGAAACACAGTGTCCATCGTCGTAGTCACCTCACGGCAATGCACCAGGAAAAATGGCGTAAATCTTGTGGTGTCTTGCTTGGCGGTACTGTAGGCAAACGTCACGAAAGGTAGCACCTCATCCCAATTGTTCTGCTCAACATTGACGAACATTGGTAGTACATCGGCCATGGTCTTGTTAAGGCGTTTAGTGAGCCCGTTTGATTGCTGATGGTAGGCAGTCGTCATGTGATTAGTATTGTTGCACCGACGGTTTATCTCTGTCTCAAGATTCGATTGAAAACTTTCCCTCTATCAGTAATTAACGACTTTGGGCGCCGTGTTTTAATACAATGTCTTCCACGATTAATTTGGCTACCTCGAATGCTTTGGCTGTTTTCACGGCTTTTGTAAATGACTTGGTGTGTCAGATAAGCAGTGCAAACAAAAATCCATCTATTGCCACTAGCAGACTTTGGAAATCGTAAAAAAAAAAGGTTCAAATGTGTGTGAAATCTTATGGGACTTAACTGCTAAGCTTACACACTGCTTAAACTAAATTATCCTAAGGACATACACACACACCCATTCCCTAGGGGGGACTCGAACCTCCGCCGCGACCAGCCGCACAGTCCATGGCTGCCGCGCCTTAGACAGCTTTTTTTTATAAAAACGTTTATTAAAAAAACAATGTTACACATTCCAAATACATACTAAGTTCATGTACTAACCATGGACACATGTTATACATGAAGTTATTTAAAAAAAACAGTTTGATCATTTCAATTATGCTGATGTTAAAGAAAGAACAGAAGCGTGTGTTATTCACTAAATTACCAGAAAGAGTTAAGTTAAACAACAAGACAAGTTTTTTTTAAGACATTCAAACTTCAACGTGAAGAAATAAGATCTGCACTTTGAATTACATGGGCTCCAATCTTTACAGAAGCATAAATAGTTCTTTATGATGGATATCAGCAAGTTGGTGGGATAATTTTAAATATAAAACAATTTAATAATCATATTAGACAATTTCTGAAATACTTGAGAATGGCGGAAAGGTGCTATATAATAAAGTTGACTAGCCTTCCAACTACACTTTCTGGACATTAATTGAATGTTAAGTACCTGACGTGACCAGACCTATAGACTAAGTCTTTCACTGCCAAACTTACTTACACATCACAGTGCAAAAATGAACAGGGCAATGTGCCAGCCATTGAATATTACATTATCCGATAGAATCTCATGGTTTTAACCAATCGATAAGGACCTTTCCATAGAAAGTGTCTATTTCCAGATTTATAATATAAGTCAATAATGCACCTTTAATGTTTTGTGTTTTGACACTATTAGACACACAATCTCACTGTCACATAAGTTATGTACATTAGCTTATAAATTTCAAAAACTACTCTCTGCTCGGCTAATCCCTCGCCGCTGGAAATCTTCCGAGGAGGTCAATCCCAATACGCTGGAAAGGCGTTTCGCCTGGTGGAATTGGTATGAGTCGTCCAAGTGGTTTCTGAGGAACTGCCTTTCTCCTCTGGCACTCTCGACAGTGCGACACATAGTGACGGACACTCCTAAATAAACCTGTCCAGAAAAATCTCTTGCGGATCCTATCGTATGGCTTAATAAATCCTAAATGTCCGGCCTCATGTGTGTAATGGAATTTATGCAGGACATCTAAGCGCATGTGTTTAGGAATCACTGGTGGCCACGTCTTTCCAAAAGGATCAAAATTTTTCTAGCAAAGTAATCCATCAACTACCTCAAATTGTCCTTTCACATCCTCTGACCGATTTAAGGCAAGCATAATTTGAGATATCTAGGCGTCCTTCTTCTGCTCAGCAGAGAGATCCTGGAGTGCAGCGAGACAGTCACTATCTTCATCAAAATCTTGATGATCTTGCACAGGGTTTCTTGAGAGACAGTCGGCATCTTGGTGTTTTCTTCCACTTTTGTACGCTATGGCAATGTCATACTCTTGAAGACGTAGGGCTCACCTGGCGAGTCGTCCTGTTGGATCCTTAAGACCTGTCAACCAACAAAGTGAATGAAAGTCTGTAACAACTGTGAATGGCCTTCCATAAAGATACTGTCGAAATTTGCACGTGACCAAAATCACAGCAAGACATTCTCTTTCAGTAGTCGAGTAGTTTCCCTCGGGTTTTGTAAGTGTCCTAGAAGCATAGGCTACAACGTTCTCTTATCCATACGAAATTTGCACCAGAAAACCACTGATCCCATACCCACTGGCATCTGTGTGTAGTTTTGTAGGTGCTCTCTCATCATACAGACGAAGTACAGGGTCATTCGTCAGAGCTTTCCGCAGCACATTGATAGATAAATTTGGCATCGGCTTTTAACAACTCTTGGAGTGACCTGGCTTTCATACAAAAGTCTTTGATGAAACGACAGTAATAAGGACATAGTCCTAGGAAGCTTCTCACATCACTAATACTTTTAGGAATACAAAATTCCGTTATAGATTTCACCTATTCTGGGTCTGGCCGCACACCTTCGTTTGACACAAGGTGTCCAAGCATTTTGATTTCTTTTGCTCCAAAGAGACACTTTCTTGGATTAGGTTTCAGTCCGCCATGTTGGAGGCACTTACGAACCATCCTCAGTCTTTTTACGTGTCCATCAAATGTCTCTGAGAACACTATAGTGTCATCTAAATAACAAAGACCCATCGCCCACTTCGGGTGACTTAGAAGATTGTCCACCATCCGTTCAAAACTCGCTGGTGTATTACACAAACCAGTCGGCATTACCTTAAACTAATACAGGCCCTCAGGGGTGAAAAATGCAGTCTTCTCAGGATTAGCGTCATCTACTTCGATTTACCAGTATCCCGAGTACATGGCCATGGTTGAGAAAAGCTTAGTCCCCTTCAGACAATCTAGTGTATCGTCAATTCGTGGAAGGGGGTAAACGTCCTTCTTAGTTATCTTATTAAGCTTCCTATAATCAACACAAAAACGCCGACTGCCACCCTTCTTCCTGACGAGAAGCATTGGTGACGACCAATGACTTTGCGAAGGCTGAATGATGTCTTTCTTTATCATTTTCTCTACCTCATCTCGAATTATTCGGCATTCCGTTGCTGAGACACGGTATGCTCTCTGGCTTATTGGTTGATGGTCTTCGCCGTCGATTTGTCTAATTTGCTCTTCACCTGCGGATTGAAGCATTCAGAGAACTCTTGCTGGGTGGCACATAGTTTCTTCTGTTGTTCGTTAGTGAGACCTGGTGATAGTCGAGCTATAAGATCTTGCCTCGTAGTGGTAGCGCTAATTTCGCCCACAGATTCGGCATGGGAGGATTCTATGACGCTCAACTGTTCGGCAATTAATGGCTCAGCCTTTGCTACGCACATGCGTCTTGGAAGGATCTGCGGTTCTCGGCGACAGTTAATTATCCACAATTCACAGGATCCGTTCTTAAACGAGACGACAGAGGCTGGGATGACCAATTTAGTGTTCAATATCATGCTACTCTTACATTCCACTACAAGATCCATGGGCTGATACATGGCATGACACATAACAGGTACATTTCTAGCGCTGACTGCAGGAATGATAACTTCAACCAGCACACATAGTCTCCACACACTCGGATGCGCATCTTCCTGTCCACAGTATCTCATCTCGTGTAGCATAATCTTCGTGCGAATTCAATCTATAATTGCCTGAGAAGCTTGCAAAAAGTCCCATCCGAGAATGACGTCATGACTATACTCTTGTAAGACGATGAATTCTAAGGGCTGCGTATGGCCACTTATATCTACACGAATGACACTTCTTCCTGTAGGTTTTAAATATTTCCCGTTAGCCACCTTCAGGAGAGATGTTTTGCTGTCGACGAATACGGTTTTCTGCAACTGGCGACGGTACTTCTTCGAAATGACTGAATATGATGCTCCAGAGTCCACAAGAGCTTGGGCGACGGCGGCGGATTTTTCTCTTCGACGGCCTCACCTCCAAGGAAGGTCGAACCCTTTAGTTTTCCAGGTTGCAGCGGTTAGGTGGTCGGCTGGAGCTTCTAAACGGCGATGGAGACCTTGATCGGAGTGTTGGGAAGCGTCCTCTCCAGCGGCTAGCTTGCGGCGATGGTGACCTACGTCGTCCTGCACCTACATCTGTTCATCTTCGTCATCCCGGAGTTGGCTTCGGCTAAGACCGGTCTGCTGTCTTCTGGTGTGGGCGTCTTCAAATATGTGCTGCCTTTCTCGACATTAGCGCACCACATGTCCCGGTCGTCCCGCGGTGGGAATATACTAGTTGGTTATCCTGGGTCCTCCAGACGTCAGGCTTCCTTGGTGCCCAAACAGGTTCCTCGTGCGGCATTGTCGGAACGAACTTCACCTTGGTCTCGACTTTTTTACCGTTTTAAAGGGAAATGAAGGACGAGAGGTTGGGTTCAATGTCTGTTCCACCTCCTCACTTGTTACCTCATGAAGCGTCTAAGCTTTTTGCCCGCCGAGCAATCGAAGTGCCTTCTGGACTTCCTCTCTCACTATCTGACGAAGAGCACTTGTGAAATCAGTTCCTTTCTCCATCACAGACATCGACACGACGTTTGGAAGCCGTTCAAACTTTTTGTGTATACTTCTGTTTTGATGCATTGTCTCGATATACTGGCTCCATTTTATGAAGTCGTCTGCTGTCGGAACCTCCTTCAGGAGGAGGGCTTCATACATGTCGTCAGCAACACCCTTGATTAGATGTGCAACCTGATCTTTCTCCTTCATTCTAGGATCCACTATTTTACCCAGCTCCAAGACATCTTGAATGTAGGATACTGTAGTTTCTCCTGGACGCTGTGCTCTGCACTTTAATTTATCTTCAGCCTTGCACTTCTGTCTTTGAGTGTCGACGAAATACTCGCATAGTTCCATCCGGGATGCTTCCCACCTTGTGAACCTCTCCTCGATGTTCTCGTAGCATTGCTTGGCAGTGCCTTCCAAGTAGAAAAATACGTTAGCCAAACACACGGTGTCATCCCATTTGTTAAATTTGGCTATATGCCCATATACCTTCAACCACTTGTTTGGATCTTGGCCATCGTCACCAGAGAACCCGGGAGGATGTCTTATATGGTGGCATACAGTTTCTGTCATCGTGACGTCCTCTTCTTCTTCTGTCTTCGATAGATTACGATCTGTTGAATATGGCTCGAACTCGGGTTTCTTGCCACGTAAACGGCGGCTCTGTCGTGGCCGGATGGGAGCCACTGTGTCGTCGATAATGTGCCCTATCACAGGTTCTGATACCCAGCGTCTCCACCAGAATAATGTCACGTAGAAGCGTAGAAGAAGGTGTAATTAGATGAATGACGAACACTAACTTCTCTTAACGAAGGTTTATTCAGCACTTGCACCTACAAGAGCACGTATCGAACTGCCTTCGCTCAGAACGCATACAGTTTATATACAGTTACAGAACATTCCACTACAATGATTCTTGACATTTGAGGATACTTCTAGAATGTACTCAAACCGAATATAAAACCTAAAATTTTTAAGTCCAGGTGAGTTTCGAACTCACGATTCTGCACGGAACACCACTACACCACGGTGCCTGCGCTACCCAGCTCTTTCTGCGACCATAATAATTTAGAACTTACAGTTGCTGTAATCTTAAATATCTTGTGCATGGACATGGTTCATCTGTAGTGGGCTTCAATAATTGCTACATTATATGTGTTAGATGAAGAAGATGTTGGAACACCTAGACATTCTGCAGTACAGTAAGGTTCGCACCTGAACCCCCAGTTTCACTAGCAGCCGCTTGTACAGTGTCAAAAGCCTTCCGGAAATCCAGAAATACGGAATCGATCTGAAATCCCTTGTCAATAGCACTCAACACTTCATGTGAATAAAAATCTAGTTGTGTGTCACACATGCACGTGTTATGGAGATGCTTCAGGGACTCAAATGGGAATCCCCGGAGGGAAGGTGACCTTGTTTTTGAGGAACACTACTGAGAAAATTTAGAGAATCGTTGTTTGAAGCTGAGTGCAGAGTGATTCTACTGCCGCTATCACACATTTTGCGTAAAGATCACGAATATAAGACATGGTAAATTAGGGCTCATACGGAGGCTTATAGACAGTTTTCTTTCCCTCGTTCTATTTGCGAGTGTATCATTAAAGGAAGTGACTACCAGTCCACGGTACCCTTCGACACGCACCTTACGGTTTCTTCCAGAGGGTTACGTAATTTTAGACGTAGAGCATTACAACTTAAAACAGGTGCAGTAGGTAAGAGCTCTTTCAAAAATGGTTAGTTTCCCACATAGTTCAACACGGTTTATGTTCACATAAAGTCTATACAATAAATGACTGAAAACGGTATTTAGTTCTGTTTACACCATGCGGTCTCTGCTTCTGGTAAGCATTCACCGCTTAAAGAGGCTGCAACTAAAACTACTCCAAAAGCACATTCTTACCTGAACTGGAAACTCGCTGCATGATAACATGAACATGGTTGTGGTTTCACTCTGACCTCTTGCTGCGACAGCATATAATACAATGTTTACCATCACTCATTTATCTCCAAATTATCGGAAAATGTATCCTCCTTAGCTTGCACCACAAAATATTATCTGTACCCCAAAAACAACGTCACTGAAAACAACTGACATGGGAACCCTTTTCTCCACATAATTACGTTCAACCACATTAACCAAAATACCTCTTGCCTGCTCACAAATAATCTCAATAAGAACAGTCTCGTGCATATCTCAACATCAACAAACATTGCTTTCGTCTGCCCGATAACAATCGGAAGTCGTCACATTCACATTTCATTGCTTTCAGGGATGCAGATGATCAATACTCCAGCATTCATTGTAACTCATATTACATATCGTAATACATTGTTGCTTCGTGCAGTGAGTTAACCAGTTATAAGCAACTACGTACCACATATGAAAAACATAAGGTATGAACAGAGAAAGACTTCAACACTCGTTTTACGAAGGTTATTCGGAAAGTAAGGAACTATCTGTCACGAAGTGGAAAATACAGTGAAAACCTGATGAAGCTTTGCACAGATGCGTTGGGCATTGTGTCTAGTTCGCCCGTCGATCGCATCATGTCGCTCTTTTCAGTTCTGAACTCACAGTGAGAACGTTAAGATGGCTAGAAATTAGCGTCTCCCGCCAAGTATGAGGGCCTGTTGAAAAATTTCTCCTGAAGCTATGCAATCCACGTAACAAAACTGTCATGCGGTTCGTTCTACACGACAATTCTCGGATGCACTCTGCAGGGGCAATAAAGATGCTCCTGCGGCGTTTTCGATGGGAACTGTTTGATCAGCTACAATACAGCCCGTAATTATCTACCCCTGAGGTTCATCTATGCTGAAATGAACCACTGGCTATAAAGACTATATTTTGACACAGACAACGGTCTGCAGTCCAGAGAAGAAAATTGTCGAAAAGCACTGGCGGCTGTCTTGTATAACGAGGGAATCGAAAAGTGAGTACAGCGCGACGACAGATGTCTAAGTCTGAGCGGCGACTGTGTCGAGAAGTAGCTGGAAGGTGTAGCTAACCGTTGCAAACTAAACAGTTTTGATTTTGACTGTGGTTTCCATTTCGCGACCTATTGTTCCTTACTTTCCTCGTACAATCTGGAAGCTAACAGCGCTCGAACGGTTCCGGCAGCAGCGGACGCAAATTGTATAACGTCTTTATGACATCTGCAGACCTTAAGCCACCTAAATCCGATAACAATCTGACAGACATAACAGCGATTGGGAAACTTTGCGGTATGTTCAAAAAAATGGTTCAAATGGCTCTGAGCACGATGCGACTTAACTTCTGAGGTCATCAGTCGCCTAGAACTTAGAACTAATTAAACCTAACTAAGCTAAGGACATCACACACATCCATGCCCGAGGCAGGATTCGAACCAAAGACCCTAGTGGTCACTCGGCTCCAGACTGTAGCGCCTAGAACCGCACGGCCACTCAGGCCGGCCTTTGCGGTATGTCCTTTTCTTACAAGGCCTAGAGGTGGATTTCGAGTCTGTGGCTGGTCTTACAATATAAACACACTCACATCAAGTTTCAAAGGGTATAGCTTGTATCCTGGCACAGCGATGTGTTTTGGTTTCCTGTTTGATACTGTTTTTTGTGTAGAAGAGGTTTTCACTGTGCCGCAAGCTAACGTCTGTTCTCAGCAAGATGCCTACAAGACAGAACACTACTCCTGTCGAGGCTCCATAAGAAAGACAAAAAGAGGGAGGAACAGAACACAACACAACAACATTAATGGTGTATAAAACCACAGTATGGTGTAATAACACAAAAAAATTATTCTGAATTGAACTTCTAGCCACAAAATAGCAGTGGTATTAGTTTTTCAAATGAGAAAACTTCCATAATGAGAATAGTCTGCTTTGAAGGCGGCACTTTCCGATAATACGTCGATACTTAAGGCCCGACCACACGGTGCACGGTCTGCCCGTGCGGTTTGTGCCCTTGATCCCCGATGTGGAGGTCACGTCGTTGAAATGCGTTATTGGCCTTGTGTCCTACAGCGTTGCGTTTCACGGTGGCGATCGAACAGCCGCAACCACCAGCGCCTGTTTTTTGTCCAAGGAATCGGCGCCGCGTTCGGCGGCTCTGAGTACCAGCACGAGCATATTTTTCTGTGTTCTCATAACGACTGCAGAGCAGGACACAGATCTATCAAATCGGCTAGTGTGCAGTATATATATATGGGGGTTGGAACTTACATAGTGGCAACTATTTATTCACAACCGATACAAGAGAGTTACATGTTAGCACCTGTTACTGTCCTTCAAAGTAGCCGCCAGTGTTGTGTAGAACCCGTTGCCAGAGATGTGGAAGGCGTAGTATAGCGTTAGCAGAACCTGTTCTGTTGGTGGTGTGAATGGAGCGGTCTAAAGTTATGGTGATTTTCGTGTACGACTGTTATGGTGTTATCCTAACGCATTCCTCCACGGCAGACCGTCAGTGCAAAGTATTACTGTTCAATTTTGGAGTATTACCTGCGACCAGCTTAGCTAAAGAAGTAGCAACACTTTCTGCGCAACCCACCCATCATTTTGCACGACAATGCGCGGGCGCATACAGCGCGGCTGCTCTGTTCGGTCGATGAGACTGGGAAGTACTGTCCCATCCACCATACTCCCTGGACTGAAGTCCTTGTGAATTTGATTTGATTCCGAAGATGAAAAAACCACCTCGTGGCATTCGCTTCAGAACTGTTCCAGAGATTCGACAGGCAGTAGACCACTCCATTCGCACCATCAACAGAACAGACTCTGCTAACAGTATACTACGTCTTCCACATTACTGGCGACGGATTCTACACAACGCTGGTGACTACTTTGAAGGACAGTAACAGGTGCAAACATATAACTATTTTGTATCGTTTGTGAATAAATAGTAGCCACTATTTAAGTTCTAATCATCGTGTATATATACACTCAAGCACAGTGGAAATGTTGGAAATAAAAAACCATAAGGACAGGTGAGGAAGCACAACTTCTTGTACGACAAATGCGATGCGGATTATAGGAACATCCTGAAAAAGGCCGAGGCATGGAGGTACTGAACTGCTAAATGTGATCAAAATGATAAATACTGTTGAAAAACTTTTAATTTTCACACAGGCAGTATGTTACATAAAGTACAGTACAGTATAAAATACTGGAAATCAGTGTATATCACATTTTAAAACATATGAAACGTATTATTTCACGTATATAAGCAACAGAGTGATCAGTATGGATGGCAACCCCTGGAAAATCGAAAGAGAAGGAACCGTCATCTTTGTTGAAATAGGACTTCATGTAAGCTTGTGTTCATTCAAACGATAATTAATTTTCTTGCCTTTCATCGTATTTCCGATGACCAAACGAATTATTTACATGCTTGCTTCTGACAGTAACAACCGGAGATATTAATCCATACACCTGTTTCGTAACAGAATTTAAAGCAAAATCGTCGATCTTATTAGAAACGGTGTGCTTAACTTGTAGTCAGTGAGGAGTATACTCAACTCGTTAAAATTTAACGAAGTCCCACGCCCGATGTAATTCCTGTCAAATTCCATACCCAGTTCCTAGATCCTGTTAACTGTAATCAACCGTAGGTCCCTCGACCATACAACCATGCCCAGTACTTAGAAGAAAGCATACCCTTCTAAAAAAGATTAACAGAAGTGATCCAGGAAACTATTGTCCAGTAACCTTCACATTCACTTTCTGTTGACTCTTCGAATACATTCTGGGTTGAAACGTAATAAGGTATCTCGGAAATACTTGCTCCATGCCAACCAAGATGGATTTCGAAAGCATCGATCAACTGAAACCCAGCTTGCATTTTTCCCATATGATATAATAAAAGCCATGAAGAAAGAGATTGAAGTAGATGTAGTATTTCTCGGTTTTCGAAAAGCAACTAAGTCAGTACCATATTAACTCCTTTTAACAAACATTCTCTTGTGTGGGCTATCAAGTGAAATCTGTGACTGGATTAATGACTTTACGTTAAGGTGGACGCAGAAAGTTAGTTTGGATGGAGGGTCATCGACAGATATAGTTATAAATTCTAGTGAAGCCCTGGGAAGTGTGTTGAGACCACTACTGTAGTGCAGCAGCTCGACGTGGCATGGGCTCAACAAATCGTTCGAAGTGCGCTGCAGATATAATGAGCCATGCTACCGTCCATAATCTTGAAAGTGTTGCCAGTGCAGGGTACTATGGACGAACTGACCTCTCAACTATGCCATTTAAAGGTGCGATGGGATTAATGTCAGGAGATATGGGTGGCCAAATCGTTCGCTCAAACTGTCCAGAATGTTCAATTGCTGCCTGATGATATTGAGCATTGTTATCCGTAACAATTCCATTGCTGATTGGCTGAAAATGGCCTACACATAGCTGAACATAACCATTTTTAGTCCACGAGCTGTTCAGTAGGACCAGAAGACCCAGTCCATTCCATGTAAGCACAACCCACACAGTTATGGAGTCAAACAGTTTGCACTGAGCCTTGCTGACAACCTGGATCGATCGCTTCGTGGGATCTGTGCCACAATCGAATCCCTCCATTACCTCTTAACAACTGAAATCTGAATTATTATGACCTCGCTACAGTTTTCCCAGTTGCCTAGGACCCATCCGACATGATCACGAGCTGAGGGTGGATGTTGGAGGCGTTGTGCTGTTAGCAAGGCACTCGTGTCAGTCGTCTGCTGCCATAGCCTATTAACGCCAAAATTTCGCCGCACTGTCATAATGGCTACGTTCATTGTATGCCCCACATTGATCTCTGCGGTTATTTCACGCAGTGCTGCTTGTATGTTAGCACTGACAACACTATGAAAACACCAATGCTCTCGGTCATTAAGTGAAGTCCGTCAGCCACTGTGTTGTCTGGGGTGAAAGGTTAATGCCTGAAATTTTGTATTCTCAGCGCACTCTGAACACTGTGGATCTGAGAATGTAGACTACCTAAACGATTTCTGAAATGGAATGACCTATGCGTGTAGCTCCAACTACCATTTTGCATTCAGAGTCTATTGATTCCAGTCATGTGGCTACAATCATGTCAGAAACCCTCTCACACGAATTACCTAAGTACAAATGACAGTTCTACCAATGCACTGCCCTTTTATACCTTTTCTACGCAACACTACTACCATCTGCATATGTACATATCGCCATCCAATGATTTTTGTCACCTCTCCGTAAATGTAGAAGTTGAATTATGCATGGATGACATAAAAGAGAAATTAGATCTTGGATATGGTTTTGCTGAAGTGTCGCTTACTTCTCCTTAGTTTACAGATATTCATTTACTCAAGTTTTATACTTGTTAGATGACCCTCTCCCAGAGAGAGTGAAACAAGACGTCAGGATGGCAGTAGATTTATGTAATTAACTTCTTTCATCCAGCCCTCAGATGCAGTACACCAGGAAAAGCTTGATGGAGGCGTCCAGTTGCATGTCATGTAAACAGTAGACATCTAGCACTGCTGACAGCACAAAGAGTGGGGCCGAGTTCAGCGTCACTGAAATGTTGTTGACAGTGAAGTCTCTGGCTATAATCACTACGACAGTGCCGCAGTGCCGCTGGCGATACTGCAGAGGCGGCCGTGACCTCTCTCCAGCGAGTGGGTGACTCCCTGCACTGGCAGCAGCTGGTCTTTTGAATCAGGGCTGGCTGTCCTGTCCCATGGTCGAACAGCGGATCCTGAATTGCACTCCATTATGTTGCCCTGGGTTGAGAATAATTTAGTACACGAATAGCTGAGCACTTATATGCTCCAGACTGTGTTCGATTAGTACTTAAGGCTCGTACTCTAGACACTTCCATGCTGGCAAATAAGGAAAGGCTTCCTACTTTCCATTAGCGTATTGCAGTGTCTGCTGTTGCCGTACCATTCCCAGCTGACTCTGCTGCGCAATGCCTGTTGCCCATGTTTTGTTTTACAACACGTAACACTTCCTGCCTGCTGCTGACTCTGTTGCAAGTCACTTCCGCTGTGGCGTATTTTTTTGACTGAATGCACTGCCGTCATTTTTGACAAGACGCGCTCAATCGGGTCGACCAAATTAGATTATCCTTTACACTGGAGTTCCTGGCGACCGACTCTTCTGGACCCATTGTTATTCTATCAATTGGTTTCCTTAATCCTAACTCTTATGCATTTCTACAGCGTGCCTTGCCCTGCTGCTAAGCTCAAACACCATGGAACGTATTTCATTACTAGGTCTCTTGCACAATAACTTCTACTCTCTCTTACAAACTTACAAGCTAGAATGAATCAGCTGAGTTATGCCTGAAATCGCGGCGACTGATGGAAAGTAGGCCTCATTATCTCGCAAGCTGTTCCATTTAATGTCAATCCACTCCAATTGCATTCTAGTCTTGTTGCTGATGTAAGCTTCCCATGCTCGAAGCAACTAGCCTCTATTTTCATCTGGCAAAGGTAGAGTACAACCAATGCGCCTCGACCCGCTGAAAGAACAATTCCGGCTCGATCACTACTTTATTGTATTCTCTTACCTCCTTTTGTCCCATTAGCAATCTCACTGCACTGGAATTCTGACCCTCTCTTATTAACAATTCAGGCAAACTGTGTTTTCCCCTCAGAAGTGTGTTTGTAACTTAGCTTCCCCAGTTTCTGCAAATCTTCCGTGTCTTTTGCAATTAATAATAGTCGCTGCGTTTTTACTCTAGCAAACGTCTGCACTATCCCTGACTTGACAGGATACGCGTGAACTGTGTAGCACTTGTAATGTATTTGTTTCCCCGCTACTGGTATACAAACGGAAATGTAAACTTCCGAGCCATCAGTTCTCACCGACACTGAGGCTACCTTGAAATAAAAAGGTAAGTTTCCCTGTTATGGTTCTAAAATGAACCCCAACTGTGGCGGTAGTACCTTCTGTATTTGTCTTAGACCCTCTAAATACTGCTCTGGTGAAAAGTTTATCCTGCAGCATGGCCTCCTGCAGTTCTGTTACTTTCACTCATGCTTCCCGAAACACTATCTTGTACAGACCATTTCGTCATTGCTACTTCCCTACAGAAGACTCCTACTTCGGTTCGTAGTTCCCTGATACTCCTAGTAACTGCCTCTTCTGCGGCTCTGGCATACCGCATTACTTCTCCAGTAGTAGTCGTGTGTTGTTCACTATGTCCTTCTCTAAACTTGCAATCTGCGTATAATACCAGTCACTCACGGCTTTGTTCCCTTTTGCTCATTGTTAACCTCTTCTATGGTGCCGTTCACCCTTGGAATGTCTTCCTCATCAGTTGTACCAATTATTGTTTTCATAAGCTGACCTCCAGCGCCGTTTCAACCCCTCTTACTTCGCGTATGAGGAATAACACCAAATACCGGGCTCATTTCACTCCTTAATTTCTTATACGCCCCACGTACTCTTTCACATACGTCAACATTTCTTTTGAGTATCCAGTGCCTTCCCATTCACTGACAGAATTTGTCGAATGCTTGTTCCAATCTTCTCACTTCGTTACGCATCTCCCATGCCTTGAATACTACCTGTATCACCCAGAGATGACTGGTGATTACTAAGTCTTCCTGCTTGACGAACAGCACTCCCCCTTCCAGGTGTTGGTTCTGTATCGCTTCCACCCCGGCGAAGGTCAGTAGACCCTCTATGAACCTAACCTATGGGCGGGAATACCTGTTTCTTTCCTCCATCATAAAATCAATGCTGCACCACGCCTACGTATACTAATAACACTAAATTTGTAACTAAACTAAAACACATTTAAGGTCTTAATCCATACGGGTGGTGCGTTACCGTTTCATTCACAGCCTCTTGTTTATCTTTCGACACCTTTCTCCTCGCTCTCCCTTTCTGGTCTGCGTCTCATATCCCTGGAGTAACTTCTGGACTCCCTTGTCAAGGTTCCAACCATCCTACATGCACAATTGTCGTTCTCGTCGACGACTGAATCTTGACGTTTACTATCGATGTAGTCTTTACCATGTGATGTGGCCCCTGATACTTTGCAAAAAGCTTTCTTGTTTTTCCTGTAGACGAATACAAAGTTGATAGCATCGCCCACTAAATAACCTTATACTGTGACACTCTTGCCATACGGCCTACTACTTCTTTCTGTTTCTCCAGTGCTCGTTATTGGTCTTCCGTACTCTGTTCCAAATTTCTCTTACCAACCTGTCAAATTCCTCTTTCTTCGTTCTCAATATGTAGAACGGTGATGGCATTTTACGTCCATATACTACTTCATATGGCGATAATCCTTTAATCGTATGCCTTTTGAGTTGTTGGCGGAGACGACGTACCTCAAATAGACATTCCAGTTTGTATGATGTGAGTCAGCGTAGTATCTAAGCATCTTCCCGATTATCCTATGCACTGTTTCAGTTCTCCAATTGGCTTGTGGATGGTAAGGACTCGTCCTTAACTTCTTCACATTCAATAACTTACACAGTTCCTTGAATAGATCTGATGTGAAGTTCGTTCACTGGTCTGTAACTATTGTGTCAGGCACTCCAAACTCCAGTATCCAGTTACTCACAGGCGTTTGTGCCACTGTTTCCGCCTGCTGGTTTGGCGCGCGACCATTTCTACATATCTTTAAGAATAATCTAATATTGTGAGTACGTACTTATTCCCTGCAGGCATTTTATTGAATGAACCTAAGACATCAGTCCCCAGAAATCTGAATGGTACAAATGTTTGAGGTAATCTCCACAATTGTACTCTTGTTCGACACAGATCCGCTCTCTGTGTGTACTGTATGCCATTACGTACATAATGGTTTACGTCCGTCACCAGTACCTGTCCGTTACTCTTCTGTTGGTAGATTAGCAACCTCCATAACCCGCTTCATATGTGATCAAAAGCTTGTTGCAGAACTCTATTCCTTAGCTTGGGTCGTATCACTACCTATGTTTGCAGCTTGGTTTTTCTGAATAGCAACCCGTCCTGCATACAAAACTGTGACTGCTTGAAATATTGTTTACATTCGTCATCCGCTCTCCGTGCACTTTCTCATTGCTTATGCTCCTTACCCCTTATATGCAATACTGCTACCTTTCTACTTCAGTGTTCTGCACTTCCGCGCTTCTTCTCAAATTTATATGTTGCTTTAAAATCAAATTCAAAAAAATGGTTCAAATGGCTCTGAGCACTATGGGACGTAACATCTGAGGTCATCAGTCCCCTAGAACTTAGAGCTACTTAAACCTAACCAACCTAACGACATCACACACATCCATGCCCGAGGCAGGATTCGAACCTGCGACCGTAGCGGTCCCACAGTTCCAGACTGAAGCGCCTAGAATCGCACGGCCACGGGAAATCAAATTCACTTACTCTTACTGCCCATAGCGTCAACCTATTAGAAGGATCCCTTAACCCCAACAAACATTTTAATGCCGCATAAACCGTTATTACTCTAAACTTTTTACCGTACAGGTAACATTTTAAATACGTGAATCCATAAATAAAGCTTAATATCTTTTTCTCCTCTGGGGAATAATTCCTTGTTGCAGAATTTAGTTGTCTTGATGCGTAAGCTACTGGATGTTTTACGTCTTCTGCCTCTTGTGAAACACACACGCGAGTACATGGTTTGATGCATCATACGATAAAATAAGTTCTCTATTAAAATCCGGAAATACCTATATCGGCCTCGATGTTAAAGCTCCTTTTAGTTCATCAAAAGCATGTTGGCATTCTTCTGACAACACAAATCATGTATCCTTTTTTAACAGATGTATCAACGGTCTGGCAATATTCGTAAATCTGTTTACGAACTGGTAGTAGTAGTCTGCGTCTCCTAAGTGTTGTGACTTGGCAAGACAGCCAAGCCACTAGGAGAGGAAGTCGAAAGGCACGCGTTTAAGCTCACGCAGGCTGGCGTGAGGTCTGAAACAGGTAAGGGCTCTGAGCACTATGGGAGTTAACATCTATGGTCATCAGTCCCCTAGAACTTAGAACTACTTAAACCTAACTAACCTAAGGACATCACAGAACACCCAGTCATCACGAGGCAGAGAAAATCCCTGACCCCGCCGGGAATCGAACCCGGGAACCCGGGCGTGGGAAGCGAGAACGCTACCGCACGACCACGGAACAGGTAAGGGAATTTATAGTAGCAAAGAACGTAAGTAACTACGGGAATACTTAACTTTAATTCATAATTGGTGAACATCGGTCTGACGGTACATGCATCACAAGATAAATAGCAAATGATAATGGCGTCTTGCTAGGTTGTAGCAAATGACGTAGCTGAAGGCTATGCTAACTATCGTCTCGGCAAATGAGAGCGTAATTTGTCAGTGAACCATCGCTAGCAAAGTCGGCTGTACAACTGGGCGACTGCTAGGAAGTCTCTCTAGACCTGCCGTGTGGCGGCGCTCGGTCTGCAATCACTGACAGTGGCGACACGCGGGTCCGACATATACCAACGGATCGCGGCCGATTTAAAGGCTACCACCTAGCAAGTGTGGTGTCTGGCGGTGACACCACACTAAGAACGATTGCAACTCCCTTACAGAGTGAGGTACAGCTGTATTTAATCTTTGGTCTGTCTTAACCCCGTTTTTATTTATGATATGGCCAAGGTACGTAATCTATAACAAAATTATATTTTTCTGTACCCAGTGGTAACTTCGCTAGTTTCAACCTTTGAAACATGTACACTAATATTGGTGCATATGCTGTTCAGTATCACTCCCATTGACGATTGCGGCATCGAGATACACTAAGCATTGCCGTGCTTTTAAACCTCTCAGTACTCTATCTCACAATGTATGAGAAGTTGCAGGTGCCTTTCTTAATCTGAATGTCTTTCTTCTGAAATGGTACTCTCCCCAGGGTGTCAGAAACTCAGTTTGGTGTCGATCTCGCAGTGGAACCTCTATCTGGTGATAAACACTCTTCAAATCCATTGGTGAAAAATGTTTGCATTGCTGTAAATGATTCAAGGTTTCTGTGATGTTTGGCAAAGTGTAGGCATGCGTTATGGTTTTCGTATTTAGATGTCTTTAGTAATCACAACAAAATCTATAATTTCATGTTCCATCCGCTGATATTTTTGGCACGACGACTATTCCTGCCCACCATGCACTATTGCTTTCTTCAATTATTCCATCTTTCAGCTGTTGATCGACAATTTACTCCAGAATTGGCTGCAAGTACCTAGGAATTATCTATGGTTTGTGGTAGACTGGTGAGTCATTTCCTGCTGTTATGCGGTGCTGTGACATTTGTAGCTGGTAAATATACTTTGGGAAAAAATAAATCCTTAAATTCCAAAAGTAATTTTTCCATCAGTTCCCTACTGATATCCTCAAGGTGCTTTACTTTTTCTCATAATGCAGTTTCAATAGCGTCTAGCAATTTTTCATGAATGACACCCCTCGTGTCCCATTCTTCTTCCACCAGGGTACCAAATTAGCGATTAACAACGCCTTTGTTAATCTCATGTTCTCTGTGCTAAAAACATCTTTCAGAACAGGTATTTTCTTTTCGCCCTTTATTTCCTGTACACATATAATACCTCTTTCAGCTAAGCTACCCACCTGACCTAACACTTCATTCCCTTCTAACAGTTCCATCACACAATCTTACCTGCAGACTTGATTCAATAGGGACCCAAAGTGACTTCCCAGTACCCTTAGGCAAACAATAGTACGAGTGAAGTCTTAGTGTGATCGTTCGTGATTTAATTGATTTGCTCTTTTGCGAAAAACGCCCGTCGCGAAATTGCTACTCTGGCAATGGCTTGACCTACCTGAAACATTTTTCCGTCAAGTTCCACCCTATACTGCCGAATATCGATTATAGCAAAATGATCATATAAGAAATCTATTCCCAGAATCATGTAATCCTCACTCACGTGTAGCACGATCTCTACACATTGTTTAAACTGAAATGTCTATGTCCATCGATAATAATCGTGTGGCATCTTTATTCCCCACTCTACACAATCTGTACCGTGGTGGGTCTCATTGCTCATGTTTCACCATGTCACTACTGGCGACCGACACATGCACCTCTATGTCCAATAATATCCTGCAACGCTTTTTTCTTACGATTGCTCTTATCGCAGAATCCGCCTCTGCATACAGTTTTGTTGCATCCAGTATCACTGTGAATGACTGGAGGTGGACTTCGCGTAGCTGTTAGTGTTTAAAACCTAATTCTCCCAGCCGGCCAGTGTGGCCGAGCGGTTCTAGGCGCTTCAGTCTGGAACCGCGCTGCTGCTACGGTCGCAGGTTCGAATCCTGCCTCGGGCATGGATGTGTGTGATGTCCTTAGGGTAGTTACGTTTAAGTAGTTCTAAGTTCTAGGCGACTGCTGACCACCGATGTTAAGTCCCATAGTGCTCAGAGCCATTTGTACCTAATTCTCCCCCGTTACGGTCCTTCTAGAACTGTTACTGTCTCTTTCTTTATTCACATTACTCTGAAGCTGGTGACACTGTCTCCTTACATGGTCCATTTGTCTACACCTGAAATATTTTGTATTAGCTGTGAACACTGTCCGTTTACCCTGCATTCCAGTTGAAAAATCGATCTCCTCACGATCTATGGCTAACAGCACTCCTCCGCGCAAATCTGTCGTAACCCCTGTCCGTACGTGTGGTGACATTTCTGCATGCAACCCTCTTAAAAAGTATCGAGCACCCTCTGCTCAGCTTCTTGGAAAATAATTTCATTGATTGGAGCATCTTGCTCTAGTTGATAGGTACATTGATTAATTTTCCTTATTCTATCGGCAAATTTTTCCACAATCTCCGTATTTCTCTTAGTTATTACCCCTAATTGTTCCCTATAGTGTCTGGCACTATTCCGTTTCATATATCTAATAATCAACCCCTCTTTCAATTCTTCCAATGTTGTGGCTCCCTTAAGATCTTCTGCATACCCTACATAAGCGTTAGCTTCCTGTTAGTCTCAGTTTTTCAGCACTCAATAATTCCTTTTCAGACTAACCTTCTATCTCCGCCAGATTTCCAAGGTCTTTTTCAAACGCCGGCACATACCTGGTTGCCTTACCAGAAAAAGGAGCAATTAAACTTGTGACAGGTAACTCTACACCTTTTTATGACGATCGTGATTCTTCTAACCCGTTAATTTCTGTATCATAAGTTGTTAACATATTTCTACTTTCAAGTAATGTTTTTGTTCTTTAGTTAACGTCGCCAGCATAGGGACAGGTACTGAACCAACATTTTTGTCCCCATTAACTTCTTCGTTTTGTTTCTCCTCTTATATGTTTAAGAGAGATTCGTCGTTTGAAGTTACCTTCTTGGCTTCTCTTTTAGCAGTATGTCTTGCTTTTGTGCTCTGTGCGACATCGTTGTTGATATATTATGGAGACAACCTGAAAGGAGGTGGCGAGGGCGTGGTGAGCCTCCTTCCTTGTTTTCTTTTATACTTGCCAGAACTTCGATGTTGCTGGTGGTCAGCCTGTCTTCCATTGAGAGGAGCAGAAATTACAATTCATCGAAGTACAGATATTTTCACCGTTTTCTTGCATCCTCGCCAGAAGGACACCTTTTCTGTGATACCAGTTCTCAGATGCCTTAATTTCTTTTGAATTTCCTTACCTATCATGAATTATACTAACAGTGTTTATACCTTACTGTCAGTATGTGGCCTAACTTTCCTATGAATAAGTATTGCCGGCCGGTTTGGCCGAGCGGTTCTAGGCACTTCAGTCTGGAACCGCGCGACCGCTACGTTCACAGGTTCGAATCCTGCCTCGGGCATGGATGTGTGTGGTGTCCTTAGGTTAGTTAGTTTTAAGTAGTTCTAAGTTCTAGGGGACTGATGACCTCAGATGTTAAGTCCCATCGTTCTCAGAGCCATTTGAACCATTTTTGAATAAGTATTAATGCTGTTACTGAATATTGCAACTGGAAATTCCTTTCACTCATTACACCATGAATACCTGCTAGGAGCCACAACAATCAGATACACCGTCAAGAATATATGTAAGTAGTTGTTGCAATGTCCACAGTCTGTTCACATGCCATAAAAAACTCACGATGACTACTGCCGAATAGCTTCTAGAGAGAAATGACTTTGTAAATTGCATTAGTGCTGTGAACGGAAAAATGTAAACTGAAGAAACATGCTAACAGCACCTCAAAGTTCTACAATTACAAGAAGTTTTTTCCCACAATATTTTTGGGACACAGATTGTTGTTTCACTGTGATGAACGTGGGCTCGTATGGCGCCAGTGGCGATTCTCATGTATTCAAGAAATCAAACCTCTATCGATGACTGAAAGCTAATCAGTTAAACATTCCAAATCTTCATAAATTACTTCATGACGAGGAATATGAATTTCAGACTTTTATTTTTATAAGGGATGAAGCAGTAGCACTATCTAGACATAATCTGCTAACTTATGCTAAGAAAAACGTGACAATAAAACAGCATGGTTTTAGGTTTAGCCTTTTTAGTGCACATAGAATAGTGGAATGTACTTTTGGGATTTTGGCTAGTAAAGGGAAAATATTTCATCAGCCTGTCGATGTGGATGTTGGTTTTTCAGACACAACCGCAAAAGCATTTTGTATTCTTGATACTTGTGTAAGAAGAAATGACGGTGTACTAGTCGAGGACGAGGCGTTCTGCAACGTTGTGAGCCTATAGAAGAAGAGCCGATACGTGAGGAATGCAGATGATGGACAATTTTGCAAAATTCTTTGTGAGTCCACAAGGACCAGTACCTTGGCCATATGACAAAAGTTAAATTGTGGTAATGGCTGTTTCGACGTGAATAAATGAAGTTAATGAACTATGAAATGCGTTTGTTCTCTGGTCCAAACAATTCAGTCTACTTCTGAATGCTGCTGCAGCACACTTCTCCTCATAATTCTCTTTCAAATCATATTCTTATCGTAGAGAGCTGGTCTCTTTTCTACTGTTGCAGATAGTCTTTCTGAATGGAGAGCATAATTTACAATGTCATCCGTAGTGCAACTCTCATCGTCAGACATGCTGTTGGTGCACAGAACGGGTCTGCAACGAAATGCGAGAGCGACTGAGAAACTGTGTTGCTAGTTTGCACGGACCATTGCCAGTGCACACGATTCATTCACCATTTTCGACTATCCGGTCGCTTGTGAAATAGGACGGGATGCATCTTTTAAATCTCGCGCTACTGTTTGGTCGAAGCTGTGCATGCTCGTATTCCAGCCATCATGTTTCATTCATGGGACAAGTGACTAATAAATCGCTTGACGGAGCATCGCCAACGCACACCTAGCTTCAGGGTTAGTGGGCGGTGACTGACAAGATATTTCTGCTGAAACCGTCAAATGGGGCCGCCACGTACGCTGCTTGGAGGCGTGTGCAGAATGTGGCTCGGTGCATTTCGCTCGCACGTCTTGGTGTGGCATGCTGTTCTCCGTGATATTGAGCCCATGCTATGGCAGGCAGCAAGGCAGCGCAGTAGACTTAGCCCCAGACGATGGTATGTGCGAACACAGCGTCTCGTGCGGCAGCACAGTCGGCGCGCAGCGGCACTCACGCTCAGCACGCAGTGGACTAATAGCGGCGAATACTGATTGGCCATACAACACTGAACATGAACAGAAGTGAACGGGTGCCCAATGGACGAAAATGTGGGATCGGATACCGATTCTGACACCAACTTCCAGGAGGTCGAGGGGTGAGGATTTGGGAATGGGGGTCCTGGGATGATGTTAAAAGATAGAACATTAAATCTGGACAAATACAAGGCAGATATTTCAACATAAGGGGTACGCCGTGCATATCTAGGGTAGGAAGTAACTGTGTGTAGGTCAGTCTAGGAGATCGAACAAAGTAAAGAAAGTGAGCGACGAGTGGAGAGGTGGTCCATGTTAAGTTCTTGTGGTGGCCAGTCGTGTGACGTAGAGACAGAGGCTTTGCCTCTCAATAAGTACGTCTTATGTACTCAAGGTCCGGATCACAAGAGAGAAAAGATGATGAGTTTTGGTCTCCAAAACCCTCCGGCATCCATGTACATGACCTGCCTCTGGTGCACGCTATTGACTAAACCGATTCCGTGAATTGGCTAGCAACTTCAGGAGAGGGCTGAAGATGTTCAAAAATGGTTCAAATGGCTCTGAGCACTATGGAACTTAACTGCTGTGGTCACCATTCCCCTAGAACGTAGAACCACTTAAGCCGAACTAACCTAAGGACATCACACACATCCATGCCCGAGGCAGGATTCGAACCTGCGATCGTAGCGGTCGTGCGGTTCCAGACTATAGCGCCTAGAACCGCTCGGCCACACCGGTCGGCGCTGAAGATGTAATTTTCCGAAAATTTAGCCGGACAGACTGCCTCAGTTCTAAAAGGCAGACAACTATAGTTACACAGGCAGAGCCGAACTTAATCTGGAAGAAAACTTGCAAAGACATGATTGTAGCATTTGAAGAATTTTTTAAAGCAATTATTTAAAGTATTCATTGACTGGCTGACAGCCTGTACAATGATATTAAAATTTCTGTCGTAACGTGAAATAAAGAGATTTTGTAGAAAAAGAAACTAGGATTTCCTATACGTTCTCATCTCCCCCTAATGAGATTACAGCTACAGTGTTTTGTTAACAAATCATATCATTCGCATGTGCCACCTACTGTTCAAAAAATTATTGTTGCTGTTGTTAAGGTCTCCAGTCTGATGATTAGTTTGATGCACCTCTACATACTAACCCCCCCCCCTTCTCCCTCCTGTATGAGCAACTACATTTCTGCTTAACTGCTGCAACCTACATGAATTCTAATTTGCTTGCTGTCTTCAAGCCTTAACGCAGCTCTAAAATTTTTACCCCCACACAGCCTTCCATTACCAGATAAGTGCTACCTTGATGTCTCAGAATGAGTCGGATGGCTAACTGATTCTCTGATCCCCTGTCTTAAAAAAATTCTGTTCAGTGCAAATGGTTCAAGTGGCTCTGAACACTATGGGACTTAACATCTGAGGTCATCAGTCCCCTAGAACTTAGAACTATATAAACCTAAGTAACCTACAGACACCACCCACATCTATGCCCGAAGAAGGATTCGAACCTGCGACCGTAGCAGTCACGCGGTTCCGGGCTGAAGCGCCTAGAACCGTTCGGTCACCGCGGCCGGTTGTTCAGTGCTCTTTTTTAGTTATTTGATTTACCCATATAATCTTCAGCATTCACCACGTATCAGGAACTTCTATTCTAACTTTTTCTGAACTGATTAACGTCCATGTTTTGCTTGTGTAAAGGGTTACACTCCAAAGAAGTACGATAAAAAAATAAATCGTAACAGGCAAATTAATATTCGATGTAATAAGCATTCTCTTTCACAGAAATCATTTTATTGCTATTGCCAGTCTGCAGTCCATATCGTTTCTACAGTGAAACACCAAAGAAACTTGTATAGGCATTCATATTCAAATACAGAGATATGTAAACGGCAGAACACGGCGGCGTGGTCGGCAATGCCTATATAAGACAACAAGTGTCTAGCACAGTTGTTACCTCGGTTACTGCTGCTACAATGGCACGTTATCGAGATTTAAGTGAGTTTGAAATTGGTGTTACAGTCAGTGCACGAGCAGTGGGACACAGCATATCCGATGTAGCGATGAAGTGGGGAATCTCCCGTACGACCATTTCCCGAATGTGCCGTGAATATCAGGAATCCAGTAAAGTATCAAATCTCCGACATCGCTCCGGCCGGAAAAAGCTCCTGCAAGAACGGGACCAGTGACGAATGAAGAGAATCCTTCAGTATGACAGAAGTGCAACCCCTCCGTAGATTGATGCAAGTTTCAATTCTGGGCCATCAAAAAGTGTCAGCTTGCGAGCTATTCAACAGGACATCATCGATAATGGCTTTCGGAAGCGAAGACCCACCCGTGTACCCTTCATGATTGCACGAAACATACCTTTACGCCTCGCCTGGGCCCGTCAACACCAGCATTGGACTTTTGATGACTGGAAACATGTTACCTGGCCGGACGAGTCTCATTTCCATCTCTATCGAGCGGATGGGCGTGTACGGGTATGGAGGCAACCTCATGAATACATGGACACAGCATGTCACCAGGGGACTGTTCAAGGTGGTGGAGGCTCTGTAATGGTGTGGGGCGTGTGCAGTTTGAGTGATATGGGACACTGAGACGTGACTCGTACGTACGCACCCTGTATGATCACCTGCATTCATTCATGTTCATTGTGCATTACGACGGACTTGGGCAGTTCCAGCAGGACAATACGACACCGCACATCATTGAGCATATCTGGGATGCCTTGCAACGTGCTGTTCAGAGGAGATCTCCACCCCCTCGTACTCTTACGGATTTATGGAAAGCCCTGCCGGATTCATGGTGTCAATTCCCTTCAGTACTACTTCAGACATTATTCGAGTCCATGCCACGATGTGTTGCGGCACTTCTGCGTGCTCCCGTCGGCCCTACGCGATATTAGGCTGGTGTAGCAGTTTCTATGGTTCATCAGTGTATTTCGGTCAGGAACAATTGTTTTGTACACAAAATGCCCGCTGTTAGTGTCTCATGACCTAAACTAAGTCTCACAGATTTTCCTGATTCAGTTCGACTACATTTCATTACCTTTGTTTACCTTTTTTGGTGGTTATTTTTATCATATCTTTTCAAGATATCATTTTCATTCAACTCGTCCTTCAAGTTCTTTACTCTATCTAACAGAAAGAGAATATCATCGGTAAGCCTCAAGTTTCTTATTTCTTCTCCATGAACTTTAATTCCCTTTAAAAATTTAGTCTTGATTTTCTTTACTGCTAGTTCAATGTACAGATTAAATAGCAATGGGGATGGGCTACGGGCTGTCTCGCTGTAGCTTCCCTTTTATGTTCTTCGACTGTTACATGTACGACCTCATTTCTGTACAAGTTTCAGATAACCCTCATCTTCATATTTTTTATCCCACATACGTACAGAATTTCATATAGTGTATCCCAGTTAACAGTTTCTAAAGGTTTCTCTAAATCTGCAAATATTATGTACCTACGTTAGCCTTCCATCAACCTATTTTCCAAGATAATTCCTTTGCTTGTGCGTACATTTCGTATGATACCAAGCCAATCCTCTCAGAGCTCGACATCTACAAGTCTATCATCCTTCTGTAAATAATTCGTGTCAGTAATTTTTATCTAGCACTTAATAACCTGTAGGTCGGTAATATTCATACGTCACCACCTCCCTTCGTTGTAACTGAAATTATTACATTCTGATGCAAATATGACAGTCTCATGTATCTTACACGCTAGGTGGAGTGGATTTTTATGGATGGTTCTCCCGAGCATCTCTATAACTCTGATGGAATGTCGTCTGCCGAAGTTGTCTTGTTTCGATTTTGGTCGTTTACTGATCTGTCAAATTCGCCTCGCAGTATCGTATCTCCTTCCCCATCTTCATCTGCTTCCGATTCCCCTTCTACAATTGATCCTCAGGCTTATTGTTGTGTCGGTAGCTGGGCCGACACCGTGATGTTGATGGCTGAAAAGGAATGCTAGACTAACGCTGTGGCCGATAGTGCACGCACGGCATAAAGCAGACGGGGAGCGGCAGAACCCGAGCGACGACAGAGGCGCAGCTGATTGAGATGCCGACGCACCTCACCAGAGGCCCCCAAAACCAAATACATCGCGCGGCCGAGGCAGCGAAGAATGCGCCCTGCGAGCCAACGCCGTGAACCGCGATAGTTGCGATAAAATACAACGTCGCCTGGAGCAAAAGCAGGAGTCCGCCGCTGCACAGGAACCTGATGCGGCGGATGCAGCAAAGACATCAAGGTGCGATGAGGACGACCGTGGAGCAACTCAGCCGGCGAGCGACCATCTCGGGGCTGAGAGCGATACGAAGACAAAAAGAGCAACAATGCGTCCTCCCGAGAATGCGACTCTTTCAATTTCAACATCTGTGACTTGAAAGTCCGGACCAATCGTTCAGCGGCACCGTTGGACTGAGGCGAAAACGGCGCGGATGTCAGATGTTGAATACCATTGGCCTGGCAGAAAGACTGGAATTCTGCGGACATGAATTGTGGGCCATTGTCGGAAACAATAGTCTGCGGAAGACCTTCAATGCAAAAGATAGCAGACAACGCGTGGATGGTGGCGGAGGACGTCGTGGAAGACATCCGGACAACAAAAGGAAAATTACTGAAGGCGTCGACCAGAACCAACCATCGGGCATTCCAGAATGGACCAGCAAAATCAATGTGCAAGCGTTGCCAAGGGGAAGTGGCTTTTGGCCACGCAAAGGCTTTCAGCGACGGTGCCGTCCGGTCAGCGCCCTGGGGACCCATCTACTGGCTCGCCTCATCCCCAGGTGTTACCGACGATGCCTTCCATTTTGCCCCATGGCGACGCGCCGCCGCCGCCGCAGCGGCAGCAGCAGCAGCAGCCGCCGCCGCCGCCGACCGCATTCGACGCTTCGTTGCCGCCGCCAGGCGCCTCCCAGGGTCACGCGCCGCCGATCGCTTCCCGTGACCAGCTGTCCGCCGCCATGGAACTCCCGCCCGCTCCGGACCACGTGACGTCATCGCGCGTCGGCTCCCCCGACGCAATGGAGGTCGACACTTCGGCCCCTCATGTCTCTTTACGGGCGCATACACCGCATGTTGACGTGCACCCTGGACTAGTTTTGCAGGCGTTTCCTAGCTCCCCTCGGACCGGATGGCCGGGTGCGGGTGGCACAGCCTCGCCTGTTGTTAGGCTCCCCACCTCATCGCATACGTCAACATGTGGTCCTCCCCACGGCGGGCGGAAGCCTTATTACACGACCGTTCGCCGATTTGCGGGGGAGGAATGTGGTGTCACCGCCAGACACCACACTTGCTAGGTGGTAGTTTAAATCGGCCGCGGTCCAGGTAGTACATGTCGGACCCGCGTGTCGCCACTGTGATCGCAGACCTAGCGCCACCACCAAGGCAGGTCTCGTGATACGAGAGTGGACTCGACCCCAGTTGTACGAGAACCAAGCTACCGCCCAGTTGTACGCGAACCTAGCTATCGCCCAGTTGTACGAAGCCTTTCTCTCTCATTAGCCGAGAGACAGAATAGCCATCAGCTAAGTTAATGGCAACGAACTAGCAAGGAGCCATTTGTATCAGTGCCTATAGCTTCGAGTATTCAAGAGAGATGTATTCCAAGGAATCAATAAAAGTTAAGTAAAAAGCATCTACATACTTTTCTTCTTATTCATTCATAAGTTCTCATGTTCCAGACTTCACGCCCGTCTGCATTAGTCTAGCGTGCCTTTCTTTTGGCTACTACCGTGTGGCGTAACAGTCTTGTTACGTCACTACACTTATATCCTCTGTACTACACTTTTACATACTTCTTCAATCATTCACCTTTTCCTTGTTTGCACATTACTGGCTAAGCATGAGAGATACTGAAATCCATACCGTTGTTCCAATTAAATTCAATATATTGTTGCTTAACTTAGAATTCACAGTAGAATTTTTTTTTTTTTTTTTTTTTGCTCATTTGATGCTCTTTTGCGTTTACTAACTCATCTGAAATAGCTATCCATTCGTCTTGAATTGCGTCCTTTTCCCCCTGTTTCAATCAATCACTTCCTGCTGCTCCCTCTCAAGCACTCAGAAACTTCTGTTTCTGTTTATTAAGGTCTCATCTCCTCTCATCATAAACACCTTCAATCACTCAGTCTTTTGGAGAACTGGTTGACACGTTAATGGGTATTCCTGAGATTGCTGGTGGATTTGTTTCAATAATGAATACTATTATGCATTCACTGCTTCACTGCGTTGTTCATAGTAGCTTACACGAACTGCTATTTACGTATTCAATGTGTACTTTTGTATTACTCCTATTTGATTTGGTATTTGTAAATCTGTACTCATCTAACCAGAGGTCCAGTGCTTCCAACCACCACGCTTCACCTATTTCCACTATATGTGGTTTCATCTTCTCTACTCCCATTTTTATGTTCTCTAACCTGATTAAACTATTAATGGACCTAACATTCCATACTCTGAACATTTAAAAATCAGTTTGTTTTCTGATGACATTATGCTTTTGGGTTGCCTCAATTGGTGATTCGAAAAGACAAGTATTTTAAATCCAGAATATTTTACTCAAGGGAACACTATCATCATTACGCCACAGCGTAGAGCTACATACCCTCAGGAAGAAAGAATAGCCTTAGTTTCCCTCTGTTCTCAGCGTTCGTAGTACCAACATTGTAAGGTCTTGCTGTATAATGTTAAAAGGCCAGGTCATTCAAACATCAAGGCAGTTACTACACCTGCAAGCATTGAAACGGCTGCTACCCATCTTCAGAGGCCACAGTTAGTATAGTTTCTCCGCATAGAATCCTTCGTCCTCGCTATATGTACGCAACTTACACTCTCAGCCCAGTCGTTTTCGGACAGGCTGTGTGACTGTTTCCACTCACTGACACTGTCAGGCGTTGGGAAGGCGACATCTATTTGGTGTGGCAGGCTGTTTGTGGCTTTCTAGAGAGTGGAGGTTTCTTTCTAACTGCCACCACTAGTTTCAACACTTGTGGTAGACACAGCAATTAAAGCATTAATTTAAATGCAAGACAAATATGATCTACCTGTGATTTCTTTCCTGAAAATGCAGGTAACATAGAAATGAATTTAATAAATTTCGCATTGGCAGTACCGCAGTTAAACATGCTTCTGCTGTATAACTCCCATACATCAATACCCAAAACTTGATAGTCAGCAATTGAGGTGCCCAAGAAAGACATTCAGATGTCTGCAAAAAGGTAACACATTAATAAGTTCAATTACAATTTGTATCTTTCTTATTTAAGATATACGTAACTTTGAATGGCAGTGATTCCTTGGTGGAGTTGAGTTGTACATAACTAAACGTAATTTTCTTTACAGGACTAATAGTCTTGAATGATGATATAACTATAAATCCTTGGAACATTGCTCCTTCCTTTCCTACATAAATTCTCAGTATTTTTGAACTACATCCGTGTATTTTCTCTCTGCAGCCTTCCATAAAAAGGTTGACAGAAGTCTCAAGAGTGACTGAGTCTGGGGGCGAAGCTCTGAGTGTGGCTCCTTAAAAGAAGCGCCGGCAAATCAGAGTCGTAGGCAAGGAGATGTGTCAATTCAGTGTCGTCTGGTGGCGTATACGCATGGAGCCACCCATCGAAGACAGCGAGTGTTGAAAGAGCAAGGTCGTCAGTGTCGTCATAGCGAGAAGTTGAAATGTGCGTTTTCCCGCAAAGCAGTGAATGGTGCGTGGCATGCGGGGTCTTGTCGACGAAAACGCCATCGATACTGCAACCAACCTCTATCCCAAAATCCGTGTGAACCACTCGGAAGATCTGCCGAACAACATGAAATAGGACGTCCACGCAACAGCACAGATGGTTGCAGCGTTGGTGCTGCTGAGGACGCCTTGCTGTGTTAGTATACAACGTTTTGTTCTGTTCAGTGCCTTTATTTTAATGAGCATATGACATGAAAATAAAATTGAATGTGTTTTTGTCTAATTGACTGGTGATTATTTACATTTAGAGCTTGTTTATTTATTTCCAGATTTAGCTTTTCTGAAAACAAAGTACCGAATGACAAACAACTGTTGACACATCTGTGGTCGGCAGGGAAATCTAATCGTCTCTCAAGATCTTGTGGATCTTGCGATGTTAGGCTATAGAGAGGACTCTACAGAGTATACTTTAGTGTTTTCTCATTCTTCTCCTATATATTTTGCGGAAATTCTAACTTCAATAACACTACATTCAATTAATTTTATCTTTTGTGGAGGTTTCCTTGTTCTTTCTCTACAGAGTATACTTTAGTGTTTTCTCATTCCTCTCCTATACATTTTGCGGAAATTCTAACTTCAATAACCCTACAGTCAATTAATTTTATCTTTTGTGGAGGTATCTTTGTTCTTTCCTAGTTATTCCAGACCACTTTCTTAGCAGCTTTTGAGATTTAATATAGTTTCTTACACAATACAATATGGATAGGTACTGTAATTATTGTGTGCTGACACAAGGGAAATGGACCACTGTTTGTAAACAGGTGGAAACTGCGTTAGCCACATTCAACAGGCTTCTGGCTAGTGCTCAAAGTTGTAGCGACGTTGATCCACCGGAGAGGAGACCTGTAACACCTTCGGTGCCATTGGAATCCTTGGGTGATCTGGTTGTTGATACAACTTCCGATACGCAACATCTGACCGGTTTGTCTTTATTCGAGAGCATGGGACTAGAAGTAGTGCTTTCCTGTATCACTGGGCAGGAAGATGAAAGTGGGAATTGATCGCACAGATGACTCCTCACACCTTAGCTACAGGTATGATGTGCTACCCAGTGTTGATAACACTTCTGTGTCAGTACGGGACACCACTTCTGTTGGGTTCAAAATTGTTCAAATTGCTATGAGCACTATGGGACATAACTTCTAAGGTCATCAGTCTCCTAGAACTTAGAGCTACTTAAACCTAACTAACCTAAGGACATCACACACATTCATGCCCGAGGCAGGGTTCGAACCTGCGACCGTAGCGGTCGCGCGGTTCCAGACTGTAGCACCTGTTGGGACACTCCAGACATTTGCAGAGGACAAGTATGCCACTTATTGGGAGGTCTTACATTAGGCAACCCCTCAGAGATATAGCTGGCAGATCAGGTAAGAATACCAGTGTGCACTCGGTGTTTGGCGGTGGGTCTCGTCCGAGGCGTCGAGGACCCTCAGCCGGCGAATGGTTCCGAGACCATCCTCAATTGCGACAAGCAGATGGATGATTTGGTGAAGACAGCTAGCATTGCACACGGGGCACACGATAAGCTCTCTATTACTATAATTAAACCCAGAGTTGATCGCAGTGTTTTGGCTTGGAGGAGAGCGAATGGTGGAAACCACTGTCCAAGATGATACTGTGACGTTATCGGATACGAATTTCTCGACCTCCACTACTGGGTGGAAAGTTGTAAGGTTCCTCTTAATAGGTCAGGCATGCACTACAAGCAAAAAGCGGCTACTAGGGTAGCAGCGTATGTATGGTGTGCACATGGGGAGTTTTTTGGTTAGAGGAACGCCCCCTTAAGATCAGAGTGTACCTGCTTCCCGGTATCGAGGATAAATCAGCCACATAGTTCTCAGAGAATTGTCGTCCCTGCAGCTCGGAAACACAAGAAGTTAACTTCTTAACGACTTTGTTAAACTGCAAGAGCGAGCATGCTAAGGTCCCAGATTTAGTATCACTTGTTGAGGGTTACTTGGAGCAGGTAGTTAGATAACCATCTGGTGAACGTGGATACAAATCGCAGAGTAGCTGAGTAGTCAACAACAGATAATCAGTGCTAAAGACGGAGATGTGGAGCGAAAAAAAACATGGGTAAGCCGGTCACTCTGTTAACACATGAAAACCCTCTCCCTAAAATCCGAAAATAAAACTCAGACCAGTAAAATGTGTCACCACACATTGGAGGGTCCTCTCGCTGGAGTAAGAAGCCACGCATCATAGGGCTGTGGCCCCTATGAAGACGAGTAATGAGGACCTTCAACGTCGCTGGAAAGAGGTACGCCACGTCCACTCTGTGGGCTTTACGAGACGGAGCTTATTGTCTGTCAGTTCCAATCAGTCATTCTCCCACCGGCGGAAGACTCTGGATCTCAACAGCGGGGTTATAGCATGAAGGGTGATGGCATACTGAAATAACTGAGGAACACATGACATCTCCTTGGCTGCTACATCCGCCCTTCCGTTCCACGCAGTATCCATATGCCCTGGTACCCATCAAAAAGACTCCTTTCCCAGTCGTTGTAGACGGAGGAGGGCATCGTGGATATTTTGGACTACTTTATCTGCTGGGTACTAATGTTGTAGATAGTGACGGGCACTCAGAGAATCGAAATACGAGGTGCATTCAAGTTCTAAGGCCTCCGATTTTTTTTCTGATAAACTACTCACCCGAAATCGATGAAACTGGCGTTACTTCTCGATGTAATCGCCCTGCAGACGTACACATTTTTCACAACGCTGACGCCATGATTCCATGGCAGCGGCGAAGGCTTCTTTAGGAGTCTGTTTTGACCACTGGAAAATCGCTGAGGCAATAGCAGCACGGCTGGTGAATGTGCGGCCACGGAGAGTGTCTTTCATTGTTGGAAAAATCCAAAAGTCACTAGGAGCCAGGTCAGGTGAGTAGGGAGCATGAGGAATCACTTCAAAGTTGTTATCACGAAGAAACTGTTGCGTAACGTTAGCTCGATGTGCGGGTGCGTTGTCTTGGTGAAACAGCACACACGCAGCCCTTCCTGGACGTTTTTGTTGCAGTGCAGGAAGGAATTTGTTCTTCAAAACATTTTCGTAGGATGCACCTGTTACCGTAGTGCCCTTTGGAACGCAATGGGTAAGGATTACGCCCTCGCTGTCCCACAACATGGACACCATCATTTTTTTCCGCACTGGCGGTTACCCGAAATTTTTTTGGTGGCGGTGAATCTGTGTGCTTCCATTGAGCTGACTGGCGCTTTGTTTCTGGATTGAAAAATGGCATCCACGTCTCATCCACGTCTCAACCGACGAAAAGAAAGTCCCATTCATGCTGTCGTAGCGCGTCAACATTGCTTAGCAACATGCCACACGGGCAGCCATGTGGTCGTCCATCAGCATTCGTGTCACCCACCTGGATGACACTTTTCACATTTTCAGGTCGTCAAGCGGAATTGTGTGCACAGAACCTACAGAAATGCCAACTCTGGAGGCGATCTGTTCAACAGTCATTCGGCGTTCCCCCAAAACAATTCTCTCCACTTTCTCGTTCATGTCGTCAGACCGGTTTGTGCGAGCCCGAGGTTGTTTCGGTTTGTTGTCACATGATGTTCTGCCTTCATTAAACTGTCGCACCCACGAACGCACTTTCGACACATCCATAACTCCATCACCACATGTCTCCTTCAACTGTCGATGGATTTCAATTGGTTCACACCACGCAAATTCAGAAAACGAATGATTGCACGCTGTTTAAGTAAGGAAAACGACGCCATTTTAAGTATTTAAAACAGTTCTCATTCCCGCCGCTGGCGGTAAAATTCCATCTGCCGTACGGTGCTGCCCTCTCTGGGACGTATTGACAATGAACGCGGCCTCATTTTAAAACAATACGCATGTTTCTATCTCTTTCCAGTCCGGAGAAAAAAAACGGGAGGCCTTAGAACTTGAATGCACCTCGTAGACAAGTAATTTTGCACTGGAAGGAAGCCTCCTCCGCTCCTGTGCACGGAAGACAGCATACAGTTTTGGGCCAAAGACAGTAAAGTCTTGAGGCAGTTGGACCTGAGGACATGATCAGGCCAAACAAGACACAACCAACGGAGTCCTCCTGTTTGGACCCATTTGTAAAGACAGCTACATAGTTGTGGTGCTCATATTAAAATGTCAGAAAATATCGCACTGAAAACAGAAGCAGGAGCACAAACTCTCCTGCGCTGAACCAAATCTAAAATGACACTGGGAATTAGCACTAACCATGGTGGCAGGCAGTGAAACCCTGGATTGGTGGCTGTACATGCTCCACATCAAGTGACTCCAACACACGCTGCACTTGGGCCCTAAATGGCAGTATTTCTCATGGACGATTGGAGAAAAGGCGTTCAATAAATGGACGAGCAACACTATGATACGAAGGTGAATTTGGAGTTGCGAGGAACTTACATGCCCGATGCACGATGAGGAGCTGCCGCCAGATAGTGGTGGCGGTTCCCCAGCCCCAGCACAGAGACTGTATGTGTGGCTGGCCCTGTAAACAACTCTGGCTACTCTAATCCATTCCTGGTGGATAGGGTTAGTATTCTTCAGGTAAGATGGCCTCGCTGACCCGTACACGAAGCAGCCGTAGTCAATCCGCGAACTCACAAAACCGTATAAAACGGTAGCAGATGCGCCCTGTTTGCTCCCCAAGACCTGTAGCTAAGGTACTTGATGATTTTCAGTGCGTTCAGGGTTCTGGCTTTCAGGTCTCTCAGGTGCGGTAATCACGACAATTTGGAGTGAAAAATGAGACCCATAAACCTCAATGAGTCCTTAAAATTTAGAATAGTTTCCCTCTTATGCAAGCCAGGTAAATTAAAAATATGAATAGAACGATTAAAATCAACATATACACACTTCTCTGCAGAAAACTGAAAACGCTTCTTTGAAGCCCACACCTCCAACTGCTGCATTGGAAGTTGCAACTGTCGGGTCGCTGTTGCAACACTGGAGGAGGAACAGAAAACAGCAAAGTCATCCAGAAATAAGGAGCACTGTACAGGGCTCCTTACCGTAGACATGGCACTGTTTATAGCTATGGCAAAGAGGGTGACACACAAAAAAACTATCCTGAGGGGCACCATTCTCCTGCTCAAAACGTTCTAATTGTCTGTCACCCACTCGGGTCCTAAGAAACCGTTGAGATAGAAAAGATCGTACGAAAAAGACGAGATTGCCCTGAAAGCCCCATTAATGCAGTTATGCGGGAATACTGTCTATAAGTAGCGTCATATGCCCTACTTATATAAAGAATCTGCCAATACAGTGATGTTTACGTAGGGAAGACTGCTGAATAGCCACCTCTAGCAGGGTCACGTCGTCGACAGCGGACCGGACCATCCGGAATCCAACATGAGAGTAGCTAAGATGTTTTCCGGTCTCTAACAACCAGATCAGACGATGTTTAACCATTTGCCCCAAAGTCTTCCCTACACAGTTCTGTAAGGCGATACTTATGTTAACTACTTCGATATGTGCAGTCCTTTCTTAGTTTGAGAGAAAGTTTCAAAGCTGCCTCTCTCCACGAGTTTGGAAGTGACCTGTCTGCCACATCAAATTAAAACATTCGAGGAGTTTTTCCTTTGACGCTGCTGTCAAATGTTGAGGCGTGCAGTACCGGTTATGATCGTGACTGGGTGTAGTACCGCGTGTCAGACAGTGCTACCACATCGAGAAAGGGCAGTTGTAAGACTCAAAATTGTAGGATTTGAACTCCAAGTAGCCCTTCTCTGCAGTCGCACGGTAGCGGCGTTACGCTACATCCTGCCTGTTATCGGCAGTAGTCGCTGCCATCGTCTGAGCAACGCCTGTGGTAGTTGTCTGGCGACAACTCTTGTTTCACCACTGCTGGTTTTGATAAACCACTGTGTTTACTAGAGATCCTCCGGATGACTTCGCATACTTTTGTAGAGCAGGTGGAACGGTTGATGGAGTCCTAGAACGCTTTCCATGACCTTTCCTTGCTATTCTTAACTAGGCATCACTTCTTGCATATCGCGACTCTCAAGGATATGAGGTTGCCTGGTGTTGGGCAACATTTAAACCGTGGAAGAGCCCCACGCCTGTTCCAGAATACTAAACGACACGCATCAGTCCACCAAGGTACAGGCTGCCTCCTAATTGGACCACAAGGCTAGATACGGATAAACCAGTGTCATGGTGAATCACTCATGTGATGTGGTCCACCATTCCTGGACGCTGTTGCGCTGTTTGAACACAGCCAGCTGGCTGAACAGCGCCTGGTTAACCATGCTGGTAGTCCATTTTGGTGGTCTCTGTTCAAGCAATGCTTCATTCAGTAATGAATTTGAAGTGGGAAGTGGTCACAGGAATGAAGGTCGTCAATGTCGTCCCACTGAACGGAGTCTGCGACAGCTGGAGAGCAGAGATAGGTCGATGGCTGTGAATGACCCAATAGTGGCACAGAAGAGAATTGGAGTACCAGTGTTCAGGATGCATAGCCCTTAAGATGTCACGAGGCTCTCCAAAACACTACCGCCAAGGGCAAGTACTGGTCGAGCCACAAGAGTCATGATGGGTACCGATGTCTTCCAGTAGGATAAGTAGTCGAGTGCGTTGTTCCATGAAATCTGTCAGAGCCTCAGAGTCTCCTGCATCTGGCAGAGATAAATACAGCGTGCAAATAACAATCCTCGAACACACGTGAATCTCAACTGCAACTGCTTGCAGGTCAGTAGCCAGGGCGAGAGCAGAGGAGTAATGCGTGTTATTTACAACACAATAACCCCTTCCTTGACCCTTCCCCCAAGCAGGTCAACATAGTGACAGAGTTTATAGCCCTGTAGGACGGCGGCATCACATGCTTTAAAATGTGTTTCCTGCAAACACATGCACAGTGGATGCTCCTGTGCTAGGATCTTTAGTTCCTCCACATGTATCCAGATGCCATTAACTTTCCATTGGTGGATGGGAGCCATTTATCACGATGGTTGCACTTTCACCCTGTGTTTCCACATGTGGAAGTGTGGAGGCTCAGCTTTGGCCGAAACGATTGCTCCAGTCTGACAGCTAGGTTCATTAAGTCTGAAGAAGAATCAAGAGATACATAAGAGAGGATAAGTTCGACATCATTGGACAGTTGACGTACTGGTTCTGTCAGTGGTTAACGCTTTGTATTGCATTTTTTTGGCATGGTGGACTTTGGTACCACTACCATGGCTGTGGTAGTAGCAGCATGGGACAGTGGATACGGCTGAACTTTTGGAGGGGCAGGGAAATCCACAACAGTGGCAACCACAGCTCTCTCCAATTTTCTAGGGGGAGATACGGGCTTCGAAATAACTGCAGAAGAACAAAAAAAAATGGCTCTGAGCACTATGGGACTCAACATCTTAGGTCATAAGTCCCCTAGAACTTAGAACTACTTAAACCTAACTAACCTAAGGACATCACACACACCCATGCCCGAGGCAGGATTCGAACGTGCGACCGTAGCAGTCCCGCGGTTCCAGATTGCAGCGCCAGAACCGCACGGCCACCGCGGCTGGCTCGCAGAAGAACAAATTCACTGGCAGATGCATGTACTAGTGCTGACACTGGTAACCTCAGCTTGTGTAGGAGAATTGGTCTCAGAGACTGACTGTTTAAGAACAGACGCAAAGGAGCTAGGCCTTATAGATTTTTTGGTCTCATCACATGAAATACTCTTAGTGGTTTTGATCTCCTGTTTATTCCTTTTTTCAAGATAGACTTCACAGGCCTTACTCCAGACAGGGTGATCGTCAGATCAGCCTACACTTTTAACAGGATATGAACAGCCAAGTCCTAGATGGGCAGCCTTTCCACATTTGCCACTAGTGGCTTCTCCCTTACATTCCACAGCAGTGTGCCCTAGGTGATGGCACTGAAAAATGTGCATTGGGTTGGGGAAATAAGGCCTCACGCGGAGGCGAAGAAACCCTGCCTTGACATGTTCTCTCGATTTCGTGCTGTTGGAAATAAGTACAAAGGATTCCAATTTCACTAGATCGCCCTCCACCCTTTTCGTTATAATTTTCACATCAACAATGAATTATTGTGCCCACTCATTCTTCAGTTATTCGTTTGGAGTGTCGACGAGATCCCTGCAAGTCCCAATACCTTTGCTGTAGTTCTAACGACTATTCCACTTCAACAGCCACGCAGCTGATGAGCGCGCTGTACACCTTAAGATTGAGGTTTTTTATAGAGGTTTTCACCATCCTCGCAATCCCTTAGTGAATCCAAGATCCTCGTTCCCTGTGACGCACAACGTTCCGCCGCCACACCACACGGTGATTGCTGAAGCATGCCCAGAGTTTACGGTGACAGAGGACTGGCGGCGGTTACCAGTCACCAGCTCAGGACTCCAGGTGTGGCCAAGCCAGTACCCAGCAAACGAATGCTGAGCCCCTGAGGGTTCACGAACTGGCAGTGTATAGGTACCGCATGCTCTAAGCCAAAAGCACAAAAACTTTTTAAGCTCTCTATCTAATAATCTTCAAGGAACTTTCTTTCCGGATGATAATGCGCTCCGAACATGGCGCGACGGGTTCTTCGGCTCAATACCACGTGGTTTCTATAGCTGGTAGATCGAGAGGTTAGGCCGTCGTTGGCAGACTGCCGTAAATAGTGAAGCAGAATATATTATTGACGACTAAAGTCTCTACTATGTGTATTTGTTGTGTTTATTAAACATATGGAAAAACTCTACGAACTTAGGTACCAACCCAGTACCTTAGCCACAGGTCTTGGGAAGGAGACGGGGCACTTCTGCTCCTGTTCCTTAGGCATTTTTTGCGATCGCGGGTAGATTACGGGTGCACTGTGTACGGATCAGCGAGGCTTTCTAACCTCAACGTTACTGACGCTACGCACCAAGAGGGGCTCAGGCTAGCCAAGGGTGTTTACAAGACTAACTCCACAGTCAGTCTCTGTGCTGATGCTGGGGAACCGCCACTCACCATCCGGCCGCATTAACTGATGGTGTACTAGGCAAGTAAATCCCTCGCTGCTCCCAACTCACTATAGAGTACTGTATTGCTGCTCATCCAACTAGTGGTTAGCACACTGGATTTGCATTCGGGAGGACGACGGTTCAAACCCATCTCTGGCCATCCTGATTTAGGTTTTCCATGATTTCTCTAAATCGTTTCAGGCAAATTCTGGGATATTTCCTTTGAAAGGGGACGGCCGGTTTCCTTCCCCATTCTTCCCTAATCCGAGCTAGTGCTCCGTCTTTAATGATCTCGTTGCGACGGGACGTTAAACATTAATCTCCTCCTTCTCCTCGTCCAGCTATGGAACGCCTATTACCCAATAGTCCATGAGCATCAAGACTGTTTGGATTCCATGTGAAGCGTATTCTGGACTCACCTGGTGTGGCGCAAGTACATCCCCAAATCTAGGGCTATAGCCGTCTGCTACCCTTGTTACAGCAGTGGCCCCGATTAGTTGTACATTTACAGCGGTACAGAAGAGTCAGCATGTCTGCCTCTGTTCTTAATAATTGTTTTACGATATGTTAACTCAACAGTACAGTATTTTGGCTATATTTATGAGTGGATCTCTACAGGTGCACTCCATCAGTTACTCTGCTGTTTTTTCCTAATCACGTCCTCAAGATCCGGTCGCCTCATGATAATGCCGTAATGATGCGACATTGCACGCAATTATGCTGGCACTGGTGCAGATGATATGTACTGCGAGTATTACGTTTCTCACCTTATCTGGATTCCTGAGTGCCTTTCATTCTCTGAAACACTTGCGTCAAGCAGATACCCTTGTCCAGTGTATCCACTACGCCATCCTCCATCCTCAAAGGCAGGTGAAGGAGGTGTCTCTCTGATGAGTGCTAGGGTATATGGGATATTAAGAGAAACGAAATGCTAGATGTAGCTGACAAGGAGGTATGTCATGATCATCAGATAATCCAATGTGCCATTGTCGTAATTTTCATCATCTAGCTAATGAGGTACACAGTCATGCGTCGATGAGGAGAAGAGTTGCTGGAAGTGACAGAGACTAAGCAGCTAAAGGATCCTCCAGAGTGTGGTGGTTTTGGCGTACAGATCATTGGGAGCCACATTTTACTAGACTGTGATTTATTTTGAGACCAAATGGCAACACTTCATTTGACGACAGATTTGTTACCTATTTTAACTGACAATCTAAGGAATGTGAGACGAATTTTAATCTTTTGTGAATAGTCCAACTTGTTGCCTAAGATTTTAGAAATTAGTTATTAATCTGTTTTCAGGGTGGACGCCTCTTCATGTTTTTTGCAAGAGGTCAGGTAGTCACCTATCCCAGAGTAGGCATTTTATTTCTTGCTTTGTATTACTTGTGTTTTAATTACAGTTTTAGCACATTTCAGTGATTTTGCGTTATCTCAGGTGTTGTGAGATAATGTGTTGTGTGGGTGGCAATGCGTGAGTTTAGAAGTGAATGCCCGTAATTTTATAGGTTTACTCCTCATTGTTTGATAACATTTTTAGCCATTTTCCGGCCGGTGTGGCCGTGCGGTTCTAGGCGCTTCAGTTTGGAACCGCTTGACCACTGCGGTGGCAGGTTCGAATCCTGCCTCGGGCATGGATGTGTGTGATGTACTTAGGTTAGTAAGGTTTAAGTAGTTCTAAGTACTAGGGGACTGATGACCACAGATGTTAAGTCTCATAGTGCTCAGAGCAATTTTTTTTAGCCAGAAAAGAGAACCACATGTATGAATATCAAGAGCTCAGATGGAAACCCAGTTCTAAGCAAAGAAGGGAAAGCAGAAAGGGGGAAGGAGAATATAGAGGGTCTATACAAGGGCGACGTACTTGAGGACAATATTCTGGAAATGGCAGAGAATGTATATGAAGATGAAATGGGAGATACAATACTGCGTGAAGAGTTTGACAGAGCACTGAAAGACCTGAGTCGAAACAAGGCCCCTGGAGTAGACAACATTCCATTAGAACTACTGACGACCTCGGGAGAGCCAGTCCTGACAAAACTCTACCATCTGGTGAGCAAGATGTATTAGACAGGCGAAATACCCTCAGACTTCAAGAAGAATATAACAATTCCAATCCCAAAGAAAGCAGGTGTTGACAGATGTGAAAATTATCGAACGATCAGTTTAATAAGCCACAGCTGCAAAATACTAACGCGAATTCTTTACAGACGAATGGAAAAACTAGTAGAAGCCTACCTTGGGGAAGATCAGTTTGGATTCCGTAGAAATATTGGAACACGTGAGGCAATAGTGACCTTACGACTTATCTTAGAAGAAAGATTAAGGAAAGGCAAACCTACGTTTCTAACATTTGTAGACTTAGAGAAAGCTTTTGACAGTGTTGACTGGAACACTCTCTTTCAAATTCTGAAGGTGGCAGGGGTAAAATACAGGGAGCGAAGGCTATTTACAATTTGTACAGAAACCAGATGGCAGTTATAAGAGTCGAGGGACATGAAAGGGACGCAACGATTGGGAAGGGGGTGAGACAGGCTTGTAGCCTCTCCCCGATGTTATTCAATCTGTATATTGAGCAAGCAGAAAAGGAAACAAAAGAAAAATTCGGAGTAGGTATTAAAATCCATGGAGAAGAAATAAAAAAAAACTTTGAAGTTCGCCGATGACATTGTAATTCTGTCAGAGACAGCAAAGGATTTGGAAGAGCAGTTGAATGGAATGGACAGTGTCTTGAAAGGAGGATACAAGATGAACTTCAGCAAAAGCAAAAGGATGATAGTGGAATGTAGTCGAATTAAGTCGGGTGATGCTGAGGGAATTAGATTAGGAAATGAGACACTTAAAGTAGTAAAAGAGTTTTGCTATTTGGGGAACAAAATAAATGATGATGGTCGAAGTAGAGAGGATATAAAATGTAGACTGGCAATGGCAAGGAAAGCGTTTCTGAAGAAGAGAAATTGGTTAACATCGAGTATAGATTTAAGTGTCAGGAAGTCGTTTCTAAAAGTATTTGTATGGAGTGTAGCCATGTATGGAAGTGAAACGTGGACGATAAATAGTCTGGACAAGAAGAGAATAGAAGCTTTCGAAATGTGGTGCTACAGAAGAATGCTGAAGATTAGATGGGTAGATCACATAACTAATGAGGAGGTATTGAATTGAATTGGGGAGAAGAGGAGTTTGTGGCACAACTTGACAAGAAGAAGGGACCGGTTGGTAGGACATGTTCTGAGGCATCAAGGGATCACAAATTTAGCATTCGAGGGCAGTGTGGAGGGTAAAAATCATAGAGGGAGGCCAAGAGATGAATACACTAAGCAGATTCAGAAGGACGTAGGTTGCAGTAAGTACTGGGAGATGAAGAAGCTTGCACAGGATAGAGTAGCATGGAGAGCTGCATCAAACCAGTCTCAGGACTGAAGATCAGAACAACAAGCACCATCGCTCCTACAAATTTTCGTAGTGGCTCAGATAATCTTGCCGTTGAGCATCCATTGAGTGCAAAACACACACACACACACACACACACACAGACAAAAACAGGCACAATGTGTGTGTCTACAACGACATTGTTAGACATCTCGTGGCACAATGAAGGTGTTGACTATCATTAATAGCCTCCTGATGTAAGTCCATTGCAGTTAGGCCATGTTGTCAACAACTGAGACACTTTGTATACGCAGAGTAAGAAAAGCGACAAAGATGGTGGCATCAAGTGTTGCTACTGCACTTTTCTGGTTTCACAAAAGAAGATACTAATTTTTTACTCTAAAATTTTTACTTTCTACGTTCAATAAAAATGCGCTTAAAACTTGGATTAACGACATCTTTAAATCCGATGTGGTATGTTTCTACGCTCAGAAAATCGAAAAGCTAAGAAAGAACTGTGACACCATTTTGATATTGTGGAAGAATATATTATTTATGTTTCATCTGTCTCTTATGTTTTCTTCTTGTATTCAACAAACAAATGAAAAAAAAACGCTATAAACTATTAATACGAACATATAAAAACTTATCGTGATAGCCTTACAACGAATGTTTGACTCACAAGGGGAGGCCGCCAAGTGTGAAATTCAGATGCGATTCATACTGCGCATAATAAAAGCTCATGGCCAGAGGTGTAATGTGGCAAAGTACCAAGATGCACTTCTCAGCCGTTGTCGAGAAAATCGACAGTTAAAAGAAACCGTTGCTGTGAAATACTCTCTACGGTTAATAATTTTCTACAGCGTCGTGGCGCAGCGGTAAGCGCTCGGGTTCGTAATCCGAAGGTCGCCGGATGGAATCTCGCGCCATGCAACTTTTTTTTAGTATTTATTTTTTGTAATTGAAATATATATATATATATATGTAATTCCCGGCAATCGGTTGCAACAATTATGCATATAATAACTTGTTGAAAGTCGTTTGTCGTGGAAATACTGGCGACTTCGAACATGATTATGTTTTCCGCAAACAAAGTTGTATTTCACAAATGTTATTAATTATCTTCATAATGTTTACACGTGTAGTTAACGGAAGACGTAGAAACGATATTCCGAAACGAATACGTATAGTGTAAGTCAAACGTTCGAATTAGAGACCCCACGATGTATATATTTTAATTACAAAAAACAAATACTAAAAAATAAAGGTTACATGGCGCGAGATTCGATCCGGCGACCTTCGGATTACGAACCCGAGAGCTTACCGCTGCGCCACGATGCTGAAGGAAATTGTAAGTCGTAGAGAGTATTTCACCGCAACGGTTTCTTTTAACTGTCGATTTTCTCGACAACGGCTGAGAAGTGCACCTTGGTGCTTTGCCACATTACACCTCTGGCCATGAGCTTTTATTATGCGCAGTATGAATCGAATCTTAATTTCACAATTGGCGGCCTCCCCTTGTCAGTAAAATTAAGCGTTCGTCACATGAGGATGTCTAAATCGTCATAAACTAGAAATAAGTGAAGCACTTTAGGACTCGAATCTGTGTCTAGTACAGTCCACAGTCATACTGAAATAAAATTTTGGGTGTACCACGAAAGTACGAAAATGTAGCTTTCACTCCAAGGGTCGACAACATTGCCACTGGATGTATAAGACGGATAATTCTGAACGTAAAAACCGACATTAGTTAACGTCTCTCCTACGAAAGAGCTTCCTGAACTCGGTAACATAAATTTACCAACTTGATCTCGCCTCTTAAATGAGAATCTTTCAAAATATTTTGCCAAAATGACAACAAAATACTGAGTCATCATAGCAAGATACTCCTGAGCCACTTCCGGAAGTAAGTTGACATTCACACCGTTGTCAAACATATTCTGAGATTGTGACAAATCTCAAGCTAGCCTTAGAAAGAATATTTCCATAACTCAGTTGTTACGTGGGAACGGAATACTTGTGTGTCAAAGACACTGCAGCCACTAATTTGACCAAACATTTAGACCTGTAAGTGTTATTCACCGCTCTGTAACAAGGCGCTGGAGCTAAAATGTAGTTATGAATAACATTCAGATTCACCAGCTACCATTTGAACACCATAAATTACGAAAATGGGGAACTATTTGGGCCTCCCTGATCTTAAGTAGTTGTCGTAATTATGTTCGTTTTTCTTCCTAAAGTGAAAATCCAATTAAGAAGTTTATTCACCAGCTGTAGTTCAGTATCCACAACTGGTTATTGTAACCCACACTTAGTGTCGTCAGGAAAGAACAGCTGAGCTGTATGTCAGTTAAATCGACACTATAGAACCATGAAAACTACACAGACCCCTGATTTAGGTTGCTGGAGAAATTATTTGTGTTATCTATTCTTCTGTTACCTGAATGTGCTGGCCGAAGTGGCCGTGCGGTTAAAGGCGCTGCAGTCTGGAACCGCAAGACCGCTATGGTCGCAGGTTCGAATCCTGCCTCGGGCGTGGATGTTTGTGATGTCCTTAGGTTAGTTAGGTTTAACTAGTTGTAAGTTCTAGGGGACTAATGACCTCAGCAGTTGAGTCCCATAGTGCTCAGAGCCATTTTTTTTTTTTTGTTACCTGAATGTAGTTTCCTGTTCGTAATAAACGTCTTTGGCTATCAAATGATGCAGAAAGGCTTTAATGATAGAGTAACAGAATCCTTGGACAACACATGAGATATCGAACGTAACTGATGAATGGAGAAAATATAAACATGCAACAGATGAAGCAGACAAAAATGAATATAGGCGTAAATTGCTAATCAGAACGTTCTAGGGAAGAAATAAAAGTCTGTAAAAGCATGCAAGATCCATAATAAAACTCAAAAGACCTTTAGAAGGACCTCCACATCACTATCTGTCGTAATTATTTTGATTTACATATCGTAAACATATGGAAAACTGTAAAGCTCATTGCCAGATGGACCTAGCTTTTTTTCTGCGTCAGCAGTGGTTATACTGTAGACATTACGAACAGATAATATTTTTTGTTCGTTTAACGTTATAAACTTATAAATTTTTCTGTTTTTGTAAAGAATACTTTTTGTTGTGTCGGTAGCTGGACCGACACCGTGAAGTGGATTGCTGAAAAGGAATGCTAAACTAACGCTGTGGCCGATAGTGCACGAACGGCAATAAGCAGTCGGGCGTGAAGTCTGGAACATGAGATCTTATGAATGAATAAGAAGAAAAGTATGTAGATGCTTTTTACTTATCTTTTAATAATCCTTGGAATACATCTCTCTTGAATACTCGTAAGCTATAGGCACTGATACAAATGGCTCCTTGCTAGTTCGTAGCCATTAACTTCTGATGGCTATTCTGTCTCTCGGCTAATGAGAGAGAAAGGCTTCGTACAACTGGGCGATAGCTCTCGTATCACGAGACCCGCCCTGGTGGTGGCGCTAGGTCTGCGATCACAGTGGCGACACGCGGGTCCGACATGTACTACATGGACCGCGGCCGATTTAAGCTACCACCTAGCAAGTGTGGTGTCTGGCAGTGACACCACATTCCTCCCCCGCAAATCGGCGAACGGTCGTGAGATAAGGCTTCCGCCCGCCGTGGGGAGGACCACATGTTGACGTATGCGATGAGGTGGGGAGCCTAACAACAGGCGAGGCTGTGCCACCCGCACCCGGCCATTCGGTCCGAGGGGAGCTAGGAAACGCCTGCAAAACTAGTCCAGGGTGCACGTCAACATGCGGTGTATGCGCCCGTAAAGAGACAGGAGGGACCGAAGGATCAATTTCCATTGCGTCGGGGTAGCCGACGCGCGATGACGTCATGTGGTCCGGAGCGGGCGGGAGTTCCATGGCGGAGGACAGCTGGTCACGGGAAGCGATCGGCGGCGCGTGACCCTGGGAGGCGCTTGGCGGCTGCAACGAAGCGTCGAACGCGGGCGGCGCCGGCGGGAGAACAAGCGGCGGCGGCGGCGGCTGCTGCTGCTGCGGCGGCGGCGGTGCGTCGCCATGGGGCAAAATGGAAGGCATCGTCGGTAACACCTGGGGATGAGGCGAGCCAGTAGATGGGTCCCCAGGGCGCTGACCGGACGGCACCGTCGCTGAAAGCAGACGGGGAGCGGCAGAACCCGAGCGACGACAGAGGCGCAGCTGATTGAGATGCCGACGCACCTCACCAGAGGCCCCCAAAACCAAATACATCGCGCGGCCGAGGCAGCGAAGAATGCGCCCTGCGAGCCAACGCCGTGAACCTCGATAGTTGCGATAAAATACAACGTCGCCTGGAGCAAAAGCAGGAGTCTGCCGCTGCACAGGAACCTGATGCGGCGGATGCAGCAAAGACATCAAGGTGCGATGAGGACGACCGTGGAGCAACTCAGCCGGCGAGCGACCTTCTCGGGGCTGAGAGCGATACGAAGACAAAAAGAGCAACAATGCGTCCTCCCGAGAATGCGACTCTTTCAATTTCAACATCTGTGACTTGAAAGTCCGGACCAATCGTTCAGCGGCACCGTTGGACTGAGGCGAAAACGGCGCGGATGTCAGATGTTGAATACCATTGGCCTGGCAGAAAGACTGGAATTCTGCGGACATGAATTGTGGGCCATTGTCGGAAACTATAGTCTGCGGAAGACCTTCAATGCAAAAGATAGCAGACAACGCTTGGATGGTGGCGGAGGACGTCGTGGAAGACATCCTGACAACAAAAGGAAAATTACTGAAGGCGTCGACCAGAACCAACCATCGAGCATTCCAGAATGGACCAGCAAAATCAATGTGCAAGCGTTGCCAAGGGGAAGTGGCTTTTGGCCACGCAAAGACGTTCCGCGGCGGTGCGGACTGTTGTTCGACACACGCCGGGCACGAAGAACACATATTCGTAATCGCAGCATCGATTCCGAACCAAGTACAGTGCTGACGAGCAAGTTGTTTCGTTCGCACTATACCCCAATGTCCTTGGTGAAGAAGCCGTAAAACAGAGGACTGTAACGAACGTGGGACCACGACTCTGGACTGATCATTATCAGAACGCAACAACAAAACACCACGTCGAACAAAAAGTCTCTCCTTGGGAGCAAAAAATCGGCGAACCAACGGATCCTCGATCCGAGACTTTGACAAAGGCCATTGCGTAGCAACAAAACGTAAAACAGTAGCAAGGACAGGGTCAGCAGCTGTGGCTGTAGCGACACGACGAAAATCAATCGGAAACGATTCGACCACTTCATCGGTTTCCGAATCAATGAACATGCAAGCAAGTTCGGAAGAATCGAATGCTTTATCCTCAGCAACAGGCAAACGGGACAACGCATCGGCGTTTCCGTGCTTAGCAGTGGACCGATACAAGATATCGTAGCGGTACTGCGAGAGGAAAATAGACCAGCGAATGAATTTCTGCGCTGTACGTGGAGGTACAGGCTTGGACGGATGAAAAAGCGATGTCAAAGGTTTGTGGTCTGTGATGATGGTAAAGTGACGACCATACAAGAAATCATGGAACTTAGTAACACCAAACACGAGAGCCAAAGCTTCTTTCTCTATCTGTGAATAATTTCTTTGCGCAGACGAGAGCAATTTGGACGCAAAGGCAATAGGGCGATCATGTGAGCCAACTTTGTGCGCAAGCACAGCACCGATCCCGAAATCCGATGCATCTACCATCAACAAAAGGGGTTTCTGGGGATCGAATGGCGTAAGGCAAGTATTAGAAAGCAACGCCGATTTCAACTGGCGAAAGGCGCGTTCACATTCCGGCGTCCAGACGAACGGAACACCTTTACGGCGTAAGCGATGAAGCGGAGCTGAAATGGAAGAGGCATTGCGCACATATTTATGGTAATAATTAATTTTACCCAACACACTCTGTAGCTGTTTGAGATTTGGAGGGGACGGCAAGTCTTGTATGGCACGGAGGTGCTCTGGACTCGGATGTATGCCTTGGGCATTAATGACATGTCCCAGGTATGGTAAGTCACGAGCAAAAAACACACATTTGTCCTTCCTCAAGCGAAGACCATTTTGCCGCAAGACCTGAAATAATGTTCGTAAATTCGCAAGATGATCTTCTTCTGTCTGTCCGGAGATCACTATATCGTCCAGATAGTTTGCTGCAGTAGGGACCGACGCACAAATAGTTTGTAAATATTGCTGAAACAAGGCAGGGGCGGATGCACACCCGAAAGGCAGTCTTTTGAAGCGGTACAATCCAAGATGCGTGTTAACCACCAATACGCGCTGGGATTCGTCGTCCACCGGTATTTGCAAGTACGCATCGGCTAGGTCCAACTTTGAAAAATATTTTCCCGGGCACAGTTTAGCAAAAAGATCTTCCGGGCGGGGCAAAGGAAAAGTAGCAGTCACTAGCTGTGGATTCACTGTGGCCTTGAAGTCCACGCAAAGTCTCAATTTTCCGGAAGGTTTTGGCAAAATGACTAAGGGTGAGGCCCAGAGAGAAGCTTGCACACGTTCAATTACACCCTGTGATTCGAGATCGTGTAATGTTCTTGCGACCTCATCACGCAATGCGTGGGGAACATTGCGCGCCCTGAAAAATTTCGGTTGCGCGTTTACCTTCAGTTCTAAATGTGCTTCATAGTTTTTAGCGCAACCTAAGCCCGGTGCAAAAATGTCTGCAAATTCGTCACACAGCCGAGAAACACTGTCTGTAGGCACAGTCTGATTCACCGATAGGACCTGATTTACAATAGACATGTTAAACAACTTAAATAAATCTAGACCAAACAAGTTCACTGGCGTAGAAGAACGAAGAACGTAAAATGACACAAGTTTTGTTTGTCCCTTGTATGTTGCAAGAAGGCTGCACTGTCCTAACACAGGAATTTTCTGTCCGGAATATGTAGTTAGCTGAACATTTGCGGAACGCAACGGAGGTTTGCCCAGTTGTTTGTACGTGTCGTGATTGAGCAATGAAACTGCAGCTCCGGTATCGAGCTGGAATGGTATCACTTTGCCTTCAAAGTCTAAGTCCACAAAAAGTTTATTGTCCTGCTGACGACAAGAGCGACTGTTTTGTGCGATTGGAACAGACACTGGTACAGAATCACTTGCTAATTGACGTGATTTCCGGCGACGTCGACGCACAGTTTTTGTGGGACGAACACAGTTACTGTTAGAGAAAGTGTCACGGGACGAAGTGGAATTAACGACATGAATGTCCATAGGCGAAGGTCCACGAGCCTGAGTGTCCTTGGTTCGATTCCGGCGCGAAGCAAAGGGCCTGGAATGATTGTGATTGTCTGATCTGAGCTTTTTCTGGCAAACACTTTGAACATGTCCTTTCTTATTGCAGAAAAAGCAAATAGCTTGGCGTGACGGGCAATGTTCACGCGAATGTCTAGTAGCACACCGCGGGCATGATTTCACTGCATTTGTGGGCCGGCGCGGCACACCTGGCTTAGCACGCGGCGGTCGCTGTGTGTCCGTGCGCGAGGCCCGGTTACCGGGCCGCGCAGCGCGTCCAGCGGGCCGGTTAATGTTACACACGGCTGGCGAAGTTTCAAAAGATTCCTGAGCACAGTCAAGTGTGTCCTGTCGATCCAATATGTCTATCACTTGTTGAAGGGAGGGATTAACTAGTTTCAAAATTTGCTCCCGTATGCGAACATCAGAAACGTTCTGTGCAATTGCATCACGCACCATTGTATCTGAATAAGAAAGACCACAGTCACATTCAAAGGCACAGTCCCTAGTAAGTCCTTGCAATGTTGCTACCCACTCCCTATTAGTTTGACCGGCCGTACGTTTTGTACGAAAAAACGTATACCGTTTTGCAACCACATTAACTGTTTCTTTGAAATAGGCATCTAATGCAGACAAAATTTCCTCGTAGGACAGAGTTGCTACGTCGCGTCGGGGAAACAATTTCACTATCACACGGTATGTGGACACACCGACACAAGAAAGCAAAAACGGCTGCCGCTCATTACCTTGAATTCTGTAGGCAGCGAGGTGGAAGGCAAACTGGCGGGACCACTCTTGCCACGTCTCATCGGCTGCCACGTATGGTCGAAAGGGAGGTGCAACAGCGTTTAGTGGCAGCGGTAGCGAAGAAGCGGCGGCGGCCGCATCGGTTTGAATGGTACGTTGACCCTGGACGAGCTGTCCAAGGGCATCCAGTAACGCCTGCGTCTGCTGATTCTGCAAGCGATAAAATTCGGACAGTACATCTGGAGAATGTGGCGAAGCCATGACACAATTAAATGTAAGCAATCAGAACACTTTAAATCGTCGCCAATAAATGTTGTGTCGGTAGCTGGACCGACACCGTGAAGTGGATTGCTGAAAAGGAATGCTAAACTAACGCTGTGGCCGATAGTGCACGAACGGCAATAAGCAGTCGGGCGTGAAGTCTGGAACATGAGATCTTATGAATGAATAAGAAGAAAAGTATGTAGATGCTTTTTACTTATCTTTTAATAATCCTTGGAATACATCTCTCTTGAATACTCGTAAGCTATAGGCACTGATACAAATGGCTCCTTGCTAGTTCGTAGCCATTAACTTCTGATGGCTATTCTGTCTCTCGGCTAATGAGAGAGAAAGGCTTCGTACAACTGGGCGATAGCTCTCGTATCACGAGACCCGCCCTGGTGGTGGCGCTAGGTCTGCGATCACAGTGGCGACACGCGGGTCCGACATGTACTACATGGACCGCGGCCGATTTAAGCTACCACCTAGCAAGTGTGGTGTCTGGCAGTGACACCACACTTTTACTGAGAATGTCTCGAAAGCTATAACGAAGATAAATTTTGAAACAAAGGACGTGAGATGGGCCTAATTCTCAAGAAAATATTAACCCTACAAATTGATGTGCTACAAATAGTATTTCAGTATGACTGGTATCGCAATCGTTTTACATAATTACATAAAGAGACAGTCTCGCTTGCAGTCGGGGCTGTCTCTTTATTTAATTATAGAAAGCTGTCTTCAAAACATGTATAGAGTGTGGTTTGAGGTTTTCGGGCGCTAAACAGCGTGGTCATCAGCGCCCAAACATGTATAGAGGAACACAAATCGCTCACAGTATTCTTACAACTGTCTTAATGAAGCGAACCGTCATTCAGTCTACAACAATAAAAATTCAGAAAGTATCATCTACCTGTTATATTAATAATACAACCGCTGTTGTCAATAGTTGTTTGTCAATAATAGCTGAAAGCGTTTGAAGAATGCGTTCATCAGCATTCAATACCTTTTAGACAGAGAGAAATCAAAACCATTAAAAAATGTGTTGGTGTTATGGAGAACCATACAGGACCAACTGTAGAGGAAGCGCCAGGTAACTGAGATCGTTACTCCGATATGAAGATGTTGACACAGTAGAAGAAGTAGCAGAGCGCTACATTTCATCATTGAGAAGAATCTTGTTGCGCTGTTGGTGGTCTTCAGTTCGAATTATAGCTTGATTCAGCCCACCACTTCGTGACGCGGTGGGTTAAATTATTCCGGTTGTTCTTCAGCTTTGTAGCGTAGTCATCATTTGATAATTTTGTACAATTTTTGGATGCCACAGCCTTTCACAAGACCCTGCAAACTATTTGAGTGAACAGCCAGAATGCTATGGATAACGTGCTGTTTGATAATCTTTAGTTTACAGGTCCACAATTCAGCTCGCATAAACCAAAATAAAATATTCTAACTCCAAGAATTGTGCACAGACTCGGGAACCATGACGAATTGTAAAAGCCTATTGTCGTTTAACGCATAAAGTCTCGCCAATTATGTCACCGATTGTACACCACAGGCTATCAGGCTTACGTAGATTGGTACAATAGTTCAACCAATTCATAAAATATGAAGTGATTAATCGTGGGAGTTAATATTCCATGGTGTAAACATTATGGTTTCTTATGAAATATGGTTGTCTCCTTCACTTTAGATAGAAGTCTTCGCGAAGAAAAATTTGTCATAAGTCACAGTGCTAATCATTGCCATGACTGTCTTGCGCACATCAGCCAAAAGTCCTTCGGAAAGACACCCAAAAGTTCGTCTTTGGAACTGCGATCAATGTTCTTCCATTGGTACCAGCAATATCCCAAGGCTGTATAGAGACAAGTACAACCGGAACATAAGATGCAGTGTCACAGTCACAATCACAATTATCACCAGTGTTAGAAGATGTCAGGAAGCCAGTCGCACAAGGTAGCCTCTAGGGTCAAGAAGAATTAAAGCTCAGCGCACGGTTTAATCTGCTAAAATGATTTTGTAATGTAGTGTTGTCTGACACATTATTACACTCGGCCCATGATGCTTGTATCAGAAGATATGTATCAGAAGATTTATGAAACGTAGCAATCTATGGAAACCACATGGTGAGTTTCTTTACAAACACCGGTGCTATGTGATGAAGTGTGGCTGAGAATATTCAACAGAATGGGAGAAAATTACATATTTTAATTACGGAAAGGGATGTCGCCTCGGCATCCTCTGATTACCGACCTATTTGTATTCTTCCTGATCTCTTCAACGCGTTAGACTATATAGTCCACGAGCAGCTAAGAAAGTAACAAACTACAGACAACGTACTGGATGCAACTAATTAGTTTTCCGTGACCATCGCAACACGACTTCTGACTTAATAAAGGTGACAGATAACTTGAAGCCTGCATGGATGCACAAGAGGCCACTATCACGTGCTTCTTATACTTTAGAAAAGCCTTTGACGATGTCGACTTTGACGTTTTACTTGACGGCCTTAGCAGCCTAAATTTCTCGCCAAGTGCAATAAAAAATGGTTCAAATGGCTCTGAGCACTATGGGACTTAACATCTATGGTTATCAGTCCCCTAGAACTTAGAACTGCTTAAACCTAACTAACATAAGGACAGCACACAACGCCAAGTGCAATAGTTTCGCTCATATCTGACGTCTCGCTAGCAGTACGTCATGACGTGCACCAAAAAATAGTAATGGAGGCAGGTAGTATCAGGTATCCCCCAAGGTTCGGTATTATGTTCTACACTCTTTTAATTGTATATCAATGATGTGTCATCACTTCTATCCTACCATAAATACCACAAGTGCAAAACCAATAAACCGGAAAAGAGAGCTCTCGACAATGTCAGTACCGACCTGTGTGCATTATTAAAATGGGCACAGGATGTAGGAATAAAATTCAACGCATCCAAAACCCAAGCGGTGTTAGTTGATAAGTCTAGTTAAATGGAAATGCCGTGAGGCTAGGGCCTCCTGTCGGGTAGACCGTTCGCCTGGTTCAATTCTTTGAAGTTGACGCCACTTCCGCGACTTCGTGTCAATGCGGATGAAATGATGATGGTAAGGACAACACAACACCCAATCCCTGTGCGGAGAAAATCTCCGACCCAGCCGGGATTCGAACCCGGGCCGTTAGGTATGACATTTCGTCTCGCTGACCACTCAGCTATCAGGGGCGGACATGTCTAGGTTAATTAGTCCCAAATATTGGGAATCTCTACTATTTTTAAACGGAAATGGGACAAATATCAACTCCTCTCCTTTTGCAAAGTGTATTGGATTAAATCACTGAAGAGCCAAAGAAACTGGTACACCTGCCTACTATCATGTAGGACCGCCACGAGCACACAGGTGAAGCAGTAAGACTTGGCATGGACTCGACTAATGCCTGAAGTAGTGCTGGAACTGACACCATAACTCTGTAAGAGTACGAGGGGACGGATATTTCTTCTGAAGAGCACGTTTCAAGGCATACCAGATATGTTCAATAATGTTCATGTCTGGGGAGTCTGGTGGCCAGCGAAAGTGTTTAAACACAGAAGAGTGTCCCTGAAGCCACTCTGTAGCAATTCTGGACGAATGGGTTGTTGCATTATCCTGCTGGAATTGCCAGGGTCCATCGGAATGCACAATGAGTGTGAATGAATGCAGGTAATCAGACACAGAGCTTACGTACTCGTCACCTGTCGAGTCGTATCTAGACGTATCAGGGGTCCCATATCACTCCCACTGCGCACGCCCCACACTTTTACAGAGCCTCCACCGGCTTCACCAATCCCCAGCTGACATGGACGGTCCATAGATTCACGAGGTTGTCTCCATACCCGTATGCGTTTATCCGCTCGATACAATCTGAAACGAGACTCGTCCGACCAGGCAACACGTATCCTGTCATGAACAGTCCAATGTCGGTGTTGAAAGGCCCAGGCGAGGCGTAAAGCTTTGTGTCGTGCAGTCATCAAGGGTACACGAGTGCGCCTTCGGCTCCGAAAGCCCGTATCGATGATGTTTCGTTGAATGGTTCGCACGATGACCCTTGTTAATAGCCCAGTTTTGAAATTTGCAGCAATCTGCGGAACGATTCTCTTCAGTCGTCGTTGGTCCCCCGTTCTTGCAGGATCTTTTTCCGGTCGTAATTATGTCGGAGATTTGATGTTTTAACGCGAACCAAATATTCACGGTACACTCGTGAAATGGTCGTACGGAAAAATCCTCACTTCATCGCTACCTGGGAGATGCTGTGTCCCATCGCTTGTGCGCCGACTGAAACATCACTTTCAAACTCACTTAAATCTTGGTAGCTTGCCATTATAGCAGCAGTAACCGATCTAGCAACTGCACCAGACGCTTGTTGTCTTATATAGGCGTTGCTGATCGCAGCGCCGTATTCTGCATGTTTACACACCTCTGTATTTGAATACGCATTCCTACACCAGCTTCTTTGGCATTCACTGTACATGATGACAATCTAAATAGGACTGACACATAACTGCAATGTGCTAGGCTTCAGCATCTCTCCACGAACTAGAAAATACGAGAAGCTCTTTCGTCTTGACCTGAAAAATAAACTTGAATGAACGTTTGTATGTCCAGTAATCGATCACAGCGATGTTATCCTGTAAGGTCTTTCTCAGGGAAGCCCATGGGGTCTGGAACTGGTCATGAATGCCTTTGGTCGTTATATCTGTGATTTCGAGTCTTTGATCATATTTCACCATCATATGCACAAATATACTGGCGGCGTATAGACAAGAGCAAAGATTTCGATACCCTCTCCCTTATCTACTGTCTTATCGGTGCACACGCTCCCCGAAACCTCTCGTCGACCATAGCGCTCTTGGCAGAAGAACATCGCGGAAAAACCCGTTCCCATCAGAACAAAGTCCATTCTGTCCCACTCCATCGTTCAGTCATTTCCTCGAAGTCGTTCACAGTAGCAGGAACCCGATTCTGTAATAAACCCCCGCTTTACATTACAGACCTAAATAACATCTCAAACTTCAAAAGACAGTTAAGGACATATCTAATATAGCAAAAATAACGATTACTATTTTCTCTGATCCCACTAGTTACACTTGTACATTCTTTCTTCCAACCAGATCTTCATTTCCCAACAGTCTTAGTTGTCGCAGTACCCTTAAATTCTCTTAGGCCAGAATTCAACTCGCTACATCAGAAAATATCTACTTTGTACGTCTATTAATTCTTTTTATATCTGACAATACCATTATTGTTATTATTGTCATTATAATCATTATTATTGTTATTATTACTATTATCACTATTAGTGACAACAGCAAGTGTAGTACCAGTACAACCCCTATTAACTTTATTAGTTCTCAGTCAGTATTACTTACATTGTAATTACAGACACTCAAATCATTATAATACTATTTCACACATTAAAATAGTTATTTCTTGGGTACCTATGATTTGAGAAATGTACTGTAAGTGTGAAACCCTGACACAATGATGGGGAGGAGCTGATGACCGTAATCAGATGAGAGTGAATAAAAAATTGAACTAAGTAATAATCACGGTCAATGTTGCTGTTGTTGTTGTTGTGGTCTTCAGTCCTGAGACTGGTTTAATGCAGCTCTCTATGCTACTCTATCCTGTGCAAGCTTCTTCATCTCCCAGTACCTACTGCAACCTACATCCTTCTGAATCTGCTTGGTGTATTCATCTCTTGGTCTCCCACTACAATTTTTACCCTCCACGCTGCCTCCAATACTAAACTGGTGATCCCTGGCTGCCTCAGAACATGTCCTACCAATCGATCCCTTCTTCTAGTCAAGTTGTGCCACAAACTTCTCTTCTCCCCAATCCTATTCAACACCTCGTCATTAGTTATCTGATCTACCCATCTAATCTTCAGCATTCTTCTGTAGCACCACATTTCGAAAGCTTCTATTCTCTTCTTGTCCAAACTACTAATCACCCATGTTTCACTTCCATACATGGCTACACTCCATACAAATACTTTCAGAAATGACTTCCTGACACTTAAATCTATATTCGATGTTAACAAATTTCTCTTCTTCAGGAACGCTTTCCTTGCCATTGCCAGTCCACATTTTATATCCTCTCTACTTCGACCATCATCAGTTATTTTGCTCCCCAAATGGCAAAACTCCTTTACTACTTTAAGTGTCTTATTTCCTAATCTAATACCCTCAGCATCTCTCGACTTAATTCGACTACATTCCATTATCCTCGTTTTGCTTTTGTTGATGTTCATCTTATATCCTCCTTTCAAGACGCTATCCATTCCGTTCAATTGCTCTTTCAAGTTCTGTCTCCGACAGAATTACAATGTCATCGGCGAACCTCAAGGTTTTTATTTCTTCTCCATGGATTTTTTACCTACTCCGAATTTTTCTTTTGTTTTCTTCACTGCTTGCTCAATATACAGATTGAATAACATGGGGGGACGCTTCAACCCTGTCTCACTCCCTTCCCAACCACTATTTCCCTTTCATGCCCCTCATCTCTTATAACTGCCATTTGGTTTCTGTACAAATGGTAAATAGCCTTTGGTTCCCTGTATTTTACCCCTGCCACCTTCAGAATCTGAAAGAGAGTATTCCAGTCAACATTTTCAAAAGCTTTCTCTAAGTCTACAAATGCTAGAAACGTACGTTTGCCTTTCCTTAATCTGGCTTCCACGATAAGTCGTAGCGTCAGTATTGCCTCACGTGTTCCAATATTTCTACAGAATCCAAACTGATCTTCCCCGAGGTCGGCTTTTACTAGTTTTTCCATTCCTCTGTAAAGATTTCGCTTTAGTATTTGGCAGCCGTGACTTATTAAACTGATAGTTCGGTAATTTGCACATCTGTCAACACCTACTTTCTTTGGGATTGGAATTATTATATTCTTCTTGAAGTCTGAGGGTATTTCGCATGTCTCATACTTCTTGCTCACCAGATGGTAGAGTTTTGTCAGGACTGGCTCTCCGAAGGCTTTCAGTAGTTCTAATGGAGTGCTATCTACTCCCGGGGCCTTGTTTCGACTCAGGTCTTTCAGTGCTCTGTCAAACTCTTCACGCAGTATCATATCTCCCATTTCATCTTCATCTACATCCTCTTCCATTTCCATAATATTGTCCTCAAATACATCGCCCTTGTATAGACCCTCTATATACTCCTTCAACCTTTCTGCTTTCCCTTCTTTGCTTACAACTGCGTTTCCATCTGAGCTCTTGATAGTCATACAAGTGGTTCTCTTTTCTCCAAAGGTCTCTTTAATTTTTCTGTAGGCAGTATCTAGCTTACCCCTAGTGAGATAAGTCTCTACATCCTTACATTTGTCCTCTAGCCATCCCTGCTTAGCCATTTTGCACTTCCTGTCGATCTCATTTTTGAGACGTTTAAATTTCTTTTTGACTGCTTCATTTACTGCTTATTTATATTTTCTCCTCTCATCAACTGAATTCAATATTTCTTCTGTTACCCAGGGATTTCTACTAGCCCTCGTCTTTTTACCTACTTGATCCTCTGCTGCCTTCACTACTTCATCCCTCAAAGCTACCCATTCTTCTTCTACTGTATTTCTTTTCCCCATTCCTGTCAATTGTTCTCTTATGCTCTCCCTGAAACTCTGTACAACCTATGGTTTAGTCAGATTATCCAGGTCCCATGCCCTTAAATTCCCACCTTTTTGCAGTTTCTTCAGTTTTAATCTACAGTTCATAACCAACAGATTGTGGTCAGAGTCTAAATCTGCCCCTGGAAATGTCTTACAATTTAAAACCTGGTTCCTAAATCTCTGTCTTACCATTATATAATCTGTCTGAAACCTTTCAGTATCTCCAGGCTTCTTCCATGTATACAGCCTTCTTTTATGAATCTTGAACCAAGTGTTAGCTATGATTAAGTTGTGCTCATTGCAAAATTCTACCAGGTGGCTTCCTCTTTCATTTCTTATCCCCAATCCATATTCACCTACTACGTTTCCTTTTCTCCCTTTTCCTGCTACCGAATTCCAGTCACCCATGACTATTAAATTTTCGTCTCCCTTCACTATCTGAATAATTTCTTTTATTTCATCATACATTTCTTCAATTTCTTCGTCATCTGCAGAGCTAGTTGGCATATAAACTTGTACTACTGTAGTAGGCGCGGGCTTCGTGTCTACTTTGGCCACAATAATGCGTTCACTATGCTGTTTCTAGTAGCTTACCCGCATTCCTATTTTTTTATTCATTATTAAACTTACTCCTGCATTACCCCTATTTGACTTTGTATTTATAACCCTGTATTCGCCTGACCAAAAGTCTTGTTCCTCCTGACATCGAACTTCACTAATTCCCACTATATCTAACTTTAACCTATCCATTTCCCTTTTTAAATTTTCTGACCTACCTGCCCGATTAAGGGATCTGACATTCCACACTCCGATCCGTAGAACGCCAGTTCTCTTTCCCCTGATAACGACGTCCTCCTGATTAGTCCCCGCCCGGAGATCCGAATGGGGGACTATTTTACCTCCGGAATATTTTACCCAAGAGGACGCCATCATCATTAACCATACAGTAGAGCTGCATGCCCTCGGGAAAAATTACGACTGTAGTTTCCCCTTGCTTTCAACCGTTCGCAGTACCACAACAGCAAGGCCGTTTTGGTCAGTGTTACAAGGTCAGATCAGTCAATCATCCAGACTGTTGCCCCTGCAACTACTGAAAAGGCTGCTGCCCCTCTTCAGGAACCACATGTTTGTCTGGCCTCTCAACAGATACCTCTCTGTTGAGGTTGCATCTACGGTACGGCTATCTGTATCGCTGAGGCACCCAAGCATCCCCATTAACGGCAAGGTCCATGGCTCATGGGGGGAGGTCAGTGTTGTTATGAAATCGAAGTATTAAAAAAATAGCTTACAAATTTTATTTCATATTTGCTATTTATACTGAGGAAATTTATTAAATTTTGTCAGTGATATGGTGATAGCCATCCATTTCAATAAATGTTCCTGATCACCACCGTCAGAAACACTTTTGAAGTATATAAAAAGATATGTATGTCTTGATCTAATTCATGTTTCGTTTCACGAAACATCCTTAGCACATGTGTACTGTAGGTAGTGAATATTATTTTTTCACACCGACAATGGGAATTATCTGGGAAATATTCAACATGTAGTTCTACCTTTGTCAGAAGTATGTCACTGAAATTTAGTAACTTGTGCTACAAAATTCCTCCACCATTTGAGCAATTCGCAGCGTCACCCATTTTGTATACACCGCGAATTCTTTTCAGTCAAGTAGGCCTGCTCGTTTTTCCAGATGGTACTGACACTTTCGTGGAAGAAACTTACACAGTCTGCCAATTCCCTTGTATGTAACACCACTCTCAGGAAATTTAAGGCCTTTTCGTGTTTTGACTTCTTTAACGTTTTGATTCGTATTCAACTTAGTGAAACGGGTCTCTTACCCTCTGTCAGAGTTTCGAGTCAGCGGGCAAGGAATTTTAGCGAATTGCTGCACTACTCATTGTAAAAACACAGCAGAGTCGCTGTTTTATTTTGTTCCAGTGGTGGACCAACACGATGTTCAGCAGTTTTGCTCATCGGTGTATTCATTAATTCTCGAAGCTTCTCTGGAGTGAGTTCTGTTGAAGTCCACGAGATGTCTTTGCTGAATGGTTGCAAAGTATACTCCAACTGAAAGAGAGGGCAAGAATCTCCTTTGTCAGATACAAGTTCCGACATACAGATTACCAAAATTGATATTTCTTCCCAAAACACGCAGTGTAGACGTACTCACGGAGCAAAGTTCGTGTCTCCAGCAGCTAAAAGTCATAACACCGAAACAATAAAACTCACCAAAACATAAAGAAATCACACTTAGCAGAAGGAGTCGAGCAGTACTCACCTGTTAGGCATGAGTTTCTCCCGGATTATGCATTGTTCAAATAACTTGCGGGAATGCAGCCTCTTGATGTAATCGACAACCGCCGATACTTCGACAGGAGCGCACCGTGTCATTTTCAAGGTAAAACTACATCACGCAAGAGCTGTGTAAATCCGGCCAGGGTGGCCGAGTGGTTCTAGGCGCTACAGTGTGGAACTGCGCGACGGCTACGGCCGCAGGTTCGAATCCTGCCTCGGGCATGTATGGGTTTGATGTCCTTAGGTTAATTAGGTATAAATAGTTCTAAGTTCTAGGGGACTGATGACCTCAGAAGTCAAGTCCCATAGTGCTCAGAGCCATTTGAACCATTTTGAAGAGCTGTGAAAGGGAATTGAAAACCTCGGTTTGCAGAGAAACTCTGGAAAGATAACACACACACACACACACACACACACACACACACACACACACACTGTAAACACTAGCGCCATCACAAACCAAAGATGACCGACATTAAAAGTCAAAGGTAGATAAATTAATAACCAACGGAATATGTAGCTTTAACTCTATTCTTTTGTTATTTTATGGTGTTAAGGAAGTAGATGAAATTAATTGTCTTACTAACCTTATAAATTCGGATGGTGGTTTTGGTTTAAATTCTGCAAGGAGTCCTACACTCATCCCTAGCAGAAAACAGAGGGACAGAATTAATGCTACCTCATCTGTTGATTATTAATTTCATTATCGATAACATCTAACCCGGGTCATCTTTGGTTTGTGATGACGCTACCTCATCCGTTGATTATTAATTTCATTATTGATAACTTTTGGCCCAGTCACCTTTGGTTTGTTATGGCCCTAGTGTTGTTATGTGTGTATTACCTTTCCGGAGTGTCTCTGCAGACCGAGGTTTTAAATTCCCTTGCACAGCTCTTATTTGTTGCAGTTTTGCCTTGAAAATGATACGGAGTACTGTTGAAACTGCCACCTTGTGCTCTTCTCGAAATATAGGCGCTTGTCGACGACGTCACCGGCTGCATTCCTGTAAGTTGCTTCAACAGTATTCACTTTTTTCTGATGGTAAACGACACAATTTAGTAATTGCTCTCCTTAATGACTATTGTGGTGCATAAAAACCACTCGCTATCTTGAGTTGCGCCCAGGTAAAAACAAATCGGTGGTCGGTTGTGTTCCTTTAAAAAATATCTGGAACTGATGTTGTAGTATCTGCCGCCTTCAGAGTACGTAGGTGTACCAGTCGTTGCATCAGGCTGTGGAATGCTAATAATAGTATTTCCCCTAAATAAGTAAGTGGAGGAAGTGGTTGTGAATCTTCTGGGTCACAAGGCAGTGGCGTAAGAGGACGAGAATTTCAGAAAGCTTCATTTTCACGTGTGAACTTTGATGTTCCTTAATTATTGTAAAAGTTGAAGAGCCCATTACTTGTCGTAAGTAATACTTAAAAGACCTCGCTCTTGCTTCCAAAATACCACCTAAATACGATGGTGTGATGTTGCCTAAATGTAAAGTCGATTGATGCCTTTTTCTGTCTTGATCATCTTCGCATGTGACTGCTGGCAAAAAGCGTTAAAAGTAGCCAGGAGTCTGCGAAGTTGTCGATTCGCTTCAGTGGAGTTTTCGCCAATGTCGCTGTAGATATTTTGATATCTGCCGCCAGGTGACACAAATTTTCTGAGAGCTGACAAATTGTTCTTGTCACAGTTCATTGACTATATCCAGATATTTCGCTTTTATATTGATATAAACTAATAAGACAATTTAATATTTCTGCTTCAGCTTTGATCGTCAAGAAGAAGGTTTCAATCTTAGTAATAAACGGTTTCAGTATTTTCCAGTAGCTTCGTCTTGAAATACTCATACAAAGTCTTAGATATTTCTTTTGATACATCTAGAGCTGCAGTGACGTTTACCACAATGGATCAAGAAATGATATCTTCCTTATGCTAGGCTGGTCCCTACCACCAAAACTTATATTTATTTCGGTTGGCTGTAAATTATCCTCGCGTTACTATATAAAATGAGTTTCTGATTGACGCTGAAATTCAGTGATAAAAAATCATGCTGCTGCAGCAGTGGCACAGAGAAAGCAAGAAAGCTCCACAGAGCTCTAAGAGAGGTAAGGATGACCTTTGTAAAAGGAACATCCTTGATAAGAAGCATAACAATTTCATTAAATACTTCCATATCGATTAGTTGATGGGATATACATTCAGAAGCCGTAGACCTTTTCGGATGTATTACTGAATCTCTGTTGTCTAATGCTGCAGATAATTCACTCTGACACAGTTGTGCGGTTTATCCGAATTACTTTCCTAACGTATTTCTTCTTATAGCGGCTGCTACTGAAACGTCCCCTTAGAACAATTATACACGACTGTCCTTAACCTGACACACAATATTTTGTTAGCGCAACGCAATCTGACTTTCAAAATTCCCTACAAAAGAATGGCCCTGACTAACATTAAACTATACCTTTCACAAATCACTTACCTCACAAAAATCTTCGCTGCTCAAGCTACTGCAATACAGCGAGTGTCACTACTGCCAGCTAAATAAAAGATTCAAACTACGGAAGGCACTAACTACTGATAGGGATAGTTAGCAAATGAAAGATATTAATAGAGAACAAACAATGTATTTACCTTGATATCAACATATATAAATATATATAAATATAGCAATATATATATAAATATAGCAAATTACAAACCGCCATCACTCTCCCCACATCCACCACTGCTGGCGGCTCACCTCCAACTGCGCAACGCTACGCGCTGTTCACATCCAGCTGCCGCTGCCCAACACTACAATGGCAGACAACAATGCAAACTAGACACAGACTGCACACAGAACAGCCAGTGATTTTCATACAGAGGTAGCGTTACCAATAAAAAAACCTAAACAGCCTACTTACATAGCCCCCATGCTCCCCACAAAAAATTTTACAAATTGTGTTGGACAGTGGCCAATACAGATTTGAAGAAATTTTTCATAATTACAATAACAAAGATATCAAATGCACACACTTATTGATACAATGTTGGTCAAAAGCAAAAATTTTCTCGCAGTCTATAAAGACAGTCCTGATTCATCACAGTAAAATTACAGTGTTTTTCTTTTTTCTTCAAACTCTGAACAGTAAAAGAGAATGCACACAGAAGTAGTGGATTTCCATGCAGTCTTGAAGAAGTAGTGTCCTTCCATCAGAAAGACAGTGCTGACTCTTGACATGCTGACAGGTAATGGGCCACAACATAGCAAACCCACAGCAGAGTCATTCGACATTTTGAAGAACATTGGTAGGTAGGTCATCACAGAGTAGACCCACTGTAGTCCTGGTAGAGAGTACGGTATTAGTGGGCCATCAGAGGCGCAGACCCACTGCAGTCCTTGCAGAAATAATGGTACTGGTGAGTCAGCAAAGGTGTAGACCCACTGTAGTCCTAGTAGAAATAATGGTATTGGTGGGCCATCAAAGATGCAGACCCACTGTAGTCCTTGTAGAGATGATGGTATTGGTGGGTCATCAAAGATGCAGACCCACTGTAGTCCTTGTAGAGATGGCCAGCAGCCATCTGTTGCGATCTGTTGCGATTGTGCAGGTGCACATTCACCATCGAAGAGTCTTGCGGATAATATAGCAAGTCCATAACCACCACTTGTGCACTCACAAAGTTTTTGGAATTGTCCTTAGAACCAGCAATGCTGTTATCCAGTCCCTTGCTGAATTATTAACACACGTGCAAACACTAACAGTCCCAACTTCTCACATAGTGTCCATGTACTATGACCAACAGAAACGTGTGCAGTGAAATGTTACTTAATTTGAAGAACTGGTAACAATTACAATTTGGTAACATAAAAATACAATAACAAAGGTACAAAATACATCATTAAAGAACATAATAATACAGATAACATTTGTAGTTCAGGCTTTACAAAATAATCGAACTAACATATACATCAGTGGAATTATGACAGGAGTACATACATAAAAGATCACAATAACTTTTGAAACATCAACTTCACACATGAGCATTAAACTGAACGGAATTAATAATGTCTAACATCTTTACAAAGAAAATAACATATTATTAATGCCAATTATATTCGAGGATAACAGTATTCCTCATCATAGTGAGTGTAGCTTAATATTAAAAGAAGAAAAAATTCTATGAAACTACACAGAGACAGGAAGAAAACAAATACACAAGGGTACACAAACATATAGTGGGATAACACAAAAGGGAAAGGATAGGCTTTGTTTTACTGCAGTATTTTGCATGGAGATCTCCCTTTGTTCATCATTATTCCCAAAAAGTCCTATCTAAGCCTGCCTTCTGTATTTTGTTCACATCCTCTGTCAATAATAGTTTTTCTCCACTGTGCAGTATCATATTTCTTATAAATTTATAATAGTTAGTTTCTTATATAGCCTACCCCCTCTTAAGCTAACTTAAATCTACTGAGCTCAGATGCTAAACTAAGGGACGAGGCAATGCAGCAGCACATAAAACAATTAATATAAACAGCAATAAAAAAATGGAAAATCGCAAAGCAAGCTACAGTAAATCTAAATTACCAAGCAATTCAACATTACAACTAATATGAGGCAATGCGCAGCAAACAAAAAAATAAATCTGGCTTAGCAGAGTAACACAAATTAAAGTTCAGTAGCACTATGCCTGGCAAACAGCAGCTTATATCTAAACATGACATAGCTCAAGCAGAAAAAATAGTACACTAAAGACAACACTGCAGACAAGGGAAATGTATATTCACATCTTAATGTCTATGTAATTAAAGTGGTGCACCACAACAACTGATTGTAAAAAGAAATATTACCATGTACTTCAAAAGAAAATTATGTGTTACTGTTACTAGTTTCTTCTTATTGTTCTTTCCTTTCCAAGTGCTCCTTTTTTAAGAATGTGGATCATAAAATAATTATTTAACAGATCTGTTGACAGAAAGTGTTCACATTAGCAAATTCATTTCATTTTATAAAAGCAATGCTGCAACACAGCTGGAAACCAGATATCAAGTGAAATAAGCAACTATGAAAAGCAAAGCATAAAAATATCATTCAGTAGTCATGTGACATTTCATAAGTTAGTAGAAATTCTCTCAACTCTCATAGAAAGACTCTTGTCATAATCAGGTGTGCAGATGTAAAAATATTTCTTGTCATTTTATTAGGCATTTCAGTAAATATCATAAATTACGAGCTCCACATTATGCTTTCAACAAGGAAATGTCAGTAGCGAGTATAATGGCCCACCCCTTTTTTTTTTTTACCTGTGCCGCTGAAAGGCTAATGGCTTTTTTTTTCGGGCGGCTGTCGCCCAGGTGGGTGCCCGCGACACATTACGTGCAGGTGGTCACTTAACTTTCTTACGGAAATATTTACGACAGCAGTTTCCGCTACAGTGACAGTCTCACATAAAAATATTTCACAGGTCAAGAATTAGCGTTGCAAATCTGTAGAAACAAAATCCTATGAATATAACAGTGTCCAAAAAAATTTTCAGTGGCATTGTGATACATTCACACATGATTCACACATGTACACACATTTCATAATTCTAAAGTATGATTCTTGGTTTCCAACATCCTTTTCCATAAGTCAGAGTCCCTAATCACTATTCATTACTCCTTACCTTATTACACATATACGTATCCATCGACACTCGTCAATATTTCGTCATTATAAATATGAAGCATAATCAAATAACTCATATAGCCTCAGCCTATTAATCATAAACATACCTCAGCAGCATAATACACATCGTCGTCGTAAAAATAACATCATAACACCTCAGTCATATCTCAAAATCGTCGTAGCTTCCACCAATAATTAAAAAATTCTCTGCTCATGTCAAAAGTGTCATCTGCCTCAAACGTACTTTAAAATCATGCTCCCTTACCAAATATATCATTCAAAGCTCTCATAGTATCACAATGGTTCCGAAAATATATGAACAGTTCACAAAGTACAAACAACATACAATTTTGTAAGTGTGAAGTTATCCAACGGTGTAATTACCTAAACGTCTGTCACTGATGTAGTAAAATAAATGCTTGTCTCTCTCAGGTAAATAATCAGGCAGCTGTGTAATTTGTGTGTTAGAGAAATATGGTACCAATGTGTAAAGTTGTTTAAGCAAATACCATATTAGCTAGGGTTCCTTGTGGTTGCCACACACATGGTACACAAAGTAGGCGTATACCCCCCTGAGGATTAATGTAATTATACCCTCAGGTGTTACAGATTACAGCAATGAAATGAAATGTATCACTGAAAACCTTTGTATCATTGTACTTCAAATATCTTTAAAAATATATGTTTTAAGTACAAAATTAATCACTCAAATACGTGTCCTGTAGCGCTAAATGTGCCTCTTGCTGTAAGATAATTCTGTGGAAGTGTCGTACTTATCGTCCTCCGAAAGCTAAGTTCTGCAGAAGTCAATGTACTTACCTCATGATAAACAAAAGTGAAATGCTTTATGTATAGATATCTTAGTTATTACGCTTATTGTTGTGATGAAGAAAGTACTGTACTGTAACGTATTGTTGTGCTACAGAAAAGGCAGTCTCATTGTAGCTATACCACAAAAGTTACTACTAAAACATGTTTTTCTTTCCAGAATAATACAGAAAAACTGTGCAGAAATAAAACAGAAACACTACAAAAGCAACATTTTAAATTGTCACTCGTTAGTAGCGTCGTGATAAAAATCGTGTAGCTGTCACATAAACTAACCACTGTGTCGTCTGGTATCTCACAGAAAGTACTTTAAACCCAGAATGTATTTTCAAGTAAACCAAAATGTTGCATTAAAATCTTATTAGCAGTACCAGTATGTGTCCTAAGTATGTAAGCCTGATAGTCGTTACGTAATCATGCAACTAACAAGCAAGAATGTACAACTAACAACACTGTGTCATCCGTTCATTATAACAATGCATTCGTAATTTCTGTTTAAATAAGTTCTCTTGGTTCTTGACTGGATATTTAACTTCAAACATTGTTGTATGTTAACAGTTTCTTAATGTGACAAAGCATATTAGTAATGTGAAGCGAAAAATTTTATGGCAAAGACAAAGTTAAAAAGCAAATTATCTTTCAATAATCGGTTTTACATGTGAAATGTGGTACAATCTTTTACTCTTCAAAGTACTCAGAATTTCATCTTGAACGCAATTATCATGCAGTATACGTCGGTAAAGAATACTGAAATTTTTCACAAGGTTAGCGTCAATGTTATTTATCTCTGAGCCAGCCGGCGCACATAGGTGCCTGCGGCGCGAGTTATTGTCTGTCTCTTTGTTGGCGCGCGTTGTTATTGGGATTAGGAGACCTAACTTCTACAAATTCGCCTTGCCGAGAGGGCCCAGCTCTGTTAGAATACCGCCAGTTCTGATGCAATTCGGGTCTGTTGTTACGATCACATCGTCTGTCGTCATGTCGGTAGTTCCTGTAGTTTCTTTCTTGTCGGTTAAGTTGTGGAGAATTTCTCCCTGAATCGTAACTGCGCGCTGAACTGTTGCGTCTGAAGTTATTCTGTCTCCCTTGATAATAATTATTTTGGTTCCCATATTGTCTGTTTCTCTGATAGTCTCTGTGATAGTCATTACCGCGGAGAGGTGATCTTTCCCTGTAATTATTACTGCTCTGCCAACGGTAGTCATACGGGTGGTGTCTGTTTTGGTCACGATTTACGTTGTAAGAATTGGCTTGTCGGGTCCAGTTATTATTTCTGTCGTCACGGAATTGTGACGGATGTGACCTGTAGTGATTGTTTTCCTGCGTTCCGCGATTGTCAGTGTCAATTTCCAGTTCTTGTAACAGTCCCTGAAATGCTTCGATGTCGTCTTTGCAACGTCCTGCCAAAATAATATGTCGTAAATGTTTAGGCAGTTTGATTAAGCAAATCCGGATGAGTTCTGAGGGGCTGTATGGGTTTGACAGGTATTGATTCTTGTGCAACATGTCTTCAAAATATTTCACAAGACTGGAAAATTCAGATTGTTCGAAGTGTTTCATCATTATGATGTTATGTTTTACACGGTCTTGTGTAGCTTGAGACCAATACGCTGAGAGGAAGGCATGATAAAAATCTCCTTCACTGTGACAATCGTGAATGACCGATCGCATTCTTACACCTGGTTCATTCTCTAAGTAGCCACACATAAATTCTAACCTGTGCTCCAATGACCAGTTGGGAGGGAAACAATGAGAGAATTGATGGAGCCACGCTTGTGGATGAATGTCGTTGGCAGAATTCTTAAACGTTTTGAATTTACGTGTAGTAATGAACAGCTTATAGTCAAAATCATCGTGTCGGCGAGTAGCATCTCGGTCATTGTTACGTCGTGTCGGCGGTTCCATCTCAAAATTCGGTGTACCTTGCCAATTTCTTTCATAATTACCGAAATGCCCTGTGTTATTATATTGTGGCTTTTGCGTATTTCTAAGTTCCTCTTCCCGTGTTGGAGCGCGAGTGTCTTCTGAAATACGTAATTCTTGTATTACCTGTGTCAGCTGATCTTGTACTTCCCGGATTTCTCTTTGGTGTTGCGTATCAATTTGATTCAGATTTTGTTTCAGTTTCCTAATTTGTTCGCTCTGTTCTGTGTCATTAAAGACTACCGGTTTTGCGTCATTCAGATTATCATCTACCTTCGTAGATAAATTATTTAGCTGATCCGAAAGTTCAACTACTTTCTCTGATAATGAACACATTTCCTCAGTGTGTTTTTCTGAACCAAGCTTCAGAGTGTCCATTTGTGTTGAAATCGAATCTACTGTGTCCTTTAAGTTTTCCTGAGTTTTTGCAAGTTGCGTAACCGAATCGGTAGATGCAACTGAGTCAATTTTAGCCCACAAGGTCTCATGATTTTCATGAACAATGGTTTGCAGTTCTTTTATGGCTACTTCGTGATTCTGTAATGCATTTTCATGCAGCGAAAAAATAGGTTGAAAATGCTCACAAATTTGTGTTTTTACGTCATTACACACTTTCTGACATTTCGATTCAATGTTATGTAACTCAGCAGTTAAATCCTCACGTGTTTGTTCGAGAGTTTGTTCCAATGAGTCTAACTTTTGAAGCTTTTGCTGTGTTTGTCTCTGATTTTGTTCCATTGTGTGTAACTGTTGCTGTGTTTGTTTCTGATTTTGTTCAAGCGTTGTGTCTAACTTTTGTAGCCTTTGTCCCATTTGTTGCATTAACTGTAATAACAATGCACTGGTGTCTGAAACATGTTGCTCAGTGCTTTTCGGCAGTGAATTTGCACCGGCAACATTCACATTTTGACAAGCGGAAAACGTGTCTTGACTCATTTGAGAAAACGGTGAGGACGCAAAACCTGAATCTACAGTGTTTGTAAAATTGTGTCCTATCATTTCGGATTCCTGAGGCGAGCTGTTGCCGACCGATCGATCGATAATGCTTCCCTGTTCACTACCTGTTTCACTGCCTACGCCATTGTTTGACGCCCGCTCCATTTCCCTATGCACAGTTACCAAATTACTACTTTGAATATTAGTTAATTCATTACATGGTGGGGCCAACGCACTGCTTTCGTCTTCACTGTCATTTCTCAGTTTACTTTGGAGCCGAGTGTTACGTTTTTCACACGCCATTATTGTCACAATATTTCACACGATAACACAGAAAAGCACAATTTGAAGTGCAAAAATAGGAGAACACATTAACATAGCACTGAAAATAATATCTAGTTAATTGGAAGCGTAGCTGCGAAATACTTGGTGCAAATCTATATGCATGCCACAACTGTTTTACAGTACAACAATGAAAGACTGCAACTACAAAGGAGGTTCTCTCTACAATTACGTGCTAGCAATAAACAAAAGCTACACTAAATACACAAACTACAAGAAAAAATCAGAAGATTCCAGTGAGGTATCCTGGCAGGGTCGCCATATGAAACGTCCCCTTAGAACAATTATACACGACTGTCCTTAACCTGACACACAATATTTTGTTAGCGCAACGCAATCTGACTTTCAAAATTCCCTACAAAAGAATGGCCCTGACTAACATTAAACTATACCTTTCACAAATCACTTACCTCACAAAAATCTTCGCTGCTCAAGCTACTGCAATACAGCGAGTGCCACTACTGCCAGCTAAATAAAAGATTCAAACTACGGAAGGCACTAACTACTGATAGGGATAGTTAGCAAATGAAAGATATTAATAGAGAACAAACAATGTATTTACCTTGATATCATCATATATAAATATAGCAGTTCATGACAAATTACAAACCGCCATCACTCTCCCCACATCCACCACTGCTGGCGGCTCACCTCCAACTGCGCAACCCTATGCGCTGTTCACATCCAGCTGCTGCTGCCCAACACTACAATGGCAGACAACAATGCAAACTAGACACAGACTGCACACAGCACAGCCAGTGATTTTCATACAGAGGTGGCGTTACCAATAAAAAAACCTAAACAGCCTACTTACACTACAAACCGGTTACTTCAGGAGAAAGCGCCTCGTCCCACGCTAACTGCAGATTCCATTTAAGATGGAAGACTGTTTTGAATTTACTCACATGGGGCTAATCTATCGAAAGAATAGAAAAAGTTAAATAACTGACATGAGCCCGTTTTGTATACCTGTAACAATGAAACTTCCTTGTAGTTTAAAATTGTATGCCATATTGAGGCTCGAACTTGGGACACCTACATTTCGTGGACAAGTGCTCAGCCACTGTGCTACCCAAATACGACTCCGGACCCTTTCGCAGTGCTTTAGTTTCACATGTACATTGTGTTATACCTTACAAACTTCACAGAAGCTCTCCTGCGAAACTTGCAAGACTAGCACTTCTGGAGGAAACGGTATTGTGGAGATACAGCCTGGTGGATGTTTCCAGACTGAAATTATCGTTCAACAGTGGAATATGTGTTGATACGAAACTTCCTGGAAGATTAAAACTGTGCTATGCACCGAGATTCGAACTCGGGATGCACCAGAGCACTTCCCCACGAAAGACAAAGGTCCCGAGTAGGAGTTTTGGTCCAGCTCACAGTTTTAATCTGCCAGGAAATTTCATATCAAATCATACTTTTCTGCGGAATGAAAATTTCATTCTATGACATTGATGAGTTGGCTTTAAGTTGTTCACGGGTTCCAAATAAGTCAGAATAGCAGTAATGTCTCTGTTGCTTCATCATTATCAAGGCTTAAAGACAGTTGTCGTTCTCGCAGCAGATAATGAATACTTTCAAGAAATTTAGAGCTATTTTTACAATCTCGGGTCCCGCGTCCGAGTCTCGGTCAGGCACACAGTTTTAATCTGCCAGAAAGTTTCATATCAGCACACACTCCGCATTCTGGAAACATCCCCCTGGCTCTCTTCAATATCCTTCCTTCCAGGAGTGGTAGTACTGCAAGATTCGCAGCAGAGATTCTGTGAAGCTTAGACGAGGTATTGGCAGAACTGAAGTTGTGAGGATGCATGGTGAGTCGTGCTTGGGTAGCTGAGAAGGTAGAGCACTTGCCCGCGAAAGGAAACGGTCCCGGGTTCGAGTCTTGGTCCGGCACACAGTTTTAATCTGCCAGGAAGTTTCAGTGCTCCACTAGCTTCAACAGCTCATTTTTTCTGTTAATATCTGGAGTAGTGGAGCTGAAAACTCTAAGCTATCTTTATTTCAGTTCATTGGCTTTCAGGTCGTGCCCACTTAACCATCTCAGAGTGCTGCAGACGAGTTTCTTGTCAGTTATCACGACGCCGGAGTAAGGACAACACAACACACAGTCGCCGAGTGGATAAAATCCCCGATCCGGGCTAGAATCGAACGAGGGCCTGTCCGTTAGCAAGATGCCGTATTGACCCCACAGCTACCGACGCGGAGAAAAAGCCGAACTTCCTCTCTGCAAAGTCAATGACTCATAGCCGCCATGGACGATGGCGATGATGGCAAAACGAATTGCAGTGAAGTGAACGGCGATAAAAGTCACTTAACGACTACAGAACTAACTGCTGTGATAATGGACGCTTTAAATAGTCTGACGTAAGTGGACAGTATTGCAGTACAGGTTGAAGGCTTCGAGATGACAAGCCGCGAGAAGAACTCACAGAAGCGATCCATGAAAGACACTGGCAACGAGCGGCAAAAAAAAAGCAGTTCATATAAAATGCAGCGTGTAGATGCAGAAAGACAGAGCATATGTCGTTATAATCATTCTGCCAGTTCTCACGTGGAAGCTACAGCAGCACATACAGACCCGATAGGTGGCAGACCTCATAGTGTATAGTAAATAAATGTCTACGCTGAATATATGGTTAGTCCTTTTCAAATCTTTATTGAAAGCAAGAATAAGAATATGGGCCGTTTACATCCAATGTTCTTGGGTAGGTTACTACATTGTGAAGCAAAGGCATAAATAAATACATCAACAACAACAAAATAATTTCGTCAGGCCGCAATCGTGTAAAACTACCTAATATTTCAGAATAGTGACATGGAGGTTTATATTCTATGTTTCGTGAAGACGAGACCCGTTATCATCCAAGATGTGGACGTTAGTTCGGCTGAAGAAGAAATGTTGGAAGTTATCCATTACAGTGTACCTACAATAAAAATGAAACGCTACACCATACCTATTGCAGTAGGAGGGAATCTTTAAAGATGGCCTATCCCTGTATATTTAATAATAAAGGAGTGCAGGTGAAGCCTTTCGTACCATCCGTCTTTCCATGCCTGAACTATTTTAGATTGAGACATGGAAGTAATCGGTGTCGTAGCGAGTCTAGATATTTTGATTGTGGACAGCCTGTTACTGGTACTGAATGTGACCGTGAAAGCGACACTCCTCCTACATTCCTCTACTGTGGCGCTCATAACAGCGCCGCAGGATAAGTATGCCAGAATCCAGAAGACAACGGGATATAAACTGAAAACGACTAGAGTTCGACATAATCTGTCAAGAAATTGTCGCCTTGGAAGGCAGATGAAGTTCTTCTACTGTTGCTGCAGGGAAATGTCAGTCCCTTGAGTCAGCTTCTCCGCCGCTGGTGTCGACAGTTCATAATGCAGTATCAGAGGAATGTCCACCGCCCAGCCAACAGTTCTCGCGCCAGCATACGCGCCTGCCCCTTCGTCTCCTGCATTATGTGCACAACAGCGAGCAAGTGCGCCGCCGGCGCCTGTCGTGCACGTTGTGCCTTCTGGGCCCTGCGTAGCACCAGGCTACCCACGTTGATACTCAGCAAACGTCGGGCGACAAGCCGACCGTGCCTATGTGGCAGACTGTTTGCCAATGACGACTCAAAATACACTCACGCTCCACAATCCGTATCCGCCTTAGTACCACCGCACTGTACACAGCCAAACAACACCAATGACTATCCAGTGAACTGCATATTATCACAACTGTTCCGGGAAGAATGTCAAGTACAGAAAAAATCAACGATTGCCTGCAAAGTTGTAACTTGAAAGCTCTTATATATAACATACTGGCTCCAGTATTAACGGCAACTGACAAATTAAAAGTTAATTACTGGTTTGCCTTACTGTATAATGCTATGTAATGCACACCAGGGTGTTCCGCAATTGATGTTACACACTTCTAGAGCTTGTAGTGGGGTCTCAGTAGATCAAGTTTTCTATGCGAACCTATGTCCAGAAACGCCGTCCAACGACGCTACAGAGCATCAGAGCTATAGCTGCCAGTGTCTGTAAATTTTGGTATATTGAGGATGATTCCGCGATGATGTTACAAACTTTCAAAGATTATAGACAAGGACAAATGTATCAGTTTGAGGCAGAGGTCCCCGTACCGGGAACGAACGAGTCGAAAATTACAGGCGAAAACAGTTCTCATATCTCTGACAGTGGAATATGGTGCCTGTAAATTTTTGTATATTGAGGATGATTCGGCGAAGATGTTACAAACCTTCAAAGATTAGAGACAAGGATAAATGTGTCAGTTTGAGGCAGAGGTCCCCGTACCGGGAACGAACGAGTCGAAAATTACAGGCGAAAACCGTTCTGATATCTCTCACAGTGGAATATGGAATAAATGTACCGGCACTGTTGTTGCTAAGATTGTAGGGTAGGCAACTTTCAGTGGTGGTAGTAAAAACCAAGACAAGAAGAAATATTTACTAAACATGGGCTCTAAAACACGTACCTTAGGAGCTATGGGCACTTGCTCATCATCTCTAGCCCGAACACATCTCCTCAATAAGTGCTCGTAGCTGTTAAGATATGATTTGTGGAGCCCATTTTTACTAGACATTTTTTCGTGTTTTCGGTTGCATGCTCACCTCTGAAAGCTTCCTACTCTACAATCTTAGCAACAACAACACCTGTATATGTGTTCCACTTCATTAGAATCGGAACGGTCTTCGCCCATAACTTCTGACTTGTTCGCTTCCGAACCAGGGTCACGTACCTCAGCTTGACACATTTACCCGTCTCTATCACACTTGAATGCATCTAACATCATCAAGAATCATCCTGTATACTCATATATTAACAGGCACCGGCACATACAAGTTTCATGCTCTGTAGTGCCGTAGGCTGTCGTTTCCAGTCGTGGGTTCCTACGTATAACTTGACCTAGTAAGTCCTCTCTTTAACCCCTGGAGATAAGTGACATGAATTGTGAAACACCCTGTAGAAGGAGTAATAAAAACAGCTTACTTTCCTTTATGAACGAGCAAAATGTAGCAATTTGCGCAGTCAGTTAGAAGTGGGTAGCTACACTAACTGAGGTTATTATCGTTTTTAACACTGCGCAGTGATAGAGAGGACGGGTATGGAGGAACAAAGCTTTCAGTTAAATATTATATCTGACAAAAAATTTAAATTTTGAGCTTACTTATTCAGAATTTCAGTGCTCATGTGTCTCCATACTACCATATACTGGAACTTATGACGTAATTTCTGTCTACAGAGCGCCAAATAATGATATAACTAAAGACCATCTGGGTAATATGGTTAGTTCCAGTACTAATCACAAATAATAATGGGGGACTTCAATGCATATCATCGTCCATGGGACTCAGGTCCAGCCGAACTGTGCAGCTGGCCTGTGTTTTGAGTCTCCATCGATAACTGCAACCTATACATGGAAGCTGATTTAAGATCCTTTAGTATTGGACCAGTAACCGTTTATCGTCCCATGTTCACCGAAAATTGGTGATAGATCGCATTTATAGACGCTGAGACAGCTAACACGTCAACGTGTGGTTTTCGCCAAGTTAAAGTGGAATATATTGACGAATTTCTTGACGTTCGTAAGTAATTTTCATCATATATAGTAACCTAATTACGACATCGACTACATTTTTTCTAATGGAACTATATCCTTCTATTCTGTGGCACTTAAAAGAACTTCGACGAATAAAATGCATACATGATCAAATAGTTTGAAGACAACAACGGCGCAAGTCAATGTCCTGCAGCCTGGAGAAAAGGATCCACAACCGTCAGCTCTGTTATATAAAATCTAAGGAAACACATAACTGAGGTACGTTTTGTATGTTTATTACCATTGCAGTCATACCAAGTGCTTAAAATGTTGATCTTGAGCATAGCTATAGGCTGTAAAGTGAATCTGGAGAAACACTACTGCACGTTGAACAGACCTCTTGTTTTAACTTTCGTCACAGAGAAAATGTCATAAGTGTTAAGTTTGATGAGTGTGCAGAAGTTTCTCATTTCCTGAAGGACCATTCCCATACTCTGCATATATTTCGTAAGAGAATTTATCATTACATGTGAGGACTGAGACGGACATCCGTCATGTTGACATCACACTGAGTGCCTTATATCTAGTGAGATGTCTTCCATACCTTAGATTTCCACCAATAAAATACGGACCCATGATGAGGGTCTTTAAAAACACACACCTAAAGTTCATAGACCGTGAGCGAAGTTTTTATCCACTTATTTGAATCAGATGAAGTTTCAACCTATGGTAAGACCATATTGCGAAGACTGAGTTGCCCGTGGTTTGTAAACGATGCTCATCCTTAAACATAATTTTGCGTAGATATTCCGCATCAATTTTGTATTTTTCGCAGACAACATTCGGAGAACTGTAAAAAAATTGGATGTCATTGTCATGAAGATGTAGATGGAATATAGTGTTCGCAGAATATTCCTTTGGTTGACCCGTCTAGTAATTCCGAGATAACATTTACATTATATGTTACAGATGCTAAAATGTTAGTTTCAGTTTTTTCATCAGTACCTCGTCTCTTTCCTTGACGTTTTTTCTTCTTCACATCACTTCCAGTTTCTACAACACCTTTTTGTAATGTTTGGAAAGACTGAGCGTGAGTGCGTGGCACGATCTAGATACTCTTCAGCAAACAACCGAACTTCTGTTCTAGTTGTTTGGCGACATTCCCCATAAACGGTATTCACTTTTCTGACTCTCGTATGTGTTTTGAACGTCTTCACAGCTTTCCGAGTAAGCTATTTCATAGCTACAGCAGCAGTACACAGACAAATGGGCTTCATGTGCACAGTTAAACACAAGAAACGTACTCGAGTTACGTGTTTGCTTATATTCGATAAAATGTGACACGTCTTCCCCTGAGGGCGGTAAACTCGTAACGACAACAACCATAGCTAAGTTACGTGTTTGTTTAATAGGGTAGACGTTTATGGAACATTTTATCCTGACGGCGGTGGTTTGAGGCATTGTTTTCTTAATACTATCTGATCAAGTCTGATACAGGTTACGTCGTTGAAGTTATTTTGAATGCCATCAAAAAGGTTATATAATAATATATAGGAAAAAACAAAGTCGTTGTTGTGATTCGTCTACTATAAACGATAAAAATTACATGCAAAATACTTGAGTATAGCTGGAGTGTTTTTGATCTGTACCAGGTGGGATTAAAGGAGGACATCGAACCAGTTCAGAGGCGAGCTGCATGATTTGTTACTGGCAGAATGATTCTGTTACTTTCAACATACAACGCGTGTAAGGACTACGAAGATAAGAGACGAGAAATAAGGACTCATACGGAGGCATACAGACAGCGATTTTCCTCTCGTTCTATTTGCGAGTGGAACTGAAAAGTAACTGGCTAGTAGTGGTACAGGGTACCTTCGCCGAAAGGTTGATTGCGCAGTATCGATGTAGATGTAGCTGTAGATATACGTTATGTGATCAAAAGTATCCGGACACCTGGATGAAAATTACTTACAAGTTCTTAGTGCCCTCCATAGGTAATGCTCGAATTCAGTATGGTTTTGGCCCACCCTTAGCCTTGATGACAGTTTCCACTCTTGCAGGCATACGTTCAATCAGGTGCTAAGAGGTTACCTGAGGAATGGCAGCCCATTCTTCATGGATTGCTGCACTGAGGACAGGCATCGATGTCGTTCGGTGAAGCCTGACACGAAGTCGGCGTTCTAAAGCACCCCAAAAATGTTCTATAGGATTCAGATCAGGACTCTGTGCAGGACAGTCCATTGCAGGGATGTTATTATCGTGTAACCACTCCGCCACAAGTCATGTATGAACAGGTGCTCGATCGTGTTGAAAGATGCAGTCGCCATCCCCGAATAGCTCTTCAATACTGGGAGCTAAGAAGGTACTTAAAACATCAATGTAGGCCTGTACTGTGATAGTGTCACGCAAAACAACAAGGGGTGCAAGCCCCGTCCATGGGAAACACGACCACACCATAACACCGCCGCCTTCGAATTTTACTGTTGGCACTACACACGCTGGCAGATGAAGTTCACCGGGCATTCGCCAAACCCACACCCTGCCATCGGATCGCCACATTGTCCGCCGTGATTCGTCACTCCACACAACGTTTTTCCACTGTTCAGTCATCCAATGTTTACGCTCCTTACACCAAGCGAGGCGTCGTTTGGCATTTACCGGCTTCATGTGTGGGTTATGAGCAGCCGCTCGACCATGAAATCCACATTTTCTCCTCTCCTGCCTAACTTCCATAGTAGTTACAGTGGATCCTGATGAAGTTTGGGATTCCTGTGTGATGGTTTGGATAGATGTCTGCCTATTACACCTTACGACCCTCTTTAACTGTCGGCGGTCTCTGTCAGTGAACAGACGAGAACGGACAGTACCCTTTTGTGCTGTACGTTTCCACTTCACTATCACATCGGAAACAGTGGACGTAGAGATGTTTCTGAGTGTGGAAATATCGCGTACAGACGTATGACACAAGTGACACCAATCTCCTGACCACATCCGAAGTCCATGAGTTCCACGGAGCGCCCCAATCTGCTCTCTCAAGATGTCTAATGACTACTGAAGTCGCTCATATGGAGTACCTGGCAGTAGGTGGCAGCACAATGCACTTAATAGGAAAAAGTATGTTTCTGGGAGTATCTGGATACTTTTGTTCACATAGTGTAGATATAATCCCCTGTAACTCGCACAAAAACTGCACCTCGATGTATTTCTTCATTCTTGATATATTTGTGGTGTCTTGTCTTAGCTGCCTTAAACAGTATGCCACAGACACAGCTGGAACATACAGAGGGTAAATTAGAGGCAATGTGAAACGGTACTGGAACTGCTAATGAATAGATTCGACGTTCAAGTGAACACTGTTCTGAACGACGAAGCAGCGAAAATGTGTACTCCATAGGATAAATCGTTTCTTACAAGAGAGGGGAAATCGTCAGATTGATGGGACGAAGAATGACAAAAGGCAATGAAGGAACGTAAGAACGCACTAAAATTATACAGACGTCAAGCGACAGAAGAAAATTATTTAGGTTTCAATAGACTGCAGGCGAATGTGAAACGACTCCTAAAAGAAACGAAAGGAGATAACTGGTAGGAATTTTGCAAAAGCTTAAATGCAAGAACACCTATTTCGTGTGTGTGGTAAAGAATTAAACGTATCAAAAGCGTCCAGACGTCCACCACCATAATTTTCTCAGTTGTTCAGATGGAATCTTTTCTGCAGTGTTTTACAGCTAACTTTCTGGACCTTGCTGTTAATTCAACTGCTGCTGGTCTAAACAATTTTTAGGAGGAACCCATAACAGTACGAGAACTTAATCAAGTGTTGTCAGATAACACATGTCCGCCACTTGGTCCTGATAACATCGTTTACCCAAATCTGTATAATTTGACTGGCCAAGAAAAACCTTACCTGAACAATATTTTAAGCAATTCCTGTTTCAGTCGGGATTACGTTCATGAGATAGACAGCGCGTGTTGTTACAGTTTTAATGCCTGGAACACTTCCTTTTATGGTCGTCATATAGACCTATCGCACTACAGTCACGCTCACTGACGATGTTGAAAAGAATATTAAAACGTAAGGTAGAATGGCGATACGATCATAACGGTATGTTACTGATTGTACATATGGGTTCCAGCGGAGGCAGCAGAACCTATAAAACACTAACACAACTTATTACAGATGTCCAGTCTTGTCTCAGCAACGACACGTTCCTAATAGCAGTTTGTACCGACACTGAGAATGCAAATGACGTAGTTGACCTTTGCTTACTAGCCAAGGAGTTGGAGTAACGCACTGTCCCTCTTACTACATTGGCATCTTCATGTGTCTACTTCATGGCAGAGAACTATCTATGAAAATTGATAATAGCAGTATGGGACCAAGGAGGACGAGTAAGGGCATCCCACAAGGATCAACTCTGTGAATGATATTGTTTAGTATCTCCACAGAATATACACATATCATTTTCGAGAGCAGTATCAACATACTACAATACGCTGACTACTTGTGTATATACAGTAAAAGCGACAATTTGGGAGAAGGACAGCATAAAGTGGAAGTAATGGTGGCAGCCCTCTGCTACGGGCTATTCACTATTCCACACAGCTGATTACTGTGTGCATCCATATCAGAGATCGTGTGCAACAGATCCCGTCTACGACGCTATGCCCTCATGTGCTTCCGGTGAATCCAGTGGTGAAATACCTTGGCCCGTACATTAACTGTAAACCACGATGGACTCCACAACCAAATCCATTAGTAGAAAAGTGTGAGGGGAACACTGACGTGCTAAGAGCAGTGGCAGGCGCATCATGTGGTGGAGAATAATATACATGCTGGAAGGTGTATCGTGGCCTAGTGTGCTCACCCCTGGGCTAAAGGAGTACACTACGGAACACAACTGCAAGACCACATTTTCGAAATCCCATAGATGTCTCCCATTGCTACGCCGAAGTAAGAAACTTTGGCTAACAGGTGCCTACAACCTTCCTCCGTAATGGTGAAAAATCATGGCAGCGGCCTGCGACGACACCATCAGGCTCGTCGACGCTTCAGACAGCGTGGTATCGACACTTGCAAAATAAAAAGAGAAATAAAATAGGCCCGAGCTCAGAAGTCAATATGACGTCTAAGGTGGGGTAAAGATTTCAAGTTGACACCAAATTTCACAACAATTCTGCCCGACGCGACTGCGGACGTGTCACACGATGGGAAGAATGTCACATTCCCCCTTACCCTCATTTGAACCATTCTTTTGTTGCCTCTGCGTTGGAGTTTAGAACCGCGATTAGCAGCGTTGGAATCACGTGAATTCCTTATGAGTAACTGAACAAAATATATTAAACACACCTCACAATCGACACGAATACGCATCGAAGGATGGTATAAAAAGTGTCATCGCAACCATCGTTTCCTTGGGACGTTGATTCCCACACATTTCGCTGTCGAAAACGACAGTTCGCAGTGTGATGCGTGTTTCAATCCTTCTCTAAGGCCATTCTATGGCTGCACCACGATTGAACGTGATCACACCCATTTGGAGCCCTTCAGTACCGTAATTTCAGCTTTCATTTGGAATTTTAAATATTTACCGGGCGGTTATAATTAAACTGTCTTCCGAGTGCTGTAGTGTGTACTGTTTGCATCGCACGACGCTGAAACATCTTACGTATGTTCACTAATCGTTGCGCTCGTTCTGTGTGCGAAAAAAGTAGTTGATCCGCTTTGTGTCACCAAGTGAAAGTGTGCCGCTGTAGGCAATTAAAATGAGATGAAAGTGCAACAGAAGAGGGGTGACGCTCAAACACCTGATAACGGTAATTCTGCCACGTTTGTTAGGATATAATTACAAATTACAACTAATGTGCGGTATCGTCATCCGACTCAGCAACACGCGGCATTCGTAACATGAAATAGCCAATAGTCGCTCGCAGCGTTTTTTAGTGTAATTAAAGTGATATGGTCTTCATATGTTATCCTTCACACCCGGAAGAGTCCGAATTATCTCTGATAGACATGATCTTTTAGATATTCTCACCACCAGAAGTCCCATGGAATTAGGGGGATCTTGAAGGCCACATATTTTGAAATTTCCTTGCATAACAATAGCAGTGTAGACTCACCTGCGTTCTTGCAAAGCAGGAATCAGGAGTTACACTACGAGGTTCTTGTAAGATGCAGATGTCGCTCTACACCTTACAAGCCCGCGAGGTGTTACCTCCTCGGTGAAAAACGGATCGATAGTGAAGGAACTTGTGAAACCACGTCACATAGCCGATAGATGAAGAATCTGAGGCGTGTGCTGTACTGTGAGCTATAGCTGAAGCAACTTCATCAACAAGTGCCATGGGAATGAGGCGTCTCCCTCTCCCTGTTGTACCACCTAATTCATATGTTTCTTCAAATTTCATGATCATATTCTTTAGTCCCTTTATTGACATGGGGCCTCTTCGAAGCAGTTTCTGTAGACATTCTGCCGAAACGGTATCACTGCTGTTCTGGTAAAACAACTACATCAAACATTCTCGGTCTCTTTTCTCAGTAGCCATTCCATTTTATGCTGAAAACTTAAACCTCGTTAACCCTTTACACCAACAGTCACTTCACAAAAGAAATAGACACACGTCGTGTAGCGACAAGCAACGTATTGACGTCAAAACAGGTGACAATCCACATTTCGACTGGTTACAGTGCCTCAGTTACATCTAGTGGCCGAAAGTTCCGATATTACTTTTTTTCAGCACACTCCTTGAGCGCACTGATTAACAAACATACCTACGATGTTCCAGCGTCCTGCGAGGTATAAAGCCCACGCTGCAGCAGGCAGAACACACTTAGTTTAATTATAACCATCCTCTGCCTCTCCTAAGACAATCTGTAAGTATTCCTAGGTGCATGTAGGCAGGTATCAGGAAACGGAGAGGTGTCAAAGGGTTGGCTACCAGCAGGCGCCTAAAACTACTTCGTAGTTTTCATAGTTTGTTTCTGTTCAGGGTATTTTTTTAAAGTTTCGGTAACAGTAGGTGAGTACCATTGGTGATGTGCCTCGAACTTGGGGTAGTAGGGGACCCTTTGCCGTTTTATTCACGCATTCGTCAATGTGGCAAACAACCCACCCCTCCTCATTGCCCCGCAGGAGGGCGCAAAAAAGGACGGCTCAAAAAGCGTAAGCACCCTTGCTGCATCAAATCACATTAAAATTTCGTCGAATTGTTTTGAACGAGAGTAAAATTTGCTTTCATACGGCACTCCAACCAGTGTAATCACGTTCAATGGGAAATGCAGCTCACAATGTCCTTAGAGAATTGTTGAAGAATCCAGGCGTGTCAGCAGTGTCAAAGGTTATCAAGAGCGTTGTCCTATTGCTCATCGCACTATGAACTGTCGTTTTCTACAGCGAAATTGTGGTGAATCAACTCATCATGGAAAGGGGTGGCCTCATTGATGTCCCTCATACCACCCCCTGAGGCCTTTTCGTATCGATTCTGAGCGGCAGTGTATCTGGAATGATTTCTTTCGTCACCCATAAGAGAACCGCCTTATTTCAACACCAGGCGTCGAGGTTCTAACATCCATTGCAGGGACTCAAAAGAAGGAGTGAAAAGTGAGTAAGAGGGGATGTGGTGACCTTCCCAACGTGTACCAAGTATATAGTGGCGTTGAGCAGATTTGTGGTGAAATTTGGTGCCAATAAGACATTATTAACGCAGCTTACACTTTATAGGAACTTCTAAGCTCTGTCTTTTTTCAATGCTGTTGGTTAAGGTGCTTGTGGAAGTTCTGTAACTCCTCTTCTCCGCCACATCCGCGTAAGTCTCGATGCTCACAACAGGAATTTGTGTGATCTGCACCTATTTCTGGCCGGAAAACTTCAGATGGAAGACTGGGATAAAGTCGACAGGTTAACCTTTCAGCAAGCATCAAGGACCAGCAATAGTATTACTAACCGCCAGATGAGAAAGTACGACAAACTACAACAGAAAGCCACGGACGAAACATTGACGCTGGACAGGCGACGGACAGTGGTCAGCCTCTCCAGCCACACCTTGAGCGAAGCCACCACAGCAATTCTGGCCAAGGGGATGAATTTCGCAGTCGCACCTAAGCGAGTTCCAAAAGAAGATATCATAGAATCCGTAGAGGCTTCGGTACGTCATCTGCCACAGGCCGAGGCGGAGAAGATCCGGCAGGAAACGGTCAGAGTTCTGAATAAAGCAAAGCCACCGAAGCAGAACATCAACGCTGAGGAATACCATGCCATCAAGGAACTCAGGGACAACCCCCACTTAGTAGTGGTACAGGCAAATAAGGGCAACGCCACTGTAGTCTTGGACACAACTGATTACAACAAACGAATGGAAGATATTCTCGCAGAACCTATCTACAAGAAACTTCAGGGAGATCCGACGGCCAAGGTAATCAAAACGACGCAGGCACTGCTCAAGCACTCTAGAATCAACTTCGACAAGGCCAGAAGATTCATCCCGCAAGTTACACACGCACCAAGGATATATGGTGTACCGAAGGTACACAAAACCGACTTCCCCTTAAGGCCCATAGTAAACAGTATAAATTCGCCGACCTACTACCTAGCGAAAGAACTGGCACCTAGGCTCCGACACCTAGTGCATCAAACCGAGTCCTACGTTAAGGATTCCACTCACTTCGTGTCTCTCCTAAAGGAAATGCGTGTTACGGACCAAGATCTGATGGTTAGTTTCGACGTCAAATCCCTATTCACGAATGTCCCAGTGTCAGATACTGTGAACATCCTAGAAGAACGCGTGGCACCTGACATATGTGAGCCTGTGCGCCACTGTCTGACGACCACCTATTTCAAGTGGAGAGGTCAATTTTATGAACAAATTGACGGTGTAGCTATGGGCTCACCCCTATCGCCTATCGCAGCAGAAATTTTCATGGAGGCATTTGAGGAAACAGCCCTCCAGTCCACACCATTACGTCCAAATTGTTGGCTTCGCTATGTCGATGATACTTTCGTCATCTGGCCCCACGGAGAAGAGGAGTTACAAAACTTCCACAAGCACCTTAACCAACAGCATAGGAAAATTCCGTTTACAATGGAAACAGAGAAGAATGTGGTGCTGCCTTTTCTCGACGTGGAAGTTTATCGAAAACCTGATGGTAAACTTGGCCACAAAGTGTACAGGAAACCAACCAATACGGGCAGGTACCTTCACGCCTCCTCCCACCATCACCCCACGCAGAAGAAGTCCGCCCTGCACACGCTGACGAAGAGAGCGTACAGGATAAGCGACGAAGAATATCTGAAGACAGAACTTGAACGCCTCAGGACCATCTTCGGAACTAATGGCTATGGGAAGCAGATGATAGACAGTACCATGTCGACAAGGGAGAAGACTAATAGGGAAGAGGAGAAGGAGGCACAGAGCACTGCTGTGTTACCATATGTACAAGGGGTCACCGAACGTATTGGCAAAATTCTACGAAAAGCTGACATCAAACCAATTTTCCGAAGCAGAAACAAAATATCAGACATGCTCGGTTCTACCAAGGATGCAGTTGACAAACTACACACAGCTGGCGTGTATGAAATTGGTTGTGCGTGTGGATTAGTCTACATAGGTGAGACGGGACGTCCGATTAGCACAAGGCTCTCGGAACATGAAAGATATATCCGCCTGAAACATCACACTAAGTCAGCAGTGGCGGAACACCGAGACGAGTGCGGGAAACCAATATTTTTTCAAGAAGCCCGCGTCCTGGCGAAACAGCCTCTCACTTTCAAAAGAAAGATTAGAGAGGCGACAGAAATAGCCAAAAGACCCGCCAACATGAATAGAGAGGACGGGTACAAGCTTCCGAGGTCATGGCTGCCTGCAATAGCAGGGCTACGGAGCGGCGGCAGAGCCGTGGCGGCACATGCAGACACGCGGAGAGCCGCAGTAGTGGTCGCGAGCACACAAAGCAATGGCACGCCGCAGCCGGCTTCTGGACAGCATGGAAACAGTGTGACGTCACAGCCATCACCTGTTCGCTATTCGTCCGTCTCCTCCAATGGGGTGGATTAATATAAAGACCAATAGAAAACAGCTGTTTCAGCCAATGACAGATAATAAAGGAAACACCAATAAAGCACACCTTTCACCCCTCCTCCTCCTCCTTTTACAGCCAATCAAGTAACGACACGGTTTTCTCGTGCAGCTATTTAAGGAACCAAGTGTGTTCATTTAGCAGTTAACGTAAGGCCCTGATGAAGGCTAGCTGCAACGCTGGCCGAAACGTTGGCGCATTTTAAAATATGACGATGCGGTCTGATACCCTGAAGAATTTTATTGAAGAAGACAACGGCCGCGGAAGCCTACGCTTACAGTTAGTATTAAGTTGAATAAAAATTCATCTAAAGGAAACCCAGAGGTTTTTCCTTGATGTTACTGTCTTTTTTCATTTTATCATGTGGATTTTTTCGAAGTCCAGCTCGAAGTACTGGTGCACGGCCAGGTCGTTTTCCTGTGACTTCATAGTAGCTACCCTCCTTGCATCTGGTCCTCTCATCTTTAACTGAAGGGGCAGAGATAGAACAGCAGTCACTTGACTGATGATCCCTATTGCTTGGGTGGCGAATTCAACTCCCAGCCTGCAGCACTCTGGGAGCAAATGAATTCGATCACAATTTGTATATATAGGGAGAATCTGAATGACAAAGGATATTTTAAAAATGATGTTTTCATCAGTACATTTTGAAATTGAAAACAAATTATTTTCTTCAGGTTATTGCATTTAATTGTGAAGATGATTTGCAAACAATGTGCAAGTCTGAATAAGAATATTCGAATTAAAATTAGAATGGAATAATTAATATGTAAACGAAATTATATACCCATATGAATTTTAATGGAAGCTACACCAATGCCATCTGCTGACAGAAGAATGAATCAAATTAGATTCACTATCATTGTACTGTGAGTAGAGTCTTACAAACGAATGACCAACATTGTACTGTTTGGTTTATGTATGACGCATAAACTGCACTTTTTGACACATGGCATATGCACACCTATAATTGAAACTTTATGAGTGAGTCTCTGAAAATTAATTTTTGTCGTGTGTTTCTTATTTTTAGAGATAATATTATTCTGATTGCGTCTTTTGATAGGATATTTACCCCTGGAAATCCGCTACCCACAACACATTGAAGTAAGTTGTGCTGAATAGCTCACAGGGCAGTGGGTCATATCTTTTTTGTTAACTGCTCAGCCAAATATCAACCCATTTTGAAAACTTTAAATGCCTACCTAATCTACACAACAAGAGCCATCTGAAGAAATAGTTAATGAAATAAAATCAGGTATCACCTTCTAATTGACAGACAAGAGATATCACTTTATATTTCCTCTATCTTTCTGAAAATACCTCAAAAGGAAATCCAAACACAAAGGTAACACTTCTTTAACTTTTTCTAATTTCTTATCCATTTAGGTACTTAAAAATTCTCAGCTAATCTTGTGTGTTCTGAAGCATATGTAAGACTTTTCTTTCCATACAATATTACATATTTAAGTCTGTAATTTGGAATTTTATCATTAAAAGTTGCACAAAGTCTCATAGTCCTTCTCTGCGAAGTTATCATATTCTTTCTATGAGTCATACTGATGTCATAAATCGGAAAATACGTTATAAACCTATATGGATTTATATCTACATTTTCTTTCAGTAGTGTCACTCGTCTAAAATCGAGAAATGCATCATAAGCTTTCAGAAACTTATTTATATGATAAATATTCCACATCACATCAGGGAAAACGTTTCTTTCCTTTTTCACGTATCCTGTAGTTTAGTTTAATCGAATAGTGAAGAGTGAAGTAACTGATAATTTTTACGATTTGTCTGACATGTAACAAATACTAAAACTGGCATATCAAATTATGTGGATTGATAGAAATTTGTAATAGCTAACTCCAAAATCTTATTAGCAATTAATTATACAACTTCTACAGTTTGAACTTCATAAAAAGATATTGGAATTCTCGGATTTTTCAGAATTTTTTCTCGTTATACAGGTTTATAATTCGGTTCATATTTAGCAACAGGTACACAAATTTCTATGGACTGTATCATAATTTCCAAATATTTAGTTGCATCCCTGAATCATTGTAATTATATCATCTGAGAAAAGCATCTCTTGAACTAGATGAATTTCTAAACATTACAGTTAAATCTCCTTGCCACGTAATTTCTTCACAATCTTTAATAAATCCTCCAAGCATTGCTAATGAATGAAGCACTTCATTTTCCTTACTCTTCATTTTTCCATTGTTAAGTATGTGACCTTCCATATTTGTTTCATCAAAGGCAGATGTAGTAAAATCTAACATAGCTGTTGATGAAATTCGGTTCTAGATAAATTATTGTTTCCTTTCTTTGTGACCACAAAATAAAATTGTTTTGCAATATAATTATTGATTAATTTTTAATGGATTTTCCCTCACATGTTTAATGATCTGATTCTGATCCATCAGGATTAGTTATAAGAATTCTAAAGTTCTTATGTAATTATACATATGATTTGGATGAAGCCATCCATCACCAATATCAATTTCAATCTCTGTGCTCTTCTTGGGTGCATTTATATCATTTTTACTTTTCTCATTCACTAGCAATGAGTAGAACAGACACATTTAGAATAAAATTAATTAACACATTTTTAAAACAACTGTTACACAAACCAATTAATTCACTTGAACTGTCATTTTCATCAGTTATAGTAATTTCTATGTTGAATTTTAACATGAACTGGAATGTATACAGGATAATGTGGGTTACAATTTATTAGTCTTCAAACTCAAGGTTGGTTTTAAATGAAGCTATAATTTTAGTTTCTCTGAGAAATTGATCAGTATGTTTAACAAATATAGCATCAGCTAATAAAAAATTGATATTTATTAAAATGAATTGAATAATTTTAGGAACATTTTCAAGAACAGGCTTTTCACTAGCTTCAATAATTTGATTATTACATCCTAGCGCACTTGCAATATTATCTCTTTTTATGTGCATATACAAGCTAACATCACTCTCAAAACTGACCGTATTTAAAACCCTTTTCTACATTTTTCAAAACTGTACTGACCTACAGGAACTTCTATTGTTTCTCCATTGCAATACAGTTTATCTCTTTTGAAGTAATATTTGGAGTTAAAAAGTTGTATGGGAACCTACTAATGTAACATTTTTATAAGTTGTTGTAATGTAACAGATAATCTTTTTCTAAGAACAGATAATTTATCTCTCATTTGAAATAGGCAGACCACTGATACTAATAACGTTTTTTTTAAATAAATCACAGATTGTGACTCGAAAATAAAAATTCCAGAACAGAAATAAAAAATATGGTAAAATTTCACTAAAGTCTATTTGATGCACAGTAATTGTTCCTAGCAGCTGTGGTAAGACTACATTAATGATTGGTAATATTCCAGCTCTAGGGTGATTGAATTGTAATAAAATTAATCCTTTGTATATTTATTCAAAAAGTTTAGATCAACCAAAATAGAAAGGTTTTAAAAAAAAGTTGAACATAAGTATGACAAAAAATTGCTGATTTTATTGAAAATTATGATGAAAATGTCCGATTGCATCAATGTCTAGATAATTCAGTAACAGTATTTAATGATTTTATCAAAGAAAATCTGGCTATAGTAATGGAATATATAACTAGAGGTCAACTTTAAGGAATGGACTATTTTTATTTAGCACAGACATATTCAAAAATATCAAAAGTATTAGAGATAGTCTATATTCTTTAATATATTTTGACAGGTTGACACAAATTTTAACCACATTTATCATGAATTTCCTGGTGAGGTGATAAATTTTGATCATTTTAAACAAAGATATAGTAACTGTTCAAATAATCAGTCTGTTTTTTTTGTAATAAACATGACTAGAAAGCCAAATGAAGGTAAGGTCAGATACAAAATTTAGAACTGTGTAAAGAATGAATGTATTTTTATCTATATTAAATGACCACTTTCGAAGATTACATTACATATCTATTAGACCACAGTGATTGTGTTTAACATGAACCCATAAATGCATTTACAGAAGCTCTTCATTATGTAATGGAATATGACAAATTATAAATAATTGGGTTGAAGTTAGGTGACCATTATGCTAATTGTTCACAGTCTAGTAGTGAAGCTAAATCTGGATCCAATACATGAGGTTGTGATTTTTTTATATATCCTAATTTAGAATATGACATCTAATTAAATTTCATACATTTTTGTTAACATGTTCATAAACAAAATGTTAAAGAAGAATGGTAAATTTTTAAAAAAGGTTGATTAGTCGTTTTCCCTCCCTAAAAACATTTGCTAAATACGATGCAGACACTTCCAAAAAAGCTAAATGGAACAGAAAGAAGGCTGAAGAACTGAAAGATCAATTCAAGCTTTGCTGAAAACAACCAGAAACAGAATCCAACAAATACAAAGCAGATCAACCTGATATCAATATCATCCAACAAGTAATACAGGGAATTAAAAGTTTAGGTGATAATGTTCTGGGAGGTATTGGCTTCCATTTGGGAAAAGGTAAATATTATATTGGTGATTCTGAAGTTAAATTTAATGATCATAATATTTTAATCAAAGAACTAAACTGCAAAGCAACAGATGGTTTAATGATACAGTCACTGAAAGTAATGTTGATGATGAATATTATGAGGATGCTTTAGAGTAATATGAACATATATTAATATTGACAAATTCTGTTTTTCAAAATAAAAGTCACAGTATTAATAAATCTAAATCCAGTAGAGGTGAGAAAGATAACTCATCAATCAGTCTTAAATGGTTGAAAATTAGAAAATCTACAGCCTGCAAAAAGAAATGGGGTGAAGGTTTAGTAAAGAAGTATTCAGAAAAACCCACCAAACAAGTTTGGATGAACGATGTTAGAGATTTAATCGACAGATCAGCAGTAATTCATGGTGAAGAATCAGCTGTAAATAAAAATTATGATAATAAAAATGTTAGCATAGGACAGATGTTAGCAAATAAATTTACCAATTTCATAAATACTAATCCAAAAACAATTCCATATTTAAATAGATTTTTGAGGTATTTATCTGTTTTGGTAAAGTGAAAAATATGGTAAAGAGTTAGTAAATTGGATTTTAAATATTTGTCCAATGTCAGAGACGAATCTTCCAGGCTATATATTTTGTGGTCCTTTTACTAAACTAGAATAAAGACTGTGCACATGGAGACAAAGGAATCAATCAATTAGCTGAGATTTGTAAAAGACATGGCAGTGCAAGTAGAGTTAATAGACTTACAAAAAAGACACTAGGCAGATAAAGAACTTTAATTAGCTGCAAAAGGAAGAACAAATGCTTCTGATGCTTCATTATGGGACTGATGACCATATATGTTAAGTCCCATAGTCCTCAGAGCCATTTGAACCATTTGAGCTTCATTATGAGACAAAATAGCTGCAACAGCAGTTGTAGAATTAATGTTCAGAAAATGAATATAAGATATGGGTATTGAACTAGACAAAAATGTATGGGGTTTACAAAAATTTCAATAGTACCAAAATACTAGTCTACATAAATAATTTCACTAGCAGTGCTGTTTAAAGTGTTAATCCTTATCAATTTTTTATCTATACAAATGAGTAACTTGAGCATTGATTATACAATACAACCAGGTGGCAAAACTAAATCATAAGGAACTAAGATTAAGATTCCAAATGCAAAGTTATAGGAATATATTTTTCTTGATCAATATTAAAATGATACTCAAAAGAAGCGAAAAAGATCCTGAAATTAAAAAATGTCATAATTTACTTTTACGTGACCTATACTTGTTGTGTTGTAAGAATATCTTTTAAAAAGGAAAGAACCGGTTCTGGATTAACAAAATTTGGAAGATTTCTACCATTTCTTTTTTCAACAGTAGCTGCTGCTGATTCATTAACTGGTGGATCTGCTGCACTTGTAAATGCAGTAACAAAGAAGGAAAGAGCTGATAAACGATTGGAAGAAGCAAAAAGACATTACTCAGCAATGGAAAAGAATGAAAGTGCTGCAAAAAAAAGGTAAATCAACAAGTATCAGAATTTGATATAGAGAGACTTATTAACAATTAAAAATTAAATACTTTGTGGTGCTTATATGATTCATCAGTAACCCAAACATCAAAACATCTACCTATGGAATGGCTATTTACACACATCTGTCTTTATTGGTACTCATTTGTTTTGTTATTAAAAATTGAAAATTCGCAATATGTTTTTGATTAATTGGGAAGGAATATACCAAAAAATGTAGTTACTTTTAGGGAAAAAATGTTCTATACTACAAGACTGATGGAATACAAAATTCTGATGAAGTAATTTTCCTCACTTGTCATTGCTCGTATTAAAACTTTCATCACATAATTAAATATTAAATCATATATTGAGTTTAATAATTGGACAATTTTGGAAATAACTAAACTTTTACAGATTACACTCAGTCTGAAGACATTCAACCATGAAAACCAAAAAATTAAGAGAGAAAAATAACTTTAAGAATCTATCATTTAACCATAGGTATTAAAAAATGTTACACAACAAATTCATCAGTACATCCAAAATTAATTAGAATAATGAAGTAAGTTCTAAGTGTATTGATGAAATTTTTAATGTTAGTAAGAGTCATGTTAGTTTTTGTGGTAAAAGAATACTAAGTGTGAGTGATTCAGTTAATAAAAGAGATGTAGTTAGTGAACAATAAGCATTACAGTATTAAAAATTCTTGTTAAAAAAGCTGAGCACACAAGTATTTTAAAACAATTCCATTATTATGCAATAAATAAGAGTTAAAGAATTTTGTCAATAAAGCTGCTTTGAATGAAAAGATTTATATGCTTAATAATAGTAGTCTAACTAACCAGTTTATGAGAAAGGAATTTGAAAATGTAATTTTAGATTATTTATCAAAAACACATTTAACTCCATAATTCAATGAGTTAAGCTGTCTTAAGGATGAAGTATATTATAAACAAACAAATTTACACTTATGACTGGGAGTGAACAAAAATACATTATTTGGAATATGTATTTACCCTTAAAAATATAGGGTTATTGGCAAAAATATATAAAAAAATCTACCATTTAATAATTTCTGTATTTCATTAACTGGGTATTCTAGTATGAAAATACTAATTCAAAGAAATCAATAAAAAAGTTGCATAAATAAAATTATCTAAAAGAAAAATTAAGGAATGAAGTAAAAATTTTTCCAGCAGATTTATAGTTAATTATATCTGTTAAAGGATTTAAATGAAACTAAATTTTTATCTAACCGAATGGCTAATTATATCTACTGTTTGAAGTGTAAATCGTTTACTTAAATACGTCATTCTAACATGGGAAGAACTAAAACTGCAAGACAGTGGATTGAAGGTCTTTTACAGTCTGTAAAACTGAAAACAGTAAATTCGATAAAAAAAAATTGTACGTTTTGGTTTACAACCTAACACACTCATGAAAGACATGGTTAGTCCTTCAGGGCTAACTCGTGAAGAAATTATCAACGATTTACATAAACCAGTGAGAAAAAGTTTTAAATGAGTAATGTGGTTTCACTTGGTATTTGTGTTTTATGGTAAGCTGATTTACATACAATGAATTCAGGTATTCTGAAAAAAATTCAGATATAGATAAAGGATAAAACATCTATTAACTGTTATAGATGTTTTTCAAAATTTCCCTGCGCAATTCCAGTTACAGATAAAACAGGTGAAACTGTAACTAATGCTATCGACAGTATGTTTAATTTGAGAAAAGCACCTATTGCTGAAAGATTTAATAGTACAAATAAGAAAACATCTGGAAAAATTTAGTCTTCAGAAAATTTACAAACTGATGAATGTAATAACATGAAACATTCAACAATAAAATGAAATCAAAGGAGTTGTTGAAAATGATTCTAAGCTGACTGTCTTTTTACCTAATGATAAAACAAAATGATATCTAATGATAAAAAAAAACAAAGTTAAAGTTAGACTCAGTAAATTAAAAGGCATGTTTGAAACAGTCTATTGGACAATAGAAATATTTGAAGTTGATTAAGTTATTCAATCGAATAACAAACACATTGTTGTTGTTGTGGTCTTCAGCCCTGAGACTGGTTTGATGCAGCTCTGCATGCTACTCTACCCTGTGCAAGCTTCTTTATCTCCCAGTACCTACCACAACCTACATCCTTCTGAATCTGCTTATTGTATTGATCTCTTGGTCTCCCTCTAAGATTTATACCCTAAACGTTGCCATCCAGTACTAAATAGGTGATCCCCTGATGCCTCAGAACATGTCCTACCATCTGACCCCTTCTTTTAGTCAAGTTGTGCCACAAACTTCACTTCTCCCCAATCCTATTCAGTACTTCCTCATTAGTTATGTGATCTACCCATCTAATCTTCAGCATTCTTCCTTAGCACCACATTTCAAAAGCTTTTGTTGTCTTCTTGTCCAAACTATTTATCGTCCATGTTTCACTTCCATTCATGGCTACACTATATACAAATACTTTCAAAAATGACTTCCTGACACTTAAATTTATACTCAATGTTAACAAATTTCTCTTCTTCAGAAACGCTTTTCTTGCCATTTCCAGTCCACGTTTTATATCCTCTCTACTTCGACCATCATCAGTTATTTTGCTCCCCAAATAGTAAAACTCCTTTACTACTTTAAGTGTCTCATTTCCTAATCTAATTCCCTCAGCATCACCCGAATTAATTCGACTACATTCCACTATCCTCGTTTTGCTATTGTTGATGTTCATCCTGTATCGTCCTTTCAAGACACTATCCATTCAGTTCAACTGCTCTTCCAAGTCCTTTGCTGTCTCCGACAGAATTACAATGTAATCGGCGAATTTCAAAGTTTTTATTTCTTCTCCATGGATCTTAATACCTACTCCGAATTTTTCTTTTGTTTCCTTCACTGCTTGCTCAATATACAGATTGAATAACACGAAGGAGAGACTACAGCCCTGTCTGACTCCCTTCCCAACCACTGCTTCCCTTTCATGTCCCTTGACTCTTATAACTGCCATCTGCTTTCTGTACAAATTGTGAATAGCCTTTCGCTCCCTGTATTTTACCCCTGCCACCTTCAGAATATGAGAGAGAGTGTTGTAGTCAACATTGTCAAAATCTTTCTCTAAGTCTACAAATGCTAGAAACGTAGGTTTGGCCTTCCTTAATCTAGCTTCTAAGATAAGTCGTAGGGTCAGTATTGCCCCACGTGTTCCAACATTTCTACAGAATCCAAACCGATCCTCCCCGAGGTCAGCTTCTACTAGTGTTTCCATTCGTCTGCATAGAATTCGCGTTAGTATTTTGGAGCTGTGACTTTTTAAACTGATAGTTCGATAATTTTCACATCTGTCAACACCTGCTTTCTTTGGGATTGGAATTGTTATATTCTTCTTGAAGTCTGAGGGTATTTCGCCTGTCTAATACATCTTGTTCACTAGATGGTAGAGTTTTGTCAGGACTGGCTCTCCCGAGGCCGTCAGTAGTTCTAATGGAATGTCGTCTACTCCCGGGGCCTTGTTTCGACTCAGGTCTTTCAGTGCTCCGTCAAACTCTTCATGCAGTATTGTATCTCCCATTTAATCTTCATCTACATCCTCTTCCATTTCCATAATGTTGTCCTCAAATACATCGTCCTTGTATAGACCCTCTATATACTCCTTCCACCTATTGGCTTTCCCTTTTTTGCTTAACACTGGGTTTCCATCTGAGCTCTTGATGTTCATGCAAGTGGTTCTCTTATCTCCAAAGGTCTCTTTAATTTTCCTGTAGGCAGTATCTATCTTACACCTAGTGATACTGCCTTCTACATCCTTACACTTGTCCTTTAGCTATCCCTGCTTAGCAATTTTGTACTTCCTGTCGATGTCATTTTTTAGATGTTTGTATTCCTTTTTGCATACTTCATTTACTGCATTTTTGTATTTTCTCCTTTCATCAATTACATTCAACATATCTTCTGTTAGCCAAGGATTTCTACAAGCCCTCGTCGTTTTACCTACTTGATCCTCTGCTGCCTTCACTACTTCATCCCTCAGAGCTACCCATTCTTCTTCTACTGTATTTCTTTCCTTCATTCCTGTCAATTGTTCCCTTATGCTCTCCCTGAAACTCTGTACAACCTCTGGTTTAGTCAGTTTATCCAGGTCCCACCTCCTTAAATTCCCACCTATTTGCAGTATCTTCAGTTTACTGAATGTACTGATACATGGTTAGCAATTGATTCTTCTTGTCCAATGTGTAGATGTTGTTAAAACACAACCACCTTGAATTAATGAAGAATATGGTTCTTTGTCTATGTATAAACGAATTTTAAACTTGTTTGGTATTGATTACAGTATTAATTCTGCAGATAGTGTTATTAAAGAAGGCAAAGTATATTTTAGTATTGAAATAAAGGTTAACAAAAATGCATTAATATCGAAATTATTTGAGAATTTTATATCAGAGTATGATGTATAGAAAATGGTTTGAATTGTTTTATAAAACTTAATTATGGAAAAAGTAATTGGAAATTTGCATTTATTGAGAAATAATTGATGCATAATAATAATTTATTTCATTATACGTTACTAGTTCTTAATTATTATTCCATCCTTTTTATATTTGATAAAATCTGTGTAATTCAATACAAATGTTCATATTTTTTACAAATCTAATAAAGTTTATTTATAACAAATGGTGAGCCTAAGTAGTGTTAGGCCCAACAAATTAGAGGCAACAGGAAAACAATTAGGACTTAGAGACCACTTAAAACTGAGAAAAACTCAATCTATTCATCTTATTAATAACCATAATGTTTACAATTAAATGAATGGATTAAAAAGTAAACAACAAATAACGGTAAGAGAAAGTAATCAATAAATTTGATACTAATGATCATCCTGAAAATAATATTTAAAGTATTCCATTAGTAAACAAGATCGTTTTAGGAAAAATGATAGACGAATGTAATGGAAAAATAATTTAAGAATTCTGTGGTTTATGGGTGAAAATGTATGCTTGTAAATTTGGTGACCAAAAAGAAAAAATCCAAAGGAGTTAATAAATGTAATATTAAACAGAGAATAGCCTTAGGAGGTTAGAAGGACAGTATGTTTAATAATAGAGAGCAGTACTGCAGAATTAATATGATTCAAAGTAAAAACACGAAAAGTACATAGCTGAAATAATCAAGAAGGTATTGAGTCCACATGATGATAAACGATATACTTTCGAAAATAAAATAGATATATTACCATACAGACATTACACACTATAAAAAATCTAATAACTATCTTTTGTATATAAATGCAACAGTTCTGAAAAAGCTCAGCAACGTCAGCAATACTAATTTGTTTAAAAAGATTAGTGAGTTAATAAATGCTTTGTATAATATTAGCAGTTGTGAATATTTAACTACCAGTTAAGGCGAAAATATGTTTTGAACTCAATAATGAATTTAAAATAATTTTGGCTAACGGACATTTAAACCTAATTAGTAACTATCTTCAACTTTTGTAAGAAGTGAATATTAAATTGAGTTACAAAAGAATGAAGAAACTTGAAAATAATGATAAAAGAGTTCATGATTTGGAATATACTTTATTAAAAATCATATTATTTTCTATTAAATTATATAATCTTTAAATGGGTAATACTAAACATCTAAAACAGTGTGGTGACTGTCTTAATATTAATGATGATGTTGGGTTTGTAAAGAATGTAAAAATAAATACATGAAAATAAAAGTTACATGTTATGTAGGAAAACTGGATGCTCCAGAAGCAAGAATTAGGTAAAGTTTGCCCAAGAATAGTTCATATTACAACCGTTTTTATTTATTTTCTCACATTAACTTTTTATAATAAAATACACTGAACAACTTAGCCAGCAAAAATTTAAGAAATGTAAGGTATGGCATGGAACACAGAAAAAAATATGGTTTTCATTTACGTTCTTACATTCACCTTTCTTCAGAAAATATTGAATCTATTTTCTTATGTGCAGCATTTGGGAGAAAAAAATTATTTTTTGATGATAAGTGAACATAATAAGAAAAGATTTTTTAATTTTTCTAAATAATTTATAATAAAATAGGTGTTTTTCAAGTGAGTTAGATTTCATGCTTTTATTATGGTTCTAGGTAACTTATTTAAAAGACAGTGAACTTTTTGGCTCCTGAAGTGTGTCAAAAAGTGAGCTAGCTTGGAAGTAAGTGAGCTAGAACCTATGCTTGACATCTAATTGGTGTGGGTTGTCTATGGGTATGATGAGAAACAGAGCTCTAGTTTGGGAGGGTAATCTGAGTGGTGGGTAACGAAGAGATACATCTGCAGATTTCGGGGGGTGGTGGTTGAACTGAGGAAATCAGGGTCTAGATGGAAAATGAGGAAGGTGCGAAGCTCTGTAGAAGTGTGTTCTGACTGGATGTCGTGGTAGTCCATAACTTTGGTGCTTTCTGTTTGTTTTGGGGTCTTTTTGAGATCAGGGATTGGAGCCATATTGGTACTGATGTGTTTGGATGTCTTTATGATGGGTATAGATAGCGATCTAATGATGGATTCAACTGCAGGTAGCTGGTGACTGGACTGGATCGAGTTGCTGCTGGATCGATACCAAGAGGATAGCACAATCCATGACCAGGTGTGCAATGGAGATGGCGTGGTTGGGTGGAAATATGGTTGTTGCAAGGCTGCTCGATCTGAAGAAGGTGGTGGGGTGGGGTGCCGTGCCCAGAAGGAGAAGACTGGAGAAGGGAGATACGGCTGGTGGAAAGTAGAACAGCTTCAAGTGATATCTCTTGTGGATTGGACTGGTGTGCACAATGATGGTGGTGGGAGAGGACACGGCAGGGCGCAAATAGGAGGAGGTGGTTGCAGGAAGACAAGTGGAGAAGTAAAGAAGTAACTGGATGACAGGTGACGTATGGTTGAAGTTTGTGACCTCAGCAGCAGTGGCAAAGGCGACAGTGACAGCCACAGCAGTGGCGATAGCCACATTGTTGGCAGCGGTAAAATGACTGTGATGACTGATATAGAACCCACATTATGATATGATTATGAACACAAACACAAACACTCACACTCACACATACACACACTACACACACGCGCACACACACACACACACACACACACACACACACACACACACACACACACACACACACAGATATGAAAGAAGGCTTGAAGTGTGGACACATGAACAAGTACTGATGAGAAGCATAGGGGGTACCCCTACCAGTCTTCACAGACCAGGATGGTATGGAGTGCAAGCTATTATTATAACACTAGGCACTAAGCATCCCAGTATATTACAACAGCGTCTGGAGGATAAAGTGAATATATTACTGTTATTTCATTCTTCTCGCTCCCATGATGATGGGAGGTGTGAAGTGGGCTGTCAGCTTTTACAATTCGACGCTCTACAACCGAAGGAATATTAATATTTAAAACACAGTACAAATTTTCACATCACAGTATCAGAAGGATTGTATTACATTAACAATTGACAGATGGACAGTGGCGTAAGTTAAAAAGTGAAAGGCTAAATTTGTTCTAATGATAATAATATATGCAGAGACGAATGAAGTGAAAACTTTATATAAACTGCTTGAAGTAGCAGTTTCATGGGACTGTAGCATTTTCAATAGTGAGTAGGGCAATGGTTTGTGTGGACGGATTTTTGGTGGAAGGATTCTTAAGAGTGGAGGGGATGTGGTTCCAAACTATGCCTTATGATGTGGGTGAAAGGGATTGGTGAAGAAGGGACCTCTGTCTAGGGGAGGAGGGGTGGGTTCTACCAGATGTGGTAGGACAGATATATATCATGATACATTTCATGGACAGGGGAGGGGAGGATTATATCATGGTGCATTTCATGGTCTGGATTAAAGTATTGCTGGGAGAGGAGATGGTTATTGAGGAGTTATACAATTTGGAGAATGCATTGTAGAGGTAGCGTAGAGAACCAGGATCAGCAAATGGGGGTGAGGGCTGGGGACAGTGGAGTAGTTAGCATCGAGTCTTTGGGTAGCATATGATACTTAGAGGTGTTCGAGATAGGAGACTTGATATTGGTTTTGGTAGGGAGTGTAAGTAGATCTGAGAGCACAGAGTGTGTGTGACATTCTAGGATCTTGATGGCATGACAGAAAGATGAAGGAACAGAAATCCAAACCACATTTTCATAACAGAGGATAGGACAGATCAGAGATTTATAGGTGCAGAAGATAACAGAAAGGTGCAGTCCCCATGTTCGACTGGTTAGTAGTTTTAATAACTTTAGACTGTTGTGGGACTTCTCTTGAGTGGTTAGTAGATGGGGCTTCCATGTTGGCAGGCCGTTAGGTGCATATGAGGAGTACATAAGTTGCTCATCAGAGATGAAACTGGAAAGAAAGCGCCATTGATGGACAGCACTGGCTAGGTGTTGGTGTAGGTGTTTATGAATACATATGAATAGTATGGATCCCAAAACCTTTCTGAACACAGAGGTGACGCTCATGGGATGGAAGGAAGAGGTGTCAGTGGCAGGGTTATTAGGTTTGAGGAAGAGGAGTATTCAAGAGGTCTCCCATGCTACAGGGGAGAAACCCATGTCGAGGATTCTGTTGTAAAAGGAGACTAGAATTTCCAGGAAGGAGAGGGGGGGATTACCTCAGATTTTTGTAGAATATGCAGATATGATTGGGAGCAGTGTTCTGTGTTCTGTTGAGTATGTGTTGAAAGACTTGTGTTGTAATTGGAGTGTTACATTGTGTCTCTAGGATGTTGTCAAAGTACTGGAAGGTACGAGCCTTGTGTTGGAGGGAGTTATTGGAATGTTCATGGACTCAAGAATATGGAGTAAGGGAACTGGCGATCATTTGGAATGGCGAAGGTGTCAGAAATGTAGAACGTAGAGCAGTTTGCTTTGCTTGGGTTGTAAGGTAGGGTGAGATCGTAATGTAATGGAAATTGGTATGTAGTAGAGTTTTCGCCACAGAGACTCTTAAATGCCTTCTGATTTGTGAAGGAGTCTAGGGCCAGCGTTGTGTTGACGTTGGTGCATGTTTGGTTCAAGACTTGGCACTTCATTGTGCTTACCGAATTACCATCCATCTCCTTTTCCTCCCTCTAAGTCCGTTTCCTCCCCCTCTCTCTATCCCCACCTCTTCTGCATCCCCTCTCTGTCCATCTGCTCCTCCCCCTCTCTCATTCCATCTCCCCCTCTGCCGACAGTCTGTCCACCTCCCCCTCTTCATTTTCCCTGTCCATCTCCTCCTCCCTTTTCCCTGTCCATCTCTTCCTCCCCCTGCCTCTGACCATCTCGTTCTCTTCTCTTTCTCTGTTCATTTCCATCTCGCCCGCTACCTGTCTTCTCCTACTCCCATTACCCGTTTCCATGTCCTTCTACTCTCCCCTTTGTCTGTCCATCCTCCTCTGCAAGTTATCACCCCCAACCCAGTAGAAAGTTGGTAGTTCTTGTTCCCACAGTATGCTTTTTCAAATAGTAAGAAATATGTGTAACAAATTTGGTTGAAATCTGTCCAGTGACTGTGCAGAAGCTAATTCTCTCTAGCGTTTCCCACTTACTCACACGTCACATGTATTTCACATACGTTATTCTATTTCACACATATTTGTACACATATTTCTTCTCTATTTGTATCGAAATTCGCCCTGCAGTTCCGTTTTTACGCAGCTCATTGTTCATGGCACTATATCTCCTGAGCTGTGGGTTGTACAGTGATATAATATTGCATAGAAGCCCAGCGGTTATGTATACACTGTCTGCGATATGTGTTGCGAATAGCGTAATATATTAGTGGCAATGCATGATGTGTCAGTTTTTTCGATTATCTCCTCATGCTATGTTTGGTTGAAATCTTGAAATAAGTTTCGGAGGATATATGGAACATACACACCTACATACATAGGGCACTCCATTTTTACAGTATGTGTTGACATAACTGTTTATCGTGATTTCGGGGAGTTACAATTTTTTTTTTAAATTCTCCTGTACCTATTTTAATTCTTATATCGAATCATATATCAATTCTTATATATTGCTTTAATGGTTATTTTTCTGGGAGATTTGATACATTTCCTTGGATGATACCGATCGCAGAATCGTCCAAGAAATAGAAATTCTGAACATCATGAGCATCGAGGAAAACAAGTTTGCCACAGACACATTCTATCGTATGATTCTCATTCGGGAAAGAAATGTCGCTAACCTTGCTGAAGGTTTCAAGCGTTGGTAATAATTCACCGATAAACCATGCATAACGAATCATTTCTCCGAAGATTGCCCTTCCAGTTGATTATTTATTAAAGCATGCATTTTATAGCGTCACGTTACGTGTGACATCTCATTGTTGTGCAATGAGCGTAGAGCAATTCTGCAGTTTTCAGATGATATATTTTACTTGTCGCTAAAAGTATACATCACAGGGCTACAAGTGCGGCGTACACTTCGAGAGAATAAAATTCAACGGACTTCTTGATATTGGGTTTTCATCTATAAAATTCTCGACACATAATGAAGGATTACTCTCACACCCAGTGAATCAAAGTTAACAAATATTTCTCTATTTCAATATGGAGCTGCATTACTTTATCCAAGAACTGAAAGTATGTTTCTTTTGTCAGATCCTCGGAGTTTAAGGTGGTTGCTTATACTTTCAGGTGTTGTTCCGCTATTTGATTCACATCTTGATGCACTTGAGTACCGAAATTGTACGCTAACTTCTTCAAGACAGAGATAGTTGTTGACAGGAGTTATCCGGACAGTGTTGTACCATATTCGGCGGTGTATGACTGTGTCAAGTGATGTAATTAATTGACAGCAAGTTTCATAATTTTTTCACCTCGGTGCGACAATGTTTGTTTACTGCTGATGTGATATTCGCATACAGGGGTCCGTATTGATATCAAAATCAGGGATGAAGTGCGGAACTATAGCAGAAGTTTGATGGTGAAAAGTCTCTGTGGATCGCAATCACTCTTCGAATGTACGTTTCCCGTTTGTGCTGATATATTTGGTAATATATCGCTGCCGAATCCTATGCTTTGCGTTGAAGGTACAACACGTTTGCGAAGTTTTAAATACAAAATCTTCGGATTGCAATGAAGCCGCAGCCGCCATCGCCTTTGCCACTGCTTTCGGATGATGACCAAATAGCCGTCCTTTATGGCTTCTTCAGAACGTTGACAGACATAAAAACTGATCATTTTATGTTTTACATCGTTTCTTCCACCCTTCTTGACTCAGTGATTCCATTGTCATAGGTGCTTATTATTTTTTGACTGACAGTACTTTCAGACACGATCGTTTTTTTTATCCATTTTGGACGAAATTCGGCGAGTCTCGATGCCTTTACCTGTAATCAAATAAGAAACGATGTTCTCCAATCCCATGTTAATACGAGGATAGCATGAATGTCTCGTTAATACATTTATAAAGAACATAGATTTGCATTTACCTTTACTTCTAGTGGTACTGGGACGATCTGTGGCACGTTTCCACTTTTTTATGTAAAAATGGAAGGCTTTTTTCTATGGTTGTTTTGCAGGGCGCCCTTGAACCGCTTCCTCTACCCTTTCCTCTTTAGTCAAGAATTCTGTTTCATCAGCATACAACCCGCAGGTGATAACATAGATGATTTTTTCCGCAATTTATTTATCCAAGATTTTCAAAACTGGTTAAAATGGCTCTGAGCACTATGGGACTTAACATCTGAGGTCATCAGTACCCTAGAACTTAGAACTACTTAAACCTAACTACCCTGAGGACATCACACACATTCATGCCCGAGGCAGGATTCGAACCTACGACCGTAGCGGTCGCGCGATTCCGGACTGAAGCGCCTAGAAACGCTCGGCAACCCCGGCCGGCCAAAGATTTTCGATCAGTTGCATTTTTTATTTGTATTTTGCTAATTATATCAACTTTCTCTAACAATTCTTTGCAATAATACACTTTACCTGTTAATTTTTCTGTTGTTTTAAGGCTAGCAGTGTCACACTAGTTTAAAATACCCAAAAATTCTTCCGCAATACACTCGTCCTGAAAACCGATTTGCTCCGTGCGTGTTATAGGCTCGGTTTCGTAATTTTTTGTTTTAATTTTTGTGGTGGCAGCGTTGGGTTTATTCGCCTTGATAACTAACTTACCTCACTGATTCCATCAACGGGACAATGGCATCTGGGAAGGTCAGAACTGGTACAAGACCCTTCTTTCAAGGTACAGCAGAAAACGGGTATATTGGCTTGCCGACCTAATCCCAATTCTCGGAAACAAATACGTAACACCTCCAGTGTTGCTGGCAAGTACATTACAGAAATTTCACTGAGAAGAATTTTCTCACTCATTTGACAATTCTTGTAACTATCTTCTACGGACATGGGCAGATAAATAAAAAATAAATAGATAAGTAAAATAAAACCAGTAATACGATTTCGAACGCTGGAAACGAGGGTATAAAACCTCGACTTTAGCTGCAGTGCCACTTTAAGGCACATAAAGTGCCTCGGAAACTCTGACCGTCGTTTCCTCATAAACGGCTGAGAATCTACCGGTAAGCCGAGACATGTGTCCGCTCATATTTTTCTCTCTTCCACCGAGCGAAGTTTCTGGGAAATCGGCTTATAGCACTTGCCGTGTTCTCCTCGTTAGCCACAAAGCCGCCAGCAGCGACGGGCCGGCTGCGGGGACCTTTGAACACTGGCGTCACATACACCCTCGCACTGCTGGAAGGCGAGACACAGCATTGCAAATGACGTCAGGTTGCTCCGGATGTAGACCAGTCTGCTGGCACATTGTCGCGCTGTCTGCTGCCCGCCTAAGGACAGTTACAAAGCGAGAGATGCACAGAGGAGTTGGCCGCAAGCCTCGGAAACTGAACGTGCTTTCTACACCGGCCTTGCAGTAAGCTCGCCGTTGATGGGTACCATGGCACAAAAGAAGAGTGGCAGCACGTAAGCGCCTGCTGCCCTAACAGCTCCAAGCGCTTGTCTCTGAGACTCGATGTAGCCTCGGACAAAATATTAATGTGAACAAAGAAAAGTTATCCATACACCATAGTAAAAACCGTCCTGTACACAAACACAGACAAAATAAAAATCGAGTTGGCGTAAGACTAATGCCTATAAACTCTTAGTCAGTCAATTTCAAAAGGGATGAGAGTTTCGCACTAAGACACTTAAATACACACATCAAAATGTTTTGTATCACCTTTAATTCCGAGAGTTCCGGAACCTGTACAGAAAATTGGAATAGAGATGAACATAAACATCATTTCCACCTTTTTTTTTGGTCATGAAAACCACACAATGACCGTCGTACCACCATACAACGAGACCTTCAGAGTTGGAGGTCCAGAGTGTTGTGCACACCGATACCTCTAATACTCAGTAGCACCTCCTCTTGCATTGATGCATGCGTGTATTCCTCGTAGCATACAATCCACAAGTTCATCAAGGCACTTTTGGTCCAAATTGTCACACCCCTCGATTGCGATTTGGCGTAGATCTCTCAGAGTGGTTCGTCCATAAATAGCCCATTTCAATCCATCCCAGGCATGTTTGATAGGGTTCACATCTGGAGAACATGCTGCCCACTCTAGTCGAGAGATGTCGGTACCCTGAAGGAATTCATTCGCAAGATGTGTAAAATAGGGGAGCGAATTGTCGTCCATGAAGACGAATGCCTGCCCAATATGCTGCTGATATGGTTGCACTATTGGTCGGAGGACGGCATTTACATATCGTACAGCCGTTACGGCGCCTTCCATGACCACTAGCGTCGTACGTCGGCCCCACATTATGATATCCCAAAACAGCAGGGACCCTCCGCCTTGCTGCACTCGCTGGACTACGTGTCTAAGGTGCTCAGCCTGACTGGGTTACCTCCAAACACGACTCCGACGGTTGTCTGGTTGAAGGCATATGCGACACTCACTGGTGAAAAAAACGTGATGCCAATCCTGAGCGGTCCATTCTGCATGTTATTGAGACCATCCGTACTCCGCTGCATGGTGTCATGGTTGCAAAGATGGACCTCGCCATGGACGTCAGGAGTGAAGTTGTGCATCATGCAGCCTGTTTATAAATTTAATAGTCATAGGTGACTGGAAGTCGATTGTAGGAAATGTAAGAGAAGGAAACGTAGTAGGTGAATATGTAATGGTTCTAAGGAAAGAAAGAGGAAGCCGCCTGGTAGAATTTTGCACAGGGCATAATTTAATCATAGCTAACACTTGGTTCTAGAATCATGAGAGAAGGTTGTATACACAGAAGAGGCCTGGAGACGAAGGTTTCTGATTATATAATGGTAAGACAGAGATTTAAGAACCAGGTTTTAAACTGTTAGACACTTCCAGGGCCAGATGTGGACTCTGCCCACAATCTATTGGTTATGAACTGTAGATTAAAACTGAAGATACTACAAAAAGGAGGGAATTTAAGGAGATGGGACCGGGATAAAGTGACAGAACCAGAGGTTGTAGCGAGTTTCAGGGAGAGCATTAGGGAACGGTTGACAAGAATGGGGGAAAGAAATACAGTAGGTGAAGAATGGGTACCTCTGAGAGATGAAATAGTGAAAGCAGTACCGGATCAAGTAGGTAGAGTGACGACGGCTAGTAGAAATCCTTGGGTAACAGAAGAGATATTGAATTTAATTGATGATTATGAGGTCCCATACTCCGACGAGCGTAGGGGACGATGCGGGAGACCCGTACCGCTGTACTAGGCATGATCCTAGCGGAAGTGATTTGCCATTTCCTTCCTCCGACCGTAATGGGGATGAATGATGATGATGAAGACCACACAATGACACCCAATCATCTGGAGGCAGGAAAAATTCCTGACCCCGGCGGGAATCGAACCCGGGACCCCGTGTGCGGAAAGCGAGAACGCTACCCCATGACCACGAGCTGAGGATTTTAATTCATGAAGGGAGAAAGTATAAATATGCAGTAAATGAAGCAGGCAATAAAGGAATACAAACGTCTCAAAAATGACATCGACAGGAAGTGCAAAATGGCTAAGCAGCGAATGCTAGAGGATAAATGTAGGGATGTAGGGGCTTATCTCACTAGGGGTGAGATAGATATTGCCTACAGGAAAATTAAAGAGACCTTTGGAGAAAAGAGAATCACTTGTATGAATATCAAGAGCTCTGATGGAAACCCAGTTCTAAGCAAAGAGAGGAACGCAGAAAGGTGGAAGTAGTAGATAGAGGGTCTATAAAAGGGCAATATACTTCAGGACAATATTATGGAAATGGAAGAGCATGTAGATCAAGATTAAATGGGAGATATGATATTGCGTGAAGAGTTTGTCAGAACACTGGAAGATCTAAGTCGAAACAAGGCCCCGGAAGTAGAGAACATTCCATTACAACTACTGATAGCCTTGGGAGAGACAGACCTGAAAGAACTCTACCATCTGGTGAGCAAGACGTATGAGACAGGCGAAATATCTTCAGAAAAATTTCAATCCCAAAGAAAGCAGATGTTGACAGATGTGATAGTTGCCGAACTATCAGTTTAATAAGTCACGGCTGCAAAATAATAGCATGAATTCTTTACAGACGAATGGAAAAACTGGTAGAAGCCGACCTCGGGGAAGATCAGATTCCATAGAAATGTTGGAACGCGTGAGGCAATACTGACGCTATGACTAATCTTAGAAGATAGATCAAGGAATGGCAAACCTACGTCTCTAGCATTTGTAGACATAGAGGAAGCTTTTGACAATATGGACCGGAATACTCTCTATCAAATTCTGAAGGTGGCAGGGGTAAAATACAGGGAGCGAAAGGTTACTTACAATTTGTACAGAAACCAGATGGCAGTTATAAGAGTTGAGGGGCATCAAAGGGAAGCATTGGTTGGGAAGGGAGTGAACAGCGTTGTAGGCTATCCCCGATGTTATTCAATCTGTATATTGAGGAAGCAGTAAAGGAAAGAAAAGAAAAATTCGGAGTAGGAATTAAAATCCCTTGAGAAGAAATGAAAACTTTGAGGTTCGAGGATGACATTGTAATTCTGTCAGGGACAGCAAAGGACCTGTAAGAGCAACTGAACGGAATCAGCAATGTCTTGAAAGGAGGATATAAGAGGAACATCAACAAAAGCAAAACGAGGATAGTGGAATGTAGTTGAATTAAATTTAGTGATGCTGAGGGAATTAGATCAGGCAATGAGACACTTAAAGTAGTAAATGAGTTTCGCTATTCCGGGAGCAAAACAACTGATGATGGTCGAAGTAGAGAGGATATAAAATGTAGACTGGCAATGGCAAAAATGGTTCAAATGGCTATGAGAACTATGGGACTTAACAGCTGAGGTGATCAGTCCCCTAGAACTTAGAACTAGTTAAACCTAACTAACCTAAGGACATCAGACACATCCATTCCCAAGGCAGGATTCGAACCTGCGACCGTAGCGGTCGCGCGGTTCCAGACTGAATAGCCTAGAACCGGTCGGACACTCCAGCCGGCGGCAATGGCAAGGAAAGCGTTTCCCAAGAAGAGAGATTTATTAACATCTAGTATAGATTTAAATGTCAGTAAGTCGTTTCTGAAAGTATTTGTGTGGAATGTAGCCCTGTATGGAAGTGAAACATGGACGATAAATAGTTTAGACAAGAAGAGAATAGAAGCTTTCGAAATGTTGTGCTACAGAATAATGCTGAAGGTTAGATGAGTAGACCACATAACTAATGAGGAGATATTGAACAGACCTGGGGAGAGGAGAAATTTGTGGCACAACTTAACTAGAAGAAGGGATTGGTTGCTAGGACATGTTCTAAGGCATCAAGGGATCACCAATTTAGTAGAAGGCAGCGTGGAAGGTACAAATCGTTGAGGGAGACCAAGAGATGAATACACTAAGCAGATTCAGAAGGATGGAGGTTGCATTAGATACTGGGAGATGAAGAAGCTTGCACAAGATGCAGTAGCATGGAGAGCTGCATCAAAACGGTCTGTGGACTGAAGACCACAAGAACAACAGAAATTACGTCATTACCATCTGAACATCTGCTTCACTATTACTGTTTAAATTCTGTAATGTTAGAAGTACGATGCCGACCCCGCGATATTTTGGTTCTAATGATCTCAATTACATGAACGTTGTTATAGATAGTCGTCCTTCCAGGGAGGGTTCACAGTTACAATAACTACAACTATCCTAACGAAGTACACTATAATTCCAACCACGTTTCTTTAGGTACGTTTTCCTCATAATCCATAGATACACTGACACAGTTAGGAGCTGTCCACGAATATTCCCTCAGCACATGTAGACATCAAAGCACGAACAAGCCAATAAAATATTCATGTTCTTATAATACTACAACAATCACACTGTTAAATAGCGTCACGATCACACAACCTACAACTATCATAACGCGAACTATATCAATGCTCTTACGCACACTCTCAGTACCTATGACTGATTCACATGGTGATTCAGCTACCCCTACCCATGTCGTTTCATACAACCCGAAATGTATATTTGGCCTTCATAGCCATTCATGAGCTTTTCATATTTTGTCGTTCACTACCTGCGAATTATTCGTCCTACATAAAAAATGAAAAGGACTTTTAGCAGGAAATTTAATGTATCGAAATTTTGTACTGGCATACGTTTTGGCTAGTGGCCGCAGTTTTCGAGTTATTCAAGGAAAACGAAGAAAAGTGACCTCCAGACGCAGCCACACTCCAACAGTCATCCATTAATAGTCAAGATTTCTATTATGCTGTTCGTGGCACTCCCTCTTACCACCGTGCAAAAATTTCCGACTGCGCTAATTATTACCGATGTTGCACCTTTTTTTGGTCTTTGATTGGGCTATTACGCCAAAAGCGTAGTCTACTATTTCGTTAACAACATTGATTTAATCATGCACGTGAGGGTAATAAAACAAAAAAGCCTTCTGTAAACGTTACGCTAAAACTAAATACGTTAGTAATTCGATACAAACCTAATTCTTACAAGCTTAGTAGTTTCATAGTTGGAAGACCTGAGGAGTACAGTGATGTCATTGTACACTTTATGCTGCTAAAATTCACAAAATAGTTACGTAAAATTTACACAAACGCCTGTTTTACAATGTATAAATTCAATTCTCTAATAACCCGGTGGCGTAATAAGGGCAGTCAATGAAGATCAAAATGGTCGAATGTGGGAAATAATTCGTGCAGTCACAATTTTTTTTTTTTACGGTGGTAGGTGGGAGTGCTATGAACAACATACTAGAAACCCTGACAAGTAGGGGCTGAGTGTAGTAGTGGGGGTGTGTTTAAATGTCAGTTTCGTACATTTTTCCTGAATAACTCGAAAACTACAGGCTCTTGCTCTAACGTATTGCAGTACAAAATTGCGTTTCGGGCGGGGTCAGGGATTTTCCCTGCCTCGTGATGACTGGGTGTTGTGTGACGTCCTTAGGTTAGTTAGGTTTAAGTAGTTCTAAGTTCTAGGGGACTGATGACCATAGATGTTAAGTCCCATAGTGCTCAGAGCCATTTGAACCATTTTTTGCGTTTCGGGTTGCATAAAAACAATAGTTAGGGGCAGCTGAATCACACTGCATAGCTCCAGGATTTACTGCCAATTCGGCGCCACGAGATAGCTGCTCTGGGGAAGGGTGAACATCGCACATTCCTTCCATAAAATTTCTTTTCTTGTCCATTTCTCATGCAAGTTTGGGGTCTGCCTTCTCTGCACTGCCCTGCTGACTAAGCCGCTTTGGTTTGGCATCGTGGCTGTCCTTCTACCACTGCTTTTTAACAAACAACATCCCTTACCAATCACTTTTCTTTACTGAATTTTTTGCCGTAGGGCAAGTTTTCGTACACATTTCGTAATGAAACCAATCCTGATGTCATTAAGACGGATCCGTCACTAACGGTACGTCTAATCCGTAACTGAAATATAATAGTACGCATAGACAGACGCAGGAAACAACGAAAAACAGTATGCCCCTCAAAAACGAAAAAAAATCTAAATACACGACATAATTTATGCACCCCCATAACATACATCATCATCTACACCAAGGAAAACGACATCATTGTGCAACACTGTGACTGTGGACACTCGGTGTAACATAACGCATATGTAGGCGAATTAATCGGCTGCCTGGAGTTGGTATGAGATGATGTGAATTTGCTTGTACAGCTAACCGCTAGCAGGAGGCCCCAGGGTAGAGGACGTGTCGCGGCCGGTGTAGGTAAGCGACGTGTGTGGGGCAGTCAGGTACCGAAGACGAGCAGTGTGGCTCGAAATTGGGAAAATCCCAGAAGAGTGAGCTGGACGGAGATTGCACCCTTAGCAGATTGCGAAAAGCACCAGAAATGGTGGACATTGTGACCATAAGAAAGATGACTAAGTTACAAATATTAGTATATCTATGATTATTCACACTATAATATTAACGCAAAGCTTATTAAAATGACGGACAACCAGTGAAACAACAATATTTTTAATATCTTAAAAACTATTGAAGTTAATATTTATAGTGGCTAAACATTTTCACTGTGAAACTTTCAATGAAGACTTTTAAACGCTTCATGCGTTTTCAACAAAGTATATCTCAGATCATTGCATTGCACTGTAGCCCCTGAAAATCACTCATTTGTATGTGTTTTACTTAGAGACTTATGACATCTTTTATGTCGTTTTTACTATCCTGATATTCGTCAGATCATCGAATTTCTACAGTAACACAACTTTTTTTGACACTTATATACTTAAATATTGATTACAACTGCTAATACAAAATCATCATAATGTAAGAAATGGTCAATCGCATGTGTTAGCTGACACCACTATTGAAAAGAGAACAAAAAGGCTCATCTATCAAGCAGACGTATATGACTGTTTAAACAATATTTAGCGACAGTTTGTTGTCATTGAACACGCGTACACCTGAACAAGAATACTAGATTATTTGTTCATGAACAAATCTTTATCTGTAATTACTATAAATGTTTTGAACGTGATCGAATCTTTATACCATTTCTTTATTCAAATAATGCTGTAATGTATTAGTATAGTGCAGGAAGAGGCCAAGTTGAGTCAAACCATGTCTGTAGAACTTAAGAAAGATGTTTTCTTTTTTTTTTGTGGCGAAGGTCTTCAGCCAATGGAGAAGCAAGCAGTGGCGGAACATGAGTAGGGTCGAGTGGAAAAAGACTTCTTTTGGATGGTGCACTCAAGGAAGCGATTCTAGGCACTTTGCATCGAGTTCTTGAAGAAGGCTGACCTGCCTGTTGTATCGAGTGGAAGTTGATCATGAAGGCTTTAACTTTCAAGGAACTTCTACGTTAGGTTTAGAAGAAGGAGAACAGTTTTTTACTTGTTCTGGAAGATGGCAGATTTGCCTGAGGTAACGTAATTTTTATGATTATGTATGTGATATATTATGGGAGGTGAACGGCTGCTACAGCACACTAACTTTTTCCAGTTGCAGTACGAAATTGAGAATAGACAAAGTGTGAGTTTATACTTTTTATCTCACACGAGTTAATTTGTAAATCATCATGTTGAACTCTGAACTATTTTGAGCTGATCAATATCTCGTGTATTGTGATCACAATGTGGACTTAGTTCTCATGCATCTTAGATGATAATTTAGCTTGGGGATTCTGCCATCAATCTCGTAATGCTCTCAACGCAAGTTTGCTACATTAGATAACGTTATTTTCTGTCTGTATTTTAACTGGATATCGTAGGACTACTTTCCCTTTAGTTCAGATATACTTTCATGACTACATATTATTAAAATAATTGTGTCGTCTACCTCAATAACAGACGTTACAGTACGACTGTTTTTGTTAAAGTATTCATTTATCTTTTCTTTTGTGCTAGGGTTGCTCAGAGAGTAATATACCGCATTTTTCTTCTTCAACAATTCTTCATTGAATATAATGGGAATTCCGCACGTGAAAGAATGATGTTTTATCTACAGACGCTATTTTTCCACATAATCTCCATCCCATTCTATGCCCTTCCTCCAGCGTGAAACATGGGCGTGTATGCCCTGTTGATATCTATCCTTGTCCTGGTGGTGGAGCCAGTGTTTCACTGTGTAAATCATCTCCTCATCGTCCTCAAAAGTCTTCCACGAATAGCATCCTTTAACGGCCCAAGCATGTGGAAGTCCAAGGAGTTAGGTCAGGGCTGTGGGGTGGATGGGGTAACACTGTCCAACCCTGTTTTCCAGTGTGTTCGGGAGTTCTCAGAATTGAATGGGGCCGAGCGTTATCGTGTTGCTGCAAAACATCTCCTTGGTTGCTGCAGCGCCAAAATCGCCGGGAGCGCGTCATGAGTCTTGTCAATGTGTTCACATATGCTTCTGAATTACCGGTACCGCCTCTTGTCATCACATTAATGAGAATCGCACCCTCACAGTTCCAGATCATGAACTTGCCGGCGGAAGCAGTTGCTCTGAATTTTTTCCTCTGTGGGGAGTGGGAATGGCGCCATTCTATCGACTGTCGTTTTGTTTCAGGGTCAAAATAGTGAACCGAGGTATCATCACCTGTCCAGTACGGGACGAGAAGGCCTCTCCCTCAGCTTCAAAACATTGCAAAAAATCAAGATAAATGTTTTTCTTTTTGTGCGATTTGTGATCCACCGTTAGACACGCGGTACACATCTCGCACACACTTTTGAATATTCAAGAGTGCGGATAATTGCATCCACCCTTCCTTTGCTGGCTGACAGATGAAGCACCAACTGCCGAGTCGTAATGCGTCTGTCCTCGCGAATGACATCAGCTCGCGGCAACGTGTCAGGTGTGACAGCCGTGGATGGTCTCCCCGACCGCTGCAAATCGTAAAGCTCCACAGAACCCTCTTGTTATGACCTCACCCTCCGTACAACTGTCGACAGCAGATGCTCCATAGACTTGGCACAAGCGTTTGTGAATATTCCCTATAGTTTCTTTTCTGCAGTGAGAAATTCAATGGCAGCACGTTGCTTCTACATCACCTACAGACGTCATTTTGAAACTGTACTGCAGCTACGCTATCTGTCGGAAGTGACGGAAACGTAGCCGTCTGACTCAGGAGACTTCAAATACATACCTAACGTTTCACATTCGTAGCATTGTTTTCGGCTGAGAAAAAAATGCGGTGCATTACTTTCTGGGCAACCCTCGTATTTCTGTGTATTTTATTAATTTGAAATTCTAGCCAATGCATAAACCATTTGTCAACAGGATCACAGCTTCAGGTTACTTTGTGCAGCCAGTTAGTGGCTGTACATTTAAGCAGGCGAGTACGGCTCAATGCTATGGTAATATAATGCTACCCATATTAAACAGAGCCATGTGTAGCCCAATTACCTAATGTGGGAGCAACATCATGTAAAGACCCAACTGCGTTTTCGTGTGCGATGCTGCTTAGAGAGCAACTATTCAACAGTGCATAACCGTAAGGTAACGTCGCAATTGGGGGTTTCTATGGGAAACATGTATAATCCCTTCAGAACTGCAAAGTTAGTTCCAACACGCTACAATATACTGTGATCCAGGTCCCAAATATGTTGCATGATAGGCAATTTGGGTGGGGGGTTTCAAGCACAAGAATTTGCAGCAGTTGCTTATGTGAGGATCAGTAGCTGAGCTTAGGTGTGGGAAAGTAGAAACTTCAAGAAAATAAGAGAAGCTACCAAGAGGCGTGCTGAGTTTCATTCTGCAGCGGTCAGCAGCAGCGGAGACTTCGGCAATGGTGTGAGCAGCAGCGGCGGCCGCATTAATGCGGGATTCCGACGTCGACTTCGAGGTCATCTGCGTCGGCAACGGCATCAGCAGCTTCTACACTTTCGGCAGCAATAGCTAGCATGACCGACAAATTAAGTACATAAACCGATACCGTTGACCTGTGTGAATCTGCAGGGTCATCGTCAGTGATTTAGCATCCAACGATTAAGCAATCACCCAGTCTGTGTGGTTCAGATAATGCTAGTGGGCCACTTAGCCTTATACCTGAACGTGGTAGCATTGATAGGGACAATACTAGTGAGGAAAATAGCCCGAAATCTGTGGAAGGAGATGAAACTGCGGTTAATTCAATGGCATTGTTAAAGGAAGTTCTGACAAATTTGAACTCAAATATGGAGAAAAGGCAATGCAGTACAGGGACACTAGTACAAAAATGGAACAGGGACGGCCTGGTTAACACCGGAGTCGAACAAGTTGGAAAATGTGCTGGACTAACTGGGGCCCAAGTGAAAATTTGTGTGCAGAGCAAAATACATTTTAAGACGTGACCATTAAGTCTGGTAACGATTTGTCAGGTAGAGTAGCATAAGTTAAAAAGAGGTACCCGAAAATAGAGAACACTTTCAGTCAGGATTAAATAAAGAACCTAAGCAATGTAAGTAGCAATTAAAAGACGTGGGGGCAAAATTAAAATTTTTACCAGAATATCAGGCTAAAATTGTGATTGGTGTTCTGTGGGATAATTCAGGAACGACCAAGTGCTTTGGTTATGATGGAAAATACCATCCGGTTGATTTTGTTGCTGCATGCAGAGATGGTCTTACGAGAGGACTGTGGGAAGACGCAAATAAGAAATTTACTGAAAAACTGAAGGCAATGCACAATCATGGTCAAATGTAATTAGTTCTTCGTTCACTTCCTATGAAGTATTTGAGATTTTTTTCCCGAACTAATTCTAGACTGAAGAAAAGCAAACGGGTCGATGCAGCATATATGTGTGCATGAACTGGCTAAGTTGATACATTTGAAGCGCCCGCTGGGGGTGTTAACAGAATAGCGATACTCAAGAGACGCTTACCGAAATTTCCCACTGGCATCTTCTCTAAAGTCTGACAAACGCCGTTGACGAGTTTTAGATTTTATTGAGAAACTTGACAAGCGTTCAAATTCAATCCACATAATGGGAACAATAAACAGGGCTACCAGAACGGAAATAATAACAATATCTAGAATAATTATAATGATCATAACAGGGTTAATTATCATTGTAATAATAAATCTCAAAGGGAAAGTGAAAATGGGAACTTTCATAGAGGAAATCAAAACAGGGGGGCAGGATACGGCAGAATACGAGGAAACTAGAGATTGCCACATCCACGTTGGATGTGGCAAAATAAACTGGTGGCGAAATAAATTGGCAATGACAATGATAAGTTATTTTTAAACTTTTGTTATTGTCGAAAATTAGGCAAAGCAGCCAGAAATGTTGGAGATGGAGGCTATAAGAAGTAAGAATGAAATGGATAATCATTGTAAGTGCTGCAACCATAAAGAGGGTGCAAGAAATATTGTAAAATATGAAGAGATATTTAATAATTATGATATGGAACAGAAAAATTCGTTTTGTGAAAGGAATGTGAATGAGAAATGAATGAACCTAAGAGCAGAAATCCAAAAATTCAGAACAAAGGCAGAGATGCATCTGAACTTGCTGGAGGTGGAATGAATTCTAATGAGGCACAAGGCAGTAGCAAAACCTATAGTAATGTAGGTGAAAGTAATACACGCTGAGGTGAGAAAAGTTATGGGATACCTCCTAATATCGTGTCAGACCTCCTGTTGCCCGACGTAGTGCAGAAACTCGACGTAGCATGGATTCAACAAGTTTCGAGAGTCACTTTTAGAAATATTGAGCGATTCTGCCTCCATAACTGTCCATAACTGCGAAAGTGTTGCCGGTGCAGTATGTTGCAGCCCGAACTTACATCTCTACTACGTTCTAAAAGTGTTAGATGGTATTAATGTTAGGCGATCTGGGTTGCCAAATTATTAGCTAAAACTCCCAAGAATGTTCTTCAAATCAATCTTGAACATAAAATCTCTGGGAACATTAAGTCCATGAATGACAGCAAATGATCACCAAGTAGCCGAACATAACCCCTCCAAGTCAATGATCGGTTCAGTTACACCAGAGGGTACCAAGCCCAAAGTATGTAAACACAGCCCACACCATTTTGGAGCCAGCAACAGCTTTCACAGTGTCTTGTTGAGAATTTGGGTCCTTGGCTTTGTGGGGACTGCACCACACTCAGACCATGACATCAGCTTTTACCTGCTGAAATGGGACTCATCTGCTCAGGCCACAGTTTTCCAGTCGTCTAGGGTTCAGCCGATATGTTCACGAGCCCAGGAGAGGCGCTGCAGGACATGTCGTGTTGTTAGCAAAAGCACCAACGTCAGTTGTCTGCTGCCACTGCCGATTAACGCCATAATACGCCACACTGCCTTAACGGATAAGTTCGCCGTATTTCCCACTCTGATTTCTGTAGTTATTTCAAGCAATGTTGTCTTGGTAAGAGTTAATGCCTGAAATGTGATATGTTCGACACACTCGACACACTCTAGACACTGTGGATGACACATTACTGAATTCCCTGACGGTTTCCGAAATGTAATTTCCATGCTTCTAGCCCCAACTACCATATCGCGTTCAAAGTCTGTTAATTCGCTCTGTGCGGCCAGAATCACATCAGAAAGGTTTTGATATGAGTCACCTGAGCGCAAATTACAGCTGTGCCAATGCCCAGCCATTTTATACGTTGTTTACGCGGTACTAACGCAATCTGTATATGTGCATATCGCTATCGCTATCCCACGTGTTTTCGTCATCCCTGAGTAGATGATTTTGTATCAGCGTAAGGAAGTCAAGTTATTTGTGAAGGTGGCACAGCTGTAGTCTCCTTATTTGGTGTATCGACGAAAGTATATGAAGACATTTGCGAGGGCTGCATAGCTATGGTCTCGTCAGATGCTAATTAAGTTTATTATGTTGAGTCAAGTCACGTCTGTAGAACTTCAGAACGATGTTTTTTGGTGGGGATTGCCTCCAGCCAATGGAGAATCAGACTGTTGGGGAACTTCACTGAAGTTAAGTGGAGAGAAAATTTCTTGGGCGGTGCACTCAAGGAAGCGACTCTAGGCACTATATACACTCCTGGAAATGGAAAAAAGAACACATTGACACCGGTGTGTCAGACCCACCATACTTGCTCCGGACACTGCGAGAGGGCTGTACAAGCAATGATCACACGCACGGCACAGCGGACACACCATGAACCGCGGTGTTGGCCGTTGAATGGCGTTAGCTGCGCAGCATTTGTGCACCGCCGCCGTCAGTGTCAGCCAGTTTGCCGTGGCATACGGAGCTCCATCGCAGTCTTTAACACTGGTAGCATGCCGCGACGGCGTGGACGTGAACCGTATGTGCAGTTGACGGACTTTGAGCGAGGGCGTATAGTGGGCATGCGGGAGGCCGGGTGGACGTACCGCCGAATTGCTCAACACGTGGGGCGTGAGGTCTCCACAGTACATCGATGTTGTCGCCAGTGGTCGGCGGAAGGTGCACGTGCCCGTCGACCTGGGACCGGGCCGCAGCGACGCACGGATGCACGCCAAGACCGTAGGATCCTACGCAGTGCCGTAGGGGACCGCACCGCCACTTCCCAGCAAATTAGGTACACTGTTGCTCCTGGGGTATCGACGAGGACCATTCGCAACCGTCTCCATGAAGCTGGGCTACGGTCCCGCACACCGTTAGGCCGTCTTCCGCTCACGCCCCAACATCGTGCAGCCCGCCTCCAGTGGCGTCGCGACAGGCGTGAATGGAGGGACGACGTGAGACGTGTCGTCTTCAGCGATGAGAGTCGCTTCTGTCTTGGTGCCAATGATGGTCGTATGCGTGTTTGGCGCCGTGCAGGTGAGCGCCACAATCAGGACTGCATACGACCGAGGCACACAGGGCCAACACCCGGCATCATGGTGTGGGGAGCGATCTCCTACACTGGCCGTACGACACTGGTGATCGTCGAGGGGACACTGAATAGTGCACGGTACATCCAAACCGTCATCGAACCCATCGTTCTACCATTCCTAGACCGGCAAGGGAACTTGCTGTTCCAACAGGACAATGCACGTCCGCATGTATCCCGTGCCACCCAAAGTTCTCTAGAAGGTGTAAGTCAACTACCCTGGCCAGCAAGATCTCCGGATCTGTCCCCCATTGAGCATGTTTGGGACTGGATGAAGCGTCGTCTCACGCGGTCTGCACGTCCAGCACGAACGCTGGTCCAACTGAGGCGCCAGGTGGAAATGGCATGGCAAGCCGTTCCACAGGACTACATCCAGCATCTCTACGATCGTCTCCATGGGAGAATAGCAGCCTGCATTGCTGCGAAAGGTGGATATACACTGTACTAGTGCCGACATTGTGCATGGTCTGTTGCCTGTGTCTATGTGCCTGTGGTTCTGTCAGTGTGATCATGTGATGTATCTGACCCCAGGAATGTGTCAATAAAGTTTCCCCTTCCTGGGACAATGAATTCACGGTGTTCTTATTTCAATTTCCAGGAGTGTATTAGAAGTTCTTGAAGAAGGCCGACTTGCTTGCGGTATCGTGTGGAATTTAATCGAGTTGGAGATAGATTCTGGGCAGTGAATGGCCGCTACAAGGCTCTAACTTTTTCCAATTGCGTTACCGTAATAAGAATAGAGAAAATATGAGCTCCTACTCGTTATCTCGACTTTGTTAATATGTAAATCGTCATGTTGAACCAAGAACTATTTTGAGCTGGTCAGTATGTTTGTACTGAGATCACGAAATGATCTTAGTTCTTGTATGTCCTGCGTGACTATTTAGCTAGTGTATTCAGCTACTTTTCTTCTAATGCTCTCAGAGCAACTTTACTACATTTGATGGGGTTGTTTTCTGTCTGTATTTTAGCTGGATATCAGACGACCACTTTCTTCTTAGTTGAGATATACTTTCATGAATAATCATCATTCAACATAATTCAGCTACACACGTTATTATAGAACTGTTTTGTTAGATTATTCATTTACCTTTTATTTTTTATTTCTGTGTATTTTAGTTATTCCCAATTATAGCCATTTAATAAACTGTTTGACTTGAGGGTCATGGCTTCAGGTAATTATCTGCAGCATATTAGCTGCTGGGCAGGAATCAGTAATGAACAGCTTGTCCCTGTAACAACATGGAGCTATTCGTCTTAAACTGAGCTGCGCATAGCCCAGTTACCATGGTCTAATCAACGTCACGTAAAGATGCAACTGCTTTGCTCGTGTGGAATGCTTTTTAAAGAGCAACTACTAAACAGCACTTAAGCTTAAGGTAACGTCGTATGAGGCAGAATTTTATGTTGCCTGAAAAGAAAATTTTATTCATCATAAACCACGCTGTAGCACACAGATCATATTGTAGGTAGCCTGTTTGCATTTTGGCACCGCTGTAGACTGTGTTAATATCGCTGACAGCTCTGTGCGCCCTTGGCAAGAGATTCTGTGGTTGGAGAGACTACCAATTAGCGCGTGGATAGAGAAGTGTATGGACATATTTTTCTTTGTGGAGACTCTTTGTTCGTGGGATATGCATTGTAAAGTGAGACGCAGTTTTTAGAACTGGTTGTCACATGAATAAGGTAACATTTTCTAAATACATTGTTTGCTCTTCAGCAGAATCTTTCATTAGTCAACAATATGCCTCCTAATAGTTATAGTCTATAGTAGTTAGAATCTTTTTATTTAGATGGCTGTAGTTGATGCTTGCTGTAATTGCTGTAGTTCGTGTTATGAAGATTTTCTGTGAGGTAAGTGACTTATAAAAAAAAGAGGGGTTCGTGATTGAAATGAGTTTAGGCAATTAACAGAGTTGGAGATAGTTTCATGTTTCTTTAATTTCATATCTTTTTGACTTTTATTATTGTTACTATTTCTTGCAATTCGGGGCCCTTTTTTGTGATAATTATTGGAGGTCATGTTGTCACTGTATAGCAGTCAGATTGGGCTGGGCTCATATATTGTGGGTAGTAAATGAATAGGTTAAGCTTGAGTTATCTTTGTCATTGAAAATTCTGTAGATCAGTGTTTAAATGATCAAAATAATTAAAGACGTTAGTTTCAACATGAGACTGTAGATTTATACCACATGAGCGATGCCCTCTAACTTAAAATTGTAACATATGTTCATTTTAAGTGAAGTTGAAACAATGGAACACGTAATTTATTAAATATCGAAATCCTTAATCCGCTGTTATATTCTTATATTTTCAGAATATGATGACACGAACTGCTTGGGTGCTAGTTCCCCTGTACGTCCGTGTTGCTGCCTTCCGCATTATGATATGCGCTAACATACGCTTCCACCGCCGGGTTAAGGTGTAATGTGAAGATCGTGCTTAAGACGTCACACATTTCATATGAAAGAAAATGTTATACCGCTCGAAAGCCATTCAGCTAGTATTAACACGAGACAATTAACTTTTTTCCCTGTCCAATTTTTCCATAATTGGTCAGATACTCTATAAAGTTCAGATGCTTGCAGTGATGTTTTTTAGCGACTAAATTATTCGAATTTTATGGATAAAATTTATTGTTTTAAATCAAATTAAAATTATTTCTTCCGTTAGTCTTACGTGTGTTGCGTGAATTACTCCTCAGAAAAAAGTAATACCTTGTATTTATGTAAATGAGACAGATATTTTGAACAAAAATCAGTGAAGACAATATTACGTGTCGTATTGTAAGATGTAAACTTTCACGGCCGCAACTGTCACAATTAATAAAATATTCCAGGCTGTTGTGCAGTGGTCTAAGGGATTTCACTTCAAAACCCGACGTTTCGTCCTCATCTGCGGAGGCCACTTTCAAGGGGGATCGTAGGTTTGTTGAATGTCCGATTCACACCCTGGCTCGCTACTGGCTACAGCACAATTCCACTTCCGCCATCTTCCGCGCAGTGGCATGACGTGACATGTTTTGAATACGCGAGCGCAACTGGCCGTTGTCCGCTGTTACTATCATCCCATGGTGGAAGACTAGTACACATCTTCTTCAGCACCGGAATCCAGATTTCATTCAATTTCACGCCCTCATCCTTCCTATTAAAATTCCTGGGATGTTTCATAATCTCTACGGCCTCCCTGTATAGCCCTTCGTGGTATTCGTTTGTGTCTGCCAGTACTTCAGTCCGGTCAAAGTGAATGTGGTGGTCTCCTGGCTGTAAAGCATGTTCCGCAACATCTGATCTGTCAGTCTCCCCTTTTCTGCAATTGCCCTTGTGTTCTTCGAGTCGATTTTAAAGTTCATTTTGCAATACCCTACGTGCACCTCCCCACAACCACATGGAATCCTATAAATTCCAACTTTTTCCAGTGGTTGGCGAGCATCCTTGAGCGATTTTAGATGATCTTGTATCTTCCGAGTGGATGTGTAAATTACCGCAATGTTACGCTTTCTTAAGATTTGTCCTATGCGTTCAGTCACGTCCTTCATGAACGGCAGGAAAACTTCCGATTTCACTGGTGCCTGAGCATCACAATGATTTTTACGCGGTGGCCTTAACGTTCTTATCACCTCAGGGAACGAATAACCAATCTTGAGCAATGCAGTGGTAAGATGTTTTAATTCTGCGTCAAGTATCTCTGGTTGACAAGTTTTCCTTACTCTATCCTCCAACGTTTTTATGACGCCTCGCCTTTGTTGTGGGTGGTGGTTCGAATCCCGGTATAGGTAACGGTCTGTGTGCGTGGGTTTTCGGTAAACTGTGTGGCCCAAGCTGCCATCTTCTTTCTTGAAAACTAGTACATCAAGAAAATTTAATCTTCCACCTGCCTCCTTCTCCTTGATAAACTGAATCTTCGGATTGATCCCGTTCAGATGTTTGTGAAAACGATCCAGTTCCTCCCTACCATGTCGCCACAAAACAAACGTATCATCCACGTAACGGAACCAAATTTCGGTTTCTTGTTCGAAGTTTCCAGTGCCTGTTCCTGGAATTTTTCCATAAAGACGTTGGCTATAACCGGGCTTAAGGGCTCCCCATTGCGACACCGTCCGTCTGTTCATAGAACTCTGCGTTCCATTTGAAATACGTGGTTGTGAAGAAATATTTAAACAGTTCCGCAAAATCGGGAGGAAAACTCAGATTCAGCTGTTGCAACACTTCATTCAGTAGGACCATAGTGAATAGCGACACCACATCAAAACTAAATAATATGTCCTCCGGCTGTACCACTATGACATTTAATTTACTAATAAAATGTGTCGAATTCTTCATACACGAATCCGTTCGGCCCACATACGGTCCTAATATTGTTGTCAAGAATTTGGCAATTGTATAGGTGGCCGAACGGATAGCACTCACTATGGGCCTAAGAGGAACGTGTCCTTTGTGTATCTTCGGCGATACATGAAGTCGTTGTGTTAGCGCAACTGAACTGAACACATTTTTCTGAACGCTCTGTTCGACAGAGGACTTCTTTATAAACCGCATAACAGTTCTAAGAAATTTGTCAGTGGTGTCTTTATTTAGTTTCCTATATGTTTATGAGTCGTCAATCTCACTATAAGAGTTGGTCACATTCAAAACAAACGTTGCATTTCCCGTGTCAGTGGAGAGAATGATAACACTATCGTGATCTTTCAGGGGTCTTAAGGCATTCCTCTCAGCCACAGTTAAATTACTTTTTGGAGACCTTGCACGAGACAGTACTCTTACAGCTTCTATACGGATTTCTTCAGCCGTAGTCTTGTCCACACTACGAATGCCTTCTTTTGCACTGGCTATTATTTCTTCCGTGGGAATTAATGGCAAAACGTCCACCATTAGCAAGCACAGATCTCTCTCCTTCAGATAGCGAATGTCCTGATAAACTGATAACGGTGCGGGAAGCGTCTAAATGGTGTATACTCTTATTAGGTTGCAAGTCACCAATTTTTTTTCCTAAGACGTTGTCAACATACGCTTCCTAATAATCCCTTGGGCCACGTTATATTAAAACCGTTATATTTTATTAAATGTCATATTACGTGTGATCATACTTCTATTGGTGATTTTTTGAAGAGTATGTTGAGAGTGAGAGCCATATACATCACGACTCTTTCTTACACGCTTCAATACTGATGAACTCACGGTTGTCGCCATATCTGGAGTAATCGCTTTACATGCAGCAGTATTTCTCTCTCTCGTATCCTCCACACTCATTAGAACGTAGGTTGTAGGCCACATGCTTTACACGACACCAGGATATGAACTCAAACGGATCATCGTGCTGGATACCTCTGAACAGGACTACATATTGCCACTAACGGGTTACGAAATAGCGGTTTAATTCGTGTCTTTCCTACTAAATACCTCCGGGTGGGAAAGAGATCCATCATGCTGGAGTCACCTTATTTGACGAGTTCTATAGCGCATACGTTCTATAAATGACGGTGAAGTATTTATCAAAAGTGTGCCCTTTTCCCCTTTCAGTGTTCCATCAAAGAAGCAAGGGCCGATCTCGTCCTGTCCGATTATGATACACCACACATTCACTCACCACTGTCCATGGTTGAACAATTAAAGAAGCCAATGTAGGTTTTCCGTGGACGAGTAGCGCACGTTTCTCTAATTTACATTCCCGTGTGTAGTGAATGTGGACTCATCAGTGAACAACGTTTTCTCCACGAAATGAGTATCTAGGTGGAGACACCACTGAAAGAATTAAAAACGATATAGAAAATAGCTGCCACATAGCACTTCTTGTAGAGAAATATGGAACAGGCGATTCCCATTTCTATGAAGAGTGAGCAGAGCGCAAATTCGACTGATACCAACATTCCTTTGCATTTGACGAGAAGTGACACGTAGATTTACTGCAGCAGCAGCAGGAACCGCTATTTATGCAGCATCTTTGGCTGCAGTCTCCCGTCGTACACGTTTTCTTCTAGCAAAACTTCCAGTTTCTAGAAGTCTTGTGATTGTATTAACGAAGACCAGACGAACTGGACAGCTTTTACGCGGGAACAGTTCTGAGTACAGCTTTGGCGCTGTTGAATTCCGGTGTACTCGCCATAAATTAAAAGCATATCACCAGTTTTTTGTTGGCTAAGTGCATTGTACTCCTGAAAAATGTTTACTACAGATTAGATTGTGTGAATGTTTCACAGGCAACACACTTAAATGAGTTGCAGCATTCCTCAGAAAAAAAACTAACCAACATAGTCAGTAGTTCCACCGCATTTCAGTGAACTCCTCCTACGGGCAACACGTAACATATGATGTCTCCTTTGCCGCGCGGGATTAGCCGAGCAGTCTCGGGCGCTACAGTCATGGACTGTGCGGCTGGTCCCGGTGGAGGTTCGAGTCCTCCACCGGTCATGGGTGTGCCTGTTTGTCCTTACGATAATTTAGGTTAAGTAGTGTGTAAGCTTAGGGATTGATGACCTTAGCAGTTAAGTCCCTTTGAAAATAACGTAAACGTCGCTTATCAATTATCGCGTTGGCGTAAATTTCCTGGTGGCGGGACATTGGTTCAAATGGGTCTGAGCTCTATTGGACTTAACATCTTAGGTCATCAGTCCCCTAGAACTTAGAACTACTTAAACCTAACTAAACTAAGAACATCACACACATCCATGCCCGAGGCAGGATTCGAACCTGCGACCGTAGCAGTACCGCGATTATGGACTGCAGAGCCTAGAACCGCAAAATTTTCTAACCTACCTGCCCGATTAAGGTATCTGACATTCCACGCTCCGATCCGTAGAACACTAGTTTTATTTCTCCTGATAGCGATGTCCTCCTGAGTAGTCACCGCCCGGAGTTCCGAATGGGGGACTATTTACCTCCGGAATATTTTACCCAAGCGGAGGCCATCATCATTTAACCATACAGTAAAGCTGCATGCCCTCGGGAAAAATTACGGCTGTAATTTCCCCTTGCTTTCAGCCGTTCGTAATATCAGCGCAGCAAGGCCGTTTTGGTTAGTTTTACAAGGCCAGATCTGTCAGTCATCCAGACTGTTGCCCCTGCCACTACTGAAAAGGCTGCTGCCCCTCTTCAGGAACCACACGTTTGTCCGGCCTCTCAACAGATACTCCTCCGTTGTGGTTGCACCTACGGTACGGCCACCTGTATCGCTGAGGCACGCAAGCCTTCCCACAAACGACAAGGTCCATGGTTCATGGGGGAGGGCCATCATTGAATTTATCTAAACCGAATTTAAAAATGGTTCAAATGGCTCTGAGCACTATGGGACTTAACATCTGTGGTCATCAGTCCCCTAGAACTTAGAACTACTTAAACCTAACTAACCTAAGGACATCAGACACATCCATGCCCAAGGCAGGATTCGAACCTGCGACCGTAGCAGTTGCGCGGTTCCGGACTGAGCGCCTAGAACCGCGAGACCACCGCGGCCGGCAAACCGAATTTACATTTCTGATCGCAATAAATAGCATGACCCCACTTAAAAAACCTAAGTTGACGCCCTTATACTGATTTTTAATGAAGTTGCGAGATCACATCGCTGTTTATTTTATGAAACCCTGGCCACTGTTATCTAGGTGAAAATAAATTATAAATGATATTCACAACCAAAAGTAATTTGTTGTGAAAATTTTTGTTATGTCGCCCTGTATACCGCATTTAATTCGGCAGTCTGGCTTCCGTCTGTGACATTTCGTGACAGATTTAGTCCGGTGCGTTATTGTCGGGTTGCTATTTTGATGACATTGGGAAAATTAATCACATTGTAGTTGCATTTTGCTTTGACAAAAAAAAGAGAAATTAAATCAAAACGACACTTGCCGTTAGCAATAAATATTTCTCTCACGCTGGCTATGTTAGCTTTAGTTTCGAAATTCTGCTCTCTCGAATACCTCTACCTGGAGCGTCTCTGGAATGGGACAGTTTGTGCCAGCATGCTGAAAGCGAGTTCTTTTCTTGTTTTAATTTCCATGCAGTTAGTGGTTTCTCCTGTTACACGGGAGACATTATTACATGAAACAAAAAATAGCAAGTAACAGGTAAACATTTGAGTATATGAATAGCAATTCTCTTAACACTCATTAATTTATTGAAATAGGATTAAATGTTCTGATATAGTTTCTGGATACAAGTGATTTCATTCCAGAGTATAATCCAGGTTTCTTATGTCTTGCTGTTGGTCTCACAGCCTACACAGGTGCCATGACGTTGGCTGCCACTGCAGGTCATTGCCTCCCACCGTGCGGCTTATCTGCTGCAACACAAAGTGGTTACACACTCTACGTATGTCATTCTCAATTTAGAGGTCACATGTACTCTTAGCTTCCGGGTGTCAATCATTTCTGACCGCTCACATGTCCCTTTCTTGAAACGAATTCACTACGTGTCGTATCGGTAGTTCTGGTAGCCAAATAAATACCATCAGACGTCTACGAAACGATAATACATTAAAAAGGTATTTACATAACGTACACTTAATTATTGAGTTGAACGTAACTATGAATTCTGTAGGCTCTTCTGTGGAGCAGAGCTATATACAATGAGAGTAAATTTCTTGGCTGTAGCCAAGAGTCTTTAATGATGGCACTCTTATATAAATAATCGAACATTGGTGTACTGTTAGTCACTGCTGTGTTCCGTACCTATGCTTGTAACTTTATATATGCACTATATCTGGAGGATGCATCGAATATAGCTGCCTAGACAGACGCCCCAGCCAATCAGAGTCGCGCGCAGTGAGGGTCTGTGATTTTAACGTCTTCTGGTGGCGTGTACACGTGGCGTCGCCCAGCGCAGAACGCTGAGTGAAGTACGAGCGCTGGCGGAGGATTCAGAGGTAGTGATGGCACAGTCTACTGTTTTTAACACTCGATTGACCAGCTGACTGTTTTTTGTACAGTCGGATTTTTTAGTCGAATGAAACATCCGAATGAAACTAGTCTCAGCTACCATGTTTTCACTCACTCACCGTGATTGAGTGGTTTCATTCAGTGCGAGAAACTTACTTCAACAAGTTTCCGTCGGTTTCGGCCGTTATGCGACGTTGTCACTCTCTCATCGGTTTTGAGTGATTTTATTTACGTATTTTTTCAGTCTTTTCGGTTATACATACAACGTGACTAAGGTTGAAATCTTTCTTTAGGGACTAATAAAGTATCTCATTTCAAGAATACATGAATAAAAGTATATTTCTAAAAATAAAGTGCGTTCAAAATGTGCGTATTTATTTACTGAAATACTGATTTTCGCCCTCTGGGCATTAAATATCAGTATTTGGTTGGGTTTAAAAGTTTAATATTTGGCGCTGCACTATAAATTTGTGTATATATAAATGATCAATCACTTTCTAATACGTGTTTATTAAGTCAGTTTCATGTCTGTTTTTTCGGTACAAATTTTGCATTTGATTTCTCACTAGTTCCTCGATAAGCAGATACTTGAAACTTCCAACATAGCTGAGAACTGGATGATACTGTAATATTAACTCGCTTTAGATTCTGGTATGTGGCAGAGGGTATTTTGTTTCTCTGTCTATCTTTCTCTGTCTATTCGGTACAAATTTTGCGGATAATTTTAAACTAACTTCCCGATAAGCTATAGACTTGAACCTTTCAACTTAGCTCAGAACGAGATTACAATGAAATATTAACTCGATTTCTTTTCTAGTGTGTAACGGAGAGTACGTATTTGGTGTACCACCGCTATTTCCCTATTTTCTCTTTCCAGTCGCGAAAGTCGCGCACTTAAGGACGATTGCTGCTAAGCATCCCTGTCAGCTCTATTCTCTCTAGTTTTTGCATTCATAGTCTATTAGCGAGATACGCTTATGAACTGAAATAAACCGGAAGTTTACCACATGTCCTGCTGTAATCTTATCAAAATGCTATAAATTAAGTGAAAATTTTGCACACGTGAGACTAAAAAGCAGAAAATAACAAATTAAATAGAAAAATATTTTTAAAAAACAAGGTTTTAAAACGGACTAATGAATATTCAGTACTCTCTCCTAGACCCATACGGATTCCTAACGCCATACTGACAGCCCTGAAAATTTGTGCTTGTGAATTTTTAATAGCTGCGATACTAACAGTATCTAGCTAGTGACGTAGTTATCTGTACAAAATATTTACCTTCCAAACAAACAAATGGCTGGACATTCAAATGACTTTTCATTTGTGGACACCATCACACATTGCTTATAAAACAAAATGCAGACTGTCGCTAAAACTAGGCAAGGTTCCTTTCTTCCTCATGTATCCATTGCGGTCATCTTTACACCCCCAACCAGCGCTGCAATACGTCCGGATTTCCTCGAGTTGGACCGAGGTTTGAGGGCGCACAGAGGCGTGCTGGAGGGATTTTTATACAACAATAGATTGTAATAAACCATGGTTGAAATTCATTAAAGAAGGACCTAACTATAGACAGTTTCTTGGTTTTAGTCTATTAAAAACGCAGCGGTAAGTACGCTTTGCCGCTCTCCTATGCGCATACAGTATGTTCCAAAAGTGCCTTAACAACTTTGATCAAGTTCAAATGGTTCTGAGCACTATGGGACTTAATATCTGAGGTCATCAGTCCCCTAGAACTCAGAACCACTTAAACCTAACTAACATAAGGACATCACACACATCCATGCCCGAGGCAGGATTCGAATCTGAGACCGTAGCGGTCGCGTGGCTCCAGACTGAAGAGCCTACAACCGCACGGCCACAGCGGCCGGCTTTGATCAAGTATATTTTAGAAATGGGAATAGGTAGAAAGATTCGGTTTGCGGCATAATGTTCACACACACTTAAAGCTGTATTTTGTTCTTATTTTCCCATGTTAGTCGATGATTATGATGATGTTTGGTTTGTGGGGCGCTAAACTGCGTGGTTATCAGCGGCCGTACAAATACCCAATCTTTACACAGTCTCGCCACCTGCACGAATGATGGTGAAATAATGATAACAACACAAACACTCAGTCCCCGGGCGGAGAAAATCCCAAACTAGGCCGGGAACAGAATCCGGGACCCGGTGATTCAGAGGTAACACGAGCTGTGGACCCCATGTTAGTTATTGACTGACCAACCTCCAACAGTTGACCCGGTTTGTGGAATGTTTTGAACAGACCAGATCTGACACCCAGGTCCTGCGGAACCCCATTACATTTTTTTCTTCGGGTGGGACTTCAGGAACTATGTGCTCGCATCAGAGCAGCAACAGCACAATTTAATGAGGACATCCTAGGCCGGACATGGAACTGGAATATCACTTAGATAACCTGTGCGCTACAGACGGTGTGCGCATTTGAGTTGACCATCCGACGTCTCGCCCTTTTTTCGTGACAGTCACGATTTCTCTAGCTCTATCCCGAATTTTCTGAAATGTAATTCGGAACATATATTTATATATTTGTTCTGCCTTTAATAGTTATGAAACAATTTATCCCGAATAGTATGTTCATTTCACCTGTATCGGCATGCTGTTACTGAAAGAGTATATTCCCAAATGAGTAATGTATGGAGCAGTGGCAAAACATAGTTTGTTGTAGAAACTACGAAAGCAATGGTAGTGACCAGAGTGACTTATTATGCAACTTGAGCTATATGTTTTCATAAGGCTGTTGAAGAATACAGACATTCGGAAGAAAATTTACAGCATTGGTAAATACTGTATTCCTGCTTGCTCTCCTTCATTTTAGAAGGTACTAATAAAATATAAATTAATGTACTTTTTGTAACAAAGTAAAATGTTGGTTTGTATTTATTACGTTCAATTCAAAATTTTTTTGTAATATCAAAATTTTTAATGTGTCCCGAATTTGCTTCTAGAAAATATGGCCACCTTAACACACTGAATTCTGCTAAGCAGGTACTACAACTCTAGGTGTATACGAACATGCCGCAATAAAAGGAACTTTTCTACCTATCCCTATTTGTGAAATACATGTGATCAAAATTGTAAAGACAATTTTGGAACACCCTGTATTTTCCATACTCCTTTATTGACACAATGAGAAGCGGGCGACCATGGGCGCTCGCATAAACCGCGACGCCGCAACACCAGCCAGACGACTGAGTGTCTTAAATGTCATTTGTCTTGTACTCATTGAGCTGTTTAAAACTGATTTCATGTATCTTCATTTTCGTTAATGAGAGGTAGTACTACGAATGAATATGGACGTTTCTATAATGGGCTTTCAGAAACCCTTGTTACTCTCACGTGGAATTTATAACTGCTGATTGAAAGGAAGCGCGCGCCCACTGGCATTGTTACCACCGAAACTCAAGTGAGGAAACATTCCCCCTCTCAAGTCCAAACCGTAAGCAGAGTCGTCAGTGAAGTACACACATTTAACTGAAAGCATGTTTATTACGAACTCCAACGTCTAGCCAGAACAGAAATGAAATGCTGGACGGAGACTGCACCTATTTCTAGTCATGTGACAGCTGCGGCATATGCTGGTGTTGGCTGAGTCCACTCTTCCTGCTGCCATCGACTGATGACGACAACTGGTACTAAAAGAGTGACATGTTTGTTGAAAATCTTCTATTAGTTGCCAAGACTTAACGGAAGCAGATGCATCACTGTAGATGTCCAGTGCACATTTGGACGGAATGTTAGAAATCGAAAATTTCATCGACCACGGCCATACTACCCGTAGGGCACAGCAGCAGCTAAGATATCTGATCATGAAAGCCTTCATTGTATGATTGTCTAGTGTTTCTAGATGTATTAGGTCGAATGGTTCAAATGGCTCTAAGTAATGTGTGACTTAACATCTGAAGTCATCAGTCCCCTGGACTTAGAACTACTTAAACCTAACATCACACACATCCATGCCCGTGGCAGGATTCGAACCTGCGACCGTAGCGGTCGCGTGGTTCCGGACTGAAACGCCTAGAACCACTCCGTCACAGCGGTCGGCTAGTAGGTCGACATTCATGGATGTTATCTCTTGCCCACTTGGTCCGAGGGTTCTGGCTGCCATAACATTTTCTATCTCTTGTCTCATTATGTGACGTTTAAGAGAGACGAAGTCGTGGTGGTCTTGCATAGCCACCGAGTCAGTGATACTCTTCTCATCCGACTCTTTTTCCTGTTGCATCTAGAGTGTTTCTGAAAGCACATTGCAGAGACGTTTATATTCAAACGTAGAATCACTTTTCAGTAACGAAAATCAACGTAAATGAAATGAGTTTTATGCAGCTCAATGAGTACAAACAAATGACATTTAAGACAATTAGTCGTCCAGCGGGTGGTGGGCGTTGCAGTTTATGCTATAACCCACTGTCGGAGGTTTCTCACTGTCTCAATAAAGGTGTACGGAAAATACACGTTGTTCCAAATTTGTCTTTACAGCATTGATGACATATAATTCAGAAATGGGTACAGGTAGAAACGCGCGGTTTGCGGCATGTTCATATACACCTAAGGTTCTGGTACCCGCTTAACAGAGTTGATTGTCTTAAGGGGACCATATTTTCTAAAGTAAAATTCGTGACAAAACTAAAAATTTTTGATGTTAGAAAAAAAGTCTTAATGGAGCGTAATAAATGCAAAGTATCACTTTCATTTATTGCATGAAGTACATTACTTTATGTGCGAGCAGGCATACATTATTTATCAGTTCCGTAAATTTTCTTCAGCGTCTCTGTATTCTTCAACAGCCTTATGAAAAAATATAGCTCAAGTTTCATAATAATTTACTCTAGTCACTGATATCAGACCAACGCAGGTGGAACCAACTATTCCGCTGATTAAAACGCCACGCAGGAAAACGGACATTTGGAGGAGAGAGGACAAAATGTCGTTGTGTTACCACTGTGGACGCTATGGAAACTTTGGACGTCACTGTAGAGAAAGAAGGCGAGGTTTCGACGACTACTACGCTGCCAGACCCAAATTATTGCAACAGCTCTATTCATGCTAGTCAACTGCACATTATTATAGTGAACCTGTAGACAGAGCCATGCTCTCGGACTACTGGTCAGGCACATCCCGCCACGGGCGGTCTGTCCTGTCTCGGGCGGGCTGCCCGCTAGCTAGCCTGCCGGTTCGCCTCAGAATCATTCAGTCCGTCCGTGGCTTCGGCTGACCCTGAGAGCCCACCCAGATGGTAACTTGCGATCCACGGCCATGCCCAGGCCGCAACGCTCACTCCATAAGTTATGCCTGTAGCGACCATCTCAATCAAATCCTTTAAAGCTCATTAAATTTCACGTAATCTACCTAACTCTGTAGGATAAACTTAAGTGGCAAGAGCATAGGCAGCAACATCTATCTTTGCGTTTACCTACAAAAAATTTTACCAAATAATATTAGGAAATATGTCAATTAAAAACCATAGCAGCCACAAAGTATCTCATCTTCGCAACAGCCTAATGAAGCAGGAAGCTTCTGTTTATTGTATGCCTCTGCATCAGATTTTACCCGAAAATTAAAATAAAGGAAAGTACAGTCAATCTGTACTTACTTGAAAAAGACAGTGCAACTTTTCAGAAAACAACTGTGCTAAGGATATAACCAAATAACCCTATACATGGTGTCCCAGGAGGAATGGTCAGTGTTCAAGAATATGACAGGAACGATCGAGCAAAGCAAAAAAATCTAGTAAACATGGGCTCTAAAACGTATGTCTAAAGAGCTACGAGAACTTATTTGTCTATGACACTAACAAACAAGGCTCTTCTACTGCAAACTGCCTTCCTTCCATATTTTGAGAGTTGAAAAGAAAAATTGGCCGTAAACATGGGTTCTAAAGTGCATCCCTTAAGAACTATGAGCACTTGTTCATCTTCTCTACTGTGAAACACATTTCTTCGACAGAATAAGTGCTCATAGCTCTAAGCGTATACATTTTAGTTCCCCCATTTTCTAGTCCATTTATTCTTGTTTTGGACCGTATTGCTCCCTCCTCAAATACGGAAAGGAAAGAGCTTTCAGTGGAAGAAATTTGTTTCCCAGTATCGAAGATAGTGAAGGATTTATAGCTGTTAAGGCATTTTGGAGCCCAGTCTACTAGACGTCTTTGCTTCGAATGATTATTCCCGTCATATCGCTGAATAGTTCCTGATGGGACATCCTGTATGGGTATACTGTACTGTAAATCACATTTTGAGCACTTTTCTCTTAAACGGCAAGTCCCGCATGACTGAAAATGCGTTCTGCCAAGGTACGAATACTGCATTTATATCTACGTCTATATGATTACTCCGCAGTTCGCGACTGTCTGGCAGAAGTGTCATAGAACCACTTTCAGACTATTTTTAGACCGTTTCAGTCTCGAAAAGCATATGGGAGAAATAAATATCTAAATCTTCTGTGCGACCTCTGATTTCTCTTACTCTGATGCATGAAAATTTATACCAAAGCCGGTGTTCGAACTCGGGTTTCCGGCGCTAATCACTACGCTCCCCGGGCAAAGTGGCTTTGCACAACTGCACGGACTACCCTGGTACTCCTCCCTGAATCAAAATTCCCATTCATGCCTCAGGTAACTTGGTATTCCCCCGCACTCGAACAGTTGTGCACAGGCTCTCCCACTTTATCGGAATAGCACCTCAGCGTCGAGCGAAACGGTCGATCCTGCCTGAAACCCAGGCATAAGTGGGCTGAGGCGTGAATGGAAGTTTAGATTTATGAGAGAGGTGTGCTAGGGTAGTCCGTGCCACTGCGTAAAGCCAAGGTGGCAGCGTGATGTAGCGATTAGCGCATCTGCCGGCCGGTGTGGACGTGCAGTTCTAGGCGCTACAGTCTGGAACCGCGTGACCGCTACGGTCTCAGGTTCGAATCCTGCCTCGGGCATGGATGTGTGTGATGTCCTTAGGTTAGTTAGGTTTAAGTAGTTCTAAGTTCTTGAGGACTGATGACCTCAGATGTTAAGTCCCATAGTGCTCAGAGCCATTTGAACCATTTTGATTAGCGCATCTGCCTTGTGAACAGGAGGCCCAGATTAGAATCACAACCTTGGTACACATGTTCAAACGGTTCAAATGGCTCTGAGCACTATGGGACTCAACTGCTGTGGTCATAAGTCCCCTAGAACTTAGAACTACTTAAACCTAACTAACCTAAGGACAGCACACAACACCCAGCCATCACGAGGCAGAGAAAATCCCTGACCCCGCCGGGAATCGTACACATGTTCATTCATCGCTTCTGTGTGCATATATATATATCATAGATGTTTTAGACTTGAAAAGCTCTCTGGAACTATGAAGCTTCATTTGATTCTTTTACTTTGTTACGAGGAGCATTTCTCCTTATGAACGCGGGATTGAACATAACATTCTGGAATTAGTAGTAGACAAATGGTGATTGAAATTTCTCGAAAATATTACGTCGTAAAGAAAAACGCCTGTTTTTAATGATTGCCATCCAAAATCGCTTGTCATATCCGCGATACTCTCTACCCTATTACGTGATAATACGGGATGAGCTATCACGTCTTTGAACTTCGTCGATGTCCCCGTCTATCCAATCGTGTAACGATGCCATACCTCGGAACAACACTCCGGAAGAGTAGGGATAAGCATTTTCGAGGCATCTTATTTAGTAGATTTGGAATTTCTTCTAAGTGAAGTGCCGATAAAACGCTGTCTTTGTTTTCTGTGTGGCAGTTAAAAATTTAGGTGCTTGTAAATACCATCGCTATATATTTAGTTGAATCTACAAACTATCAAGTCTACGGCATATGTGACAGCGAGTCACGAATACCATCTCACAACAGAGACGACGATTCACAAACACGCCATTTAATTATAAACAGTTTTTGAGGAAAGATGGCAAATGTCTTCTGAAAATCTAGAAACATGAGATCAACTTGAGCTCTGCTGTCGATAGCATCTGGGTAGAAAACTAGTTGTTCTCTCACAAGAACGATAATTTCTGAATGCATACTGGTCATGTGTCAACAAACCATTTTGTTCCAGGTATTTTGCAAATTTGGAACACATTACATGTACCAAAATCTTGCTACAAATCGATGTCAGTGACGTGCAACTACAATCCAGCGAATCTTTCTTGTGCATTGTTATGCCTGTGCAATTTTCAGACTTTAGGTATGGGCTCTTCGTTTAGTAAGTGGTTGTATATGATTGCTAAAAACTGCTGTTATTTCGTTAGCGTACTCTGAAAGGAACGTATTTGTTATACTGTTGGGACTAGAAGACTTGCCTTTACTAAGAGACCTCAGTTGCTTCTCTACACCGTGTGTATCTGCTTTCTCAAAATAAACTAACATCAATAATGGCTAAAATATTGTCTGCCAGCCTCCAAAGTATTCAAAGCAATTGCTTCATTATTTCCAGCAGTAAAGCAATATATTTTTATCTTTCGTATATGGCCTGCTTGTTCCTAGGCACAGTCTCATCTCGTCTTCAAAACACGTACTGGTGTTCACAAGTGTCATCCTCAGAGCCCACTTCTCCAAATCCGCTCTTCTTGAACGAGAGGCTTTTATTTTCTGACGTAGTTTGATTTTGTACATCTAAGAAAGAATCAGATAACTAATTTGCAAGAAATCACTGGAAGTTACTGTTCTATGGATTGAAACGTCGAAGTCTGAGATTTTATTCTAATTTGAAACGAAAAGATAACATGGAACAACTCATCAAAAAACATCTCCCCGTTCAGATCTGTTTTCTAGGAGTACTTCCTTCCTTACCAAATCTAAAACTTCACACATTGACACATTAAGATAAAAGTAGTAATTCGCCATTAGTCTATTTGGAACAGGAGTTCGTTCACAAAGTTCACACATTTCCACTCGGCGATTTCGGTAGCTGTCGGTAGATTACGTCCACATCAAACCGGACGAACTTAAACAGTACCAATTAAAAGAACAGCACGAACGATGGTTGCCTCTGTTCAATGATACTTTATACACAACTGTAATGACAGCTGTCTTTTTATTAACCGACCACATTCATCATCTGACCTGGAATAGTACTCTGTAACCGTTGATTTCACTGTGGCTCAGAGCACACAATTTCCAACTACTTCCAGGGATAATCGTTGATGAATACTGCTACCACGCTGGAGCGTACAGCAGGTCCTAGACGTTCTGTTTGTCCTTTCGGGCATCCGAAGTCACAATGTCTGTGACGCCAAGCAAAGCATACTTAAGGCAGTAATTAATTTCTTGTTCAAACAGTTAATTAGAATAAACTCAACAACTATATTTACCAGAGAGCTGTGTATTGTACTAGGTGCAAGGTGTCATTGTCTCATTTAGACGTGGCAAATAAAATGAATTACTCTTTGGATCGCCACAACTTCTTTCTGGCGGGGGACTACAGAACAGTATGTAATAAAAGTTTGTTAAAATAAATCCGAAAAACACTTAATTTTGGAAGTTCAATAATTTGTATTTCTCCTTAGTTCTTACAGTCTCAGGAGCGGACTCACAGACCGCTACCGTTTGTTGTTGCTTTTTGCTAATGTATAATGCTGGGGTACGAAATTACACTATTGTCCAGTTGTTCTTACCCGAAGCTGCCGTGGTTTCCCTTGTCAGTAGCCACTTGAATGTGATGTGGACCTATAATATTACTGCTTTCTTCATGCTGGCAGTCTCTGCTACCGCACCTGGTACTTTGCATCACGGATTCAGGTCTTCGCCTACCATTAATGTTATGGACCCTGACGTTTATAATAGTGTTTTAAACTGGTTTGAGGGTAGTTTAGGAAGTGATGTTGGAGCATAAAGTGCCAACGAAATTGAAAGCGGAGGTGATTCGGAATAGGAACAGTGCCAAAGTGAAGACGAATATGTTTTGCCACCTGTGAATTCCTTGAATGAAACAAGTGATCGAAGTGATGAAGATAGAAGTGTAGAGACTGAATCATTATCGAAAGATGCTGTTAGAAATATATTTGGTCAAAAACAAATATCGCTGGTCGTCGAAGCCCCTTCCACTGACTCCCAGTGGTATTATTTTTCAGCATGTTGAGCATAAGGGGGGTGAATGCGTTGGTCCTTCACACTTTCTGCAAAGACAACACTCGGGTAAGCCTCTTTACTTTTTTTAAAGAAGCTTGCGAACTCACTGGTGGCACCACAAATATAAAGCGTGCCAGAAACTATCACATATCCCATGAACTTCGGGCTTCCATTCACCGTGTTTAGGATGTAACTGAACCAGGAGCAGAAGTCACTGTACAACTATTGCAAAAATTAAATACAAGCTGCATCTGTGAGCCGAACATAGAAAAGAAAAACTTCATATTTTCCACTGTTGCAAGAAGTTAATTTAACTTGAACTCTCTACAAACATTTACTGCGACTCTAAGGAAACGTCTGGAAAGGAAATCAAAAACCTACAAAGTACTGGTGTACTTTTCATTTTCCTTATCGTTTTGTAGGATTTTTTATGTTTTTATTATTACGTGTATAATAAACAATAAAATACGACAACGAGCAAAATTTAGAAATCAGGGTATTTAAGTTTCTATGGCATTAATATTATCACGCAATAATATGTTACATTTTTTGCAGTTTCCTCTTCAAACACGATATTTTCATAAAAATAAAATTTAAAATTTATATAAACATGTTTTTGTGTGGTAATGTAATCTCTTACATAAAAAATGAGATGTTTCACTGAAATTGCTGAATGCAATTTTTATGACTAGTTAATTATAGAAGTCTGTCAGACCGCACCTAGGACAGAGTGTAACAATAAAATAACCTGGGAAGCTAAGGGCTTATTTTGTCCAAGTCAGTGACACTACGCACGTAATTCTGGCATGCCCATCTCAAGTGTCGAGTGGCGTAGCCTCTGTCAGCTACTTTTTTTTTTTTTTACCGGAATTTTCCTGGCGCCCAAAGGGTGGGGTGGGGGCGAAGTGGGCAGGAGTCGTAACCCGAGGCCTGGCCACCATGTCCCTTTCCCACCCTCCAGGAACCAAGGAAAGCGTAGGGACCGTGGAGTAGAAGTACAGTGAACATCAATGGTTTCCTTATTGATTTATTTGTTTAAAATTAACATTAATACCACCGAGAGCAGCAGAAAACCAGCGTCGGGAGGTTGGCGCAGCAAGACGTCAGACTAGGTTTTCCGAGAAGAACAGTTCGACGATTAAGGAACTGATAAAAATCGAGGATACTTTCCTCGCTATCAGCAAACAAGTAGTGATCTGCGTGTCCACAAATACACTTCACAGAGAGCATCTTCCCGTGCGGGAAGTATGCCGCGTCCGGAAATAGAAGCAGTTAAGTAGGTATATGAAGAGGAGTCGTACGACTAACAAGGGACAACATCTGTCTCACCAATAACCAGATACCCCTTGCCGATCTGCGTACCAGGCGATGCTTGTCTGTGTCGAAATCATCACAGGTCACACACAGTGGGGTGTCTGCGAGGTGAATCCCGTGATGGCGTGACCAGCATATTTGCTTCCGATTGACAGTAAGGTACCAAGAAAACTGGACGTCAGTGTCAAGATACGGAGCACACACCGATCACCAAACGACATGCCAGTCGACACGGGCAGGCTTCCTCTGTGACCTGTACTGCTGAAGAAAACCATAGAACGCCATCGTGGGTGTCAAGTGCGCTGGCACTATCGCAGTATGGGCGTAGCTTAGGTTGAGGAAAAAGTCGCGGAAGTAAAAGAATGGTGGCGGGATGTCCGAAAGCGAGATAGGTGCTGAAAGTATGGTGCAAGGCCTTAGAGCAATAGGCTGGAAAGGCACTTTGGACAATATGGCCACAACGCCAAGTGAGAGCCAATGAAAAGGGGTATCAATCTGTCAGGCACATGATACAAACCGAAACCGCCCCTGCACCGCGGGAGGGTGAGTGTCTCGAACCTTATCTTAAACAGCAAGCCGTGGCAAACATATGAACCCAATGCCACTAGCATGTGGTGTGCCACAGCGGTTCCATGGTGAAAGCGTACAGTAATGCAGAGAGCGGGCAGCCTTAATGCACTTATCGACGGATCGAGATGGGAGGAGCAAAACGGCCATTGATGAGTACACGAGACGTAGCTCCACGAAGGAGACGCATTATGACGTCAACGGTAGTATCACGGGATCACATGCTGCGAATCACCCCTTCCAAGTAGTCGCGATGTACCCGATCGAACGCCTGGCTGAAGTAAAGAGCTGCCAAAAGTCCAGGCATACGACGAGAGGGACCAAGACCGATTATTTGCCAATAGCGACGGAGAGCAGTGCTGATGTTATTGGCACCTCCCAAAGAAGATTGTTCAGGACAAACGACGTACCGATCCGTTCATGTCGCTCAGCCAACAGACGGATGAAGATCTTTGTATCGCTATTGAGTAGCGTCAGGGGGCGGTAATCGCATGTCTGTGAGGTACACCGGTGCTTTTGGATGGGAATGAGGAAACCATCTACATCTACATCTACATCCATACTCCGCAAGCCACCTGACGGCGAGTGGCGGAGGGTCCTTGAGTAACTCTATCGGTTCTCCCTTCTATTCCAGTCTCGTATTGTTCGTGGAAAGCAAGTATGCCTCTGTGTGGGCTCTAATCTCTCTGATTTTGTCCTCATGGTCTCTCATTGTCTCTTCGCGAGATATACGTAGGAGGGAGCAATATACTGCCTGATTCCTCGTTGAAGGTATGTTCTCGAAACTTTAACAAAAGCCCGTAACGAGCTACTGAGCGTCTCTCCTGCAGAGTCTTTCATTGGAGTTTATCTATCATCTCCGTAACGCTTTCGCGATTACTAAATGATTCTGTAACGAAGCGCCCTGCTCTCCGTTGGATCTTCTCTATCTCTTTTATCAACCCTGTCTGGTACGGATCCCACACCGGTGAGCAGTATTCAAGCAGTGGGCGAACAAGTGTACCGTAACCTACTTCCTTTGTTTTCGGACTGCATTTCCTTAGGATTCTTCCAATGAATCTCAGTCTGGCATCTGCTTTACCGACGCTTAATTTTATACGGTCAGTCCATTTTAAATCACTCCTAATGCCTACTCCCAGATAATTTATGGAATTAACTGCTTCCAGTTGCTGACCTGCTATTTTGTAGCTAAATGATAAGGGAACTATCTTTCTATGTATTCGCAGCACATTACACTTGTCTACATTGAGATTCAATTGCCATTCCCTGCACCATGCGTCAATTCACTGCAGATTCTCCTGCATTTCAGTACAATTTTCCATTGTTACAACCTCTCGATACACCACAGCATCATCCGCAGAAAGCCTCAGTGAACTTCCTATGTCATCCACAAGGTCATTTATGTCTATTGTGAATAGCAACGGTCCTATGACACTCCACTGTGGCACACATGAAATCACTCTTACTTCGGAAGACTTCTCTCCATTGAGAATGACATGCTGCGTTCTGTTATCAAGGAACTCTTCAATCCAATCTCACAATTGGTCTGATAGTCCATATGGTCTTACTTTGTTCATTAAACCACTGTGGGGAACTGTATCAAACGCCTTGTGGAAGTCAAGAAACACTGCATCTACCTGGGAACCCGTGTGTATGGCCCTCTGAGTCTCGTGGACCAATAGCGCGAACTGGGTTTCACACAGTCATCTTTTTCGAAACCCATGCTGATTCCTACAGAGTAGATTTCTTGTCTCCAGAAAAGTCATTATAGTCGTACATAATACGTGTTCCAAAATTCTACAACTGATCGACCTTAGAGATATAGGTCTATAGTTCTGCACATCTGTTCGACGTCCCTTCCTGAAAAGGGTGATGACCTGTGCCTTTTCCAGTCTTTTGGAACGCTACGCTCTTATAGAGGCCTATGGTACACCGCTGCAGGAAGGTGGGGCAAGTTCCTTCGCGTACTCTGTGTAAAATCGAACTGGTATCCCATCAGGTCCAGCGGCCTTTCCTCTTTTGAGCGATTTTAATTGTTTTTATATCCCTCCGTCATCTATTTGGATATCTACCCATTTTTCATCTGTGCGACAATCTAGAGAAAGAACTATAGTGTAGTCTTCCTCTGTGAAACAGCTTTGGAAAAAGACATTTAGTATTTCGGCCTTTAGTCTGCCATCCTCTGTTTCAGTACCATTTTGGTCACAGAGTGCCTGGACATTTTGTTTTGACCCGCCTACCGCTTTGACATAAGACCAAAATTTCTTACGATTTTCTGCCAAATAAGTAGATAGAACTTTACTTTCGAATTCATTGAACGCCTCTCGCATAGCCCTCCTCACACTACATTTCGCTTCGTGTAATTTTTGTTTGTCTGCAATGCTTTGGCTATGTTTATGTTTGCTGTGAAGTTCCATTTGCTTCCGTAGCAGTTTTCTGACTCCGTTATTGTACCACGGTGGCTCTTTTCCATTTTTTGCTTGGCACATACTCATCTAAGTCACATTGTACGGTGGTTTTGAACTTTGTCCACTGATCCTCAACACTATCCGTACATGAGATAAAATTTTGTGTTGAGCTTTCAAGTACTCTGAAACCTGCTTTTTGTCACTACTGCTAAACAGAAAAATCTTCCTACCTTTTTTAATACTTCTACTTACGTCTGAAATCACCGACGCTGTAACCGCTTTATGATCGGTGATTCCCTGTTCTGCGTTAACCGTTTAAATAGTTCGGGTCTGTTTGTCACCAGAAGGTCTAATATGTTACCACCTGTTTAACTGCTCAAGGTAGTTTTCAGATAATGCACTTACAAAAATTTCACTGGATTCTTTGTCCATACCACCCGTTATAAACGTTTGAGTCTCCCAGTCAATATCTGGTAAATTAAAATCTCCACCCAAAACTATAACGTGGTGGAGAAATCTACTCGAAATATTTTTCAAATTTTCCTTCAGGTGTTCTGCCACAACAGCTGCTGAGCTAGGGGCCCTATAGAGACATCCAGTTACCATGTTTCAACCTGCTTTAACCGTGACCTTCACCCAAATTATTTCACATTTCGGATCTCTGTCAATTTCCTTCGATACTATTGCACTTTTTATCGCTATAAACGCGCCTCCCCCTTCACTGTCCAGCCTGTCTCTGTGGTATACATTCCAATCTGAGTTTAGAATTTCATTACTGTTTACATCTGGTTTCAGCCAACTTTCCGTCCCTGGTACTATGTGGACATCGTGACCATTTATTAATGAGAGCAGTTCTGGGACCTTTCTATAGACGCTCTTCCAGTTTACTATTACCACATTAATATTGTCTTTCCCTGTTGCGTTTTCCCTACTACTACCTCGTCGCGTCTCAGGAGGCGTCTCGTCGGGCCTAGGGAGGGAATTCTCTAACCTAAAAAACCCACATGTGCACTCCATACGTACACCGCTAACCTTGTAGCCGCTTCCTGCGTGTAGTGCACGCCTGACCTATTCAGTGGGACCCTACATTTCTCCACCCGATAGCGGAGGTCGAGAAATTTGCACCCCAGATCTCCGCAGAATCGTCTGAGCCTCTGTTTAAGCCTTCCACTCGGCTCCAAACCAGAGAACTGCGATCGGTTCTGGGAACGACACTACAAATAGATAGTTAAGATTCCACTCCACGAGCGAGGCTTTGCGCCTTCACCACATCCGCCAATCGCCTGTATGAACTGAGGATGACCTCTGAACCCGGACGGCAGGAGTCATTGGTGCCGACATGAGCAACAGTTTGCAGTCTGGTTCCCCCAGTGCTCTCTATTGCCGCCGGGGGACCTCCTCCACATCTCCGATGAGACCCTCCGGCAAGGAGACAGAGTGAACGATGGCCTTCTTCCCCGACCTTTCCGCTATTTCGCGAAGGGGCTCCATCAACAGCCTAACATTGCAGCTCGCAATCACTAATATACCCCTCCCCTCGTGTGCCTGCTCGGACCTTGCTGAAGGAGCGGCCACATGTCCACTCATAGGCAGAGCTGGCGATGTCACACGGCCAGCCTCCACATTGACCATCCGCCTCGTGCGCCGCGAACGCCGCTGAACCCGCCACTCCACTTGGGGAGAGGTTGGCCCAACCGCGCCTGGTATCCGCGAAGATGTCTCGACATCAGGGACAGTGGGTGAAGCATGTAGCACCTGGGGTGTACCATGCGATGCACCACACTCCCCACAGCCGCTACACTCCGAGGCAGCAGCCTGAAGACGACTGACCGTGGCCATCAGCATTCGCAAACAGTGGACTGCTCCTCCTGCGTGCGTACACAGCAGTCACACGTCCTATCCATCCTATGAAATCAACAATTTACTGTAGAAAGTTAAGTAATCAACTTTTAACTAGACTGCTAATTCACTAAAGGGATCGACGAAACAGTTTGGTTCAAAATGGTTCAAATGGCTTTAAGCACAATGACACTTAACATGTGAGGTCGTCAGTCCCCTAGACTTAAAACTACGTAAACCTAACTAACCTAAGGACATCATACACATCTGTGCCGGAGGCAAGATTTGAACCTGCGACCATAGCAGCCGCGTGGTTCCGGACTCAAGCCCCTAGAACCACTCGGCCACAGTGGCCGTGCAAACCGTTTGGAATAGGCACGAAAGGTGACATTAGGCCCTGGCAAATTTCCGTTCACACTGGCTCCAGAAGGAGAAGAAGCGTCCGATATAACTCCAGTGGGATGCCGTCTGGGCCACGCGACCTGTTCGTAGAACCCGCCTGGATAGCACCATGGTCATCGTCATCTGTGACGTTGGCAACCAGATCCATCGTCGCATCCACGTGAACGGAGTCAAAGGAGAGTCTGAAGACTTCAGTAATGTTGGCAGGGTGATGATGTGGTTCACAGTACAGCATAACATAATGTGCAAGAAGGCCAACCCTACATCCTATTGGGTATCGAATCGCCGTCCATCATCAATCGTAAGAACATTAAGCAAAGTCCCCTGACGATGGCAACGTTCCGCTATGACATGATACAGAGATCGACGCTCCTGCACTAACCCGTCGTGTGTGCACGCCCTAACCATAGCGCATTCAAGGTTGTGGCGAGAGAGGGATGTGAGCTGTGCCTTAGCTCGATTCGCTATCGCCCCGCGCTCTAGCGAATATGGCATCATAGTACATTCCCGGACAATGATGAAATAGGTTCCGCCTCACCTCCACCTTTCAGTATCTAATCAAGGCCTTTCGGAGGGAAAGCTTTGCACAGAGCACCCACCAACACACGTAGACTGATAGAAATCGCGGCGTCGACGACAAGCGGTCAGCGTGGTCTCGATGAGCTCCCGCGAGTCGGGTGAAGTAAGATGGATCGTGTTCACTTTCCATGGTTCACGGATGCGTCACATTCTTTGACGGCAGAGACTGATGGCGCAGATATATGCGTCATGGTCAGAGAACGCAGTGGGCCAGACTTCAGCAGCCTGCACCCCACTGACAGTATCGCGGGAAGTGTAAACACTATCGAGGCGGCTGGAAGAATGGCTAGTGAAATGCGTAAATCCCTGAAGATCGCCATGAACATGCTCCCAAGAAGTGACAAGGCTGAGGTGCTGGAGAATTGTCGCTAGCGTCGCGCACAAAGAGTGACGTGGTAGATGGCCTTTGGGTACCTGGGTGCAGTTGAAATCGCCTGCAATGATCAATGAATCCTGTCGACCCAGGAAAAGTGGCGTAACTGTCTCTGAGAAGATCACGGCGGCAACCCGAACCAGATGGCGCACAGACATTGGCGATACTGATGCCACTAAACGTGAGAGCCATACCTCTGGCATCAGGGAGATAGTCAACTGCGTGAGAGGGGATACCGCCACGTAAGAGGATCGCTACCCCACTACCTTTAGGGGAAGCATGAGAGACATAAGTTGTAAAATCATGAGGAGCACAGAAAGTTGCAACGTACACCTCTTGAAGGAGAGGAACGTCAACGTCTGCAGCATACAGCATGTCATGGAGTGCAGCCAGTTTGTGGCGTACACGAATGGTATTGACATTTACTGTGGCTGTGCGATAAATATGGAACCCACCATCGCCAGGAGGGTGGGTGATTCAAACATAGAGGAAGCACAGATAACTCCCTGTTACATCCCTGTCGAAGGGCGCATTCCTGTGACGAGAGGTAGCCGTCCCCATCAAGGGGGGTCCATCGCTTTGTACACCTCCAGAATGTCAATCCTTAGCATCGACGTCGTCCACCCAGGAGAAAGACGTCTCACTGGGCTGGTTATGTGGAACACTATCAGAGGCGCACCAACAGGTAGAGTCAGACACTGAAAGGTAGGCAACTGCATGAAGGTCGTTGTATGGAGGTGAACGCTGACTGAAAATGGAGGTGGGGAAGGACCTTGCGTGGTCAGGTGTCAGGGCGTCAGAGGACAACGCACCATCAGTAGCAGGGTTGTCATCCTGTGCACACATCCAACTGAGGTAGTCATCAGAAGGGGTACAGTATTGACCCTTCCGTTCCGTTCCCTCGTCAAACGTTGCTTCTTAACCTGCTGTTCCATATCGGAAGGCGGGCGGCTATCGTCCGACATGTAGCCAGGTGGCAGAAAAGCAGAAGTCGGTACAGCTCCATGATCAACCACCATGGGGTCGGGACAGACAGCTTGTGCCAGCTGACGGTCATCGTTAATCTGTATTGCCTCCGGCAGGAGCGTAGGAGAGGAGTTGACGCCGGCACCGCCTGAATGAGAGGGGCGCAGCAGGTAGCACCGCCGTAGACGCGTAAGATAGAGGCAACACAGTGAGCACCGCAGGAAGAGCAACGTCACCAAACGGTGCCTGAAATTTGTCTAAATCGGAGACATTCAGAAAGGACCTGGCCTTCCCGGCCACAATCTGAACTGGTGCGTGGCTAGTCATCGCACATGACGACAAAAATGCAGCTGGCAATAACCAAGTAGGTAGGCATGTGTTTCCGTGGTTCAGTTTTTATCTGACGGACGCCACTGAGGACACGATATTTTTGAAAGTCTTCCACGTTTCAGAAACGTGACTGACGACGTTGACGTAAGATTTAAAGGCGGCGTTTGATTCACGCCTGTATGTGTGGCAGTAAGCCCATTTCCCTACCCTGCTACGAGGTAGATACCCAGAAGACGTGATCAACCACGACAGTACCTATATATCCATCAGAGTATCGGAACTTGAGATCGTCAGCGTGGCGCCGTACGACGTCGGCGCACAGCTCCTCATTCGCCAGATTTATGTACACAGTAGTACTGAGGATCGAAAAATAAATTCCGAGAACATTTTGTGGCGGGGAACGCACTTCATCCCGTATAAAACGTTCTACTTCATACGCCTTTCGTCGTTCTTGACTCATAGGAGTAGTTCATTTAATTGTGACTTGTGATAAGAAAACGTCATGATGATCGATGACGTCGGACTCTGACAATAGCAGCTACGCGGAAGTAAACAAACGCGCGCTCTCTAGCAAGCAGGACAACAGTAGAGACGCAAACAATGCGTGCGCGCCTCAGCCGAAGGCAGAATGTTTTTTGAGCCGCTTGGCGTGTTCAGTATGTGCCTTGATACGTGAGCCGTTGGCCGCTCGGCATCCCTGCGGGGTAGCCTGATAGAGCGGAGCCCATAGATTCAGCCCGGGTACACTAGGACCTAGACACTTGACCTGGACTGAGCCCACTAGTGCTATGCGAGCCAGCATGAATGGACTGGCGGCGTATGATTCACGCCTGTATGTGTGGGACTAATCCCATTTCCCTATCCTACTACGAGGTAGCTACCCAGAACACCATAGTCTTTCCCCGTTTCCGTATAGAGATCCCAGCCAATCGCCTAGTTCAGGAAAACTAAGCAAGGTGACCATACATGCTGGTGAGGGCACCACATATACAAAAACTCCACGGATGACAGACACCAAGACATCAGTAAATCTCAATAACGTCATCATCGACGACCAACCGTCCCAGACACTAATAGACTCTAGGGATCCCTGTCTTGTTATGTCGGATACTTAATGGTCGTCAGCTAAAGAAGATTGTGTTCTGTGATACGAAAGCGATTTTGCTTAAAGTCGCAAATTGGAAATACATCCCGTCGACAAGATTGTGTATTGCAATCACAGAACAAAGCACTTCGAATCCGTCATTTTGAAACTGTAACGTCTTAATGTTATTCACAGATGGGTCTTCTTACTGCCATCATAAATAGCCAAAGATTGTGGAAGATCAGAGCTCCGTATTGATGAAGTTGCGGCGACAAGCACAAATAGCAAGGACTCTCTGGTAGCAAACAGCTACACGTGATCACAAAAGATATTTATGTCACAGTGCGACCGTAAGCATGAAGGTGGTCAAGAAAACTTAGGATCACTAATTGTCACGAGCAGCCACAATCCACCCCTAAAGGTTGGCGTGTAGGGATAACCGAACCAGACATAGGAAACCAGCTTAGTGTCATTGGCGAAGAATCGTGTTTCACGACCACTACAGACAACGCAGAGGAGGAAGCCGAATTGCCAATAATATCTGGCCTGACCCAAGAACAGCTACGGCGAGTAATAGCCATTGCGCACCATTTCTCACATGCTTTCAAACCGACAGTGGAGAGAAGAGGGACAAAGCGGCGCACTTTGAAACACCTTAGCAAGAATGAGAATCATGCACCAGTTAGCAAGCCTCGTATAGGTTGTCACCAGTTAAACGACACATATTTCGGGAGGAAGTGGAGAATATTCTGTGACATGATATTATTGAACTTTCAGAGTGTTCGTGGTCCTCTCCTGTGGCCTTCGTAAGGAATGAGGGAGTTACAGTTTGAGTCTGCGTTGACCACTGTCGACTGAAGAAAATCATTACTAAGAATTGCTAGAGTGCTTGAAAGGAGCAAATTGTTTCTCATCTATGGAGATGCAGCCATACTTGTATGAGGATTTCCATCTGCACGACGTGTCTCTGCTATCTGGACGACGCTGCTGTTTTCTCGAAGACTTTTGAAGCTCATGTAAGAGGCCTAACAATCGTGATGAAGTGTGTTCAGATTGCCGACACTAGCCAGAATCATCTCTCCTGATAGAGAAATAAAAATCTTTAGGTTGCTAGCGAACAGCGATCAGCGATGAAATCCACCCCAATCAAGGGAAAATAAGAGCAGTCAGAGATTTTCCGACTCCTCAGCACATTCGAGATGTCAGAAGTTTTCTTTTGTAATATGCCCGTACTACTGGTGTCTCATAAAGAATGTATGCACCAAGGAATGTCCCTTGCATGAACTACTGGTGGGAGATGCCAAATGTTTCTAGGGCGAGGTGCAAGGAAGATCTTTCCTTGTGCTTAAAGAAGTGCTGAGATATTGACTATTATGACGGGCCACTCCTCTCTTTTGTGACTGACAGACCTGCACAGTCTCTCGGGGCGACTGGCGAAATGGGCACTCATGCTTTAGCAGTGCCATATCACTGTGGTATACAAAAGCGGACGTCAACACAGGGACCTCAACTGCCTTTCAAGAAACACTTTGGCCAAATACGGCAGTGTGTATGAAATCTCAGTCATTGATGCATAAAATTCATTGCTGCTGAAGAATGGGAAGATCCAACGCTGTTGAATCCCATAGAAGGCTTGGAGGAGAAGTACTGGCCAAAGGGGAATTCCAATTAACAAATGGAACATTCTGTAACGGAAATTGTGATCCAATGGGGCTGAAATGATTGCTCGTCAGTGCAGCTCATCTATGGCCATCTAAATGAAGTAATTCCACGACACTCCCCAATCTGGTCACCTGACTTTAATGAAGATTCCAGGCAGAATCCGATGCTTGTACCACTGGTCAGTTCCATACCGATACATTAGACAATGTGTGGGCCATGTAAGGAAAGCCAGCTACAGAAGCACGTGCTGCAGATACGTCAGTGGCAGCTGATTCCAATTCCGCCTGCAGCACCACAATTCCACAGGATTGGAATCGACCTTTTGGAGAGGCTCCTGGTGTCAAAAAACCCGAATCGATGGATAATAGTCTGCATTAACTATCTTACCAGCTACACTGTCCCCTAAACTGTGCTCCGGAAATTTCCAAGTTCGTTTTAGAAGACATCATTTTGAAGCATGGGGCAACCTGTGAGATGATCTCTGATCGTGGAAAAGTTTGCCAGTAGACACTAGTCTGTAACGCAATTTCACTTTAAGACAGCATCGACAGGATGGCAACTGCCTACCGCCCACAGACGAATGGCTGTCCAGAATGCTTTAATAAGATGTTGGCTGATATGGTCCTGATGAACGATGATGTCTATCAAAGAGATTGGGATACAAAACTGAATGTCGTGACATTCGTATACAACGTAGTGAAGCAAGACACTTCAAGCTTCACACCGTTCTCTCTATCCCATGGACATGACAATGGACACACTGCTGTCGTTTCAACCCAGCCAGGATGACTACGGGAAACACCTCAACACAGGGACAAAAGAATCAAGACAGATAAAGCACATATTGACCCTTGACCCGAGCAGGGAGACAGAGTGCACTACAGTGGCAAGTACCGGGCCAGGAAGGTATACGAAGAGAGACTTGGTATGAATTTTTCCATCTCTACGTAAAGTGGGACTATTGGGAAAGTTAGTAAAGCGCTACTTTTGGTAGATCGTATCTTTTTTTTTATGCGGGTGGTTTCAGGAAAGTACGGCCACACCGTGGCAGGACTTTCTAAATGTATAGGGTCAAGGCGTAATTTTCTCTTCATTTCCGTGTGAAAAGAGTGTTGGGCACTAGGTCCTATGACCCTCCTAAGGTGTTGGTTACTTTATTACAATTAATTTTATGTTACATAGTGTTTCACTGGACTTTATGTTTTTATCACACAACGTTAAATTACTTTTTCTCCTTTTTGTGTATAATATTACATTACTTTGTTATATCATGGAGGCACCTCAATGATGGCGCTGGGAACTCATTAAATACCCCGTCTCCCAGGTGACACACACCACATAATCAAGATGTCTTATAGTGGGCCTTAGTGCTTCAGTGTTAGCGAGCTGTTTTTCAGTGAGAGATACGATTACTTCCCCAATGGTCTCCATATGCAGTTCCTGATGGAGTTCCTCAATTCTTGCTGTTGAAGATGCTCGAAGGAATAACCATAGGCACCGGTTTCGTAGGGTTTGCAGTGGTCAGAGATTGCTGTTACAGGTGACGCCCCATATGCAGCATGCAAGATTGATAGAGGATCGTTCTTCGGTAGAGGCATTGTTTTATTCACACATTCAGAAGTTGATTAGACAGCAATGGGGATTTTTGATGAAAGAGGTGGGTGGTGAAGTTGCGTTTTCGCTGAACGTGGCCCTCGAAGAGGAGCTTCCGTCCCAATGTCACTCCCAGGTACTTCATCTAAAGTGCCCAAGGGAGTACGATTCTGTGTAGTGTGAGATGGTCTCTGTATTAAGGCTGACGACAAGTAAACATAATGGTCCGCGTCTTTTCCAGTTCAGGGTAATGCAGTCTTCTGCTGTCCATAATTCGATAAGTGTTCCATAAACTGATGTTGGAGGCACTGTATCACTTCATCGACTTGTGGCTGCTAGCAAGTATCGCGGTATCGTTAGCGAATTGCACTACGACGATTTGTGGAAGTAACGCCAACTTATTCACATACAAGGCAAATATAACTGGGGACAGAACAGAGCCTCGAAGGATTTCCTCGGACAGATGTTGACTGCTGGACCGCTGAACGTCTGTTCTGACAAAGGAGCGTCTTCTTGAATATAGATATCAATAACCTTAGTGCAGTAGTCGGGTATGATGGGGACGTCCTGCAGTTTGGTCAGCGGTTTATTTTTCCATAATCGATCGTATGCGTTTTGAACATAGAGAAAGCCCGAAGCTGTATAGTTTGTATGGTTCGTATTATATACTGCATAGTCCATGGCCCAGAGGAGATGGAGTTGGGCTTACAGGCATGGCTGAAAAGCGGAGTAGTACAGACGTGTCACATCCCCTTCGATGAGTGTTGGGTGAAGTCGCTGGAGTATGAGCCATTCCAGTACTTTTGAGACTGTTGACAGGAGGCTGATGGGCCGAAGGTATTGCGGTTGTCGGTGCTCCTTCCATGGCTTTGGTAGGGGTACTTCGCGAACAGTCTTCCTGACAGATGCGAAGTATCCTAGCAAGAGAAAAACGTTAAAAATGTAAGTTATGAACACCCATTGTTTGTACAACAACTTTTGCGAATGTTCGTTCGTTACAACATCCGGTCAGGGGGCTGAGTGGTTTCTGAGTCGTCGTACGATCGAGCGGCCTCCCACGGTGTCGTTAGTAATGGTTTCATCTGTTGGTCCATCCGTCGGATTTATAATGCCTGGTGACGAATCTTATCTCCTGCTCTTCGGAGGCCTCCTTATGTGCATATGTCGCAGCACAATTTCTGCCTTGTTTAATAGGTCAAACAATGTGCTCGCTGATGCATAAAGCGCCAGTTCGCTAGTCTTGGGCTTCAAAGGGCCCAGATCCGTCTCTGTTAATTCCTGGTATGTAATGTGAGAACAGTCATCTTCCCTTCCCACTTTTCTTGGATGAATTCAATGGATCTGCTGTATAACTCCCGAGAGAGACGCTTAATTCTCGGTTGTCCTCGGGGCTATGATATCGCTGTCAGCGTTTTCGCATCTTTCTAAAGTTTATTAAGTCCTGGATCAGCGGTGAAAGCTCCTCACTGTACAATGCGCACCGCTCAGTTGTGACCATAGACTGATGGGTAGGCCGTTCAGATATTTCCGGTCAGCGCGGATACCGCCTCCTCTATGAGGACTGTAATAAATACGTATGTTATGGGGCGAACATTTTGCTAAGAAACCTCTGGTATTGGTCCCAGTTCATGATCTGTTGTAGCAGAGGGCACAGATCTTCCAGCGGCTCTCTGTGTTAATACCGACCTCCGGATCACTGATGGTGAATGGTTCGAAGGTGCAGATCGAATATTAGATTTTTCGCGGTAGCTATATCGAAAACGTGGAGTATGTGAGCTGGAACGTTTAGCATGTGATTTGGATCTTCCAACTCGAATGTGATGGCTTCCAGTAATTCCTCCAAACCGTGCAGCTGGTTCCATCGTGTGTTGGTACTGCGAACAGAATTCTCACATGTCTAGCAAATACCAGCAAAACGTCATCCACAACAAACAGCCTCTGAGGGGTAAGATACGCCGCAACCAATGTAATCATACAAACACGGGTGGATATATCAACCGCAGTTGCTCCCAGAGCTGTAAATTATAACAGTGAGGGAAAAACGTGTGTGATCGATCGCTTGATATACAGGGTGAGTCACAAACTATTGCCGCCTAGAATAACTCCGATGGAATGATAGGTGTAAAGTTTCTGGGACAAATGTTTCGTGGGACAACTGTGGCCATAATATGACGATGGTTTTTGTCGATAGGTGGTGCCGCGTCGGAGATATGAAGGTCAACTTTGTTTTTTTTAAATGGGATGCTAAGTGTGGTGCTTATTTTCTAATAGTGGCTATCGAGACGAATCCAATAATGTGTAACACTATGATATTTGAAGGTCAACGAAGGTCAAAAAGGTGGCATGAACGTCCATTTACAGAAGGTGTTCGAAGTAATGACCATTGGTATAAATGCAGTTCTGCAAACTTCTTATCATGGGTTGGGTAGTATTCCTTATCACATCGGCAGTTGTCGAAGCACATGCTCTGACAATTCTCTCACCGTGCAAATGGTAAATATTCGCTGAATACCGTGTATCCATCTAACGTGCCATTGACATGTAAACACCATTCGACGGTTTCGCATTACAACACTAATAAGAGCTGAAAGACTGGTAGCGTCGAACCAGGCGAATGTGAATGATGTATTCCTTCTAAGAACAAGTCGATATGCTTCTCATTTACGGGATATGCCAACGAAATTCAGTGAGAGCTAGAGACTTATACACTGAAAGATTTACTCAAATTCGTAACTTACTTTCTGGACAGCCCTCGTATTTACTGACAAGGCTACATTCACGAAGCATGGAAATGTTAATTTGCATAACATGCATTATTAGGCAGCAGAAAATCCATGTTGGCTGCGGCAAGCTGCACACCAAAAACCGTGGTCGGTGAATGTTTGGTATGCGGTTCCGTAGGGCAGAGTTATAGGCTCCTAGCTCATCGAAGGAAAGCTTAATCTTACGAAGTACACCACAATCCTGCAAAAAATATTGGGTATTTTAGTGAAAGAAATACCTTTGGGAACAAGGAACAGAATGTGGTATCAACACAATGGGTGTCTGGCAAATTTTTCGCTGTTGGCTAGAATTGAGTTGCATACACAATTCCAAATCGTTGGATTGGGCGCGGAGGAGATGCGTCGTGGCCGGCTCGTTCGCTAGACTTTACGGCCCTTGATTTTTTCTTGAGGGGATTCGTAAAAGATATTGCTTATAAAGACGTTCCAACTACACCTGAAGATATGCGAGAGAGAATTGTCAGAGCATGTGCTTCGATAAGTGCCGATGTGATAAGGTGTACCACTCAGTTCATCATAAGAAGATCGCAGCACTGCACCTTCAAAGACCTTAGTGTTACACATCATTGGATTTATCTCGATAGCCGCTATCAGAAAATAAGTACCAAACTACAGGATCCCATTTAAAAAACAAAGTTGACCTTCATATCTCTGAAGCGACCCTACGTAGCAAAAGAAAAAACCAACGCCATAATGCCCTGTTGTCCCATGCAACTTTTGTCCTACAAACTTTTCAGCTCCTATTATATTTTCGGAGTTATTCTTGGTGGCAGTAGTTAGTGACATACCCTGTAAGTGGCTGTGACGCCCCTTCGGCCATTTACTCAGGTTGTCTGAGAGCCGACCATGCTGCGTAACTTGAAAGGTTGGGTGGGAGAGCAGCTTTCGTCACGAATGGAACATCGATCTTAGAACGTCTGATGAAATCCTACAGTTCCGCTTTCCTATTTTGGACGTCGTTCACGTTGAACATACTGAGCGAAAGGCTATCCAGCCAACGGGCCATTAGTGGGGGCGAATATCTTCATGGCCCCATCTGGAAAGGTGAGTAGTTTTGATAGGATGTATGGTGCTTCATTAAATTTTTGTAATGTTTCTTCAATGACAGTAGGTATGTTATTCTGGTCGAGAGTCGCCAAAAACGAGACCATCTTCACGACCTCCGGGAAGTCGAAGTGTGAATGTGCGTCTGTTGTAGCAGAACTAGGTTGTTGACCTCTGGTGACAGCTGAAATGCTCCAGGCCCCGGGGACTGTGTCGTTCTCCGAGATAAAGATGGAAAGTCTTTGTCGTTGGTAATATTCATTTGTGCGGGTGTGGTATTCGCTTGTTGCCGTCTCGTCTGTGCTGCTTGTCCAAATGTAGTGTAAATTTACAGTGTCCCTGGAGGTGGCGTTCTGTCCATGTAGCAGGATTTTCGGCTTCACAATTTACACATTTTGCCTGTAGGTTTGAAGGCTTTTGGCAAGCCTTAGCCGGATGGTGGTCCACAAACTTCACACATCGAGGGCGAAGGTGGCACGCAATTGGCGGTGTGGAAGAAACATTGACATCTTCTGTATTGTGGAGGCGCCTCTTTTGATCGATATGTTTCAGTTACCACTTTGGTATCGAGAAGATGTTACATGTCATATAGTGACTCTCTAGCTGGATTGCCGTCAGGGTCAACCAGTAGTGTGGTTATGGTATTAAGTTGCTGGTTTTTTCGTCTCTCGCTTTAAACTGATGGACCGGGGCTTCGCCAGATGAAGCCCGGCCACCAGCAGTTAGTATATGCCACTTATGGAATATTTTGTTTTTGTAATATTTGTATGTTCTCTAATTTTCAATGTCTGTATAAAGTCCAGGACCCTGGAGTATTGACTTTGTCAAAAAAGCTGCACTCTCCGTCCAAGAGTTGAGTTCTGTTCTGGCAGCATGTTGTGTGAGGTATGTATATTATACTGATCAGTCTGTAAATTCTCTTACTTACGTAAATACCGATATGAATAGCTCACACAGAGCAAAACCATAACCATATAGCTGAGTAATCTTTGACTATTGCTAAAATATCTTTGTTTTGCTACTCCGCCTCCGCCTGAGAGCACAAGCAAAGTTACACGATTTGCAAGTTGAGCAATTTTAAGGAGCCGACGTATTTTGATGAATGATTGAAATTTTTTTTGTAAGTGTGATATGGGATTGATTAAATTAGGGTATGAATATTTTTGATACAATTATGGAGAGAGAAGCTAAGGAAATTATTTGTGAGTTCTTGTTGAATGTTGAAACATTGAGGTAAGCACGCAAGTGCGTAGCATTGTTTTGTGTTATTGAGACAGTAGTAATGAAGCTCAGATAGGAGGATTGTTAAATGGATTATTCTGATAGCAAGTTGAGATTCCACTTGCTTAAAGCTATTTCTTAAAGTCGCGTTACATAAATACTACTGTGAACATTTAGTTAAATTTTTAAGTATTACCTTTTAATGCAGTGTTTCATCTGAATTTCGTCAGAATTCATTTCCTACCAGCTAACATTATCACCCTTCATTCAATTTAATATGTTCGTACGCACATTGCGGTTTGTGGAACGGGATGTTCAGTCGTAGTTTCTTAGTGTGGCTTTGCTGCTGTATGAATTGCGCTGCTTTCGAGAAATCTGCAGAAATGTTTGTCAGGACACAAGGTACATGAAAATAGAGCTTAGGGCCAGGAATTTCTTGGTAAGGTCAGCTGCGCATTGATTTCAAAATTCAGGTTACATTAGTCGAAGCACTGCATTTTTATAGAAATAGTTATCTTCAGTTTGTAGATAATGTTGATTAAATCATACGAAGTCTTTCTATAATTCAGTATATTCAGACTTTTGCACAGTACACGAGTTTTAAGATTGGAATTAGTTTGTATGGTAATCATTTTTGAGAAGTTTTGGTAGACAGTTTTAGTAAGATTCACTCAGAGAGAAACAGACAGGTGGTTAAGTTATATTTGGTGTTCATCATAATTGTGCTTTCAGTTATAGGTGTTGTACTCTACTGACAAGCATGCTTTTAGATTAGGAAAGAGTGTTGTTACGACGTGACAATATTTCAAATAAAGTAACTAACAGGCCATGCACACCCTCATACATACCAACAAAATATAAAATGAACGCCATCTCTCAGCAGCAGAACACCCAGTTCATTCTACAAATACGTTAAACTATTATTGTACTATATTAGTATGCAACAGTTCAAATATGCCTACTACGTACTAATGGTTTGGTCCTTTCCAACAGCCCATCGTCGATAATTTATTTTCTCGTCTGTAAACAAATTGGCCTTAATATTAACATTCAAAGTTCATTATCTTTACACGCGAAAAGCTGTATTCGAGAAATAATAATAGAAAGTATTTACCATTTGAACGTTATCAAACGCCTGTGGTCTGACGTTATACACTACATATTTCAAGCTACGCTTGTACAGGTTGCTTGTTTATTTGATCCAAAAGAATTAGTGTTTACTTGAACTTCTTTAACCATTAACACAAAGCGATACTCTGAAAACAAGTGTGGAGGCTCTATCAGTTAAACCTCGTACTTTGATAACATACTGTGTTACTTTTAATACTACACTTTTCAGTGTAGCATCGTCCTCCAGGGCGGTATCTACGCCCAACAGATTATCACAAAAGTAGTATAATAATTTAAACTCGTCACATTTTTGAAATACCACTTTTCAAAACAACATACACACGTGAGACACGAAGAAACAGACGGGAATAAGTGGCGGGATCATATGGAACCGAGGTGACATCGCACAGTGGGTCATAATAAGGAAATGGAAAGAAATGAAATTCCCTGTTTGGAAGTTTGTCCTGCAGGAAATTTGGATGCATAAATGCTCCGACTATTAAATCCCCATCGTAGAAACAGTCAACATCGTAATTCGATATTAGTGCTTGAGGTCAAATTCAGTGAACAGTCGTGCGCCGTACGTGACGCTACCTGTATGAAGAAAGAGGTCTATCTTTCACGTCTGTCGTTTTGGTTTATGTACTCAGATCATGAAAATTTGAAATGGCGACAGCTGCGGAATTTATGTCCGGAACTTACTATTTAATTTTATCATCTGGTAACTTGCTTTCTAAATTAATGCTCAAACCGGAAACTACTAGCAATTTAAGCATAATTAAAAGAGAGAGATAAATAAATCCATTAAGTTCTTTTACATTTTAAATTGTCCGATGAAGTATGTATATTTTTTTCTCGTGGACGTCTCGTAAAATTTGATGAGTGGACACTGGTCTGGTAATAATACACATTCTAAATGACAACTTCTGGTCCACATTTAAACAAACAGGCGACGACTCCATCTTTATAGTATAATTATGGGAACATGAAAGTCTTGTCTATGTATTTTGTAGTGTATTAATTTTAACGGAAGTAAAAATACAAAAAGAGAAAAAATCAAAAGTTGTGGGTTCATCTGCTATCAATTTCGATGGCAGAATGACTAGAATTTTCCTTTTAGTGAAATGTTGCCTGTCAGGTTAAGTGGAGATGGTTTATTAGTCGTCTGGAAAAGTCTTAAACCCAAAGGAGTTGAGTTCAATTACGGCGCCGGACAATACGAGACACATGATTTCAGACTTGGGTAGCAGCCTGTCGTCTGTATATCAGGAAGTGGTAAAGTTACAGCACTGCCTTTTCCACAAAAGTAAAAATCTGTTGAATGGTACGCGGTACTGCAAAAAAAGGAGAAATGTCATCATGGCGAACTCAAAAATAATTTGAACGTCAAAAAGAAGAACTGCTGGGAATCTTAACAAAATTACAGTCCTGCTAAGGAATCTATCGGTGCCCAGATGAGCCTCTGAGCTGTAGGAAAATTCGAATCTTCAAATATTATACGATACGTTTTATACAACAGCCCATTCGAGGTAAAGAACAATAGCAAAGGTTTGAATTCAAAATTCTTTTACAAGCTTGGTGGTAATGAAGAGTTGGGCCTTATTTTTTATACTAGATTATCATTAGAAAAGTGTGGACGCTCTCTAAATTAATGCCCAAACCAGAACTACACGAAGCAATTTAAGCGTGGTGGAAAGCTAGAGATAAATAAATCCATCACGTTCGGCGACATTTAAAAATTTCCGATGAAGTATTTATAATTTTACACGAATAAATGTAAGAGAAGATCTCTCTAATTTCTCAGATTTTGTCGGCCACATTGAACACATCAGCTTGACTCCCACAATTTGTATAAAAATTCATAAACAGTATGGTCAAAACTCTTAAGATAACAATTTTCGTCAAAACCATCATATTTGTTACAGATTTTGGTCGCCATATAGGCTCCACCAATTTGAATATTTCCATTTTCGTGTCAGATACGTTATGAGCAAGGTCACAAGTCTAATTATACTTACTTACTTCTGAACGCATTAACAGAGGTACAGAACAATACACATTTTTTCAAAGTTCTCAATAGGCTGGTAAAGTATGATAGTGGAAAAAAGAGCTCAGTCAAAGAAAAGAGCCACACTTAATGATGTGTGTGCGTGTGTGTGTGTGTGTGTGTGTGTGTGTGTGTGTGTGTGTGGGTGGGTTGGGAAGGAAGAGTGAGAGAGAGAGACAAATACACAGCATATCGTGCAGCTATACCTCGTTATTTCGATGCGCATGCACTTGTACGTCTTCTTCAGCAATGAGCGTGAAATTTATTCCGTTTATCACATCTCTCCGGTCTCGATTCTTTTAGTTTTCTAATGATTTAAAATAATTATTCTGTTGCTTGACGTTTCCTCTCCTAGAACATATGATACATGCGACAGTGATTATCCTATACGTTGTCCTGTTTCTCCCTATTTACACACGGAATGCACATATTTGTAAAATACTGTTTCATTTCGCCTGGCTATTCAACGCAGTGAGAGGATATGTGTCAATGTACCTTAAAAAGATATATTCGTGTGCCCATAGTCGCAGTAAATATCATAATTGACGGCTAAAAGGTGGTATTTCACAATTTTTGGTCGAAAGAAGATGTATGCCGAAGGATATATCTCAGGATTATTAGTAACTGACATTACTTATATTAAACAAATATTGTTACTGACTGCAGAGTTCGCAGCTCGTGGTCGTGCGGTAGCGTTCTCGCTTCCCACGCCCGGGTTCCCGGGTTCGATTCCCGGCGGGGTCAGGGATTTTCTCTGCCTCGTGTTGGGGGTGTTGTGTGATGTCCTTAGGTTAGTTAGGTTTAAGTAGTTCTAAGTTCTAGGGGACTGATGACCATAGCTGATAAGTCCCATAGTGCTCAGAGCCATTTGAACCATTTGACTGCAAATGAATGGTTATTTGAATGAAGTCAGCACAACGAAACTGAATTTAGACGACACAAATGAACTTTAAAACCAGGTATCATAAAAAGTGAAAACAAAAAGCCGTTAACAATAATCTTGCTCTGAAACGAAAGCTGTAACCTATTTTTCATTTGATCATACTAATTATTACAAGTAAAGGACCAAATAAAGCTTCTGGAACTTGGTGGCTCATTTACAGAAAAAAACACTGTAAAGTTAAGAGAGATAATTTAAGTAAAGTGAAAACTCAACATGTTAAGATCATCTCTATATGCATTTTCAAAAAAACTCTTTCGATTGCAGTAACGCCCAACAGACCGCGACAATCAAAGTGTATTATTTGACACCATTTCTCTCCTAGTTCACGTTAACTGATGAACAAAGAAAACACAGAACGCCAGTGGATCTAGGTATATTGTGAACATTGATACTAAAACACGGTAAATTACTTGCTAGATATTATACACTGTCTGGTCACATTAACGTAGCCACTTGTCAAAAGCCTGAATAACCAACTTTTGTAGCACGGACCGCTGCGACACGTGCAGGAAGAGAGTGAGTGAGATTCTGGAAGGTACCGACAGAGATGTGGAACAATTCCGACTCCAGGCACGTGCCCTAGGTTTCACAGTTGAAGATTCATGGCGAGAACAGCCCAATCGAGGTCGTCCCACAGATTATAGATTCTGTTAAAATCCAGGGAGTCTGGTTGCCAGGGAAGTATGGTAAACTCATCCCGGTGATCTTTGTGACATTGTGACAAGTTTCATTGTCCTGCTGTTAGACGCCATGGAATCGAGGAAAAACATACTGCACGTAGGGGTGTTAGTGGGCTCCAATGGTAGATGCATTCTTGTGTTGATCCATTGTGCCTTCCAGAATGACGAGATCACCCAATGACTGCCAAGAGAATATTTCCCAGACCATAAAGTTCCGTCCTCCAGCCTAGACTCTTTGGATGATTGTTTCAGGGTGTCTGTTTTCAAACTTTTCACGCCCATGGAGCGAATAACGTGATTCATATGAAAAGGCCACCTGTCACCTATCAGCGGACGTCCAGCTGCGGCGTCGGCGTGCAAATTGCAGCCTTCATCGACGATGAATAACAGTCGACATGGGTGTATGATCCAGGCTCCTGCTGCTGGGGAAGACACTGTTGGTCGACCTCGGTTCGTCTGGGCAGTCAGTTGCTCAAAAGTTGCACGTTTTTTTGTCCCGTAGATACCTCAGCAGTCGTTGTTTACCGCTGCTATCTATGGCCCGTGGTGCCATTTTGTCATGCACGATGGCACGTGAACCGTTTACAAAATTAGCCGTTTCTGAAATGCTTCCACATGGCCCGAAATCCAGTGATCAATTCCTTATGGACGTCAAATTGGTCGTACTGTTTCCGCATTACGAAGACGACTGCACTGTTTCCCGCCTGCCCCCGGCACGTTTTATGTACCCTGCACTGCTAACCATGACACCTACCATCTGTGAGAGGTTACTGCACTTCGACGTCGAACGCAGGTAGTCGTAACATTAATGTGATTGGACTGACTACTTCAAGTTGTATCCCATTTAGCCGTAGTTATTAAATGTTGTTCCTGGCCTCAGATAACACTTTATACGAGTAAATATTCAATGTTCCACATAGTGCGGACAATGAGGTCCAACGTTGTGTGTTACTAGTTCTTTCCACCCGTTGGCCTGCTATCAACGGCGAAATTTATTAAAAATGTTTAGATACCTCAACTGTCAAGATCTCCGTAATTGAACCTGTCGTTCATCAAATACACTCCTGGAAATGGAAAAAAGAACACATTGACACCGGTGTGTCAGACCCACCATACTTGCTCCGGACACTGCGAGAGGGCTGTACAAGCAATGATCACACGCACGGCACAGCGGACACACCAGGAACCGCGGTGTTGGCCGTCGAATGGCGCTAGCTGCGCAGCATTTGTGCACCGCCGCCGTCAGTGTCTGCCAGTTTGCCGTGGCATACGGAGCTCCATCGCAGTCTTTAACGCTGGTAGCATGCCGCGACAGCGTGGACGTGAACCGTATGTGCAGTTGACGGACTTTGAGCGAGGGCGTATAGTGGGCATGCGGGAGGCCGGGTGGACATACCGCCGAATTGCTCAACACGTGGGGCGTGAGGTCTCCACAGTACATCGATGTTGTCGCCAGTGGTCGGCGGAAGGTGCACGTGCCCGTCGACCTGGGACCGGACCGCAGCGACGCACGGATGCACGTCAAGACCGTAGGATCCTACGCAGTGCCGTAGGGGACCGCACCGCCACTTCCCAGCAAATTAGGGACACTGTTGCTCCTGGGGTATCGGCGAGGACCATTCGCAACCGTCTCCATCAAGCTGGGCTACGGTCCCGCACACCGTTAGGCCGTCTTCCGCTCACGCCCCAACATCGTGCAGCCCGCCTCCAGTGGTGTCGCGACAGGCGTGAATGGAGGGACGAATGGAGACGTGTCGTCTTCAGCGATGAGAGTCGCTTCTGCCTTGGTGCCAATGATGGTCGTATGCGTGTTTGGCGCCGTGCAGGTGAGCGCCACAATCAGGACTGCATACGACCGAGGCACACAGGGCCAACACCCGGCATCATGGTGTGGGGAGCGATCTCCTACACTGGCCGTACACCACTGGTGATCGTCGAGGGGACACTGAATAGTGCACGGTACATCCAAACCGTCATCGAACCCATCGTACTACCATTCCTAGACCGGCAAGGGAACTTGCTGTTCCAACAGGACAATGCACGTCCGCATGTATCCCGTGCCACCCAACGTGCTCTAGAAGGTGTAAGTCAACTACCCTGGCCAGCAAGATCTCCGGATCTGTCCCCCATTGAGCATGTTTGGGACTGGATGAAGCGTCGTTTCACGCGGTCTGCACGTCCAGCACGAACGCTGGTCCAACTGAGGCGCCAGGTGGAAATGGCATGGCAGGCCGTTCCTCAGGACTACATCCAGCATCTCTACGATCGTCTCCATGGGAGAATAGCAGCCTGCATTGCTGCGAAAGGTGGATATACACTGTACTAGTGCCGACATTGTGCATGCTCTGTTGCCTGTGTCTATGTGCCTGTGGTTCTGTCAGTGTGATCATGTGATGTATCTGACCCCAGGAATGTGTCAATAAAGTTTCCCCTTCCTGGGACAATGAATTCACGGTGTTCTTATTTCAATTTCCAGGAGTGTATGACGTTTTTGTAGTTACACTCTGAGAGGTACGAAACAAGTAGCACTGTGTTAACGGCGTCGTTGACTACTTTCGCACAAGAGATGTGGCGTCCTTCGTATGTCACGTGTAGCTGGTGAAATCATTGAGATACATAAGTATGTTATGACACAGTCCGTATTTTCACGATCTGCCTGAATATATTTGTTAAGATATTCGGCGAAACATTTATTTTGAAACCTTAACTTCACTGTAATTTCCCAAACCGTAAGTAACAGAAAACATTGCACTGGCCCTAAGAACGTGCTTATTTGTGTTTGGTTAGCTCCTCGTGTGAAACCTTCTGTTTTCGTACACTAAAAGCATACACTTACTAACTTTTTCGCTTTGAAAGTATGCCAGAACAATACTTGAGTTGTTTATAATTTAAGATATGTGATTCCCAATAATCTGAAAACTTCGTCATCCCGCGGTTTATAATGTGTCAGGCTCCCTAGAAGGAATTCATGCTTATCCAGTGTGCACTATTAATAGTTCTGCTGATCCGAAACAGCGTGAGGTCCCGTCAAGAATTATATGGCACTTGCGGAAGAAAGTGGAATATCTTAGTCTGCCAAGATACGCTAAAGAACCAAAAAAACTGGTACACTTGCCTAATATCCTGCAGGCCCCCACGAGGACGCAGAAGTGCCGCAGCACGGCGTGGCATGCGCTCGACTAATGTCTGAAGAAGTGCTGGAGGGAATTGGCACCATGAAACCTGCAGGGCTGTCAATAAATCAGCAAGAGTACGAGGGGTGGAGATCTCTTCTGAACACCACGTTGCAAGGCATCCCTGATATGCTCAATAATGTCTGGAGAGTTTGGTGGCCAGCGGATGGTTTCAGACTCAGGAGAGTTTTCCTGAAGCCACTCTGTAGCAATTCTGGACGTGTGGGGTGTCGCAATGTCCTGCTTAAATTTCGAAAATCCATTAGAATGCACGATGGACATGAATGGATGCAGGTAATTAGACAGGATGCTTACGTACGTGTCACCTCTCAGAGACACTTCGTCGATAACTCGGAGATGCTGTGTCCCATAGCTTGTTCGCCGGCTATAACACCACGTTCAAACTCACTTAAATTTTGATAACATGGCATTGTAGCAGCAGTAACCGTTCTAATAACGGCGCCAGACAAATGTTGTCTTATCTAGTCACTGCCGACCGAAGCGCCTTATTCTTCCCTTTTGCATATCTGTCTATTTGAATACACAAGCCTATACCAGTTCCTTTGGCTCTTCAGTGTGTATTCTTTCGGCATACTATCTGATACGCACTTTTCGAATTTCTCCTCAATGATGTGAATTCCTTGTACTGCGTTATTGCACACGCCCACACCATTACGGACTCTCCACCAGCTTGTTCAGTCCCCTGCTGACACGCAGGGTCCATGGATTCATAAGGTTGTCTCCATACCCGTACACGTCCATCCGGTCGATACCATTTGAAACGAGGCTCTTCCGACCAGGCAACGTGTTTCCAATCATCCAGTGTCAGAGTTGACGGGCTCTTGCGAGGTGTAAAGCTTTGTGTCATGAAGTCATCAAGGGTACACAAGTGGGCTTTAGGCTTCGAAAGCCCATATCGATGATGTTTCGTTGAACGGTTCGCATGCTGACACTTGTAGATGGTCCTGCATTGAAATCAGCAGAAATTTGCGGATGGGTTGCACTTCTGTCATGTCGAGTGGTTGTCTTTAGTCGTCGTTCGTCCCGTTCTTGCAGGATCCTTTTCCGGCCGCAGCGATGTCACAGATTTCATGTTCTGCCGGATTACTTATATTCACGATAGACTTGTGAAATGGTCGTAGCCGGCTGGAGTGGCCGAGCGGTTCTAGGCGCTACAGTCTGGGACCGCGCGACCGCTACCTTAGCAGGTTCGAATCCGGCCTCGGGCATGGATGTGTGTTATGTCCTTAGGTTAGTTAGGTTTAAGTAGTTCTAAGTTCTAGGGGACTGATGACCTCAGAAGTTAAGTCCCATAGTGCTCAGAGCCCATTTGAAATGGTCGTAGGGAAAAATCCCCACTTCATCGCTACCTCGGAGATCTTGTGTCCCAACGCTCGTTCTCCGACTGTAACACCATATTCAGACTCACTTAAATCTTGATAACATGCCATTGTAGCACAAGTAACCGATCTAACAACTGCGCCAGACACATGTTGTCTTATATAGGCATTGCCAGCGGCAGCGCCTTATTCTGCCTAGTCAATATCTCTCTATTTGCATACGTATGCCTACAGCAGTTTCTTTGGCTCTTCAGTGTGAATTCTTCAGGCATACTATCTGATACGCACTTTGCGAATTTCTCCTCAATGATATGAATTTCGTGTACTGCGTTATTTATGTCTTGTCTATACTTTAATCTGTAACTATCATTTTGTCATTTACAGTAAGTGTCAGTTCATGTCATTTCTTACCTTTCGCAACCCCCTTTCTCATACTCATAATATAACTAAAGCTACATTTACTCTGTTTCTAGAATCGGGCCACGATAGGTAGCCGAGCGGTCTAGGGCATCTTGTCACGGTCCGCGCGGCTTCCACCCTTGGAGGTTCGAGTCCTCCTTCGGGCATGGGTATATGTGTCGTCCTTAACTCAAGTTAGTTTAGATTACATTAAGTAGTGTGTAAGCTTAGGGACTGATGACCTTATCGGTTTGGTCCCATAAGACCTTACCACAAATTTCCAAATATTTCTAGAATCGTACTGTCTGTGTGTGGCTCAACATTTTGAGCCCGTTAGAATGAGTGCCTTCAAGGCGTCTGAGCTATCAGTAATCTCTGAACCAATCTATGTGACTGACCTCTAATTGGATTGACAGAACAATATTATTTACGCTGGCCGACAAGACTAAAGGTAGAGTCCTAATGATTGGGAAGCCTGAGTCAGTAACTTCAGAATTAAGACGTCACAGTAGTGTACTACCACTAGGATACTGCTTTTCGTGGTAGGAAGTTTAGTGGTTAACTGCCCGTCAGAAGTGAGGCAATTAGAGATGGAGCACAGCTTGGATTAAGGAAGAATGAATGAAGAAATCGGCAGTGCTCTTTCAAAATACGATAATAGCATTTGCATTTAGTGATTTAGAGATTTCACAGAACCCTAAATCATGATGGCAGTATGGTAGTTTGATCCGTAACCCTCCAAAATGCGACTCCAATGTGCTAACCACTGCACTTTTTCTCTCGGTCACATTTCGCACAGAGGGTGATAAAACTATAGCACTTAATCGAGGGAAGATCCATCATTACTGAAGATCGTACTATTGAGTGATCCAATTCGAGATGTCGAAACATGCCATAAAAATGTTGATACAGGAAGAACACACTGCGAGAAAATCTGTCAAAATTTTAGCTACTAAGACGCACTGCAACTGTTTCTTTAAGAAATGTTGCAAACTGGCAAGTTCGTAACTCTCCAGGTGGCTGGGGAAATGTACGTCACTACTGAAGCTGTAGCTGTCTGCGCAAGCGCAACATGGCAGGCGCGTATCCTTGGTCGACGGCGAATAAGTAAACAGATAACACTACTCAGCGCGATCGTAATATGTACAGCGAAATTCAGTTTTCATTCAGAGTTTCTCTAAAACAATTGTGCCGGTTACTGTTCACTCAAAGCTGAAACTCATTTAATATTTATAGTAATTACCACTTCATTTTACGGTACCCGAAGTGTTAATAAGGAAATAAACCTGAATTAACATTCATTGTGTTTATCGCTTAACGTTAATCAGTGTGCAAACCGAGTTTTGCTTTATTGAATATTACCGTGGACTGTACAAATGCCAGTAAAACTTACGCAAACTAATAAGTATGAGCCAAAATGAAACTCGCAAATGTGTGAAAGAAAAACTATCTGGGAGATCAGCTGTACAGAACTCTCGTTACCTCCAATGAATAACCGCCATTAGCTCCTAACTTAAATAGATAACACGGACGACAATTCTTTAGAAGAGTTTTCAGGAGATATGAATCATATAGAGCTGCTTGTGAGAAGAAATGCTCTATTACTGAGAAAATCTACTAGATTAGGCGCTGCGAATCGAATTTGTGAAGAAAATTGCTGATATCAAGGCATCTTCTACCTGGTTAGGCCGATTCAAGAAACCATATGGTATGGGAAGTAGAAAAACAACGATGTTTACATCAAGTAAAGATGCAGAGGAGATGCCATTAATTCGTAGCTGACGTGAAAACGAAGCTTGCCGTTATCTCTACATCAGCTGAGTCTAACACCGATCATTAAAGTTATGTGAAAGAACTGCGAGCGAACTACGCTTTGTCATTTCAAGATGAGAAAATACTCAGTGAACTGTGCGGCTGGTAAGTGGTATGACACATTCATATACAACAGTGCGAGGGATACGTATGAGTGGACTACTGTTTCTGCAATTTTATATCGGTCTTCGGGGACCTCAATGCATATTTGTACCAAAAGTAAAAATATTACTATCTGGCGGCAAAACTCTTACAGTCGACCTATCAAGCTCTATAAAAATATTAAACAACAATTTTTGTCATTTAATTCAAAACGATTTTTAGCCTCTCGCACATATTAATTCACTGGATAAGACTGTTGATTTAATTTAGTTTCCACATGGAACAACCAATGTGACTCTCAATAAAGAATTTTTTCGACTGTGAAAAGTAATTTTAAAGGAATGGTCGGTCAATATAATTTCCGATAGCTCGGTGTCATTTGAGGTTTATCCGGAGAACAGTTGTCTTAAGTTTTTGAGATCATCAGTTACCATTGACGTATTTTACAAATTACTATAAGTGTGCTCAGTGTGCTGCACAATAAGCAGAGCAAGAGATAGGACCATTCCTTACGACACCGTAGTTCTATGTAAATAAAATTAGAGATTATTGTTAAGTGCCTGAAAGCATTAATTTTTCTTTCATCACGTGTGCCTGGTGTAAGGAAAATGTTTGCTTTCGTCACTCAAATGATACACCACTTCATTATGTCGACTGTAGGGACAAACAAGAAAACGCTTTATTGTTAGTGAAATCTACATTAGTAAAATATTATCATCATAACTAAAACTCAGGAATTGTTATGAAATGATGTATGCGTAAAAACTGTTTCATTTTAACAAATTAAATTCACGATGGGTGGAAGTTTTCTGTAATGTAACATAAAACACTGCTCTACCATTCACTTTTGTAAGAATTACATCTGAAACAGTTCATCAGACGACATGAACTTTGTCTTATTCAAATAATTAATGATGCATGATATTTTTATGACTTATTTGCTTCAAATTCGCGTGTGTCGTACTGGATATTCTCACTACGCGGCGCTGTGCTCTCTTGTCACGCCCAATCGCTAGCAGGAGGGAAAAGCTGTACAAATCACTGTCATCAGCCGTTCTTCGTGCGACAGAAACGAATCACTTCAAAAATAAAAAATACTTGCAGTTTGTCTTAGCAGCTAAAATTTTGAGTGCATTTCTTTCATTGTATTCTTCCTGCATAAAATATTTCAGTTTGCCTTGACATGTCGGATTAGGGCATTCTCTTGACAGAGTTGTTAGAGCAGGCCTGGTCAAAACTTGCGCTCCCGAAGCGCACTCGTGTTCAACGAGGACAGAGGAATCTACACAGCGCTCCAACTTCCCTCACCACTGCGCTGTTCCGAGAAGGTGCGTTAATGAGGCTGCTATATGCTGAACTAACTGCAACTACCGCTAAGAGGCGAATCTTGCAGAATACGTTAATAAGCAGGATTTTACCACTGGTATCCAACTTCCACTTTCTTTATTATTCTGCCAAAGAAATAACTTTATCACTTAATTAAAAAAGTACTTTAGAGTGTGCTAATACAGTGAACAAAACTGCAACAGACTTTACATAGAGGCATTAAACGTTAATGTAATGTACAGGGAACTGTGGTTCGCAATACAGTCAAACACATGAAGTTACACAGATTAAAATCAATTAAACTCAAAACATTCATCTCCTTAGATTTTTTCAGGACGTAGACGTACAAGCCTGGGTACAATCATGGTTCCGTAGAAAAACACCAATATTTTGCCATGATATCACTGACTTCCTTGTCTCACAGTGGGATACATGTATTAACATTTATGGTAATTAAGTAAGATATAATTAACACTTCACTTACCTCGTTTTCCATGTCTCGTATCCATTTGACTGCCCCTTGTATTTCGGATCTTTCTAATTCGGATTTCAGCCAGCTCTCCGTTGCAAGCTTAATTTGAGCGCGACAATTTTCCTGGAGAGCAGCAACTTCAGAAACTTTGTTTCGAATACTTTGACGGTATACAGTTAAAAATTTGACTGCCAAAGTGTCTGCATTTTGTACGATGTCTCGTTTCACCCTCTGTGTAACAACTGGCTAGCTTTCATCAGAGGACCTCAAACTACTGCCTAGCCTGAAAAATCCCCGTGTGTACTCCACAAGTATTGTACAACCCAATATGTATTCCACTCTCGACCTATCAATGGAGGTCCTACAATACTCTACCACGTAATGCCGTCCAGAATTCTGCAACCACGATAGTCACAGATTGGACGGAGTCTTTGGTTGAGACACTCCCACCGGTTTCAAACAAAACGACCCCGATCTACTCTGGCAACATGAAGCAAATCGTGAGCTCCCTTTCTACCATCCCCCCCTCCTTCCCTCCCCCCCCCCACTCCCCCCGAGCATGCCACGCAGTATTTCCACTTCTGAAAGTCGAAAGCTGATTCGACAACAGGTACTTCGCTTCATTTTCAACTTGCTAAATCTCAAAGTCAGTACATCAAACATTTATGACAAGACTCCAAGAAATAAGGAAGGTGCCGTGCTTACAGATCTTCAACGTCATTCGTAAGGACCGTGAACGTAATAACACCAAACAGCGACCTTTATGCTACAACCAAAGCTATCTACAAAAGTCAAAAAGTTATGACGACCAACTGAATAGCAATGGATTAATTTTGGATCGCATTACAACAGCTATTCTGCGTTTCATGGGTTCGACGAGTCTTGGTCAGGATTATGCAGATTTGTGACGTCAGGTGTCTACGGACAGGTCACAAATTTCACATAAATAACTGGCCGGTGGCATTTGCGTGCGGAGCTGGCCTTCGATAGAGACTCAAATCTGTTCTATGAGGTTCAGATGAGTCGAATTTGAGTTCCAAGTGAGTGAGTTCGCTATCATGCTTCTCAGACAGTGCACCATTCTGGCCTTGTGACGCAGACCACCGTTCTGCTACAAGATGAAGCCATCGGGCGTTGAAAATCTGCCCTTTCTCAAAGTCGATTTTGTCATCGGATTTCCCAACTTTCAGCCTGTACCGCCTCTGCTCCGCTTATATACACTTGCGTACAAAACTTAAGGATGAAGATAACTTTCGCATTATGTTTCACTTCCAAGTAATATTGGTTGATGACCATTGCATCAACGCAGAACGATCTGCTCCATATCTGGTAAGGCTTTCATGTGGTAGGGCGTCCCATTCCTCCACCAGAGCTGTAGACAGCTGGTGCATGGTCGTCGGTGCGTGTAGACGTGCTTCAATACGCCTTCCCACCACATTCCACACGTGCTTTACTCCTCACTTCCACAGATCTCACCCATACGTCAGTTTCACGTTGAAAGCAAATTAACACAAAATATTTCAACCTGCGAAAATAGATCCCGTTCCATTTTCTGACCGTACAGGTCACCACATCTATTTCAACAACACGCTTCAGTACATCTCAGAAGATTTATCGTGGAAGTGGTCTGCGGACGTTTAAGATGTCTGTAATTTGAGTTGCAATACATATGGCATAGCACTCTCCAACAGCAACATAAATACCGCCACAAGATAAAGTGGCGGAGTGAACACGCTAAACCCAATTTAAAATCTTTATGCAGTAACGAAAGTTTATTCGTCGTACTAGATACAAGGGTATAAATATTACAAGAAAAGATGAACTTAAAATGATTTTAATGATTTTCCAGGAGTACCACTATTATCAAGCACTTCAAGGCAAAGTACTTCGCCGCCAGCTATTTTCCATCACGTGATTCCATACTTGGTGGGTTTGGTGGGTTGAGGAGCGTTGGCTGTTGGCGGAGGGGGGCAGGGGGAAACTTCAACATTCACCCACACCCATCCCTCCCTTTTTTTTGAGTTGGGGTGTGTGTATATTCTTATTCTAATTGTACACTCCTGGAAATGGAAAAAAGAACACATTGACACCGGTGTGTCAGACCCACCATACTTGCTCCGGACACTGCGAGAGGGCTGTACAAGCAATGATCACACGCACGGCACAGTGGACACACCAGGAACCGCGGTGTTGGCCGTCGAATGGCGCTAGCTGCGCAGCATTTGTGCACCGCCGCCGTCAGTGTCAGCCAGTTTGCCGTGGCATACGGAGCTCCATCGCAGTCTTTAACACTGGTAGCATGCCGCGACAGCGTGGACGTGAACCGTATGTGCAGTTGACGGACTTTGAGCGAGGGCGTATAGTGGGCATGCGGGAGGCCGGGTGGACGTACCGCCGAATTGCTCAACACGTGGGGCGTGGGGTCTCCACAGTACATCGATGTTGTCGCCAGTGGTCGGCGGAAGGTGCACGTGCCCGTCGACCTCGGACCGGACCGCAGCGACGCACAGATGCACGCCAAGACCGTAGGATCCTACGCAGTGCCGTAGGGGACCGCACCGCCACTTCCCAGCAAATTAGGGACACTGTTGCTCCTGGTGTATCGGCGAGGACCATTCGCAACCGTCTCCATGAAGCTGGGCTACGGTCCCGCACACCGTTAGGCCGTCTTCCGCTCACGCCCCAACATCGTGCAGCCCGCCTCCAGTGGTGTCGCGACAGGCGTGAATGGAGGGACGAATGGAGACGTGTCGTCTTCAGCGATGAGAGTCGCTTCTGCCTTGGTGCCAATGATGGTCGTATGCGTGTTTGGCGCCGTGCAGGTGAGCGCCACAATCAGGACTGCATACGACCGAGGCACACAGGACCAACACCCGGCATCATGGTGTGGGGAGCGATCTCCTACACTGGCCGTACACCACTGGTGATCGTCGAGGGGACACTGAATAGTGCACGGTACATCCAAACCGTCATCGAACCCATCGTTCTACCATTCCTACACCAGCAAGGGAACTTGCTGTTCCAACAGGACAATGCACGTCCGCATGTATCCCGTGCCACCCAACGTGCTCTATAAGGTGTAAGTCAACTACCCTGGCCAGCAAGATCTCCGGATCTGTCCTCCATTGAGCATGTTTGGGACTGGATGAAGCGTCGTCTCACGCGGTCTGCACGTCCAGCACGAACGCTGGTCCAACTGAGGCGCCAGGTGGAAATGGCATGGCAAGCCGTTCCACAGGACTACATCCAGCATCTCTACGATCGTCTCCATGGGAGAATAGCAGCCTGCATTGCTGCGGAAGGTGGATATACACTGTACTAGTGCCGACATTGTGCATGCTCTGTTGCCTGTGTCTATGTGCCTGTGGTTCTGTCAGTGTGATCATGTGATGTATCTGACCCCAGGAATGTGTCAATAAAGTTTCCTCTTCCTGGGACAATGAATTCACGGTGTTCTTATTTCAATTTCCAGGAGTGTACTATCATGCTCGAAAGTATCCGACCGACTTCAATTGCGTTTCATCTGATTTACATGCCACCTACATAACGTACCTTTCTTGCAGGCTCCCCAAGCTCTTTGCGGTACAGCCGTTTCACTATTCAAAATGATAACTACAAGAGTATACTAGAGAACTTTTCTCTGTACGGCAATCAGTCCAGATGCAAATTAATAACACGAAAAAAAATATGAGGAAACACCTTGTTAGAGATGAGACAGCCTTTAACGATTGTATAGTCAAGTTTATTACAGTAAATAACATTTCAAAAGGGAAATTTTAACTTGAAATTACATGACAAATGTTTTGTACTGTACCAAGACTCGGAACTACTATACAGCAACTATTTTCTCTACAAGCTAAACACGTAAGATCTCAAATATGGTTTCAGTCGCAAATGACGAAGTGTCCACATGTGTAAACTTGAAATAACGTGGGATAAAGTTTTGTGCTGGACAAGGATTCGAACGAAGCATCTAGAATATTGTTAACTAAGCACAATAAAATGTCAGATATCGAAATTCTTCAGCAGTAGCGAGATGACTGAAAATGAAATGACGAGACGAAAAGGATTTGCCTTACTGGGACTCAAATCTGGCATCTGTTGTCGTTGTTGCCCTGCCATGAACAAACATTAAATATGTGCGTGTTTCGGCAGTAGAGAGATGCGAGTATGCATGAAAAGAAAAATAAGGTGACTAAGAACTCTGTGCTGACTGTAAGCCGAATTCGAACACATATTAATTGCTGACTACACATAATGAGACATTAAGTGTGGAATTGTTCTTCACCAGTAGCTAGATTGACACGATTGAACCTGAAAGGATATAATGATAAGTTCTGTGTCCGACAGGGAGTCGAAACCAGCTCCAATCGTTATTGTTCACAAAAAAAGGAGACACGTCAAAATTCAGAATTATTTTTCATTTGTAATTTGGTGCGCACATGCTACATGACATGATGAAATAATATGATGAAAATTTTAGTAAAGTGCTAGGACTCGAACACAAACATGCAGCTTTCGTGCGGACCTTGAGAGGTTTTGAATTTTCGGGAAACCACTAAACGATGGAAATGTATCATCCCGTAGGATTCAAACTGCACAAAATGTGAGATCTCAGTTGGCATCCCAGTGCGACACTAGTTTGTCAGTATCTCATGTTCAAATACAATAAGAAACTATTGCACTATGGCTCCCCATAATAATTGTTTCATTGTAAAATAGATTTCTTTTTGTAAGAATGGTTACTTATGACAGAGATTTTACTTGTCGCAACTTTCTCTACTACCATGGAGCCTCCTATACCAATTCTCCACCGGCCTGTTTAATACGGGACAGGAATCGCGCTGCAAATCTACGATATTCAGTTGACGTTACCAGAGATGAAGAGGCTCTTATCATACTTCTTAAAAATGGTTGTTGCGAGTGTGAATCAAACCCAGGCCTGAAATACATGAAGCCGGAGTCATTCCAAATAACCAGCGGGCTCCACATTTGTATATGCATGAATTTTTCGTAACGAAGAGTGCTGTACACTAGAGGTGGATAACATGTGGTTCGAAACATTCACTTAAATTTTCGTCCGCATGGCCATCCACCAGCTGTTTTGGCTGCCCAATGCTTACTTTTGACTTGATTTTGTAGTTACTCACGACCATCTGTAGTAACTGGCTAAAGGATAGAAATGGAAATTTCTGCCTGAATTATTGCTTCCTATTTGAGCTGCTGTGATTCTGTATGTTTTATTAATACTCTAGTGGCAAACGGGGTACAATTAAAGCGCCAATGGTTTCGGATTCAAGTAGGACTGTTTCGATGTCAATTATTTTCCACTTCGTCTTGGAATAACAATGGGCGTGAAAGGTGTTTTCCGGGTTACCAAAAAATGGCTATAAGCGCTATGGGACCTAACATCTGAGGTCATCAGTCCCCTAGACTTAGAACTACTTAAACCAAACTAATCTAAGGACATCAGACACATCCATGCCCGAGGCAGGATTCGAACCTGCGACCGTAGCAGCAGCGTGGTTCCGGACTGAAGCGCCTAGAACCGCCATTTTTTAACTGTTTAATGTGCCTGTATTCAGTTACGATTCTGACAAATATTACGTAACACTATACTGATAAACGAGTAACATAATGCAATATTTACTTGCAAAATAGTATTAAGAAGATCATACATTCTTTGTATAAATCACCACCGCTCAATACACTTCTTTTCTATGTCTGCAGCTATCCAAAGCAACATGTAAACCCTGACGCAAGAAATTTCACCACAGTCTTAAACCTAAGTTCTAGAAACGTCTTCGAAAGAAACTGAGCTTTGTTAGAGCACCTGTGATGCTTGCCTCCTAGCTGTGTGGGCTGCGCACTTATTATCACACTTCAATTAAACTGAACCAACGGTAGAAGATAATGACATGCATATGCGTAACTGCTTGAAGCACTGAGTCAATAATCTGAGGGGAGTACCTTTTTATCGGTGGCATCCAGTCCACCCACACTGTTACTCTTATAGATTTCGTCGTCTTAGTTCATCATTTTAATGCTTACTAGCGTCATTCTTAAACTATTGTACTTTGTTGCTGCTCTACAGTTGCCTTAGCAAGGTTTCTCTCTTCCTATATTTAACCACGCCTACTTCACATGGTACTATTAACGCAGTTTTCGAGTCTGCTTTCCTGATATACCTTTCACAAGGTAACCTACCTTGCTGCCCAAATTCTTCAGGCACTACTGAAATGCCAGCCGCTGTGGCCGAGCGGTTATAGGCGCATCAGTCTGGAACCGCGCGACCACTACGGTCGCAGGATCGAATCCTGCCTCGGGAATGGATGAGTGTGATGTCCTTAGGTTGGTTAAGTTTAAGTAGTTCTGAGTTCTAGGGGAGTGATGACCTCAGATGTTAAGTCCCATAGTGCTCAGAGCCATTTGAATCCATTTTTGCACTGAAATTTGCTCCACGTAGTAGTTTAATACAGATTTCTTTCAGATACTGACTGCAGTACACTCTTGTACTTCATCAACATGTAACCATTTCCAGTCATGTCACAACAGCACCTTCTTTCGTCCACAAACTGTTTTCAGCCCATAATGCGCTATATATCCTACGCTACCTCTGTCTAGAAATCTACTCAAGTCATTGCTTCTATGTCTGCTCTTCACACCGTTTCACCTTCCAACAGTCTTCATGGCGGTAGTTTTGCTGCATATCCATCCTCCCACTGCCAATGCTCCTGATACATCTCTCATTCTTGTTCACTTTCCTTAGTTCGATTTCATTCCTCTTTCACAGAACACAACTGTTCTCACTAGCATCTGAGCTTTCGGCCCTGCTGATTATCTAGTGAGACTTCTTACTACTACTTATGTTACTGTCTTTGCTCTCCTTTCTTCTGGTACTCTGGCCATTAGATCTAGTCTTTGTTCCTGATACTTGAAGTATCCATTTGTTCTCCACTAACCTTTCTGCCATCTACTGAACTACTCTTGTCCCTGGCAGGAATTCGAATACTGTTATTCCTCTTATCACACTTTCCATAATCATTAAATTTTCCTGAAAATTTATTCTTTCCCCATGTTTCGTTTCCATCATCGTCGCTATTGCTCTAACTGCTACGGCTAATGCTATAGCTTATTTTAGTATTTTCATCTTTCGATCTTTCAGTGCTAGAGATTTGCCTTTGGCGAATGATCATTTTGTAGTAGCTGTTGCTGCGTGTGCTTTCTGTGGTAATACTGCTACTTGTATTTGTTTTGGAACTCGAGATACTGTCAGAGCTGCTATTTGAGGCGTCGATTTTACAACTGGTACTAGATTCACTATATCGGCAACAGCGGCCGGCAAGGGTTACCACTGCGCTCCACCAGATTATTGACAAAACTGATGAGTAGCAAACATTTAGCCTTCGTCAGACACTGGCATTCAAAATTCATTGGTGGGAACAAAGGAAAGGGGTGATTAAGATTAATCATCCCACAAACGACGCGGTCATTAGAGGCGAAACGAAGCCAGGTTAGGGAAGGATCGGAATGGAAATCGACTGCGTCCTTTAATGTGATATATTACAGCATTCGCCTTAATCGGTTTAAGGAAATAACCGAAAACTGAACTAAGAACGGCCTAGCATGCATTTCAATCACCGAGTGTTAACATGAAAAGAAAACTGTGATTGCCCTCAACAAAAAGTATCTGAAACAAAGGCCAATCTGAACAACTAAAATATAATTTCATATAATTGTTGGAACAGTGAAGGTGTTTTGTGTTAAGAACGGCATCCTAGAGTTGTGTCCGTCGCAGTTTGCGTCTGTTACCAACAAGTGAGATTCCTTGCAGCCACCAGATAAAAAAAGCGTCCAAGGAATCATCATGAACTGCAGTGGCGGCTCGCAACTTAAAGTAGGGGGGATACTGCTCCAGAAAACTCTAGCCTGCGTTTTCTAAGTATGTAAAAGGCAACATTCTTGTCTAAAATCAAAACTGATTCAGAAAATTGATAAAATCGTAAAACAAGGCAGTCTAACATTTTTTACTTACTTTAACCTAAATTGACACAACTCAAGTTCACCTGTTCATTTAGAAATGAAATCAATTCTGCTTGCTTTAATTGCACTAAAAGATCAACAATTTTCTCCTTGAGCTCTGGATGATAACCGAGAAAATTTGTCTCTAGTGGAAGCAGTATAAGTGCAGTTAGTCTTTTCGAATTCATACTGCTTCTTAGAAAATGTTTTATTCTTTCCAAAGTTGGAAAGCAGCGTTCTGTATCTGATGTAGTCATGGAAATTGTCAATAACGTATTTTCTTTCAGTTTAGAAGGTCCTTTCAAATCAAACTCTACATTTTTCCCAAGAAAAATTTCAGCATATCATTTGATTTTCAGCACTCAATAATATGAGACATACATATTAATATCAGATGTACAACATAATACATTTTGCTCAATTTCAAGCATTTCTTTGTCATTCATAAGATATACTTCACTGGTCAGTACTATCTTTTTTGTAAGTTTCTTGTTCTTAAATCTAGTGGATTATTTCTTGCTGAAAATTTTGGCAGCTACTGAGTGTTCACTGGAAGAATATCTGTCCATTACATAAACACTTATGCATTCAGATACTTCCTTAGCTTCTGCATGAGTTTCTTTAAATAATTCTGTCAATAACTTGAGATAATTAATTCTAAAAAAATCTGGTTTGAAATTTTTATGTATTCAGTAACTATAAAGACACTAATTCCTCGAATACTAAAAGGTATCAAATAGATTATATAATGGTAAGACAGAGATTTAGGAACCAGGCTTTAAATTTTAAGACATTTCCAGGGACAGATGTGCACTCTGACCAAAATCCATAGGTTATGAACTGTAGATTAAAACTGAAGAAACTGCAAAAAGGTGGGAGTTTAAGGAGATGGGACCTGGATAAACTGAAAGAACCAGAGGTTGTACAGAGTTTCAGGGAGAACATAAGGGAGCAATTGACAGGAATGGGGGAAAGAAATACAGTAGAAGAAGAATAGGTAGCTTTGAAGGATGAAATAGTAAAAGCAGCAGAGGATCAAATAGGTAAAAAGACGAGGGCTTGTAGAAAGCCTTTGGTAACAGAAGAAATATTGAATTTCATTCATGAAAGGAAAAAATATAAAAATGCAGTAAATGAAGCAGGCAAAAAGGAATACAAACGTCTCAAAAATGATATTAACAGGAAGTGCAAAGTGGCTAAGCCGGGATGGCTAGAGGACATATGTAAGGGTGTAGAGGCTTATCTCACAAGAGGTAAGATAGATACTGCCTACACGAAAATTTGAGACATTTGGAGAAAGGAGAAGCACTTGCATGAATATCAAGAGCTTTGATGGAAACCAAGTTCTAAGCAAAGAAGGGAAAGCAGAAGGGCGGAAGGAGTATATAGAGGGTCTATACAAGGGCGATGTACTTGAGGACAATATTATGGAAATGGAAGAGGATGTAGATGAAGATGAAATGGGAGATATGATACTGCGAGAAGAGTTTAACAGAGCACTGAATGACCTGAGTCGAAACAAGGTCCCCGGAGTAGACAACATTCCATTAGAACTACTGACAGCAATGGGAGACCCAGTCCTGACAAAACTCTACCATCTGCTGAGCAAGATGCATGAGACAGGCAAAATTCCCTCAGACTTCAAGAAGAATATAATAATTCCAATCCCAAAGAAATCAGTTGTTGACAGATGTGAAAATTATCGAACTATCAGTTTAATAACTCACAGCTGCAAAATACTAACGTGAAACCTTTACAGACTAATGGAAAAACTGGTAGAAGCTGACCTCGGGGAAGATCAGTTTGGATTCCGTAGAAATGTTGGAACACGTGAGGCAATACTGACCCTACGACTTACCATAGAAGAAAGAATAAGGAAAAGCAAACGTACGTTTCTAGCATTTGTAGACTTTGAGAAAGCTTTTGACAATGTTGACTGGAATACTCTTTCAAATTCTGAAGGTGGCAGGGGTAAAATACAGGGAGCGAAAGGCTATTTACAATTTGTACAGAAAGCAGATTGCAGTTATAAGAATCGAGGGGCATGAAAGGGAAGCAGTGGTTGGGAAGGGAGTGAGACAGGGTTGTAGCCTATCCCCGATGTTATTCAATCTGTATATTGAGCAAGCAATAAAGGAAACAAAAGAAATATTCGGAGTAGGTATTAAAATCCATGGAGAGGAAATTAAGACCTTGAGGTTCACCGATGACATTGTAATGCTGTCAGAGACAGCAAAGGACTTGGAAGAGCAGTTGAACGGGTTTGACAGTGCCTTGAAAGGAGGGTATAAGATGAACATCAACAAAAGCAAAACGAGGATAATGGAATGTAGTCGAATTAAGTTGGGTGATGCTGAGGGAATTAGATTTTGAAATGAGATACTTAAAGTACTAAAGGAGTTTTTCTATTAGGGGAGCAAAATAACAGATGATGGTCGAAGTAGAGAGGATATAAAATGTAGACTGACAATGGCAAAGAAAGCGTTTCTGAAGAAGAAAAATTTGTTAACATCGAGTATAGATTTAAATGTCAGGAAGTCGTTTCTGAAAGTATTTTTATAGAGTGTAGCCATGTATGGAAGTGAAACGTGGACGATAAATAGTTTGGACAAGAAGAGAATAGAAGCTTTCGAAATGTGGTGCTACAGAAGAATGCTGAAGATTAGATGGGTAGATCACATAACTAATGGGGAGGTATTGAATAGAATTGGTGAAAAGTGGAGCTTGTGGCACAACTTGACTAGAAGTAGGGATCGGTTGGTAGAACATGTTCTGAGACATCGAGGGATCACCAATTTAGTATTGGAGGGCAACGTGGAGGGAAAAAGTCGTAGAGGGAGACCAAGAGATGAATACACTAAACAGATTCAGAAGGATGTAGGCTGCAGTAGGTACTGGGAGATGAAGAAGCTTGCACAGGATAGAGTAGCATGGAGAGCTGCATCAAACCAGTCTCAGGACTGAAGACCACAACAACAACAATTCCTCGACACTTCATTTGGTTGTAAATTATTTCAACATGAAGCATCATCTGGTTAGAAAGTTCTTTCTAGAAGCTGAAATATCATCTTTGAGGCATTTTTAAATTCATGTTGCTTCTGCAATGGTTTAACGTGGATTCGATGTTGACTAAATTTCAGTAACGCAGTTTCTTAAAGGTTGCAAGTTTTCATGACCTCTGTTTACAGTCAGTCTATGTTTGTTACTCATTATAGAGGATGAATGGGGAATGGTGATGTCCATACGCTTCTTGAGAATAGAGAGGCGTTGGATTGATCTCGAGAAGAATTTTGGAATAGCCAGAAAGTTAGAGAACAATATTCTTGAACTTCGTGTAAAACTTGCCACATTTCTCATTATTAAATTATGGTGATGTGCATAACAGTTCATGAAATGTGTACTACTGTAAACAGCTTTTTTATTTGCTTGAACTCTTTTTTGTTGCCTTTCATGACATTTGCACCATAAATTGACTGGGCTATAAGGTGTCGTCAATTTCCTCGAAGAATTATCTCCAGTAGTTCCAAAATGCGGATTGGTATGCCATGCACCTTTTGAGTTTTTAGGAAAAGGCATCCTCAAAAACGCTTCAATATTCGGTAAAACAAGGACAATTCGAGTGCGTTCCAATTCTAATTTCCGTCCTTGTCCCCTCACGGTGTATTTGTAGCAGACAATCTAGTATCTCATTCGGAACAGTCTTACAAGTGCCTATGAAGACTGTACTTGTTTCAAAGTGATTCTTCTAATGTCTATCTAATTTAGACGCAAAACTTACTAATCCTCTACATATCCCTGGACGTATTATATAGCCTTTTCATCATTCCCACGTTAGAGAGTTAGAATATATCCCCAAACGACAACGCTTTCCTTAATTTTGTGGAAAATTTCGTGGCTCTTTTTAACCATTACATTACGCTAATTAACTGTAAGTCTGTATCCTCACTAAGTTTGTCTTTAATGCTATCACTTTCTAAAAGTTACAGTGAAGCTACATTATTAACGTGCTTCTTTACATCACCTTCAAGCGACAAACACGGAGAAAAGTGCAATTTTGAAGTCACAGCCGAAAAGCCAACTTTAAGGTTGGTAACGCTTACTTAAAGCTACGAAAGTATTTCTTTTTGTTGCTCACACCTGGTGAGATATTAGAATAGCATGTGCTGAACGACTTCCTTCCTTAATTGTAAAATTCTCTGGGAGAGACAACTGAGAAAACTGCTGAAAACTGCTGACTTTCACTTACAGCTACAGAAGTTATTCTTTGGTGATACGAGGCCATGATAACAGTTAAAGAACCGAAAAATTAATCAAATAGCTGGAAGCTTGGTAATAATCTAATTCTACACTTCATCATATACAAGAATGTGGTACACTGTTTTAAGCACAACTCACTCTGAGTTTAGAAAAGAAACTACCATTCTGCCAGGAGTTAGCAAGCCAAGTTCGGCAGTCGGCACTGCAGGAGCGACAGCGCCCCCTCTCTCTCGCTGCGGCGCGTTGAGTTCCCTATCATCTCGTGCTACCTGAGCAGTCTGATGCGAACGCAGAACGGCGCGAGAAAGCGCAAGCAGGCGTGCGATTCAACGCCAAGCGTTGCGATGCGGATTCGCTTCGTACATGCACACCCCAGCCGCCCGACAGCAGATACCAGTACTCGAGAAAAACGTTTTTTCCGATTTTCTTGCTGTAAAACATACTTATTGGTGGTGCGATAAAGCTATATCAACTCCTGGAGTTAGTTTTTGTGCAGATTCTTCTTTTCCTTAAAAAAATTTTAAAATCACTTATTTCGGTTTTGCGTGTTTTCTTCGCTATATAATACATCTCACTCAATTCTGAGGAAAGAAAATTGGACACCAACCTGTTTTTTTCATATGTCATAGTTTCATATCACGACTTGATGATGAAGTGTCTATTTTTTCGGTATTAGTCACAGTTACGGTGATACTTATTTTCTAAGAAGGCTGCCGCATAAAAGTCTTGGGATTGCAGTGAAAAATATGGTCATTGGCTACTTTACGTTTGGTTCATTTTAGGAGATACAATGTTGCGTGCTACATGCAACTAACAGGTCGAAATAGTTTTTAAAGCTGGAATGAAAGAAATGTCTCTCTGCAGTATGGAGCAAATAGAAGCTGAAGTTTTTTATTGTAGCACCCTGGTACGGGGCGCGCTACCTTAAGCAACTCAGTCGTGAATAGTTCGCTGAAGTTATTCCGCCTTCAGAATGGCCATGCAGGCAGCCCAGTATATTCGTTATGAACAGACGAAGACACTTTTACTGTTAAACTCGTATGTTAAATATCAAATTTGAGGAGACATTGCCTACTACGAAGGAGTGAAACTAAACTCGATATTTTGAGAAACATATACATGGAGAATTTCATCCTTTGTATGAAGAATTCAAATGTGAATCTTTGGTATTCTAGAAATGTGCTACAATGTCTGATTATACAGTGGATGCTATAAAACTTGTTCTAAAATTGAATTCAACCAACACAATATCACGAACTCGCTTTTTTTCAGAATTTCGAAAACGCCTGTTTCACAAACGTTTCAGATGTTGGTAAATATGTATGGACAGTATTGTTCACCAAGAACATGCCCGAGCCACCAGAAGAGGACCTTAAAAAACAGCATAATGCTTTTGGGGCAGATGCAGCCGATGGATGCATAGATATCAAATAAATTTATATGAAAAAAAGACGCAATAAACATTGTTCCATGTACTACAAATCCTTCTTTTCAGTTGAATTATTACCTCTCGCAGACGCAAGCTATTGGTTTGTTGTACAAATGTAGGCTCCTACAGCAAACAACGACGTAGACGATTTGATGACAGCCCCATTACACAATAGAAATAGGAAGATTAAAAATGCCTAAAGAAGAATTTCTGCCAGGATCCACTCTTAAGTGTCCGTATGTTTTCCTTGGGGACGCAGCATTTGCTCTGCAGGGATGTTTAATTAGGCCTTTCACACAATGAGGAATGATTATACATGACGGTAGAGATAGATACAACAACCGATTATCTTGGGCAAGAATTATAATGTTTTGGGCCTACACGGTATAGGGTGATACCGTGATAATGATACAGACTTTCACAAGGGTAACATTTACTATTTGAGGTAATGGACAACGGTCAGGAAACGACCGAGACCAAATTTATATGGGAAAATCATTTTGATAGCTCTGACAGTGGACCTTCCCTATAGCAATCTCTTTGCTTTCCATAATGTGGGAAAAGGTAACATAGACCAAAACAAGCAAAAATCGTCCAGTGAAAATGAATTAAAAAATACATACGTTACCTTAAGAGATATGAGCACTTGTTTACTAGCAGCGAAGATGAGCAAGTGTTCGTAGATGTTAAGATATACGTTTTAGATCCCGTGCTTAATGGACATTTGTTTCTTTTTTTGGACTATACCACCCCTTCCCTTAATATGAAAAGCAAGGAGCTTGCGACAGAAGATGTCTGCTGTCGGAGGTGTCAGATAGATTTTGGCTTATCCATAACATTCAACACGGTCGTTTCTGGACCAGGGTCCCTTACCTCGAACTGATATATTTACCCTTCTGTGTCATCCCTGAAAGCTTGTAACATCATCACGGAATCAAACTGTATAACATCTAAAATCAGAATTTTGCATAATCCTATCGAAACCAGTATAGAAAATACAGTACGTATTGTGGACGGTATAACTTCATTACACATCATCTGTAATCGCGAAACGCCGCGCGGGATTAGCCGAGCGGTCATGTACTGTGCGGCTGGTCCCGGCGGAGGTTCGATTCCTCCCTCGGGAGAGGGTGTGTGTGCTTGTCCTTAGGATAATTTAGGTTAAGTAGTGTGTAAATTTAGGGACTGATGGCCTTAGCAGTTAAGTCCCATAAGATTTCACACACTTTTTTTTTTTTTTATTTTGTAATCGCGAATCAATGTACGGAGGTGACAAGAGCCATGGTATACTGTCTGCACATAAACAGATGACTATAGCAGCGCGTACACAATGTCTAAAAGGACACTGAACTGACGAAGCTGTAATTTGTGCTTAGGTGATTCATGTGAAAAGGTTACCGACGTGATAATGGCTACAGGACGAGAGTTACCAGAATTTGAAGGCGGAATCGTATTTGGAGCTATTTATGTGGGACATTCCGTTTCAGAAATAGTTAGGGAATTCAGTATTCTACGACCCACAGTGTCAAGTGTGTGCCGAGTCTGCCGAGAATGCTAAATTTCAGGCATTAACTCTCATCATAGCAATACTGCGTCAAGTAACCACAGAAATGAATGTGGGACGCACGACGAACGTACCCGTTACAACAGTGCGGCGAAATTTGGTGTTAATGGGCTATAGCAGCCGATGAGCGTTTCTGGTGCCTTTGTTAACAGCACATCCCCTGCAGCACTTCTCCTGGGCTCGTGACTATATCGATTGGACTCTAGACGACTGGAAAACCGTGGCCTGCTCAGATGAGTCTCCCGATTTCAGTTGGCAAGAGCTGATGGTAAGGTTCGAGTGTGGAACCGACCCCACGAAACCATGGACCCAAGTTATCAACAAGGCACTGTGCAAGCTGGTGGTGACCCCCTAATGATGAGTTGTGTTTACATAGAATGGACTGGGTCGTCTGGCCCAAGTGAACTGATCATTGACTGGAAATGACAATGATCACCTACTTGGAAACCGTTCATAGCCATCAAGGTATGAAACAAGATTGAATTTTTATCGGTGACAATGTGCCACGTCACTAGGACGAAATTGTTCGCGACTGGTTTGAGAAATATTCTGGACAACTCGAGTGAATGTTTTTTGCACCCAGATCACTCCACATTTATCCATCGAATATTTAAGGGCTATAATCAACAGGTCAGTTTGTGCACAAAATCGTGCACCAGCAACACTTTTGCAATGACGGACAGGTATAAAGGCAGCATTCCTCAGTATTTCTGCAGGGGACTTCCAATGACTTGTTTAGTCCATTCCACGTCGAGTTGCTGTACTACGCCGGGCAAAAGGAGGTATCCCATGACGTTTTCACTTCAGTTTAAATGAGGCTGATGTTGCATGTTTCCAGGATGTACACCGAAATACACCAAAATAAGCAAGACAGTGTACAAAAGAGATATAACGCTTCATCTTGAGCAGCCGTGCAAAGGAGAGAACACTGGAAATAATATTTTGAACAAAATCCTATACCAACAATAAATAAGACGTAAATTATAAGACCTGCAAGATATAAAACACAGGAGTAATATGACTTATGTTCTTAAATTGTTACATTGTGAGCGTAGAATGTGGCAAAGCTTCATACAAATTTCCTAATTGTTAACCGCTCTCGGTTTAGTAATTGTAGCAGCTAACATTCCATGGGAAATCTGTATATTTTATTACATTTTTATTCTCATTCTGTGCTGTACATAAATTCTTAAAACACTATGCCCACATCGTTGCTCCGTGTTTTCAAATTACATAGTACATAATCGACATTCAGTGTATGATCTCCCGTTGGTTACATTTTTCGATAATCATATATGCGCTGTATTAGTTACCATTGACATTTGGTGACAGCACTTGTTTTCCTCGCGATATACAATTTGGCACTAGGCTTTGTAGATGTATAAGTTGTTCTCTGACGCAAATTCATTCTGAGGAGTGAGCGAAGACATTTCAAGAGAATCACTTTATTTACAAAACGAAACTCAGTTATGTTCTTGGAAGAATATCCGCACAACTACATGCAACGGAAATGTCTGTCGTTGAGCCGCGGTAGACGGTGGTTTGAAGAGCTGGGAGGTTACTGGGCAGGTGCTGCCGGCGTGTGACTCCAGACGTACTGTTGGTGCAGACCAGGACGAAATGGACCGGGATTGCCAATATGGATCATTGAGACGAAACTGTTGGTAGCGCTGGGGCTGAATTGCTGATGCGGTCGGAAGGGACTGCTGGTACAGCCGAAATGATGCGTTGAGCGTAAATAACTTCACACGGTCCAGTGGTGGCCTTAAATGTCGGTAGTCGAAGGATAACTGCGTGGCGCTGCGAGGAACCGTGACCTGGCTAGCAAAACAGAGCCGTGCCGACAGCGTTCTTTGCTGCGACAGGGATGCTACCTGTCGGCGAGATTGGCGCACCCAGACGCTGTGGAGGCGACGTGTAACACTGTGGTAAACAGCCCATGCCATAAAAGAAAAATATCTCGGTGTTTATGAAAGCCGTTTACCCACTTCCTCTTGGCGGGCTGGCTGCCCGCCCGGCCTGCCTGGTGTGCGAACAAAACAACTACCAGGCGGATACAACATTCTCAATACCTATGTGTAACCACAACTGTGTGGTTGTGACTTGTCCTCGTATTCCTTTGTAACTATTAATGAAACGGCAGATCATAGTGCGTATAAGAGTTCTGTGGCATTTATTATTGCAGTTCGTTCTGTTATCTTCTGATGATGATGCTGTACCGAAACATGTGTGCACACGTAGGATAACTCAACTGCTGACCACTGTCTGATATTTTGTAGCAGTTGCTGCGTTGCGACGCGTTCATAACAGTTCACTCACGTACAATAATGCGTATGAGAACATTATCACAACACCACGCCACTGGAAATGGGAAGTGCTGAGTTCCAAGCAAGGATTATTGTACCTTTTCCTTATACAGTAAGGTAGTTAATGGCATTAAGGTTGAGAATTATATACTCTGTAAGAATAAAGAAAGAGTAAAAGGGGAAATCAATCATTATCTCAAATGTTACAAAGCCAAATGTAAATAGGGGTTCTGCAGTTCTGCAGAACCAATACGCAGGCCGTCACTGATCAAGTCTTACTGCTAGAGAGAACTCCCACCTTCGTTCTGCTGATTTCACTACACAACATATTCAGGGGCTCTTCTGGAAAGCAACACCTACCACACTTATTCTCCGACAGTAGTTGTGGGCGAGCGGTTCTAGGCTCTTCAGTCCGGAATCGCGCGACCGCTACGGTCGCGGGTTCCAATCCTGCCTGGGGCATGGATGTGTGTGATGTCTTTAGGTTAGTTAGGTTTAAGTAGTTCTAAGTTCTAGGGGACTGACGACCTCAGATGTTAAGTCCCATAGTGCTCAGAGCTATTTGAACATGTATTCTCCAACTTCGTAAGTTTACCTTTCCCGTTCCATAATGGAGAAATTTCAAGAAAATATCTTTTCGGACTAAAATACACTTTGAACTTCGGTTGACCACATTTTTATTTCTGAACCAGTAGCTTTCTACAATCATGGACTACCTGAAAACTGACAGTTTTATTTAATGTGAGAGAATATATTACAGATGATTAATTCATGTCTTATGTTTCTCTGTTATGTTTACTAAACGAACGAGAAGCGCTATGAACATATACACATTTGTAATACAAATGAAGCACAACTTACTATGATAATCTTATGATCGAAGTCTTATTGAATGAAACAAATGCCACGCGTAGTATGAGCCTAACCTAAATTTCGCGCATTAGTAAGATATTATGTACTTTTGACCTCTACACAGTCTCTGTCTAAGCTTACTCCTGTGCTCTCTCCAAGAAGCATTTCGGGCCTACTACGAAAACATGTAAATCTGACAGCGACAGTAGACCCAAAAAGAAACCTAATGAACAAATTATAAATGTCACACGTAACTAATGGACGTTTTGCATTGCCAAATAATTAAAAATAACGTAACTTATAAGATTTAACAAAGGTATGATCTGCCGATTTATCGAATTCCTCAACTTTAGATCAAAGGTTTACTAAATCAAGTTTGTGAGACAACTTAAAAGAGAGAAATTAAGATTTCCTGACTGCATTTCCACTAGACGCTTGTAGCTCGAAAGGAAAGAGATACGATGCCAACAATTATCAGGGTCTGTAGTGATCTTAGAACTAGCAGCTCGTTCATTTTCCCTTCTTAATCGTCAACATTACCACTTATCTAGAGCCTCCAGTACACTCTCAACGCTATATTCATTCATAAAACAGCTAATTTTCAATGTAAAAGATGACCTTAATTGTATATTCTGGAAGGGAACAACCTTCCTCGAATCAAATTATAAATTTGGTAATGCAGTAATACATGTGAAATGAGTATCAGTCATATTATTTATTCGAAAAGACTAGAAATTATCGAGTGAATTTAAAGGACAGTTCTGAACCACTCCGAGAACTGTACTGAGAATCACATAGTTGTGAAATATATTCTAAAATGTTGTCAATTCTACATTAGATTAGAAACAGGAAGATTACGATTGCTGAGCCGCTGCGTTTCTTGAGGTGGTTAGCATTTGGGAAGCTTGTATGCCAAAGACGCTGTGGGACTGGCTGCCACCACGTTGATAGGTAGCCAAAATACAATACAGCTCAATGACAATTATCCGCATTTCTGTGACTGTGATTTGCGACTAAAGAGTAGTTGCGAACAATATCCAGATATCGCGACATCAACTAGAACATCATAGATAATGAGCAAGGGATAATAGATGGGCAGCCTTTGACTTCAGTAGCTATCATAGGTATTGTTGTTTTTCCCTCTTAAGCATACTGCAAGCTGAAAAGCTCTTTCACCGGAATTTTCGTGATGCATGCTTTCATTCACAACAATACGTAGACATAATAACACGAATGAAAAATTAGAACTGATACCAATAGAAAGGCCTATAAAGGAATTTCGTATGCTGCGGATAACACTTCCAAATCTGAAGAGCAAACGAAAATTATCATCTCTTTGAAACGATTACAGCATTACTGTTGGTGACACTTTATCACTAAGTACAAAAATAGCTCAATAAATGAGCCTCTAAATTTTCACACTACTTAAGAGAAAAAGAAACCAGGCGAGCACGGGACAGAATTTCTATGCATCTTCTCGCAGGTCACGCATTTCCCCGTCGTTTATTCTCGGGTTCTTTCTCACTACCTATGTCTCTAGGCTACAAGAACATTGATATGAGAATTATCGAAAGTAATTACTACGTGTTACCTTACGTTATGTTAAATGCTGCGGTCCCAGCGACCGAAACTTGCTCAGTGGACAATGCTGACTGCAATTCCATCTCATGTTGGAGACTGTTCGAAGGGCTTAATAACGCTTCCAAGACAGCCCCTGCGCACATTTACTTATGTCCTAATAATGTTAGTCATTGTCTCTTTCTTAACAAAAGGAAATAGTGGTCATGTAAATAGAGAAAAACGAGAAAGACAAATTGACATGGGGACTAGAGAACTGAACCATGAAATCTTCCTGAAAAAAACCTGAAAAATTGAAAACTGGTAATGCTACTGTTTTAGATAATATGAGGTTGATGAAATGAATTAAACATTTAGAGATCAAACTGAATTCATTGCTTCCGTGAGGATTACCGTGTTTAAATGTGACCAATACTGCCAACAAACGCCAAATATGCGTTACTGAGGATCTCTTCAAGTGGTTTTAAACAATTACTTTGATACCTGAAGGTCGCAATGGAGAGAGTGTCCGCAAGCCACTACTGTCGTTTTCGCAGTCCCCATGCTATGCAGCATTTAATCCCATTATGTGACGCAAATATGTCGCTAGAGGAAATATTTGTCAACATACTCGGACGTCGGTTTGGTACTAAAGAAGTAATTTAGATAATGCTCATCAGTCTCGCATTGACCCACGAATCGAGGATAAACGAGTTATAAGTTCTCGTGATTTCCCTAAATCTCTACTGGCAAATGCTGGAATGGTTCCTTTGAAAAGGGTGCAGCCGATCTTCTTCTTGGTGCTTTCATAATCTGTTATTGTGTTTCGTCTTTAATGACTGTGTCATCGATGAGATGTTCAATTCTAATCTTCCCTCTTTTTTCTTTCAACAATTCTACACCATCGTCATTTCTGTAGCTGTCGTGCTGCCTCACGTAAGTTCCAGATTGGTACTACTATACTAGACACGTACACCACTTTCAGTCTCCACATAACCCCCAACTAATACCCTGCAACTTCATCGGGAAGCAAAGCAAGTTACAGTTTCTGTAAACTACTCATATAATTCCACAGCTGGGAATGTAACAAGAAGTTAGTGCAATACTTCCGCACCGGAAGCGTAGTTCACCCAATTTCTTTAGATCCAAAATATCTGTCTTGAGAAACTAATATGCTATACTATCATCATGTCCTGCATCCCTCGGGACTGCCATGAAAATATTAGGCGTCTCATTGTAAGAGTAAATGTTATTGTTTACGAGAGCCAATGTGTTTTATTTGCTGAGGTTTGTGCACTATTTGATTTCTGTTTTTGTCTCTCTTTGCATGGGGGCTTAATTAAATAAAATGCAAATATTTTTAGTTAAACCGTATGTCCGATTACGCTGTGTCTCGTAAACGGTTGGCCCTGACTAGTTTTAGTACGCAATCTGACTGCATAGAACAACAACAATGAATGAAATGAAAATTTCCTGTTAACACAATTAATTAATTAAGTCCCCAGCAACTATAAAACCTACGAAACCAAAGCACAAGTGTAATTGTTCTGTGTGTGGGAGTGTGACTCAACGTACACATCTGGCACGGTTCTTCTTCAACAAGACAAGAAATGTTAAATACCATTTATACTGAAGTAATTAAAAAAAAATTAGAAATACTATAATTGCGCAAGAAAACCAGAATTACACTCTAATACAAGAACACAAGCCAGATGCTTTGTTGACTGAACCTGTAATGACGCATTATTCAGGACACTGAAATAATGAGACAGAAAAGAAATTTTTTTTTTTTTTACCTTCGTTTACATTGATGAAAAGCACTCTAAACATTACAATCTCTCCACACCGACTCGCTACTACCACATCTCAACAAGAACTTTTCAGTATCACATCTCAGCAAACACTGCCTACTACGAGTTCTCAACAAGCACTGACTACTACGAGTTCTCCCCAAGCACTGACTACTACGAGTTCTCCCCAAGCACTGCCAGTGGAGGCGGCTGAATAATACTCTTTGGCGCAATCTCTGGCGCTGTGGCTCAGTGTAGCCACCTTTCATCTTTCTGAAACTATATACTTGCTGAAGCTATCGAATGAAATTTCTGGGTGCTAATAGGGGGTTATGTGGAGACTGGAAGCAGTGCACCTTCCCGTTTTAGCATTACCAGTTGGGAACCTGGAGCTGATCCTGGTCCACCGATAAATTTGGTCTGTAATGGCGTAAGCGCGACGAGTACTGAAAGCGCACGCTGCACAGCACTGGGATTGCCATGACGGTAGTTGAGGGCATTCTTCATCATGACCTTGAGCTACCACAGTAAGTATCAAACAACACGTATCTGGTGTTACTTTGGGCATTTTGGAGCCATTTGAACATGGGAACCCTACCGGAAGCAATAGATTTGGCTTGTTCTCGAAACGTTTGATTTATTCCATCATCATAATATCATCTAATACCATTGCCTTAAAAATCGCTTCCAAAGAATTAAGCTTTTTAATGTTTAGTACGCATAAGACACAGAAACTAAAATAGCTGACAGCTACTGAAGACGATGGCCATTTCTCCTGCTCTTTATCTTTGGTATTCTAGTTGCATTCGACGCACTGGATATTATTTGTAACTATGTTCTAGACCGAAATCATATTTACAGGAACGTGAATTAAGCACTCTGGGACTATTTGTTATGCATTTCGGCTGTCTTACAATGTGATGGAAGCGGGCACCGCTGCATCTTCGCAGCGTGATCTTGCCAAGTGATAGCTGGCCCAAGAAGCACAGCGAATGAGCAAAAGTGCCCTTAATGTCGAAGGAATAATGGAAAATAGGCAATATTGTAGAACACGTTCGGCAGTTATGTGACTGTCGATTTACTTCTTAGAGTGGTTCAGAATTATCCTGGTCATTTTAATCAATATTTACTTGTCATTTCTAACAAATAATACGAATGATTCTCACTTCAGCTGTAATACTGGTTTCTCAGATTTATGATTTAATTTGGGCAAGATAATTCCACGTGGAATAGACCACTTATGTCGTAGCTTAGTTAAGAATTATCTCTGTTATGAATCAGTACAGTAACGACAGCGAACTGCAGGTAGGGCAGCTAGCTAGATAAATGGGAATGCGGCCGGATCTGAAGGGGGAGATGCATTATGTGCTAGTTCGAAGCTTCCTACAGACACGGGTAATTTTTCAACCATTACCTCTTCTTCTACTCAGCTACAAGATTGCAGTTAGAAAATCAGTAAGAAAATCTTAATTTTTTAACCTTAGATCAACTAGTTCTCTAGCGTTATTAACCTTGGTCTGAAGATGAAAAATTTAAGAAACTGCGACATTGCACCATTATTAAAACTTATATTTCCCAAATTACTGCGACATAATTTTCAGTTTATTGAGAATACACTATTTCATTGATTATTGTGTGGAATTACATAATGTCTTAACTGAGTATCTTTTTGGATCTACTCTCACCGCCAGCTTTGTACATTTTCGCAACAACCCCAAATTTTTCTGGACTATAAAGCAGGACCTCACGTAGACAAAGACTGTATCGAGGTTAAAAGTCCTTAACGTCTTACTAACGCATGACATTTTTGGCAAACTCACATTACGCATATACTTTTTTTCATTTAATAAGACTTTAAACGTATGCTTATCACTGAGAATTTTGCTTCATTTGCCGCAGAAAAGGGTATACCTTTATATCGTCTGTCGTTGGTTTATTTCACTGTTCCATTAACTAAGTTATTCAATTCTCAGGCAGTTTTTGTATTCCACGTCTACAGATAGCTACAGGTTCAGAGATGTTGCCAACTCGCCACCACTGCAAACGGGTTTGTTGGCGTACGGAATTTGATGGTAATCGACTGAAGGGGGGCCGTGAGCTCAGTCTCCTTTCTGTGAGCCGCCAAAAATGATCCTTGTGGTCACTGAAACACCAGTTGCAAATCGGATCGATGGTAATGATTAGTCTGAGGTTCTGAGTGCCTCTCTGAAGATTACTCGGTCGTCTCACTCTGTCGTCTCTCTAGATCGACCGTTTCCTTCTTGATGCTGTGTTTTCCATGGTTCATCCATTCCTGGCAACGTTGTTGAATAGTGACATCGCTCCTATTCAAGTGTGAACAATTCGCCTATTACCCTAACCGGCTTCTACGAGCTTAACTAGGTGTCCTCTCTCAGATTCCGACATTCTGTATAGTACTATCCAACTGAATACATGGGACGAAATTTGCAAGAACTTTATGCCCTGGTATTGACATGTCACTCGTTTACTGTCCTTGCCCGCTGCGCGGTGAAACTGCGCTGTAGCGTCACGTATTCACCCATCAGCGGGTCCAAGGTTTGCAGTTTCGTGTTTTACAGTGATACCTGAATGAATATGAATTTGTAACCAATTTGCATAATTGCTTCCCGGTACGTCGTTTTCGTCTTAGATTGTGTTTCTTTTTTAATACGAAACTGAAAGTTTTTACTTATTGTAATCACTATGTTTGCTTTCTATGATGTTTAATATGGTGCAGAATAACATATTAATTTCCTGGAAAGAAGATGCTTCAACGCCTGCGGAGTCATGAAAAAACAGGCCATGGTTTCGCTCTGTTTTTACGGCAGTGCAGCTCACGAACCGGCCGCTGCCCCGCGTATTGTCACAAAAAACTTGTAACTCGCGAACCTCCCTTCCAAGAAAATGAAAGCCTTTTGTTCGCTCAGTCGAGCAATGCTATTTAATCTGTAGTACATAACTGTTACAATTTTGCTAACTGTAACTATATTTAATTACCGATCAGACTACGTGTAAGCTAACAGAATATTTTTAGTTTTAGGAGCTATTTTTCTTTTAGACCTCTCCCCAATGCGCGACTGGGTTGACGGGGTTCGATGTGCAATACTTTTGGCATGGAACAATGTATATGACACAGAATAAGCCCTTCACTGACTACCTTGTCGTTTTATCCTCACACGGTAGCAAACGGATTGTAGACTGGTATAATCTTACTGTACGACAAGCCCCTTGAAAAATATACAAATTCTAAGATGATTTGTGGTCGTCAGCTTTGAAGGAGCAATTTACGTTGATATTTTCAGAAGGTAACTAACTGATACTGAAATAAATTCACGTTATTACAATAAATTTTTTATGTTCTACTTGGAATCAAGATGGGTGCGTGATATAAGATTCTGACGTACCAGAATGGCCACTATCTTTAAATTTTACAGTTACATATTAATGAAAATTAAATAACTTAAAATTAAGTGAAAGTATTTTCAAAATCTGAGGCATTAATGGATATAGCATTGCGGCCACAAAATTTTGAACCCACACAATTAAAGTTGAGGCTGTCTACAGCTAAATAGACTTACGACACTCTTTCATTGTCGTGATACTGAAATTATTTTATGAGGTCTTTTGACTGTTTAGGTTTACTCAAAAGTGACAAGTTAATTTGAATTCAGTTTGTCACTTTGGGATAGCGAATTTAACATATACTTTTAAATTAACTGAACCTATTCAGTATGTTATGCAAGATGATGATGACTGTAATATCCATTACACTTCTCTTCACTTAGATTTAAAAGAAAGGCTTGCCTTGTTTATCGTAGCTGTTGTGATGCTGTAGCTGTAGATTACAGATAGATAATTGACTCAAATGGCTCTGAGCACTATGAGACTTAACATCTGAGGTCATCAGTCCCCTAGAACTTAGAACTAATTAAATCTAATTGAACTAAGGACTGTAGAGGACAAGGGGTTCTTTTTAGGAAATACGATGCGAAATTGTGATTTAGTGTGTTTCAGTGCACGATGCGCCAGCCTCACAGCAAACGGCGGATGAAGGCCAGCCAGCGCGTTATGGAGATGACACAGTTCTGCAACGAGCGTCAGTATGTGTGTACGTGCGCGGCAACCATTATAACGCAGCATTAGCAGAATTACGAAGACGCGGGCCGCGTGTGGCGCGGTTGCGTTAGCCAACTCATCCGAAACCTTCTAATAAGCACGCCGCAGCGTCACCGGCGGATTCAGCAGCGGCCTGCACTATTTAAGGGCATCAGAGGTGGGCGTCGGAATTGGGTTCGACCGATTCGGCGTTCGGTGGCTGTCACGTCGTCGTCATCAGAGACGCTGTTCCCGAAGACCGGCAGGCGGAAGGCATTGCCCGCTGCTGCACCGGCGACTCCCGGCGTTGTCACAAGCCGCAGCGTCTGCAGGAGGTGTTCTGGGCTGGGCCTCGTGCCGCTAACCTCCTACCGCCTGCGCAGCCGCTGACCGAGTGCGGCGTCGCGTTCCCTGGGCACGTCTCCACCACGACACGAGCGGTGGGGCTGAGCTACCGGAAAATGTATTGGAAGAACCAACAACAAAGAGGAAGATTGCTAAAAACAGCCACCTTCTTCTACCCAGCCACAACCTACAACTCCGACCACGTCACCCGCTCCTGTCATCCTATAACAAGTGGTGTCAGTCGGGTAACCTGCACATCACACACTCCTGTTACAATCGGTGACAGTAGTGGTCTTCTCCCTGGATTTGGAGGAAATTGTGGTTGGTAATCGGCGAGGATGTTTCGCACCTGAGAAGGGCAACAATGGATCAGCAACTCCTGCAACATGACAAGTAAGTGCCAATTTTTCGTTTGGTTGTTTGTCTAAACCTGTAACATGGTCTGTCTTCCCTACAAGTTTTTCTTTCTGGGCTTACTGTAGCCTTGTTTCGATAGCTCGTAGTGATGGAGCAGTAGCCAGCCACGGTGGTCTCACGGTTCTAGGCGCTCAGTCCGGAACTGCGCGACTGCTACGGTCGCAGGTTCGAATCCTGCCTCGGGCATGGATGTGTGTGATGTCCTTAGGTTAGTTAGGTTTAAGTAGTTCTCAGTTCTAGGGGACTGATGACCACAGATGTTTAGTCCCATAGTTCTCAGAGCCATTTGAACCACTTTGATGGAGCAGTCTGTGTCAGCCGAGGTGGCTATTCAGCAGCTACTTGAGCCAGTGTCGGAATTAGAGATAGAGCTTATTTGGTCTAAAGAAGCGAGCAAGGAATGGTTTCCTGTTAATGCAGTAATTCTTGACACTAACGCTGTGTCTTTGGTCACCTCTTTCTCGGGAAAAGCTGAGGAGGATGTTATAATTTTTTTTGAGAACCTTAGCACGGTATCTAAATTGGGAAATTGGGGTGCAGAAACACTTTTGCATGTGGCTAAGTTGAAAGTAAGTGGTGATGACAGAGCATATGTTACATGCCATGAAGAATTAAGGGATGCTCGGACATTTGAAGTATTCAAAAAAGGGTTGCTGGAAAGGTATTAGAGGAAAAATACGTCTAGATATTATCGGGAACAGTTGAATAGAATGTATCAAAGGACTGGGGAATCAATAGAAGCTTTTGTAGATCGAATTCGAAAAAAATATGTTAATACCTATGAGCAAACGGATTCCGATAGGGTTAATGAAGCCATTCTCCAGGAAGCTGAGCAGAGGGCACTAGACGCAATTTTGCGGGGAATACAACCCGAGACATCCCGCAAGTTTAGGATGGAATTCCCTGAGACTCTCAATGAGGCAGTCGGAGTTGCTGTGGCGTTAGAGTAAGTTGAAGCAGTAACGAAGACGTGGGACAGGAAAGCAGTATTCAATGCAGAAATAAAATGTTTCAGATGTGGTCGGATGGTAGACATTTGACGCGATTGGGAGAAAGTGCAGTGCATGAAATGCAGACGTTGGGGTCATGGGGAGCATAATTGCAATGGGTCTGGGCTGAAACATGATAGGAAACCGCAAGGTGGGCCTCACCCCTTCGTTAAATGGGGCAGAGGGTGGCGTGTCCACTGTGCAACACCCCCGGTAAGGATTAACGCTAGTGTAGATTCAGTGGCAGACCTTTTTCTGACCGGCTTGGTGAGGGGCAGACTGTGCAAATTTTTATTGGATATCGGGTCTCAGGTATCCGTGGTGAGTAGAAATGTACTCGGTAAAATATAATTAAAACCACCACGCTGGGCTTTAAGTGGCGAGGGTGGGGGACAGGTGAAGTCACTCGGATCAGTGGTGTTAAACATCCGAGTGGAAATGAGGAACTTCCAGGTGAAGGTAGAAGTTCTTCCAGTTGTTGGCAGCAGCTATGTTGTCATACTCGGATTGGATTTCCTGGTTGCGCATCACGCAAAAGTTAACCTGGAACGGCGTACAGTAGAACTGGACGGAATTCAATTTCGCCTACGTTCTGCGGCCGAAAAACCATTACTGTCGCAAGGAACCGACCAGACATCGGGTGGGCCACCCAAACTGCGTACAAGGTCCCTTAGGGTTAACTTGCGGGATACTATACCGAAGGGTACAGGAAAATAATCTGGGCAGATGCTGGAGCTAGTGTGCCGGTAAATTCGTTGCGTGTCGTTGAACCTTTGTCTGAGAATGAGCTGCTGGATAAAATGAAGTGTTTTACGCGCCGTAGCGTGTCCTACGGTGGGAGATACAAGGAAAAATGGTTGTGGCTGTCAGTAATGATAATTTTGGCCTTGAAGAGGTGCAGTTAGCATGGGGTACCGTAATAGCGAATCTAGAGATAATAGGGGAAGATGAACTGGATAAGGATTTCGCAGCAGATTATACAATGCTGGGAGAGTCTATCAGCTGGTCCGTACTGAGGGGTAAAGTAGCACATTTCAAAGGGCAAGACAGAGAAGTCATGGAGAACCTTTTGACATAATATAAAGAGTTATTTAATTGTCATGGTCCAATGCCCGCCACACCCTTAGTTCAGCATTACATCCCCACTGGAAAGGAAACACCGGTGTATAAACGTCCACATCGCGTTCCAAAAAGCTTACGGCCTGTCATGGAAGAATTTATTAATCAACAGCTTAGGGATGGGATAATAGGAAGCAGTAGCAGTCCCTGGTCCGCTCCTGTCGTAATAGTGGGTAAAACATCACCTGATGGGGGCAAGGCATATCGTTTTTGTTGTGATTATCGTTTCCTGAATCAAAAAACTGTACCAGATACATACCCAATGCCTAATATCACTGAAACTCCGGATAATTTCTGTCAGTGTCGGTACTTCACGACCTTGGATCTTCGAAGCGGGTACGACCAGTCTGAGGTCGCCCCGGAAGACCGACCGAAGACAGCTTTCTCAACACCTACAGGTCATTTTCAGTATCGGCGAATGCCTTTCGGACTCAAAAATGTGCCGGCAACCTTCCAACGGTTACTAGATAGCGTGTTATGAGGGCTGAACCCTAATCAGTGTATGGTATATTTGGACGACATAATTGTTTTCTCAAAGGACGTGTAAGAACATGTGCACCGTTTGCGTGAAGTTTTCGATCGTCTGAAAGCAGCGCGGTTAACTCTTCATATGGAAAAATGTCATTTTTTGTTGCAAGAAGTCCGTTATGTAGGTCATATTATAGGACAGGAGGGTGTCCGCACGGATCCAAAAACTTGTAGAGACGGTAATGAATTTTCCGACACCTACAAAAGTAAAAGAGTTGCAATCTTATTTAGGTCTCGCCAATTTTTACAGGAGGTATGTTCCAAAATTTGCGGAAATTGCAAGGCCCCTCACGCAGTTGTTGAAGAAGGGAGCAAAATTTCACTGGTCAGCAGAATGCGAAGAGGCTTTTCAAAAGTTAAAAAATTTGTTAACATCTAGTCCGGTTTTGGCTTTTCCAGATTTTAGTAAACAGTTTATATTATCTTGTGACTCTAGCAATTTTGATTTGGGTAATGTATTATCTCGGGAAATAGACGGGCAGGAACACCCGATAGCATATACTTCCAGACAGCTAAACATAGCAGAAAAAAATTACTCAACAACTGAGTTATTGGCATTAATTGTCGGAATAACCTGTTTCCGGTGTTATTTGTATGGATGACGATTCAAGGTGATTACTGACCATGCAGCACTTAAGTGGTTGTTAGGGCTTAAAGACCCAATGAGTAGATTAACTAAGTGGGTGACCGAGCGAGGTGGCGCAGTGGTTAGCACACTGGACTCGCATTCGGAAGGACGACGGTTCAATCCCGCGTCCGGCCATCCTGATTTAGGTTTTCCGTGATTTCCCTAAATCACTTCGGGCAAATGCCAGGATGGTTCCTTTGAAAGGGCCCGGCCGACTTCCTTCCCCATCCTTGCCTAATCTGATGAGACCGATGACCTCGCAGTTTGGTCTCTTCTCCGAAATCAACCAACCAACCAACTAAGTGGGTTTTGCGTCTTAGTGAGTACGATTTTCAAGTGATTCATCGACCGGGTAAATCGCACGGAAACGCGGATGGTCTGAGTCCTAAAGTATGCACCATGGAATGCACAGGAATAAATTAGAACGAATGGAAGGAGGCACAAACTGCCGACATAGATTGTCAACGATTTACCTCACAGCGACAGTACGTCGTGGAAGACGGGATATTGTACCGAAAAGCTAGGAACGGTCCACGCATAGTCGTACCAGAAAAATTGTGAAGCGAAATTTTAAGGCAAGCACATGATTCAATGTTTTCTGGTCATTCGGGTCGAAGAGCAACAGAAAGGAGGGTAGCACAGAGTTATTGGTGGTCAACGCGTAGGCGAGATGTCGATCAGTACGTAAAGCATTGCATTCCGTGTGCTCAACGGGCGGAATTGAGTCATCAGAAAATTGTGTTGCAACGATTACCGGAAGCGGATAGACTTCTCCAATTACTTGGCATAGACGTCTTAGGGCCGTTTGTGCAAACACCAGCGGGTAATCGCTATGTTTTAACAATAATAGATAACTTTTCGCACTATGTGTCTATGACAGCTATTCCGGTCCAGCGAGCCAAAACAGTGGCTCACGCCATGGTACAACAATGGATATTGAAATTCGGAACACCTGAAACTATAATTACAGATCAAGGGTCAAACTTTATGTCCGATTTTATGAAACAGTCATGCAAGTTGTTGCATATAAAGAAATTGAGAACGAGCGCGTTACACCCGCAGGCTAATGGTCGGACCGAGAGTGTTCATCGTACAATAGCTATGATGATAAGTTATTATGTAAATTCGCAACACAACAATTGGGTTACCCTATTGGCGTTTGTAACCACAGCGTATAACTCAGAAGTGCGGAAGATGCCATCTCTGTTTGAATTGCTCAAGACCCCACCAGGAACCGATATTTCGGCTGTTAAGGATTTATCCAAAAAGTTGAAAACAATCTGGCGTCAGGTGAAAAAAATGAACACTAAAGCCTTAGAGAGACAGGACAAAGTTCACAATAGGAAGGCGGCTATACCCAAATATCATGTAGGACAATGGGTGATGATGACTGCCGGCCGAAGTGGCCGTGCGGTTAAAGGCGCTGCAGTCTGGAACCGCAAGACCGCTACGGTCGCAGGTTCGAATCCGGCCTCGGGCATGGATGTTTGTGTTGTCCTTAGGTTAGTTAGGTTTAACTAGTTCTAAGTTCTAGGGGACTAATGACCTCAGCAGTTGAGTCCCATAGTGCTCAGAGCCATTGATGATGACTAATCTGTATATGCCAAAAGGCAAAACGAAAAAAATTGTATCCCGTTATCAAGGTCCTTTCCAGGTGATCGATATGACATCGCCGGTCAATGTAAAATTACAGCTTCCAACTCGCCCTACTATTGTGCATGTGAGCCGAATTAGGTCTTTCAAGAGGAATTTTGAGGAACTTGGTTCATTGTCTGCAGTAACTTCTAGTGGAGAGACAGATGAATCTAAGAAAAAGTATAAGAAAGGAGTAGATAAACAAGAGAACCAAGTTAGTTGTGGAAGCGATCGGACATGCCATTATGCTCTTAGGTCACGCATAAAAAGGATAAGCTAATGTGAGTTGTTTTTCTTTTGTTTCTCAGAAGGCGTGACGTTCTGGTAAGACCAGCAGTTCCAGGGTCATGGGTTGCGCTGAGGAGGGAAGAGGGAGGGTGTGCGCTATCTCTCAGCATAGTTATTCTGTTTTGCTGTTGCAACTTAGCTGAGGCCTTGAAAGTACGTCCTATATCAAGTGGTGTTTTGTTCTCGCGACAAGAGGACGTAATTATGCCTGGACATCAATGGAACTTAAGGGTGGACTGTAATATTTGGGCGCTTGAAGACGAAATCTATAAATTAGAGGATACATTTAAGAAACTTCATTCCATGGTGGCTAAGCAGTCAAGGTTTAATGACACACAGGGGGAATATCAGCTACTACGATCAGCTTTTGCACGCTTACAAACTTAGTTGCGCAAACTGCAAGGTTAATCCCGCACGTCCGTAGGAAAAGACGATGGTTGGACGCGGGTGGCCGTATCCTAAAAACAGTTTTTGGAAAGATATTAAAAGTATTAATGAAACGCTACAGCAGGTACAGGATAATGTGAATAGCAACCATGGAATGCTAGATCTTCACACAACCGAATTAGAGAGTTATGAGAAAGATGTACTTAATAATACGCGCCAATTGCGAGCTTTGGCCGCGACCCTGATGTGCCACATTAAAGCCACAGCCCACACAACCAATAACGACTTGGGTATAATCAAGTACCGGTTGGATAACAGCGATTCACAGCTGATAATCGCTTGCTGATAGTATTACAGAAGCACGCATAGAAGCCACGGAACTACAGGAGGCTTCGTTGCACGCAATGCGCGGGCACCTAAGCCCGGTACTGTTACCTTAGAAACAACTTCAGGAAGGATTACAGAAAGTTCAATCGGAACTGACCGCAGCCCTGGAGCTACTGACGACATTGACAGACAAACACTTATCTCTGTACTACAGAATGGCCACTGTTACCAGTATGTGGACGGGTACCTTGCTGAGAATTCATGTCATAGTACCATTAACATGTAAGTATTGTAAATTTGAATGTTACGCCTTGCATAGGTATCCAGTGAAGCGGGAAATTTTGCAGAAATTCGTCCAATTAACCGTACGGGAAATACTGTTAGTGGCACATAACAGAAGAGCTCATGCGTTCCTCACTGCAGAAGACTTGCTGCGTTGTCGAACAGGTCCAGTTACCATCTGCCCCGCGAAATTGTTACACACTGTTCCCAAATTTTGTGAGTATTCTCTATTCCGCTCTCAAGAACCAGTCGCAGAGTGCCCTAAGGAAATTATAGCAGGCACGGTGCAGTTCATTCAGCAAGATTGCTAAAAACAGCCACCTTCTTCTACCTAGCCACGCCCTACAACCCCGACCACGTCACCCGCTCCGGTCATCCTATAACAGGACATCACACACATCCATGCCTGAGGCAGGATTCGGACCTGCGACCGTAGGAGTCGCGCGGTACCAGACTGAAGCTCCTAGAACCGCTCGGCCGCCCGGCAGAAAGATAATTGGCTACACTTTTCACATCTCCGGTCTCCAGCAATTTGATTTACAATACTGCATTGGCACCAAATTCCATCTTATATTAACGCTGGTAATCTTGGTTTCGAAAAACTCCGTTACGTCCTTCCTGCGCCACTTTGCTCCCAGGTCAGCAGCACAACCGTGGATTGAAAAGCCAAACAGGATCGCAGACTTACTTCTTTGCCTTGTCAAACATGTTATACATATTCCAATAACAGCAGTTCTAATTATAAAAATCATTCTACTTGTGCTGTTTTCGATTCATAGTTTCGACAATAATTTTTAATAAACATGAACAGACCCTCTTCACTTCAGGTAACGCCAGTTGAACATAGATTTGCACTGTGTTTCCAAACCCAAAATAGACATAACGTTCGTGGCTGCTGACCGGAGAGGAGTTGGTATAGGTTGAGACATGACAGGGGCGAAAGTCGTGGCAAGAAAAGCCTCTAGCATCAGTTAACTTCTTTGCAGCAGAAATTTTTATTTTCTAATGAATCAATCATAGTGTGAAGCGAGACGGCACTCATTTCTTGTTGTACTTGACATGTCGAAAATATTAGTGCTGGACTTGTGCGAACTTTGATCACATCTTTGCCGGGTATGACCACTACAAGATTAGTTTAGCTGTCACGCAAAGGTTCAAGAATCCTTAAGGTCTCCATGAAAGGCAGGCGCATGTCCTCGTCCGTCACAAAAATTACCACCAGCTCGTTTTATCAAGTCATATCTCATGTGCTCACCAACCTAAAAGTGAAAAGTAATTATTAGGTGGATGTGTCTCCGTAGGTTATTAACAATAACAACTGGAGCCAGTTTCGACTCCTGGTCAGACATCAAACTTTCTATCATATCATTTCAGTTTTATAAATACCACAACTTACCAATAGTGAAAAAGAAATTGATTAGGTTTCAACAACGACGATATGTCGTGGTTCCACTCACAGTCACGACAGAACTATACATAAAGTTATTTAAGATTCAAACACATTCGCATCTCTCTACTGGTAAAACAAAGAGATATTTACATTAGTTCGCGACTAGAAAACATGGGTGACAGGTTGTTCATGTGAACCTGTGAAACAAAACAATTTTGTCTAGTCATTTCAGTGTCAGTCATCTAGTTACTGTTGAAAAATTTTGATATGGAACATTTGATAGTGCTTAGTTAGCTGTTGTCTAACACAAAACATTAGGCTGTATTATTTCTGTTTTAGACACATTCTAACTTTGTTATTTATGACTGAAACCACATTTAACGTCTTGTGGGGGTAGTTAACGGTGAGAGCAGTTGCTGGGTAAGGGTCCCAGGTCCTGGTCCCATACAAAAATTTCGTCACTTCATTTCAAGTTCAAATTTGCAAGTTGAAGTGTTATTTATTGTATTAAACTTGAGTTTATAAGTGTTAAAACTGTGTCATCTCTAACGACGAGTTTTCTGATATTTTCACTATAGTGGTATTAATTGACTACTGGACTATTTTCAATACATAGCAAATTTCTGTAAGATCTCTTGTAGTATAGTCAGGCGACTGAACCGAAAAGAGCTTAGAGGGTCTACAAGACAGTTAAGTTTTCTCGGTTGCATAAAAATCGGACAGAATGAAAATCAGGTAGTTCGGATACTTTTGACCCTGTTAGTACCTCACACGGAACTCTTAGATTTATCAATGAGAAAAGAAGGTATTTAATATCGTGCTGGGTTTCTCTGCAGAACACCACGATGAGGTTTCAGTTGGCTTTTAGGAAAAAGATAGCTTCAAACTGTTCAAATGGCTCTGAGCACTATGGGACTTAACTTCTGAGGTTATGAGTCCCCTAGAATTTAGAACTACTTAAACGTAACTAACCTAACGACATCACACGCATCCATGCCCGAGGCAGGATTCGAATCTGCGACCGCAGCGGTCGCGCGGCTCCATGCTGTAGCGCCTAGAACCGCTCGGCCACTCCGGCCGGCGTCGTCTAGAATCTGTAATAACCGAGTTCTGGTACTTACTTACTTACGGATTATTTTTAAATTGCAAGAACTATCGACATGTGCATAATCGGGACCAGACTAACCTAAGGACATCACACACATCCATGCCCGAGGCAGGATTCGAATCTGCAACCGTAGCGGACTCGCGGCTCCATACTGTAGCGCCTAGAACCGACAAATATCATTTGTATTGTATTGGTGCACTGATATCTAACTTATGATGGTTGTATAACATGGTATCGTAATTCCCACTACATAACTGCGTTGTAAATAATTTTAGGAATAGCTGATTTAAAATTAAATTATTCCTGGATAACGTTCAGTAACAGAATGACGAATCTAATTCTTCGTCTCCATTTAGTTCAATGTTGTTGTTGTTGTTGTTGTTGTTGTGGTCTTCAGTAGTGAGCCTGGTTTGATGCAGCTCTCCATGCTACTCAATCCTGTGCAAGCTTCTTCATCTCCCAGTACCTACTGCAGCCTACATCCTTCTGAATCTGCTTAGTGTATTCATCTCTTGGCCTCCCTCTATGATTTTTACCCTCCACACTGCCCTCGAAAGCTAAATTTGTGATCCCTTGATGCCTCAGAACATGTCCTACCAACCGGTCCCTTCTCCTTGTCAAGTTGTGCCACAAACTCCTCTTCTCCCCAATTCTATTGAATACCTCCTCATTAGTTATGTGATCTACCCATCTAATCTTCAGCATTCTTCTGTAGCACCACATTTCGAAAGCTTCTACTCTCTTCTTGTCCAGACTATTTATCAGCCACGTTTCACTCCCATACATGGCTACACTCCATAAAAATACTTTCAGAAATGACTTTCTGACACTTAAATCTATACTCGATGTTAACAAATTTCTCTTCCTCAGAAATGTTTTCCTTGCCATTGTCAGTCTACAATTTATATCCTCTCTACTTCGACCATCTTCAGTTATTTTCCTCCCCAAATAGCAAAACTCCTTTACTACTTTAAGTGTCTTATTTCCTAATCTAATTCCCTCGGGATTGCCCGACTTAATTCGACTACATTCCATTATCCTCGTTTTGCTTTTGTTGATGTTCATCTTATATCTTCCTTTCAAGACCTTGTCCATTCCGTTCAACTGCTCTTCCAAGTCCTTTGCTGTCTCTGACAGAATTACAATGTCATCGGCTAACCTCAAAGTCTTTATTTCTTCTCCATGGATTTTAATACCTACTCCGAATATTTCGTTTGTTTCCTTCACTGCTTCCTCAATATAGAGACTGAATAACATCTGGGAGAGGCTACAACCCTGTCTCACTCCCTCCCCAACCAGTTCTTCCCTTTGACGTCCCTCGACTCTTATAACTACCATCTGGTTTCTGTACAAATTGTAAATAGCTTTACGCTCCCTGTACTTTACCCCTGCCACCTTCAGAATTTGTAAGACATTTTTCCAGTTAAAATTGCCAAAAGCTTTCTCTAAGCCTACAAAGGCTATAAACGTGGGTTTGCCTTTCCTCAATCTTTCTTCTAAAGTAAGTGGTAAAGTCAGTATTGCCTCACGTGTTCCAACATTTCTACGGAATCCGATCCGATCTTCCCCGAGGTCGGCTTCTACTAGTTTTTCCATTCGTCAGTAAAGAATTCGCGTTAGTACTTTGCAGCCGTGACTTATTAAACTGATAGTTCGGTAATTTTCACATGTGTCAACACCTGATTTCTTTGGAATTGGAATTATTAGATTTTTCTTCAAGTCTAAGGTTATTTCGCATGTCTCATACATCTTGCTCACCAGATGGTAAAGTTTTGTCAGGTCTGGCTCTCCCAAGGCTGTCAGTAGCTCTAATGGAATGTTGTCTACTCCCGGGGCTTTGTTTCGACTGAGGTCTTTCAGTGCTCTGTCGAACTCGTCACGCAGTGTCATATCTCCCATTTCATCCTCATCTACCACCTCTTCCATTTCCAAAATATTGTCCTCAAGTACATCGCCCTTGTAAAGAACCTCTATATTCTCCTTGCACATTTCTGCTCTTCCTTCTTTCCTTAGAACTGCGTTCCCATCTGCGCTCTTGATATTCAGACAAGTGGTTCTCTTTCCTCCAAAGGTCTCTTTAAATTTCCTGTAGGCAGTAGCTTTCTTACTCCTAGTGAGATAAGCCTCTACATCCTTACATTTGTCCTCTAGCCATCCCTGCTTAGCAGTTTTGCACATCCTGTCGATCTCATTTTTGAGACGTTTGTATTCCTTTTTGCCTGCTTCATTTATAGCATTTTTATATTTTCTCCTTTCATCAATTAAATTCAATATTTCTTCTGTTACCCAAGGATTTCTACTGGCCCTCGTCTTTTTACCTACTTGATCCTCTGCTGCCTTCACTACTTCATCCCTCTAAGCTACCCATTCTTCTTCTACTGTATTTCTTTCCCCCATTCCTGTCAATTGTTCCCTTATACTCTCACTGCAACTCTCTACAACCTCTGGTTCTTTCAGTTTATCCAGATCCCATCTCCTTAAATTCCCACATTTTTGCAGTTTCTAGAGTTTTAATCTACAGTTCATAACTAATAGATTGTGGTTAGAGTTCACATCTGTCCCTGGAAATGTCTTACAATCTAAAACCTGGTTCCTAAATCTCTGTCTTACCATTATATAATCTATCTGAAACCTGTCAGTATCTCCACGCTTCTTCCATGTACACAATCTTCTTTAATGATTCTTGAACCAAATATTAGCTATGATTAAGTTGTGCTATGTGCAAAATACTATCAGGTGGCTTCTTCTTTCGTTTCTTACCCCCAATCCATATACACCTACTACGTTTCCTTCTCTCCCTTTTCCTACTGCCGAATTCCAGTCACCCATGACTATTAAATTTTCGTCTCCCTTCACAATCTGAATAATTACTTTTATTTCATCACACATTTCTTCAATTTCTTCGTCATCTGCAGAGCTAGTTGGCATATAAACTTGTACTACTGTGGTAGGCGTGGGCTTCGTATCTATCTTGGCCACAATAATGCGTTAACTATGCTGTTTGTGGTAGCTTACCCGCATTCCTATTTTCCTATTCATTAGTAAACCTACTCCTGCATTATCCCTACTTGATTTTGTGTTTATAACCCTGTAGTCACCTGACCAGAAGTCTTGTTCCTCCTGCCACCGAACTTCACTAATTCCCACTATATCTAACTTTAACCTATCCATTTCCCTTTTTAAATTTTGTAGCCTACCTGCCCGATTAAGGGATCTGACATTCCACGCTCCGATCCGTAGAACGCAAGATCTCTTTCTCCTGATAACGTCATCCTCCTGATTAGTTCCCACCCGGCGATCCGAATGGGGGACTATTTTACCTCCGGAATATTTTACCCAACAGGACGCTATAATCATTTAACCATACAGTAAAGCTGCATTCCCTCGGGAGTAATTACGGCTGTAGTTTCCCCTTCTTTCAGCCGTTCGCAGTACCAGCGCAGCAAGCCCGTTTTGGTTAATGTTACAAGGCCACATCAGTCAATCATCCAAACTGTTGCCCCTGCAACTACTGAAAAGGCTGCTGCCCCTCTTCAGGAACCACACGTTTGTCTGGCCTCTCAACAGATACCCCTCTGTTGTGGTTGCACCTACGGTTCTGCTATCTATATCATTGAGGCACGCAAGGCTCCCCACCAATGGCAAGGTCCATGGTTCATGGGCGGGGGGGGGGGGGGGGGGGGAGCAATGTACGTAGGTAGAAATGTAACAGGACTTGTACATGTTCATATGCATTTGCAACTGTGTATCTAAATCTCAATACGATACAACAATAATTGTATATAAAAGTCTCCTTTCTCCTATCTCTTTGCACAAAAGCACATGGAGACCCGTAACATATGAAATGTCGCATATATGACTTAGTACACACTTCTTAAAAAGTGTATGCAGAAAGAGCAGAAGTGTGACACAATATTAACTCTGCTATTCTCTTCGGGTCAGAATGATCCAGAAAAGAGTCAGTTCTTCCACAACGTTCCTATATTGAAACGTAAGCCATGGAAACGTACTGACTTCGGTTTCCTATACGTTTTACATAATTAATGACTCAAATCAAAAATATTGTTTAGCTTAATTGGTTATACTTTTGCCCTTTGGATATTCACCGAAGAAGGAGTCATGCGGCATAAACGAAAGTTGATAAGTGTGTTCCTACATCTCAAAGATAATGTATATTCATATTTAGTGCCGGTCAAATAAAAATGGCCCTAGTAACGCCACTATGAAGGTGCAGATCAGGTTTGCTTTAAATACACGCTGTAACACGTGTGAGCGTTAGCTACATTTGAGAATGGATCTGCTGCGTTATGTTAGTCAAGAATACCTTCAAGTCGACAAACACGCCATTACCAACACCTCACTGAATTTGAACAAGGACGTGTAATAAGGCTACTAGAAGCTGGACCTTCCTTTTTCAATACTACAGATAGACATGGCAGGAATGTAACAGCAGAACATGAATGATGGCAGCGTTGTTCATGAGAAGTAGGGCCGCAAGAAAGCCGGGCTCTGCACGGCCACGTGGCACTATCGAGAGGGAAGGCCATCGCGTTTGGCGTTCGGCTGTGAAGCGTGGTACTGCATCTGCAGCGGCAATATGAGCAGCAGTTGGCATCACAAACAAATGTTAAAAATTGATTACTTCAATGGCTTCTCCGAGCCAGACGATTTGTAGCATGTATTCCACTGGCCCCAAACCACTGCCATTTGCGACCTCATTGGTGTCAGCGAAAGCTCACTGGAAGGCAGGGTAGAGGTATGTTTTGGTTTCTGACGAAAGTCGGTTCTCCCTCGTTGCCATTGATGGTCGTGTGTTTGTTGCGAATCGTCCAGTTGAGGGACTGCATTAAACCTGCCTGTGTGCTAGACATGCTGGACCCACATCATAAGTCATGGTCTGGTGTGCGATTTTATATGGCAGCCGGAGCACTCTCGTAATTCTCCCATGTACCCTGACCACAAATTATTACGTCAGTCTGTCCATTTGTCCTGTTCTGCTGCAATTCATGAACAGCGTTCAAGCACGTGTTTTCCAGCAGGATAACACTCGGCCACACAGAATTGTCATAACCCAACATGCTTCACGGAGTGTCGATTTGTTGCCTTGGTCTTCTCGATCACCAGATCTGTCTCCAATCGAGCACATATAGGACATCATCGGACGAAAACCCCAACGTCATCCACAAACAGCGTTAACACTCCCTGCATTGACCGATCTGCGCAAAAGGTATTGGAACTCCCTCCCACAAACTGATATTCGGCACCTCAACATTCTGGCGGTTACACCAGTTGTTAGTGAGCCAGTATGTCATATTTGCAATGGCTTTCTCGCGCTTAGTTACCTTCTGATCTTGCAATTTTAATCACTTAAATATACTATCTACACGAATGTATTTTAGAAATTTCATTACTTTCCATTAATTATTTTTTTGTGTTGCAATCTCTTTTTCCGTCAATGTAAATGCTGCAAGCGTTAAAAAAATTCCCCACATGTACAAATATCGATGGTAAAATTTTATTTCTACGTGGCTGAGATGGATGCATAATGGATATTTTATGTCACTGCAGTCTTTGTTTCCAAATTGCTGGAATGTGTGATATTACTCAACAATGCAGGTCGCTTTTTACATTCAACTTATGAAAGAACTATTGCTGTGGGTAATCCTTTATGGTGTAGGTGCAGTTAACGTACCTAACGTAGAAATTTATGTGTGGTTATGAAGATAAAACGATTTCATTCCGACGAGCACTTGGAAGCATCAGTAAGTTCATCTAACTGCGAGGGGGAATATTTCTGAAGAAGAAAAACACATCGGTGACGTCAGTATTCATACTACAACTGAATGAGAAAATTTTTCGGGCATTGGCACCATACATGGCAAATTGAAGACGTTAAAAGTGTTTCAGTTGAACGACAAAAACATCATGCGGAGGGTGGAGATACATCCGTGACGGATGTGCGCTGTGGTCAGTACACTTGACTCGCATTCAGGGGGGCATCGGTTCAAATACCCGTTCGGTCACACAGATCTAAGTTTTCCGTGATTTTCCTAAAGCGCTTGGGAAAATTCTGGGATGGTTCCTTTGAAAGGACACAAACGATTTCCTTTTCCATCCTTCCGTAACCCCAACTTATGTTCCACGGCTAATGAGCTCGTTGCGATGGAATCTTAAACACGAATTTCCCTTTTTCTCTTCTTTTTCCTTTTGCCTCTTTTTTCAACTATTCAACAACCTGGGAGATCATCCAGTGAAAAAGTCATGAGGTATGATATACCCAGAGTAAGAGGTAGGAAATTGTTCTTTGAAGCGATTATGAACTATAATATTTAGAGTATCGCTAGGGAAATATCTGATGTTGAGTTCCATAAAGTTTATGCTGACAGCTTGGAAGAATTAGATGAAATTATTCTTGAAGCCTGTACTGTTTATTATTACCGGTTGGCACGTATAATTCGCGTGGTGAATCAACAAACGGTCATTGGGATCCAAAAACAAAGAGATCCATCTCCCCTGGCGTAATGCCATGGAAACAGTTACGTTTCAGTTCATGTGTGTTACGAATAGATGACAAGTCTGATCGAAGAACATGACAGGGAAATGACAAGTCGGTATGTACAAGAATGTTGTGCGAAAATTAGGTGGCAATAATCTCGAAACATTATAAAATCTTGTCGAAAACGGAACAGTAGATGAGTAATCGGTGACTTTCCACTGACGTTGTTCACTGAAACAACATACCTAGTACTGTTGAATACATGGAGTAAAAATATTTCTTATGCTACGAAGACATAAATCAGTACAGGAGTTACCCGGTGATAAACCTAAGGAAAATAGGCACACGGGTTGACCTGGACCGTACAAATAGGCTGAAATGATAAAATGTGACGTTTGACATTAATTCACATCGTAGGCATTGGATAAAAGACTACGCAGGAAACATTTTACAATCCTGTGAACGGTGAGAAAATAGTAGCTTTAACTCCACAAAAACATTTTAAGCAATGACATTTCTACTTTACTAAGTAAACCACAGTTGAACCTTATTTAATAAGAAAGAATAAACATGAAACATCCTGGTGGATTAAACCTATCATCGGGTGGAAGTCAAGCTGTGAGGACGGGTTGTGAGACGTTCTTCGGTAACTCAGCTGGTAGAGCACTTGCGCGTGACAGCAAAGGTCCCGAGCTCGTGTCTCCGTACGGCACAGGGTTTTAATCTAGCAGTAAGTTCCATATCAGCACACAAACGTGTTGTCGTGATGAGCACAAAGCAAAAAATAACATAACTAACTAACAGGACAACACACCAAAAATTATACTGGACCACAATACTACTAAGGGAACAGTAGACACATCAGTCAGCTTACTGCACCCTTCACATGCAAGATGAAAACCAGTCACAGCTGAATTATCCAACGCTACAATATTCTAGATAATTCCATTTCTCAGGGATATCAATCCAGCGTTGAAAACAAATAATCTTTATAAGAGAAACATACTTCTTGGTAAACTGCTAGGCCCCTCGTCACTCCTTATATTGAAGCTTCGGAAATTCTGCCCCGAACTGAACAATCAGTCACCATTGGTAGAAGAATACGAGTTCAAACAGGAAATTCTTGAACACTATGCTGCAGTGGCAGAGACGACGCTCCAAACGTGCCAGACAAAAATTCTGTCAACAAATTGAGACAACATAACCACTACGAAGTGCTCAGATTGTAAGTAACAAATTTGTACAGCTCACGTTAAGTAGCACTACCAAAATCGTGCACTGTATCAAATTGTCTGTACCGACGTGCGTTGGAGGTACTGTAACTAAGAATGCTTACAGCTACTGCAGTTTCCCCTCTTATCAACAATTTATATTTTGTTCAATTTCAAAATAAGACCACCATAAATACTTGATTTTTTGGACATCATTGTTATGATTAACAGCTTCTAATTCTGTTCTATTTCTTACACGGTAAGTAATAGCCTATATTGTTAGTCCAGGAAACTGAAAATATAAGAATTACCGTTACTGTAACTTTCAATGAAAGTTACTGGGCAGTTTTCTAATTTTCTTATCTTCAAACTAAGTAAAATTTCATTTCCGCTTCCTCCCGTGGGGAGCCAGGGCCTTCCGACTAACTGCATTACATAAATACACCGGCGGAAAAAAATTGAAACACCAAGAAACAAGTAATTTAGAGTACTGAAATTTCGGGAATACGTTTTGTCTACGTAACATATTTAAGTGATTAACGTTGCAAGATCATAGATTAATGTGAGCGCGAGGAATGCCATTGCAAATTTGAAACGCATGCAATATATTGCTGACAGGTGCCGTATGTCAGTTTATGGGATGGAGTTTCATGCCTGTTGCACTTTGTAGGTCAATACAAGGACTTTTAATGCTGGTAGTAGATGACTCTGGGGTTGTCGTTCGATGATGTCGTATACGTGCACAATTTGAGCCATATTTGTTAATCGAGCATTCCAAGGCAACATGACGACACTTTGTACAGCATGTTGAACAGCAGTACGTGGGCGAGTGTTACCCTGTTGGAAAAGATGTCCTGCAATACAGTTCATGAATGGTAACAGAACAGGTCGAATCACCAAACTGACGTAGAAATTTGTATTCAGGGTGCGTGGTAGAACCACGAGAGTGCTCTGTTGCCATAATAAACCACACCTCAGACCGTATCTCCATATGTGGCTCCAGTGCGTCTAGCACAGACAGGTTGGTTGCAGTCCCTCAACTGGACTCCTTCTAATCAACATACGACCATCAATGGCAACGAGGCAGGAGTGGCTTTCATCAGAAAATACAACAGGATTCCACTCCACCCTCCAGTGAGCTCTCGCCTGACACCATAAAGTCGCAAATGGTGGTGGTTTTGGGTCATTGGAATGCTCAGTACAGGAGGTCTGGCTAGCAACTGTCCTTGAAGTACCTTGTTTGTAACAGTTCATTGTGTCAGATGCCACCTGCTGCTCCTATTGATGCTGCAGTTGCAGTACGACGCGCCACAGCCATAGACCGGTAGTGACACATGGCCGTCCGGAGCCCGTGCTTCTTGTTATCCGCGCTGCTGCTACGGTCGCAGGTCCGAATCCTGCCTCGGGCATGGATGTGTGTGCTGTCCTTAGGTTAGTTAGGTTTAAGTAGTTCTAAGTCTAGGGGACTGATGACCTCAGATATTAAGTCCCATAGTGCTCAGAGCCATTTAACCATTTTGAGCTTCTTGCTACCTTTCTGTGACCGTGACCACCGGTGTTAGCAATAATGTACAGTGGTTACATTCCTGTCAGGTCTATCTGCAGTGTCACCGAAGAAACATTAAGCTTCTTGTAGCCCTATTAAACATCTTCGTTCAAACTCAGTGAAGTGTTGATAATGGCGTTGTCGTAGTGCGTGTGAATTTCTAAGGGAACAAACTGCTGAGGTCAGCGTTCCCTAGACTTAAACAATACTTAAACTAACTTATGCTAAGAACAACACACACAAACATGCACAAGGGAGGACTCGTACCTATGGTGGGAGATGCCGCGCATCGTCGTCGTCTTAAAGGCATTCTGGACTAACATCAACTCACCACTTCCTATCTCAAAAGGTAACTAACGCTCACGACCGTTACAGAGTGTATTTAAATCCAACATGATTTTCAAACTCATAGTGGTGCCAATAGCGCCACTCCTAGGCGCGAAATTTCAAGAAACGTTATCTTTCAGATGTAGATACACGACTGCCAGCGTAAGATTGCGTCGCGCAAAGCCTTCTTGGTGTTGCCACTTTTTTCTGGAGCATATTTTTGCTTTTGTACAAGAGTGATTTCATTTGTTCTTTGTAACACTGAAAGCGTAGTTATTTTGTTGAAATAAAACCTAAATTTCATACACACATCAAAAAAATGTTTTGCATCACCTCGGTTCCTAGAGTTCCGGTATCTGTACAGAAAATTGAAGTAGAAATCCACATATACATCATTTCCTCCCTTTTATTGCTCATGAAAACCACACATGGTATGTTGTACTAACATACAGCTAGACCATGAGAAGTTGTTGTGGAGATACCTGTACACACCTCTAAAACCCAGTAGCACGTCCTCTTCCATTGATGCCTGCCGGTATTCGTCGTGGCATACTATCCACAAGTTCATCAAGTTACTGTTGGTCTAGATTGCCCCACTCCTCGACGGCGATTCGGTGTAGATCCGTCAGAATGGTTGATGGGTCACGTCGTCCATATACAGCCTTTTCAATGTATTCCAGGCATGTTCGATAGGGTTCATGTCTGGAGAACATGCTGGTCACTCTAGTCGAGCGATGTCGTTATCCTGAAGGAAGTCATTCACAAGATGTGCACGATGTGGGCGCGTATTGCCGGCCATAAAGGCAAATGTCTCGCCAATAGGCTGCCGATATGGTTGCACTATCGGTCGGAGGATGGCATTCACGTATCGTACAGCAGTTACGGTGCCTACCATGACCACCAGAGGCGTACGTCGGTACCACACAATGCCACCCCAAAACAGCTGGGAAACTCCACCTTGCTGCACTCACTGGACAGTGTGTCTAAGGCGTTCAGCCTGATCCGGTTGCCTCGAAATACGTCTCCGACAATTGCCTAGTTGAAGGCATATGCGACACTCATCGGTGAAGTGAACGTGATGCCAATCTTGTGCGGTCCATTCGGCTTGTTGTTGGGCCCATCCGTACTGTGCTGCATCGTGTCGTGGTTGCTCAGATGGACCTCGCCATGGATGTCGGAAGTGAAGTTCCTCATCATGCCACCTATTGGTCACAGCTTGAGTCGTAATACGAGGTCCTATGCCTGCACGAAAATCATTCAACATGGCGGCATTGCTGTCAGGGTTCCTCCGAGTCATAATCTGTAGGTAGCGGTCATCCGCTTCAGAAGTAGCCCTTGGGAGGCCTGAGTGAGGCATGTCATCGACAGATCCCCTCTTTCTGTATCTCCTCCATGTCCGAACAACATCGTTTTGGTTCATTTGGAGATGCCTGGACACATCCCTTGTTGAGAGACCTTCCTGACACAAAGTAACAAAGCGGATGCGATCGAACCGCAGTATTGATCGTCTAGGCATGATTGAACTACAGACGACACGAACCGTGTATCTACTTCCTGGTGGAATGGCTGGAACTGATCCGTTGTCGGACCCCCTCCGTCATGGTTGTTTACATCTCGGGGGGGGGGGGGGGGGGGAGGATTAGTGACATCTCTGAACAGTCAAAGGCTCTGCTCTGTGTTTGCGATACAATATCCACACTCAACTTCTATCTTCAGGAGTTCTTGGGTCTGGGGTGATGCAAAACACTTTTTGATGTTTGTATTATTGTTAACATTAAGTAAGTAATTTGTATTGTTGTTTACATTATAACCCTAAACAACATATGCGTTTAGTTTTCATTATAAATGTTAGCATGCGTTACGTATATGGATTTTCAACAAAACGTAGTTCCAGTCTCGTGGTCGCAAAGACTCAGTCAATATCTAAAGAGGGAAAGAGGCAGCTGTTATGCCCGCTAAAAAGGGGCATACGCCGCTTTGCACTAAGGATAATCCAGACATCAGACAACGCAGTCCCGTTAAATTAGTAGAATTTTTGAGAATGTGGCGAGTTGTCAGCTTGTTTTAATACCTTCTGGAAAATTTTTTAAAGTTTGCGGTGTCTTGTGCGTAGATACAAGCGGCATCCGTAAGAGGGGAGCCCTCAAATCGGTCTTTGGATTCATAAAGAGGACTCATCTCGAAATGGAACAGGAAATCGGATATTTAACAGTTGTTATGTGACGGCACCCGAATATTAAAGAACTTGCGGCTATGAATTTCATCAGATTTAGATTATGCTATAATGATAGTCTGTTCTGGTCTGACCTGTGAAAGTTGCGACGAAATTGCGATTAGCGAGAACTGCCATCCGCTTAAGACCTGCGACAGCATCGGTGAAGCAATTAATAAGGCTAAATAGACTTCAACTGAGTCTCCTAAATATGTGCTATATGTGTCACATGGTAGCTAGAAATATCTGACGCTCAGTCAACCGCAGCTTCGAGGGCTACACATAGTTGATATGCCCCGGGAGGCACCAGCAGGAAATGTTACGACAACCTCTGCCACATGTCAACGGCCACGCCTCCCGGGGCCGGAGACGAATGTCTCTGCCCTGCCAGGGGCCGGAAGTTCAGCTCGCTCCACCACGACTACGCCTACGGCAGGGTTATCGATGACGACTTTTCTTCTCTCTATGGTTCCGACGAGGCGGATACTGGGATTCGCTGTGCATTTTCAATTGTGGACCCTGCCTGCTGACAGTACGAGATTCATCAACTGGTACTGAAAGTCCAGTCTGTAATTGTTAATGAACTGTCAAAGACGGAATTGCGTATGTGTAAGGTTCTCCAATGAAGTTGTCATTTCCGAAATATAAAATACATGCTACAGCGATTTGGCATGAGAGATGACAGCAGAGAATCTTTCAGTTATGTACCCAAATTAAAATGCCTGTCAATATTCGATGAGTGGATTATCAAAGACAGAGAACTCCATTTTTCACGAGATTTATATTGCGTCTGTCTCCAATGGTTCGGTGTGTCCATAAATTAGCTTTACAACTTAAGAAATCATAATTTTCAAACGATACTAGGTATTAAAGAAATAGTTTCCAGGACGTGTTAAGATAACTCAAAAAGTTATTTTACCTTCCATGTGACGCATGTTTGACGCAAAATCGAACTTGAAAACCTTATAAAATGTGGAAGTCAGAGGAGAAAGCTCAGTGTGAGGCCTGTTTCATACAGACAACGTCCGATATCCAAATGCCACGACACGTTATTGAAGGCCACCACCGTCCCGACCAACTACTCGGGCTTCACATACGTCATTTATGGAAACAGATAGTGTTTTCCATAAAAAGGGTGCCGGTCGCCTATCTGTTTCAGAAGCCAACGTGTACAAGGCAACGCCAACGTGTACAAGGCAATGCAGGCGTATCCAAGGAGTCCGGCAAAATCGGTGCGTACGGCGGCCAGGGAGTTGGAAATGAGACAATCAATATTGTACAATATCTTGTATATGAGGTTACAGCTTTATCAGTACCATGTGAAGCTGCTTCAGGCATTAAACCCCAAGGACAAATCTCAACGTGAGCAGTCTGCAGTGGATATGCTAGGCAAGTTTGAAGCAACCGCGATTTTCTGGAAAAGATTTGTTTCTCCGATGAGGCAACGTTTCATGTATCGGGCAAAATGAATCCTCATAACGATCCTATTTCGGACTCACAATATCCTCATTTCACGTGAAATGGAAAGAGACAGTCTCAAGGTCAATCCCTGGTGTGGGTTGATGCTCAGTTGCATCATTGGTCCTTCTTTTTCATTGAGTCTGTCGCCAACGGTGGTGTTTACGTGGATATGCCACAAGAGTTTGCTGTGTCACAATTGGAACACCTTCAACCTGATGGCTTATACCTGCAGTATGGGGCACCAGCCCCCTGGTCCCTAAATGTCCGTCAGTCTCTAGATGAAAATATTACTTATAGGTGAATTGGACGAGATAGTCCAATCTGATGGCCGCTACGATCCCCTGACTTCACACCAGTAGAATCCTTCCTGTGGCGTTTTTAAAGGATCAAGTGTATAGAACCGAGGATAGAGAACTACAGGACTTGTACGCATGCTTCACAATGCTTTTAAACATGTCACTATGCAGACCCGTAATCGTACGTGGGCAGAGATTGAATTCCGACCTCACTTTATCCGTGTCACTATGGGTTCCCACATTGACGTGTATGAATGAGGAAACAAAACTTTATGAGTTGCCTTATCACATGTTTAGAACCATTTGTTCAGATATAACGTAGTTTTAAAGGTATTAAAGTCTTAAATTGAAAAGATAGTTCATGGACGCCCTGTGTTTTTCGAGTTGAATCTAATTATCATCTTCTCAACCTTCAAAGAAGGACTAGAACATGTTTGTAATGGGTAGGAATCATGATCTGCGCAAAAAAATTCTAACGAATCCATCACGTCTCTGCTTTATTTTCTGCTAACTCCAACAGCAGCCAATAAGATGACTTGAATGTCTCCCTGGCGTTGCCATAATGCAATGCATCCGGTATGGCGAATACTCTTCTGAACAGTCATTCCATTTTCAGTTATATCCTATGTCGTTAAATTAACACAATAACTGTGCAAGAATGGAAGAGAATGTGCAATAAGTTCATGCTAAACAAGCAAGAGGGTAGCTGAGAGATAAAAGCAATTGAAAAGGATCAAAGAATCCTCAAATGTGCACCAAAAACTAACAACTCCTAAACTTATTCACAAATTTCTGCTTTTTTATTTAACCCACATCAAAATATGAACTAAAATTTATTTTTAATGGATCATAAGAATCACCCGAGAAGTATTCAATAACCTGTATCAACTAGACGTCTATGTATTAGTTTGTAGTCTCTCCTGCAGAAAAAGTGCAAAGTGGAGTTATCCTCCTTGATGATGAACTCCTCATATTTTTGCCTAAGATCCAAAATATAGTTCGCTTTGTTGGACGCAAATCCAGTTCACTGTAAACTCTAATTGTATAAATGTTATACCCATTTTTACATGTTGTTGTTGTGGTCTTCAGTCCTGAGACTGGTTTGACGCAGCTCTCCATGCTACTCTATCCTGTGCAAGCTTCTTCATCTCCCAGTACTTACTGCAACCTACGTCCTTCTGAATCTGCTTAATGTATTCATCTCTTGGCCTCCCTCTATGATTTTTACTCTCCACACTGCCCTCGAATGCTAAATTTGTGATCCCTTGATGCCTCAGAACATGTCCTACCAACCGGTCCCTTCTTCTTGTCAAGTTGTGCCACAAACTCCTCTTCTCCCCAACTCTATTCAATACCTCCTCATTAGTTATGTGATCTACCCATCTAATCTTCAGCATTCTTCTGTAGCACCACATTTCGAAAGCTTCTATTCTCTTCTTGTCCAGACTATTTATCGTCCACGTTTCACTTCCATACATGGCTACACTCCATACAAATACTTTTAGAAACGACTTCCTGACACTTAAATCTATATTCGATGTTAACAAATTTCTCTTCTTCAGAAACGATTTCCTTGCCATTGCCAGTCTACATTTTATATCCTCTCTACTTCGACCATCATCAGTTATTTTACTCCCTAAATAGCCAAACTCCTTTACTACTTTAAGTGTCTCATTTCCTAATCTAATCCCCTCAGCATCATCCGATTTAATTTGACTACATTCCATTATCCTCGTTTTGCTTTTGTTGATGTTCGTCTTATATCCTCCTTTCAAGACACTGTCCATTCCGTTCAACTGCTCTTCCAAGTCCTTTGCTGTCTCTGACAGAATTACAATGTCATCGGCGAACCTCAAAGTTTTTACTTCTTCTCCATGAATTTTAATACCTACTCCGAATTTTTCTTTTGTTTCCTTTACTGCTTGCTCAATATACAGATTGAATAACATCGGGGAGAGGCTACAACCCTGTCTCACTCCTTTCCCAACCACTGCTTCCCTTTCATGCCCCTCGACTCTTATAACTGCCATCTGATTTCTGTACAAATTGTAAATAGCCTTTCGCTCCCTGTATTTTATACCTGCCACCTTCAGAATTTGAAAGAGAGTATTCCAGTTAACATTGTCAAAAGCTTTCTCTAAGTCTACAAATGCTAGAAACGTAGGTTTGCCTTTTCTTAATCTTTCTTCTAAGATAAGTCGTAAGGTTAGTATTGCCTCACGTGTTCCAACATTTCTACGGAATCCAAACTGATCCTCCCCGAGGTCCATTTCTACCAGTTTTTCCATTCGTCTGTAAAGAATTCGCGTTAGTATTTTGCAGCTGTGACTTATTAAACTGATAGTTCGGTAATTTTCACATCTGTCAACACCTGCTTTCTTTGGGATTGGAATTATTATATTCTTCTTGAAGTCTGAGGGTATTTCACCTGTCTCATACATCTTGCTCACCACATGGTAGAGTTTTGTCATGACTGGCTCTCCCAAGGCCGTCAGTAGTTCTAATGGAATGTTGTCTACACCCGGGGCCTTGTTTCGACTCAGGTCTTTCAGTGCTCTGTCAAACTCTTCACGCAGTATCTTATCTCCCATTTCGTCTTCATCTACATCCTCTTCCATTTCCATAATATTGTCCTCAAGTACATCACCCTTGTATAAACCCCCTATATACTCCTTCCACCTTTCTGCCTTCCCTTCTTTGCTTACAACTGGGTTGCCATCTGAGCTCTTGATATTCATACAAGTGGTTCTCTTCTCTCCAAAGGTCTCTTTAATTTTCCTGTAGGTAGTATCTATCTTACCCCTAGTGAGACAAGCCTCTACATCCTTACATTTGTCCTCTAGCCATCCCTGCTTAGCCATTTTGCACTTCCTGTCGATCTCATTTTTGAGACGTTTGTATTCCTTTTTGCCTGCTTCATTTACTGCATTTTTATATTTTCTCCTTTCATCAATTAAATTCAATATTTCTTCTGTTACCCAAGGATTTCTATTAGCCCTCGCGTTTTTACCTACTTGATCGTCTGCTGCCTTCACTACTTCATCTCTCAGAGCTACCCATTCTTCTTCTACTGTATTTCTTTCCCCTATTCCTGTCAATTGTTCCCTTATGCTCTCCCTGAAACTCTCTACAACCTCTGGTTCTTTCAGTTTATCCAAGTCCCATCTCCTTAGATTCCCACCTTTTTGCAGTTTCTTCAGTTTCAATCTGCAGTTCATAGCCAATAGATTGTGGTCAGAATCCACATCTGCCCCTGGAAATGTCTTACAATTTAAAACCTGGTTCCTAAATCTCTGTCTTACCATTATATAATCTATCTGATACCTACTAGTATCTCCAGGATTCTTCCAGGTATACAACCTTCTTTTATGATTCTTGAACCAAGTGTTAGCTATGATTAAGTTATGCTCTGTGCAAAATTCTACAAGGCGGCTTCCTCTTTCATTTCTTCCCACCAATCCATATTCAACTACTATGTTTCCTTCTCTCCCTTTTCCTACTGACGAATTCCAGTCACCCATGACTAGTAAATTTTCGTCTCCCTTCAGTACCTGAATAATTTCATTTATCTCGTCATACATTTCATCTATTTCTTCATCATCTGCAGAGCTAGTTGGCATATAAACTTGTACTACTGTAGTAAGCATAGGCTTTGTGTCTATCTTGGCCACAATAATGCGTTCACTATGCTGTTTGTAGTAGCTAACCCGTACTCCTATTTTTTTATTCATTATTAAACCTACTCCTGCATTACCCCTATTTGATTTTGTATTTATAACCCTGTAATCACCTGACCAAAAGTCTTGTTCCTCCTGCCACCGAACTTCACTAATTCCCACTATATCTAACTTTAACCTATCCATTTCCCTTTTTAAATTTTCTAACCTACCTGCCCGATTAAGGGATCTGACATTCCACGCTCCGATCCGTAGAACGCCATTAATATTCCTTTAGACAGAAAAACAAAATTTTCGAGCCTACTATCGCGCTCTACATTACGGCTTCTACCTGCTTGACGCTGTTGTGGCCAGAAGAAATCATTCCCAATCGCTTTCGCCAGACTCCGACAGCGCCCTACGTTTCGACTGGCTTTCAACTCGTAGTTGTAAACTGAGAGGTGGATCAACGTTCGTCCACTATACAGTGGATGCAGTCCGGTAAAACTTTAGATTATTCACGTTGTGTGATGGCAGTACACCTTCTTGATACGATAGCAATGGGGTTCGGACCACATCTGATGCGTCACAAATCCGTCAGAAGCCCTCATGTACTATATGCCCGAAAACGTCCGAACGATCTGAATTGAGTCTCGTTTGAATTGTAAGCAATCCATATACCATAACTGTCTTTGGTTCCTCTACTGTCTTTTTGGGTACAGGAGTTTGACTATACAAGATGGCTATCAGTCTTAATGCAAAACAGAATCACGCTAATGCAAATATAAGAAAATACCTTAATAAAGATGACACAATCTTTAACGCTTGTAAAACAAATTTGTTACTTAAGTGACATTTCTAAAATCAAGTTACCACGAGAAATTTAATGCCGGAAGTATTAGTTCTAGACTGAAACCTGTCTAGCAACTAATGTTTCTCGTGACTAACCACGAAAGATCTTACATATAGTTTAAATTACAGTAATAAACTGTACGCATATGTAAAGTAGAAATGACATGGGATGGCCGGCCAGTGTGGCCGTGCGGTTTTAAGTGCTTCAGTTTGGAACCGCGTGACCGCTACGGTCGCAGGTTCGAATCCTGCCTCGGGCATGGATGTGTGTGATGTCTTTAGGTTAGTTAGGTTTAAGTAGTTCTAAGTTCTAGGGGATTGATGACCTCAGATGTTAAGTCCCATAGTGCTCAGAGCCATTTGAACCATTTTTTTGACATGGGATGAAGATTTTAATTGTACTGGGATTCGAAGCCAGCACCTAATAGGACACTTAACTAAGCACAACAGAATCTATAACTACATCTACATCTACACACATAATCCGCAAGTGGAGTATATCCTGTACCACAACTAATCTTTTTTTTTTTTTTTTTTCCTGTTCCACTCGCAAACAAAGCGGGGGCAAACTACTGCCGATGTGGCTCCATGTGAGTCTTCATTTGTCTTCGTTGTCCTTACGCCAAATGTAACTTTGCTGCAGTACAATCGTTCTGTAGTCAACTTCAAGTACCGGTTCTTTAAATTTTCTCATTGTCGTTCCTCAAACAGAACGTCACCTTCCCTCTATGGATTCCCATTTGAGATCCCCAAGTACCACTTATTCAAGCCTATTGGTAACCGATTTAGCAGCCCACCGCTCAACTCTATCTACTTCTACATCTACACTGATACTCTGCAAATCACATGTAGTGCCTGGCAGAGGGTTCATCGAAACACCTTCACAAGTCTCTATTATTTCAATCTCGTATAACGCGCGGAAAGAACGAACGCCTATATCTTTCAGTACGAGCTCTGATTTCCCTTATTTTATCGTGGTGATCGTTTCTCCCTATATAGGTCGATGTCAGCAAAATATTTTCGCATTCGGAGGAGAAAGTTGGTGATTGGAATTTCGTGAGAAGATTCCGTCGCAACGAAAAACGCCTTTTTTCTTAAAAGACACCATAGTCGCCGTTGACTGTATAAAATATTTATTGTTACTATTGCAATTTCGGCCTTATCGCCATTTTCAAGTAACACTGCAAAAGTTACTTTCTGTCAGAATATAAAACTATCTGACGTGAGTACATGTCGTCGTCAAAATGCAGCCTTTTGACTATGAGACTCCCACAAGATCCGATGGGTACGACACTTATTACATCGTAATATGTTGTTAAATATATACTGAACTGTCGATATTACCATAGTTCTAATAATCTATCACACATACAAGTTCATGTGCACTGACAACATGTGGAACTAGGTCAGTTGGCCAACTGACTTAGCTCCACAACCTAACTGGTATTCAGTCTCTACCAGAAGACTTGCTTTTATTAAGTGATTTAAGTTGCTTCACTACTCCGTGGCTATTTACTTCAAAAAAATTGGTTCACATGGGTCTGAGCACTATGGGACTTAACTTCTGAGGTCATAATTCCCCTAGAACTTAGAACTACTTAAACCTAACTAACCTAAGAACATCACACACATCCATGCCCGAGCCAGGAATCGACCCTGCGACGGTAGCTGTCGCGCCATTCAAGACTGTAGCGCCTAGAACCGCTCGGCCACCCTGGCCGGCAATATTTACTTCCACGTTACTCATCTTGGCAGCTGTTCTCGATTCGAATTCTGGAATATCTACTTCTTCTTCCTTTGTGAAGGCATTTCGGATGGCTGTGTTTGGTAACTCAGTTTTGGCAGTACTGTCTTCCATGGCTGTCTTTCCATTGCTATCACGCAGAGAAGGCATTGATTGTTTCTCGCCGCTAACATACTTCACATATGTCTTTGGATTTTTTGCCATGTTTCGAGACAAAGTTTCGTTGTGGAAACTGTTATATGCATCTCGCATTGAAGTCCGCTCTAAATTTCGAGCTTCTGTAAAAAGTTCGCCAATCTTGGGGATTTTGCGTGTGTTTAAATTTGGCATGTTTGTTTCATTGTTTCTGCAACATTGCTCTAACCCGTTTTGTGTACCAAGGACGATCAGCTCTGTCGTTTGTTAATTTATTTGGTATAAATCTCTCAATTGCTGCCGATACTATTTCTTTCAATTCAAGTCACATCTGGTCTGCACTTATATTATTAATTTGGAATGAGTGGAGATTGTCTCTCAGGAAGGCGTAAAGTAAATTTTTATTTCCTATTTTTGAACAGGTATATTTTTCGATCATTTTTGGAGGATTTGGGGATTACAATATTCAATATCGCTCCGAAAACCCTGTGTTCACTAATTCCTGTTTTGATGCTCGTTATTAACTCAGGATTATTTGCTGCTAAGAGGTCAAGTGTATTTTCACAACCGTTTACTATTCGCGTGGGCTCACGAACTAACTACTCGAAATAATTTTCAGAGAATGCGTTTAGCACGATTTCGGATGCTGTTTTATGCATACCTCCGGAATTAAACATGTATTTTTGCCAACATATAGAGGGTAAATGAAAGTCACCACCAACTATTATCGTATGTGTGTATACGTGTTTGAAATCAAACTCAAGTTTTCTTTGAAATTTTGAGAAAGGGCTCTGAGCACTATGAGACTTAACATCGGAGGTCATCAGTCCCCTAGAACTTAGAACTACTTAAACATAACTAACCTAAGGACATCACACACATCCCTGCCCGAGGCAGGATTCGGACCTGTGACCGTAGTGGTGGCGCGGTTCCAGACTGAAGAGCCTAGAACCGCTCGGCCACACCGGCCGGCCTTTGAGCCTTTTAGCAACTACACTCCTGGAAATGGAAAAAAGAACACATTGACACCGGTGTGTCAGACCCACCACACTTGCTCCGGACACTGCGAGAGGGCTGTACAAGCAATGATCACACGCACGGCACAGCGGACACACCAGGAACCGCGGTGTTGGCCGTCGAATGGCGCTAGCTGCGCAGCATTTGTGCACCGCCGCCGTCAGTGTCAGCCAGTTTGCCGTGGCATACGGAGCTCCATCGCAGTCTTTAACACTGGTAGCATGCCGCGACAGCGTGGACGTGAACCGTATGTGCAGTTGACGGACTTTGAGCGAGGGCGTATAGTGGGCATGCGGGAGGCCGGGTGGACGTACCGCCGAATTGCTCAACACGTGGGGCGTGAGGTCTCCACAGTACATCGATGTTGTCGCCAGTGGTCGGCGGAAGGTGCACGTGCCCGTCGACCTGGGACCGGACCGCAGCGACGCACGGATGCACGCCAAGACCGTAGGATCCTACCCAGTGCCGTAGGGGACCGCACCGCCACTTCCCAGCAAATTAGGGACACTGTTGCTCCTGGGGTATCGGCGAGGACCATTCGCAACCGTCTCCATGAAGCTGGGCTACGGTCCCGCACACCGTTAGGCCGTCTTCCGCTCACGCCCCAACATCGTGCAGCCCGCCTCCAGTGGTGTCGCGACAGGCGTGAATGGAGGGACGAATGGAGACGTGTCGTCTTCAGCGATGAGAGTCGCTTCTGCCTTGGTGCCAATGATGGTCGTATGCGTGTTTGGCGCCGTGCAGGTGAGCGCCACAATCAGGACTGCATACGACCGAGGCACACAGGGCCAACACCCGGCATCATGGTGTGGGGAGCGATCTCCTACACTGGCCGTACACCACTGGTGATCGTCGAGGGGACACTGAATAGTGCACGGTACATCCAAACCGTCATCGAACCCATCGTTCTACCATTCCTAGACCGGCAAGGGAACTTGCTGTTCCAACAGGACAATGCACGTCCGCATGTATCCCGTGCCACCCAACGTGCTCTAGAAGGTGTAAGTCAACTACCCTGGCCAGCAAGATCACCGGATCTGTCCCCCATTGAGCATGTTTGGGACTGGATGAAGCGTCGTCTCACGCGGTCTGCACGTCCAGCACGAACGCTGGTCCAACTGAGGCGCCAGGTGGAAATGGCATGGCAAGCCGTTCCACAGGACTACATCCAGCATCTCTACGATCGTCTCCATGGGAGAATAGCAGCCTGCATTGCTGCGAAAGGTGGATATACACTGTACTAGTGCCGACATTGTGCATGCTCTGTTGCCTGTGTCTATGTGCCTGTGGTTCTGTCAGTGTGATCATGTGATGTATCTGACCCCAGGAATGTGTCAATAAAGTTTCCCCTTCCTGGGACAATGAATTCACGGTGTTCTTATTTCAATTTCCAGGAGTGTATATCATCTGAATTGGGAGGTCGGTAAAAGGATCCTATTATTATTTTATTCCGGTTGCCAACAATGACCTCTGCCCATACTAACTCACAGGAAGTATCTACTTCAATTTGGGGATAAGCTAAACTACTTCTAATAGCAACAAACACGCCACCGCCCACCGTGTTCAGGCTATCCTTTCGGAACACCGTTAGGTACTTCGAAAAAATTTCAGCTGAGCTTCAGCCAGCTTTCAGTGCCTATAACGGTTTCAGCATCAGTGCTTTCTATTAGCACTTGGAGCTATGGTACTTTCCCAGCACATCTCCGACAATTTACAACTGTTATACCAATAGTTCCTGTATCTTCCTGTATTTAGTCTGCACCTTTGTGACTGAAGCCCTTCTTGTGTTTTCCCAAGACCCTCTAACCTAAAATAACCGCCCAGTAGACGCCACACAGCCCGTGCTACCCGTGTATCCCCCTCCAGCGTATAGTGGCACCTGACCTATTCAGCGAAACCCGAAACCCAACCACGCTTTGGCGCAAGTTGAGGAATCTGCTGCTTACACGGTCGCAGGACCGCCTAAGCCTCTGATTCAGACCCTCCACTCGGTTCTGTACCAGAGGTCCGCAATCGGTCCTGTCGACTATGCTTCAAATGGTCAGCTCTGCTTTCGTCTTGCAAGCAAGACTGGCAGCCGTTACCACTTCTGTTAGCCGCTTGAAACCAGAGAGAATCTCTTCTGATCCAAAGTGAAACACATCATTGTAATCGACGTGACCAACCACCTGCAGTTGGCTGCACCCTCTGCTCTTCGTGGCATCCGGGAGGACCCTTTCCACATCTGGAATGACTCCACCCCATACGCACACGTAGTGCACATTGGTTTTCTTTCCCTTCTCGTCAGCCAAGTCCTTAAGGAACCCCATAACGCGTCCTGACGATGGAGCTCCCAACTTCCAATAATCCCACCCTCAGAGATTGCCCGGATCTTGTAGTCTGAGTGGTTTCCTCTGAAACAGGACAGGCGACAGCATCTGGCTCAGCGACAGTGTCAGCCACCGACAGCACCTGGAACCTGTTTTTCAGACAAACCGGGGAGGCCTTACGTGCGGCCACCTGTGAAGTCTTTCACCGCCTGCTTCGCCCCAGGGCGACCTCCCAATCGACCACAGGTGAGGGGTCAACCTCAGTGCGAGCAGTAACTGGGTTGACCATCGGTGAAGTGTCACCACGTCGGTTCGCGTACGCACACAACAGTCGCAGTTTCTGTCCATACTAAGGAAAACGCAGGAACTGTGCCTAATAATACCCAGAGATTCAGAAACCTAAGTACTGAAGCACTCAGGTTATAGTAAACAATTCTCTTCAATGTCTTTGTTTTATGCCATCTAGTGAGGATTTCAAACAGTGGAGGAGCAGTACTCAGGAGTAGGACGCACTAGCGTCCTATTGCGGTCTCCCTTACAGATAACCCACACTGTTCTAAAATTTTCCCAGTGAACCGAAGTCGACCAATCGCCTATCCTGATAAGGTCCCCAGATGCTCGTTCCATTTCATATCGCTGCGCATCGTTACTCCCAGATTTTTAATGGACGTGATTCTGCCACGCAGCACACTTCTAATGCTGTATCCGAAAATTACGGTTTTCTTTATACTGCCCATCCGCCTTAACTTACTTTTTCCTACATTTGGCTAACGGACATTCATCACACCAGCTATAAATTATATCGAAGTTGCCTTGTATCCCCCTGTAGTCATTCTACTGCAGCACCTTACAACACTAACGGTTATTATTAAATTAGTGATATCCCGATAACGCTATTCCTGTGAAAGGATTTTTATTTTATAACCATGACGGTGTGTAATGGTGAAAGTATCAGGCTAGTTTGGTTTCCTTAAAGATTTATATCGAAAGGAAGTAGTATCAAGATAAAGAGGAAAGGAACCAATGTTTATTTAGTAATCAAACAGACTGTAATTACGTAAAAGGAAATGGTCGCCGGCCTTAGTAGCCAAAGTTGTACGTATTAATAGTATGGGTCATAAAGAAAGTTAACTGTTGGGGTTGATTTTACTTAATACTCAACTTCTGTTACGCTGATAAGATAAAAGAGTGTAGCCGAATTTAGCAGGTAATGCAACAATGATTTGACTTGAACTACACTGAGGGAGTATTAATACGTTTAGGCAAGAACTGGCTTTCAATAACACTTACTGTCTGTACATTACAGTAGGAAGATAAGAATAATTTTAGGTAAATATTACTAATGGTGGAGCACTACTAACTTGGACAAGATGTTCTTTCGTCAGTTTAATTATAGGAAATTAGTTTTTTTATGTAAATCATGCTTACTGCAAAGGAATCTGATTCATTGGAGGTGATTCGTTTCTTTAATCATTACCAGACACCATTAACATTATGAGTAAATACCATTCTTTCCGACATTATATGCTTAAAAGTGCTTCCATTAAGAATGCTTTCAAAAACACCACCTCTAACATATAATGGCACAAACGAAACGTCAACATAATTCCGTTTACAAAACAAGAACTTCATAAATCGTCCAGAGTTAGCAAGATCTAACACACATATGGAAAAAAACCGTCTGTCTCTACGTGTGGTCCATGATCTACATCTACATTGATACTCCGCAAGCCACCCAACGGTGTGTGGCGGAGGGCACTTTACGTGCCACTGTCATTACCTCCCTTTCCTGTTCCAGTCGCGTATGGTTCGCGGGAAGAACGACTGTCTGAAAGACTCCGTGCGCGCTCTAATCTCTCTAATTTTACATTCGTGATCTCCTCGGGAAGTATAAGTAGGGGGAAGCAATATATTCGATACCTCATCCAGAAACGCACCCTCTCGAAACCTGGCGAGCAAGCTACACCGCGATGCAGAGCGCCTCTCTTGCAGAGTCTGCCACTTGAGTTTATTAAACATCTCCGTAACGCTATCACGGTTACCAAATAACCCTGTGACGAAACGCGCCGCTCTTCTTTGGATCTTCTCTATCTCCTCCGTCAACCCGACCTGGTACGGATCCCACACTGATGAGCAATACTCAAGTATAGGTCGAACGAGTGTTTTGTAAGCCACCTCCTTTGTTGATGGACTACATTTTCTAAGCACTCTCCCAATGAATCTCAACCTGGTACCCGCCTTACCAACAATTAGTTTTATATGATCATTCCACTTCAAATCGTTCCGTACGCATACTCCCAGATATTTTACAGAAGTAACTGCTACCAGTGTTTGTTCCGCTATCATATAATCATACAATAAAGGATCCTTCTTTCTATGTATTCGCAATACATTACATTTGTCTATGTTAAGGGTCAGTTGCCACTCCCTGCACCAAGTGCCTATCCGCTGCAGATCTTCCTGTATTTCGCTACAATTTTCTAATGCAGCAACTTCTCTGTATACTACAGCATCATCCGCGAAAAGCCGCATGGAACTTCCGACACTATCTACTAAGTCATTTATATATATTGTGAAAAGCAATGGTCCCATAACACTCCCCTGTGGCACGCCAGAGGTTACTTTAACGTCTGTAGACGTCTCTCCATTGATAACAACATGCTGTGTTCTGTTTGCTAAAAACTCTTCAATCCAGCCACACAGCTGGTCTGATATTCCGTAGGCTCTTACTTTGTTTATCAGGCGACAGTGCGGAACTGTATCGAACGCCTTCCGGAAGTCAAGAAAAATAGCATCTACCTGGGAGCCTGTATCTAATATTTTCTGGGTCTCATGAACAAATAAGGCGAGTTGGGTCTCACACGATCGCTGTTTCCGGAATCCATGTTGATTCCTACATAGTAGATTCTGGGTTTCCAGAAATGACATGATACGCGAGCAAAAAACATGTTCTAAAATTCTACAAGAGATCGACGTAAGAGATATAGGTCTATAGTTTTGTGCATCTGCTCGACGACCCTTCTTGAAGACTGGGACTATCTGTGCTCTTTTCCAATCATTTGGAACCCTCCGTTCCTCTAGAGACTTGCGGTACACGGCTGTTAGAAGGGGGGCAAGTTCTTTCGCGTACTCTGTGTAGAATCGAATTGGTATCCCGTCAGGTCCAGTGGACTTTCCTCTATTGAGTGATTCCAGTTGCTTTTCTATTCCTTGGACACTTATTTCTATGTCAGCCATTTTTTCGTTTGTGCGAGGATTTAGAGAAGGAACTGCAGTGCGGTCTTCCTCTGTGAAACAGCTTTGGAAAAAGGTGTTTAGTATTTCAGCTTTACGCGTGTCATCCTCTGTTTCAATGCCATCATCATCCCGTAGTGTCTGGATATGCTGTTTCGAGCCACTTACTGATTTAACGTAAGACCAGAACTTCCTAGGATTTTCTGTCAAGTCGGTACATAGAATTTTACTTTCGAATTCAATGAACGCTTCACGCATAGCCCTCCTTACGCTAACTTTGGCATCGTTTAGCTTCAGTTTGTCTGAGAGGTTTTGGCTGCGTTTAAACTTGGAGTGGAGCTCTCTTTGCTTTCGCAGTAGTTTCCTAACTTTGTTGTTGTACCACGGTGGGTTTTTCCCGTCCCTCACAGTTTTACTCGGCACGTACCTGTCTAAAACGCATTTTACGATTGCCTTGAACTTTTTCCATAAACACTCAACATTGTCAGTGTCGGAACAGAAATTTTCGTTTTGATCTGTTAGGTGGTCTGAAATCTGCCTTCTATTACTCTTGCTAAACAGATAAACCTTCCTCCCTTTTTTTATATTCCTATTAACTTCCATATTCAGGGATGCTGCAACGGCCTTATGATCACTGATTCCCTGTTCTGTACATACAGATTCGAAAAGTTCGGGTCTGTTTGTTATCAGTAGGTCCAAGATGTTATCTCCACGAGTCGGTTCTCTGTTTAATTGCTCGAGGTAATTTTCGGATAGTGCACTCAGTATAATGTCACTCGATGCTCTGTCCCTACCACCCGTCCTAAACATCTGAGTGTCCCAGTCTATATCTGGTAAATTGAAATCTCCACCTAAGACTATAACATGCTGAGAAAATTTATGTGAAATGTATTCCAAATTTTCTCTCAGTTGTTCTGCCACTAATGCTGCTGAGTCGGGAGGTCGGTAAAAGGAGCCAATTATTAACCTAGTTCGGTTGTTTAGTGTAACCTCCACCCATAATAATTCACAGGAACTATCCACTTCTACTTCACTACAGGATAAACTACTACTAACAGCGATGAACACTCCACCACCGGTTGCATGCAATCTATCCTTTCTAAACACCGTGTGTACCTTTGTAAAAATTTCGGCAGAATTTATCTCTGGCTTAAGCCAGCTTTCTGTACCTATAACGATTTCAGCTTCGGTGCTTTCTATCAGCGCTTGAAGTTCCGGTACTTTACCAACGCAGCTTCGACAGTTGACAATTACAATACCGATTGCTGCTTGGTCCCCGCATGTCCTGACTTTGCCCCGCACCCGTTGAGGCTGTTGCCCTTTCTGTACTTGCCCAAGGCCATCTAACCTAAAAAACCGCCCAGCCCACGCCACACAACCCCTGCTACCCGTGTAGCCGCTTGTTGCGTGTAGTGGACTCCTGACCTATCCAGCGGAACCCGAAACCCCACCACCCTATGGCGCAAGTCGAGGAATCTGCAGCCCACACGGTCGCAGAACCGTCTCAGCCTCTGATTCAGACCCTCCACTCGGCTCTGTACCAAAGGTCCGCAGTCAGTCCTGTCGACGATGCTGCAGATGGTGAGCTCTGCTTTCATCCCGCTAGCGAGACTGGCAGTCTTCACCAAATCAGATAGCCGCCGGAAGCCAGAGAGGATTTCCTCCGATCCATAGCGACACACATCATTGGTGCCGACATGAGCGACCACCTGCAGATGGGTGCACCCTGTACCCTTCATGGCATCCGGAAGGACCCTTTCCACATCTGGAATGACTCCCCCCGGTATGCACACGGAGTGCACATTGGTTTTCTTCCCCTCTCTTGCTGCCATTTCCCTAAGGGGCCCCATTACGCGCCTGACGTTGGAGCTCCCAACTACCAGTAAGCCCACCCTCTGCGACTGCCCGGATCTTGCAGACTGAGGGGCAACCTCTGGAACAGGACAAGCAGCCATGTCAGGCCGAAGATCAGTATCAGCCTGAGACAGAGCCTGAAACCGGTTCGTCAGACAAACTGGAGAGGCTTTCCGTTCAGCCCTCCGGAATGTCTTTCGCCCCCTGCCACACCTTGAAACGACCTCCCACTCTACCACAGGTGAGGGATCAGCCTCAATGCGGGCAGTATCCCGGGCAACCACAGTCGTAGTCCGATCAGGGGATGCGTGGGACGAGCTGGCCGTCCCCGACAAACCCCCATCCCGACCCCCACAGTGATGCCCATTGGCAACAGCCTCAAGCTGTGTGACCGAAGCCAACACTGCCTGAAGCTGGGAGCGAAGGGATGCCAACTCAGCCTGCATCCGAACATACTGAAGAATCGATACACGACTACCACGAAAGTGTGGAATGTAGCAGTGTGGGAAGACACAACGGAATTAAGTTAGCAAATTATTCATTGCCATAGCTGAGATACTATGATTGTCTCCTCATAAGAAAGGAGAAAGCAGAAAAAGCAGTCATTAACTAGAGAGCAAATCTGCAACTTTTTTCCTTTACACCTACTGGACACTGAATTATGGTAGCAAGAAACCTCATGCAGGACAAGTTTTCTAAATATTTCTCTGATTGTCTATCTGCGCGACCGTAGCTTTGTCATAGATGACGTAAGAATCTTGTCTCCAGCGAGATTTTAACCTACAGCTACTGAAGCCTTCACTTTGGATGGTGAATATTTTACCACCGACTAGCGTACAACAGTCGGCAGGAGATCCCTCATTGCACCAGTGGTGGCCATGACGATTCGTTTGTCATTTAAAAGAAGAGAGTTTAGGTAGTTTCCAGGAACCAAAAACTCTACGTCCTTCTTGAAGTGAGAATCATTCACAATATTTAATCAAAATGATAAGAAAATATCAACTAAATGCAGCAGGATAATTCCGTACCACTCTAGGCAGTAAGTCGCGTAACAGTATGGTAAATACTCTGAAGAAGGTTGGGTCTCCAGCAAGCAGCATGAAAAGTACGTCTATACAGATGATGTGAATCCTTAGCGTCTGCTACTTGGTTTTGAAAGACGTAGAGAAGGCAGCCCCTGTTTTGACCAGTTGAATAGGCCAAAGAATTTTACTCACATTTCTGTAAATAGAAGTGAGAGTTAAAGAATAGTCAAACGGTTCAAATGGCTCTGAGCACTATGGGACTAACTTCTGAGGTCATCAGTCCCCTAGAACGTAGAACTACTTAAACCTAACTAACGTAAGGACATCACACACATCTATGCCCGAGGCAGGATTCGAACCTGCGACCGTAGTGGTCGCGCGGTTCCAGAATGTAGCGCCTAGAACCGCTCGGCCACACCGGCCGGCAAAGAATAGTCACAAATAATTTTCAGATTCATTGATTGCAAACTGCACACTATAAAGTAAGATCAGGGAGAAAAATTTGGGTGGACCTATTAACCAGTAGTTGTTGTAAATTTTTTTCTGTCTTATGCGTACTGTAAACTGAAAAGTGAATTTGCCGGACACAGTTCAACAGTGTTTATTTTTTGCGTCGTTATAATTCATACTTTATCTGTGACCGGGATAGAATTGCTGAACGACATGTTAACTGCAACGACACCCCATGACCCGAAACACTACACGGGCAGCCCATCTTCGTTGCTTAGTAAATTATTTGCGCTATCTATTGTTCGTTAATGTGAATGTAAGTTCCTGTTGGAAATAGGGCCATTTGGTTAACATTTCCTGCTTTAAGGCTTAATTCTGACAGCAGCTTTACTCGTAAACAAAAAAAAATCCTTTGATAATACATAAGATATTGAACTGAATTCACAGTGCTCTGTACCACATACGTCAAAACCAGTGAGCTTGAGCAGTAGAAAGTACTGAGATTCTCGGGAGAAAATACCATGACGAAACTATTCCATCTGGTATGTAGAATATATATCAGAGAAATACTCTCAGACTTCAAGATGAACGTAACAATTCAAATACCAAATGTGTCAGTTGGTGACAGATGAGAATATTATCGAACTATCGTTCTAATAAGTCTTGGTTGTAAAATATTGGCACGAAGTACACTCCTGGAAATGGAAAAAAGAACACATTGACACCGGTGTGTCAGACCCACCATACTTGCTCCGGACACTGCGAGAGGGCTGTACAAGCAATGATCACACGCACGGCACAGCGGACACACCAGGAACCGCGGTGTTGGCCGTCGAATGGCGCTAGCTGCGCTGCATTTGTGCACCGCCGCCGTCAGTGTCAGCCAGTTTGCCGTGGCATACGGAGCTCCATCGCAGTCTTTAACACTGGTAGCATGCCGCGACAGCGTGGACGTGAACCGTATGTGCAGTTGACGGACTTTGAGCGAGGGCGTATAGTGGGCATGCGGGAGGCCGGGTGGACGTACCGCCGAATTGCTCAACACGTGGGGCGTGAGGTCTCCACAGTACATCGATGTTGTCGCCAGTGGTCGGCGGAAGGTGCACGTGCCCGTCGTGCTGGGACCGGACCGCAGCGACGCACGGATGCACGCCAAGACCGTAGGATCCTACGCAGTGCCGTAGGGGACCGCACCGCCACTTCCCAGCAAATTAGGGACACTGTTGCTCCTGGGGTATCGGCGAGGACCATTCGCAACCGTCTCCATGAAGCTGGGCTACGGTCCCGCACACCGTTATGCCGTCTTCCGCTCACGCCCCAACATCGTGCAGCCCGCCTCCGGTGGTGTCGCGACAGGCGTGAATGGAGGGACGAATGGAGACGTGTCGTCTTCAGCGATGAGAGTCGCTTCTGCCTTGGTGCCAATGATGGTCGTATGCGTGTTTGGCGCCGTGCAGGTGAGCGCCACAATCAGGACTGCATACGACTGAGGCACACAGGGCCAACACCCGGCATCATGGTGTGGGGAGCGATCTCCTACACTGGCCGTACACCACTGGTGATCGTCGAGGGGACACTGAATAGTGCACGGTACATCCAAACCGTCATCGAACCCATCGTTCTACCATTCCTAGACCGGCAAGGGAACTTGCTGTTCCAACAGGACAGTGCACGTCCGCATGTATCCCGTGCCACCCAACGTGCTCTAGAAGGTGTAAGTCAACTACCCTGGCCAGCAAGATCTCCGGATCTGTCCCTCATTGGGCATGTTTGGGACTGGATGAAGCGTCGTCTCACGCGGTCTGCACGTCCAGCACGAACGCTGGTCCAACTGAGGCGCCAGGTGGAAATGGCATGGCAAGCCGTTCCACAGGACTACATCCAGCATCTCTACGATCGTCTCCATGGGAGAATAGCAGCCTGCATTGCTGCGAAAGGTGGATATACACTGTACTAGTGCCGACATTGTGCATGCTCTGTTGCCTGTGTCTATGTGCCTGTGGTTCTGTCAGTGTGATCATGTGATGTATCTGACCCCAGGAATGTGTCAATAAAGTTTCCCCTTCCTGGGACAACGAATTCACGGTGTTCTTATTTCAATTTCCAGGATTGTATTTACAAAAACTACCAAAAGTCGGAATCAGTAAAGATCAGTTAGGATTCCGAAAGAATGTAGTGACACGTGGCGCTATACGGACACTATCTTAGAGAATAGGTTTAAGAATGGCGAACTTAACCCGTCAGATATAGTGTATCGGAATACTTAATGACAACCAGATCAGCAGAGGATTCCAACGGCACCAATGGTGTTGCAGGGCTCGACACGATTGCCCCAGTGTCACAGCAGCTTTGAGCAGTAGCTAGAAACCTGTCGACTGTGGCCAATGCAGCTTCGAACTGCTTACAGCCAGCAGCCAATTCCCCTCACAACGAGAGCAGTCTCTGGCCATATCATACTGAGAAGAAAAATTGAAAAAGATCCGAAAAATACCAGCAAAGCAGTCAGAAGTAACTTATAAAGTACTAACAGAGCCCTGAAAAAGAGAAATTATCCGACTGTGGCGCTGCTGAGGTTGGAATGTACGCAAAATACAACGAGGAGAATAAACAAACTCTGAAATAGACTCTGCAGAGTTCTCTCATTACAACGTGAGACTGCAACAACACGTACATAATTCTACAATGAAGGTTGTTTTCCCACTGTCTTCTGAATGGTTTGATACAGCTCGGTACGACTACCTCTCGTGTATCAACCTCTCCACATGCACTAAATGATTTCACTTGCATGACGCGGATATTCCGATGTCTGCCTTCCTCTACAACTTTTGGCCCCTACGGCTCTCACTAGTACGATGGATACTTTTCCCTGTTTTTTTAACATGTGTTCTGTCACAATGTCTTAATTAATATTTTCAAGTACTCGTGCCGTCATTGTTTGTGCAACGAATTTTTTCATTTCTTATCAGACCCATAATTTTCATCATTCTTCTATAAAATCGAGCTTCAAACGAACGGATTGTCTTCTTTATCGGTTGTGAAATGAAAATGTAATTGTGTCGCAAAAACTGTCAAAGGGGGAAGTACCTTTATAAAAGTTTTGGAATGAGCCATTACAATAGTTAGAATACACGAGACATTCGTCTAGTATGAGAAAACACTACGGAGCAACCAGTATTTCGACTTTCGACAGCTAGGAACTCATTCTGTATGTCATCAGCAGGTGAAATGAAATTAAGGTTAACGTCACTGACTGAGTCATATAAAGTTGCAAATGTTTAACCTTGTAGTCTCCGTTAACAATTACACTTTCATAATTATTATATGAAGTTTTTGATAGCCTAGATTACTGGCAGGCAACCGTCGGCCCGCAGTCTAGATAAGCCCGTGCCGGGATCCAGTCCGGCCGGCGGAAATTTTTGAGAACGAGGGAGAGCACTCCACCGACGCTCGGAACGCTGTGTGAGTAATGCTTCCTTGCCGGCCGTACGGTCTGTAAAAGTTGTTGTGAGCTCTGCTGTCATGTATTTGAGGAGTTCCGTCCATTTCGTACAATGCAGGTATTGTACATGTACAAGAAACAAAGGGTGAAAAGAACGTGCCTGTTTTTATAGATAATTTTACCGCAGAGGATACGGGATTAACAAAGGGGTTGTTAATCGCTAACATGGATACACAGGAGGAAGAAGATTTGGGACGCAAGGGGTGTCAGCCATGGACAATCGCCGGACGTCGTTGACTCTGTATTACGAGGAAAAGTGAAGCATCTAGAGGGAAGCGATAGGGAACGGATGTAAAAAATACTTTTGGAATTTAAGAATTTAGTTTTGGCAAAAGGGCCGATACCAGCTAAGTATTTTACACAGCACCACATATCAACGGGAAATGAATCACCAGTCTACAGCAAACCATGCAGCATATCTGGGTACTTGCAGTATATTTTGGGGGAATTATCGTTCAACTGCTGATAAACGAAGTAACAGAATAAAGTAATAGTCTATGTCGGGCAGGAATAGTCGTCGTGCCAAAAAAGCTACTGATGGAACACGAAAATATAGGTTTTGTTGTGATCTAAATGCGAAAACCATAACAGACGCCTACCCTTTGCTACACACACAAAAACTTTGGATCAGTTAGGGCAATGCAAATATTTTTCAACAATGAATTTGAAGACAGGTTATCACCAGACGGAGGCTGCACTGCAGGATCGACAGAAAACGTTTCTGACACCCTGGGGACACTAGTAATTCAGGATAATGCCATTCGGATTAGAAAATGCAACTGCAACATTTACGGGAGTCTATGGGAGTGATACGGAGTAACAGAATCAGTGGTCAATGGAAGTATTCCTAAGGTTAAAAGCAGCGAAGTTTCCACTGAATACAGAAAAAGTAATTTTATGAAGGAAGAGGTAGCATACCTACGTCATTTCCTAATTAAAGGTGGAGTTAAGGCTGAACCAAGTTTAATTAGAGCTGTACACGAATTTTCTGTGCCAGAATCTGTAAAGGAGTTGCAGTCGTTCCTAGGAGTTGCGAATTATTACCACCAGTTTGTAAAAGGATTTGCGGATATTGGCAGATAGTTGACACAGTTGTTATAAAAGGGTGCTAAATTTGTGTCGTCAAAAGAGTGATAGCATGCTTTTTGAGAATCTAAAGAAGCTTTAACATCCAGTCCTATATTAGTGTTTCCGGATTTTAATAGAGAATTTGTTTTATCATGTGATGCATCAAACCATACTCTTGGTTGTTTGTTGTCACAGGAGATGGATGACGTAGAACATCCGGCAGCTTACGCATCAAGATAGCTAAATTCTCTATGAAGAAATTATTTCACACCAGAGAAAGAGACGTAAAAGCCTTATTTATGGAATGACGTATTTCAAATGTTATCCGCAGGGTAAAAGTTTAGAGTAATAACAGATCATGCAGCGTTAATATGGTTGTTGGGGTTACAATATCCTTTCTAGTAGGTTGGTACGATGGGCAGTAAGACTAAGTGAATCAGATTTCGAAGGCACACATAAACCTGGAAAGACGCCCGGAAATGCGAATGGTTTACGTAGAAAAGTAACAGTATTACATATTGGGGGTTGTGAGCATAAGGAATGGTAGCCTACACGAAGAGCAGATTACGAATGTAAGCAGTATTTCAAGCAGTCACAGTTTTGTACAGAGGATGGTTTAGTACGAAGAGAAACCAAGTTTTGACCACGCGTAGCTGTACCAGTGAAGGTAGGGTATAGAGTGGTACAAGATGCTTATGATTACATGTTAGCTGGTTATGGAGGTTGCGGAAGAGTAGCAGAAAGGGAATGATGGAGGAATAGGCAGATGGACGTAAACCAGTATGTGCAGAATTTCGTACAGTGTGGACAGAGAGCGGATTTATGTCGATTTTTCGAGATACTTAGAGACGGTCACGATGCCAAACCAGAAGCTAGCAATAGTGGCACAAGCGCTTGTGAATAATTGGATACTGAGGTTTGGAGTGCCAGAAACAATAGTAACAACAAGGGAACAAACATTATGTCAGGTGTCTTCAGGAATAGTGTAAGTTACTGAATGTGAAGAAGTTAAGAACGAGTCCTCTCCATTCCAAGCCAATGGAAGAACTGAAAACATAGGGAAAATGGGGAGATGCTTGGATACCACGTTGACTCACATAATACCAACTGGGACGTCTATTTGAAATATGTCGTCTCCGCCTATAGCTCAAAAAGCATAGGATTACAGGATTATCGCCTTATGAAGTAGTATACGGACGTTAAATACTACCACTGTTCGACGTACTGAAAACGAAGAAAGAGAAGACTGGAGATTCTGTTAAGGGATTTGCCAAAGTGATGAGCGAAATTTGGAATAGAGCACGGAGGGCCAATGCCCGAGCTTTGGAAAGACAGGAAGAAGCGGAGAGATGTACGGCAATAATGCCACAGTATACACTCCTGGAAATTGAAATAAGAACACCGTGAATTCATTGTCCCAGGAAGGGGAAACTTTATTGACACATTCCTGGGGTCAGATACATCACATGATCACACTGACAGAACCACAGGCACATAGACACAGGCAACAGAGCATGCACAATGTCGGCACTAGTACAGTGTATATCCACCTTTCGCAGCAATGCAGGCTGCTATTCTCCCATGGAGACGATCGTAGAGATGCTGGATGTAGTCTTGTGGAACGGCTTGCCATGCCATTTCCACCTGGCGCCTCAGTTGGACCAGCGTTCGTGCTGGACGTGCAGACCGCGTGAGACGACGCTTCATCCAGTCCCAAACATGCTCAATGGGGGACAGATCCGGAGATCTTGCTGGCCAGGGTAGTTGACTTACACCTTCTAGAGCACGTTGGGTGGCACGGGATACATGCGGACGTGCATTGTCCTGTTGGAACAGCAAGTTCCCTTGCCGGCCTAGGAATGGTAGAACGATGGGTTCGATGACGGTTTGGATGTACCGTACACTATTCAGTGTCCCCTCGACGATCACCAGTGGTGCACAGCCAGTGTAGGAGATCGCTCCCCACACCATGATGCCGGGTGTTGGCCCTGTGTGCCTCGGTCGTATGCAGTCCTGATTGTGGCGCTCACCTGCACGGTGCCAAACACGCATGCGACCATCATTGGCACCAAGGCAGAAGCGACTCTCATCGCTGAAGACGACACGTCTCCATTCGTCCCTCCATTCACGCCTGTCGCGACACCACTGGAGGCGGGCTGCACGATGTTGCGGCGTGAGCGGAAGACGGCCGAACGGTGTGCGGGACCGTAGCCCAGCTTCATGGAGACGGTTGCGAATGGTCCTCGCCGATACCCCAGGAGCAACAGTGTCCCTAATTTGCTGGGAAGTGGCGGTGCGGTCCCCTACGGCACTGCGTAGGATCCTACGGTCTTGGCGTGCATCTGTGCGTCGCTGCGGTCCGGTCCCAGGTCGACGGGCAAGTGCACCTTCCGCCGACCACTGGCGATAACATCGATGTACTGTGGAGACCTCACGCCCCACGTGTTGAGCAATTCGGCGGTACGTCCACCCGGCCTCCCGCATGCCCACTATACGCCCTCGCTCAAAGTCCGTCAACTGCACATACGGTTCACGTCCACGCTGTCGCGGCATGCTACCAGTGTTAAAGACTGCGATGGAGCTCCGTATGCCACGGCAAACTGGCTGACACTGACGGCGGCGGTGCACAAATGCTGCGCAGCTAGCGCCATTCGACGGCCAACACCGCGGTTCCTGGTGTGTCCGCTGTGCCGTGCGTGTGATCATTCCTTGTACAGCCCTCTCGCAGTGTCCGGAGCAAGTATGGTGGGTCTGACACACCGGTGTCAATATGTTCTTTTTTCCATTTCCAGGAGTGTATGTTTGGTCAGTGGGTGATGCAATCAACTTCGTACACGCCGAAGAGAAAGTCAAGAATGTTTCTTCCAATGTATCAGGGGCAATACCAAGTGGTAGAGGCCAACTCGCAAGTAAATTTCAAGACTCAATTGACAGTTGCGGACGTATAGTGGTTGAAACTTTTCAAGGGAGTGCAAGAGTTAATGGTTCAAATGGCTCTGAGCACTATGGGACTTAACTTCTAAGGTCATCAGTCCCCTAGAACTTAGAACTACTTAAACCTAACTAACCCAAGGACATCACACACATCCATGCCCGAGGCAGGATTCGAACCTGCGACCGTAGCGGCCGCGCGGTTCCAGACTGTAGCGCCTTTAACCGCTTGGCCACGACGGCCGGCCCAGTGCGAGAGTTAATCCAAAGATAAGAGATGTTGACTAAAACGGGATTATGAGGAGGAAGGTACCGGAAGATAAACAACAGGTTAGGTATGCAACAGTAACGGGAACCCGTTTGTGTTAAAGCCTAGGAGATAGTGATTTAATATTTTTTTTTTAGTTTACGTATAGATTTAGTGTTATTAGAATGAGTCGCTGCGGAGGAGCAATGAATTTAAGGGGGAGGAAAGTAATAGGTATTCCTGCTAATAGGTGTGTTCGAGAGAAGGAGAGATGATTTGGTTCATAGCCGACTACTGATCTTCGTCGGGGTGGCACTGCCGATGAGGAAGACATACGATGGTAAACGACACCGTAGAAGAATTTAAGCAGTGGGTAACAGGGAATAAGGCCGTGAGTGACCGGCACACTACGCAGATTGCAAGCTTATGGAATGCCGTATTGAATAACACACAAATACTACGACAACTGACGGGAGCAGTTATATGGTATGACAGAGCTACAGCAGAGCAGTTAATCGGAATATCAGGAACTATAAACGGAAGTCTTAGAGAGGGAAGTAGTAATATCAAAATTCTTGTAGTCCATAGAAGATAGTGTTTGCGAGGCACGCGGGAAAGTAACAGGACAACAAAGAGACTATGCGCAGGCTGAACGAGGCCAACTAGGGGTAAACTTGCTGTCACCAGAGCAGTCTTTAGAGTGTCTAGGGAAACTGCTATAGGCAATACTGCCGGAGATGGGGTTGTGTTTAGAACCCGAGCACAGAAACTTATCTCTTTATTTCAATGTAGCCGCAGTACCGGTGAGAACTGGTGGAGCGAAAGTTTACACTTCCATTTCTAAACCAATGGTATGAAAACAACCACGTTACGAGTGCTACATAGTTAATGTGTATTATGTCAGTTGGGGGATACTGAAGAAACTTGCAAAATTAAAAACGCAGCGACTATTATGAATTGTAAAAGATAAGGGAAGATATGTATAAATGGAGGAAACGAAGTTACAAAGATACTACCGAGGGGCAATCACCGTCTGTCCTAATATGGTAATAAGAGAGGGCATGATTACTGCACAGTGAAATTAATGATGGGACAAAAGGACGTAAGAGACGGCAATAAAGAAGTTATCGAACCGGCATTGTGCTTTCAGCAGGTCGAGGCGTATTGGTTGTACTCTACCTTTGACAAAATTGTTGTAGTGGCTACTTTTTTGGAGCAGGGAAAGCGTACGTCAACAAAGACGCTAGAGATAAATGGGAGTGGTTTTTTTATTAAATGGAGCAGCATGTGAAACAATGGGGCCTCCTTTCCATCTTCCCGCCACGAATTCAAAGGTAACTCACCCGCATATTTGGCAGCCTCGTTTGTATTGTATGGAAATTCTACCTGCCGCAAATGGCTCTGAGCACTATGGGACTTAACTTCTGAGGTCATCAGTCCCCTAGAACTTAGAACTACTTAAACCTAACTAACCTAAGGACATCACACACATCCATGCCCGAGGCAGGATTCGAACCTGCGACCGTAGCGGTCGCGCGGTTCCAGACTGTAGCGCCTAGAACCACTCGGGTACTCTGGTCGGCTACCTGCCGCAAATCTAACCAACTTACATCAAACTCTATGGCCACAATTAATGCAGTCTATAAACACGATTCTGAACCAGAAGTAGGGACGAGTCTCCCTGGGAAACCTATTGCAGCACGTAAATCCATATCGGAAAAATCAGTACCGGAAAGAGACTACATTGACTATCGTCATACCAACCACCACAGCGGGAGTTATTCTGCTGAGTGCAGTCCTTGTTTTGATACATAGAAGACGAAGCCCAAGACTGAGTTCAGACCCAGCCGTCGTTCAGATTCCAGTGGACTGGATGCCCAGAGCATAAAAGCACAAGAAGGAAGATGAACACACAAGGGGTTTGTATTAAGAATAATTAGTTCATTTTAGTTTGTAAATTTGGAACAGAGATTAATAAGTTGTTATGCAAGAAGCCTAGTAATGAAATAAGTTCCATGATTCCAGAATGAGATTTTCACTCTGCAGCGGAGTGTGCGCTGATATGAAACTTCCTGGCAGATTAAAACTTTGTGCCCGACCGACACTCGAACTCGGGACCTTTGCCTTTCGCGGGCAAGTGCTCTACCATCTGAGCTACCGAAGCACGACTCACGGCCGGTCCTCACAGTTTGGAAGGTAGGAGACGAGATACTGGCAGAAGTAAAGCTGTGAGGACCGGGCGTGAGTCGTGCTTCGGTAGCTCAGATTGTAGAGCACTTGCCCGCGAAAGGCAAAGATTCCGAGTTCGAGTCTCGGTCGGGCACACAGTTTTAATCTACCAGGAAGTTTCAAGTTCCATGATGTTTGAGTTCAGGACCATAGCAAGGAGCACTGCTCAAATGAGTAAAATTAAGTGATAGGGTTAAGGAAACCAATTGTTACAATAATTGCTAAGATGTGAAACAGGAGGGCCAGTCGCCAGGAATTCTCGTGTAAAGGGAAGTTTAGTCTGGTCGACCTGAGGGACTGGATCTGGATAAAAAAGGAGGGCAATGTAGCATATCGACCATATTCAGTCAAAAACTACGCCAGAGCAACAGTGAGTTGCAACAGAGCCAGCTACAGGGAGACAAGAGTGTTATGCGTTACGAAGCAAAACACGGCAGGTGTTGTGAAGCAGAGCCAACTGGCTGCAGTGTAGCAACAGCCAACGCTGTAATATGCTACCAGGAGGGCGGGAGCCTTTCCTCATTTGCCACCACGGAAGTGTTAAGAGTACATGCCTTAAGCCTTAAATGCACATAGTCTGGAGTGTAGAAGTACTCAGCCATTCGTGTACTAAACTGTTCTCTTCTCAGTATCACAGCCTATACCACAAACCTGTGACATCCAGAGTGACATCTCGGAATGCAGTACAGGGCCCGCTGTTTGACCACAGGAAGGGGCAGCCTGTCCTGAGTCACGAGACCACCCTTTGCTGGAGCAGGAAGTGCCCACTCGCTGGACGGAGGTCACGGACGCCTCTGCAGTGTCATCACTGTTACATCTGGAGACATTACTGACAGTGGCATTAGAATGACGCCACACTTAGTCCCACTCTCTCAAATGTCAGCAATGCCAGATGTCTATTGTTTCACATGAGACGCAACTGGACACCTCCGCCAAGATGTTCCTGATGTACTACGGCCGAGAGCTGGAATAAAGAAGTTAATTAAATGAATCTACTCCCATCTTGACGTCTTATTTCACTCCCCACAGGTGAGAATCAAAGGTTCATCTACCATGTGCATGATCTGGTTTAAGATATGTGAAACAAGGGCCGGCCGGAGTGGCCGAGTGGTTAAAGGCGCTACAGTCTGGAACCGCACGACCGCTACGGTCGCAGGTTCGAATCCTGCCTCGGGCATGGATGTGTGTGATGTCCTTAGGTTAGTTAGGTTTAAGTAGTTCTAAGTTGTAGCGGACTGATGACCTCAGAATTAAAGTCCCATAGTTCTGAACATCACCTTGTTTCAAAAAATGGTTCAAATGGCTCTGAGCACTATGGGACTCAACTGCTGTGGTCATAAGTCCCATAGTGCTCAGAGCCATTTTTGAAGGGTATATAAAACGTTTTGAGGGTATGCGAAAAACAGTGCAGTTGTTCAAAATTGGTTCAAATGGCTCTGAGCACTATGGGACTTAACTTCTGAGGTCATCAGTCCCCTAGAACTTAGAACTGCTTCAACCTAACTAACCTAAGGACATCGCACACATCCGTGGCCGAGGCAGGTTTCGAACCTGCGACTGTAGCGGTCTTGTGGTTCCAGTCTGTTGTGTCTAGAACCGCTCGGTTACTACGGCCGTCCGTGCAGTTGTTCTCGTAATGCGGAAACGGAGCGATATGCGTGACATCCAATAGAGCATGATCATTGGCTTTCAGGTCACGGGTGGAAGCATTTTCGAAACGGCAAAGTTTATATATTGCTCGCGTATCGCCGCGGTTAAGGAATACCGTGCATTAAAAAATGGCGCTATCCAAAATCGGCGCCGAGACAGCTGTGGTGACAGGGCCAAAGGTGACACGGGTTTTGTCTGTTTTCTTCCCATATTTTTAACTATTTGGAACATAAAATACAGGGTGATTCAAAAAGAATACAACAACTTTAGGAATTTAAAACTCTGCAACGACAAAAGGCAGAGCAAAGCACTATCTGTCGGCGAATTAAGGGAGCTATAAAGTTTCATCTAGTTGTACATTGGCACTTATCTGTCCGTAACTACCTGAACGTCAACTACCCGAGGCGATGGATCGGCCGCCATGCAGCCCGTGACAGAGCACTTCATCACTGGCCTCCAAGAAGCCCTGATCTTACCCCATGCGATTTTTTCTTATGGGGGTATGTTAAGGATATGATGTTTCGCCCACCTCTCCCAGCCACCATTGATTTGCCGGCCGAAGTGGCCGTGCGGTTAAAGGCGCTGCAGTCTGGAACCGCAAGACCGCTACGGTCGCAGGCTCGAATCCTATCTCGGGCATGGATGTTTGTGATGTCCTTAGGTTAGTTAGGTTTAACTAGTTCTAAGTTCTAGGGGACTAATGACCTCAGCAGTTTAGTCCCATAGTGCTCAGAGCCATTTTTCAGCCACCATTGATGATTTGAAACGAGCAATAACAGCAGCTATCCAAACTGTTACGCCTGATATGCTACAGAGAGTGTGGAACGAGTTGGAGTATCGGGTTGATATTGCTCGTGTGTCTGGAGGGGGCCATATTGAACATCTCTGAACTTGTTTTCGAGTGAAAAAAAAACCTTTTTAAATACTCTTTGTAATGATGTATAACAGAAGGTTATATTATGTTTCTTTCATTAAATACACATTTTTAAAGTTGTGGTATTCTTTTTGAATCACCCTGTATATATGAACATAGATACAATTAGGGCAGTAATTGTCAGTTTACATTGTGAGGAGCATTACCTCAAACGCATGGTTTCATTCAGGTATTTAAAAATAAACAGTGTGCTTAAAGTCCTCCATAAACAACTAAGTAACGCAAAGCAGGGCTTACCTTGATATTGTGAAATCAATTCATATTAAAAGAAACATTGACACAGGCAATTAACTGTGAACTGTACTATGGCATGCTTACAACAGACAGCAGCTCGCTTAACACCCAAACAAAAGCTATGAAGAGACCCGCACTATGTCTCTTAAATTTAAAGGACTGGCACTTCGTTGTTCTCACCATCGTAGATGATGGTTAGATGGCACATCTGACTAAAATATCTCAGGGACGAGCATTACTTTTCTTCCTACACCAGCTACAGGCTGTAGTTGCATATCATTGTTTTCATGATACTCTTTGTAAGATGTTGATGCCACGACATATGGTACATGTTCTCGCCCCAGTCTCTCGACAGTAACATTGCACCTTGAACAAGTCACTGCCTCTGACGATTTTCATATAGTTAAAAGAGAGGATTGCAATACTGTGCAGCGTGTAGGGTACACCCAATCGGATATCTATCTTACCTCAGAAGAGGCCGGCATCCCCGGACAGCTGTTTTGGAAGGAGAGACGCTTTGGCTTAGATAATCATGTGCACCATAAACAGCGGTAATTAAATAACTGTTTTTTACCGGAAATTTGTGGTCTATCGCAGCACAGAGATGCAGAGAGGCATTTGAGTTCCATTAACTGTCTTCTGTTGTTTTCAAATGCTGAGATACAACACCCTTATTCGAGACAGACTTTAATTATTACGAGTATCTTGAAGCATACATACCTCCGTGATCATGTTCCTTGCGAATGTGGAGTTCCCAAATATGACGCTTCTATCAGTAAGATGGGTCTAGTTGACTAACACTTACAAATTTCATTGTTTGGCTGCCGTAATGTAACATACATAGAGTAGTATCCACAGTCGTGCTATAGCACAGGAGAACACACTCATTTATGCCAGTATTGTACGAAGTAACCTGCTGTGTTAATAACGCATGTGTATGCACGTGGGAAGTAGTGCTGTACCCAGGCGCCATCATCTGAGCTGTTTGTCGCACTGTTGTATCCGACTTACTCGCTAGCCAAATAATGTTTGAATAAGTCTGTGTATCGTATACAGTATCAATACCTGTTGGATAGTTGCTGTGTTCATAAACTGTTCTTTAGTGGTACATCATATGAAACTTTGTGGAGAAAGTGTTAATAAAAATCTTAAGACTATTTGTATTGCAAAGCTTCTGTTCTTAATCAACCGGTGAGCAATCAAAATGAAAGGTACTACAAATCGTCTTGCTGTGACAATCTCTGAATGTAGTTTACGTATCAGAAATGAAGATGGGGTTTTAATTGTAGCGACATGTGCCCTAAACCCTGACTTGATGCAGTCTTCAAAGGCAGCCGATCTACAGAATCAACGACTGCAAGTTTGCCAAATTTTTCACAGCTGTACTTTGTGTAGGAAGAAGGACGACGTTGACTAATGGTGTACTAGGAAAAGTGATTAGAAGAGTGATTCTTTCCAACTAAAAGTACACCACTGACCACTAAAATTGCTACACCACGAACATGACGTGCTACAGACGCGAAATTTAACCGACGGGAAGAAGATGCGGTCATATGCAAATGATTAGCTATTCAGAGCACTCACACAACGTTGGCGCCGGTGGCGACACCTACAACGTGCTGACATGAGGAAAATTTCCAACCGATTTCTCATACACAAACAGCAGTGGACCGACGTTGCCTGGTGAAACTTTGATGTGATGCCTCGTGTAAGGAGGAGAAATGCGTACCATCATGTTTCCGACTTTGATAAAGGTCGGATTGTAGCCTGTCGCAATTGCGGTTTATCGTATCGCGACATTGCTGCTCGCGTTGGTCGAGATCCAATGACTGTTAGCAGAATATGGAATCGGTGGGTTCAGGAGGGTAATACGGAACGCCGTGCTGTATCCCAACGGCCTCGTATCACTAGCAGTCGAGATGACAGGCATCTTATCCACATGGATGTAACGGATCGTGCAGCCACGTCTCGATCCCTGAGTCATCAGACGTTTGCAAGGCAGCAACCATCTGCACTAACAGTTCGACGACGTTTGCAGTAGCATGTACTATCAGCTCGGAGACCATGGCTGCGGTTACCCCTGACGCTGCATAATAGACAGGAGCGCCTGCGATGATGTACTCAACGACGAACCTGGGTGCACGAATGAGAGAACGTCATTTTTTTCGGTGAATCCAGGTTCTGTTTACAGCATCATGATGGTCGCATTCGTGTTTGGCGACATCGCAGTGAACGCGCATTGGAAGCGTGTATTCGTCAGCACCATACTGGTGTATCACCGGGCGTGGTGGTATGGGGTACCATTGGTTACACGTCTCGGTCACCTATTGTTCGCATTGACGGCACTTTGAACAGTGGACGTTACACTTCAGATGTGTTACGACCCGCGGCTCTACCCTTCAAAAATTGTTCAAATGGCTCTGAGCACTATGGGACTCAACTTCTGAGGTCATTAGTCCCCTAGGACTTAGAACTACTTAAACCTAACTAACCTAAGGACATCACACACATCCATGCCCGAGGCAGGATTCGAACCTGCGACCGTAGCGGTCGCGCGGTTCCAGACTGTAGAGCCTAGAACCACTCGGCCACTCTCGCCGGCCTCTACCCTTCATTCGATCCCTGCGAAACCCTACATTTCAGCTGGATAATGCACGACCACATATTGCAGGTCCTGTACTGGTCTTTCTGGATACAGAAATTGTTCGATTGCTGCCCTGGCCAGCACATTCTCCAGATCTCTCAGAAATTGAAAACGTCTGGCCAATGGTGGCCGAGCAACTGGCTCGTCACAATACGCCAGTCACTACTCTTGATGAGCTGTGGTATCGTGTTGAAGCTGAATGGGCAGCTGTACCTGTACACGCCATCCAAGCTCTGTTTGACTCAATGCCTGGGCGTATCAAGGCCGTTATTACGACCAGTGGTGGTTGTTCTGGGTACAGATTTCTAACTCTATGCAACCAAATTGCGTGAAAATGTAATCAAACGTCAGTTCTAGTATAATATATTTGTCCAATGAATACCCGTTTATCATCTGCATTTCTTCTTGGTGTAGCAATTTAAATGGCTAGTAGTGTATATCTGCGAATGATAGAGACAGTAGTGTAATGACATTGTGAATTCAACAGACAGTGAAGATGGAACGATTTAATTCACGGAAAACAATCAGGAAGCACAAGTTCTGCCAGCTGTAACATGAGTAACGTAGAAGCAGATACCCTCGGAGTAGTGAAACAACTTAAATCACTAAATAAAGGATGTCTTCCTATTCAGAGTATACATCAATTAAGTTCTTTTCTCAGTACGCTGATGAAATAGCTCCATACTTAACAACCACATACAACCACTCACTCGACGAAAGATTCGCATCCAAAGACTGGAATATTGCACAAGAAAGCCAATAGGATGAGTCACCTAGATTACAGGCCCATATCATAAATATTGATAGCAGCAGGATATTAGAACATAAACTGATGAGCCAGAACATTATGACCACCGACCTTCTATCGATATATACGTGTCCAGGCGACATCAGCGTCACCTGCCGAGGAATCACTGCTAGTCAGACCCACGCACGGAGCGTTTAGTATCTGTGAGCGTGCTGTCCATGTGTACAATGACTAAGCCACGAGGGTTAGCCTCGCGGTCAAAGGGCACCTTGCCACGGTTTGCGCGGCTCCCCCCCCCCCCCCCCCCCCTTACCAGAAATTTCCAGATTTTTTTCTAATGAAAAATGCGAGCGATCCACCTGAGTTTGAGAGAGGACAGATCGTGAATACCCAGACGCTTGGCACACGTAGTTAGGAAACTGTACGACTTGTCGGGTGATCGAGGAGTTCTGTGGTAAGTTTCTTCAACGCTAGGCGAAACCAAGGTGGGACCATGTAAAGAAGTACTGGGGTTTTACGGCTCCAGATGCCAGACATAGTAGGCTGGGTGGACTGGTAAAGCGGGACAGGCTGCCAACGGTGGCGGAACTAACATCAGACTTTAATGCTGTCTCTGAAAACATAGTGCACCGAACACTCCTAACGATGGGCGTCGGCTGCCGACGATCCATGCGTGTGCCAATGTTATCACGATGACATCGATGATACCACAGAAATGGGCACGTGACCATTGGCACCGGGCGTTGGCGCAGTGGCAGAGCGTTGCATGGTCTTATCAATCCCAAAACCTTCTTATCATGCCGATGGGAGAGCGCGAATCCGTCGCCTTCAAGGGGAACAGCTCGTTGACACCTATAGTGCGGGATGGAGACAAGTTATCGGCTGCTCAATTATGCTCTGGGTAACATTCACTTGGGCATACAAGGATCCAGTGGAGCTCGTGCAAGGCACCGTAACGATCAGTGCACACTAGTTGCAGACCACGTGCACTCTTTATGACGATTATGTTTCCCAGCGGCAGTGGCCTTTTTCCAACAAGATAATATGTTATGTCCTAAAGCAGAATTGTGATGGAGTGGTTCGAGGGATGCAGTGGCGAGTTGCAGGTGATGTTTTGGCCCCTCAGTTTGCCACACCTGAACCCGATCTGCCACATCTGGGATATGATTGAACATGGCGTCAGAGCCCATCGTCCCCCGCCCCCCACCCCGCGTCGGAATTTAGGCGAATTCGGTGACTTGTGTGTGCACATGTGGTGCTAAATCCCTCCAGCCACCTACCAAGGCCTCATAGCTTCCATACCGCGACGCGTCGCCGCTGTTATCCGTGCCAACGGTGGACATACCGGCCATTAGGTATGTGGTCATCGTTCCGGCTGTATTGTGTTCGAGCATTATCAATTACTCGAAGATAACGATGTACTGACACACCGTCAACACGGGTTTAGAAAACATTTTTCTTGTGAAACACCACTAGCTCTTTACTCACACGGAGTGTTGAGTGCTACCGACAAGGGAATTCGAACTGATTCCGTATTTCTATATTTCCAGACGGCTTTCGACACCGTACCTCACAAGCACCTTGTAATCAAATTGCGTGTCTATGGAATATTGTCTCAGTTACACGATTGGATTCGTAATTTCCTGTGAGAGAGGTCACAGTACGTACTAACCGATGGAAACTCATCGAGTAAAACAGAAGTGATTTTTGGCGTTCCCCAAGGTATAGGGCCTCTGTTGTTCCTTATCTATATAAAAGATTTAAGAGACTATCTGAGCGTCAGTCTTAGGTTGTTTTCAGATGATGCTGTCGTCTACTGCCAATTAAAGTTATCATAAGATCGAAACAATTTGAAAACGATTTAGAAAATTTACCCGTATGGTGTGAAAATTGGCAATTGACCTTAAATAATGAAAAGTGTGAGGTCATTCAAATGAGTGCTAAAACGAATCCGTTAAACTTCGGTTACACGAAAAAATCAATCAAATCTTAATGCCGTAAATTCAACTAAATATCTATTAATTACAATTACGAACAACTTAAATTGGAAAGAACTCATATAAAATGTTGTGGGAAAGGCGAACCAAAGGCTGTATTTTATTGGCAGAACACTTAGAATATGCGATTGATCTACTAAAGAGACTACATGTACTGCGCTTATCGGTCCTCATTTGGAGTACTGCTGCGCGTTGTGGGGTCCTTACCAGATAAGGTTAGCGGAGTACATCGATAAAGTTCAAAGAAGGACGCCACGTTTTGTATTATCGAGAAATATGTGAGAGAGTATCACGGACGTGAAACAGCATTTGGGGGGACATCATTAATACAAAGTCGTTTCTTGTTACCGCAGGATTTTCTCACGAAATCTCAATCACCAACTTTCCACTGCGAAAGCGGAAACATTTTTTTGATGCGAACCTATACAGTGAGAAATGATCATCATAATAAAACAAGAGAACTCGGAGCTCGTACAAAAAGAAATAGGTGTTTATTTTTTCCGCGCTCTTTTCGAGAGTGAAATAATAGAGAATTATTGCGAAGGTGGTTCGATAAACACTCTGCCGGACACTTTGTAGAGTATCCTTGTAGATGTAAAACACTTTAATAAAATCAGGCTCTTCCTCAGATATAAGTGTGTCAGGGAGTTCTTAGGAATAATAAAAAAAGAAATTTGAAAAGGTTTTAGCGGAAAGGAAAAGGGCTTAGAAAGGAATTTACAGAACATGAAGTCTTGTGTGAAGAAATAACGACATAATTTGATAACGCAGACGAGAGACAACACAGCAAGATTTGCAGGAACAAAAGGTGTCTTCCAGTCAAACAAAGAATCATTAATTAAAATAATCAGTGGAGTGGAAAGTCACTGTAGCGACTTAAAACAACAAACTCGTCAAACCCACACAACTTCACAGAAAAGTGCGAGATTGAAAGGACAAACAGAAACTGTGTGAAGATATTCCATTGAAGTTTCAGATTAAACCGGAACAAGTTTGTGGTGCCACCAGTGTCTGTAATTTTCCGAGACTCCAACCAACGAGCAACGTACATCAAGTTGATTTCGTAAAAAATTTTAAAGACACACTTCCTGTAAACTGGGATGAATACAGGATAATGAGTTTTGGGTAGGCTTTATTCGAGGAGCAACGCTTACCTAACATAGCAAAGTGATCGACGAATCAAGAGCTATGAACAACTGGAAGGCCTATTTCTCAAAAATTATATAGACCAAAACTCATACCTTAATGATCCCGTACACGAAGAAGAACTGATGAAGATTTTGATTCAGATGTTACTCCTGTCAAAGCTTGAGACGGTTTCAGTGTTGTCATACCACGGTATTGTGGGCCAGTTTTGTTTTTTGAATGGGATTAGATAGATGGGGCAGCGGAAGAGGAGATCCAGTGGAAGCGTGACCTTGTACAGAGAAACAATGGTTGTGGCGATTTTTGTAACTGCGAGGGACACAGGGGCAACAGTTATCTGGGAGAGTAGGTGCATCATAATTTTCATAACCAATGGACTCGTGATCACAACAACGATCATGAAGCAAGCTATTCTGGAGATCAGTCCACTCAAGGAGGATACTAGATAAATTGAAAAGTGTTTTCTGGCTAGATCGCAGCGGGAATAGACATTGGGAACGGATCAGTACTGAGCATTACCATAAAATTTGAAAACCAGTCAGGCGCGAGGTAAGTTCTGTAATAGAAAGGAAAAGTCATACATATTGAAGTGATAATGCCTATTTTTGAAACAGAGGTATACGGAATAAAGATAGATCGCTTAGCAGATTCTAACAGTGTGGTATGCGCCATATTACATGATCATTTAATGAACATTGAATACATTCGAACCTATCATTTAGTGGAATCCGCGTTTTTAGTGTCATAGGGAACAAAAGTAAACCTAAATTATGTTTAGGTTTGGAGAGACAGAATTTGAGAAGGACATATTAAATGTCCAAGTGTTATGAGCCAGTTTTGCTCTTTGAATGTACTTTCTTGCGGAGAAATGTGCCACACTATATAATAGTAATGCGAAGGTATTCACCAAGGATGGCGGAGAAAAAGGAATACATTGTAATTTCAAGAATAGGGCGAAGAGGTTTACGCAGGTACTAAAAAAAAAATGTCGTGTGCCTAGAGCATCCCGCCGGGTAGACCGTTCGCCGAGTGCAAGTCTTTCGATTTGACGCCACTTCGGCGACTTGGGCGTCGATGGGGATGAAATGATGATTAGGACAACACAACACCCAGTCTCTGTGAGGAGAAAATCTCCGTCCCAGCCGGGAATCGAACCCGGGCCCTTAGGATTGACAGTATGTCGTGCTGACCACCTTTTTTTTTATCTCATTTTGATCTATATTGGTCGATGAATTTGTTCGTAGCGGACGTCCGATGACAGCCGTCCAGTTTTTTATTACAGAAGGTAGCTAACCCTCTGACCGAGCACGCTGAGCTACCGTGCAGGCACCACTCAGCTACTGGGGGCGGACTTCCGCAGGTACTGATCTGAAGTCAGTGTATTTGAGGGAACAAATAATTGTCATAGAAGGAATAAGATACTCACGAAGAGCATAATGTCACAAGGTAAGTTAATCCGCTTTATCTACAGGTGCTGGACAAAAATTGGGAAAGATCGCGAGAAATGCATGCTCGAACATAAATGTAGGTGCTAACCAAACCTGCAGGTAGCGCTGATCTACTTCACCACAAACAGCACCTTTGCGGCGTGCTCAAAACGTCGTATGTGTTAGTTGTGTTAGAACAGTGTTCTGTGTAGTAGTAAGTGCATTACGTCGGAGCTGAGTGAATTGGAACGTGGGGAAACAGTCGGTGCTCGTATGGCAGGTGCTTCCGTAACCAACGTATCCAGGAGGCAGTGTATTGAAGATTTTTATCCGTCAAAAGGGAAGCGGAAAAACGTCATTTACTAAGTCACAATGCGGACGAAAGTGTGTGCTGAGTGATCGTGACGGGCGGTCATTGAAGAGGATTGTGACGAAAAGTAAGAGGACAACAGATGCAAAAGTCACTGCTGAACTAAATGTTGGAGTCGTGAACCCTATCAGCACCAAAACAACAGAAAGGGAGCTCCATAGCTGGGAAATGCAGGGTGAGCAGGAATTCCAAACCCACGTATCAGTGATTCAAATGTCCATAACAGGAAATCGAGGTGCTGCTGGTGTAATACCTGGACTATGGAATACTGCAAAGGAGTAATTTGGTCGTGTGAGCCTCGTTTCACACTGTTATCAGCTTCTGGCCGTGTTTACTTCTGGAGTACGCCGCCTCAAGCCTACGATGGAGACTGCTTGCGTCCAAGACTGAAACATGGTTGTTGTTCAGTAATTATATTATTGTGGCAACCATACCGCGGTATACCATGGGTCCCATGTTTAGTCAGCAATGTCACATTACTGCCTAGCATTATGTGACCATTTTGGCTGATCAGGTCCATCCCTTTGTACAATATACACACATCAAAAAAGTTTTGCATCACCCCTGTTCCCAGAACTCCTGAAGATAATTGTTGACTATGGGTATTGTATCACAGACACAGTCCCTTTGACTGTTCAGAGATGTCACTAAACCCGCCGAAAGATGTAAACAACCATACATCTTTTGTCTCCTTGATTTGATGCAATTTCATGTTTCCTCATTTCATAACTGAAATTCAATACCTCATGTGTTATCCAAAGATTTCGTAACCCTAGCGCCTGAGAGTGTTAAGGCTTTCTGTAATATTTTATAAACAAAGAAGTTCAATTCGAAACGAAAATTACATTCTGATGACAGAATAATACATAGCGTAAATAATTTATCCAACTATCACGGTGTGTAATTTGGTGTAGCGTGTGTGGTCTTTTGGTGTCGAAATAGTTGATATACAGCTGAGGAATCCTTACACTACCAGAAACTAAGCAGTGTTATATTGTCGCAAACAAGAGTCGCTGTTGAATTATATTTCGCGAATGAGTTTTCCTGTTGGCATTACGCTATAGAAAGGAAAACAAAAATAGTTACCACAGCTGCTGAAGTAAGGGATGGCCCAAATAAAACCCTCTATTCTTAATTTATGACATTAAAATATCAGTTCATGTTTCTGAATTTCATTTGTAATTACAGTTAGCTGTAGGCCTTAGTTACTGAAAGGCGAATAACACTTATTGACCTTTACATTTCGTTAAAATGGTAGCTGTCTGCGTCGCATCTTAGACACACAAATCCGAGGCTCCCACGAAACAGCTGAGTTGTGGAAATATTCTTCCATCTGCTACATTGAGAATGTGTTTGACAACAGTGTGTTCCCCAACTTACTTCCTGGAGTAGATGAGATTTATCCTGCTATATTTTCTTGTCTTTTCGATCAAAGATTATGACTTACTCTCACTCAAGAAGTAGTGTCGAGTCACTAAATATTTGTTTCTGAAACCAGGGAGTTCGTTACAAACAGAATCCATAACTCATGTAATCTTTTATATAGTGAATTATCCCTTTTTGCCACCACCGAGGCTATCAGCGAATGGTGATTGCTGTAGTTGTTCGCTAGCATAGTGGATAATTTATTGTGCTTCCAAATATAGGTTGCGTTAGGTGGCGGTTCTAATATTGTTATACCTGAAATTTTTACTGCTGTGATAAAGCTGTTGAACTTCATAGCTGGTAATGCTTGCATATTTCTCCTGTTGCACATATAATTTTTATTTGTTTGGGCATCATATATTCGTTGTCTAAATTTTGGCAGTGACAAATTTGTTAAGTTGGTTTCATTATGCGTCAACTCCCACTGACTCGTTTCCGCACTTTCGTGATAGTCCTGTGGTCTGCATGTCGAGAGAGACAGTTTCGAAATCTAAAGTGGCTACTCCAAATTCCAAAAAAAGTTTTGCATCGCCCCAGTTCCCAGAACTCCTGGAGACAGACGTTGATTTTGGATATTGTATCACAGTCACGGTCCCTTTGCCTGTTCAGAGATGTCAGTAAATCCTCCCAAAGATGTAAACAACCATGCATGAGCAGTGCCTATTAGATGGAGGGGGTCCGATAATTGATCAGTTCGAGTCATTCGACCAGGAAGGAGGTACACGGACCGTATTGTCTGTAGTTCAATCATTCCTAGACGGTCGACACCACGGTTTGATCCCGTCCGCATTGTTGCTTTTTGCCAGGAAGGGCTCTCAACAAGGGAAATGTCCACGCGTTTCGGAGTGAACCAAAGTGATGTTGTTCGGACATGGATATGCAGAGAGACAGGAACTGTCGATTATATGCCTCACTCAGGCCGCGCAAAGGCTACTACTGCAGTGAATGACAGCTACCTACGGATTATGGCTCCGACAGTAACGGTACCATGTTGAATAATTCTTTTCGTGCAGCGTCAGGACGTCATGTTACGACTCAAACTGTGTGCATTAGGCTACATAATGCGCAACTTCACTCTCGACTTCTATTGCGAGGTACATCTTTGCATCCGCGACACCATGCAGCGCGATACAGATGGGCCCAACAACATGCCGAATGGACACCTCAGGATTCGCAACACGTTCTCTTCACCGATGAGTGTCGCATATGCCTTCAAGCAGAAAGTCGTCGGAGACGTGTTTGGAGGCAACTTGGTCAGGCTGAACGCCTTAGACACACGGTCCATTGAGTGCAGCAAGGTGGAGGTTCCCTGCTGTTTCGGGGTGGCATTATATGAGTCAGACGTACGACGTTGGTGGTCATGGAAGGCACCATAACGGCTGTACGATACGTGAAGGCCATCCTCCGACCGATAGTGCAACCTTATCGGCAGCGTATTGGCGAGGGTTTCGTCTTCGTGGACGACAATTCGCGCCCCCATCGTGCAAATCTTGTGAATGACTTCCTTCAGGATAACAACGTCACTCGGCTAGAGTGGCCAGCATGTTCTCCAGACATGAACCCTATCGAACCTGCCTGGGGTAGATCGAAAAGGGCTGTTTATGGACTACGTGATCCACCAACCACTCAGACTGATCTACGCCGAATCGCCGTTGACAAGTGGGACAATCTGGACCGACAGTGCCTTAATGAACTTGTGGATAGTACGCCACGACGAATACACGCATGAATCAATGCAAGAGGACGTGCTACTGGAAATTAGAGGTATCGGCGTGTACAGCAATCTGGACCACCACCTCTGAAGGTCTCGCTGTATGGTGGTACAACATGCAATGTGTGGTGTTGATGAGCAGTAAAATGGGTGGAAATGATGTTTATGTTGATCTCTGTTCCAGTTTTCCGCACAGGTTCCGAAACTCTCCGATCCGAGGCGATGCGAAACTTATTTTGGTGTGTGTAGTTCCCCCCAATGGTGATGCAGTGTTCCAAGACGATAGGACCTATGTTCAGACACCACATATTTTCGAGGACTGGTTTTGTGAGCAGGAGGATAAATTGTCACGTCTTTCCTGGCTACCACAGTCATCACATTTCGATGTTATTGAGTCTCTATACTTTGCTTTGAAGAGAGTGGTGATTATTGCAATCCACCTTCATCATCGTTAGCTGAACTTGCCATTACAGTGCAGAAGAATGGTATAAGATACTCTTGAAAATCATACAGGGCCTGTTTTTATTCAGTCCTTGACGAACGGACCCTGTTTTGAAATCCAAGGAGACCAGCAAAATGCGCAGATGTGCATGCAAAATTCAAGTTAGAAAACAAACATACAATATTTCAGTGCCATACTCCATACCATTAGTGGAGAGGGCAGCTGTATAAGCAGAAATTCAGAAAATGGTGAAAGAAGAAAGTTACCTAGAGATTAGTAGCGGTCATTAATCCATAACATGTTACATGTCGAATAAGGGTGGCTGCATTTGCCTTGTTATTGACGCTAGGTGAATAAATAGGATAACTGTGCCACAAAGCGATGAGCCTGAAAATAATGAACAACAACTGCAAAGTTTGAAAGATGTGCATTACTCAGCTAGCCTGAACGTAACAAGCAGTTATTGGAAATAGGAGATACATCCGAGCGGTCGCATATGCGAGGCGTTTCTCTTGAACGACTGGTGCTACCAATTTAAAGTAACGCCGTGAAAATTACGTGTGTTAGCTTTGGTGTTTATACGTGTATTAAATTAAGAACGGAGAGGACAAATATTGAGAAAAGTGACGAGTTACATTGACGAAATCCTTGTGTCACCAGTGATGTGGAAAAAACATCTGTCCATATATAAGATGTATCACAATAATTGGAAAATGCACAGGTGACATCATACTTACATAATTCGGAGTTCGAAAAGAGGCAAAATAGGATTAGGACATACGTCACAGAGAGGAATTTAACTGAATTTTTCAAAGCTGTTCACTATAGATCGGGTTTCGATACTACAATGCATGAAACAGCTGGAAGTTTTTCTTGATATCCGCGGGTATTATGGAAAATTTGTCAATGACTGAAGCCCAGCAGCTCCATGCTTGGCGAATTTTTTTCGAAAAATTACCTTATGGGTGTGGATAAGAGAACAGGAAGAGGCTTTGCAGAGATTTAACACAATTTGTGTACGAACAAAAGAACAGGTAATCTGGTGGAACACAATAATCGCGTTTACCAGCCAATCACTGAGTATTCTGGAATATAATCATATAGTGACCGAATAACAGAGGCTGGCTACAGTATGGTGTTTTGAAAAGTTTTAATCCTGCTTGTTGAGAAGACACACTCCAGTCAGCGCGGACCATTATGAACTGTTATTCTTGAAAAATGTAGACCAACGCATAACAAATTGATGAGTTGGGCATCTCTATTAAAATAGTACCTTTGAAGAATAACACGTATCATGGAGGAGTATACAGTAACTGGCACACTTTCGTGCCTGTCTGCAGCTATCGAGATACCTGTTGTTTAGCACACCGTAAGTCGAGGAAAACCGATGTATTTTTTTTTAAAGGAGAGGAAGGAGAGATGTACAGAATGTACCAAGTATAAGTGCAGAAATTTTATATTTGGTACCTTAATATGTACACACGTCAGTGTTTTGTTTGTGTTTTCTCTGCGTCGAACAGTCTTCCTACAAACAAATCAGAAACTTTATGACCTGCTATTTTCTGCATGGTCGTAATGCACTGCTTAGTGAACTACACCTGTCAGTGTGGCCTGACCGTTTTGCGTTCATGTGTCCATTATTTGTCTGCAAAAGACCTAAATACTGATGTAATGTTGTTCAGTACACCACCGTCTGTCAAATGGTTCAAATGGCTCTGAGCACTATGGGACTTAACATCTGATGTCATCAGTCCCCTAGAACTTAGAACTACTTAAACCTAACTAACCTAAGAACATCACACACATCCATGCCCGAGGCAGGATTCGAACCTGCGATCGTAGCGGTCGCGCGGTTCCAGACTGAAGTGCCTAGAACCGCTCCGCCACCCAGGCCGGCCCACCGTCTGTGAAGAATAGAAATATTTGCACATATTCACATTCCACTCTGCATGTTCCGAAGTTCTTAAGAAATATGAAGTTGAAACAAGATGCCTATATTGTACTGTAGATGATAAAAAATAAGTAAAAGGACACTGCAGAATAAAGAACATCAACATGCAGTCTGTTGCATCAGGGAGTTGTTTACAAATAACCAAATCTGAATTCGAGGAAGTGGAACGTGTGTATTCTCAGTCAAACCATAGGTGAATAAATGAAACATCTGCAACTAAGTACCGCAAATTTTGGTCCTAAGTAATGTTTGAACAAGTTGCTAGAAGACTGTACTTTTGATAACATGTTGAAACGAAAAAGGAAATTCCTACAAAACTATAAAAATTCGAGAGAAACGAAGTCTCGACTATACAACGTCATGGATTAATGCAGCATGTAATTGCTGAACAGATTGGACATATCATCGCCATCGGCATATATGGACGACTCCCACGACCGAAAGGATATTTTATTCACATAATGCCCGTGCAATAATTAATTTATAATTTTGTAAAACTATCCATCAAGAAAGACCAATGAAAATACATAGCTAGAAAAATTGCAGTAAGACTACTTTGAAAACTTTGACATACTGCAGTGCATGACAGCTGACAATAGATGTCAGTTTAAGATGAAACTTTGGAAGCAGTTTCTTGAATGAAATGGATTAAGGCAGACCTGGATTACTCCCTACCATCTGGTAACAGTCCCAGTGGATTACACAATGAGGGATTTAGGGCATCTCTTTAGAGTGTACTGTGGATATAAATACCAAGCAAGAGTAGAATGATTATCCATATTGGAGAAAGTAAACAATAAACTGTAACACATGACAGTACTGGTCTGCCACTGCATGAGGTCATTTTTGGGAAGGAACTGAGTACAATACCTGCAGTTTCTGCAAGAAGATCTGATTAAATCAGAGCTACAGACTACAAAAATAAGAATAGATGAAGGGAAGTGTTGGCATGCTAAACTGTCATATAGACTGAAGAGCCAAAGAAACTCGTACACCTGCCTAATATCGTGTAGGGCCCCTACGAGCACGCAGAAGTGCGCAACACGATGAGGCACAGACTCCACTAATGTCTGAAGTAGTTTCGGAGGGAACTGACACAATGAATCCTGCAGTGCTGTCTACCAATGCGTAAAAGTTCAAGAAGGTAGAGAACCCTTCTCAACAGCACGTTGCAAGGCATCGCAGATATGCTAAGTAATGTCCATGTTTGGGGAGTTTGGTGACCAGCGGAGGAGATTAAACTAAGAAGAGTGTTCCTGGAGCCACTCTGTAGCAGTTCTGACGTGTGCAGCGTCGCATTGTCCTGCTTAAATTGCCCAAGTTCGTCGGAATGCACAAAAGACATGAATAGATGCGTAACCTATCATATTCGTATCTAGACTATCAGGGATCCCATATCACTACTACTGCACCAGCTTGAACAGTCCCCTGCTGACGTGCATGGTCCATGGATTCATGAGGTTATTTCCATACTCGTACGCGTTCATCGATTCAATACAATTTGAAACGAGACTCGTCCGATCAGGCAACATGTTTCCAGTCATCAACAGTCCAATGTCGGTGATGACGGGCCCACACGAGGCGTAAAGCTTTGTGTCGTGCAATCATAAGAATACATGAGTGGGCCTTCGGCTCCGAAAGCCCATATCAATGATGTTTCGTTGAATGGTTCGCACGCTGAGACTTGTTGATAGCCCAGCGTTGAAATCTGCAGCAATTTGCGGAAGGCTGCACTTTCAGTCGTCGATGGCCCCGTTCTTTTAGAATCTTTTTCCGGCCGCAGCGTTGTCGGGGATATGATATTTTAGCGGATTCACTCCAGAAATGATCGTACGGGAACATTGCCACTTCATCATTACCTCGGAGATGCTGTATTCCATAGCTAGTACGCAGACTTTAACACAACGTTCAAACTCATTTAAATCATGATAACCTGCCGTGGTAGAAGCAGTAACAAGTGTAACAACTGCGCCAGACACTTATTGTCTCATTTTTGTGTTGCCAACCGGAGGGCCGTATTCTACCTGTTTACATATTTGTGTATTTGAGTACGCAAGTCTGTACCAGTTTCTTTGGCGTTTCAGTGTATATCGTTATGTCTATATTAGTATTGTGTTAGTATTAGTGACAGAAGACTGATAGTGCAGCACAACAACGAGGGCAAACAAAATGAAAAATAGGAAAAAAAGTCTGAAACACAAAAACGTGCTTATGTTTCGTAAATAGAGCGGTAGTGCACCACTATGTGACCAGATGAGAGGAAACACCGATTCCAATTAAAAACGTGAAGAACCTACCACTGATGATGTCTTAAAGTGAAAGAAATCCGAAACGCGTTTGGGAGAATAAAATACAGTGCAGCAAGAGAAGGTGTTTTTCATTTACAAAACCAATATTTCTTTTCTTACTGCGCAGAATGGCCACGCAAACAAACTCGCCACTACAAGTAGATTATCATTGTTGCTACACCGTCAGAAATGTCGCCTTCATCGTGGTCGTCATCATTCTGCGCTTTCTTTTCTTACATGTAGAAAGAAAAATGTGACATTCACTACATACTAGAGCACTTCTACTAGTAGAATTTATATTTTTCCCATCAATTAATTGTTGTAACACAAGTAACCAGGGATTCCTCTGGCAGAAACCGAGCGAGGTGGCGTAGTGGTTAGCACACTGGACTCGCATTCTGGAGGACGCGTCCGGCCATCCTGATTTAGGTTTTCCGAGATTTCCCTAAATTTCTCCAGGCAAATGCCGGGATGGTTCCTTTGAAAGGGCACGGCTGATTTCCTTCCCCATCCTTCCCTAATCCGATGAGACCGATGACCTTGCAGTTTGGTCTCTTCCTCCAAACAACCCAACCCTCTGACAGAAAGTTACAGAACTTGGGTGGATGCCTAATACACACATAAAAACTGACGGCGTTAGAGAATGGACAGCGCCATCAGATACTGAGCACGACATGTGTCAACATCAGATTTGGCTTGATGGTGCTGGTTTATCTAAAGGACACCAAAACACATGTGCGTTCAGGGATATTGACTGTCAGTGCTGGTGAATATGAGTTTCTCAACAGTAGCGCCGTATGCATGATTTATAATGGAAGAGTGAACAATATTGAAGCATTTGATTTCGATAATAGGACACAAAGAAACGTAAGGTTTTGTTGTATGTGTATAGTAGATAAAGAGTGTATATAAAATGGCAGTTCCTGTTCATAAACAGTCAAAGAGTGTAACTGTAAGAGATATGAGTATTCTAACTCTACGAAGGATTGTTGTGACTCCATATTTAATTAGCAGTTCTTAGTTCTCACGTACAAAGTTTTGTTTGTGACCTATTTTTTTATTCAGAAGTGAATGTAGAAATAATACACTTGCTTAACACATTCTGAACCCTTTATTGTTTTGTAAGTGAACAATAAGTATGAATGTATTTACTACTCTGAGCTGTTTGTGGTCTGGTATAACAGACAGGTTGACTGTTAGTTAAGAATCGTATTATTCACAAATTATAGAATTTTCCCAGAAAATGCAATTCACTGCCATTTAGATTTTATTAAGGATGACGCAGCATTCAATACTTGGCTAGCTAATGGAGATATATCAAGTGTTTACCCCAACTGTAGCGAAGTATTGTTTCAAATGGATGATACTCTAAAAAGCATTTAAGACGACGATTCAATACGTTTGTGTCCACTGTGTGTGTCTTCAAGTCATACGTAACTGTAATTTGTTGAAAAAATGTAAATAATATTTATAATAAAATTTATATATATTTTATTTTTGCTTGATGTTTTTATTTTTCCCTTCATTCCCTCTATAATGTATTATAATATTTGCCTCATCAAAGTAAGCACTACAGGGAGATGAGCAAGTGTCGAAATACTGTACATAATTTTTGACGTTGTGCGGACTCATATGAAATGAAATTATACAGTAAAGTATTTACGGAGCTGTATAAATCGAAGATATGAAGATGAGACAGATGTGGAAATATTGTTAGTAATTTTTTGTGGATGTTGTGTGCTCTTATGTGAGATGGAATTAGTGATAAGCCACTACAATATTCAGAGGTGGAATGTCCTGCAGTATGTGTGTGGGGAAGGTGGGGGGTGGGGTGTGTGTCCATGCACAAATACACACTTAGCATCCCTGAATTATGTCGTAAGAAAGAGCGATGACATGTGTAACGAGTAGCGTTACCACTTGTTCAGTTTTCTGCCGATTGTCCCGGAATTTAATGTACTGTCCGCGATTCTGGAAAAAGGGGCTCGGGACACATGTCTTGCACAGAATTTGCAAGTCATGCGAATGAAGAGAAAGAATGATGTGTTAATTGCCCCCTCCAGTCATTATACATGATTCAAAATACACATTTACCTGTTAAATTAAGGATTATTAAGTAGTTAATTTGCCAGCTTGTTTCACATCCAGTTTGAGCATTTTAGAAATAGAAATGATCGGCATTGAGAAAAGATGTTTCTTTCCTCCATCGATGTAGATTGTTCGCGAAGTTCGTCTGTTTCGAAGAATAAAGTTAAAAGATATACAACTTTAAACAAAGAATGGTTGGAAAACAAAGATTCTTTCACGTGGTTGATAAAAGAAGATTCAGAGCAATGTGTGTGATTTGACCTTCACGTTTTCGATAAAAGTTGAAGGAAGAAATGCTGTAGTGGATCAACAGTAACACAAAGCCGGCCGAAGTGGCCGTGCGGTTCTAGGGGCTGCAGTCTGGAACCGCGAGACCACTACGGTCGTAGGTTCGAATCCTGCCTCGGGCATGGGTGTGTGTGATGTCCTTAGGTTAGTTAGGTTTAACTAGTTCTAAGTTCTAGGGGACTAATGACCTCAGAAGTTGAGTCCCATAGTGCTCAGAGCCATTTAGTAGACACAAAAACACATTCTGAAGCAACAGTAGTGTTTTAAAAATAAAACAATTACTACTTCTCTTCGCGAAAAAAATATACACTGAAGAATACGCCTTGATATGTGCTGAAGTCGCGTTTGTTTACCACAGAGTAAGACGCGGTCTTAGCTACAAGTCAATGGATTATCAAATGAATTTCTATTATTTCTGTTTTTCAGGTAGTGATATTGCATCTAAACTTCCGTGTAGAAAAGTTAGGCAACGGATATCTCGGAAAATATTCTTGGCCAATACTGTAGCGGCACCACCGTTTAGGATAGAGAAAGTTAGTTTTGTGCGATATTCTGAGCACAAGTTACACCCAGGTGCAGGACTGATTGCAATGGGTTACCCATACTAGCAGTTGCGAAGGCAAATAGAGGCCACAGTTGCATAGAACTGCTGGAGAAGGCACACCCAGTAGCTAGTAGTGCGCAAGTCACAGGCTGAAGGGGACCACTGGCCAACCTAGCGTGTTATGAGTACGTGACACGAAGCGGCGCGCTTGGCAAAACAGAGGCCCACAGCCGACTATAAATAGGTGCCACTGTGGGGCATTCAAGTGTGGCAGCTCTCCTGGATGGCGGGGCATGTCACACAACCAGCTACACGCAGCATCAGATGGGGCGCCAGCCTTCCAGTCCACGGCGGGTCGCTGGTTGGACGCTCTGAGGTCGACGCGGAGTCCGTGGCCAGCCAGCGGCGGGCTACTCCATGGCTCGTTACTGCGGGCAGTTGTCCTGGCTTCCAACACACGCTGGAGGAATACTGAGGCAAGGTCCACAGTTTCTGCTGCCGGCTTGTGGGCGCTCGTAGTCGCCACAATCTCAGCCACGCTGGTTAGGAGAAGGATGCAACTGGCCGCCTGCAGCTCACACCGAGCGGCGCTGGGTCGGCGGGGATGCAGGCTGCTGAGCCAACTCCTGGAATCCTGACGACACCACAACTCCACTGTCGTACAAGGCCGGCTCGGCAGAGAATTGCATTACACTGGCCCCTGGGGTGTTTCCTCAGCACTGCGGGGCCCTGTGATGCAGACCAAGAGGGGCAAGGGCATTGTAGTTAAAAAACAGTAAATCACTTGGAAAGTTCTCGCAGAGTTTCAATACGGCACATTCTACCTCCTGGCACCCATCCACTACAATACTGTCAAGATGTTGTCATAGGTGACCCTTTTATTTCCTGTGTCCTCTGATGCTTCAAACTGAAGAAACATAAAAACTTTTCCTGATGTTGCTCAGTACTCTGATGTTAACAGCGGGAAACATCGGAGATTGCTAGATTCTTATGAAGACTCAAAAGAAACCCGCAAAGACATTTTCCATGCAATAAATAACATTAAGAAATCTAATGGCTTTCATCTGAATAATATAAAAGTGCGTACAATGCTGACGGTGCTCTCACTTAAGAACGAAAATCCATTCATTCTGATAGATAACTGCAACAATCATGTATAATACTGTTAAAATGGCCTTAAAACATTTCATTATGATGTTGAGGCATTAGTTCTCAAAATCTGCAGCGAGTTTGGTTCATTGGCATCAAATTTTCAGTTACAGTGAGAATTTTTAGACTTACTGTAGGCAGAGTTTGAGGAAATATTATGACATGTCCGTATAAGATGGCTAAGGCGACTTCCTACAATTGAAAGAACGCTATACTGCTGCCCTGCCATCAGCTCATATTTTATTTCAAATGTTGGGGAAGATTGTTCAAAAATGATTTAGCAGTTTCTGACATCAGATGGGGACTATAAGGAGAAGGAGGTTTAACACTGACTGCCTGAATGTTATCTACATTTTCTTCAGCATATTTTGCCCCCGTTTGAATGTGCTTTTAGGAAGCTGGAAAGCAGCTAAATTACTTCTGTTGTGTTGGACAGAATAATGAGAGTCCTTAAAAGGAAGCTGGAGAGCAGGAAAAAAGACAGATTCTTAGGAAAGCAAGTTAATGAAGTACTGGAAATAATATCAGAATCCCAGAGGTTGAGTTTTGGAAATGATGCACAGTATATCTTTTCACATTGCATTGATTATTTGAGCTAAAACTATGACTTTTCTAACTACAATTTGTCTACTCCGTCTATAGGGTTTTCACTTAAGGAACAAGAAGATTTCTGTCTTCAGTGGCAGTATATTTTAAAAGTTTCTAACTAACTGAATCCCAGCCAGGATGAAGACCATTTATATAATGACTTCTGTGATTTCCAGAATGCATGTGCTGAACTTCACAAAAGTAAAGCATAAGAGAATGTTTGGGTACATTTCTTTAAGCAGTAGACCACAATTCGAATGTCCCATTTCCAGCTGCTTAGGCTTATATCATACACATTTTCTATTCCCATGAGTGCCTCATTGCTGAGAGAGTCTTCAGTATAATGAAAAACTGCTGGTCAGAAGAAAGAAATCGGACGTCCATGCTCATAGTGAAAAGAGAACTTCCAATAAAGGTTAACTGTTCTGAAAGGTGTGATGAATTCTGGAATTTTCTGAAAGAAAGAGGAAAGGGGAACAAGGAAGTAGTACTGAAAGCAACAAATACCATCACAAAATATGCATACACAAACACAAAACAGAGATAATGTTACTTTTGGGCACTTTCTTCAAGATTTTATACATCTCCCTTTTATCTCAACTTGTAATTGAACTTATTATATTGTCCGTAAACGTTCATGTAAAAATTCATTTCATGCTTAAACGTCCAATCCATACATAAAAAATGTCAGATCGAATAAGAGCAAGAAAAACAGTTAAAGAGATTTGAATTCAACCAATACCAAAGTATGATTATCACTTATTTCTTCACAAACGGTCTAGTTCTAACATGCATAATGGACTTAAACGTTTGTACAATATGGTTGTCAGTTATACTGCTGGCAGATCTGAAGGCACTGATCATGAATAATGAAATTTCAAGTATCATGACTTCTGCTACTACTATAATAAACTCTTTTTGTTTTTCTGGCTGCTATAATGTATCTGCAGTGTCCTGCCTTCATTTACTAGGAATAAAGGAATAGAGAATACGTGTCTCGATAAGCACCTTTATCTAGTATTACGTACGAATCGTAGGCTTCAGTTAAATGTAAATTGGTTGCAGGTAATCGTCATTGAGGTAGTACTTTTGGTAGTTTCAGCTAGAGATGTGTCCAATCACAACGGCTGTTTACACTGAAGTATATAAACTAGCATAAACGATTGATTGGAATGGAACGTTTTGTTCAGTATCGGACAGCAAAATAATCACTCTTCAGTTTCTGCAGCTCTTATCACTCGGAACTTCTTTGTTTTGCAACCATAACTGAGCGACATTAAACTACCCCGACGACAGAGTTTTTGCTGTTGCAAGTACAAAGGGAGACTTGCTGTTGCACAGATTATGATAACGTAAGCTACATAACTTTTGGCTTCTTTTCTGTTGCTATCGGTGTATGCGTAACCACTGAAATGATATGACGTGGGGAACCAGGCAGTATAGAACCACAAAAATGTAGTCTGCGGAAGGAGTTTTACCATGTTACAAAAATGAATGACCTTTCATATCGCAAAAGCTTCGAAGAAATCATGCCACCCTCATGTTCCACATTGCATAGGGTCTCATCCTTCAACGTTCTTAAAAAACAGATACAGTGTTTTGCAGTATCGGTATAGTACTTTTGCATTCTTATCGAAGATGATCATTGTATTTTATAAACTATACTGCATACTCACAACTACGAAGCATAATTGTATGACGATTTTGCCATGTGTCCAAGTGTTACTATTAAACTATTTTCTCTTTTCTCTTCTCATACTGAACGACGGACATCAATCTACATCTGTTTTGTACTTGGATTTCATAATTTTTTTATTACAAGGAAGCGGAGATGGCGCCACACAAGCAGTGTCCAAAACGTAATTAATTTCTTCGACACACCAATTCATTCAGACTGAGACTGTCATGTAAATAATGTGGAACTATATTTTAGTTTTTAATTTACGTGTTCTGATTGATTACTACCGTTAACTTTCCAGCTGGCTGGTAATTTCTGTGATTTATCAAAATCGATCGTTAATTCTGATGAAGGTGGCGTGAAGTGGTCAGTCGGGAGAAGAGGCCATTGCATATTTTTTGCCCTAAACAGTGTACAAGCTGCCTGTCGAGACTGCCGAGACGTGGTCAGATTAGTTCTAATATACACGATCATAGCTAACAGGGAGTTTTACCGAGGATGCTTGTTGCGTTTTTTTTAATACAAACCTTTCAAGTCTTTTAGTCGTCTGATGTAAGGGAAGCCATTATTCTTGTTGCCTCACTTAAACGTAGAGTAATACTTGTTTGCGACATCAATGTTCAAAGAAAAGTTTTTGATTACAGAAATTAGTTCATTGTAGCTTCTATCGGTTTGGTATTAGTTACTTCCATATGTCACATGTAGTACTACAGACGGACTTTTAAACCATTTTAAATACATAGCTGTCATCAACTATTATGTCCCTTAGCGACAGTTTTGAGTTATTTAACTACTGTTGCTTAAAACTATCTCTGCCCTCCTATATTTGGCATAAAAACAAAACAAATTCAGACTGGTGTGCTGCTCCTGCTTCGCGTTCTTTCAGTTACTAGGTCATCAAAGTGCCTAGGAAATATGTACAGCTATCAGCATAAATCGTGAGACCGTGTTGGAATGGAAATTGCGATTGAGGCGGTAAAGAATGATAAGATATCTTCTACAGCAGCAACGAAATTTTATATTTCGTGTAAAACACTGAAAAGAAGATGTGGAGGGTAAAAATGATATACTAGGTTGTATAGAAAGGTTATCGGAAGCCTACAGACTATACGGAATGAAGAACAAGAAACCAGTTATTTTTTTTTTTTAAATGGAAACGCGAATTTATGGATTTACAGTGAACTATATATGGAGACGAGCATCCCAGTTTTAAGAGTGGAACAAACTATCCCATCGTTTTAACAAACAGTCGGAGATGGCCGGCAAAGGCAGTTCCTTAACATTAGCCTTAAGAAGGCTAGTTGCTACACGAAAAGTTTTTAACAAGGTCAACGTAGGTAAGTTTTTTAATATCCTTGAAATCAAAAAACTGTTGAGTCTTGCTCATCACATTTATAATGTGATTAAAACCGTTGACATTACAGACAAAGGAAAGCTATGTGTTTGTGCTTAATCGAAGACGCCAAGTCGGTATCGTTACTTCAGTCGAAAGAGAGATGTTGCACACTTTCGGTATAAGTATGGCCCCGCTCTTGTGAGGCAAACTGAGGAGCTACTTGATTGAAAAGTAGCGGTTCCGGTCTCGTAAACTGAAGTGCGGCCGGGAGAGCGGTGTGCTGACCACATGCCCCTCTATGTCCGCATCCAGTGATGCATGTGGGCTGAGGATGACACAGCGGCTGGTCGATACCGTTGGACCTTCCAATACTCGTTCGGACGCAGTTTAGTTTTTTATGGTCGCGCTGGCCTCTTTGGTCGGTTAGGTTGGGAAAAGTGGCAACTGTGTAAGGCCTCAGAAAACTTCATGCAGGTTCTGTTCATTACATACTTGTTTTCTTGTTAATATTCAGTCTGATATTTCACAGTATGTTGATTCGAAATATGTAATCGCCAAGCTTCTATCAATATGGTTTGGTAATGATTCATTTCCGTTAGAGTGGCCACTTTATCCCATCCTCACCTAACACGTGTAAGGCTCATTGCTCTCCCTCTCAGTTCGTACATCAGCTAAGGCTGATTAGCAGTCGCACAGAGACTGTTTGACTCCATAATATTTTCTAAGTTTAGATAGTTTATGCTCCAGATACGTGACTATGCACAAAAAATTATTCAGCTTAAAAGTCGACTGAACCCAGAGCAGGTGTAACAGACGGTACTTGTCAAGCATGCGAAAGTGAGCGACAAATGTGCCAATTCCAGCGTATGTAAGAGCTGGTACTGCAAAATTACTGATCATTCGGGTGCTACAAAATAATGTGGTTTCCTTCACAGTGATGTGGAACCCTTATCTATTAGGTACACCACAAAAACTCAAGAAAACTGAGGTTTTATGACTGTGATGGCAAGTGCAGTTGCAACAATTCATTCTCGTGCTAACAAGTGGTTGTGTGAACAGGGGTCTTGTCTTCTTGGAATGTAGCAACGCCACTGGGAAACAAATACTATCGCATAAAATACACCTGATCAGCCAAAATGTTCACATAAACCTCTGCTGTAATGCAGTCTTACAGAGAGTAATCGTGATGCCCGTGGAACATTACAAAGTGGCTACCCGGCTTATCACCGAACGCCGGCGTGTTTCGCTCTCGGCTCGTGAACTAAGTCATCAGCTGTAAGCTGTGTAAAGAAAGACTCGTCCGATCAAATGAGATTCTTCCACAGCACAAGTTTTGTGGTTTCGGCACCACGTTTTCCTGTTTCAGGTATTTGCATCACTCATGGGAGGGTTTGGAATTCCAGCTCGCCCTATAATTCCCTGCTACCTTGGTGTTGTTTCGCTGCCGATGGTGTTTGCGTGTGCGACATTCAGTTCTACAGTGGCTTACAACTGCCGTCCTCTTATTTTTCGTCAAAATCTTCTTCAACGACCGACCATCACGGTCAATCAACACACACTCTCCTCCGCGTTGTGACTTATTAGATGCTGTTTTTCCGCTTTCTCTGTTCGCGCTATAAATCTACTACACGATTCCTCTAGAAATACCATACACAACGTCTAACTTGGCTGCGGGAGCATCCACCATACGAGCACCAGAAATTTGCTCAAGTTTGAATGCACTGAGCTCCAACATAATGCACTCACATCTACAAAGAAGACTTTTGTGACCATGACTGACAGTTGCAACGTATTGAGCACAGTGCACAGGTGCCATTCGAGATCAAATACAACAGTGGAATCAGTAGGCTCGGCTAGCATCTGCACTTACGTTCAAACACGCATTTCTGTCGGTGTGTTCATATTTTTGTCCACCCCACGTACTGAGAGTCGATGCAGTGCTCGGCGATTTGCTTCCGTCGACATTGGGTATTCTGACATAGACTCCATGTCAGCATTTCCACATCGTTTGCGTAAACCGTGTAACAGTTCTAGGCTTTCGTTGTTAGTTTACCTTCTGATTCACAAGACTTGATACAAAATTATTTTTTATGTAAATGACAACATGATGTTAATGAAACTGTTGGAAACACGATTTTCCTGCCAACGTGTAGTCATAAATGGTTGGTACTGACGTGGGAAATGGTAGGGAAGCACCGAATTAAATTATTATAATACTGACGACAGAGAAAGAGAACATTTGCATGATTTTTGGACGGTTACTGAAAGTAAATGCAGAGGAAGTGTTCATGTGAATTGCCATTATTTAAAAGTGAATTATAAGTTTGACAACAAAACGTGTGGAGCAGCCTTATTTGCAGTTAAAGGCCATTATATTCTTCAAAACTACGAAGAGATTTCATTTGATAATATTACTCTTTTCGTCATTCGCAGTGCACAGTCAAAAGTGGAAAAATAGTGTAATATACCGCGTCGCTTTTATCTTATATAGTGACGTGTCATTAGTAGCTTAGAATTTTATTAGTCCACTTTACATCAGTATTTCTTGTAAGGACTTTCAACCCAATTAAACTAAAGCCCCTAGAAGAGCCAGGTAGCTCTGAGCTGAAATTGCACGCAGATTAAGCCTTAAGTGGTTGTGCGTAGTTGTTTCGGTATGTGTCATCCGGCACAGCTCGTAAGAAAGATTAGGAAGCAGTCATGGCATATAATCTTTTGAGGAAAACAGTTTAAATAATGCATTAGTTTGTCCAAAAATCTTTTATCACACTAACATGAAATGATTCTTTTACTGACTAATGAAAGAGCGATTCTCAATGTAAGGGTTAATGCGTCCTGGGGGTGAAACAAACTTACTTAGTACGGGAAGCAATGGAATGAATTGTATGAGAAATAAAGTGTAATTGACGAACGAGAGGGGTAGAGAAATGTTTGGTAACTTTGATGACTAATCGTTTAACAAGATAAAAACGCACGTCAACTTCATTAAAAAAAAAAAAATAGGACAAGACGGTCGATGCAATACTCATTGATTGTAGAGATATTTCTTTAACATTGTTGTATGGAAACAGAAAAAGATCCAATTTTAATGCCATCTCAATACATAAATACACCTCAATATAATTTTCTAAGAATTGGTGCACTAACTTCCACAAATCCATGTAATCACTGTAGCTATTGTGCCTTGGGGCTAGTAAATGTGTACCTTGTGTATCTGCACATATACACCGAGACAAGGAAGTGAAAGCCATGGCCAAACCTGGCTAGGATTATGGCTACTAAAATTAATAAATGTGTCAAGATGTCTAGGAGAGTGTTTCTACCAGAAAGAGCAGATAAGCTATAGTAATCGTCTCACTTAAATAATGAACTGACATCATTTACTTGCAGTATGATGGACGTAGAAGAATTATGGGCAAAGCTTAAACTGAGTGTAAATCGTGTTCTGCAGTAGTATGTCTAGAAGGACGGAAAAGACCCACTGTGGTTTAAAAAAGAAATTTAGAAAATGCCGATGAAACAAAAGGTATCACACTCTTGGTACAAAAAAAAAACACGCAAATGATGACAAGCGAAGTTTACTATGGACTCGTGCCTCCGTAAAATGATCAATGAGTGAAGCATACAACTACTGCCACCGTCATACTGTAGCAAAAGATATGGCAGAGAACAAGAGAAAATTCTGGTCCTGTGTAAAATCGCTAAGCGCGTCTAATCCTTCCGTCCAGTCACTCGTTGATCAGCCTGTTGTGGCAGAACAAGATAGCAAAGGGAAAGCGGAAGGCTTAAAGTTTGCATTTAAGAAACTGAACATGCAGGGAAGTCCCACAAACATATCGTCGCACAACTCCCCTTACGTAGCTAGAACTTGTCGAGAATCTTACGCCCAGAGCAAAGTCCCATCGAATGAAAAGAAAAAAAGAAAAAAAAACACGTGACTCTTGTATATAAGAAAAAAAGAGAACGGACCCGCAAAATTACGTTCCAATATCCATAACACCGTTTTTCTGTAGAGTATTTCAACATATTCTGAGTTCGAATATAAAAAGTTTCTTTGAGACCGGAAACTTCCTGTCCACGAATCAGCAAGGTTTTAGAACGAATCACTTGTGCGAAATTCAGATTGACCCTATCTCATACGTGTATGCCCTGAACTATGGATTACAGCCAACAGACAGATTCTGTATCTGTATATTTCCAAAAACCATTTGGCACTGTGCCCCACTGCAGACTGTTACAGAAGGTACGAGCACATGGAATAGATTCCTAGATATGTGATTCGCTCGAAGAACTCTTAAGGAATATAACCAACTACGCTATCTTCGATGGCGAGTATTCATCAGAGACAAGGGTATCGCTAGGACTGCCCCAGGGAAGTGGCACAGCACGGCTATTAATTGTCATATTCATATATGCTATGGCAGTCAGAAGGGCAGCACTCTGTGGCTGTTTGCTGATATTGTTGTTGTGCGCGAGAAGGTATCATGATTCAGTGACTGTAGAAGGATACAAGATGACTTAGGCAAAATTTATAGTCAGTTGTGTGAACTGCAGCCAGCTGTAAATGAAGAGAATTTGAGGACTGTGAATGGGAGGGTGAATGGGCTACTTCGACTTATTGTGATAATTTTGGGATAGCGTGGCTCATTTGTTAAGCAGACAGCATATATAACCCTCGTGTTACCTATTCTTGAGTACTGTTTGAGTGTTCGGGATCCACATTAGGTACGATTAAAGGAAGACATCGAAGCTACTCGGAGGTGGGTTGCTACATTTGTTACTGGTAGGCTTGAACAAGATGCACTTATTATGGAAACGATTAAGGAACTCAAATGGGAGTTCCTGGCAGCAAGACGACGTTCTTTCTGAGGAACACTATTCAGAAAATTTACAGAACCTGCATTTTAAGCCTACTGCAGAACAACTGCACAGTAGTAGGGCAAATTGGGGATCAGTGCACTTTGTAAGTGTGAGTTGCATAAATTCAGGGGTAAACTTGAATGATTTATGACCCCATCCCCCTCTCCTTAATCTGTTGTTCCGCTATGTGGATTATGACCCCTGGGGTTGATTTATGACTACCTGGGGTAATCCATTCTTCTGATAAACCCCCCAGTCCTCACCTTCCCTCTCCTCTTCCCCACCACTCTGGAAACCTCCTACCCTACCCTCTGACCCTCGCTGACACAGGTACAAATTCAGGCCTGTGTTTTTCGAATAGAGCCACTCTGTCAATTTCATTGCCTAATTCGTTAAATTGATCAATTAATTAACCCCTCCCCCTCAGGGGAAATACCCCAGCCTCCCCCATCCCCTTCCACTCCTACAAATTGGCGGGTCTGTGCTGGAGAGGTGAGATTTCACGACAGGAAATTCAATTACATAGCAGAGGCTTTACTGGTTAATTATAAAATTCAGTCTGCAGGGGTGTGTTCTCCCTTGCTCATCATTTGCTACTGTTTGGCAAATACATCGAGAAGAATTAATTTAATCGATTGCCCTTTTTTTATTCCGATCACGCAAGGTTCAAATGGCTCTGAGCACAATGGGACTTAACTTCTGAGGTCATCAGTCCCCTAGAACTTAGAACAACTTAAACCTAACTAATCTTAAGGACATCACACATCCATTCCCAAGGCAGGAGTCGAACCTGCGACCGTAGATCACGCAAGGACTTGCATCAGCATATCTCACCGTCCACCGGCCCGGGCCGCACGATGCGTCAGCCGCCAAGTGTATCCCTGTGACTGCTGTCGGCTGCTGCACGGCCAGCCGACTAGATCGGCCTGTTGACCGAAAGTTGCCCTAACCCCCTAAACAAAAGCTTCAGGTTGCGGCAACTGTTTGATATTTAAGACCTGGGAAATCCCGTAGCTTTCCTCTGCGGGACACCAGTGCACGTGGGACCTCTGTCCAAGGCAAATGCCTGACTTGGAATAGATTCAGATATTCTGATTGACTAATTAATTTCCGGTCATGTAATCGTGTTGTAGTGGATAGAAGGAGGGGGGGGGGCGGTAGCTCACAGTTGTCGGTCACAGTTAGTCTCTGGAAGAAGAAGAACCATGAAGAGTCGCCAGTTCTCATCTGCCTCTCCAACGCACAATAAGCTTAAAAGTGATTACTCATTACAAGTAGTTGTGACTATTAGTGCACGTATCGGCTCATCCTCCTCCTCCTCTTCTCCTTTGTTCAACTACGTGCCGTTGTTTGTACATGCTTATTGTTCCTGCTTCTTCTTCTTCTTCTTTGTTCAGCAACATCCAGTGCATCTGGAACAGTAGCAGCTACCATCTGCTCGTCGGAACCTGCAGCGAACTCCGGCAGCTCAGAATCAGCAGCAGTAGCTGCACGGTGGGATTCTGTAACACACCTGAACAGCCTGTTGGAGCAGGACATCGAGCTGCTGTTATTCATACCGCTCACTGATTTGTATAATGATGACACCCAGAAATTCACGAACTCTCAGAAGAACAGTGCTGGGGGGCCTACACAACACGGTGACGGTCAGTACTGGTTCTGACATACGCAACCCCCCCCCCCCCCCCAGAAAATGCAGGTTTTACTGTAAGGACGAAGTGTTGATGTGGTGACTGACAAGATGCTGATTCCCTCAATCCTCTACTGCTTTCCACTTCAAATTACAATTTAGCAGCTTGTGGTTCAAAGCACTTAAATATTTTTACAGAACCACCAGTGGACAGTGACTGGTGTGTTGTGTTAAGAGATTTAAGATGCATCAACAAGTGTTAAAGTAAGGTTTACAGAGTAGGAATTGTATGAACTGCGTCGTGCAGAACACTACATCACCTAACAGATGACTTCCGAGTAGTCTGCATATCCAGACATTTACTATACTGGTCTGACGCCATCTATAACACTGTACCACGATTTGAAATTGATTGTGAGATTTGGAGGTCGATCATTTATTTGCAACACTCCACCAATACAAACTTTTTTCTGTCTGCAGACAGTGCCATCCGGTAAGCCGGAAAGACTGAACCATGGGCTGGATGTGTTAAAACTGTGAATAAACACATTGTGAACTATCTTTGTACATATGGTGTGCATGCAGATGATATAGAACAGTACATCAACATGTTGTCGAAAGAAGAAGCTAAAGGAATACCGATTAGTTTGAGAAAAATACGTGCTCAATATACCACATACAAGAACCACTCGTTCTAAAAATATGGTAAAAAATGAATCAGTTGTTTTTGTTTTTGATGTAATTCAGCCTATGTATCATTACTGAACTGTAAATTATATATATATATATATAAAAAAATCTTTGTTGTTTTTCTTGTTTAAGTACCCTATTATTATACATTGTACGATGTAGCAATTGAAGCTCGGTTGGTAAGATGACTGCGCTATAGCGGCTACATTTATTATTATTATTAGAAACCATCATTTTTCTATAAAAGCCCATTGCACACCAAAACCTGACGTAATTGGTATCATAGCTGGGTGGGTGAAACATCAGTACTTTGTTGTGAATGAGAGGTCCTATGATTGTGCGGATGAAGACCGGAAGGAGAATAAGAAGAATGGATTACTCCTGTCTGATAATATAAGAGTGCTAATAGTAGGTCCATCGAACTATGGCAAAACAAATGTTCTCATATCACAAGTAACACTCCCGGATGGAGGCTACTTTGAGCGTGTATGTGTGTTTTCAAAAACACTTTTCAACACAAGTACAAGCTACTACAATAGATACTGCATGGTGTTGCTGGTACAACATACACGACATTCAGTCAAAGCAGTCAAATTTCCCCAGCATGAAACGTAAAGCTAAATACAGTGTTCATATTTGACGATTGTGCTGTGGAAAATCAAGATGAAATTCTACGATATTTATGTTTTAGTCGTCATCTGGTACTGACGTTTTTACTTGAGTCATACATATTCCAGAATCCCGTAACAGTTGGTGAGGGGAACGCAAATCTCGTTACAGCTTTCAGACTAGACAATTTGAATCTAAATTCACGTTATTGATAAATCAAGAAAACTGAATGACGGTAGGTATAGACGGAACTTCCAGGTGTTTTCTATATACAGGGTGAGTCAGGAGGGAAAGTTCATGTTTTGACGGGTGATAGTATTAGCGATTCTCAATAAAAACTTCATATGGACGTAAGCCCTATTCCGAATGGTTTCCGAGTAGAACACATTCAATATCACTTTTGTACGTTTATCTTGAATAACTCGCAAAACCGCAACCTCCAGCGGAAACGGGTCGCAGTACAAAATTAAACTATATTAAATTATTATTCCATAGAACTAATGGTTTGCGCGAGGAGAGCGCGATAATGTTGAAAAACTCGCTCGACGCTCATGCGCTGTAACTTACGTAGTTTTTGTAGGCCAATTTGAAGTAGCTTACCTCAAATTTGAGGTAGCATATTGAGGTAGAAAGTTGAGACGAACAGTTTGACACGGGACACTTGTGGTCCATCAAGTCGGGAAACAGCCTCAAATTGGCCTACAAGAACTACGTAAGCAACAGCGCATGCACATCGAGTGATTTTTTCGACATTCTCGCGCTCTCTTCGCGCAAACCATTACTTCTAGAGAAAAACATTGATAGGACCTTTTTTGTAGGAAATTAAATATAGTTTAATTTTGCACTGCATCCTGTTTTCGCTGGAGGGTGCGGGTTTCGAGTTATTCAAGAAAAACATACAAAAGCGATATTAAATGTGTTCCATCTCAGAAGCCATTCGGAATAGGGCATAGTTCTATATGAAGTTTCTTGTTCAGAATCACTAATACTATCACCCCTCAAAGCATGTACCTTTCCTCCTGATTCATCCTGTATATAGCTATGAAAAAAGTGATCGCTGTGTCAGTACACTTCACCCCTTGGACAAGTTCGCATATACCGGGTGATCATAAAGTCAGTATAAATTTGAAAACTGAATAAATCATGGAATAATGTAGATAGAGAGGTACAAATTGACACACATTCTTGGAATGACATGGGGTTTTATTAGAACCAAAATAATACAAACGTTCAAAAAATGGCCGGCCGGTGTGGCCGTGCGGTTAAAGGCGCTTCAGTCTGGAACCGCGTGACCGCTACGGTCGCAGGTTCGAATCCTGCCTCGGGCATGGATGTGTGTGATGTCCTTAGGTTAGTTAGGTTTAATTAGTTCTAAGTTCTATTGGACTGATGACCACAGATGTTAAGTCCCATAGTGCTCAGAGCCATTCAAAAAATGTCCGACAGATGGCGCTTCATCTGATCAGAATAGCAATAATTAGCATAACAAAGTAAGACAAAGAAAAGATGATGTTCTTTACAGGAAATGCTCAATATGTCCATCATCATTCCTCAACAATAGCTGTAGTCGAGGATTAATGTTGTGAACAGCACTGTAAAGCATGTCCGGAGTTATGGTGAGGCATTGGCGTCGGATGTTGTCTTTCTGCATCCCTAGAGATGTCGGTCGATCACGATACACTTGCGACTTCAGGTAACCTCAAAGCCAATAATCGGACGGACTGAGGTCTGGGGACCTGGGAGGCCAAGCATGACGAAAGTGGCAGCTGAGCACACGATCATCACCAAACGACGCGAGCAAGAGATCTTTCACGCGTCTAGCAATACTTTATTTTTTTGGTTATAATAAAGTCCCATGTCATTCCAAGCATGTGTGTCAATTTTTACCTCTCTATCTACATTATTCCGTGGTTTATTAAGTTTTCAAATTTATACTGACTTTTTTATCACTCGGTATGTCAGGCACCAGCCCGAGAGGATAGGTGTGCATGGACAGGGAATGTATCTGTACATAGATAGAAATTTTCAGTCTCTCGAACATAAAGTTTAGGAGCTAGAGACGTATGCTCAGTGGCGGATTTAAAAATTTCGCGGCCATATTATATGCCCCCCCCCCAAAAAGCACATGTTTTACATAGTAACTATTACCCGATCACTTCACAATTGCCGTTTTGGGAGGAAGCGCTGTGAACTGTTCCCACTTAAAACTGCATTGTGTTAACACATTCTTCTGTTGAAAGAGAACAGAAATGATCACAAGGAAAATATCTTTTATTTTATGGCTTAAAAATTCAGCAGAGCGTGTCAGAGACAACGTATTTTTGTTATACATTCACTTTTAATATGTTCTTTTACTCGAAATAGTTGAAAATAAAGGTAACAAGTTGTATTACGGTCTAAAAATTGAAGCGAACGTGTCATACATTAGGACTTAATACGGACTTTTACAGAGATGCGTTCAAAATTAAAATTAAACTGTCGTTTTACGATCTTATAACTTGAATGCATAGCGCATAAAAAAAACACGTTTGGTGTTAATACGTGAATCTATAGGAAAGCGTAAGAAATGAAAATGAAATAGAGATTTCGCTGCACGAACTAATAACCAAACTATATACGGACTAACAGGCAGAGAGATGTATTTGCTATTATATGATTTTATACACTAGTGTGGAAAAGTCAAATTTCTTTTATACTCTAATAGTTATCGTGTAAAGCATTAGGGTCTGTGTAGCTAGATGCAGCGTAATAAATGCGCACAATACCTTTAATCCATGTAAGGGTTGAACAGTTTTGTACTGCAGCTACTGCCCTCACCATAGCTCTTTTTAACGGTAGTAGCAAAGCTTTTACATATTTATCGACAGAACTGAACTACGTTATTTATTAATACTTTTTCATCTGAGCGTACTCTCCGATAGCCGGCCGTGGAGGTCTAGCGGTTCTAGGCGCTCAGTCAGGAATCGCGCGACTGCTACGGTCGCAGGTTCGAATCCTGCCTCGGGCATGGATGTGTGTGCTGTCCTTAGGTTAGTTAGGTTTAAGTAGTTCTAAGTTCTAGGGGACTGATGACCACAGATGTTAAGTCCCATTTTGCTCAGAGCCCTTTGAACCATTTGAACCATTTACTCTCCGATAACGTATATTTCCGCGATAACTATACATTTCAGCAGACAGCAAGGATACGCATCAGTAGTGATATACTACAGCATCAGTATGACTTGACTCTACAGCGCCGAGAGGCCTGGGTCATTCGTGAATTGTTTAGTATTGTCGGGCGCCTTCGGTCACGTCTGCACATAAACGAGTTAATACGTAGTTTGTAAATCCAATGAAGGTGCTCTAAGTTACAATAAAAATCACATTGTGATCTTAAATTTTTAAAAATAATATGAATAAATAAACAAACTCACCAGTCAGCATAGTTTGGATCTGGCTTTGACGGCAGAAAACTCGTTGATCATATCTTCATTGTTCAGATAGTTATCAGTTAGGAGGTCGGCTTCGATGTGAAGAATGGACCAGGCATTCAATCTCTCCTCAGACAACGTAGAACGTAAGTACGATTTCAGTCTTTTAAGAGCCGAAAACGAGCGTTCTGCTTAACAATTTGTAAGTGTCATACACAGAAATATTCTAAGAGCAACGTCCACACACGAAAACACGAACTGTAACGTTTCTTTACGTAATAATCAACTCATTTCGACTGGTATATCACTAATCTCTGAAGATTTCAAAAGTTCCGCGAAATGTATACATTCGCTAGGGAAGGAAGACTCTAGCTCTGTGTCATATGACGCTTGGACTTTTGCTGCACGTACAGCAATATCGACAGGTGAACTGTTCTTAAGGTTACTGAAAATAAGATATGTTTAGACTCAAAATTTTTCCCTTCCAGTCAGAAAACTTCTTCGGAATTCGCTTCTTCGTCATCATGAAGTTTGCGTTTTCGTGACATTTTATAGGTGCATTTACAGTCCATATCAGTCACAATCTCCATAGGTTTATTTTCATAATAGCCGAACATGCCACGAATAGATGCAATAACTCCTCCAAGTGATTCATATAATTCATGCACTATTTTAGTATCAGTATTTACATTTTCCCATTTCAGATTTACACTGCTAGACCTCTGGATTAGTCCTCCCAAACTGTCGTCATGAATACTGTTTTAATCTGCTGATTCAATAATGCTGAAGCCTCACTTCGCACAAGTCGTTTTTCAAACGTATTATTGGCAATATGTGTGAGGGCATTGATAACGCCCTTCCAGTTTTGATAAGGACTTACACACGCTGCCTGTCTAGCTCACCAATGTGTTTTTGATAGCCTTTTTACCTTTTGCTTCCTGTTTTCTTGAAAGAAAGACGTTTATCCCAGCTCTGTGTATAAGCAGAGAAAACATTATAAAGGTTTTGCACAACATTGAGAAATGAATATGCTTACCGATAACAGCTTGCAGCACTAGTGGGGACTAAATTGAAAGAATGCTGTGCACAAGGCACATAATGCGCTTTCGGATTTCGTTCTTTAATGCGTGCCTGCAAACCAGTGTAGGTTTCTGACATATTGCTTGCGTTATCATATGACTGACCTGCACAGTCAGTAATATCAATGGAATTTGTAGACAGGACTTTTAGTACGGCCTCAGCTAAGTTTTCGGACTTGTTTCCTGGGGTTGGTAAAAACGGAAGGATACGTTCAACAGGTTCACCATCCTTCTTCACATACACTCCTGGAAATTGAAATAAGAACACCGTGAATTCACTGTCCCAGGAAGGGGAAACTTTATTGACACATTCCTGGGGTCAGATACATCACATGATCACACTGACAGAACCACAGGCACATAGACACAGGCAACAGACCATGCACAATGTCGGCACTAGTACAGTGTATATCCACCTTTCGCAGCAATGCAGGCTGCTATTCTCCCATGGAGACGATCGTAGAGATGCTGGATGTAGTCCTGTGGAACGGCTTGCCGTGCCATTTCCACCTGGCGCCTCAGTTGGACCAGCGTTCGTGCTGGACGTGCAGACCACGTGAGACGACGCTTCATCCAGTCCCAAACATGCTCAATGGGGGACAGATCCGGAGATCTTGCTGGCCAGGGTAGTTGACTTACACCTTCTAGAGCACGTTGGGTGGCACGAGATACATGCGGACGTGCATTGTCCTGTTGGAACAGCAAGTTCCCTTGCCGGTCTAGGAATGGTAGAACGATGGGTTCGATGACGGTTTGGATGTACCGTGCACTATTCAGTGTCCCCTCGACGATCACCAGTGGTGCACGGCCAGTGTAGGAGATCGCTCCCCACACCATGATGCCGGGTGTTGGCCCTGTGTGCCTCGGTCGTATGCAGTCCTGACTGTGGCACTCACCTGCACGGCGCCAAACACGCGTACGACCTTCATTGGCACCAAGGCAGAAGCGACTCTCATCGCTGAAGACGACACGTCTCCATTCGTCCCTCCATTCACGCCTGTCGCGACACCACTGGAGGCGGGCTGCACGATGTTGGGGCGTGAGCGGAAGACGGCCTAACGGTGTGCGGGACCGTAGCCCAGCTTCATGGAGACGGTTGCGAATGGTCCTCGCCGATACCCCAGGAGCAACAGTGTCCCTAATATGCTGGGAAGAGGCGGTGCGGTCCCCTACGGAACTGTGTAGGATCCTACGGTCTTGGCGCTCATCCGTGCGTCGCTGCGGTCCGGTCCCAGGTCGACGGGCACGTGCACCTTCCGCCGACCACTGGCGACAACATCGATGTACTGTGGAGACCCCACGCCCCACGTGTTGAGCAATTCGGCGGTACGTCCACCCGGCCTCCCGCATGCCCACTATACGCCCTCGCTCAAAGTCCGTCAACTGCACATACGGTTCACGTCCACGCTGTCGCGGCATGCTACCAGTGTTAAAGACTGCGATGGAGCTCCGTATGCCATGGCAAACTGGCTGACACTGACGGCGGCGGTGCACAAATGCTGCGCAGCTAGCGCCATTCGACGGCCAACACCGCGGTTCCTGGTGTGTCCGCTGTGCCGTGCGTGTGATCATTGCTTGTACAGCCCTCTCGCAGCGTCCGGAGCAAGTATGGTGGGTCTGACACACCGGTGTCAATGTGTTCTTTTTTCCATTTCCAGGAGTGTATCTTAATATGAAAGACAATTGATCAATATGTGACATGTCCGCAGTAAAATCTACTATTATTGAGACATTTTTCGCCTGTTTTATTTCACTTACGATAATTCTTTTTATTCGTTCAGAAAGAAGGTCTATTATTTCATCATATATTGCTGAAGAAAGATAAACTTGTACGTCCCTACTCTGGATTTCCATATCGTCCAATGTGCTCTGTGAGAAAAGGATCAAACTCTGCTATAAGTTCAAGGGACTTCATAAATTGACCATTATGTAATGAATGGAATCTTTCAACCAGTCCATGTAGGGGAAGTCCATGACTTGTTAGCTTCTTCACTACTGCAAACACCCTTTTCAACAAACTGCGCCACTACATTTTTTTGTGTCCCAACATATGACTCGAAATGGTTATCTACTGTTCCAAGTGACTTTTTATTGTTAAGAGTGATAAATCAGAATTTATGTGTTCAAGTGAATTCTCATGATGAGATAAAATATTAGAAATTTTTACAATCTGTAATACCATTAGTAGCAATGGTGGCCTTACCTTCGAACAATTTACAAGGTGCACAAGAAAGAGCACTGGTGCTACAGGAGTATACTAGAAAATCACGCAAAGTTAATTCACCACTTAAAAGTATACGGTAAAATACATTTTTGTTCTGATATCTGGTTTCATCGCCTATTGATCTTCTTAAATTAGAAAAATCACAATTAGAATTTTGATTAATGCCACGTTATAAAAGAGTATCGATTGTTGATTCATTGACACACCATTCTGCAGGATCATAACTAGTGAGGTTATTTCTTTTTGAAATGTCCGACTCGACACTTAGTTTTTCGTGAAACTCGAAAATAGGAACAATTAGCTTTTCTTCATTTTAACTTTTGTTTCGTCTGTATTTGCTTCGTTTACAAAATCTGCAGTGCCAGAAATATCATCCGTACTACTTGAACTCGAAGTCGGACAAGCAACATTTTTTTGCGAAACATTTATCTACTATGCCAAGCATTTTTATAACATTGGCTTCTCGTTCTCGGCTTTCCTTCGATAATTTCCGAAATGCAGCCCCACTTAATTTTGCACTGTTATTCATGTTACGGCACTCACAAAGTTGTCAAGCAACAGTGAAAGAAAGAAAAAAAAGAAAGAAAGAAATTACAAAAGGAAGGAGAGAAAGACTGTACCCAATTCCAATCGTACTACACCGCACATGAGGACAAAGCGTTTACTTTAAACACGGCACACGAGCGCAAAGGTTTTTCCTTTAAACACGGAGCGATGAACTGACCAACTCGGATTACACAACGTAGGTGTGCTATGAAAGAATGACAATGCAGAGTAATTTAATTTCACTTTAGCCCGTTTCTCTGTTGTCAATGAACAGTAGAAGCACACCTGCCGGCTGGAATTCGTCTCGTAAAGAAAACGGGTTAGTCCCTTTTTCTGCTTCTGTTTTCCGCGTCGCCGGAATTTTCGCTGGAATGCAAATATGTTCTGACTATTCTTGACGCTGTCTTTTCAGTTTGAAAAGCAAATAATTGTTCTAATTTGTTGCAGAGAGTTGTACTGGATCGACTCATATCCCACTTATTTTTATAACTTTTTATCCGTTTCTGTGGGCAGAGAAGACAGACTACAATGCCTTGTTGGCAGTTGATATGGTGCGTTGTCACTTGTGTGAATACTGCTGTTATGTCTACTCTCATATGCACCTTTTGTTCCAACATAAAACAAAAATAAGCTTTCCTCGAAGAAAAAAAGCTTAGTTAAGAAATTTAATATAAAATTTGCAATGCCACGTACTATTCGATTGCACAGAATGGGAACTTTGATATCGTGCAGACTTCAGCACAATAAGTCAGACAAACGAAAGTTGGTTTGTTCTTCTTTTTTCGCCAAACACAATGTGAAATTTCCATTCAGTCATCAAGTAAATTATGTATATTTCCAAGATTGTACTGTCGTATTACGTTCTTAAGGCTTATTTAAACTAGCAACTCATTTAACAATGTTAAAATTTTTTGTCGTTTGTAAGCGTAGTAACATAAAAGGTTAAAATGAGTACAGAGTAAAAATACCGTTCCCCTTGAGGTGCCGCTCCTAGGCCCGTACCTATTGGGCCTATATGTAAATCCGCCACTGCGTATGCTCAGACCCTTCTGAGACTGATCAACGAGTTACATTCCATTGTTAAGGATCTAGAGATGTACACCCATATCATTCTGAGAAAGGAAGTACACGACTTAGCTGTAAGAGTTAATGGAATTGAAAAGAAAGTACATGACTTAGCTGTAAATGTTGAGCTAAATGTATATAAGTTACAGCATGTAAAGCAGCCCACTTTGTATGAAGCTAGATATCAACTAAGCATAAGATCATCGTTGCACGGAATGCTATTCGAGAGAAGTTACGGTTGCTGAAGTTAGGTTATTTGGATCGAGAACCAAAAACGGGCAGATACGTCGGGGATGTGTTTGAGCGCTTGTTGCAAACGGGGACGAGTCGATGCCCTGACAACTCCCGAACCGATCACGGTGGAGAGTTTTACAATAGGTATTTCAAGGCTGTGTTGCAACAGTACGGAATACATCACTGCTCAACATTCATCGTGAGTATCGTAAAACGTCGAAACAGAACAATAGAAAGTCATTTGTGGATGCGTTTTAATATTCGCGGTTCATAAAAATGGACAGACATCCTCCCAGAAATAACCGCACAGTATAATGGAACCGTACATAGCACAATAAAAATGACACCAATCGATGTTCATGATAATAGACTCATGGATACGATGTATTGTCATATTAAAATTCTGGATCCACATAATCAGAAATTTTATGTAGGTGATTTGGCACGAATCTCAAAACACAACACACCATTCGAGGAGTCATACCTCCCAAACTGGTCGAGTGAGATATTCACAGTTTCCAAAGTTCAGAGAACAAATCTCAGAACTTACATCTTAAGGGATAGCAGTGGCACTGAAATTTCAGGATGCTTCTACACCAAGGAAAAGCAGAACAGCTCAGAACCCCATGCGTTGCTCTTAGAGCATGTCGTAAGAAGTCGAGGGAATAGTGCACTAGTTAAATTTTTTGGTTTTTCTGAAACCAAAAGAGCTGAATTGACGCTGATGATTTTCTATACAGGGTGTTACAAAAAGGTACGGCCAAACTTTCAGTAAACATTCCTCACACACAAATAAAGAAAACATGTTACGTGGACATGTGTCCAGAAACGTTTAATTTCCATGTTAGAGCTCATTTTAGTTTGTTGTTCCACCTACGCTCAGTGGAGCACGTTATCATGATTTCATACGGGATACACTACCTGTACTGCTAGAACATGTGCCTTTACAAGTACGACACAACATGTGGTTCATGCACGATGGAACTCCTGCACATTTGAGTCGAAGTGTTCGTACGCTTCTCGACAACAGATTCGGTGACCGATGGATTGGTAGAGGCGGACCAATTCCACGCTCTCCTGACCTCAACCCTCTTAACTTTCATTTATGGGGGCGTTTGAAAGCTCTTGTCTACGCAACCCCAGTACCAAATGTAGAGAATCGTCGTGCTCGTATTGTGGACGGCTGTGATACAATACGCCATTCTCCAGGGCTGCATCAGCGCATAAGGGATTCCATGTGACGGATGGTGGATGCATGTATCCTCGCTAACGGAGGACATTTTGAACATTTCCTGTAACAAAGTGTTTGAAGTCACGCTGGTACGTTCTGTTGCAATGTGTTTCCATTCCATGATTAATGTGATTTGAAGAGAAGTAATAAAATGAGCTCTAACATGGAAAGTAAGCGTTTCCGGACACATGTCCACATAGCATATTTTCTTTCTTTGTGTGTGAGGAACGTTTCCTGAAACTTTGGGCGTACCTTTCTGTAACACCCTGTATAATGTGGTGCATAGAACATAACCAGCACAGTAGCATAACATGCATGATAGCAGGTGAATTATAGGAGGCTGTGGTATTCTCTGCCAACTACCCATCTAATTGCATATTCTGGGGTTAATTACTGCGGACCTGGTACAGAGCTTGAAAAACGTTTGGCTCGTGGTAATAAGTGGGTTAACCGGCTTGACGAGGCATGTTTGGAACATTACATTGCGTACAAAACTTAAAGTTCACCATGGACGTCACGCTCAGATAAAGTTTTAGCAGATAAAGCCAAGGCAATATGTGCTAGAAAGGATAATGGTATAAGATAGCGCACTGCAGCATTTGTAGTTTATATGACCATGCGTAGAATAATGAAGACTTCAGATGAAAGTATCCCCTTCCTCATTCCTGCCCTCGCAGGTCTCTCAGCAATGTGTTCAGTGTCTGATGGTACTGCGGCTATTGCCAGACAGTAAGGAGCGCACAGAAATCGCAGGAGCAGCTAGAGGAAGCAAGAAGACATAACCGCATGATGAAAGCAGCAATCAGCGGAAAAGAACTACACCTGAAACTATACAAGAAGGGACTAAGTCACTTCATAAATAAAAAAAATCCCGATAGTTATCCTACTGGATAGACCACTTACAAATACAGTTCTCTTCAAGTTTGTTTGGGTTTTAACGTCACGTATGCTGGACTGCTGTTGAAATTGCTCGTCAATATTTTTAAAGTTTATCTGGATAAATATTTCCTGTAAAAGTAACTTATTAGTGGAAATTCATTAATTTCAGTCTATCTTCCTGTGTTACTGAGTCGAGTGGTTTGTCATTCGTGAGTGTGCTTAGGTCGTTAACCGAAGTCTCACGCTACAGTAGTGTGTTTACATTTCGCGGCGTGCGCTTGCAGCTGCTGCGGTTATAAAGCGAAGTACTGACAAAGCTGTTTGTGCACTGTTATTCAGTTACAAAATTTTTGTGCACTGCTATACAGTTATTAAATTTAATAGTTTTCATCGGTGTTTCGAGCTGTTTTTGGCGAAATAACGATTTAATATACTTTTGGAAACGTTGGCTCGCTGTGTGTTTTAGAGTTTTCTGTCCGCTGAAGTCGTTTAGTAAATTTCGTGCTTTAGTTTCCATCTGACGTTTCTTATTGTTTCTAGTGAAGTCTTTCAGTAAAAATTCATTCAGGGTTTCAACTTCGTTGAGTGTTCCAGTGGCCGATTGAATTTTAGTTTTTGCTAATAAATTTTATGAAGTTTTATTAGTATTAGTTGTGGTTTACTATTATTAATAAAAGTTGTTACCTTCTTAGTAGAGAGAGAATTTCGGGACCGCTGTTGTTAGTTCTATAAATAGTTCTACTGGTGTTACTGAACTTGGTAACATACATGTTTGTTTTCTTTTCGTAACTCTAAAATTTTACCGTGAGTGAGACGTGTTGGCTCTGTCGTAGTCTTGTGATCAGTGGGTTACGGTGTGGGATTTGTTCAAAGTATATTCATTAGGGGGAATGCAGTGGGGAAGCCACTGGGCATTCTAGTGAGATCCTCTTTTGGAAACACAGTATCTGTAGTAGAAATAAGTTGATAGAGGATCAGGACTGTAAGGTCTGTGCCCTTTGGGTGCAGTTACAATACGCAAAGGAGGAACTAGATAGGTTGAGGAGGGTAAAGGGTGCTGGGGTATGGGAACTGGCAGTTGGAAAGAAGGCAGCTAGGAGGAGGAGGTGCAATAGATTTTACCAACTGTCACACCTGAGTGGAGAGGAGCGGCTTCCAGTTGTAAGTCTAGGAAACATGCAGCAGTCCTCAGCAGTTATCTAGGAGTTGTACGAAGGAGGATTAGGTTTTGATAGTGGGTGGAGCAGGGAATAGTATTTATAGGTACGGTGAATATGATGTAGGTGGAGACCTGCCAAAGGTGGCTAGTCGAACTGGTGGCACTAACTTGCATTTCGTGCAACTCTTTCAGTGTCATTATCGGCCTCATCTTAATGCGGCTGTTAGGTGCTTTAACAGGGGACTGGAGAAAGCACTGATTGCAGAGGGTGTGTGTCAAATTGCTGTGGTGCCAGTTGAGTCCATCAGTAGATCAGGTTTCACTAGGCATGCCCTGCATCTCAGTATGTATGGGAAGGGGAGGTTGGCCAAGCTTATAGATGACAGTGTAGTGGGTGGTGGTGGGATCACTCATGGAAAAATTCCTGTATTAGTTGTTATTCAAACTGCATCTTTCTTAGATTGAAGTTAGCTGACAGGTATTCCTGCTTAAAGGAAGTCCCTCTGAAAGTATCAAGTTCAAAATTATCTTTAAAAGTGAAAGTATCTAACCAAATTGTTTCCTTTCTTATTAGTGAAAATATCAAAGATAAAACTGTTCCAAAATAATTATTCAACAAACCTGCCTCTGACTGCGTCTGCGAACTTGTTTCGTGCACTCCTGCATTTTGCCAGTAATGAAACATGAATTAGACTCAGCAATCAAGTTTACGAGAATAATGCCATTTGTGCAATGGCATTAAGATGCTACTGAAAAATTAACTTTTGGCCCTGATGTTTACTTAATGATATTATATCTTGACTTGAATAATGCCAGTTGTGCAATGGCATGAAATTTGTTATTTGAAATAACTTTGCCCAGATAACTTTAGATGTACAAAATACGATTTCAAACCATGAATTGCACTTATATATTGCATAGAGGCCACATTTTATTTACGTTCTTTCAGTTGGTGGGTAGCTTTACTTTACTACTCATTTTCCTACTCAGTACAAGCAAAATATATGTATATATACATTGAGATCAACATTGTGTTCAAATGTAACAGCCTGAATCATAATCCACATCGTTTTCTTGTACTGAATATGAAAATGAGTAGTAAAGTATATATATATATATATATATATATAATATATAATTTTAACTATATATATATATATATATATATATATATATATATATATATATATAGTTAAAATTTTAATACATATACAAAAACTACCATTTCCAACATTTTTGTAGCACAAATCACTCTTACAAAAAATTTTACAAAACGCTTACTGCGTCAAAACTTGGACATACAAAACCTATCTCTGAACATTATCTAAGAAAAACCATTTTGAAATCATTTTATAGCTCCTCCCAATAACGTGCTAAAGTTTGCTCAGCGTACAACCAGAAAACAGCGTAGGGCGAATCCTATCTTAAAGCTGTCACCACACGTCTGCTTCCTCCGGGCACGTAGCTGCGGTTACCAAGTTCTTTACTGCGCGCGCCCGGCTCTCTGAACCATCAAAGGTCCACCTACTCAAAGATATTGTACTCATTGCACCTTTCGGTTGGCAACTATCGACTTTATTTTGTGGATCTACCCTGATCAAACCTTAGCACGCACCTTTCATCTCTAACTAAGGAATTACCCTCAGAGGATGTCATGTTTCCGAGTAGAGAAGGAATTAACACATATTATCAAAATATAAAAGGTATTACAGATAAAATAGGTGAACTGCTTATAGGTGTTGACTCTGAAATTATTGGTATATTGGACCACCACTTAAATAATTTGACAGTTCAGTGGCTTCCTTTACGAGGATACAGATTACCTGGCTGTTTTTGAAGGAGTTCCTTGCGGAGTGGGGGAGTGTCCATGTATGTAAAAAACAGTATTCCATTTGAGTCCATACACGTATCATGGCAGTACACTGAACAGATATTTGAATGTTGTTAAGAGGCAGTTGAATTTAGTGAAACTAAACTTCTAATATCTTATAGGTCCCCTAACTCTGACCTCAGAGCATTTCTGCACCAGCTAAAGAGGGTTTTTGATTCACTTTGTAGGAAGTACCAGACTTCAGTTAGATGTGGTGACACCAATATTAATTTTGTACATGATTGTGCAAGAAAAAGGAATTTTGTAGATCTCCTAAATTCATATGATCTGGCAAAGACTGTTTTTTTTTTCATCTAGGGTGCAGGTGAACAGCAGTACAGCCATAGACAATATTTTTATTCACTCTTCATTACCAGATTGGCATTCTGTCAGTAAAAGGGTGAATGGCTTTTCAGACAATGATGCACAAATGTTAACACTAAAAGACTTATGTACTGAAACAAGAGTCTCGTATAACCACAAACTATGTAGGAAAGTAAATCCAGCGGCAATAGACAGTTTTTTAAACCTCTTCAAGGAACAAGAGTGGTAGGATGTTTATAGTCCAGATCACATAAATGACAAATATAATGCTTTTCTTAACACATTTCTCATGCTCTCTGAGAGTTGCTTTCCATTAGAACGTTCTAAACAGGTTACTAACAGAAAAAGTCAGCCTTGTGGGCGGACTATTGGTACAAGGATATCATGTAGAACAAAGCTAGAATTATATCAAAATGTTAGAAGTAGTCACACTCAAGTTACAGTAGCCCAATACAAACAGTATTGTAATATGCTTGAAAATATTATTAGGAATCAGAGCATGTGGTACGCAAATAGAATAGCTAATTCACAGGATAAAATGAAAACCATATGGTCAGTTGCGAAAGGAGTGTCTGATCAGCAGCACATGGTCGACGATATAAGGTCAGTTCAAAGTAAAAATATTTCTATTGCTTGTAAATCAAACATATGTACAGTATTTTACAATCATTTTCTGAGCATTGCTGGTGAATTAAATAAATATTTGATTTCTACAAGGAATCATATAACTGTCTTGACAAATGTCTTTCTGAGATTGATGTCTGAAATACTCCTATGTGATACAGACAAGGGGGTGATTGAGTCAATAATTAAATCACTGAAGACTAATGATTCTTATGGATATGATGCAGTGCCTAGCAGAATATTAAAGTACTGTGCTGCAAACGTTAGCCCTGTATTTAGCCATATTTGTAATTTTTTCCTTTGCGAATGGTCAGTTTCCCGAATCATTACAGTACTCAGTAGTAAAGCAGCTTTATAAAAAGGGAGAAAGGGATAATCTACACCATTTTAGACTTATTTCTATGCCATCAGTGTTTGCTAAAGTTATTGAAAAGGCTTTGTATGTAAGGATAATTGATCATTTTCTATCACACAATTTGCTGTCAAATATACAGCTCGGATTTAGAGGTCGTTTAACAACTGAAAGTACTATATTCTTTTTTCTCTGTGAGGTACTGGATGGGTTAAACAAAAAGTTTCGAACGCTAGGCACATTTTTTGCTGTTCCGAAGTCGTTTCATTGTGATGATCACAAAATATTTCTATAGAAGGTGGACCATTACGGAATATGGGGAGTAGCTCACAATCGCTTCACCTTTTACATTAGCAACAGACAGCAAAAGGGCATTATGCACAATACTGAGAATAGCTGTGATGTGGGGTCTTAGTGGAGTACAGTCAAATAGGGGTGCCCCATGAATCAGCATTGGGGCCACTCTTGTTCTACATCTGCATACATACTCCGCAATCCACCATACGGTGTGTGGCGTAGGGTACCTCGTACCACAACTAGCAGCCTCTCTCCCTGTTCCACTCCCAAACAGAACGAGGGAAAAATGACTGCCTATATGCCTCTGTACGAGCCATAATCTCTCTTATCTTATCTTTGTGGTCTTTCTGCGAAATATAAGTTGGCAGCAGTAAAATTGTGTTGTAGTCAGCCTCAAATGCTGGTTCTCTAAATTTCCTCAGTAGCGATTCACGAAAAGAACGCCTCCTTTCCTCCAGAGTTTTTCTCATCACGCGAGTGTCACGGAAATGCTTCAGGAACTCGAGTGGGAGTCTCTTGAGCAGAGAGGTGTGCAGTATACTGCTGCATCCATTTTCAACAAGCTACCACAACAATTAAAAAATCGTAGCAGTAATTCACGCGCTTTCAAATCGAAACTAAAGAGTTTACTCATGAGTCACTACTTCTATTCTGTTGAAGAGTTCCTGGAAAAATTAAGCTGATTCTTATGTCATATTGTTGATTACGTTTACTGAATCTTATGGCTTCACTAAACATTTGATTTTTATCTGTTATTACTTTTATGTCGTAATTTCATGCACTGACACGTTCCATGACCTTTGAGATTTGCTCGTCACTTTGGTCCTACGGAACATGACGTGTACATAAAATAATAATATAAAGATTCTGTGGTGTGTTCACGCGAAATACATTACCGAAGTCTGTGTGGAAATCCGGAGTATGTGGAATTGTGAATTTATATTTTTCTGGGGGCCAACGAACCCACTGGGTGGTGAACGCTAAGGAAAATACAAATAACTTCCACTACTTCGACTCATTTAGGACCTGCAGCAGCCAAAAGAATTACAACGACACATCACCGACAGAAGAAGTGTGTTCTACACTTCCCATGGCTACCAAGACTTTAATGCCACCTCATGCGGGCATCAGTGCATCACGTTCCTACTCATGTTTACGAAGAAGCATATATGTCAAAGTTCAGATGCAGTGTCGTATACTCTGACTTGAAAAGAACGATGGTCAGTATTACGATCGAATTACTTCCCACTGATTAATTTAAGCAATGGGCAGTGGAGTATTGTGCTGATTGGACCGGCTAACATTATACTTCATCTGGAAATTAATGTTGGAAAAGAAATTGTGGGAACAGAACCTGGTACATATGATCCTGGCCATTTAAACAGAGATTTAAAACGGTCTGGAAAAGGGATTGTGCTACGTGCAAACACCAATACCCGTAAACCTGAGATAAAGAGAATGAGTGCAACGTTTGCCTTTAGCCAGAAAGGATTAATAGGGCGGCGCTTGACTCACATGGACAGATTGATAGCTCGGTGAGAAGTGTCTCTGGCTGCATTTATACAATGAAGCGCCAAAGAAACTGATTTGGGCATGCGTATTCAAATACAGAAGTATGTAAACAGGGGAAATACGGCACTGCGGTCGGCAACGCCTATATAGGACAACAACTGCTGCCGCAGTGGGGATTTTTCCGTACGACCCTTTCTCGAGTGTACCGTTAATATCAGGTATCCGGTAAAATATAAACCTCTGACATCGCTGCGGCCGGAAAAAGATCCAACAATAACGGAACGAATGACGACTGAAAATAATCTTTTAACAAGATAGAAGTGCAACCCTTCCGGAGATTGCTGCAGCTTTCAATACTTGGGCATCAACAAGTGTCAGCGTGCGAACCATTCAGCGAAACATCATAGATATGGGTTTTCGGAGCCGAAGGCCCACTAGTGTACCCTTGATGACTTCACGACACTAAGCTTTACACCTCCCCTGGGCCCGTCAACACCGACACTCGGTGACTGGAAACATGTAGCCTGGTCGGACGAGTCTCGTTTCAAATTGTATCGAGCGGATGGACGTATACGGGTATGGAGCCCACCTCTTGAAACCATGGACCCTGCATGTAAGCTAGGGACTGTTCAAACTGATGTAGACTATGTAATTGTGAGGGACGTGTGCAACTGGAGTTAGTTTAAATACGACTCTGACAGATGACACATATGTAAGCATCTGTCTGATAACCTGCATCCATTCATGTCCTTCGTGCATTCCGATCGACTTGGGCAAGCCCAGCAGGACAATGTGACAGCCCACACGTCCAGAATTGGTACAGAGGTGCTCCGGGAACATTCTTCTGAGTTAAACACTTCCGCTGGCCACCAAACTCTCCAGACATGAATATTACTGAGCATATCTGGGATTCCTTGCAACTTGCTGTTGAGAAGAGAACTCCACCCCTCATAATCTTTCGGATTTATGCGCAGCCCTGCAGAATTCATGGTGTCAGTTCCCTCCAGCACTACTTAAGACATTAGTCAAGTCCACACCACTTCGAGCTGCGGCACTTCTGCGTGCTCGAGGGGGCACTGCACGATATTAAGTAGTTGTACCAGCTTCTTTGGCTCGTCAGTGTACAATACGCGTGCAGCGGACTGCTGAGTGGAGCATCTAGGCACAGAGAGCAACATCTAAATGGCTGCTTTCTCGGACAAGTATTATTTAATAATTCTGTTGCGTAACAGTTTATAATCTTCATAATTCTTATGTAAATGTAGGCAAGTTAGCATTATTTACCGAAAAAGATTCCGCTCCACTGCATTTAAGCTTTATTGGCTAGAATTTGTAGAGCAGAACCAACATTAGAATGTGAACTCTGAACTACATCTTTAAGGTTCCTTGTATCGATTGTTATTTACACTAGTGTTTGGAAACTTGGTACTGATGTATTATTTCCTTAATGTAACCGAGAGCTGCAATTAGTAATTTTTATCATAAACACAAATGATCCTTAATCAGTTATGATTAAGGACATTTGTGTTCCAAATTTCGTTTTTAAGAAATTACTTGAAAACTATTAGAGGTAGCTTAATAGTGTCACATAGTTAGTGTTCTTATATCAAACTGGAGCTACGTACGAATTTTCATATTTCTGATTCTTCAATGTTTCGTAAAACGCCGATTTTGGCCAAAGTATCGCATCGATCAAGTTGAGACTGGTATCAGTTGATTGTGACATACATTTGCACATTCTGATCAATTTTTGGCATTCTAACTTCATCATTTAGCGACACTTATTATTTCTTAAAGTAGTATACTTAGCAAAAACATTCGTCTGATCCTTCTGAGCTTTAATAATTTTAGCATTAATATACTGAAGCATATAATGAAAAAGTTCTCAGAAGCGAACAATACCGTAGGGATTATTGGCCGTGTATGAGGAAATGTCGAATTCATTACTGTGTTGCCTCATTACTTTATATGTATTGCAGTTTTTCACCAAACTGATGAAGCTATCTCTATCCATATTAAATAATTTAGGTTCTACGAAATGAGTTTACGCAAAATCATAATGAAAGGGGTATATGTGGAGTTTGGGTAGGTCTAGTTTATACATCCCCACATAGTTAAGTTTCGGAAACTACTGCAGTCTTCGCCATCTCCACAGCAACAAAGTCTTATTGAATATGATGAATCACTTAAAATTTGCTCTGACGATGTGTTTTCTTACTCCTCAACGCCGATCCCATTTGGTTCTAATCAAAATGTCACGCCGTTCCCTCAAATTGTCCAGTGTTTTACCGAAAAATGAATTATTCATGAATTTATAAAAATCTTTCTCAAATTCACATGTTATGGAATCTCTCCGTCTCGTACTCAAGTTACAAGCAGGGGGCTTGAAGGAGATAGCCCAGGTGATTCTAACCATCACCAAGGCGATGCACTGCTAGAGATTACTATAGTTAATAATAGTCTATATATTCGGTTACTCCCTAGCATTGTCATCAATTTTGGGTCGGAGCCTCCTCGAGGACATATTTTCTCTGGGCAGAGTGTCAAATCGGCATATGCATCATGCAAACTAATAGGGTTTGTGAGTTCTGCCTCCACCACATACCCATATCAGAATTAGCCGCTATGCCTCCTAGATTCTTGCACCTAATCCATTGTACACGTCTTCGAGCACCAGTCGAAACTCATCAATAGGGAAGTGGTTGTTGCATGGCGTGCCGGTGTAAGTTATACACATCAAAGTACATGTTGTAACTCGAAACAAGGGATGCCCTGTATAAGCAAGCTGTTTAGGTTTTTATGTTGGTAACGCCACGTAGCGCTCTGTATGAAAATCACTGACTGTGCTGTGTGCAGTCTGTGGCTGGTTAGCATTGTTGGAATATTTCCTATTGTAGTGTTGGGCAGTTGGATGTGAACAGCGCATACCGTTGCGCAGTTGGAGGTGAGCCGCCAGCAGTGTTGAGAGGACGATCTGAACGTGTGTCCGCCGGAAAAAGGAAATTTGTAAAGATGGATGTCATGAACTGATAGATATATATATATGATGTCGTTTGAACACTATAGAGGTAAATACATTGTTTGTTCCCTATCAAAATATTTCATTTGCTAACTATGCCTGTCAGTGGTTAGTGCCGTCAGTAGTTAGAATCTTTTATTTAGCTGGCAGTATTGGCGCTCTCTGTATTGCAGTAGTTCGAGTAAAGAAGATTTTTGTGAGGTAAGTGATTCATGAAAGGTATAGGTTATTTTTTGTCAGGGCTATTCATTTTTAGGGATTATTGAAAGTCAGATTGCGTTGCGCTAAAAATATTCTGTGTCAGTTTATTGATGATCAGAATAACTAAAGAGAGAAATTTCTAAGCACGTTTAGTTTTGCTCAGTTGTTGTAAAATCAAATAAGGTAAGAGCTTTGTCAGCACAGTCCTTTATAATTTTTCTAAGGGGACGTTTCATATGGTGACCCATAGACGAGGATACCTCACTGGAGTCGTCTGATTTTTTCTTGTAGTTTGTGTAATTAGTGTAGCTCTTGTTTATTGCTAGCGCGTAATTGTAGAGAGATTTTCCTTTGTAGTTGTAGTTTTTGATTGTTGTACCGTAAAACAGTTGTGGCATGCTTGTAGATTTGCATCAAGTATTTCGCAGCTGCGCTTGCAATCAACTAGATATTATTTTCAGTGCTATGTTAATGTGTCTTCTTATTTTACTCTTCAAATTTTGTTTTTCTGTTCTATCGTGTGAAATATTGTGACAATTATGGCGTATGAAAAACGTAATACTAGGCCGCAAAGTAAACTGAGAAATGACAGTGAAGACGATAGTAGTGTGTTAGCGCCACCGTGTAATGAATTAACTAATGTTCAACATAGTAATTTGGTAATTGTGCATAGGGAAATGGACCAGGCAATAAATAATCGTGTAGACTGTGAAACAGCTAGTGAACAGGGTAGTATTGTCGATCGATCGGTCGGCTACAGCTCAACTCAGGAACCCGAAATGACAGGACACTATCTTGCAAATACCGTAGATTCAGGTTATGCGGCCTCAATTTTTTCTCATTTAAGATAAGACACATTTTCAGCTTTTCAAAATGCGAATGTTGTCGGTGCAAATGCACTGCAAAAAAGCATAGAGGAACAAATTCCAGACACTAACACATTATTATTGCAATTAATGCACAAATGAAACAAAATTAAAAACAAATGGAACAAAATCAGAGATAAACACAGCAAAAAATGGAACAAAACCAGAAACAAATTGAAGAAACACTTCAACAAACATGTGAAGATTTAACTACTGAGTTACCTAACATCGAACCGAAATGTCAAAAAATCTGTAATGACGTAAAAACACAAAATTGTGAGCATTTTAAACCTACTTTGCCGCGTAGTGAAAATGCATTACAGAATCACGAAGCAGCCATAAAAGAGCTGTAAACTATTGTTCATGAAAATCACCACACCTTGGAAGGTAAAAGTGACTCAGTTGCATCTACCGATTCAGTTACGCAACTTGCAAAAGCTTAGGAAAACTTAAAGGACACAGCAGATACGCTTTCAGAACAAATGGACACTCTGAAACTTGGTTCAGAAAAACACACTGACGTAATCAGTTCATTATCAGAGAAATTAGCCAAACTTTCGGATCACTTCACTAACTTATCTACAAAGGTAGATGATGATCTGAATGACACAAGACCCGTAGCCTTCACTGAGACAGAATAGTATGATAAAATTAAGAAATTTCAACAAAATCAAAATCAAATTAATACGCAACACAAAAGAGAAATCCAGAAAGTACAAGGTCAGTTGGCACAAGTAATACAAGATATTTCAGACGACACTCGCGCCCCAATCCGGGAAGAAGGACATAGAATAACGGTACAGTCACAAAAAACACAGGGCATTTTGGAAATTATGAAAGAAATTGGCGAGGTACACCGAATTTTGAGACGGAACCGCCGAAACGAAGTAACAATGACCGATATGTCCGCAGCTCGTGGTCTTGCGGTAGCGTTCTCGCTTCCCGCGCAAGGGGTCCCGCGTTCGATTTCCGGCGGGGTCAGGGATTTTCTCAGCCTCGTGATGACTGGGTGTTGTGTGTTCTTCATCATTATCTTCTTCATTATCATTGACGCACGCAAGTCGCCGAAGTGGCGTCGACGAAAAAGAAGTTGCAATACGGCGGCAGAACTTCCCCGCATGGGGCACCCTGGCCAACAATGCAATACGATCATTTCATTTCATTTCAATGACCGATATGCGACTCGCTGACATGATGATTTTGATTATAAGCTGTTCATTACTACACGTAAATTCAAAACATTTAAGAATTCCGGCAACGACATTCATCCACAAGCATGGCTTCATCAATTCTCTCATTGTTTTCCTCCCAACTGGTCATTAGAGCACAGACTAGGATCTATGTGTGGCTACTTAGAGAATGAACCAGCTGTAAGAATGCGCTCGGTCATTCACGATTGTCACAGTGAAGGAGAATTTTAAAATGCCTTCGTCTCAGCATATTGGTCTCAAGCTACTCAAGATCGCGTAAAATATAGCATCATAATGATGAAACATTTCGAACAATCTGAATTTTCCAGTCTTGTCAAATATTTTGAAGACATGTTGCACAAGAATCAATATCTGTCAAACCCATACAGCCCCTCAGAACTTATTGGCATTTGCTTAATCAAATTTCCTGAACATTTACGACATATTATTTTGGCAGGATGTTGCAAAGATCACATCGAAGCTTTTCAGGGACTGTTACAAGAATTGGAAATTGGCACTGACAGTCGCGGGACGCGAAAACAGGAACAAAACAATTACAGGTCACATCCGTCACAATTCCGCTATGACAGAAATAATAACTGGACACGACAAGCCATTCTTACAACGCAAATCGTGACCAAAACAGACACCGACCGTATGACAACCATTGGCAGAGTAATAATAATTACAGGGATGATCACCTCTCCGTGGTAATGACTATAACAGAGACAATCAGAGAAACAGACAATATGGGAACAAACGTAATTATTATCACGGGAGACAGAATAACTTTAGACGCAACGGTCCATCACGCAGTTACGATTCTGGGAGAAATTCTCCACCACATGACCGACAAGAAAGAAACTATGGAAACCACCGACATGACAACAGACGATATAATCATCGATATAATCATAAATAAAGACCTGAATTTCATCAGAAGTGGCGGGATTCCCCCAGGGCAAGGCCTCGTCATGGTGAATTTATAGAAGTTAGGTCACGTAATCCCAATAAAGACGCGCGCCAAAAAGAGACACTAGGCTATGACTCACACCGCTGGCTGCCACAAAACGTACTTATGGAGCTAACGACGTAGCTCCCGTGACTAGTAATTACGTAAAAATGGAAGACATTAGGGACATCTTACTCCAGGAACACAACGTAAAACAGGACAATATTGCATAGCCTGTAATTCACATTACATTAAATGACGTAAAATTGACGGCAGTACTTCACTCTGGCAGTCTCATTTCAGTAATTAGTGAAACAGCCTTTAGCAAATGCAAAAAATCGAACGATTGCCCCACACTTCCGTTACATAAGATTAAATTACAAGGTGAAATCTTTGGAAAAGGTGTAGATGTATGCCAACAAAACAACTTAGAATTCTTTTGTCAAAGCCACAGTTTCTCTATTAACTTCCTTATCGTTCCATTATTGTCAATAGAAATTATATTGGGAGTAGACTTTTTGAATGAATGCAAAGCAATCTTAAACTTTCACGATGCTGAAATAAGTTTAGAGAAAGAAGGTAAGTCAATAGCTTTGAAATTTGAAGATTGGCTCTCAAATCGTGACGAGGAAATTAATCGGCTTTACCTCCTGTTAGACAACAGTTCGGAATTTTCGACGGAACTTGACACCAACAATCACTCTGCAAGTATTGAGAGTGATGATATCGACGCCGTATTTGATCCTAATGAGTTAATTCAGAATAAAATTCCAACAATTGAGAATTGTAATGACACTGATAGGCAGGACCTTTTTGAGATTTTACAAGCACATTCCACAGTTTTTACTCACAAAACCGGAACAATCAAGGGATTTCAATACCAATTTCGTGTTCGTGAGCATACTAAGTTTTGGGTTAGACCATACGTAACTCCGGCTCATTATAGGGACCGTGTTAGAACAGAAATACCGTCTATGCTTGGAGGGCATTATTGAGCCTGCAGTAAGATAATACAACAATCCATTACATGCAGTTGAGAAGAAAAATGGATCGATCAGGGTTGTCTTAGATTCGAGACCAATCAATACTATTATCATTCCTGAAACAGATAGGCCGCAAACGTTGGAAGAACTTCTTCAAAATTTGAATCGTGTAAAAGTGTTGTCTTCTATCGATCTCAGCTCCAGCTTTTATCAGATCGAACTTCATCCAGAATGTAGAAAATACACTGCTTTTCTTTGTTTCGGTGTTTGTAATCAATTTTGGTTTGAATATTTCTTCTGCAGCATTCATTCGTGGGCTAAATTCCATATTACCTGAATACTTAAAACGTCACATCACCTCATATGTGGACGATATTCTAATAGCAGAAGCCTCATGGGAACAACATAATAGCATCCTCAAGAGTGTGTTAAGTATTTTGCAGAATCTGGAATTACAGTTGACTTCGAAAAGTCTGAATTCGTTAGGACCAAGGTGAAGTTTTTGGGACACATTATCTCTTCTGAAGGCATTCAGCCGGATCCTGAAAAGTTAGAAACAATCAGAGCCTTTCCAGTTCCATCCACAAAAAAACAAGTCCGCAGTTTTCTAGGTCTCGTAAATTTTTACCGTCGTTTTCTGAATATGCAAATTCTAAATACACTAAAACTTTGTTCTCTCACTGGAAAAAATACCGTTTGGAACTGGGACGAAGAGGCACAGTTGGAATTCAATTCTTTGAAAGAAGCGTTACTTAACGTGCCAATACTAGGTCATCCAGATCTGTCACAAGATTTCTGCCTGAGCACAGATTCTTCTAAAGTCGGTCTTGGTGCCCATTTATTTCAAGAAGCCATAGATAATGACAGTTTCGCTTCTGTCTTTCTGGTAAACACGTAAAAGTGTACAGTGATCATCATGCATTACAATTTCTTATGTCTTCAAAATTAAATCATGACTGGTTAAAACGTTGGGCATTGTTTCTGCAAGAATTCCACTTCACAATAGTCTACATTCCCGGCAAGGAGAACATTTTTGCGGACGCACTGTCACGCCCACCGGCTGGTCTTGGGAAAAGTAACACAGAAGGCAACCTCGAGAAAATTTTCAGCGTTCTTTACATTCAGAAAGTCGCCTTTGAAATTTTCATCACCCCATCTTTAAAGGACATTGCTCATGAACAAGATAAAGATCCGATTTGGAAAGACATCAAAAGTAAACGGCATGAAAAAACGCACACACAGATTCGGCGTTATTATCTAGTTAGAAACAACATACTCTTCAAACGCTGCACTGTTGATGACAAGCTATGGGTACTTTGCACTTCTGACGATTTTATTAATAAGCTCATCTGGTACATTCATTTCAGCTACGCACATTTTGGTCCAAGAAAATGTTATCATGTTCTTCGGACGATTTGTTATGGAAACGAGAATTCGAAGAGTCTTGTCTACTTCTAAACTTTGTCAAAAAGCTAAACCATATACCATCTCACATCGTGCTCCGTTGTTTCCTATCATTCCCTCTAAATTAAAAGAATTTGCTGCTGTTGATCTCTTGGATCCTACCGAATCACCATTGTGTTATAGATTAAGCCCTAGTTAATATGGTAATTAAGACATTAAATCACGCTGCAGGTAAAACTCTTGGGATTCTTACGCCATGGTGATAGCAACTATTTCTCTTTGGATTCATTTCTCATACAAAGTGGCAACATGTTACTCGGATACTCTTAGTGTCAAAAACGTGTCTTGGGAACGTAATTTCATAATCATTTAACACGTATGACAATATTAATAGGAATAGAGAGGTTGAAAATTTTGAATTAACTAGGAATCACTTCAGCAATTGAACATTTATTACACAGAATTCCCTCAGCACATTTAAATGTTTTATTACAAACAGAAGTTCACTAGTTTCCCTTTCATAAGGAAGTATTTATCTAATCAGTTGAATGATGACCAAGAACTGTGGTATCTGCTGCTTTCAAAGTTGGTGGAAGGAATAGGGCCTGTTAGTACTGAATAATGACAAAAACGGAGGAGAAATACTAAGTTCATCACACCTAGAAAAATCCAATTATTTCAATAAATATGAGCCGGGGACCGATTATTCCGCGCATAAGAATACGCTACACGCAATATAATTTGTACCATGCAGTTAAAAATGGAATCTACGGAAGGACAAGTGAAGGACAGAAACCCCCCTGACGTGAAACACATTAAATATCCTTAAATAGGGTTACTGATAATCGTAATCGCACTTACAGATAATCTCCATAATGAGTGAGTCGAGCGCTCGCTAATAAAAAAGGATCTTTAACTCTAAAACTCAGATTCGAAAACGCATAGTGAATAGTGCCACCCGCAGAATACGTTGAAACTATCGGCCGCATACGAATAATATGGAAAAAAGAAACCGAAAGGACCACATTTGAATATAGCGAGGAAAGATCGATGAAGGTGGTTAGACGAAAGACAAATAAGTGAAAATTTGGACTACAAGGGAGCAGTTCGGTAAACCATTACTCCTGATGCACCAAAAAGACCGCCACATAGGAACAGATTTATTAACATTGTACGCCACGACAAATTGAACCTCAGCGAAGACACAGGTGTTGAACAGCCGTAACGAAATATGAAGCGTTAAACTAATGAAATAACTAATGAATATGAAGCAGTGCACTTAACAACAACTAAAGTACTTGGCCCACGAGGTAGGTGACGGACTAAGCACGAATGATATCTTCAAGACGGCACGGATAACATGAATTTAATTAGGTTGAAAACGCAACCCTCACTAAAAGCACTGGTCGTTACAAGCTCTACAATAAAGCAATGGTTATTGGCATCTGTTGTCGTCTTCGCCTGCAGAAAGCAACCTGACTTAGACCAGGTAATGATCCAGAGGAACGGCCATAGTCACATCGTGAGGCCAGCCACAAGATGATTCAATAAACCAGCATCGAGGCACCATTCAGTTATTCAAGGCATAGCCTCGTTTTTTGCAAACAGGGAAATGGAATCACTCGTTTAGCCAGTAGTTTGGACAAAAAAAAATCAGAAAGATTCCGGATTTGCAGCATGCTGTGTTAGCGGACATTTATGGAATGGAAATATTTGTGTTGGTATTGCTACGCTCTGAAGCAATTAAGCTTCTATGATCTACCCGCTGCATCTGTAAAACAATCACATTCATCATTATCGTACGGATAGACACTCAGGGCGTTGTAAGGGACATGGAAAGGAGTTGATGATCTCAAATGAAATAAAACGGAACCGCCCTACTGTATTCCTCTCCCCAGTATGAGTACAACATCAACGAGGCAGCAGAGACAACAAAAACTTATGACGTTAACAATATACACTCTCTTAATTGATAAAAGATTGTGAAATGACGTACCCTTTTCAATGTGAGAAATCAAAGCACATACAGAAGCTTATGGATTGACGTGAATGGAACAGAACAGAGTGAAATATTTGTGACATCCGACGTCCCCTCCGCCACGGTCCGTCTGTTAGAAATTTATTATATGCCTTTAGTCATTTTAATCAGATTTGTCTCATTAGACTTCAGTATAAGTTAATGTGGTCACTGTCTTGCGGGAAAATAGACCCATCATCACCATCGTATTTTATGCGATACTAACGTAAATGTTCTCTTACTCTACGTTGGGCGTATAAAAAATTATTTTAGATACGTTATTTTCATGAGTGGGCATTATAGCTGGGGACCAACTTGCAACACTAACATTCATTACCGCTGCTGTGGATTTACAGCAACTGTCTAGTATTTCCTGCTCAGAGCTGTAATAACATGAATATAGTCCACAAACATGCTGGGTACTGTAGATCTTCTCATTTTAGAATACATTCCCTAGTAGCATATGATGGTTTCATTTAGTTCCCTCCTTATATAGTAAATGTCATTTAATCCCCGTTTACCTTTAAAGGAAGCTAAATGATTCCATTAGTCATACAAGTCATATGGCAGATTTTCAAAAAACGTGATATGATACTGAGGTAGGGAACAATGTGTGCACATTACGTAAAACTGCCAACAAAACACTACAACATGACAAGTACTCAGTCAGAACTGAACACACCTTAGAGGTAAGATGTAGAACGCAACGTTTAATCCGCCATCAGCCGAGTAAGATTTTGCTCTGCGTGTGACGTGTATGGTTTAATTTTCGACGTCATCAGTGTCACAGGCTATTACGGGGAGCCACGACTTAGTTGTAATTTCCTGTGGTAGACGGTAGCTTGCGTCGCTAGCAGCAATAACGGCTGCTGCTTTACCTGCTGGCCTTCTCATCCTACGTGAGTGTATGACGTAACAGCGTAGGTGCGACAGAGATCAATGGACTCAAGTGATATGCCAGAAAGATTCGCTCTGACGACTTATTTATAAGTGTCATTGTGAAGAACGTACAGTGTGCCATCCGCAAGCTGTCAGCTCATTATAGATAATTGTTTCTGTGATTCTTGCAAACTACATTTAAGACTAAATATTAATTTATTGGATGCGTGTCAACTACTGTAATACCAAAAGGATATAGCTAAAAGGGCTAAGAAAATATAGAGCGGCACGGCTCATTGAAACTAAAAAAAAAGTAAGGTTGCACATTTTCCCTTAAAAACACAAATTGTTAAAAGATTGTCGTGTTTCAAAATGTTTCTAAATGTGCCGGTAACAGAAGCCCCAAATGAATAAAAGATGTTTATTTTATTGAAAGCTTTCGCAAAATTTGGTAATGCTAATCAAAACTTGTTCCTTTGTTTTGACATGATTAAATAAATCTCATGAGAATTTCAAACATTAACCATAATTGGTTCATTCATATCAATATACAGGGAAAAGTATTGTACCTTCGCAAACTTTCCGGACTTGGGCCTCCAGCCACCCTTGTAATAGAAGTTTAATATATTTTCTTGTTTCATTTTCACATATAACATTCAGTTCACGTGTTTTGCAATCTCTTTCTGAAATCACAAAAATTACTCGTGAGAAGTAATGGTTTCCCAAACGTGAAAAACTTTCTCAAGGTATAAAATGATCAAATGCCTGGGAACAGATATTCTATTCATGCTTAAAAGTATTGCACTCGAGACAAGTTTACCAATACTGTATTTGTCTATGAGTTATATTTTTACTGTACTACGTAACGCTAACGAGCAAGTGAAATCAGAATAAGAGGAAGTATCATCAGAAATCAGTTTCAGGTTAAAAACATTTTGAAAGACCAGCTAATGACAGCTAACACAAATTTCTACTGCAGTGACACAAAAAAGTAAAGACATGGAAGTAATTCAGTTTATTTGTAAATATGACGTGTTTCGTGATAAAGAGTTCTTCTGTTTCAGGGTACAAGACGTTAAAAATATACCGAATATTAGCGAGTTTGTTTTACGTGGTCATCCTCCGCGTAAGCACAGGAATATTTGTTTTGTAAATAAAAACTACCTTTTCTTGCTACACTGTATTTTATTTCTCCCAGAATATAAAAACATGATTATGTTTCGTAAATACAGCTGTAATGCGACCTTCAGCATGTGACCAAATGAAAGGAAACGCAGATGCCAACCAAAAACGCGAAGAACTGTAAGTAATCTGTTATTCAGACAAAAAAAAGACGTGAACAGTTTTATAGACTACAAATAAGACCTATCTAAACAAAACTGTATTGCTATAGATCCCACTGATGATGCCTTGAAGTGAAAAAGGCGAAACTCGTCTGGAAGAAATAAAATACAGTGCAGCAGGGAAAGATGCGTTTTATCTACGAGACAAATACCGAATTTTACTGTCATAAGACTCTGTGACTCAAGAATTAACAATATCGTAAAAGTAGTTTCAATCATAACCTCTCGCCTTAGAACAAAAACAGTAGAAAATGACGCAAACTGTTAATGGCGGCCTGTGGTGCGCGTTCCGTCATGTGTTTCTAATATTGGTCGCTAGGTTTAAACGCAGACCAGGAAATATCATGTGTTCATAGCTACACTGCCCTGCGGGTACAACGCTCTCCCCTACTAGAGTCCGCGGTATAAAAGTGATGAAGGAGTGAGAACATCTGTCCTGAACATGATGTCGAGAAGGATAGATAATAAGATAAAGCTTAATCGCAAGACAGCTGGCATACAATGTTCCAGCGTAACATCAAGCGTCGGCACGTCAGCCTGAGACTTTACTGCAGTGAAGGTTATGAGACGGTGTCAACCAATAGTACGCTGACTAGGACGACACCAAGGCAGGAGCTGCATCTACACGGAGAGAATATATGCGGCGCCTCGCGTAGCCTCGAGCGCAGTGGAAGAAGAGCCGTCATACAAACGCTACAGCAGTGACTTATGAACTGTTTTGTTTTGCTTGCATTGAAATTGTGTATACCGAAGGACATTGATTATTTGCATGTCGCCATTCGCTTGCGACACCCCTTTGTTAATATGCAAAGTTAGGTACTGTGAATTTAACTTGCTCTTATAGTCTCCATTAATACGAGTTGCTTGAATTGTTGTCTAGCGATCCGAGAAAAAAGCTTCCTAGGCACCCTACATTAGACGAGCAGGCAGGATACTACATACAACATTATCCAAAACATGTTATCATAAAATTACATTCGTGAAAGGAAAATTTCGACCAATTTCATCTCATAATTGCCCAACATGTACACTCCTGGAAATGGAAAAAAGAACACATTGACAACGGTGTGTCAGACCCACCATACTTGCTCTGGACACTGCGAGAGGGCTGTACAAGCAATGATCACACGCACGGCACAGCGGACACACCAGGAACCGCGGTGTTGGCCGTCGAATGGCGCTAGCTGCGCAGCATTTGTGCACCGCCGCCGTCAGTGTCAGCCAGTTTGCCGTGGCATACGGGGCTCCATCGCAGTCTTTAACACTGGTAGCATGCCGCGACAGCGTTGACGTGAACCGTATGTGCAGTTGACGGACTTTGAGCGAGGGCGTATAGTGGGCATGCGGGAGGCCGGGTGGACGTACCGCCGAATTGCTCAACACGTGGGGCGTGAGGTCTCCACAGTACATCGATGTTGTCGCCAGTGGTCGGCGGAAGGTGCACGTGCCCGTCGACCTGGGACCGGACCGCAGCGACGCACAGATGCACGCCAAGACCGTAGGATCCTACGCAGTGCCGTAGGGGACCGCACCGCCACTTCCCAGCAAATTAGGGACACTGTTGCTCCTGGGGTATCGGCGAGGACCATTCGCAACCGTCTCCATGAAGCTGGGCTACGGTCCCGCACACCGTTAGGCCGTCTTCCGCTCACGCCCCAACATCGTGCAGCCCGCCTCCAGTGGTGTCGCGACAGGCGTGAATGGAGGGACGAATGGAGACGTGTCGTCTTCAGCGATGAGAGTCGCTTCTGCCTTGGTGCCAATGATGGTCGTATGCGTGTTTGGCGCCGTGCAGGTGAGCGCCACAATCAGGACTGCATACGACCGAGGCACACAGGGCCAACACCCGGCATCATGGTGTGGGGAGCGATCTCCTACACTGGCCGTACACCACTGGTGATCGTCGAGGGGACACTGAATAGTGCACGGTACATCCAAACCGTCATCGAACCCATCGTTCTACCATTCCTAGACCGGCAAGGGAACTTGCTTTTCCAACAGGACAATGCACGTCCGCATGTATCCCGTGCCACCCAACGTGCTCTAGAAGGTGTAAGTCAACTACCCTGGCCAGCAAGATCTCCGGATCTGTCTCCCATTGAGCATGTTTGGGACTGGATGAAGCGTCGTCTCACGCGGTCTGCACGTCCAGCACGAACGCTGGTCCAACTGAGGCGCCAGGTGGAAATGGCATGGCAAGCCGTTCCACAGGACTACATCCAGCATCTCTACGATCGTCTCCATGGGAGAATAGCAGCCTGCATTGCTGCGAAACGTGGATATACACTGTACTAGTGCCGACATTGTGCATGCTCTGTTGCCTGTGTCTATGTGCCTGTGGTTCTGTCAGTGTGATCATGTGATGTATCTGACCCCAGGAATGTGTCAATAAAGTTTCCCCTTCCTGGGACAATGAATTCACGGTGTTCTTATTTCAATTTACAGGAGTGTATTTGCTGTACATCTCACGACCTCTGCATATGAACAGTATTCCCTCAACCACCAATCGAGATGAGAAGTCCCACATGCGAGTCCACTGTGATACGTTCCCTCACCACGATCTATACACCATGAAACACCATAAAAAATTACCTTTTCCTTGTCGTTGAAACAGCAGTTCATTTCACTATTGACTCTCACTATGGAGCACATTACTCCCCTTAATGATGGTTTAATCTCCATATTGGAGATACCGTAATAGATTCGCCCTGTTCAGTACTTCCGTGACTGAGACACACACTTCTGGACGCCAGATGTACAGAGAACCTGCCCTAAGCCTCTGGTAAACAGTCAATTGGCAAACATCAGTCCGCGTGTAGTCTCTAAACACTGCAGCATGGTAGCCCTGGTTCTTTGAAAAGCTATTAAGGTCACGAAATGTTGCTTTCTGATACTTTAAACAGTTCTGAGACTGTCGGCTGTTTCTGTATTGCTTCAATATATCCGAGTATTCTGCTCTAAAGAGCATAGCTAGTTGGTGTCTTCTGACATTTCTTTCCAAGAGTACTCAAAAAGATGGTATGTGTAATACATTCAACGAGGGGCCTCTGCAAAACAGATAAATTGCCTTACCAGTGCCTTAGTGAATGAATTCATCTGACACCACTGTCTCCTGAAATTTCTAGCTTCAAGTGGAAGAAACGCCAAAATTTAGCTGCATGCAGTTATCACAACCGACGATGTCATGAGGAGCAGCACCCCTAGCAGCAAGAATAATCATCCAAGGAAGCAGTTCCACTGTGCGACAGAAATTCCTTGGGCCCTCACAACAGCTAGCATGCATAAAACTAGAGGACAATTTCAACTGCAGAAGAGCGAGGAAACTATTGGCGAAATCATTTAAATCTGCCTGCCTTTTTCACCGTGAACCACCATGAAAGTGCCGATGAGTGGCCACTAGGACCGCGAAGACGACGGCATTGAAATTACTCGTTATTCACTTCTTTATGAAAGAAACTTTATCAGGGAATCAGGAAAGTGACGAGCGAAAACAGACATCTAAAACAAAAAGACAGTCTAGAGCTACGTAGGAAAGGAAAGAGAAAGCAGGAAAGTATAACGAGGACAGTTATGGGCGATTTGAATGTTCCATAGAATTGTAGTAAAGCACGGTTATGTTCCACTAATGGAATATGAAAACGATTAAACCGTTTCTACAAATGTCTGCACTGGAGAACAGCACAAAATTTCCTTTATTCTGTCGATCGGAATAGAAGCCTAAGGGCCTAAGACAGTGATTAGTCGAACTCGACTGTATTAACGAATTCTGTTAGTTACGTTAACTGCTAAACCTTATGAAAAGTACAAATTCATGAAATGAGGCCGTTATGAGTTCTGGAAGAGATTGATTATGTCGGTAAGTCAATAAACTGCTTAAATGGCAATATTGCCCACTTTCTTTTTGTTTGAATGGATAACAGATTTTGGCTTTATACCCATCTGCAGACAACAAGAATCTTTTAATCTTTTCTGTTAAATCAAAATAGCACCAACACTGTGAACTTTAGAGTTTATTTATCACACATCCCTCATTTTGCAGTCGTCCTGAGGAAGCTTGGGGCTCGCCCAGTCCTGCCACGAAACTGACGAGTCTAAGGCATTTTAGTACAAGAACGCAGATGTCATTACAAATGTTTTAAGAATAGTGGATTCTTACAGCCAGCACTCTATTGGAATGTACTACAGGCGATGAATTCCAAGTGAACTGCTTTGTCAGCTGTAACATTCCCGCTGTAAGGCTAAACGTATTCTGGTGAGTTAATCGGTAGCACAGTATTGGTATGAGATAAGATAAATTTGTTGTACGACTGAACGATAGCGTGTCTAGGTCTCAGGCGGCGCCGCGGCAGTTCTGGCTGCTGGTTATGTGACGATAAGAGCGAGTCCAGGTACAAACACTAGTAGAAATGGACTAGATGTGTATAAATCCCAGTACAGGGAATTTTGGCGATGGACAGTCGCTTAGGACTGGCAGTGCTCCAAGAAATGGCGGAGAGTCAGACAATATTAGAGTTGGCTAAGTTACAGCTCTGTGAACTTCGACAATATATCACAGTTACAGTAATCTGAATATATTTGCAATCTCAGAAAAATGAGACACATCCAATGAAACAAGTATATTTCAATATTTTTTAGACTACAGAAGTTAATGTTTCACAGCGAATCAACGTTTAAACAATGAACCTCTGAATTAACAACTTCTTAATCGCTTCATGTGGTTTCAACAAACTATATCGCAGATGATAGCATTGCACTGTAGCTATAAACTCTGAAAGCTACATACCTGTATCTAATTTGTTTATTGATTTATTGCGTCTTTTATGTCATTTTTATTACGCAAATGTTTGTCAGAACATCGTATTCTCCATATTTACAGAGCTAATGAACATGGCATCAGTACCTTACATAGTGTTATACTTGTGTTTTTATTTAATGTACAGTTTACTATTTTGCCAATAACTTTATTTAAATGTTGATTGCAAGTGCTATTAAAAAACTGCGGTAGTTTAATAGTGGTCAATCGCATGTGCTAGCAAACACCATAGTTGGAAAGAGTGCCAGAAGACGCTTCTGTCAAGCAGCCATGAATAATTATTTAAGCAATTTTTAGCGACTATCTGTTATTATTTAAGATAAGTGGGCTTGTGCTGACTTATTATTAACGAACAAACCTTTGTTTGTAAGTATTGTGGATAATCTGAGTGTAACCGAATGTTTATGATATTTTTTTCCTTAAATATTATTGTAACATATTGGTCTAGTCCAGGAAATGTCCATGTTGAGATAAATTTACTTTTGGTGGAGACGGCCTTAAGCCAATGGAGAAGCAGACAGTAGCCGAACAATATGAGAGTCAAGTGGAGACTGGGGCTTTTCGAGTGAAAAGCTCAAGGGAGCGATTCTGGATGGTTTATGTCCGTTGGTGGAAGAAGGCAAACTTTCCTATGGTAATGTGTGTGACTCAATCTCATAGGTGACTGATTCTGATCAGTGAATGGCGGCTACAATATTGCAACTTTTGAAGGGACTTTCATTAATATTTATTTTTGTGATTTTGCTACTATTCTCATAATACTCTCAGTGCAACTTTACTGTATTTAGTAAGGATATCGTCTGCCTGTATTTTAACAGAATATCGTAGGACCATTTCCCGTTTATTTGAGATATTCTTTCTTGAATAAACAGTTTTCATCATAATTCTCTATCGTCTGCATCAATTATAGACGTTGAATGGAGCCCTACTTCTTCAGTTGTTCATTTATCTATTATTTTATATTCCTGTGTATTTTATTAACCCTCAGTTCTAGCCAGTGCATAGATTATTTGACTGCATGATCACAGCTAAAGGTTATTATTTGCAGTGAAATAGCTGCGGGCATGAGAACAGACATGTACTGCTCGACCATGTGTCTACAATGAGCTATAGAGGTGTGCATAAGCTAAGTACCTAAAGCATGAGTAACCTCTGGTAGACACGCACCTGGCTTGCTCCTATGGACTGGTGTTTGGAAGAACAATTACACTTAGCAGTAACCCATAGGTACTGTTACAACTGTAATTCTAACACTTTGCAGTATTCTGTGATCCAGATCCAAAATCTATTGCATCAAAGGCAGTTTTGAGTGGGGACACTAAGCATAAGATTTTGGAGTAGTTACGTGCTTGAGAATCGCTGGCACGAGCTAGATGTGGAGAATTCGCTGGCATGAGCTAGATGTGGAGAAATTCGCAGGGGAACTTAGAAAGCTACGCAGAGGCGCTTAGATCCAGTCTGCAGCGGCAAGCAGCAGCGGAGACCTCAACGGCGGCATAGGGGGATCAGCGGCTAATTTGACGCGTATACAATGTCCTCTGGGAATGCTGACGGAGATTACGACGCTCAGGAGACGCTCACCGGAACATTTACAATGGGATCTTGTCCACAGTCCGAAAAATTCCATTGAAGAGTGCTTAGATTTTTGAGAAACTTGAACAGGAGTTGAAATTCAAGCCACATACTCGCAACACTAGGCACGGAAATGGGTGCCAGAACTGGCATTACATTAATCACCAAAATTCTTATCACCGTATTAATATTTTTCACGGGAAAAATGGAAACGACAATTTTAATAATGAAAATCAAAATCGGGAACGAAGATTTGAGGGGCAGGAGCCTCACGAAATGCAATGCCAGAACGCGAGGTCAGGAAATTAGGATCGCTGTGCCTCAGGTCCTGAGGTGGTGAAATAAATCGATGTTAAAGAAGAATCGTTATTTTAAGAAACGTGTGTGTGTCAAAAATTCTGCAAGAAGCCACAGATGTTGGAAATGGAGGTTATCAGAAATAAAAAGAAAGTGGGGAATAATTTTAAGCAGTACAACCATAAATGGGACTCAAGAAGTAATGTAAAACGTGTTGAGAGATTCGAAAATGATTACGTGGGGCAAGGGAATCTGTTTTGTGAAAGCAAAGTGAATGATGGAATGAATGTATGTTTATTGAAAGATTGTGTGATCAAAAGAGAGACGTAGGTGGATCTAAATTCATGGAGATGGAATGTATTACGAATTCTAATGATGCACTAGTCAATAGCAAGAATTATAGTAATGTAGGTGGAAGTAATGAAGAGGATTTTGTATCGGAGAAACTACATGAAGGCGGCGAAGCAGAAGTCTCATCAGCAGGAGATGATTTTTGCGGTACACCGACGTAAGTATGTGAAGATATTTGTGGAGGCGGCGTAGCAATAGTCTCGTAAGCTGGTGATGAATTTTATTACGTCCCAGCGAATGTGGCTGATTTATTGTTAAAATGACGTAAAGGTTAGGTTTTAGGTGCTGATATAGCGAAGGTTAAAGCTATTGATCTAGATACCTCGTAGGGCCGAATTTGTTCATTTATTTCTGTTGATGGAAGTGAACCGATGGCTCTTGACGAAAGCATGAATTATAAGTGGATGTGGAGGGATGAATATGAAAGTAGTGTGTTAGGTAGTGGATCAGAATGCAAAGTGTCGGGGAAGTCTAAGAGCAGAGAAAATGTAACTGAGATAAAGGCAGATCAGAGACTGGCGCAGTTCGAGTGTACTGTGAATTGTAATGTGCAACGACGCAGTAGCGGCAATTTATATGGTGTGTCGGTGGAGGTTGACAAAGTTATTGGTGATGATTTCAATAACGTATTGTCGGAATTAATTGATGTTTTAAGTAAAGAACCTTATGTGTTATCGGTGGATGTTAATGGAGTTAATGGTGATAAATTTTCTTTTAAGGGAAAAGTGTTTAGAGTGAGGTGAAATTAAAAATGTGCAGGATGTAAGTGGAGTGATCGATGTTGATCAAAAGAGAATGTGTGCGTTTCTCGAACCATGAAGTCGTGTTTCAACAGCAGTCAAAAACTTTGCCGATAACAGACCGTTGGTGAACGAGGAAAGAGAACTCGAATGTAGAGCAGGTGAAAAAACACAAAAAAAGTGAGATTCAGGAGATATACTGGCCAGAAAAAATTTGTCAGAGGCAAAAATGCCAGAGTGAATGAAAAATGTGGTGTGTATTCCTATAAATGTGTAAATTACTGTATTTCATGTTTAGTTTTTTAAAGAGTTGTGGGAGCTATTTCTGTTTGTGTAAGCGGTAATTTCGTAAATTTAATATGTATGTGATAAAGTATTGAAGCACAATGTAATGCTAGTAGGGAGTAAATATTGACCGAACAGCTCCTGGTGCGTGGTGGTCGGCAGAACGTAATTTATTTCCTTATTTGGAAAAGAGAAGAATAAATTGTACTGCACATAAGATTTTGTTTGAAGTTTCAAGGGATTATTTTTAAGTGTTACTTGTAGTATTTTGGATGGGTTTCTCGTGTAATATGTCGAGTTTATTTGCAATGACTCTCCGTATAAAATTTGCTGCGTGGACGTCTCAGACCTCACTAAAAGTTTAATAGTTTATGGTAATATAAGCTAAGTTTAGGGGGTATATTACGTAAGTTCATTATACAATGTATGCAATTTTTAAAGGGTTTTGAATAGAGTTATGTACGTAAAACTATGGGGATGGTTTGTAATTTGTTTATGAGAATACAGTATGAGAATAAATTGTAATCTAGTGCAAATAATAGCGAACGTTTGCTACATTTATGATCCAGCTATCCGCTGAGTTAAAACTGAAAGTTAAAGGACGATTTCTGGACAAAGTACTATTAATTTTACATTTACTAATTAGACACTGTAAAATGATAAAGTGTTAATTGATTTATGGTGTCTAACAAATTTCATAGCAGGAGAGACATGTTTTCTAGTAGGAATGTGGACGGAGTGTTCGATATATCGAGCTGAATCAAGAGTTTTGCCTATGCTATAAATCAGCTGTCGTTTGCTATGCTGTCTGTGGATGTCTCGAGTCCATTGTGGAGCTCTTTCAGTGCCTGATCTATGAGGATTCGGGAAGTCATAAGATCATTTGTAACTATACCACCGTCGTATTTCGACAGCTATCGTCCTTCAGCACTGGCGGCGACTGCGGATAGACCCATGTTTCGGCGTAGTACGTGGCTAGTGTTTCAAGAAATTCTGCAGAGGCAGCTGGACTACCAAACGTCTAAACTTCGACGACGTAACACCGATCGTGTGTTGTATTGGTGACGGTGAAGTGCTTCGATGTCGTCAAAGCAAAAGGAAGTGCTATGTAATAAGCGCAGACTGGCTAAAACCATTTGAAAGGTGGAGTTGACACTACAGTTGCATACACATTGACTGTTTACTTGAGTATTTAATTAATATGTCGTAATTTCATAATGTTCCTTACATTTAAAACATTGAAGCTGATAACATGATGTATCCTAGGAAGTACGTGCAGTTAGTTACATCACCTCAAAGACAATTACTTTATTGTTCCGACATGCAAGTAGCGTATTCCATTTATTATGTTATGTACGTATTTATTATGTAATGTATGTCAGTGCTACTTAATGTGCCAAATTAGCAAGCTAATGTGCCACAGTAAGTGGACGTGTGTAAGGTTACACGTATTTTGGCGAACTAATCAGCCGCCCACTATTGTTGCGGATGAACGCTAGCGGGTCCCCATCTCAGGGCCCCGCGTTAGAAGAGACTGAGATTTTAGGAACTTTGCAGGACATTCAGATAAACTTCTTAAGAAACAGACCGGTTTAAGAAATAAAAATTACTTAAATAACTTTTATGACATATTCTGAAGTTTACTTGTGACTGTCTAGGGTAAGACAATGACATAAATATGATTTTATTTTTAATTTACATTCCTTCTCCTCATCACCCCCCCCCCCCCCCCCCAACCCTCCTTTTTCTCCCTCTATACATATTTTGTTTAATACGGTTTTGATGGTATATCTTTGCATAAACAAAGCAAGTCTTCCGATCCAGTCTGTATACCAGTTAGGTTCCTTTTAGAGTATGCTGATGCAATAGCTCCATTCTTAAAAATCATGTACAACAGTTCGCTCTTCGAAAGATCCGTACCCAAAGACTGAACAGCTTCACAGATCACACCAATATTCAAGAAAGGTAGTAGGAGTCATCCCCTAAACTGCAAGGTCTATATCATTAACGTCGATATGCAGGAGGATTTTGGAACATACATTGTGTTCGAACATTATGAATTACATCGAAGAAAACACACAGTCAGCACGGATTGTATTTTATTAACTCGCAGTTCTAGCCAGCGCATAGACTACTTGACTGCATTATCACATCCATAAGTTATCATTTGTAGGGAACTAGCTGCAGGGCATGAAAGCAAACGAGCACAGCTCGACCCTTTGACTATGTCGAGCTATTCTTTTCAAACAGATCCGTGCATCGCCCAAGTACCTAAAGTACGAGTAACCGCTGGTAGACACGCAACTGGCATGCGTGTATGAACTGCTGTTTGGAAGAACAACTACACTTAGCTGTAATCCATAGGTTCCGTCTTGCTACTGTATTCGAACGACAGAAGTTACAGAAGGCTGCGGTGTGTCCTTAATAACGTCTGGAGAACGACTATCCATTGTTAAGCTACATTTCAGATGGAGTGAACGTTAATTACTCTATCTAAGGAACATCTAGTCATGCGAAACTAAGCTGGTTTGGATGTCGGCAGTGCATTAGCAGCGGAGCCGTAAACTCACCAAGTTGTACGTATTCAGGGAAGGGGATGTGGTTTTAGGTGGACGCAGTGGTGAGAGCTTTCGGCTCACGCCATTAGAGACCTTAATTTATCGGCTGTCCGCGATAACGCTCCAAGCCTGCGAGTTTACACCTCTTGTCTGTTGCACACCATGTGCAGTGTGACCGCTTTTAGACAACGTGATGCAGCTTTCTGATAAGCTGATACCTAACTTAATGTTAATTTATGAGGTTATCGGTGGACTATAGAACTGATGCACTATTATGTTTATGTGATGACTCGTCACAGACATCTAAGGGGTTGATCGTCCACAAGTATTTCACGCCCCTTAGCGAATTAATAAGAATGCAAACCAATGTCATGAGCAAGTTGAAACATTTAAATTAATGTCAGACTATAACAAATAGTATCGAACTCTTTAAATCAAATGTATTAGTTTTGGCCGGCCGAAGTGGCCGTGCGGTTTTAGGCGCTGCAGTCTGGAACCGCGAGACCGCTACGGTCGCAGGTTCGAATCCTGCCTCGGGCATGGATGTGTGTGTTGTCCTTAGGTTAGTTAGGTTTAAGTAGTTCTAAGTTCTAGGGGACTAATGACCTCAGAAGTTGAGCCCCATTTTTTTGTTTTAGTTTTGGCGATCACTATATTTCATTGCTAATGAAGATTCACAAAATTGGTATTTACGCGTTTAGGTGGACCTTTTCACATTGGATTAACAGAGTCAAAGTTATCCGATAAAACCACACCTACTTAAAATAAGTATAACTCTGATATTTTTACCACATCTTCCAACAGTACAACCCGAACTGCTTTAACAACGAACATCAAACTTTTGCAAACTCATAATGTCATTCGGTATATCACCAATGTTTCGCAAAATCGAGTGTCTTCAATAACCAAGCTCTGGGCGGCATCACTCCTAATATTGAACTACCGCGAATTGTATGTGTCATGCAGATTTTCACTGTAACCACAATATTCTGAAGCGGTGTCCCAGAAGTCTCCCCACCTCTGGTTCTCGTCAAACCATCTTAACAAAATTATTACATGGACCATCATTCAAAAGTAGCAAACCCTCAATATAAGGTACACATTTTATTATATGTGCATTCGGACACCGATCAATATGTGACGTCACACGTTAACAGCAACAAACGTGTACAACAGTTACCCAAGAAATACTTTACACAAAGGAAATATACACCAAATTACTCAATTAAATATAAACAGCATACATCTCTAGGACGTTTTCAGTCGCTCTTTGTGATTTTGTCTTTAAAATTATGTCAGCTGTATCAGTTTAGAACGACGCTGAAGCTTTACTATATAATTTTAAAATCAACATGCATGTTATCCCTAAATACACTTTTGCACTGACAATTCTGCATAAATGGGGCAAGGATATCCGTGGATTCATTGCATACTGTCGTCATACCAAGTGTAAATGTTGTGTAGTCGGGGTTCAACCACACTTCCATGTTTGGCACAAATAATTGTTCTGTAAGCACAAGAACTACAAATTGTACTAAGATGTAATCTTTGTGTAAAGATTACCTTGCATTTCAATAAGGTCTACGGCATGTCTCCGTGCGGATCGGCATTTGTATGTAGTTCAGAGGTTGTGGGGTGAGCTGAGACAGTTGCCAGTCTCAATTTACTCTCTATTTGCATTAATAAATGTCGCACAATTTTTTTCAAAAATTCAACATATACCCTTCATAAAGGGAAGAAGATAATGAACTCCCTATTTCCTGTATGTTTATTACGTTGCATTATCCTGAATACGATTTCATTCCATAAAGGCCCTCTAAAGCATTCAACTCCAGAGATTTTGGAATAAACCCACGTCCAGCTTTCTCCATATTCGTCCTGACCATCAATATTTGCTATCGTTTGTTGATCTGTCAACCAGGCCCAGGTCTTAAAAATTCAACTTCTAAAAAAACAATGCACAGTCTGATGGAACACATAATTAATTTAATTTTATATCATATCTTCCTCTCTCTAGACGTTAAATAATGTACGTTTCATTTTATTTAGCTGTACTACTTCGGTGAGTTTCCAAGTACTGAGATTGGTAATATCACCATAGCACATGAATTAATGCACTATTGGGTGATTATTCACAACTTGCCAGACCAAAAAATCTCACAAATGCCTTACTGCGGTACGACATCAAGGCAAACATTATCTTCCACCTTCGTGATTTTTATGTCATCAGAATATTCAGCATCATAATAGCAAATTCACTTGGTGTGAGACACATGTTACACTAAAGAACAGGAGGAAAATTACTCAAATATACAACCAGTCTGTAAGTGTAACCTGTAAAGTAAATGAAACTCTTACATGTGTCTGTAAGTAAATCGCACACTTAAAACACATAATTATGAAACTTATAAATTCCAAATACAGTTTCTTTCAACTAGGTGAACCTTTTTATCTCTTCGGGTAATCCAATCTCGAAGCAGTTACTTACTCCACATTAGTTATAAAAATAGTTAAATCACAGTAATAAGTTATAATATAACCTTTCAACCAATCTTGTTGCTGAAATCACGAGCTGTTCATTTTGATTTGGTATCTTACCACAGGTAATACTACTATGTGCGTGGTTTTTGAACAACGAAGGAACATTTGTGAGACAGACGAACGTCCGCTCCAAGAATTTAGGAGAGCACCTGTACAAAAGTTTGCATCTTACACATCTGTGATTTGATATGCGTCACTGTAGTCCTCTTTATTCCATAAAGTTCTTTTCTAATTCTATATCTCGCTCAGTAACAAAAATATTTTAATTACCATCAACTGTCCGTGCTTCTAGATTCTTAGAAAATAGATCTTCAAATATTGCTATCGCTCCAGCAGTATTTTCCAACATTGCATGGTAGAGTAATTATGGTGTATGCGTACCGTACGTGGAGGCAGTGTTTGCGCAGCAATCGCCGACATACTGTAACTGAGGAAGCGAGAAAAATGGTGCTTGCCGCTGAATAGGAAGCTCTCCTAGCTAGGATAGAAGCAGCAGGGGAAAAGAAACTGGCTTTTGTTGCGGACTGCCGAGCAAAATTCGCGAAGCACTCGGTAATCTGTTATGACCTTGACCACAGGACTTGGACAGGGGATGAATGCGGTAGAGCTGAACTCAAACAAGGTAACAAAATTGGACGACCAGCTATCTTTGACTGAGTAAATGCTCAAAGCTTGTGGTTCAGGGATAAATGCATCCGATCCACCTCAGATATGTGAGTTCCCGACGTTGCAAACGACGCAGATGGGTTCCACATCGAGTAGCGCCACGCAAAATAGGTGCGGTGACACAACTAGAGAGCACCCGATGGTTAACATAGAATAGATGAGAGAAGCAACTCCGGATACATTTGCGATGAATCATAAATGGCTGGTTCAAATGGCTCTGAGCACTATGGGACTCAACTTCTGAGGTTATTAGTCCCCTAGAACTTAGAACTAGTTAAACCTAACCAACCTAAGGGCATCACACACATCCATGCCCAAGGCAGGATTCGAACCTGCGACCATAGCGGTCTCGCGGTTCTAGACTGCAGCGCCTAGAACCGCACGGCCACTTCGGCCAGCGATGAATCATACCGTTATAAGAGTAGCAGATGTCATGAACTAACGTAAGATGTCGAACAAATTCACGTATCTGATTCACTCACATGCACAATTACGATGAACGAACCCACGTTCGATCATAAGCACTTTTTATCATTACTAAAGTTTCAACATTTCAAAGAAACCGGGAATACATTGCATCCCAAAAATTTGGACAAGGCAATTTATAAGCCCGCTTCAAAAGTCAGTACAAAATTAGAGTTTATTTTCATACACATGAAGGGAAAAGAAGCCCAAAACATGCACGATATCGCGACAAACTGTCGATCCTATGATGAGTTGAAAGGTGCATTTCTCGTCAGCTATTGTTGGCGAGAAATGCAAGACAGAACGAAACACGTGATAATGATGTGGCCGGACTTTAAATAATCAGGTTACAATAGTCCTATCAGGATGTTTGAGGCTTTATTGCGGAAGAATCAGTTCCTGGACGTGCCTTGTGCCTCATAAGAAATAATTCGGTTCTGTTTTTCAAAGTTCCCGACACAGTATCAACGTGCGTTAATAGGGAAATGTGGAGACGGTATAGACCTTACTGTGTGAATTAACGGTGATATGGGAGAAACAGAAAAGGCTTAATGATGGGAACAGTCAGCAACCCCGACAGAACAACGCTAGGAGAGAAGAAAGGAGCGGACATCCTGCAATTCGAGGAGAAAGAGTAGGGCACCGAGACTTTAGGATTTACAGAAACGAACGGAACGAACAAGATAACAACCAAACTGGCGAGATAGAGAGCACACTCAGCAGGAGGCAAGCGGTTCGTGTGGACCTAACCAAAATCAACAGGGGGACGAGGAAATTGAGATCCGAGGTCCCAACCCGTATCGAGGAACGCAGAACCGAAGCCATATCCGCAACAGACGCCTGAGACGAGCTGAGGCGGTCCACAATCACTCGACTAATACTTCCGAAAACACATTCGTGTAATGGGGTACGAGAATACCCGTGAGATATTAAGAGAAGAAAAAGAAGAAGTTGGCATTAAGGACGTACATCCTGTAAAATCGGTTACTGCAGGGGAGATTACGTTACCGTGAATTTCTGATTCCGATAGCTGCATCAGAGCAGTTTCCGAACAGGCATTCCGTCGTTGTATAGAAAATAGAAACTGGCGAAAACTCACTATGGAAAAGACGAACATCAGAGGTGCATTTGCAGGGATGGGCACAGGACTGAACCTGCTGACGAGAAGAGTTTTTGTGTCAAGGGCACCATCAAGAAACAAATTCTCTCGTGCTGCCGAACCTAGAAATCGAGCTGGTTACTGATATGAATTTATTGAGGGAATATCATGCGATACTCGACCTAAGTGGAGGACTGGTCACCTTAGACGAGGGATCTAAACTGTAATTAAGTTTGACGAACAAGCAATACGGGCACAGTTCCCGGCTGACAGCCAAGATTTGCTGCACTCAAGGGCAAGTTAAAAGGACTAACCGATCGATCAGAATCGGAGGTAATGTTTAAGAAGGAATATAACGAGCTCAAGGAACAGAAGGAGAAGATAAAAATGGACAAGGAGGACTCCGTGCACGATGTGGAGCTGGAGGAGTAGAAACAGCTCGAAAGCGTGCTGATGGTGAATGCAGAAGTGATTTTGCTTAAGCTCGGAGCGACTAAGAACTATATTTACCAATTTAAGGTGAGGCCTCACACGAAGTTCTTCCGCCCTCCTTACGCAATTCCTCAGATATATAGAAATAAGGTATCGGCCGAAATTTCGAAAATACTAGCAGAAAGTCTAATAGAAACAGCGTGGTCCACCTACAACAGTACTACCAAAACTGTTGAAAAGAAACACGAATCCATACATCTTGTTCTAGACTCTCACCAGATTAATGCAATAACCGACACAGAAATGGAGAGGTCGGAATGGCTGGAAGAACTGTTCCAGAACTTGTGTGTGGTCTCTGTCTTCTCCTCTATTGATCTACGCAGTAATTTCTGACGATTGAGTTGCATCCAAAATGTAGACAATACACAGGCGTTGTTACACTCGGCAGATGATACCAGTTTAGGCCATTTCGTCCTCTCCTTCGTTAGAAGTTTACATGGAATCCTCAATGGCTTTCTAAAAAAAATAAAAATAAAATTTAAAAAAATATAAAAAAGTCTATAGCTACATTGCTGGCCTGCTTGGTGCAGAAAAGACGTGGCAGGAACACAGTCTGATGTTACGGGAACTCCCAACCACGTGGGTTTTTGGATCTGCTACTGTCAAGTTTTTAGTACATATAATTACTAGAGATGGTACTCATCAAAACCTGATAAGATGAAAGCAGAAGCCAAATTCCATCGAACATCAATCAAGAGGCAATTTCACGGTTTTCTGGGTGAAATCAACTCTTTTCAACGCTTCATGCAACCTGAAACACTCAGTACTCTCTGTCTAACCGAACTCACAGGTAAGGAAACGCATGGGTTTGGGACGAAGTAGCAGAACTATAATTTAAAGCTCTGAAATCGACCTTTCTTCAGACACCATTATTGTCACACTCAACCTGGTAGAGGATTTCTGCATGGTGACGGACAGTTCTTGTTCGGAGTTGGGAGTAATGGTTTTTCAAAAACACATTGGGCTGGGAAATCTTGTATTGAAAACCATTGCGTTCGGCAGTCGAGTTCTCACGAAGAATGAGAATAACTACTCGGTGACCGAACTGGAGGCACTAATCGTGGCACGGGCCATCTAGAAATTCAGGTACTTATTGTGTGGACGGAGAACTCGAGTATATACCGACCATAAAGAACTGGAGTTGCCGCTCACGGCGTAGTTGACACATATGTAGCTCACAAGATGTGTGTTCTTGCTCCAGGAATACGACTCCAAATAATTCATTTAAAAGCGAGTACAAATATCACCGCAGACGCCTTGCCACGCTCACCAGTAGGTTTCGTAGAGTGTAACGAGAGGGAACTGGAGGGAAAGCATTTCAGTCTATATTAAATGCCCATAGTCGCATTTGCGCGGAATGTGACAGGTATCATGAGTGACAAAAAACGAGCAAGATAAAGATCATACGCTTTTGAAGCTCAAAGGCAAATGGAAGGACCGGCGAGAAGCTGCAGTCAGGCAGTTTTACCTTCTTAGAAACAGCATTTTGTTCGACAGAGGGAAGGTGAATGATTCACTGTGGCGTGTGTTCATACCAGAGCACTTCATAGACAAGATGGTCTGGCAAACCAGATGCATTAGGGCACGCCGGGGGCAAAGAAGTGTTTCCTCAAACGGCGGATTGTCGCAAACTTTAATGACGTGGAGCAAAGGATCCGACGCGTTCTGTTGGTGTGCAGGACTTGTCTTCGTCCCATTGTGTCCCGAAAACCGAAAAAACTTGCGGGAACAGACCTCATGGGGCCGTTGCCTTGCACAAAAAGGGAATACTGTTTTAATTTGGTGTTCACAGAACTATCTTGGAAGTTTGTAAACTTAAACGCCTCTGAAAAGAGGCACAGCACTGACCGTGTCTCGCGCGTTTCTCAGCGATTCCCTCCCACCATTGGGATATGTCGAGAAAATTATTTCCGACAACGGACGCAAATCCGCGCTACGTTGTGGAAAGACACAATAAAAAAGCATAACATATCACTCGTATTCATCTTGTGTCATCATCCAAAATCCATACCACTGAATGCGTGATTAAGAAGCTGAGGAACCTATGCAGAATTTACTGCAGCAAACTACACACCATGTGGGATATCTTTTTGAACCATTTCCAAGACGTATTAAGTGAGGTGCTCCACGGAGTTACTCAGCTAGTGCCAGTGACGATCTTCCGGAACCGGCAACCCCAAGACCTCTTTAGGAAAATTACAGAGGAGTGAAGGAGCACAAGAATATGATTGAACGTGCACTCATTAGAATTCAGGCGACGGCCTGGGGTAGGAAGATAAGAGCTGATAGAAAAGTGCAAACGCCCAAGTCACAAATTGGCAAGAAGGTACTCGTGATGTCTTTCTGACTTTCCAACAAGGTGAAGCAGAAGTGTCACAAATTCTCTAGTGTAGTTTCATCTGCTCCTTCAGTTTTTCCAACAGCTTTACGGGAAGTAGAAACGCACAGGTCTAGTTTGGTCATCAGAGCTGCTACAATAGCACACACAAGAGTCGGGTTAGCAAGTAGGATGTCTACATCTTTTGTGCTCTCCCATCACAGAGGTAACGGCAGACTAGGGTGTGAAAGGGTAATAGTTCTGCTGGAGCCTGGTGAGTACAGACTGATACGGGGACAGCTCACAGATGGAGGTATTTGAACTGTTTCGTGTGTGTGAATTTCAATCATTTTTTCTCAGTTCCCTTGGTAGTCAGGAGTAGTCACTCTAGTTATCGTGGGGAAAATTTGATGTGAAGCTGTAATATCATTCCCAGTTTTTAGTAAGAATACTTTGCGTATAATTGAGTTCAATTCAATGTGTAGGGCAGGAAAAACGGGCTTTGGCTTCCCAGACCGGTTTTGTAGTGGATTTATACTCAATGTATAGGATAAGTTTATTAAGTGAAATTAAGAGATGCGCGAGATTGGATTTTGGATCGTTCTGGAGCCTGGAAGTCGATTGCTTCGTGCAGCCACACTGCCACGTGTCGGCAATGGGTCGCTTGCGGCTCGCGACTTTACCTCCGGCGGGCATCGGGTTTGTGTCCGACGCCGACAGAGGACGCAGCCATTCGCTGTCAGGAGTCCCACTGGCGCGTGCGAGGTGGCGCCCGAGGCGAGGAGGGAGGTGAGACGGTGCGCATGAGCAGTCGCCGTGGCGCCTTGGACGTACTCGGACTGCTCACCTTTGACAGCAGCTGGATTGGAACATACAATTGGCATTGCTCGCGGTGTCATAGTAAACCACTTCCTGCTTCCAATGAAGAGGCCTTGTGGATTACTGCGGAACTAACAACCTTTCAATATTGTCCCTGCAAGCTAATAACTCAAGTTTCTCACAGGTGGCATTTTATTGCACTGTATTGTTCCGTAATCATTAAGGCCGATGTGTATCAGAGTGTTGTCACTGACGGCAGAAATAACAACGAAGACGAAAGATTGACGTCGTATGGAAATATTTGACTCCACAACAACATACTGATAGGAGGGAAGACACGTTGCTTTATTTCATTAATAGTGATAATATACTGTTTTTCCATGTATGCCTTTTCGCAAGATTTCTTTTTGTTCAATGCTAACGATACTGTTTTTCTTGAAAAACTGATATTAATGCACCGTAATCAAATGCTATTCTGTCTTTTATGCAATGCTGTTAGTGGTAACATTCAACAGACATACAGCTCCTCTAGCATAGAGGAGCAGTTCCTCTGTCACGTTTTGTACTGTTATTACGTTTGATTGCACAGAAGTAGCCAAGTCATTTCAGGTAGGATTTTGTGTAAATTTTCTTACTGGCAGCTGTCGATTTTTCATGATATACGAGTTTATACCTAATAGTTGTAATATTTTATTATTTAACATTTGCGTATTTTGAGGAGCCTGAAGGCTGAAAGTGTTTTGTTTAATTGAGATGTGTTTACTGTTGTGTTTTTCTAAAATTATGGGTAACTTTTTTTGATGAACGGTTTCAGACGCTATTGGGCGTTGAATGTTATCAAATTTTGAAGTGTCTTTTTTTTTAAGTAAATGTATATGAAAAGTAAAGATCCTGTGACACTCAATCAATCGTTCAGCCACTTGACTTCCAGCTTCATGTTTCATGAATGAAATGCATTCCAAATTTATACTGATTTTTTCTGTTGTAAATCGATGCTTTTCTATGTGGGAATTTGGGTTTCTCAACCACGCGTGGGCAGAGTAAAGAGTATTGGAACTTTACAATCAGTAAACTGATTTGAATCTATAGTGTGGTATATGTATTTGTTCATCCATGTTATTTTATGATTCAAGAAATGAACACTTCAGGATACTTTCGCTGTTGGTGTAACTTGATCGCATTTAGATCGTTCTTTTATTACTTTTCGAGCAACTGTTCACGCCTTGAGCATCCGTGGATCGTTTGAACGCTTTACGATATTTCTGAAAATGTTGTCGAAGCAATAAAACGGGCTTTTCTTCGCATGTATTGTGCCATGTGCGATCCCGTGTTTATCAACTCGCTTTCAATATCACGTAAATCGCTTCAGGCAAATGCCAGGATGGTTCCTTCGAAAGGGCACGGCCGATTTCCTTCCATATCCTACCCTAGCCCGAGCCTGTGCTCCGTCTCTAATGACCTCGTTGTCGACGGGACGTTAATCTCCTCTTCTTCCTCCATCTCACGTTTCTAACCAAGAAACTCTCTACTTAGCAGTCATTGAATTTTTGGTAATCTTGGTTGTAATAACTTATTGCTTTGTAAATGCTTTTGTTTTGTTTGTACTTAGTTACAGTATATCAGAGTGTTTAATACATCAATCAGTCCATATGCTGAAAAGTAATTCACTATTTCTATATTGTAATTCCACTCCATTTTATCTACCGTGTTTTGGAAGAATTACTTGAAATTCTCATTAGAAATCCTCATCTGTCTCCTCGGTTAACATGTTAGATCTAAAACACAGTGACAAGTTGCTCTGTCTTTTCTTAAAATGAGTATCACACGCAAGTGATGAGTGGGGCTGCAGTTAAACCTTAAAGGAAAGGAGCTCTCTCTGAACTGAAATAATTTTATCTACCCTGCACTTGCACATTTTAATAGAAAAAGATACGTTTCATCATTAAGGACAAAAAATTTGTTGTGCTCCACCACGTTTACCATATAAAACACTTCCTGGAATATACTTGTTTCTTTTAGATGTAGGCTTCCATTTTTGTTGTCTTTTTCGTGTTATATATGTAGTTGTATAAAGGGATAGGTATACACACTGAGGCGCCAAAGAAACTGGTATAGGCATGGGTATTCAAATACAGAGACATACAAACAGGCTGAATACGACGCTGCGGTCGGCAACGCCTATATAAGACAACAAGTGTCTGGCGCAGTTGTTAGATCGGTCACTGTTGCTACAATGGCTCGTTATCAACATTTAGGTATGTCTGAACGTGCTGTTATACTCGGCGCACGAGCGATGAGACAAAGCATCTCCAAGGTGGCGATGAAGTGATGATTTTCCCGTACGACCATTTCACGAGTGTAGCGTGAATATCAGGAATCCGGTAAAATATTAGACATCCGACGTCGCTGTGGCTGGAAAAAACAGCTTGGAAGAACGGGACCGTCGACGACTAAAGAGAATATTTCAACATGATAGAAGTGCAACTCTTCCGAAAATTGCTGCAGATTTCAGCTCTGGGCCACCAACAAGTGTCAGAGTGCAAAAAATTCAGCGAAACATCATCGGTATGGGCTTTCGGATCCGAAGGCCGACCCATGTACCCTTGATGACTGCACAACACAAAGCTTTGCACATCGCCTAGCCCCGCCAACACCGACATTGGACTGTTGATGACTGGAAACGTGTTGCCTGGTCGGACGAGTCTCGCTTCAAATTGTATCGAGCGGATGTTCGTGTACGGGTATGGAGAAAACCTCATGAATCCAAATACTCTGCATGTCAGCAGGGGACTATTCAAGTTGGTGGAGACTCTGTAATGGCGAGGGGCGTGTGCAGTTGGAGTGATATAGGATGCCTGATACGTCTAGATACGACTCTGAAAGGTGACACGTATTGTGCGTTCCGACGGACTTGGGCAGTTTCAGTAGGACAATGCGACACCCCACATGTCTATAATTGCTATAGAGTGCCTCCATTAACACTCTTCTGAGTTTAAACACTTCCGCTGACCACCAAACCCCCCCAGACATGAACATTATTGAGCCTGCTCGGAAGAGACCTCCAGCCCCTCGTACTATTACGGATAAATGGAGAGCCCTGCAGGATCCATGGTTTCAGTTCCATCCAGCAATTCTTCAGACCTTAGTGGAGCCCATGCCACGACGTGTCCCGGCACTTCTGCGTTGTCGCCGGGACCGTACACAATATTAGACAGGTGTACCAGTTTCTTTGGCTCTTCAGTTTATGTTATTGTATAGGATATGTTTCCTTCCATACTTGTGTGTGTGTGTGTGTGTGTGATGCTGGTTCGGTGACATTTATCCGTTCATAAGAACACAAACACTGGCATTTGTAGGGTCATGATGTCCTTTGTAACAGACGTGCTCAAGTACTTCTGCAATTTATCTCAACTGACTGCTACGTCTGTAAGGTCGGCTTTGAGGTTCTTGTGGGTAATCGCCTTTAAGAGTGACTTATACGGACGTTGGTCTCGTGTTTTGGGGGTTTATGGGCCGTGAGAGCGAGAGAGTACCTCATCGACCATGGAGCACACCTTGATAGTGCTACACCTGCCTCGGTTGGCTCCTCGATTAAACACGGAAACGCATTTGTGCATGGGACCGCTCCTGTGGTAATGGTTGTTTGCATATGGTCTTAAAGTGGCCACTGTAACCATCCTCGACACTGCTGCATAGGGTCATCCTTTTGTAGGTGACAGGTCATGTCATCCTTGGGTGTCCAGAAGTCCGTTACTAAACGCATAAGATCCTAAGGAGACTATCGAGCCCGCCCTCACCTCTCCTGCGTAGGGTCATCGGTGCATATTTCAGGATGTCGCTGTACTATAATTCCTTTAAATTTGTGGGCAGACTACTGAGACTTGAAGAAGCGAATAAGTGGAGAAATAGCAAGTACCTCATGACAAATCCAAATCTGTGGACCAAGAAATGTAGATAGTAAGTCGGCTATCTGATAATTCTGCTCGTCTTCCTTTCAGGCTGTAAATGGTTATGAGTGGAATTTTACTCTCAACTCTCGCGCAGCAACGTAATCAGTCTGGTACAGCTATTTATACACATTGCCATCTTTTAGCAGAGACCTTACTGAATAACAATGAATGGGCAGCACGACCGGCACACAAGCAGACGGACCCTGTCGGTGGTGCGTCATCAGGAGATACAATATCTCTCCTTGGCGCTAGCACTGTGGACTCAAGAATCAAGATATTGATAATGCTAGAGGGGTATAAGCTATCCTAGCATCCTTTCTTTTCGCTCTAAATATGCGTTAGAATAAATTTATTCATAATCCTGTAGAAGTCAAACCATATCTTTTGTCTGATATCACTACTGAGGAATTATCGTCGACAACGTTACCAGAAAATTTATTTTGTTGAGTGGGGTATGTTTTCAGTATGTTCACACTACACCAGCTGTACTCATAAAATGAACTGGAGAAAGTGTGGATATCTGTCTCGACAGGACGCTAATACAAAATAAAATTACATTAGTTAAAAGTTTTAGGTCTCAAATCCCATAGTTATACACATCTTACTTTCGTTTCTAGCTTTGTCACACTGCATGCTAGTTTTATTGATTTCCTCATCTTTCATGTTAGCTCATAATTATAATATGATGGAGCAGATGATGGAGGGTTGTCTTATTTATCAGTTTACATTAACAATAATCAGTAGTCTTAAAACAGTCAGTAAGGGGATACCCCACAAAAACACTTCGTTTTAGTCGGGCAACATAAGTATCCTTAAGACAGAAGATGAGAATCTTCTTCGCTACATTTCATGTTGTGTTGAATACTACTTTGCAATTGTCATGTAAACACATTACCGTTATAAACTTTGTCAAATGACGATATTTAGATATTCATTTTGGATTACATCACGAGAATGAAGCACATTAGTAAATTTTATAATCCTCAAAATAATTTTCTTAAGTAATTCCGCTAACGACGGTTGGTACTGGTAACACTTTATTTAAACATTTTGTAAGAGTTGTCGTAAGGACATAGACGAACTTGCATCCTAGGATTTTGCAGGAGAAACCCGAGATGAGTAGGCAGTATCATTTACCGACGCGTAACATGAGCGCCATTTAGTAGCTGCTATATTGAACGTGGGAGTGCTGGCCTCTGCTTGGCAGCAGAAAGTGGTGACCTAGAGTGGCTGAATTGCTGGGTGGCCTATAAGTGGATGGGTCAAGGACGAAGGCATCCCCGGGTGGCCGACGCAATCACTGCCGGGACCAGTTAACTCTCGCTGTCATTTAGACGGCATGACTCACATCGGTCGGTGGTCTGTTGCCCAGAAATGGTTCCCCCAGACGGAATGGCCCCATGTAGCACCGTGGGAGATGGGTCGCGCCGATGCACAGGGTCAACGCGCCTTGTGTGGGGAGGCAGCCAAGAACCGCCGTTGTGCTGCACCGTGGTCAGGGACGCCTGAGACATGCTGAGAATCCAGGGCTGCCTGTAGGCACATTAGTTAGAGTGCAGCGCACAAAGCGAATCTCAACATGTCCACCTTTTGTTGGCACCTTCCCTCACACAGGGCTAGCGGACAAACTTGGCTTTTACAAAGATGCTTGGACATCTCATCTACCTTGACAGGCACATTACTGCTGGGGCGTCACAATGTCGCAGCCCCATCCTTTTTTTTCCCAGACTTCATCTAACTTCAGAATTTTGGGCCACCTGGCTTCCACTCTGGTACACCTCCGAATGGTTGTCACGTGAGAAACACACACACGACGGCTGCAATGCACCCACGTGCTCCTTTGTGGGCAGGGTCCATGTGAGCGCCCTCAATCTGCACCATCTAATCTCTTCCCACACCAAAGAACGTGAGTTATGTTAAGACTGTGTATGCAGATCAATTTTTTACAAATGTAAGGATAGTTACACGAAGGTACATATTAAACCACCACATCTCATCTTGGGATAAAATATCTATTTTTGTGTTTTAATTCTTGTCAAACAATTTGTGTGTACACCATTTAAATTTCAGTAATTTCCTTTGTTACCATTGTGACAAAGTATCTTGCATCATATGTAATTCCTGTTTTGGCATGTCACTTCCACTTTCTTGTATTTTAATTAATATCAATGTCTGGTTGGTAATTATTCTTGTGGGAACACATTACTAGCGAAATACTGATTTTCCTTTACACCAACTTTATTTACAAGTATAATTATTACATTTTCAAATACAGTCAGGTAAATGCCTATGTAGAATTTCAACATGAAGTTGATAGTCATTAAAGAATTTTTCCAATTTTTATACGTCATATTCATGAGAATCTTATTTATCACCTTCATTCAGTTGTTCTGGTATTTATTTATGTTTTCTGTAGTATAATTTCATTTTTAGGGTTCACACTACTGAGAAAAATGACCTTCCATCACTAGCGCAAATGGTATTATCTTAGTTCTTGGTCCTTACACTTGGTTCCATTAACAGAACTGGGTACTGTCGACGTTATTTTTCATTCATTTATCATATCTGTATCTCATAACTGTAGTGTTTGTCCTTAACATGTGTGTGAGTTTGGAATAAGAGTTGCTTATGTCATTTTGGTCACAGATACCTGAATTCTTTTACCAAAAGGAAGTGTCTTGAAAGTTGCCTCACTGATTTGTCGAGCCAGGAACAGGTACATGAAAAAATGAATATTGACAGTAAGAAATACCTATAGTTTAAGAATTCCCACCGCCATGTGCGATGGCCCTTCATGTTATTCCTACTTCAGTGGCTCTTAACTGCTGCGGCACACTGAAGGCAACTCCGCTTCGTAGAATGACATGTACCATATGCAGCAACATATGAACTTGCATGCTCTTATGACTCCAGCCGCAGCTAATTCGAATCATATATCAGGGATATCCCTACAAGATGGCTGCTCTCTAATAAGGGAATGATTCAATCTGACATGTCGCAACCTGCTCTGAATTTCTTAGAAACGAAGAAAACACCGAAAGAAACACCATGTAAAATGTTAGCTGCCAAGATACATTGCAAGTATTTTGTTAAAAAATGTTGAAAATTGCTCAATTCTTTATTCGCCAGGCGGCTAGGAAAATTTACATCCCTAATATAGCTGAATCAGACAGCGCACGTGCAACATGGCAGGTTCGTTGCATTGATTGATGCTGCAGAGCCGATTGATAGTTTCTCTGACAAAGTTGTTCACAGTTACTACTCACTCGAATTTTCATCTCATTTGATATCCGTAATAAATAGCAGTCTCTTTTGCGATATCACTAAGTGTTAAGCATGGACATGAAACCATTAATTTTTCCTTTGTGTTTCCATATTATTGCTTGCTAACGTAATCTGTTTTTATGTAGGTTCCAGACTACTACAGTACTCTGGGATTCAATCAGTGCTTTGAATCTTGCTAAGATGATATATGAAGAACGTGATATACAATCGAATTTGACTACTTGTCCTGAAGACCTGCATATGAGTAATTTCGCAGTTAACTCCTTGGACATTCATTGGCATAGCGTAGAAGTTCCGTTACAGATTGCGGAAATATTAGAAACAGGAAATAAGACTGAAACTTCCTAGCAGATTAAAACTGTGTGCCCGACCCAGACTCGAACGCGGTCCCGAGTTCGAGTCTCGGTCGGGCACACAGTTTTAATCTGCCAGGAAGTTTCATATCAGCGCACACTCCGCTGCAGAGTGAAAATCTCATTCAGGAAATAAGACTGATGATTCTGTTTGGTCCGAACGATGACTTCTGCGCCAATTAACGTCAGGAACTCAAATAAGGTATCTTTCTTGCCTAAAGGAAACCTTATAGGAATAGCTTTCACGGACATAAAAAGGCTGTAAATATTTTGTCCAAACAAATGAGATAGAAAACGCTTATAGATGAGCAATGTGCAAAGCCTGTTTCTTACTGCAAAATCTTAAAGTGGTTGTATAAAAATGAATGCTATGACATTTTTGTATACAACAGTGCCAGTGATAAGTATCAATATGTAACTGTTTCCGCAACTTTATATCTTTCTTGATGAACCTCACGGCAAGTTAGGACCAAGAAAAAAAAAGGCTGTTTATTTGCAAAAAGTTTGTAACCGACGTAGGAAAATCTGGAAATATGGGAGAAAATATGTTTCGATAAAACTTCTGAAATGTCTTCCTATCAGGTACAGGAAACAATGCATTGCTTTTGTTGGACTCTTGGCCTGGACATAACAATGCCTCTGTCTTTAAAACGACAGCGAAAAGACAATATAATTCGGATACAACACGGAACTAATAGTGTGATTCACTATCACGATGAAGAAATTTTTCTACAGTATAAAGCATTTTTCAGAAAATTATCAGACACCGTATTTTAAGATAGCCCTTTGTCCTTTCAGGTCAGCAGCGGAACAGTATTGTTGAACCTCAGACATTTGGACATTGTCAGTTTGCATCACCATGTTTTACGTAAGTGATCAAGTATGCCTATAGTATGCAGTCCAGAATGGACGACATTAGTCACGACCATTTCCTCCTATATCCCAATTTTTTCGAAATAAAACTAGTAGTTACTCTGAAGTACCTGAATCCATTAACTTTTCTTTTACCACGTGTTCCAGGTGTAAGGGAAATGTTTGTTTTCGTCATTTACTAGACACTTCGCATTTATGGGGCGACTACAGGGAATAAACAAGGGAAGGTTTCATTGTTAGTAAAATATACATTATTTAATAAAAACTGTGCTACAGGAATTGTTATAAAATATTTAATGAAGAAAAATTAAATTCCCGAATAATGGAAGTCGTCTGTAATGTAATAATATCATACATTTCCTTGATTTTCTTTCCTCTACTAGTCACTTGTTTTACAATTACATCACCAACAGTTTAGCTGTCGATGTGAACTGTAAGTTATTCAAAAATTAATGAGTTGCGGCATTTTTTGTGTGGTTTAAGTAGTGTTTAAAATTCGCGTGTGTTCACTTTGGACTTCGTGCTACGCGGCGCTACGTTCTCTTGTCACGGCTGTGTCTGCTTATTCACCGATTCGCACGCTAGGCAGGAAGGGCTGTAGAAACCGCTGTTATAAGCGGCTCTTCGTGCGGTAAAAAGGGCTGTAGAAACCGCGGTTATAAGCAGCTTTTCGTGCGACAAATATGAGTAACTTTAGCACGTGGCTTAAGAGTCAAGAAAGAAGGCTGTATAAGCGGAAGAGACATGGAAACAACGGAAGATTTCAGATTCATTATAACATGGTAAAAGCGAGATTTTGAAACCGAATTTTCAGTTGTGAGATATTTACGGAGGCGGGTGTGGACTCTTTCCATATTTTATTGGTTATGAATTGTACATTAAAACTCAAGAAATTGCAAAAAGGTAGGCAGTTAAGGGGATAGGACTTGGAGAAATTGAAAGAGCCAGCTGTTGTTGAGAATTCCATAGGGAACTTCAGCCAATAATTGTCTGGAACAGGAGAAAGGAATACAGTAGAAAATGAATGGTTAGGCTTGAGACACGAAATAGTGAAGGCACGAGAGGCTCAAATAAGTAAAGAGATAAGGCCTAACAGAAATCCTGGGATCACACAGGAGATATTTAACGTATCTGATGAAACGAGAAAATATAAAAATGCAGAAAATGAATCAGGCCAAAGGTAATGCACACGTCTAAAAAGATGAGACTGATAGCAAATGAAAATGACTAAGCAGGAACGGGTAGAGGACCAATGCAAGGATTTGGAAGCATATATAACTTAGGTAAAGATTGATGCAGGCTTTAAAAAAAAAGCTGAAAGGTGGAAGGATTATATAGAGCCTTGTACAAGGCAGATGAAAGTGAGGGCAATAATACAGAAAGGGAAGAGGACGTAATGAACCTGCAATGACAAAACTTTTCATCTGATGTGCAAGATGTATAAGGCAGGTGAAATCCCCTCAGACTTGTAATAATTCCAAGGATAGCAGATGCTGGCAGGTATCAACATTACCAAACTATTACTTCAATAAGTTATTGTTGCAAAATACTAACACGAATTCCTCACAGAATACTGAAAGAACTGCTAGACGCCGACCTCCGGGAAGGTCAGTTACGCTTGCGGAGAAATATAGGAACACGTAAGGCAGTACTGACCCTACAACTTCACTTACAAATTAGATTAAGGAAAGGCAAACCCACGTATATAACACTTGTAGGCTTATAGGAAGCTTTTGACTATGCCGACTGGAATAATCTCTTTGAAATTCTGAAGGTAGCAGTGATAAAATACAGTGGGCGAAAGGCTGTTTACAAATTGTACGGACACCAGATGACAGTTGCAGCAGTCAAGGGCCATGAAAGGATAGCAGTAGTTGAGAAGGGAAAGAGACGGGTTTGTAGGATATTTCCACTGTTATTCAATCTGTACACTGAGCAAGTAGTAAGGGAAACCGATGAAAAATTTGGAGTGGGAATGATACTTCAAGGTGAAGAAAGAAAAAATTTGAGGTTTGCTGATGACACTGTAGTTCTGCCAGAGACAGCAAAGGATTTGGAACGGCAGTTGAATGGAATGGACAGTGTCTTCAAAGGAGGATAATGACGAACTTCAACAAAAACAAAACAAAGGTACTAGAACTTAGTCGAATTTAATTAGGTGACGACGAGGGAATTAGATTTGAAAATGATACAGTTAAAGTAGTACATGAGTTTTGATATTTGGGCAACAAAATAATTGATGGTGGCCGAAGTACAGATGACACAAAAAGGAGACTATCAATGGCAAGAAAAACGTTTCTGAAGAGGAGGAGTTAGTTAACTTCGGATATAGATTTAAGTGTTAGGAAGACTTTTCTGAAGGTATTTGTCTGGAGTGCAGCCATCTATGGAAGTGAAACATGGACGATAAGCTGTTTAGGCAAGAAGAGAATGGAAGCGTTTGAAATTTGATGCTACAGAAGAATTTTGAAGATTATATGGGTTGATCGGGTAATTAACGAGGAGGTACTGAAGAGAATTGGGGAAAAAGAAATTTATGGCACAACTTTACTTAAAGAAGGGATCGGTTCAATTTAGTAACGGATGGAAGTGGGGGGGGGGGGGGGGTAAAAATCGTAAAGGGTAACGAAGAGATGGATACAGTAAGCAGACTGAGAAGCATGACGGTTCCAGTAGTTGTTGCGAGATAAAGAGGCTTGCACAGAACACAGTAGCACTGAGAACTGCATCAAACAATTCTTCAGACTGAAGACCACAACAACATAAAACTTTTTTTAAGAAGTCCTTCCAGTGCGCCTTAGCAGCTAAAATTTGGAGAATTCTTCTCGTTCGGTGTATTCCTTTTGTGTGGAAAATTTCAGGGTAATTTTCGGCAAGTAGGATTTCACAGTTCTCTTGTGAAATCAAAAAACTTGCATGGGAAGTTTATGGCATTCATTGCCACAATATTCCCGTGATCGACTCCCTGGATAATGATGCATTATACAAGCAGGTAACTGACTGGCCATATTTGTGGGATGTCGTTCGATAGAAAATCGGAAACTCAAAATAGAGACCATTATCATCAAATGTGGAAGTACCGCGGCACAGCTCGCAACACATGTAACTTGAACTAGCAACTGCTACGACACATACAAGTCTTCTTTCGCTGTTTGTGCTAATACGATGTTCTCTTCGTTCTTGAACATATGGATGATTTCGGCTTGAAAAATGAAAACATCAGTGTCATTCCTCACACTTGTGAGAAGTATATTTCGATTTTTAAGGGAATCACGCAAAAACCATTGCACCACTTCATGGATTCACTACACTTAATGCACGCATCTCTCCAGGAACTTCCTGAGTAAATGCTTCAGGGGACGTGCTTATCACCAAAGCCGCCTATAGCGATTTAGAGTTTCCGCTCCTAACACGAAAGGGGTTTTTCAATATGAATACCTGAATTCGATGAAGAGTATGCATGAAACCAAATTGCCCAATATAATTGCATCCTCCTGTGAACTAACAGGCACTGCCGCAACGGCTGCGGAGTATGAGTGTTGGGTCAATGTTTTCGCAGGACATATCCTAATAAACGTGCCAGGACCACGGTTATCGTGTATTGGATCGTTTACTCCCTTTTCCTGGACGAACACCACATTCTGACGGCGTACAACGTCATATTCTCTCCTAGTCGCAGGAAGTGGAACTGCTATTTTTATTTTTAAAACGTTTCTTTCATCCATCTCTCGTTGTTTTAAAACTGCCAACAAAGTAACTGTAGGGGTAAAAAATTAATTTCTAACATACGACATTTCCAAATGTGCTGTTCCGATTATTTTTTCCACGGAGGCACCGGTGTGGCGTAACCGTAGTGTCACTGTGGTGGCAACTGCTACTCAGACTGCTGCTGCAGATGCAGTACTATGCGCCAGAGCCACACGCTGGACGCGATAGTGTTCCCTCTCTGTAGTGCCACGTGATCTTCCAGAGCCCTCTCTTCATGGGACTGTAAATTCTCGTTACCATCGTTATCTGAAGTCATGTCAAGTGTCTACATTTCTGCCAAGCCTTCCTGCAGTTTCGCAGAAGGTACATGCACCTTCCCGTAGCCCTGGTATACGACCTCGTTCACATTCTATGAGGTGTTAATACTGGCGTCTTTGCCGCCTTAAAGTCATTCTTCACTAACCTGCTCCTGGAGTTGTGTGGTTTCGTATGACAGCGGAAGCACTCTGGTGGTCATCCCACGCACCATGACTACAAAACTGCTCGTCGATCTCGTAATTCGACCTGTTGCGCTGCCATTCCTGAACAACACTCCAAAGGTGGTTTTCAAGAGGATAAAGCTCGCCCACATACCGCTGTTGTCACCCAGTGTGCTCTATAGTGTATCTACAGGTTGTCTTAGCCTGCTGGATCACCAGATCTGTCTCTAGTCGAGTACATATGTGACATCAGCGGATGACAACTCAAGCGCCATCTACAAACAGCATTAATTGTCCCTGTATTGGCCGACAAAGTGCAACAGGCATCGAATTCCAAACTGACGTCCGGCACCTGTACAATGCAATGCATGATCGTTTGCATGCTGGCACTCAGCTTTCTGGCGATCACACTGATTATTAATGAGCGAAAATTCAGTTCTCACGCCTAGCAGCATTTTACCCTGAAATACACGTTCTGCTAAGAAATGGCATTTTTGCTTACATGTCTTGCGTGTTTGTGAACTACAGCGAATCAATAATTGGTTTCGAAAGGTCGCCTCTTACGTATTCGTGCCATTTTAAAAACAAACTAATGATAGAATAGTTCCTGACGCTGCCACCAAAAAGAGGTTTTGCCAGATGGCAGATAGCAGCGAAGGTGAAGATTGGCCACCTCTAGATGTAATACAGCGTAGCAGCTATTTTTTGTGGAAAAGGAAACCTTGTGTTAGAAACGAAGACTTCTATAAGCTGAATATCGTAAAAAAAGCAAGATTATCGTTTTCAGAGAAAACTGGTAACAGAGAAGATAACAAGGAATACTTGTGGATAAGTAGAGTTTATAATTAGAAATTTTCCAGGGTCATATGTCATAAGTGCATTGGATTAGATTTTAGATTTCTTCTTTACATAGGTTAAAAAATTCCGCTTGAAACAGTTCAGTCATGATTAAGAACTAAAAATGTCTTTTTATTTCTACGAACTGACTACAAAAAACGAACAAGACGCTTTTCTGCAAAGTATGATTGAGGTTGAAACAGTGTACCAGTAACGTTCACGCCCGGAAACTCATGTGGAAATACGTAAACCTAGGCTTTCTAATTTTCTTTATTGTCTCTCCAAGAAAGACACCAGATCTCAAGCGTGTAAACGAGCTGTAATATGCCTGGATGATATTTCTGTAAAGAAACTCCGTTGTTTGTACGGTCTGTTACTTCAGAATATATCTCCGAATGACTTAAGTGGAAAGAGCGTCAAAAGTCACGCAATGCCTGGTGAAATTTATGAACCTATGAAAGACAACGTTGAATCCTTTTCACTGAAAGAAATTCACTATAGTAGCATACATATGGAATGTCTTGAGGCTTAACTAACTGTTGAACAATGCACGGACTATTTTTGTAATGACATCCAGATGTAAGAGTAACTCTCGCCTTCTGCTTGAAGTATCTCAAAGACGACTATGTATGCAGATTTGAGAGACCACGAACCGACGTTTGTTCGAAATGTGAAGAAATAAACGTAACACTCAAAAATAATTCATTGAATGGAAGAACTAGAATGGTCTTTATGGCTGAGCTACAGGTTCATAAGAAGTGTGCATAAAAATTCCATTCCAAATCAAAGAAATTAGGGAACTCTGTTCTCACACCGATGATGTGCCACAATAGTTGTGGATTACATGCAAAACTTGCCATTACCACATATACCAGTTCAGGAAATATTTTATTACCGAAAGCTGTGGGTGAATGTATTTGGAATACCAAGCCTCAAGGCAAAGCAGACTGCTGTGTTTGTGTACCATGAAGGACAGGTCCGAAAGGCTCAACTGAAGTATGTACCTTCATTCAAAAATATATAGGTGATTATATTACGAACAGAATAAGACATCCTTAAGTCTTTTCAGATGGGAGTTCGGGAAAAAACCGTAACTTCACTGTCATTCGATTGGCAGATTGAAATCCGTGAATTAGATTTTTGCAATAAGGGGCACACTTTCCTTCCATGTGACTGACATTCCGGTGTTATAAAAAGGACTTTTTGAAAAATCGACCGAGGACTACGCACCAGACGTCTATGATAGAAAGACTGCAGAATCAAGTAAATCTGATAAATTCATTGTTACACTGATGAAAACTGAATGCAAGAAATACTATAAACGACAAAATATTATAAACAAGCTGGACTTTCCGTATAGTCTTTGGGAAAAAGTGTTACTAAAGAACAAAAACAATCTTTTGTACTCAGCCAATTTTCACACCTCGTGAACAGCCGAAAAGCACTAGGAACTGCACTGACATACTTGTCCGTCATTGGGCTTCTAAGCCACACCTTCAGACTGTGAATAATCTCTCAATAGAATATCGATAAGATGCAGTTACAGTCTTCGAAAACTTACACTCAGAAATTACCTCTCAATTCAAGGAAATTACAAAACATCAGTAAAGTGATGCTACATATCCTTCAAAAGAACGAAGAATCTTACAAGGACGTTCTGGCCTGGCCTACAACTGATTGTGAACACGACAAATATTGATCGTATTAAGTATTAGCTCTTCACTGTTATATATAAAAAATTCTTTTATTTTTGAAAGGACACATGTCCACTGACTTACACGTCACTGATTCGAAAGAAAAATATTTACACTTTTATGCATATTATTATACATATCATTATGTACCATACTATAAACAGAAAAAATACAATAAAATATAAAAATAATTGTATGTGAAGTGTTTTTTTTTGTCTCTCCTGTAAAGTTGATTCCTGTGGACGCGTGCCTCTTTAAACATATGAATCGTTTGTTTTTAAAGAGGCACGTGTCCATGGGAATCACTTGCGAACTCGTGTACTCGCTGCCCTTTCTGAGTCATTCGAGTCTACAAGCACATTGAGATGGCGAGTTCGCAGATGACGGGCTCCACAGGACACCAACTGCTAAGGATAGACCCACCTTCTGGTAAAGTTTGAGAGTCAAAAGTTAACAGGCAGGTCTGCAGTTTGACAATTTGTTCTTTATCATATCTCTTCGGGAACTTGCGAACATCAGTAACTGGGAAGACGGGTTGCACGAATTCCAAAATCTCCACGTTTTCAAGTTCGTTATTAAATTTTCTGATTACTCACAGTAAGCGAACAACGAAAGGAGGCGTTTAAGTTTCTGTATTGTTAGGCTTTAACACTCCAGGGTTGGCTAAGGAAGTAGCCTTGTCAGGATTTTTCAGTTCGACCAGCTCCTTTATTTTACCAACAGAAGAAATATTAATTATAGCACTCCTGAGTTGTGTCAAGGAATGATGCAAGCGTTTCCATGGAGTCGTAGGGTGTAGATGGCCTAGTTTTTTATCCTAAACTCCCATATAAACAACGTACGATCCACTATGTGTACGTTGGTAGACGTTAGGGGCCTGCTGAGAAGTTACAGTTACCGCTAGAGTAGTGTTGACAACGTTTTATTAGTTGCGAGTGGCGCCAGAAGTTAGTGTTACAGGGGATCAGCTACATTTGGAACCCTAGTAGCGGGCGATAATGGGTTGGATTCTGCAATGATGATTTAGAATTCTTGATCCCACACTAATCGTGCTTTGTCGCTTATTTCACGCTCTGAAAAAACTGGAGGGATCCTATTCTGACAATTCCGTCTTCTCTTCGTCAGAGTGTATTCCACATTCATGCCGCACGACCGCTAACGATTGACTCATTGTATTAACCGTGGTATCCAGCGTAGTTCCCTGAGTACCCTGTACTGGAACTTCATTCTGTTGTAGCTGCTTCCCAGCCGGTTGTTGTTAATATTGACAAGCGGAGGCGTCCGTGTGTCACCATCCCCTTCACCATATATAACGCCATACATTGCGGGGCTTGTTGTCGCCGAGAGAAAACTCAAAGGTTAACGGTTGTAAGAGACAGCCGAAACAAAAGTAAAACCATTATTAACGCACTGTAAGGAAGGCACTTCACTCGAGCTACGACTTCCCGCAAGTTGGATTCTCAGTCTCAAATTGTTGCCCACGTCGGAGGTTCGAGCTCTCCCTCGGGCATGGGTGTGTGTGTAGTCCTTCGCGTAAGTTACACTCATGCTCATAAATTAAGGATAATGCTGATACATGGTGAAACAACGCTCTGGTTGGAGGTTTGCGGGTTTAAATCACCTCGGGGTATGACCATGGGGTGCACTGGACCCGCAGCCGTCGCACGGTGGTGCTGGCAGCAGTCCACATATGCAGAGGTGTGTTGTTGCATGACAGAGTACGGTACTGCGAGTAAGTGTGCAGACGTTTTCAGACGTGCTAATGGTGACTGTGTGTTGAAAATGGCTCAAAAAACACATATTGATGACGATATGAGGAGTAGAATGCTAGGGCGACTGGAGGCTGGTCAAACACTGCGGGTTGTAGCACGGGTCCTCCGTGTGCCACAAGTGTGATCTCAAGATTATGGCAACGCTTCCAGCAGATAGGAAACGTGTCCAGGCGCTACAGTACGGGACGTCCACAGTGTACAACACCACAAGACGACCGATATTTCACCATCAGTGCCCACAGACGGCCACGGACGTCTTCAGGTAGCCTTGCTCGGGACCTTACCGCAGCCACTGGAACAGTTGTCTCCAGACACACAGTCTACAGACGACTGAACAGACATGGTTTATTCGCCCGGAGACCTGCAAGGTGCATTCCACTGACCCCTGGTCACAGGAGAACCCGTAAAGCCTGGTGTCAAGAACACAGTACATGGTCATTGGAATAGTGGTCCCAGGTTATGTTCACGGACGAGTCCAGGTATAGTCTGAACAGTGTTACTCGCCGGTTTTCATCTGGCGTGAACCAGGAACCAGATGCCAACCCCTTAACGTCCTTGATAGGGACCTGTATGGAGGGCGTGGTTTGATGGTGTGGGGTGGGATTATGATTAGTTCACGTACATCCCTGGATTTCTTTGACAGATGAACTGTAACAGGTTAGGTGTATCGGGACGTCATTTTGCACCAGTACGTCCGCCTTTTCAAGGGTACACTGCGTCCCACCTGCCTCCTCATGGATGATAACGCGTGGCCCCACTGAGCTACCATCTTGGAGAAGTACCTTGAAACAGAAGATATTAGGCGAATGGAGTGGCCTGCCTGTTCTCCAGACCTCAAGCCCATCGAGCACGTTTGGGATGCTCTCGGTCGACGTATCGCTGCACATCTTAAAACCCCTACGACACTTCAGGAGCTGCGACGGGCACTGGTGGAGGAATGGGAGGCTATACCCCAGCAGCTGCTCGACCACCTGATCCAGAGTATGCCAACCCGTTGTGCGGTCTGTGTACGTGTGCATGGTGATCATATCCCATATTGATGTCGGGATACATGAGCAGGAAACAGTGGCGTTTTACAAAATTGTTAAGGCTTTCGTGGCCACTTGTTGAGAAACTGCCTTTTGGCTTCTGTCTCTGGTTTTTCGGCCGACGTTCATCTAATGATTTTTCTGACGTTTCGACAGCACGAGTGGCTGGCATTGTCAAAGCTTCACCCTCCATTGCCGGTGGTGAACTGGAGCCGAGCTCGCGGCCGCAGACTATATGTACCTGGCGCGCACACACGGACCGATACCTGCACAAACTATCAAACCACCACCCGAGCCAGAAAAGAGGCATGATTAGTACGCTCGTAACGAGAGCAGGACGAATATGTGAGCCGCAACACCTCAAACGAGAAATGCAACACCTGGAAACTGTCCTGAGGAGCAATGGGTACTCCACAAATTATATTAGAAGTGTAACAGAGCCAAACACTCGGCGAAGTAAGGAACCAGAAAAAGAAATGTCGGGTACGGCCTTTCTGCCATACATTCCCAGAGTGACGGACAGAATCGGCCGTACATTGCGCAAACACGGCGTAAAGACGATTTTCAAACCGACAAGGAAGATGAAAGAGTGTCTTAGATGGGCGAAGGAGGAAAGATACCCACTTGGAGTGTCGGAAATATACCGTATACCATGCACATGCGGAAAAGTTTATGTCGGAATGACTGGACGATCCATTAACACCAGGATCAAAGAGAATAAGCGACATTTCAGGTTGGGGCAGGTGGAGATATCGGCCGTGGCAGAGCACGCACTGAATGAGACCGACCACGTAATAAAATTCGCCGACACGGAAGTTCTGGCTGTAGAGAAGCACTATAACACGCACTTGTTCAGAGGAGCTGTAGAAATACAAAAACACGCGAACAGTTTGAACAAGAAAGAGGAAAGCCTTAAGGTAAACGGATCCTGGCTTCCCGTACTGCAGCGAACGACCGTCGCAGGTAGCAAGAGGAGAACCGCGGAGAAGCCCTCGGACATTGCCGCGCCAGGTACATATATATAGTCTGCGGCCGCGAGCTCGGCTCCAGTTCACCACCGGCAATGATGGAGGGTGAAGCTTTGACAATGCCAGCCACTCGTGCTGGCGAAACGTCAGAAAAATCATTGGATGAACGTCGGCCGAAGAACCCGAGACAGAAGCCAAAAGGCAGTGGCGTTTTGTAGCACATGTGTTTCGGGACGGTTTTCTCTACTTATCACCAATACCGTGGACTTCCAGATCTGTGTCGTGTGTGTTCCCTATGTGCCTAGGCTATTAGCGCCAGTTTTGTGTAGTGCCACGTTGTGTGGCACCACATTCTGCAGTTATCCTTAATTTATGAGCATGAGTGTAGTTTAAGTTAGATTTAAGTAGTGTGTAAGCCTAGGGACCGATGACCTCAGCAGTTTGGTCTCATAAGACCTTACCACAAATTTTCAATTTCATTGAAGGTGTCTGTCTGATAAATCCTTCTGAGAGTGCGCAGACGATGTCGTGCAGTCCCTTAGGCTTCCATTGCTCTGAAGATTGTCGTCAAATGAGCTACCTGCTTCCGCGATGCCGAGCTGTCATGCTAACTGCCACGAAGAATGATGTTCCGAAGGTTCAGCCGTTATTACGAAGATCCTACAGTGGCCCAACATGTCGCAGTATCTGTGCCTACTTGCAATGCACTTTCATCTGCCCGTTTACTGACGTTCGAGATCACACGCTAACGGCGTCTACTAACCCGTATTCCGAACGGCATCATACTAGCTGCAACGTAACCACCTTCGGACAATGAGATGCAGCCCATTGAAGACCTCGCGCCTAAATTAATGGTTATTCATGTGTTTGTCAGTGGGGTGTGGGACTGATGCACGATCCCGTGTAAGCAACGCCTCGTCACAGGCGTCTAACTGGTCTTCGTAATCACGTAATTCACTTCTGTGTGCAAAGAGACAGATGTCTTGCTTGACCTGTATAGTCTGCAAATTTCAACTGTACATTAATACTCGTTTGGAACGAACTATGTAAACTGGCTTAACCCAAATGTTTCAATTTTAGCAATGGATATATTTCATTTATGGTTATTGTCTTAAAATATTTAAATTTTTGAATAGAATATTTTACATTTTCATTCTCACAAATATATTTCAGTGTTTCAAAATAATATTATTTTTGAATTAATCCTCCAAATATGTTAAAGCTATAATGCATTAGAAACAAGCATTAACCGTATTACAACAATAAAAATTGGTTCGAATAACTATAGCTATCGCAGTGCCATCACAATGACCTACAGTATATATTATATTTGCTTCAAAATTTAATAGCAACTGTTGAGAATACAGGAGGACAGCGTATGTTATCTTCAGTCAGAAAGATTCCCAACAATTCGAAATTAAATCATCGTTGTTAAATATGAAGAAATACTTAACTTAAATGATGCTTCTTCTTGTGAAATGTCCAGCACAATTACACGTTTAAAATCATTGCAGGTCTCCTAAAATATTAAAGTCCTGTCACTGTGGCTCTTAGTGGCCCTTACGTAGAGTCCGGAGCTGACCTACGATGCCTACGGAGCATGTGTCGAAGGCGTGCGACTAACACTGCAGCTTGTAACTCGGCAGCAACTGGAGACTGTAAACGACTCGGCGCTCTGAAGAGAACTGTCCACCGTAGCTCAGTGCTCCGGTATTTCACGAGGCATCGACCAATCGGTATCCACAAACGTGATGCCTATAGGTTTGCAGCTGTGGCCCCTGGCGGACCTCAGTATATTTCGTGCTGCCAACATACAGCTGCTACGCTAAGAGTGTTTCGAGCGCAGCTTATCGATTGTAGTGCGGTACTCTCTGGAGTCGTGAGCACCGTCACGACAGCAACTATCACTAATTTGTAAAGTTGTGCACTGTTGTAGAATCATAGAGCTGACAGCAATTACAGTGTTGATGTACCGAGAATTTTCTGATTACAGGGATGGATTACCAATACATCAGCTCGAAGTGAAACACACATAAATGTAGTGCTATTTCTTAAAGTAATGAACTGCCTCCCAACTACTGCTTCTCATTAAACTGTGTTAACAAAATCATAAAAACGGCCCATGGCCCGTCATTCAATAAAAACGCGAGATAAATTCCATCCCTTGGAGCGTCGACAGTCAATCTGTCACCTTTCGTAATCTCACAAGCCAATGAAGCCAGGGGCGAGGATCACTGACGTAAGATACTGTGCAGTACTTAGAAATCAGTTACCGCTCTTGAACGATATTTGAAACTCACATCAGAATCCTAAAGGCTTACAGACTTCTGAAAATATAGTCATTTGTATATTGTAAAAATATATTATTTGCAACGATGCTGAAACATATGTAGGCATTTATGCAGAGTTCAAGAAAACGTTTAATTCGATCGACTCTGGAGTATTATTAACCATTCTTGGAAGCACGTGAATATACGAAAATAGTTATCAAACGTTCATACGAATTAGAGTAATGGGCTCTTGATCTCTTGGTCGACTCAGTACTGGAAAATGAGGTAAGGGAATGGTCGTCATAAACGAGGAACACATTTAATCTATTGAGTATGGAGACTAGATAAGAGTGTAACCAGACCTCGGATAACATAGCACTTATAAAAATGAAAACTTTTATAAACTACAACACAGCAAATTGATGTGCTGAAAGACGTTTTAAAACAGACGTGGTAGCAGATACCCTTTGGAATGACGAAGTAAATTTCATTAATGAGAAACATCAGAGCTCAAATCAAACCGATATACCAAGCTCTAATACACTGAACTTACAGTTATGGTTCACGTCGCATGGATTAGAACAAGGGCAATGGAGATAGTTTTTCACACCATAAAAATATCTGTGATTTTATAAATACCAGAATTCGATTTTCACCACTATAATTGAACTGGCTTCGTTGTAGTGAATTTGAATGTTTTACCATACCCGACAATATTTGTTTGCCTTCTTAAAAAGGAAACAAAATAGTGAAAATCTTCCACAACATATTCCACTGGCACAACAGCAACAGGTTTACACGTATGCCAATAATGTAATAAAGACAGAGATGTAAATTGCAAATACAGATACCACGTAGTATAAGACGCATATAGCTTTCATGGTGGACTAAAAAAATCATTAATATTTTTGTTTCACAGTTATAACCAACAGTTCCCTAGTTTCGGAATTTGAAGAAAGGTAATGATGAAATAGAACTGAATAACAAATGATTATCAAGTGTGAAATAGACAGATGAAACAAGCATTTGATTTAAATCAGCTGGGTGAAAATGATAACACACATGTGCCACAGTACCAAAGCAAGCTTGTCACAGATCCTGGTTGAACGAGAAGCGAAGTCTTCATTTGTTCTTGGTCTTGGCCTTATACCATAAGAAAGAACATCGGAACGAGAAAATGAAGTGTGGAAATGTCAGCACTGAGAAATGAAAGGAAGTTGAAAAATGGGATAATTTCTTAATTTTCTTTGAAAGAGGTAGATATAACAAAGTAACCAAACAAGTAACCAGAATTGCCTTTGACCCTGTACTGGAAAGCTAACTATCACACAAATTTTGATGAAAGATGCATTGATAACTTTTCCCGTTTGTATTGCATACTGCGAATTGATCTTGTTGCCAATGCGTTCCCTGATCTGTGAGTTACAGCATTGTGAGAAACTAGGAAACCAGTAACATATGTGCTTTAACGCAATAGAGTGCCGACAGTGTTGTCTCTAATCTGAGAGTTATAACATTAGAAGCAAACTCCACATTTCACAGAATTCTATTAAACTTTGAGGCTTATTATTCACCGAAACTAGGATGTTAAAATTAATTGACATGCCCAGCAGATCGAATGCTTCAGCCACCGCAGTTAAATATACCTCTAAATGCTTACTCAACAGTTCACATTTAAGTGTTTATCAGAGGGTTCGCTGAACATGTTCCAAACTATTTCTCTACCATTCCAGTCTCTAACAGCACGTGGTAAAATGAATTCCTAAATCTTTCAGTGAGGGCTCCCCTTTATCCTCTTTTATCATGACGGCCATTTCTACCTATGTGGATAGGAGTTAACAACATACATCGCGTGGCAAAAAGAATTAAGCAATTCGAGGGGGAAGAGGCTGAGACAGTGAGGAGTTGACCTCCAAGCTCGTCCCGTACATGTTCTATCTGGAACACATCTGGATATGTTGCTGGCCACTGGAGTACCTGAACATCATACAGATAGTTCATTGAGTGATGTGTCACACGTGGACGATCGTTATCCTCTCGAATTGACACTGCGGTATTGTTGCAGGGCAGGTAACACACTAGCATGCAGGATGTTCCTGGCGTACCGTTGTGTTGTTATAGTTCTACCATTCCCTTCTAGCCGTCGACTGAGGTCATAGCCGATAGCTCGCCACACCATGACGTTAGAGGTAACACACTTCTGCCTTTCGAAAACGCTAGAAGAATGGGACCTTTCCCCAGGTCGCCTCCATACTCGTCGATGATAGCCACCCAGGCTATTGTGGAACAGTGACTCCCCGACCAGAACGTCAATGAGTTGCATGCTTACCCCCCGTTCCTATGCAGTCCTTCTTAGGGCCATTGTCACATTCGAATGCTCCACTTAAATATTGCACGATTTGACCAGGAATGAAATAGAGACCCACAATGTGGCCCCTTTCAAATTGTGCCAGGTGCTGACAACGCTCTGTAACACGAGTACGCTGCATCTCCCTGTCATTCACATTGATCACTCACCATGTGATGCTAGGTTTATGCCTCATATATATCCCAGCACACCTGTTTAAATTGCTAAACACGAGTAACACTAATGCAAACTAGTGGCCTTTCTGCCTGAGACCAAGTCCTTTCTCGTATGGTTTCGGGTATAGTCCACATCCGATGGCTGCTGCTTCCATCATACTTTTTGCTTCCTCTAGCTGCTCCTGAGAGTTCTACGCTATCTTGACGATTCTGACAACAGCTACAGCACCATCAGCCAGCGAACTCATCGCTGAGAGATCTGCGAGGGCTGGAATGAGAAAGTGGGATAACTCCACCTCATGTCTTGGGTACTGGCAGAATCCAGGTTGCTGCATACTTTTGGCTGCATATATCGCTGTCAGGACACAGTTTTTAAACACCCCTGCCCTGGTTTTACTTCATCGTCTTCTTCTTGTTCTTCCTCTTCCTCTTCCTCTTCCTCTTCCTCTTCTTCTTCTTCTTCTTCTTCTTCTTCAGTGCACGACGTGCAGTGTTCCTAACGGGTTTGAAATTCACACCCAATCCCAACTCAGTTTTACCACGCATATTTCTATTAAGAGTAAATGCTGCAATTCGCTGTCCTATTCCAATACCCTTTCTCACACGTATTGTCTTGACTTTATCAGCGTGACGTCTTGGGAGATCTTTAACTTTCGCAAATAAAATCTAGTGTTTCAAACACACCTCATCAAGCAGGTTAATCCTCTTACCACCACGAGCCAAACGTTTTTGAAGCTTTGATCCATAGAAATTATACCCCAGAATGTGCAATTTGACGGAAAGTTTGTCGAGATTACCATCACGTCCTACTATGTGTCTGCATGTAAAGCTACTGTGTTGGTTGTGATCTGTGCACCCCATGATACAGCAAATCGTCGACGTCAATCCAGCTGTTTTGTGCTGCAGGAAAACCAGGCTATGTTACTAGTACTATATTCCTTCGATGTCTTATGACATGCTCTATGACTAGCACGTGAGGTTCTGATTTCTTCTGCATTTCCTCTGTGTAAAGGCATCCTGAAATTTCAGTGCCACTGCTATCCCTTAAGATGTAAGTTCTAGGTATTGTTCTCTGCACTTCGGAAACTGTGAATACCTCACACGATCAGTTTGGGAAGTACGACTTCTCAAATGTTGTCTTGTGATTTGAAATTTTGGAAATTTGTGGTAAGGTCTTATGGGACCAAACTGCTGAGTTCATTGGTCTCTAAGGTTACACACTACGTAATCTAATTTAATCTAACTTACGCTAGGGTCACCACACACACCCATGCCTCAGGGAGGACACGAACCTCCGACGGGGTAGCCGCGCGGACAGTGTCAAGACGCCTTAGACCGCACGGCTACCCCGCGCGGCTCTTGTGATTTGGAATAGATACCAAATCACTTACGTTAAATTTCTGTTTACGCAGATCCAGCATTATAAGACGATAGTACACTAAATCCATTGCATCATTATCACAAACATCAGTTGGTCTCATTTTTATTGTGCTATGTTTGGTTCGATTTCACCGTGCGTTTATTTCTGGGAGGATATCTGTCCATCCATATGAGCCGTGAAGATTAAAAAGCTACCACATTTGAACTTTTATTGTTCTGTTCAGACATTTCATGATACTCGCCTTCTGGTGGGTGAATGTTGAGTGGTGATGTATTCCACATTGCTGCATTACGGGCTTGAAACACCTATTGCAAAACTCTTCACTGTGCTCGGTTTTGAGGTTTTCTGGGCATCAATTCTTCAATGTCTGCAACATATGTAGACACCTCCACATCGCCGAGCGGTTCTAAGCGCTACAATCTGGAATCGTGCGACCGCTACGGTCGCAGGTTCGAATCCTGCCTCCGGCGTGGATGTGTGTGATGTCCTTAGGTTAGTTAGGTTTAAGTAGTTCTAAGTTCTAGGGGACTGATGACCTCAGAAGTTAAGTCCCATAGTGCTCAGAGCCATTTTTGAACACCTCCACAAAACCTCTCCCCATTTTTGTTTTAACAGGTAATGCCCAGGCATATTTGGAGTCTCTCATCAACCATTAAAATATATTTGAATCCATTCTTATCATATTCCCTCATATCTATAAACAGCCTGCCATAAGTCGTCAAACCTCCAATTGTAACATGCCTTCGGGAGTATGTTTTGCGTGCTGATTTGTGCATTTCTCAAAATGTCATATCCATACTTATTCAGCTATACCTCTCTCTATACGCCCCGAAATTACTGAGACAACATCATTCGAATAAGTGGTATTGCCATCAGCAACTGATGCCGTAAGCAGTCATAGTAGATCTATTATCTCATTGTGGTCGTCACAGTATGTATACTGATGGGGCTGATTGCTGACTCTTTTATGCTGAATATCAACACCATCATCACTGTTTTAATAATGATTTTATGATGTCTCTGTATTTCGCACTGTGTTTGTTTCTTGCTTTCCTGTGTAGTCCACCAATTGTAAATAGAAAAATAAATCCTAAAGCTCATAATAACGGTGGATTGAATTTGAATTATTTCACCATGTATCTCCTGATCTTTGGGTGAAAATTGCACCGTTATTTAGGGATTTTAGGAAAATGAGGCTCAACAGACATGGTGTGTCAAACTCCCTGTCCCCTATGTCTACTATTTTTTTCGTTGAAACTTATTGGTTGTGTTCCAAACATGTACCGTTTTTCAACACTGACAGCGAATGTTTTGTCTATCCTAGTGTCGCTGTGATGCTTAAGAAACCGGCAACAGCATCTTCGTGATCACTGTGTAATTTCGCTGAGAGTTCATCGAGAGATTCAATAAATGTCTTCAACGCTTCTCTCACTGTCTGCTCTCGATCCAAATGTCCTAACCTTAGCAGCCATAAAGTCTCTGTAACAGTCTTCCATGCAGTGATGACCTTATGCTTATTCAACAAATTATTATATACTAAGCAGACTGCTTCACAGACTGCACCTTTTATACATTTCGCTCAAACTTTGCTGTTAAGTCATGTACTTTCTTCTCAGTTCTATCAACCTTTACCGCTAAGTCATCTACTTCCTTTCTCAGAATGATCCAGATGTATGTCTCTAGTTCATTAACCGTAGCATAAGTCGCAAAAGGGTGTGAGCATATGTCTCTAGCTTATTACCTTTACATTCGGAAGACACAAATTTTCTACCTATGTACAGGCACGTTTTTTTTTTCTATGCATACCTATCTTCTGGGGCTGAGTGTCTGACATGTATGTGAACTTATCCATGGTGCAATGTATAGTAACATTCTCATCACTTTCTTCGTAGCTGTATATAAAGAAACTCCTCGAAGTTCTGTCTATATCTAAGGTCATTCAGTTTTATTGATTTGTATATAACGACAGACCACTACTGTCTGTGATTCCAGCAGTCTGTGCATATCATTAGACAATCATTTAATGACATTCTTACATGCACCTGATAAATGTGATTTAAATTCAAATTGTCTTGTTTGAAAGCAATAATGAGATCTGCATTATCCCTAACCAACTGTTCCAGGATTCTGGAATATGGCAGAGTGAAATAAAATATGTCCAAACCCATACAACAACCAAAACAGAAAAGTTGTAACACTCATATGTAATCGGGTCGGAGTATCCCACTCTTCTTCTCTGAGTCGTCTTCCGCACCATCACCGTAGCAGTCACTCACAACGAAGTCCTGATGCTTCACCCACCCTGCCATGATACCGACTACATCCGGTTTAGGTATGCAATGGATTTTTATAGAAAAATGAACATTTGTAATAATAATAATAATAATATGTGTAAACACTATAGGGTAATCATCTTACCAACAGAGACTCAATTGCTACACCTTGCATTATGTAATGAGAGGGTATTTAAAATCCACAAACATTTCTGTCAATATTTTTATTTATTTATAAATCAGCAGTGGTACACATCAATAAGAATTCACTGGTTCAATCTTCCATACAGCGCAGAAGTTTGCAAATAAAGGGTTCTTGTATGCAGATAATTCAGTGTGTACGTCTCTCAAACTGTTTGGTGTTCCTTTAGCTTCTGCATCTGACACAGTACTGATACACTGTTCTAAATTATCTGTATACACACTATATGTATGGAGACAGTCCACAGTGTCTTTACACAGTCTGAACACACACCAGCCAACAGTTCAGTCTTTCCAACATAGTGGATAGCACCATCCATAGTCCGAAGATGTTTGTAATGGTGGAGTGTAGCCGATAGGTGGATCGACCTCCAGATCTAACCATGAGTGTCACGCCGACGTGCAATCTACATCCACATCTACATTTATACTCCGCAAGCCACCCAACGGTGTGTGGCAGAGGGCACTTTACGTGCCACTGTCATTACCTCCCTTTCCTGTTCCAGTTGCGTATGGTTCGCGGGAAGAACGACTGTCTGAAAGCCTCCGTGCGCGCTCTAATCTCTCTAATTTTACATTCGTGATCTCCTCGGGAGGTATAAGTAGGGGGAAGCAATATATTCGATACCTCATCCAGAAACGCACCCTCTCGAAACCTGGCGAGCAAGCTACACCGCGATGCAGAGCGCCTCTCTTGCAGAGTCTGCCACTTGAGTTTTTTAAACATCTCCGTAACGCTATCACGGTTACCAAATAACCCTGTGACGAAACGCGCCGCTCTTCTTTGGATCTTCTCTATCTCCTCCGTCAACAATGATGTTATAGATAGCGTCAGGCCAGCAAGTTAAATGTCTGTAGAAGGAGAATACTCGGAGGTCACCTGTTGATTGATGTAGGGCTCTACACAACGCAGTTCATCACATTCCAACTCGTTAAAGTGCACTTTAAAACTTACTGACGCATTTTATATCTCCCACAACACGCCAGCCACTGTCCAGTGATGCTTCTATGCCAATATTTAAGTGCTTTGAACAATTAGCTGTTAAATTATAGGTTGAAGTGAAAAGCATTAGAGCACTGGGAGGGATTGGCAGCTTCTAACCCACCACATCAACATTCTGTCCTTGCAGTAACACCAGAATTTTCTGGTATGGTGCATATGCTTGAGACCAGTCCCGACTTGGCTCCATCCGACTTTCATCTGTTTCCAGAACTTAAACTACACCTTTGAGGATCTCACTTTGATAGCGATAAAGCAGTACAAGCAGAGATGAGGTTATGTCTCCGTCAACAGGGTCAAAAATTCCACAATGACGGTGTCAACGAACTAGTCTCCAATTGGGAGAGATGTGTTCATTACCAGGGTGACTATGTTGAGAAATAAATGCGTAGACATGAAGAATCAAAGTGTAGAGTGTTGATAACCTTTGTTTTTTTTAATCTTTGATAGTTTTGGCATAAGAAATTCGGAGGCATTACCTTTCAGCACACTCTCGTATTAAAACTACCACCTTAACTTTTCAGCATTTTTATTAATCCAACCTTGAAGCTTTTAGAACTGATGGCGTACGACCTATCTACTTGAAATTCAGCATTCTTCTCTAATGTCTCATCTCAAATTCGTCTGCTTCAGTCTTCTCTGTTCTGCTTACAGTACACGTTTCACTTCCCTATATACCTCATCTCCAAACAAATATCATAAAACACGCTTTCTAACTCGGAAATTTATAGAATGATGTTATTCTTTTTCTTTTGCGGAAACGTATTTCTTGCTGTTGCCAGTGTACCTCAAACTGATTTAGGGCCTCATCAATATGTCACATAACATATTTAGAAACATGACGCAGAATATAACATTCACAGATGCTTTACATAGGGTGAAAAACTTGTTTAAGTTTCCAATGTGTGCGAAAACTAGATTTTTACAGCTTCAATAAGAATAAACTGTAGTTGTGGAATTATACCTCCTAAAGATACATTCAGAATAACTAAGTAGTTCGCTTTATTACCCCTCGTACTTCATAACTCTCATCACTGGCTCTTGGTTTCAGCGCACATGTGAAAAATTATAACGTATCTCCTAGAGACGATTTGAGAAAATGCGAGATGTGATATGTAATTGATGCTGTACGAAACCACCAACCTAGCTGGGGCAAGCGCAATACCAGCTCGAATTGAAAAGTATCTGTCCACTAGTGAACCGGTTGTTAAACACTTGCGCAATGTTTGTATACGGCAGGCAACCCATTCTTTCTAGAAAATGTTATTTGTTATCAACTCAGCGATTAATTTCGGGACATCGCCAATAAAAGTCTATAATATGGCGCTGCAGTAAACCACTGACCACACAATCAGGCAGATTTGCTTATATTATAAACACATTTTCCTTCTCATATTTTCCACGATTTCCACAATTTTCTGCTGCAATGAAGTACATTGACAAAATCTCTGCTATTGTTAAACTGCATGATCTGCTAAGATAAATAATCTTTTACTTCTATTCAGATCCTGATCCGTCCGCTGGTGCGCTGACAGTGGCGTGGGTAGAGGCTGCTTGCGCTTCCCTTGGCGACTTCTTTTCCGGGTACACATCTTCTTCCTCACGAGCTCGGATTACCAGCTCATTCCGCCGTATAATCCGAACCAGCACGTGCCGTTAAGTCTACTCGGGGCAATGGAACTCGGGATGGCGTCTACGGAAAAGCAACCGTATTGACACTGTCGTCTCACTGACAAATACAGCCATTCTGATATCACACAGGGGACCACGATATGAAAGATCTGTGTGGGCTCGTTTAATCAACTAAAATTATGTCAATGTTCTACAGTAAATTTGTTTCAACTTTTACATCTGAAAATATAGATGCTCCTTGAAATCAGATTGACTACAGTACATAGAGGAATTGTAACCAGTGTTCTGCATATTTTGTCTTCCAGAATGAAGTTCCATTGTGCATAGGAGTGTGGCTGAGTTCAACCTTCTTGGAAGATTAAATCTGTGTGCCGCACCGGGCTCGAACACGTAACCGCGTTAAAATGCTCTACATTCAAAACACATCCATAGACAACTTACCATGGGTTCTCGCAGTTTCCTGGAAACAGTACCCTAAGCTGTTCCACCAAAAATTCTTTCTTTCACGAATACAAGTCCCTCTAGGTATGCAGGAGAACTTCTGCAATTCTCGGAAAGCAGGAGATGAGATAGCGGCGGACGTATAGCTCTGAGATCTGGTCACGTGTGTCGCTTGGATAGCTCAGAAGGTACAGCATTTTCCGCGAAAGGCAGATATACCGGATTCGAATATTAATCTGTCAAACAATTGTGATTTACCGAGAAGTTTCATACACTTTTCCGTAACTTACATTGCGACAGATAGGACAGCAGAGAGAAAAATCTCAAAGTAATATACTTTCTGTATCGTACTGAAAGTAAGACTTGTCATATTAAGCTTCGTAGTTGACTTTGTACTCTATTTTAGGAAGTAATGATTATGATGTTTGGTTCGTGGGTGCTCAACTGCGCGATCATCAGCGCCCGTACACCTTTCTAATCTGTAGACAGTCCAGTCTCACTTTCATGAATGATGAGTGGAATGATGAGAAGAACACAAACACCCAGTCAGTAACCAGAGAAAATTCCCAACCCGGCCGGGAATCGAACCTGGGACCCCGTGATCCACAGGTAGTAACGCTAGCCACTAGAGTACTTTAGGAAGTGATAATTATTTGTAGCATAATGCTGATCATGGTACCATTTTACATTATGTGGGTGTTTCACCCCATTACAGCGATGAAGTAAGTTGAGCAACAAATATTATTTACTAAACTAAGTGTGATATCTTCTTAGTTTTCTTTTCAGTCAGGCGTCTCTGGTAATACTTTTTCAGACGTACTCTGTAGTATGTGGTGTGTATATAATTTAATACAAGCTACACGTTACTGAAAGATGCCAGGTTACATTTACTACAAATGGCTATATTATCTCGAAAAATAATAATAAAGTATGCTGTAGAAAATATTCTTAAGTTTGCGGTGGCTGAAGTGAAATTTCTACAGTGAAGGATTGTAAATATGACGGTGCAAACGATTGAATTAATAGAACACTTGCTTATGTAATAAAGAGAAAGAATTTATAAATCAGAGAACCATTAAAAAAGTAACAATAACAAAGTACATGTCACTCTGATCAACAAGAAAAAATTTTATTGAATGTGTGAAAAAGTTATATTAATGTTACCCATTTTTTACTGTACGAAAGTAATACCACAGGAAAATAGTAGTCCTCTGAAGCAAAAGTTTTCCAGTTCTCTCAGAAGATATCGCATTACATGAATCGCCAATGATTGGAGTTCCTTCAGCCTTAGAGACACATATAACTGACAATGGTCTGAATACGTCATTCATTGTTAGAACATATCATCATCACTGAGAGTAGCGTTTATACCGGAGCTATAAGACTAAGATATATTTTGGTATTGCCAGTCAAGTCAGCAAGCTACGAATCATCATTTACTGGATGAACGACTACGTTTTCCTTATTTGAGGAGTGACAGCCAAAACTTTTTCAGAAGACTGATTTCCAGAAGATGTACTGAACCTGTACAAGACTGAATCTGACGAAGATAGTGGAGAGGAACAGCGAGAGTTTATGTAATCAATTCTGTGTGTCTAAAATGTAATTGTCTCTTGTTGTGTAAAAAATTAGTGTATTAATGAAGTTTATAAAGTATAATTAGTGTAGGAGTCGGATCATTCTTTCATACTCCCAGCTATATTTTCTGGCCACAACAGGCTATGTCAGTGACGCGTGTAATTTTGAAAAGACTCTTATTAGCTCCACTGAAAGGTAAGTTACTACAGCATCATGAAAATGTTTTAGACGTTCTCAAGAAGCCAAATAAAAAACACTAATTGACGCCAAAGCGCTATACAACTACTTAGAACGTTTTTTCTAGTTCCTGAAATAATAAAATTTTGACAAACATCGGTATTGTTAGGCAGTTTCCTTATTTCCAATTACTGCACAATCTACAAAAAGCGTGCCACATTGAACTACTTGTACGAAATAAAATTCACGTGACCTTTCTTTATAATAATGTTGAAATGTATTGTCAAAGACTTAAAATAATCATATTTTGATTAATTCTAATGTAAGTATCTAACCATATCAATTTGACAACTCCTACTTCACAGATAACAATTAGTTTGTGTTTAGAAATCAAAGTGGTACTTGCGAAGCGTTTCTAGATGATTATGTGACGTGGAAGATCAGACGAATGAGATTCTGGTGTCGTCGCCTGGTCCAACTGAAAACCCTGAATACGTTAAAAGAACTTATTTTCATTTTCTGTGTAACTTAGCTTTTTCAATGCACTGCTCAAGTTGTCGATGTAGTATTTATGTGCCAGACCGTATTATTCGTTTCGGACCTCTTGATAAGTATGGAAGTGTGATTACACATGTCAATCACATCACGATTATGGGCAGCATGGGGTTCACGCCTGGGCGTCAGGACGTGCGCTAGCAGCGCACGTCGGGTGTTTCAAGCGTCAACTTCGCGTCTCAATATCTCGGGATGTTATGGGCAGCATGGGGTTCACGCCTGGGCGTCAGGACGTGCGCTAGCAGCGCACGTCGGGTGTTTCAAGCGTCAACTTCGCGTCTCAATATCTCGGGATGTAATGGGAATATTGCGATGCAATCAACACCATTGTGTATGTGCTTTATCATGCTATGGATTTCTGAAGAAAAAATATAGGAGGTCCATTTAAAAAACATAAATTTGTGTTAAAAAACATATGCTTTCGTTTTAGAATGTTTCCAAATATGTACATTTATGGGCCCCAGCCCTACATTGATACCGGTGAAAGTCGTTTTCCAATAGTTGTTATTGTTCCAGAGCTATTTTGGGTGGACAAGATAGCTGGGACACCATGTATAACGTGATCCATTTCTAAGCCACTTTGCTGATACCACTTTATAATAGAAAGCTTTCTAAATATAAAAAGGCGATTCCTTTAAAAAATATTCCCTATACAGTTTACAAATAAGTAAAACATACAGCTACATATTTCGCACCAGTGACATTCTTAGTTGCTTTGCTCAGTGTTGTTGGCATGATGTAACATCTGAATATTTCATCAGTGAGTATCTCATCTCTAGGTTTCAACATCGTTTTGCTTTTAATGCAGACTTCTGTGTCCTTTCGTAACAAAACGGAGATGCCAGTACACCTCTCACCCTGAAAAGGGTAGCTTTATGTAGTAACCTCACTGGTATTCGGGAATCATGCAAGCATCTGCCACACCAGAAGAGCAAAACATCTGCTAGAGTCATTCCTATTTCAGCAACTCCAGATTCACAGAACAGTAAACTGGTCGTGAATGGCGCAGGTAACTGGAGCACTTGGCATATAGTACTGTGAAAGCAAGCAGAATACCGTTCGACACTACGAATAGTTTATCCCCAATATACATCGCAGTTTCTGACGCTAAAATGTATTTTGGTACGTAATGTATTAAGTTGTGTCATTAAATCGACAGCAAACGTAGCTACCAATATCAAACACTGAATGGAAGTATTCGTTATTTTCTTCACCAACAGTCAGTTAAGCACATTTCATTTACGTAAATCATCACATCTAATTTTCATTGGTGACCATTTCTTAAGTGTTGTGACGGATGATCGTGGTGGGTACTTAATTTATTTCTTGGTTTCTTTATCCTGGCAATATTAAGGCCATGTAGCCCTCTCCTATATTTCAACAGACATTTTAAAAATATTATATTACATTTATTACGATACATAAAAGAAGCATCCCAATTTATATAGGGTACAAAATATAACATAAGTAGTAGAGACAGTACTATCTATAGTAGAAAAAGTGAACCATTTACGTGTATAATTCCATGAAAATCACGTAAATAGTAGAAAAAGTCGTAGCTATAGCAGGAGAACACAGTTTACTTTAACTCGCGGAATGTAGACAACGCAAAAGAAATCACAGTTCGGTCACAAAACTTTCGTAGCTATTTCATTTGATTCATAGACTAACGAGCGCCCGATCATTTCGATTTCTTAAAGCCACACACGACGTACCGCAGTCATCTACTGCGCATTACTAACATATTAAAATAATGAAGAAAAAGATAGTATACTACTGTAAATTTATGTAGAAGTAAACCTTTTCTGTGGAAATCAGTGAACATACTAAATAGTATGGTGCAGAGAGCATGAGGATTATTGTTTCCCGGACAAATAGTTTTGTAATAGTCCCTGATAACACGTTTCGAAATATTTTTGTATCCATCTGTATAGCTATCAAGCTTAGGTTCTTTTGTATTCAACAAAAGTACTTTCTTTCAGTAGAAAATATAACGCGTACTGTCCCTTAGACAATGGATTATTGCAGCACGAAAATTTTGTTGTTAGCTTCTGAATGCTTTACCATGTGAAACAGGCAGTACACCCCATATCGGTGATATGAATCACAATACTCTTGTGAAGACTCACAACTCAACTGCCCAATGCTGCGCGGAAATATTTTGTTGATTTATCCTTTCATATATAAATTCTAATCAAGGAAGTAAAAATTAAATTCATTGTTATGTGTCTACAATCAAAAACCACCAGTGACACTTATACCACAAATAAAACTTACCATTTAGACTTAAAAGTTGAAGAATTTACCACTTCAGACAATCTTCCAAAATGAAAAGTTCTGAGGCCCGTAATCATGATTTTTACAAGTGATTCGTCGGTTTACTAATTTCTTCATAAAACAATATTAAGATATTTACAAATGTAAAGTGGTATAGAGTGTAGTCAATATTCCAACTTGCTCCAGAATGCCGTCCACAGTGCAATGATAACCACTTCCACCTGCAGTGGTCTGCAGCAGGCAAGCACGTAGTCGCTTGGTCTTTCCACTCGTAACTGCGTAAACAAATTATTCTCGCTGTCCAGTTCCTCGAAGCTGGTGAGCAGCGCCGCCCACGGACTGCTCTACTGCGGAATGCTAACGAGGGCAGAGTCGCAGAAGTTGAAGAGCTACAGAAGCGCCCCGCTGAACAAGCTTTGTCTCTTGAGCCCTAAAATTAAAACAAGACACAACCACACTTCGTTTCAAACTTACGCCCAAAGTCGTATTTGCTAATAATTGTGAGGGTAACCACAAAAAAATTACTTTCTTCAGTTGGAAAAAATTGTATCATTAATTAAACTCATTGATGTAATTGTCTTTTACGGTGATTGACATTTAAGTTAGTAAGGTTGAATCAGCGAAGGTACGAAGACGAGGGCAGAAAATGTTTTTGGATTTTGCGGTGTAACCAGTCTGGAAGCCATTTGTATCAGTTTTGTGAAACGCCGAGGACCCACAGTTCAGAAGTTCGAGATGAAATGCGACTTTGCCTTTTTAATGTACATGACCAGTGAGTTTGTCACACTAAAACATCGCTTCTTGTTGAGCTATAGAATGTAAATAGTAACTATTCTGCAGGGAGGAAAGTTGGAGTAGCAAGTCCCGTCATTACACGTGGAACGCAGTCCCGGGGTGCATGGAGAGTGTGGTATGACCGGGTGGGAATTTAAAGACTTCTATTCTCTAACACATGTCTATTTCGCGTTATCACCTCTTACCGAATAGAATTACTGGAAGAAAGAAAGAGGAATAAAATATGAGGAGTATACTTTATGATCTGCATAAGCAGGTCGTATAAACGGATGGAAAAAGGAGATTCTAAAGGAAAGAAGATGTGAATCTAAGAGAAATTTACTCTCATTTCCTCTAGAATCCATATTTCATTATTTGTCAATGAGTATATTACTTCTCTTGCTTGTAATTCGCATGATGATAACAACTGAAAAAAAGATCTGCATTTACGCAAAGAAGTCCCGACAATCCTTCTTCCCCCAGTTCCCAGTGAATGAAGTATAAAGGGGAAAACATTATTCTTTTAAGATATGTAGGCCCAAGTACACATCGTGCGATGGATTACACAGTAGGGCCTTCAGATGCACCTATAAGTCGATATATCTATCCTCCAGCATATGCATCTACAACGGAATTTTATACGTTGGACATTGTCACCTTTTACATCTGCAGGTAGAGACGCTCTTAATATAATCAGGAGGTCTAATGACTTTTTTTGGGGGGGGGGGAGGGATTAGACGATATTATGTTTAGCTCTTATGCGTTATTTTCGCGTATTGTTCAAATGTGTGTGAAATCTTATGGGACTTAACTGCTAAGGCCATCAGTCCCTAAACTTACACACAATTTAACGTAAATTATCCTAAGGGCAAACACACACACGCATGCCCGAGGGAGGACTCTAACCTCCGCCGGGACCAGCCGCACAGTCCATGACTGCTGCGCCTCAAACCGCTAGGCTAATCCCGCGCGGCTTTTCACGTATTATTTCACCTGTTCGCAACGGTATTATGGCAGCTGGGGCGAGCGACAATTATGGTGAAAGGTGAAGATGTCTGTGGTAGGTCGTAATGCACGGCAGTTTGCCTTCCAGAGCGTGGCTGCAGTGGAGCGACAGCAAGTATAGGGCGGTGATCTTTCATTCACAAAATGCTGACTGGAGCAAACCTTTGTTCCACAACATCTATGGCAGTAGAGACGACAACGGAAAAACGATCAACCGCCGTAATTGTGGCTGGAGAGATACTTTGGTAAGCACAATAGATTGATATATTGTTTAAACCAAAAGCCATTCGCCAATGTTGGTAACAATCCCAAGGGAGCGTAAATGCAGTCTCTGGCCGGACTTCGTTCACTGCCTCCAATTGACGGTAACAATTCTTCAGCTTCTCCACTGTTTAAAAGTACTTACACTAACACTAATTTTCCCGGTTCTCCGTAATAATGGCATGGATTAGACATCGGTAATCGTCCTAGCATTCAACGTAGTAAATTCCTGATTCTCTGAATTACCGAACTCCCATGTATAAAACAGCTTCAGACGTCTAACTGCGAATCGATTACTGTATTAAATATGCGCTTTAAGCTTTAAGATCTTAATTCAGAAGATCTTTGAAATTATGCTTTATGTTTGCTAGAAGTCACTAAGCTTCTCGTCATGAAACGCTGGATGAATTTATACTGGATAATTTAGGCTGCATTTTAAGCTAAAGTTATTTTAACATGTATGTCAATATTTATGGCGTCATTTCTCGTGAACTATGTGTTGTACAATGATATAATTTTACACGTACATTCAGTGATGCCTATAGATATTTTCTGTGAGGCCAAAATTTTACTGCGTGCCATTTCAAGCAAACGCTAGTATTTCACGCATCTAAATGTTTATGACTCCTTATCTCGTCAACCATGTGTCATACAATAATATTTGTTTGTAGGTGCTTTCAGTGGTATATATGGATATTGTCTACATACTGAGTAGTTAATACAGTTGGTAGCAAAGAAGAAATATATTGAAACGCTATGGCTAATGCTGCTGTTTGACTGCATGAACAGCGAATACGTAGTTGGCGATAAATCATTTTTTTCCTTTCAGTTTGTGGAGGATGTCAGAGAAAAAAAGTTTCCAAACGTTTTGAAATTATGTGTAAAGCTTGTTGGAATTCGCCAAGTTCTCTCGTTCTCAAATACTGGATGAATAAATTCTGAACATTTACAGTCCATCAATTACGTTGCCTCCACAAAATCATCAAGATTCTGGCTGTAACATTTACTTGATCGTTTTAAACTTTTAACATAAGCATATATCTCTTAACAAGTAGATTATGACAGCAGATTAAATTTTTAAATGTCGCTAATAATTATGTGAAATAATGAAATAAAATTTTTCTTGGACCTGGAAGCCGTTAGACAGGCAACTTCCAAATAGGTCTGGGTACAGTGCCGTAAGTTCTAGCATAGTCTTTTAGTATAATACTAATAACAGTAATCGCAACAGAACGTACATTGTCTTCTTCTGTCTGACATCCTTTTGGGTACAATGAAGACCTGTAAACCCCACAACACTCTCTTACACTGAAGCGCCAAAGAAACTGGTATAAAAAATGGCTCTGAGCACTACAGGACTTAACTTCTGAGGTCATCTGTCCCCTAGAACTTAGATCTACTTAAACCTAACTAACCTAAGGACATCACACACATCCGTGCCCAAGGCAGGATTCTAACCTGCGACCGTAGCGGTCGCGCCGTTCCAGACTGTAGCGCCTAGAACCTCTCGGCCACACCGGCCGGAGAAACTGATTTACACTAGCATATTTGTAAACAGGCAGGATAGGGCGCTGCGATAGGCAACGGCTATATAAGACAACAAGTGTCTGGCACCGTCAATACTAGAACGCCATGCACTCCGACTTGCCTTCCGTATCCCCAACGCGACCTCATCCCTCCCCCCCCCCCCCTCCTCCCCTTCTCCTTTCCCTTGAACACGTCCGCACCTGTATATTCTCCGCTGACTCGATTCCCCCCACCCCCACCCGCTGGTGTCCCCCACTCCCAGCCCCCCCCAGCCTGTAGCCGCACGTTTACTGTTGTGTCCCGCCTTCTCTCCATCTCCACACCCTTCACCTCCTTTCCCAATGCTACTTCCAGCACGTACCCCTCCCAGATGATGAGCTTCGGCCTGAAGTGAACCCCTCCTACAAACTCTAACACCACCTTCCTTGTGCGGCTGATCCCGGAGGAGGTTCGAGTCCTCCGTCGGGCATGGGTGTGTGTGTTTGTCCTTAGGATAAATTAAGTAGTGTGTAAGCTTAGGGACTGATTACCTTAGCAGTTGTCCCGTAAGCTTTCACACACATTTGACCATTTTTGAACCACCTTCCTCCTTCCTCCTCCTCAGGGCCCCCTCTCCTCCCCCTCTCTTCTCCTGAGCGGTTTTCTCCCTCCTACACCCCCTCCCTCTCCCATGGTCCCCTTCAATGTCTCTTCACTCCCTCCTGCCTTGTCTTCCCTCTCCCTCTCGCACCCCACCAGTCTTCTGTCTCTTGGTGCGCCTCCTGGCCCCTTTTTTCCTCTTCCTCCTACCCTAGCAGCCCCCCACGCCCAATTGCACTTTCATCCCCTCTTTTGATCTCCTCTCCAGCTTCCACTCCCTCGGTGCATCCCCTACCAGTGGTGTTTTATGCTTCATGAGTGCTCAGACGTTTCCAGTGGTTTTTTTAAGTGTCATACTCTGTGTGATTTTTATCCTTTGACTAACTTTTAACTTGTGTTTGCCATCAGTATCTTTTTAAGTGCACTTTGATTTGCCAGCTGTGTTCTTTCAACTTTTATGTCGTCTTTTAACAGCCCCAGCGTTGCATGTCCCCATCTTGGTGTATATTTTAACTCCCATCTTCTCCATTCAGTGTGTTTTTTATGTCCCACTTTTTATCCCCCCTTTTTTATCTAATCACCCATCAGTATTTTTGTAAAGCCAATTTGCTGAAGAGCAGTGGACTGTGCTGCTGCCTTCGCTCCCCTGCCCATACGGTGCAGGGGAATTGAATTACAATAAAGAAATGGCACAGTTGTTAGATGGGTTACTGCTACTACAATGACAGGTTATCAAGATTTAAGTCAATTTGAACATAGTGTTGTAGTCGGCGCACGAGCTGTGGGACACCGAATCTCCATTGTAGCGATGAAGTCGGGATTTTCACGCACGACCATTCCACAAATGTACCGTGAGTTTCAGGAATCTGGTAAAGCATAAAATTTCTGACATCGCTTCGCCCGGAAAAAGATCCTGCAAGAACGGGACTAACGACAACTGAAGAGAATCGTTCAACGTGACAGAACAGCAAACCTTCCGCAAATTTCAGTGTTGGGTCATGATCAAGTGTCAACGTGCGAATCATTCAATAAAACATCATCGATATGGGCTTTCGGAGCCGAAGGCCGATCCTTGTACCCTTGATGACTGCACAACACAAGGCTTTACACATCGCCTGGGCCCACCAACACCGACATAGGACTGTTGATGACTGGAAACATGTTACCTAGTCAGACGAATCTCATTTAAAATTGTATCGAGCAGATAGACATGTACGGGTATAGAGACAACCTCATGAATCCATGGACCCCGTATGTCAGCAGGGGACTGTTTAAGCTAGTGGAGGCTCTGTAATGGTGTGGGGCGTGTGCAGTTGGAGCGATATTGGATCCCTAGTACCTCTAGATACGACTGTGAAAAATGACACGCACGTAAGCATCCGGTCTGATCGTCTGTATCCATTCATGTCCATTTTGTATTCTGACAACTACAGCAGGACAATGCGACCCCCCACACGACCAGAATTGCTATAGAGTGGCTCCAGGAACTCTCTTCTTAGTTTGAACACTTCAAGTGGCCACCAAACTCCCCAGACATGAATATTATTGGACATATCTGAGATGTCTTGCAACGTGCTGTGCAGAAGAAATCTTCACCTCCTCGTACTGTTACGAATTTTGGGAAAGCCCTGCAGTTTTCATGGTGCCAATTCCCTCCAGCTCTACTTCAGATATTAGTCGAGTCCAGGTCACGACGTGATGCTGCACTTCTGCATTCTCCCGGTGGTCCTACACGATTGAAGACATGTGGACCAGTTTCTGTGACTCTTCAGTGTATTATACAGGGTGTTTCGCAATTTATGTTACACACTTCTAGAGGTTGTAGTGTGGACTTAATATATCAAGTTTTACGTAGGAACCCTTGTCCTCAAACTAGGCTCCGGGACCTGTAACTGTATCAACGTACAGGGTCATTCCGTAATGATGTTACAAACTTTCAAGGGTGATGAAGGATAAATGTATCAATTTGAGGTAAGTGTCGTTGTACCGGGATCGAAGGAGTCGAAAATTAAAAGCGAAAACCGTTCTCATACCTCTGACAGTGAAATTCATGTACCGGTATTGTAGTTGCTAAGATAGTAGAGTATGAAACTTTCAGAGGTAGTATGGATCAAAATGAGGAAAAAATGGCCATTAAACGTGGGCTCTAAAATGCGTACCTTAAGAGCTATGAACACTTTTTCAATAGAGGAGTTGTTTCACACTGGCGAAGATGAATAAGTTCTCACAGCCCCTAAGGTATGCACACGTTTGCTGGACATTTTTCATGTCTTAATCCATACTAGCACCTCATAGAGGCACCGACGCCTATAACTTTGCCGCACTGTAGCGTCGTTCGATGATGTTTCTGGAAGAGGGTTCCTGTGTAACACTTTATCTACTAAGTCCCTTCTCAAAGCTCTAGAAGTGCGTAACACTAATTGTGAAACACCGTATATGCCATCATTCAACTGTCGCTCAATAAACTCTAGGAGATTAGTCTCCAGTCGGAATCCCGTTAGGGGCGTTACGGGAATGGCCCACGAGGACTCATTAAATCTGATAACTCAACTAATAGCTCCTCTGTGTTCTCCTTACAAACACTCGACTTTTGAGAGTAGTGCAGCTCTATATGTGGTTTGCTTATGGCTGAAGTCCACATTTGAGCTGTCTAAGCCCTTCTCATGCCGAACGTCTGATTCGGCAACAAACAATCGTTTGATAAAGTCACTTCATCAGCACCGAAAATATCCAAACTTATAAAAATCGCTTGTTTACCATCTACTTCCTGTAAACGCACAATACTTCTCCGTGTAAGACACCACGATGCATTTAATTCATTATTGACCGCTAACGGTTCTACTACACATATGACATTACTCCGTAGTTCTGTACGTACGCTCACCCAAAGGAATTTCCCTGTGCCCTGCTGCGGCACTTCATCTCGCAGGTTGAGTTTTAATGATACTGTACACATTTTAATTGACTCTCCCCTCAAGCCAGGAGAGACTTGTGACAGTGCATCATTGGCGGCAGTATCCCTCAGCAGGCTCAATGTTCCACTGAGTTCCTCTGTGTGCTGCGAAGCGCCAACTTTTTTAGTAAAATCGGGCCGCAGGATTGTACAAAGCCCGTACAAACCTGGAAACGTTCATACTCTTTGAACTGTTTTATTTCCATCTGAAAATGTAGGACCGCTGAAGTTCCCGATTCCACATCATTATTCTCTACCACATGTAAAGTTTAACGCAGAGCGTGCAATCTCCTCGCACCCAAAAGTTCCAGATTCGTCACAGACACATAAGCACCTGAGTCCAATAATATCGTATGTCATTAACATTTACAGCGCCAGTTAAACATTTTGCCTACCCATATGTCTCTGTAGCGTTGACACGTGCTGAGGACTCCTTTCGGTGGATGTAGAGACCCCGTTGGTGTTTAACGGGACATTATTTCGTCGTTGGGCATTCTACTTTCACTTCAACAGTCTTGCTCGGTGAGCCCAACCATTTCACATTTGTTACTTTGCGGTTGGCCCCACTGATCTTGAACGTGTCCCACACGTCGGCATCTATAACCTCTAATGTTCATAGAGAAGTAACCCTCCTGTCTCGCATCTCCATCTGCTGAAACTCCGTCGCTACCCTGACAGTGGAGCCACTTGTTTTGGGTCTTCTGTAGCAACGTTGTCAAGATATCGGGTGGAGACCAATTATAAATCCATCATATGCTCTAAACCCAGCTCCCTGAAGAATAACTCCGCCGTGTTTTTCTCCGTCAGCTGACAGGTCTCATCATTTATCTTTCTTGTACTGACAGGAAAACTCTCCTCCAGTTCACTCCGCCTCTGAGAAACTCCACTCATCTGCTCAGCACGTAATTCTGTTTTCTGTAACTCAGTATGAACTCTTCTTTACACTGCTGGAATGTACGCATAATTTGCAACTCCTCGTGTTACATCACGTAAGTTTCTGCTTCCCCCGTTAACTGCGGTTTTACCATCTGCAATAGCCGTTCGTCTAACAAGAAACCCCGCATTGCGACTGCTTCTATGTCGCAAATAAATTCCCACACAAACCCTGTTGTCTTGTTGCAAAAAGCGATAATGGCACTTCCCAGGGCCATTAGCTCCGAAGTTAATAAAGGTGCGGATACGCTGGACGAAGGTTTACCTACCCTGGCTTCAGTCAGTTCCATCTGAATCTGCGTGTTGCTTAACTCCAGGACCTCTTCTTGGTTTACCAAAGCTTGAAACACATCTTGCGAGGAATCAATCTACATATCTAGTCCTGACACTTCAGAATAATTACCAATAAAAATTTAAAAAATCGCAACAACAGATAACAAACTGAAGCGCATCGACCATTTCTGGTCAGAAACGCGCAGAGTAGGAAATACACTGAAGAGAAAAAGAAACTGTAACACCTTCCTAATATCGCGTAGGGGCCCCGCGAGCACTCGGAAGTACCGCAACACAACGTGGCATGGACTCGACTAACGTCTGAAGTAGTGCTGGAGGGAACGGACACCTGCACGACTGTCCATAAATCCGTAAGAGTACGAGGGGGTGGAGATATCTTCTTAACAGCACGTTTTTTTTTCATTTTGTTTGGTATTGTTCGTAGCGTTTGGTGTGGGTGCACGTCACAAGATATCTGCTCAAGTTGATCGTTAAATCCTTTAGTCATTTATTTTTTATTGCAGAGGGTGAGCGACCTCTAACCGAACACGCTGAGCTACCGTGAGGGCTATCCATTTGAGCTACCGAGGGCACAGAGAGTAATATTGCGACTGCAGGGACTATCTCGCGCACGCCTCCCGCGCGACCCACATCTCACCATATATATCCACACACTATATTCGTAGTGTCCCTACCCAACACACTTATTACTGGTGGAAGACATTCTGACCATATCCCGTAAGAGTTCGGGTAATATGTGTGCATCCTCATAGAAGAGGAAGGTCATGGCCGGTATTGCCAGAACTATATACTTATATGGATATGGTGTCTGTTCTTTCGGACATCGTCATTTGGGGTGAGAGAGACCATTTTTGTTCCTATGTAGTGACTGTTATGGGGTCAAAGTTTGGGAGACGTTATTTTGTGACGGTTGTCTTTATGGCACTAGAAGAACCATCTACTTATCACAGTATAGGGGTAATTCTAGAGGTGAGTTGTTAGTATGTAGTTGTAATTCCCAGAGTAATTTCCTTGGCAATTCTTCCCCTTGTGCCTAGTCTTGAGAAATTGTTTCCTTTACATGTAATCGTTTTAGTCATATGGCCAGGCAGTGTAGAGAGACCAGGTGGCTCATTACGGCAGAAGAACTAGACGGGTGGAGCGCTCCACGACTACTTGTTCTATCTGGGAGGATAGCAGATGATTACTTTGTGTTATTCAGATGTATTCATCTCAGTCGTAAAGATGAGTAAGGAGAAGGCAGTGGCAAAATCGGAAATGTAAGGTATCACGAGTTAGGAGGCTATACAGTAGTTGCCCTTAAATAAGTACGATCAGGAAATAGAAGTGTTACGCTCACAGACTCTGTGAGTGGATCCAGCAGATACTAACCTTGTTTTTACCTTCTGTGGTAAGGAATCTTAGAATGTGTTGGCATTTGTGAAAGACCTCAGGGCATCAGCTAACATACTGGGTGGTCTGGTGAACAGCTGTCACAGGTTGCAATGTTACTCTTAATAGGGGAAGTAAGTTGCTTGTGCAGTGCACAGAGGTGCTACACAACGCACAGACTTTTGACAAACCAAGGGAGGTGGTAGAGCAAGTGTATGGAAAGCGCATTAGTGCATGTATTCTCTATTAGCAGTTGAGTACGCTATCCAAGAGTCATAATGAAGTGGTTAAGGATTTAGCAGTACGGTTATGAAACCTAATGTTCATACATATGAGGTAACGCAGAGTAAAGAGTTGGACGAAGTATTGTTACAAGAAGCCGACCAATGTGGGCCTGATGCTAATCTGAGAGATCTGGCACTGGAGATGTCTAAGAGGATGCATACTAGGATGCCGAAGGCTCTCATGCACTGATTAGGGTAGCATTGGGATTTGAGGAGATTACTATACTACGAACTACACAGGGGTAATTAAGATAGTGTAGATTCCAGATGAGCCAGCCGCAGTGGCCGAGCGGTTCTAGACGCTTCAGTCTGGAACCGCGCGACCGCTACGGTTGCAGGTTCGAATCCTGCCTCGGGCATGGATGTGTGTGATGTCCTCAGGTTGGTTAGGTTTAAGTAGTTACAAGTTCTAGGGGGCTGATGACCTCAGATGTTAAGTCCCATAGTGCTCAGAGCCATGTAAACCATTTGATTTTTGATTCCAGATGGGTTAATGGAAATAGTATTTGGGATGGCATGGACGAATGGCAGCGATGTGCAGTTAATGGAAGAGTTGGTCTAATTGGTAAGAGACTCCCATTAAACTCAAAAGCGAACGCCAGAGCCGCCGGAATGAGCTGCCAGTAAATATGAAAGCAGTAAAAGGGAATGCAGAGGCGGAATGTGCCATACTGGCTGTGATGGATGGCAGGGAGTTGTAGGACATAGGGGCACATGTATTGGTGGCGAAAGAGATAGTAGATACGTCTTGGAACCCACCATGCTATAATTTACGTTAGGTAGAGGATAGTGATATACACTCCTGGAAATGGAAAAAAGAACACATTGACACCGGTGTGTCAGACCCACCATACTTGCTCCGGACACTGCGAGAGGGCTGTACAAGCAATGATCACACGCACGGCACAGCGGACACACCAGGAACCGCAGTGTTGGCCGTCGAATGGCGCTAGCTGCGCAGCATTTGTGCACCGCCGCCGTCAGTGTCAGCCAGTTTGCCGTGGCATACGGAGCTCCATCGCAGTCTTTAACACTGGTAGCATGCCGCGACAGCGTGGACGTGAACCGTATGTGCAGTTGACGGACTTTGAGCGAGGGCGTATAGTGGGCATGCGGGAGGCCGGGTGGACGTACCGCCGAATTGCTCAACACGTGGGGCGTGAGGTCTCCACAGTACATCGATGTTGTCGCCAGTGGTCGGCGGAAGGTGCACGTGCCCGTCGACCTGGGACCGGACCGCAGCGACGCACGGATGCACGCCAAGACCGTAGGATCCTACGCAGTGCCGTAGGGGACCGCACCGCCACTTCCCAGCAAATTAGGGACACTGTTGCTCCTGGGGTATCGGCGAGGACCATTCGCAACCGTCTCCATGAAGCTGGGCTACGGTCCCGCACACCGTTAGGCCGTCTTCCGCTCACGCCCCAACATCGTGCAGCCCGCCTCCAGTGGTGTCGCGACAGGCGTGAATGGAGGGACGAATGGAGACGTGTCGTCTTCAGCGATGAGAGTCGCTTCTGCCTTGGTGCCAATGATGGTCGTATGCGTGTTTGGCGCCGTGCAGGTGAGCGCCACAATCAGGACTGCATACGACCGAGGCACACAGGGCCAACACCCGGCATCATGGTGTGGGGAGCGATCTCCTACACTGGCCGTACACCACTGGTGATCACCGAGGGGACACTGAATAGTGCACGGTACATCCAAACCGTCATCGAACCCATCGTTCTACCATTCCTAGACCGGCAAGGGAACTTGCTGTTCCAACAGGACAATGCACGTCCGCATGTATCCCGTGCCACCCAACGTGCTCTAGAAGGTGTAAGTCAACTACCTTGGCCAGCAAGATCTCCGGATCTGACCCCCATTGAGCATGTTTGGGACTGGATGAAGCGTCGTCTCACGCGGTCTGCACGTCCAGCACGAACGCTGGTCCAACTGAGGCGCCAGGTGGAAATGGCATGGCAAGCCGTTCCACAGGACTACATCCAGCATCTCTACGATCGTCTCCATGGGAGAATAGCAGCCTGCATTGCTGCGAAAGGTGGATATACACTGTACTAGTGCCGACATTGTGCATGCTCTGTTGCCTGTGTCTATGTGCCTGTGGTTCTGTCAGTGTGATCATGTGATGTATCTGACCCCAGGAATGTGTCAATAAAGTTTCCCCTTCCTGGGACAATGAATTCACGGTGTTCTTATTTCAATTTCCAGGAGTGTACTATCATTGACTCAGTAGTTTAAGCAATGTGTGGAGATGGTGTCTGATGTAATTCAGGACTACAGCATAACCACAGGGCTAGATTGACAACATCATACCATAACTGAATTTTGATGAACTATAGTGGAACTTAATGGAAAGACACGCAAGTTAGGGAAAACGGTAGTCAATGTTGATTTTCCACAAGCAGCGTCTAGTATATGAGACGATCTCATTAAACCATGAGCAAAGACATTAAGCCTTGTTTCGAATGCTTATGCGGCAGGAAGCACCCGTAAGTAACTATGGTTGATTGTGGATCCTTGTTTACCAGTTGGTCTATTATGTGCAGCAGAACCACTGGATGCTAATGAAGTATAGGTTATAGCACTTGGTTTGGTGAAACGTAGTACTGTACAAGTACAAGAGAGGGGTGGAGGCAAAGTAGTAACCAACAGTAAGAATAATTTTGGCCCCAAGGTGGTTAATTTGTTGAGGGCAACGTTACTGGCTACACTACCGATTGTAGATGAGGAAGATTGCCACATAGACGGTGTAGGCTATAAGAGGGCGCAGGATGCTGCTAAGACTGCATTTTGTGAGAAACTGAAGCATTTAAAGGGACAAAACAAAACAGAGATGGAGAACCTGTTGCTGGAATTTCAAGATCTGATTTTTCCACAGGAACTGTTGCTTGCTATACTAGTAAAGCTACATATGACTCTGACAGGGAACGAAGCATCAGTTTATCAAAGGCTACTCAGAATACCACACACAGTCACTGCAACACGTTTTGTATGACTTTATATGTCGACAATTTTCTGATGGGATAACAGAAGAGAGTAGTAATCCCCAGGGAGCGGGAAATGTGATCATGCCCAAAAAGTCCATGGACGCCTGAAAGAAGTATCGCGTTTGTTGCGATTACCGACACATAAGTAGTAAGGCTATGATAGTAGCCCACCTAATTTCAAATATGATACAGACTATAGATAACCTAGCGTAGAGCAAATACTTCTCAACAATGGATATAAGGAGTGGGTACCATCAGTTAGAATTGATTCCAGATGGTAGACCGAAAATTGAGATTTCGGGACCATCAGGACCTTACCAATATACACTGACGCTAAAAAATCGCAAGACCAAATACTAATGAATGTAGAGAAACGATATTTTGGGCATACATTTCTGTAGATAATGTAATTATTTAAGTGATTAGCATAGCAAGATCACAGGTCAATGTATGTGCGAAATAATTCGTTGCAAATGTGAAATGCTAGTACAATAACAACGGGTGCATCCGCCAGAATATTTTTATGCAAACATGCAAACTTCCATGCATTTTGTTGTACAGGTGCCGCACATCAGTTTGTTGCATGGATTTCCATGCCTGTAGAACTTGGTCGGCCAGTACAGGGACGGTTAACACTGTTTATGGATGACAATGGAGTTGTCTGATGATGTCCGATATGTGCTCGATTGACGAAAGATCTGCTGATCGAGCAGGCCAAGAAAACATGTCAACACTCTGTGGAGCACCTTTGATTGCAAAATTAGTATGTAGGTGAGTGTTATCCTGCTGGAAAATACCCCATGGAATTCTGTTCATGAATGGCAGCGCGACAGGTCGAATCACCAAACTGATTTACATACTTTCAGTCAGGGTTCGTGGGGTAACCACGACAGCGCACCTGCTGTCGTACGAAATGGCTCTTCAGCCCATAACTCAAACTGTAGGTTCCATTGTCTCTAGCATGCAGCTAGGTTGGTTGCAAGCTCTCAACTGACGTCCTTCTAACCTGTCCCGGAGCTGTCTTTGAAGAACCAGTTTTTAACAGTTTGCTGTGTCAACTGCTGCTTAAATTGCTGCTGCAGCTGCAGTACGATACGCCAGAGCCATACGCAAAACACAGTGGTCTTCTGTGTCGGCAGTGCCACGTGACAATCCGGAGCCCGGTCATCTTGGGACCGTTCATTTTCGTGACTACTGTGACAGCAATGGTGTACAGTGGCTATATTCCTGCCAAGTCCTTCTGCAATATCGTAGAAGGAACATCCAGCTTCTTACAGCCCTATTACACGATCTTGTTCAAACCCAGTGAAGTACTGTTAACGGAAATTTTGTCGTCTTAAAGGCAATCTTGACCAGTATCCACCTAGCACGCCCAATCTCAAAGCGAACTATCGCTCACCACCGTTACAGCGTGCAGTTAAAGCACACATGACTTGCGTGTACTGGTTGAATAGAAAGATGGCGGAGATGCAAGCACTAGGTCAGGATTTTAGGGAATGGCAAGTAGCACAGAATGCTGACGATGAATGTAGACAGCACGTCAAACAAGATGTAGCATGTCTGACGGTTTTGTATGTAGGGAAACGAAATTGACCCACAAACGATGGTGCCAATTAACGCGAAGCTAGAAGTATTATGTGAAATGTGTGGTCGCATTTTATCAGGTCATGGGGGATGCAGCACAGGGACAAATCAGAGACACAAAAGTATTTTTGAAAGGGGCAGAAGAATGATGTTGGACAGTACGTCAGGAATTGTACAGCTTGTGGAGAATGGGTGCGTTTGAATTGAAAGCATTTACTGTTACAGAGATTGCCACAAGCAGTGGAGCCAATTAGTTTCATTAGGGTGGACATGTTAGGGAAATTATACTGTACACCAGCAAATAATCGTTTTGTGTTGACTGTAATAGACCATCTTTCTTATTACGTGGAGATCTTGCCAGTATCAGACCAGCAGACAATCGTAATTGTGGAGGTGTTGGTTAATAGGTGGATACTGTATTTTGGGGTGCCTTAGAAAATAGATACATACCAAGGGATGAACTTCATGTTATACCTAATAAATGAATTGTGTTGTTTCCTAAAAATAAAAAAATAAATAAAAAATAAAAATAAAAAATAAAAGAAATGAGAATTTGAACTTGCCCGCTTCAACCACAAGTTAGCAGAAGGACAGCACAAGTTCATTGAACTATTGGAAAGAGGCTTATTTATTATGTGAATGCTCACAACTCAGATTGGGACATATATCTGTCCTTCAAATAGTGAGTGCATACAACTCCAAACTAACAAGAGATTGTCAGCATTTGAGGTGGTGTATGCGAAAAAGATGCCATGATTATTTAAGATAATTAACCAGAAAGGAGGCAGTAAAGGAGAGAAATACCAGTAGATTTCAAGGACAAGAAGGGAAATGTGGAGAAAGTTGCAGCGAGCAAATACTAAGGCGCTAGAGAAGCAGGAAGTGGCAGTGAAGCAAGTGCAAACATTACCTCAGTATAGAGTGGGTCAATGTATGATATCAATCCCATATACTCCAAAGGGAAAAATGAAAAACTTTGTAACACACTACCACGACCTATACCAAGTAACTCAAACTAATCACCAGCAAATGTGAACCTGCAGCCGCCGTAAACTTCGACGACTGTGCATTTTGGGTGCCAACTACGATTTAACGGTGCACCAAAGGCAAATTCACAGGAGGTATTAGTCAGTGCGAGGAAATAGGCCAAGAAGACGAAGAAGAAGGATGGGCAACTGAAGAGAGAAGTTCATATACCTCATACTAGGTATGCAATAAGGCCAAGGAAGTAACTGATATGCACTACAATTATGTGATTTCGAAATATTTTTCTTTTGTGCTTAGGGCGTTAATGAGTTTTGGATAAGGCTATATGTTGGTATAAGGTACGTTTTATCATTAGCTGTTGAGACATGATGTTCAGAGACGGCAGGCTTCTCAAGGGAGGGAAAGGAAGGTGTCCTCATGTTGTCATATAGGAGAAGGGCCAGAAAAGAAGAACGCTAGTTTTGGCAGTGTTTTACCTTTTCGCCAGGGATGGAGAGGAACACTGCAAGATCATTGCCTGAACAGAGGAGTTTTGTTTGCCAGGCAACCAGATATCTTGTCATCCCATCACAGATGGCCCTTAGATTTAGTGTTTAATGTGTCTGAGTTGAAGACCACATTAGGGACTAGTTGAGGTGTTTTCAGGGATACAACATGTAACAGTTAATAATGGGAGGGTGAGAGGGGTCTCAAAGGATCACAGGCATTTACTCAGTGCATATGCACGACCAAAGGAACAAATGCATGAGGTTATCAGAGTGGTACCACACGAATCCAAGAGAGTGAAGAGGGGGTGGATAGATAGTTGCTAGTGATGTATTGAAAACCATATCTGGCACGGCAGACACAAGTGATGTAAGCAAACAACGAAACTGCAAAAGTCAGAAGGGGGTTAGTGGAGGCAAATAGAGTAACAATAGAGTGGCATTCCACACAGATTGTGAACTTGGAGAATGGTGTTTCAAGCAACTCATTACTTATGCCAGGGCCACGACTAGTATTCTGAACTGGGATTTAGATATGGTGCAAACACGGATGTATGTGGCTAGATGGAGGACAAATGATGATAAGGCCATTGAAGTCTCGAGTGGAGTTAACGAATTTTCAGAAAGCTGTTCATCAGGCGCTACGTGGGCAGTTAAGTCTTGTCTTGCTGTCAACTGAGCAGTATCTGAAAGTGTTTACGAATATACAGGGACAATTACCGCCAGAACTGCAGCTATTAGTGGAGCTGAATAGCCAGAACTTGCCATTCTACTCACATGGTCCCACAGTTGATGTTAACGATGGATAGTGCATGCTGGTGTGTATCTGTGAAGATACCACTGGTGTACGACCATGCAAATTTCAGGAGTTAGACAGGACCATGCGGACTCCACAATAACGACGAAAGTATCATGACACTGACATGAACAACCATGGTTTCTAAGGGTTGCCGGCGTACCACAGGCCTGGGCCTGTCGTCTGCAATGCAGGGTTTAGCAGCCAGGCCAAAAGCTGCTGCACATTTGTCAGTGGCGGCCAAGGACAACGGAAAGGGGCGCGAATGCCTCACTACATCGTACAATGAAGTCAATAAAAGTTAATCTTAACTGTAAACACTGTTTCCACTAGCCCACAAGCCCAACATTAACCACCACACCATTCAATAATCTTCCTTACTATTCCCTCTGAAAAGCGAAAGCAGGTACGTCTATCTTCACAGACTGCATCTTCAAATTCCAGTGACAGTCAGTTTTCCCAGTCATCCCCTTGGACGTGAACCAGAGATGAAAGAAGTTATTAATCTGCTCACCACACTGGGTTGTTGAAGCAGGAAGCTGGAGCTAGCAATATCATCAACGATCCAGCCATTGGTATCAGCCACGAACTTTTGATACCACTTACAGCAGTTACGATGGGTGTCCACTATGGCAGATAGCGAAGCTTGCTGTAATACGTGATGATGTATGGCAGTTCACCTCTCGGTTTGTGGCTGCGCTGGAGTGGTAGCAGGTGTCAGATAGTGTTCCTCCTTGGAAAAAGGTCTGGTTGAATAAGTCCGTTCTTCCATAACATTTTCAGCAGCGAAGATGGCACTGGGGTGGCAGTCAGTGGCCCCTATAACATAGCTGGTCAGTCCAGTGTGACATGCCAGATTCAGTACTAGCGTAACAGAAGGGCGGTGCGCTCTATGTAGCCCTGAGAGATACCGGTGGCTGGCGAGATGCTGCTGTAAGCACGGTATTAGAGGCATTAACACTGGGCAGCAGTGGCTGCCAGTGGTTTGCAGCAGAAAGAGACTTTCGCTGCTGCCCTGCATCTTCAGTAGGAGGCACACATGGGCAGATGGGGTGAAATCGGGGCGTCCAGCTTGGTTGATGTTGGTGGCATGGGCCTATTATGGCCGCTCGACAGTGACAGTGTTTTCCCACACAAGGCAATGACATCTGGGCAGTGAAATGACTCCGGATCGTGGTCTGGTCTGAAAGGTAGGCAGCCAATTGCAAATGTGTCACCCATCAGGTGACCCACCATTGGGAAGCAGCCATTTGCAGCATTCGGAATCAGCACAAGCATTTACCTACTGCTATTGATGGCCAAGTCTGGCTACAGGGGCTGGCGGGTTGATCTTGGTGCATAGACTGGTGTTGACCTTCCCTTGGCTAACGGCTGGTGATGACTGAGAATGAGTGTCTAAATTTGGCAGTATTTATGCTAGCCAGGTCTGCTGTCATTTCTGCAACAGTATCCACTATGCTTTCTAAGCAAAGCCACAAGTCCCAATAGCTGAGCAACCGTGATGTCATTCTCTATTTCTTCCATAACATCAGCAAGATCTCAGTCCTGGTGCTACTGTAAAGGAGTCGCTACAGCTCCTTTCTGAAGCGCTGTCTGGAGTCTTCCACTACTTCAGCTAGATGAATACTATTTCTTGTGTACTGAATGGGTGTTCTTATGACGGGGCACCTCGTTACTAAGGTTGACAGTGATGTCCTTACCGAGAGAGGTGGCAAAGTTGTTAACACTCTTTACTCTTATTTAGGAGGACGACAGTTCCAATCTGTGTCCAGCCATCCAGATCCAGGTTTTTCGTTGTTTCCCTAAATCGTCCAAGGTCAAGGCCGATTTCCTTCTCAGTCACTACAATAATAATAATAATAATAGTAAATGTAATTGTAAATGTCGTGTGACTAGGGCCTGCAGTCGGGTAGACCCTTCGCCGGGTGCAAGTCTTTCGATTTGACGCCACTTCGGCGACTTGCGCGGCGTTGGGGACGAAATGATGATGATTAGGACAACACAACACCCAGTACCTGAGTGGAGAATATCTCCGAGCCACCCGCCAATCGAACTCGGACCCTTAGGATTGACATTCTGTTGCGCTGACCACTTTTTTTTAAAATGTGTTAGAAATACGAAGAGGAAACAAAATATTTTGGTACTCATCGGTACGCGAACCTACAATATTTGACGTGGTAGTTTTTTTTGTCTACGATGTCCAAGTTTTGACAAATAGTGGCTAATTAGATTTTAATTAAATAAGGAAATGAATAAAATTGGAAATGTCCAAATGAAAATGACATGACGACATCGCTGATAGTACAAATACAAAAGAAACATGCTCCTCTAGCAATGAAATGAAGTTCAAGTCGGGGCCGTCACTGATCATTACCCGACGGTCGATAGAGCAAAAGAGCCATCTATCGACCCGTTCTCCAGACGTTGGCATAAGACTGGGTCGTCTTCTCGAAAATAACTAAGGTTCCGTTAAGTGTGAACCATGTCTGTCCCGGCTTAGTTCGTCTATCTCATCTCTCACCAGTCACGCCCCATCTTGCCGGCAGGTCGGTTAATGTCCGCCGCAGATAATTAGCGAAGTCTTGCCTATATTTATTATGCTGTTGCGGCTTCGCATGTCCATCCAGGAGAAAATGCCAAAAATCCATTATGTCGTTTTCCCGATTCGTTGTAGACGTAGCCCACAACCATTCCCCGTACCCATGTCTCGGCATTTGTTTTATGGACTGGAAAATGAGATTCTTGGGGGAAAAGGAAGGTGTGCGATGAAACTGTGTGAGGGGCGATGCGTAACAGGAACGCCAATATCTGTGGTGCCAAGTGCCACACCGAAGCCGCCCCACTACATGCTAAACGATGTTCATGAGTGTCCACCGTTGCACAGGTTAAACATAATGGAGTGTCTGACAAATGAATCGCATGCTGCCGTTGGTTCGTTGCGAACTTCCTATTTAGCACCACATACCATGTTGAGCGTACCGACGTTGGGAGGTAAACGGTCCGTATAAGGCCCCATATCTGTCGCCAGTTCCTGTCTGGGTACTTCTTTTCCAGGGTATTCCTGAAGCACCAGTGCAGTAATATTTGGTACACATATCACGTCGTCGGTAGTCGTGTTGTAGGGAAGGCTTCTATGTCATAGCTAAGCTCCGAAAAGAAAGGCTTGAAGTGTGACATCTTCGGTGAAATATGGCCCACATTGCCTGGGGCACCAATGAAGTGGGCGCCAGTGCATCGGCCAACGCACCCGAGATACTGCGAAACTGACCGCGCTACTGTCGAAAAACCGCACTGACGAATAACGCCCGTGCCTTTTCATATACTTTCACCAGACCAGTGTACCCTCTCCATGTGGTAGCTTAATTGTTGTGTATTGGATCTTAAACAGGTGTCCCACACTCACGTAAGTTCCGAAAGTTGCTTGTATCCGCGTTGCCAACGGGCGCGTTAAAGGCAGGACACGCGCTACGTGAGTCTCGGTGCTAGGAACACGTTAACATAGGCCACCCTCTGAATCATATCCAACGCTCTTAATTTCTGTAACAGCACCATTTTCTGCATCAGCTTCATTATGCGTCGGTAGTTATCTGCTACTGTCCGCTGCACATCTGAGTGGAACGTGACGGCTAAACGTTTTATGGTGTTAACTAACATGAGTGGGCCTTCCTCCCCCAGTCGTAATCCTCGACCGACATTCATGTAGAGTGACTTCTGTAGATAAAGCACGTTTCCCGACGCCAACCCATATCGCTGTATCCATGCCAACGCCGTACGTACTACGTCGCCTGTCCGTGCCAGCAGCGTCACATCGTCAGCATAAGCGCGGCAATGAAAGGTCAGCTGTGGAAACGGCACTTCCTTCAGCTGTCTTCAGAGACCGTATAGGCAGGGTTCCAACGACATCGCATTCAAAAATATCGAAAGGGGGCAACCTTCACGAATTGATCGTGAAATGACAATGTAGTCAGTGGCCCGCCCATTCACTGAGACCTAGGATCGCACGCTATGTAACAGCCACATGATCAGTAAAATCATGGCCTGATGGATTCCCAAACTGCCCATCACGGCGTGCAAAAAGATATGATCCACCCTGTCAAATGTACGATCGAAGTCAATAGAGACTAGTGCTCCACGCAGTCGGCACACCGCATGGACATTACTCTGGTCGCCGAGGCGTGTTTTATCTGTGAGGAGTCTATCAGAAATTGAAGACTTCAGGCGAGCCCTAAGGATGCGAGCGAAAATCTTGTAGTCACAGTTCAGGAGGGTTAGTGGTCTATAATCTACTGGCCTTCTGCTACCGAATGGTTTGGGTACTGGGATGATGATACTCCCCGTTAATTCGACATGTATCTCAGTCTGCGGTAACAGGAGTTCGTTATACATCTGAATCCACGTCTGTTCCATGAGGAGTGCAAAGGCGCGGTAAAATTCAATTGCGAAGCCGTCCTGTCCTGAAGACTTGTTCGGAGCTCCCCTCGTAATTGTGTCTGTCAGCTCGTCCTCCGTTAACGCTGTGATGAAAGTCTCTGCACCCAGTGGTAGTCCTATATCTGGCATTTCCGAGATGACATCATTTAGTATCTTGTGGTTCACCTGTACAGGTCCACATAACTGGCGGAAGTAGTCGCAAAACACATGCGAAATGTGATGTTGGGTCACAACCTACTGGCCAGTTTCAGAGTTTACTTTCCTGATCAAAGTAATCCGACCTCGTTGGCGTTCACGTACTACGTGGTGCATTGAGGGGGCTTCGGCAGCAACTGTGTTCGTCAATCTCGCCCAGACCATTATTCCTTCCTTTCTTAATCTCATCAGCTGTAATAACTTGGCTTTTATCCTGCGCATGGCCGTGTGCCTTTCCGGCAATGGTTGTTGGGTCATCAACTCACTCTGAGCTGTAAAATAAAGACGGCCGGTTTAGCCGAGCGGTTCTAGGCGCTTCAGTCCGGAACCGCGCGACCGCTACGGTCACAGGTTCGAATCCTGCCTCGGACATGGACGTGTGTGATGTCCTTAGGTTAGTTAGGTTTAAGTAGTTCTAAGTTCTAGAGGACTGATGACCTCAGACGTTAAGTCCCATAGTGCTCAGAGCCATTTGAATCATTTTTGTAAAATAAAAATCCGCCGTAGCGCTGTTCCACTGTGATTTGTCCTGCCCGTATTGTATCAACGTTCTCCGTAGCGTTGGTTTTGCGCATTTGATCCACCACAGGAGAACCGAGGTGTATGCCTGTTGGTGGCGAACACAGGTCTGCCAGACCTCCTCTATCGACCGGTGACATGCAGCGTCATGTGAAAGTGCTTGATGAAACGAACGCCGTCGACAGTGATCACTATCACATGTGCCTAAGGAAGAGACATTTCGTCCACTCCTATTCCTTCCCCAGTGAGGGTCGCCATACCGCATCCAGTCTCATCGTGCACTGAATGATGTGCGTCGTAGCCGTAGAACTCCTGCGGCGATGTGAATCACACTTCTTGTAGGAGTACAATATCTACGTCTGCGGCGTGTATCATATCTTTCAGCATTTGAATTTTAAGTGGTGTCCGAATGCCATTAATGTTGATCGTCGCGATGTGGTACGCATGGCGTGTGTTCATCATTTGGAGGAGTGTGTCATCAAGAGATCGTGTTGAAAACCGAACTGCTGTCCGTTATCGGTGCCACCGTTACCCCTCACCACACAAATTTTTTCAACATTCCCCGGTCCCTCCCGGGGCATGGCCAGGACTATCCTCAATCGCCGCTTCCGTATCTTCATCCCGCTCCTTTTGGTGTACTTCCTGCGTCCAGTCCCCCAGAATATTTCCAGGTCGGCCGAAGGATGGCAGACAGTGGTGTCACCGCTCTGATGTTTGACAATTGTCATCTCCACTTCTGCCTTCCAGTCACCAGAAGGAGAATTCAAGTTACCGTCGCTGTGCTACTCCTGCACCGTCATCTCAATATCTGTTGAATCCACTGGTCGGAGGTCGATAATGTCGTTGTCGTCTACTGTCGCCTCGGGAAAGTGTTGATATACTATCACCGTAGATATGCTACAACTTACATTCAAGTGAAATTGGTGGCAAACACCTATTCGTCAGGGCAACAATCTTATCTAGCTTTTCCGTTGTTTTTGTGAGTCAAATAAGACCGTTTCCAGAACATTTCTACGATTAAGTTTGAAACCGGTTATCTTACTTTCTATTTGTATTGTTTAAGTCATGGCTCATTCATAATTACCCCATTCTTTTCGAGGTGATGGTCGCTCCAATCTTTCTTACTTCTGGAAAACTGAATATCATGTCTTCCCAGTCAATGAGCGAATGTTTCTATAATAACAGGTTGAAGTCAGTTTCTCTCTTTGCACACTCTGGCTGCACTTCCGTGTATGTCTCACTCCACAGAAAAATTATCTCACCAGTCAGATAACGTTCTCTGTGTAAAAGAAAGTATCTTGCAGCATCACATTCGCAATGTTACATACAATCACTTTCACCACACTTTTAGCCGTAGTTTGAAGACAAAGTAAAGAACAACCTTGAGAATAATTAGACCTACTTTTAATGGTTGCTCATCCAGGTTTTATATTAAGATGATTCCGCTGTTTATTTAATAAACTCTTGCTTTCGTAAAGGTCAGAGATCAGCTGAAACTCATCGATAGGTTTCAGATATGGTACGTTATAAATCTATGTACAGTATTTTATGAATCTTGCAAAGATGTAGATCGTGTTGAAAACTAATCTGTGGGCAAGCCAAGGCTATGGTGATGTCTTTATTGTGCTGTCGAGCTTGGGGTGATTATTTTCATTAGTTACCTATCATATTCACGAATAGTGTACCGAAATTACAACAAATTTCTATAAGATACACTAAGCGAAGGCATCGAGAGTGCCACTTGCAAGGAACAAAATTAATACAATACGTGCAACAGTTTAATGAAAGTATTTGAAATACATCGTGACTGCTTACAAAATGGTTCAAATGACTCTGAGCACTATGGGACTTAACTTGTGAGGGCATCAGTCCCCTAGAACTTAGAACTACTTAAACCTAACTAACCTAAGGACATCACACACATTTATGCCCGAGGCAGGATTCGAACCTGCGACAGTAGCGGTCGCGCGGTTCCAGACTGTGGCGCCTAGAACCGCTCGGCCACATCGGCAGGCGACTGCATACATTTCCAAATGAAATCTCCCTGAGGTTAGAAGAGCCGGCTTTTAATTTGTTGCCCTTTTTATGCATGTTTTTTCGGACGTGATCTTCTGTCTTCTTGTAAGGGGCCTACAGCTTTACTCGTCGGTACAGCTTTTGTGGGTGAACTCCACTGAGACGTTTATGGGAGGCCTTTTGGTGAAGCGAGATAAGCAGTTAGTACCAAGGCACTATGGAAGCATATTGCTTTGTATATTCAGCAAAGTATTGTTGCTGTCTATCTGTGTTTACCATACAAAAGTTTAATATTACCGATAACCACGAAAACACTAAAAAATTTCTTGAAAATCTCTTATATTTATCAAGGAGCAAAGTACATTTCTCCATCAATGAATGAAATTTTCCATTCCTTAGAACCGAGATTTTTTATTACTGAAATGAGATTTTGTGATAATTTCTAGAGTGCTATTATACTTCAAACAACTCGATTCCACATACCTAAAGCACACAACTCTTGTGATGACTCGGCAAAACGACGTCATATGGAGAGCACAGCAAAAACTGGAGTTCCGTCCACAACGAGCACAGCTTTTATTATTATTATTTTATTATTATTATTATCATATCCGCCCCGGTAGCTGAGTGGTCAGTCTGCGTTAGACAGTGACACAGTGCTGACCGTGTTGCCCTCCGGCCGCGCTGCGGGGCGCGCTCCTCTTTATTTACGCCGGAGCAGCTTCGCGTTTGCAGTGTTTTGAGCCCAGAACGAGATGGCACACTTGTAAAGAAAAACGACTTTGAAGTTCTGTTCTGTGAAAAACTATACGCGACCAAAGGCACACGAGATTGAACGTTTTTTTAAGAGAAGTGGTTAAATACGAACCACGGGAAAAAGTGGGAATCCATTTATCGATCGATTCAAGCGTCGTCCATGTCAAGCTTGTTGACGAGGGGGCTTGTGAAAGACTTCCCCAACGATCACCGAACGGATATCATTTCTGTCATGTCGACGGGAATGTTGGTGCGGTTAGAGTAGATCATGACGGAATGGGGATACGCACCATACGGGTCTTGGAGCTTCCACTTGAGGTCCCGTCTGAACTTGTCATCGACGCCTTTCGACCATACGGTACAGTTCTTTACCATGAGGACGAAAAATGGTCGAGTTTTACCACATAACCCGTCCTAAATGGGGTGAGACAAATACGGACAGAAGTGAGAACGCACGTCTCCTCTTATTTGTATGTAGGGGCTTGTCGAGCGATTATAATATTATGATGGACAACCTCGCACTTGCTCAGGGTGCGGGGCAGAAGGCCACGCCCGCTCGGAATGCCTCCAGCGTCGTTTAGTGCAAACCCCGCGGGATGACGTTGAGGCGCCTCAACAAATGACTGTATTACCGATGACCTTTGTGGAGCCCCTGAGAGAAGAAATGAGGGAGATTTCCGATGGGAGCCAGCAGCTGCACACAACAGAGAACATGGACACCAACGGATTGGGACTCCGACCACCGGTTCCACCGCAGCACACACAAGACCCCATACAAGAGATGCAGCTGAAGGTCGCTCCAGGCTCAGCCGTGGTGGCTGCCAGTGCTTCCACCGAGAGCGTGATAGGCCAGGCCCAAGGAGGAGGATACGCTATCCAAACAGCCAACGCGGAAGCACGACAACGGAAACAGTTTTCGCCGAAGAGAAGAAAGAAGCGACGACTGGTATCTGCTGACGATAGCCATAGTCTCGAGGGGACAGTAGTATTTTGTGCAACATTTCTAAGGTATACGCACATTGACGTATGTTAGTCAATTACGCAAATCATGCAGGAATTAAGCTCTGTTCACTAAAGAAAGCATCAAGAAGGTCGGTGCATAATACGTAGTAAACACTCTTCCCTCACTAAAAATATCCTTTGTGATCAATAATTGACCAGTGATTCTTCAGTTTCTTGCTCGAACAGTTCACGGGTGTACTGCCGGTCCATAGTGTACAGCGGCCACAATATTTCGGCGATCACACATGTAGTCATCGTCTGGTGCGCTGACGAGCTCCTGAGGGCGGGCGGCCGTATTAATCGCGGGAAATGTATCGCAGCATGAAGAAATTCGACAAGCTGCGCCACCGAAGGAGCCGTTTGCTGTGTGCTCTTGCTTTTCTGAAGAGATGTCGTCCTGATCAGGTTGTGCAAACTTTGCTAATGTCACGCATCACATCGATTCTGCAGTAGCTAAGAGAATTATGAAGCGTGCTAGCCTCACCTTGGTTCGTGATAGGGTACACATTATCAGACGTAGCCATGAGTACAGCTCTCAGGAACTACTTCAACTATATCCACAACCAGCCAATTACTTTAATTTCGGGACCTGGGACTGGACTGATGGTGTTACCTGGGTGACCGACGATTATGCACGTAAGACGACCTCGGGACGTCAGATACCTAAACTCTCTCGTCTCTCTGAGAAACCCTCGCTGGAGGACCCACGCAAGACGGTCATCAATATCACGGACATTGAGCTGACTGCGGATGCAGTTCTGGAGAAGGGACTTAATTTTGCTCCCACACCTACATTCACGCCGGTAGAGGACATTGTCAAGTTGAACAGGTTGCTGCGCGACTACCACCTGAAGCAGCTGAAGAAGTACGCCGGGAAACCTGCCATGCTCTGACGAGACCTAAACCAATCAAGTCGAATATTACCAGCAAGGAGAGGGCAGCCATTCGAGACCTGAGACAGAGCCCTGAGAAGGTGGAGAACAAGACTAAACCTCTTCTCAAGGACGCAGGTTTAGCAGAGGGTGTCGCCGAGGAATTGACACCTCAAGGACCTGGACCGCTAAGACTGTATGGACTCCCTGAAGTCCACAAAGAACGGGTGCAGTTACGCCCAGTTGTCAGCAACATTAGGGCACCTACATATTTGTTGGCCAAATACCTGGCAGAATTACTAAGCCCTTATGTGGGTAAATGCCCTCATCACGTTCGTAAGTCTGTGCATTTCGTAAAACGTCTCGACAACTTCAAGCTGAAAGACTCATATATCCTGGTGAGTTTTGACGTTGTTTTATTATTCACCATTGTGCCTCTTCGAGAGTCAGTTGAGCTTATTGAACAGAAATTTGACGAGAAGACGACCGATCTTTTCAAGCACGTTCTGACCTCAAAGTATTTTCTCTTTAATGGTAAATACTATGAAAAAACAGAAGGAGTCGCAATGGGGAGCCCACTCTCGCCTGTGGTCGCGAATTTCTACATGAAGTACTTCGGGGAGGAAGCTTTGGCGTCATCCAAATGGAAACCAACTAGTTTTCTATGTTATGTGGATGATACGTTCGTGATCTGACCCCATGGAAGGGATAAGCTCCTGGACTTCCTTTCACACGTTAACTCCATACATCCGAACTTCAAATTCGCTAAGGAGATCAAAGCAGAAGGAAGATTACCATTCCTGGACGTTATGGTAAAAAAAGAGCGGATTACACCCTGGGCCACAAGTGTACAGGAAGAAAACGTACACCGACCTGTATTTGCATGCTGATAGCTGCCACCAACCTGCGCAGAGGAATGGGGTGCTAAAATCACTAGTGCACAGGGTGCGCACCATCTCTGACGCACAGTGTCTTCCCCAAGAGCTGGAACACCTAAAAACTATATTCCGGAAATACTGGTACTCGGAATGGCAGATCAGACGCGCTCTCCGTCCCACCTCTACAGTACAGCGTGTGGAGATGGAAGAAGTCACGGAGAAAGGGCAGCCACTGCCCATATACCGTACACCGGCGCACTATCGGGAAAATACGAAGAATATCGAGAAAACACCGAGTAGGAACGGTCTTTTGCCCACCAAATAAAACAAGAGCGTTATTGGGAAGTGTCAAAGACGATCTCGGTTTGCGAAAGGCTGGCATATACCAGATTCTGTGTCAATGTGGGAAGACTTATATTGGACAGACAGTGTGCACCATCGAAGATCGTTGCTGAGAACATCAGAGGCACACTCGACTTGGGTACCACAACAAGTCAGCGTTCGCAGAGCACTGTTTGTCCGAAAATCACAAAATGGACTAACAACATACCAGGGTCTAGGCACAGACATCTAAATACTGGGGCAGCGTCGTTAGAGAGGCTATCAAAATTCGTACCTGGGACTGACTCATCAACCGAGATTGCGGCTACAACCTCAGCAGGGCATGGGAACCAGCACTGTGTCTAATTAAAAAGACGCTCAGCGAAGGAAATGAACGGGCAACTAGGGCGGACGAGGCAATTACACCGACGCCACCACAGACGCCGATACCAGCATCTCAGCGACCGCTGACGCGCGGGCGCGTAGCGCGGAGAGAATGCCTCGCGTGTGGAGGGGATTTGTGCCTATTGGACACCATAGACCGGGAGTACACCCGTGGGCTGTTCGAGCATTAATTGACAAGGTTTGTGTCAAACACTCAGGGACCTTCGTTGGATGCGTGGGAATATAATATGTTCCAATACCAGTGTATAATCCAACAATTCATCCAGTGGAAGAATATACGAAGAAAATAGTCGGCTGATGCAGAACTGTCTCAGAAAGAGAACAGTTCGATTGATTTCATGCTCAGTTTATAGAAAGTTTCAGGCGTCAAACGAAAAACAAAAAAAAAAAAAAACTGTATATGTTTGGTAAGATCTTATGGGACCCAACTGCTTAGGACATCGGTCCCTAAGCCTAAGCTTACACACTACTTAATCTAACTTAAACTAACTTACGCTATGGACAACACACACACTCATGCCCGAGAAGTCGAACCTCCGACGGGGGGGACCGCGCAGACCGTGACAAGACGCCTGAGACTGCACTGCTACCCAGCACGGCCATCAAAAGAAGTTTTGTCATTTGGTACATTATTAAATAAAACATCTACAGACATTTCCATTCTTACCCACAAGTCTATACACCTCAGGGTACTGAGCTCAAGTTCCTCGTGAGATCATATCGCTACTTGCGTTAAATAAGCATTGCGTCTATTCCAACTATCAGAACTGCATCCCTTGCTCATACATCACTTTGGATATCTAACGACCAGAGTACGGGAGTAGGATGTGAACTATTTATGAGAGCTGGAAATGTAGATGAATCACACAAAAGAGGAGTAATTTGTTGGAATAGTGCAACCCTCAAGTTCTATACATGAATGATTCATGACTGCTTGAGATTTTAATTTTGAATGGAAATTAAGTTCTCTCCAGTTATGATGGAGATGTAGTGGGAAATGACTTGTAGTCTGCAAAACGGTTTGAAAGATTTAGAAGTATCCAATTTTTTTTTTTTTTTTTTTTTGTTACATAGAGGATAATGTTGGTCATAATAGATGAAAAGAATTAGGATTTACTGCACAAAAATATTGTATAAAATATTATTATTAATGCTTGTATCGATCATTAATGTGCATCCCTTCACTTCTGTGTATGAGGTAATAGCTTGTAGAATAAGAACAACTGATTTGCTTTTTATCTCCATTTTCTCGAATGAGATAGTGAGCGAGGGAACTGTGACGGTACAACCTTACGTCACCGACATCCTGAGTAATCATATGTTGGATTATAACTGTGCTTTTGTGGTGCAGTTATGTTCTCACAGTCTGACTATTCATTCATCATAAACGCTTGGTGGCGGTGTTGTTCGGTCTCAGCTGTAGTTAACGCACACTCAAGCATACACATGCACACACACACACACACACACACACACACACACACACACACACACTCACATACACACACACACACACACAAACACACACACACACACACACACACACACACACACACAGACACACACACACACACACACACACACACACGGAGAGAGAGAGAGAGAGAGAGAGAGAGAGAGAGAGAGAGTCTGTAATATACATGCTAATATATAACAATATTTTTAACTTCTTATCCTCATCTCTCTTTAAGAAATCTCTCGTTAACCAGTACTTTTGGTGGCTGCCAAAAACAGTGAAATAGCCATCAGGGAAGACGGAAATGAAACATCGCCGTTTGATAAGGTATCTGCTGTTATTTCAGTGATAATAATATCAAATCCAATCTACAAAGAACTTAGCAAAAGACGTTACACTCCCCCTAGCTTGGATGCATGTGCTCACTGGATTATGTAGGATGCCATAAATCCGTTCTGTCTTCTCCTGTGGCATGCTCGGCCAACCAACAACTGAAACTGGTCTTCGATATCCTCGATACTAGCAGTGGAACAGATTTGACGACCGAGCTGGTCCCAAACATATTCTATTGGAGACAGATCTGGGATACCGCTGGTAACTGAAGCACGAGGGCTATTCGGAAAGTAAGGAACGACTGGTCCTGAAAATGGAAATCACAATGATAATCCGATGAAGCTCTGCACTGATGTGTTGGACAGTGTCTCTGGTACTCCCATGGATAGCGTTAGGTCGCTCTTCTCAGTTCTGAGAGCTCAGTGAACACATAAAGGAGCCTAGAAAATAATGTCTCCCGCCAAGTAAGAGAGCTTAAAAATTTCATGCGCATCACGTAAAGTAACTGTCATGTAGTTCCTTCTTCATGACAGTATGACAGTTCCTGGCCGCACACTGCAGAGGCAACGAGGACTTTCCTGGAGCGTTTTCGATGGGATGTTTTTGATCACCCATCTTACAGCCCGGAATCCGCTCTCTCTGAGTTTCATCTCTGCTCAGATGAACCGTTGGCTATAAAGATAACATTTGGTACAGACAACGAGCTGCAGTTCAGCGTAGAAAATTGTCGGAAAGCCTTCTGTGGAGAGGGTATTGGAAAGTTGGTACAACACTACGACTAATGTCTAAGCCGGTGCGGCAACTATGTAGAGAAGTAGCTGGAAGGTGTTTTTGCAAACAAAACAGTTTTGATTTTCACTATGGTTTCCATTTCGCTACCAGTCGTTCCCTACTTTCCGAATAACCTCATATTTCAGAATCATGCAGACAGTTGGTAGAGACATTTTCCATCTGGAGACGGGCATTGTTCTGTTGAGAAATGGCACTACGTCACTGTCTCATGACGGGTAACAAATGAGGACTGAGGATATCTGTGATGTTCGGTTATACAGTCAGTGCTCCCTCAGTTACTACCGGCTGTGGCTTGAAGTCATGGCTCCCCACACCATGACGGCAGGACTAACTTTGATGTACCTCTCCAAAATGTTGGAAGAACCCTACCTCTACGCAGGTCCCCACCGTTCTCGCCGACAATCGTCATCCGATGTAGGGCAGAACCGCGAATCACCCTGAATATTATGCGATGCTTCTCATTATCATTCCATGCTTCCCGATCACGGCACCAATCGAAACGCCGCCCTTTGTGTTGGGATGTTAATGGCACCGTATGGATGGGACAGTAATTCCCAAGTCCAGCTGCTTCTAGTCTGCGACCAATAGTGTGAGATGACACAGAAGTAGCAGGAAGTTCATTATTTGTTCTCGGGTGGCAGTTGCAAATGAGAGGTGTTTGGTGCACAATACGACGATCCTCCACTGTCGTGGTCAGACGTGGGAACCAGAACCTTGAAGAAGGCTATGCCTGCCCTCAAATTCCCTTACAGTCCAACATCGGGCCACTGTCACCTCCAAAGGTCCAGCACATCTGGATGTAGCACGATTCGACGAGCTAGTCAAATAGATACCCATAATGAGGTCCCTTTCAAGCTCTTACAGGTGTTGAGAATGCTGTGTCACCGTAGTATGTTGTATCTCCGTGTCTTTCACAGTGGCCACTCAACGCGCCTTACATAACATACCACGCCTGGTAACAACATTAAACACACGTAACACTATTGCACTCTGGTGGCCGTTCTGCAAGTCACAGATAAATGCCACTCTAGTCATTTACGTACTCGTCGATGGTGTGTACTTGTACGAAGTTACAGTGACATCCGAACATTTGTACTAAGTCTTTCCCTTTTTTATCAAACAGTGTAAGCGACGAACACGATATGTTTTTACGTAACGGGACATCGGCTAAGAACTGATTGTACTACTTGCATTTTCGAGGATAATTTGTGTCAACAGATTTATTAGAAGATGATCCGTAGCAGATGCGTGTTGGTTAGATCGTTTCTGTGATGGAGCACTCAAACTAAACTGCTCTTTGCTGGGCAGAGGCAAGGTCATGTTGAACAGAGACTGCAGCAATGTTATAACAGTTTCATCATCCTGTATGTTGATATTAGAATGCCACTATTAAAGCAATGCCAAATAATATACGCATAAATACTTTTTTGCATTTTCTCAAAAAAAAAAAGAAAGTTAACTCTTCACGCCAGCTTCATGTTGTCAACATCACCTCACTCATGGTTGAACCTCCATTTTTATTACATATTCGAGTAGTACGTAAACAAATATGAATGTATTAGTTGGACCACTTTTTTCGCTTTGTGATAGATGGCGCTGTAATAGTCACTAACGTATAAGTACGTGGTATCATGTAACATTCCACCAGTGCAGACGGTATTTGTTCGTGATACATTACCCGTGATAAAACTGACCGTTTACCAATTGCGGAAAAGGTAGATATCGTGTTGATGTATAGCTATTGTGATCAAAATGCCCAACGGGTGTGTGCTATGTATGCTGCTCGATATCCTGGACGACATCATCCAAGTGTCCGGACCGCTCGCCGGATAGTTACGCTATTTAAGGAAACTGGAAGTGTTCGGCCACATGTGAAACCTCAACCACGACCTGCAACAAATGATAATGTTAAAGTAAGTGTTTTAGCTGCTGTCGCGGCTGATCCGCACATCAGTAGCAGACGATGACAGATTTTTTGCACACGTTCTATTTAGCGACGAAGCGTCATTCACCAACAGCGGTAACGTAAACCGTCATAATATGCACTATTGGGCAACGGAAAATCCACGATGCCTGCGACAAGTGGAATATCAGCGACCTTGATTGGCTAATGTATGGTGCGGCATTATGGGGGGAAGGATAATTGACCCCCATTTTATCGATGTCAATCTAAATGGTGCAATGTATGCTGATTTTCTACGTAATGTTCTACCGATGTTACTACAAGAAATTTCACTGCATGACAGAATGGCGATGTACTTCCAACATGATGGATGTCCGGCACGTAACTCGCGCGCTGTTGAAGCGGTATTGAGTAGCATATTTCATGACAGGTTGATTGGTCCTCGAAGCACTATACCATGGCCCTCACGTCCACCGGATCTGACGTCCTCTGATTTCTTTCCGTGGGGCGGGTTGAAGGATATTTGCTATCGTGATCCAAGGACAACGCCTGACAACATGCGTCAGCGCATTGTCAATACATGTGCGAACATTAAGGAAAGCGAAATACTCGCTGTTGAAAGGAATGTCGTTACACGTATAGCCAAACGCACTGAGGTTGACGGACATCATTTTGAGCATTTATTGAATTAATCTGGTATTTACAGGTAATCACTCTGTAACGGCATGCGTTCTCAGAAATGATGAGTTCACAAAGGTACATGTATCACATTGGAACAACCGAAATGAAATGTTCAAACGTACCTACGTTCTGTATTTTAATTTCAAAAACCTTCCTGTTGCCAGCTGTTCGTCTAAAATTGTGAGCCATATTTTTGTGACTATTACAGTTCCTTCTATCACAAAGCTAAAAAAGTTGTCCAACTAAAACATTCATATTTCTTTACGTACTACACGAATATGTGGTAAATAATGGGGGTTATTATTAAAAAAAAACGCAGTTGATATCCGTTTGACCCACGGCAGCGCCATCTAGCAGGCCAACTATAGCGCCATGTGGTTCCCCCTTTAAGTTAGTAAGTTCAGTTCTTTGTAGTTTTTTCGTTTGACGCTTATTTCGTGAGATATTTGGCCCGGTCACGATCAATGGACCGCCCTGTATAAAGAAATCCGTCTCCATTTATTGCGAATATATAACTCCCTCATGTATGAGGGGCAACTGAGGGCGGTTTTATACTTGACTGAAGACGTTAATTACAAGAATAGAGCACATGCATGCATGAATGGCGAAACTATATGTACGAGTAAGTGATGGCACTTTGCACTTATTGGTACGCTGAAATACGAAGCAGATATCATAAGCTGAGTAGGATATCATATGCATATCGCGCTGTGTGGCTGTCGTACCATTTCTCACGCGCGACAGCGCTTAGAGTTCTAACGATCAGGCTGTTGGCTTCAAATATTTACGTTAGCTTTAAGATAACTGTGGCCGTATGGGCTTGTCACTTTGAAGTGTAGAAATGTTTTGCAGTAGTTAGTACCTGAGCTCGCATAGTAGTTTTAGTAAAATATACAACGAAGTGCCACAGAGACTGGTATAGGCACGCATATTCAAATACAGAGATATGTAGACAGGCAGAATACGGCTCTGAGGTCGGCAACTCCTATATAAGACGACAAGTGTCTGGCGCAATTGTTAGATTGGTTACTGCTGCTACAATGGCAGGTTATTAAGATTTAAGTGAGTTTGAACGTGGTGTTAGAGACGGCGCACGAGCGATGGGACACACCATCTTCGAGGTAGCGATGAAGTGGGGATATTCCGGCACGACCATTTCACGAGTGTACCGTGAATATTAGGACTCCAGTGATACATTAAATCCCCGACATCGCTGCGGCCGGAATAAGATCCTGCAAGAACGGGACCAACAACGACTGAAGAGAATCGTTCAGTGCGACGGAAGTGCAACCCTTGAACAAATTGTTACAGATTTCAAGGCTAGGCCATCAACAAGTGTCACCACGAAAACCATTGAACGAATCATCGTCGATACGCGCTTTCGGAGCCGAAGACCCACTCGTGTACCCTTGATGACAGCACGACACAAAGTTTTACGCCCCGCCTGGGCCCCTCAACACCGACATTGGACTGTTGATGACTGGAAACCTTTTGCCTGATCGGACCAGTCTCGTTTCAAATTGTATCGAACGGGTGGACGTGTACGGGTATGGAGACAACCTCATGAATCCATGGATCCTGCATGTCAGCCGGGGACTGTTCAAACTGGTAGAGACTATGTAATGGTGTGGAGACAATTCCAGCAGTTAAACGCGGCGCCCCACACGTCCAGAATTGCTACCGTGTAGCGTCAGGGACACTCTTCTCAATTTAAACACTTCCGCTGGCAAGCACATCTGAGATTCCTAGCAATGAGCTGTTCAGAAGAGATCACTACCCCCCACCCCCTTGGTATTCTTACGGAATTATGGACAGCCGTGAAGGCTTCATAGTGTCAATTCCCTCCAGCAGAGATTAGTTGACTCCATGCCATGTCTTGTGACACTTCTGCGTGCTCGCAGGGGCCCTACACGATATTAGGCAGGTGTACCTGTTTCTTTGGCTCTTCATTGTAACTTTCGACTGTTTCTAGCGCACTTCCCGTCTCTTGGCAACTCACTGCCTTCTATACGTAACGTCCTGGAGACCGCCTGCCTAGTGTGATTAAAACTGTTGCCTCTTTTGACGATTTCGTTACAAAGTCGATCTTTCATTGGCTCTGAGCACTATGGGACTTAACTTCTGAGGTCATCAGTCACCTAGAACTTAGAACTACTGAAATCTAACTAACCTAAGGACATCACACACATCCATGCCCGAGGCAGGATTCGAACCTGCGACCGTAGCGGTCGCGCGGTTCCAGACTGTAGCGCCTAGATATTTCATTCACGTGGTGGAATGGATGGAGTGAATTCTTCTCTTTGGATTTAGATGGGGCCTTTATGTAGTTATTATTATTATTACCAAAAAAATTACTTATGGCTTTTAATGCATAGCCGGCCGAAGTGGCCGTGCGGTTAAAGGCGCTGCAGTCTGGAACCGCAAGACCGCTACGGTCGCAGGTTCGAATCCTGCCTCGGACATAGATGTTTGTGATGTCCTTAGGTTAGTTAGGTTTAACTAGTTCTGAGTTCTAGGGGACTAATGACTTCAGAAGTTAAGTCCCATAGTGCTCAGAGCCATTTTTTAATGCATATAAAAAGAAAAATAGAGGAGGAGACTTCTATAAATTACTATGCAATGCTGTTGGTACCTTACTATCTCATCACGAAATTATAATTCTTATATTCCTTTTCGCTTTTCTCGTTTAATATTGTCGATAGTTATCTGCCTTGGACATGATGGGCGGCATTTCACATAGGTCTTACAGTTTAGGTTGGCCAGAGCTACAACTGAAGATCACAGTTGTGTTTAAAGGGATGACTGCAGACAATAGGAAAAGCTCTGGATTCAAAATGATGTAGTTTCATTGCTTTCTAAAGTTTCTGTTACTGCTTCACCAGTGCTCTGCAGACTGTAGTTTCCAGAAAGGCTGCGCTTCTGTCATGCTTAACGATTCTCTTCAGTCGTTGTTGGTCCCGTTCTTGTAGATCCTTTTCCAGCCGTGGCGATGTCTGAGATCTGATGTTTTACCGCCGGCCGCTGGTGGCCGAGCGGTTCTGGCGCTTCAGTCTGGAACCGCGCGACCGCTACGGTCGCAGGTTCTAATCCTGCCTCGGGCATGGATGTGTGTGTGTTGTCCTTAGGTTAGTTAGGTTTAAGTAGTTCTACGTTCTAGGGGACTTATGAGCTCAGCAGTTGAGTCCCATAGTGCTCAGAGCCATTTGAACCATTTTTTTGATGTTTTACCGAATTCCTGATATTCACGGTACACTCTTGAAATGGTCGTAAAGGGAAAACCCCACCTCATCGCTACCTCGGAGAGGCTGTGCCCCATCGTTCGTGCGCCGACTATAACTCCACGTTCAAACTGACATAACTGTTGATAACCTGCCATTGTAGAGCTGTAACCGATCTAACAAATGGGCAAGACACTTGTTGCCTTACATAGGCGTTGCCGACGGCATTGCTGTATTCTGCCTGTTTGCATATCTCTCTATGTGAATACGCATGCCTATACCAGTTTCTTTGGCTCTTCGGTGCAGTTTCACTGTCAGTGTATGGGCAGTAACTATAGGTGAAAGACTAATTGGGCTACACTTTTTAACGAACAGATTCGTATGTGCTACTGGAGAATATTAACGTTACAGAAATATACCGACTGTTGTTTATGCACGGCAGGGCACAACCTCTTTTTCTACATATCGAGCGTTGACCTACTGAGTGGCAAAGTAGTAGTCGAGGATGTCCGGTAGCATGGCCTCCTCTTTCACAGGACATCTATCTGTTAGTTTTTTATGCATGAAAAAGGCATTAGTGAACGCCCAATCCATCGCCAATATTCACTCTTAAGAGGAGCATGTGACCAGTGCATGTGGTGCAAATAGAATGGTGTACATGGCACACTGCGGAAAAGAGCTTAAGATGTCTCTGGATGAGTGATAATCATACGCGCCACTACGTATAGTGACACTTTTAAGTAAAAGATACATGGAATGGCCCATATCTCGACAGATATTTGTTTCCGGACATGTCATTATAGGAGGTTTTAATCTACAATGTGCGACGGAATTAATAGATCACTTTTCGAAATCACTTGTAGTGACGGTACTGTTCTAAATTTGGCTCGAAGATGCGTACAATCTTCCTCCGTAACGCTACGAAATTGTGGCACCTTTCGAAGTCACTGGGGACTCGACGGCACTCCAAAGAGCTAGGTGTCTACGCATGTGAGAAAAAGGCCACAACTCAGAAGTTCATGTGACGTGTAAGATGGGGTAGTGTTATCAGATTGGCGCTAAATTTCACCAAAATTCTGCCCAATGCCACCATGGACGTGTCACATGACCGAAAGGTCGTCACACCCACTCGTAGCCACATTCCACCTCTTTGACGCCTGTGCGATAGAGGACAGAACCGCGACGTCTAGCGTTTATATCACACTGTTCCATGCGAGTGGCCAAGAAAAACATCCCAGATACACCGCCGCCAAGAATTTGCAAGGAAAGGACTCAGAGGGTTGCATACTTCACCTCAGTGAAACTACCCCTTTCTCTGGGGCATTGAGTCCCACGCATTTCGTGGTCATATACGGCAGCTCCCAGTGCAATTAGCAACAAGAAGACGTTATTCACAACCTTCGACACTGCTGACAAACTCGGGCGAATTAGTCCTTCTCTAAGGATATTGTGGTGCTGCATCCCCATCGAACGAGTTGCACCTGTTTGGAGTGCAGCGTGAGTGTAATGTATGCTCTCGTGTAGAGGTTGGAACCACTAGTGATCATGGAAAACCATGCGACGAAGTATGAACATGATACGAAGCCACGAAGGGTGCTAATGATTTCCAAGCGCTTCTCTCATGTGTGCTTTGGCGTGATTATGGGGGAATGTGACTGTGACACATGCGTGAATAAAACGGCAACGGGCCCTCTAAAATTCCTCCCCCCGACAACCACCAGCCGTTCGGCAAAAAACCCGGTAGCACCCGCCCAAATTTCATGAGAAATGTAAAACTGCATAGTCAGGACCCGTGACCAGGTCCTAGGCGCTTGCAGACTGGCAACCCTTACGACAATCTTCGATTTCAGAAGGCCTACTATCAGGCGCAATACCAACAGTGCCGCGGCCAACCAGTAGCACCGTAGCCTGTCTGCAGCCGTCTGGGACTCTCGTCGCTGCTTCTGTCTGTACAGGTTAGTTTTTAAGGGACTCAACAAAGGCGGGTGGATGGCACCGAGAGTTTTGCCAATCTGGGGTTGATCGTAGGAGGAACGTTTGCCGTTTTATTCGTGCATGTTTCAGTGTCAAACCTCCAGTCATCACGCCACAGGAAGACGCTACATAGGAGAGATTAAAAAGCATAAGAAACATTTGCTGCTTCATATGACGTTCAAATTTCGATGAAGCGTACTGAATGGTCACTAGTCGTTCCAGCCAGTACAAGATAGCAAAAATTGCTGTCGGACTGCGCTCCAAAGCGACAGATCACGCTTAAAGATGCTGCAAGCCGACAATATCACTAGAGAATGGCTGGAATGTCTGAGGGTGTCAGCCGTCTCAAAGTTTACCAAAAACGTCTTCATGTTGTACATCGCACGGCGAGCTGTCGTTTTCGACAGCGACATGTATGAGAATCAACGCCCCAGGGAAAGGGGTAGTTTCATTGAGGTTCTTTTTGTGTCGATTCTGAGCAGCGGTGTGTCTGGAATGTTTCCCTCCGCCACTCATAAGAAAACAGCGTGAGTTAAATGCTGTTGCGCCGTGCTTCCAACTCCCATAACAGAGGCTTTAAAAGAAGTGGTGAAATATGGGTAAGAGAGGGGTGCGACGATCGTCCAATCGTATGACACGTCCGCCGTAGCGTTGTGCAGCATTGTGGTGAAATTTGGTGCCATTAACCTACTGTACACGTCACATGAAATTCTGCACTTTGGCCTCTTTTTCGCATGTGTCGACGCCTTGACGTCTGTAAACGCCCGACGGTGACGTCGCAGGGCATCACGCTTTTCGACCATTACAGAGGAAGGCTATACGCGTCTTTGAGACAAATTTTAAACTTTAGCGTCCAAATCGGTGGAAATTCCGGGGTCCCTAAAAAGTGATATTTTACGCTGGCTAGGACGTATCGCTAAGTAAGTGAAACTCATCCGTTTATTGGATCTTGATAGTCAGATTTGACAAACGTTCAGTTTACTTTTTCTTTTGTTATTCATTATAATTCTTCTAGTACGTGACAGCCCATAGAGGTCGCTTCGAAATAAGACCCGTGATGTGTGAGAACGGTTCGTGTGTGCTGAGTGGACAGAAAATCTGTATTTATGCAGATCGTGGTAAAATATTTTTCGTGTTTGATAAAGCTGTAACAGTGATTGTAAGCGCCTATTACGTTACGTTTCATTTGCTGTTCTACAGTTAATCTAGTGCATACTGTTGTAATTATTTGTTTGCGTATACGTTCCAGGTGTGGTGTGGTGCAGGTCATGGGGCAGAACATACAGATTGAAATACAAACAAAACGGATACCCTGCAGAAATGGTTAGTAGTGTTCGGGGAATTGACAAATTGAGACACAGGTAGAGGTGACCAGTTGTAAGCTGAAAGCAAAGGAAGAGACGCAGTCTCAGCGGCTTCAACGCGGTGGTGCCTGCGACTCTGGAAAAATATGCCCCAAGGAGGCAGACACATCAACCAAGATCTGCCTACTACCTTTCTACATGGACAGTAGTAACGTAGGTAAATTTTATTACTTAATATCGGTACTACTTTTGCAAACAGTTGGAACGCGTGGTAACCACAATAGAATGACCACAGCATAGCTTTTGTTGCCTCAAATGCATCTACAGGTAAACCATTGAATTTGATCACAATATACGCTAGGAAAGAAGTCCATATAGTCCATATATATATATACATATAACAAGAGTATGGCTGGAGTGGACAGTTGTGATGAATATACACCGATGAGCCAAAACAATTCGCCAACGGCCTTGTCCAAGTGGTAGCCCCGGTTCCCGTCAGATCACCTAAGTTAAGCGCTGTCAGACTTGACTAAGACTTGGATGGGTTACCGTCCGGGTCTGCTAAGTGCTGTTGGCAAGCGAGACGCACTCAGTTCTTGTGAGGCCAATCGAAGAGATACTTGATTGAGAAGTAAAATGAAATGTCTTGAGGCTAGGGCCTCCGTCGGGTAGACCGGTCGCCTGGTGGAAAGTCCTTTTAGATGACGCCACTTGACGACTTTCGTGTCAATGGGGACGATATGATGATGAAGACAACACAAAATCCAATATCCGGGCGGAGAAAATCTCCAACCCGGTTGAAAATCGAACCCGGGCCCTTCGCATGACATTCTGCCGCGCTGAATACTCAGCTATCGAGGAGGATTGGTTGAGAAGTAGCCGCACCAGCCACGAAAACTGACAGCAGCCGGCAGAGCAGTGTGCTGACTACATGTCCCTCAATATCCATATCTGGTGGCGGAGGATGACACAGCGGCCACACGGTACCGTTGGGCCTTCAAGTCTGTTTGGACGCTGTTTGTTTGTTTTTTTTTTTTTTGTTTGTATTTTTGGATATTTCTTAATGAAACCATGGTTTTGTACAAACTAACTAAAGAAAAAACTGCACAGATCCGTTTCCTCACTAAAGACGATTATCATTAAGTGTACGTCGTCGGTTACGCATTTCAGTATTTCTGTTTGCAGGTCCGTCGTATCTACTGTTAGTGTGTGTTGTAGCACCTCAGTTTCAGAGTTGTCTTAAAGCTGGTTTACAATGTGCATCGGCAGTGATATTTTTAATTCTTATATGATTTTACACATTGTGTCCCAGGGGGTACAAATCAGGCACATTTGCTGGTCAAAACATCAGTATGAGTTTATTATAACGTCTCTCAAGTCGTTGTAGCACGATTCTGTTCTTGCAACATGGACAGTTATCCTGCTGGAAGATATCATCGCCATCAGGGGACACTTCAGGCATTAAGAGATGCTGGTAATCCACGCTAAAGCCCACGTAGTTCACTGCTGTCATTATGCCATCGATTACCACCACAGGTCCCATGGAAGCCCAACTCAATGTATCCTATAGTATAACTCTGCCCTCATCGGCCTGCATTTGTGGCGCAGTGCATTTTTGTGCAGCCGGATGATGGCGTGCATGTACCCAAGCACCGACCTGGTGTAAATCAGTAACACTGTGCCCACTGCAGTCATAACTGTTGATGTCGTCGGATCAACACAGGAGCTCGGGGCGTGTAATGTGGTACATTTTGTGCAACAATGGCGTTTGAAAGGTGTGCTCCGAAACACTTGTTACCGCACTAACACTGTCCTTTGTCGTCAGATCTGCCACAGATCGCTGACTGTTCTGGATTACAAAGCGGAGGATCCTCCGACCTCTACGTTTTGTGATGAGACATGGCCGTCCAATGCCATACGGCCTATCCGTTATTTCACCACCCTTGGACTATTTTCCACAGCTGCTCAGGACAGTAGAACGCCCACAGGCGACCAGCTTTGCCGTTTCAAAGACTCTCATCTCCAGCCGCAGGGCCATAACACTGTGCCCTTTTTCAAAACCACTTATATAAATGGATTTTCGCAATTGCGGCCCTTATCTTCGCCATAATGACTGTCCACTCGTCTCTCTTTCACTTACATTCTTTCCTTACTGCGTCACGTGCCCGCAACACAACCAGGAGGCATTGAGCCTCGCGGTGGGTAATGGTCATAATCTTTTGGCTCATGAGTGAAGTCTTTACCGTGTTCCAATTCGTAGTAACATGTGGTACATGCCATTGATAACCCACAGTATTGATGTTACCATAAAAAATGCCTGGTTGTTACATCGCTACAATGGTGGACGATTAGACCAGCTGTCATTCCGTCGAAGGGTTGCAATGACTCTGTTGTAAAGTAATTCATCCAGAGGTTACGGTTGGAAACTGAGCAGACCATCTATCTTGGAGATTATGGATTCAAAATCACCTCATAACACTCCAAGAAAAACAAAATGATAGCGTCCTTATTATAAAAAGTTTCTAATAAATTTTAGAAGTGAGACGTTGTCCCTCGTGTTATATGTTTTGCTAGCTACCATATAAAAGACTAAAGAACTTATATTATGATAAAATAAATGCCTATGCTCCTATTGTCCTTTAAAAAGGACACCCGATTTTGACAAATAACTACTAAATTTCATTAAATTCTTGTCTAAAACTTCATTCGCAACCATTCTGTACAAAATGTCATATTTTTTTTGAAAAACAAAGTTTTGCAGGCGTAATCGTGTTAAAAACTCAGGTCCAGCTGAGGGATGGTGCTTTTGTTGACTTGGCTCTGTTAGGGAGCGGTGCATCGAAAGCCTTAATTCTGAAGCGAGACGTTCCTTGAAGCACCAGGGGTCAGTTTGACCTCTGTCAAAAAACATTTAGCAAGACAGACATCTCCTAGCCGCCCTAAAATATGCATGTTGAATAAAAATCCTTCCGCTGAGGCAGTTAAAGTCCTTTATTGAAAGTTCACGGTCCTGACCTTTTAGTAGAAACCTTTAACAGACTGGGAGAAAGAATTTTTATTCAACATTCAGAATTTCGGCTGTGGCTGCCCTATTATAAAGTTACGTTCTAAAGCACGCGCAAATAGACGGCGAAATATTGTAGCTTGGCAGGTGGCTGGCAGGCTGACACCAGGGAACGAAGTTACGTTGTTCTAGAAATTCTTTTTCAATGGCTAGAGAAAACCGCAGTAGTTGTTAAAAAGGTCACAGGTTGATGGCTGTGTATGACGTAAGAATGACGTAGCGTTTGAGTTTTTTGATAATAGAAGGGCGGAATGCGAGCTTATTGGATTTGACGTTTTGTCGGCTTATGATGGAAGTTTTTTTAACATCAAAACAATTACGCCGTTGGCAGAGAAAATGTAACTTTTGTGGAATGGGAGACGAAACTTTCCAGGTGTGAAACGCAGTCTTCGTTTTAACTTCCGAATAACGTGAACTCGGGCTGCTGAGGCGGCAAGAGGCGGTGCACCGATGGCTCGCTTTCGGCTGTGACTGCAGACTTCGACAGCAACTCTCCGCTGTGCCGGAGACTGACGGAGTCCAACGTCCAAGTAGTACAGGGCAGTGCACACCTAGGTGCGCAACTTCTGACAGCCAGCCATCTCATCGAGGTCTGCTCTTTTTACATCAATGAGTGTGGTGCGATAGACTGGCAGACCATCACTGTAGGACGAAGGGTACTTTGGGATTCAACATAATTTTCGGTTGTGGCTTTCCATGTTCGACAGTACAGTTACAGTTGCATGGATAACTTCAGTTTCTCTTTCCAGCAACACAATTACTTACTGATGCGTAGGCAGGTTGCGGTAAATTCATTATGAAAGGGATATGACGTTTAGCAAATTCCAGTTCCCCAATACTTAACGTCGCCAACCGTTATTTTTTTTATCTCAGTTTCATCGTAATGAGAGTTTTACTGTGCATCACGTAATTACATGTTGCGCCTTATAATTTCTTGTAATAAATTTAGAGTTAATTAATATTATGCTTTCTATTTGTGTTGTTAGCATTCCACTATCATGATCAATTTTTTTGAGTGATACCTTGCGAATACCCTAACTTAAGTTTCACTGATAGGACCGCAATCTTATGGGTTTACTTTAATCCCTTGTGTACGTTTAATTCAGCACTTGTGCCTAAGGGTGGATCTGTCTCACAGTTAATTTCCACACACATTATTTTTTGTAACACCAAATGGCTCTGAGCACTATGGGACTTAACATCTAAGGTCATCAGTCCCCTAGAACCTAGAACTACTTAAGCCATACTAACCTAAGGACATCACACACATCCATGCCCGAGGCAGGATTCGAACCTGCGACCGTTGCAGTGACGCGGTTACAGACTGAAGCGCCTAGAACCCCTTGGCCACACCAGCCGGCTTTCGTAACACCAGTTTTCCACGGCTTTTACAATCATCCTCATGGCAAGCATATGTCTGACTGTGATCATCTGTCCTCCGTAATAGCCCTTGAGATGTTTCGCAATTAATCGTGATATGGAGATCTGCGATATCTTACAGCTACTTCTTTCATATCTTCGGAAAACCCTAAATTCACATATTCTCTATGTTCTGGACAACTAGTTCCCTCCCAACATGCAAAAATTTAAACTCTTTCTTGGCCGAACTTAAACCTCGTAATAGTTAATCATCCTACCGTAATCGTGTATCTGGTACGTCTAACAGATTGTGTCCATAACTATCTTTGCTTCTGATGCTGAACTTCGTGAAATACTGTTGACGTTTTTCTGTACGAAACACAAAAATTCTTTTTTGCTGTGGGTGTTGTCTGTTCTCTTTCCACTGCCTACCAAATGTCATACTCTGGGTTACATCGATCAGTGCAGTGTAAGCTGTCTTCCTCGGCATTTTTAATGGGCGCGACACCTGCGTTCTTAAAATATTCAACCGTTAGGTGCATGGCTCCAAACCTGATGGATCAATTCGCATCTAATTATTATTATTCCATCAGAGCAACAATTCACTCCTTCAAATCACGGATTTTCGGAGGTACGAACTGCAGCTACGTGGTAGTATAATTCATATTCAGTCAGGTATAAAATTCGTAAGCTAGTCTTCGGTTCATGACGGTTGTCACTCTCTATCCTCTGATACCTAGAGTAGTCCATATGGTTCTCCACAAGTAAATTCTTCTGGTACTTTCGTACCGTTATGGTAGTGATTGAAGGAACCGGCTGTAAATGTAGAGATCACTGACGGTACGGTACCGGTGGTAAGCATTGTCGGTACTACATGAAAAATGCACACTGATCCCAGCAATTAATTGTCTCATGCTGGTAAAAAAGCTGCAAACCATCGAAAACACGTTTTTCTGTACAAATGTTACGCGGATTACACATCGTGACACTTTTATATATTTAAATATATTTTAATTAACTTTTCTATGTTTGTAAGAAACTTCATTAGAATTAAACTCGTCTGTCTTAATAAACGATCATCCTAGCAGATACTACATAGGAAGAATCTGTATAGTATATTGATATGGTATCGTCATAGGCAACTGTAAGAAGCAGGGAAACATGAGAATAAATTCACATCTCATATTCATAACTGGAGGTTAGATTTAGATACTCGATAGAAGACACGGAACTATAAGTTAGATGGTTTAAGAATTATATTTCAATCATGTGTCATGTCCACAGCGTATTCATCCATCATTCCTTCTCCGAGATTTTCATCACGACAACAGCTCACTTCTAGTGGTATACTGAGCTTTAAATGTATAATTCAATGTGACAAATTTAAAGTTACGTAGCTTGCTTCAAATAACTTCAGTTCACAATTGATAAGCGTCTTTCATTACAGTATGTGCACCTGCTTTTCGGCCAGTTACAGGAATGCTTCAGTAGTGGAAAACCACGCAGGTCCTGACAGAAAGCTTGTGTCGTTCACGAATGAATTTCTGTGTTGCTCAGAGATAGGGACATATCTGTTCACTATTAGAGAGGGATAATTAATGACACCTGCCACAATGAAGTACACATGTTGATTAATAATAGAAAAATTTTGACGAATGATTTCATCGCCAAGAATAAAAAATGAGACATACAAGAATGATTAGCAGGATCAGATTCGTGTAGATGTTCGACATTGACGGAGCCACAATTAGTAAACTTAACATAGTCGTTACAGCTGCGAAGATACTGCAGACATTCGACACCCTAACTTAAATATATGATACCGAGGTATTTCAGATTCTCCTAGTTTCGAAGAGATACAACCTTTACAATTAATTGTCCTCGGAGTATTACTGGAATCATGAAGTGATTTCACATTACCACTGGGTGAAATCATCTAAGAATAAAAGATATCACCACAGATGCACATTGTAAATCAGCTTAATGATGAATCATAATATGAAGTGGTACTATACACACTAGCAATAGTTACGACGTACCTGGTAATAGAAATACTGAAATGCGTAACCTACCACGGAAACTTAATGATCGCCGTCGTTAGTGAGGAAGCGGATCTGGGCAGATGTTTTCTTTAGCTGATTTGTACAAAACCATGCGTCATTTAGAAATACCCCAAAAGACAAACAAAAACCAAACGCCGTCCAAACAGGCCTTGAAGGCCCAACGGCGCCGGCCGGCCGCCGTGTCTTGCCCTGCCCCCATGCGTCACCGCATGCGGATACGGAAGGGCACCTGGTCAGCACACCGCTGTTAACAGTTTTCGTGAACGGTGCAGTTATTTCTCAATCAAGTAACTCCTCATTTGGCCTCATAGGGGCTGAGTGCACCCTGTTGCCAACAGTACTAGGCATACCCGGATGGACACCGGTGCAAGTCTTAACCAAGCCTGCCAGCGCTTAACTTTGGTGATCTGACTGGATCCTGTGTTACCACTCCGGCAAGGCGCAGAAGATAAAATTCACTCAGGTAATACAGAGATGATAGCAAGTATCAATAACTATCGATGATTTTGTTTTGTTTTATCTTCTTAGCTTCTTAGCCCATCTTCAGTAGGTTACCTTCCCTCTCTTATATTTTAGAAAGCCTGAAGATATGCAGAATACAAGAGGAATCACTCGTTTTCCTGGTGCTTAGAAAACCTCAATGAAACAAGTCACTATCTTTATCATACAATATTTAACTTACCTTTGAGAAGCAAATACCAGTATATAGCGTGGGGACAGTTACAAGATTAGTCATGAAAATGTAATTATCACTTCGAAAACTCAGGTTCTTACCATGAAACTTTTTGATGGCCTTAGTGGTTCTGCACATATTCACCCTTGAATGGGACACGTTTATCCCTACTTGGATGACTACATGGATGTCTTGGCTCTGAGCACTATGGGACTTAACTTCAGAGGTCATCAGTCCCCTAGAACTTAGAACTACTTAAACCTAACTAACCTAAGGACATCACACTCATCCATGCCCGAGGCAGGATTCGAACCTGCGACCGTAGCGGTCGCGCGGTTTCATACTGTAGCGCCTAGAACCGCTCGTCCACTCCGGCCGGCGGATGTCTTGGTTGCAGAACTGTGCATTATGGCAGTTGAAAAAACGTTCTACCTCGAAGACCAGATAATCTTTACTCAGGAACTGCCGGTCACGCAGTCTTTTCTTCTTCCGAGGGAAGAGAAAGATTCCAATGGATACCATGTCAGGAGAATACGGAGCTGAAGAATATTTTAATGGACCAAAGTGGCATCATGTGAGACTGTCCTGTGCGCTAAGAGCCGGGGTATTTTCGAGAGACAAAAACACCAACATGGACAGCCACCCGCCACGGTCTGCTTTAACAGCCACTCGTAACATCGTCAAGAGACTTCGGTAGTATGTTTATACTACCGTTTGCCCATTACGCAAACAATTTGGTAGCACCACACCATGGAGGTGGAAGAAAAGCTCAGATTCATTTTGCTCGATAATGGTAGCGTCTTCACCTCTTTCGGCGGTAGTGAATCCACATGTTTGCACTGTTTTCTTCATTCCTTTGTCACGTTTAAGAAGTCTTGGAATACATTTCAAACTGATCCATGACTGAGTTTCACTTTAAAAGAGTTTTGTTTCCAGTGTTCAATAATAGGTCAATCACCGGCGCGAATAACCACGCTTGTTAGGATGCTTCTAGGGGGATTCGGGCAGGTGCACCGGCCCCAGGTTGAATACAGCCGGCAGATTAACGACGTAGACCGGTGCACCGATTAGCATAGATGTGGTTTGTACGGGGTTTCCCGCATTCGACAAAGTGGTTACCAGGTTGTTACTCAACTCCCACCATACTTACATGATGCGCAAACATTTGGGAAAAGTTCGCACTCTTTCACACAAATATATGCATTCAGTTGGGGTACAAAAAGGGCATCTGGCCACCCTTTAAATAAAAAATGCCAAATCAAATATCAAGCCGACCCCGCTTATATGCGGGACAAAGGTAGAAGAGAAATAGAAAATTTAATAGTAGGTCCACACAATCATGTTACTTAAGATCATTTCCGTCAGTTTCCATGCACCAAGGTCGACATAAGACATGGCATGAGGGTCCTGTGATCAGGTTGGATAAATAAATTAAATGGACATAAAGGATAAAACTCACTGATGATCGATGATGCATCCGAAACGAAGTTCTACAACTTCTTTTTTTTTTTTTTTTTTTTTTTTTTTTTTTTTTTTTTTTTTTTTTTTTTTGCCTAAGCAAAGGTTTTACAATTCGTGTTTGGCCACCATGGCGTGCAGAAATCCACTGCGGCTGTCAACGGCGGAGTGCCAGTTTACTGTGGAGTGTCTCTTGTGACACAGGAAAGTGTATCCTGAACTGTGAGTACCATATTTTTCTCGTGAAGAGACATCATGATTGTAACACCGCAAGTCCTGCCCCTCTCGCTGTTCATAGATTGGTGATTAATGATGTAAAGTTGCTTGATATAGAGGTGTTAGGTGATCATATTGACAATACGGTGAACAGTGCATATGAAAAACGTATAGACAGTAACATTTGTGAACGAATAGCAAGGATCGGCAAAAGTAGCGTAAAATTTAAGTCTAATAATGGTTCTGTTAACACAATATCAGTAACGTACGATGGTCTTGGCTTGCGGCGTATGAGAGACTGTAATTTACTGTTCCAAGCTCCCTCGAAGAGATCAAAGAAATGTTTAGTTTATATGGGACAGTTTATGCTATCAGACGAGAAGTGTGGCCAGAAAACTTTTGGCATGACACGCTCAGTGGGAATAGAACAGCAAAAGTAAAATTACAAGAGCACATACCATGTTCTGTGTGTCTATGCGATCAGAGAGCATATGTTTTATACGAAAATCAGTCCCTCATGTGCATCGTATGCAATTTCACTAAACACCTGAGGGGAAAGCGTGACCGTAGGCACCCTGTACAATCGCGTATTGAGAGGAGTCCACCTGGCCGCTATCGACAGGGGATCTCAAGTTGATTCCGTATTTCTAGATTTCCGGAAAGCTTTTGACACCGTTCCTCACAAGCGACTTCTAACGAAGCTGCGGGCCTATGGGGTATCGTCTCAGTTGTGCGACTGGATTCGTGATCCTGTCAGGAAGGTCGCAGTTCGTAGTAATAGACGGCAAATCATCGAGTAAAACTGAAGTGATATGAGGTGTTCCCCAGGGAAGCGTCCTGGGACCTCTGCTGTTCCTAATCTATATTAATGACCTGGGTGACAATCTGAGCAGTTCTCTTAGGTTGTTCGCAGATGATGCTGTAATTTACCGTCTAGTAAGGTCATCCGAAGACCAGTATCAGTTGCAAAGTGATTTAGAAATGATTGCTGTATGGTGTGGCAGGTGGCAGTTGACGCTAAATAACGAAACGTGTGAGGTGATCCACATGAGTTCCAAAAGAAATCCGTTGGAATTCGATTATTCGATAAATAGTACAATTCTCAAGGGTGTCAATTCAACTAAGTACCTGGGTGTTAAAATTACGAACAACTTCAGTTGGAAAGACCACATAGATAATATTGTGGGGAAGGCGAGTCAAAGGTTGCGTTTCATTGGCAGTACACTTACAAGATGCAAGTCCACTAAAGAGACAGCTTACACTACGCTCATTCGTCCTCTGTTAGAATACTGCTGCGCGGTGTGGGATCCTTACCAGGTGGGATTGACGGAGGACATCGAAAGGGTGCAAAAAAGGGCAGCTCGTTTTGTATTATCACGTAATAGGGGAGAGAGTGTGGCAGATATGATACGCGAGTTGGGATGGAAGTCATTAAAGCAAAGACGTTTTTCGTCGCGGCGAGATCTATTTACGAAATTTCAGTCACCAACTTTCTCTTCCGAATGAGAAAATATTTTGTTGAGCCCAACCTACATAGGGAGGAATTATCATCAAAATAAAATAAGAGAAATCAGAGCTCGAACAGAAAGGTTTAGGTGTTCGTTTTTCCCGCGCACTGTTCGGGGGTGGAATGAGAGAGATAGTATGATTGTGGTTCGATGAACCCTCTGCCAAGCACTTAAATGTGAATTGCAGAGTAATCATTTAGAATCAATAGACAGCTGTTTCGTCAGCGTTGAACGTCCCCACTGTGGGTGCGTCAGGGCCTCCCAGCGGGAGCAACGTGGATGAAAATGCTACAGAATGCACCCACGGCCAGCAAGAGACCCGAGCGGAGAGAGAGAGCAATAAATGAGATCACACAAGTAACTCAGTCGACAAGGTACGCAGCGTCGTCAGTAACAATACAAGTGATGGGGAACACCGGAATGCACCTACGCAAGTGGAAGAGAATACGGAGAAGGCTGCGAGTTTTATGAAACTACCGCCGCAGAGCAAGGGAACGGAATGGAGAGCGGCTTAGCAAATGATAGAAGTAAATTAATAGACGAAACTGATATCATCGTCACTGCTAACGTACAGCAACAGGAACATGAGAATGCACCTCTGGATGTACAAGAGGATTTAGAGATGGCAGCAATCATTGGTGACTGTAAAACAGTGAATCTAGGTATTCTGATTACGCAGAAAACAAATGCGACGACGAATCAGTGTACGATAAAAGCACCATGCTGGAAAAAGCCGCGAGAAATGGACGAGCTACCAAAATCTCTTCTACTCTGCGACATTCTTCACAACATCCTTGGCTGAAGCACTACCTAGCAACAATACCCCGTTTAAAACAGATAAGGCAAGCAGCGAAGAAGCAGAGAAGATAAATCCTAAATAAAATCTCTTCTATCAAGTATTATAAAAACACAAAGAATGACAATGGAATCGTGCTAATCTCTGTTTTATATGCCAAGCAATTTCATGAGTTGCAAGAAAAGACTAGCGATCAAAATATTGTATCCGGAACCACTAGAGGAAGTCTATCTTCGAGTGTGGAACAGATTGTAATGATATTCTATAGTTTACGTATTCAAACTGTCAGCGCGGTGAACACTGCGTATGCAAAATGTATAAATAACGGCTTATGTGAACGTATGGTCAGGACCACCAATGACAGAGTAGAATTTGAGCATAATTCTGGGTCTATTAGCATAGTTTCACCAATTTACCCAGTTCTTGGCTTGCAGAATGCTGTGGATGACACTGAAATGACTGAAATGGAACTCAACTGAATATGTGAAATACAGGCTCACCTTTTCTATTTAATGTGAGTACTTCAGTGGTGAATGTAAGTGTGGGTAATGGACTGTTTCAAAAATATCGTACTGAATTTAAGAAGCCCTCTGTTTTGCTGCTTTTGACTGCTACACCTGATTTTTTTTAAATGTAAAGAGTTTGTATTCCCCTACAAGAAGTCTTAAGAATTCCTACAACTTGCAATTTTCTGTTCTTTCTAAAATGATTGAGTGTTCTCCTGTCCGTATTTTGTTTGTAGTACTGTATAACCTAAGGCCGCCCCATTGGTTAAATGTACTTACTTACACACAATAACACGAACAGTGAAACACTAAGCTACGAATGTAATGGCTTTTCTAGTGGTCATAGAGATTTGCTGCGAGACTCTCAAATGTTTAATAGTACACGGAAGAGCATCAGGGCAGCCCTTAAATCAGCTATGCAAAATCCAATAGTAAGTGTACCCTGTCTAGACACGGGACAAAGACACAAGAAGAAAAGAAGTTTAATAGCAAGAGAGAGCATGAAGATGATAACCTGGTCAGGTCAAATAAATAAAGTGGATATACAGAACACAGCACACTGATGATTGACGTCGCGTCCGAAACCGGTTACGATAATAAAATCATCCGTTTATTAAAGGACGGTACGTATCGTTGCTGTCACATCTACAGGTTGAATGAACTAAAAACTGCACTGCAAATATTGCAGAAATGGAAAGTACTATTGATGCTCTGTTTTCACAGTGTGGATTGGTAATCAGGGAATTGTTTTGTTAACCAATCAAGAGATTGTAATGACAATTGGAAAGTGTACTGTTCGTGCAGACATACACCCTTTTTAATGGAAAGACTCCTATTTAGATCTACATCTACATGGATACTCTGCAAATCACACTTATGTGCCCGACAGAGGGTTCGTTGAACCACCTTCACAATAATTCTGTATTATTCCAATCTCGAACAGCGCTCGGAAAAATCGAACGCCTATATCTTCCCGCGTGAACTCTAATTTCTTTATTTTATTATGATGATTGTTTCTTCCTCTATAGGTCGGCGTCAAAAAAATTTTTGCGCATTCGGAGAAGAAAGTTGGTGATTGAAATTTCGTGAGAACATTCCGCCGCAACGAGGAACACCTCTGTTTTAATTATGTCCACCCCACATACTATATCATATCCGTGGCACGCTCTCCCCTTTTTCTGGATGAAACGAAACGCGCTGCTCTTTTTTGAACTTTCTCGATTCACACCGTTACTCCTATCTGGTAAGGATCTCGTACCGCGCAGCAGTACTCCAAAAGAGGACGGACAAGCGTGGTGTACGCAGTCTCTGTAGTAGACATGTTACATTTTCTAAGTGTTCTGTAAATAAAACGCAGTATTTGGGTTTCCTTCCCCACAAAATTTTCTATGTGTTCTCTCCAATTTAAGTTGTTTGTATCTATAATTTCTAGGTATTTAGTTGAATTTACGGGCCTTTGATTTGACTGATTTATCGCGTAATCTGAGTTTAACGGATTAGTTTTAGCACATGCGTGAATGACGTCAAACTTTTCATTATTTAGGGCCAATTATCAATTTTTGGACTATACAGATATATTTCCTAAATCGTTTTGCAATTTTTTTTATCTTCTGATCACTTAACTCGACTATAAACGACTGCATCATCTGCAAACAACGTAAGACGCCTGCTCAGATTGTCCCCTAAATCGTTTATATAGGTAAGGAACAGTAGCCAATAAGACTACCCTGTGAACGCCAGAAATCACTTCTTTTTTACTCGATGACTTTCTGTCGGTTGGTACGAACTGCGATCTCTGTGGCAGGAAATCACGAATCCGGTCGCATAACTAAGGCGATATTCCATAAGCATCCAGTTTCACTAAAAGCCGTTTGTGTAGCACAGTGCCAGAAGCCTTCTGGAACTCTACAAATAAGGACTCCATTTGAAATCCCTTGTGAATAGCATTCAACACATCGTGCGAGTAAAGAGCCAGTTGTTTTTCACAAGAATGATGATTCCTAAATCCATGTTAATGTGTGTCTATAGACTGTTCTCATCGAGGTAACTCATAACGCTCCAAAATCTTGCTGTATACTGGCGTCAATGGCATATGCCTGTAATTTAGCGGATTGCTCCTACTACCTTCCTTGAATTTTAGTGTGACCTGTGCTACTTTCCAGTCCTTGGGTACGGATCTTTCGTCCAGGGAGCGGATGTATATGGTATTTAACTATGAAGCTATTGTATCAGCATACTCTGGAAGGAACCTAACTGGTGATTTAAGTTGTTTCACTACACCTAGGATATCTACTTCTAGATTACTCTTGGTGGCAGCTGTTCTTGATTCGAATTCTGGAAAATTTACTTCGTCTCCTTTGGTGAACGAATTTCGGAAAGTTGTATTTAGTAACTCTGCCTTAGCAGCACTGACATCGACAGTATTTCCATTGCTGTTGCACAGAGAAGGAATCTATTGTGTCTTGCCACTAGCATACTTTACATACTTCCAGAATCTCTTTGGACTTCTGCCAGGTTTCGAGACAAAGTTTCGTTTTGAAAACTATTATAGGCCTCTCACACTGAAGTCCTCACTAGATTTCGAGCTCCTGCAAAAGATCACCAGTCTTGGATATTTTGCGTTCGTTTAAATTTGGCATGCTTTTTTCGTTGTTTTTGCAACAGTGTCCTGACCCGTTTTGTGAACTACAGGGGATCAGCTCCATCGTTTATTAATTTATTTGGTACAAATCTTTCAATTGCTGTCGATACAACGTATTAGAATTCAAGCCACAGCTGGTCTGCGCTTACGTTATCAATTTGAATGGAGTGGAGATTTTCTCCCAGAAAGGCGTCAAGTGAATTTTTATATGCTTTTTTGAATAGGTACACTTTTCGTTTATTTGTGGAGGATTTGGGGTGGAATATTTAGTCTGGCTACGGCAACCCCGTATTAAGAATCTAAAAGTAGGGTGAATTAGAATTTCAGTGGTGTTTGTTGCAGGATCCTACTGTAGTTCGAGTCGTCTACCACTTATAGTATTTTGAAAAGTTTCTACACCGACACATGTTTGTGGCATTCAACCTGTGTAGTTGCTCGGTATGAAGTTGTATGGTTGCTTACAGTGTGCTTGTGTGTTCCGTGAATGCATTGTGACTTGCTAATCTGTTTGTGTGTGACAGTCCAAGCAGTAGGTTGTGCCTGGATGATGGGATTTACCAATGCAGAAAAAGCCGACGTGCTCATGGTGTATCGAGAGTGTAGGGAAAATACAATTCGTTCTCATTTATCAGCCTCTCCAACCAGTTACGTTTATGTGATGTTGTAACACCTAAGCAACGTAACAGAAGGAAAGAAATGACAACATAAAAGTGGGAAAGTAATGTTCTTGCTGCTGCTGCAGTTGAGCTTCACGTTTCTTCCTGCGCAATCCCACGAGAAACTGGCATAAGTCAGGCAAGTGTCCCACGCATTCTCCATCAACATGGGACCCATCTATACCACATCTCTCTCAATCAAGATCTGCATGGATAAAATTATGAGAATCGTCTTAATTTCTGTATATGGACATGACGGCGGAATACTACGGATGTTTCATGTATCTTGTTTAGTGACGAAGCCACATTTAACAATCACGGTCAGGTAAACTGCCGAAACGTGCACTATTAATTTGTTGATAATATCTGCTGGCTTCATAAAGTAGAACTCCAGCGTCCATGGAGTGTAAACGTGTGATGTGAGATAGTGAATCATCAGCTCATAGGCCCGTTTTTCATAGACGGAACACTGAACGAGCCCAAGTATTGGAGCCTCGTGAAAGTCCATCTTCCACGGATGCTAGAAGACCTTCGTCTGCAGACTAGGAGGAACTTATGGTACCAACATGACGGCTGTCCAGTCCATAGTCCACGAAGCACTACAGCACGTCTTCTGTTTCCCAATCGTTCGATTGGACGCAGAGGACTTGTACCTTGGCCCACCCGTTACCCGTATTTGACACCTAAAGATTTTTTTTTTAGTGGAGAATGCTGAAAGACGCTTTCTACAACGGTATACCAACTACACCCGATTATATGCAACGACGTATTACCTCAGCCTGCTCGGATATCTCCGCTGAAATGTTAGCGTGTGTACAGTAGTCGTTCCATACCAGACTGGAAGTTTGTATCGCCGCTGTCGGTGGCCGTTTTGAACACATCGCTTGTCTCGTTACTAGTGAGATTCCACATAATTAGTGTGTGCCCTTGTGTTGTTCTTTAGAGGGTGTTACCACAAGTATCGCACAAGTTTCGGTGTTGGAACTTTTCAAAATGCGGTATCTCGTAAACCACTCGCACTAGAATCCTGAACAGACTCCACTGATATTCTAATTTACCCTACTTTTACATTTTCGACGCCAATAGGCATTGTTCCATCTAGAAAAGCGTATGTTTGGTCAAAATACACTTTCTAGGTACTATTACCATATATTGATTGACTAAAAATACGAGCCCCAGACTAACAGTTCATTCTATGAAAACCGCACATCAATAGCTCTTTCCATTTCCGCAATATTTGCGGTGCAAATTTTAGGTGATTCACCTTATACATAGAGTACAGTTACGAAATTCCACACAAAATAACGTTTTTTTATTTGCATAAAAGAGATTTTATCAGTTTTTTGAGTATACGTAATAATATTACAGAGACACAAAACTATACAGAAATATTTCAGCGCAGAAAACTCTGTGCGAATGAAGACATTTCCGTACTAACCTGGAGTCTGGGATGAATATTCATGTTGCGCTAGTACTGTTACGTTGTTCAGTTATAAAGGGATTCCGCGCTGCGCAGTCTTTCAATACTTAATTAGGTTATCACAACTCCAGTACCGAAGCTCTTACAAGTGCTCTGGCGGAGGAAAAGCTTCGCTCTGTCCATTTATCTTAACGCAACTGCGATCGTGTGCTCTTCCTTCAATTATCCGCACAACCTTGAGCGAGAAAGTCATTACGTTTGCAGAACGCTTCGGGAACGCTTGGACGCTCGCAGTCTCGGAGGAAATAAGGAGCCTATCCGGACTAAGGCAGCAAATGGCTTCGACAGGACAGAGGGAAACAATTATGGTAATTGGGGCCCCCTATTGTGGCACAGGGATTTCACGCTTCATTTGCTCCCGTAATGGGGTTAATGGTAAGTGGAATGAGGCCGTTTGAGGTGCTCAAGTGAGTCAGTTACCTCCGAACACACTGAACAGGATTATGAAGTATAGCTTCCACGTGGTACACGGCTTAACGTAAACACGCGAAACAAATTCATAGCTGAATGCTTCAGACGTTCCTTTCGCCAAGAATCATCTATGAACTTGAGAGAAATCACTCATTAATGGAATGGAGCCCCCTGGGCTGCAGGACAGGAGGTGGGGGGGGGGGGGGGGGGAGTGGGGAAGCAATGGGGTAGTTGATACCAGTGAGAATTCATTTAGTTTGCGAATATGACTATTATATGTAACTTCATAGTCCGTGTTTTTATGACCTAAAATACCTGGAAAATTATTACTAAAATAACCTGAAAATCGTGATAAAATGAGATAAAAATTATATGAAACATATAAATAGTGAGGTATAAACGGTTCTTAGAATTGAAATTACAAATAGAATTATAAGTTCAAAATCGCAATGTATTCCTTCAAGACGTCTCATTCTTTCAAAATGTACGAAAATAGTGTAACCATCACAGAGCTATTGCAGTGTATGACACACTCAGCAAATAGATGTACAAGAAAGTAAGGGAACATCTGTTACGAGCAACACCTGCTTGTAGTTAGAAAATGTTTCAACAGTTTCCGAAGCAACTAGAACGTGCAGTTTGATATTTTCTCTTAGTTTCTAAAACGAGTTTATGAATCGACACACAAATATCGATATTTCACATATGGGCAGCACAGAGAATGTCCACTAGCATGTAAACTTCCACAAGTCGCTTCCAGAGCCTACTTCTGCAGGTTGTTGGACGTGGAGACACCTCCAGCGCCGGCCGCAGTACCCGAGCGGTTCTACGCGCTATAATCTGGAACCGCGCGACCGCTACGGTCGCAGGTTCGAATTCTGCCTCGGGCATGGATGTGTGTGATGTCCTAAGGTTAGTTAGGTTTGAATAGTTCTAAGTTCTAGGGGACTGATGACCTCAGCAGTTAAGTCCCATAGTGTCCAGAGCCATTTTAACCAACACCTCTAGCAAATCAACTTCCGCATGTTTCACCAACGTCCAGAAGCAGCTTTCTCGAGTGAATGGACACATTTTCTTGCACCATGTTGCAGGTTTTTTCCGAAACTGCCAGTTGCTCTTTGCTTTTCTCGAACTCGCAGAAATATTATGTGTTCAGTACCCGCTCGAAAATGACAGTGTCGAGAAGGAGAATGGCACAAAGGCAGATGGTGCAAAACAAGTGCCCTACTGGAAACCTTGAAATTTGGTCACCACAGCCAAACGAGCGTAAAATTAATTTTCAGTTTACTTTCTTTCAACAGAAGTAGAAGTAGAATGACAATACAAACGTTTTTAAGTTTTAGCTGATATTTTAATGTTAGCATCAAAATTAATGAACAATTTGTATAATGTTTGTAAACATCAAAATGTAACTAAAAGGCCGGCCGGTGTGGCCGTGCGGTTCTAAGCGCGTCAGTTTGGAACCGCGTGACCGCTACGGTCGCAGGTTCGAATCCTGCCTCGGGCATGGATGTGTGTGATGTCCTTAGGTTAGTTAGGTTTAAGTAGTTCTAAGTTCTAGGGGACTGATGACCTCAGTAGTTAAGTCCCATAGTGCTCAGAGCCATTTGAACCATTTGTAACTAAAAGGCCATTACTTGATGGAAAACCTGTAGCATACGGAATTTTCGTATCCTGATTTCGAATATTTGGTTTTAAAATAGACAAGAGATGCTCGACACTAGCACAGGACAATCTCAGAAAGATATAAAGTTGAGTAAAGTCTAGTGGCTTTATTTCATTCATTAGTGTATCTTGACAACTTAAATACGTACTCCTCTGGAGCCATTTCTTGACGGAAAAATTTTCGTTTTCCATAATTTTGTTTTTCGTGCCGATATTTCTTCAGTGATAATAATGAAATCGATGGTAGCTGATACGTTTTTAAGTTCGACGCTGTAAACTTCCACTTGCGCATCTCAAGGCGCAACTCAAGTGGAAATCCTCCTCCAGGTACTTGCAACAAGTTCATAAAATTAATTTGCCGAAGTACCTTCCACAAATAAAGTTGTGCAAGTTTCTGTTGTGATGTTAACACCACAGCAAGTGCTTGTGAGGTTACTTTCGGAAGTTAATTGCTAGTGGACACACACCTTTTCGTTTAGTACAATAGCGATATTTGTGTTTCAGTAGCCATACCTTGTAGGAAACGTTAGCGACATGAATGCTGCTGAAACAAGTCGCACCCATCCATACTCCTGCACATCTACCACCGTATTGTTGCTAACGTCAGGTTAGATGGTACAAGTTAACAGAAAGTGACTCGACAATGATAATAAACAGATAAAACATCAGTACATTTTCAACGCATACGAATACATTCTTGAGGAACGTTGTTGCGTTTTTCCTAGAGGTGTGTGCATTTACGTCCTTGCTGACATTAAACGAATGAGTTATTATCACCAGTGGACAAAAATGTAAAAGAAAATGAGATAAAATCTTAAGTATGACATCCTCCTGGAAAAACTGAATTTAAAATTCTGTAGCAGAATACTCGGGATTTTGTTACTTGCGAACAGTGCTTAGCTCATAAGGAAAGAATGATTACGTGTGAAGAGACTTCAGGCATTACCAACAAGCTGTAAGAAAATGAAATGCAGCAGCCGAAACAACAACGTATGTACACCATCCCATTAAGAGTTACAGCAACTGTGAGGTTTCTGTTTCGGAAATGTTGCCTTCCAAGGGAACAAAAAAGTCGCTCTCCCAGTTCCATCGTTACTAGATGCGCACATATTCATAATTTTCAAATGACTATTGACAGTTGGCATTTAGTTGAGCACTGCACGTCAGAGTCTGGCGTTACAATTCGGGCATTGATCGATATGACATCACGGTAATTCATGATTTGCGAGATAATAATGGCGTAGATAGGATGCGATTCAATGATAGTGACTTGGAAATGAGCGTTATCAGCTCCTTAGGAGCCACAAGCCACTGCCGTGTTTCCAGGCGTCATTCATATCGTTATGTCTCGAAGTCATGATGTGATGGTTTTTGAGACGTACGACAGGAAGGATAAAAATCGACTGCCAGCGTCTTGTATCGTTGGATGAAAGGTAGGCAACCGTAATGACATGCGGAGCGTGTAACACTCTCCGCAAGTCTGAGCTTTGTAGCACTCACAGTTTCTGTATCGTATCTAAAGCAATGTAGGACCACCCAGGTACACGCGTGCTGTAAAATGAGGCGATATTATTTCAAAAAGATCAAAAAAGTTCGCAGTTACTACACAGCGTAATTGTGGAACGCTATTCGAGCGGTCTAAGGCGCTGCAGTCATGGACTGTGCGGCTGGTCCCGGCGGAGGTTCGAGTCCTCCCTCGGAAATGGGTGTGTGTGTTTGTCCTTAGGATAATATAGGTTAAGTAGTGTGTAAGCTTAGGGACTGATGACCTTAGCAGTTAAGTCCCATAAGATTTCACACACATTTGAACCTTTTAGCCGGCCGGGGTGGCCGAGTGGTTCTAGGTGCTACAGTCTGGAACCGCGCGACCGCTACGGTCGCAGGTTCGAATCCTGCCTCGGGTATGGATGTGTGTGATGTCCTTAGGTTAGTTAGGTTTAAGTAGTTCTAAGATCTAAGGGACTGATGACCTCAGTAGTTAAGTCCCATAGTGCTCAGAGCTATTTGTGGAACGCTATTGTTAGGTGCATTACATTCAACGAAGCTTTCACCAAATTAAAATTAGATTTGACCGTATGTGATGATATGTTATTTCTGAACTGTTAATCAAATCCAGTTGTGTTCACCGCATGAGCATTTGTTTTGATGTGCTCAAACAATTTGAATGACAATAAAATTGTTTTCTTGCCATTAAAATTATATATATGATGTCATTTCCAAGAGTCGTCATGCGCAGTTTCTATGGTGTTTCGGCAGATATTTGCAGTGCGTAGCTGGAGGTAGCCCAAACAAATACCGCTCATTAAGTCTTTCATGCGACGTTCGATGTCGACAGAAACAGACCGCCATACACCAGCGCTGCTCACTTGCTGCTGCAATTCTAATTTTACTACCAATGTTAATACATACCGATAAACCGAAGTTTTACTATGTATTTTAATGCATATCGATAAAACGACTACCTCATTAACTAATCTGGGGCAGCACTATCGAATGGGCACTTAAAAGTCCACTAGAAAAATCATTTTATGTGTAACGAGAAAGAAACCGACGCTTTCCGTCGACACTGGACGTCGCGTGGATATGTTAAGCAGTATTCGTCTGAGCTGTTTCCCGCTACAAACTGCAAAAACGAAATAGCAAATATCTCCCGAATCACCACTGAAAATGTGCCTGACAGCTCTTAGGAGAGACACCCGGTACATATACAGAGAGTGGCCAGAAACAGTCTGGAAAGCTTGTAAGGGTGTTGAATTTCAAGGTTTTGCTGATAAATAATTGTTAAGATAAAAAATTTCGATACAGTGCGCCGTTTCCGAGTTAATTAGTATTGAAGTCAGCCAATCAACTTGTTGAGCGTGCAAATTGAGCCAGATACAACTGTTGTCCGTTGTTCTCGTACCGTAGCTGATTACGCACGATACTGCTAAACCTTTGGATCGAGTTCGATTCTTACTACCGTGCCATGTGAAATTTTTGTATAGCTCTCTTGTTCTGTTTCACGAAACCAAACGAAGGACACATTGGCGACACCGTCTCTGGCGGGTCGCTTGAATTTGTGCACGCAACGCCCCGATTGGCTAACTTCAGAACTAATTAACTGGGAGACGGCGCCATGTATGGAATTTTTTTCTTAACATTGGTTTTTCTCAGCTCATACTACCCTGCAGTATCCTTACAAGCTTTTCAGACTGTTTCCAATCACAGTGTACATAAAGGGTGCGCACATAACAACGTCCTCAAAATTTGTAATGCACATGTATGGGGAAAATGTTTTGCCCCTCCTGGCATACAAAAACCTGCTGGCGGTCCTGATTTAATGCGAAACTGTAATATTCAGAGCTTAATCGTTTGTATTTGTTTGAGAAGATTGAGGTTTTAAGATTGAATTCGGAGCTTTCCAAACTATGAAGAAAACGTTAATCGTAAACGACCTTCTGTTCCAAAGACGACTGAAAATTATATCTCACACATTCTCGATAGTACTACAGAGTCAACGGAACCTGCCATATAGTTTTTCATGTGCCTTACCTTGTGCTACTAAAAACGTCTTTATTGTAACATTTATGGCTACTTGGTGTGAGCCTTATACTTCAAGTCTGAGACTAAACAGGCAAAGTAATTGTTATATTTGTGTCCGTTGTCAGTCATACAGGGTAGTTTTAATTAAACTTACGCTGCATGACTTAGTGTAGACGGAAAACTATACAGGGTGAGTCACCTAACGTTACCGCTGGATATATTTCGTAAACCACATCAAATACTGACGAACAAATTCCACAGACCGAATGTGAGGAGAGGGGCTAGTGTAATTGTTTAATACAAACCATAAAAAAATGCACGGAAGTATGTTTTTAACACAAACCTACGTTTTTTTAAATAGAACCACGTTAGTTTTGTTAGCACATCTGAACATATAAACAAATACGTAATCAGTGCCGTTTGTTGCATTGTAAAATGTTAATTACATCCGGAGATATTGTAACCTAAAGTTGACGCTTGAAACCTCCGACGTTCAGTTGCGTGTTGTAACAAACACGGGCCACGGTCGGCGAGCAGCATCTGCAAGGACATGTTTACGATGACGACCGTGTTTACGAGTGTGGCTGTAGTGCACTGTTGTGGTTTGGTCTAGCTGTCGCAGTGTCCGCATGTAGCGCTTGCTGCTATTGTTATTCTGCATTCGTCCCCGAACGCAGACCAACTGTAGTACACCGTGTTACCAGACGTCTGTGATAGTGTAGTGTTGTAGGAACTGTGACCATGGTGTACTCGAACTCTGAAAAGGCGGAGGTGATACTCATCTATGACGAGTGTCGACGGAATGCAGCTGAAGCCTGCAGGTTGTATGCAGAACGGTACCCGGACAGAGAGCATCCAACGTGCCGCACATTGCAAAACATCTACCGCCAACTGTATGCAGCACGTATGGTCGTATCGTAGCACGCAAAAGGGTCCATAACAGGCCCGTCACAGGAGAAGCGGGTGCAGTTGGTGTGTTAGCTGCTGTTGCCATGAACCCACACATGAGTACCCGGGTACGTTGCGAGAGCCTGTGGACTGAGTCGAATTAGTGTCATGCGCATACTGCATCGTCACCGCTTTCACCCGTTTCATGTGTCGCTACATCAGCAATTACATGGTGATGACTTTAATCATCGAGTGCAATTCTGTCAATGGGCATTAACAGAGAATGCGTTGCAGTTCTACTTGTTTACCGATGAAGCGAGTTTCACAAACCACGGGGCAGTGAATCTACGGAACATGCATTACTGGTCCGTGGACAATCCTCGCTGGCTCAGACAGATAGAGCGACAGCGACCGTGAACTGTAAATGTATGGTGCGGAATCATTGGCGACCACCTCATTGGTCCTCACTTCATTGCAGGGGCCCAAACAGCTGCAACATACATCGCGTTTCTACAGAATGATCTGCCAACGTTGCTCGAAAATGTCCCACTGGAAACGCGTCGACGTATGTGATATCAGCATGATGGTGCACCTGCACATTCTGCAATTAACACTAGGCTGACCCTTGACAGGATGTTCGACGGGCGTTTCATAGGACGTGGAGGACGCATAAATTGGCCAGCCCGTTCTCCTGATCTTACACCTCTGGACTTCTTTCTGTGGGGTACGTTAAAGGAGAATGTGTACCGTGATGTGCCTACAACCCCAGAGGATATGAAACAACGTATTGTGGCAGCCTGCGGCGACATTACAACAGATGTACTGCGGCGTGTACGACATTCATTACGCCAGAGATTGCAATTGTGTGCAGCAAATGATGGCCACCACATTGAACATCTATTGGCCTGACATGTCGGGACACACTCTATTCCACTCCGTAATTGAAACCGGAAACCACGTGCGTACGTGTACCTCACCCCTCATGGTAATGTACATGTCCGTCAGTGAAAAAGACCAATAAAAAGGTGTTATCATGTGAACGTAATGTGCTGTTCCAGTCTCTTCTGAATCTAAGGTCCATCACCGTTCACTTTGAATCCCTACGTAATTCGGTGCTCTCCGACACACACGATCGAACAGCGGAGGTGTGGTACTCAAGCGTCAACTTTAGGATACAATATCTCCGGATGTAATTAACATTTTACAATGCAACAAACGGCACTGATTACGTATTTGTTTATATGTTCAGATGTGCTAACAAACCTAACAGTGTTCCATTTAAAAAACGTAGGTTTGTGTTAAAAAACATACTTCCGTGCATTTTTTTATGGTTTATATTAAACAATTACAGTAGCCCCTCTCCTCACGTTCCGTCTGTGGAATCGATTCGTCAGTATTTGATGTGGTTTACGAAATATATCCAGCGGTAATGTTAGGTGAGTCACCCTGTATACTGTATGGTACTCAACTTGATACACTTTTCAGTCACAGGAATGTGACCGCCTGTCAAAAACCTTAATAACTACATTCTGCTGCGCGGACCGATGCCAGACGTACAGGAACAGGGTCAGTGAGATTGTGGGATGTACCGACAGAGATATGGGCCATGCCGATACCAGTGCCCTCGCGAATAGCTCTAGTTTCTCGGTTGAGGATCTAGGGTACTTGCAGTCCGATCGAGGTAGGCCAACAGATTCTCTATTGGGCTTAAATCCGGCGAGTTTGGTGCTCTTAGAATCATGCACATACAATGCGGTTTGCGTGACACGTTGTTTTATGTTGCTGGTAGATATTATCGTACCGGTGAAAAACCAGTTTCATTTAGAGCTGGACACGGTCCAGAAGAATAGATGCAGACATTAGGTGATCCATTTTACCTTCCGAAATAATGCGATCGCCGAGGGTACACCACGGCTACATTCACAAGGTCATAATCTTGCCTCCTCCTCCCTCCTCCGACTTTCCGACGATTCTTCCAGGGCCGTACATGCCAACGGCGATCTGTCAGATAGTGCATATAACGTGATTCATCTGAAAGGCCACTTGTCATCACTTATTGAATGCACAGTTGCGGTATTTGTGTGTAAGATCCAGTCTCCGTCGTCGATGCACAGCAGTCAGCATCAGTGCATGAACCAGGCGCCATAAATTGCTGAATAAATTACTGTTTCCATGGCTGGATGCAATGTTCGACCTTCAAGCAATTCCAGTCTGTAGTGGATGCAAATGGTCGCCACACTGAGTGACGTTTGCAACCCTGAACATGAACGTGGTACGCTATTAACTTACGTTACCATCTCAGGTGGAAATCAAAATTTGTTTCTTTCAACGTTTATTCCTCGTGTGCCTTCTGCATGTCCTTATAAACGTTTCCACAAAGTTTCATTGACCTGTGATCACTTGTTTCACATCGGGTCCCTCTCAAAGAGCAAAAGTTAAATAATAACCACCCTGTAAATCAAACTTTTATAAGAATCTTACGTTCTAAATAATAGGAATACAAATGGCTGATTAGTTCCCCCTTATAACTCGGTACACAAGACGTGTATCTGCACGACGATGTTCTCAACAGACGTCAGAACATTTTAAAATAAAAGAAACGGATGAATTTAATCGTATAAATCGTCATTTGTCATTGATGAACGACAGATCATTTGTAAAACAGCTGCCAATAGAAGGCGATTCGTATGAATTGAGTTATAGTCAAATTTAAAAATCCAGTCTGAGACAGAATTTTTCTACATTTCTGCAATTATCCTAATCTTGTTGTGTTCTATCTGCCACAACGTGATTCGAAGAAACGTAAAATGGAATTTCTTTTAACTACAATGAATTACCTTTATCGTCACTGATTAAACTACACCAATCGTGCGGGATGAAACTATTTAACCGACAATCTAACTCAGTGAACAGTTAAGTGGAACGGAGCAGTGCCTACTGATACTGCCTCTCTCTCTCCTAGGGGTATCGTTAGCAGGAGTACTGAAGAGGAATGCGATCATAACGTTCCTCTCCTGCCCGTTAATTTCATCTTTCTAATTTGGTACCTTTCCTTTCTTTCGCGCAATTCCTCAAGTTTCCGGAGCAAATTGTAGTTCACCTATCAAGAACAGTTTATTGGTAGAATCGAAGGCTCAAACCAGGACTTATTGTGGCAGTAAAACACACTTCACCAAATTTTGAACTTAACGAAATCAATATGTTATATAACCATCAGAGATTCAAAAACTCTGCCGACTCTAAATAAACCTCCTGCAGGTACGTGTCTTCGCAATTTTCCTCGTTAACAATTTCCACAACGCATCCCACTGTACATTATGAAGAGTTTACGTTCACCCTAATGCATGGAGAAGTGTACCACTTAACAATGTGAGCCATTCTCTGCCATCTCTGCAACAATCCATTCCCGCATAGAGTGAAGCATATGTGCCTTTCATCGTGCCTTCGGGCATGTTCAAATAATGCACTCCATAATTCCAGACACATACAGTAAACTAATCGTAAATGAGGGGCATTTTTTCCCATATTGATTCTAACCTTAAACGAGCACCAAATAAGCGCTTGCGCCATTCCTCTTTTGAGAGATTAGAGCTGTTTTTTCATTTCGAGCTCACTTACATCTATTTATGCAATTTATTCACTCATGTAACGGTCGAACGGGGAAACTGTCTAGTGATCGCCGGTGGAATAGTTTTGAAACACAGGATTTACAACATTGGCATTTATTTGTTAGAGAGGGAATTCCATTAGGCAAAGTTACGGCTTAACATTGGATTACAATAATGAAGTGATGGAATTTTGAGTTTTGTTGCTTTTATTCGCGATAGCACAATTACTCCTTGAAAATATTTCTAAACATAATAATAACTAGGGACTAAATGCGCCAGTTGCATTACGTAAATAGAGTACATAAAAATTAGTTACATTCTAAACATTTTACTTTATTTGGACCACGGACCTTAACTGCAATTTCCTCTAAGAACACACTATTATAACACTGGTGATATATTTCTATTCCTACTATTCCAATGAGTAAACAATATGTCCATAATACAGAAAAATTTGCCCATGTCATTACCAGTGTTCTTAGTTATTGAGACAAGCGACCAATTTCTAGGCAGACTATGACGATAGTTAATTACTACGTGTCATTACCAGGCGTGCCGACGACGAGGGCTGGTGAAGCTGCGCGCTCAAGAGGAGAGCACTTTGCCGGGGAAGTTGTGGGCGCGGTGGCAGCGACGGTGGAACCGGCAGCCGGCTGCGTGTTTTACGGCCTGGCTTGGAATGGGCCTCCAGCGTCAGTGGTAGCCACTACCACAGGCATCCTCTGCACTCACAAGTAAAGCTTTGAGTGACCTCCGAGCTGAAGGGAAGTGAAGGCTCACATCACAGGGGCCACACCACAGTATAGCAGTGCCGGGCTACCAGAGTACTATCTCTCTCCTTTCGTTGAGAAAGGGATTCTTTGGGGATGTCCGTGTTGCTCAGCGGCATCTCACGCTTTCCGTTTCGCCAAGTAAATTATTTAAAAGTACCTTTCACATCTACGGCATACTGTCCTATGACCCTTTGATGAGAATCACATACTATGAAAGTAAGTTTTTTTTTTTTTTTAATTTATCGACTTCTGGAACTTGCCCAATCAGCCATCTAATCGCATGAAATGTCATGTTATCATTGGTTTTGACAGTTCATGGGATAGACATTAAGTCGTTCCCTGGTACGATGAAAGTCTTCTTTGGAGGCATTTCTTCATTATCGCAAGATACGTTTTCGTCGAATTCAGCGAAGTCCCTTTTGTCAGTTTTGTTTGCAAGCATTTTTTGTTGTTAATTGGATGTCTACATGCATCTAGATAGCTTAAATACTGTGCAATATCGTCTCTGACCCTTCCCGTCGGAAAATAACTTGTTGAGAACCAATTTCTGCAGATTACATTGAAAGGCAGTGTCAAATGGGCAATCAGTTGTACCATTTTCCTCCACCAAAAATTTTGTCTACTGTTTCATTTTCAGTCGTTGGTATTTTCATTATTCGCAAAAAAGAGGATGATTAGGGTTTAATCTCCTATCGACATCTAGGTCCTTAGAGACGGAGCCGTCTCTCTCTATTTCATTATTCATTTGAGTACTCCCAGAGGCCATGGCCCTATGTGTGTTATGCGGCTCACGAGTTTACGCTTCAGTCAACGTCTTGTGGCAGTTCTTACTTGTGGTGGGTGTCCTGTCTGTTTTATTAACTGGCTGGGGGTCGCTGGGTGTCTTAACCAACCTATATATCACAAATATATTGCAGCCTATTTTATTCCTATTATGGCCAAAGGACATTTTGACAGACAAGATAGATCGAGTACCTGATTGTACAGAAAACGTTTTTGGAAGTTTTGACAACTCAGCAGGTAAGATGCTTCTTCTTAATCAACTGGATGTTTGTTTCAATTTTGCTATGCTTTTACTTGTCAGAAAGGGATCTAATTAATTTGAAACTTCCATGATTATCTCTGTGGGCTTTAGTAGCTTCCTAAAATACTTATTTAACCACGACGGAACCTTCCCCTACAACTACGATCAAGTGTTCCTTTAAAGAGTTCCGAAACTGATTTCATTACAGACGTATAAGCGACGTTAGCACAGCAACTACAGTGACAGCTTCAACTAACACATGTACATTCGACCAGTCAATCGTTAACGATCAGTGTTAAGTGTAGATGTGCAGCCGTTAATATACATCTATATCGATACTACGCAATCATTTCACGGAGCGAGGCCGAGGGTACCACGTACCACTGTTAGTCATTTCCTTTCCTGTTCCACTCGAAAATAGAACGAGGGAAAAACAGCTATCTATATGCCACCGTATAAGCCATAATTTATCTTAACTTTGTGGTCCTTACGACCATGTGTAATAGTCGTTAAATAAGAAATGATCAATTTTTTAAGCCATTAATGTTCATAGACAAACGTCCTTGTTGGTGCTTCACGTTTGATGTTTGTGCTGTGCGCCGGTGAGGTTTCGAACCGTTCCGGCAGATGACAGGCACGTAGTACAGCGTCAAAATGTCGTCTACATACGACTCACGTTACGAGCAGCTTGCTGTTACTGAATCCTTGTGTGCGGAAAAAGAAACCCTGGTGAACATCCATAAACGTTTGCGTGCAGTGTATGGCAATGCTGCAGTTGATAGGAGTACAGTTGGCTGCTGGGTACAAAAAGTACAGCCTCAGGAAATGCAGAAACAGAGCTTCATGATCAGCCATGCTCGGGACGTCCCGTCACAGCCACTGCTCCAGACGTGATGAATCATGCTGAAGCTATTATTCGTGCCGACCGGGGCATCAAATCTCGACAATTGGCTCTACAGTTGTCGGTCGGCATTGGAAGAGAGTCTGTAATGATCGAGACTCTGGGATATTCAAATAGGTGCTCAAGATGGGTTCCACGAATTCTCACAGCGGTCCACAAGATTCAAAGAAAGGCCGTTTAATCTGAATTGTTCGAGCGTTTTGAGACCGATGGAGAGGCTTTTGTATCACGGATCGTTAGTGGGGACGAAATCTGGATGCACCACTTTGAGCCGGAAACAAAGTGGCCGTCCTTAGAGTGGCATCATCCTCATTCACCACAAAAGAAGAAATTCAAGACAACCCCCTCTGCCGGAAAAGTCATGGCTACGGCCTTCTGCGATTGTAATGGCCTCATTCTCGTGGATGAGATGCCAAGAGGGTAACCATCAATTCAGAGGCACACGTGAAGACTCTCAATAAACTGAAGAACAGTGTGACGTGTTCGATCGGACAAGAATGCATCAGAAATCTTGCTCCAACACGATAATGCACGCCACACAAGTCTGAGAACTCGGGAGCACATCGCCAAATTGGGATGAGCATGACTGCCTCGCCCACCCTAAAGACCAGACCTGACACTCTCGGACTTCCATCTCTTTGGGACACTTAAAGATTCTCTACGGGGAACACACTTTGAAGAAGACGAGGGTGTTAGTCATGCAGTGAAAACATGGCCACGCCTACAGGACAAGACCTTTTACCAGCAGGGAATACATGTTCTTCCACAACGATGGCGTACGGCCATAGAACGTGATGAAGACTACGTAGTAAAATGGGACATGGAGAAGACTTGTTGATGTATATTGTCACCAGATTCTGACTCTTAACAATAAATATGTGCTAAGAAAAAAAGTGGGGCATTACTTATTGAATGACCCTCGTGTGCTGGAGGCAACAGAATCTTTCTGCAGTGAGCTTCAAAAGCCGGTTGTCTAAATTTTCTCAGGAGTCTTCCTCGAAGAGAACGTCGCTTTCCCTCAGGGACTCCCATTTTAGATACCGAAGCATCTCCGAACACTTGCTTCAAGTTCGAACCATCCATTAATAACTCCAGCAGTCCGCCCCTGAATTGTTTCGATGTCTTCCTTTAATCCGAACTGGTACGGATCCCAAACATTTGAGCAGTACTCAAGAATACGTCGCACTAGGATCCTATGTGCTATCCCTTTACCGATGAACTAGTGTCTCTGCATTGTAATGTCACAGCCGTCCGCGGTGGTCTAGCGGTTGTAGGCGCTCAGTCCGGAACCGCGCGACTGCTACGGTCGCAGGTTCGAATCCTGCCTCGGGCATGGGTGTGTGTGATGTCCTTAGGTTTGTTAGGTTTAAGTAGTTCTAAGTTCTAGGGGACTGATGACCACAGATGTTAAGTTCCATAGTGCTCAGACCCATTTGAACCATTTGTAATGTCACAAATCGCTATGGAGCAACGAAACTAACATCACTGAATCAAGTATTAAGGACATTCTCCAGAATGTTTTAAAGCAGAGAAAAGTTTGTCTAAAGCTTGTCCCGTACACTTTGACTACCAAACAGAAACAACTACGCGTTGTCGTCTGTCGCGACCTGAGTGAAATGGGAAATGCGGGCAGTTCTTTTCTGGAAAAAATAATCACGGGTGACTAGACTTGGTGTTTTTAGTACAAATCTACCAGTAAATAACAATGTGCAGAATACGATTCACGCTTGGCCAAGACCGAAGAAGGTGCGAATGCGACGCCAGAGCTTATCAACATCTCAAAGAAAAATTTTCATGGCAGTTTCACTAGGTTTTATGAACGTTTCGTGCATTGTACTCAAATGGTGGGAGACTACGTACAACATCCGAAGAATTAAGAGCATCATCTATTTTTTTATTAATCCGGACTCGAAGCTTTTTGGACTGACTGATATCATCTAATACAACAGTTGGCCGCTGTAACGACTTAGGGCGGAGGGGTTTGTCTCGTAATGAGAGAGATGGTAGGATACTGTGGGAAACGGCTCTGAAATAATTTAATCTATCACTTAAAGTTGATAAGAAGGGGCCCCATTGGGATACATTCTAAAATGAGTATATGATCTACAAAACACACATGTGCTGATATGGTCACTGAACAAATATTTTACATAACATAAATAACTGCATATTTGCACCATAGATGTTCTTAAACTGGAAACACGACTTACTAAATGTACTGAAGGTGTTATTTACTATGATGCTAAGAGGTTTAATGAAAACACAGGGAAACATGGCAAATCGCCTTCATTGACCTCTTTCTCGCTGTTACCACGATTTTGTTGAGGTACTTTCCATAACTTCCGAGTTCAACATGTCAGATCTGCATTGCAGGCTTCTTCCATCGTCGATTCTATTTATTACTGATTACATTATTTTTCGCTCTTAGCCCCGTACCTAAGGACAGGTCGTAGAAGTCAAACCCATGTCTCGGACCCCACCCTGGCTCACCTGGCTCGGGTGCAGTGAAACTCCCCCACGCTACGGTAGCTTTCATTACAAAAATGACAGTGGCCGCCGTCCTCACTTCACGTCGTACCGTACGCAGCCGTTGACTCCACTGTAGATGCCACAGATTCAGATTCACTCTGTCAGAATACAGTGTCCAGTATTACGAACGTATCTTCTTACATTCAATAACTACGTGATACCTCACACTGCAAAGGTAGTTTCTAATCACTTTCCTGTCCCACTTCTTAACCAAAAGTATGATTTTACCTTTCCTAACTTTTCGTTTGACACTCGTAAACAATGATGCTATAATATCCTTGTTATCCCTGATTCCTTTGTATCTATTTACTGAATCGTATTGTTCCGCCCTGCTCATCACCAACACAGTCAATGGTTTTCTCTAAAGGCGGTCTGTTTCACAAACTTCTCCAAATAATCGTAGGAAAATACGTTTAGTACAGTATAGCAGGCATGTTCGTCCTCACCTCCAGTTCTAAACAAGTGTATCTTCGATTCTACAGAAACCAGACTGAAGTCGCAGTCCCCCGCTACTGCACGATCTGCGTAATTACGGGTAATATTTTCCAGACTTTCACTGAAGCTGTCTACGACTTCGACTCTTGATGTGGATGGCCTATAGCTACAACTCATTAATATTTTAGGCTATGCTAAGCTTCACCTAGCCTCGCGCAGATTGTCTCTCATTTAAACTTTGCATTTATTACATTAGACATTACAGAATTCATTATTGTAACAGGAGCGCCGCCAGGAGTAGTGTCTGACGTATCCTCCCCGCAAATATCGCATTCTGAATTCAGTGCTTCGCTGCTGCTTACATCTGATTTCAAAAAATCTTCTGTTTCCAGTATTGATCGTATTATTACCGTTGATAAATGAGAATGATTCTAGTGCGTTCCTCTGAACGCAAACGTAATTTCTTCATATAAACCAACTTCTTCAGTGGCGTGAACTTTCATAGTCTGATGTATAGTTTCTTTCAATGACGCGATCATACACTGAAATAAGTGACAGTTTTATCGTGGACGGAAGGCCCAAAGGCGAAGGGGACCCCGAGGACTGTAAGTGGCAGCAAACAGTCTCGCTAAGTACACTAGTAAGCAAAAGTAACGACGAAAGTAACTTTCGTTTGTTGTACCACTGTCAAGAAACACAGCTCGATGAAATTTGGTCCATGCATAGAATCAATTGGTGTAGAGTAGTGCAGAAGTAAACTGAAAGAAATAAGCAGCAAGACGAACAAAAATGAGACTTTTACTCGAAGACAGTAACTACATTCATGATGATCCCCTGGACCATCGTGACGAAGGACAGTATAACAATAGCATTGTGCGGTGAGTGTAGTGCGTTCAAAGATTTGTAGGATAGTCCGATCAAGCAACATTAAGCCTCCCCACACCATAAGACTTCGACCACCAATACGACCATATTCAATGATGATGTACGAGCCATAATGTTGCATGAGCGTACTGACCTCCACACCCTTGAACACGTTACACTGACCAATCACCTTTATTGTGACACTGTACTCCTTCTCCATGTTGTTATTATTATTACTATTACTATCATCTTTATTCATCCGATAATCATCTCAGTGTGATATGGGAACTGTCAAGGTAATACAATACAAATCCATAGCTCAAAATGTACAGCTCACAGAATACACAACGTACTTCAGGTAGTGTATGCGGAAAGACAGATGATAGGCCGTGGCTTTGATTAGGATACCATCCTGGCTTTTGCCCTCATGATTTAGGAAAACCATCGTAAACTCAAATGTGCGTCTTTTTAGGAGTGCATTCATTTTTATCGATGAGAAGGACCGACCGCATTGAACAGCGCAGGTGGAGAAGCTCATGGAATGAGAGAATATTCGGCAAATTGACTGGTCTCACTGTTATCCCGACTTAAATGCCATCGAGCATTTATGGATGCGTTAGGGAGACATACTTCAGAACAAAAACATGCTTCAGCAACCATCCAGCAGTTGCCAGTCGCGTTGGTAGAGGAATGGTACGCCTTACCACAAGAACAATTTACCAACTTTTTAGCTAGGATGGGAGCACGTTTCAGATCCACCATTGCCGTCCGCATTGCACCATATTAAGATCTGTTTCTCGCCTTTGTAATGTCCACTGGATCATGAAAGACCCTGAAGACTTCAGTGTAACTATCGTCTTTGAGTAAAAACGTAATTTCTGTTCACATCGCCGCGTATATCTTTCACATACTTTCTGTACCATACTGTAGCAATTTTTTCTACGTATGGTCCATGTTTAATCGAGCTTAGTTACTTGGCAATGAAACATCATGTGAAGGTTACTTGTGTCCGAAAAATTTTCACACCAGTGTACTTTTCGCAGAGTAGATTCATCCATTTTTGAGATACCACAAGTTCTTGTCACAGTTAATGATACGTATGTAAACTCAACTCCACCAACAATTAAATCACTTTCTGTTGAAACGAAAGTGGAGATATCTGAAAATAATTCCTCAACACGTCACTCATAAGGCGTAATTACGCTACATACAACGAAGAAATAACTTCTGACGTCCTGAGAACCCCATGTCAAAAGATCAGGGAACAATCTTGGAAGAAGGCTACACATGGGACTGGTATCAGAGGGTCAACACATTCCTTCTGACCAGGACATCACTCCACTGCATGATGAACTCACTTTAACTGGTGTTCTACAGTCGTAGAAAATGTGTGGTGCCAATAACCACTACCAAAAGTATGACTCAAGTCTGTATGTCGAAACTGTGTAGCAAAATGTTGGATTCTACATCTGATGGTAACTGAACACTGTACACACTATAGTTTGCGAAAACTACAGCACGAAGAAGTAGTCATCAGATCACACGGAAATTTGTCCCACAGATTAAGGTCATGACAATACAGTATGATTACAATCGCTGAACTGTACATGCCCTTTGTCCGTGAGAATTCAGTTCGGTGTGAAGCCCTCACGTGCTCTAATCATAATCTCTAGATGTCGTAGCATGGAATCAAAGAGGTCCTGGATAAGCTGCTGGGGAATACACCATCACTGGGTTTGTGATTTCGTCTGCTAAACATCGACAGTGGTTGGAGGAGGACCAGAAAGAACAGGTTGCCGAATGACCAGAACCCACCCATGTTCGATGGGTGATATACTAGGCCACCATCGCGCTAGCCATGGTATTGTGGTACCTGTCATTTTTCGAAGACGGGTGGCACATTCCTTGTAGCAAGTGGCCGCACATTGTCATGTGGAGCTCATGAATCGCTCTGTAAAACGTCCGCGTTGTAGCGGTTGCAGTTCAGATTGCCATTAACATGTAGAGATTACGTGCTATATCCAGTGGCACCACAAACCATTACACTTGGTGTTTGTCCGATGTACCGTTCAGCAATTCAGTCTGCCCACTTGCATTTACCACAGTAGCTTACAACAAGAATGCGGCTATCGCGGACAAGTTGTAGCGGACTCATCCGAAAACACTACACTCTGCTACTCAGCACGCAACTGATGGCCCTTTGCAATTGGTGGCGATGGTGGTTTCTGATCAGTGGAAGCCTAGGCATTGGCATATGTGCCACCAGCCCAGCTCACTGTGACGTCGAACAGTAGACACAAGCATATCCACATCTGTTACAGTACCCCAATGTCGAGCTACCAATGTGTACGAAGTTGTTCCGTGGGCTATGGCAATGCAATTATAATGATGATGATGATTATGATGACGGAAAGGCTTTGTGGTTGCACGACATCAAGGTCTTTAGCGTCTGATCGAAAATGTACTCAGACGATTGTTCACGAAGTTCGTAAAATTACTAGAATGAGAACAGCGAATAAAAAAAAGTGAAGAAATTCCAGAAACCTTGCACATACACACACACACACACACACACACACACACACGCACGCACACACACACACACACACACACACACACACAGTCACACAAAAAACAACGAAAGTAACGTTAGTTTATTGTCCGTCACAGCCAGCCACTCCTCCTCCCACAGCAGTATAGATCTGCTACCCACAAACCAAATGACAGCCTGCAGGTGAACAAGGCATTCTGTAACGTTACGTTTCCTGACATCAGGCGGCGGTTTTGTAGGCCTGTTCGTTTCCCCAAATCTCCACATGACCTGGTACCCAGCACACTGACATCTACTTCTTGCACCGCTGCAGGACATGCGGTTATTTCTCTACGAGTTGGACCATTTTGTCTGCCGGGTACGTGTGCTGCAACGACCGTAGAGCACTAAGGGAATCAGAGCAGACGAGAAGCTGTGCACTGAAAACGTCTCATCTCCCCCAATGTCTCCAGTATCGCATGGAGGTCTGCAGAAAAGACAGTATATTGTGAGGAAGGCGAATCCAAAAGACAAGGTCGGAGAACACGACAGAACAGCCAAGGAAGTCCCCTTCTTCTAAGCCCTCTGTCCACAAAACGGTAAAACAGTGATGCCTGTCTAAAATGTTTAAAAATAGAGACTGAAACGTAAAAGTGGGAGTGCAACCTTCCTGAAAATTCGTCAAATTTAAAATAATTCCGGGACTCTGGAGGAGCCAAGGTGGAGATCTGTGCCATCCTTGGTGTAAAAAGTTAAAACCAGTCACATCCATCTCTAAAAGGCAATCCTTCGAGGAAATCCCATACGGCCTAGTTCCTCGTTGTCGAGGGTGGTCAAGCAAGAGTATGATATGCAGATGTGTATGGCGTGGAGAGTCTCCTAAAGGCCTGACGCATCATGAGGAGACGTCATCTGATGTGAAGGGACGCCTCACCAATCTCAACACAGAGGCGTGGTATGGGACTGGATCGGTCCTAGAGACCAGTCTAAGTCCTTTGTGGTGCACAACGTCCAACATTTTTAAATAAGATGGTCGTGCAAATCCGTACATCAAGCTGAGATTGCAAAAAGGCCCCGTAAAACTCTAGCAGACACGTCTGCTCTGCTTCCCACGAACTGTGGCTAAGACATGATTAAATGCTGAGTGCATTTAGGGAAAGTCTTTTCATGACTCTATGGTGTGGTAACCATTTCAGTTTTGAGTCAAATACGAGGCCCAGAAATCTGGTTTATGGTGGTCAGGAACCGTTGCCACTATCTCTTCTTGCTAACCCTAAAAATTCGGCGACACTTCACCGTCACTACCCGAAACGCTGGGAGGTTATCTCCAGTTGCTCGGCACTTAAACCTATTTAGAACCGCCTGCCTGGAGCTGAGTACATTGCGGTATCCTTCGCTCCTCCAAGGGACAGATTACTTTTTCATGTGCTATGAAGATTGCGGAATGGATGCTTCAGCGGCATCGTGATCATTTGCGTAATATGATCCAACCATTCTAGAACACTGTCACGATGTTGAAACACAGCAAGTTGGCTGTAAGTCCGCCCTACGAATTACCCATGGTGGCGGATGTCTTTCAGACACCACTCTGTCTGGCAGGTGACTCCAGGATGGTAAGTGGCCACTTGAGTGCAAGTCATCAACCACTTCCCATTGAGGAGTGTGTGCGAGGGATGGGAAGCATATCGTGAGACCGATGGCATTGAATGACTCTGTAGCAATCTTGAAGTGCGTGTTCCATGGTTAACAAACACGGACGTGAGAACAAGAGAAGGCTCTCAAGCTGTACCCGTGAGGCAGGTGGTTGTTGGAGAGCCCCAAAGCACATTATGTGTATTAAAATCACAACACAGGATGAGGGTTGGGAGATCTGAGTAGGGAGGTCGCGGACAGCCTCTTCGTCTAGCACCTCATCTGTGAGCAGTTAAAGTGAGCATACCGTCAAGTGGTGACGCAAATGCATTGACACAGCGTCTGCTTACAGGCTGGTCGTTAGGGAGACATGTGACGAATGGCAGGCGATGTTGACGGAAATATCGAATCCTCCTCTAGCTCGCTCTCCACTAAAGTCGCCCTTCTTGTGGAAACTGTAGCCACATAGCTCACGGGCGTCAGAGAATTTAAACTGTGTCTTTTAAAGACAGAAACGAAATGCAATGATTTTGCGGCATTGCTGGCTGGAACCCTGAATTAATAGAGGTAGTTCCTCCACTTGTATGCTGAAACCGTTGAAGCTCCACTGCAGTATGGAAGCCATCTGAAGGGTGAGGGTTTCCGCTGTCTTCTCCTCTGTCATTTGTCCGTGGTGAGGAGATTGCAACGGAGGAGGGTTGGGGGTGGGGGGAATCATCAGTTCCCTCTGCCATATGTCAATGCCCATACCATGTCTATGTCCGTACTCTGACCTTCGTCCGATCCATCAGACAAGATGAAGGTCCGGTGGTGTGATGGCTTCAGACTTGATCATTTTGCCTTGATGGTTCTCATCCCCAACAAGGTTTTTGGGTTTTGGGGACGATCGCAAGACCGTTGTACCAGGAACAGTTTTTTGGGTCTCGTCTATTGTCTGCTGGCACCATAATCACTATTGCAGTGGTGAGTGGCGTGGGCTGTTGGACTAGCGATACAGGCTTACAGTTTCATTTGCAGATACAGGTGGAGGTGTCCTGATCAACTGTCAACGTCTAGGACACTAATTTTCTTCACATGCTGCTACAACTTTGAGGCAAACGTGTGGTCAGTGGTGGACGGCTGCGAGGCCTTAATCTTGTTTTTCCAATGGTAGTACGAGAGGCGTTGTGTCTTCTTAATCTACTTGTTCTTTTTTCTTCTGCGACGACCGGATATTCTTTGCTCCAGACGATATGGGATTGCAAGCATCTGGGTGGGGAAGTACACTGAATGCCAAGACTTTGGGAAGCGAAGCCACATATTCTGCATGTAGCCTGACCATTGCAAGTCGTGGTGGTATGACACTTAAAGCAGCGCATTGGATTAGATACATGTGGCCCAACTTTAGAGCGAAGAAAGGCAGTTACAATATATTCAGGCATCTTTGCTAAAGTAAACGTCAGAGCAAAAGGTGATGGGATCTGAAGCTCACCATTGACCCTTTTCATAACATTCTGTAGTACAGTGACTCTCACGTTTGCCCATTCCGGTTCCAGTTCTTTAGTATCCATAACAATAACGACCTGGCACCTCACATCTCCTTTACAACACTCGAGCTCAGTGTGGAGATTATTGTTCATAGGACATTCTCCAAGTAATTTAGCGTTCAGTAACTTGTTTAATTGCTTAGCCTGCAGTATCTCTATCAGGAATGTGCCGTTACGTCCCTCTAGAGCTTTATGGATTTAGAAAAGCGACAACTTTTCAAATGAAGTTTCTACGCAACATACAATAACAAATACATTATTAACCAGAGACCGTAAGTCCAGATGAATTCAAAGGCATAGACATCTCAGGTGGACTAGCCACAGGAGGATTTTTGGGGGGGTTTGGGTGTTAATATTGCCCAACAGACCACCCAAATCGTTGGGAGTAGAAGAGAGCCGAGTCCGTAAACAGCAAACAAATGAACGAATGTTGAGCTCCTTAAAGAAACGGCCATGTGGACAAGATGTTTATCATCCCTCACTGTGGTCGCCTTATGTAGTCCTACTGGCAGTCTTCGCTTTGTAAGAACCACTTCCATCCACTAGTCCCACACACGAATCACGGTAGTAACAAAATGGCTTGGCTCTGAGCACTATGGGACTTAACATCTGCGGTCATCAGTCACCTACAACTTAGAACTACTTAAACCTAACTAACCTAAGGACATCACACACATCCATGCCCAAGGCAGGATTCGAACCTGCGACCGTAGCAGTCGCGCGGTTCCGGACTGAGCGCCTAGAACCGCGAGACCACAGCGGCCGGCACGGTAGTAACAGCGTGCGCTGTACGAGCCACAATTTCACGTTACGAAACGCCCGTTTCCGAGTCCCCAGTCATTGTTCCCCGTTCGAAATCACATGCCTTTACTGAGTCCTTTGATGTTGACGAGGAAAACTGGCACTTTCTAGCAACTTTCCCCTTCGTTTCACGGATCTGCATCGACTAAACTTGGTGTAACACTGACTGTCCACTCACACAAATGAGGACGCTGCTAGGCCCACGAGCACGCCATCTCTCCAAAGTATTAACAGCTTTATACGCCCTTCGAATTTTGACTGAATCAGACAATTCATTGCTGATGCTGCAAGTTTCACAAACACTAGTATACGCTCCTTAGACACCCATATCAGTAAAAATATTGGGTTGGTGCATAAGTCCGTTGCGTTTTTCCGTATGCTTAATATACGCAACAGACACACATAACAGAGACTTCAGTCATCAATATTATATTCTCCTTCACTACTTACGACAGTCTTCCAACGTTGGAATAACTTTTCGATTCCACAGATGAAGGCGAAGAAATAGTCGAGCCAAATCGCATCGTATTTTCATTCGGAAAGGAATTTTGTGAAGGCTGTTCGATAGAGAATGGAAAAGGTAAAACTCTGAGGGTACAAGATCAGATGAATAAGGTGGGTGTGGAATGATTTTCCAACCCAATTCCTGTATAGTGTTTTTTGTGACTCTAGCAGAATGTGGGCAGGCTTATCGTGAGGCAGCATCATTTTACGCAGTCTTCCTGATCGTTGTTCTTCGACTGCGTCTGCAAGATGTCTCAGTTGTTGACAATAAATGTCAGTAGTGATGGTTACACCTTGAGTAAGCGTGTTCACATGTGTGTAAATTCCTAAGGGACCAAACTGCTTAGGTCATCGGTCGCTAGACTTACACATTACTTAAACTAACATATGCTAAGAACAACACACACGCCCATGCCTGAGAGGGGACTCGAACCTTCGGCGGGAGGGGCTGCGCAGTCCGTGACATGACGCCTCAAACCACGCGCCCACACCTCGCGGCCCTTGGGGAAGTAATTCCAAGGACACTACACCGTCGCTGTTCCCCAAGATGGATAACATTGTAGTTTATGAATGCACACAGGTCTTTGTAGGGGGAGTTGCTGTTTTGTTAGGCTCTACCATTCCTTTCTGTTGTTTATGTTAGCATAAAGATGCAATTTCTCGTCACCAGTAACGATACAGGATAGGAATAATTAGTGTTGTTCACGAGTCAATTGAGACGAGCAAGCAGACATGCACATATGGTCATACGCTGACTTTGTGGTTTTGGTGTAGAGCATGCGGTATCCATACACACGATTTTTAATCCTTCTCCATTGCATGCAAATGCAATGGAGAAATGATCACCGTTCACTAAATTTGCCAGCTCTCCAGTACATTGACGTGGATAGTGGTAAATTGATCCGTTTAAACTATCTTAAAAAACCATAAAGGTCTTCCTGTACGAGGAGGGTCGCTAACGTCAAAACGATTCTCCTTAAAACGAGAAAACCATATCCTTGCCGTGCTCTGTCCAATGGCATTATCCTCACACACGGTTCAAATCTTTCTGGTTATGTCCGCTGCTGTCACCCCTCTATTTAACACAAACAGAAGAATATGTCGAAAAGTTAGGATTTCTCCAATTGGCACTGCATTTTGTAGCTTCCACAGCTTCAATAATTAAGCGTCCAAAACCTCCACCCACTATTTCCAAACGACAAAATGATAATATGTAAACTCAAATAGCAACACTGAACTATTAATAAAAATGACAGTCGGTAAATAAACCCATAACAGCCAGAATACCAATATGCAAAACCAACACACTACGAACTCATGCACTAATGGAACATATTCCACTTAACTGCGGAGGGTCAGAATAGACTGAAGATAGTAATTAAATCAGCAGCTGCAACACCGTTGGGTCACAGTAAGGCGTCCACCCCCTACGTTCGACGTCAACGTGCAACAACCAGTTATAGATGGCAGGTAGCAGCACTAGCACTGGACGGTATACAAAGCGTGTCGGGGGATGCGGAAAACAGTGCAATCGTTGTCATAATTCAGGAACGGAGCGATTTATTTGACTTCCAAAAGACCATGTTATTTCCTTCCGTCCAAGGATTGCAAGATTTCCGAAATGGCTAAGTTTCTGAACTGTTCGTGTGCCGCTGTGGTTAAAGTATACAGTGCATGTCAAAATGGCGCTATCCAAAACCGACGCCGAGGCAGCCATAGATGACAGGAGTGAACGACGGCTGCGGAGATGTGTACGGGCGAATAGACGTGCAACTATAGGACAACTGACCTTCCTGAACAACCAAGGGGCTACCCATAGTATCTCCTCAACGACCGTTCCCCAAACATTACTGCGTATGGTCTTCTGCAGTAGGCACTTGGTTTATTCGCCCATTCTGATTGCTGTTTGTCAGCGGTAAAGGTTGGAATTTGAACGACATACCGAAATTGAAGGTCCACTTAGCGGCAACAGGTGGCTTTTTCAGATGAACCACGTTGTGTGCTCCATCGGAAAGATGACCGTTGGTGTGTACGTTCTTGCAACAATCGTCGGAAGGTTCAGACCGGAGGAGGGACCGTTATGGTTTGGGGAATGGATTCATGGTAGTCCGTGAATGATTTCGCCGCTCTGGAAGCCACAGTGGCTCAACAAAATTACGTATCTATTCTTGTACACACCGATATGGAGCTTGTTTTTTCCTCTGCACGATGGCATCTACCCGCAGTACAACGCAAGGTGTCACACGGCATGCAGTGTCTGTGGGTGGCTCGAAGAGCACCAGGAAGAATTCGTCGTACTCCCACAGCCACCAAACTCCTGGATTTAAATCACTTCGAGTATCTGTGGGAGCACCTCTCTTTGGCTGTTCGCGCCATGGATACTCATCTGAGAAACCTACGGCAGCTGGCCACGACACTTGTGTCGGCATGGCTCCACATCGCTGTAGGTACAGTCCAGAATCTCAGTGACTCTCTTTTTACTCATCTGTGCATCAACAGGTGGTTTTTCAGGCTTTTGATAGGATGTCGCATTAATGTGACTGGATAGTGTACTCTAAATCTTATTTAAAGAAGAAAATCTGGATGTATACATTCAAATATCATCCACAACCCAGCAAGTGGGCATAAATAAGGAGGGATTTATCCAAATACAGGATACTTACAGCCATGAAAAGCGAGTATCGCGTAAAATCATATAAAATATTTGTACGTAAACCTAACGCAGCTGAGCAGGTTGAAACAACACCACTGTCCATGTATCTCGTCACAATTAAAACGCAATGGCGACCAGTAGCTGCATAAATTCTCGGTGTGCACTGATCCGTTGAACGACCGGTCGGTAGTGCTGTCCTTGGATTAGTATGTTTTTCATTGACGTTTCAACAAGATGAGTGACAGCCGCAAATCACCAACCGAAAATAGTTCTTCCCCATGCCGCGAGTGCTCTCTGTATTTCTTGTTTCGTGGCTACAGTCGTGAACAGATTTCAGGAGACACTTCGCCTTTTTGTTATATTGATCTGCAAAGCTTTATTGTCTTTTTCCACATTGTTTTCTACATCTATTCACGGAGAAATACAGGTAGTCCTGCCTTTTACGTTACGTATTATCTGTTTTAGATAATACGTCAGAGGGAGGGATGGCTTCTGCAGTTGTTCTGGAAGTCAGTGGTGACCTAGTCACCCTGGTCGTATTTTTCTGCTTCTGCAAAGATAATTTTTAGTTGTTCTGGAGATACTATGCTACTGATGAATTTTTTGCGCAATATTTTCTTAACTAGATTTAGTAATATGTCTATGTCTATTACCGTATTTTCATACTTTTCTGGAAGTGTTAATAGTGTATGAGAAATACTTAACATATTTTATTAACATATGTTTTTGTTGTAAGGTTAGTGGGGTAAGTTGAAATTCATTTATATTCGTACCGTACATGGATTGTAGCGTTTTACGTTACTTCATTGAATACAACATATAAATATGAGAGAAATTAATGGAAGTATTTCATCACCCAAACTACAGACCGTAATTGCCTCTCCCTGAGTTTCATCTCTGCTCACATGAATCGCTGGCTATGAAGACAACATTTTGGTACATACAAAGAGCTGAGGACCAGCTTAGAGAACTGGTGGAAAGCACAGGCGGCCACCTCGTATGATGTAAGTCCCCAGGAGAAGACGACAGCCCGTCAGAACTACTGATAGTCTTAGGAGAGCCACTCATGATAAAACTCTTCCATCTCGTGGGCAAAATGTATGCCACAGTCGAAATACCCACAGACTTCAAGAAGAATGCAATAATTCAAATTCCAAAGAAAGCAGCTAGTGGCAGATGTGAAAATTACCGAACTATCAGTTTAATAAGTCCTGGTTGCAAAATACTAACAGGAATTCTTTATAGAAGCATGGAAAAACTCACAAAAGTCTACCTGAGGTAAGATCAGTTTGGATTCCGGAGAAATGCAGGAACACGCGAGGCAATACTGATCCTATGACTTGTCTTAGAAGATACGTTAAGAAAAGTCAAACCTACGTTATGGCATCTGTAGACGGGTACCAAAGCTTTTGACAATGTTGACCCCAATACTCTCTTTGAAATTCTGAAAGTAACAGGGGCAAAACACAGCGAGCGAAAGGCAATTTACAATTTTTACAGAAAACAGACGCAATTTATAAGAGTCGAGGGGCATGGAAGGGAATCAGCGGTTGAGAAGGGAGTGAGACAAGGTTGTGGTCTATACCCGGCGTTATTCAACCTGTACACTGAAGAAGCAATAAAAGAAGCCAAAAAAAAATTTGTAGTAGGAATTAAAATTCAGGGAAAAGAAATAAAAGATTTAAGGTTTGCCAGTGACATCGTCATTCTGTCAGACACAGCTAAGGACTCAGAAGAGCATTCAACTGAATAGAGGAGGAGGAGGAGATTAGTGTTTAACGTCCCGCCGACAACGAGGTCATTAGAGACGGAGCACAAGGCTCGAATTAGGGAAGGATGGTGAAGGAAATCGGCCGCGCCCTTTCAAAGCAACCATCCCGGCATTTGCCTGAAGTGATCTAGGGATATCACGGAAAACCTAAATCAGGATGGCCGCACGCGGGATTGAACCGTCGTCCTCCCGAATGCGAGCAACTGAATAGACATTGTCTTGAAAGGAGGATATAAGATGAACGTCAACAAAAACAAAACAAAGATAATGGAACAGAGTCTAATTAAATCAGTTGATGCTAAAGGAAATAAATCAGGGAATGAGACGCTTGAAGTAGTACATCTACATCTACATCCATACTCCGCAAGCCACCCGACGCTGTCTGGCGGAGGGTACCCTGAGTACCTCTATCGGTTCTCCCTTCTATTCCAGTCTCGTGTTGTTCATGGAAAGAAGGATTGTCGGTATGCTTCTGTCTGGGCTCTAATCTCTCTGATTTTATCCTCATGGTCTCTTCGCGAGATACACGTAGAAGGGAGCATTATACTGCTTGACTCTTCGGTAATGGAAATGTCGTGTGGCTAGGGCCTCCCGTCTGGTAGACCGTTCGCCTGGTGCAGGTCTTTCAATTTGACGCCACTTCGGCGACCTGCGCGTCGATGTGGATGAAATGATGATGATTGGGACAACACAACACCCAGTCCCTGAGCGGAGAAAATCTCCGACCCAGCCGGGAATCGAACCCGGGCCCTTCACTCTTCGGTGAAGGTATGTTCTCGAAACTTTAACAAAAGCCCGTACCGAGCTACTGAGCGTCTCTCCTGCAGAGTCTTCCACTGGAGTTTATCTATCATCTCCGTAACGCTTTCGCGATTACTAAATGATACTGTAACGAAGAGCGCTGCTCTCCATTGGATCTTCTCTTCTATCAACCCTATCTGGTACGGATCCCACACTGCTGAGCAGTATTCAAGCAGTGGGCGAACAAGCGTCCTGTAGCCTATTTCCTTTGTTTTCGAACTGCATTTCCTAAGGATTCTTCCAACAAATCTCAGTCTGGCATCTGCTTTACCGACGATCAACTTTATATGATCATTCCATTTTAAGTCACTCCTAATGCGAACCCCCAGAAAATTTATGGGATTAACTGCTTCCAGTTGCTGACCTGCTATTTTGTAGCTAAATGATAAGGGAACTATCTTTCTATGTATTCGCAGCACATTACACTTGTCTACATTGAGATTCAATTGCCATTCCCTGCACCATGCGTCAATTCACTGCAGATTCTCCTGCATTTCAGTACAATTTTCCATTGTTACAACCTCTCGATACACCACAGCATCATCCGCAGAAAGCCTCAGTGAACTTCCTATGTCATCCACAAGGTCATTTATGTCTATTGTGAATAGCAACGGTCCTATGACACTCCACTGTGGCACACATGAAATCACTCTTACTTCGGAAGACTTCTCTCCATTGAGAATGACATGCTGCGTTTTGTTATCTAGGAACTCTTCAATCCAGTCACACAATTGGTCTGATAGTCCATATGCTCTTACTTTGTTCATTAAATGACTGTGGGGAACTGTATCGAATGCCTTGCGGAAGTCAAGAAACACGGCATCTACCTGTGAACCCGTGTCTATGGCCCTTTGAGTCTCGTGGACGAATAGCGCGAGCTGGGTTTCACACGACCGTCTTTTTCGAAACCCATGCTGATTCCTAAAGAATAGATTTCTAGTCTCCAGAAAAGTCATTATACTCGAACATAATACGTGTTCCAAAATTCTACAACTGATCGACGTTAGAGATATAGGTCTATAGATCTGCACATCTGTTCGTCGTCCTTTCTTGAAAAGGGGATGACCTGTGCCCTTTTCCAATCCTTTGGAACGCTACGCTCTTCTAGAGACCTACGGTACACCGCTGCAAGAAGGGGGGCAAATTCCTTCGCGTACTCCGTGTAAAATCGAACTGGTATCCCATCAGGTCCAGCGGCCTTTCCACTTTTGAGCGATTTTAATTGTTTCTCTATCCCTCTATCGTCTATTTTGATATCTACCATTTTGTCATCTGTGCGACAATCTAGAGAAGGAACTACAGTGCAGTCCTCCTCTGTGAAACACCTTTGGAAAAAGACATTTAGTATTTCGGCCTTTAGTCTGTCATCCTCTGTTTCAGTACCATTTTGGTCACAGAGTGTCTGGACATTTTGTTTTGATCCACCTACCGCTTTGACATAAGACCAAAATTTCTTAGGATTTTCTGCCAAGTCAGTACATAGAACTTTACTTTCGCATTCATTGAACACCTCTCGCATAGCCCTCCTCACACTACATTTCGCTTCGCGTAATTTTTGTTTGTCTGCAAGGCTTTGGCTATGTTTATGTTTGCTGTGAAGTTCCCTTTGCTTCCGTAGCAGTTTTCTGACTCCGTTATTGTACCACGGTGGCTCTTTTCCATCTCTTTCGATCTTGCTTGGCACATACTCTTCTAACGCATATTGTACGATGGTTTTGAACTTTGTCCACTGATCCTCAACACTATCTGTACTTGAGACAAAACTTTTGTGTTGAGCCGTCAGGTACTCTGTAATCTGCTTTTTGTCACGTTTGTTAAACAGAAAAATCTTCCTACCTTTTTTAATATTTCTATTTACAGCTGAAATAATCGATGCAGTAACCGCTTTATGATCGCTGATTTCCTGTTCTGCGTTAACTGTTTCAAATAGTTCGGGTCTGTTTCTCACCAGAAGGTCTAATATGTTATCGCCACGAGTCGGTTCTCTGTTTAACCGCTCAAGGTAGTTTTCAGATAAAGCACTTAAAAAAATTTCACTGGATTCTTTGTCCCTGCCACCCGTTATGAACGTTTGAGTCTCCCAGTCTATATCCGGCTAATTAAAATCTCCACCCAGAACTATAACATGGTGGGGAAATCTACTTGGAATATTTTCCAAATTATCCTTCAGGTGCTCAGCCACAACAGCTGATGAGCCAGGGGGCCTATAGAGACATCCAATTACCATGTCTGAGCCTGCTTTAACCGTGACCTTCACCCAAATTATTTCACATTTCGGATCTCCGTCAAGTTCTTTCGATACTATTGCACTTCTTATCGCTACAAACACGTCTCCCCCTTCACTGTCCAGCCGGTCTCTGCGGTATACATTCAAATCTGAGTTTAGGATTTCATTACTGTTTACGTCTGGTTTCAGCCAACTTTCTGTCCCTAGCACTATATGGGTGTTGTGACCGTTTATTAATGAGAGCAGTTCTGGGATCTTTCTATAGACGCTCCTGCAGTTTACTATTAGCACATTAATATTGTTGTTCCCTGTTGCATTTTGCCTACTCCTACCTCGCCGCGTCTCAGGAGGCGTCTTGTCGGGCCTATGGAGGGAATTCTCTAACCTAAAAAACCCACATGTGCACTACACACGTACTCCGCTACCCTTGTAGCCGCTTCCGGCGTGTAGTGCACGCCTGACCCGCAGGTTCGAGTCCTGCCTCGGGCATGGATGTGTGTGATGTCCTTAGGTAAGTTGGGTTTAAGTAGTTCTAAGCTCTAGGCGACTGATGACCTCAGATGTTAAGTCTCATAGTGCTCAGGGTCATCTGAGTAGACGAGTTTTGCTATTTGGCCAACAAAATAACTCATGATGGACGACGTAGAGAGGATATAAAATGTAGACTGGCAATGGCAAGAGAAACATGAATGAAGAAGAGAAATTTGTTAACATCAAATATAGATGTAAGTGTTAGGACGTCATTTCTGAAAGTATTGGTGTACAGTGTAGGCATGTACGGAAGTGAAACATGAATGACAAATAGTTTAGAGAAAAAGAGAACAGAAGCTTTCGGGATGTGGTGTAATAGAAAAATGTTGAAGATTGGATCTGTACGTCGCATAACTAATGAGAAGGTACAGAACAGAATTGGGGCCGGCCGATGTGGCCGATCGGTTCTACGAGCTTCAGTCTGGAACCGTGCGACCGCTACGTTCGCAGGTTCGAGTCCTGCCTCGGGCATGGATGTGTGTGATGTCGTTAGGTAAGTTGGGTTTAAGTAGTTCTAAGTTCTAGGGGAGTGATGATCTATGATCTCAGATGTTAAGTCTCATAGTGCTCAGGACTTAAAGTAGCCTGAGACGTAGTTTTTTGTTGAAAAATCATTTTTTTAAAATTAATGTGCACAAAGGCATCTTCTCTCGTCACAAGTAAAGATATTCTGTAGGTATACTCGATGAGGCGGCTGATGGCGTTCAAGCAAAAATGCACACATGCTGTATCCCTACAACCGACTTTTTGTTCTGGTATATGATGGTTCAAATCCTCATCTGGCTATCTTGATTCAGTTTGATCGTGATTGCTCTATATAGCATGCTATGCTACAAGCTTCGTGTCGCATTATGGGTTTGAAAATTTGTTACTCTATTGTGTTAGCGTGTGCAGTTTTCTTAACCTGCAGATTACATTGTATCGATATATGCCTTGTAGTGTAGAATCACAGCTGTCCCCAACCTATACCTTCATATCTGTGCTCTGCTACACAACGAATACACCCAACGATCTGCATACAGCACGTAAAACAAAGCTAAGTCAAGAGAAACTTGATTTTGGTACAATAGTGCCGCCCCTTCAATTTCACAGTGTTGATCTGATTTTAGCATGCACAAGTTAAATCATAGGCTGATTATTTACGCTACGATGACAAATTCTGATTAGGGAAAACCCACACCTGTGTAGCGCAGTCCTACACCAAGGCTATGACATGTAGTACGCCACAATATGTTGAACCCATTCTCTGGCGTTTTCGAATTGTATAAACTCGGGAAGTCAGCTGTACTGCGTCCATACTTAGCAGCCAACGTGGTGGATCTTTTTTGAACTGGCTCAGTCTGGCAGATAAACACAGACTGAGATGTAAGCTTTGCTTAAGGGCTGCTGAGCATACGGACCGATCAGTAGCAGTGAACTGCCAGGTGCAGTGCGCTCGGTCCCTATTAACAGGCACAAGTAATTGGTAGAATGAAGAGGGTCTGAAGGGCTACACCCCTCGGGTAAGCTGCTAGTGAACTACATAGTAAACAATGGGCGTTGAAATAGTTACGCGGGAGGACCGGTTGGAGTGCTGCATAATGAGTTCACAGAATTCACTTTGGTCTGTAACTTCATGTTGTACGAATTAGAGGGAACCTATTGTCAACCTATCATGTACGTGGCCCGTTACGCGGAATGCTTGTAAGTTAGAAGTGAAATTACATGTTAGTGCATGCAAACATTCCCACTCCCCCTTTCCCTCTCTACTAACTGCGTTGTCTTAGTTGTGGAGGCTGTATTCGCATATCACAGCGGTGTCGAAAAGATTAAAAGTGTATCTTTTGCAGACATGTACACAGTGGTTTTCTTCTGAAGAAGATGAAGATTCTGGAGAACTTAAATGTTTGATACTGCGCATACAGTCAAAATGTGGTCTTCTGTAAGTACCATATAGGTCCCGGAAAAAATGAACTCACAAGAAATATGACAAAAATAACATATTGCATATGTGCCATAAATGAAACTCAGACTACGCTATTCATGACTGTAGTTAGTAAGACTTCTTAAAAAGGTGATTAGTTGTCATGTCTACATAAATTTCAAATTTCTAAGGTACTTCGAACGTGATAGTCTATGTTGTAGACCCAAATGTCTAAATTTCAATTTATTATAAGTCATTACCTTACGATACTGTGTCTTAGGAAATAATTTTCAACACCCTAACCCCCGACTCCAATACGTGATCGAAACATAGATAGCTGCTAGAAAACACGTGCTGAATAGTGCGTAGCCATATAGAAAAACTGTATCGAATGAACTGATCTTGGAAACAACCTTACTGCCGGTACTTCCCAACCTCTCAGATGTGTTTAAATATTCTATTTTGAAACGTTTATAAAGAATCTCCAACTACTTCCTTGCACCCACAAGCTAAAGAGTGGAACAACGTGTTATAAGTGAAAATCGGCTTGAAGCCACATGTACCATGTTTCTTTACCTACCTTTACGAATATTTAAGACACGTACGTTGGATATGATTTCTATTCTAATAATGATTCTGTGAAGCTTCACGAAACCTAAGCGGAATTTTGGCTCTCTACATTTTTCGGCAGAACTATCGTTACAACGAGAAGGAAAGCACCATAAAATATCGTAAGATGGCATCCTTCTTATAAATTTCTTTATATGCGCCAGAACAGACAGCAGTGATGTTTTACACAGCGTGGCTTAGAAACATTAGAGTGCTGATTAAGAAAACTGACTTCCATTGAATCGTCGTAAAAAAATTTCTAAAAGTTGTGTACTGTGATGTTGAGGGACTGATATTCTGGCTTTGTAATGGAGGAACAGAAACACGAAGAACTTTTAGCTACCTGTCCTAATTGTTACTCGTATACAACAATGGGGAATTCATATAAAGTTTAAAGATCTTGCAGTCTACCCAGAGAGTCTAAAATTCTCTCTTTATCCTCTATACTCAATATAAAGTATCTGAGAACAATTGTTTCTTCACAAAGCTCTGAAACTCACAAAATTTCGTTAAACACATTCGTAACATCGCAATTAACTCCATTGCAATATACACGACGAATTATTTTCATAGCGGAAATAGTCAACTAGTAGCAACGTTCTTCTGTAGAAGAACCGTCCGCGTTTACAGTAATTAATTAACATCTCTGTACTGAAAGTGGGCCTGGGAGGAACATTTCTTTGCAAGATACTTCAGTTAGCATTGCACCAAAGGGAGTGCCGAAATAATTCCAATATCTTTCCTATTTCTCAGTACGTACGAAGAGCTTTAACAGACACTTCTTGAAAGGACTCTAAGAGCCCTTCTTATGACCTGACCCATCGACCTCACTCACCTTTCCTGTAGAGGTTAGTAGGTCAGCAATGTATCAACCCTTGTTTCACGAAAGACAGCCCACAACTCCGTAGTTCTTGTTTTATAGTCCCGGAGGCATAAATGAAAGTAAGCTCCGTGGGAACCAGCTTTTGGGAGAGCGGCAATAAAGAGTAAATCCATTCCAGGAGGTTCTCTCTCCCGCAAAGGAACAGCAGCGAGCGGACGAGAAGAGCCACCGTAACTTGAGAGGGCCATTAACTTCCCACACGGGCCTGCGCCTTGCGCCTTATGACGAGCGGCAGCGGTCCCCTGGAGTGGACCAACTTTCTACTTCCGCTAACTAAAACTCACATAAACCAAATTCCTGCTTAGATGCTTGCGTTTGCCAGATGAGACGCTCTTCTGGGAATGCTTCTCCCTACTGTACGGTCCCGCTCACGCTACCACGACAAGACTGAGATTTCTTTGTCCTGTGCCACTCAGGACATTATCCTGATGACATTCCTAGTTCTCGTTCTGATCTGAATACTGCGGCAACTACGACGGAATAAATTATGTAATTGCGACTATTTTCAGAACTAAGTGCACCTAGACCAATACAAATAACGCACTATCTCAGCAATGGGAATGAGGTGCACCGTCTGGCAAAGTTACATGTCATGATGTAATTGTAATACATATGTGAATAAGTCTACACGACACATAACTAATTTTTAACTCATCAAAAGAAGAGCACGGAGCATTTTAACGATTTCCTGCACATACCAAACGCATTGAGAATCTCTTATACACATTTGAAAATAGTTAGTTACATGTTCCGTGAGTCATTTGAACGATTCTTTTATACAATGATGCGGAACGAGTCAGTTTACATGATATGTATACACGATTAGCGTCAGCATTTATGACCACATTATAATTTGGTACCTAATTGTGCGACACTTGAAAAAACAAGGTCTTCTTTACTGGTTACGAGTTTTCAAGTAGAAAGTCGTCAATGGAAAAAAATGGCTCTGAGCACTATGGGACTTAACATCGATGGTCATCAGTCCCCTAGTACTTAGAACTACTTAAACCTAACTAACCTAAGGACATCACACAACACCCAGTCATCACGAGGCAGAGAAAACCCCTGACCCCGCCGGGAATCGAACCCGGGAACCCGGGCGTGGGAAGCGAGAACGCCACCGCACGACCACGAGCTGCGGGCTAAAGTCGTCAATGGAACAGAAGGAGTTGTCCAGGAGAAATGATTTTAAATTAAATTTAAAACACGCTTCGCTAGCTGTCAGACATTTCAGTTGTTTGGCAAAGGATCGAAATTTTAATTGCTGCACATAGAACTCCTGTCCAAGCCACTGTCATGGAATAGTGATCATTTTCCCTCTAGTGTCGTAAATAAGTTCATCACTCTTATTCTAAAATTGTGATGGAATTTTAGAAGTAATTTCATTAGCGAAGATATGTATTGTGGCAGTGCAGTTAAAGCGCCCAGCTCCTTGAAGAGGTACCTGTATGACGTCCGTGGGTAAACACCACATACTATTCTTACTGCTCGCTTTTGTGGCATAAGTATTTTCCTTGTAAGTGATGGGTTACCCCAGAAAATTACTCCGTACAATATTATTTAGTGGAAATCGACAATATATGTCAGAATGTTGACAAGTCTGTTTCCAAGATTAGCAATTGTACGATGAGCAAAAGTAAATGAACTTAATTGTTAGAGAAGCACAACAATATTTTTTTCCATTCAAGTTTTCCTCACTACGTACACCAACAAAATTGGAGCATTCTATCGTATGTAATGAGTCCTGCTCATGTGCTACATCAGTTGTCGGTATGTCTCTGTTTGTTGCACAGAACAGAATGCTGTGCGTTTTTTTTCAGAATTTAGGAAGAGTCCATACTCAGGTAACAACCAAATAATTCTTTGGTGAATATCATCCCTAACTCATCTGTAGCTTTCTCTCTAATGGGATTTATAACAATACTAGTGTCATCTGCCAAAGTACGAATTTTGCTTGTGAATGTTAAGTGGAAGGTCATTCATGTATTTAGGGAATGAAAATAATATATTACAAAAGAGTTTCGGCACTAAATGCTCCTCCCAGAATTACCCTTGTAAATGATTTAATAGCTGGCCAGCAGCTTATGCATTATTTGTGAATATGAAAAAATATGCTTATTATAAACTTTTAAATATACGGCCTTGCTACAGTAGTTACTGTGTCAATTATACCTTACATCTCTCGTATGGATAAAAAAATTACTCTTAAATCTAAATCAGTTTATTTCTTACAGTAACCCATTCAGTGTCCAGATTTGTTTGAAATATAGTGCCTTTTCATGCTGTTCATGTTGAACCAATTGTACCGCAATAAATGTGTATATGTGATTGCGGTCTTAAGATGTGAAGCACACATATGTGTCAGAGAGACACTGTTTCTAACTCAGAAGGAAGATACGACACTTAGTTAGGCCATCACTCATTCACAGTACCTTCACGATTTCAATAAACTAAGATGTTGCTTAGTCATTTATGGGTGACAAGTTAGTTTATATAATGCTAAAATGGAACGCCAGTAGTTTAGGGTAAATTCAGTTCTCTGCACTCATTTCTTCTAAGAGAGAAAATTCGTTTACTTTTTTTCCGGTGATAATCTAAATTCAACTAAATCGTCCATAAATCATGTTCCGAATTCCCGTTTTATTTCAGTAGACATCTGTCCAAATGGTACTATCATACTTATTAATTTCTTGTAAGACTCACAGCGACGTTTCATGCGTCAGGGCCATACTTTCCTTCCGTTTCCTTGCACTTGTAACATTGTGAATTCCTAAGGGACCAAACTGCTGAGGTCATTGGTCCCTTCACTGACACACTACTTAAACTAAATTAAACTAACCTACGCTGAGAACAACAAACGCTCTCCCATGCTCCAGGGAGGACTTTAACCTCCGTCTGGAGAAGCCACTGAATCTGTGACATGACGTTTCAAACCGCGCGATCTTGCAACATTATCATAAATTTTAATCGTAGTGTGGATATTCGTTTACCAAGAGGAGATACGCGGTGCATATCAAAGGCCCACTTTCTAAAGTATAGCCATAACTCGAGCGGCACCTTGCAGTCTGAATTCATATGCAAGTGTGAAATCAAAGGGTAAAGTACGGTGAACAAGCCTTTAAACCAGAGGGAACGGAAGAAAACAGGACCAGAAAAATATGTAGTGCTATATTGTTTGAGGCATGATGAAAAACAGTGAATCTCATTTTCATTCCCTGTCGTGATTACCGACATACACTGTCTCTTGCGTCATCAAGTTACTACAAATAACTGCAACAAATTGCCCTATACAAAATCAATTAACGACTTGCCTGCTCTTCACGTTTATAACTACTTTAACTCTGCTGGGAAGACTATCAATGAGATATGTGAATGTCTGTCGCAACCCATTCTTCCTCAAAAGCCGAAACCAGAGATCTGATAAAATTAAAGCTCATTCCATAGGTGTTCCAAGGGCTTCAGGTCGATACTCTGGGCAGGCAAGCCCATATCAGAAAAGCTATTTTCCACAAATTATTGCCCCACAGATACTGATTTATTACAACGTGTACTGACATGATGATACAAACAATCATCGGCTCCTCTATTGTAACCGCTACATAGTAGTGTAAGATTTTTAAGAACCACGGAGAGAACGACTCATAATCCCCATAGATTCAGAAGATATAGTGTTTGTAAACATATTTTGCCCTTTATTCATACGAAATAATGTGTGCTATCTGCAGGATATCTAAGGTTGAAGAGTTAAACTTTAAACGGCAATTAGCAAACGATTGAACAGTTTAACAGTTGAACGGTTAAATAGTTAAACACTTAAACGGTAAGTGATTAAACGATAAATAGTTAAACGGCAAACACTTAAACGGTTAAACAGTAAAATGGTTAAACAGTAAGCGGTGAATGGTTAAACTGTGGTTGTGGTATACCATCCAGTAAAATCATCAAATCAGTTCAAATTGTTCAAATGGCTCTGAGCACTATGGGACTTAACATCTGAGGTCATCTGTCCCCAAGAACTTAAAACTACTTAAACCTAACCAACCTAAGGACATCACACACATCCATGCCCGAGGCAGGATTCGAACCTGCGACCGGAGCGGTCGCGCGGTTGTAAGCTGAAGCGCCCAGAACTGCTCGGCCACACCGGCCGGCATCAAATCAGTAAGAATTAGAAAATGTACTACTTACAAATGGTTCAAAATGCTCTGAGCACTATGGGACTTAACATCTGCGGTCATCTGTCCCCAAGAACTTAAAACTACTTAAACCTAACCAACCTAAGGACATCACACACATCCATGCCCGAGGCAGGATTCGAACCTGCGACCGGAGCGGTCGCGCGGTTGTAAGCTGAAGCGCCCAGAACTGCTCGGCCACACCGGCCGGCATCAAATCAGTAAGAATTAGAAAATGTACTACTTACAAATGGTTCAAAATGCTCTGAGCACTATGGGACTTAACATCTATGGTCATCAGTCCCCTAGAACTTAGAACTACTTAAACCTAATTAACCTAAGGACAGCACACAGCACCCAGTCATCACGAGGCAGAGAAAATCCCTGACCCCGTCGGGAATCGAACCAGGGAACCCGGGCGTGGGAAGCAAGAACGCTACCACAGGGCCACGAGCTGCGGACTACTACTTACTTCGTATGGTTTATACCATTTATCATTGATATGCTACACTGATAACATCCGCTTGTTTTAGGTATAATATTGCGCTATTTCAATTTTTACATCAAGTTCAAGTTCTGTGTTCCGTTGCGATCACTCTGTAACATCAGCGAACCGTCTGCAGACACAACAAATAAATCTTTAAATGGATGAAGGAATACACTGAAAACCCAAAGAAACTGGTACACCTGCCTAATATCGAATAGGCCCTCCGCGAGCACGCAGAAGTGTCGCAACACGACGTGGCATGGACTCGACTAATGTCTGTAGTAAAGCTGCAGGGCTCTCCATAAATCCGTAGAAGTACGAGGGGGTGGAGATCTCTTCCGAACACTACGTTGAAAGACATCCCAGATATGCTCATTAATTTTTCTGTGCATTTTCAACTTCTCACGGCGTAATGAATAGTCCACTAAATTTCGGACATGCAGTCGCGGAAATAAAATTTCTTCCTCTGACATTTCGGCCGCTTATCGTCGCAAGACTGACGACGAGGTGCCAAGCGCGGCATGATATGCTCCACGGCGGCGGTACTGCGCACGCGTGTCGCAGACACTAGTCGGTGGCAAGAACATACGTTCACGCACGCGCTGCCTGTGGCGACGGCACACAGACATTCGTTCGACGTATTTTCGGCAGCGGTGATACCATGACGACTTCTCTACAGTTTAATTATTCCAAGAACCGGATTCCATGCTTTGTCCAAATTAAAATCATTATCTCTATGTTTTATTTATTGTCGTCAGTCTGGCGACTCATTCTGAGGATGGTTGGATGATAGACTGCCGAAATATCAAAGGAAAAAATTTTGTTTGATCAGCTGCATGCACGAAACTTAATGGACGATTAACGTTCAGGTCTGGGGAGTTCGGTGAATAGTGGAAGTGTTTAAACTCAGGAGAGTGTTCCTGGAGACACTCCGTAGCAGTTCTAGACGTGTGGGGTGTCGCACATCCATGCTGGAATTGCCAAAGTCCGTCGGAATGCTCAATTGACATGAATGGATGCAGGTGATCAGACAGAATGATTACGTACGTGTTATCTGTCAGAGTCGTATCTAGACGTATCAGGGGTCTCATATTACTCCAACTGCACACGCCCCACACCACTACAGAGCCTCCGCCAGATAGGAAACTGCTCTGGTGACTTGCAGGATCCATGGATTCATGAGGCTGTCTCCATACCAGTACACGTCCATCCACTCTATTCAATTTGAAACAAGATTCGTCCGACCATGGAAATCTTTTCCAGTCATCAACAGTCCAACGTCGGTGTCGACGGGCCCAGGCAAGGCGCTATGCTTCGTGTCCTGTAATTAGGAAGCGTACACGAGTAGGCCTCTGGCTCCTAAGGCCACATCGATGATATTTCGTTGACTGGTTCACACGCTAATAGTTGTTGATAGCCCACCATTGAAATTTACAGCAACCTACGGAAGGATTCGACCTCTGTCACGTTGAACGATTCTCTTCAGTCGTCGTTAGTCCCATTCTTCCAGGATTTTTTTCCGGTCGCAGCGATGTCGAAGATTTGATGTATTAACGGATTCCTGATATTCACGGTACAATTAGAGTGAGTTGCCATTCCATCGCTACCTCGGAGATGCTGTGTTCCATCGCTCGTGCGCCGACTGTAACACCACGTTCAAACTCACTTAAATCTTGATAACCGGCCGCTGCAGAGGCAGTAACCGATCGAACAACTGCAATAGTCACGTGTTCTCTTGTATAGGCGTTGCCGACCGCAGCGCCGTATTCTACCTGTGTACGTATCTCTGTATTTGAATACGCATGCCTATACCAGTTTCTTTGGGGCTTCAGTGTAGTACGACTTTCGGAAGTCTGCTAGGACGGAAGCTACCTGTTTGCCTACATTTACTATTTGCAAGATATCGTACATGAAGTCCCTTCTTTTCTGTTTCTTCGTCGACTGCTGACTCACCTCATCTCCTCCATCTACATCTACATCTACATGGATACTCTGCAAATCACATTTAAGGGCCTGGCAGAGGTTTCATCGAACCACCTTCACAATTTTCTATTATTCCAATCTCGTATAGCACTCGGAAAGAATGAACACCTATATCTATCAGTACGAGCTCTGATTTCCCTTATTTTATCGTGGTGATCGTTCCGCCCTATGTAGGTCGGTGTCAAAAAAATATTTTCGCATTCGGAGGAGGAAGTTGGTGATTGGAATTTCGTGAGAAGATTCCATCGCAACGAAAAACGCCTTTCTCTTAATGATTTCCAGCCCAAATCCTATATAATTTCTATGGCACTCTCTCCCGTATTTCACTGTAATACAAAACTGGCTGCCTTTCTTTGAACCTTTTCGGTGTGCACCGTCAGTCATACCTGGTAAGGATCCCACACCGCGCAGCAGCTTTCTAAAAGAGGACGGACAAGCGTAGTGTAGGCAGTCTCCTTAGTTGGTCTGTTTCATTTTCTAAGTGTCCAGCCAAAAAAACGCAGTCTTTGTTTAGCCTTCCCCACAAAATTTTGTATCAGTTCCTTCCAGTTTAAGTTGTTCGTAACTGTAATACCTAGGTATTTAGTTGAATTATAGATTGGACTGATTTATCGTGTAACCGCAGTTTAACAAATTCCTTTTAGCACTCATGTGGATGACCTCACACTTTTCTTTATGTAGGGTCAATTGCCACTTTTCGCACCATTCAGATATCTGTTCTCAGTCGTTTTGCAGTTTGTTTTGGTCTTCTAATGACTTTATTAGTCGATAAACGACAGCGTCATCGGCAAAGAACCGAAGACGGCTGCTCGGATTGTCTCCCAAATAGTTTACATAGATAAGGAACAGCAAAGGGCCTAGAACATTACCTTGGGGAACGCCTGAAATCACTTCTGTTTTACGCGATGGTTTTGGAACTATAACGGCTCGAAAATCCTGCACCATTAGCATATCAGTAATATTCGAGAGCATTCGTGTTTTAACTCCGTTGATGACGCACTATATTATCCAGTCAGATGGAATTATTCGTTGCACGTTAGATTCCGAAGCTAGGAATGGAGGTCACTGATGTAAAACAACCCATGAAATACAGTATTATGTTGACTCCCGTCTACATAGGGGTAAATGACCAGAGAAATCAGTGCTCGTATGAAAGATTTCATAGCTGAGTACGGAAAACAATTCATACAGCAGTAGTCACGATCGGTCGCGAGTATCTGGAGTGAGTAATGCAGCAAGAAGTGCAGACTGCAGAGGTCGTATGACGGCCGGGAACGGTGAACACGTCCGAAATGAGTCTCGTATCATAGCTCGCCAGACCTGCTTATCACAGTCCGTTGTCATACACCGCCAGGCTTAGCTTATTTCACTGCAAAATTATATTTATTGCCAGCCAGTGTAACCTTGAGATGAGGAAGCATCGGTTTCATGCTGCTTCAAATGTGGAAGCAGAATATGATGCGACAGTACGGCTGGAAAGATTATGCGCATCTTGAAATGTGGAAGCGTAACATGGTGTTTACGGCAACAAGACATGACTTTCCAGTTTACTGCCTATCGGACCTCGCCTGACATCTCGACGTTTTCACACGAGGTAAGAATGCGCTTGGGCGGACTCTCTCACTGCAGATTTAGTAATAATTGCCACAGAGGATACAAAATCTCTGTTGTTTCAGCAGTGCAGTTTTGGCATTAAAGCGGAACTTCAACTAGAGGAAGTAATTAATGTCACATCGTCATAGCTGTCAAAATCTTTTTGGATTACGTGAAACCAAAGGGTGTTAGCCTAACAAAAATATATTCTGCTGTTAAGAGTACAGCTTTAAATTACTGATTACTCACACATTAGTTTTTTTAATATATCTGTTTCTGCCAGCTTTTAGAGAGCTCAGTTACTTCCCAGTGAAATACACGCGAATTCCATACTTGTGGCAACTCTATACAAAAAATATGTAAGTCTAAGATCTTTCATCTACGAAGAAAGTTCAATAAGTGAGGTAACACATTTTTTTCTCGAAGGGTTTTGGTTTTATTCTAGATTCCAGTACATCGTATTCTTTCCCGTTCTGTTGGCTACAAAATTCTGTTTCCCAACCGGAACTCCGTTCAATGTAACGGCCTTAGGCCACTTTACTGAGAGGAACTCCGTGCTCACGTGAAACCACTTTACTGGTCGAACTCGGAACCAACGTCTATCTGCAGCAGTAACCTCCCCATCATGCATGTAGTGCTTCCCACAGAGTGCATCCCTCATTGGACCAAAGAGCTGGACGTCGTAAGGTGCTAGATCCGTGCCGTGGAGTGTATGAGGAACAACAGTCAAATGAAGTTTTCTCTGCACATCTCGGTTGCATAGTCTTGTTTGAGGCCTTGCGTTGTCATGAAGAAGAGGAAGTTCGTGTGCACTTTTGCGGCGACGAACATTGCAGGAGTCACAGCTGTGTGCGGCCAGCCTGCAAACTGGAGATCGGACAGTTTTGTGCGACGTTGTTGCGACGGTGACAGACGTCTTCCCCAACAACTCTCCATCCTATCGTTCACTGCCAGCTCTCCGTAGATATTCTGCAAGCGCCTTTTAATATCAGCGATGCTTTCATTTTCCACCAAAAGACGCTCAAGAACTGCTCTCTGCTTGGAACGCACTTCCATTACAGATGCCATTTTTAATACTACGTGTAGCACCACCACCGACTGGAACTACAGAGGATTAAGCAGGAATATTGCACGATGCACGAAAAAAAATGTGTGGCATCATTTATTGTACGATCCTCAAGCTAATTCTTCTGCTCGTGTGATCTACCGTTTATTTGCTTATCGTATATACGAATGGGTCTCAGAATTGTTTTTCATTCAGTACTACACACTTAGCAAGCAGCAGTGCAGAATCTTCGGCCTGATATCATCCTCTTGATCGAACACCGGAGAATCTGCAAGCAGCAACAGCAGAGAATTTGCGTCTGTCGGAGACTCTCAGTAAGCTGAACTTCGTCGACTTTTAGGCTAAATACGTAGCGCTTTATGTACAATGAAATGTAGTGGGTGAGCCATCTATGAATTGTGTTAAACCAGTGATGGTAGTCTACAATGAATTTCTGTGGATTCAGCTCTTAAAACTCCAGTACGCACTGGCGTGATAGCGAATCTTAATGGGTTTGAAGAACTCAAACAGTTCCTTGCCACACGTTTCCCCGGTTTCACGGTCATAGTGCAGGAACTAAATCGGTGAGTTAAGATAAATGCTTCACTAGTCTAAATATGTGTTGCGAAAGGCAGTTTAGGTTAGGTAAATGCATGTAAATAATGATAACGTGACTTTATCGCTGTCTGATGACATCAGTGAATGGCATTTAACCAATGTGATAGACTGATGTTAAGAAAAAGTGAACATCTTAAGTTGGCAATTGAAGGAGGGGGGGGGGGGCATTAAAAGAAATCAAGCTACTTTGTGTTAACGTTAGAAAAAATAACATATTTTATGTCGGCGTACGAATGAAATTAACTGAAGCGTCTGCAGACGCAAAGTGTTGTTAAATTTAGTTTCAAAGAACGATGAGTGTTGCTTCAAGTGTTCAATTAAAGCTAATTAGTACAAATAAAATAACCATGTGGACTGCGTGTCTTGTTACCTTCCTTAATTAGATGCATTACACTTAGCGAATATCATTTTCTACTGAATTGGATCATGTGGGAATATTTGTGGAAAACAGTAAAAATGTATATGTTAATGTGTATGGACTTCAGGACTCGCAGCATGAACAGGTGATTTTGGAAAAGAGTTTCATGTGGTTTAATTGCATGTCTCGGAACGCAATAATTTTGAGAAACGTGTGAATATCGCAATGTAGCCTATCGCAAACACAGTAACTTACCATTTCCAATATATTAAAGATTTTTCGGGTCTCTAATGTAGGATTATTGCTGGTGATAAACAATCAGTTAATCTATGTGAATTATTTTTCGCTACCTTTATCATAAAGAGAAGCTAGCAGCACACTTAGTTGTTTGTTCGCTATTCAGTCCATTCAGAAGTAGGTTTATCATACCCAAAGCACAGTATCTGTTCACTAAATTTTACTGTCATAACAAACAGTTAAAGCTACCATTCGTCATATATGCAAACATCACACAATTGTTGCAGTCGGCAACGAAAAAGTGCCCAAAACGTATACCATAGAATTATAAGTGCACTACAGCTACAGTGATGAATATTTAGCATTTCGTCTGCACTTGGGTGAAGATCACATGGAATGGTTTAGTGAACAGCTGTATCTGATCGATGAACGAATAAAAAAATTACTTCATGAAGAACAAACAGATGATTATTAGTACCGAATAAGAAGAGTCATTTTCAACTTCCGAAATTTGGCAGATCTGTAGATAACACTGCAAGGAAACACAAGAGAAACGCCGGCCGGAGTGGCCGTGCGGTTCTAGGAGCTACAGTCTGGAACCGCGAGACCGCTACGGTCGCAGGTTCGAATCCTGCCGCGGGCATGGATGTGTGTGATGTCCTTAGGTTAGTTAGGTTTAAGTAGTTCTAAGTTCTAGGGGACTGATGACCACAGCAGTTGAGTCCCATAGTGCTCAGAGCCATTTGAACCACAAGAGAAACACAAAGGTTACTGCCATTTTACAACAGGCTTCGTGGTGGTTCAAATGGCTCTGAGCACTATGGGACTCAACATCTTAGGTCGTAAGTCCCCTAGAACTTAGAACTACTTAAACCTAACTAACGTAAGGACATCACACACACCCATGCCCGAGGCAGGATTGGAACCTGCGCCCGTAGCAGTCCCGCGGTTCCGGACTGCAGCGCCAGAACCACACGGCCACCGCGGCCGGCGTTTCGTGGTGATGTATATGATAGCTGTAATAAAATTCTTAGTATCACCGAAATTGTGCCATGTTCCTTGTAATTCGAATGTGATGCTGCATCAACTATTTTCTAACTAATGCTTAATAATCACATTTTTATTGGCTGAATCTGTATGGTGGCATGTTAAAAAACTGGAAGGCTCACTGCAGTAACTTGCCACTTTCAGAGACATCGTCACCATCTTTTGCAATCCCCCAGTAAACTGTCCCACTCAACAGCATTCAGGGCAATGGTGGTCACCCTGTAAAGTGTTCATTATTGTCCCACTATGTAATATCCAGTCAACTGCACAGACGTATTATAAATGTTGCAAGTCACACCATTTATGCAATATTTTGAATAAATACTTTTGAATATACACGTGTCTGCAACAAATAAGGAATATCCTGTTCCGTTATTAATGACTATATAGATCTCGTAAGGACTCTTCATGGAAATCAAAGCACATTCAGTTTAGTAATACAGCACACATATTTCAATACGAGTATTAATTTTCATTAATAGTGTGATGATACATGCTACTCCTACTTTGTCATTTCTCACAATTGGCGTCAAAAATATGGTTAATGGAAACTGACCTGAGATACAGAGCTTGATCCACATCAATCAAACTCAACGTCAGCTGTTTGCAGAAATAAAACTTTTAGTCCTCGATGTTGGCTATTTATCTCAATAATGAAAAGGTAACTCAAATGGTAATTTCAAACACAGATTTATGGAAACAAGGAAGCGAATATAACACAGCCCTACTTGAATGGTCTTGGATCTCGGGACGCTTTGACGGGGCTGAAACGGCATAACTGGGCTATGTAATGTTATAGCTTCGCGTCTTAATCTCACCTACGATTTGTATCAGCTGACAGTGGCGAAGCGTTCGCGGTCGGCAGGCGGTGACGTGCGGTGGCGCGTGTGTTGGTTGCATGTGCGCAAGCGGTCGATGCAGTGCGTGGGACTCACAGCAGTCGCAAGCTGAACGCTTCGGTCCTTTTGTGCGAGTAAACTGAATGGAACCGTTCTCCGCAGCTCTTTCTTGCAGTTCAGGTAAAATGGATTGGAATTATGCATGGAGCGAAGTACTAAAGGAATCGGAGTTCAACAGAGTCAGGGTACTCATGAGAATGACTCTGTGGTAGCAGAGTAAAAACTCGAATCGGTACTGAAATCAGACCGAAAAACAGCGTTAGGGTCTGAGTCGGAACGCTGGAATGAGAAACGGAAGGAAAGTCGAATGCTAATGAAAATGGGCATCAGACAGGAATAGATGATAGAACAGGCACAGCTTCGTACTGCAAACACATTTGTAACTGGTTTTAGTCGTTGGAACTGGGGTACTTTCCTTGTTAGTGCTTAACTTTTTTTTAGTAGACAATCATATTCTCTCGTACTGATAATTTATCTTGTTCGGGCAGTGATGAGCTAACTGGTCTTCCATGTCTGTCTTAATGTAAATTACGAATCCGTTAATGGAGATGATGAACATCTTAAACACAACAACACATAATGCCATTGGAGTACCTTGTCAGGTGTACAGGCAGTCTAAGACCAAAATTACGAGTATTAACAATAGTAGCCGCAGAATGTCCTGTGTCGCAGACAGCCACAACTTCCTGACGTTCCAGAGGGAAGACTCATGAATAGAGTAACATGTTCGATAAGAGAAAAATGATTTCTATACTGACACTCTAGCAAGGGCATACTTTTGTGGCATATTGACACCATCTTTAGCGTCTTAGATGCAAGGAGACTGAAGAAAGAATGTGGTTTTATACTACAAGAAACACAATAACAATCATTCAGAGAATTTTTGGCAGAGTTTCAGCCTTCAGTTATAAATATATACACCTTTTACATAGATTCATCTTGTCTTGAATAGTTAGACACTGGTTTCCTACGGATTATCTGAATACGCAGTGGCTGTCAAGAAGATGCACTAGCGGTACAGAGTGAATAAGTACACAATGTCTAGCGAAGGAACGTCTGATATCAAAAGCGAATGTCTCAAAAACTAAGATCGATACATGAGTGCAATAAGAGGTAGGTTCATTTTGAAAGCTGTAAGATTCGAAATAGTTCGAAACGCTGCCACAGATGACACTGTAGACTGTGCGGCTAGTACAGTATTAGTGTACCAACTCAAATTCGTCCTCTGCAAGCAGTCTTTGCTATCACATCACAGTCTTTTCGAAATGTCCACCACTCGCAGTACGGAGTTGACGCAAATGAACCATGAAATTTGCCATCGCATCCTGTATATCTCTACGGAAATGGATTTAGAAGCAACACTGTTTTCCAGTACATGCTCGTCCAGTGGGGGGGGGGGATCGTTCTGGAAGATAATGTCTTTCAACGTGTACCACAAAAATACTTGCAAGGAGAAAGATCAGGCGAATATGGAGGTCAATCCATCCTTGCTCCAGTAAATGTGCAATGTTGCAACGCAGTGTCTCTGTTACCAAATAATTCAGCATGAGAGCCAAGTATTTGTTCGGTGAGATGTGGTGTGGCCCCGTCTTTTATGAACCATTCGGTGTCTGTTCGATCTTCCAGCACTAGCTGTGCGACGACAAATTGTTCCAAAATTTCAAAGAACCATTCACTAGTGACGGTTTCTGCCACGAAGAAATGGGCAGATATTGCCTCTGTTGCCCACCCCAACCCAAATGACAACAATGGGAGAATACAGTGGTTTTTCTTCGCACAAATGGTAATTTTCGGAACCCCAAAATCACCAATTTCGATTATTCACGACTCTGTTCAGGTGGAAGTTTGCTTCATTTGTGAACCCGATTCAGCCAACATCAAATCCTCCTTTATAAATCCATTATATTAGTAATATTTCGTACCAAACAGCTAACCTTTTTCGTAATAGTGTTATTTAAATATCGTTTAACACTAGCTATAAGCTGCAACAGCACGTCATTCACTGCAACCCGACGAACAGTCAGTGTCACAACAAAACAGGTATTTACAAACTTTGAAAATTGCCCACAATTCTACATAGATCTGACGGAAAGCAGTATTATTTTAAGGTATCAGGAACACATGACTATCTTCCGGCAAAATAATTTTGATAAATCCACTTTTTCAACACCATCTGAAAGAATATGACCACTCAGCCACAGCCTACAGATACTACACACTGCCAGCAAAGAAAAAAAATGAGTCTTCTTGAAGAGCTCGAATCTTACATCCATAGCTCCAGATGACCAGTCTAATTCTCAGTTAACAAGTAGACCTTGCAAGCAAGTCATTTCTGCTCATCCTTAATGAAATATTTTGAATTCGAAACCATTGCACCTTCAAAACTAGGATTTTTTTAAAAAACGTAAAATGTATATTTAACAATATTCACTCCTGGAAATTGAAATAAGAACACCGTGAATTCATTGTCCCAGGAAGGGGAAACTTTATTGACACATTCCTGGGGTCAGATACATCACATGATCACACTGACAGAACCACAGGCACATAGAAAAAGGCAACAGATCATGCACAATGTCGGCACTAGTACAGTGTATATCCACCTTTAGCAGCAATGCAGGCTGCTATTCTCCCATGGAGACGATCGTAGAGATGCTGGATGTAGTCCTGTGGAACGGCTTGCCATGCCATTTCCACCTGGCGCCTCAGTTGGACCAGCGTTCGTGCTGGACGTGCAGACCGCGTGAGACGACGCTTCATCCAGTCCCAAACATGCTCAATGGGGGACAGATCCGGAGATCTTGCTGGCCAGGGTAGTTGACATACACCTTCTAGAGCACGTTGGGTGGCACGGGATACATGCGGACGTGCATTGTCCTGTTGGAACAGCAAGTTCCCTTGCCGGTCTAGGAATGGTAGAACGATGGATTCGATGACGGTTTGGATGTACCGTGCACTATTCAGTGTCCCCTCGACGATCACAAGTGGTGTACGGCCAGTGTAGGAGATCGCTCCCCACACCATGATGCCGGGTGTTGGCCCTGTGTGCCTCGGTCGTATGCAGTCCTGATTGTGGCGCTCACCTGCACGGCGCCAAACACGCATACGACCATCATTGGCACCAAGGCAGAAGCGACTCTCATCGCTGAAGACGACACGTCTCCATTCGTCCCTCCATTCACGCCTGTCGCGACACCACTGGAGGCGGGCTGCACGATGTTGGGGCGTGAGCGGAAGACGGCCCAACGGTGTGCGGGACCGTAGCCCAGCTTCATGGAGACGGTTGCGAATGGTCCTCGCCGATACCCCAGGAGCAACAGTGTCCCTAATTTGCTGGGAAGTGGCGGTGCGGTCCCCTACGGCACTGCGTAGGATCCTACGGTCTTGGCGTGCATCCGTGCGTCGCTGCGGTCCGGTCCCAGGTCGACGGGCACGTGCACCTTCCGCCGACCACTGGCGACAACATCGATGCACTGTGGAGACCTCACGCCCCACGTGTTGAGCAATTCGGCGGTACGTCCACCCGGCCTCCCGCATGCCCACTATACGCCCTCGCTCAAAGTCCGTCAACTGCACATACGGTTCACGTCCACGCTGTCGCGGCATGCTACCAGTGTTAAAGACTGCGATGGAGCTCCGTATGCCACGGCAAACTGGCTGACACTGACGGCGGCGGTGCACAAATGCTGCGCAGCTAGCGCCATTCGACGGCCAACACCGCGGTTCCTGGTGTGTCCGCTGTGCCGTGCGTGTGATCATTGCTTGTACAACCCTCTCGCAGTGTCCGGAGCAAGTATGGTGGGTCTGACACACCGGTGTCAATGTGTTCTTTTTTCCATTTCCAGGAGTGTATAATTTACCAGTGTCAGTTCTATATATTATGAATCACAATTACATAAAAATTTCATTTTCCCACTTTTTAATATTTGTTAGTTATCTATACATATAACATCTCTGTGCTTCTTTGACTTAAGCTCCGCGCGACTGCTGCGGTCGCAGGTTCGAATCCTGCCTTGGGTGTGGATGTGTGTGATGTCCTTAGGTTAGTTAGGTTTAAGTAGTTCTAAGTTCTAGGGTACTGATTACGTTAGATGTTAAGTCCCTTAGTGCTCAGAGCCATTTGAACCATTTTTTGACTTAAGCTGTTACACCATAACAAGTTTGTTTGTGTTGTTTGACCATAACGTCTGTTAATCCAAATGTAGTCACATTGGACGTTGTAAGTGCATGTGTGTCTGAAGTTGCCAACATCTAAAGTAGCACCACTGTATCAAAGACATAATGTTGAAGCACCAATTAGTAGCATGGTGACTAACACACAAATAACACATAAAAATGGATATACCAGTCTTGTGTATGAACTATAATATTTTGCAACACATTTCGCTTAGCCACTTTCAGGTGTTTCATTTGTGTCTACTTAGTCACCTCCACATCATTTGTTCCTGATTTAAACCGTGATCTCCAGCACTGATTATGGAAATATGTACTTGAACGTGAACCACCTGCAGATGGGCACAAGCCTGAAACCAGTCGTCTGTTAGATAAAATCTGTCTCTGTTGTAACTGGTAGCAAATGTTACTCTACACCCCATAATGGGACAGTCAGAGAGTTCAACTGCACCCATTATGGACAAAATACATTCAGTGTTTTCTGCATGCTGGAACACTTCAAACCAGTCGCTGCTGTAATTCTCTCCGATGGATTTCCTTGGAGTTTGCTGAATAGGTCCAGAAATAGTGGCGACATTTTCAGGAGTAGCTACAGTTTGCCTTTGACCAACATTCCCAGCAATATGATCAGTCATGCTGCCTGTGCGTTGGAATTTGGCGAGGAGTTTGTAAATAGCTTTTACATCGAATGCTTTTGAAACGTTAAGTCATTTGAAAACTAAACCTTTTGCCATAGGTCAGTGTTCAAACCATTGGTATTCCAGTACTAGAAAAACACATTGTTCAATGGAATACATGTCTTCGACATCAGTCTTCAGTATGCGAACCTCCTTTGCAGATTCTACTATGGCACTGGTCGCCCTGAGCTACAGTGCACTATTTATAGACACCACGAATTCCAATAATAGCGCCATCTATTACCAGCTTTTCGAACTATTTCTAAACACCTGTATAACTTCTGTATAAAATTCTTACAGCTTTCACAGTAAACATACCGTTTGCTACACTCGTCTATGGATCATACATTTCGAGATTTTTAATTTTGAAACCAAGAACTCCTTCACTAGACATGCTGTTTAAGAGTAAATGACAAAAATTATGGAAATGAGATAAATTCACAAATTTCAATCTCTGTTGACCATTTATTAACAGACACTCTAACTTTTCAGGAAAACTTAGAGATTAGATCCATCAACTGTCCTTCACACCTACAAATCCTTGATCTGCCCCATCGTTCGTTATGCCAGCATCGCTTGGATTTCCGCCCCCCCCCCCCTCACTTCTATAAAGCCCTCCAAATCTCTGAACGCCATGCACACTGCCTCGCCTTCTATATCCGCCTTTCCCCCACCCACACGCATCCAATACCACCACATCCCCTTCCCCCACCTTCTTCTTTTCCTTGAACACATTCACACCCTGTACATCGTCTACCAACTCAATCCCCACTCCCACCCCTATTGTCCCCCTTCCTCTCCACCCCGAGCCTGTTGCTGAGCCTTTTTCGTTGTGTCCCACCCTCTCTCCATCTCCACACTCTCCACCTCCTTTTCCAATGTAACTTCCAGCACCTACCCCTCCTGGCAGACAAACTGAACCATGACATCTATCTGTCCTACCAACTCTAACATCACCTTCCTCCCCCCCTAGTCCTTAGGGCTCCCTCTCCCCTCCCCTTCCCCTGAGCGGTTTTCTCACTCCTACACCTCCTCCTTCTCTCCTGCCCCCCATTCTATATCTCTGCATTCCTTCCTGCCTTGTCTTCCCTCTTCATCTCCTGCCCTGCCCATCTCCTGCCTCTTGGTGTGCCTCCTGCCCCCCTTTGTCCTCTTCCTCCCACTTCTAGCCCACCACATCGCATATTCCTCCCCTCTTTTTCCCTCCTCTCCGCCCTCCAGTCCCTCAGCAGGACCCTACCAGCATTTTTTATTCTTCATGTGTACTCTGTCGTTTCCAGTGTTTTTTTTAAGTGTCTCGCTCTGTGTGTTTTTTATACTGTGACTGACTTTTAACTTGTATTTGACTCCAGTGTATTTTAAGTGCGCCACAAATTGTTAGATGTGTCCTTTTAACTTTATATCGACTTTTTAACTGTCCCCGAGTGTATGTCTCCATACTAGTGTATATTTTAACTCCCATCATATCCATTTATTGTCTTTTTATGTCCCCCTTTTATCCCCCTTTTCATGTAAGAGTTCCCCTTTTCACATATTTTTTGTAAAGCCATTTGGCTGAATAGCGGTGGACTGTGCCGCTGCCAGCACTTCCCTGCCCATATGGGTCAGGGGCATGAAATTACAAGAAAGAAAAAAATTGTACATTAAGATGGAAGTGTTCCAGGCTCTAATAAAAGGAGTTTAGACTTTGAAACTACCAGTGTCTGAGTTTTTAGAATGCAAAATAGAATTTCAGGAGCATATTATTACAACTGAAGGAATAGTAAAAAACTCAGCTAAAACAAAAGTCATAAAATCTGTTCCAGTACCGAAATCCACGAAAACTCTGGAAGCCTTTGGAGGTATATATAGGATTAATCGAAATTTTTGTAGATGGGCAAGCATTTCAAAATGCTAGTTTTAATTACTTATTGACTAATAATAAGCGCTTTTGTGTGGACAAAAGAAGGCCAATTGACGTTCTAAAAATGAAAAGAATGACTTCAGATGATGGAATTTTGTTCCATTCCAGTCTGAGTGAGCCATTTCACATGGAGACTGGGAGTTCAAATTTTAGGCTAGTAGCTTGAATGGAAGAAGGGGGGCAGGGCAAGTTAGTTATAAACTGATGATTTTTGCTACTACAAACCACAATGTTTCTGAAAAAGTTGCATTAGCTATAGGCTGGGGATTCAAAAATTTTAAGTTATTTATGGGGACACAAAACGTTATTCATACAAACCAGAGAACCTTGGTGTTCTTTAAGGATTGCTATCTGTTACGTAATAGGTTAAGCATATGGCAGTTTTTCTCTGTCACTTCGATTTGGAAATAAATTATGTCAGAGGAAAAGATAATTTTATAGCCTATGCTTTGTGTAGGCTGCCTGAAGGCACAGAAATGCTGGAAAGAAATGAGGAAAACTAATGTAATTTTGCAAATATTATCTTTAAGGAGTTCAATGAAAGAAAGTGGTTGTAGATATCTCCACAGATAAGAGGCGTTACCAGAATGAAGACGACTGTCTGAAAGTAGAAAAAACTAATCCCGACAGTAAAAGTGCGACAGATTAAGAAAATTTTAGAAATGTTATAGAGGAACGATGTGCTTGAGGAATGAGTAAACTTACGATATCGAGGGAGTATTCTAGCCTTACGTTGACGAACTGATTCATTATTTTCACACGGCATGTGGAGTTACAAAGCGTGCTTTTGATGACATAGTAACGTTGCGCCACGGTTCCTCCTGGTGAAGTGGACGATTGGACGATTCTTGTTAGCGGTTCAGTAAAACGAGGTCATAAATAGGGTGTCACTAGACACCTTAGTAACTAGCTGCACTGGCACCAGAACATTCATTCAGCACACTCACACTGCACAAGTCGCCTCCCAGGGCTTCTGAAAGGATATGTTGCTACATCATTTCAGTAGTACATGGGCTGTGAAGTAGGTGATATGATCGGAAGCTGGAGCAATGGTGTCATGGTTGCTCAGCGGTCGGATTTCGCACATGGACTTGAAGGACAAAACCGCTGCTGTTTCAGAAATGGTAACGGAAGAAGCTGGGATGGACCGCCAAATTTAAACTCTCACTGTCGGTCATCACCAGCTGCTAATAATGGGCTGAAGTCTAGAACAGTCTTCGAATCAAGATGAGTCACAGAGTTGCCACTGCCAGAGACTGCCTTCGTCAACTACGGGATGCTGCATGTATGAAGTCTCGCGTCTGCCAACTTTGCGCCTTTCCACTGACGGACCAAGAGATAGGTGACTAGCATATTTTGCCTTCCTGGTGGACTGGGGTTCAGGCCAGGGCCAACCAATTGCCCAGACATCACGACTCAAGAGGGCAGATACTGTCGCTGTTCATTGACAGGTGTGGGAACACACTGTCAGCGATTGTACAGGCACACTCCACCGCCAGTACACATCCTGTGATCATGGTTCAATCCCACCTGGCCTGGTGCATTTCGTGCTGAGCAACTGGGATAAACTATTGGCCGTGGGGACCACTTGCTGTCCGATGTATAACACTTCACCCCGTTCCTGATTCAGCACTACTGCCACCATGCTGACGGCATCACCGTGTTGGCTTTTGCCATCACCTGATAGAAAACGCAGTACATTGATGGTTCACTGGGACGCTGCTGACATCAGCAAGTTTGACCCATGGAAGCCTGCCTACGTCACAGAAGGCGTTGGCGGCGTTCTCAGTCGAAGGAATAGGAAAAGACAGTGTATGTATTAGTGAGCACTTACTGTGCACTGCGGTGGTGCCCTTCATTACATCATAGTCCAGAGGCAGCATTTGCATGACTTCACATGGGAAGAATTATCGGGAAACTGGAAGAAGGACGAAGTGTGACAGATATGGGCCAGAAGTTTGGTATTGCTCACAGAATTGTTTCAAGTGCGTGGGTAGCGTTCAAAACAACATACACTGCTGCCAGAAGGAGAGTGGGTAGTCGTCCGTGCTCAACCACAACAGCACAGCAGCAGATGACCGCTGCATTGTGCAAAAGGCTATAAAGGACCTAAGTCAAATAGCAGTGGCAGTTGAAACCACAGGTCCAATTTGGCGCTATAGTCACGAAGACCTCATGCCAAGTGGCGTTCAACATTTTGTGCACGACTGGAACGTCTCTGACAACATGCTCCTGCACTTTCCTTCTTTTCCACAGGGTAGTTATAATCTTATGTTACCTTACAAACCTCCTCAAGTAAAGCAGAGTAGTGTATTATGTAGCGTCTAATTGTCGTAATATATCTACAACATATAGATTACAACGTCAGTTTCGTAGTATATCTACAACGTAAAGATACGACTGCAGTTTCATAATACATCTACAATACTTATCTTACAGTCTCAGTGGGCGTATCTTCTACATCTACAAGATATAGCTTATCTTTTCAGTACTATGTCCATAAAACGTAGGTTATAATTACAATAACTTACACTCATGACAAAGAGTTTACTGCTAAATCAGCTGTTGTGCAAACGCCTGCCTTTTCGAAAATGACCCATGCAACAATGCTCTCTTTATTGTCTGATATGAAGCGTTTTTCATCTTTTGGTGACAGTGCCAATTTAAATTGATTTATAGTCGAAACTGTATGCAGCTGGGGTAGAATTATCTACTGGATAATCGATTTATCAACATTATTTTGTATTTAGTCTAAATGCTAATTGTTGCACTAATTTTCTCGAACTTCTTTTCAAACTCGCTCCTAACTCGCCTTAGTTCAGCAAGATCCATATGTAGTACCTGCCAGTGTCTGATGACGAAGGCACAACGTATGCAGCGATCAGAAGCCTGACTCTTCGCCGGTCGTTGTGGCCGAGCGGTTCTAGGCGCTTCAGTTCGGAACCGCGTGACCGCTACGGTCTCAGGTTCGAATCCTGCCTCGGGCATGGATGTGTGTGATGTCCTTAGGTTAGTTGGGTTTAAGTAGATCTAAGTTTTAGGGGACTGATGACCTCAGATTTTAAGTCCCGTAGTGCTCAGAGCCATTTGAACCTGACTCCTCGATACTGGAACCTACAAAATGCCGAACATCCAATTGTCAGAGTCTGACGATCAGAGAACATCGTATGCAACGGTTTGGAGCCTACCTGTTTACTAGGTTTTCTTTTTTTGTACTCAGGGTGTTCCAGAAATTTTGCGACACATTTCGAGGAGTTGCAGAGAGTGTCTCGAAGGACAAATCAAGGACAGGAATCCGTGTCTGTAAACGTCATTCAACGACGCTACAGAGCGTAGAATTTATAGGCGCTACAGCATACCTCAAGGTTACCCTCTCATCAGCAAACGTAGCTTTGTACGCTGATGAACTGCAGGCGAAACCTCTCGCAACACTGTTAGTTATTCAGTGTTGGCGACTGATTGCCATGGGCGACAGTGGAGAAGATAGAGCTAGTTGCTGGGTAGAGAGACCTTGTCTCCTACGAATGCGACGCTGTGTTGTCTCGGTAGATGACAGTTTCGGCCACGAATATCCATCCACAGCTTATTTTTATCCTGAAACGCTCTAAAATCTCCAATGTTTTTCTGTATACAGGAGAAAAATATATTGCAAATAGAGACCTAGTGGCAGGTGCCGACATCTGTACGTCCTACGCTCTGTAGCGTTGTTGGATAACGTTTCCGGACACGGTTTCCTATCCTCGAATTGTTCCTCATGACACGCTCTGCAACCACTCGAAGTTAGTAGCTTTATTTCGTTTTCTGGCGTTTTGCGAGGAATATGCTTTGAAGTTACAACCATTTGCACACTATAATTACTAAAATGTTTTTAATTTACAAGCAATGGGAATGATTTAAGCTGTCACATCTGGACGACTGGCGGGTACGTTTCACAATACGATAAAACGTTCCACATGTTAATATTTAGTCTCAGCCGTAGACTCTGATTAAGCTACTTACATTACGGAATACCATGTCATGTTTTAGCAATACACACGTTGTTGCATGTGAAATATATTAAATGAATGACTACACAAAACGTAAGTAGCATAAAGAAACATGTGTGTATGCTGCTGGTATAATTGTAGGACATGTACAGGAAAACATACATGTCAGGTCATCTGCAGTAATACATATAGCACTTCCACAACACCCTCAACGCGAGTAACAGCCATAAAAAGAAATACATGCATTACCAGGAGAAGTTTACATTTAATTGGCAAAAAGGGGTTGAACAATACTCAATGACAGATGACGAGCAGTTAATACCTACGAAGTCATGTAACAAAATTACAGTTCATGTTTAGTAGAGCGTTGTGCGAGTACGGAAAAGAAATAGTGTAACGTTCGAATAGAGTGTTACGGGTCTATTGCTTGAGGCAGTCACATCGACTAATACCCAAGCGTAACGTTGAAAAGCGACAGGAAATGTAACAAGCACACAAGGTCAGTTGTATGGAAGGTGAATGGCAAACCGCGGCTTATTGGGAGAATTCTAGGAAAGTGTAGTTAATCTTTAAAGGAACCGATGTAGTAACACTTGCACGACTCATTCCTGAACACTGTTCGAATGTTTGGAATGCCATCTGGTCGGATTAAAGAAACACATTGACGCAATTCAGAAGTGTGCTGCTAGATTTGTTACCGGAATGTCTAATCAACATCCGAGCATTGCGGAAATGCTACGTGAACTGAAATGTGAATCCATGGAGGGAAGGAAACGTTCATCTCGCAACAGATTATTAGATAACTAATTTTTGCGATAGACATACTGTCGTTATTTGGTTCCTAAACAGTGACAGCCTAATTTGATGGCTAATTTGACTATTAAGACCTTGCAACATTAACGTAGAACTACTACATTAAAGAGTAACACTATCTCTTTTTGAATAAGTTCATTAAGGTTAGTGGGAAAAGTAGAGAAATATATTTGTACTTCCTTACTTCATTTTTTCACTAAAGTCAAGTAGTAATATTGAAGAAAAATTCTGTTAATGATTTTAAGTGCAAATACAAAAAGAAAATTTCAATATTTGTCCCTTGAGAACTAGTGAACGATTTTTCCAAAAGGGGAAGGCACCATGTAGGGTTGCATTGATTCCCGTCCCAGTAATGAATACAAGCAATGTGGTTTAGTGAATGATTCAAAGTCATCTGAGTAATAAGTAAGGTGAGGAACGCAGTGTATGTGTGTGTGTGTGTGTGTGTGTGTGTGTGTGTGTGTGTGTGTGTGTGAGTGAGTGTGTGTGCGTAAATGAAGTGTTAAAGGACGACCCAGCTTTACATCTGATCAACAATTTAGAATAATAGAATTACAGTCAACCTTGTGCCACGGTTGACCATTCTTTAAATCTAAAGTCATTGAAAGACTATGGAATTAGTCAATGTCTAGTTGTCGCAACGTTAACTTGTACTTATGCAGAGATAATTAGCATGTAGAATTAAATAAACGTAACTAAACTGAGCGTGCGTGAAGGAACAACATGCCCTCGGAAGTTAAGATCTCGTTCACAAAAATACCGAAAAGTGCTCGTGTTCTATTTGAATTCTTGGTGAAACATTAAAGATATAATTAAAACTTAAAGCCAAGAATGCAGAAATATTAAGCACCAGTGTTACACATAGATGCTCATGGTCACGGCAGTAGAACACCAACTGCCTACCACCTTCGACGTTTACAAGATGGCCCTTCCCAGGTGCTGGTCCATAATAATCTGCCCTTTGCCAATGTCGTTTATGTCACTGGATTTCTCCTTATGTGACTCGTATCGTTGGTAGAACGTTTCCCCATTCGTCCCTGCTGCGCGTATATACTTCCCTTACCGTGTCATAAGCTCACAACACCGCCAGACAGCATTCAGTTCGATGGTCGGCTGTGGTAGTGAAGTTCTGGCTCATTACTGCAGTCAATGGTGGAAAAATAGACACAGATAAACACACTTGCGCCAAGTAAAACAACATAATAGCTAAAACACAAAGAAAATACCTGCCACAAGCAATAATAATCAAAGATCTGTAGGATTAACACCCAGAGACAGGTGTTAAAACAATTAATTAATGAAAATGGAGCTGCACACATATGCAACAAATCGACACATTTTGGCTAACTGCAATAACAAAGCAATTAAAGTAGTGCTCCATGTTTTGTGCTACATCGTATTGTGGTTAGAATTTCTGGTCGGCTCTGGAATACAAATTACTGAGTAATTTGTCGGATAGACCAGAGACAGAGCCCCTCATGTTCCTGCTGCTAATAAGGCAAGTACACCGCTCGTTTGTTATATATTTTTACGAGCTTCCAACAGGGGCGACTGCAGTAACGGATAGGAATTGTGATTGCTGTGTACAGATGCATGCTAGGTAGGCAACCCTTCGCTCTCAGCTCCTCCAGGCTGAGTTGGCTTCCGTCACACTGCTTGAGGCTGCTGCCAAGGGGCATCACAGTCCACTGCTGTAGCCGCCCTGGGTACTGCCTGCACTGAGGTTGACCCCTCACCCGTGGTTGAGTGGGAGATCATTCCAAAGTCTGACAGGCAGCGAAAAACTTTCCGAGGGGTCGATCGTAGGGCCTCCATGGTTCGTTTGACGAACAGGATTCGGGCGTTATCTGTGGTTGTCGATGTCTCTGAGCTGGATGCAGTCATCCACCCTGTTCCAGAGGAAGCTTCTCGGCCTGCAAGGTCTGAGCACTCACAGAGGGTGGCTTTGCTGGTAGTTGGGAACTCCAACGTTAGGCACGTAATGAGGCCCCTTAGGAACATGGCTGCCAAGGAGGGGAAAGGAAGCCAGTGTGCACTCTGCGTGCATACCGTGAGAGTTATTCCGGACGTGGAAAGGGTGCTTCCGGATTGCATGAAGAGTACAGAGTGTAGCCAACTGCAGGTGGTGGCCCATGTCGGTACTAATGACGTGTTTCGCTTTACATCGGAGGAGAATCTCTCTGGTTTCGGGCGGCTAGCGGAAATGGAAAAGACTGCCAGCCTTGCTTGCGAGATTAAGGCGGAGCTCACCATCTGTAGCATCGTCGATAGGACGGACTGAGGTCCTCTGGTTCAGAGCCGAGTAGAGGGTTTAAATCAGAGGTTCAGGCGGTTCTGTGAGCGTGTAGGCTGCAGATTCCTTGACTTGCGTCATCGGGTGGTGGGTTTCCAGGTTCCGCTTAATAGGTCAGGAGTCCACTACACACAGGAAGAGGCTACACGGGTAGCGGGGTCTGTGTGGAAGGGACTGGGAAGGTTTTTAGGTTAGAAGGTCTCGTGGAATCATAGAAAAGGTGTCCATCTAAAAGGGGACAGGTAAAACACAGTAAGGTAGTTGTAGAAACGATCGTTATTGTAGTTGTACATTGTCGTAGCTATGTTGGGAAAGAACCAGAGCTCCAATCCCTAATAGAAAGCACTGACGCTCAAATAGTTATACATACAGAAAGCCGGCGAAAGCCGGAAATAAGTTCAGCCGAAATTCTTTCAAACGATCTAACAGTGTTCAGAATGGACAGATTAAATACAATTGGGGGTGGAGTATTTATTGATCTCAAGATTAGTTTTCGTTGCAGTAAAATTGAAGTAATAAGGTTCCTGTGAAATAGTATGGGTAGAGGTTACACTTGAAAATCGAACTAAACTATTAAATGGATCGTTTTACCCAATCCCCAACTCAGAAGATACAGTTGCTGAACAGTTCAAAGAAAACTTGAGTCTAATTTCACATAGGTACCCCACTCACACAGTTATAGACGGTGGTGACTTCGGTCTACCCTTTATTATGCTGGAAATATTGTACGTTTAAAGGTGGCGGAAGGCATATAACGTCATCCGAAATTGTTCTGAACGCTTTCTCACAAAATTATTTTGATCAGTTTGTTCATGAGCCCACTCGAAGCGTAAATGGTTGCGAAAGCATACTTGACCTGTTAGTAACAAACAATCCTAGACAAATAGTGAGTATCGTGAAGAATACAGGGATTAGTGACCACAAGGAAGTTGCTGCTAGGCTGAATGCCGAAACACCTACAACCAGCAAAAAGAAACGCAAATATATCTATTCAACAAAGCCGATAAAAATACGCTTAACGTCGTTTTAAGAGACAGTCTTCACTCCTAGAGATCAGGTCATGTAAGCAAAGAAAATTTGTTGAATGATTTCAAAGAGATAGTATGGACAGCAATTGAGAGATATATACCACATAAATTGATAAGTGATGGTACTGATCCTCCATGGTACACAGAACGGGTCAGATCGCTGTTGCAGAAGCCGCGAGAAAAGCATGCCAAATTTAAAAGACCGCAAAATTCCCAAGACTGGCAAAGTTTTACAGAAGTTTGAAATATAGCAAGTACTTCAATGCGAGATGCTTTAAATAACTCTGTCTCGGAATCTGTCCGAAAACCCAAAGCGATTCTGGTGACACATAAAGCACACCAGTGGCAAGACGCAATCAATAAGTTCACTGCGCCATAACAACGGTGAAGTCACTGATGACAGTGCTAATAAAGCAGAATTATTAAACGCGGTTTCCCGAAACTCATTCACCAAAGAAGACGAAGAAATATTCCTGAATTCCAGTCAAGAACATCTGCCAAGATGAGAAACATAGAATTAGATATCCTCGGTGTCACAAAGCAGGCCTCTGGTTCAGACTGTATACCAGTCATGTTCCTCTCAGAGTATGCCCATACAATAGCTCCATACTTAGCAGTTATATACAACCACTCGGTACCTAAGGACTTTAAAATTGCTCAAGTCACACCAATACCCAAAAAGGGAAGTAGGAGTAATCCGTTGAATTACTAACATCGACTTGCAGTAGGGTTTAGGAATATATACTGTATTCGAACATTATGAAGTACCTCAAAGAAAACGATTTATTGCCACATCGTCAGCACGGCTTCAGAAAATATCGTTCTTGCGAAACACAACTAGTTCTTTATACTCATTAAGTAATGAGTGCTATCGATAGGGATGTCAAATTGATTCCATATTTTTAGATTTCCAGAAGGCTTTCGACACCGTTCCTCACAAGCGTCTTCCAACCAAACTGCTTGAATATGGAATACGCCACAGTTGTCCGACTGGATTCGTTATTTCCTGTCAGAAATGTCACCGTTCGTAGTAATAGACGGGAAGTCATCGAGTAAAACATAAGTAATATCCGGCGTTCCCCAAGGAAGTATTATAGGCGCTCTGTTGTTCCTGATGTATATTATATCTCTGTAGCCGTCTTAGATTGTTTGCAGATGATGCTGCCATTTGCCGACTTGTAAAGTCACAGATGACCAAAACGAATTGAAAAATGATTTAGATGAGATATCAGTATGGTGCTAAAAGTGGCAATTGACCCTGAATAAAGAATAATGTGAGGTTGTTCACATGAGTTCTACAATAAATCCACTAAATTTCGATTACGCGGTAAGTCACACAAATCTGAAGATTGTAAATTTAACTAAGTACTTAGGGATTAAAATTACAGATAACCTAAATTGGAATCATCACATAGACAATGTTGTGGGTAGAGCAAACCAGAGACTGCGATTCATCGACGGAACACTTAGAAGGTGCAACAGCTCTACTAAAGAGACTACCTACACTATGCTTGTTCACCTTATTCTGGAGCACTGCTGTGCAATGTGGGATCTGCATCAGGTGGGACTGACGGATGGCATCGAAAAAGTACAAACAAGGACGACTCGTTCTGTATCATCGTGAGATACGACAGATAGTGCCACAGACATAAGACACTTCGTCCTTACTATTCAAGACAATATTTCGAGACTATATTTGAAAGTTTGTAATGTTATCGCTGTTGGACGAAGTGTAAGTCTTCAAGCGTTTTAGAAATTGGTTTTGAGATGTGTGAACTCAGTAACTGTTATCTATAGTGATGTACAATATATGGCGGAATCTTATATATTGACAGCTCGATTGAACCAAGACTTACGAGGTAATTATTTTGCGGTCTTGGTGCCTTGCACAATATTCAGAGTCAAAGCCTTAATATTTCTTATACTGCTCACTGGAAATGCGAAAAGTATTCGTTTCTCTGATGACTCTATATTCCTCATGAGAAAAAAAAGCCCCTATTTCAACTACCATTGACGTTTGAACAACTGCAGAAGACTACTCCCCATAGGAAGATTTCCCTTTCTTATTGGATTCAATTCTGCCTGATGTGAAACGGTGTTATGTTTCATTTTTTTTACTTCTGTAGGACTTGACATGGACATAAGCCTTTGCTTTATTGTACTAGTTCTTTCCTGTGGTCCTCATTTCTTTTTACTAATGTGGCTAAACCATGAAGCGATATCTACAAGTGTTTTTATTTAAACTATATCCCTCATGAAGTGCGACAGTCTCTGCTTGATTACTCTTTCGAGTATGTGTAACTGAATGGTTCAAATGGCTGTAAGCACTATGGGACTTCACGTCTGAGGTCATCAGTCCACTAGACTTAAAACCACTTAAACCTTACTAACCTAAGGACATCACACACATCCATGCCCGAGGCAGGATTCGAACCTGCGGCCGGAGCAGCAGCGCCGTCCCGGACTGAAGCGCCTAGAACCGCTCGGCTACAACGAGCGGCTTGTGTAACTGAATGTGTATCGTTTAGTAGTTCAGTAAAACTACTTTGGAGTTTTCTTCCGCATTTCTTTCATACTAAAGTTGTAGAGCAGCCACTAGTCGCGTGTATCTTTTTTATATATTACACTTTTTACTCGACCAACGGGAGCATTTTCAGAAATTACATGGTCAAGAGCGACTCGTTAGAAATATCAGACTGTGTATTGCGCAGCCTTCATACGTAAAATGGAGTTTATACACAGCAAGATATTTGTAATGAGTGTCCCTCGGGCACGTAATTTCTGAACATGCTCGCATTGGTCTAATGAAACACGTATAATAAAGAAAAATTCACATGCGTCTTAACGCGGCTTTACAATTTCAATTTCTAATGGTCACTGTTCCCCTCCGGACAAATGCCTGCGCTCGCTATATATTTAATAATTTGCGATGATTGACATGAAAGTAGCTGTGCAACTATCCTCATATATTTTGTTGTGCACATCCAATGATATTCATGTTCACCCGTTAAACATGACACGAAAGTGTGAGATCGCCTTTCTAGTGATACAGTAGATCTTATATTCATTTGTTTGTCACAGTCGTGACATCTCGCAATTTCTACAACAGGTGCACTCGACAGAACAAAAAGCGGGCCTTCCCTGAGTTCTGATGTGTAAGCCGCATCTGACTGAATGCAACTAACATAGCATATCTGTATCGTATGTCCTCTAAACCCTCTGATGTACAGTCGTTTGACTATACACAATGAGTACCACAAGGGACCATTATGGAACACTGCTATTTATGGCAGTCAGTCCAGACGTAAAACAATATCGTCATACAACAAATATTAGAAACCACGTTATTAGAGCCGGCTGCTGTGGCCGAGCAGTTCTAGGCATTTCAGTCTGGAACCGCGCAACCGCTACGGTCGCAGTTTAGAATCCTACCTCGGACATGGATGTGTGTGATGTCCTTAGGTTGGTTAGGTTTAAGAAGTTCTAAGTTCTAGAGGGCTGATGACCTCAACGTTAAGTCCCATAATGCTCAGAGCCATTTGAACCTCTTTATTTGTGGTGAGAGACTCCTTAACGATTGTATATTAGTGCGAGTCTCGATCGAGATATGACTAGGCTTAAAAAAACAGAACATAATGAACTGTTCACCAGTATCAGTTGTCCGCCCTGGTAGCTGAGTGGTCAGCGTGACAGACTGTCAATCCTAAGGGCCCGGGTTCGATTCCCGGCTGGGTCGGAAATTTTCTCCGCTCAGGGACTGGGTGTTGTGTTGTCCCAATCATCATCATTTCATCCCCATCGACGCGCAGGTCGCCGAAGTGGCGTCAAATCGAAAGACCTGCACCAGGCGAACGGTCTACCCGACGGGAGGCCCTAGCCATACGACATTTCCATTTACCAGTATCAGTTAACAAGGCCGAATGTGCGAGCATGTAAATAAAAAAATATGTTGAGCACTGCACCAAGAACCCCATGAGGCTTATATTGCCCCTGGGAAGTAACCACGAAAGGTATGTAATTGTGTGCAACTTAAAAGTGTGAAACGCCATGCGGTTAAGTTGTGGTGATGGACCGGCAGTAGATGCCGGTACCTACATGAAATGTTAACTAAGCACAATCAGATGACAAATATAAAATATGTTCACCAACAGCGTGATAATGGAACCTGAAACGCCGATATATATGGGTTTTGCCTGGCAGGGATTCTAACCTTCCGCTATTGTCTTATAGCTACCAACTGGCATGAAATATTTATTGTTTCTTCACCAATAGCGAGATGTGCACGTGTTTGGCTAGGCGTAACGGAACGAATAGTTCTGTGCTGTCTGCGACTCAAACCTCGCCATATCGTCGTTTTTGAGCCCACATGAAGACGTGTCAACTATCGAATTCCCTTTCACTAGTAGTTAGGATCGCGCCGTTCGTAGAGAACTGAAGGAGTTTGGCATTGTGAGAAAACAACGAAATTATGAGACAGTGTTATCTCGAAGGTTTAAAATCCAGAGAATAATTGAAATCGCAAATCGAATCCCAGGCGAGTGCCAATATTTTCAAAATCTCAGAGTCACATAAAATAAGAAGTTTAGGTCCTATGATCCTAGATGACAACTTTTTCATGAACTAAAATAGCATTACTAGTGTAAGGCAGCTTACTAGAGACAGAGCTTCTGGGAGCAGCGACTTGCGCCTCTGACAGCCAAAACTAGTCGAACTCTGTTCCAGTCAGTAGCGAATGGACATGTTTAATATTGATCTGGAATCATGGCATAGTCCTGCTTCTCTACGTAGCGTTACTGGAGCTTTTTTTTCCTTTATTGTGATTCGATTCCCCACGACGGGGGCGGGCTGGCAGCAGCTTAGTACGCTGCTCTTCAGCCTACAGAATTTTTTTTAAATAAAGGAAGATAATACATAATAAAAGCAGGCGATAAAATCGGTAACTTCAGTGGTAAAATGACGGTAAATTGTGGAACTTAAAACATAAAGCAAAGGTTTGGCGATGTTAATAAAATACACAGGGTGCAAACAGGTAAAATAATAGACAGACAATTAAAAATCACGGCGACAGTCTGTTTTTTTTTCGCAAGAAATATAAAAATCACACGCAGCGACAGCATGCTTTCTGTTCGCAACACTTTGAAAAAGACACACAATACTGAACAATCACTTGAACGCTGCACTAAAAAGTTGGCACAAATATTGTAAGACGTCATGGTCTCCTGACCTTCATTGCTTACATATTCCGCCCTCACAATCATATTCCGCTCATCAAGACGCTTCATTCGAAACCAAACTCGATAAGATGAAGTCAATGTTGTATGAATTCATGTAAGCGATATGCAGATAACAAGAAAATCGCAAGTGTGCACCGTGGTTGAAATACTCGAGGCTAGCGTACACACACACACATTCAAGACACGACGGTCGCAAAAGCTTTTAGTTTGGGAGAGGTAAACCGCAACTCAGGAGGCCGGTCCCTTCAGAGGACGAGTCAACCTATCTATGTCGGCCGGTGACCGCCCGTAGAGCAGACAGCATTTGCCCGAATGAAAGGGAGAGCGACCCCGTGTTCAGCTTAAAAGCAAATTCCGCTACATTGTGTGGGAGCGCCCAGCCTACGCATTCTCTACAAACATAGCACGCAGTTTCAGAGGTGTTCACAAGGAGACAGCAAACGCCAAACGCCGATGCTTCAGGTTTATGGATTGGTCGCCGTAAACGAAATTTCATTCTCCCGTTTTAGAAGAGCAATGCTGATTGGCAGACGATATTCCTGATGCCTTGAGCTGAAGGAGTAATGGAAGAGACTGAATGATATACCCCTTCACGTCTGGCGTGGAGAGGGGCCGTTCTGTTGTCGCTCTTGGAGCGAGAACACGTAACGAGAGCGTGTGCGCTCGTATGTGTACTCAAAGGGCGAGGAACAAGTCTCTCCTCAGTACTTCACTGAGAGAGCACCTCTGTCGAGAGCGAATCGGAGTGCCACTCTATATTGAGCCCTTGAGATTAAGTGTTGTTCACTGTGTTGGCAGCCACACTTACTCTGCGGTGTGAACGGACAGAGCTATAGTTAAACGCCTGCGAGCGAATTTTTGAGTGGCATCGCGGTGGACTGGTTATCTGACTGGTGTACCATGCCAACAGTTAGAGTAGGGGCGAATAGGAGTCCTTGACTTTATCAAGGCGTAGGGAGAGTTTGATTGACGAAGGTCAATCAAGATAGAATGAGAGTTATCTTATTTGTCAGCAGAGAGCGGCGCAGACAGCAGTACTGTGCGCTACAGCTCTTGCGAGCCCCATATTTCCTCCACAATAGTACACTTCATTGCATTTCACACGTGACAGTCTCAACCGTACCTAGCAACATTCTAATGGACAATTATTCAAGTTGAGTAGGCGCGGCTCTCAGCCATTCTGCCAAGTCAATAACAATCTTAAACTTTGTATAGAAATTTCATTACCGAATCCTATCCCTAAGAGGTAACTTCATATTCCGAAAAGAACCCGGAAATAACTTGTTCAGTTCATAACTAAAAGTGCCGTTGTGATTTCTCAGAATTTTTGCAAAAAAATTATTATTTTCGTTAGTTTCCTGTTTTTCTTACACTAACTAACACTGCTCTAGTAGCGAAGTATCCTACTAGTTATGTAAGAAATTTTGTGAATTTTTGTGTCATTTCCTTACAGCAGACGGCTCCAGAAGATATTTATTGCTGAAAGTTTTTCAGGCATTTCTTTTGAGACCGTTAGGAGCGTCTATATGGCTTCTGTAGTAGTGTGGGGATGGAAATTGCATCTTGCAGTCCACAGCTCGTGGTCGTGCGGTAGCGTTCTCGCTTCCCGCGCCCGGGTTCCCGGGTTCGATTCCCGGTGGGGTCAGGGATTTTCTCTGCCTCGTGATGACTGGGTGTTGTGTGATGTCCTTAGGTTAGTTAGGTTTAAGTAGTTCTAAGTTCTAGGGGACTCATGACCATAGATGTTAAGTCCCATAGTACTCAGAGCCAGCCATCTTGCAGGAACCACAGGGTAAAGGCTACATCTCAGGTTAATCCGTTGCGCAGAATGACAGAATAGCTCCCTGTCGCTCACAATATGACACACGACAGCCGAGGGCAGATGGGGGGAACCTGGACAGATGATGGGAAATAAATGGGTTAAGGAGAGGAAAACGAAGTGGTGGGTGGTGGGGCTGGGGGGAGGCGTTACTTGAGGTGCACAGGATATGTTTGTACCTGTTACAATCTGGTGCCCCCAGTGGGAGCCGAATCAACAACTCAGCCACCACAAGCTGGCCTCAGTGCAACCAAACACCGAATTTCACATGTTGTTGGCACCATCTTATTGTCATAATGCGGTATGCAGCACACGGTACGAGAAGTGTAGAGATCCGCCTCAGCTGTTGTTGTGAATAACCTACTCATGGTCTAGTAGTACAATCATCCCCTTCTTTTTTAAGCCGTATTACATCTGTCTGATAAGTGCATCAGACTGGCAGAAGGTCAGAAATAGTTGCGTTCATTTTCTAACCAGCCAGTAACAGAAAAATCTTGCGAAATCATATTCGTGAAAGTGCTCGTGGGTGTCTGTCATGGTAAGATCTATTTCAGCGCCATTAGCCAGTGGCCGCTTAATATAGATCTGCGTCCGACCAAGGAATGGCGATGCATTGGGCATAGAGCCAATGATGTCCAGCAGACTTTCATGCATTTGAATTAGCTAATATAATATCAAGAATCGCTGTGTATGATCCAGTTCTACGTTTCAGCATGCTCCGTGGCGTTTTTGTATGGTATGTTGTATAAGCGTTCTTAACCAATGTCCTACTTTGTCCAAGTTTGTAGTACAGCTCGTGTCATGACAAATTGCGTTATTCTCATTTTAGACGTTATGAAAAGCGACGAAGTCTAAAACGGAGTAAAATATAACATTTTTGTCGTTGTCTTTTTTCCAATGAAAGGGTGAAAGCAGTGGAGGCTATTAGAAACACCTGTACCCTATATGGAGTGAGTGCTATCTAGAAAGTTCAATTATATCGTTCAAGTACGCTCGTTCTGAGAAAATTTAATCATCATATTCAGCAGTACAAACAGGCGTTGATGAAGGACGTCTCTGTACTAGTATGGTCAATGACAGTGTATCTGATAACTGGCAAATTTGACAACCAAATAATCTTCGAGCGACACTTGCCTTCAGCAGTCATACTGAGGTTAAAAGAATGGAAGGAGGAACAGAGTATAACATCACGTTGAAAATGAGGTTAAGAGAAAGGAAGGAGGAATGGGGTATAACATCACTAGGAAAATGAGATTACACGTGAAGCAGAATCTTCAACTAGGAAGGATTGGGAAAGACGTTGTCTGTGCCTGTCAAGGGATTTATCCTGGCATTTGACGTAATAGATTTAAGGGGGTATCCATAAAACCAAATCAGTGCAGCCTGATGCCGGTTTGAAGTATGGTATGGTAATTTCATTAGGAGAAATCAGTGGGTAAGCCATAACAATCATCTGAAACGATGGCTTGTATACGATCACAAAACGTTATCTTATTCATATACATCTGGTGGCACAACCAAGGTCTTTTGTGTGAGACCTGCTTCCCAGGAATGTGTCCTTCGTAGATGACATTTGTTTCCAATAAATGAGGTGCCTTGCAGTCGCAGAGTAACAAATGTTACATGGATAACAGCACTGAGGATTTTGGCTGGCAAACACGGCCACCGCACGTCTTCTAATTATGCACCCGCATGCATTTACCTTTTTCACCCCTTATCGATCGACCACCAAGAACGTAAGGTTTTATTTGTTTTCTTTTTGTTTATTTTCTTCTGACGACTGCACGTTAAATGTGGCTTAACTCAGAATCAGAAAGACACTACATTCATGGAATCGAGAAACAATGTGCACACCATCAGACAGTTCTCGGGTGGAATATTATGTTGACAATTACTCTGATATTTCTGCCTTTTTCTTTCAGAAAATTTACGGGAAATGCTGTTAATATGCACTACCCTAATACAACTGGAGTCTCATCGTTATACCATACAACGAATGGCTATCTTAATTAAACATTAAGTTTTTTCAAAAATGGTTCAAATGGCTCTGAGCACTATGGGACTTAACAGCTATGGTCATCAGTCCATTAAGTTTTTTATCACATACAAGTAGCTTTACTGGACTACGATGTAAATACGACAATGTGGCTGTGAGAATATATGCAGAATGAAACACAGTTCAAACAGTATTCAGTGATACTATTTCATTAACAGATTTGTGTATTTTCATTAGCAGCTCTGCATTACTTTATGCTCCTTACCTACAGATCTACCGATTACTCTCTGTACTATACAGCTGTTGGCAGTTCTGTCACACAGGAGGTAAAATATTACTCTCACGCCAGTTAGGAACTGATAGATACTGGCTCTTACTCTTTACAGTCCGTCGACATCTTCATGGAGCAAGTGACCAACGGTAGCGCTCATCACCTCCTCATTGCATTTGTGATAGATGATACGGATAATTGGCAATGTAGACAACGAGATTAGTTGTAGCTTTCGCGTGAAAGTAATCTCCCCTGTGTAAAACATATATTTGATAAGTCGATGACTCACCAAAGTGAAATTCATACAGAATCTTTAATTGGTATACCACAAATATATCAAGTAAATCTTGCAAGATAATCCAAAGGTCTCTTTAATTTTCCTGTAGACGGCATCTATCTTACCCCTAGTGATATATGCCTCTACATCCACACATTTGTCCTCTAGCAATCTCTACTTAGCCATTTCGCACTTCCTGTCCATCTCATTTTTGAGACGTTTGTATTCCTTTTTGCCTGCTTCATTTACTACATTTTTATATTTCCTCCTTTAATCAATTAAACTCAGTATTTCTTCTGTTACCCAAGGATTTCTACTAGCCCTCGTCTTTTTACCTACTTGATCCTCTGCTGCCTTTACTATTTCATCTCTCAAAGCTACCCATTCTTCTTGTACTGCATTTCTTTCCCCCGTTCTTGTCAATCGTTCCCTAATGCTCTCTCTGAAAATCTCTATAACCTAAGGTTCTTTCAGTTTATCCAGGTCCCATCTCCTTAATTTCCCACCTTATTGCAGTTTCTTCAGTCTTAATCTACAGTTTACAACCAATACATTGTGGTCAGAGTCCACATCTCCCCCTGGAAATGTCTTACAACTTAAAACCTGGTTCCTAAATCTCTGTCTTACCATTATATAATCTTTCTGAAACCTTCCAGTGTCTCCAGGACTTCCAAGGTAAATCTCTGTCATTCCATGAAGAAACAAAAGTATCACAACGTTACCAGACATGTTACGCTATATAGTCATAATTATACACTCCTGGAAATTGAAATAAGAACACCGTGAATTCATTGTCCCAGGAAGGGGAAACTTTATTGGCACATTCCTGGGGTCAGATACATCACATGATCACACTGACAGAACCACAGGCACATAGACACAGGCAACAGAGCATGCACAATGTCGGCACTAGTACAGTGTATATCCACCTTTCGCAGCAATGCAGGCTGCTATTCTCCCATGGAGACGATCGTAGAGATGCTGGATGTAGTCCTGTGGAACGGCTTGCCATGCCATTTCCACCTGGCGCCTCAGTTGGACCAGCGTTCGTGCTGGACGTGCAGACCGCGTGAGACGACGCTTCATCCAGTCCCAAACATGCTCAATGGGGGACAGATCCGGAGATCTTGCTGGCCAGGGTAGTTGACTTACACCTTCTAGAGCACGTTGGGTGGCACGGGATACATGCGGACGTGCATTGTCCTGTTGGAACAGCAAGTTCCCTTGCCGGTCTAGGAATGGTAGAACGATGGATTCGATGACGGTTTGGATGTACCGTGCACTATTCAGTGTCCCCTCGACGATCACCAGTGGTGTACGGCCAGTGTAGGAGATCGCTCCCCACACCATGATGCCGGGTGTTGGCCCTGTGTGCCTCGGTCGTATGCAGTCCTGATTGTGGTGCTCACCTGCACGGCGCCAAACACGCATACGACCATCACTGGCACCAAGGCAGAAGCGACTCTCATCGCTGAAGACGACACGTCTCCATTCGTCCCTCCATTCACGCCTGTCGCGACACCACTGGAGGCGGGCTGCACGATGTTGGGGCGTGAGCGGAAGACGGCCTAACGGTGTGCGGGACCGTAGCCCAGCTTCATGGAGACGGTTGCGAATGGTCCTCGCTGATACCCCAGGAGCAACAGTGTCCCTAATTTGCTGGGAAGTGGCGGTGCGGTCCCCTACGGCACTGCGTAGGATCCTACGGTCTTGGCGTGCATCCGTGCGTCGCTGCGGTCCGGTCCCAGGTCGACGGGCACGTGCACCTTCCGCCGACCACTGGCGACAACATCGATGTACTGTGGAGACCTCACGCCCCACGTGTTGAGCAATTCGGCGGTACGTCCACCCGGCCTCCCGCATGCCCACTATACGCCCTCGCTCAAAGTCCGTCAACTGCACATACGGTTCACGTCCACGCTGTCGCGGCATGCTACCAGTGTTAAAGACTGCGATGGAGCTCCGTATGCCAGGCAAACTGGCTGACACTGACGGCAGCGGTGCACAAATGCTGCGCAGCTAGCGCCATTCGACGGCCAACACCGCGGTTCCTGGTGTGTCCGCTGTGCCGTGCGTGTGATCATTGCTTGTACAGCCCTCTCGCAGTGTCCGGAGCAAGTATGGTGGGTCTGACACACCGGTGTCAATGTGTTCTTTTTTCCATTTCCAGGAGTGTATAATAGTCGCAGCGGGAAGATTATGTTTCTACAGGCAATGTCTTTCTTGAGTGGACTATGAAATTTACTTAGGAGTGCATCTTGTACATCATATATGCAGCGGCTTCGTACAAGGTCATGAAGAATATTCTAGTATTTATGGTGAGGGAGAAGAAATGATTGTTGCACAGACCACCGCAATACATATGAAGGAAAATAAACGTAATCCAATGAGTTACAGATACATTTCATTGACATCAAAATGTAGCGAGACGTATGAACGAATACCTTGTTCCAACGTCATAAAATATCCCGAAACATATTACCTGTTGACATCAAACCAGTATGAATTTGGAAAGCGTAACTCTTGTGAGACACAGCTGGTACTTTATTCCCAAGGCGTACTGCGTACTAGGGCTCTCAATTTGATTCGGTAGAGTTTCAAAAAGCCTTTTGTTATCATTCGTGATGAGCGGCTTCCGACCACATAGCTTTCATATGGACTATCGTGTCAGTTGTGGGAATGGAATTGTGATTTCCTGTCTGAAAGGTGACAGTTATCAGTAACTGACAGGATGTCACCTAGTGAAATGGAAGTGATGAGTGTGATATCGCAAGTAATGTGACGTAGACCTTCTGCCATTTCAAATATATGTATACTGTTTGACAGACAATCAGAACATTTCTCTTAGATTTGCGACGGGCAATGCTGCTGTCTAGTAAACTCCTCAAAGGGCAAAGGGAATTGCGAAGTGGTATTCAAAATGTAGCAACATCGTGCAAAATTGGCTGTTTCAAACGGCTCTAAGCACTATGGGACTTAACATCGGAGGTCATCAGTCCCCTAGACTTAAACCTAACGACTTCCCACACATCCATGCCCGAGGCAGGATTCGAACCTGCGACCGTAGCAGCAGCGTTGTTCCGGACTGAAGCGCCTAGAACCGCTCGGTCACAGCGGCCGGCTGACAATTGGCTCCAAACAACAAAATGTGTGAAGTACTCCACATGGATTCTAAAAGAATTCCGTTAAATATCTGTTACACGATAAATCAGACACATTCGAAGGTTTTCGAATGAACGAAACATCTGGAAGCTTCGGTCACTAACAAATTTAATTGGAACCACCATATGTAAAATATTGTGGGGACGGAACTATAAGACCGCGTTTTATTGGTAGAATTCGTGTGAGATGCATCAAATAAATTGAAGTGACCACCTACTGCACACTTGTCCGTCTTCTTCGAAAGTATTCCTGTGTGGTATGGGCTCCTTACGTGGTAGGACTGAAGGAAGACATGGGAAAAATTCATAGAAGAGCATCTCATTTTGTATTATCACGAAGTGGGGGAGACTGTGTGACGGATATGGTAAATGAGTTTTGACGGAAATCAATGAAAAGTAGGTGTTTTACAATGCGGCAAGGTGGTTTTACCAAATTCCAGTTGTCAGCCTCTTCTACTGAATTACTGAATGCCAAAATATTTTGTTTACCCCGACATGCGTATAAGACATGACCATTGTGAGAAGAGACATCAGTGCTTGCACGTAACGTTTCGTTGTTCGTTATTTTCACGCACTTTTCGAGAGTGGAATGGTAGAGAAATAATGTGACAGTGGTCCAAAAAACCCCTGCCAAACACTTAATTGTGAATTGCAGACTATTCTTATAGACGTGGATGCAGATGTCATGAGAAGGCTATCAGAAAGGAGGGAGGTATCTAGGAATTGATAGGAGTCCAGAAGAGCAGAGCAAAAGAGTGGAAAGCTTACAAATTATTCCTTACTTATAGGTAAGACGACAGAAAGAAAAGGAAGGAACGATTTCAGAATAAAGACTGGAGGTAAGTGAATACACAAGAATACGGTTTTATAGCTATTGAGAGGAATAATATGGGACAGTAAAGAAGGCAGAAATTAATTGGAAACCAATAGTTTCAATAGAAACCGCTAGATTAGTTTATGACAGTTTGGGAGAATGGAGTAGAATGGCAATTGACTTTGTAATGTACGAGAGTGAGAAAGAGAATGGAGGAGAAATTAACAATGAATAAATGTAAGACGAAATCGTTTGCACAATTTTTGTAGGACGGATGGTGTATTAATGGATGGAGGAGAGGAGAGAGATGTATTTGATACACCACAAAATAGTTTGAAAGCGTTCACCTAAACTGATTACCTTGTAAGTATCTAGGCACGGTATAAATGAAACAAATAGAATATTTAACAAACTGTACATTCAAAAGAAACTCACTCCACATAAACAGGCAACTCAAAGGGAAATTAACTGAAAATTTTATTTTAGCCGTTGCCAAGTGTTTTTCCACTAGCTTTCAACGAGGAAAAACGAAGAAAAAGATGACACAACAAAACCTTTTAAGAACTCTAAGATTTTATCCAGTATCACAAATTATTTTGTACCTCTATCACGCGTCTTGGCATAGAATTTATAAGCAGAGGGACATAACTACTTGAAGAAGCACTTCCTCCTAGGCTTCAAGAGTGCAGTTCCAAAGAGCGTCAAGAGCTGTTGGTTGGTTTCGTTGCTAGTTCTCTGTTAACATTTTGGCGACCTCAACCCACATGTTCTTCATAGGATTGATGTCAGCAGCCCATGGACTGCAGTCCTTGACGTTGACGTCAATCGTGGAGAGCTGCTTCTGAACGAATGCAGACTCATGAACAATAGATTGGTCCTCTTGTAATGTGAACTCCCTTTCTGCGTACAGCATTCACACTGTCGGAAGCATCAAGTTTTCCGTTACGTAGGCGTACTGCTCGCTGTCAAAAAATGGCTCAAATGGCTCTGAGTACTATGGGACTTAACATCTGAGGTCATCAGTCGCCTAGAACTTACAACTACTTAAACCTAACTGACCTAAGGACATATCACACATCCATGCCCGAGGCAGGATTCGAAGCTGCGACCATAGCAGTCGCGCGGTTCCAGACTGAAGCGCCTAGAACCGCTCGGCCATACCGGCCGGCTGCTCGCTGTCGAGAGCTACTTCTATTCTGTGAAGAATTCCTGCTCCTCTTGCAGAAATCCATCCCCAGCAGTGAACAGGTAGTCGCCAACTTCTTCTCGTCGTGATTACATATTCGCGTCGATGGCGAGTCCCTTGCTGCCTGTAACCGACTCTTGGACGGTAATTACTGGTGGAAAACATATTCTCGTCAGTGAAAATTACGTTTACCCGCGACAGACTGAGATGGAGCTCCGCAAATGTCAGCCGGTATAAAACATTGTCTTCGCCGAGCTCTTGTTTCATGGCGAACCGTTGCGCGTGCGCCCCAACGTTACACAGACTTCTGCAGATCCTGTCGCTGGAGCTGGGGAAGTTGGTCTCCCGCCGCAACTGCTTCGCATTCAGATAGGGATTTTCTCTGCCGTTAGGCACTAGCTACCTCCCTGTCCTCCTGCTGTGAGCTCACTCTCTTTCTGCCTAGGACAGGAGCTCCGTTGTTAGCGCTTCTTTCGAACTAGTTCCTCCACCATCTTGTAGCAGTGGTATGTGGCACGTCGTACCTCCTGCCAGCTTCTGTGATAGAACACCCACCTTATTCGGTAAGAGAGATAACTATTCCACGAGTTCATCTCTCTCAGTGACGAGCGGTTCTAGGCGCTACAGTCTGGAACCGCGCGATCGCTGCGGTCGCAGGTTCGAATCCTGCCCCGGACATGGATGTGTGTGATGTCCTTAGGTTAGTTAGGTTTAAGTAGTTCTAAGTTGTAGCGGACTGATGACCTCAGAATTAAAGTCCCATAGTGCTCAGAGTCATTGGAACCATTTTTCTCCCAGTGAGCCATTGTAACAAACAGCCTGAATTGTATTTCTGCTTGCGCTCTTATACTGATGGCGGGAGAGGAAGAAAACATATTTACGTCAAAAGGAGCGGCAGAGGCAGAGCCATGCGTTGCAGCGGTGCTGGCCTCTCCCGAGCTGGGTGGGTGTTGGCCCGCCACTGTCAGCTCGCTTGCTACGGTCTCTTCTCGGGAACAGGTTGTAGCTGTCCGACTAGGCCTTCAGCCATCCAACTTGGCTGGCCCATACCTCGCGAGCCGCAGCTAGTACAAGCCCAGACCGCAAAGCCACACTCACACCTTGAAGGATCAAACGTTTCATCTACCCTACCCCCTACATTCAAGGCATGGCCATTATGGACAGTTCCGCCTATCAAAGTAGAGACTGCATTTATCGACTGTGGATTGCATCCCACAGAAGGAATAAAGTTCCAGCCGTTTGTGCCAGCTTTGACACTTGGTCACCTGTCATACATTCTATACGGCGTTCAGCGCATCTACCTGTTTTTGAATATGATCTTCAAACGCACTGCTCCCAGATCCCTGTCCATTATTTAAGTACGACCTGGCTGGACAGTACTAATGTCAACGTTGGCTTCACTCGTCTCGTTCAAGCACAATGGGCGGGTTTTCTCTCTGTATATACCGATGGCTCCAAAATTCCGCAAGAAGAGTGTGTAGGATGCGCTTTTTTCTGCCCTCAGATACAGATCCGCAAAATCTTCAAACTGCCTGCGAGCACTTCTATTTTTACGGCGGAGACAGTGGCAGTTTTGGAAGCACTTAAATTTGTCTCTAGCACTTCCTTTCCCAAGATATTGACAGTATCTGACTCGCAAAGCGTTCTTAAAAACATTCAGTACAGTCGATGGAACAAAACAACCAACAGTTATATCTTGGACGTGATATCTGAATATATTCGCAGCACACGCACGGGCCGGACGATCCATTTGTTGTGGGTACCTTCCCACTCTGGTATCCTCTATAATGATGAAGTTGACGCATTAGCCAAACAAGCGGCAACCTTAGGCACCGTCCTGGATCTGCACCTTCCTTATAGAGACTACTTACGTGAAGTCAAGGATCACGCAAGACAACAATGGCAGGAAATGAGGAACGTTTCTCAACAGACAAAAGGCGGTTATTACGCAGTGCTCCAACCTCGGATTCCCTCACAGCCGTGGTTCATGAGGACACATCCGGACCGATCCACGATTTTTACCATAATAGGACTCCGCTTCAATCATGCCTCTTTCCCACAACATCTACATCGGATCAACGTTTACAGTTCACCAGCATGTGAGTGTGTTCCTGAGTCGGAAGGTGATGTCAACCACATCTTATTTATGTGCCCCAAATTTGACCGTGAACGGTTGGTCTTTCTGAAGACATTGCTGAGTATGGGCTACCATCTTCCTCAATCAGCTTCTTCTCTTTTGTGTACTAAAGACGTTCGTCTATATAAAGTGATAGTTAACTTCATCAAGAGTACTGGTTACAATCTGTTGGTTTTAATGGTGTACGTAAATTATTAATATGTCTTGCTGATGAAGATATTTCAGAATTGGTGTGTACTGTAAGCCAACACACTTTTAATTATTTTCCAATTCAATTCAATTCAATTTTTAAAACATTATGTACAAAACTGTAACAGTTAAGCTTTTTGTTCTTTGTAAATATGCATTTCTGTATTTGTTTATTCAATTATGTGCACATTGTCACTATGTGTTGCCGATGGCTAAATTGAATACACACTCAAAGGCCATATAAACAAAACAAAACAAAATACCCTACCCAATTTTGTGCTATAAACTACCGCAGCTAGAAGCGTTTTGCTATAACATGAGCAGGTACATCTAGTTTTGACGTTTCATTCAAATACTTAACGAAAAATAAGTTAAATAATACACTCATGATAAACGTAGTTACGACAAAATATTTCAACTAGCTAGCAATCGCACATTGCTGGAAACTATTCTTTCTTGTAAGCGGTCTGCGTTAGATCTCTCCTTAAGAAAATATGTATTCTACGAGAATAAAAAAGTGGATTTTAAACGTAAACAGTTTTGGTGGCAACGTTGCGAAATAGTTGTGTATACGTAGTATATCATACACATTTGTAGCATGAGCACTTACAAAGTGTTGTCTATGTCTGTGAAACAATAAGTGCTGCTGAGGCATTTCATTTACATCGCAATGATTCACGATTACTGTTTAATTCACAGTTAAGTGTTTCGTAAATGGTACACAGAATCACTCCAATTTCTCAACCACTCCACTCACCAGCGAAGCTCAAGGAAAGCGAAAACCAAAATCTGTATGTGAGAGTTCTAATTTGAAATATACCTTTTATCATGGCGACAAAAAAAATAAGTAACTGTTTATATTACGAAGGAGAACGATCGTGGTTGAAATGTCGTGGAAAGGACGAACCTCAGTGAAAAAGCGTTTCTTTTTTTTTTTATAATATTGTGTCCCCAGCACGTCTCCCTGCCACGTTACCCCTCCGAACTCCACGGGAAAAAATAAAAGTTTAAGATGTCCACTGCTAATCCTGTCAGATTATGATAATGTTCAGCAATAATTCTGAAGAGATCAAACAACCGTGCTGCTTTCAGTTTCCATAGTAAACTTCTTGGGTCTTCTAAGTGTTGCGTCAATAACCCCACATTTGTTTCACTTTCGCCATAACATATCACATTTTCCAGCTGCGTTGTTTATATCTGTAACACCTAGGATTTTCAATAGATCTTAATTTTTTTTCCCATATCGACTTCTCGATACTTGACGAAACCTACTTAGTAACCATATTGAGAACCTCACATGTTTTGTTGTTTACGGTCAATTGCCACGTTTTGCAACGTGAACATATGGTTTCAACATTTTGCAATTTGCTACGCTGTTTCTGAGGAGTTTACTAGATGGTAGCATTACCTGTCACAAACATGCGAGAAGCGTTCTGACTTTCTGCCAAATAGTTTATATATATTTCAAATAGCAGAAGGACCACATCACATTACTCGCGATATCAAATACAACATTTCCATTTCACTTGGTGACATCCTGTCAGTTAGTGAAGACTATGACCTTTGAGACAGGAAATCACAAATACATTCGCACAACTCAGACGATATTCCATATGAAAGCAATGTGGTTGGAAGCCGTGCATCACGAATGATAATAGAAGACTTTTTGAAACTCTATAAGTACGAAATCAATGTGAGAGCCCCAGTATGCAGTACGCCTTGGGAATAAAGTGCCAGATGTGCCTCACAAGAGTTATGCTTTCCTAATTCATGCTCGTTTGATGTCAATAAGTAGTATATTTCAGGGTATTTCATAACGTTGGGACAAAGCATTTGTTCACACGTCCTGCTTCATGCTGGTGCCAATGAAATAGATCTGTAACTGAGTGGATTACGTTTATTTTCTTCCATATGTACCGCGGTGGCCTTTCTAAACTTTCCGTTCTTCTACCTCACCATAAATACTAGAATATTCTTCATGACGTTGTACGAAAAGTAACTAAGCAGCAGCATATTTTATGCACAAGATACACTCGTAAGTAAAATTGATAGCCCACTCAAGAAAAACATTGCCTGCTGAAACACAATCTTCCCGCTGCGGCTATGATATAATTATGACTACATAGCGTAACATGTCTGGTAACATTGTGATACTTTTGTTTCTTCCTGGAATGACAAAGATTTACCTTGAAAGTCCTGGAGACACTGGAAGGTTTCAGATAGATGATATAATGGTAAGACAGAGATTTAGGAACCAGGTTTTAAGTTGTAAGACATTTCCAGGGGGAGATGTGGACTCTGAGCACAATCTATTGGTTATGAACTGAAGATTACGACTGAAGAAACTGCAAAAAGTCTGGAATTTAAGGAGATGGGACCTGGATAAACTGAAAGAACCATAGCTTGTAGAGAGTTTTAGAGAGAGCATTAGAGAACGATTGACAAGAACGGGGAAAGAAATACAGCACAAGAAGAATGGGTAGCTTTGAGAAGTGAAATAGTGATGGCAGCAGAGAATCAAGTAGGTAAAAAGACGAGGGCTAGAAGAAATCCTTGGGTTACAGAAGAAATACTGAATTTATGTAATGAAAGGATGAAATATAAAAATGCAGTAAATGAAGCACGCAAAAAGGAATACAAACGTCTCAAAAATGAGATCGACAGGAGGTGCAAACTGGCTATGCAGGGACTGCTAGAGGACAAATGTAAGTATGTAGAGGCATATATCACTAGGGGTAAGATAGATACCCCCTACAGGAAAATTAAAGTGACCTTTGGAGAAATGAGAACCATTTGTGTGAATATCAAGAGCTCAGATGGAAACCAAGTTCTAAACAAATAAGGGAAAGCAGAAAGGTGGAAGGAGTATGTAGAGGGTCTATACAAGGGCGATGTACTTGAGGACAATATTATGGAAGAGGACGTAGATGAAGATGAAATAGGAGATATGATACTGCGTGAAGAGTTTGACAGAGCACTGAGACCTAAGTCGAAACTAGGCCCCAGGAGTAGACAACACTCCATTAAACTACTAATAGCCTTGGGAGAGCCAGCCGTTGCAAAGCTCTACCATATGGTGAGCAAGATGTATGAGACCGGTGAAATAGCCTCAGACTTCAAGAAGAATAAAATCATTCCAATCCCAAGTAAAGCAGGTGTTTACAGATGTTAAAATTACCGAACTATCAGCTTAATAAGTCACGGCTGCAAAATACTAACATGAACTCCTTACAGACAATTGGAAAAACTGGTAGAAGTTGACCTCGCGGAAGATCAGTTTGGATTCCATAGAAATGTTGGAAGACATGTGGCTATACTGACCCTACGACTTATCTTAGAAGATAGATTAAGGAAAGGCAAACCAACGTTTCTAGCATTTGCAGACTTAGAGAAAGCTTTTGACAATGTTGGAAGAAATACTCTCTTTCGAATTCTGGAGGTGACAAGGATCAAATACAGGGAGCGAAAAGCTTTTACAATTTGTACAGAAACCAGGTGGCAGATACAAGAGTAGAGGCGCGTGAAGGGGAAGCAGTGGTTGGGAAGGGAGTGAGACAGGGTTGTAGCCACCCCCGATCTTATTCAACCTGTGTACTGAGCAAGCAGTGAAGGAAAGAAATGAAAAATTCGCAATAGGAATTAAAATCCATGGAGAAAAAGAAAAATAAAACTTTGAGGTTAGCCGATGACATTGTAATTCTGTCGGAGACAACAAAGGACCTGGAAGAGCAGTTGAACGGAATCGTCAGTGGCTTGAAAGGAGGATATAAGATGAACATCAACAAAAGCAAAACGAGGATACTGGAATGTAGCCGAATTAAATCGGATTATGCTGGGGGAATTCGATTAGGAAAAAGAGTCACTTAAAGTACTAGATGAGTTTTGCTCTTTCGAGGGCAAAATAACTGATGACGTTCGAAGTAGAGAGGATATGAAATGTAGACGGGCAATGACAAGAAAGCGTTTCTGAAGAAGAGGAATTTGTTAACATCGATTATAGATTTAAGTGTCAGGAAGTCGTTTCTGAAAGTGTTTGTATGGAGTGTAGCCACGTATGGGAGTGAAGCATGGACGATAAATTGTTTAGACAAGAAGAGAACAGAAGCTTTCGAAATGTGGTGCTATAAAACAATGCTGAATATTAGATGGGTAGATCACACAGCTGATGAGGAGGACCTAGACAGAATTGGCCAGAAGAGAAATTTGTGACTTAACGTGACTAGAAGAAGGAATCTCTTGGTAGAACATGTTCTGAGTCATCATGCGATAACCAATTTAGCACTGGAGGGCAGCGTGGATTGTAAAAACCGTAGAAGGAGACAAAGAGATAAATGCACTATGCAGATTGAGAATGATGTAGGTTGCAGTAGGTACAGGGAGATGAAGAAGCTTGCACAGGATAGAATAGCATGGAGATCTGCATCCAACCGGTCTCTGGACTGAATACCACAGCAGCAATTCGTGGTATACCAGTCAAAGATTCTGAACTAATTCCACTTCGGTGTGTCATCGACTTATACATGTTTCAGAGAGGTGAAATTTCTCTCACGATGCATCTACGACCAGTCTCGTTGGCTACATTGGCAGTTATATGTATCAACCATTACGAGGACATTGATGAGGTGATCAGCGCTGTATTTCATCGCATGGTCCATGAAAATGTCGCAGTACTGTAAGGCAGTAGCTCTCATCTCCCAACTGACGCGAGAGTATGATTTTACCTCCTCTGTGACAGAGCTACAAATAGCAACATCGAATTCAGAACGGCATACTTAGAAATCTTATCATCATAAGACGTCTCGCTACGTTCAGTAGTAAGAAACGTAAAATACTGCGGAACTACTATTGTCAATTTACAAATATGTAAATGAAATAGTATCACTGAATACTCTATTAACTGTGTTTCATTCAGCAACTACTCTCACCGACACAATTTTAGTATTTACTTTGTTAGTCAGTAACGTGTTCGATGCTTCGTTTTGCACGAGAAAATGTAATGATATTTATCGAGTCATTATATATTCTCATTGCAAATTAATTTGTACAAAGAGTTACATTCTGAACTCTTCAGACTATGGCAAAAGACTTCAGCTTTAATTGAGATAGCCATTCATTGTATGGTATTGCTAAGAGACACCATTCGTTTTAGTGTACAGCACATCAGTAGCGTTTGACGTTAGGTTACTGAATCACATACACACAAATATCAGGGAAGTTGCCAACAATATATTCACCTCGTTAACGAAAACTGTCTGAGGATGCTCAGATAATTTTTCGTTCCCGCGCATGTAGCGCCCTGCGTATTCTGAGTTAATCCACTTTTAAAGCCCAGTCGGAATAACAAAACATACCGAAACAGACAAAGAAAGAAAAGTATGTTTCTTGATGGTTCACCGATAAGGGATGAGAAAGGTAACCACATGCGAGTGCCATATTTGAAGACATGTGGTAAACGTGTTGGCCTACCAGGAACCTTGGTGCTGTCTTCCAGGTCGCATTTGTTACTCTGAGACTGCAAGGCATCTCATTTGTAGGCAACAATTGTCAACAGCGAAGTACACATCCCTATAAGGTAATTTTTAAAACAAAACGCCTTCTTAGTGCCTCCACATTCATGTCAATATCAATACATTTTCTGGACTTAAAGAGGCCATTGTTTGAGACAATCTTTTGGGTTTACCCACTATTTTCTCCATATGTCGTTTCCATACGGTACTTCAAACCGGCATCAGGCTGCACTGATTTAGGTTTATGGTGACCTCCGTAAGTCTATTACGGCAAACGGCAGGATCGATCCTTTGGAAGGGCACAGACGACTTCTATCCCATCCTTTTCAGCTGGAGTTTCTGCTTCACGTCTAATCTCGTTGTCGATGTAACGTTGAATCCTGTTCCTCCTTCCTTTATGTTAACCTCACTATGACTACTGAAGACAAGCTTCACACGAAGGTTAATTGCTAGTTACAGGATACTCTGTCATTGACCACAGTAGTAAATCGCTGAAACGTACTTCAACAACGCCTGTTGTCTTCTTGAATGTGGTGATCAATTTATCTCAGAATAATGGTACCTGAAACGATACAACTTGACTTTCTTGATAGCACTCACTCCACACAGGGCACAAGTGGTTCGAATTGCCTCCACTGCCTCTAGCTCTTTTATTGAACACAAACCGAATACAATGTCACAAACGTTAGCTTTTACTCCGATTCGGACTCCGTTTTCTAATGCAGAAACGACCCTCCTAATAATGTCAAAAATGAGAAATATTAAAGGTGTCATGGGACGAGCTACACTTACAAGTTGAACAAATTAGGACGGTCGTTAAATACTCTTAAAGGAAGATGCCGAATAAAATCACCGCAGAGTGTTTCATACGCAACGTTATATGTTGCTATACTTGCTAATTCTAGGGCAGGAAAGGCCTCTTCAGATCATAGGCTCTACAACAGATGCGTCGGAATAAATTGGATGGACGGCGGTCTGTATCAAGCAGCTTCTGTTGATGGCGTTGAAGTTGCTCTTACCACGACAGACACTCACGAGCCCTTTCACAAATCCCGTGCATACCGTATTTGTTGACCTCACACAAAGAGGTTTCAACTATCAAACTCTCTTTTCTTAGTAGATAGGATACCGCCATTTTTAAAGACCAGGAGATGTTTCGTATCGTGAGGAATCAACGAAACGAACGGACAGTATCATCTGGAAGGGTTACAATCCGGAGAAAAATTGGAATCGGATGTCGAACCCCAGTTCAGTGCCAAAATCTCAAGGTCACTAATAATAAGAAATAAATATCCTATGACCTCAAATGACGATTAATTGGTGAAGTAAAATAACATTACAAGTGTAAGAAAACCTACTAGAGACAGAGTTTCTGCAAGCAGTGACTTCTGCCTCTGACATCAAAACTAATCCGGCTCTGTTCCAGTCAGTAGCAAATAGATCTGTTTAATGTTGATTTGGAACGACGGCACAGTCCTACGTTCCTTACCTGGCGTTACTGATGGTGAAGAGGGTATGTTTGTGGCTGTTAAAAACTGGTACACCCAGCGGGAATCAAACCCACACCTTAGTCATTACAAGCTAGCCTCAGTCTAACCAACCACAAAATTTCAGATTTGTTAGCATCATGATTTTGTCATAATGGCGTACGCAGCACACAGTACGAGAAGTGCTGTATCCACTTGAGCCGTTGTTGTGAATAACCCATTTGGTAGCCAACGTCGGATCACGAACAACAATTCGTAATGTCGTTAAATGAGTGTGATAAGACTTTTGCAGTGTCACTTATTGTAATGAAGTTTAACCTACAAGCATTAAGGACAGTCTCACTTCTAATAACATGTTTTCCATTGTTCTCTAGTAGTTTCCTGTGGCACCTATTGTGTAAAGTCTAACGACTGTACTGCATAGCATACCTGCGATACAAGTACGCTGTGTTGGTTGTATACAGTAACGATCGGGCAACATTGGAATTCAGGGGTGGCCCACTTTTTGTGCTGTTGAGTGTTGGTGTCCCTCGAGTGTTATAGCAGCCGTGAAGCTCAGTTTATGTCGAAGTATCAGGGCGACACATTTGTAATGTGCCCAACTATGGTGCGTGTGTAGTACTCATGGTGTTGCGAATTGGCGGGTCGTAGAGGGAACCTTTGCCGTTTTATTTACGCATGTCTGAACGTTAAACACACTCCCCCATGATAGCACCATACGAGGACCCACCGAATTGGGGATGTAAATGCATATGGATAAATACTCTTTCCTGCCATGGATGGCGTTCAAATTTCTTCGAATGACTTTAAACGATGCCTATTGGTACCTGTACATCAGAGCAAATATTGCGGCCTCACGGCTCTCCAAAGGCTTCAGGCCGTGTTTAATAGGGATGCAGCGCACAATATCCTTAGAGTAGGGTTGAAAGGTTCGAGAGTGTCAGCAGTGTCAAAGGGTGTCCAGAATGTCTTCCTGTTGCTCATCGTACAGTCAACAGTCGTATTCATTCGCGAAATGTGTGGGAATCAGCGTACCAAGGAAAGGGGTGGTTTCATAGACGTCCTTTATGCCACCCGTGAGGCCTTTCCGTGCCGATTCCGAGCAGCGGTGTGTCTGGAATGTTTTCCTAGGCTACTCGTAAGAAAACCGCGTGATTTCAATAATGAATTTCGCGGTTCTAGCCTCCATCGCAGTCGCCTTAACGGAAGGAGGAAATGTGGGTAAGAAGGGCTATAACGACCACTCCGTCATGTGACACGTCCTCGATGGTGTTGGGCAGAATCGTGGTGATGACATTTGGAGCCAATGTGACATCATTGACCCTTCATAACCGACACATGTACCTCTGAGCTTTGGGCTTTTTTTCGCATGTATCAATATCTTGCTGTTTGAGGCGTCGTCGACTCCGAAGGTAAGGTCTCAGAGCGCGACGTTTTCGTATCGTAAGAGAGGATCGTTTTACGCACCTTTGAGCTAGATTTGAAACTTATGCGTCGTAGTGGGTGAGAATTACGGGGTTTCTTCTTCACCGTCTAAGTTTGTTGCACAGTATTTATGAGTGGAGTGTTGAGGAACGGAGAAGCATTCGATTGACTCTAAGGGCTGAAAATCGAGAAATACACTAACTGAAACTACTTTGATGAGGGGATGTTGCTGTGGACCGGTGCTTGGGAACGAGCATGTCTGAAACGTCGAAAGCTGTTCGTCAATTAACTTCGTGAGTATCTAGTGACAGTGCGTGGAGAATGGTGTGGAGATCATCTCGCCAGTTACGGCCATTAATAATTCTTATCGATAATTTAAAAAAATCTCAACTTAAATGTACGTTGGCATTGCTGACGTACCGCCTTTGACTGTTGTGGACTAGGTGACGAGTTGAGTCATCACCTTAGCAGAAGTTGTTTGTTCCTGTAGAATACACTGACAGTAAGCCTCCATAAACCACCATAACAACGAATAGAGGGAGTGGGAGACGAATCACGTGTGGGATGCGCGACACGGCCAGAGCGTAGGGCTGATAGACGAACACTAACTAACTCTAGCTTTGCCTCTCAGCTAGGTATGTCTCCTAATTGTTCTCGAAGCATTGAATACACTGAACAATAGCTGCAAAACTTCCTTTCTTATCTGAATAACTCCCTTTGGGTGACCATGATCCTCACACGTCCAAAATTTACCACTCTGCACCTGGACAACGGTGAAACTATGACAGACTATAAGGTTGTGGACATCCACCTCTCATCTAAGAACGCGGATGACGGAGGCTTGCTTGTTCGAGTTAAGTAGACAGATTTAACGACAGAGCGTAACGCTGGTGCAGGCACAAGTGTTTTGCGACCCACCGTTTGGGGCACATTCTTGAACACGTGGCTATACAGCAGCGGATCGTTTCGTGTTACGATTTTGAGCCATCGACATGGACATTTGCAATTTCACTGGCACAAGATAATCAAAGCTGGATCGTGGAAAAAGGGTAACTTGTCTCCCGGCCGGATGAATTACGTTTTTTGTTACACCATGTCGATGCCTTTATGTCTTTCCCAGCGGCGAAGGCGCATTCCAGAAGAAACCTGCCTGTGTCACAAGTCAGAGCCTTGCAACAGTTTGAGGATCATGATAGTAAACTTACATATCCGTATTGTCCACCAAATTCGTCAGATCGGAACCCGAACATACGTATCAGCGACGCTACCGAGTGTCAGCTCCTTACACACAAATCAGCGGTCCATAGTTTACGATACCTGTGCGTAGACATCTGGTGCCACATACCTCTATAAACGTACCGATGACTGCCGAATCTATTCCACTGAGGGCAACTGCTATATAGCGTTTCGAAGGTGACGGAGAAAGAGGTCTTAATGTTTCCACTCACCAAAATAATATTCCAACTGTAGGTAAACTGAGAGAGTGTAGTGTAAAAAGAGGCAATTAATAGTACCAGCCGGAAAAATGCTCCTGTTGGAGCACAAAAAATTTGATTTTGTTCCTGTTTATTTAAAAAACTCTGACTGAAAAGTGTGGTACCACCTGCCTCATCGTACTTTCCTCAGCATGATCAAATTTTTCCCAAAGACTTTGGCATGCGAACTAATTCGCACCTTTTTTAACATGCAACTCACCTCAAATTCCCACAAGCCTTCCTCCCTTTCACTCACTCACACCCATTAGTCCATCTCTAGAAGTCGCTCATACACATCCACTCACTAGTCCCCATTCTTACCCACTCATTCAGCCCAATTGATTGTCATTATCTCACTGTCATTGTCTCCTCTGTCACAGCCACAGTCTCCTTCGTTCTGTCCTGCTACTACAGTCTCATGTCACTGTCAGTGCTTCCCTCTTGTTGTTCCTTTTCATGCTAATATTTCATTTCTTCCTTCCAAAGGCTGATGGATCTTCTCACTGTCACTATCTCTCTCTTCCTCGTTGTCATTGTCATGTAGTCTGTTTCTGATTATCTCTGGCTATCACCCTCTTTCTCTTTCTCTTTGTTGTTCCCACCCCCCTTCCTCAACCGAGGAACTGTCTCCACCACACTTTTCCGAGCACAGCTCTGCCATTGTCAGCTATGTTCCACTGTCATTGCGTCCTTCTCTTTCTGTCACACTGCCATTGTCTCCTTCGCCCTTTCTATATCACAACAACTGTCTACTATCTTCCAGTATTTATTAATTTTTCGTTCTTTGTCACTGACATTGACTTTTTCTTTCTCATCATAAAAAGACCACGAATATGTACACATGTCAAAATTTTTGTGAAAATTTTTAATGGTGCTGAGGGGGATAGAATAAGGCAGCTGGTATCCCACTTTTCAGTCGGAATCTTTCAAATAAACAGGAACGTATTCACATTTTTTTGTGCTCTGATAGGAGAATTTTTACGCTGGGTCTCTTCGTATGCCTACTATAGCAAGGCATGTAACTCATATGAAAAGAAATGTATTGCTCAGTAAAATTTAGATAGTTTACTTACATGAAACTGAAATAGTGTAGAACTAATTTTACACCTCAGACTGGATTGTACTCCAGTGCTACAACATGGTGTTCCCAGATGATAACGGAGTCATTTTATAGGATATTTCATTGTGCTATATCACTTTATAAATTACGTTTTCACCTCACACTTAATTTTACTTGTACAATTAGGGTAATTTTGAACCTTTATAGCTCACAAACAGATAAAGGCATGAAGAAAACTTTCAGGGTTATGTGAGATTTCTTGCAACACCTGTTACGGTCAGACCCGCTGACGAAAGTGTTTACCGGTGGGTTGTAGTTAAGCTGGGTGGGGCAGTTGTAGCGTTGAGTTCAATAACCGTGGGCCTCACCTAGAGCTTCGAGCCGTTGGCCATTTCCGTGTGCTCAATTGACAGTCGCCCGCGAATGCCACATATTCCGATATCTTCGTGCACGTCTCTACGTGGTTTCGGACTTTGTGCTTCTCTATTTTGACTCGCACTGCCAGTTTTTATTTTCTCTTGCAGGATTCACTTCCGTGGCTTGTTGTCGAGTTACAGTCAATCCAAATAGTGCCTAGCGCAAACAAGGTTTTTTTCTCTTTTTTTAAACTGTTGTCTCGTCTGTGTAGATATAAGGAAAAAGATAAAGAGAAAAAATGTTTTTTATACTTCTAATATATTCGTATTGGATAAGAAAGTGTTAAGGCGTCTACCAACTTCGAAGTGGACTATTGTTTGAAAACCAGACTGCTATTGACTTTTGTGGAAGATTCCTAAAGTAAAATACTTGATGACTGTTATGGCGAATACAGCTCTGTGTTAGAGAGTAGTGCTTAGTTTTAGCTGAAACTTCAAGCACCAACAATGATAACGTGGGGCAGCATGCATAGATAACGCGAGTCAGTCCTTCCAGGATATTAAGGTATCAACGATCCTAAAAACTACATTATGTGATCAAAAGTATCCGGATCCATGGCTGAAAATGACTTATTGGTTCGTGGCGCCCTCCACCGGCAAGGGGAAATTCAATATGGTGTTGGCCGAACCTTGGCCTTGATGACAGCTTCCAGTCTCGCAGGCATACGTTCAATCAGGTGCTGGAAAGTTTCTTGGGTAATGGCAGCCCATTATTCACGGAGTGCTCCACTGAAGAGAGGTAACGATGTCAGTCGGTGAGGCCTGGCACGAAGTCGGCGTTCCAAAACATCCCAAAGGTGTTCTATAGGATTCAGGTCAGGACTCTGTGCAGGCCAATCCATCACACGGATGTTATTGTAGTGTAACCACTCCGCCACAGGCCGTGCATTACGAACAGGTGCTTGATCGGATTGAAAGATGCAGTCGCTATCCCCGAATTCCTCTTCAACAGTGGGAAGCTAGAAGGCGCTTAAAACATCAATGTAGGCCTGTGCTGTGGTAGTGCCACGCAAAACAACCAAGAGTGCAAGCCCCCTCCATGAAAAACACGACCACACCATAACACCACCGTCTCCGAGTTTTACTGTTGGCACTACACAAGCTAGCAGACGACGTTCATCGGGCATTCGCCAAAACCGCACCCTGCCATCGGATCACCACATTGCGTACCGTGATTCGTCACCCACACAACGTTTTACCGATGTTCAATCGTCCAATGTTTGCTAGCCGCGTTGGCCGAGCGGTTCTAGGAGCTACAGTCTGAAACCACGCGCAGGTTCGAATACTGCCTCGGTCATGGATGTGTGTCATGTCCTTAGATTAGTTAAGTTTAAGTAGTTCTAAGTTCTAGGGCACTCATGACCTCAGAAGTTAAGTCCCATAGTGCTCAGAGCCATTTGCACCATTCGTCCAATGTTTACGCTCCTTACACCAAGTGAGGGGTCGTTTGGCATTTACTGGCGTGATATGTGGCTTACGAGCAGCCGCTCCACCATTAAGTCAAAGTTTTCTCACCTCCCACATAACTGTTATAGTACTTGCAGTGGATTCTGATGCATTTTGGAATTCCTGTAATTATTTACTGGATAGATGTCTGCCTATTACACATTACGACCCTCGTCAACTGTCGACTGTCTCTGCAGTCAACAGCTTTTGCGCTGTACGTGTCCCTTCACGTTTCCACTTCACTATCACATCGGAAACAGTGGACCTAGGCATGTTGAGGAGTGTGGAAGTATCGTGTACAGACGTATGACACAAGTGACACCCAGTCACCTGACCACATTCGAAGTCCGTGAGTTCAGCGGAGTGCCCCATTCTGGTCTCTCATGATGTCTTATGACTACTGAGTTCGCTGATATGGAGTACCTGGCAGAAGGCGGCAGCACAATGCACCTAATATGAAAAACGTGTGCTTTTGTGGGTGTCCGGATACTTTTGATCACATAGTATATGTGCTAACTGTTTCCAAATACGGACCACAAGTTCTGAAATAAGGACAAGAGGGACCTGAAATTCTGACGCTTGCCTTGAGGTATCGTCAGAACTTCATACAATTTAAAAAGTCTCTGACCAAAAGCTATCTCACGGACAAACGAATTTAGTAAAAGTATTATATCCTATAGCCTCAACTACTAGAGGAAATGAACAAATACTGTAATGGTAGGTTACATGGCATGGAGGATCATTCTATTGAACAAATGAGAGGGAATGGCGATAATAATAGTAGTAAGCACGGTTAGAGAAGCCGTGCATAGAAGTTTGCTCCGGTAAATGTCCACAGCCCATATTTAATGAGGCTGAGAATCGTCACGCCGTTTCTGACTTGAAACTTCTCATTTTTAATAACCTTACCCAGTTAATTATCGCGAAGATACCCAAAGTATTGAGACTATGTGTGTATTTTTCATTGCTTGTGAAAACGCATTGCAATAAACGGACGTCAAGACCAAGTGAGACGGGAGATATTTTTTTTGTTTTTCTGTTGTTTTTTTGCACTCACAGACGTGAAAGAAACCTGTTGGATGTTCTCAAAAGCACCTGTAGTGGGAGGGTGCAATAAAGAGATGAGACTCTGACTTAGACTCGAGAATTAGAAATTCTCAGAACGGAGCACACGAAAAGTCGGCTGATAGAAGAGTTATTTTCACACAGGTTTTTGTTGGGGAAAATTAGTATCATAACAATGCCGCCTTTGTGTAGAGCTGGGCAATTTCTTCCCACTCGTCGACGATTTTACTCAGCGCAAAGCAGGCACAAGAAACACGGTACGGAATACACTCTGTTAGGCAATGGAGAGCCAATAATGACAGCTCACTCTACACTTAGCTACAGAGAGGCCAAATAGACACACCGTTGGGCGCAGATTCGATGACGATATTCTCACTGCTTGTGAGGAAGCCTGAATTGGCAGACGAGTCCTGATGGCATCCGTCTGCACCATCCCCAGTCTACTCGTCAACAATTATGGTGCGAATCTCTGGCGGCATCGGCTGGCTAGGACTGAGCGAAGTTAGAGGTTTTACATTTCACCGAATTGGTGTAGGCGGACAGGCATAGTTCCATGGTTAATTTCATTTCTCTTTTCGGTACAATCGCACTATAACTGTTGTCCACCAGCGGCTGGATGATCTTCGTAGTGTGCTCAGCTAAAGTGTGTGTTATGTTCGTATTAATCTGTACATACTGAAAATTATGTTTTAAAATTGTGTTGAACTGAGCAAACTTTTTGATTTCATGGATGGTTAACCTCCTTTTCATGCAGTTTATTAACAGTTATTCACGCAGGTGTCAGTACACAAGACTCAGTACTAGGGTCACCTCATTTTTAACCGCGTTACTTAAACTCCATCGTTTAACATTTTATTTAATATCTGAGTTCTTTAGGAACGATCTGCCTCTCAGCAGCCCAAGTCCTGCGGGTCATGATACCACATCAAAAGGAAGTTTCATCCCGTTTGACAATTCGCATGTTTTGAGGTTTTGAAAACATGGTTCATGGAAAAGTAAAATGAAGGATTTCTGTCAGATGCAGATTCACAAAATAAAACATTTCACTGTAGCTTGGATCCGGAAACTACAATTTTGGTGGTAGAAATAGATCTGTCATGACATGTTAGTTGCTGGTGTTAGCACTCAGGGATACTGTAGTCTGATGTTTTATCTATTTATTTAGTTATTAAACTTCCTGGCAGATTAAAACTGTGTGCCAGACCGAGACTCGAACTCGGGACCTTTGCCTTTCGCGGGCAAGTGCTCTACCATCTGAGCTACCGAAGCACGACTCACGCCCGGTCTCACAGCCTTACTTCTGCCAGTATCTCGTCTCCTACCTTCCAAAAAGTTTGGAAGGTGCACAGTCAGCCTGCGGCGGCGCAGCGGTTCGGACGGTGTTTACGTCCCTGCCGCACGTCTGCGCGAGAGGTGTCTACGTGAAGTGTGTAGCGGTGTGTCGCGGTATACATAGAACGAATCATGGCCTTGTCGTTCCGCAAATCGACACTGAAATTTAGTTTTGTTAACGAATATGCTCGACCGAAGGCTTACGAGATCGAACGTTATTTACGGGTCGAGGTGAAAATCGAACCTGACGTTCTAGTTGGAATGCACTTATCTGGTCTATGTCAAGCTCATCAATGAAGGGGCATGTGACGAACTACTACTTCGACACCGACAAGTACTTCGTTTCTGTCATTCGGACGGGAATGTTGGAGCGGTAACAGTTGAACACGCCGGCATGGGCCTCCGAACGATCCGTGTCTTTGAGCTTCCATTCGAAGTGCCAGAAGAATTGGTGACAGACGCCCTGCGTCCTTACGGAACGGTCCTATCCCAATTGGCTGAAAAATGGGCGAGTTTCAAGACGTATCCTGTCCTCAATGGCGTCAGACAAATACGGATCGAACCCCGAAAACACGTCCCGTCATACTTGTACATCGCCGGTTGTAGGGCGATTGTCATTTACGACGGACAACCAAGGACGTGCTCTGGATGTGGGAAGGAGGGACACATACGTTCTGAGTCTGCTCAACGAAGGTTATTACAGCTGCCACGGGATGATCCACCCCTCACGCCGCATCCGACTGTGCTCCCCATGACTTACGTCGCCGCATTACGCGATGACGTGGGCCGCGAGACAGACGCGTACCAGAACACAGAGACAGCGGTGGATCGTCGCGAGCCACAGAAAGACGACGTTGCGCTGGACCACCTGCAGCAGTCACAGGACGCCCTCTCTTCGATTCCGCTTGCGGCCCCTTCAGATAAGGCACTTGGAGACGTCGATAATACGACGGCGCACGATTCCGACGGCCCCCCCCCCCCCCCCCCCGAACAACTGTAGACCATGCTGTGACCTCTGATTCCGAGGCCCGGCAACGTAAACAGCGATCACCAAATCGCCGGAAGAAGCGCCGCCTCACGATGGAGAACGACCACTCTGATCTAGCAGACAATTCTGAGAAGTTTACGGGTACCGAAAAGACGACCATGGATACAGAAGAACTGCCTAGCGTGGATGCAACGGTGGCCAGCGGGACGGTGGTACGACCTACCGCTGACGATGCTCCAGACACAGCGAAGGAGCTCGATAGATGGCAAAAGGCTACTGAGGAGGCTACGGCGCCTGCATCGCAGGACAACGATGGGACACTAGGGGACTGGTCAGAAGAGCCACCCCCGTGGGGAACAGATGATGCCGGAGGAACTGCTCCCACGCACTCTCCCGGTGTAAGACCGGCAGAGTGCACGGAATAATGACAGACCATATGAGGGGACGACGGGGGACGTAAGTCCGACAGCAGCCTATGTACGGCAAAATTAGCGACCGTACGGTACCCTGTATACGTTGACCGCCATGCAACAAGCTTATCGGATAGGGTCTGTTAACATCAATAGCATTGGGACGCCGGTAAAAATCAAGATGCTCCATGACATGATACAGGCTCCGGATTTAGACATAGCACTATTACAAGAAGTTCGGGTACTTCCCCCCTCGGACTTTTACGGTTACAACATTTACTGTTCCCCGTGTGACGAGAGAGGCGTTGGCACAGCTATACTGTTAAAGGATGGGATACGTGCAGACGAAGTAGAATATTTGCCTTCTGCCCGTGGTACGGCCGTGACCATAGGTGGAATACGTTTGATCAACATATACGCATCGTCAGGCTCGGATAAGAGAAGGGACAGAGCAGATTTTTGCGCCCATGAGGTTACACCGTTGTTCCAGGGACGATACGATGGTTGCATACTCGGCGGCGATTTTAATTGTGTGCTCGACAGAAAGGGCCAACAACCTAACTATACTACTAGCCAAGAACTTAGGGAGCTGATCAACGGGATGGAATTAGTCGATACATGGGACCTGAAGTATCGCAACCAACCAGGATATACAATTTTTACTAGCCACTCCACGGGCCGTTTGGACCGGATCTACGTTTCAAGGGCGTTAACAACGTCGACGGTGGACGCAGAAATATGGCCCACAGCGTTTACAGACCACGAGGCATATATTTGCACCGTTAACCTTGATAGACAGCAGATGTGGAGACGGAGGGGTAATTGGAAGATGAACGCCTCCCACCTGCGAGATGCAGAAAGACGACGCATGGTGGAGGACGCGTGGCATGGCTGCCTCCGTCGACGAAATTCTTTCGGTTCTGTCCTGCAGTGGTGGATCGAGTGCGCGAAGCCAGCTTTACGGAGGACGTTAATAGGTTACGGGAAGGAGGTTTCTCAATGGCAGCGCACGACCACTGAGTTTTACTTTACGGCTCTCCGGGAACTGTTAGCTCAACCACCTACACCAGAACGCCAGACGGCCGTCCACCGAGTTAAGGCGAAGCTGGTACAACTTGCGACGCAGAGGATGGCAGGTACGATGATACGCGCGAGGTCGCAGGATTTCCTGCCCAGCGAGGTTCCCTCGATGCATTATGTGATAAAGGAAAGACGAAGAAGACGCAGGAATTTAATACATGAGATCGATCTCGGCAATGGCCGTCGTTTTACAACACAAAGGGGCATAGCACAGGCGTTCACGGATCATTTTAGCAGATTCTATGCGAGCGACGGGGAGGGTCAGAGGGAGCTGGGGAACGTCCTGGAAGAGATGCCAGACGCGACGAGTGCGAACGGGGAAGCGGACGGGTTATCTGAAATTACGTGTGAAGAGCTGGACGAAGCGATTACACGAGGTGCTTGCAACAAGTCCCCAGGTCCAGACGGATTCCCGTTGGAATTTTACCGTGCCTTTGTGACCATTATGACACCGATGTGGCTATGTATGTTTAATGAGCTTCTGCGGCAAGAAGTACCGGTTCACATTCAATTCACGGAAGGGCTCATGATACCGATACCGAAGCCCCGTGGTGGCACACGGCCTTGTGATTATCGCCCCTTGACCCTCCTTAATAGTGACTACAAGATTTTAATGCGCATCCTGGGAAGTCGTATCAAAAAGTCGCTGGAGAATCGAATACATGCCGATCTGACTTGCCTTGGCGGCATCAGTAATATCCACACAGCCTTGGGAGACTCTCGTGACGTCGTCGCCCTCGCGGCTGCATGCCACCTCCGGGGGGCAATGGTTGCAGTAGATTTCGATCATGCTTTCGATCACGTGGATCATGTGTACCTCGCGGCGGTGATGAACAGAATGGGTGTCTCGCCATTATTGACCAATGCTGTGATGCGTCTGTTGCACGGCGCCAGATCAGCGATGGTGGTCAACGGAGGGAGAACTGAGTATTTTAAGCTCTTAAGATCAGTGAGACAGGGTTGCCCCTCGTCGATCCTCCTTTATGCGATCGCCTTAGAACCGTGCCTCGCAGGCCTTCGCCGCCGTCTTACCGGGATCTCCCTACGGCATTTGTCATTCAAATGCAGAGCATACGCGGATGATATTGTGTTCCTCGTACGGAATGAGAGGGAGACTCAAACAGCACTGGAATGGCTACAGACGTTTGGGATGGCAGCTGGAAGTGTGGTCAACTACCGAAAATCACAATTCATGCATGTGGGGCGTGGACTAGAACCAGGAACGGAAGGACGCTTACCTGTGGTGGAAACCCTCCGCTGTTTGGGTATCACCTTTCATAAGAAGACAGCAAGAACGGCTGCGGACAACTACTGAAGACTGTTACTCAGAGTCCGCACGGCAGTACGACTAAACGCCCTACGGTCGATGGATATGCTGCAGCGAGTGTTACTCGTCAACCTTTATCTCGCGCCCATGATGTGCCACCTGACACAACTTCTGCCCTTGACGAGCACGATGGCTATGAGGATTCAAGCGGTTTTGGGTACTATGTGTGCCTGGGACTACTCTTTAAGGTACAGTACAACACGCTTACCCTCCCAGCGCGAGAGGGGGGCGTTGATTTAGTGAACGTGCACGAGAAGGCGCGTGCCATGTATATTAATACTATGCTCGAAAGGTGGAGCAACAGGAATCACTCGCTTACGGGGACGATCATCGAAGAACTCGTATCAACATCGCATCTTCCTCCAGTCAGTGTCGGCCATAATCGCCCCCTTTAACGTATGTGCGCACGTTCATCGTGGAACACAGTTACGTTCGAGAGAGTTTACCGACGACCCGACAGTCGACATCGCAGGACGTGTACCATCTGCTTCTTCGGCAGATCGCCCGGAATAGGGTGGAACGCAAACATCCAGCTGTTAATTGGCACGTGGTGTGGTGCACGGTCCACCACCCTCACCTACCTACATCAGTCAGATCAACATGGTACATTGTTGTGAACCGAAAATACCCTACAAATGATAAAAAGTACGCAATACATTTGGCATATTCGCCCTTGTGTCAGCAATGCGCCGTGCTGGATACGGACGACCATCGGCTGGTCTGCGGCGAGGCATTGGCTGTCTGGACTCTCGCAAGAAAGATAATAGCGTTCATGCGGCGCACTATCTATACAGCAGTCTGTTCTGACATAGTATTTTTTCCAGAGGAAACGTATTTTCCGCCTCATAAGACGAACGCAGTGGCGTGGATCACAGGTATGACGGTCCATTACATGTGTAGGGACACACGTACGAACTTACTGAACGTCCTGGATTACTGGCAATACTTGCAAGATGGACACACAAAACTATTACGGCTACAAAAGTACAAGGATTGGTATGCCAATTTCCTAGTAACGGTTTTTGCGGACCCGCCATATACTTGGGGTGTGCCGGGTGCGCAAAGATGAGCGGCGGTGCTTTCGTTGTGAAACCGACCAAGTAATGTGATCGACTAAGAACACTATGCGAGTATGCGACCTACGAAAAACACAGGCTTGAACAGTTAGCAAATGGATGTACTTCAAATTTTGTTTTCATATCCATAAATACTTTTCTTTAGGGTGCCGGAGGTGGCCCCACTTTGATTTTGTTGTTATTTCATGCTGCATGGTAGGACGGCTGCGAGGTTCCTTCCAGGACAGTTATCACGTGTAAGGACGTACTATGTTTATTTTGTGAATAATAAAGGTTTCTGTTTCTCCTACCTTCCTTCATATAAAATAAATAAATAAATAAAAACCCCTCACTCCCAAAAAAATAACAAAATAAAAATATAAAACAATTAAAAAATTAAAAAGAAAAAAAAGATTGCTAAAAAAGTAGGAAAGAAAAAAAAGTTGGTAGAGCACTTGCCCGCGAAAAAAAAAAAAAGATGGTAGAGCACTTGCCCGCGAAAGGCAAAGGTCCCGAGTTCGAGTCTCGGTCGGACACACAGTTTTAATCTGCCAGGAAGTTTCATATCAGCGCACACTCCGCTGCAGAGTGAAGATCTTATTTAGTTATTGTTGTTTCTGAGGAGGTGCAACGAACAAGCGGAGAATTTGAAGGGCATGATAAAGAAGTCAAACATCGATTACTGACGGTATGAAAAAAGTGAGGTTGAATGGATCCGCTCTAGCATGTGCGAGGAAGTATGTTGGAGTCTACCATGGTGGTAATAGTGCCAAATACTGAAATAACCACAGGAGAAATCGAGCAGAACAGCGACATATTGGTCAGAAGCAGTCGCAAAACTTAGATATGCCTCAGTTAGGGTCCGAACTAAGCTATGAAAATCTGCATCTATTCTCCGCAAGCAATCTTTGTTATATGGCGGAAAGTAATTCTGCTACTTCTACTTTTCTCTCCCTTCCCCCTCCCTCCAGACCCTTTTTCACTGTTCTATTCACGAATGGTGTGTGGAAAGAATGACTGTCGATAAACCTTCATCTAACCTCCTATTTCTGTGATTTTCTCGCCTTGGTCATTTCGAGGGACGTATGTGGAAGAATGTAATGTCTTCTAGCTTTTACTGAAACCTACACTGTCGGAGATTCAACAGTAAACCTTTCCGTGATACACATCAACTCTTGTTCCATTATGTTACGAGAGATTGACGTCAACTACATGGGCATAAAGCAATGTTCACCTGTGCTATAACCCTTCTTGAAAACGGGAATGACATGAGTTTTCTTCCAGTCACTGGTTACATTTTGTTACTCCTGTTGCCTATGATAAACTACTGTTAGAAGGGTAGCTACTTCATTCGTGTAATGTCTGCAGTATCTCGCAGTTATTTCATCTGATCCAAAGAAATTAAAGGAAGATTACAGTTTAATGTACCGTTGACAACAAAATTGTTAGAGACGGAGCACTAGCTCTGATTAAAGAAACATGGGGAAGCAAATCGGCCCTGCACTTCCAAAGAAACGCTCCCGGCATATGACTTAAGTAATTTAAGGATATCATGGAGCACCTAAATCTGGATGGTTGGATGGGGATTTCAACCGTCATTCTCTCGAATGGGAGTGCACTGTGTTGAACACTACGGCACCCCTCTGAGTATGCCTTCGCACTGCTGGGCAGTTTTAGTTGATTTTGTGTTCTGTGATCACTTATTAAAGTGATTATGGCTGGTTCAAATGGCTCTGAGCACTATGCGACTTAACTACTGAGGTCATCAGTCGCCTAGAACTTAGAACTAATTAAACCTAACTAACCTAAGGACATCACACACATCCATGCCCGAGGCAAGATTCGAACCTGCGATCGTAGCGGTCGCTCGGCTCCAGACTGTAGCGCCTAGAACCGCACGGCCACTCCGGCCGGCATTAAAGTGATTAAAAGGCAGACTCGTGTTATCATCTTTTGCAGTGAAATCACGGTTTTTGTCCTGTTTGTCATCTTAAGTTTCGGTGCCAGGACGAATAGAATATCACTGGGGTTTCTAGGACAAATCGCTCATTCTGCATCCGTCAGCACTTCTTGCGGTGTCATACCACAGCCGAAACAGTTGTGCATGTCATATTCATGTCATAGGAAGCACATTTCAAGGCAATCCCCTTGCCTCTCCCTTTTCCCTCCCCTCTTTCCGTCTCCCATCCCCCTCTCTTTCACTACCCCTTCTCTCCCCCTCCTTTTCTCTCATCAAACTGTGTCATTTTATGCCTGTACGCTATAGTGAAAGGATCGATATGAAGTATTATCAGCAAAGATTATCTAAAAACCAGAAGACTGAAAGCAAGTATTTATCCATCAGCTATTACTATTAATATTGTGATAATACTTAGGTTATTTTCTTCCAGCAGTGCAAAAGGCCCTAGCTGAAATGTATCAGCAACCCACAAATGGCCTTCTTTCAAGTTTATTGGACCTGCTAATTTTCGACTACTCTTTACAGCCACCAGAAGTTCCTCCACTCGCTGAGCATCAGCTAATTCCCACAATAGTACTGCTATTTTCTAACATATATAATTTGATTGCTAGTGGATCTAAATATGTAAATGTAGACTTAGCATACAACAGTAACCTTGAATAGTGACTGAAATAAAGAATGTTCAACGTGTTGGTGATAAAGTGTAGTATTCATGGTATGAGTGAGACCTTCTATGCAGCATGAGAGAGCATATAGAGAACAAAATGACGGCAGATTATGATCCATCGCATACACCAATTGCCATTCAAATGTTTTTGAGAAAGATTAAATGATGAATATGTACAGAAAAGCTATACTTGAATTAAATTCAGCAGACACGCGCATTTACATAAAATACTCGAGTATCACGAAACTGAATTATTTAAAGGGTGTTGGAAAACGATACCGACAAAGTTTGAGGGGTTGTAGAGGGTGTCTAGAGGAAGAAATTGAGGATAAGAATCAGTGTCTGGGAACATCAGCCAACGACGCTACAGAGCGACGAAGTTATAGGCGCTACGGCCTGCCACTACGTCACCGCTTTGACAGAAAACATGTCTTCGTACGTTGATGAACTGTACGCGGAAAGGCCTCACAATATTTTCTTATTATTTAGTGATCGTCACTGAATGCCATGATCACCAGGAGCTAACTACTTCATAAACAGGCCGTTTCTCTTGTGAATACAATGGTCTTTTGTCTTAGTGGATGATACGTCCTGACATGGGTTTCCAACCACTGTTTATTTTTCTCCTGTATATAGGAAACCGTAGGAGATTTTAGAGGGTTCCAGGAGAAAAATAAGCTGCAGGTGTAATCCCGCATCCGAGACCGTCATCAACCAAGGCAAGAGATCATCACATTCATGGCAGACAAGGCCTGTCTACTCAGCAGCTAGCACCATCTACTCCACTTGCGATCGTCGCAATCAGTTGCTATCACTAAAAAACACACAACATTGTGACACATTCCATTTATGTTCTGTCATCATGTGAAGTCACGTCTGCTGCTGAAAGGGGGATAGCGTTTCTGGACACAGGTTACTATCCTCAGTTTGTTCCTGAGGACAATCTGAAACGCCCCTGGAATTCTGTCGATATCGTTTTGTAACATCCTGGATGCTGTGCGTTAATGATTGCTACAGACAGAATACAAAGCTGGCATTTGTATGTAAGAGCTGCATACTCTGATTCTGTGAACTATTTGCATGACAATAGTGTAACTATGAGTCAATTAGAGCAGTGTATAAATACATGATTCCCCCAATGGCAAAGTGTGTGGAACTTATGGATATCAAGTCCGGTGAAGCAAGATTCACAGACGATATTCCTATGTACCTTGTGACACTTATTGGACTGAGTGAATTTAAGGCATATAGAAAGCAACCGTTTAGAAAATGTTGCTCAACATAGTGAGTATCATATTTTGTTCCACCCTATCCCCATTCTGTGATACAAACACACATAAACATACCAGTAGTCTTAGCCCACTCATATGTGTAACCATCCACAAGCTGCGCTGAGCAGCGAAGCTGCATGCAACAGTTTGAATGAATTTTAAACTAAAAAAAGAAACAAATACAGAGTATTTATACTTCTAAACAAAAGTACAGATTATAATACATATACAATTTGCAAGCACACATAAAGTGCAGTCCGTTAACAACCACCACTCACACACACACACACACACACACACACACACACACACACAGTGTGCGATATAAATCGTTCTTGAGCAGATAGTGTGAGGAGGGTCCCGATCTCATCCGCACAGATGAAGTGTTTGTCATCATGGCTTCACAGGCGAACTTTTAGTTGCAGCGCTGTATGTATCTCATGACCCCGCAACTGAAAGACTACTTAGCGCACCATATGGAGAGAAGCATCACCACCACAGGTAATCCTTGTAGTCCTCATTCGTGGGAGCTTGTGAGGCCACACAACGCAAATCCTTAGCCCACCTCTGGGTGGCACCTGCATCCATACAGTATGCATGCATTTTGGATCTGAGCCCTACAAATTCTATAACTTGTGAGCCATTCGCCTCATCTTTCATCAGATTTATAGCCTTCTTGAGCTAAGGTGTTATGCCATACGGCTTATCAGCCGCATATCCAGACATGTAGAATTCTTTGGGGTTGTATCTAATTGCTTCATATGAATCACAACACTTTACCCAGCAGATGAAAAACTTCCTGTGTCCATATAAAGCAAGTTATGACCAGCCAAGTTTGCTTTTGCAAACTCTGTAGCGCAGTCGGTACATGTGGAGTTTGGAGTGGTCGAGAATACAAATATCGATATAGACAGGCTTCGTGAACTCCTCTGAAACGTTAAGCATCTCCATAGTGACTAGTCCTTCATCGAAGATTGTTGCCCACTTAATACCTGACTGGCAACGTAATTTCTTGAGCCATAACGTCCTTCCCATTGGTAAACTAAATTAATTTTCCAGTGGTTTTTAGCATTCTCCAGGTGTTTGCCAAAATCATAATTATTCATTAATTTATAACATTTTCACAATCACATGCAGCAAGCGCTCTCTTATCTGTATTAACATCAAAGTACATAACTAATAAGCCTCTTCCCCATCCTCAGACAATGCTGGACGTTTCCGTAGTGTAGAATGTATCTCAGCGTATTTCCCAGCATTGTCATTAGCTTGATGATGGAACCATTTCGTGCGACTAGCGCTCTGCACACAGCAGCAGTTCGCTGTGCGTATTATGGAAATTTGCAGTATATTCCAGGTCTGCTGCCAGGACACAGCCCACACCAGCATCCGCAGCCACATCTTGGATTTCTTCCTCCAGTCTCATGATCTGATCTTCAGACAGCCATAAGAACCCTCCCAACGTCAGAGATTGTTGCATGTCGTGCCCATTCAGATTGTTTACTTCCAAATATAGGATGTAACTCAACTCATCAGATGACTGTACTCGAACTTATTCACGGACTGTTCTCCTGGGCGTGCCCGAGCTTTTTCTGGCAAATACCTACGTGCATCCTGCGTTTGAAAAAAGCAACATATCTACAGCGGTCATCAGTTCAATATTCATATCTCTTCTTTTTAACGTCTTGTCCCAAGAAAGCCCTGGTGTGCTGATGTAAAAGGTAAGATGCAGCGTCTTTGTGTCCATGCACATACTCTGGATTTTATCAGAGTTGTCTGCGAGCAAGCACAAATCTGTATCCATGCAGGTTTTAACATTTTACTCTAAATCAGAGATATCAAACTCCTGCCAAGTATTCATTATATCTTTGTACTCTGAAGCCATTATGGCAGTGCTTGTGAATTTTCTGGTGAATGCGATATGTCAGGGCAACGCAGTTTTGTGGACTCTCTCCATCAAATCTTGGTATTCATAAGGAAAAATCCCTTTCTTCGTCACGATCTGAAACAGGGCATTATTTCGACATGCAGCTCGGGTGATATCCATATCATTTCGATGCGCTGTCTCAGGAAGTTTCGGAAGAGATACAGGCATGAATCATAATGAATCCAGCAAGCGGAGCGCTCCTCTTGACGTAATTATCTTGTATAATAAAATGTAGCTTCTACATTCTCAGGTATGATACTGACTTTACCGTTCCTCACTCCAGATGCTCAACCAGAAAGTGAGACTCATACCTAGAGAAATTATCGAAGAAGACGGGTATGTGAGATACCAGTGTATAATTCAAGTTGCATGCATTGTGAGCTGGACTGTGGAACCTCCGTGTAAGATGATAGTGGTCTCTATATGCAGTTTCAGCATCGCTATCCAATAGTAACCCACTAATATGACAATCAACTTCTTGCTCATATAAGACCTCATTCTCACGCGTTTGTTCTTATGAGAAATATCATCGACATTCACTGCAGACTGTTCGAGCTCAGAGAGCAAACTCGCAAGATTATCCATGACGTTTGAATCGAATGACTGAGAGTGGAGTCATATGAGCGTGCAACTCGATATACTGCTGCAAGCAGTACACGTCGTTCAATGAAAGTGGTGGGAGAGTCAGTGGAATAACCTTCACAATGCGCCACAAGAACTAGTAAACCTTCAAAGTCAACGTACACAAAGACAGGACGGTGTTCCTGGTGGTGGGTGTTCTTGAAACTTCAACAACTTTTTATCCTCAGTGGGACTTACCACACATATAGGATCCTGGCTCGCACAGTCAATCAGATGTCTTTCCAGATACTTTCTCTCTGTAAATGAGTTTATGCATGTGCAGCAAAAATGACCTTTATGTTCGATTTTACTCAAATGGGCCGAAAGTATAAGGGACTTGTTTTTGGTCCAGACGTGGTGATGCTTCTCACTCTGCAGAACAGCAGTAAAATTACATATTTGGGTCACATACCGGCTACTTTGAAAAACTACAGTGGCCCAGCTACCTTATGCTTCAGTTCTTTCTACACAGTATACTCTTCATCATCTTCTCTTGACTTGCTTTTTTGTCTACTTAAATGTGTCCCATGTAACAAGATTTACTGCTCGAATTTTGGTAGTTCCTGGATTTTGATGGGGAACGAGATCCCTCCCAAGTTATAGTGCCTGCTGACATTAGTTGTTTTGTATGTACCTGTATTCACTGCATTTTCTGCGTAATTTTTATCACAAGCTAGAAGGAAAATTTATCCTATTTTTTGGTTTTCTGGTCACTAATACATGACCTTTCTAGCGGCAATATATTTCGAAAGAAGGTTGAAACAGGGTCCACCCCCCCTCCCCATTAAGTCAATCAAAGACTTGTGAGTACCCGGCAAGGTGGACTACATGGCTGAGCGCCTTACAATACCCTCTTTCCTAGATACATGAAAAACTGCTCAATATGACACTCAGAAACTGTTCCACATGACTCTGCAATAGACCCATCCCACGATATCACCTTTCCCCCAATGTCTGACAATATATTTCTCTTCAGCATTACTGCTTTCTTTGTGGGAGTGCATCACCTCACAATGCAGTAATGATTAGGACCTAGTGGCGGGATACCACAGGTCGTTGATGATTTCAGGGGACTGCTTTCCAACACCATTCGGCAAGCACGAAGGAAGGTAGCAGGATCTCCATATCCACTAGTGGTGTTATCAATGTCTGTCTGCAAATTTCTGTCCCTGAAAGTACAGGCAACTATGGAGTAGGTCACTGCGGCTGCAAGCCTTACTGGTGTTCATTAACAAGCGGGCTGTAGGATTGCTGCTTATGCTGGCATGATTGTGATGGTATTGGCTGATTGCGAAGTGATCACGTCAAACTTGATGCTCCAGTCTGGGGTGATGGCAGTGTCATGACTACACGCAGTGTCTGCACCTGCGGTGCTCGCTGCTTTCAGTATGATGGTCCAGGCTGGGGCGATGATGACTGTATTATCCTAGAGTGAAGCCACTTTTTTATAAGTCCCTCTCCGAAAGGCGCCAATATTCCTACAGGAAGTGGTTCTACATGTTGGGGTTCTGACGCCAACAAGTGTTCGAGCCACTTGCCATGTTCATCGTCATCGTTTGGGGATAGTGCATGTGTATTCCGTTATTTTATGCAACGCTTTGGCATTTTCACCTGCGGCTATCTTCCGAACAAATGCATCTATAACAAAAACAGATAAAAATTGCATGCAACCGTAAAGTAATGTGTAGAAGAAGAAGAAGAAGAAGAAGAAGAAGAAGAAGAAAAGAAGAAGTAACACTATTTACACCGATTAGCCAGAACATTATGAGCACCGACTTAGTATCGATATAAAACCGTCGAGACGATAGCAGCCCAATACGGTGAAGAATGACTGCTAGGCAGACACACCCACTTTGCATGTAGTATCAGTGAGTGTGCTCTTCGTATTTAGAATGGGGAAGGTATACAATCTATCTGAGTATGACCAAGGGCAGATTGTGATGGCCCGGAAGCTCGGCGCAAGCATTTCGGAAACTCACTGCTTGTCGAGTGTTCGAGGAGTGCTTTAGTGAGTGCCTTAAACATGAGGTGAAACCAAGGTGAAAACACGTACAGATGTCATGGAGTTTGGCAGCCACCCCTCATTAGACGGCGGGCTTCACACGCTGGGTGGTGTTGTAAAACAAGGCAGGAAACAAACTGTGACGGAACTAGCACCAGACTAATGCGAGGCCGAGTTCAAGTGTGGCTGAACATACAGTCCTAACGATGGGCCCCCACAGCAGATGACCCACGCATTTGCCAATGTGTTTACATGCCACAAAGTACCGCCCCTATTATCCGTGCCAAAGGTGGATGTACCGGCTATTGGGTGGGTGGTCATAATGTTCCGGTTGATCAGTGCATGAACCTGATACTACACGATCGAACCAAAATCCCCGGAACTTTGGGTTGAGAATAGCAAATCAATGTCACGTATTTTTGTATTCAGATCACAACCACCTTCTCGCGAACTGGCTGCGAGGAAATGCATGATATGATAATGAAGAGTGGTGATGATATTCTTGTAACCACGCTGCCACCACACGACAAATTTGCGCGCTTACCAGCGCTATTGCCACTAGCATAGTGGAACTGATGTTAGATATTGATAAGGCAGTCAATGCTCGGGCTTAAATGGGACAGAGCTGATCAACACGCTTTATTTATGAGTGACACCGACATGTGTGTCCCTATTTGCTGGATATCACCTGCTGCTATCGCAAGTGCATCTTTTCGCTTTTTTCTCTGCATATACGTAAGCAGCGGGGAATATTTAAAAAACCCATTCCCTATCCCTATCTCAAACCAACCACACAGTGCAGTACGCCTTATTTCCAGCCAATCATAGTGTGGTATTAAAAAAGTTCAAGATAGCGCAAATAGAGCACCTGTGGTAATGGAAGATATTGAAACCCTTCCTTATACGTAAACAAGGATAATCAATCATGTAATTTACACCCCACTCCCAATTTCTTCTTCAGAGGGTAGTATTAGAAAATAGCCTGGGAAATTAAGAAAATGCCCTCTACGCTTTCCCCCCTCCTCCTTTTTTCCTCCTTATTTCCGTCGTACCATAGCATCACAACACAACTAGATGATGGAAACAGATCAACTGTGTGTGCTTTGTACTCCATACCCCTTTTATTTCCAACCAGTCAGCATGTAGTATTAAAACGATGTCAAATTACATTATTTCTGACACAGATCATGTCGCACCCCGTCCTCTGTTCCCTATCTCCAGCAAATAAGACCACAGGAAGACGTTGGAAACAAACCAGTTGCCCTATATATCCCACATTCCCCCTCCGCTCTATCACCAACAAATCAGTTTCTAGTATTAAAATAGTGTGTAAGATTGGTGTCAAGTAAGTTATTTCTAACGAACACATCAAGACACGCACCCTTCCCATCCTCCTTATCTCCAGAAAATCATAACTGAGAATTAAATAATTAAAGAGATTGTGGTATAAGACTAACTGTGTACTCTCTTTCCTCTTTCCAACCTATAAGACCGTAGTATTTAATGATATGTAAAAAATGGCGTCATATATCTAGTAAAAATTACGTAACTTCCACTTCAAAATCAATGACATTCATCATTTCCTAGAAAGTCATAATATTCAACTCGAAAGTCCCAGTACTTTGTACATCATATACGTAAATTGTCATCTCCGTATATAAAGTTTTGTGCCCCTTACAAACCTGTGATCTCTCTGCATTTCCTATATCAAATACTTTAATTCATAAACACCTTTGTCACTCAAACTAATCTTTTTCCTCTGTATTTTATATGTCAGAATAATGTGGGAACCTGTGATCTATCTCATGTAAAGTAATCATTCTTTCTCTTTCTCCTTCCCCGTCACTCCTCCACACACACACACACTCACACACACACACACACACATTTATGTATTTCCTACATCAAGTATACTACATATTTCTTTATTACACGTGTGATCAGTAATCAGTTTCCCCAGAAATCGTAACAAAAGTCCCATGACATTAACCTTTGTATTGTCTCAGCATTTAATTTTCCTCGTAAAAGATCATCTCACAACACATGTGTTTGAGCACATCTATCTCGTTATAAAATGTCATCTCTCATAACTTTTTACGAAAATGTATAGACGCTCCATATCTCAAGCTTTTCGCCAGGTACTCACAGACACGCATAAGATAGACATGTCAGTATAAGTCAACTCTTGCTGCGAGACGCAGAGAAAACGACGAGAGCAGACTCAGAGAGCTATTGGGATATAGAAAGACAGAGAGAGAGATTGGGAGGGAGGGAAGGGGGGAAGCGAGAGATAGAGATACAGAGAGAGCGTTCGAGATGAAGTTATTTCGTCTCAGATATCCTGATAAAACAAGAGCGCCACCGAGTTGTACTCGCTGACATTGTAAGGAAACAAACTATGAAAGGGTAGGACAGAGAGCTCAAACAGAATGGATACTACATATAAAATTTTATTATAACACAAATTGTTCTTTCATACAATGTTTTCTCCATCAGAAAAAGGTGGTGCTGAAGTTAAAATGTATACATTACATTATTTACAATCAGTTCTCTTCTTACACTGGATCACTAAACTTTCCCATAAGATTAAAGATAGTACTTATCTCAAGTTACGTTATTTACAATAAAATCAATTCACGATGAAATGTAAACTTGTTCATCAGGAAAAGGTTGTATTCACCTAACGTCGTGAATGCTGGTTGAAAGAACGATAATTGTTGCTTTAAATGGTCTCTTTGCACTGATTTGTACCCATAAAATAGCGATTTGAGCCGTGTGTCTATTTATCGTCAATATCCACATACATTAATCTCTACAAATATTTCATTTCCTGCTGAATTGAATCATGTGGGAATAATTAAAGAAAACAAAGTAAATGTATCTGGTAATGATATGACATTCAGTTCTCTGAGCATGAGTGGATGGTTACAGAAGAACCAGATGAGTAACATGAAGGAAAAAAGTTTCAATTGGTTCCGCTGTATGTGTCACAACATTATGAGCGCTACAAGTATGTGAATCTCTTAATGCCGCATTTTTCCGTCACAGAAATGTACCATTTCTACTACATTAAAAATCTTTCGAAATTAGTACACAGTAATACCACTGTTCATACTAGACCCATTGTGGTATACGAACGATGTTTTTACTACTTTCATTCTAAAGAAAAATTGGGCCAACTGGGAAATACGGAAAGATCTTGATCGCACAGTTCTTTAATGAGTGATACGCTTTTCGAAATTTCTTCATCAGTCAGAAATTGCGGCATAAACTATACAAAGAAAGTAACGATATCAAATTCATACTTGCTAACGTAAGTATGCACAGTAGTAATCCATATAAAGAATATTAAACTTTTGTAATTTATATCATACTTACGTTTAAATTAGTAAAAAGTTCACGGAACTGAGAACATGGACTGTATATAATGCAGATCTCATCTCATATAGGCGTACTGACTGCCAAATGAGCACATAGACTGAATATAATACGGATGTCGTCTTATGTAGACGTACTTGACAGTGTTGCTGTCTATTCGAGTTGTTTACCCTTAGTTGTTAGTTTCATCCCCTTTGCCCAATATAGGCTGAGGGGGGACTATCAGCGGTACAACATTCCGGTCTTCGGCCAAGGGCATTTTTAAAAATATAACAAGAATGACATAAGGAACCAGAGGACTGATATACTATTTTAAATTCAAAAATCAAATACGAACATCTAAAAAAAGAAAATATATACATTTTAAAAACACATTTCAGAATGATGAAATTCTTCTAGCCAAAAATATCCTTGAAGCAATGCACCTTCCATTAACATCGGATGTATCTGCACTGGGAGAAAAGCATTTCGGGGTGGGGGGAAGGAGGAAGAATATTTCCATAGCGTTGAGGGGTAGGGAGAAGTATGGAAAGGAGAGGCCGTGTTGAGGTGGTCACTGGGCAGAGAGGTTATAAAAATAGAGGTTAGAGAAAGGTTTGGTGTGTGGGTAGGGTACTGACTGCAAGAGGGAAGTGATCTGGATGGATGGAGAAGAATGGGGAGAGAGGCACCCTGATGTGGAGCGTTTTACGTGGAGATGAGTCATAGTTCGTAAGAGGGATAAATATCAAGCTGACCACATAGCCTTGGAGAGTTGTCTGTTCGAAAATACGGAATGCCTACATACACATCGAATTTGCCCCAGTGCAACCACTAAAGCTGAATGCTCGTTAGTTAATCTACCTCCCAGTTAAATGGTGACACCATTTTCATGGGCTTTTCTGATGTAGCTATCTCGCCAGGCTTCCTCTATAGATTCATTCCACCCTAAGAAATGGAGCCACTGTCTTTGCAGGCGTCACCGAAATGTACTTGCCTCGCCACGTAGATCCATTAATTACAGACCTTGTGTATCACATCAGTACTTTTCATTTCGTTAACATTAACAGTTCACACTATTCATTTGACTTACTCTACGATTTTATTGCGTCATGAAAACTCCCATTCGATGGTTTCCCCATTATGAGCTCAGCAATATTACTTCTCGTCTTAAGAATTTTTACATTAAGAGTACATATACATTACATTGTGGTTAACCATATTTTCACCTAGAGGAAGGTGTAAGTAGATGAATGACGGACACGAACTTCACTTTACGATGGTTTATCCAGCGCTTGTACATACAAGGGCGCGGAGTGAACTCCCTCCGGCCCGAACACATACCCCATATATACAGCTACAGAACACTCCAGCACAATGATTCTTGCCATCTGTGGATACTTCTAGAATGTACTCGAACCGAATATAGAAATTAAAACTTTTCATTTCAGGTGAGTCTCGAACTCACGACCCTCCATGCAACAATATAGCATCACAACCACTATACTACAGCGACTGCGCTACTCGGCTTCTTATGCGACAGTATAAAGGTTAGGGGTTCGTAAGAATTTGAAAGAGCTTATTTTTGGTAAAATGTAATTAGGCCTTATAAACTGTTTTATATCTTTTGTATTAAATTGCGCATAACACGTGTGTAGACGGCATTTATTACTTCCGAAGTAGGATGACCAGTATTAAGTATATTAAGGGATCAGTTGTTGATAACTGATGATGGTAACCCTGTATAGTCAGCCAAGATACACATGGATGGCTTTTGGTATCCTTATTCATATACTTCAAGCTACACTGTTATTATAATACAATATTATACCATTACACTTTTAAAAATTAATTTAGAAAAGTATTTTAATTGTAATACTAGCTTCTACTATATTTCAAGTTCTTGTCACACATCTGGGCTCATCTAAGTGGTTTTGTTGTACATCATCTATTATATGTTTGACTATTGTAAAAAGACTACATTTGTTTGATCTTACATTTGTAATATTTGGCCGTACTTGTGTAACATTTTAGCTTGTGATTATTGTTAATTTGTCTTATTTCAACTTACACTATTTTGTTATTTTGTGATTATGTCGGTTTTGTGTTCACATTGCGTTACACCAGTTAATCAGCACAAATATGTCTTCCATTATAAATACGGGCCAACAAGTATCTCTGTTACGTCGTTCATGATGTCATTTCATGTTGCGCAAATTTTCTCTAATGTCAACATAAGAGTTTCTCCTCTATAAAAATAGCAGAAATGTGTCTCTGTCTACGATGTTATGCTATAAAATGTAGTTCGCCACTAGGTAAAAAATAAATAAATAACTAAAAGTAAGAATCAATTACCCATTCTCAACAAAAGTTATTGTTTTACGAGTAAGTTATTTGCCATTTAATATATTGTATCATACTGAAGCAGTTGTTTGTATAGCTATATTGCACAGAATGGTTCCTTTGTAAGTTACTTTTTGATTACATTTTTGTCAATGTTAACTTCATCTACCGGCCTACATTTATTACTCAGATAGCTTAATCGCCACAGTCACTTCGAGTAAACAATGGCACTGTCACTATATGATATGAGACTTCTATTCTATTCAATCTATGTGCTTACTTTCGCCTGCCTTTAATTAAAGTTCTATTTAAATGTAAGTATGATATTAACTTCAGAACTGAAAATTTTGTGTATGGATTATTACGGTACAGACATCCAATAGTATGTACACATTTGGTATCTTTAATTTCTTTGCATTCTTCATCCCATACCTTCTCTCTCATCAAGAAATTCCGTACCGTGTAACCCATAGTACGGGATTGTCTCCTCAATACTTTTCCATATTTCCATGTGGCGCCAAACCCGAACGGTCACCTGTCTCTCATGTATGTACCGGGGTTGAAACTTTATTAATGGCAACTATTTATTTACAGCTTGTACAAAATAGATACGTGTTTCAAAGTTTTACTGACCTTCAAAGTAGTCATTATCATTGCCAGCGATGTGGAAGTCGTAGAATACTCTTAGAAGTACCAGTTGTGTTGACAGTTCAAGCGGAGCGGTCTATTGCCCGAAGAATTTGTAGCAGATCTAAAGCGAATTCCGTGAAGTGATTCCTTCAGTTTAGAAATCGAATTGAGCTTACGAGGGCTTAAGTCAGGGGAGTGATGAAGGAGGAGTAGCACTCAGAAGCCTCATACATCAGACAAATCAGTAACAGCTTGTGCTGTACGTGCTTGAGAATTGTCCTGCAAAATGATGGTCGGGTCCTGTTTCTATGCTGTTCATTTTAGGAACACAACCTACAACCAGCTTATGTCAGTTACTACGACTACCTTTCACACAGGAAATGACGAAACTTGTCGCACAACTGAGACAATAGTACGTAGGCACACAATTTCATTAGAAGACGTTTATGAGGAACTGTGTCCAAAGCCTTTTGGATATCAAGAAATGAGGGATCAAACTGAGATTCCCTGTCGATAGTACTCATTACTTGGCGACAGTAGAGAGCTAGGTGTGTCTCACAAGACCATGTTTCCTGAATCCGCCCTGACTGTGTGTCAAAAAGTAATTTTCTAATGTAATGGAAATCAGTAATATGAGTTTATCATTCATCAGATTACTCCTACTTCCATTATTGAGTAATGATGTAGTCGGTGCAATTTTTAAGTCTGGATACAGGGATATGTCATCGAGCGAGCCGTTGTACATGACTGTTAAGAAGGTAGCTACTATATCAGCATATTCTGAAAGGAAACGAATTGGTATACATGGTGAATCACTAACACTTCCTCCGCAGATAATGCTGGAATGGAAATTGCTATGACGTGCGGTTTTTTCACACAATGTATTGGTAGTCGTGGGTTCGTATTAATAGCCAGTACACAAATTGTAATAATACTTTGGAAGAGTACAATCATACACTATCTTAAATGGGACAATGCTGGTTGACACTAACAAACCGAAAGTAGGGTAAATAGAAATCAGTGTTGTTTGTTTCAGAAGTCTAGTGCAACTCATTTACGAGATATCGTATTTTGAAAAGTTTTAGCACCGACACTTGTTTGTGCCATTCAACCGGCCTAGTTGCTAGATATATGATGTTGTTACGTTTGCTTACAGAGTGCTTGTGTGCTCCGTGAGTGCCATAAGACTTGCTAGTCTGTTGGCGTGTGACAGTCCAAGCAGTAGGTCGTGAGTGGATGATGGAATTTACCAATACAGCAAAAGCCGACATGCTCATGGTGTATGGTGAAGAATGCCGTGAGTTCTTGTACGATATATGCCGCAAGGTACCCCAATAGACGCCAACCATCTTGGCAATTAATTATCAATCTCTTCAGCCAATTATGTGAAATGGTCGTGTAACACCCAGACAAGGCAACAGAGGGTCACAACTGACGACAGAAGAGGGGGAAATTAAAGTCTTTGCTTTAAATGTTCCAATTTATCCGAACTTAGGCTCCCGCGCAGTCGCTCGAGAAAATGGCATGTGCCAGGGAAATGTTCTACACATTCTCCCTCGAAGTGGAGTTAACTTCTGTAAATAGGCATTAAGACAGAATACTCTATATGCATCGTGTACCTTTTTTAGTGATGAAACAACATTTACGGCAAGTTGAACCGTTGAAACATGCATTATACATCTGTTGACAGTTCCTGTTGGCTTCGTCAGGTGAAACATCAGCGTCCATGGTGTGTAAACGTGTGGTGTGGGTCAGTGAACCATGAGCTCAGAGGTTCATTATTCGTAGACGGAACACTGAAAGAACATAAGTAACGCTGCCTCCTAATAGACCATCTTCCACGGATACCGGAAAACGGTCCTCCGCAGACTATGAGGAACCTGTGGTACCAACATGATGGTTGTCCAGCCCACAGCGCACGAAGTACTACGGCATGTCTTCACGAAAGGTTTCCAGACCGTTGGACTGGACGCGGAGGACTTGTACCTTGGCCTGTCTGTTCTCTGGATTTGACACCTGGAGACTTTTTCTGTGGGAAAGCTGAAAGACACTGTCTTCAAGGACATATATACCGCATCCCATGATATGCAACGACGTATTACAAAAGCTTGCCTGGATATCGCTGAAATGGTAGCACATGTGCAGCTTGTATTACCGGTGGCGATGGTCATTTTGAACACAACCTGTGATATTCATTTGTCTCATTACTGATTAGAATCCACATAACTAGTGTATCCACAACTTGTGTTGTTCGTAAGTGTGTGCTATGGCAGGTATTGTACAAGTGTCCATGCGGGAAATTATCAAATTACGATATCTCGTAAACCAGTCGAACTACAATGCGGCAACAGGCACCACTGACATTATAATTTACCCTATTTTTATTTTTTGTCTTAATAGGCACTGTTCCGTTTAAAATGTGTATGTTTGTACCAAAAATATACTTTCTAAGTATTATTACAATCTGGTAATTCGTTAAAAGTAAGAGCCCCTGACTACCAATCCATTCTGTGAAAACCACACATCAACACTTCAAACTCACGTAATATTTGCGCTGCAAATTTAGGTGCTTCACCCTGTACAATCTCGACTGGGAGACTTGCCTTTATATAGTGATTACACTGCTTTGCTACACCAAAGATATCTACTTATAAGTTAACCTTATTGGCAACAGTTCTATATCCGACTTCAGGAACATTTACCTCGTCTTCTTTGTGTTTTTCTTTAATTTCGGAAAACTGTTATAGCAACTCGGCTTTAATGGCAGTGTCATTAGTAATATTTCCTGCGCTATCACGCAGTGAATATATTATTGTGTCTTGTGTTTTGCCCCTGATCCTTGATGTCTTCACAACCTATACATTTTCTATTTGAATTATCACAGTCATCTATTTTCCTGGATAACAATATTTTAGAATATCTGTCACTTGAAATTTGTTTTAAATGGTTCTTATAATATTTAGATGCAATCTATTTTCCACATACAGAAATAACTCGATTATTATTATACATATTTCGTCAGCAGTTTTTATCACTTTTTTACGTATATATGAATGCTTATCCTTTGTATACATGTGTGAATAAAAATTATCGATTGGCTTCATTTACTTCCCACTTTTTACACTTCTCAAACACTTTCATTTATTGAAACAAATTTTAATTAGTTAATTTAGAAATTGTTATTTAACAAATAAATCCAATTTCTTGTTACTGTTGATTACATAGTTGCACAGATAAAATATTTACACTGTCAATTTTTTTACTTTCGCCTTTCTACAGTGAATTTCACTTATCAGTCTGCAATGCAATACACATTTCATGAAAAAGAAATTTTGATCTATAATGACACACTGTTAAGGAAGTTACTGAAATGTGGCTGAATATTTTTATCTAATATATTGTTATTCAATATAAATGGAGCTTGATACCAGCATCATCTAATGCAGTTGTATTTAGTTGAGATATACAAATGATGAATAATTTTGAATTTATTCAGAAAGAGATTTATCTATTAAATAATGGTACTTACTTTAAAGATATTGGGGTTTGACTGTTTAAATATAAGTATGCACTGATTACAAATGATAGTTTGTTTTTTTATTCATTATGGAATTCCAGGTTCCCTGATGCTGGTAACTGGAAAACTAAATAACACAGGTCTTCTGAGCAGAAGGCCTGAAATTAACAAATTAAATCAAATTTCATTAAACCCTTGAAAAATTACAATCTTGAATATATTGAAATAAAATATAATGATCCTTGAGCTTGAAAATATGAATATATGCAAAGGGAGATCAAACAAATAATACCAAATAATTTAGTTACAAAAACTGGGATTTTAGTATCTGTTAGAAATTTCTAAAAAACTAATAATGTATTTAAAATCTAAGATTGCCTATGTAGTTAAAAATTGTTACATAACAATCCAGTGTATGTTAGTTAATTATCTAAACTAAACAGCATCTGTTCAAAAACAACAATTACAACAACAACTGCTAGAAAACGAAAAAATGTTTATATTTAAAATATGTAACAGACATAATAGAGTTGAAGAAAGAACAAATTATTTACATTGCCACATCCAAGCATTATACCAAGAAACATTATCTTAAAGGTGGCGGTGTACTGTCCAAAAATCAACTATCAGGAAGATTACCCAGTTATAATAGTTGGTGACCTAAGCAAAATAAAACAGTTTATGTCACAAAATATGAATGTACAGATTACAAATAAAACATTTTATGTCACATAATATGAATGTACGGATTACAAATTAGTAGAATATAAAGGTAATATTTATTTTGGTGTGTATAGAGTGGACAAAGGAAAGAAATATACAATATTCACTTCAACAGCCTATCTTATTTTGTTAAGAAATTATGTGACCAATCCAATAACATTTTTGATGAAATAAATGACAGGATAAAAACTATTTTTGACGAAATTTTGACTGTACCCACTATATAATTTTAATTTATCTTATATATCCTCATTCCACTTGAAAAGCGTAAATCACAGGTCTTGTCAATAACAAGCTTGCATACAATGGTAAGCAAGCATCTGTGATTATTGTGAAAATAATAATCTGAGGTTTGAAGCAAAAGATGATGCCGAACTTTTAGAAACTACAAACACAAGAAAGGTATTTAGAGATTGTGTTAAGGAAAAACATTGAGTTAAATATAAAAATTTAAAGGAGAATGATCAGTTCGTCATTCACCCTGAAACCAACTTTATTAATGAACCTTGATTACGGTCATTATTCATGAAAGAAGATTTTCAAGATTGGGTTTATGAAGAAGTTTTACCATCATCCATCACTTATTTCATGTATTGATTATCAGCCTATGGCTTGTCTTCTTAAAGTATTCAAAAGAACTACAAATTTCTTTTCCATTGTGACAGTGCTAATATATCACACTTTCATCAGTTAATTAATTTTTGAATGTAGTGTTATCATCACTCAAATAACATACAGCTAGAAAAAATGAAAGTTCAAATTCTTTCATCCTTAGTGTAGAGATTAACACATCAAATTTTTTATTAACATAATAAAGATTTCTTGGCAGCTACTGCAAGTACATCCAATTCAGATTCGTCAATGTTCAACATATTTGAATTTCTTAATAAAAACAATTATCAGTTGCATTTGAACATTCAAATTAATTATTTTGCAAAAAAAATTAATTTTCTATTACTTGTTTCATAATTAAATTTCATGAAACATTCATAATGATTCTTATATATGTTTAATAAGCAACACTCACTTATTCAGTCATTTCATTCTGTGAACTCAGATTTAATATTCTTAAACGATTTTGACATTAAATGATCTTTCTTAATTTTTATGTGAATATCAAAATATATTCAATCTTCTGTAATAAAACAGTTAGCAGAACGAATACTATAATAAATATCGAACTGATTTAAATTATCAATAACCCTTTCCTGTTGAACAGAAAAAATTTTATAAGACAATTTTTCTTTATCCACCCAAATATTATGGGAATTATCAAAGCTCAACCATTTAACAAACTTTGTCTCCTTTATTTCTCAATACTTCCTCAACAAGATATACATATGGATATTCTGGTTTTTGTATATCTTGTTCATAAAAATGCCCTTCAAAATCTTTCAGTTTGTATGTGATTGGATTGGAATTAATAACAGAATAAATTACATCATTTCTTTGAGCATCTGGCATTATATCCTTTTTCTGAAATTGGTTTCATTTTTTTTGTTGATTGTGTTGTGTTATTGTATTCATAAATTAATTTCGAAACTAAATCAAACAATTGATATTTTTGTTGAAGAGCAAATTTCTTCCATGTCTTTTCTTTAAATGTTCTATTAAATCTTTCAACAACAGACTGTTCGTTCTGTAAAAGTTGAATGATGAATAATATTATATTTCTTCATCAATTCGTTGAAATCTTTACCATAAAATTTTTTGCCAGTATCTGTTTGATAATTTTTTTGGTTTTCTAGTGACATCTGAAACAGCCTATAGACTGCATCTAGACTTAAATAATTCTCAAAAGCATCAACTACATATTTACATGATTTATCTTTACCTGGAATAACCAAAGCCAATTTTGAAAAAAACATCTATAACTCTTAATAAATTTGTATATCCTTTATTTATCATTGAAATTCTTTTTAATCCTCCTGACTCCATTTCATTTAAATCAGCTAGCCATACGCAGAGAAATTACATTTCTTCTTTTAAAATTGTTTCTCATTGATTTATGTAATTCATTAATAATTTATTCACAGATATTGGAAGGGAGTAGCGATTTGCCACAACCTATCATTACCATTTTCATTTACAAATCTACTATTTTTTCTCTTATGTACTGTAGGAAGACCTTCAACCCTTCATCTTTTATTTTTAGTGGTGACTCTTTGAGTATAATGTCTTACTGTTAACTATTGACACTTCAAACAATATATGTGATTATGATTATCCATATACATAGCATAAAAATCTATATTTTTTAAAATTTTATTTGTTCGATTCTAAAGAATTTGGAACTTCTAGTTCTTTACCAACTTAATTCTGTAATCTAATAACTTAAGTTTACTATCTAATAAATCTATATTACCCTTGCATGATGAAAACTTGTATTCATGTTCATTGTGTCTTTATTATGACGTTCCATGATACTTAAATAAATACAATTTCTTTGCTTTAAATCTGTGAGAATCTTGCTGTATTCAGGTTCTGTAAAAAGATTTTTTAATTGTTATTATTTCCATAATTGCTCAGTTGTTTTAGAATACTTGTGTATTTGGGTTTTGCAACAAGGTTTGATAACTCATTCTGTAAATATTGTTTGCTCTCTGCAACTTTTACATCTTCTGGATCAAATATATTTGCGTTTATTCTACCTTAAGGACCAATATAACCACTAGTTAAACAATATGGCATTTAACTCCATCTGAAGTTGTGTGGTTACATTAATAATTTTTAGTCAACTGATGTTTGAATATTTTTGATTTTTGAATGAAAATCTTCCAATTTTGAAAGTAATGCATTATTAAGTTTTCGTTCCAATGAGTGAAAATCTCTTATTTATTCTAAATCTTTATTGAGTTTAGCATATAACTTATTTCCAAAAATGTCCATCTATGAAAGTCAGAATGTCAATAAACCTACAATTGTCTGTTAACAGATTCAAAACAAATTGGTATAAATAACCACAAATTAGTTCATTAAAATTTTGTGTTCACTCAGCATTGTAGTAAAGATCATTTTCTCACAAATAGCTAACTAGTTGAATTGGTACATTACCACCAAATGAATCAAAAAGAAATTTCATACTTCTTGATTTATAATAACATATTCAAAGAGTACCAACATGATCGGATGTATCTAAATTAACTATTTCAGATTTGTGTTCTGTATGATGACTTGCTAATGCATCAAACATAAAAATGCCAAAAAAATATTTAATTTTTACTTCTTCAACTTATTTTTCTATATCAAAATTACTTAATACACTACAATAGAAACCGTTTAATATATTTGAAATTTTTTTATTCCACTATTTTATCCATTGCTGCTTGTTTCTTTCTTGTTGTTCTAACTCTTTATCATTTTTTTTCTTGCTATCAACTGATTTTGCAATTGCTTCGGCACTGCCCATTAATGAACCCATTGCATCTAATGCTGCAAGTAAATCTCATAAAAATCCACCTTCATGTTTCTTTTTGGTTAGATACTTGATAATCTTCTTCTCAGCTGGAATACCTAATGTAACATGTAAATTTCCACCAGTTTTTCAATCTGTCTTTCTTTTTTGTGCATCAGTTAAAACGGCTCTATACTATGCAATTGTTCATTATTTAATTTAATTTTAATAGATTATAGTTTAGAGTTTCCACTTGGTAGCAAAGTATAAATAATTGAAAAGTTATTCATTTATATAGATAAATATTTATCAGGATGGATGTTTCTTAGATAACAGTGTTTTACCACTACTGAAATTTCTACACTCTACAACCATTGTCATTCACGCCATTTCCTGTATCTATTTTTGTCATTCCATAGGTTTTCCCCTAACTACAGTTGCTGTTAATTTTCCTCCTAACTAAGCAAAACTTGGATGTATTGAAACTTTTTGACCAATTAAAATGGTGTGTCAGACTGAGTCTCAAACTCAGGACGTTTGCCATTTCTAGGCAAGTACCCTATCAACTGAGCTACTCAAGCATGACTCATGATGCGTCCTCACAGCCTTAGTTCCACCAGTACATCGCTTTCTACCTTCCAAACTTAACAGAAGCTTTCCTGCCAGCCTTAGGAGACTACCACCTCTGGAAGAAATAATATTGTGGAGACATGTCTTAGCCACAGCCTGGGGAATGCTTCCAGACAGTAAACATACATGCATTCTCATTTTTGCACTAACTTAAGTTCTTTATCCACGTCATATAATTTTTTCTAAATCAATATTATCTCTATATGCAATATTGTCTTTTTTACAATCTTATTAATATCTGGATCACTGCATCCTGGTCTTCCTTCAACTGTGGCAAAAGACCTGCAGTATGAATAGGGTGGTACATGCATCTCTGGCATTAGTAATTATTTAAAACCCAACTGACTACACCTTTACCACTTTTTTCACTTTTCCAAAATGTGTGTGGAGGATTATTCGAAACTCTGGTCAAATATGAAATTCTCTTTGAATTGTTCATGATCAAATAACTGAATTTATATTTCAATATTTGCAATTTTTCATTATGATAATTTTTATTTCCAGTTAATTCTTCGCCATTAAATACTGCTAATCTATCAATTAATTGATGAACGTCATCCATCCAGACATATTCGACTGGTTTTTCTAAATATTTTTAATTAAACCTTAACCTGACTACTCATATATACTTGAGTCTAAATCTGTAGCTAATTTTGGCTAATAGACTTTAGCAACTTCATTTATCAAACCATTATATTTAATGCCTCTACTTGATTTTAATTTACTAAGATTTTTTCAGAATATAATGCTCCCGAATCGTATAATACATCTGCATAATTGACAAATCAAAACCTGTAAGTAGTATACTCATGTTTCCCATAGTTATTTGTTTTGTTAAAAGATTCATTAGTCAATCTGTACCATCACATGTTCTTTCACTAATATTTTATTTATCATCTGTGAATTATACTGATAATGTACCAACAAACTTAAATCGGCCAAACTATCTTAATCCAAAAACTTTATTTTCACTATGTTTGATACATTGTAGCATTCTTCCACTTACATTTATTTTTTTAACAGAATGATCTTTTATAGCACCATATTTCGATGATAAATCTTGTATTTCTGATTCCTTTGAAGTATAGTCACATTGTGGACTTTCATATTTTTTAATTGGTGGTATGTGATTAAATGATAACTAGAATAAGGAAACATTTGTTTTTCAACTTCTTCAATTACTTTTAACACATATCACCTGAACCTTCTATTCTTTGTTTTACTCACTCAATGGCATCAATAACTGGTTGATCTTTGTTTTTAAATTTATGGTGTTCTGGTCTTGGTTGTTCTTTCCATTTTTTGATTTCCTATTGTAATTGTTCCTTTACTTTTCAATTTTGATTGGTTTTTAACAACTTCTGGGTCATATATTGCAAACATTCATTAGTGATGAAAAAACATTAACTAATCATTTTCTAATTTTATGAAATTCTGAGTTTTATTTCTGAACTTACCTTTAATCGGTTTTCTAGTTATTTCCATCATAAAAAACCGAACTGATCATTCCAACATCTACTAACAATTTCTTTAAAATCATCAAATTTTAAACCACTACCAACAAACTTGTGATAAATGTGAACTAAATTTGTGTCACCTCTGAAAATCTTAGTAAAATGTTCTCTGAGTAAATCTTTATTTTCAGGAATGAAGTCATCAAATACTACTACTAAATCATCTAAACATTGATCTAATGGAATAATTTCATTATTATTTCCAATAAATGTAGTAACCTTCTCATTACGCTTATCTTCTATTTTTTGATATGTTTTTATAAATTCTCAGTATTTTGCTTCATCCAAACTTTTAGGATACTTGTACAAATGATTAATTTTATTCCAATTCAGCCATCCAGGTCCAAGAATATTATTATCAAGCATTACTGTTGTTTTTCCACCACCACTTGATCGTTTGATTGCACATTGAATAGAATGTGGTAAAATCTTGGAATGGCAATTTTTTTATTTCTTTTCTGGATTTCTTATTTTTTATTCTCAATGAGGTTTCAATTATTTAATATAATTTTTTAATAGTAAATGAGTAGATAAACAAATGTAAATGTTGTGTGACTAGAGCCTCCTGTCAGGTAGACTACTCGCCAAGTGCAATTCTATCAATTTGATGCCCCTTTACGACTAGTGCGTCGATAAGGATGAAATGATGATCATTAGGATAATGCAATGCCCAGTCCCTGAGTGGAGAAAATCTCCAACCCAGCTGGGATTTGAACCAGGGCCACTAGGATTGACATTCTTTCACACTGACCACTCAGCTACCAAGGGCAGACAGTGAGTAGAATATTTCAGTTAAGTATAAGTCATCTGTTCTCAAAAACCACAGACAGTACCTACACATGGCACCTTGAGCAATGATGCACTGGTAGGTATTTATTCAACATTTTTAGCTCCAAATATTAAATCGAAAAATAATAAACTATATTGTGATGCAGAAACGATAGAAATTTCTATAGGTCAGAACAGATTCAAAAATTTAGAAAAATTTATTAATTCGAAAAATCCACTTATTCTCATCATGGCAGATTAAATTTTTAATAGAATTGAAAGTGATGTAAAATTATATATGGATATAAAAGACGATAATATTATGAGTGTGCGATCATTTACTAATAAATTATTAAAGCGAATTAAAGAACTGATACTAATTATGTTCCTAAAATTATTCCATTTGAATTAATAAATATAAATTTTAATCTAGCTGATGGAATGTTTGTAAAGCATACTGATTATTTTCATAGAGAAACTAACACTATATCTTCATTCAAGGTCAATGCAGAATTTGGTGGACCAATAATTTATGAACCACATTATTGTGTATATATTTTAATTTTAGAACCTATTGAAAATTTACAAATTACTGTAATTGATAAGAATAATAATTTGATTAAGTTTAATGTGCTTATGCAACATTTCTTTTAGAAATGTCTTCATAAATCTTATTCTAATGAAATCATGAATAAAATTGAGAGTTATCCGTTTCACTCTTTCTATATGAATGAGAAGATTAATAATAATATAAATTTTCTCAACAAGAATCCAAGCATTTGTATAAATATTGGAGATGGTTGGGTTCATCATAAGCATACTCAGTTTTACATGAGCTTTAGTAGATGGTACAGATTACCCATCATATGATGGAAGGGCGAATAAAACATTCATTGATAACTATGTGGCAAATTTTGTATGAGATCATCACTATAAAGAAAGGAAGCAATATTTTGTCTAGAATGAAATATCTGTTCATTACTTCATCTGTCCTTAAGCGATTGAGTTCGACTCAACCTAGTGAGTTAACCACAGAAGGTCATATCCTTAATAATGTTAAATAAAAAGTAAGAATAATGAGGTACCTTTCCCACTAGATTTGTTTGGTGGATTTTTCAGATATTATAAAGAAGTAATGTGAGTGGGTAATTTAACTGTAATTTTTACTACCAGTTCAAGTACTAGGGGTACTATTCTTAGATGGGCTGATAAAAATTATGTCAGAATTGAAATAAAAGATAGACTTGCAAAAGAAGGTAAAATTGTAGTAGAATCTATGGTATTTGTGTTCCAGTCATCCAATATGAAGTCGAATTTCCACTAGAGCAAGCAGAAGAAAGATCAGTAAAACACAAAATTCCAATTTCTTTCTTTCGATCACAAAAAGTTGAAATAGCCAAGTTAGATGGAAAAAGAAATTTTGAACTAAATATTACTAATTATTGTAGTTCTTCAGAATATGATATGCATTATTTTATTTTTGTTGTGTTTCAAACTAATCGAAAAAATTTATCCACTAATTGATTCTTCTTTACTTGACCTTTCAAATTACAGAACATCTATGTAAAGAATGGACGAAATGAAGCTTTTCCTCAAGATATGTGGATCCTAAAACCGCCAAATAATTATCTGAAAGCTTATGATACTTTCCTAGATTTTAAGAGTCACCCAGCTGAATGGTGATGTGAATGTAAAGCCCTGCAGTTTTATTGGAAACTACCCTATCTATAGCATACATATGCCTAAAAGAATGAATATGTTAGCCACAAAGGAAATAATGATGAAACAAGTTGTCACTTTCAGTGATAAAATTCCAAAGGATACAATTGCCTACACAGTCATCTATAGTAAGAAAAATGTAACATATGATTATAGGCATAAAATTATGAGTAAAAATTTTTAATTCTATTATATTTTACTGTATATATATGAATACTCTACTGAAGAAGCTTAATAATGTAAACAATTCTAGTTTGTTTGAAAAGATTAGTGAGCTAGAGGTGAATGAGTTGCATTACATTACAGGTTGTGAAAATTTAAAAATAGATATGGGAAAAATATTTGTGTGGAACTTCATAATAAATTTAAACTTATTTTACCAAACAGATACAATACATTAATTACTTGTTGGGATTTTCAGTGTTTTGAAGAAGATATATTAATCTAAATTATAAAGGAATGAAGAAAACTAAAAATAATGACAACAAATTTTATGATTGGGAGTTCATTATATGAGTAAATCTTTGTATTTATTTTAATTTATCAAGATTTGCAACTGAGCCAAAGTTTGTCCTCTTATGATAATGTAGATTTTCATCATACATTCTGTAGTTCATTATATGAGTAAATTTTTATGTCTATTTTTATTGATTTACTTTTATGTTTATTTTTGCGGGTTGGGTGGGTTTGATTATTACATAATCTCCTAATGTGCTGAAGGTTCCCACTTGCTACTACCATAGCTTACCTTAGAAACCATTAGGCAATTCCCTCGAGTTGATGGAATATGAATGTAGCAATAGATGCAGTTATATTAACAATACATATAGTCACAGCTACTAACTCCAGGACTGGGACTCTGACACCATGTGAAAAGAGCTGAAGTTCTCAACAGGACTCTCACATAAATAGATGTATGGCGGCAGAAATGTGAAGGTTAATTTCTTCTTCCAGAGTTTGCTATTCATGTGAGAGTTCGTTTTGTATTATATGGTTGATGATTTGTGGTTATTATCTGTTTATGTGTTCTTAACCCTTAGTAAATAAGCTGAATTTGTTATTTATGTCCGTTAAGTACTTTCAGCTATAAATTAATTTTGAAAAACGAAAGCGAAATAACTAATATAGAGTAAGTCTTTTAAAAGGCATCCTAGGGATCAGAACCCGTTTTAGATAATAGAACAATGTAAAGAATAAACTTTGAAAGACTAATTTTCATCTTTGTACGCCCTGATCTCATTTACTTTCAATTAAAGAATTGTAGAACTGCCTTCTTCTTATACCGGTTTTGTAAATTTACTCAGCAGAATTTCGCGATTACACTTTCACCCTTCTTCAAAGGACTCCCAGCTGAGTTTTCGGCGCACTTCTGTTACACTTTGGATAGACTGAACGCACTGGTTTCGATGTTAACAGCATGCCACTGAATTCTTTCAGGAGTACGGTCATGCCTACTTCAAGCTCTACACCTTGTTCAGTATTGCAGAGGTTTTCTCTCTGGCACCATACCTCCCCAAAAAAACTCCCAAGACTGACTACTGACAGTCAGACAATGAACACAAAGTTTCAGATATGCACAATTACATTTTGCAGTACAAGGATGAATGATCCCACCGATTTCCAGTCATTTATATCAGTTTATGAAATCTCCAATGTCGTCTGCCTCGTCATCAACACGTTCAATTCACCTCACATTACATGTTATTTCATTTGTTTTGTATCATCTGGAGATGATTAACTCTGAAATTCATTACAGCCTGGGAAATATTTTATGTTTTGCCGCACAAGTGGAGGCAGTAAAATAAGGCACAACAGTAGTGGTATGAAGGGGCTCAGACCCCAGTTTTCATGTCAAACTGAGCTGCAGGTAAATTACTGATCAATTAATTACCTCTACCCCAAGATGACGCCATGGGTTTTCCCCAGTCAGCCAGTGGGTCCCTGCCCCACCACTCCTCTCCATTCCCCCACCACCCTAGCTTCCCCCCCCCCCCACCTCATTAGCCCTCTCCCACCTGCCCTATCGTATGGAATTTCGAAAATTGGTTTGCAAATTATTTAAAAAATGACTTAAGTTTCTTTGCCTCAATGATTTGCTGACGTCCCAGCCCACGCCCACCCGTGAATTCACAGGAAATTCAAAATGGCAGGTTCCCTTTCTGGGACTTGAAACATGGCCCTTCCGGTCAGAGAGGGAAACTGAAGTAAAAATAGTTCCAAATTACGTAATCCATCATAAATTTTGGGCATAAATATCTACATTCATAGCACTACACAATGAGCGACTAAAATCGCAATACGGCTCAGATATTGACAATGTCACACAATTGGTGTTATCCTGCTAGGAAAGAAAGTTCACATTATCACTCGAACTACTGGCACACGTACTCATACTCTACATAGGATGACACCTTTACCTACAAATCGAAATTATTTTCTCTGCACCAGATGTGAACTTACGGAAAGAAAGCTGGAGTGGAAGGGACTATTTTCATTTTTGATGCCAAATGTGCTCAAGTGATGAGATGTTGGTGTTGCACATAGAGGAGTTTAATAAGTGTATTACCTGTAAGCATATAGTTGAGGACTGTGTCTATAGCGTCCTACACAAGGAATGGTAGGAGGCAGTAATGGACGGGCATAGAGAGAATACTTTCCAGCGAATACTTGTGATGCAGCGGGATAACTGACGATACATTTCACGACATATAAAGACAATTGCATGTGCTGGAGATATTCGTGTTTCTGAAATGGTTGGTAAGTCCACAGTGCAGGAGATGACTTTGCACGGCTACAGCTACCCCTTTTTTTTCTGATGGCATGTGTGGTTTGCACTTTGATGTCAGAGTTTGCTGCAGACTTCTCCCAGTGCTTTACTCTATCAATACCCTGGTGATTTAAATTCAAATAAACTGTGCTCTCTTCATTCTATTCCACTGCTCCAAGACGTCACCTTGGTATAGCTGCTTTGTGACTTGTACACTGATACGTACTGAGAAGGGGTAGGGCAGAAAACTATCACTGAAGTTTTTAAAGGCCAATACATGCTACCACAGGTGTTGGGAAATGCTACATTGTTCTAATTACACATCGAAATTAGTGTGAAATAGCAGCACTCGTAAAAAAGGGCCATAATGCAACAAAAGTACCGTGAATTAAGAAAAATCATTGTAATAACATAACTATGGCAAAAACAGACCCCTAAACTTTCCTCGATGTCCGGTTACGAACCAACCCGCTTAGATTCAGTCTTACCTCTCCATCTGCCACCCCTCATCCTTCTGTTTCCTCGCCATAGGTAGGGATACAGGGCTGTTATATACTGTCTCTGATGCTCCACAAAGAAGTCCACCTGGTTGCACTGATAGTGTCTCACATCTCCAGAAATCAGTCACAGATGGGCAAAAGACTCAAGAACAGGCCGCTTTCTGCAAGCAGTTAAATGCACTTTGATTTTGTATAGTTTTTTGTTTGTCTTTCTATATTTACCGATGATGTTTTGTTGGGGTGACATGAAGAATAAATAAACTCTTCATTATTATATCACTGATATAATAACATCTGCTGGTGGCCACACGGGAAGCCGTAGCCGCACAGCCCACTGACGCCCGTCCCACCCCCGAAAGCCACGTTTTCTGCCAGCCACGGTCAAAGCAGCCTCCCCGGTGAGCATGTGGCTGCGGTCGGTCAGCAGGCCACGGAGCAAAGTTACATAAATGACGGCTATCCCAAAAAAAGACGTCCACTTGTTGTTTGTGTAAGAGTATGATGCAGCACCACATCCCCTGCCACGACCGATTGATTCCTCTGGCACCCCCCATCCTGTGGGAATCATTTCACTATAACAGTTGTATTTAACATCAATGCAAATGATGTAAGTGAGCATCTAATAAAAATTCACAATCGTGTTTTTCCACGAAAATAAGCGCAGTCAAATTCTTTTAGTATTATGAGCGAAATTGGTGCAATTTAAGACCATTCCTCATGTTAAAATTATAAATCATTATTCACGAGGGAACTACATTCTTTTCAGAGGATTGAATTATCAGTATAGAATGGCAGCTATTCAGTCATTCTTATGTGTTTGCCTGCAGGATACAATTCGCATCTCTCTCTAGCTTTCTCATCAACTCCAGTTATTTTGAGACAGCTAACGACATGAGAAAGAAAGAAACTACTGCACTGTCGCCGAACACAGATGATCAAACTGCCAAGGTTGGAGCGCTATAGCAATACATCTCACACATGTATTAACAAATCTCATATTTCCTACACATGTCCACCCTGTGTAAAATCGAAAAAACTTCCACTATTTTGTTGTGAAAACTACCGATAACTGCAGAATGTCCTAGTTACTTCGAAACTTTCATCATAGTAAAGAAAACGTGAGAATCTAAATTCTGAAAGAAAAAAGTACAGTCTAACGGGATATCTGTGTTAACCGATATTTTTCAGTTTGATGGACTAAATTACATGGTTTGATGGCGTTCCTGTCAGTCAGATCAATGCCTGTATATAAATTCCCATGTAAGTAGGTATTACAAACACTTCAGACTCGTGAATGACATTAGAGGGTACAGTCTTTCACGCTATTTGTCCATATGCCGGAAAAAAGACAATCATCTTGCGTTTGGGAACAAAAAGTTATAATTCAAGAATATGTTGTTGTTTTACACTCTATGAGAGGTCCTGTTTTATCAGTGCAGTGGTATATTACACTGACGTTTATGAAACACAAAAAACAAATCAAGAGGGCATGACATGTAATAGAACCTCCTCATGTCACCTAGTACAAGCTCTGTAAGATCCCACCAATACATCGAAAACAAATACTGTGTGCATACTGACATCTGACATTTACTCCACAACTCACCCATACTTGAAGAAGCAGACCATCATTTGCAATAGCAGCAGATTTTTCTCTTGTAGTTTCGTAAGCAATTTTGCCATCATAGAACAGCTTCATCCATACGATCTACTCGTATGTTTGGAAAAACTCTATCAATTCTAGGTTTCACAATGAGCTATAATTCAAGTGGTGGATACTTTATAATTAGAAATTATGAAGTATAATATAACACAGGACTAGCAGTAATACATATTTTTAAACACGGAACCATTTCGATAGTAATAAAACCACTCATGATTCCATGGGAATTGTCACAGATGATTTCTGTTAGTTTTATAAGTAAAATCGGTATAGTTTGAGAGCATTCTAGGTGTCTGCGAAATTGCGTTGATCATGTGAGATTATCGTGGATCTTTAAGATTAAGAAGGGAGGTCTGCTAGGTGCATCAGGATGCTTTCGTTTTTTGTTATTACGGGCGTATTTAGACAATTTTGCTACGATCTATTGGTAAATATAGCTTGCATCAAATATGTTATGCTTTTTAGCAGGAGGAACGTAAATGTGCTTACATCCCCTACAGAACCGTTTTGTGAAGAGTTTTTCGCTATTTGCAAGGCTTTAGCACTGTCGAAAATAACGAGCAAGTGGTTGACATCGAGACTTCGCTACTGGTAATATGCATGAAGAGTCTCTACGTGTATGTGTGTAGAGCTGTCAGCGTCAGATGGTTGCGTTTCGAATGAATAACTTGCTACCAGTTCGTCTATAAATTTCGCTGGTGAGGAGATGCACTCTGCAGGTAGGTACAAGGGATACTCTTGTGGTCCGGGATGCTAAATGCAGCCCACACACAGTCAACTAACGAATAACTAATCACTATAGTAAAAAAATACCCTGAATCTACAGTTTGTAGATATCCTCATAGGTTTGTGGGAATGTATGAGGGTTATGTAGTATAAACAGAAGCAACTTAGCTCGCCTGGTAAGCAATAAGGGTATATATTAATGGGTAAAATATCCGAGCAGCAACAGAAATCTACTCTCTGCATATATCAACTCCCCGTTGCAGATTCAGACACGATACAGTGGAAGTCAAATGAACATATAGAACTGTTTCAAAATTTCTAGTTTCCATCAAGTGCATCACCACTTTACTCTGCAGACAGGCTCTCTGATGTGTCATAACACTACACAGAACTGTTTATAGACTTCGAGTTTCCAGTTTATGCATCATCTACACCACATCTGCGCCTCATCTAGGTATGAGTCCAGTGTTACTATAGTTTGCATGATCGCGCTATCCAAAATGGATGCATGTAGATCTATGTGACGAGGGGAATTCTTAGGATTTTTTAGTCGGCTGTTGTATAAGACACGCAAGTATCCTTGTATAAAATCACACAACGCACGGGTATGTCAGCAATATGACCATATACACATGGAAAACTATCGAAAAATTATGAAAAATAACATAAAATCGGTAAAAGGCGAGAAAAATGTAGTATAGTTAAGAAAAATTTATGGGAAATACGTAAAACTAATGGAAATACGCCGAACTGTGAAATCGCCCAAGCCTAGGAAAATTACGTAAATTTATCGAGAATACGTAAAATTAGAGCAAAAATACCGTGGAATTCGGGGAATTGAGGTGATTTTGAGGTACTCGAACACTCGAGAAAAAGAAAAGCTTAAAAATTACGCTCTGGATGCATTCAGTTTTAATCCCCCCTCTCGGAATAAACTACATGAGTTTTTGTAACCCTTACTTCAAAACAGGTGAAATGAGTATTACACAGTAGCTCTATATTAAAGCAGGTGAAACATATGTATCCCAATCCAGAACAGTGAGAATGTTCTCACACATGCAGTCGAATATAGATGCAATGTTATTCCCTAAGTATCAAGGAGGTGAATCAGTGTGTTCAACAGACTTAATCCATTCCCTAGCACGTTCTGTAGGAGACTGGATTGGTCCACTCATATATATGCCTTAATAGTGTGAGGAGGTGGTACCCTAGAGATGTAGTGTTAGGACGAAATTCGTATATTATCCTACACATGAGCAAAACTACCTACAATAAGGCAGTGACTTCTGTATGTAATAAGAAGGCTGCCAGAGGTGTGGTGATGCTACTGTTCACAGCCATATTACTGTTACATCTCCTTTGGCTATTGATCGTGGTGTTTACTTCCTCGTAAGAAGTTGCTGTTTCTTCGTGTGCATTTTCTTTCTGCAGGGCGTGAGTGTTACCTCAATGTATCAGCTATAAAAAATATACTTGTATTTTTTCTCCTCATTGTATTTCCTAGTGAGGCACAGCCACATCCGTCAAAACCACTACTACTACTATTAGGCATGACTGATTTGGGAAATGTGATGGAGAGTACATATGATTCCATCTTAAATAGACGGATAAAATTCGTCAATTTCCTAAGACACATAACAACAGTCTCCAGACTTTGTTATCGTTTCCTTATAAGCAGTTCGACTGGTGGATATACACCTATGATACCTTCGTAGTGACGAACAGCTCGGTAGCTTCCTAGAACCCTAGTGTAGATGGAAGTAGTTTCTTCAACATAAATTTTGTCACCATAGTGATTGGGGTAGAAAAGTTGTAGCGTGCTTGAATGTCGGATGTGGGACATATATGTCCTGCATTAGAGTATAAAGTGTGTTGCATACCGCACAACCAAAACTTCAGAAACCATATGGCTTTAACAATATAGCGTTTTTAAGTGGAGAACCGTGTACCCTTAGGAGTGCATGTGTTTACGCTTCACGATCATTTACCACTTGCCAGTACTTTCTTGGTACTGACTCTAGATGCTGGAATGATAGTCAAGAATTGTTAGCAGAGCTGATTTACGGAAAATGTTGCAAATCCCCTCTGTCTCGAGCTCCATCATGCATAAACCACACGTTTCTTATTAAAAACCTGTTATATCACCACAGCACTCCCATATCTACTATACTCCAATAAGGGGTGCTAACCTCCTCGACGTGTACACATCAGGAGAAATCTTGTTCACTTGGAAGGGAGCTGTGAGTAAGTTTGGTGTAGAATAGTCTTTTCTGAACAACAGTGAAGGATTCAACTTGCGCTGTTCCTTAGCGAGACATGAAATGTAGCGGGTGTAGTACTCTCTTACTTCTGGTCAGTTGCAAATTATATCAATGACATTGTTGCAGAGAGTGTTGGTCAAGGACGATGTTGGGAAATTCCCGAATTTATTCTATGACTACCATATTACTCTGTGAGACACATCCACGTTGGAAAAGATAGCCGATCGTAATCTTAAATTCTCTACTATGATCAATGTGCTAGAAATATGTAGATAACTTAACTACCTCGGTATAGTAAGCTGTCGGGTACACTTCGATGTATATGACCGAATACTTGTGTGTATATCACCGAAAGGATGCAGTGCAAGGTCATCTAACTTCATTTGCACTGCGGTATACGGTACTCGCAACGTAACGGTGGGATGGTGGTGGTTTAGCGATGGCACAGAAACTGGGACACTTTCTAGTGTTTCATTAGCTGGCAATGAAATTACGGTACAACAGGTAAAACTGCTAAAATTGATTAAGCGCTCAACTACAATGTTTATTACAGTGCATTGTCCAATATCGACGGTGTCTTTTCCATCCCATCAGTCCACTGGTGTGCTGTTGATTGCCGCATAATGATTGACTGGCACCATTTATTTCAGACAGAGACAGTATTTCCGAACACTGAAATTAATGCAATGTCCTTGTGCATGACAGTCTGTAATTTGTACACATGGGATGCTCTCAAACTACACCGATTTTGCTCATAAAAGTAATAGAAATCGATTGTGCCTCTTCTCCCTTTTTTATTATCTGATGGTTGTGTATTTAAAAATATGCAGTACCACAAGTCCTCCGTTATTTCATACTCCATAACCTCTAATTAAAAAACATCCACCATTTGAATATAGCTCGTTGTAGGACCTAAAACTGATAGTGTTTCTTCCAATACGTAAGTAAAATGCGTGAAACTGGCTGTTTTGTGATGGCCAAATTGCTTATGAAACCACAACACAAGAATCGGTTGCTATTGTAAATGATGGTCTCCTGGCCACATTACACTTTTACACAAACAATAAGTGGTTATGTTAGTTCAGTGTAGCCGTCATTTATCTTGCTTTGTTCTGTGGGTTGTTGACCTCCAGTAGCCACAGGCTCACTGGAGAGGTTGCTCTGACCGCAGCTGGCCAAAGATTCTGTTTGCGGCGGTGGCTTGAGCAGTGGCAGGCTTTGCCTCTGCTGCTTCCTGTGCAGCCACCAGCAGACGTTAGAATAATGTTCTGGAGAGTTCTCCAGAATTTTTTTGTTGTTACAGGGGGAGGCCAGTCTTTCCGAGAAGTACATTTACCTGCTTGCAGGAAGCGTCCTTTTCTTGAGTCTTTTGTCCATGTCTGACTGATTTCTGCAGACTGGAGATAATATATCACTGCCACCAGAAGGATCTCTTTGTGGACCATCAGTGAGAGTATAGAACAGCCCTCTATCCCTACCTACAGTGAGCAGAGGGAGAGTCGACGGGTGGTAGGAGGGGAGGTAAAACTGGCTCTAAGCTGGTTAGTTCTTGACCGCACATCGAGGAGAGCACACATGCAGCTGCTGTGCCTCTCTCCTGGTGCAATCTTTAGGGGTCAGTTTTTGCGGTAGTTGTGTTATTACAATAATTTTTAGACGTACCAGATGGCATTATTAGCCATTTTCTAGGAGTTCTGGTATTTCACACCAATTTCAGTGGGTAATTAGATCAGTGAAGTACTTTCCAAGAGCTGTGGTAGCGTGTATTGGCCTTCATAACACTTCAGTGATGGTTTACTGCCCTATTCCTTCTTTCTATATATCAGTGTGTAAGTTAAACAGCAGCTATACCAAGAAGACCTCCCGCGGTCAGTGGAACAAGTTCAAGTTGACAAGAAATGGAGAGAGTACCGTTTATTTGAATTTCGAGAATTAGGGTGACTGTCAAGCAATGCAGCGGGAGGAGTCTGTAGCGAACTGCGATGTCAAACAGCGAGACACACACGAAGTCGGAGAAAAGGGGTGGCTGTGGCCATGCGAAAACATCTCCTGCACTGTGGATTGACCAGCCACTTCAGAAAAACGAACAGCTCCAGCACAGGCAATAGTCTCTATGAGTTGAGAAATGCATCTTCACTCCATCCCGCTGCATCAAAAGTATTTGTTGAAAAGTATTCTCTCTACACTCGTCAATTACCTCCTGCCTTTCCTTGTGTAGGATGCTATAGCACAGTCCCCAGATATACGCTTACAGGTAATACACTTATTAAACTCCTCTCTGTGCAACACCAACGTCTTGCCAGTTGAGAACATTTATCGCCAAAAGTAAATATGATACCTTCCACTCCAGCCTTCTCCCCGTCAGTTCACAACTGGAGCAGAGAGACTTATTTCGGTAATGGTAAAGTAGAATTTGAGTACGACCTGCCACTAGTTTCGAGTGGTACTGTAAATTTTTTTCCTATAACACTACTTGTATGACATCGAGGTGTTGCAATTTTAGGCGCTCTTTCTTGTAGCGCTGTGTATATAGATGTGTAATTAGGCCCACTATTTATGATTAACTATGTAATTAGGACCTATTTTTACTTCATTTTCACATCCAGAATAAATAAAACATACTATCCTAAACTTCCTATTCTGTACCCAGACAGTTTCACTGTGTAGGGGCGTGCACTTTGGCTCTCTGTTCAGAAGGCTGGGTTTCAAGCCCTGGAAAAGGCACCTGCCATTTAGAATTTCCGGTCAATTCCCGAAGGGGAGAGGGTGGGACGTCAGCGAAGCCTTGGGACAAAGAAATTTCCTCCATTTTTGAAATTTCCATAATTTTTCATTTACCACCAAAATTCGAAATTCCCGCCAGAATTCGAAATTCCCGTCAATAGGACAGGTGCGAGAGGGGAGGGCTAAGGGAGTGGAGGGAAGCGGAGGTTAAGGGGAGGATCGGGGAACCACGTGCTATCTGGGAAAAACCCATGACGCAACCAGGCGTGAGGGGTAATTAATTGATCAATTAATTAATTGGTATATCAGTTAGATATCCCCCATCATCCCACTACTTACAGATTCCTTTTTGTACTGCTAATTGTCGCTAAAAGTGCTCTGTTGGTTTCGTTTGATATTGATATCCATACTATTACGGACTTTCTTGTCGAATCTGACAGATTACAGGTGTTTAAGACTAAAACTTCATAATTTTCTTCGGATGTTTTGCTGTAATATTAACAAAGAATAAAAGACACATAAAATTTATGATAACACATTTATCGCAATCTGAAATAAATATGAACTTGACTACAGGTATCATGGTATCACACAGAAATTTATCTAAACCAAGACATGAGTGCATTATTTGCACATTCGTAGATAGAAACAGAAGACTTTGTACAACGGTTCTGAGTTCTTTCCAAACAGTTATCCTCGACGTGGCTGTGGAATTTAAAAGAAATTATATGTTGCGTACTGCACGCTTTATTGCATGCCTTAACATGGAGTCTACATATGCGTGACACACGACATAATAAAATGTGGGCTGCGGTTTACCGCCTAATCGATAAGTCGTTGCCTAACTCATAATCGTAGGCGTTGTCTGGTCGCCAACATAAATAAAACATTTACTTTCACTGGCCTTTATGGTTTACAATTCGTATAGTATTTAACTACACTTGTATGTAAATATGAATTTCTACTACAGACGCAACAGCTGTAGACTCCTTTTTTTGTTGTAACATGTTTTTGTTATTGTAAATAAAGATATTGGTTAGTACTAAATCCGTCGTTGGCGAAAGCTTAATGCACTTTTATATAATACTGGATTTTACCATCAAAAAATATTTAATTCCTTTTCGTAGTTTCTGACCTTCTGAAAGGCGAACTGATAGGGAAACATTTTTTAGCAAAATGTATGTATCAAAAGACTTAATATACGTTTTGTCTTTTATTTCTTGCACAACAACGTTACACATCCATCCGCACATAGGACGAACAAACGGTAACATGGAACAACAGAAACAGAACATGGAATACAGAATACCTTTTGAGGGCACTGATCTCGAAAGCATGATATGCAAAAATGATTAATTATCTGAATATTACAAAGCCCTATCTTCTATTCTGACATGAGTGATGAGAAGCAAAAAGATTGCTGGCCGGAATAATTTTAGAGCCCTAGAACAGAGCATTGTGCATGTCCGCATTCATAACTGCTAGTGTTTACAACTCCAGCGCTCTGTAGAGCTTCAGCTTGGTGTTTGCATCGTCAAACAGAGGCAATATGATAGTTAAGATTTTATTTATTTTATTTATTTATTTATTGTTCCGTGGGATCACATTTAGGAGAAGTCTCCATGGTCATGGAACGAGTTAATACATGAAATTATAACACGATTGTAGAAACAGATAAAATGAAATATAAGAAACATATTCAGGCGACAAGTCGTTAGTTTAAATAAAGAAAATCAAGAACGTAACACTGGAATTTGCTTAATTTTTTAGCTCTTCCTGGAGCTCCTCGACGGGATAGAAGGAGTGAGCCATGAGGAAACTCTTCAGTTTAGACTTAAAAGTGTTTGGGCTACTGCTAAGATTTTTGAGTTCTTGTGGTAGCTTATTGAAAATGGATGCAGCAGAATACTGCACTCCTTTCTGCACAAGAGTCAAGGAAGTGCATTCCACATGCAGATTTGATTTCTGCCTAGTATTAACTGAGTGAAAGCTGCTAACTCTTGGGAATAAGCTAATATTGCTAACAACAAACGACATTAAAGAAAATACATACTGTGAGGGCAATGTCAAAATTCCCAGACTATTGAATAGGGGTCGACAAGAGGTTTTCGAACTTACACCATACATAGCTCGAACAGCCCGTTTTTGAGCCAAAAATACCCTTTTTGAATCAGAAGAATTACCCCAAAACATAATACCATATGACATAAGCGTATGAAAATATGCGAAGTATACTACTTTTCGTGTTGGAATGTCACTTATTTCAGATCTATTCTAATGGTAAATAAAGCGGCATTTAGTTTCTGAACAAGATCCTGAACATGGGCTTTCCACAACAGTTTACTATCTATCCGTACGCCTAGGAACTTGAACTGTTGCGTCTCGCTTATAACATGCCCATTCTGTCTGATTAAAATGTCAGTTCTTGTTGAATTGTGGGTTAGAAACTGTAAAAACTGAGTCTTACTGTGATTTAGCATCAAATTATTTTCCACCAGCCACGAACTTATATCATGAACTACATTATTTGATAATGTTTCAATATTACACACAAGATCCTTCACTACCAAGGTGGTGTCATCAGCAAACAGAAATATTTTTGAATCACCTGTAATACTAGAAGGTATATCATTTACATAAATAAGAAACAGCAGTGGCCCCAGCACCGACCCTTGGGGAACGCCCCATTTAACAGTGCCCCATTGGGACTGAACATCATTACCACTCTCAATATTGCGGAGGATTACCTTCTGCTTTCTGTTCTTAAAGTAGGAGGCGAACCAATTGTAAGCTACTCCCCTTACTCCATAATGTTCCAACTTCTGCAGTAATATTTTGTGGTCAACACAGTCAAAAGCCTTCGTTAAATCAAAGAAAACACCTAACATCTACATCTACATCTATACTCCGCGAGCCACCTTACGGTGTGTGGCGGAGGGTACTTATTGTACCACTATCTGATCCCCCCTTCCCTGTTCCATTCACGAATTGTGCGTGGGAAGAACGACTGCTTGTAAGTCTCCGTATTTGCTCTAATTTCTCGGATCTTTTCGTTGCGATCATTACGCGAGATATATGTGGGCGGTAGTAATATGTTGCCCATCTCTTCCCGGAATGTGCTCTCTCGTAATTTCGATAATAAACCTCTCCGTATTGCGTAACGCCTTTCTTGAAGTGTCCGCCACTGGAGCTTGTTCAGCATCTCCGTAACGCTCTCGCGCTGACTAAATGTCCCCATGACGAATCGCGCTGCTTTTCGCTGGATCATGTCTATCTCTTCTATTAATCCAACCTGGTAAGGGTCCCATACTGATGAGCAATACTCAAGAATCGGACGAACAAGCGTTTTGTAAGCTACTTCTTTCGTCGATGAGTCACATTTTCTTAGAATTCTTCCTATGAATATCAACCTGGCGCCTGCTTTTCCCACTATTTGTTTTATGTGATCATTCCACTTCAGATCGCTCCGGATAGTAACTCCTAAGTATTTTACGGTCGTTACCGCTTCCAATGATTTACCACCTATGGCATAATCGTACTGGAATGGATTTCTGCCCCTATGCATGCGCATTATATTACATTTATCTACGTTTAGGGAAAGCTGCCAGCTGTCGCACCATGCATTAATCCTCTGCAGGTCCTCCTGGAGTACGTACGAGTAATCTGATGTTGCTACTTTCTTGTAGACAACCGTGTCATCCGCAAATAGCCTCACGGAGCTACCGAGGCTGTCAACTAAGTCATTTATGTATATTGTAAATAATAAAGGTCCTATCACGCTTCCCTGCGGTACTCCCGAAATTACCTCTACGTCTGCAGATTTTGAACCGTTAAGAATGACATGTTGTGTTCTTTCTTCTAGGAAATCCTGAATCCAATCTCAAACCTGGTCCGATATTCCGTAAGCTCGTATTTTTTTCACTAAACGTAAGTGCGGAACCGTATCAAATGCCTTCCTGAAGTGCAGGAATACGGCATCAATCTGCTCGCCAGTGTCTACGGCACTGTGAATTTCTTGGGCAAATAGGGCGAGCTGAGTTTCACACGATCTCTGTTTGCGGAATCCATGTTGGTTCTGATGAAGGAGATTTTTATTATCTAAGAACGTCATAATACGAGAACACAAAACATGTTCCATTATTCTACAACAGATTGACGTAAGCGAAATAGGCCTATAATTATTCGCATCTGATTTATGACCCTTCTTGAAAATGGGAACGACCTGCGCTTTCTTCCAGTCGCTATGTACTTTACGTTCTTCCAGCGATCTACGATAAATTGCTGATAGAAAGGGGGCAAGTTCTTTAGCATAATCACTGTAGAATCTTAAGGGTATCTCGTCTGGTCCGGATGCTTTTCCGCTACTAAGTGATAGCAGTTGTTTTTCAATTCCGATATCGTTTATTTCAATATTTTCCATTTTGGCGTCCGTGCGACGGCTGAAGTCAGGGACCGTGTTACGATTTTCCGCAGTGAAACAGTTTCGGAACACTGAATTCAGTATTTCTGCCTTTCTTCGGTCGTCCTCTGTTTCGGTGCCATCGTGGTCAACGAGTGACTGAATAGGGGATTTAGATCCGCTTACCGATTTTACATATGACCAAAACTTTTTAGGGTTCTTGTTTAGATTGTTTGCCAATGTTTTATGTTCGAATTCGTTGAATGCTTCTCTCATTGCTCTCTTTACGCTCTTTTTCGCTTCGTTCAGCTTTTCCTTATTAGCTATGATTCGACTACTCTTAAACCTATGATGAAGCTTTCTTTGTTTCCGTAGTACTTTTCGTACATGATTGTTATACCACGGTGGATCTTTCCCCTCGCTTTGGACCTTAGTCGGTACGAACTTATCTAAGGCGTACTGGACGATGTTTCTGAATTTTTTCCATTTTTGTTCCACATCCTCTTCCTCAGAAATGAACGTTTGATGGTGGTCACTCAGATATTCTGCGATTTGTGCCCTATCACTCTTGTTAAGCAAATATATTTTCCTTCCTTTCTTGGCATTTCTTATTACACTTGTAGCCATTGATGCAACCACTGACTTATGATCACTGATACCCTCTTCTACATTCACGGAGTCGAAAAGTTCCGGTCTATTTGTTGCTATGAGGTCTAAAACGTTAGCTTCACGAGTTGGTTCTCTAACTATCTGCTCGAAGTAATTCTCGGACAAGGCAGTCAGGATAATGTCACAAGAGTCTCTGTCCCTGGCTCCAGTTCTGATTGTGTGACTATCCCATTCTATACCTGGTAGATTGAAGTCTCCCCCTATTACAATAGTATGATCACGAAACTTCTTCACGACGTTCTGCAGGTTCTCTCTGAGGCGCTCAACTACTACGGTTGCTGATGCAGGTCGTCTATAGAAGCATCCGACTATCATATCTGACCCACCTTTGATACTTAACTTAACCCAGATTATTTCACATTCGCATTCGCTAATAACTTCACTGGATATTATTGAATTCTTTACTGCTATAAATACTCCTCCACCATTGGCGTTTATCCTATCCTTGCGGTATATATTCCATTCTGTGTCTAGGATTTCGTTACTGTTCACTTCCGGTTTTAACCAACTTTCCGTTCCTAATACTATATGCGCACTATTTCCTTCAATAAGAGATACTAATTCAGGAACCTTGCCCTGGATACTCCTGCAGTTTACCAATATTGCGTTAACTTTTCCTGTTTTTGGTCTCTGAGGACGGACGTTCTTTATCAACGATGATAATGTCCTCTCTGGTAAGCCGTCAGGTATTTTATCGTTTCGCCCAAGGGGGGGTCCCTCTAACCGAAAAAACCCCCGTGTGCACGCCACACGTACTCTGCTACCCTAGTAGCTGCTTCCGGTGTGTAGTGCACGCCTGACCTGTCTAGGGGGGCCCTACAGTTCTCCACCCAATAACGGAGGTCGATGAATTTGCAACCATTATAGTCGCAGAGTCGTCTGAGCCTCTGGTTTAGACCCTCCACACGGCTCCAAACCAGAGGACCGCGATCGACTCTGGGCACTATGCTGCAGATATTAAGCTCAGCTTGCACTCCGCGTGCGATGCTGGTTGTCTTCACCAAATCAGCCAGCAGCCGGAAGGAACCAAGGATGGCCTCAGAACCCAAGCGGCAGGCGTCATTCGTTCCGACATGTGCTACTATCTGCAGCCGGTCACACCCAGTGCGTTCAATAGCTGCCGGAAGGGTCCCCTCCACATTACGGACGAGACCCCCCGGCAAGCACACCGAGTGTACACTGGCATTCTTTCCCGACCTACCCGCTATCTTCCTGAGGGGCTCCATAACCCGCCTAACGTTGGAGCTCCCTATAACTAATAGGCCCGCCCTCTGTGACTGTCGGGACCTTGCCGGAGAATCGGCCACTGGCCCAACAGACGAGGCATCCTGTGGTGGCTCGGAAACGATGTCATCACCACTAGGAAGCACCCCATACCTGTTGAAAAGGGGTAAGGCAGGTGCCACGCGGCCAGATCCCACCTTCGCCTTTCGGCCAGGCACGCGCGAGCCCACCAGTGTCCGCCATTCACCCTGGAGTGATGGCTGACCGGTAAGATGCTCACTGCCGGAAGACGCAGCGACATCAGGGGTTCCATGTGATTCCAAGGCCACCGAAGTAGGCATAGGTCTCACCACAGTTGCCCCAACGCCACTACGAGCCGACGCCTGCGCCTCGAGCTCGATGAGCCTAACAGACAAAGCCACCACCTGCCCCCGAAGAGTGGCCAATTCTCCTTGCGTCCGCTCACAACAAACACAGTCCCTACACATGACTATGTTTACCCTACTCTATACGGTGACAAATTCCCAAGATAATCTTCTGATGAGCTACTCTGATAATCAAGAAACACTCACTGAAATACGAGACGCGAAAACTACGCTAGGTTTTCCCAGAAAAACTATTTAAAAGCTAAGCGCAGCAAATAAGTACAAAAACGCTTTATACAAACAGTACTCGCTGCTGCTGGTGCTCTCGCAACCTTGTATTGAATCCGTCCAAAACCTCACAGAGAAAAGAGACTATAGCATTTTCAGTTGTTAAGCCATTTCTAAAACCAAACTGTACATTTGGCAGCAAATTATGTGAATTTAAATGCTACAGTAACCTTGTATATACAACCCTCTCGATAACTTTAGCAAACACCGATGGCATAGAAATAGGTCTATAATTGTCAACATTATCCCTGTCTCCCTTTTTATAAAGTGGCTTCACTACCGAGTACTTTAATCGGTCAGGAAACCGACCACTCCTAAAGGAAAAGTTACAGATATGGCTAAGTACTGAGCTAACATACGTGGAACAATACTTCAGTATTCTGCTAGATACCCCGTCATATCCATGAGAGTTCTTGGTCTTTAGTGATTTAATTATTAACTCAATCTCCCTCTTGTCAGTATCATGGAGGAGCATTTCAGGTAACAGTCTCGGAACACTTTTTTCTAAGAGCGCTATATGATTTCCTGTTGGGACTAGGTTTCTATTTAGTTCACCTGCTATATTCAGAAAGTGATTATTAAGTACTGTACATATATGCGACTTATCAGTAACACGGACATCCCCACTACGCACTGATTCTATATTCTCGACCTGTCTCTGCAGACCAGCCACTTCCTTTACGACTGACCATATGGTTTTAATTTTATCCTGAGACTTAGCTATTCTATCTGCATACCACATACTTTTTGCCTTCCTAATAACTTTTTTAAGCACCTTACAATACTGTTTGTAATGGGCTGCTGCATTTAGATTTTGACTGTTTCTAACGTTTTGATATAATTGCCACTTTGTTCTACAAGATATTCTTATCCCTTTAGTCAGCCACTCAGGCTGCCTGTTTGTGCTAGTACCCTGTTTTGAACGTTCTAACGGAAAGCAACTTTCAAAGAGCACGAGAAAAGTCTTGAGGAAAGCATTATATTTATCGTCTACTGTATCAGCACTATAAACATCTTGCCACTCTTGTTCCTTGATAAGGTTTACAAAAGTCTGTACAGCAACTGGATCAGCTTTCCTAAGAAGTTGGTAACTATATTTAACATGTGTTGCAGCACAAAAATCTTTTAGACTTAAAATTTGTGCATCATGATCTGAAAGGCCATTCACCTTTTTGCTAACAGAATGCCCTTCTAATAATGACGAATGAACAAAAATATTGTCTATGGTTGTTCTACTGTTCCCTTGCACTCTCGTTGGAAAGAATACGGTTTGCATAAGATTATATGAATTAAGGAGGTCTACCAGCATCCTTTTCCTTGCACAATCACTTATACAATTAATATTGAAGTCACCACATATAACTAACTTTTTGTATTTCCTATAAAGTGAACCAAGAACCTCCTCTAGCTTTAGCAAAAATGTTGTGAAATCGGAGTCTGGGGATCTATAAATAACAACAGTAAGAAGTTTAGCTCCACTAAATTTAACCACACCTGCACAACATTCAAACACCTTTTCAGTGCAGTACTTTGAAACATCAATTGACTCAAGTGGGATACCGTTTTTCACATACATGGCTACTCCCCCACACCGCAAAGAGCTCCTAGAAAAGCTGCCAGCCAACCTGTATCCTGGTAAAGGAAGCCTCTGAATTATCTCCTTATTTAAGAAGTGTTCAGATATACCAATAATATCAGAGTCAACATCTATAAGCAGTTCACTAACTTTATCTCTAATACCTTGTATATTTTGATGAAATATACTAATTCCCTCATTAATCGGATACCCAAACTTTGTAGAAAGTGGTTTCTTTGTTAGAGAGACTTCCCTTAGGCAGGAATACCTATCAGCTGACTTCAATCTAAAAAAGGTACAGCTCTAACACCCACAACTACCGGAATTTTCCCATGAGTGATCCCACCACCCCCACCTATGCTGTCACCTATAAGTTTTGCCAACCTCCCCTTCCCATACCTGTTGAGGTGCAGGCACAGCATACAGTATATGTGGAGATTAAATGTAATATAACTCATTGTATCATTTCTTTTGAAGATCATTATTCGAGCACGTAGAAACGGTTGAAATATAAGAATACCACGTAGTTATAAATACTATAACGACGAGCATTTGCCATCTGCTTCAATGCCACGGTAGCCCAGCGTGTTCGGTTAGAGGATTAACTGCCGTCTGTAATAAAATAACTAAGTGAACGGATCAACAATGATCTTGAACTGGTGTCATGGAACGTCAAGCTCCAACAAATGCAACAAACAAAAGGAGCTCAAAAAAGATAAAAAAAGTGGAAAGGCTGACGTGGATAGGCTGACGCTTTACGAACGTCAAGGACAAGCGCTCTAAACTGACTTAAGTGAATTGTCTTTCTTATTTAGACCAATGCAGGTAATATTTTAAACCTTAATTCGCTACACATTGCTCAGTTGTAGGCTTTTCTAGATTCCACGTTCTTTCAAGAGATTCCTTTTTATAATAATATAATCTTTAAACAAACAGACAAATGGTAACAGTAAAAACACTGAAAATGTATGTATATATTAGTAATGACTTCGACCGCCACCTGGTGTCTATTTTTTCAGCTAAGAGAAACTTATCAGCTGATTAACATACCTTTCTGCGTCCTGACCCGCGGTTTACACGAGTGAGTGGTTGTATCTTCCAGTACCTGTTGTTTCCAATTTAATATTCGTTCTTCACCAACGGTAGGCCTATTCGACCATTACGCTGAATAGAAGAGGTGAGTAGATCGTTCGTAATGTGTTAGCTTATTGTACTGGCAACTGTAGTAAGTGTCGAGTAGAATCTCACCACAGCTTTTTTTATCACATCGCAAATATTTCGTGGTTAGCGTACTTTCTTAAATTAAATTATACTTTCTTCTTTTTTGCTATTTTCAGTATTCTCTGCAGACAGTGACTAAGTACGGTTTGTGAATCTGATGTCTAAACATAATCTATCTGAGAAGGTAACGTTTATCTGACCTCACGTAACAATAAAAATAATTATCCTTGGAGGGTGATATTCGTCTAACCACAAATAAAAGTAACAAAAATCTTCCTTGAAGGGTGATATTGATCTGACGTCTCATAAAAATAAAACAATAGAATAGTGTTTTTAAATTAATATCGTTGGCCTAGTAGCTATGAAGACCTTTTACAGAAAAATGAAATGAAATAAAATCAAGAGTAGAGTACGTATAACTTCATTATTTTGTCCACATGCCATTGGCATCATGAACAGCCTGGATCCTTTGAGACATAGATCTGACACGTCTATTGAGAAAGTCCTCATATATGGCAAATCTCTCCTATGAATAATGAACCAAATGCCATAGGGCATTCACAGTTGCTGGAGAAGGGTGTGGCCACTTGTCCCGCAGAGTCTCCTTGAGCTGATCCCATATGTGCTCTATGGGATTGACAGGTGACTTTGGAGGCCACGGAAGGTAGTGAATAATATTATCCCTTCTTTGAAACCAGCTCTGAATCCTAATGTTAGTGTCTGATGGCTGATTATCTTGTTGGTAAGTGAGACGTCCTTCAAGGTACCAAAGTCGAGCTCCAGGGATGGTTAAATTTTCAAGGAAATATTCATAGTATGCTGAATCGGACTTGTCTTGGATACGATCTAAAGTTCCTGCACCCGACTAAGACATTCAGCCCCAACATTTCACACTTGAGCTTCCGCTTCTAGCGCGTAGTGGCCACAAAGCGCGCATCATATCATTGGCCATCTGTGAGGTAAACAAGACCTGGTCCTCTGCTCGTAGACTGCGTTGTGCACTGGTCGAAGAAAATTATTTTCGTGCAATCGACATCTTCCTATAAACTCACAATTGCAAGTTTATCCACGGCTTGTTCGTCAGACAACGGTTCTTCGTTAAGAGCTCGACGGGACTTGATTCCATGGTCCTTCAAACTATTGAGAGCAGTTCTCGACGAGCCAGGGAAATGTGAAGCTCTCCTTAGTTCGCGGATGAGTGACAAAGAAGCATACTAGGGCGACGTGACCAGTTCCTCATCTTGTCTCCGTACAGAGACTCGTAGTCTACCAGCTATTGGACATCTCACTACCTCACCATTATCTCTCAATCGTCTAATCCATCTCATTGCAATGGAAGCATCAACTCCATAACGACGTCGTCCCTCGGATGCACTAACACAGTTTTCAAAGAGAGCAATTGTTCGCAGCCGTCCTGTGTGGCCGAGCGGTTCTAGGCGCTTCCGTCGGGAACCGCGCGACCGCTACGGTCGCAGGTTCGAATCCTGCTTCGGGTATGGATGTGTGTGATGTCCTTAGGTTAGTTAGGTTTAAGTAATTCTAAGTTCTAGGGGACTGATGACCTCAGATGTTAAGTCCCATAGTGCCCAGAGCCATTTGAACCATTTTTTTGAATTATTCGCACGCGAACATTCACGTCAGCCATTCTGAAGCAACCCTATGACGTATGCCAATAGGCTGATACGTTACCCTTAGCTGAAAACTGCAGAGTCACCAGGTGGCGGTCGAAGTAATTACAAGTATATACATCCATTTCCAGTATTTCTAATATGACCATTTTTCTGTTTGTTAAAGGTTAGAGTATTATAAGTGGAACCTTTCGAAAGAATGTGGAACCTAGGAAAGCCTAAAACTCTACAATTTATTGTGCACTTTTATCTTTCCAATGCCGTCAGCATGTTTGGGAAACGTTAATGTCTCATAACGGGTCTTGAACACCCTACCACCGCTGACGAAACGGCTTAAGGCCGCCTGGAACTTGGCAGCTACCGTAGCGGCCATTGGGAGAATGGCTGTATAATGATTAAGTTTCGGAGCGCCGTAGACTTTGATAAAGTGTACGCTCATGATCAAGTCAAGTGTCCGAAAGACATGGAGACGAACTTGGGTGCGGATCACATTAAGTAGCCTGTGTTACGTAGCTGCTGCTGTAGGCTACACGTTACCACGGAAGGTTACTCCCAAGCATTTCATCACCGGGACCTTGATAATGGGCGATGGCGTACTCATATTCAGTCCACTGCCCAGATCCATGTAGTGCGACTTCCGCAGGTTGATACGGTTCCTCGCGTACGCTTACATATATCTTTTTCCAATCTCACCAAGAAAACTACATCGTCCGCGTAGGCATAGCATTTAAAATGCACACTGCGGGGTCGAATGCCCTCCAATCGCTGCCGTAGACCATGTAATGCAGGCTCGAGGGCGACAGCGAAGAGAAAGGCTGACAGATGGCGTCCTTATCGCACTGAGCGCTCAGTAGTGAACGGTAGCTAGAGGTAGCTATTGACGAGGAATGTGGAAGGGGCTCCTTGAATGTGACGGAGAACCACAGCTGCTGATATTGGGGACAGGCCCACCGAAATGGTGCTCAACTCTGTCAAATGTGTGGTCTAGGTCAACTGCCACAAGGGCGCCTTCTAAACGACATGCCGACATGTGGGCCACCACATCTCTATAAGAGCTTAACAACGTGTGTGTATTACTGCCACCTCCTAGAGATGTTTGGTCGGCATGAATGGCATCTTTCACAGTAGCAACCAGGCGAGCACTAAGTATGCAGGCTAACAGCTTGTAATCCGAATTCACTAATGTCAACGGCCGGATGTCTTGCGGTCTGCACGCCGGCCGAAGTGGCCGTGCGGTTAAAGGCGCTGCAGTCTGGAACCGCAAGACCGCTACGGTCGCAGGTTCGAATCCTACCTCGGGCATGGATGTTTGTGATGTCCTTAGGTTAGTTAGGTTTAACTAGTTCTAAGTTCTAGGGGACTAATGACCTCAGCAGTTGAGTCCCATAGTGCTCAGAGCCATTTGCGGTCTGCACTCCCCGTTTGGTTTTGGCACAGGGATGATCATTCGCTCCAAAAATTCGGTAGGGACGTGAAAGTCTGGCTCCAGAAGATCGCAGAACATCTGCAGCAGAACTTCCCACACCAGGTCAGAAAAGGTACTATAAAATTCCAGTGGCAGACCATCAGGTCCAGGAGATTATTTTCTCACGCCCCGCGACAGGGCGTTGCGCATTTCTTCCCGCGTGGCATCCTCCAAGAATATGGCGTTGCCTTGCGCCCTACCCGAAGTTGGCAGGTAGTGCAGAACATCGTCAGTGACACTGTCAAGCCGTTGACCAGCTAGACAGAGAGTGCAGTAATAATCTGTGAAGACACGGGAGATGGCGGTGTGTGTCTCTCCACGTAAAACTCAGAGGTCGATAGTGGACAAAGCGCCTTGTCTCGTCCATACGCCATGAGCGTACTGCGAATAGCTGATTTGGCTCAGTGTGTCTGCCATCGTGTCTCGGAATCATAGGTATGAAGTAACTGCTCACACTTGTGCTAAGTATCACTTATGGCGGCAAGCAAGCATGAGAATGATGATGTTAAGAGTTCATGTCCCTCTACTGCGGCTCGTCTGTTGTCGAGGTAGGGTCACGGCGCCGATGAAGGCCTAATAACCGGTGAATACAGTGGGCCACAGCTCGACACTGACAGTCGCTGCTAGAAGGCCTCGGGAAACGTAAATCCTGTCCAACCTCCTGGCCGAGTGGCTGGTGATGTGTGTATATCCGCTTCGGTCACTGTGGATTAGTGTCTGCGTATCATGCAAAGTGAGGCCCCTGACCATGATAAGAAGGACTGGAAGCCTCAGGGCGTAAGACGCAGTTAAACTCCCCCCGCTCCTCTCCCTCCCTCCACTAAGTGCTCTGTAGCGCCTGGAAACAATGGAGCTACCTCAGTAGAGCAATAGAGCGTTTGCTCTCAACGTTTCTCAGAATCAGACGGGGCATGCAGATCCAGAAAGCGGACTGCGCCGATGGTGAACGCAACACCTCGCGCTGAAGGCAAGTACTGAATAGCCGGTGGTTCTAAGCCACTGCTTAGTAATATGGCCGTACCACCACCATCGTCGGTGGTTGGCTTGACATAAGACATGTATGCATCAACATCCAGGCGCAGATCAGACCGTACCTCTTGAAGAAGCACGATATCAACGTCCGCCCCTCGAATCATGTCCTTTAACAGCTGGGTTCTAATCGTGGAACTAATGCCGTTAACACTGACTCTACCTATCCGATACACCTGGATCATTGAATAGTATGATGACGTATCCTGCATGCGTCTAATCCAGTAAGCGTCACGTAACCCATCTGACCGGTCCTGTCACCTGCACAATATATTTACTGATAGACAAAAACAAGACGTCCGTCCGACGATCAACTGGCCGCGGACATCAGCTCGTCGCTCGGGTCTGACATCATTCTTTCCATCTCCATCTCAGACGCCGATTCAACAGGCTGGAGATGTGCTACGTTAGGTGACGGATGACGTCCATCTGGTGACTTAGGCGCAAAATCACCAGGGGCTCATCGGTGGGTTGAGCGTCGTCAACTTGTGTTTCTCCTCGGGCAGACGTTGCCAGTAGCGAACCAGGAATCGTTGGAATGAGGTCCACAGCCCGGGTCGTAGAAGTATTTTCCTCGTTCTCCTGCAACGTGCCACCATCTCGCGAAGCATTTCCTGCAGACAGCCTCCTCTTCTTTCGTCGTCTGGGCTACTTCTGCTGGCGGAAACGCGTGTCCGCGTCCTGTGGATCACGACAAACAGTTAGCACCTCCCTCATCTTCGTGTCCAAGCTCGAATCCATGTTCTGGTGCTCTCCTTCCTCACACGGCTGTATTGCTGAAGTGGTCGCTGTTGTGTAACACGTCTACGGTCCCGAAGCAGGCCCACATTGTCGTGGGTTCGGAATCCGGGCCCGCCGGGGTCGGTAACTGGAACGGAACAACGTCCGCGTCCGTATTGTTCCTCGCTGCCTCTACATATGTAATAGGCTGCGTTGTCGGTTGCGATGTAGTTGTCGTGTCTGCACGTGGTCTCTGGACGTGGCGTCTCTGCAGGCATTCAGAGCGAACATGCCCTTCCTGCCCGCACCCCGAACAAGTCATAAATGACGATCGCTCGACGGCATGTGTTTGCACGGGTCGATTTGCACCTGACGCACTGCGTTCGGAACAGCATACGTCTCGAGCGTATGCTATTCTACTTCCATGTGAGTTAGTACTTCCCCGTAAGGACGCAGGGCGTTCACGACAAGCGTGGCCGGAGTTTCACACGGCAGTCCTGCGTGGTCGACAGTGACTACACCCACGTTGCCGTCAGAGTGGAGGAAACGGTATCCATCGGTAGAATGGCGAATAAGCCGTTCGCACGCTGCTTCATCGATAAATTTCAGGTGAACTGTGCTGGATACGATCGAAAGATGTATACTGAGAAGTTCCTGTTGATTGACGTGCATTACATCACGCAGGAAACGCTCTACTTCGTATGCCTTAGGTCGTGCGCACTGGGGATGGAACGTCAGCTTAATCGTGGGCTTTCTATACGAAACCGCCATCGTGGTTCGAGATAATCTGTTTGGACTACCGTACCACTACCCGCGCGACTAAACAACGGCCGGCTCGCGGAGCGCAGCACAGAGCCCCGCGCATATCTGCTTTGCAACACGGCTGAGAGCAGACTGCCATTGAAACAGATGTGAAACGCTCATAGTTGTAGTTCCACCGACGTGGAGCTCTTATATGTCAACCGTTTCTATGTGTTCCAACAACGATTTTCAAAAGAAATTATACGACGGGTTAAATTTGCAATTAATCTCGACATGTACTGTATCCTATCTATTATGCTGCTTCTATTTAACCATATTAACACCAAGGTGAATCTCTAGTGACCGCTAGAGTTGTGAACACTGGCCCTTTCCAACTTGGGAATGTGCAGTGTTCTGTTCTTGGACTCTAAATTACTTGGGCCGGGCAACCTTTTTGCCTCTCATTGTGCGTAGCCATGCCCTGCGTATTGATGTCGAGCAGTTAAGCTTTATATCCACCAGTCCACTCGTGGTCGACGAGGAGTTCCGAATAGCATCAAAAGCAGCTCCTTGTCAGAATAAACTGCCGGCTTCTGTTATCCTGTAGCTCGAGTTCCACAAGTGTGCATGCCATACCCAAAATAAAACTTCAGGTGCTCAAGATCGGAATTATTTCATGGAAGGAAACTGTGATTACGAGCTCAAGTATGATACTGTGAAGATATCAGATTTATGAATAGTATATTTAGTTTATTCTCAGTGTTATGTGAACGAAACTTTCTTTTCTTGAACCTAAATTCAGTAAATTTTAGTACAGAAGGAAATATAGTATCGCAGTTGTACGTTCCACTGACTGCAGAAAGGATGCTCAAAGACTTGTAAATGCTCTAACCTTCCACCATTATACTGAACGAGTGAATTTTCTAGCAGTATTGAAAATTTCACAAGTCCAAAGAATATACGACTACATAATTACAGCAGTAACTTAAAGACACAGCCATGTTCAGTGGTAACGAGAGAAAATAACACAGCTGCACTTCAGATAATACATTAGTGATCGAAAGACATTTGAACTAGGAAAATTAAAAATTAATTCGTGTTTGACGATATATTTAGTATTCTTACTGGAATTCCATTTTCAACTGTAGGAAATATTATTTCGCTTAACAGGTAGTCCCGTGCACATGATTTACCTCGAACATTCATTTAGAGTGTTCCGAACGGTTCGATCCCTCCATAATTATTGATGAAATTCTCACTTTAGATTTTTATATACAAACAAGTACGCATACAAGCTAGACCTGCAGTATGAAAACTCAGATACAGAGTATTATTATAGTTGCTTGGAAATATTTTCAAAGATACATTGTCAATACAAATGAAATTAGTTATATGATTTTACTATTATACCGCCTATTTCACACAGGGAACAGTGGATTTTCGACACTGGAATTTGATTATACATGGTGTCTGATTTAACTTGAGACAGTGGAATACAGCGAAAGCGACGCATCGGATGAATAAAATGTTCTAGGTGAAAAGTTAATATTTGTAAAGGGCACATCTGCCTATGCTACCACTAACCAGCTCCTAAACACTCCTCCAGTTTGGGTGGCGTCAACTTCGTATTTTCAAATTGGAATCCCCGATGTTGTTACATGTTCGGATTCTACGCCAAAAACTAATTGTGGTTTACTCAAACCACTGTTTTCCATTGCTGGCAGATGGCGCTATAAACGACAACTATCAAATGTGCCAGGTTTTGCAACAAGGAACCGACACATTTTGTTCTACATTTGAGTTACTATGTAAATGTAAACTTTTGTTTTCTAACGGTTGACATTTGTGTTGAAATTTACTTAAGTGTTGCATATTTGACTATACTGTACAATAGGGTTAGCAGTTTCAGTGTCTGCTTAGAAACTACGTTTAGCGTGATCCAGGAACAGTGACGTGGATGTTTTCTGTTCTCATGGAAATACTTAAAATCGATGAGTCCCCTTGGCTCTCACAATTGGAATGCTTGATATCGGCGAGTCTCCTTGCCTCTCACCATTGGAATGCCTGACATCGGTGAGCATCCATGGCAAGTGCGCCTGTCACTTTTACTTCATGCACATTGTACCCTACTGCTATGGTTGTGGTTTGTTTTTCGCCGGTAGCCGCATAGCGGTCAGCGCAAGATTCACGGCGTTAGAAAGGAAACGCACACCGCCAACAGTCACCCTGAAGGCGGGGTTCGAGTGCTGCCACCCAAAATCAAATATTTCAATGGTTTGGAGACTCACCACAGTCAACCCCATAGGTACCAGAAAATAACGGTGCCATAGGTCATCTGGCTGGCGTGTCAATGTCTAGCCATATTACACTACTGGCCATTAAAATTGTTACACCAAGAAGAAATGCAGATGATAAATGGGTATTCATTGCACGAATATATTATACTAGAACTGACATGTGATTAGATTTTCACACAATTTGGGCGCATAGGTCCTGAGAGATCAGGACCCAGAACAACCACCTCTGGCTGTAATAACGGCCTTGATACTCCTGGACATTGAGTTAAACAGAGCTTGGATGGCGTGTACAGGTACAGCTGCCCATGCAGCTTCAACACGATACCACAGTTCATCAAGAGTAGTGACTGGCGTATTGTGACGAGCCAGTTGCACGGCCACCATTGACCAGACGTTTTCAATTGGTGGGAGATCTGGAGAATGTGCTGGCCAGGGCAGCAGTCGAACATTTTCTGTATCCAGAAAGGCCCCTAAAGGACCAGCATCATGTGGTCATGCATTATCCTGCAGAAATGTAGGGTTTCGCAGAGATCGAATGAAGGGTAGAGCCACGGGTCATATCACATCTGAAATGTAACGTCCACTGTTCAAAGTGCCGTCAATGCGAACAAGAGGTGACCGAGACGTATAACCAATGGCACCCCATACCATCAAGCCGGGTGAAACACCAATATGGTGAAGACGAAAACACGCTTCCAATGCGCGTTCACCGCGATGTCGCCAAACACGAATCGGACAATCATGATGCTGTAAACAGAACCTGGATTCATCCGAAAAAATGACGTTTTGCCATTTGTGCACCCAGGTTCGTCGTTGAGTACACCATCGCAGGTACTCCTGTTTGTGATGCAGCATTAAGGGTATCCGCAGTCATGGTCTCCGAGCTGATAGTTCATGCTGCTGCAAATGTCGTTGAACTATTCGTGCAGATGGTTGTTGTCTTAAAACGTCCCCATCTGTTGACTCAGGGATCGAGACGAGGCTGCACGATCCGTTACAGGCATGCGGATAAGATGCCTGTTATCTCGACTGCTAGTGATACGAAGCCATTGGGATCCAGCACAGCGTTCCGTATTACCCTCCTGAACCTACCGATTCCATACTCTGCTAACAGTCATTGGATCTCGACCAACGTGAGCAGCAATGTCGCGATACGATAAACCGCCATCGCGATAGGCTACAATCTGACCTTTGTCAAAATCGAAAACGTGATGGTACGCATTTCTCCTCCTTACACGAGGCGTCACAACAACGTTTCACCATGCAACGCTGGTCAACTGCTGTTTGTGAATGAGAAATCGGTTGGAAACTTTCCTCATGTCAGCACGTTGTAGGTGTCGTCATCGGCACCAACCTTGTGTGAATGCTGTGAAAAGCTAATCATTTGCATATCACAGCATCTTCTTCCTGTCTGTTAAATTTCGCGTTTGCAGCACGTCATCTTCGTGGTGTAGCAATTTTAATGGCCAGTAGTGTATTTGTTCTTTAAAATCAAATCTTCAACACCAAAGTAACTTTCGAACATTAATATCAACCGTCAGAATACATTTACGTCGTAAATGAAATTCAGAATCAAATGCTTCGGTTCTTAGTTGCGGAAACAGGCACACTTGATACGAGTATTTGTTGATTGAAGCTTTATCTACTGCGAATGGGAAACAGTAGCTTGAGTAAACCCAATCTACTTCTACAATATGCAATAAATATGGGGGGTTTCCATTTGAAGAGAAAGAGCTGAATCCACCCACGAAGGAGGCTGGCCATTTGTAGCACTATTAACTTTCCACTAAGAACATTTCTTTCGTACGATGCATAGTTTTCGAGATATGTCGTTGTCTCAAGATAATAAAAACACTCTGTGTATGTTACCGAATGGCAAATGTACGTGACGTTGTCTTTGATAGAATTTTCTGCTGCAGCAGTTTATTGCTGGGTGTAAGCTGCGAGTTATGTCGCAGTAAGTCGTCTGAACCTTGACGTGCGTCAACCGATAGGAAAGCTTGGCAACATAAGCAGTTCAGGACGCAGCGTGATCAGGAGTCAAAGGGGCACTTTCAACTGAACACTGGACATGTCCGAAAAATGTTACACCACAGATATAAATATATATGTACCATGACGAAGAAATGATATTTTCTGTGCGTATGCATACTTTCGTCCTCCGAACCCGTGCGGGACTTAGCGAATGCTACGAGCAACAGGGGATAATGAATGGAGTACACTACTTATGTAGTGTATGGCACGAGGGAATTTAGGTTCGACGTGGCATGTCCTCGGATGACCGAGGCAGTTCCGCTCTAGAGCCTGCGCGGACGTATGGTATTTTTGTTTTCGAGGCGTTTGAGTGAGTTTTGTTTCCCTTAGGGACTTGGTGCGCGCGCTAGTGTGCATCCATCATGGGGAATAAATATAGAAAGTGTACATTACGATTCAACTTCTGTAAAGATTACACAAGACTGGAGACTTTGGAAGTTGAACGCTTCCTCCGTGAAAACGTCCTGATCTCGGCAACAGAACTTCTCGGAATACACCTTTCCATACTTAATCCCACTGCATATGTTAATGTGATTAATGGTGATGTGTGTGAGAGGATTCTGCAGACGACCAAACCCGGACTCCGATTTTGTCATGTGGACAGGAACGTCAGTGTGGTCACGGTGGAGCGTGTGGTTCTGCGTACGTCACATCACTATTGATTTCAAGAGGCATGTACTGTTGTATCTGACAATTAGCGGTTGTCGGGCAATGATGATTTATGATGGTCAATCTCGGATCTGTTCTGAATGTGGACAAGTAGGTCACCTCCGGGCGAGCTGTGTGCAGTGACGGATTACGCAGCCTGCTGACTGCCGAGTAGTCACCGTCATCGGCGATGACAGCGCTAGAGGTCGCATGTGCAACGGCCCTCTCTGTAAGGTCTGAAGATCGGCGGATCGCGGATACGTTAGTGACTCGGGACGGCCTTACCGAGAATAGCTCGGAGGAGGGATGGATGGCAGCGACGAGTGACGCACCTCATTTGATCATTCCTGCAGCATCAACTTTGTCTTTGGGTTATCATATGACAGATACTGCAACAGGGATCGATCCTCTTATCGTTCCAATGAACGCTGTTTTGCTAGACAGGGGCGACTCTCTCCCGTTATCGGACTCGGGGAGGGGGGGGGGGGGGCGGTCACGCAAACTGTGTTCCCCAGAAAAGTGTAAGAATCGACACCATACGATGCCTTCATGTGATGTTTCCCCATGCTCCGACGACGACATGCCGCAACACCCGGATAACGCCTCGGCATTTTCGCAACAAATCGAGGCCATAGAACGTACGACATCGGAACACCAGAGGTCAGTGACTCCACCACTGCAGGGATGTGATGCAAATATGGAAGTCCCAAATTCGTCAGCATAACAGTGAAGGTTACTGATTTGGTGCCAACGAAGTTTGAAGACATGGAAACTGCTGTGTCAGTGGTTTCTCGGGCGTGAGGTGATGACATTAAGGAGGCTCTGGAATTCGTGGAGGGGTCGCCGGCGCCCGAGTCGACGAAATGATGCTTGATGACGGCGAAGAGCGTGGGATGGATGGACGCCTCTAGTAGCCTGCTCCCGCACCGATGCTGACTAATCCTGCAACGCACAGCTGGGATGGGAATCAGCGTCATGCCTGCCATATTACAACTATGAATACTAACGATGTACGTTCACAAGTCAAGATAAGTTTTCTGAGGGAGATGATTGGGCCACCTCTTAAAGACAATGCATTGATGTAGGAGGTTCACATCGCTGTGCTGCCGTATATCACCAAATACCAGTTCTATGCATCTCATGGAGCTCCTAATTGCCGTAGGGTAGCTGTTTACATACATGATGAGTTCCCTGTTGATGACGTCCAATATCTTCCGTCTCTCAGACAAATGGCCTTCCCGACGTCGGAAACACGTATGATTAACATTTACGCGCCATCAGATTTAGGACGACAGCGAGACAAGGCGCTCTTTCATGCAGAAGATATTATTCTCCTATTCTTTGGACGTCACGAACATATATCTACATTGATGGGGATATCAATTATATTCTCAGTCATAAGAATCAGTGCCACAGCCCAACATCTGCCAAGAGGTGCGATTCGTCGTTGGAGATACTGCGCTCCGTGACATGTGGCAGTTGCAATATGGAGATTCCCAATGGTTCACTGCTGTACAGTGCTGTACAAGACGCGGAACTCTGGCCATTGGTGTCTTTATACTGAGTAGTATAATTTCCCAGGAACGAAAGACGCCGGGTGCTGTGATAAACGTTCAAGCGGCCTCTGTAAGTGCCATGATGTGATAGCCGCGGGCAAGGAATACCAGCTGAGAACGGCAATTGTGGCGGCTGATTCTGATAGTGCTTTTGACAGGGTGCACCATAAGTACCTCAGCAAGTTGATGGCAAATAAGAGATTTCCTGTCGGATTCATTGGAGTCGTTAGGCGCAGTTACGAAGGACAGTCCTCGGTTAAGTTCAATGGGCTGGGAGCAGAATCTATCCAGATTCGTCGCTCGCACCAAGAGGACTGCCCGCTTTCAATGCTAGAGTTTACGGTTGGGCGCTAACGAACGCACTTTTAGGGATCGTAAGGCGTTACACTTTCAGATATTGGCATAAGTGGATGACCCCCTGTTGTTGATCCGTTAAAGGAAAGAGATAGCATGAGTTCTCGTACTCCTGATGGAACACGGTGGGGTGGCGGGTGGTAGTGTAAATATGGACAAATCGGTGGCAATGCCGATAGGACGAGGCCTCACACCGCAAGAACTGGCATCACTTCAGTCCGTTCATCGTTTTCGATACTTCCGCATCGACTTCACCTTATCTACGTACCAAACCGCGGTGTTCAACTACCACCGTATCCTCTGGCTCACCCGTATGATGGTCCGTCAACATTCCCTATGCCAGCTCGGCCCATAGCAGTGTTTTACATATCTAAACACCTATGTGGCTTCTCGGATAATCTATACTGTACCTCAGCTACCCTATCCGATCACGATCGACAGGCGCTAGAGGATGCCCTGGGATCACGCATAAAAATGAAGTACGAAACTCTCACCCTCCTTGCTAGAAAGAAAGGACTCGGACTGATGAAATATCCCAACCGCGTGGCGACACTCTCCATGGCTACGATGTATACGCAGTCGTGCGGCAAGAGTAACTCCCATACGCATCACTTACTGGACCATTTTGTCTCCGAATACCTTATTCCTCCGGTGGCCGTGTGTGATTTTGCGCCGTCATTTATGCTTGTGTCCTTCTTGACTAAGTCTAAGACGGTCTTCCGCACACGCGACCGCCTTGCGCGAATGATTTTTATGGGTTATTGACATCGTAACCTAGTTTAAGGTAAATGCCCCAGGCTGCGTTGGCCTACCATTTGGAGAAGTATACACAGGAGATAGCTCCCATCGTCGCTATGGGACACGTGTTACTGTGGGAAGTTCAACAACAATAAACAGCTCAACGATATTGGATTGTTGGAAACGTAGCTGTGTTCTCCATGACAGAATGTGGACGACGACAGTCGCCGCCCATCTGCGTGCCAGTTGAGGATGTCTGGCTTCTAGGACGCCAAATAATAGCCTGCTATCTCCGTGTTCCATCACATGGTATTACCCCTGATTCCTTCACTCACCAGGAGGTAGACTGTTTTCCAACGATTAAGTCAACTGTTGTCATCTGGATGAAAGGATGGACGATTAAGTGTCTTTATGCTGATGATAGCAAATTGCGCCTCAGCCACTGGAATTCACTACAAATGCTCATGACCAGATATTTCTTGAAGCCAAAAAATTTACCTTCTTCTGAAACACTTTTCTTGCTATTGCCAGTCTACATTTTATATCCTCTCTACTTTAGTCATTATCAGCTCTTTTACTTCCCAAATAGCCAAACTCATCTACTACGTTTAGTGTCTCAATGCTTAATCTGATTCCATCAGCGTCGCCTCCAGTAATTCACTACATTCCACTGCCCTTCTTTTGCTTTAGTTGGTGTTTATCTTATATCACTATTTCAAGAAACTGTCCATTCCGTTCAACAACCCTTTCATGTCCTTTCCTGTCTGTGACAGAACTACAGTGCCATCGGGAAATGTCAGAGTCTGTATTTCTTCTCCCTGGATATTAATTCAAACTCCAAATATTTCTTTGGTTTCCGTTACTACTTGCTTTATGTGCAGATTGAATAACATTGGTATAGGCTACAGCCCTGTCTAATTACCTTCTCAATCACTGCTCCCTTTCTTGCCACTGTCTCTTATAACTACAGTCTGGTTTCTGTACATGTTTTACTTAATCTTTCGTTACCTGTATGTCACCACTGCTACCTTAAGATTTTCAAAAAGTGAATTCCGGACGAAATTGCCGAAAACTTTCTCCAATCCTACAAAAGCTATAAAGGTAGATTTGCCATTCCTTAGCCTATCTTCTAAGATGTGACATAGGGTCAGTATTCCCTTGCGTGTTCCCACATTTCTCCGGAATTGAAACTGTTCTGGCCCGAGATCTGCTTCTACCAGTATCTCCACTCTTCTCTAAATAATTTGTGTCACTATTTTGCAACCATAACTTATCAAAAATGGACACAAACAGTCTCGATCGCTATCGTAACTGTTTGTGCCCATTTTTAATGTGATTCTAGCCAGTCCGCTGTTCCTCCACGAGAAGCGATCTCAGAAATACATGACCTATTAAATTGATAATTCAGTGTTATTCACACTTGTCAGCACCACCTTTCTTTGCTTCCCTGGAATCCAAACTCATCTTCCCAAAGGTCGGCTTCCACCAGTTTTTCCATTTTTCTGTGAATTATTTGTTAGTACTTTGCAACCATAACTTACTAAACTAATAGTTTGGTACTATCTATACTGGTCAGCACCTGGTGTCCTTGCAACTGGAATTAATACGTTCTTCTCTAAGTCTGTATTTCGTTTGTCTGACACATCTAGCACACCAGCTGAAATATTTTTGGTGTGGGTGGCTCTCCCAAAGGTATCAATAGTTCTTAGGGAATGTATTTTACTCCAGAGACCTTGCTTTGACTTCTGTCTTTCAGTGGTGTATCAGATTCTTCTCGCAGTATCATGTCTCCCATCTCACCTTCGTCTACTTCCGTCTCTCTTTCTATAACATTACCTTCCAGCACACTTCCCTTGTACTGCCATTCTATATGCTCCTTCACCTTTCAAATCTGCTTCATTGCTTAGTATTGACTTTTCACCTGAGCTCTTGATATTCGTACAGCTGCTTTTCTTCTCTCTAAAACCAACCTTGAATTTTCCTATAGACGGTATTTACCTTCCCCGAAGCTATACATGTTTCTGTGTCTTTACGTATGTCCTCTAGCCATTCATGCTTAACCATTTTGCACTTCTCGTCATTCTTATTCTTTGAACTTCAGTAATCACTTTACACCACTTCATTTGCTGCATTTTCGTATTTTCTCCTCTCATTGATTACATACAGTATCTCATGTGATATACAAGAGTTTCTACAAGACCTTGTCTTTCTGTCAACTTGATTCTCTGCTGTCTTCACTATTTCATTTCTCAAAGCTATCCATTAGTCTTCTACTGCATTCCTTTCCTCTGTGTCTTAACGTATGTCCTCTAGCCATTCATGCTTAACCATTTTGCACTTCTCGTCATTCTTATTCTTTGAACTTCAGTAATCACTTTACACCGCTTCATTTGCTGCATTTTCGTATTTTCTCCTCTCATTGATTACATACAGTGTCTCATGTGATATACAAGAGTTTCTACAAGACCTTGTCTTTCTATCAACTTGATTCTCTGCTGTCTTCACTATTTCATTTCTCAAAGCTATCCATTAGTCTTCTACTGCATTCCTTTCCCCACTTTCTGTCAAATGTTGCCTAATGTTCTACATCTATCTACGACTACGTCATACTCCGAAAACCACCTAATAGTGTGTGGCGGAGGGTACATATGATACCACAAACTAATCCCCCCAACCCTGTTCCACTCGCGAATGGTGCGTGGTAAGAATGATGGTTGGTAAGCCTCTGAATTGGTTCTAATTTCTGGAATTTTCTCGTCCTGATCATTACGCAATATGTATATGGGAGGAAGCAATATGTTGTACGACTCTTCCTGGAAAGTAGTCTCTCGAAATTTCAGTAGTAAACCTATCTGTGATGAACAGTGCCTCTCTTGTAACGTCTGCCAATGGAGTTTGTTGAGCATCGCGGTAACACTCTCACGCCTTTTAAACAAACCTGTGATGAAACGCGCCGCTCTTCGTTAGATCTTCTCTGTCCGATCCATCGGTTCTACCTGGTGACGACCCTAGATTGATGAATAATACTGAAGAATCGGTCGAACAAGCATGTAGTAAGCCACTTCCTTCGTGTAGGAGTTACATTTCCGTAAGATTCTTCCTATGAATCTCAGCCTTGCATCCGATTTTTCTGGTATTTCTTTTGACTTACATCTCATTAAGATTCTTTCTGTGAATCGCAGTCTGGCATCTGATTTTTCTGCTGTTTGTTTTATGATGTCATTTCACTTACGGTCACGGCCGTTTCCAGCAAAACTGTAGTTGTACAGTAGTGGCTTTCTTATCCTATGTAGTGCTATATGTTACATTTATTTACGTTCAGAATTAACTGCCAAATCCTTCACCACTCATCTACTGGTCATTCTGCGTTCCTTATTTTTTATAGGCAACAGAATCATCTGCGAACAGTCTTAAAGAGTATCCCACGCTTTCTACTAAATCATTTATATACACTGCAAACAGTAGCGATCCTATCACACTTCCATGAGGTACTCCAAAAATTACCATTACATCTGTTGATTTTGTTCCCTTAAGAGCGATGTGTTGAGTTTTGCCTCCAAGGAAGTCTTGAATCCAGTCACAAATCTGGTCCGATACACGATAAGCTCGTATTTTTTCATCAAATGGGACGGTGTCAAATGCCTTCCTCAAGCCAAGGGACACGGCGTCATCCTAGACGTCATTGTTTATAGCGCTGTGGATCTCATGGAAGAACAGAGCAAGCTGAGTCTCGCAAGATCTCAATCTGTGGAACTCATGCTGATTTTTATAGTGAAGATTTTCATTTTTTATAAGTATTATAAATTTTGAGCATGACACGTGTTCCAAAATTTTACTGCAGACTGACGCCAGCGATATAATTCTGTAACGGGGTGCAACTGTCCTGCAGCCCTTCTTAAAAGCGGGAATGACGTGAGCATTTCCCGGTTGCTAGTTACCCTTCGTTGCTCCAGCGATGTACGATAAACTGCTGCTAGAAGGAGACCAAGTTCTTTCATATAATCTGTATAGAATCTTATAGGGATCTCATATGGTTCTGATGCCCTTCCACTACTAATAGATTGTACTTGTTTTTCTATTGTGTGATCTTTTATCTCAATATCTGTCATTTCGAAGTCTGTAATTTGATTTAAAGGATGGACTGTGTTACGATTTTCCACCGAGAAACAGTGTCGAAATACCGAATTTGGTATTTCGGCCTTCTTAGGGCTATCATCTATTCCGGTGCCAGTATGGTAGCTGCGTGAAGAAACTGATGATTTCGTACCGCTTACTGATTTTACGTAAGACCAAAACTTCTTAGGGGTTTTACTCAGATATTAGTTTCAAAATCATTGAACGTTTCTCTTGCTGCTCTCCTTACGCTGATTTTCGTTTCGTTCACCCCTTCTTTGTAACCTAGTTTTTGACTTCTCTTGAAGTTGAGGTGAATCTCTCTTTGTTTAGACAGCAGTCTTCTAACACGGCTGTTGAGCAACACGTGAACGTTCCCATCCCTTAAGACCTTGCTCGGAACATAATTGTCTATGGCATATTGAACGATGCTTTTGAATTTTGTCCATTTGTGCTCCACATGATCGTTGTCATGACTGAATATTGATTCTAAATACTCACATACACTGCAGTTTGTATCCTGTCGCTCTTGCTAAGTACAAATATCCTCCTACTTTTCTTAATAATCCTTGAAATATACTATCACAGCATTATGATCACTGATACTTTAATCTACGTAAAATGATTCGGTAAGTTTAGGTTTATTTGTTACTAAGAGGTCTAAGATATATTTTCGAGTTGGTTCTGTAACTAACTGCTTAAAATAATTTTCGAAAAAGACCTTCAGAATAATGCCTCACGATTCCCTTTCTCTGGCTCCAGTTTTGATAACATAGCTCTCTCAGTCTGACAAGCTGAAGTCATCCCATATTACAACAGCATGATCAGGAAAATTGCTAACGATATTTTGTAAGTAAGTCCTCTCTGTAGGGCTCTGCCACTACGGCTCCTGGCCCAGGAGATCTATGAAAGCATTCGATTAACATATCTGACCGACCTTTTATGTTTAACTTTACCCAAATACATTTGCATTGGGGAACCGCTATAAACTCTACAGATGTTATCGAGTTTTTTCCTGCAATAAATATGCCGACACCATTGGCAACTAATCTGTCCTTACGATCGATATTCCAGTCATAACATATGATTTCGTTGTTGTTCACTTTCAGTTTCTACCAACTTTCTGTTCCTAATACTGTCTGAGCATTACAGCCTTTAATAAGTCATACTAATTCTGCGACCGTTCCTTGGTTGCTCCTGCAGTTTACTGATATCATATTAATCTTTTCTATAACCGATCAGTGAGGATAAGCACTCTCTGCGTACACTGTGGCTCATGTGACTTCGATTTTTGCAGGCAATTCGTCTCTGATCCCAAAGCAACGTTTCTGTCATCTAAGAAACCCCCATTTGCTCGCCACACGTACGTAGTGCTCGCATGACCTATTTAGGAGAACCTTAGAATATTCCATCCGATAGCGGAGGTCGAGAAATTCGCATCCGATACCGTCGCAAAGCTTCTGCTTACTACCTTCCACTTTGCTCCAAACCAGAGGACCGCGATCGACCCCGGGTACAATGCTACAAATAGCGTAACCTGCACCTCGCGTGCGATGCTACTTGCCTTCACAAAATGGGCCATCTAACGAAAGTAGGTGGAGATGGTTTCAGAACCCAAGCGGTAGGCGTCATTAGTGCCGACATGTGCCAATATTAGCTTTCATTGCATCAAGAGCTCTCGATAGTCACTGGCAGAGACTCCTCTACGTCACGGACGAGAGCCTCGGCAAGCGTAGAGACTGCACACCGGCATTCTTTTCAGATCTGTATGTTATTCCGCTGAGGACTTCCATCACCTGCCTAATTTTGGAGCTCCCAGTGACTAGAATACTCACCCGCAGCACTTGTTCGGACTGCGCAGGAAAATAGGCCGTTAATCCAACAAGAAAGGCATGCCGTGCTGTATCAGAAGTATTATCAACACTGGATAGCATCTCGTACGTATTGCTAACGCGAAAGGAGCCAGCCATGAGGCCCGTTCTCTCTTTCACCTTCCCATCAGTGATATGGGACTCCAGCTCCGTCTGCCATTCACCCTGGAGAGAGGATGGACCAGTCTGTTGTTACATATAGGAAGACGCAGCGACAACCATTTCACAGGGGATTCCAACAGCACCAATGGTGTCGCGGGTCTGTTCACCGGCTCCCCGATGTCGCCGCAGTTTTGAACATTAGCCAGAAACCTGTCAACCATGGCCAACACAGCTTTCAGCTGTTTGTGGACATCAGGCAAGTCTCGTTATGTCTGCTCACAACAAGCACAGTCCCTATCTCACTGTGCAAAAGACAGATGTAAGATCTCAAAAAATATACAAAGCAGTCAAAATTAACTTACACTGTACTACCAGACCTCCTAATAGACAAAATTGTCAGATTTTGGCGCTACTGAGGTTGGAATGAACACTAAATATAACGATGAGAATAAAGAATTCGGAAATCTGCTCAGCAGCAAGCTCACTACAACCTGAGACCGCAAGAACCATACTCTCTTACAATACATATAAATTTCTCTGCTGAAAATAAATGTATCAACAGTTCGTTTTTCCAGAAACTCCGCTTCCCCAAAAGCTTCCGCTGGCAACAAATACGTAAACTCAGATGCACTGATCTAAACTATAAACTGTGTACTAAGACGAGATTTAAACCCAGAGACGTGACGTGGCGCTTCCGAAGGAGCAAAATTACACAACGAATGCGTCTCGAAGAAGGAGATGCCCTAAGACTCACGCAAATCTCTTAACATTTTTTTAGCTTATCCTTAATTTTCTACCATCTTGCAATTTCTCCAGTTTTAATTTACAGTTCATAACCAATAATTTGTGGTCAGAGACCACACCTGCTACTAGAACTATCTTACAGTTTATAATATAGTTCCGAAATATCTGTCTTACCATTATACAGGGCGGTCAGAAACATTCTGAAAGATTTGTAAGGGTGTTGCAATAAAGGTTGTGATGGCAAACCTGTTAAGGAAATAACTCAATACGCTGTGCCGTTTCCGAGTTATTTGGCACTTAATTAAGCCAATCTGGACTTTACGCGCGTAAATTCAGTCACTTGCAAGCGCTACAAGGCAGAAATGCATACCCGTCCATGGGTCCGTCAATTACCGCTTGTTGCAGTTCTCACTGCCAGTGAAAATGTGGCTTTTTGGGAAGTGATACATTTAAGCTAGGTGAACAAAAGCTTCGTTTGTTCTGCATGATGAAACTAAACAAAGAACACGTTTGGAGACACCACCTCTGCCGGCTATTTGAATTTGTGCGCGTGACGAAGTGATAACTTTCACTGAAAAATTTCTCGGGAACGGCGCAACACACTGAATTTTTTTGTTAACAATTATTTCTCAGCACAACTTCCCCTGCAACGTCTTTACAAGTTTTTCTGTTTTCACCATCCCGTATAATCAGCCTGAAACTTTTCTGTGTCTCATCTCTGACACGTATATAACCTTCTTACAACATTCTTAAGCCAAGTGTTAACAATGGTTCCTCCAGAACTTCTGCATTCTACAGCGCTGTGGGATAATGCGTATCGCCAGGTCAATACTTATGAGAGACAAACAGTTATACCTTTTCTTTTGCACTGCACGACGTTTTCAACAAACGGATAGCGCAATAGAATAGCTCAAGTGGAAAGGAACACTTCCTATTTAAATTTCTGCATCCTACACTGTTGGCAGTTCTGTGTTGGTGGCAGTTACATGATTTTATTTTGGTGATTACAAAATAAAGTTGAATGTATGCACTGGGTAGCCGAGGCAGCTAGTTCATGGTGCTTTGGTCAACCAAGTAAATTTACTGAACGCGCTGCAAATTGATACAGGGAGCCTGTGTGTCAGAATTCTCAGCCAGAGTGGCACAACGGCGCTATCATAGAAAAATGAGCGATTGAGAAGAGGATTTGGTGGTCTGTTGGGCTGATGATAGGTTCATATGTTTATGGTCTGGGTTCGGTTCCAGCTTCAGTCAGTGATTTTAGATAGGGAGAGACAGATTCCATTCTCTTCCGGCTACACCAATTGAAGAAGATATAATGGCATTGTGGTCTGAAATTCACATTAAAAATGATATTCCTTCTCTAAGAAGTAGACGTTAGGTTGAGCCACAATGAAGTCTGGAGTGGCGACATGTAGAAACTCTATCACCAGTAACCTTTCTTATAGTAGTTATTTATTTCTAGTGACGAAACAAACGCTACGTATTATCACAGGACACTTATTCCATCTTTTATCTGAGCTTCTGTATGTCGATAAAATTGGTTCGGAACTGGGAATGCAACTCAGACCGCCCTTAACGCGGAATTTGTTCCCTTCGTGACAATACAGCTCGGCTACAATTTGTTGTTTGTTCAAAACTGCAGATTCCTCAACATCTCCACATATTGCACGTGAATGAGTTAGAATCCTGGTCCGGCACTAAGGATTTCATTATGTATTATCAAGCTCTACCATGAGAACACCTGTCTGCTGGTGGATAATAATTTCGATGTTTAATGTATTTTCATTCGTTGTCAACACTAACGATATTTGACGTTTTTGACTCCCAGTGAGACACAGAACTATTTGTGAGATCACTGTAAGTTCAAGATGTTATTCCGAGCTGCTGGTGGAGGAAAATTTGCTAGCTGACGTCTCTTTGTGTTTAGTCAACAACGATATGTGTGGAGCTCTATTCCCAGTCAGCACTGAACTCTTCGTCGTATTATTTCTAGTTCAAACATGCTCACATGCCGCTGCTGGTGCAACAAATCTATATTTAACGTTCGTTTTCTCTAGAATATAACAGCGATAGGTGCCGGGTTGGAGTCCCGGGAAGGAAAAAATTAATGTTTCGTCTTGTCATTTCCGTTAGAACATCTAGCTACTGCCGAGAAAATGCGATATGTCACAGTTGATTGTGCTTCGATATCTATCCGATTAGGTTCTGGGTTCGAATCCTTGTCCGACACAAAGCTTTACCTCACGGAATTTCAAGTAAGTGACTTGTTAAGAAGCAATATTTAACATCTCTCGTAGTTCGTTAACAGGGACAATAGGTTAAAAATGTTTGCGTTATGTAATTTAACGTTGGTATTTGCTAATTGATACCGTCTAAAATCGAAGTATATAACTCTCTGTATGCCTAATCAGGAATGACTGTTAGTTTCCGTCAGTCACGAAATCTTTGCTTAGTCTGCATGACCTGGCTTTAAATCCATATGCAGAACCAGACGGTTCGTTGTGTCATTTGAAGTTCATACATATTCTCAACTAGCTGCTCGTGAATAACTTAATTTTTTAATGTCATTTTGTGTTAAATAATAAGTACGGTATGTTACTTTGAAGAGGAAATCAAGAATACGACGAAGTTACTACGTGCATTACCTATCTGACGTAATAATGAGAGTGGTAACATTTCAGGTATGTCATTTATTGTAATAAATGTGAGCTTACAAACCTTAAGGACGGTCTTATCTGTGATACGGTGTTCCCTGATATTTGTAGTATCGTTGTATTGCTTTACATCTTGAGTTATTGCGATACAGAACAGTGTTTTCTAGTGGTGACTTGTTGGAACCATTTTCAATAGTCAAACGACTGTACCAAGGAGCGATTAGAGGACCTACTAGACAGCTGCGTTATGTGGGCTGCATGCGAATCAGGCGAAATGCAATTCAGGTCGTTCGGATACTTTTGAGCATGACTGTACGTGCCTCGTAAGAATTCATTGTAAATAGTGATCAATACCTAATATTGAACTCAATTTCTACTTCTTCACTTCTTCATGATTTTTCTTTCGGGACGAACCCCGTAGTGAATACAAAATTGTGTTTTAAGGCACTGACTCTCTTGTTTCCGAAGTTACGTTTTTTATATCCTGGGTTGTAAGTCATGTTCCTTTGTGTGATAGCGATGATCAATGTTTAGTTTAAAGAAGCTTTCCTTTCTGATTTTTATTCGAACCTGTGAAGTGTTCATCGCACCATCAAAGGCATCAAAGAACTCCACGAGGTATTTCCGAGTAGTATGAAGCTCCCACGCGATACGATTATGTCATCGTAGTCTGCTGAATTATGTCTGTGAAATCCCGGACACGAAACTTGTACCAACTATGTTACGTCTACTAAGGTTTATAATGATAGTTTCAGTACTCCTCAATGGGAGGACTGACTGAATGTGTTCCATCGCTTGAGAAGGGTTGTTATACAAATGGCAGAGTTTCATGAAATAAAATACCACAGAATGATGTTGCAAGGGCGCCCTTCCTATCGCGTTGAGCCTTAAGTGTCTTACAAGACTAGATTAAACGCACTGAATCCAGCATTCTTCCGACGTCAACTACCGTTAGCGAGTCAGTGAGAGCTGCTGCAATGCTTACGTAACGTTAAATTCTATGTTCCATTCCTGTAAGAGACGACAGGTGAGTTGCCAAGAGCCACGTCTTTTGAGGAAACGCTGTGGAATATGATCGAATGTTATGAGGTAAGCAGAATTGTCTGTAATGTCTACCAATCAAAATTCACAGCATGTAGTAAGGAATGATGCATGTGTTCGGGCCAAATAGAGGCGTATGTACAGGTGATGTTGCTTATTCAGCTAAGCATTCATTAGGCGAAGGTAATCAAAACTCTGCCTGACTTTCCCAATGCAAAAGACAACTAAAGTCACCGACTCGAATAATCAGCGTCTGTACATCAATGAACCACGCTTCGGCTATTCGCACACGCTTCCCCCTTTCCCCAACCAAATTCTTAACTTGTCACACAGTAAACACTTAGCGTCCACAGTCCATTATCCTCATTGCTCCCAGCATTGCCTGATTACGCCATGAGTTCAGACATAGTGTGCATCCACACTGAACTTATGTCCGGCATAAAAGACATCACACATGCAATTATATATATATGTTCCTTGATGGTAACGATAACTTCACCGCGGATGAACAGTATGTGCGAACTCTTGTACGGCTGCGAGCAATGGCGATAATGAACGGTGGACGCTACATGGGTAACGTGCGACATGCTGAGAATTCGGCTGGGGAGGGGAAGTGGATTACCGAAAGGGTTAAGGCGACCACTGGCGCAAAGCTGGAAATTTTGGTTCGAATTTCGGTCCTGCACAAATTTTCACTTCTCGCCATTGAATTTAGTTCAATGCTCGATTGCGCTTCAGATCTGTATTTCTCTTATAATCGCCTAGGACTTCACTTGATTTTGTCGCAAGTGTCAGTGTATTGTGGCATGTTTTTGTAGTTCTGAAATTAATCATATAAGACTGGATAGAATGAATTTTAAATTCAAAGTTTCAAGATTACTTGTTGTTTCACAGTGGTGAAATATGCTGGGAATTAAGTCTTTTCCTTTAAGTGTATATTTGAGAATTCGCCACATCACCCTGTCTCAAAGACTGGAAGAGTATGAAGTCAACGACTTCACTAGATATACCAAACATTGTCATAGCAATCCCACAGTGAGCAACCACAATTACGTGCACTGCTTGTCGCATGTGAGAGGAAGCAGGAAGGGAATACGATCAAAACATACGGGGCGATCAAAAATTTCCTGTTTGAAGGCTACACCTAGCCTACTTGTCGGTGCTTACACAACTGGATTGGAATCACACTGGGTTGCATACACGCTGCAGGAACGCACTCAAACGGAAACTTTTTGATCGTCCCTTATAGAAGGAAGCGAGCGAATGAAGATGGAAACACTGATCGGGAGGGAAAAGGCGCCAGGAAGGACTGAAAAGTCAGTTAACTGACGTCAGTGCCGTGCTACGCTAGAAAACGAGTGGATTCGAAACCGGGAATAACAAACAGGTTTGTGACGTTACCAAGTCGCTGTGAGCGTTATAAGGCCTGTTATATCCTAGCCAGTAATGCCAACCGAGCCCGCTGCCAAAAGGTTGGCAGCATCAAAGTCCGGACGCCGTCCGCATAAGCAGCGATACAGGAAATCGCCGCAAGTCTGCGCGCGCCACCGCTGGCTTCTGGCTTCTTAAGCGCTGGAGTCGCGAGCGCTAGGACAGTTCTGTATTCGCCGCTCAGTTGTATACTCGCCACTGAATTGTGTACTTGCTAGTCAGTTGTGTGTTCATCGCAGCAGAGTTGTTGTTTGTCGTCAGCCGACGCTGACCTAGCCGCTCCGACTCGAACTAGACCGATTTCTGTAGACACGGAGTTCACTACTGTATTTCTGTATCTTCGTAATAAAGATAAGTACCGACTTTTATTTAATCAGAGTGTTTGGGTTTTCATCTTTCTGTTCACTGTTCCAGCGGACCGGTCGGCCCGCTGTTAAAAGTGTGGCGGTGACTTCGTAAGCCGTTTCTACAGCGAATAGTTTGTCGCTACGAACGCCGCCACAAAAAGGCCAATTAAGGAAATTGAATAAGTTAAAGGTATATAATAAGAGGACCTAAGGATGAAAATGGGAACCGTTTTAGTGGTTTAATTACAGGTGTTAAGGGATCTTGCCACGAACTAGAACACACTGAGCTCCAATTTGGAATAAAAACTGAATAATGTAAACGATATGCCACAGGCTCAAAATATTTTAGAGGCTACGTCACGATAACAATCAGAATGAACAGTAAATGACTGTACAGGAAGATGCTGACGCCAAACTGTCGTATCCATACCGGAGAACACAGCCTGCAGCGAACTACTCTTGTCGATGTGTGCTGCTCACCCACTTCGATTAAGAAGAAAGCTTCATTCAGCGGTGTTTATGAGGCAGTTTTATGGCCTGAAGCCTGGTAAGGGTCCAGAGAGAAAGGCGTAAAATCGCTATGTTTGAAGTCGACTTGAGGATCACGTGCTGGCATAAGACCTGTGTGCTGCTAAGTTCTGTAAAACTTATATAGAATGGCAAAGCAAGTTTCCAGAGATCTATTGCTCGGCAGAAGCACAGTTTGGATCATATTAGAGAGTCTCCGGTGTGGTTCTTACGTGACAGATAAATGAGACAGTTTTAAAGAAATCTTTGAGAGATCAGATGCACCATTCAATGAGGAAAACAAGCTACACCTATCATCACTAGGCTATCTGATAAGGGGAACCACTAACTAATCACTGTATTCATACTGTCATGGATGACATTCTTGGCACGCTGCAGAAACTCGGCATAGTAAAAGTTATGAAAAGAGGTATCTGTCATTCATAATCACGATTCCAGCCAAAGACAAATCGCAGCCTTCCAACCAGAAATAGACCCACAATAAATTAAAAGTTGGACTGTTAAAAATGGAGGAGTTAAATCAAATCACGGATCTTAGAAAAGATTCGCCAGAAAGTAACGTTGACGGACGACGCGGCTACACCAGATTGCCAAGTACATTTACATCTGAATCACTACTCTGGATTCACTTCCAAGTGCTTGACAAAGGGTTAAAAATACCAACAAAAGGCTATTTCTCAACGTTCCACTCTCGAGTAGCACGTTGGTTCAATGAACACCTAATTCTTACCGTGCGAGCTTGAAGAGGTACTGGTAGTACGCTTCACTACTATTGTTGATATGCAAATGATAACAGAATGCAAACTAGGTGATGTTTATAATAATGTACGACGTGACAAGAATGTTTCTCCTGCGGTAATCATTAACCTCGCCCATTGGACATGGAAATGTGCACATCTACGTTGTTATTCTAAGTACTCCTATGTGTCACACTTCCTCGTTTTGTCTATACATCTCCTAATGTGTATCAGGTCATGAAAGGAGAATATAATGGGATGTAGATAGGTGAACGAATAACCTAAAGATAGTTAGACAGCAGCAGGCTTCTCAAAGCATATCATGACATTGCTAAGCACAGAGTGTGTCTCAGGGGATTGTGGAAAGACCAAACTGGACAAGAGTAGAGAGCGTAGTTTGGCCTCCAGACAATGGGAGACCAGCCGTTTTAATAAAGGACTGTTGTCTCCGGAAAACAGCCTTGTTCCGGCAGTATCGCTAGTGGCGTTGCGATGAAGAGACGTGCTGTAGCTGAGTTCCGGTTGGTATGTGGTAAGAGGCTGAAAAATGAGTTACATCATTGTGGATAGGACTCGCTATGTGTTGTTTAGGGTTGATTCGGTTAGTGAAGTGTCAAATACATACGTGTCATTATTATTATTTTGGCGGAATAAGGTGATGAGTGAGTGGCAGTTGCAACCGTCTTTGTACTAGTGCTGACCACCAGTCTTGCACATTGCAGGACGAGCTTCAGTGTGTTCAGTGGTGTTATATACATAAACGGATAAAGATATTTCTTTCCTAACAATATTTTTCAGCAAATGAGTTAAATTTTCATGTAGTTTTCTTTGAACGAGGGTTGACTGAAAAGTAATGCCTCCACCTTCGTCACTTTTCAGCAGTTGGCAGCATTGGTACGCGACAGGTACTGTTTTGTTCCGTAGCCTCTTCTCTACAGCTCCAGTTGGCGGGAAGCCTTACCATTGAACTGTTGTTTTGTTACAGTGTAAAGTAAGGAACCCTGCGTAAACGTTCGGTCAATACGATTTAAGCAACGTGCAGTCATTGAATTCTTGACAGCAGAAGGTTTCACCTCAAACGAGAATCGTCGGAGAATGAAAGCTGTTTATGGTGACTGTGTTGATGTGAGTACTGTGTGTCGTTGGGCAAGTACGAGTAAGTTTAAAGATGTTGAAGCGGAAACATCTGACCTGCGTGACAAACTAAGATTTCGACGTCCTGTAACAGCAACCACCGAGTTTCACAAGAAAATGTTGACAGATTGATTCAGGACGATCGTCGTATCACTCAGAGAGAAACTGCAAGCACAATTGGCGTTTCACAAGAACGTGTGGGTTACATTACTGCTTGGCTTGGCTATCGGAAGATCTGTGCACTATGGGTACCCCGGATGCTAACTCCTGGAATGAAAGTGCAGAGACATGACATTTGGCAGGAACTCCTCTCACGTTACGAGAATGAGGGTGACGCCTTTCTCCATTCAGCTGTGACAGAAGTCAAAAGGTGGGTACACCATTATGACCCGGAGACGAAACATCTGCCTATAGAATATCGACTCAAAGACTCACTCCAGAAATGAAATTCAATACGCAGCCCTCAGCTGGAAAAATCATGGCCACAGTGTTCTGGGACGCAGATGGTGTTATCCATGTTGATATCCTTGATCGTGGAACAACAACAAATTCAGAGCGTTATATCACAACGCTGCGAACTCTGAAACGACGGTTAAGAAGGGACCGAAAGGGAAAGGGAAACGTTTTCCTGCAGTATGACAATGCCAAACCACACACTTCACGCGCCACCACAGCAGAACTTCACAGACTGAATCTCACCACCGTACGGCATCCTACATATAGTCTAGATTTAGCACTGTCTGACTACCATCTGTTCCAGATAGTGAAAGACGAGCTGCGGTGACATCATTATGCTTCTGACTAGGACGTTGAGAGAACTGTGAGACTGTGGCTGCGGAAACAGAGTGTCGATTTCTTCCATGACGGCTACAGAAAACTTTTTCATCGTTGGCAGAAATGTATCGAATTGGCTGGTGATTATGTGGAAAAGTGAATACTGGTAATTAAAGATCACTTTCTAAGGATTGTTTCTGTGTTGGATTTATTAAAATATTCCCATTCAAAGCCAAAGAACGAAGGTCGAGGCATTACTTTTCATTCAACCCTCGAAATAGGGTCTTGGTCACCGCTTCGCGTCGGTCTTGGTACGGCACAGTAACTGTGCAAAGTATATAGGTTCCAAATCGGTCAGTGTTTGCGATCATTCAGGAAAGATAAGAGAAAATTGGCTAGAAGCTTCCAGTTAAGTTTTGGACGAATTTCTAACACTTTCAAGTTGCTTCTGGACACGCCATGTATCCATGCGACTTCCGAAAGAAAGCAATGATGGCCAGAATATCATGATTACTAAGTGTTTAACTGAGGTTGGGGATTATTAGAGGTACCATGAACTGCGGGATAGATGTTTTACCCGATTAATTTGAGTGTTCGGTTGACTCTCTTTGTGGTTCTTGATAGATGTATCGTGTTGCCCTCATGTATGCAAGTGCTAGGCAGTGTCTTGAACAAGACAGTCAGCTAATAACACAATTTCATAATGTGTATTTAAAATCATTTAGAAAATTTATATATTGCTTTGGTGTAAATTTGGTGTATTTTTTAACTAGTTTATTTATGTGGGATGGATAGCCATATGCTTATCAAAGATCCTCGTGGTGCCTGTGCCCATAGTTTTTCAATTACTGTCCCACTCTTTCGATTTCAGTATCAGAATTATAACGCCTTGAGCCACGTGCACGGAAACATTCACTTGGATTTTGCGTGATAGCAGTTTTGGGTGTTCCCGTCCATAGTACATAGTGCTCCCTGTCTGTTCTCGTCACTGGGTCAAGCGATAAGATATCTTCTCTATTATTAACCGTAATCAAAGCCCCTTCTTTGCTAATTAATTCAACCGTTTTCTCTCGCTTCACGGGCTTACGTTTGAAGCCACGGTAAAACGTTGTGAATGGCACAATAAAATCATAGATAGCGTGTACGAGCAGATCGCGAATCAAGAGGAGAGAATCATGGCACAGAATGGAATTGTAAATAGTTTCACGATAAGAGCGCACGGTCTCGCTGTACCTGAGGAGCAATTATCACTGTACCGAGATACGGTCAGCATCCTGTCGAACGCAACCAATGCCAGCTGGTGAAAGTGACAAAGTGTGGTCATTACTTCGCTTCAAAGAGGCGCAGGATGAGGTAAGCAGGCGGAACGGAGAGGTAATTCATGAAATGCAGGAGCGAGTGTCAGGCGGTAGCAGTAGCGACGGAAGTAATCACCATTCAATGTACAGGGTGATTATAATTAAACTTTCAAACCGCTGTAGAAATAACACCTCTGGTCAGAATGACGTCAAATTGCAACGGAATATTATCGGAGAAAGGGGAAAACGTATGAGGGAAGAAAAATAAATGGTTACAAAATGTAGTAATACGTGGCGCCATAAGCATCATAAGTTAATAGTGGTGGGCTACAAACGAATCGTACAGTAATGCCTAACGCGTACGTTTGACGTTAAACAAAACGTACTACCCAGTTTGCATGGGTTTACAGGTATGACACTATTAGTTACGTAAACCCATCCACCACAACAAGGTCATATCACATCAGATGGGAAAAGACAGTTTTTAATTGTCCTTAAGCCAAAAATTGTATAAAAAGCATCACTCACATCGATTTTTAACTGTCCAGAGGCCAAAAACCGCATAAAAGACATCAATCAAAATCAAATCCGATTATTAATTTCCCTGTGACTGGCGCTAAACATGTTCAGTATGCTGTCCACCGTTTTCAGCAACAGCTGATCGAATTGTTTCCGAGGTCATGTTCAGAATGTGTTGCGCAATGCGTGTCTTCAGTGATGTCAAGTTTGCAATCGGAACACTGCACACAACGTATTTCAGATAGCCCCACAGCCAGAAGTCACACGGATTAATATCAGGTGAGCGGGACGGTCAGGCTGTAGGGAAATGGCGGCTGATAATTGTAGCATTTCCGAAATGGCGCTTCAGCATCTGCTTAACTGGATTTGCAATATCCGGAGGTGCGCCATCTTGCATAAAAATGATCCCATCCACACATCCACGCTGATGGAGAGCTAGAATGACGTGGTTGCGCAAAAGACACTCATGGCGCTTACCAGTAACGGTACAAGTAACAGGACCGGAAGCACCTGTCTCTTCGAGAAAATACGGACCAACGATAAATGGTTTCATAAACCCGTACCACACAGTGGTGTCAGATGAAGTGGTACTGGTTGATTTGCATGTGATTTTTCCGTTGCCCATATTCGACCATTCTGTGTATTGGCATATACTGTCAGATGGAAGGGGGCTTCGTCTGTCTACAAAATCTTCCGCGATCAGTCATTGTTCACTTTCATGCGAGCAAGAAATTCTAAAGCAAAGGTCTCTCTTGCTGGCAGGTCAACTGGAAGCAACTCATGCACATGAGTAATTTTGAATGGATAGCAAAGAAGGACGTTTCGTAAGATTTTACGCACCGTGTTCACGGGTATGTTCAGTGTTCTGCCGATTCTCCATGCACTACGCGTTTGCACAAGACCACTCGTCTCCTCCTGCATTGCTGTGGCCACTGCTTCCATTGACGTCGAATTAATTCCTTTCTTCCCTCTACCAAGTTGTACTCCATAAGAACCCGTCTTTTCGAATTTCCGAATCATTTTCTCGAAACCCGTGGCAATCATCGGACCAACGCCACCTTTCAGTGTCCGGAACTTCTACAGAGCGACGTGTGCACAGTCATCATTCTTGTAATACAGCTTTACAAGCACAGCGCGGTCCTGCATTGAGACAGTCATGGCGATCGCCTCAGACGCGAAAGGAGGAAAAGCCGTGTACCCACTGTGCTTATACCAGTTTCAATGGACCGAGCGCATGACACGTATTTTCATTTACGTATTCTGACACATACAGTGCCATCTATTGATCAATTTTCACACTATTTTTTTTTCTTCTGCCATACGTTTTCCCCTTTCTCCGATAATATTGCGTTGGAATTTGATGTCATTCTGACCAGTGGTGTTATTTCTACAGCCTTTTGAAAGTTTAACTCTAATTATAATCACCCTGTATAATGATGATGAGCCAATAGAAAGTAAGCGGAGGAGGTGTGAGGAGAAAGAGCTTCGCGATTTAGAGGACAGGTTGTGGGGTTTCGACTAGGGCGAAACAGCTGATCGCTGAGAGAGCAGTATTCATGACGAAGAAGGGTGTAAGTGGCACCTTGTGTCGGTCCAGACTTATTCTGTGTTCCCTGACACTAATAACGACGTACATCCGACCTTGTGGCTTTAGCACATTGATTACGCATTGGTTACTTCTTGCGGTCACATACCACGCTTAAAGTTCGTATGTAATCACTTATGCAGTGAAGGAGCTGCAGGATTGCAGATGAGCGTAAAGGACTGCAAGACTTATGACGTGTTTAATAACACAATCCTGGAGAAATTTTGGTCGAAAGGGACACAGGAAACGGTCAAACTTGGCACTCTGACGAAAGAGGCGTACTCTGACAATGCACATGGCAGTCAGTTGGAGTATTTCGAAACTATAGCTAGAAGTGACCAATATTTAGATACCCCATATGAAGCGCCCGAAATAATGCTCATTTGTCTCCCCAAACTGTCAAATAGTATCTAAAGAGACATTGCGATAGTAGCTCGTGATATGGAAGATGTAAAGTCGCTCCAAACCTTGCTCCAAGAACTGGGAGCTGACAGATAATTCCTGAACAGGATAATATAGTGCATCTCGTTGCTCAGCGTTACAATGGTGAAAATAGAGAGAATCACAACAGGTGAGGAGAACGAAATAACGATCGGAGTCGCGGTAGATGGGATGGCCGTAGAGGTCGAGGCTCTTTCGGACCAAATGATAATCGTAGGCATCGTTTTAATCGTAACAGTTCGCAACCAGGAAACGGATATCAGCAGCGATCAGACGAAAGGGGACTGGAAGAGCATAGAGAGCACATAGGCGAGAATGAGGCGTCACAGAAGTTTGTGACAAGAACAAGAGTGGCAGGACACAAAACATAGCAGTAGCAGCACAGGAGAGACTTTTGATGGTTTTTATGTAGGTTTTTACCACGTAAAGCAGCCACTCTTCTGCCTTCAATATTTGTGCAGTTGATACATTCCTCTAGTATTTCCTTGGAGATGAAATAGTCCCAGGCATCCTTAGGTTTACAGGTTTTCAAACCACGGGCTGGACCAGGTGCCTTCTTTACGATATTATGGACAGGCGTACGAAAAGTTGCAGGTTTTGTGGCGGTGTTCGTAGCGACAAACATTTCGCGGTAGAAACGGCTTACGAAGTCACCGGCACACTTTTAATAGCGGGCCGACCGGTCCGCTGGAACAGTGAACAGAAAGATGAAAACCCAAACACTCTGATTAAATAAAAGTCGGTACTTATCTTTATTGATGAAGATACAGAAACACAATAGTGAACTCCGTGTCTACAGAAATCGGTCTAGTTCGAGTCGGAGCGGCTAGGTCAGCGTCGACTGACGACAAACAACAACTCTGCTGCGATGAACACACAACTGACTAGCAAGTACACAATTCGGTGGCGAGTATACAACTGAGCGGCGAATACAGAACTGTCCTAGCGCTCGCGACTCCAGCGCTTAAGAAGCCAGAAGCCAGCGGTGGCGCGCGCAGACTTGCGGCGATTTCCTGTATCGCTGGCGCTGCTTATGCGGACGGCGTCCGGACTTTGATGCTGCCAACCTTTTGGCAGCGGGCTCGGGTGGCATTACTGGCTAGGATATAACAGCAGGAGTATCTAATTTCCAAATCGTTCCATTTCGACTGATGTATGTGTGGTCTTCTATACGTTTTTGTGGTGGTTCTTCATTTTCAGACTCTGATGAAGTAATATTATGGGAAGGACTATCATCTGCCTCAATACTCACATCTGCAGGTTCATTGGCTGATTCTTCACTACTTGCATCTTCAAAAATATTTCCTTCCTCGCAAGAATCGTCTACTTCAAACCACTGAGCCACAACACATTCAAAATTAGCTGCATTTGCACGTACTGCCCCTCTTGCTTTGCGTGTCGAAGCCATAGCAAAAGGGGTGTCTCTCGAACAGCAGCTTGGGCAGCACTAAACGAGTCATACTCGTAACAATATGTGCCTTGCCGCAACAAACAAACTACAGTAACAATGAGGCTGACAAGAGCAGCACAGGACAACAATACTATGCAATAATAAAACATTTGATAACAAAAAGATCAATAATACACCGACATCGCCAATATGTGAAAGTAGTGTGTATTATTTTTTAGTTATAGTATTACTACTACAGCTACTGTTGTTGTTGGCACTCCTGTTGCAGGAAATACCACTACAGTTATTGTTGAATTAATAACTGCTCCCAAACAAATGTTGAAGACAATATAGGCTAATGAACATTTATAAATGTGTGAGGGCTTCTGAAGCCCTGCTTATGCATTCACGGTGTATGGGTAAACGTATTGAGTTATACAAAAAACTTAAAACAGGTATCTCGTTCAGACTTGATAGGAGGAATGTCACAGCGTTAGTGAAAGAGTACTGGAAAGCTGTTTGAAATCAAACAAAAAATTAAAGAATTTTTTTAAAAATGAAGACATACAAGGGCCTCGGAGGCCCTGTATATGCATCCTAGGGTTAGAGATAAACTGTTAGAGGAAGAGGTGGTAATTAGTTCAGTAAAGTGTCCCATAGTAAATTTCATCATTAATGAAGTTGTTTCTTGACTTGTGGACTCAGGTAGCGCGGCACCCATACATACTAAGGGAAGATATCTTTGAACTATGTTGTGAGAAGAGAGAATGGGCGATTCTTCCACTACAAAAGACGAAGATCCGTAGTGGTCTTCATAATAAAAATGTTGAAGCAGGAAGACAGACAGCAACTGTGTTTTCGTGTCAATCGCACATCTTAGCTGTGTTCAGGCCAGTTTAGTCCAGTCACTCTTAATAGAAGCTGTCCTTGGTTTAAATTTCCCGTACTTTCGCAGAGCAGCGCTGGATTTTGTACAGTCAAGTGTTAGAATAGTGAAAGGAGAGAAGAGTGTATTTATTTCTTTTGAAGAAGATATTCTCGATGAGGATAATACTTGCGCGCCTCTTAGCCTTCTTGGGGGAAGATGACGAAGGACGCATGGAATGTCTATGTTTGCTTCATAATTTATTGAGTAATGAGGCCGAGGGTAAAAGTATAGAGGGCGTAATAGCCGAAAAAGTGCGACATATTGGTGCAATAGAGCCAAGGGACCAGTTAAGACAGATTCTGCCCAAACATAAACATCTTTTCTCAGAAGCACTTGGATGCATTTGGGGACTTCACTAGCCTTTCTCAGCACTCACCTAAAATATACACGTTGCTCACAGGTCAGAAGTTAAAAACGAGACTGAAGCCGTGGTGGAACTCGGCATTATTGAGCCAGCCATCAGTTCCTTCAATAGCCTACTTCACGCACTGGATAGAAAGGAGGGGCGATCCGGCTGATAGTGGACTCACGGCGGATTAATGAAGTCATTGAACCAGAGAGCGTTAAAGTGGAAACACTGGATGAGATCCTGCAGAGATTTCACTGGGCTAAGCTACTTACTTCGATAGATTTGCATAGTACCTATTGGCAGGTAAAGTTTGAACATTACTGTCGAAGATATGCTGTAATCGTCTCCATTGTCAGGTGTTTCCTATTCAGGCGATTGCCCTTTGGGCTCAGTATTTCGTCGGTAGCGTTTATTCACGAGCTAGACGCAGTTCTGCCTGACGACTTAGGCAACAGAGTTACCTCCTACAGTGATGATATACTAGTAGGCGAGGCATCATGAGCATCATGTGGTGGATTCCTTGGTACAAGCCCCAAGTGATATAAATGTAAGTGTTAACTTGATGATATCTGTATTTGGTAGCGAGGAGAAACGTTTTCTTGGGCATGTTGTGAATGCAGAAGGAATCTTACAGGACCCAGACAAATTGTCAGTTGTTACAGAATATGCTGTACCTCGCTCATAGCGGGATTTAAGATCGTCCGTAAAGTCTGTTAAATTCCTTTCATTGTTTCATGAGAATGGACACCACAGCCACTCAAAATATGTGTCAGCTGATAGGCAAAAGAGCCACCTGGTGCTGGGATATCAGGGCGCAGACGGAAGTCGAAGAACTCAAAAGGGCTTTATTAAACGCACCACTGCTTATACATCCTGATCTGAGCAAAGAAATTTGCATGTCAGTTGATAGTTCATGCAATGGTATGGGCGTGGCCAGTTTCCAAGGGACTGAAGGAATGTTCCCCAATCGATATTCTTGCGAGTCGGATACTAAGTAAATGATTCCTGACGATAATAAGGTGCAACTAAGATGGCTCTATATGCTCAGGAACAGAAAATTGTTTTTCAGACGGAGTGCGGATAGCGTCAGTGGCTAATGTGCATCCCGTAAGAACTAATAAACATACGCGTGTGGTACACTCACTTTAACCATGGCCATATGGGAGCACGAAAATGTTGTTGGAAACTGCAAGAGGTGTTGTATTTCTAAAGAATGGAGCGTAGGATCGAAAGTGTACTTGCAAGGTGTAAAATCTGTCAAAGAGCCAAGCACTGAACAAAGAACACTCCGGCCCTATTGTTTCCGATAATTCCTTCACACCTAAAAGAACTATGTACCACTGACCTCTTAGGTCCACTACCGTCAACGGCTAATGGCTATACATGTATGATAGTCGTGTTTGAATTAGTGTCCAAATACGCCACCTTCATCTCTCTCAGCAGCACAAAGCACAGAACTGTTGCTGCAACCTTCCAGTACCGCTTCATTGGAGATATAGGACCGCTGAAGAAAATGATCTCTGACAATGGACCGCAGTATAGGTCATATAACTGCAGAATCCTGCTAAGGAGACTTAAAATTAAAATATGTGTTTGTATATCGCTGGCAACCAGCCTAAAGCCCAGCAGAGTGTAATTGGGGAGTTAGTGAAGTTCTGTAGAAACTACTGCCATAGCACACGTCGCAAGTGGGACAACTGACTGAAGGACTTTCAAAAGATAATCAATGAAATCACACACTGCGCAGCGGGGCTGTTCTCCATAGCGGTGTCGAGGAACGTGTCTCTTCCAGACAGAGAAAGAGAGCTGGTAAATTCTCCACCGACTGGTGGACTAGAGAACCGCTATTGAATAAATTAAGAATGAAGCATTAAGGAGAAACGAGAATCAGAAAGGACAAATTACGCATATAAATATCCAAATTGGGTACAAAATACTGGACTCATAGGCCATCTAAACGAAGTCAGTTCCTATGCAGTAAATTCTTTAATGTATTTTCAGGACTATATCGAGTAAGAAGAGTAGCCGATCCCAACGCAGTAGATGTTGAAACGGTTGAGTAGAGGAAATCAAAAGGAGTGCGTCATGTCTCGAACGTCAAATTATGGAGATCATAAGAGAACAGAGCAAGTAACAACTATTACTACCTCAGGTGACATGGGAATAGCGACCCCAGCGGTGAGCCTACAGATCAATTGAGCTGAAATTGGAGTGACTGGAGAAGATTAGTTGCCCTATGGAGGTCGCGTAACTGAGCAGATCGAAGGTTAATGGAAAGGGATCCCATTAAAGAAAGATGCGCGAAGGGAGCTCACTGTGTTTCTTTCTTTTATTGCTAGCCGATCGAGACGAAAAGTTGTTTTTGCTGCAGTAGGAAGCAATCGTAATGAAGACATTATTGTCATGAAATTGAGGAGAATGGAACTCTTTAGCTACTCAGAAATAATTGAGATGTAGGAAAAGATTAGAGGAAGTACTATCAAAGCAGGGAGTACCTAATAACGCTTTATTAACATCCATAATTTTATCGTATTGAACTTGCCTAGAGTATAAGAAATGCGTAATAGCCTTATTCTGAAAGTAATTGTAATATGTAGTGATGTATAAGTCAGTCATTCTTTCCGTTGTTGACTGGGTTTTTTCGAATATGGATGTGAGAGATGGCTAATTTTGAGAGATGAGGCTATAAACATCCCTAGGTATCAGTGAAGGTTGGAAGGACCAACACATGATGACTTAACATAATGTAAGTCTTTATATTAAGGAGGTTGCTGGCAGGTAAAGCACATAATGGTCGAATGAAGAGAAGTGCTAAGGAAGGAAGGAAGTATGGGAAAGGTATGGTACTTTTTACTTTTTTCTTGTATAGTGTTAAAAGAGCTTTCCATGATGACAAACAATTAGTAAAAATTTCTGCTCTTACTCTGTTCACATGTTCCCTCGTCTCTGTGAGTTGAGTAGGTCATGTCATAATGGGTTGGCCCATATCTCACGATAAGTATATTGAGTTTCATAAATTTATGTGCTGTGCAAGTCAGTTGAATAAATAGTGCGGAAAGTAATTTTTGCGGCGTTAATTGCCTTGGCTAAATTAATATTACCATTGCAAGTAATGCACGAAAGTGCTTTTCGCTGTTTAGATGGTAATTGCTAACGGTGCTGGTTTGACTAACAATGAACTGTTCCTCCGTTCACCTCACATCCTGCAAGACATTTTCATTAGCCTGGAGGAAACACGAGATATATCTGGATATAGTGATAGGTTTACATGTGTAATACTATAGTAGATGTCGGGTGAAGGATATCGCTCTGCTCAGTTCTACAGCTAAAGGAAAAGGTCTACATCTACATGGATACTCTGCAAATCACATTTAAGTGCCTGGCAGAGGTTTCGTAGAACCACCTTCACAATTCTCTATTATTCCAATCTCGCATAGCGCGCGGAAAGAACAAGCACCTATATCTTTCCGTATGAGCTCTCATTTCCCTTATTTTATCATGGTGATCGTTTCTCCCTATGTAGGTCAGTGTCAACAAAATATTTTCGCATTGGGAGGAGAAATTTGGTGATTGGAATTTCGTGAGATGATTCCGTCGCAACGAAAAAAGGCTTTCTTTTAATGATGTCCAGCGCTAATCCTGTATCATTTCAGTGACACTCTCTCCCCTATTTCCTGATAATACAAAACGCGCTGCACTTTTTTGAACTTTTTCGATGTACTTCGTCATTCCTATCTGGTAATGATCCCACACCGCACAGCAGTATTGTACAAGAGGACGGACAAGCGTAGTGTAGGCAATCTCCTTAGTAACTTAAAGGAATCGTTCAAATCGTTCAAATGGATCTAAGCACTATGGGACTTAACATCTGGGGTCATCAGTCCCCTAAACTTAGAACTGCTTAAACCTAACTAACCTAGGGACATCACACACATCCATGCCCGAGGCAGGATTCGAACCTGCGACCTTAGAAGCCGCGTAGTTTCGGATTGAAGCGGCTAGAACTGCTCCGCCACCGCGGCCAGAAAAGGAATTGTAGAGGTTTATTTTGTTTAAATGCTCAAATTACGTCATGATTGTTGGTATTTACTGACAGAAAACTCTCAGAAAAGTAAATTCATAATGGCAGTAAATTATAAATTTGTATAAAGACTCCTATAATGACTCCAAACAATAATGATATTTACTGACAAGATCCTGTCATACCAATTAAGTAATAGTGTGTAATGCACCAAGCTGGGGTCACTATTAAGAGGACATTTACTAATGTGGACCCCTCCTTCCATGTTTCTCAGACGACGCCCAAGGGAAGCGAGAAGGAGAGCTGTACGAGAAATGCAGAACAGTGGCTGCTCAGCCGCAGAGTCGAGCAGACGACTCCAACTGGCCGGTAAATTCATGGTCGCCTAGCGGCTACGGTCCGCCTCATCCCCTCCAGTAATGGTATTGCGGCTCTGTGGCAGAGCACATTGCGCTGACCTCAGCATGAGCGCGTCACAGCACATACGTCACGCCTCTCGTGGTGACGACACTCCGCCCGCCCCATGAACTGGAACTCGGAGCGCCAGCAGGAGGGGATCACGGCCACGCAAAACGCCGTCAGACCAAACCTGTAGGACTGTCAACATTATGGTGTCGTTGTGGGCATGTGACGAGGTAACGAAAGTAACCGGAGAAAACACAGACGGGGGTCATCCTAGCGAAGATTTCGGCTGCGAATGGGGAAATCCATTGAGATAAGCGACTTTGACAACGGGCTGATTATTATTACGCAGAGCCAGTGAACGAGTATCTCGAAACCGGCGAAGCTGGTCGAATGTTACCATTAGGCGCTAAATGGCTGGATGCCCACGACTCTTCACAGAACATGGGTTCGGAGTCTTGTCTGCTCTATAAAGAAGGATAGGTCGTGATTTGTGGCATCTCTGCTGAAAGAACACAATGTTGTTGCACGCACAGCTGTTTCGGAACACACCGTTCATCGTACATTGTAGAAAATGGAGCACTACAGTAGACGGATACAACGTGTTCACAGGTTGGTCCTACAATTTCGCCGGTTGCGATATCAGTAGGCACGTAACCATCGGAATTCGACCATCGACCAATGGAAACGTGTCAGATCTTCGGGTTAATCACAGTTTTGATACACTACGTCAATGGTCGTCTCTACAAACGCCCACATTGACGTGAATGTCGGCCTGAAACATTCAGCACGCCTCGGACGCAGGCTAGTGGGAGCAGTATCGTGCTATGGGAAACATTCTCCTGCACTTGCATTTGACCTGTGGTAGTAATCTAAGACACACTGACACCTGCGAACCATCTTGCTTGATGTCTTCCCCGACGACGATGTCATCTTTCAGCAGTATAGTTGTCCGTTTCTCGGTGCGAGAACCGAGATTCAGTGGTTGGGTTGGGTTGGGTTGTTTGAGGGAAGAGACCAAACAGCGAGGTCATTGGTCCCATCGGATTAGGGAAGGATGGGAAGCAAATCGGCCGTGCCCTTTCAAAGGAACCATCCCGGCATTAGCCTGGAGCGATTTAGCGAAATAACGGAAAACCTAAATCAGGATGCCCGGACGCGGGATTGAACCGTCGTCTTCTCGAATGAGGATCATTATAGTGAACTCAAGTTGATGTCTCGGTGACGAAATTCGCCTGGTATAAATCCTATAGAACCCATTTGGCTCGCTATCTCGCATCATCACCGCATACACTCACCACCGGCCCGTTATTCACATGAATTACTCAATCTGTGCGTAGGCATCTAATGTTACATGCCTCCACAAACCTAACAACAAACTATCGAAGCCCTGATACGGAGAGTCAGTGATGTATTTAATTCCAAAGAGGAACGAACAAGCTATTAAGCAGGTGGTCGTAATACTTTGGCTTATCATCTTGTCGAGAGTGTTTTGGATTATCACCTTGCCTACTTAATTTGACCTCGCGTCCACTTATGACAGGGAAGAGCAGTGCGATGGTAGACACGTATTTTCACCATTAATGACCTTTTGCAAATGATGGAGATATGGACTGAATAATTGATCAGAGGCACAGAACTTTGTTGAATTAACCAGGCAGTCATAGTTGGTGATGGAGCTCTTATTATGTAAACTGATTGAACAGTATGATGGGAAGTCATACTAGGGAATGAAGTCAGCTGCCATGCACAGTTAGACTACGATGTCAGGCGGTCGAGTGAGGTAAATTTGTTTTCTACTGATGCTTGTAGATACTGAAAGCGATGGTAATGGCAGTTTCTACGGACAGCGTGTGCATGTAGACTGCTTGTGATATGTTATCGCAGCCCAAGTCATGACGAACTCAGTGTAGCGTATCATGATTCACGACGTTTTTGTAAGTGAGAGAGCAGCGCACTGTGGTGTGAAATTACCATTGTGTAAATCAGGTGTTTATATGGACTGAAACAGTACACAAACGGGGCGATCAGTGAAGAAGTTTAACGTTGAACGTGTAAGTGGGCTGCTTGTGTGTTGGCAGCGCTGTGTAGCACGTTGCATTAGATCTCTGACTGCGCTTTCTTTGTAAGAGACTCTGTGGATGGATGGATTTGTTGTTGGAAGTTAATCGCCAGTAGTGTTGGGCAGTTGGAAGTTAATCGCCTGCAGTGATGGAAGTTCTTCAAAAATGGCTCTGAGAACTATGGGACTTAACTTCTGAGATCATTAGTCCCCTAGAACTTAGAACTACTTAAACCTAACTAATCTAAGGACATCACACACATCCATGCCCGAGGCAGGATTCGAACCTGCGACCGTAGCGGTCGCGCGGTTCTAGACTGTAGAGCCTAGAAACGCTCGGCCACTCCGGCCGGCGATGGAAGTACTGTTGGGCAGTTGGAGGTGAACAGCCATCAGTGATGGATGTTAAATGCGAGAAGTTAGCATTGATGGAGGGTAGAGGACTGAAGTGTTAGCGGAGGCTAACGACCTGGAAGTATCTGACTTAGAGATTGAAAATTATTCATAATTATATATCTTTGAACTGAATATCAATGATGATTTAGTTTCATGCCTGAACTGGATGTCACATTATTAAGGTAAGAAATACATTATTTGGTTTGCAACAAAATCTTTCCTTTGCTAACCATATGCCTATTAGCAGTTAGTGGCTTTAGTAGTTACAGTCTTTTATTTAGCTGGCAGTATTGACGCTAGCTGTATTGCCGTACTTCACGCAATGAAGATTTTTGTGAGGTAAGTGCTTAATGAACTGTGTAGGTTATTGTTAAGATTTCTTTTTAGTCAGGGCCATTCTTTCGAATTAATTATTTGAAGTCAGGCTACCTACGTCTTTTTTTTCTGTTTTTGAGCAGTCGAATTGCCTTGCGCTAGGATATTGTGGGTCTCAGTCATTCAGCAATTGAAGTACAGATTCACTCATTTTAAGTAAATAAGTTTCATCTATGGACCCTTAACCGAGGATACCTCAATGGAATATTCTGATTTTTCTGGTAGTTTGAATAATTAGTGCATGATAAGAAATTATTGTTACTGCTAGTGCGTAATTGTATAGCGAATTTCCTTTGTTGTTGTAGTTTTTCATTGTTGTATAATATTGCAATGAGCAAAGCAGTTGTGGGATGCATGTGGATTTTCACTAAGTAATTTGCAGTCGCTTTTGCAATTTATTACATATTTATTATTTCCAATGCTATTTTTGCGCTTCTAATTGTGTTTTTCTGTGTTATCGTGTAAAATTCTGTGATATTCATGGCGTGTGAAAAGCGCAACACTAGGCTACAAAGTAAATTGAGAAATGATAGTGACGATGAGCGTAGCGTGTCAACACTACCTTGTAATGAAGTGACAAATGTCCAAAATAATTGGGTAATTGGGCATAGGGAAATGACCACGCAGTAAATAATGGTGTAGACAGTGAAACAATTAGTGAACAGGGAAGTATTGTCGATCTATCGGTCAGCAACAGCTCGCCTCAGGAATGCGAAATACCCTAGATTCAGGTTTTGCGTCCTTACCTTTTTCTCAATTAAGTCAAGATTCAAGCTCTGCTTTTCAAAATGCGAATGTTGCTGATGCAAATGCACTGCCGAAAAGCACAAAGGAGCATGTTCCAGACACTAATATACTGTTATTATAATTAATGCAACAAATGGGAGAAAAGCTTCCAAAGTTAGACACAATGGAACAAAATCAGAAACAATCACAGCAACAAATGGAACAAAATCAGAAACAAATCAAAGCTTCACGCTTAGCCGCCTCGAAAAACCCATCTTTGGGTGCCTTTCAACTGCACAGCTGTAGAAAAGAGAACCCATTGACCTCGCTATTGATATTTTTTTGTAGATCGTACCATAAACACAACATACTATTACTTGAAAACTTATGATTACACTGTGGAGCTCGCACTTTCTACTACTTACTGAAATATTTTTATGTCTACACATCTGATTATGACAAGTGTCTTTCTACGAGAATGAAGAGAATTTTAACTGAGTTATGAAATGCTATATGGCTATTGAATGACATTTTCATGCTTTGCCGTGTACATATTTGTTTATTCTATTTGATATCTAGTTTCTAATTGCGCTGTAGCATTGGTTTTATAAAATAAATTTTAATACATATGCTAATGTACATACTTTCTGTCTACAGATTTATTAAATAATAATTTTATGATTTGACTAGAATACTCTCTTTCAAATTCTAAAGGTGGCAGGGGTAAAATACAGGGAGCGAAAGGCTATTGACAATTTGTACAGAAACCAGATGGCAGTTATAAGAGTCGAGGGACATGAAAGGGAAGCAGTGGTTGGGAAGGGAGTAAGACAGGGTTGTAGCCTCTCCCCAATGTTGTTCAATCTGTATATTGAGCAAGCAGTAAAGGAAACAAAAGAAAAATTCGGAGTAGGTATTAAAATTCATGGAGAAGAAATAAAAACTTTGAGGCTCGCCGATGACATTGTAATTGTGTCAGAGACAGCAAAGGACTTGGAAGAGCAGTTGAATGGCATGGACAGTGTCTTGAAAGGAGGATATAAGATGAACATCAACAAAAGCAAAACAAGGATAATGGAATGTAGTCTAATTACGTCGGGTGATGCTGAGGGAATTAGATTAGGAAATGAGACACTTAAAGTAGTAAAGGAGTTTCGCTATTTGGGGACCAAATAACTGATGATGGTCGAAGTAGAGAGGATATAAAATGTAGACTGGCAATGGCAAGGAAAGCGTTTCTGAAGAAGAGAAATTTGTTAACATCCAGTATAGATTTAAGTGTCAGGAAGTCATTTCTGAAAGTATTTGTATGGAGTGTAGCCATGTATGGAAGTGAAACATGGACGATAAATAGTTTGGACAAGAAGAGAATAGAAGCTTTCGAAATGTGGTGCTACAGGAGAGTGCTGAAGATTAGATGGGTAGATCACATAACTAATGAGGAAGTATTGAATAGGATTGGGGAGAAGAGAAGTTTGTGGCACAACTTGACCAGAAGAAGGGATCGGTTGGTAGGACATGTTCTGAGGCATCAAGGGATCACCAATTTAGTATTGGAGGGCAGCGTGGAGGGTAAAAATCGTAGAGGGAGACCAAGAGATGAATGCACTAAGCAGATTCAGAAAGATGTAGGATGCAGTAGGTACTGGGAGATGAAAAAGCTTGCACAGGATAGAGTAGCATGGAGAGCTGCATCAAACCAGTCTCAGGACTGAAGACCACAACAACAACAACAACAACAATTTTATGATCTACATTCTTAAAAAAAGGAGCACTAGGAAACGAAAGTAGCATAAGAAGGAGAAGTGATTGATAACAGGGACTGTATACATAATTTACTTTTCAGGCACAAATCACTTTAGTGTTAAGATGTGACATAGGCATTAAGATGTAAACAGACATTCCCTTATCTGCATTGCTATCTTTACTGCAATATTTTTTCTGCTTGTACTTTGACATATTTGGGCACAAGTTATTGCATTTTCTGCTACTATTTGCCAGGCATTGTCGTACTGAATATTACTTTGCACTAGTTTGATAAGCCAGTTACCACCAATTCATTTTTCTTGTTTGCTGCATATTGCCTTATATTAGTTGTAATGTTGCATTTCCTTTGCTAATTTAGATATACTGCTGCTTGTTTTGCCAACTTGCATTTTCCTGTCATTGCTGTTCGTGTTAACTGTTTTGTGCTGCTGCATTGCCTCGTTCTCTAGTTTATGTATCTGAGCTCAGTAGATTTAAGTTAGCTTAAGAGGGGTAGGCTATATAAGAGAATGAGTTACGACGAGTTGCGAAAAATGTATTGAGAAGCTATAAGAAAAAACAGTTTGGGCAAAAGAGTACTGTATATTAAGGAATAGTTATTTTGAAAGAGGAAATGAACTGGTAAGTAGGGTTTAGGGGCAACAGGTTTAGGCAGTATTATCTTGCTAACAGATGATCAGGTAAGATAACGGAAAATAAATTATGATCTAAGAAATACGTGAAAGTAAATACGGAAAGCATGCTTTCATAGGATTTTTCTTGGTGGGAACAAATGTTGAAGTAAGAAGAAAATATCTGTGGGATAGCGAAGTTTTGATTGAAAATGAATTATCACAAGCACTGCAGTACCAAATGCTACACTGAAAATATACCCTGTCCTTTCCTTTTATGTTATTCCGCTATGTGTTTATGTGGACCCTTGTGTATCTGTGTTCTTCCTGTCTCTGTGTATTTACCTGATAAGTTTAATTGAATTTTTCTCTTCTAGTACTAAGTTGCATTCACCATGATGAGGAATACTGTCATCCTCAAATGTAATATATTCTTTACTTTGCAAAGATATCCAGACATAATTTATTCTGTTCTGTTATCTTTCAGTGCTCATGTGTCAAGTTAATATCTCAATGAATGTTCTCATGTTTTACTTATTTACTTATGTCGCAATTCCTGGAATACTCATGTATATGATTTTTTCTATTCCTTTGTAAAGCCTGTATTACTACAAATGTTATCTGTATTATCATAGTCTTTAATGATGTCTTCCGTACCTTTGTAATTGTATTCTTATGCTGTAAAATTGTAAATTGTAGACACCAGTTCTTCAAATTAAGTAAATAGTAGTAATTCATTTTACTGCGTACATTTCTGTTGATCATACTGTATGAAAAAAATCTCAGAGGCTAAATGACTGGGTTAGTGTTTGGATGTGTGCTGATAATTCAGCACGGGATGGTTAACAGCACTGCTGGTTCTAAGGACACTGCAAAAAATTACTCATTGCATAAGTGGTGGTTTATGGACTTGCTTTATTATCCTCAAGACTCTTTAATTGTGATTGTGCACCCGCACAGTCGCAATGGATGGCTGCTTTCCATCTCTACAAGGACTGCAGTGGGCCAGCACTCTTGGTGGCCCACTACTACCATAATCTCTACAAGAACTACACTGGGTCTGCACACCTGGTGGCCCACTACTACCGTAATCTCTACAAGAAATACTGTGGGTCTGCTCTGTGGTGACGTACTAATTCTACCAGTATTCTTCAAGACTTCGACTGACTCTGCTGTGGGTTTACTCTGTTGTGGCCCATCGCATAATGAAAATTTTGTGAAGTAAGTGCTTAATGAAATGTATAGGTTATTGTTAACATTTCTTTTTAGTCAGGGCCATTCTTTTGATTTAATTATTTAAAGTCAGGTTACTTTTTTTTTGAGTAGTCAGACTGCGTTGCGCTAGGAAATTGTAGGTCTCAGTCATTCAGCAATTTAAGTACAGATTCACAATAAAGTAGTTTCAGATGACCCAAAGACTTGTCGGTAGTGAACATTTTCTGTGCTGGACAATGTTGCACATTGTAGAGGTCTATGTCAGGCTATGAACCAAAGACAGTCGTGTGAGCTGATACTAGAGCGTCCCTCGTTTTACTAAGATTAGAAGCTCCTCTTTTCGCTCTTTCGTAATTGCGATTGAAAAGCTGGGTTGTTTTCAAAATCAGTCTTATGCAAAAGACAATTAGTTAATTTTTATATTTACCCAGACAATTTTCGAGACCAATGTGTCATCTTCTGTGGGTCAAATTTTTATTTCTGTGAAGTACAATATCACATTTGTAATTACTTAACTGCTGTAGGACTAAGAAATACTATATTTGCAATTTCCTTCGATTTGTTTTAGACACTCACCTTAAAATTACATCCTTAACTGAGCTGAACTATTCTACATCGATTTTAGTGCTCATTTTCGTCGTTTCTTGACAGCATGTCATCTGCAAACTAGCCATGAAGAATTATTCCAATCTTGTATAGTGCACTGAAAGAACGAACACCTATATCTTTCGGTACGAGCTCTGATCTCCCTTATTTTATCGTTGTGATCGTTTCTCCATATGAAGGTCGGGTTCAACAAAATATTTTCGCATTCGGAGGAGAAAGTTGGGATTGGTACTTTGTGAGAGGATTCCGTCGCAACGAAAAAAGCCTTTCTTTTAAGGATGTCCAGAGCTAATCCTGTGTCATTTCAGTGACACTCTTTCCCATATTTCGCGATGATACAAAACGTGCTGCACTTCTTTGAGCTTCTTCGATGTACTCCGTCAGTCCTATCTGGAAAGGATCCCACAGCACGCAGCAGTATTCTAAAAGAGGATGGACAAGCGTAGTGTAGGTGGTCTCCTTAGCAGATATGTTACCTTTTCTAAGTGTCCTGCCAATAAAACGCAGTCTTTGGTTAGCCTTCTCACAAAATTTTCTATGTGTTCCTTCCAATTTAAGTTGTTCGTAATTGTAATACCTAGGTATTAGGCTTTCAGATTAGACTAATTTGTCGTGTAACCGAAGTTTAATGATTTACTTTTAGCACGAATGTGGATGACATCACACTTTTCGTTATTGAGGGTCAAATGCCAATTTTCGCACCATTGAGATATCTTTTCTAAATCGTTTTGCAATTTGTTTTGATCTTATGATAACTTCATTAGTTGATAAATGACAGCGTCATCTGCAGACAACCTAAGACGTCTACTGAGATTGTGTCCCATCGTTTATATAGATAAGGAACAGCAAAGGGCCTATAACACTACCTTGGGAACGCCAGAAATCACTTCTGTTTTACTCGATGACTTTCCGTCAGTTACTACGAACTGTGACTTCTCCGACAGGAAATTACAAATCCAGTCACATAACTTAGACGATACTCAATAGGTACGCAATTTCACTACAAGCTGCTTGTGTGGTACAGTGTCAAGAGCTTTCCCGAAATCCAGAAATATGGAGTCGATCAGAAATCCCTTTTCAATAGCACTCAACACTTCATGTCAATAAAGAGCTAGTTTTTCATCGTTGGTCTTGTGTTTGTTATGGCACTGATTTTAAATATGTGTGTGTGAGAGAGAAAGAGAGAGAGGGGGGAGAGAGAGAGAGGGAGAGAGGGAGAGAGAGAGATTTGGGGGGGGGGGCAGACTGAGAGAGATGGAAAGAGGGGTTGGGAAGGAACCAAAAACGAGTTATTTCTGAAAATAATTTCTGTTTTTTGGTTCCCTCCCCACCCCTCTTCCATCTCTCTCTCTCTCTCCCTCTCTCTCTCTAACACACAAACGCACGCACACACACACACACACACACACATACATTTAAAATCAGTGCCATAACAAACAGAAGACTAATGATGAACATGTGAGCAACGACAATAACATGACACCTCTCACTGAGAGTGTTGTCAGAAATGTCTGCTCAGATCACATCTCGCCACATTTTGTGTTAAGTGCATGTGAGGTGAAGTAGTGAGCGGAAATTTGTGAAAACTGAGTGAAAACAATGCTCTAAATAGTAGCTGATTAGGACAACAACCAGGGACACGAAACAGGACGGAAAATGTAAGTACAGTAACGTACATAACCTCTGCCCTCTAAACAGCTCTCCACAAATACGAATTAATTTATTTCATTGCTAATTTGCAGATGACATGCTGTCAAGAAACGACGAAAATGAGCTCTAAAATTGATGTAGAATAGTTCAGCTCAGTTAAGGATGTATTTTAAGGTGAGTTTCTAAAACAAAACGAAGTAAATTGCAAATATTGTGCTTCTTGGTTCTACAGCAGTTAAATTATTACAAATGTGATATTGTACTTTACAGGAATAAAAATTTGACCCACAGAAGACGACGCATTGATGTCGAAACATGTCTGGGTAAATGTAAAAATTAACTAATTATGTTTTGCATACGGCTGAATCCCAAAACAACCCTGTTTTTAGAACATTCCTTTTGTGTTTCGCTGACAACAGTGTTGCAATGGATAGTAAAGGCGACTCAGCAGCTCGCGTATCGGGCGTGTCGGACGGGAGAAGGACAGAAAGGCGGTAGCTACGATATCGTCAAAATAGCTTCCTCCAAGTTACTTTGCAAGAAGGCATACACCGACCTTGTCCGTATGCAGTGAATCAACAAATATTCATGTACCAACGAAAAGTCTGTAGATGTGCGACGAGTAGTTCGATGAGAAATTACTATGCCTTAATATCATTTCAGTTGGAAACCATAATCTGCTAGGGAACAGGCTAACGTTTCACAATAAAAATTGAATTGTTTGTTTCCTACTTGTGCTGATTCTTATGACACATGTATTAACATTCACGTATTTTAATGGCGCTTTTTGGTTCTGTAATTATGTAACTGTTTGTATACTTACAAACTTCTCTTATATACTTTATGCTGATCAAATGTCTTTTTGTGTTGTTTTCCATACCTTTTCGCGTGTAACTGAGTTGCTATTGTCATTTAGAATCTTTTCGTTGACACCAGCAGACGTTCCAATGAGAGCGAGTATCACATGTGATGAAAATTTGGTGTTATACAGTAACAGAACTGCAGGAAAGGAAAGTGCTCTAAATGTTATTTTGATACTTGTTGAATGACGCAACCAGACTTAACCAAATTCGGGATACCCTGCCCGTGTTCAAATGGCTAATATTTTCGTTACATCGATGTTTTGATGAATAGCATGTCGTCTGCTCCACAGCTCCAGTAGATGCTATTTGTTCTGTTGTGGTTCATGTGATTTTGTAGCTCGATATATATGTTATTTACCTCCAACAGAACACATATACTGTAATAAAGTTACTGTGGCAGATTTCGATGTATCAAGCTGAAAAACCGAATGGATCACAAAAAAACAAATTTCGATCTACTGGAACTGTAGAGCAGACGACATGTTTTTGATCAAAACATCTATATAACAAAAATTTCGGCCATATGAAGACGCATATGGCATTCCGAAACCGGTTATGGCACTAAAATAAAACATTTCAAAGGTATTTGTGCCTGGTTGCATCGTTCACCAACGATCATTAACGGCCACAGAGTTTACAAGATCCAAAATGGATAAAATAACATTGTTATTTTTATGCCTCTTTGTTTTGTATGGAGAGGTGTTCCTCATTTGTATGGTGTTGGATGAATAACTACCATTTATTGCTATTAGTAAAACTCTGGTTAGTAATTCAGTGATACCAAATCTCTTGTACTGTCCTTATAATCTCGCTGACTTGCCGGATTGCACTTGATAATTATTAAACGTACATTGTGATATAAATTTTAAACAACGCCTTCTGCATTTCGTTGAATTAGAGTAAACATTAGTAAAGTTGTGTTAGTGCATGTCATTTATTACAGAGTACTTGTGAGATATCGCGTACAGTCCTTGTCTTCAAACTAACTGAACACTTGACAGCAAAATAGTGCGCCACTGCTGATTGCAACCAATATACCGTAGCTGTGTGGCAGGTCCTCTAAAGGCTGAAACATTGTGGGGAACTGTCGTTGGACTATAAATAATGGCTAATACAAGAGAATACTAGGCAGCACCGATCATTATGGCTGTTAGTCCAGATGTAAGCTAATACCGCGATACAACAAATATTAGAGAACATATTATTAGAGACGATACAGTCCCTAGCGCTTCTAAATTAAACTATATTACAATAAGTGACACTTCAGAAGTCTTATCACAATCATCAAATAACATGACGAGTTTTCGTTTGTGACCTGAATTTGAACCTACTGTTATCCAAACCAATCTTCAATTTTCAAATCTTCCAGTTGTGTCTCTAAACCAGCGACGCTTTTTATTATGGCTAGTGTGCGGGAGTCTATTTTACAATCAAACGACAGTATGTTTGGACTATTCTCCTGCGTGAACGATTTCTTAAACGGGTAATTCTAAACTTCGGATTTCATTTGCTATCTTCAGCTGCCACACATGATAAGACAAAGAGTTCACGAAAACCTTCTACCCGCTTAGCGACTTTACATAGGACCAGAATTTTCCGCCAGACAGATTTATATAAAGGTAACACGGTGAAAGTTGTTATATGCTTCGCGCACAGGTCTTTTCACATCGTTAGAATCTCTGCTAATCTTTGTTTGTCGTCTTTTCCTCGTTTCCCTTTGAACCGAGAGTACAACAGTCTTTGTTCCCACACCATTTTCCGAATTTCGTTGTTAAAGTATGATGCGCCTTAACCGTCCCCGATCCTCTTACTAGGCAGGTAGTTACGTAGTCCATGATTTACAATCTGTTTAAACTTTATCCATATTTCTAGTACTATAACACTAACGTACTGTGAAACACGCTAATGTTACCCTGTGAGAGGATTTCGAAGTTCGACGGACAAGGGTATTGGACTATAATTTCGATTTTGGTGTAATTAACAGAAAAACCAAATGGGTTTTTACCTTGGGAGTTAACGAAAGTGGTAAAATCGTAAATGAACTAGAGAAAATGAACGGTCGCCAGTCAAATTACGGACATTAATTTGGAAATATATATCTGAGGATTCTGAATATTAGTTATTGAAGTTGATTTCATTGAGATTTCCCTTTGAAAAGCAAACAGGATACAAGCTGTCACTGTGCACTAAGTAATGTGTGTAGGAGCTGTTACCAATAACACACACACCAGTAAATTATGGGCATCAACTTTGCACCAAGCTCATACTTATGACAGCCACACTTAAGAGCATTACTTAATCAGATACTGAAATGTCACTGCATGAAGTCCACATCTAAATTTGGACATGAGAGATTTCTATCTTCTCTGACATGAAAAACACAAATAACGATTAATAACAACATAAATACTGTGTTTAACCTCCATTACATATAGCAGTTTTATTTAGTAAACGTAATAGTTCAATTTTTTCTTAATAGCTGGAGAATATGTTGGGGACCCATAAACTAGTACAGTTTCACTAGTAAAAGCTCTTCGATTATTACAATAGTAAAGACTAGCTCTAAAAGCCAATCATTCACTTCACTTGGAGTAGTTCATAAATTACTTTGCAAGACAATAAAATACCACCCTGGGTTTAATTAACTTCAGAAAAGTAACTTTTCATGATGTGTACCAAAAATACACCTTCTTTAAAATTGTGCATAATTTTTCTTCAAACAGTACTATCTTAAATCTGTTTATTAAAGGTTTACTTGAACTTTAATTACCTGTGAAGCTGGTATTCTTTGAAATAATATTTACACAATCTTGCACTGTAGTCCTACAAAACTATATTCTATAATAAAGTAAGGATACTTTAGCAAAATCCTATCCAACTTCACTTTTGTGGTTTTAGCTTTAACTTTTACTACTCCTTTCACTTTAGACAAAAAATCACTTTTAAACACATTGTTCATTTAAATCAGGATACTTGGTTTTAGTAGCACTTAGGTTAGGACCATGCGTAGGTTCGTGATCAGGATTGAAAATATGCTTCCGAACTATAATTTATGTTTTATGTGATTATTATTGAATCAACACACAAATTAACTGGTACATACCCATCTACATTACTTAACTGAATGTATTATGTTTGTGAAGAAGTGGCGAAGTTTGGTGGCAGGCGGAGTGGCGGTTAACTGTATTCACGGCTCTTGATGTGCGAATGCTCTATAAATTCTTTTCTTGGCGTCAGATTTTCAACATATAATTCATATTATGCCGTCAATACCAAATAATAGCCAGATCCACATCCGAGGCAAATCCCTTATAATGCAGCTTCCAATTGCCTCTCTTAGCACCGTCGAAGTGTACTGTGCTAGCCACATATTTCGTGTCGTTCACACAAAGGAGCCGCTCAGTTCGAACGCCAAACCCACCTTTTACATCGCGCCATGCCACTTTCGTTGCGGAGGGACTTCCCTACAGCGTTCACATGTTACAAATACAACTGCCCTAAGCATGAACCAGCTTTTAACAAACATACTCTTTTTTTTATGAATATATTCATATTATAATAATTTAAAATTTCAACACATTCTGTGCCTCCTTTCGTATATACATTATAAAATTCTAATTTTCTTGCCGTAGGTCATGGAGTTTAAATAATACAAAATACAAAATTCATAAATTGCAAATGCACATACATAAAATAAACCTACTCCCAATCGACATGTTACAGTACGTCCATCTTGCTGGAATTAAATGGTGTCAGTTTATTTTCTAAGTGAAGTGCTAACTACTGCTTATCTGCTCTTTCTACCAGAAACACTGTCCTAGCCTTCTTGACTGAATTATTAACTTTCGTAACCACCGTTACTATAGTGACATTATCACTAATTCCCGTCTCTCTGCCGAAGCTGTAGATAAGGTCCGGCCTGTTTGTAGCCCCTAGGTTTAAGATATATCTATTGCGTTTGGTCTGTCAAAATAGCTGCTCAAGACAGTTTTCAGAAAACGTGTTCCCAAGTACTTCGAAAGACTATCTGCCTGTACCCCAGCAATGAATCTATAGATATCTCAGTCTATACTCGGTAGGTTAAATTCGCCTCCAACTAGTATTGCATGATCTGCGTATTTATATGCTACTGACCGCAGAGTTTCTTTATGTGACTCTAAAACTGTCAAACTAGAATCTGGTGGCTGGAAAAAAATCTTACAATTAACTTGACCTACACGTGTTACACGCGACCAGATTTCTTCATTGTCACACTCAACTTCGACCTCAATCGTGACAATATTATCGTCAGCTGCTGCAATGAAAGCCCCCCCCCCCACCCCCCCAACCACACTCCCCCAAGGCCTCTAAACTGTCTTTCCGACATACGTTCCCAGACTCGATATATATATCAGAGCTTTCTCCTTTCGGTTTGAGCCAGCTCTGGGTCCCGAGATTAATTTGAGTGCCGTACCCTTCCTGGGGGGGGGGGGGGGGCACTAAATGTGGGATCTTAGTTACGAACACAATGACAATTTACTGATAAAATTTTGACCGTCGAAGTGTCTTCACTCTGAACGAGGCCTCATTTCGTTATCTGTGTATCGAATGGCGAGTGTTCATCTGAGTACCTCAAACCACTGCCTAGCCAAGGAATCCCACATTCACTGCACAAGTATACTTGTATAGCTGCTTTCTTTGTGTAGTACACCCCTGACCTACTAATAGGAGACCTTCAGTTCCCCACCCGATAACGCAGGTGCAGAAATCTGCAGCCAAGACGGTCACAGAGTCGACGAAGCTTTTGGTCGAAATCCTCCACTCGGCAACAAACCGAAGGACTACGACCAACTCTGGGAACAAGGCTGAAATTTGTGAGCACTGCTTGTATCCTACGTGTATGGCCAACAGCCTTCTCCTCCTCTGACAGCTGCCTGTTTGATCTGAGGATGTCCTCGGAAATCATGCAACAGGCGTCGTTGGTGCCCACATAGCCGTAGCATGCAGACGACTGCACACTGCGCCCCCGATAGCGGCGGGTAATTCCGCCTCCACATGTCGGATAAGCCCGTCTCCGGTAAACATTACGAGTGCACATTGGGGCTCTGTAATGCTATTTACATTAGAGCTCCTGATAACCAGCAAACACATGCAAATGTGTATCTGATCGGACATTGTTGAAAGAACAGACACTTCTTTATTGACAGGGCCAACAGGTAAGGCCCAACGGCCAATCTCCACACTGGCCCTCCGCCCCAAGCGACGCAAACGCGTTACCAACCGCCAGTCACCCTGCTGTGAGGGCGCATCCATCACATCGCGTACACTAGGAGGTGCCTCTGCAGCAGAGCCTGTGGGAGAAACAAGCGGTACAGGAGGAGTCCCATGCGAAGCACCAGGTTCTCCGTCACCAGTACACCATGAGGCAGCAGCCTGAAAGCGGCTGACCATAGCCAAAAGCGCATTTAGCTCTTCACGAACTGCGACCAGCTCATCCTACGTTCGGCTACAGCCTGCACACACCCTACTAGAAAAACTAAGTGAAGAGATAAACTATAGAAGCAGACAGAAACCTGGATATGCAACTTGCTACCCCTGACGTGTCACCAATGGACCCTTAACCCCCAGAGAAGTTTCATAGCTAGCTGTTTAGAAGAAATGAAAATTGCGAAACTGATTGCCTGAATTAGCACCTACAGTTACTAACGCTAAATTAAACCTCTTAAATAGAAAAACACGCACCAAATTTGATAAATATAATACTAGGGAACACAGGAAAAGCTAAATACGTACCTTGTCACTCTGAAGATGAGATCAGGTGACAGCTGAGGGCCTGACTGACTGGCTAAATAAATGAACGGATGCTTGACATCAAAACAAAACAAATGAGCAGCTACTGCGCTACTGACTGAATGAATTTCCACTTCGATATGACGGTTCCAATTTATGTCGTTCTTAGTACGAGGGTCACTCCAAAAGAAATGCACACTATTTTTAAAAATACGGTTTTCATTTTGCGTGCGTGAAAGTTTTACAGTGTGCAGATAGATCCTTCCTGCTTGTTTTCAAACTTAGTTCAACCTGTACCCGTGAGTGGCGCCGTCACAGCATGTCTTCAAGATAGCTGCTACACTTGACGTTCGTCAGAAGCAACGTGCTGTCATAGAATTCCTGTGCTGTGGAAACGAGACAGTGGGAAACATCCACAAGCGGTTGGAAAAGGTGTATGGAGATGCTACTGTCGATTGCAGTACAGTTAGTCGGTGGGCAAGCAGGTTACGTGATGAAAGCGGCTGTGGCAATATTGAGGATTGTCCTCGCATCGGCAGGCCTCGTACTGAACACACATGTGCAGAGAGTTAACGAATTGGTGACTGCTGTCAGACGCACCACAGTGAACGAATTGTCACGCTATGTTTGGATAGGGGAAGGAAGTGTTTGCAGAATACTGAAAGTGTTGGCGTTAAAAAAGGTTTGTGCCAAGTGGGTTCCCAGGATGTTGGCAGTGGCTCACAAAGAAACAAGAAAAACCGTATGCAGAGAACTTTTGGAACAGTACAAGAATGGTGGAGATGAATTTCTTGGAAGAATTGTGACAGGTGATGAAACATGTCTCCATCATTTTTCACCAGAGACGAAGAGGCAATGAATGGAGTGGCATCATGCAAATTCACCCAAGGAAAAAAAATTCAAAACCACACCTCCTGGTGGAAAAGTTATGGTTACAGTGTTTTTCGATTCCAAAGGACTCTTGCTTGTGGACATCATGCCAAGTGGAACCACCATAAATTCTGATGCATATGTGATGACGCCGAAGGAACTTCAAGCTCGACTGAGTTGTGTTCGACCACATCGGCAAAAGCAGGATGTTTTGCTGTTGCACGACAATGCACGGCCACATGTCAGCCAAAAAACCATGGAAGCGATCGCAAAACTCGGATGGACAACACTGAAGCACCCAGCTTACAGTCCTGACCTGGCTCCATGTGACTATCAACTCATTGGGAAACTGAAACACTCTCTTCGTGGAACAAGGTTTGAAGATGATGACTCCCTTGTGCACGCTGCCAAACAATGGCTCCAACAGGTTGGTCCTGAATTTTACCGTGCGGGTATACGGGCGCTGGTTCCAAGATGGCGTAAGGCACTTGAGAGGGATGGAAATTATGTGGAGAAATGAAAATATGGTTTCTAATGGATGCATCTACACACTGTAAAACTTTCAAACATGTATAATAAGAGATGGATTTTAAAAAAATAGTGTGCATTTCTTTTTGAGTGACCATCGTAGTTAAAAGAAAAAAGAAATGCACCAGGAAAAAAGACTGTAGATTTTGATACAATTCAGTTGGGAATAGGGGGCGTAAATGGAAGTTTTGTATTCTGCATTATGCTATACAGCGATGAATTCCACGCAACGCTGTTGCAAGAATATGAGGTAACTTGTACATACCTATGCTGACCACTACTACAAGTTGTAATTAAATCAACATGTAGCCGGCCGCGGTGGTCTCGCGGTTCTAGGCGCGCAGTCCGGAACCGCGCGACTGCTACGGTCGCAGGTTCGAATCCTTCCTCGGGCATGGACGTGTGTGATGTCCTTAGGTTAGTTAGGTTTAAGTAGTTCTAAGTTCGAGGGGACTGATGACCACAGCTGTTAAGTCCCATAGTACTCAGAGCCATTTGAACCAAATCAACATGTAGGTGATCTTTCGACTCGCAGATTGGGATGCTTGTAATTTCTGCATTAGGATATGTGATGGTAGTTAAAAGGTGATATTTAACGGTATTTGCACTGGAATGTGTAAAACCAACAAATGACTTACGAGTGAAAAGCCAGCCAATTATTGGAATCGGGAATGACCCCAGGGCAGCTGAGGAATCGGTCGTTCATAGGTAAACAGAAGGTGCACGTTCCTCGCCATGACGTAGTTAGTAGGCATAGTGGTGGCTGGAACCGTTTGGCAAGCCGTCAATGAAACATCCCTTTTTAGAACAAAACAATCCTTTATTCATTTTAGTACAGAGCGTAGATTACACCAGGTGGGAGGTTTTGCGTCTCGACGACGCCAGTAACTGCCAGTGCGCTGAGTGGGGTATTTAGAAACTGCTGGCAACACAGCACACTCTGGCGGCGACGGGCAGAGGCAGCAGCGAAGTTGCGCCCGAAGGACAGTGATGTAAAAAATTAAAGCAACAAAACGCTGTTTCTCTCTCCTGTGTCTAATTCACGATATAATAACATAGACTGTCAACAGATGTCCGCACGATCGTGTTATGGATGGAAGATGGCCTTCCAGTCAACGCAAAACCATCCCAGCGTTGACGTCAGGGCACCTATCAAACGTTGTAGTGTTTCCCGGGTAGTTCTACATCCACAATCGTTGTGTGCACAGTCACAGACGGTGCAATGTGGCACAGAGAAGACGCCCACCAGACTCACTCCAGTGAAGAGCCATAGAAAGAATGGAAGTAGGACAGTCGCAAAGTGATGTGGACCAAAGGCTCAATGTAAATGGTTCTGTTTCTTCTCAGATGTTGCGATAGTTTATAGAGACCGAAAATGTTACCCCGAAAAACCAGGTAGAGCCGACCACATGTGACGTCAGAAAGAGAGGACCGTTATTTGGCTGTAAGGGCACGATGGTACCGGCTAGTACTGCACGGTAACCGGCGTATGACCCCGCAGCATATTCTGGACGTGTTTTATCGAGGCAAATGATGTACAGAAGGCTTCAGCAGAGTGGACTTTATTGTCGGAGACCTGCTGCATGTGTATGTCTAACGCCTCTTCACAGAAGGGAACGTCTAGAGTGAAGTCATCAAAATGCCACCTGGACAGTCGAACAGTGGGCCAATGTTCTTTACACAGATGAATCCCGATTTGGTCCGGAGAGTGATTCTCGACAGATTCGTATCTGGAGGGAACGTGCAACACTATTTCGGGACCAAAACACTGTGGAAAGTGGCCGATATCGAGGAGGATCCCTAATGACGTGGGCAAGGGTTACGTTGACCACTCGAAAAAATCTTGATGGAATTGCACTGGTGAATCGACAAGGTTGAATTGCTGTCAGGTATCGTCACGAGATCTTGGGACCTCATGAGCAGTTGTTGCGAGTAGCTGTGGGCGCAAGTGTGTATTAACGGACGATAATGCTCGACCTCATAGAGCACGGGTGTTTGATTTTTTCTTGGAAAAGGAAGATATTGCATGCATGGTGTGGCCTGCTCGCACTCCAGATTTGAATATTATACACCGTGTCTGGGATGCACTAGGGAAACGGGCTGCGCGACGTCAGTATCCGCCAACCACTCTCCAAGCCTTCCGGGCAGCTCTGCATGAAGAATGGCCGTTATTGCCTCAACATGAGCTTCACAGCATGCCCCGTCTTGTGACGCCTGTATTGCTGTCAAAGGTGGTCACCCCATATGCTGAGCACATTAACCAGTTGTCGGAATGTGTGTGCAAATCCCTTAAAACGGAAAAACGAAGAACAATTTTGTCTGCGGTTACTCATGTTGCAGTAGTTTACGTTCTGTATTATTGACATTGTTTCTACTTTAGTACCACATGTTTATACTCCATTTGTTGCTTTAAGTTTGGACACCAGTGTGTGTCAGATGCCGCTCGTAGCAGCCTGTCTAAGTCGTGATCGCCATGTACCGCACAGGTTCAAGCTGTAACATCCAATAAAGCCGAAGTCGAAGGTGTACGTCCACACTCGATGGTGATGAGGGCCATAGGAAGATTTCGGGACCAGCATACACTAACGTAGAGACTATGCCGGAGGCAACCCCGAATCGAGCGTGCGCCGCACCAGAGCAGCACCGGCCACGGCGTGCCAGACTTCACGTGTACCACGTGTGCGGGCCGCGGGCGGGTCGAGACTCGGCCAGTCTCGGCTTTGCTGGTCGTTCACGGAAGTACGCGGTACAATACAACATTTCATTTAGTACTGCGATGTGGCATTGACGGTCAGTACAACTCTCTTCAGTTCGGCAGAATCGTGGAGTCAGTGTTGTTTTCGCTTGGCTATTTGTGCGTGGCATGAAGGACGTCAGAGGCTTGCATAAAAATAGTCGATCCAGTGATTTATCGTCACAAGTTTTCCTAACTGAATGGTAATGACAGAAGAGAAGGGTAAGAATTCTAAGTATCGGTTATGCCATTGCATAATCGACGGTTACTGCAAATTCGCTTGGAACCATTTTTTTTATTTAAAACCCGCTATTGTTGGATTTATGCAGGGACGAAAATTACAACATCGGTTATCGATTGTAGGATTCACCTTGTAAGTCGATTGCTACATCTACATCTACATAGATACTCCGCAATCCAAGGTACGGTGCATAGCTGAGGGTACCACGTACCACTATTTGACAGCACACTGCCCACAATAAAACACTGCACGGCAAGAAAAAATCTATTTCTGACTTGATGAGGATGCATTTAAAAAGAAAATCGCATTGTAGAATGGACATTTGCCTAAGCTCACTGGCTTTAAAGAAAAGACCCGGTTTGATGATGATGATGTTCAGATGTGTGTGAAATCTTATGGGACTTAACTGCTAAGGTCATCAGTCCCTAAGCTTACACACTACCTAACCTAAATTATCGTAAGGACAAACACACACACCCATGCCCGAGGGAGGACTCGAACCTCCGCTGGGACCAGCCGCACAGTCCATGACTACAGCGCCTTAGATCGCTCGGACGCGGTTTGAAGAATTCATTGTGCCCATTGAAGGATTTACAAGGATAATTTTCAAAACGTATTGAGAACACTGCCAAATTTACATCTCTTTTCGAGCTGTTTTCGAAATAGTTTGCCGTTTCAGTTAAAAGCGCCCCTGTGCATGTGCAGATGTAACTGACTGATCTGCAGTGTAGTTCTCACCTTAAAGACAAATCATTTGAGATTAAAACTTTCCAGTATATCTAAGTTGTTTGCCTCATTTAGATTTTCCACATCTCTGTAATGAACTAGCTAAAGTGCTACGATATTTCGATCAACAAATGTATGAAGGACATTGTTTCAAATACAAAACTACACAGCGGAACGGAATTAAAGAATCACTTTTCCGAATCTCCCATTGTGGTGCATAAATGCGAAATATAGCCTAAAGGTGCCTGCAAATTTACTTCAAAATGGCGCTAAAGCGTGGGACCCTGTGACCCCATCCTCAGGTTCGACGATGCTTCACAATGGAAGATGTCGACACATGCGAAAGAAAGGCCAGAGTTCAGAGGTTCATATGGACATGTAGATGGGTCAGTGATATCAAAGTGACACCAAATTTGACTACATATCTGGCCAACGTCTTCGTGGACGTGTCACACAATGGAAAGGACGTCACAGCCAATCTTACTTACGTTTTAACATTTCTTCTAACGCCTCAGTGACGGAGAATAGAACCGCGACACACGGGGTTGAAATCCAACGGTTTTCTTATGGGTAGCCGAGGAGAACATTTCAGACACGCCACTGTTCGGAATGGACACGAAAATGCCTCTGGAGTTGGCATAAATTGCGTCAATGAAACCGCTCCTGTCCTTGGAACGGTGATTTCCACACATTTCGATGATGTAAACTGCAATTTGCAGTGGTATGAGCAACAGCAAGACGTTCTTGACAGTCTTTGATGCTGCTGACATCTCCCTAACGCTACATTCCTGTAAAGATATCGTAGGCTATTAACCTAGCTGAAAGTGATCTCACCTCTGTGGAGTGCAGTACGACTTAAATTTTTTCTCTGGTGTGCAGGGTGGAACCACTAGGGACCGTTCAAAATTATTCGATGAAATTTGAACGTGATCCGAGGAAAGAAAGGGTGCTTATGCTTTTACAGTGTCCTGTTTCATTTCTTCATACGGTGTGATTACAGAGGGGTGCATGTAAAAAACTGCAAAGGGGCCTTCTACGACAACACCCCATCCCAGTTCGACAAAACAGTCAGTGGCAGCCGTCCACATTTATTGAGTATTTAAAAATGTGTGAAGTACGCCTAGGTACCTGCAGGTAGGCAGTCGCTTGACACACCCCCGACGCCAGGTGCCTGCCTGTAAATGCCTAAGACCCTATGGCTGCTTTTCTCTGTAAAGTCACATTTTTAGAACCATAAAAATTATAAAAGTAACTGTACATGTGTATGTACGTGCGCATGTATGTTCCACATCTCCTCTTAAACCATTGGACTGATATCAATCAAACTTGTTATCGTATACTCTCCAGAAAGAATCACTGTGGGGGTAAGAACCACCCACCTGTCAGAGAGGTAGGGGTGAAGGTGAAAAAGCAGTATAGGACACTACACGCCAATACTCATAATTTACTTATCCAGTATTTGAGAAGGAGAGCACTTAGAGTCATGCAACAAACTTTGCAATTAATTTCAATCCTTTTCGAAAATTCTTCGCTCGAACGACCCCAACTAAATAATGATAGGAGAAAAGTTTGTCGCTTACTACTTTTCGCTGTTAATGCAGTAAAACTGCCACGTCAGACATGACGTTATAATTTATTACTTATCTATTACAAACTGTGTCGCTGACACATTTTGCTGACAGTGTTCTCACATACCACTGAATGTACCAGAAAAATTACATCATTGTACCACAATTAGTTCAGCAGATACGAAGTCATAAACACTGAATGCGTAAAAAACTACTGCATCATGCAAGATTATTAAATTTATTAATTCGCTGCTATTAGCTCTATTCGCAACACTTTTCGCAGATAGTATCGCTCTCAATATATCTACCAAAACGTAATATTGTACTACACGAAGTGCAGGAGACATGAAGTGATAAACACTGAGATGCGTGAGAAATTGCCGCATCATACATGACTTTTTAATTTATTACTTCTTTACTACTAACTCTATTGACAACACATTTTTCAGACAGCTACCACATATATCACTGGGTTTACCTGAAAAATTATATCGTTGGACAGCACATAGTTCAGGAGATATGACGCCATAAACATTAAGCTGCTTGAAAATGAAACTGCTGGGCAAAACTAGAATTATGTGCAGGTGAAATATCTGTACAAATACACTGAAATACGTTAAATATGTGTCAAATATACTTGACGTGAGCGTAAGCAAACAACCCAACGGGCAAAATTCTCATCCTAAAGCCCCGTAATGGTGCCAGTCGAATTTTGTACACGTATTAATCACAGTCTCAAATGAAATACTATAGGGATAAGAATCATCATCCTTCAGTTGGAGATAGTATGATAAAGTGGACCGAGAGAGAGAGAGAGAAGGGAGGATGAAGAGATGGACAGACAGCAAGAAGGGAGGAAGAGGTAGCCACAGATAGGAAGAGGAGGTGATGGACAGAGAGGGAGAGGGTGAAATGGACAGAGAAGGGAAGAGGAGGAGATGGACTGAGAAAGGAAAGAGGAGGGGATGGACAGGGACAGGTGGAAGAAGAGACAAACAGAGAGATGGGGAAGGAAGAGATGAAGAGACAGAGAGGAGGAAGAAATTGACAAAGAAAGTAGAAAAGGAGATGGACAGAGAGATGGACACAAAAACGAAAGTGGAGGAGATGAACAATGAGGGGAGGAGGAGGAGATGGACAGGGACAGGGGGAGGAGGATTTGGATAGAGACAATGGGAGGAGGAGGTGGACTGAGAGAGTGCCAAGAGGATGTGTACAGAGAGTGGGGGGGGTGGGGGAGATGTAGAGAAAGAGGGGGTGGTGGAGATGGACAGGGAGAGGGAAGGGTGAAGATGATGTGCAGGGACGGGAGGGATGGATAGAGAAGTGGGGGGAGGAGAGGTAGATCAAGAGAGAGGGAATGGAGAGAGAGATTAAGCAGAAGAAGGAGGATAGAGAGAAGGGCAAAGAGGAGATGGACAGAAAGAGGGAGAAGGACGAGATGAACAGAGAAAGGTGGAGGTAGAAGATAGATTAATAGAAGACTGGAATAAATAAATATTCGTGCAACGTCGGGTTTCTTAGCTACTTCTGAATAAATGGCTGGCACCGAAGGTGTTGTCGAACTTGGGGGGGGGGGGGGATCTTAGATCTTTGCCATTTTATTCACCTCTCCATGATCACCAAACAGGAGAACGTGAAACACGAACACTGAAAAAGCATAAGCACCTTTTACTGCTTCTGGTCAGTTCAAGTTTTGTCAGATGGTTGAGAACGATCCTCGGTGGTTCCACCCACTACACCAGAGCAAAAACTGAGGTTGCATTGCATTCCAAAGGGGTGACATCAAGTTCAATGGGGTTGCTAGTCCGTTATGTCCTTAGCGAAGGGCTGAAGCCTCAGGGAGATACCAGTAGCATCAAAGCTCAACGCATTGCAAACTTTCGATATCGTTAGTGAAAGCTGTGGGAATCAACGTCCATGGGAAAGGGGTGCGTTCATTGACGCCCTTTATCCCCTCTCCCTGAGGTGTTTTCGTCGAGAATCTGAACGGTGGTGTGTCCGAAATGTTCTCCTCGTTCATTAATAAGGAAACTTCTTGATCTCAGCGGTGGGAATCGTAGTTCTCACCTCCACCGCAGTGGCGTCAAAAGAATGGGTGAAGAACGGCTGTGATGATCTCACCGTCGTGTGACACGTCCACGGTAGGGTTGGTCAGAAGTATGGTGAAATTTGGTGTCAATGTCATGTCATTAACCCACTTCACACGTTGCACGAACTCCCGAGCTCTGATCTTTTTTTTTTCCGCATGTGTCGACACCTTGCTGTTGGAAGCTTCATCGAGTACGAGGATGATGTCGCAGAGCGCCAGGCTTTTGCACCGTTTTAGAGGAAGACAGTAGCCACATTTCACCCAAATTTAAACTTATATGTTGCAATGGGAGATAATTAGGGTGATCCTTTAATCCTGTTACACAGTCTAAATGAGTCACAAGTACGTGGCAGCCTGAGTGTGAAATTCTGTGATACTGACTACTTCTGTCCCTATGCCAAGAGTCTGTACTTGTTAAAAATTATGTGAGGACTTCTGTGCGTCAAAAATGAAGAATACTGGAAATTTGTTTTGTTTTAATGAATATTGTTGAGATGTGTGAAATGTGAAACAAAGTTCCATGCACTGCGACTGCATTGCCATTTAAATGCAGCGCGTTTACAATTCTTCACTCTTCCACTCTTCACGTTCCGACAGCATGCGGTGGCGGGAGGGAAGCGTGCAGAAAGGCTGGGCGCTCTGGTACTAGGACACGGCTCACTAGCCAAATTCTGACTGCCTCTGTGTAAGAGACGTGGCCACTAGCAGCCCGTCGCATGAAGAGGAAGACCCAGTGGTACGAAGGTACCAAGTCGTTTGCATGTGGTACCCAATTCTGGCCCTTGCCTTCGGCTATTGGAGATAGAGTACTTGGTAGGTGACAAGATTCTTCATCTGGTGCTGCAGTGCCCTCCACCTCAATTTCACCAGCTGATGGGGATGGCAGTGTTCGGCATCACATACACAGAGATTGCTGCCAAGTGCCTGGGAGCATCTGAGAATGAGTGATTTAGACAGGTATTTATGAGAGTCTGCTGGCCATTTCTTCTTCAACATCACTAACCCCAGTCCAGAAGACACAACGGGCTATGACAGCTGGGTATCGGTACTGGGCGGTAGTGACACCATTAATTTTGCTTTCCTTGTTTGGTCAGCTCCTGAAGGAGCCTAGCCGAAGTTTTTATATTGCCCATCATCACCCTTGAGATACGCTGGCTAATTTCTTCCGCTTCCTGAGCTTCCTGATTGAGCTATATCTGGTTCTGAATCTGCCTTCTTCTGAAACGATGTCTAGGATTTAGGCTCACGTCGTTTAGCTGTGCATCGCAAGAGCCTTTCATTGCACCCGACCAAGCAATGGTCTACCTTTGAGAAATCCCGTTTCATGTTGCGGACATATGTACCTCTCTTGTCACCAATGTCTTAACATATGTTTTACAAACATAGTAACAGAAAGTTTCCTTCGTGCTTTTACTCTAATCCTTAGCATAAACTGCATAGTTCGTTAGGTGTTGATCAATTCTAAACGTTATGAGCAATGATCTCGTTTTCACACATGGACACCATTTAACAAAGAAGTAAAAGGAAATTAACAAACCACTTACTACTCAGCAAATTTCTTCAATAAATCGTTTAATAGCTAACTCCCTTAATTTCTCATGATTTGCACTTCTCTTTGTTCATAAAACGGTTTTTTATCTCACTGTTCAGGTACATCATTCAGATCCGTGACTTTGAAACGAAACTTACTTTTATGTTTCCCCAGAAAAATTTTTTTTTTAAAAAATATGCTAATACAAAATACATACATGCCATTGTTGTTGTTGTTGTGGTCTTCAGTCCTGAGACTGCTTTGGTGTAGCTCTCCATGCTACTCTATCTTGTGCAAGCTTCTTTAGCTCCCAGTACATACTGCAACCTACATCCTTCTGAATCTGCTTCGTGTATTCATCTCTTGGTCTTCCTCTACGATTTTACACTCCACGCTCCCCTCTAATCCTAAATTGGTGATCCCTTGATGCCTCAGAACATGTCCTACCAACCGATCCCTTCTTCTGGTCAAGTTGTTCCACAAACTCCTCTTCTCCCCAATTCTATTCAATACCTCCTTATTACTTATGTGATCTACCCATCTAATCTTCAGCATTCTTCTGTATCACCACATTTCGAAAGCTTCTATTCTCTTCTTGTCCAAAGTATTTATCGTCCATGTTTCACTTCCATACATGGCTACACTCCATACAAATACTTTCAGAAACGACTTCCTGACACTTAAATCTATACTCGATGTTAACAAATTTCTCTTCTTCAGAAACGCTTTCCTTGCCATTGCCAGGCAACATATTATATCCGCTCTACTTCGACCATCATCAGTTATTTTGCTCCCCAAATAGCAAAACTCCTTTACTACTTTAAGTGCCTCGTTTCCTAATCTAATTCCCTCTGCATCACCCGACTTAATTCGACTACAGCCAATTATCATCGTTTTGCTTTTGTTGATGTTCATCTTATATCCTCCTTTCAAGACACTGTCCATTCCGTTCAACTGCTGTACCAAGTCCTTTGCTGTCGCTGTCGCAATTACAATGTCATCGGCGAACCTCAAAGTTAAATTTCTTCTCCATGGATTTTAATACCCACTCGGTATTTTTCTTTTGATTCCTTTATTGCTTGCTCAATATACAGATTGAATAACATCGGGGAGAGGCTACAACACTGTTTCACTCCCTTCCCAACCACTGCTTCCCTTTCATGTTCCTCGACTCTTATAACTGCCATCTGGATTCTGCACAAATTGTAAATAGCCTTCGCTCCCTATGTTTTACCCCGCCACCTTTATAATTTGAAAGAGAGTATTCCAGTCAACAATTTCAAAAGCATTCTCTAAGTCTACAAATGCTAGACACGTAGGTTTGCCTTTCCTTAGTTTTTCTTCTAAGATAAGTCGTAGGGTCAGTATTGCCTCACATGTTCCAATATTTCTACGGAATCCAAACTGATCTTCCCAAAGGTCGGCTTCTACCAGTTTTTCCATTCCTCTGTAAAGAATTGGCGTTAGTATTTTGCAGCTGTGACTTATTAAACTGATAGTTCGGTAATTTTCACATCTGTCAACACCTGCTTTCTTTGGGATTGGAATTATTATATTCTTCTTGAAGTCTGAGGGTATTTCGCCTGTCTCATACATCTTGCTCACCAGATGGTAGAGTTTTGTCAAGACAGGCTCTCCCAAGGCTGTCAGTAGTTCTAATGGAATGTTCTCTACTCCTGGGGCCTTTTTTCGACTTAGGTCTTTCACTGCTGTGTCAAACTCTTCACGCAGTATCATATCTCCTATTTCATCTTCATCTACATTCTCTTCCATTTCTATAATATTGTCCTCAAGAACATCGCCCTTGTATAGACCCTCTGTATACTCATTCCATCTTTCTGCTTTCCCTTCTTTGCTTAGAACTGGGTTTTTATATCTGAGCTCTTGATATTCATGAAAGTGATTCTCTTTTCTCCAAAGGTCTCTTTAATTTTCCTTTAGGCAGTATCTATCTTACCCCTAGTAATATGCGCCCCTACATCCATACATTTGTCCTCTAGCCATCCCTGCTTAGCCATTTTGCACTTCCTGTCGATCTCATTTTTTAGACGTTTGCATTCCTTTCTGCCTGCTTCATTTATTACATTTTTATATTTTCTCCTTTCATCAATTATATTCAATATTTCTTTTGTTACCCAAGGATTTGTACTAGCCCTCGTCTTCTTACCTACTTGATCCTCTGCTGCCTTCACTACTTCATCCCTCAAAGCTACCCATTATTCTTCTACTGTATTTCTTTCCCCAATTCCTATCAATTAATCCCTCGTACTCTCCCTGAAACTCTGTACAACCTATGGTTTAGTCACTTTATCCAGGTCCCATCTCCTTAAATTCCCACTTTTTTGCAGTTTCTTCAGTTTTAATCTACAGTTCACAACCAATAGATTGTAGTTATAGTCCACATCTGCCCATGGAAATGTCTTACAATTTAAAACCTGGTTCCTAAATCTCTGTCTTACCATTACATAATCTATCTGATACGTTATCTCCAGGCTTCTTCCATGTATACAGCCTTGTTTCATGATTCTTGAACCAAGTGTTAACTATGATTAAGTTATGCTCTGTGCAAAATTCTACCAGGTGGCTTCCTCTTTTATTTCTTACCCCATTCCATATTCACCTACTACGTTTTCTTCTCTCCCTTTTCCTACAATCGAATTCCAGTCACACATGACTATTAAATTTTTGTCTCCCTTCACTACCTGAATAATTTCTTTTAACTCATCACACATTTCATCAATTTCTTCGTCATCTACAGAGCTAGTTGGCATATAAACTTTGTACTACTGTAGTAGGCGTGGGCCTCGTGTCTATCTTGGCCACAATAATACGTTCACTATGCTCTTTGTAGTAGCTTACCCGCATTCCTATTTTCCTATTGATTATTAAACCTACTCCTGCATTACCGCTATTTGATTTTGTATTTATAACCCTGTATTCACCTGACCAAAAGTCTTGCTCCTCCTGCCACCGAACTTTACTAATTCCCCCTATATCTAACTTTAACCTATCCATTTCCCTTTTTAAATTGTCTAACCTACCTGCCCGATTAAGGGATCTGACATTCCACGCTCCGATCCGTAGAACGCCAGTTTTCTTTCTTCTGATAAGGTCGTCCTCTTAAGTAGTCCCCGCCATGGATCCGAATGGGGGACTATTTCACCTCCGGAATATTTTACCCAAGAGGACGCCATCATCATTTAATCATACAGTAAAGCTGCATGCCCTCGGGAAATATTACTGCTGTAGTTTCCCCTTGGTTTCAGCCGTTCACAGTACCAGCACAGCAAAGCCGTTTTGGTTAGTGTTACAAGGCCAGATCAGTCAATCATCCAGATTGTTGGCCCCTGCAACTACTGAAAAGGCTGCTGCCTCTCTTCAGGAACCACACGTTTGTCTGGCCTCTCAACAGATACCCCTCCTTTGTGGTTGCAACTACGGTACGGCTATCTGTATCGCTGAGGCACGCAAGCCTCCCCACCAACAGCAAGGTCCATGGTTAATTGGCCATGCCATTATCGCACCAAATATTGATCGGTAGTCCCACTTATGATCTTTTTCTTTACCGCTATTTACTGACTGACTACATCCTACAGTTCTCTCCCTCCTTATATCCTTACATAAGAAAGCTAACTTTCCGGCGTCCTTCAGCACTTTATCGTGGAAATCGAATCTTAATGATTTCGTCTGCAGTTAGATGATCGTAGCCTCATGTCGATAGGAACTATGGGCATGTATCATTTGCTGCGGTCCCCTTTAGCTGAAACAATGTCTGCCCGAGTTTCACGGTGCACTGCCAAAAAACATTACACGACATTCTGTCTTACCCTGAGTACCTATAACATTGCAAGTAACGTCAATTTTATGAATCTCCTGATCCTCATGTACACTTGCCTGCAAGCATTCAGTCTTGTCGGTCTAATCATTGGCCTCACAAGCATTTTTCCCCTATCTTCAATTGCTACCTCCCTCTTTCTGTGGAGGTACGCCATCACAGGAGGTGACAAATTTCCGTCCTCTCTAAATCAATATGTTTGAACTCCTTCATTATCCAATTGCAACATAATCATCCCTGTCAGTAGCTTCCTGTGCATCCTTCGTGGCATCTACAGCAAAATTACCGCCTCCTGTTCCACTCTACACGAAAAAAAAGTAAGTGGCACATGTACTTTCCTGTACATCTGACCCAGGTTACTTGGTCTCCAAACAACATGAATTATCGCCCAGTGGAGTGGGTAAGACAAGACCTAAATCAGTATCATCTATGTTGATGCTCCCACATCATTTACGACAGTACAGGTCCTCAGGTCCTTCCAGTTTTCGAAATCGCTCCTGTGGTTTTCTGTCTACGTCATGTCACCCTACCACTGCTGATCCAGGAAAGGAAAAAACGACAATAAATAGGAGCTCATGCTGAAAAGCAATGCCTATCAATTTTTTATCTGAAAATTCGTAAAGGTTTTTAAAAAAAATAAACATTATTTACGTTCTACATCTTTATTCTTCGTGTTCACATATTTATTTCTCAACGTAGTCACCCTGGTAACAGTTTGTTGACACCTTTACGGGAGAACTTTGTTGACAGAGCCGCAGTCTCAGCTCTGCTAGTACTGTTTCATCACTGTCAAAGTGAAATCCTCAGAGGCGTACTTTAAGTTTTGGTGACAGAAGAAAATCGGACAGGGTCGAGTCGGGACTATATGGTGGACGGTCGATAACAGTGAACCATAGGCGCCGGATTGGTGCGCCGGCCGCGGTGGTCTAGCGGTTCAAGCGCTCAGTCCGGAACCGCGGGACTGCTACGGTCGCAGGTTCGAATCCTGCCTCGGGCATGGATGTGTGTGGTGTCCTTAGGTTAGTTAGGTTTAAGTAGTTCTAAGTTCTAGGGGACTGATGACCACAGATGTTAAGTCCCATAGTGCTCAGAGCCATTTTGAACCGGATTGGTGCAGTTGTCACTACTCTCTTGTGTGGTCTGAGATTGTCATGTTGAGGGGCAGGGTGCTCCATGTGTGGACGAACGCTTCGAATTTCAAACTCGATTATAGCACACTGTGTCTTACTAGCCGACATAGTTACACACCACCTAGTTGTCTGCCCCCGGTAGCTAAGTGGTCAGCGCGACGGACTGTCAATCCTAATGGCCCGGGCCCGCATCTCGTGGTCGTGCGGTAGCGTTCTGGCTTCCCACGCCAGGGTTCCCGGGTTCGATTCCCGGCGGGGTCAGGGATTTTCTCTGCCTCGTGATGGCTGGGTGTAGTGTGATGTCCTTAGGTTAGTTAGGTTTAAGTAGTTCTAAGTTCTAGGGGACTGATGACCATAGCTGTTAAGTCCCATAGTGCTCAGAGCCTAATGGCCCGGGTTCGATCCCCGGCTGGGTCGGAGATTTTCTCCGCTCAGGGACTGGGTGTTGTGTTGTCATAATCATCATCATTTCAACCCCATCGACGCGCAAGTCGCCGAAGTGGCAATGAATGGACGGACGACAAAAAGAATGCAACTAGGAAAGTCAGTAAGACAAGGCTGCCCGTTGTCCATGGCCCTTTTCGCGGCAGCACTTGACCCACTGCTAAGGAAACTGGCTGCAAGCCCGAATGGATACCAAATCGGACAACAGAAGGTCACATGCATGACCTACGCCGACGATGTGGAAATTTTCGTCAACAATGAGCAGGAGATAGACAAAATAGAACTGATAATGAAAACGTTTCAAAACGCATCGGGAGCAAGGGTGAATCCCAGAAAAACTGTGCTGCTCCCCATTGGCAACGGGAGTCTAACCATCAACAGGCAGTGGTTTCGAATAACCGAGACGCTCAAAACACTAGGGATACAGATCCAGAAATGCCCACTAAAGATGGCGGCACAAAACTGGCGAACAGCCCAACATACAATACGAGGGCTCGCCAGAACTCACTCGAATAGAAATCTAACATTAGGACAAAGAGTAGAACTGATCAACACAACGATCCAGTCGAAAGCCCGGTACGTGGCACAGATACTGAGTGCACCAATAAAAATCGCACGAGCGATACAAGGGACCGTCTATTACCTGCTGTGGAGGCGGGAGATATTCAAAGTATCACAGGCGACGTGTTCACTTAAGAAGGGGGAAGGAGGGCTGGGGCTGGTGCACGTCAGGACAAAGTGTGCTGCGCTGTTGCTCCACAGAGCAATCCAAATGGAGAGCAAGAACAGACACAGCATCACGGCCTGCCTAATAAACACCTACAGGCCACGATCAGAGGAAGCGCCCGTAGACACATACCGTTTAAGATGCGACACAACAGGCAACAGATTCTCGATAAGAGCTACGCACTGCCCACCGTAACAAACCCGCAACTAAAGATGGCGAAAAACATCTACGGCGCACTAAGAGGGCAAACACACAAAACAAGGATCGAGATAAAATCTCCAGACCACGACTGGCTAGTCGTCTGGAAAAACATCTCGGAAAAAGCAATACCGGAACACGCCAGATCTACGTGGTAGAAAGTAGTGCACAACACCATACCGACCAACGAGAGGCTGGCCCTAATCCATGTAAAAGAATCGCCCAACTGTGAAACCTGTAACGAAAAAGACACCGTAGAACACCGATTCCTATGAAGGGCAAGCAGCAATATATGGCAGACAAGCAAAAAAATGATAGCTAACATAAACAGTAGCTACCCACGTAACAATCAAGTCACGGCACTCACCGTCCCTGATGCGAAACCGTTTCCGAGACCAAAACGCACGGCCACGATGTGGATACTCGCCATGACTGCACACGCAGTCATTGCCAAAAAGCAGTCAGACAGCGTGCAGTTCCTCACGGACTTGTGAGAAGAGCACAAAAAGGCAAAACAACACGCCAAATACCGCGAGACCTTCCACAACTTCCTGGAGCTCCCGCTGACCGCCGCCTTCAGGGACGCCCTGTCTGCCGCCACGTGACGTGTCCGTCGCCGCCGCCCCCGCCGCCGCCCACCGCCACAAACCCCCCACGCCCTTGTCGCAGTCGCAGATACCCTCCCACATTCCAAAAGCACCAATAGTGATACGTGTGTTAAAGTGTGTAAAGAAAAAATAGTGACAGTGAAAAGTGTTATAACACGTAAAACTTTCCCATATCGTGCCAGTGTAACCATAGCCTCGAGTGCTTTTTTTTCCCCTACCTTCTTCGTGTGCAATCGAGAGGTGTGTCCGACAGTGAGTGCCTCAATATGATTATAGATCTATCAATGCAACAAATTAGTGTTTCACGTGCTTATATATGTCTTTCCTTCCGCCATGAATAGCTTCCTTCCCTCCTTTCATTCTCCTTTACTCTCGCTCGCCACCTGTATTAAACTAGCTCTACGATTGCACCGTCGACTGCTTCCTAGTGTATTGCTCTTCATCAATCTGACAAAATAGTTTTAATAATTCTCTATAATGGTAATGCTCCTTTTTTATCAAGGTTTGTTTTATATGTTAAGATAGTTTTCATGAGTGTTCTCCTTTAGATACCATTTTGTTCACCAAATAACGGGTGACAATTGACACATTCGCTGATATTTCTGTCAAGCTGATTTCATGTCTAGTACATATTCCACTAAGGTCTGGTTTTCAAGACCCAACGTAAAACACCTCCAATTTTTGGTTTCAAACACTAGATTTAATAAGAAAATAGTAAAAATACAACATTATTTTAAAATGAATAGAAAACATCCACAACTCAAAATATATAATAATAATAATAATAACACAACTAGTAATAAGCAAAATTTCCTTAAAATAACTTTTATTTATCAATTATTCCGCGTAACTAACTAGATCTTGCAATCAATGCTTATTCCAAATTCCTTCTGCCACATGTACAAATGTAATGTATCAAGACTCAGAAAACGCTAAACTGAAATAATAAACAGCGTAAGAAACTACAAACGAACACAGTCTGACAGACATTCGAAAAACATAAAAAACACCAAATGAAATAATTACCTGGACAATAACAGAAAAATAAAAGCACAGAACGGATTGTCTCATCGGAACAAGTAAAATGCAAACTGTATTTGTGAGACGAAAACTGTTATTTTGTAAGTAAAAGTTTATATACGTTAAAAAAGTGGCGTCAAATCGAAAGACTTGCACCAGGCGAGCGGTTTTCCCTACGGGAGGCCCTCGTCACACTCCATTATTATACCACCCAGTTACACGCTACAATTTGGAGCCCTGTAGTGTCAGAGGGCTGCAAATATATATGAAGATTATAGATGTAGAATGATAATAACGTTTATTTTCTTTAAAAAGCTTTAAGAGGTTTCGTACAAAAATTTCGTGGGCCTTACTTTCCAGCACGCCCTCGTAGAAAGTCGTTCGTACCGTCGAAACTGCAATCATATTTCGTGATCACGTTGCAGTCAGAGCGTCCTCTCAACGGATGGCAGCGGTGGATGCAGCAGATATGTCTGACACCTGGCTATTGAATTCAGGACATGACCGCAGGGCTTGAACCTTCGGTCGTTCGCAGGGGAGGGAGATGTCCGCTTCCTGGTCGGCACATGGGCTGCAGACGTGACAGTGGCTGGAACCGCTTAGTGAGTCGTTAATGGAAAACCCTGTTTACAAGAGACCTTTATTCATTTTAGTACGGAGACGGAATTACAGTAGGCAGTGTGTTGTTGCCCCTCGAAGACGGCGGTGGCGCCGGTCGGAGTGACCGAGAGGTTCTAGGTGCTACAATCTGAAACCGCGCGACCGCTACGGTCGCAGGTTCGAATCCTGCCTCGGGCATGGGTGTGGGTGATGTCCTTAGATTAGTTAGGTTTAAGTAGTTCTAAGTTCTAGGGGACTGATGCCCTCAGATGTTAAGTCCCATACCGCTCAGAGCCATTTGAACCATTTGAACGGCGGTGGCGTCTGGCGTGTTGAGCACTGTAGTCCTGACGTGTCAGCTCGCTAGCCCTAGCTAATGCAGCATCCGCTGGAGGCGTGGGCAGTGCCGTCATCGAATCTGCCCCCGAAGAGTGTCAGATGTCTATAGTAGCAGTTTGTATGAGTCGTCGTCGCCACTTACCACATCTGGATGGACAGCGTTCAAGCCGTAACATCCAGCATGACGAAAGTCGAGGCCATATTCCTTCATTGGGCAGCGATAAGTGACAATGGAAGACTTCAGGGAACAGTGTACAGCAACAGAGAGACTGGGCCGGCCCCAGCCTAATTCTAAAACACGCGTTTCACAAGAGACATGTCCATTACAAGCATTGCTCAGCGTATTGCAACAGACTGCATCCAGGGCTGAACACGAATAAGCATATCGAAAGAGTGCATCACACTTTGAAATACGTGTGTCTGGAGAGGAAGAATATGAAGCGTCTTCATAAAGCACTTTTTGCACTTAAGCCTTTTGTCAAAGACAAATTGTAGGACCGTATGAGTGATGGCGAAAGGAAAACTCACCAGTAATATGAAAATATTCCTCACAGTCATTACTCGACAGCAGAAATAAACAAGAATATATTCGTAGAGGAACACAGTGGCAGGGAAACGCAGTATTACTCAGAAATCGAGCAAGTTTATCGGGTCGAAGGCAGTTGACCGGAATGAAACTTGCAACCTGACGTGTGCCGACTGCAGAACTTGCATCCATAGATATTCGTGCCCACTGCTGTCAGCTGCAGCGGGACATTAAGCGGAATCAGCAGTGACGATCGAAAATGTGTACCGGACCGGGATTCAACCCGGGATCTACTGCTTACTAGGCAAGTGCGGAAACCACTACGCCACCTGGGACACAGCGTTATCGCAACTGCAAGGGCCATCTCCGTATGCCCCACAGCCAATCCACACCTTCACCGAGCACCACCTATCCACAGTCCCTGTCCATTATACTCCTTTTCGCTGCTTACAGATTCCCACAGTAGGACGGTCGTATTTTCTAATTCGCCCTGAAGAAAGTGGATCCATTGCCCAGCCAGGCTGATGTATAATTTGAAGGCTTTGAGCCTGTTCTTCGAAAGGACAGATACCACGCATATCCCGCATGTTTGAAACACTGTACATAAACTGAAGGGAGATCGCTACCATCAGCTACGGTGGGACATGTAGCGGAATCAGCGGCGACGAGCGAAAATGTGCACCTGACAGTGGTTCGAACGCAGGATCTTCCGCGAGCAAGGTAGGTGTGGTAACTGCTACTCCATTCGGAACACAGCTTTATCGTAACAGCACTGACTATCTCGGTACGCCGCATGGCCAGTCCACACTGCCACCGTGCGCCACTTACCTGCAGTCCCTGTCTGTTATACTCCTGACCACTGGAGATCGGATGTATTTGTGCATTCGCACTGAAGAAAATGGATCCATTGCCCAGCCAGGCTTATTAAATATTCGAACTCGTGGTGTCTGTTCCTTCGAAAGAACAGACACCACGAGGATGCCACCTAGTAATCAGAACCTGCCTAGTAAGCACGAGATCCCGCGTTTGAATCCCCTTCCGTTACACATTTTCGCTCATCCCGCCTGATTGCTCTTAATGTCCAGCTGCAGCCGACAGCAGTTATCGCTCTTCAATTCACATATAGCGTTTCACAGTTGCGAGATGTCCATGGTTTTTGTTCTTTTGAAGGAATAGACACCAAGCGTTCCAATAAAATAGAATACGCGTAAACACACGCACAGCGCGTGCCGAATGATTGCCAGTCGTCTTCAGCCTCCGGTCTCCACAAAATTGACGACCCTGAATGAATTAGAGGAAGTACTGGCGCAATTCAGTAAACATCGTAAACCCAAGTATCCTGTTGCCTTGAAGGAACAAACGCACTGAATCGCTTCTGAACTGTTAGAATTAATCAAAATGATCTCTACAGTCACTGTACTAGATTTTATCGAGAAACTTGCAGCTTCCATTAAAGAGACGTTAATAACTCGAAAAATAAGCTTCACACGAAAAAATGTGTAGAATCCAAAGTTGATTATTTTCGAAGTGGACATCTGCTGGTGCTAAAATTAGCCCGCCATTCCAGCCCCCTAGGGGTGGGGTGGGAGGCAACTTTAAAATTTCAAAAGGGAACCCATATTTTTTATTGCAGAATCAGGTTCTACATAAAAATTACGTACATTTTGTCTTAAACATTTGTTTCGATTCCTGGTAGTTGGCGCTGTAAATCAAGAAAATCCATGTTCTAATTTTTGCGTGGAAAATGGTTGCGGATAAAGAAAAAATACTTATTTACTTCGTAAATCGCAAATTTTGATTCTCTAAAACTAAACCTCTCCCTCTCTCCCCATTATATGGGGTTTGAGAGAGAGGAATTAGAGTTTTAAAAATGTTGAGCCAAATATTAATTTTTTCCGCAGATTCGGATTGGGTCAGCATTTGTAAAACTCTAATTCCTGTCTCTCAAACCCCACCCTATGGCGAGAGTTTTAGTTTTAGCGAATCAAAATTTTTGAAGTAAATAAGTATTTTTCATTTACCCGTAACCATTTTCCACGTAAAAATGAGAACATGAATTTTCTTGATTTACAGTGCCAGCTACCAAGAATCAAAACAAATGTTTAAGACAAAAGAATCCTATTCTGCAAAAACAAAGTGTTCCCAATTGAAGTTTTAGAGTTGCCTCCCACCGCACCTCCAGGCGGCTGGGATTGGCGGGCTAATTTTAGCACCAGCAGATGTCCCCCTCGAAAATTATCAACTTTGGATTCCACACTTTTTTCTTGTGAAGCTTATTTTTCGAGTCATTCTGGTTTATCAACTTAAAATTTACACCCTGTATAATACTTCTAATTCGAGTCTGAGATAACTAAATGGAACACAGAATTCATGTTTTTCAAATCTTACAATTTCCCGTCACAGCTTGGTGATGATGTGTGTATTTCTCTGATATTTGTCACAGGTATTGTGATACCTGATTTCTAATTAGGCTATCGCATAAAATCTTAAAATTTTTCAGTGAAAAATTGTGTTCACTGGGTACTTTACGTTCATGTTAAGTAATAAGTTGTGGCGTATTAAATGCAGCTAATTTATCGAAGTTATTTAAAGCAGAAACTAAACTCATGTTTCACTATAGTATTGAGAAAGCAGAAGTTGAAGTATTATATTTGAGCGCACTGGTGCCGACAACGCTGCACCTGCGGCTCGCAAGGGGACCATAAGACCTGTTAATCACTGATTTTGGTGATTCTTAGATATATTATTGAGGGACTTGTCCTGAGTACCTGGATGTGGATGTGGCTTTACAATAATAAGCCCATCGTTTCGGTGAAAATGTGTGGTGACGTTTTAAGTGTATCTTCTATGCCTTTAAAGTTAATCATTTTACATCCAACCAAAGGTAGTGAGGCAGCTAAGATGTACGTCTATCACACTAACTGCAGTTTCAAATCCAGATCGTGTAAAAATAATGTATATTCCGTTTGTTTCAGACTAGATTACAAAAGCATCTTATTATGCTATAGTGGATCAGTATTCTCGATGGGATTTGCAGCAGAAGCAACCGAAACACAAATTCGTAGAGTACCACGCAGGTTAACTGAAAGCTACTGCCTTGCTGGCGTACGGATCTTTCAGAAGTGATACTGGAAAACACAGTCTTTTTAAATTCAAAAAGATTGTTCTTTCATCGATCAACGTTGATGTGAATCACTCGTATCTCATCATGCCTGTGAAAGCAGGTACACTAAACTGATGCAGAATTAAAGAAAGCATTTTTATGTAATCTTCCCTCCAAGTTATTTCCTTGTCAGTTTTTAGAAAGTTCGAGCATTTTGCAATTTTTTCGTGAACATTTTAATCTGACTCTAAAAATAAACGTGACAGAGTTGACAAAATGCGGTACTTTTGGGTAAGGTAATTTTTACGGTGCAGATGCTTGCTTTTCATTCATCTACAAAGTTTTATCGTAAAATGTCTGATCAGTCTGCTCTCCCCACGAATCAAGCGACCATTATTCAGGTATTTTTCATTTTAACTACGAGCCACAAACGGAATACACTTGAGAAGAAAGTTTGCTGTAATTGATATATTAATTAAGTTATTATATAGAAAAAGATTACTTTGAATGTTTATTTAATGACATTCTGTTTGACGAAATTGAAAGAAAAGGTACACAGGCACGGTCTGAACTGTACGATCAGCGAGACAGCCGAAACATGACAAACATTATAGATACAGAAAGTAAGCATAACATTTCAACATCTATTTTCACGGCTAGGAGCTGTCGCATGAAAAGCCGTTAACCAGACAATCAGGACAGGTCTCTCTACAACATACCTTAGACTCATCACAATCTATGATTAACAGCTCTGATGGTCCCCTTGTCAGTCATGAACACTTCGTGGAAGTGACGCGCTCTTCTGCCGTCAGCATACCCTCTCGGTCAGCACAGTACATTTATCACAGACAGACAAAAGACACTTTGAATGGATAACTTATATCTTAAGTATCAAATACTTACAGTAGTGAAATTGATGTATATTTTGAAAGGCATATTCATGGAGAATTTCATCATTTGTATGAAGAACGGATTGTTAACCCTTGCTATTCAAGGAATATGCTGAAATGCTACCTAAAACGTTTGATTACGTAGTGGACGTTATGAAACATGTTCTGCAAATTGAATTCAAACAATGCTGTTCCGTCAACTCATTTTTTTCTTTCAGAATTCCAAAAATGAACATTTCCACAATCGTTGCAGAAGTTAGTACAGCTATATGGAAAACATCGTGAAGAAAGCACATGCGAAAGACGACGATTTAAAAAAAATATTAAAAATGTAAAAAAAAACATCACAGTGGTTTTGGGAGAGCCGGTCATTGTGCCCTGGAAGTAACACCTACGAATTAAAAACCCAGCACATATGGTTCCACGCACTTCTACTACAAATTCCTTTTGCTATTTGACTGCATCTGCTTCCATGCACTTCTGCTACAAATTACTTTTGCTATTTGACTACTCTCTGTCACTGATGCAAATTCTAGCTTTGTTCTGGTGAATGTAGGCTAAAACGTCAAAGAGAATAACACTATCTTTTTCAATGATTGCCCTTACCGATATGCGATAGAAATGGGAATATTAAAAATACAAGAAGAATTGCTCTAAAGCTATGCAATGAAGCTTCATCCAGAAAGGTCTATGACTGTAGGTGATTAAAAAAAAGATACCACCGGCGATTATTTTTGGCAAGAACGATGATAGAATGTTCTTTGGATCTACAGAGTGATTGCATGATGCAATTGCTCCACCATCCTTGAAGTTTTTCAAGCATGGTGTAGAAACTTAAATGTATCATTTTGAGTTAAGGGACCCTCGTCCCGAAACGACCGAGTCGAAAGTTATAAGCGAAAACCGTTACGAGGTGTGGCTAGAAAAAAACCGGACTAGTACTGGTGAAACAATAAAACGAATGCAATAAGGCTGAAAGTCGCGTGGCCTGTCACGTGACTCTCGCTCCGCCTACTGCTCGAGTTTCATCTGCCTCCTGCACTCAGTCTGCCAGTGGCGTCTGTTTTAAGTGTTGACGTTTTGTCTGTGCGTCGGAAAATGTTGAGTGTACAGAAAGAACAGCGTGTTAACATCAAATTTTGTTTCAAACTAGGAAAATCTGCAAGTGAAACGTTTGTAATGTTACAACGAGTGTATGGCGATGATTGTTTATCGCGAACACAAGTGTTTGAGTGGTTTAAACGATTTAAAGATGGCCGCGAAGACACCAGTGATGACACTCGCACTGGCAGACCATTGTCACCAAGACAGATGCAAACATTGAAAAAATCGGTAAACTTGTTCGACAAGATCGCCGTTTAACAATCAGAGCAGTGTCTGAGTTAACAGGAGTTGACAAGGAAAGTGTTAGGCAGATTCTTCATGAAAGTTTCAACATGAACAAAGTGTGTTCAAAAATGGTTCCAAAGTGTCTCACAATTGGACAGAAGGAACACCGAAGAATGATTTGTTCTGACATCCTGGAAAACATTGAAAGTGATCCCACCTTCTCACAAAATGTTATTACTTGCGATGAATCGTGGTTTTTTACTTACGATCCCGAAACTAAACGCCAATCGACGCATTGGAAAACTCCTGGTTCTCCACGACAAAAAAAGCACGAATGTCAAAATCGAAATTCAAGGCAATGATGATTGTTTTTTTGACATCAAAGGGATTGTGCACATTGATTGGGTACCAGAGGGACAAACAGTGAATCAGCATTACTACATTAGCGTCCTGGCTACCCTACGTGAGCAAGTACGGGGAAAACGGAACGATTTGTGGGGAAAAAAGTCATGGATCCTTCACCAAGACAATGCCCCAGCTCACAGTGCGTTGTCAGTGAAGACGTTTTTGGCAAAACACAACATTCCCATCTTAGATCATCCACCCTACTCACCTGATTTGGCTTTTTTCTTTTCCCTAAAGTCAAGTCAGCTTTGAAAGGAGCTAGATTTGAGACTGTTGAAGCAGTAAAAGAAAAAGCGACGGAAGTAATGTATGGACTTACCGAAAATGATCTGCAGCATTGCGATGAACAGTGGAAAATTCGTATGGAGCGGTGTAGAGACCGAGGAGGAGAGTACATTGAAGGAGATAACATGAAATTGTAAATAATTGTAAATAAATGTTTTTTCCAGCATCAGTCCGGTTTTTTTCTAGCCGCACCTCGTATGTTACCTCTGGCAGTGGATCTCTTCTACTGCAAGATCTTTGTTTTCCATATTTTGGCAGGAGGTAGTATGGTCCAAAACAAGACTACATTGTCGAGTAAACGCGGGCTCTAAAATTCGTACCTTAAGAGATACGAGCACTTGTTTAGTAGAAAAAATGGGTGTCGCAGTTGCAAAAAGAATAAGCAAATGCTCATAGCTCTTAAAATAGGCATTTTAGAGCCCATGTTTACTGGATTTTTTTCTTGTTTCAGTCCATACAAACTTCTCCCAAAATATGGAAAGCGAAGAGAATTCCACTATCACAGTTACCAGAGAGATTTTCGCTCGGAACATTCAACTTCGTCGTTTTCGGTTCAGGATCCATTACCTTAAATCGACACCTTTACAATTTTCTATCACCACTGAAGGTTTGTAACATGAACGCTCCGTATAACCTCTAAAATTATAAATTTGCATAAACATTTCGAAACCAGTGCAGAATATGCAGTACATATTGTGAAAGCTGCAACTACACTGAAGTGCCAAATAAACTGGCATAGGAATGCGTATCCAAATACAGAGCAGTGTAAACAGGAAGAATACGGTGCTGCGGTCGGCAATGCCTATATAAGACAACAAGTGTCTGGCGCAGTTTTTAGATCGGTTGCTGCTGCTAATGGCAGGTTATCAAGATTTAAGTGAGTTTCAACTTGGTGTTATAGTCGGCGTACGACCGATGGGACACAGTATCTCCGAGGTAGCGATGAAGTGGGGGCTTTCTCGTACTACCATTTCACCAGTGTACCGTGACTATCAGGAATCCGGTAAAACATCATATCTCCGACATCGCTGCCCTTGGAAAAAGATCCTGCAAGAATGGGAGTAAGGACGACTGAAGAGAATCGTTCTACGGAACAGAAGTGCAGCCCAAATTATTTCAGATTTCAATGCTGGGCTATCAAAAAGTGTCAACGTGAGAATCATTCAATGAAACATCATGATGTGGGCATTCGGAGCCAAAGGCCCAGTCATGTACCATTGATGACTGCACGACAGAAAGCTTTACGCCTGCTTGGACCTATAATGCCTGGAAATACGTTGCCTGGTCGGACGAGTCTCGTTTCAAATTATATGGAGCGGATGGACGTGTACGGGTGTGGACACAACCTCATGAATCGATGGACCCTGCATTCAGCAGCGGACTGTTAAAGCTGGTGGAGGCTCTGTAATGATATAGGGCGTGTGCAGTTGGAACGATATGGGACTTTGATACGTCTAGATACGACTCAGACAGGTGACACGTGTGTAAGCATCCTTTCTGATCACCTGCATGCATTAATGTCCGCCGCGCGTAGTGGCCGCGCTGTTAGAGGCGCCATGTCACGAATCGGGCAGCCAATCCCGCCGGAGGTTCGAGTCCTCCCTCGGGCATGTGTGTGTGTGTGTGTGTGTGTGTGTGTGTGTGTGTGTGTGTTGTCTTCAGCGTAAGTTAATTTAAGTAGTGTGTAAGTTTAGGGACCGATGACCTCACCAGTTTGGTCCCATAGGAATTCACACGCATTTAAACATTAATGTCCATTGTGCATTCCGAAGGACTTGGGCAATTCTCGTAAAACAATACTACACATCACACGTCCAGAACTGCTACAGAGTGGCTCCAGGTACACTCTTCTGAGTTTATTAAGCAGTTCCGCTGTCCACCAAACTCCCCAGAGAAGAACATTATTGAACATATCTGGGATGTCTTGCAACGTGTTGTTCAGAAGAGATCTGCACCCCCTCGTACTCTTACGGATTTATGGACAGCCCTGCAGGATTAAGGCGTCAATTCCCTCGAACGCTACTTCAGACATTAGTCCAGTCCATGCCACGTCGTGTTGTGGCACTTCGGCGTGCTCGCGAGGGCACTACACAATATTAGGCATGTGTACCAATTTCTTTGCTCTTCAGTGTATATACACATCGTCTGTGATCTCGAATCAGTGAGTGAGACTGAGGTTGCATTTTTCTGGGATGTATACCGAAATTCACCAAAAACAGCGCAAGGCAATTTACAAAAGAGATATAATGTCTCAACGCCAGCAGCTGTGTAACTGGGGGAAATTTTAAATTGTGTTTTGAACAAAATTCTATACAATGAATGTAAAATACTATGTTTCATGAATATGTTATACGAAGTTAAATGTAGTTCCAGTTATTTTTTACTCTTTCGCGCATTCGCGGTACGACGTTAAACAGTAATTATATTATTTATTTCTCATGTCTTCACTTGATAAATATATGCTTCCATATATGAGGTAGGCGACCATGAAGAACTGCACGTAATCAGTTATGGAAAGTCTTGGTTCCAATTGAATTTGTTGCCTCGTTGCGATAGGTCATCACCAGAACATAACTGTGTTGCAAAGAAGAGGAAGAATTGCAGCGTGAAATGTTACACAACAACTACGTGGTCAATGATCAACCGTTGCATCAATACTTACAAAGAAGTACAAGATGGTGCCACACAGCCACGCAGGAGCGGGAACATAAGGTACTGACAACGGCTCACACATGTACGAAGCCAAGTGCCAAACTACATAGAGACCACTACATAGAGTAGTGAGAAAAACATCTGTCACATCAGAGTGCCTTGGCAATTAACATAGCGCATAAATGACTGTCGAAATACTATACAATTTGAAAACTACGGATGGATCCTGCATGTATATTATTTAAAAAATATGTAAGGTAAGGAATAACAATAATGCAACAAAATATAAAGATTTCACTTGTAATGCTAGCTGCTACAGTCACTAAACACTGAGTAGGTATCAGTAATACGTAAATCAATACCAATACGCAAGATATGAAACACAGAAGTAATATGACTTGTGTCCATAAATGATTACAATATTTGCATAATATGTGACATAACTTCAGACAAATTATCTTATTGATACCTTTTCTTTGTTTAGTAATTGTGGCAGCTCACATTCAGCATGAAATCTGTTAAGGAATGTCTTATCCAACTGAAGTAGCCAAGCAAAGTGGCACTTGGTCATAACCGACGAGATAAAGAGTCTGTGTCAAGTGGCAGGTGGTTTGTCTGGAGTCACGAAGCCTCTGCGTCCCCAGGGCAAGTCCTGCTTGAAATAAAGGTGTAACTTTACGAATTTACGTATATTAATGCCTAGTGTTGTGTTTGGCCATTACTCCAACCGTCGTATATGGGACAACTTGTAGGTGACATGGAAAGTCTAGTTGGACTGAAGACAAATCAAGTCGATTACTTTAGAGCGAAGTGAAATCAACTGAATCCATCTGAGATGTTTGTGAATGTTCTCTTAAATGAAATAAGTAATCTGACAAAGATTAATTACTGAAGTGGTCGTCTGGATGTAGTAATGTCGGACGGGAATAAGGTTGCTACCAAATTTAAGCCTTATAAGCCGAATCCATTATTTTCAGAAAATGGAGACGTGATCGAATCCACCGGGATTCGGGAAGCGTACCAGTACCCATCGGATCCGCCCGATGGCTTGACGCCGAGGGACAGTTTGCCGGCAATCGTGGAAGTGGTTCATGGGTGGTTCCCCACATTCAGCTGGCTGAACACGGGACTGGCTCCGACGTTCCGCCACTGTTAAACGATTCGCAAACATTTCGAAAACCTTCTCACAATTCTTTATGGATAGCAATAGACGTAGGCAGATGGGATAAAGAGATATTGTCACAATGTGTGTGTGTGTGTGTGTGGGTTTAGGAGAGGGTGGGGGATTCGTAAGGGGTAGCGATGGGAAGGGCATCCGCCCACCCTTCACCCTATGCCGCTAACATTCCCAGTGAGGGTAGATGCCGCCCCTGTGAAAGCATGGTATAAGGTCAAGATAAAAGCGCGAAGATGTGGCCTGGCATGTTCCTAGGAAACCGTTGCATTGAGATAAGCTTAGCGACTCTGCAGGTCCGTAAAACACTAACTGAGGTGGGTTGCACCATTCTGTCAGTAACATGTGATCGCAGCTGAATCAGTCTTAATTGATTCAAACTTACTTTATGTGACACTAAACAGCATTTATTACCATTGAAAGAACACTGAAAGATATAAGGCAAAACAAGGCCCCTGCAGAGGTCTACACTCCCTGAAAATTGTTAAGATGTTTTGGAAAGTGAGCCACAACAAAGATGCTCCAGTTCGCATGGAAGATATATCAGGCTGGCAAAACAACCTCAGAACTCAAAAAGAATGTAGTAATTTCTGCTACAAAGAGGGTAGGGGATGACAGTTGTGAATAATAAAAAACAACAGTCTAATATGTAATCATTGCAAAACAGTGACAAGAATGAGAAAAAAAAATGTTAAGACCAACTTCGCGGAAGATCAATTTAGGTTCAAGAGAAATGTAGGAACACTTAAAACATAGAATAAAGAAAGGATAACCCACATTTGTAGCATTTGTGGCTGTAGAGAAAGTTTTTGAGAATGTTGATTAGAGTACACTCTGTGAAGTTGTGGACGTAGCAGAGATATAATTCAGAGAGAAGAAAAAAAAAATTACATTTTGACGATGATATGGGAGGACTTGGACTATCAGTTGAAAGCTACGAGGAGTGTTTCCAAAAGAGATTATAAGAGATGAACACCAAATTAAGTGAAACAAGGGTAGCCATCATGATCACATTTAATAATGCGAGGGCATGCTGAAAAGTAATGCCTCCCTTATCGTTATCTTAAAACTCACAGCTTCTTAAATAAAAAAATATTATTTACAGTATAGATTTTTATTCTTTATGTCTACATACCATTTCTGAACATAGTCACGCTGGATACCAACAGATTTCTCCCAATGAGGGCCAGTTTGTTGAAACAATCACTGCAGGATGTTTGACACTGTTGACGGAGCAACAACCTCACTTCTGCTTGCACCTATGGTAGCATAGCCTCGGATAAAAAAGAGTATAAATCAGTCGTCGACACCCAACAATGGAGAAGCGCTATCTGCGCTATTAGACTCGCAATTATTATTATCTTTGTCCCTTTGTGCCAGAAGAATTAGAATATTTTTCTGTTATGTTATCTTATCGATTCTGATGTTCTAGCCGACAGACGATAATTGTTCACAGTCTGTAACTGATGCAGTTATCTGTAGTAGTAATAGAATTTTCTTGAATATGTATGAGATTAATAATTGTAGTATGTGTTTTTGTCAGTAGTGGCTACTTATTCTGCATATGATTCAGTATGTAACAGTTAAATGTTGCCTTCGCCGTTTTGTGTAGGCTCATTATTGTAACGACGCCATTGAAGACAAAAATTATGTAAGTTCTTTTAACAGTCATTTAAAGCTAAAAGCATTAAAAATAATAATCTGAATAAATTGAAAACGGCGTCTTGTAATATTATCCAATTGATATTAGGCCAGAGGTACAGTTTTTTATTAATAGTAATCTCGTAAATGTTTACGCTGCCATTGCACATAGGCAGCTATCCTGGAGCATCCAGCTTCACAGAAAAAATAATTAAGCATTGTTTGAAGGGTTTATCGCGTAATATGAAAGAAAGATTTTTAATCCAGCGCGAATAAGGCGGATGTCTTCATGTTAGGATACGTATGATGTTTCGGGCGACAGCGCCCTGAGAAAAATTATCCGTGGCTTTTAACAAACAGAAAAGAGTACTTTCAAAACCTTTTCATACAATAGCAATAACGGCGCAGTTATCGTTGTATGAAGCAGTATTCAATTTAATTCATTCAAAAAAGTTACGCGATAACTGGCGCCCAACGTGGGGCTCGATGTTCCAGGAAATTTATGTATGTGGAAAGAATATATTATAAATAGAAGTAAATTAATGCTTGTATATGTAATGGTGGGAATTTAAGGAGATGGGACCTGGATAAACTAAAAGAACCAGAGGTTGTACAGAGATTCAGGGAGAGCATAAGGGAGCAAATGACAGGAATGGGGGAAATAAATACAGTAGAAGAAGAATGGGTAGCTTTGAGGGATGAAGTAGTGAAGGCAGCAGAGGATCAGGTAGGTAAAAAGACGAGGGCTAGTAGAAATCCTTGGGTAACAGAAGAAATATTGAACTTAATTGATGAAAGGAGAAAATATAAAAATGCAGTAAGTGAAACAGGCAAAAAGGAATACAAACGTCTCAAAAATGAGATCGACAGGAAGTGCAAAATGGCTAAGCAGGGATGGCTAGAGGACAAATGTAAGGATGTAGATGCTTATCTCACTAGGGGTAAGATAGATACCGCCTACAGGAAAATTAAAGAGACCTTTGGAGATAAGAGAACGACTTGTATGAATATCAAGAGCACAGATGGAAACCCAGTTCTAAGCAAAGAAGGGAAAGCAGAAAGGTGGAAGGAGTATATAGAGGGTCTATACAAGGGCGATGTTCTTGAGGAGAATATTATGGAAATGGAAGAGGATGTAGATGAAGATGAAATGGGAGATACGGTACTGCGTGAAGAGTTTGACAGAGCACTGAAAGACCTGAGTCGAAACAAGGCCCCCGGAGTAGACAATATTCCATTGGAACTACTGACGGCCTTGGGAGAGCCGGTCCTGACAAAACTCTACCATCTGGTGAGCAAGATGTATGAGACAGGCGAAATACCCTCTGACTTCAAGAAGAATATAATAATTCCAATCCCAAAGAAAGCAGGTGTTGACAGATGTGAAAATTACCGAACTATCAGCTTAATAAGTCACAGCTGCAAAATACTAAAACGAATTCTTTACAGACGAATGGAAAAACTAGTAGAAGCCAACCTCGGGGAACATCAGTTTGGATTCCGTAGAAACACTGGAACACGTGAGGCAATACTGACCTTACGACTTACCTTAGAAGAAAGATTAAGGAAAGGCAAATCTACGTTTCTAGCATTTGTAGACTTAGAGAAAGCTTTTGACAATGTTGACTGGAATACTCTCTTTCAAATTCTAAAGGTGGCCGGGGTAAAATACAGGGAGCGAAAGGCTATTTACAATTTGTACAGAAACCAGATGGCAGTTATAAGAGTCGAGGGACATGAAAGGGAAGCAGTGGTTGGGAAGGGAGTAAGACAGGGTTGTAGCCTGTCCCCGATGTTGTTCAATCTGTATATTGAGCAAGCAGTAAAGGAAACAAAAGAAATATTCGGAGTAGGTATTAAAATTCATGGAGAAGAAATAAAAACTTTGAGGTTCGCCGATGACATTGTAATTCTGTCAGAGACAGCAAAGGACTTGGAAGAGCAGTTGAATGGAATGGACAGTGTCTTGAAAGGAGGATATAAGATGAACATCAACAAAAGCAAAACAAGGATAATGGAATGTAGTCTAATTAAGTCGGGTGATGCTGAGGGAATTAGATTAGGAAATGAGGCACTTAAAGTAGTAAAGGAGTTTTGCTATTTGGGGAGCAAAATAACTGATGATGGTCGAAGTAGAGAGGATATAAAATGTAGGCTGGCAATGGCAAGGATAGCGTTTCTGAAGAAGAGAAATTTGTTAACATCCAGTATAGATTTAAGTGTCAGGAAGTCGTTTCTTAAAGTATTTGTATGGAGTGTAGCCATGTATGGAAGTGAAACATGGACGATAAATAGTTTGGACAAGAAGAGAATAGAAGCTTTCGAAATGTGGTGCTACAGAAGAATGCTGAAGATTAGATGGGTAGATCACATAACTAATGAGGAAGTATTGAATAGGATTGGGGAGAAGAGAAGTTTGTGGCACAACTTGACCAGAAGAAGGGATCGGTTGGTAGGACATGTTCTGAGGCATCAAGGGATCACCAATTTAGTATTGGAGGGCAGCGTGGAGGGTAAAAATCGTAGGGGGAGACCAAGAGATGAATACACCAAGCAGATTCAGAAGGATGTAGGTTGCAGTAGGTACTGGGTGATGAAAAAGCTTGCACAGGATAGAGTAGCATGGAGAGCTGCATCAAACCAGTCTCAGAACTGAAGACCACAACAACAACATGTAATCTGTTTCCCAAAGGCTGTCTATTGTTATTACGTTTGTCATCAGTCGGATGACTGTTACACGACTGGTTTCCCTACGCAATTTTACCATTGTGGTTTCGCCCATTAGATCAATTCCCACAAATATTCCAACCATTTTCTCTATTATTGTTCTTTTCCTTATAATCGTAGCCATTTCCATAGCTACTTTGCAACTTTAAGTCTTCCTGAATCAAATCTGTCAAATCCAAGACAGACAAGAAGCTATCGAAATCATTGTCTGGAACATGGACTGGTTTCTCTCTAACATTTGGTGGAAGTCTGGGGTTTAATAGCTTGATCACATCACGATTTGAAACCGGTTCATTCCAATATCGCGTTTTGTTGATGAACTTTTCGAAATACTTTCTTGGCTTCCTTGTTTAGGACTATATGCCTCTGGATTATATACTTCTTTTCTTTCCTGAATACAAGGTGGCCAGTATTTATTTAAAAATGCCTTCTTAAATAGTTCACTAAAGCTATACACGGCAATTATTGTCAGAATGTTGAAATGAAGTGTTACCTACCAAAAATACTGCATATACAGCAGTGTTTTGGGGGGCGAGAGTACAGCAGTCACGGTGGAGAGAATGTTAGTACCAGAGAGTTATGCGAAGCAAGAAACAATAAAGTAGAGGTATCGACGTATCCGACACAAGAGCAACAATTACAGTTATCTCAGCTATTGAAGGAACATATAGTGGTAATCTGTGAGAGACCAGGGGTCATCAGAGGTTATACGAATAATATTGATGTGATACCACCAAGACATTTTGTAATGCTACTTACTCCATTCCATGGTCAAAAAAGGAGGCAGTGAAACTAAAGATACCTAAGATGCGAGAATGGGGAATAATTGAGTCGTCAGTGTCTCCTTATAGCAGCCCATAAGAAAGCAGTGGGTGTATACCCATGTAAGGATTTGAAGAAATTTTATAAATAATGTGTATGTATGTATGTATGTAATAGATGTAACTTTAGGCTTAGTAATATTTCTTTTCATTAATGAATTTTTAATTTATTTGTAGTGAAGATGAAAGTTTTATCCCAGTAAGTAGTAAAAGCTTCATGCATTTAACGTCATGATAGAATCTGTTAGAAATATGTAATAACAAATGCAATGGTATGCGTAGAATTTTAAAAAGAGTAAAGAATTTACCAACGTAACGTACAAGCCATGAATCAACTGAATGAAAAAAATTAAAGATCAATAGGTAGAGGCTAGGTAGCTGTATCTACCGAATTTATAAATATAGGATATTATTGAGATACGTTCACAGTTTGAGTGAATCGAACTGTCAAGTACAGTAATTAAAAAAAACATCACGGAAGGAGAGATATATTATGGAGTTCTGTATTCAGTGTATATATATTTATATGTATCTTAAAATGTGACAAACTGAGTTATCGTATAAACCAGATCAGTGTCGAAAAGTCTAGAAATGGTCTAATTGGCCGAGCATATGTGACAGGAAGATACTAATGCTACCAATACCTAATGTGCATTGAAATGAGTTATAATGTACGTACGAATACCTTGTGTATTTTGAAATGTAAATATAATGTTAACGTTTTCATGAACGATTTAATGGGCCACAAGAGACTGAGGAACAGTGACTGTGTGTGTATAGACCCGATTGAACGTTGTGTCAATAAACTGGACTAAGTGTGACCAAAAGTAACGTCATTTACGAGAACTATACTGTAATGAGTAGTGTTTATGAAACAGAATAAAAGGTACAACACCAGAGACGTTGGTTTTCTTGTAGGGTATTAAGGTTAAATATAGTAAATATTTTACAGACCGTGGCGCACTAATAAGTGTGTTTCGGACGAGGACGTTATTTATCGCAGTCGAAGCACAGATGATCTAAATGGACGTCAGAAAATCAATATATCGCCAATGATCGGAGTGCGGAGTGGAGTAACTCAACAATGGGAATCCACCCGCGCAAGCGAACAGAACAGCTGATCTGTGCAAGCGTGTCCGGAGATATCTGTTCGTCACATTCTAGACAGTGTGGTGTGTAACAGAAGCAGTGAGACTGTGTAAACAGCCTACTCTGGGGCACAGCAATTGTATGAACGTTAATGTGAGACAAACTGTGAATTTGGATAGTGTCATACAGCATTAAGAAACTGAAATATAAACTTCAACAAGAGTGTGACGAACTTAAACGTACTTAACAGTGTCATACAGTGGACTTCGTATGTATTAACGGGTGGACGATTCATTCATACGCAAAACGACATAAACTGGTGCTGGATGATGCAATTAAACAGGACTAATAATCATGTGTTTTAACCATCCGCAGGAATGTACATCTACTTATTTATAATGAACTGATGCTGCTGTTCTTGCATTTCATGAAATTTTGCTGTAGAGCGGTGGCGGAAACAACTGCAAGGAGGGAAGGAGACAACGCACGTCCGGTACGAGGTTGTGTGCGGCTAATCGCTGTCGCCCGTCAGCTGATCGCTCGCCTCGGTGGCGTCACAACCTGCAGTGCGCGCTATTGGGGGCGCAATCCGGCGCCCACTCCCTAATCACTTCACCAGCTTACCACGACAGAAACTTGACGATGAACATTCTACTTTTTGTAAAAAACTTAACGACGAACCGAATTGAAGGGATATATTGTTTTATTTATGTATTTAAATGTTTAATAAGAGCACAGTCTTTATAGCTCTGCCCTGGTTTTCCCTCGGTTTCCCAGTGGCTTTTACCCAAATGGGCGAGCATAAAACAAATCATTCCGAGGAGAAGTAATAATAAAGGCTGTGCTCAACTTTAAAGTAAAATCATCCATGTGCAAAAACTGAAAGAAAACACTTGTATTATCACAACTATGAAAATCACATGTGCCTGTAGTCACCTGTTTGGACGCTGGTATATTGAAAACATATTAATATAATGATAAAAAAACCAGCATCAATTGCAGTCACCTGTTTCGACGCAGATAAGCTAAAAATATATTAACACCATGATTAAATCAAATACGTCTGTAGCCACATGTTTGGACGCAGACATACTTAAAATATACTAATACCATAATCAAATCAAATACGTCTATCGTCACCTGTTTGGACGTGGACAATTGATGAAAAGAAATATGAAATAGTGGAATGTCATTTAGAAAACTGTATGTAACTATGCAAATGGCATACCAAGGGGATTTTATAGGATAGCCTCCATTAAAAAACAGTGTAAATCAGTCGTCGATACCCAACAATGGAGAAGTTCTATCTGCGATCTTAGAATCGTAATTATTATTATCTTTGTCCCTTTAACAAGAAGAATGAGCGTATTTTTTTGTTTCATTATCTTATTGATTCTAATTGTTCACGGTCTGTATCTGACAGAATTATCTGTAGTAGTAATAGAATTTTCTTCAATATGTACGAAACTTGTAATTGTAATATGTGTTTTTGTCAGTCGTGGATACCTATCCAGCATATGATTCAGTACGTAATAATTAAATGTTGCCTTGGCCATTTTGAGTAGGCTCATTATTGTAACGACGCCATTGATGACAAAAATTACATAAGTTCTTTTAACAGTCATTTAATGCTAAAAGTATTAAAATGAATAATCTCAATAAATTGAAAACAGCGTCTCGTAATATTTTCCAATTGATATTAGGCCAGAGATACAGTTTTTTATTAATAGCAATATCTATAAATGCTCACGCTGCCATTGCATATAGGCAGTTATCATGGAGCGTCCAGCCTCTCAGAAAAAGTAATGAAGCATTGTTTAAATGGATTATTGTGTAATACTAAGGAAATTTTTATAATCTATCGTGGGTAAGACGGATGTCTTGACGTTGGGATACATTTGATATTTCTGGGGATAGCGTCCTGAGAAAAATTATCCGTGGCTTTTAACAAACAGAAAAGAGTAATTTCAAAACCAGTTCATACAATAGGACTAACGGAGCAGTTATCGTTGTATGAATCAATATTCAATTTAAGTCATTAAAAAAATCACGCAATACCATTCATCATTATCAAAGTGCAGTTCTCGAAGGTCTATGTTTAGGGAACTGATGAAACTCGGATGAGGACAAGCCGGGACTGTATGAAGGATGATCGATGACAGTGATCTATGGCGTCCGATTGTCGCAGATGTAGTGCTCGTATCGTTCTGGCATTGTCATGCTGTAGGAGAGGGTGTGCCATGTGTGGACGAACTCTTCTAATTTGAAACTCTATTACAGCATGCTGTTTCTCACGCACCGACATAGTTACTTTACACACCGTCGAGTTACACACTACAAGTCTGAGCCTTCCACCAACCAGCGAAAGTTGGAAGGTTGAATGAGTGTATAGCTGGACTACACAGGAGAGATGATCTTGAAGACAATATTACATAAAGGGACTGGACGTAGAGGAAGATGGGATGTGAGATATGATACTACGAGAAGAAGTTGGCAAAGCTCTGAAATATCTAAGTGGAAACAAGGCCCCGGGAGTAGACGACAGTTCATCGGAACTACTGATAGCCATGGGAAATCCAGCCATGACAAAACTCTTCCATCGTGTGTGCAAGATGTGTGAGACTGGCCAAATACCCCCAGTCTTCAAAAAGAATGTAATAATTTCAATTCCGAAGAAAGCTGTTACTGACAGGTGTGAACGTTACCAAACTATCAGTTTAATAAGTCAGTGTTGCAAAATATTAACACAAATTCCTTACAGAAGAGTTGAAAAACCGGTAGTATCCGACCTTGGAGAAGATTAGGTAGGATTCCGGGAAAATGTGGAAACACGCGAGGAAATACTGACACTACCACTTATCTTAGGAGATAAACCTACGTTTACTTCATTGGTAGTCTTAGACAAGGCTTTTGACAATGTTGAATGGAATACTCTCTTTGAGATTCTGAACGTAGCAGGTGTAAATAATAGTTAGCCAAAGGATATTTGCAACTTGTACAGAAACCACACACCAGCAAAAAGAATCAAAGGGCGGGAAAGGGAAGCAGTGGTTAAGAAGGGGGTGTGACCGGGTTGTAGCCTGTCCCCGATGTTATTCAATCTGTACACTGAACAAGCAGTAGAGGAATCCAAAGAAAAATTTGGAGTATGAATTAAAGATCACGGACAAGATATAAAAATTTTGACGTTCCCCTATGACACTGTAATTCTGTCAGAGACAGCGATGGACTTGGAATATCAGTTGAACGGAATTGACAGTGTCTCGAAAAGAGGATATATGGTTCAAATTGGTTCAAATGGCTCTGAGCACTATGGGACTTAACGTCTGAGGTCATCAGTCCCCTAGAAGGTAGAACTACTTAAACCTAGCTAACCTAAGGACATTACACAACACTCAGTCATCACGAGGCAGAGAAAAGCCCTGACCTCAAAATAACTGTTAATGGCACAAGTAGAAAGGATATAAAACGTAGACTGGCAATGACAAGAGAAGCATCTCTGAAGAAGAAAAATTTGCTAACATCGAAAATAAATTGAGGTGTTAGGAATTCTTTTCTGAAAGTATTGGTCTGGAGTGTATCCATGTATGGAAGTGAAACATGGACGTAAGCTGTTTCGGTGAATAGAAAATAGAAGCTTTTGAAATGTGATAGTACAGAAGAACGTTAGATTGGTAGATAAAGTAACTAATGAGGTGGTAATGAACAGAATTTGGGAGACAAGAAATTTGTGGCACAGCTTCACCAAATGAGGAATCCATTGATAGCACATATTCTGAGACATCAAACGATCGCCAGTTTCGTATTGAAGGGAAGTGTGGGGGTAAAAGTCGTAGAGGGAGACTAAGAGATAAATACAGTAAGCAGATTCTTAAGTATGCAGGTTGCAGTAGTTATTCGGAGACCAACGGGCTCTCACAGGACAGAGTAGCAACGAGAGCTACGTCAAACTAGTCTTTAGACTAAAGACCACAGTAAAAACAATTGGCGGCATTTGTCCGCAAACCCGTAGATATGAAGAATAAAGATATAGAATGTTAGTAACGTTTGTTTTATTTAAAAAGCTTTAAGAATTTTTACGTAATATTTTCGGATGAATAAATTTTCAGCGTGCCTTCTTAATAATAAGGGCAATGGAACGTAGTCTAATCAAATTAGATGATTTTGATAAAATTATTTTAGGAAAAGATATACCATAAGTAGCAGATGAGTTTTATTATTTAGGCAGCAAAATGACTGGCCATGGCAGAAGTGCAGATGATATAAAATAAAAACTGGCAATAACAAGTGAAACAGTTCTGAAAATGACAAACCTGTAAATATAGATATATTTACTAAATATATATATATATATATATATATATCTTTGGGATATATATATATATATATATATATATATATATATATATATATATATATATATATATATATTAAGTAAACCTGACCAAAGATGTAAACAACCATTGATGAGCAGCGCCTATCAGACGGACGGGGTCCGACAGCCGATCAGTTTCAGTCATTCCACGAGGAAGGAGGTATACAGCTCGTGTTGTCTGTAGTTTAACCAAGCCTAGACGGTCTATATCGCGGTTCGATGGCGTTCGTATTGTTACTTTGTGCCACGAAGGGAAGTGTCCAGCCGTCTCGGAGTGAGCAAAAGCGATGTTGTTCGGATATGGAAGAGATACAGAGAGACAGGAACTGTCGATGACATGCCTCACTCAGTCCTCCCAAGGGCTACTACTGCAGAGGATGACCACTACCTACGGTTTATGGCTCGGAGGAACTCTGACAGCAACGTCACCATGTTGAATAATGCTTTCCGTGCAACCACAGGACGTCATGTTACGACTCTAACTGTGCGCAATAGGCTGCATGATGCGCAACTTCACTCCCGACGTCCATGGCGAGGTCCATCTTTGCAACCATGACACCATGCAGCGCGGTACAGATGGGCCCAACAACATGCCGAATGGACCGCTCAGGATTGGCATCATGTTTTCTTCACCGATGAGGGTCGCATATGCCTTCAGCAAGATAATCGTCGGAGACGTGTTTGGAGGCAACCCGGTCAGGCTGAACGCCTTAGACACACTGTCCAGTGAGTGCAGCAAGATGGAGGTTCCCTGCTGTTTTCGGGTGGCATTATGTGGAGCCGACGTACGCCACTGGTGGTCATGGAAGGCGCAGTAACGGCTGTACGACGCGTGAATGCAATCCTACGACCGATAGTGCAACCATATCGCCAGCATATTGGCGAGGCATTCGTCTTCATGGACGACAATTCGCGCCCACATCGTGTACATCTTTTGAATGACTTCCTTCAGGATAACGACATCGCTCGATAAGACTGGCCAGCATGTTCTCCAGACATGAACCCTCTCGAACATGCCTGAGACAGATTGAAAAGGGCTGTCTGTGGACGACGTGACCCAGTAACCACTTTGAGGGATCCACGCCGAAACGCCATTGAGGGGTGGGACAATCTCGATCAACAGTGCCTTGATGAACTTGTGGATAGTATGCCACGACGCATACAGGCATGCACCAGTGCAAGAGGACGTGCTACTGGGTACTGGATGTACCGGTGCGTACAGCAGTCAGGACCACCACCTCTGAAGGTTTCGCTGTATGGTGGTACAACATGCTACGTGTGGTTTTCATGAGCAATAAAAAGTGATGAGATGATGTTATGTTGATCTCTATTCCAATTTTCTGTACAGATTTAGGAACTCTCGGAACTTTGGTATTGCAAAACTTCTTTTGATGTGCGTATGTATGATTGTTAGGAAATAGTTGGTAACTGTAATAGTCTGCAGTGTAACCTGGTAAAGAAGTGAAACGTGGATTATAAACTGGTCAGACAAGGTGAGAACAGAATCTTTTGGAACATGATGCCACAGAAAATTACTGAAGATTTAATGGGTATAGATCGAATAACTAATAAAGGGGTTCTGAATGTAAGTCAAGACAACGGAAATTAGTGGCAAAGCTTAACCAAACAGAAGTGATCGCTTTATAGGTCGAATCGTGAGGCATCATGTAATCTTCCAGTTGGTAATGGAAGGAAACGTATGTCTTTTTTTGTGTGGTATGTGGGGTGGTATAAATGTAGAGGAACATCAAGTGCAACAAGAAAGGTTTCTTGGTAGCTGAAACCACAGTAAAAACAGCAACGTAATTCATTTAATCCGTAGGCGGAAATATTTTTGGTCTTCGACGCAGTGCAGTTACTCAAATGTGTATACAACTGGTTAAGACACTGTGATGAAGAACAAACGATTATGTATCCTTTTCTTCAAGTTTCTTCCAAAAGTTATTACTTTTGGTTTGAAAGAACTGGAACTCCTTCTTCATTTGAAAAGGGTAAATGATGCAAGCTGGTACCAATATATTCAGCGTCAAAATGCTTCGTTGGCAGTGCGTCTTTCTTATGGATACAATATATCAGCTTCGCATTCATTTTGGAAAGGCTAATGTTCACTGGGCATCGCGTAATGTATTCAAATTATTAATTCGAGGACTCCATAGGCTGTGTCGACCCATAGATCGAGTGCACGAAGCTATACGTAGTGCTGGTAATGGCAGTATTCATTACTCGAGACATTTTGTCATGCACCTAATCCAATAGAAAGATTTATCCCCACCTGCACCCTCCTCTTACATACCGGAAATCTTCCACCTGATACATTTATTCTGACGTTCCCTTGGAGTGCTTCTGTTAATATTATATGATAGTGCCTAGTATGTACTCTGTGCGAGAATATTAGCCTCCCTTCTATGATGACTCTACTTCTCCATGATATTCATGTTCGTATTAGAATTAGTATAGCGCCAGTGTATGCTGCCAATAATTTCTTGCTGTCAAAGTATCTCGCGTAGGTTTCCCACGTGTGCAACTTTCGTCGCGTATGTCATGTCCCCTGACGTTGGTAGAACTAGTCTTCCTGTTTTGTATCTCCAGCACTGTCACCTGAGAGCAAGGGACTTGAATATCAACCGTTGTTCCGCATGTTGCATATATATAGCGCTGTCCGTCATACGTGATTATAATCTTACACATTAGCATGGTTAAATTAGACTAAATGTATTGCATTTTGCTTATAAATGCCTACTACAGGCGAAATACCCTCAGACTTCAAGAAGAATATAATAATTCCAATCCCAAAGAAAGCAGGTGTTGACAGATGTGAAAATCATCGAACTATCAGTTTAATAAGTCACGGCTGCAAAATACTAACGCGAATTCTTTACAGACGAATGGAAAACCTGGTAGAAGCCGACCTCGGGGAACATCAGTTTGGATTCCGTAGAAATATTGGAACACGTGAGGCAATACTGACCTTACGACTTATCTTAGAAGAAAGATTAAGGAAAAGAAAACCTACGTGTCTAGCATTTGTAGACTTAGAGAAAGCTTTTGACAATGTTGACTGGAATACTCTCTTTCAAATTGTGAAGGTGGCAGGGGTAAAATACAGGGCGCGAAAGGCTATTTACAATTTGTACAGAAACCAGATGGCAGGTATAAGAGTCGAGGGGTATGAAAGGGAAGCAGTGGTTGGGAAGGGAGTGAGACAGGGTTGTAGCCTCTCCCAGATGTTATTCAATCTGTATATTGAGCAAGCAGTAAAGGAAACAAAAGAAAAATTCGAAGTAGGTATTAAAATCCATGGAGAAGAAATAAAAACTTTGAGGTTCGCCGATGACATTGTAATTCTATCAGAGACAGCAAAGGACTTGGAAGAGCAGTTGAACGGAATGGACAGTGTCTTGAAAGGAGGATATAAGATGAACATCAACAAAAGCAAAACGAGGATTATGGAATGTAGTCGAATTAAGGCAGATGATGCTGAGGGAATTAGATTAGGAAATGAGACACTTAAAGCAGTAAAGGAGTTTTGCTATTTAGGGAGCAAAATAACTGATGGTGGTCGAAGTAGAGAAGATATAAAATGTAGACTGGCAATGGCGAGGAAAGCGTTTCTGAAGAAGAGAAATTTGTTAACATCGAGTATAGATTTAAGTGTCAGGAAGTCGTTTCTTAAAGTATTTGTATGGAGTGTAGCCATGTATGGAAGTGAAACATGGATGATAAATAGTTTGGACAAGAAGAGAATAGAAGCTTTCGAAATGTGGTGCTACAGGAGAGTGCTGAAGATTAGATGGGTAGATCATATAACTAATGATGAAGTATTGAATAGAATTGGGGAGAAGAGGAGTATGTGGCACAACTTGACAAAAAGAAGGGACCGGTTACAGGACATGTTCTGAGGCATCAAGGGATCACAAATTTAGCATTGGAGGGCAGCGTGGAGGGTAAAAATCGTAGAGAGAGACCAAGAGATGAATACACTAAGCAGATTCAGAAGGATGTGGGTTGCAGTAAGTATTGGGAGATGAAGAAGCTTGCACAGGATAGGGTAGTATGGAGAGCTGCATCAAACCAGTCTCAGGACTGAAGACCACAACAACAACCTGAGTCTCTTTCTCTTCTTAGTACACATTTCTAATACTTTTGAAAATATTTGTTCACAGCCCACTTACCTTGCTGTGATACATAATGCTTCTAGAACTAACTGCTACAGCGCTGGCCACAGCGATTTTCCTCTTTCCCAACAGTTTAAGGAATTGCTATTTCTAGGCAAATGTCCCTCCACTTAACATGTGTCCAGTTCGACAATTACTGTACTTTTTGGGTCATGACTTGCTTGAAACTGACTAATAGTTTCATTGTACTCCTCCCAGATAAGGAGTCTCATGTGTTATAGTGGTAACTGCTTTGAGAAATGAGCTCTGTTTGGAGTAACCGACGCTTCCACTTTAGCAATAGTCTTCATGTAGCAGTCCTGAAATATTTTGTCGCCTGAAAATCTTTGGCTTAGGATCGGGATCCAGTAACATCGTCTGACTAATCAGTTCGTTGCTGGAGATAACCCCAAACCACTGTGGTAACACTTTAAGTGAGTTTCCAACCTATGACTGTTTCTTGAGGACATTTTGCCAAGATTTTCATTCCCTGTTTTCTCTGAGGGAACTTCTTTACTTACCTCATCGAAAACTTTCAAAACCTATAAAGCATGTTGCATTATATCCCAGTCTGTACTTTTTAAGTTTACGGCGATCTATTTCCCACCTAAAATAGTGAGGCAAGAAGTCATGTGATCTGTATATATAGTAAATCTTTGCAACATTTCGTAAGTAGAGTTCCATCTGGTTGGAACATTTAGTTTCAGTTTCACTCGATCTTTTTTTACATAGTTTTCATTTCAGCAAGTTTTCTTAATGCAAAGGGTCTCTCGTTAAGAAAGATAGTAACTCATTTGACATTATCGATGGTTTTATGTATTTACTTCTGAATTGCATGTGCGGAAGTTTCAGAAGCAAGGCACTTAATTTCAAAATTAACGCATTTTCTGTTACTATAGAAGTGATTTTAAAACGGATATTGTCTTTGGGATAACAGACTTTACCCTGTTGGAGATGTTTAGTGCAGTGTGTCTGTCTTCAAATTGTTGGCACTCTAAAGTTATTTACACTCGTCCACACATCAGATGAAGGACCGACTGCCTTCGTGGTGATCAAATCATTTTCAATTTTATCAAATAACTCATGATGTAGACTGGTTAATTACAATTTGGACAAAGCATATATATATATATATATATATATATATATATATATATATATATATATATATATATATATATATCTTCAGCTATAGAAATATAGAAAAGGATGATATTCTCTGCAAATCACTCTTAATAGCTGTACATCTAATGCCACACTTTTATTTAATGTAAGTAGATTTATAATATTAAAATAAATTACTTATTGGTTGTTGTAGATGAAAAGCAGTTGAGGATATGGCACCAAAAAAGGAAATAAATCAGCACTTGGTCCAGGACCTGACGACATTGGTGGGCTGGATACAGCTTGAGACTGAATTTGCCTTTCTGAGAGGATTTCTTCATCCGAAGTAGAAGCAGACGTCAGTGACGACTGCATGATTTCTCCAATTTCTGCTCCGACTGATGGTGATTTTGATCGGCTTTCTGACCTACATCGTTCCAGAGCTACCGTATGATGCTTAGATTTTAGATGGCCCTCCAGGTTTTATGATGAGTCAGAAGCTACGGGAATTGTCTGCTGACATTCCGGCCTTTTCTTTTCTCTTCCAATTTGGTAAAATGGTACCGAGCTCGCTCTTAATTCTTCTAGGTGAAGGTAACTTGGATGACATATTAATGTGCAGCACTGAAAAGTACACTGGTAAAATTAAAATATTTACTACTGACACAGCCATTTTAAATTGTAATAGCTTAAAGCGAGAACAAATATAGATGCACCTCATTCTGTTATCAGAAGTTATTGATTAGGATGTAGAACGCTGTGATCTACGAAACCTAGGCCTTCAATCGTGAAATTTGTGTCATATATGAATAGGTCTGACATAATCATAGTGATTAGGAAACTCGCGAAGAAAAGTCTGATAATGTGCGAGGATTTCACTGCTGAAAGTTAAAAATTTTGAATAATGTGATTCCGAATTCGGGCTGCATAACGAGTGTAGAAGAGACGGCAGATTAATGGTGCGGATAAAGGCTGGAGAACAGCAGTGCAAATGAACTCTAGAGCCTGTGCTTCAGGAGCTACTAATTTGTCTACTCATGCAGTTACTAGTTCTACCAGTACGTCTGTATTGTTACCGTTGAATATACTTGGGGGTCACTTTCAATTCATTTCGACGAACTCCGCTATATTTTTCAGAATATAGGTATCCATGTCTTTCTTCTAACAAACGTTGACACCTGGCTGAAGCCAAGCATGCTCTCCAGTTCCCTAAATATAGACTCCACTGTTCTACGACACAACAGAAGTAACAGATGAGCAGGTGGAGTAGTGGCATACAACGGCTTTGACTTATTACTGACGTGCTACTAACATCCAATGGTAATGAAGACAATCAATTCAAATATAGGCTCGTAAATATAAAACCCACTAAGAAAACTTGCTTAATGTGCGTCCTCTACAGACCTCCGAACGTAGGCGGGTAGCCTGTTTCAGAACTGACCTTTCAAAATTCGATTCTACTTAGAAGCATACAAATAATGTTAAGAATACTTACATAAATATTTTTTTCCCTTTACTGTGACATTCAAATGTTTCTTCCTCAAATGTAACAGTAATACAGCCTGCATCTACCCTTAACGCGGTCTGTAGTGAGATCCTGACACATTATTGCCGCGAAATCCACAAACAAAGAAATTCGACCTGGAGTATCAGCTCACAACATCATATTCATGATTTACTCTCTGAAATATGCAAGGAATAAATTGTGGTAACAGACAGACTTCAAATGTATCAGTGTACCTGAACTTGCAGCCGAGGCACAAAAGGTAATTTGGGAGATGACTTCATTACCATTCCTGGGCGTGAAAGACCAATTCCGTGGATTTACTACCAAACTGACTCTGTTCCACAATAAATATCCTCTCCCAAATACCGGAAATCTGAAGAGGAAACCAGCGCCTTGGCTAGCGGAAGAGCTGAAACAGTTCATGAATCTCGGAGACACTGCACATCCGACTTACAAAAGACCTCTTACCCTTTAAAACAAAACTGATTGCAAGCAGAAAGCGGACAGAGTCAGTCAGTCTGAGAGAAATGACAACTAAGTCATACAAATACATTAATCTAAAACATAAAGACCAGATGCTCTATAGAAAAGCTTCTGTGGTCTAGTGAAGAGTAGTGAAAGTAGAAGCTGCAGGTGATCCTGTTGCCCCAACGAAGCTGGTAAAACGATATTTGACTTTCGGGATGACCTTCATTGAACCGAAAACGAAACACAGACTTACTGATTATTTCACGGAGGTGAAAAATTATTTCTTAAGCTGAAGAAGCTGTCGAAAAATCCTTCAGCTCAGCATTTACCGTAAAGAGCGACGTCGCGGTCCAAATGATCACACATACTGTGGAGCTATTACTGCTCATAATAACTACTGCTCCGTAGACCTTGAAGCTCTCGCCTGGACAAAACAGCAGAAAACAGTCGTTCCAATCAGACTACAAGCACTAGAGATCTGATTGCTAAGAGGAACAGCTAAGTACATTCTGTCTGACGGAAGAGTATATGTAGACATCAGAAAGACACTGAGAGTGAAAAACTTCAATGAGCATACTAAAGAATACAGAAACAGCATTAAGGATTATGTCATGAGAATGGAAGGCGACAGATTACCAAAATTGATGACAATTATCGCCCAATAGGCACAAGACACTTAGGAAGACCGAGGAAAGTCAACAAATTCAGCCAAGAGGGTGAGACATGCAAATGCCTAATAGATTCTGAGAGTAGAAGGAGAGGTATTATATTCAAAATATAATTACTCTTTAAGTAACTGTGATTTTAATAAGTTTTGTAATGACATATAATGTTCTGGTCTGATGTAAGGGGACAGCTGAAGGCATTAACCCGTTCAGATTAAATTAATAAATTTAAAAAAATCATAACATATAGATTGCCCCAGGTTGAATAGGCAGTAGTCAGGGATATGACAGGAACGATCACTTGAAGCAAAAAACTTCTTGTGAACATATTCACTTTTGTGAATGGTTTCTGAGATAGAATATATTTAATGCACATTGTTAATTATTTTCTTTATTGTTCAGAACCCTATCGTTGTTTACAACGTACCATTGTAGCGCAGAAGAAGTCGAGACTAATAATTTTATATAGGACACGTGGTCTATCAAGTCGGGATACTACCGCAAACTGGCTTACCTAAACCTCAGCGAATGTACATTGCACAAGATTTTCCATATTCTATTCCTCTCTTCGCTCACCCTGTAAGTCCTTGAGAAAAAATGAATTGGACCTTTTTAAAGGAAATTTACTGCAGTTTAATTTTATACTGAGAAAGGCAACCCTGTAGGGACTATATAAGTGACTGAGAATAAAGTAAAATTTACTAACAACGTTTATTTTACTAAGCCAGACATAAATTATGGTAAACAAGTTATTGATTGAATACCGAAAGAATTAACAGGTGGTTGAAGAGTACACTGGACAAGGATCCTGGGTGACAGATGTGAGTCAAGTACTCAGGTCCTAAAAAAATGTGGATAGCGTAACATCTGAGGTCATCAGTCCCCTAGACTTAGAACTACTTAAACCTAACTAACCTACAGACACCACACACATCTATGCCCGAGGCAGGATTCGAACCTGCGACCATAGCAGCATCGCGGTTCGGGACTGAAGCGCCTAGAACCGCTCGGCCACAGCGGCCGGCCTGTTTCTACAAGCCAAGAACCATTAAGAACCTCATTCCATTAGCTCCCTACCAGGCTCCATTAATGTCTGCTCAGGCCGTTAACTTTCTAGAGTGTCACTCAAGATGCATCAGGTTGTAATAAAGTAGTTAGTAATTTCCCATATGCGAAAAATAGATGAGAAAGTAATTTCCCCTCTCTCACTGCAACAAGTTTTCGCTAGAGGCCGCGGATTTCGTGTTATTCAAGAAAAACGTACAGAAGTAACTTTAAATTTGTTCTATCTCTGAAACCATTAGGAATGGAGTATACGAACATATTTATATTTTTGCATCAAATGATCGTTCTGTCATATCTCTGAATATTGACCATTTCTCTTGAGACAACCTTTATACTTGGGCTATCATGTATGTTAAAATAATTATGTGTTATACATACTACTGTATTTAGTATCCCTTTCACCCAAATCAATTAAAACCTGCATAAAGACTGCCAACAGATCGACAAGAGCAACTATAAATGCAGCTGACGTAAAAGACATAATAGTAAACCTAACAAAAACACTCACACAACAAGGAAACGGAAGACCAATAACACGAGAAAACGACGTTTAGAACAAATCAAATAAGGATACAAAAAACAAAGAGCTAAACTCAGATGGAGAGGTCTTCAGTCAAGAAAGCGAGTTGCAAACTGTATCACTGTGCCAAAAGCGCAGAGAACAGAATGATGCCTCAGGTCGCTGTGTGGTCTGCTCCATGTCATCTCTTATGTGACAGTGAGGGGAGCAGTGAGCTGAATTCCCTTTCTGATCAGTAAGGGTGGTGGGGGAGCAATGAGCGAGTGAGCTACGTTCAATCCGATCCCTGAGAATGGTGGGGAGTAGTGACTTACGGTCCAATCGGTGAGAGTGGTGGGGAGCGCTAAGATCTAGAGAGGGGAGTGTTGTCTGGGTCGCTTAGCGCTATGCACCGACGGCAGCTTTTTGCTCTCTACTCAACACATTCTGAGTGCAGTGTAGAATCAAAGGATAAGAAGTAACAAGTCACTCAAAAGTATATAAATGTTTATTGAGATCCTGAAATTTGGGACATTCTTTTGAAATCAAGATTGGAAACTTGATGCTGCAAGTGTTTTCTACCTTAATGTATCTTACTGAACCAAAATCAGCTCGTTTGCCTCGGTAGCTGCGAGGTCAACGCAGTGGGTTGTGAAGTTATCAGACCCAGGTTCCATTCTTGATTGGGTCCAAGTTTTCTTTTGCACTTGCAGACTAGGTGTTGTGTTATACGTACTTTCATATTGTCATGACAGCCACCAGAGATGCATTTCGAAATCAGATGAGCTACCATTTATTTTTTCCGAATCATCGATCATCCACTCTTTAGAAGGATCTGTCTCTTTGAATCAATTCAGGAACGAACTGCCCAACTCTGTTGCCACGACCTTTTGTCAAAGCTGGTCGCATGTGGAAGCCATTCCATTCTAGTATCAGTACGAGGTCATATCGCAGCATCCGCGTGAGATACATTGCAGCACGACATAATATTTTATAGAGCGTGAAGCACTGAACTGTTTTATACCATATTTGTATCTGGGTAAACTGAATCAAGTGTGAACCACTAGTTTGAAGAACTAGGTGATAGAAAAACATTTAAAATTCGATGTCTATATATCTCAAGGATATTACAAAGATAGTCAAGACGTCAAATTAAAGAGTTCAGCGAGAAGCTTCCACTGATGTGGACTATACATTTTCCACTTGTAAAAAGAAATTAAATCCTAATATAATCAAGAGACAGTTTTTTGACCAAACGAGATAGCTAAATGCAACTGAAATGCATCATTTGCTAGGTGACCTTCGTGCAGGCCACACACTGTCTTTATAACGATTGTTGGATATGACTTATTTTGACCTAATAAATGTTTTCGTTAATAAAATCAACCGTATTGCTAAAGTTATGGGACAAATGATTGTGACAACATTAAAGGAAGAAATTTTTCATAACAATGATGTGAATTTTTAGTAATAGATTTTAGGCACTGTTATTAATTTAGTAAAACTTTGCAGTCTTGATGGTTACGTTATCACTGAGGTAACTATGAAATCGCATAGTTTACTGCCACACCTGAAATTAATCAGCATGGAAGTGTGCAACTTCAACTGCAGTTAGATTTACCTAGCGTATAAGGTATGGTAATTATTAATTGATACAAACGGCATTTCTGAACACAGTGAGTGGTAATTACGAAAAGACCAGATCGCGGGTATGTAAATGCCGTATCTGAGGATGGATGTGGGGCATAACAAAAATGTCATTCGGAAACATATTTTGCTAAATCTGTGTGATTTGTGAAGGTGAAGTCAAAAGTCAGAAACTTATTTTTCCAGGTCGGACACTGAGTAGCACTATTATTTATAGCAGCGGCTAGTGGAGACACTATTCCTGAGCTGTGCAGCTGCTGTGAATATTCTGCTACCTGCACTTCTGCAACCACCACTATTCGCTGATTACGCTTGTCGTAGCGGTCATAGACGGTTTTCACCCTTCCAATGATCTCCGGAATTGAGCAGACTGAAATATTTATTCTTCTTATTAGCGTGCTGTTGTGGGATGCTGTGTCTCGGCATTGGCGTGTGCAAACTACATACCACACTTACGTACTCGTCACAGAAACCTTATATAGGCTAGTGTACCCCTTGTGTAACATTAAATATACAAACTGGTAGTTACAGTAACTGAAACCCTGTATGAGTTCAGCACTATGGTAAATACAAATGAAGGCAATTCTCATTAATCAAGTCCCTACAACACACATTAAAAGTTGCGTGTATGAGAATTGCAAGCGTATCACAATCAAACGATTTACTATTACATATTTGAACCAAAAGGTAAATAACAGTTGGCTTCATTATGGCAAAGAGAATTCCTTACTTCAAGCTCCAAAAATAAATAAATAAATAAAATAAAAAGAAGTTGTATATATTAAAATTATTTTAACAGATTCAGTGCCACAATGGAGTGTGCCTTGATGTACCCAAAAATACAATATATTATTGCTCGAGTGAAACTCTGTTGGTACAGAAAGTATTGTTAACAGTTGGTAGGTACCTCAAACTAAATGGATGTTTGCTACAGAACCACGATTGGCCTTCCAAGTCTGTGGAGTTCGCAAACACTAATTAAAAACGGATCCAATATCCTAGAAAGTGAAGTCACTGAAGAAGCAACATAAGTTGCGGAAGAGGCCTCGCAAATTGTGAGCAAAGGCAGTGCTAACGTTAAAAGCGACACTTACTCAAAACACAGCGAAGTACGGTTGGCAGCGACTGGGAGCCTCAGTCTCGATGTGATCTCTAAACCGTGTACCTCGATGCTGTCTCCCTTTCTTCGTTACATTCCTCTGCGCTCCCAAAAATCGAAGACTTGGATGGGAGTATTCACGACTTTTGCCACAGTGACGAGCAAGAATTTCGTTGACTACACCGAAATGCAAGGGAAGCTGTCTAAAACTTCACCAACAGCGTTCACTGTATGTCAATTAATTAACCAGAGGTTGGCACACTGCATTTGCTATGTCGCATTCATTGGCTCAGACAGTCGTGTCACAGTGCCAACGCTGCAGATGCATTTGATTGGCTGACACCATCCGGCAAGAAAGATTCAGAAGTTTTCCACCATTGAAGATGGTAGACTGGCTGATTCGCGTGTTCGCATCACCCTACATGACGCACAGATTCATCACATGAGCAGTACCCAGTAAACCTGCTGATGCTATGCTCAAATTTCAAAGGTCCATGCCGACGCGTCGACAATGGTTCGACACCATCATTCCGTCGAGCGGTTCTGTGAACCCACAGCCCAGCAGATTGTTATAGACCATCCAGTCCAGCAGAATGTTGTATTCCGTCCCCTGTTCAATGTACCAGGACTACCCAGCCGCGCGGGATTAGCTGAGCGGTCTAAGGCGCTGTAGTCGTGGACTGTGCGGCTGGTCCCGGTGGAGGTTCGAGTCCTCCCTCGGGCATGGGTGTGTGTGTTTGTCCTTAGGATAATTTAGGTTAAGTTGTGTGGAAGCTTGGGGACTGCTGACCTTAGCAGTTAGTCCCATAAGTTTTCACACATATTTGAATTTCTTTTTAACTACCCAGGCCTCTCAGAACACATCTGCTCTGACTTCCATCAGTGAACAGCAGTCCAAGAATTTTACTCCAGAAGCCACTAGGTGTGTATTATCCTCCAGCAAAGTGAAGGAAATACAGCTACGAAATTCAATAAATGTGGTAAAGCGATATGAGAGTCTAGTGTCATGTCACCCCATGATTCCCTCTTTTTGCAAGTATAAAACTGCCTTGATGGAGATCCTTGAATGTCACTTATTAATGGCACGACAAGAGAAAATAATCCTACATAACATTCATCATTGGAAACCTCAAAGTCCCAAAACACCTAGCAGTCTTACATTCAATTATAGCAAAGAATGAAAAAATAAAAAAATTATAAAGAACTTCATCCTAGAAACAATTTAAATTGATAGAATATTATCTTTACGTTGGACCTTAAATGGAAGGCTTGGAATGACATATCAAAAAAGTAACAACATCATGTAACAAAATCCACCACTACAGTGCTTCAACATACTTGAATATGTGGACAAATATAAAGGTGAAATGATATTGTCTGAATTAATAATTATACATATTTAGTAGTGGCTGCCTCATTTGGGCAGACACATGTATAAAGCCAAAAGAAAAATATGCTACCTAAACTAAACTTGAACACAATAAGCTCCAAGAAAATAATGGTTTATGCCTCAATTCAGTTATTTGAGTGTCTCTGTGTGTAGTGTTCTGCATATCCAATGGTTAATAAAACTAGAAAAACGTGTACATATGAATTAAGTGCTTAAGTGAGATAACAACATACAAAAGTCAGCTAGCTCATTGTGGCTAAATCGCTAGCCTCAGGCAATAATTTAGGAGGATGCACACAAGTTGCTGACAAGCTGTTATCCTCAAACCGCTCACATCTGACTGGGGCGTGATGAGACATGTGGCACATGAACTCCCTTCCCTTGGGAGATTAATCACAGGTAAAGGGCCGGGCTCGGCTGATCTGTCCATTTCTTTTGGGGCTATTCGCCTCTTTCAGTTGCTGCGCAATCCCATTCCACTGGGGTAAGTACAACAGCTGTACCTTAATTATTCTGAGATTCCTGTCAAACTCACGAGTCCACATTAACATTTTAATCTTTCCTGATAGCGGAACTTCCCAAGACTTCAATGCTGTATTTAGTTTCAAATTGACTTTTATTCCGAAACAAACACAATTTCCACTGAAAATAGAATGACCATAGGCTTATTAAAAAGTAAACTATAGGAGTATCGGTCAGTTCTCCCAAAAACTTACACCTAAATATATGTGCAGTTGTCTCATTCTTGAATCACTCCTCGCGATAGGCAATCGACTGCTTTTATTTCTACATGGCAATATCTATTCACTGCATACACGAAATAATCCGTTAGTGTGATATTGTATTCAGTAATCACAACACAAATATCTCGTCGAGCTTGCTCCCACTTCTCATTGGTTGAACTGACGGCTAACAAGATACATTAAGAAACCTTATCTTCATTGGCAGTACACTCACACCAGGTAGAAAGCCCAAAATGCTGTCAGAACATGCCCAATGAAAAGCACTTCCGAACTCTATCAGGCAGTCACAGAGATCAAGAGCCTCCCTCAAATTAAATTGTTCCGAAATGTCATAATAGTAAACATAGCTTTCCATACTTGCTGACAATCTAAAAACAATTAATGAGAAACCGTGCGAGAGATAATTAATTGACTGTAGGTATGGAACAGAACGATGCATGACGTTTTGTTACCCGGCAAAGTTCTTTCATTGTTTCTGAAACAAAATAAATAGGACATCTCTCAGAAAATAGTGCCGAGGGTTCTAGTAGGTCGCCGCTGCATCACTTTACCTATAACATCGACACATGAATTAGCTATGTGACAGTGAAAGGACCTCTATCACACGCAAACTCTCCAAAATGAAGGAGAAATGCACAAAAATGTTCCTACAACCCGAAACAACTATGTGCATAACTTAACTAAACAAAGCCAAAAGCATTACATACTAGACATACAAATGAATATCCTTATATATGTGAGTGGACACGCTAACTAATCAGCATTGTCCGTCTCAGCCTGCAAGTTACCTCTAAATTCATCATATTTTAATATGCTTAGAATGTAAACCAAACCCTCATCTGCATTCGTTATTGCCGCCCTTTTGAATAAGGATTGGCGGCTGTGTCCTGAAGCAGGATGCCATAGTTGTATTATTTCAACGGTACCGTTTTCTTACTTTTTCGGCAGCACCACCGTTCAGGTTTTTTTTTTTTTTTTTTTTTTTTTTTTGAGGGGTCTTTTCCCCAAGCTTCTGAGACTTTGGGCTACGCCAGTTCAGTTTTGGAACACATAGTGTCTACTGCCATTGCTATGCTTTCCTGCATTTGTGTACGCACGCTACCTACTAAACCATTCCCATAAAGGTTCCCCTCGTGCCCAACATCCACACCTTTCACGCTCGAACTCTTCCAGGTGAACCCGAATTAACCTGAATCCCTTCATGTCATCCTTTTTTCCACCAATCAGCGATCGTTTATGCTCTGTTAGTATCGAGCTTATAAATAGCTGGATCAGCTCATTATTTTATACGGACATTCCCAGTGTCGATCCCATTTAAGAATATCGACGACATATAGAGGGTACAAACAGAAACGTAAGGCTTCAAGCATCAGTGCTTTAATGGTGACCAAGCGTACAAGTTATGTTCCTCCACCAGCTAATATAACTTCATTATCAGTGACTCACAGTCATCGATCGTTGCGGAGGTCTGTATTACTGGCAACACTCTACCAATGACTTCACCACTCAAGAGGCTGTTTATAAATATGAGTTGCCTTCCAATAAGCTAGTAGCTTGGGAGGCTCTTCTTAAATTGTACCATACAAGTTTTGACATTTAGATCCCCACCTACAGCGTACGTTAAAAGTTTCCTAAATGGGAAGAACTGTTTTTCATCAAACGACCTCTGGTATCCAGACACTGACCCAGAAGCGGTAATCCCTTCTCTAATAGAGACTCTCTCTGTACTGGATAGTACCACGCTGTTGGACTGTGAATGTCAGCACCCAATGTTCACACTCTCTGTTATTGTTAAAAGCAGTTCCGTCACTTGGCGTAGCTCCATTCCTCTCTTCAAACTTTATATTTCACGTTTCATCGAAGCAAACTGCACAGTTTCAATAATTTCACTGACTCTGTCTGATATATACGGGTCGTCTGAGTAGTACGGCTCTCACATGTTGTGTTAGGTTTAGGTGCTCCGAGGCGGACGGAGGAACTGTGACAGTGCAAACAAATTAGTAACAAACTTTATTGCACTGTGATACTGAAGTTGTATAGCAACTTGTTGGATGTGATTGTGGACAGATGCAACTAATCAGTGACCTTTCAAGGCGTGCATACTGAATAGAATGTCTAAGAGACTGTGTCCGTCCTGGGGGCCACACTGCCGATCACTGTAGTAAACACTTGTCCCTGTGCAAAGGCTTTAGGCGACTCCACTTGAAGACTAAGTCTCGCAGGTAGATCTCCACTAAGAACTAAAGCTACGAATTGCAACCCAGGAGCTCCGTACTAGAATTGTCGTACGCCAACTCAGAACATGAACCATCCGTCGCAGCCTGTGACCGCCGCTTATCAAATGGAAGTCCGTCTCATTGGCGGCGGCGCAGAGGTTGCTGATTGGGCCGCGCTTGTGGTTGGAGGGCGGTGAAATTCAACGCGTCGCCCGTGGCGACAGTAGGAAACTGTCTTCAGTGCGCCGCCTCCGGTTACGTACAGTGGCGACGACACAGTACTGTGCTTTCGTACCTGGCCGTTCCTCTAGGTTTTTGTGCGCGGTTTTTTCACCCTTTTGCAAAGAGATATAGTAGCTTTCTCTACTTTCCCATTCCAGTTTCGGCCTGGAGTAACGTGTCCTTAGCGCTTTCTATCGTTTGCAAGATTTACTCGACTTTCTTGTGGATAGTCATGTTACTGGAGTCCGTTTTCTGCTCTAGCTCGGTAATCTTCGACCAAAACTGCTTTCTTTATTCTCTTTTCCGCATCTGCATCAGCTTTTACATCTCTTTACTCTGCTCTACGTCTGTCTGTCTCAGTTTTCTCTTCTCTTTCCCATAGTTCCAAAAAATCGAACTACTCGCCGTAACGTTCGTTTCGCTTTCGTCGACTACAGCTTCCACTCTGCTCTTTAACCAGTTCAGTTCCCTTGGATTCAAGCGTGGTAGCTGTTGCTACTGCCTCGCCTTTGAAAATTCTACGAAGGTTTATGCCTTGTGTCCAGGACTTTCGTCTCGTTAAATTTTTCCGTTCCATCTCGATCTAGTAATTTTCTCTTTCACATATTCTAAAAGGAGACGAATCTAATTTACTGTTCGATGAACAGACACTACAAAAATCTACACATATTATAAAACTTAATGTTCATATGTATGTATGTCTGCATATATGTGTGTATATTCAACAGCTCCTCCTAAACAACTGGACCGATTTCACCCAAATTTGGTATACGTATCACTTACTGTTTGGAAAGAATCGCTCTGAGTTGGGGTGGGGGTGAGAAAAATATATCTATCAAAGATCTAGGGATAGGGGGGAAAAATGAGTGCAGCCCATGAAGCAGTAGTTCCCAGACTTTAAGAACCCAGTATCTGAGAATGAGGGCACTTAATTACGGTCAAAAAACTTTACGCTTATTTCCAGACCTTCACGAATCTTTTTCTCGTTGATATCCCTCTCAAAATGGTGAAAGAAAATAGGTTAATAGCTTACTACATAGCTGTTCATACAGTAAAACTGTCGCATCAGCCATCATGTTTTAGTATACTACATCTTTACCGTTAACTGTATTTGTAATACACTTTGCAAATAGCATTCATATTGACCACTGACTGTATTTGCAAAATCATGTCGGCGTATGACTCTTAGTTCAAGAGTTATGATGTCCTAAACACTGAGCTGCGTGAAAACCTGCCGCATCATGCATAAATTTTAAATTTATTAATTTTTTGCTACTAACTCTGTTCGTAACACATTTTGCAGACAATATCCGCATATGCCACTGAATGTGTGGTGTCACCGCCAGACACCACACTTGCTAGGTGGTAGCTTAAATCGGCCGCGGTCCATTTAGTACATGTCGGACCCGTGTGTCGCCACTGTGTGATCGCAGACCGAGCGCCACCACAAGGCAGGTCTCGAGATACGGAATAGCACTCGCCCAGTTGTACGACGACTTTGCTAGCGACTACACTGACGAAGCTTTCTCTCATTTGCCGAGAGACAGTTAGAATAGCCTTCAGCTAAGTCCATGGCCACGACCTAGCAAGGCGCCATTAGCCTTACATAGTTTGATAGTTATCATATGAAATGTCTCATCAAGATTGCTGTATTCACATGAAGGAATAAAAGTTAAGTATTCGAGGAGCTGCATACTTTTCTTATTAGCATTCACTACTTATCCTGTTCCAGAATTCACGCCCGTCTGCGTTAGATAGCGTGCATTTCGGCCTCCTCTATCTACAAGGTTTTGGCACATTCGCCAACACATCAGAATGAACCCACAAAATTAAATCATTCTACGTCACATACGTAGTTCAGGATATACAGGGTATTTAAAAAATGACCAGTATATTTGAAACGGCAATAAAAACTAAACGAGCAGCGATAGAAGTACACCGTTTGTTGCAATATGCTTGGGACAACAGTACATTTTCAGGCGGACAAACTTTCGAAATTACAGTAGTTACAATTTTCAACAACAGATGGCGCTGCAAGTGATGTGAAAGATATAGAAGACAACGCAGTCTGTGGGTGAGCCATTCAGTACGTCGTCTTTCTGCTGTAAGTGTGTGCTGTTCACAACGTGCAAGTGTGCTGTAGACAACATGGTTTATTCCTTAGAACAGAGGATTTTTCTGGTGTTGGAATTCCACCGCCTAGAACACAGTGTTGTTGCAACAAGACGAAGTTTTCAACGGAGGTTTAATGTAACCAAAGGACCGAAAAGCGATACAATAAAGGATCTGTTTGAAAATTTTCAACAGACTGGGAACGTTACGGATGAACGTGCTGGAAAGGTAGGGCGACCGTGTACGGCAACCACAGAGGGCAACGCGCAGCTAGTGCAGCAGGTGATCCAACAGCGGCCTCGGGTTTCCGTTCGCCATGTTGCAGCTGCGGTCCAAATGACGCCAACGTCCACGTATCGTCTCATGCGCCAGAGTTTACACCTCTATCCATACAAAATTCAAACGCGGCAACCCCTCAGCGCTGCTACCATTGCTGCACGAGAGACATTCGCTAACGATATAGTGCACAGGATTGATGACGGCGATATGCATGTGGGCAGCATTTGGTTTACTGACGAAGCTTAATTTTACCTGGACGGCTTCGTCAATAAACAAAACTGGCGCATATGGGGAACCGAAAAGCTCCATGTTGCAGTCCCATCGTCCCTGCATCCTCAGAAAGTACTGGTCTGGGCCGCCATTTCTTCCAAAGGAATCATTGGCCCATTTTTCAGATCCGAAACGATTACTGCATCACGCTATCTGGACATTCTTCGTGAATTTGTGGCGGTACAAACTGCCTTAGACGACACTGCGAACACCTCGTGGTTTATGCAAGATGGTGCCCGGCCACATCGCACGGCCGACGTCTTTAATTTCCTGAATGAATATTTCTATGATCGTGTGATTGCTTTGGGCTATCCGAAACATACAGGAGGTGGCGTGGATTGGCCTCCCTATTCGCCAGACATGAACCCTTGTGACTTCTTTCTGTGGGGACACTTGAAAGACCAGGTGTACCGCCAGAATTCAGAAACAAGTGAACAGCTGAAGCAGTACATCTCATCTGCATGTGAAGCCATTCCGCGAGACACGTTGTCAAAGGTTTCGGGTAATTTCATTCAGAGACTACGCCATATTCTTGCTACGCATGGTGGATATGTGGAAAATATCGTACTATAGAGTTTCCCAGACCGCAGCGCCATCTGTTGTTGAAAATTGTAACTACTGTAATTTCGAAAGTTTGTCTGCCCGAAAATGTACTGTTGTCCCAGGCATATTGCAACAAACGGTGTATTTCTATCGCTGCTCGTTTAGTTTTTATTGCCGTTTCAAATATACCGGTCATTTTTGAAACACCCTGTAAGATGTCACAGATGCTGGATACGTGAAAACGCAAGTGCGGGACGAAATTCTCTAGAGACAAAGGTGAAATGTGTGTGAATTATGTTATGCAATGTTGTATGTGTGCAAATCCTCAGATAAAAAATCCTAAACCCCAGCATCGATTTCAACTAAACTTGGTAGATATATTACATATTTTTCGGAAAAATACTGTGTGGGTAAGAACAAGTAACATCCTATTGGGATGGGGGTAATAACGTAAAGACAGAACAGGATGAGGAAGAGATGCACAGAGGGATGGGGAGAATGAGATAATGGACACAGATAGGGGGGGGGGGGGAGAGAGGAGGAAACGAACATAGAAAGGAGAGACAAGATGGATGGAGAGTGTTATGCGGAAGAGATGGTCAGAGAGAGGGGAGGAGGAGGCAGAAGGACCAGAAGGAGATGGCCTGAGAGATGGGTGGAGGAGATGGGCAGTGTGTAAGGAACAGGTGGATGGAGAGGGGAGGAGCAGATGGACAGAGAGAGTGGGGCCAGCATATGGACAGAGAAAGGTAGAGTAGCAGATGCACAGAAAAGTGGCAGGAGGAGATGACAGAGAGTGGGGGATGGAGGAGGTAGACAGAGAGAGGTGCGACAAGGTCAAGGACAGAGAGGGAGGCAGATAACACTGCCAGAGAGAGCGGGAAGGACATGGTCTAACTGAACTGGAATAAATACATACCTGGGCAATGTCAAGTACGCAGCTAGATGCAGTAAACTAATAAATAACCTTTTGTGGTTGTGGTCTTCAGTTGAGAGACTGGTTTGATGCAGCTCCCCATGCTATTCTACCCTTGCAGGCCTCTTCATCTCCGAATAACTACTACAACCTACATCCTCCAGAATCTGCTTGGTGCATTCATCTCTTGGGTTCCCTCTACGATTTTTACAGCCTACGCTTCCCTCCAGTACTAAATTGATGACCCCACGATGTCTCAGAACGTACCCTACCAACCGAATCCTTCTTCTAGTCAAGTTGTGCCACAAACTCCTTTTCCTCCCAATTGTATTCAGTACCTCCTCAGTGATCAACCCATTCAGCATTCTTCTGTAACACCAGATTTTGAAAGCTTCTGTTCTTTTCTTGTCTAACCTACCTATCGTCCATGTTTCACTTCCATACATAGCTACACTCCATACAAATACTTTCAGAAAGAACTTCCTGACACTTATATCTATACTCGATGTTAACAGATTTATCTTCTTCAGAAACGCTTTCCTTGCAATAGCGAGTCTGCATTTTGCATCCCCTCCACTTCGACCATCATTAGTTATTTTGCTACCCAAATAGCAAACTAATTTACTCCTTGAATTGCCTCATTTCTTAACCTCATTCCCTCAGAATCACCTGATTTAATTCGACTAAATTCCAGTACCCTCGTTTCGCTCTTATATCGTCCTTTCAAGACTCTGCCCATTCCGTTCATCCGCTCTTCTAGGTCCTTTGCTGTCATTGACAGAATTACAATGTCGTCGGCAAACTTCAAAGCTTTCGTATTTCTTCTCCATGGATTTTGATTCCCGCTCCCAATTTTTCTTTTGTTTCCTTTATTGCTTGCTCAGTATATAGACTGAATAACATCGGAGATAAGCTATAACCCAGTCTCACTGTCTTCTCAATCACTGCTTCCCTTTCATGCCCTCGACTCTTATAACGTCCACGTGGTATCTGTACAAATAGTAAATAGCCTTTCGCTGCCTGTGTTTTACACCTGCCACCTTCACAATTTGAAAGAGAGTATTCCAGTCAACATTGTCAAAACTATTTCTAAGTCTACAAATGCTAGAAACGTAGATTTGCATTTCCTTAATCTATGTTCTAAGATGAGTCGTAGGGTCAGTATTGTCACGCGTGTTCCAATGTTTCTACGGAATCCAAACTGATCTTCCCCGAGGTCGTCTTCTACCAGGTTTTCATTTCGTTTGTAAAGAAGTCGTGTTAGCATTTTGCAGCTATGACTTATTAAACTGATAGTTCTTTAATTTTCACACTTGTTCAGACCTGATTTCTGTCCGATTTGAAGTCTGTGGGTATTTCACCTGCCTCATACATCTTGCTCGCAAGGTGGAAGAGTTTTGTCATGGCTGGTTCTTCCAAGGCCATCACTAGTCCTACCAGAATGTCGTCTTCTCCCAGGCCTTGTTTCGACTTAGGTCTTTCAGTTCTCTGTCAAATTCCCTCACGCAGTATCATATCTCGCATGTCACCATCATCTACGTCCTCTTCCATTTCCGTAATATTGCTCCCAAGTACATCGCCCTTGTATAGACCCTCTTTGCTTACGACTGGTTTTCCATTGAGCTCTTGATATTCATACAGGTGGTTCTCTTTTCTCCAAAGGTCTCTTTAATTTTCCTACAGGCAGTATCTATCTTACCCCTAGTGATATAGGCTTCAACATCCTTACATTTGACCTCTAGCCATCGCTGCTTAGCCATTTTGCACTTCCGGCCGATATCATTTTTGAGACGTCTGTATTCCTTTTCGCCTGCTTCATTTACTGCATTTTTATATTTTCTTCTTTCAACATTGAAATTCAGTATCTCTTCTGTTACCCAAGGATTTCTACTAGCCCTCGTCTTTTTATCTACTTGATCCTCTGCTGCTTGAACTATTTGATCTCTCAAAGCTACCCATTTTTTTGTACTGTATTTCTTTTCCTTGTTCTTGTCTACCGTTCTCTAATGCTCATTCTGAAAGTCTCTACAACCACTGGTTCCTTCAGTTTATCCAGGTCCCAATTCCTTAAATTCTTACCTTTTTGAATTTTTTCAGTTTTAATCTACAGTTCGTAACCAATAAACTGTGGCCAGAGTCAACATCTGCCCTCGAAATGTCTTACAGTTTTAAACCTGGTTCCTAAATCCCTGTCTTACCAATATATAATCTATCTGAAACCTATCAGTGTCTCCAGGCCTCTTTCACGTATGCAACCTTCTTCCATGAGTCTTAAACCAAGTGTTTGCTATGATTAAATTACGCTCCGTGCAAAATACTACTAGGCGACTTCCTCTTTCATTCCTTACCCTACAATCCTTTTCCTACAATCGAATAAATACCCTAGAAATATAAAATATCTTCACAGGAAACTAACTTTATCTTTACTCGCAGTGTAATTAAAACAGAATGAAAACAAAGAAAACAAAATAGAAACATATATTTCTCGCTAGAAAAGTTGTCGATGCTGCAAAGCAAGGAAGCGAAGGAGTGACTGGTAAGTGGTCGCTGCAACAGGGTTAACAAATTTCATGTGTATTTTTACGGCAATATATTCCAACTGTCGACTGATAACAGTTCCTTGGTTTCGTTTCTGAGCGCTATTCTAAGCTCCTGGCGCAGCGTCTGCCGTGCTGGGAGTTATATTAAGTAGATACCACTATGAAATGTACTTTCTCCCCACTTCCAGACACACCAAGGCAGACGCACTAGCCGGCCGGTGTGGCCGAGCGGTTCTAGGCGCTTCAGTCTGGAACCGCGCGACCGCTACGGTCGCAGGTTCGAATCCTGCCTCGGGCATAGATGTGTGTGGTGTCCTTAGGTTAGTTAGGTTTAAGTAGTTCTAAGTTCTAGGGGACTGACGACCTCAGATGTTAAGTCCCGTAGAGCTCAGAGCCATTTGAACCAAGCTAGACGCGCTATCCCGCCATCCTCCTGGCCTCAGCGAAGTAGTCGATCACCAGGAAACCGTTTATTTAGCCAAGGACCAACATCCAGAACCAAGCCTGAACGCGTATCAGCTGACCGTGCATGAGATAATCGCAGCATCGTCTCGCGACCCAGTCCTGCAGAAATTTCTGCCTGCCATACAGAAGGGCCCAGTCACATTTCGAGCGAGGATTACCGGCCCTTCCGTAATTATTTTGCAATGCGCCACCAGCTCAAAACCGCGAATTTCGTCTTACTGTTGGTCGTAGAGGGGTCTGACTGCCAGGGCGCCAATCCGCCCCCCACTCTCGCCCAGTAACCTCCAGATCCTCCATACTTCACATTGGGGGAAGACACAAACGAAGGATTTGGCCAAGAGGGATGTCTTCTGGCCCAGCATCGATGCCGACATTGAATGCATGTGGTGATTCTTTCGTGCCTGCTCCCTCAATCATGTGGACCATGCGTAGCGTTTAAGATCTCACCCTGACCACGCGTGGGAGAGGTTCCACGTTGATTTTGCCAGGTGTTACCAGAGTACTATGTGCCTGCTGGTGGTGGGCACAGCCTCAAGCTACCATTATGTGATGCTGATACTGTTCACTACCACATCAGCTATCATTTGTTTCCTTGCAATGATGCCACTGAGAGAGCACCATGCACCTGACTGTCGGATATGGGGCCCTAATTTAAGGCAATGCACTTACGTTCTTCAGTCATGGTAACAGAATAGACACCTAACAACTATCAGCCTTAGTTCCACACCCCAATGTAATAGCTGAGCGGATGCTCCGCATATTCAAAATAGAGATATGGGAGGCCTTGCAGATGTTATGTACTGAGGATATCCTGCACTCATTCCTCGCAACATGCCAGTCCGCCCTGCCAACTGGGGCAGTCTAGTGGAAATTCTGTATGGACACCGACATCGGACCTTGTTAGATCTCCTGCAAAACTTGTTCAGTAGTCTCTATCTACATACAAGCCCTCCCACGCACAAAAAGCAGCCTGTGTCTGGGCACTCACGTTCAGACAGAGTTCTGGGATGGACACAAGCAGTTATCTTTGGTGACAGGTGGCGTCTGTTGTTTAACAACACGACTCGGCACATCGGTCTGACCGCAACCAAACCTTGCTCCTCTGCAACCACAGTCGCAAACAGCGAATACGTCTCTGCCGTCGCCTCCCAGTTATAGGGGAGTCACTAAGGTCACCACAAGCTGTGCCCCTTGCCTTCATCCCACACATCTCATGCCTCACTGTGATCTCCATCCCTGTGATTCCACTCGCCGAAGGTTGATGAATGGATCACAGTATGAGAGTTTATGGAAATAGAACATCTCCCTCTGACCTGTCCTCCCCTCGCACTTCTCCTACTGGTGATCTGAAATGTCTGCAGCCTCCCATATGCTATCACCTCTGCATCCTCCATAGTTCTTTCCCAGCCTGTCTGAGGGGGTTGGCTGGCCCATGGTTCTCAGCTGGGTCATATTCTGCCATACTTCCCGATTAGCGGGAGGGGGGGGGGGGTAGGTGGTGAGGGGAGGGGGCTTTAATTACCCTGACAATTATCAATATCGATTGTGGCTGAGAGGCGCTACAGCTCGAAAATTATGATTATCAAGAAGGGTGTGGGCGGCATGTCACATGGACCAAGAATGAAGCCAGGCAGATAGATGTGGCTCCTTTTGGTACAGTCTGTTGCAAGAGCTACTGTCAATCACACCCTTCTGATCATTCTCATTGTTGGTTTTCGGTCTTGCATTGTACCGGGATTTTCTTGTCCTCGTTGCTACTTTCACTCAGTGTGCTGCACTACATGAATTTTACTTTGTTTACAGCGACCACAAAATGAGGAATCACAGAGTAAAGGAGTCATTGATGACTTGATTTAGAGATTGAAATCAACAAAGACTGGCCATTACTACCTCAGCTGCTAATTATTGCGACAGAAAATGAATCAATTTTCAAGATGTTTCAGCTGACATATAGTGGGCCCTTCTAAAAACCCACACAGTCCTTTTGCGAAGTATTTGGTCCTCACCAATGTCTCGAGCCGAATCATGAGACCAGCCACTGCTTCATCCCAGAGCACTGCTTTATGTGTCCTGGCGACCACACCAGTAGAGAGTGTCCACTATCCAGGAAAAAAAAAGGCAAAATGTTTTATCTGCAACGGTCCCTTGCAGGCGAAAAATCGAGGCGACAGCACCATCAGAAACGTAGCCGTCAGACAGCATGCAACAGCATAACCAACGACCAAGAGACAGATTTCCGCTCCAGGTGGCACGGTAGTAGTTGTGCAACCGCCCGTCGAAACTGCAGACCCCTGTAACCAAGCGACAATGTTTTAGGTTTGCGGATGCTTTGTAAGGGACTACTCACCCCTCACAGGCACTGGCATCATCACCAGTAGCAAATTTCTCTCCAGAGATTGCATCACCCATTGGGATTCCCACTGAGGACACCGAGAAGACACTTTGTAAACGCCGCAAGTGCAACTAGGACAACAAGACAAGATTATAGTGTATTATTACGGAGATGTACTGTAACAAAAGTATTGGAAAATCGGGGATAGGTGCTCACTGGTTGGCGAATAACTGCACCTACCTATAGGCTTAATGCGAATTTGTTGAAATGTATTTGATTAATAATATTGAGAATTTAAGATACATACGTGTAATAGCACTGATCCACAGAGAATAGATTCTATAATCGTAACAAAATAAAAAGGATCTTCATTGCGATCATCTCATCCCAACGCCAATAATTTTCAAATGATACAACTTGTGGATTGTTTGAGGGACTCAGCGGTTTAAAAGGTATTCCTACAACTTCGAGGAAACATATGTAACAATCCGCCTACAATGAGTATTAGTGCACTACTTTTATTCCTCTTGTAAGTAGAAATACAGAACATAGGATAAATATTACTGAGTGTTCAAACGAAGTCACAAGTATATGTGATTTATTTGCAAAACTGTTACAGAAGGAATATTTTCGATGCCATTCACTGACCGCTAGAGCTGTGCGAGATAGGGTACCTGGCCTAAACTGTGTGTGTAGCGACAGCAGGTCGAAAAAGCACAGGTTCCATGGCTTGTGGTGTGCCGCTAACGGTGAACAAGAAAAAAATGAATAATGTCAAAACCCAGTTTTGCCTTTGTATAACTGATTGACCGGTGTAATTCTATTACGTTGCGCCAGGCAATGCTTTTATCCCGTCAATGTTGAACTGCGACTGAATGGAAACAATTTGTGATAGACACGGAATTACGAGGCGCAGGGCTTGTAATGTGTTACAAAAATATTTTAAAATGGGCTAGGGCAGCTATGTTTGTTCTGATTCGTAATTTGGAGATGTCTGAGTGTCGGACATGAAGGACGGTTACTTAACTGGTGTTTATTATACTGTACAGTTTATTTTTAACGTCGAAAAAATTTCGAGCAGCGTATAACACTACTTTTATTCTTAGGAACCTATAGAACCTCTGAATGAACTTGAACTTCACATTTTGCGAAGGGAAAAATATGATCTTAACTGCAGTCAGATACGGCGAAATTTTAACATTTCTTTACTATAAATCGCTGTTTGTTTACTGGTATTGTAATGTTAGACCCCTATTCCTGGTGTTCTTAAAAGCACGGAAGACTTTAATAATTTCTGCAGCGTTCTGGATCAGGAGAGTGTAAGAAAGTAGGCAGCATGAAAAACATACTTAATCCCTTCCCGGCAGGAAAAACATCACAACTTTAAGTCGCTCATTTAAGTTACATGACTTACTGCGAAATAAATTATATTATAATCACCACTGTCATTATTTCTACCACTGAACAGAGGCTTGTATTACAGAGCTAATTACTGCCGTTGAGCGCTGCGATGGGAAATCGGCCCTCTGCTTCTAATGAAGCCAGGGGTGGCCTCCGGCACCAATGGTCGATAATGACGTCCTTCTCCAGAAACAGCCAAGACTGCGCCCTTATCTCCAAACCCAGACACGTGGCTCCCCAGAAGCTCTGAAATAAAAAATGTTTTATTCTCATTGTTCCGCTTAAAGGAGAGCGTACTGACTGTAATGGGAGCATAAAATATGTGAAACATTGCATTATATTCTCTCTCAATTTTGCACATTGAAGGAAACCACTTATCACATTTCGGTGACCCTTGTAACTTTAATTAAAGTTGTAGAACAACTACTCAGGGAATAAAATGTCAGAAATTTCGCTCCCTATTGTTTCTAATTTGTTCGCTTTGTTCATTTATTTTTTTATAAAGGCGTATAATTACGGCTTAAATTTTTTCATCCGCATCAACACCTCAGTTCTATGTAGGAAAAACTGAAGATGTAAGAGAAAACATGAGAAATTGAGAATTACCTATCTAACGAAAAATAATATTAAGCCTCCGAAACGTACAAGAATGCTTTAGTTAGGTAGGCATTTAGTAACATGTTCCATAGATGATTGTGATGACTTTTTTACGGAAATGGTATGGCAAGAGTCAGTTTACAGTTTCAACATTAGTGAACATACTGTTTCCGTCCTACTCATGTACTCACCATTAAAACTAGATTTTCTTTTACAGGATAAGAGTTTTAAATAAAAATTTGTCTCCTGAAAAGGAGAAGATGTCCAGAACAAATGCTTTTATCTTAGTTTAAAAACAATTGCTTCCTCATAGTCGTTTCCGCTACTGGGAAAATAGCCTGCAGTGCACACAGAACTTGTTTCTCAGCCGCTGAAAGCTTTAAACAATGGTTAATGAAGGTCTTTTTTCCTCTCTAGGATTGTAGGTACAGCCACCACTACTCTTCTCGAACTCTCATGAGTTACTTTTGACTAATTTCGACCGGCCGGTGTGGCCGTGCGGTTCTAGCCGCTTCAGTCAGGAACCGCGTGACCGCTACGGTCGCAGGTTCGAATCCTGCCTCGGGCATGGATGTGTGTGATGTCCTTAGGTTAGTTAGGTTTAAGTAGTTCTAAGTTCTAGGGGACTGATGACCTCAGTAGTTAAGTCCCATAGTGCTCAGAGCCATTTTTTTGACTAATTTCATTAGCGAGTATATTGATTGTGAAGGCGCAATCAACATGCCTAACTCGAGATGTGGTACCGACAAGATGGCTGCGGGTGTACACCTCACTCAGTTTTGTGGAATGGATAGTTTATTTCTAAGTGATGGTTACTCTTGAATATTATTCCATAATACATAATGGAGTGGAAATGTACAAAACATATTTGGAAGTTTAGTCGTCTGTTCCCTAGACTGGCAACTATATGTAAACAAAAGTAGTTTAACTAAACTATTTGTGCAACTTAATAATATTCCTGTTCCAATTAAATTGGTTATCATTATGTACATCCTAAAATTAGGATCATTCACTCTGTGTAATGAGTGCTGTTCATGTGCAAAATCGATTTTTCTCATGACTGTGTTATTCAGATGAGCACAGTATGTTTCCACAAAATTTAGGGATAGTCCATTTTCAGAGTACCACTTAATAATTCTTCGAAGGAAATTGTTAACAGATGTATTGTCTCTTGGGTCACTGTTTTGGGAGTTAGTGTAGCAGCTATACCATCAGCTAAAAGTAGTGTTTGTGCTTGATGATTGTTAAGTGGAAGGTCTTTGTTATGTAAAAGGGATAGCACCGTACCCAAAATTGAGCCCTTCGGGACGTTCTTCATGATATCTCCAAAGTCATTAGTATATTCTCCTTTTCCGCCCTTTTTGAATTCTTCTGCACATCATTTTGCGTCACGTTTTTAAGTATGATCCAAAGCAATTCATTGTAAAGTTACCAGTTCCACAAGTTATCGTTTTTTAAGGGTTTAGCATTGAGTAAAAAGTAAGAAGTTATGGAAAGGTCACAAAAAATACGAACTTGCAATGTTTCATTATTTAATTCCTGTAATGTTTAGTGAGTGAATATATAACTAACGGCTTTTGTTGAACAGTCCTTCTGAGTTGCAAACTACGGTGTGTTAAGGAAATTCTTCCTACGAAAACATGAGACTACACTTGAGTACCTTTTGTTTTCGAATACTTTGGAAAAAGATGTCACCCAGGCAATTCAACGATAATTATTGAAGTCCGTTTGCCTAATTTCTTATAAAGAGGCTTACCAAAGGCATATTTTAGTGTAGTTGGAAATATTTCCCATGTCAGCGATGCATCACTTACAGGACCTGACCAAAAGTATCCGGAAAGAACTGTATAATGCGATATGGGACCACTAGATGTCACGAAATGGGGATCCGCCGGCATAAAAGGAGACGGGGAGTACTTTGTTGTCATTAGACAAGCAGCAACAATAGAATTCGTCGATCAGGAGAGCTCACTGTCTTCGAGCATGCAGGGAGGTTGATAATTCCTTGTTATGGTCGGATTGGGCGGGGGGGGGGGGGGGGGGGGCAGGGTTCATTTCTCAAGTACAAGATGATTATTCAGATCAATATTCCAAATTACCAGCAGCAGAAGTGTCATGTGTTTCATCAACTTTTAGATTTGGAACTCAAGTAACATCTACTAAGAATTCTGATACCGATAAATAAAAATGTAAGCACTGTAGTAAAAAAATTGCGACAGTTTTAATGTCGATGTAAACCAGTCCGTTAATTCTCAGTATCTACCTTCTATATGTAACAGCTAACTTGAAATGCTTTCTTTCTCACCATACTTTTCCATACATTTTTATTATTTCAAGTCGGTTAGCACTGCTTTAATTACTTCTACCAACAAACGATGAAACGCCATTTTTTACAGATGGCTTTGAAATGGAGACATTTTAACACGATTATACTATCTTCTGTGCTGACTACACCAAACAGATTCCAGTTTTCTTCCTTCCAAGTGTGACATGCTGTCAGTATCCATTCGACGATGTCGATTTCATTGTGTCCACTACCAGTGGCTGGAATACTTTTCGCAGCTTGAGGGTATCAAATGCAGCACCCCAGCCTCAGCTTTCCCAACATCTGAAGAGGACCACAGGTTTGATTTCGCTGCCTCTGTAACAGAAGCAGGAGCAGGTCACCTAGTAGTTAAGGAACTGCAGATATTTCAACGTAAGTCAAGCAGTGCATTACATCATATTATGGTCTATACGTATACATGATCAGACCTATTCTATAATGCATGTTGACAACCACCTTGCAAAACATAATATGGACGTGTATAAGTGGTTCACTCAGTGCAGGCCACTCCACAAGTGACAGTAATTGCTGAATGGAAGAGATTTATGCAGTCTGTCAGTTACAAAGTTAAGGGTGACTGAAGTGCAGTAACTTTCTATTCATTCATTAATTCTTCCTTTCCCACCAATACTACATAGATCACCGACAACAGAAGCTATTCAAATGAAGCATTTCTCAGCCACTGTTTTCTGGAACATATTTTACATAAAAGGTCACTTAACAATCGCAAGGAAGTTCTCATTCAATAAACTGAAAATAACGCCACTAAATAAACACGAACTCAGTTAAGTTAATTTGCATACTTAGGTAAGACAACTGGACAGGAAATTGTAAGGTAAACTGCAAAAAAACAGAGCTCGTGGTGGACGAAGTTTCCTTTCCCAGAATGTTGTGCAGAAATTTGCTCAGAATCTAGTCAAATGATTTTCTGGAGTTTGTATTGTTAGCAATCCATACCAGTATTAATCAACTCTTAACACTTTCTTTAGAAAATAAAGCCTTCACACATCGGCGGGTGTGTTGTAATTCATTTGCACTTTTTTTATCAGCCTTTATTCTCATCATTATTCTGACATCTGTTATTCACACGCTCTGTAGCCCCAATTCGGATAAAAATAATTCAAAATTTTTATCATTCAACAGTGAAATCCTTGCTTATTGTCCAGCTTCTCTGAAGATAGTCATTCTGTGCCCGAAACCGGTTATGACTTTGTCATAAGAATGTGATTGCGTCTACAAATAAAAAAAAGTTTACAAAATAATCAATCACTCACTCCATTGACAAAATGTCGTTTTTCCCAAAGTTGTGAGTAAGTTACCGACTGTGGGGCAAAGTGTTTCCTGCGTTCTTGAGTTCACGAAAAGTGAGTCACAAATGGCAGTGCAGCGGCATTTCGTAACAAATTCGGTAGTCAACCACCATCTCGCAATAGCATTAGGCATTTGATTAACCAATTTAAACATTGGGAGTGTGTGCAAAATAAAAAGCGAAGGCCGACCGTTCGTATCAACGGATGATGTCCGATGGGTTCAGGAAAGTATTGTGCGCTGTCCCTGTAAGTCTACCAACAGAGCCAGTCGAGAGCTTTGAATGTCCCAACCAACTGTATGGGAAGTTCTGAGAAGGAGTTTCCTGTACAAGACCTACCGATTATCATTTGAGCAGACTCTCAAGCCCAATGACAAAGAGAAGCGTCTCGCATTTTGGGGTTATATGCTAGCAAAGATGGAACATGATGCACTACTACAGCGTGTAATTTTTAGCGACGAAGCAACGTTCCACATTAGCGGAAAAGTCAACAGACACAGTGTTCTCATATGGGGTTTGGAAAATCCACATTCACCACTGCAACACGAAAGATATTCACCGAAGATCAAAGACTTCTGTGCCGTATCCCATGCAAAGGTTTATGGAGCATTTTTCTTTGCGGAAGGAATTGCAACTGGAATCACGTACCTGAACACGATGGGACAATGGCTATTCTCTCAAGTTATGGAAGATTTCCAGGACTTAATTTTCCAACAAGATGGAGCTCCGCCCCATTGGCACCGTGATGTAAGACGCTTTCTCGATGACTCCCTTCCTCAGCGCTGGATATGTCAACAGGGGACTTGAGGACCTGGCTCTGCACATGCCACAGAGATCTCCTGATATCACACCCTGCGACTATTTGTTATGGGGTTATATGAAGGACGCTGTTAACGTCCCGCCTCTACCAACCACTCTGAACGATCTGCGGAACCGGATCACTGCTGTCTTGCACTCAGTAACAGCAAATACGCTTTCCCGTGTTAGGCACGAGTTTGGCTACCGCGTCGATGTTTGCCGTGTTGCCAACGCTGGCCACATTAAACGTTCATAACATTTATAACCTTTCTAAGTACTAAATAATGATTAAAAACTAATTAATTACAACTTATTAAATTTATTAAATTGATATCAAACATTATGAAAAAGGACTTTGAAACTTCCTCTTTTCATTGCTATAGAGCTTGTCCATTTTGGATTTGTACTTCAGTAAATACGAAGTTTTGAAAATGGGTCCATCATTTAGAATAACCCTGTATTTTAATTCTACCTGTATGCTTTTCAGTGTTGCACAACAATGACATCCACATTGACTTCGCTAGAAGAATTACTAGCGATGTTCGATATCATTTTACCAAAATGGAAGACAAAAGAAAATGCCGCTACTGTCAGCAGATGCCATGGTTCCTGGCTCATCATCAAACCTGAAGAGACATCTAAAATCGAAGCATCTTACATTACCCCGGGAACCATGGGGACCAGAAAGCCGAGCAAGATCGCCGTGAATCGAATCGGCGGTAGGAGCGCAATTCGGAACCAGAGAACACATCCTCCATAAAAACCTCCGCAACTGAAAAGAAAACAGGGAAACATTAAAGATGAGCCACACTCGCTGTTGACAGTGATGAAGGAGTTGAATAAAACACTCTCGCAGCTGCTAATGGCTGCAGTGATGTCAACTATTGCGTCCTACCTCAAGCAAACGAAACCAAGTCATGAATAACGGCATGCCATAGCTCAAACGGATATCAACAGCGTTTTTTAAATAGGATCTCCCATTTTTATTACATATTCGTGTAGTACGTAAAGAAATGTGAATGTTTTAGTTGGACCACTTTTTTCGCTTTGTGATAGATGGCGCTGTAGTAGTCACAAACGTATAAGTACGTGGTATCACGTAACACTCCGCCAGTGCGGACGGTATTTGCTCCGTGATACATTACCCGTGTCAACATGGACCGTTTACCAATTGCGGAAAAGGTCGATATCGTGTTGATGTATGGCAACTGTGATCAAAATGCCCAACGGGCGTGTGCTATGTATGCTGCTCGGTATACTGGACGACATCAATCACGTGTCCGGACCGTTCGCCGATAGTTACGTTATTTAAGGAAACAGGAAGTGTTCAGCCACATGTGAAACGTCAACCACGACCTGCAACAAATGATGATGCTCAAGAAGAGATTTTAGGCGCCGTCGCGGCTAATCTGCACATCAGTAGCAGACAAACTGCGCAAGCATCGGGAATCTCAAAAATGTCGGTGTTCAGAATGCTACATCAACATCGATTGCACCCGTACCATATTTCTATGCACCAGGAATTGTATGGCGACGACTTTGAACGTCGTGTAAAGTTCTGCCACTGGGTACAAGAGAAATTGCGGGACGGTGACAAATTTTTCGCACCCGTCCTATTTAACGACGAAGCGTCATTGACCAACAGCGGTAACCTAAACCGGCATAATATGCGCTACTGGGCAACGGAGAATCCACGATGGCTGCGACAAGTGGAACATCAACGACCTTGGCGTGTTAATATATATGACATTAGTATCCATGGATACACTACACGTTTCGTAGATGAGAAGAGTGAATTAAAGTCATACACTTTAGAGTACTCTCAATTTGCAGTCAGATGCACAGCATAAAACATGTCAAACTGGGTAAAATCTGCTATCCCAAATACAATATCTGTTTTTAATTCTCTTCCATAATAACAGAATATGCTTCAAATATGAAATTAACTGCCACAGTTCTGAAACTTCCGCGTTTCACACGCTTTGCTCATTCTTTAAATCTCACTGTACAACACGCAGTTCAGAAGTCCATACTAAAAGCCGTTGACGAGCTCAAATGAGTTGCTATGTTTCTTAAGGAGAGACCCTATGCTTTAAGCAAACTTCTTGAAACACAAGAAAATTTAAAAAAAGATCGACTGAAACTGAAACACCATGTCCCAACCAGATGGAAATCTACTTACTAAATTTTGTAGAGATTTACTTTAAATAAAAATTGCATAATTTCTTGCCTTGGTATTTCAGGTGGAAAATCGATCACCTTATACTTAAACCGTAAAGATTGGGAGACAATACTAAGGGCTTTGAGGATTTCGAAAGTTTTAGATGAGGTAACCAAGGAAGTGTCCACAGAGAAAACAGTCTCACTATAAAAAATGAAAATGTTGCCAACATTAATGGTACTGCCACTAAAATCTTTTAAAGACAAATATAAAGAATATTCTTTAGAAATAGTCATTTGTTGATAATTTGCTTAAAGGTTTATTAGAGTGGTTTGGGGTTATCTACAGCAACGAACTGAGTAGTCAAGCACCATTACTGGACCACCGATTGAAACGCAAATATTTTCAGACGACAAAACGTTTCAGGACTGCTACATGAATGATATTGTAGAAATGGAGGCGTTAGTTGTTCAACAAGAAAAAAACAGAGTTCGTTTCTCAACGAGTTATCACTGTGGCACATGAGACTTCTTCAGTCTGGCAGGAGTTCAGTGATACTATTCGTCAGCTTCAAGCAAGTCACGACCCACAAAGTGCGCCAGTTGTCGAACTGGAGAAATATTTAGTCGACGAATATTTTCCTAGAAACAGCAACCCGTTAAACTAGTGGGAAACAAGAAAATTGTTAAGGTCAGCGCTGTATCAACTGGTTCTAAAAGTATTACGTAACACAGCAACATCAGTGGCCTATGAACGAATATTTCCAAAATCTAAACAAATATGCACTAAGAAGAAAACAGACTCGGATCCACTAAAATGGGACAAATTTAATTTCAAAATGACAATATTGATTAATTTTTTCCTTTATGGGAGCATATGTGTTAACACTGACTGTAAATGATGATTGCAGAAATACTTGAGTTACAGTGGTTATAATTTATATAATGTTTTTTTCAGTGAAAGTATCAAAATGTAAAGAGAGTTACTATTCACCCTCAAAATTTTTCAACTTGATAAAAAATATTCAGGATTTTGTTGTATTATTCATTATTTTTAAAGCAGACGAAATTTAAGACTTTTATATCTGTAAATTACTAGGGACATAACAAAAAATTATTACTCCGCTTTATATGTTCTTTTAAATTAGGACCAAATCTGACAAAAATATGGGTTTAGTGACGTGAATTAAAAAGGCAATGTACTTACTTTCTTTTGCGAGTGAATGTTGAGTGAAAAATAGCTAGTTGATTTCAGTGAGTGACCAGTTCTGATTCGATCTCCGAAAACAACAGCTTTGCCCATCTCTAAATTCCCACAATTCTACTCTGTCACATCCCCAGAACAAAGTTATCCCTTAATACAGTTGTACTGCACTTAGATGTGCTACATACGATAAACACCTGTTCTTAAACCCCGTTGCTTAGCAATAAACACCAATATTATACCGATAAACACTATTTTTAATATTCGTGACTTTTTCATTCTCTGCAACGTGGAAACTATTATTACTAGACAAGAAATGGATAGCACCTTCTTTGTAGAAAATTTAATTGAGTGTTATTTCTTACTTGTAAACATTTCCACTAGATACCGCGGTATTCGAGACATTCAACATCAGCGACCTTGGCGGGTTAATGTATGGTGCGGCATTATGGGAGGAAGGATAATTGGCCCCAATTTTATCGATGGCAATCTAAATGGTGCAATGTATGCTGACCTCCTACGTAATGTTTTATCGATGTTTCTACAAGATGTTTCACTGTACGACAGAAAGGCGATGTACTTGCAACATGATGGATGTCTGGCACATAGCTCGCGTGCGGTTGAAGCGATATTGAATAGCATATTTCATGACAGGTGGATTGGTCGTCGTAGCACCATACCATGGACCGCACGTTCACTGGATCTGACGTCCCGGATTTCTTTCTGTGGAGAAAGTTAAAGGATATTTGCTATCGTGATCCACCGACAACGCCTGACAACATGCGTCAGCGCATTGTCAATGCATGTGCGAACATTACGGAAGGCGAACTACTCGCTGTTGAGAGGAATGTCGTTACACGTATTGCCAAAGCATTGAGGTTGACGGACATCATTTTGAGCATTTATTGCATTAATATGACATTTACAGGTTATCATGCTGTAACGACATGCGTTCTCAGAAATGATAAGTTCACAGAGGTACATGTATCTCATTGGAACAACCGAAATAAAATGTTCAAACGTACCTACGTTCTGTATCTTAACTTAAAAAACCTACCTCTTACCAACTGTTCGTCTAAAATTGTGAGCCATATGTTTGTGACTATTACAGCGCCATCTATCACAAAGCGAAAAAAAAGTGGTCCAACAAAAACTTTCATATTTACGTACTACACGAATATGTAATAAAAATGGGGGTTCCTATTTAAGAAACGCAGTTTCCTTGATATCCGTTTGACGTATGGCACCGTCATCTAGCGTGCCAACCGTAGCACCATCTGGTTTCCCCCTACAAATATATATATATATATATATATATATATATATATATATATATATATGACATTAGTATCCATGGATACACTACACGTTTCGTAGATGAGAAGAGTGAATTAAAGTCATACTCTTTAGAGTACTCTCAATTTGCAGTCAGATGCACAGCATAAAACATGTCAAACTGGGTAAAATCTGCTATGCCAAATACAATATCTGTTTTTAATTCTCTTCCATAATAACAGAATATGCTTCAAATATGAAATTAACTGCCACAGTTCTGAAACTTCCGCGTTTCACACGCTTTGCTCATTCTTTAAATCTCACTGTACAACACGCAGTTCAGAAGTCCATACTAAAAGCCGTTGACGAGTTCAAATGAGTTGCTATGTTTCTTAAGGAGAGACCCTATGCTTTAAGCAAACTTCTTGAAACACAAGAAAATTTAAAAAAAGATCGACTGAAACGGAAACACCATGTCCCAACCAGATGGAAATCTACTTACTAAATTTTGCAGAGATTTACTTTAAATAAAAACTGCATAATTTCTTGCCTTGGTATTTTAGGTGGAAAATCGATCACCTTATACTTAAACCGTAGAGATTGGGAGACAATACTAAGGGCTTTGAGGATTTCGAAAGTTTTAGATGAGGTAACCAAGGAAGTGTCCACAGAGAAAACAGTCTCACTCTAAAAAATGAAAATGTTGCCAACATTAATGGTACTGCCACTAAAATCTTTTAAAGACAAATATAAAGAATATTCAATAGAAATAGTCATTTGTTGATAATTTGCTTAAAGGTTTATTAGAGTGGCTTGGGGTTATCTACAGCAACGAACTGAGTAGTCAAGCACCATTACTGGACCACCGATTGAAACGCAAATATTTTCAGACGACAAAACGTTTCAGGACTGCTACATGAATGATATTGTAGAAATGGAGGCGTTAGTTGTTCAACAAGAAAAAGACAGAGTTCGTTTCTCAACGAGTTATCACTGTGGCACATGAGACTTCTTCAGTCTGGCAGGAGTTCAGTGATACTATTCGTTAGCTTCAAGCAAGTCACGACCCACAAAGTGCGCCAGTTTTCGAACTAGAGAAATATATAGTCGACGAATATTTTCCTAGAAACAGGAACCCCTTAAACTAGTGGGAAACAAGAAAATTGTTAAGGCCAGCGCTGTATCAACTGGTTCTAAAAGTATTACGTAACACAGCAACATCAGTGGCCTATGAACGAATATTTCCAAAAGCTAAAAAAATATGCACTAAGAAGAAAACAGACTCGGATCCACTAAAATGGGTCAAATTTAATTTCAAAATGACAATATTGATTAATTTTTTTCCTTTACTTAGCAATAAAGACCAATATTATACCGTTAAAACACTATTTTTAATATTCGTGACTTTTTGATTCTCTGCAACATGTAAACTATTATTACTAGACAAGAAATGGATAGCACCTTCTTTGTAGAAAATTTAATTGAGCGTTATTTCTTACTTGTAAACATTTCCACTAGATACCGCGGTTTTCGAGACATTCAACAAAAAAGGTAAGAAACGCGAGCACTCGCCAACTGTACACCCACATCTCACGAATCAGGTTATTCAATATGTTGTTCTTGGCACTTCCCCCTAACTCTATACAATAATTTGCGACTACACGATTTTTTTCCACCAACCACACTTTTTGGTCTTTGTTGACAGGGCCAAAAATAAAAAGCTGAAAGTAGTGCTAGTAACATTATTTTCTACAACATGTGTTTTCTAATGTAGAATCTGAAAAGTAAGTAATGACAAAGAATGAAATGTTCAAAAATTCCACATACTTTGGTAGAAGATAAACCCATACAAAAACGCTCATGAACGCACTTTTTTAAAAATTCTGTGCAGCAAGATACGGTAAATATTAACTCTGAAGCTATTAGCATGGCAGTCAGCAGATAATTCTCTGCATTGATTGTGCAGCTACGTCGTATGAACTGAACAGCGTAACTGGGATAAGAGGCGTTATATTTCTATGACTTACACTTACATTTTGTATATTTTTGGGATTCAATTAAATTTTGTGATTGCCATATTTCACATGTAACTCGCAGCTGTTTTCCTATTTCAAATCTGGACGCTTCCCTGTCGAAGTGGAAGTAGTGGACATGTTAAATTCCATTCCATTTTCTTTCACACTCACCTACCTTAGGACGAACAGACGTCCCATATTTTACGAGATCATTATTTATTTAGCTAGACTGTCCCACTGCCCCGAACAATACGTACGAGACGTGTATTGTCTCATTCGTTATTAACCTTCCATATTTTGAAACAGCTTGTTTTCGAGTGATGTATAACATAACAAAATTGAAAACAAATGTCATTGTACCCAAAGAATAGAAAAAGTGCACTCTCTGATTAAACAAAACTGAACTAGGTCTATCAGTTTCAACTTTCTTACATCTCAAGATATATGACTCAAGAATATGGAGTTTGTTATTATGTTTGTGCTCCGGTCACGAAAACTGCCAACGGCCACGAGAGCGGTGTACTGACCACATGCTGTATCCGCATACGGTAACGCCTCCTACCTGAGGATGACACGACGGCCGATCGGTACCGTTGAGCCTTCAAGGCCTGTTCGGAACGTAATTCTTTTTATTGTCATTATATTGGTGCTAGCTCCCACTGGCAGTAACGCAACTGAAGAAAGAGTGTTCATTATCACACATGCTTCATGGACTGACGAAAAGAATAGGGTCAGTGTGGAAACTGTTAAGAACGAAGACTCATTTTCAGGATAATTCATATAGGGATTTATATAAAATTCAGTTTGAAACTATCAAACTTCAGAATTACACACATACTTCCGCGAAACATGAAAATAACCGTTTTTCTGGAACTATCTGCAGTCAAATTTCCAACCCAGTGGATAGTGAGAAACAAATGATCTATGTATATAATGATCGCTTCCTACTAGAGTTGAATACGGCGTTATTGATGTTGTTGTGGTCTTCAGTCCAGAGTATGGTTTGATGCAGCTCTCCATGCTACTCTACCCTGTGCAAGCTTCTTCATCTTCTAGTACCTACTGCAAACTACATCCTTCTGAATCTGTTTAGTGTGTTCAGCTTTTGGTCACCCTCTACGATTTTTACCCTCCATGCTGCCCTCCAATACTAAACTGGTGATCCCTTGATGCCTCAGAATATGCCCTACCAGCCGATCCCTTCTCCTAGTCAAGTTGTGCCACAAACTTATCTTGTCTCCAATTCTATTCAGTACCTCCTCATTAGTTATGTGATCTACCCATCTAATCATCAGCTTTCTTCTGTAGCACCACATTTCGAAAGCTTCTGTTCTCTTCTTGTCTAAACTGTTTATCGTCCACGTTTCACTTCCATACATGGCTACACTCTATACAAATACTTTCAGGAACGACTTCCTGACACTTAAATCTATACTCGATGTTAACAAATTTCTCTTCTTCAGAAACGATTTCCTTGCCATTACCAGTCTACATTTTATATCCTCTCTACTTCGATCATCGTCAGTTATTTTCCTCCCCAAATAGCAAAACTCCTTTACTACTTTAAGTTTCTCATTTTCTAATCTAATTCCGGCAGCATCACCCGATTTAATTCGACTACATTCCATTATCCTCGTTTTTCTATTGTTGATGTTCATCTTATATCCTCCTTTCAAGACACTGTCCATTCCGTTCACCTGCTCTTCCAAGTCCTTTGCTGTCTCTGACAGAATTACAATGTCGTCGGCGAACCTCAAAGTTTTCATTTCTTCTCCATGGATTTTAATTCCTGTTCCGAATTTTTCTTTTGTTTCCTTTACTGCTTGCTCAATATACAGATTGAATAACATCGGAGATAGGCTACAACCCTGTCTCACTCCCTTCCCAACCACTGCTTCCCTTTCATGCCCCTCGACTCTTATAACTATCTAGTTTCTGTACAAACTATAAACAGCCTTTCGCTCCCTGTATTTTACCCTTGCCACCCTCAGAATTTGAAAGAGAGTATTCCAGGCAACATTGTCAAAAGCTTTCTCTAAGTCTACAAATGCTAGAAAAGTAGGTTAATCATCCCTTAATCTATTTTCTAAGATAAGTCGTAGGGTCAGTATTGCCTCACGTGTTTCAATATTTATACGGAATCCAAAATGATTTTGCCCGAGGTCGGCATCTACCAGTTTTTCCATTCGTCTGTAAAGAATTCGTGTTAGTATTTTGCAGCCGTGGCTTATTAAGTTGATAGTTCGATAATTTTCACATCTGTCAACACCTGCTTTCTTTGGGATTGGAATCATTATATTTTTCTTGAAGTCTGAGGGGATTTCGCCTGTCTCATACATCTTGCTCACTAGATGGTACAGTTTTGTTAGGCCTGGCTCTCTCAAGGCTACCATTTGTTCTAAGGGGTTGTTGTCTACTCCTGGGGCCTTGTTTCGACTTAGGTTTTTCAGTGCTCTTTCAAACTCTTCACACAGTATCATACCTCCTATTTCATCTTCATCTACAGGTCTCTTCCATTTCTACATTATTGTCCTCAAGAATATCGCCCTTGTATAGACCCTCTACATACTCCTTCAACCTTTCTGCTTTCCCTTCTTTGCTTAGTTCTGGGTTTCCATCTGAGCTCTTGATATTCATGCAAGTCGTTCTCTTTCCTCCAAAGGTCTCTTTAATTTTCCTACAGGCAGTATCTATCTTACACCTAGTGATATAGGCTTCAACATCCTTACATTTGTCCTCTAGCCATCCCTGCTTAGCCATTTTGCACTTCCTGTCCATCGCATTTTTGAGACGTTTGTATTCCTTTTTGCCTGCTTCATTTACTGCATTTTTGTATTTTCTCCTTTCATCAATTAAATTCAATATCTCTTCTGTTACCCAAGGATTTCTATTAGCCCTCGTCTTCTTACCCACTTGATCCTCTGCCACCTTCACTATTTCGTCTCTCAAAGCTACCCATTCTTCTTCTACTGTATTTCTTTCCCCCATTCTTGTCAATCGTTCCGTAATGCTCTCCCTGAAGTTCTCTACAACCTCTGGTTCTTTCAGTTTATCCGGGTCCCATCTCCTCAATTTCCCACCTTTCTGCAGTTTCTTCAGTTTTAATCTACAGTTCATAACTAACAGATTGTGGTCAGAGTCCACATCTGCCCCTGGAAACGTCTTACAGTTTCAAATCAGGTTCCTGAATCTCTGCCTTACCATTATATAATACCTTCCAGTATCTCCAGGCGTCTTCCATGTGTACAACCTTCTTTCATGATTCTTGAAGGCTTTAAAGTGACATTTCGTGTCTGCAAGTAACAAAAATAAAATTTTACTCTATTAGTATTGCAAAGTATTTTGATTTTCTTAAATGTGACTTTTAACAAAAAGGTTCGGTGATCTGTGCAGTTGTAGCATAAACCAAGCAGTTTAACACAAATCTACTACGTCGATACAGCATAGTCGTAACAAATGTTTCCACAAAATGGCAAGTCATTTAAAGTACTAATTTGGGTCCAATATTTAGGGTTTGGAAATCTGGTCACCCAAATATAGCGGCCATATATGCAATCAACCCACGTCATCCGTAAATGTTTGTGTCCAGTAACCTTGTAGCATCTTACTTTGTACGCTAGGGGCCACTGCATTCGCGTAACGTGGCCCAACTATATGTATACACTATTCAGTCACATAATCTTGCCGCGCGGAGTGGCCGCGCGGTTAGAGGCACCATGTCACTGATTGCGCGGCCCCTCCCGTCGGAGGTTCGAGTCCTCCCTCGGACATGGGTGCGTGTGTAGTTCTTAGCATAAGTTAGTTTAAGCAGTGTGTAAGTCTAGGGACCGATGATCTTAACAGCTTGGTTCCTTACGAATACAAACACTTTTGAACACATAATCTTAGCATTCCCTGTGTTCGACGTCAACGTGCAATAACCATTCACAGACGGTAGGGGGCAGCACCAGCAATGGAGGGTATATGAAGCATTTCGGAGGACGCGGAAAACAGTACAGTCGTTGTCATAATGTGGAAATGATGAGATTTATCTGACCTCCAAATGCACATGATCATTGGTTTTTGGGCCAATAGTAGAAGCATTTCCGAACTAAGTTTGTAAAGTGGTCTCAGGGTACCATGGTTGAAGTATACCGTGCTTGGAAAAATGGCGCTATCGAATAGGCCGTGGTGAACTGCAGCTTCAGAGAGATGTATGGGCGAACGGAAGTGAAACTGTTGAGAAATTGACTGCCCAAATGAACCAAGGTGTTATCAACAGTGTCTCCTCAACGACCTTTCGGCGAAGGTTGCACTGTGCGCGGCTCCGCAGCAGGCGCCGGGTACATTAACCCCTTCTGATGGCTCTTCATCAGCGACGACACCTGGAATTTACATGCAAATACCGCATCTGGACGTCCACGGAGTGCGAGAGATGGTCTTGAATGGCGTTTTGTTCTCCAGTCGACAGATGGCCGTTGGCCTGAACAGCATGAAACATCTGAAAGCTGACACTCTGCAACAATCGTCGGTGTGGTCCAGACCAGAGGAGATTGCGTTATGGACTGGTGAATATTTTCATGGCATTCCCTGGGTGATTTCATCATTCTGGAAAGGACAATGGATGAATACAGGTTTGTATTAAGACACACAAAAACTACAGTCATTGACTGCTAGTGGGATGTGATTTAAATCAATGGCAAAGATTAAAAATTGGTACCGGACTGGGATTCGAACCCGGATAGCCTGGTTACTTAAGGTAATCAATTAAAATAAAACAAAAGAAGTCATTTCGAAAAAACAAAAGAATTAAATCAGAAAAACGTGTTTGAAGGAATATGGCGTTAATTTTAACGTGCCGACACCTTCTTCCCGCCGTCACTTCTACATTGCGGAACATCTAAATGCAAACAAGAGTGTCCACAAAAGAAAGGGGGAATGTCAAGTCGTCCAAATCCTTGTCCATGAAAAACAAGATACAACATATTAGAAAAAAGCTCACGATAACGGTGCATCCTGAGCCACGTCCAATGGACTGTGGCCATATATTAGGAAAAGGCACACGGATCTGCGTCATATGCACTCATCATCAGGTAGTGGACATAATGTCCAACAAGCCATATGATGGCATTGCTTTTCGATTGGGGAAAGAAGGTTGAATCGGGACGCACGAGAATCTCTCCCGACATAGCCGCCTCCGACGTCCTGAGGAGGAAAGTCGGTTGTCGGCGAAGCCATCTCCAATGGCCATGACCGCAGGAAATCAACCGATGATATAATGTATCAGTTTCATGGCAACGATTGCAACGATCCGTCACATTGAGACCAATACGAAAAAGTCGCACGTTGGTAGGTACAATATCATGAACAACTTGGCACCACGAGGACGCCACTTCCAGCGGGAAAATCGGAAGGCTAACGTTAGACCAAACAGTCTTCCAATTAGTTTCTGGCGACAGCGCTTCCACAGAGGGAATACTATGAGGAATTGGCCAGCGGTTTAACAGCATTTTTATGGAGAGATTCGCTTGGGAAATGATATTTACTCCTTAATCATTGACTTCAAGAAAAAATTCCCTAACGTGCCGTAGTTATAACGAATCCTACCAATATCTACTGGAGGTGTTAAACTCGCCGGTCAAAGACAGTCATGAAGGTGAGCTGTGACTGGGAGGCGCGTTGACACGTTAACACGGTGTGACGGATGAATAAGGTAGAAGCCTTAACCCGAATGTCAGGGGGGCCCAAACCTCCCAGAAGACGGGGGCGCACCATGACACCATAACGCACTCGAAATATAGAGTTGCGCCAGATAAACCTGCCAGTTAAACTTTGCAACTTGCGTACATCATCGCAGGAAGTGGAAAGATTTGTGCAATAAAATAAGCCTTACTTAACACATACGTTTCCGTGGCCAGGACCTTATGAAGAAGTGAGAGGGAGCGGAGCTCGTGTTCAATGATTGCTCCCTGAATCTTCTCCGTGACAGACTTCAAGTTTATCGTAGCCATCTTTAGTGGACAACTGTCAATTATAACATCTAACGATCGATATCGGGCGACCTTCAAAGCCTATGGAATTTCAACAGCGCCAAATCCTCGTAAACTGAGAAAGCGACATTTCTGGTCATTAGCCCGCGCTCCCGTAAGACGACAAAGGGCATGCGAAACTTCCTTCAGCAGTGGTATATCATCATGGTTACGGAGAAGAACCATTACGTAATCAGCATGTGCACGAACGGTAAACCTTTCTCCCAAGAGGGACCAGCCACCCAAACGAGCAGCTATAGATCGCAATATGGCTTCCAGAAACATAGATAATGGACTCCCTTGAAGGACGCCGTGACACACCACGATGGGGGCAGTAAGACGGCCATTTACGTCAATGGATGCCCGAATACCAGTAATTAGAGAGCTAAACAGCCGTCGTGCAGCATCGATAAAACCAACTGTCGTCAATACTCGCGTAAGGAACCCATCATTAACGCCGTCGAACGCTTGGTGAACATTAATGAAAAGCAAAGCGCTTGCACGAGAGTGGTGGAAGCAATCGAAATTAAATCACGACATTCAGCAGCGGGAGTCAGGAGAGTACGACCCGGAAGACAACTTTGATATCGCGCGTTGATGGTAGTCAACAATTCCGATAGTCGGCTGTTTACCACCCGCGCCACTATTTTATAACCATAGTTGAAGAGGGTTATCGGGCGGATCTGATCCACACGCCAACGTCCGGGCTTTTTGAATATAAGGACAATTTTAGCAACCTTAAACCTGGGCGGGAGAAGACCTCCGTGGAATACTTCATTCACTAAGGAAGTTATCGCATCTCCTGTCAGGGGCAAAAATGGAATATAAAATTCTTTGGGAAGGCCATCTCGGCCAGGCGATTTGTGGGAGGGAGAACGAGCCACAATATCAAGTATATCATCGTGATGGAATACAGAGAAATACTCGTCCTGGAGAGCTGGCGTAACAACACTATCAAGGAGGGAGGTAAAATCAACAGACGGTGGACCGTCGGAATCCACTTCAGTATAAAGTTCGGAAAAGTACTGATAAAGTTCACGTATGATATCAGATTGGAAGGACCACTCACGCCCATCTAGAGCACGAATGGTAGAAAGACACGTCCTTTGAGGTCACTTGTGGAGCTGAAGAAGATGATAGAGGTCAACTCATCCTGTACGATTGAAGGAGGCTGGGAACGCAATCGGACACCATCCATTTGCTTACGTTTGAATTGTAGAAGTTTCGCCTTCACGCGGTGGACGTCGACGACTCTCAAGGGGGAATCACGAACATTATCGTAAAGATCGCGAAGGACAGCATAATAAAAGTCCCTAGTTCGCCTTATTTCAGCCGCTTTTTCAGCGCTAAAATGCTAGAGTGTATTTCGCATCCGGGGTTTATCAAAGGTAACCTACCATTCTATAAGTGAGGAATAATGCGCCTTGGACTGGGTTCTCCGCCGCCATACGTCTGCGATGATGCCTTCCAGAGACGCGTCCGTGAGATGTAGAGTGTTTAGCTTCCATAAAGGGCGCGAAAGATGGACCCTCTACGGGACGTGGTTAAAAATCATTGAAACAGCACAGTGATCAGTTAAACTGGCAGGAATTACATCAATCGATAGAAGGCGACTACATATGGCGGCAGATAAATAAAAGCGGTCCACTCGGCTACTTGAAGTAGCCGTAAAAAACGTAAACCGCACCTATGTAGGATATCTGCAAACCCAAGCATCTTGGAGATGAAAGGACATCACCATATCATTAAGTTCACAACAAAATGTATAATTGGGGGTCTGATCTACACGACGTAAGACACAGTTAAAATCGCCCCCCCCCCCCCAGCAAAACCTTGCACGGGTTCCGTAGGAGTAAATCAATAACTTCTTCCTTATAAAACCGCACGCAATCGGATGAATGTCCGGATCCAGACGGAGCGTACAGAAAAATTAAGGTGAGGCAATAAAATGTACAGCCTATACCGCGACCGTCATCTAGCCTTTCGAAGTCCGTCAGCGGCATTCCATCTCGATAAAGCAAAGCCATACCGGTAGAATTTTCAGGCGAGACATTGAAAAACAGAGTATCCAGGAAGACAAAACACATCATATAATACCTCTTGTAAACACACGATGTCAGCTTGGGAATCGTAAATAAACAGGCGTAACGCAAAAAACCGTAATTGGGAACATATCCTATTAACATTGATGGTTAGAAATGTATATGCCTGCATCCGTTAGCACACGTAAGGTCAATGAAACAACACTAAGGAAAAACCACTCATCATGTCTTTCTTTTCTCAGCGCCCGGAGGCGGGGGAAAGAAGGTATAAGTTTAATCCTCCCCACCGGAAGCCGAGGAATCGTCGTTTCTCTTTTTACGACGCGTCGCTGCAGGTTGAAAACGCTGTTTCACACCACTCCGTGAAAACATACACTCTTGATGTGGAATGGCTGTGGGCAGGTCAAGCTCCGATTTGATAGGGGAACCATAATCACTGCACTCATCGGAAATCGGGCAGCACAACTCAGAACGACCAACAGCAACATCAAGTACAGAAGAGACAGGTAGTGAAGTGCCGGTGTCGGATGGCATCTTCTGAACATCAGGAAACGCACCCGTAGATTCCTGTTGCTCCACCGTCTCATTGTGGAGAAGGGGTGGTATTTCACTGGAACACTTTAAAGACTGCCCAGCAGGCAACGTCTCTGCGGTAACATCTGAATTCACGGGAACCGTCACGTCTACGGGTGAAGTGGGGGACGCAGATGCAACACACATTTCAACATCAACAGAAGCAGCTACATTATCTCTGGTAATACTGGAATCGCAATTAACGTCAGTAGACAACTCATTACCGCAAGAAGTTGCACCCTCTGTCAACGCCTTAACAGAAGAACTTGACTCCAGTGGGGCGTCCTCGAAATCTGTACCGTTCTCAGTCCGCCGACGTTTGACTTGGGCTGCAGGAGTCGTCGTCCCCTCATGGACAGAGGCAGCACTGGGATGCGCCGGTATAGGTGGAAAGTCGCGAGGAGTAGGAGGTAATATAGTCCTACATCGCTTAAAGCTGGAGATCGACAGCAGACTGCGATGACATTATGTCTGCTAATGTTAAAGGAAGACGATTTTGATAAGACGACGTCAGAACAGTTGTACGCCGCGGACAATCAGATCTGAGATGACCGCTTTCGTTACAGAGAAAACATGTTCCTTCTTGCCCTGCATACGTAACATGGATCAGGTAGCCACAAACAGTTAAGTGGGAAGGAATATTCAATTTAACGCATATGTCCACAGTCCGGATACCATTATAACACTGGAAGCTGACCAGCCTTCCCATCAAATATGCCGTATTACTCCAAACGGAAACAACGCTGTTTTAAGAAATGAATCGTCCACTTCTGGAGGAAGGTTATAAATTCTAACCGGAGTATACTCGAGTGCCGCATTTTAAAGGAGGACTTGACTAACGAAACCATCTCGATGTGTAAACAACACTTTAGAACAAACGCGAGAGAGAAGCTGTTCTACTTGAACGGGATTATAAATCTTCACAAACAATGCATACAAATCAGAATCAAAGTAAGCAGTATATACCTGATCAGGTGTAACGCGGATAACATCAGCCAACCAATCGCGAATTTCTAAAGAGCCCGGCTGAACACGACGCGTACTCCTCACAGAACTGAAACGAACAGTAACTCGACGAGGAACAAACTTAGGAGACTCGACAGCCACCATGGTGCGGGCAGAAAACACTGCGACCAAGAGGAAAACGACAACAAACTCCTTTTGTCAGACCAAAATTCTCAACTTATCCACGCACTTCGAATGTAGTCCTCTTTGCCCATTATCCTCGTTACCCGCGGAATTTCGCCGATTCCCGTAAGAAAGTTTGGTGATTTGTGGTAAGTTCCTATGGGACCAACCCGCTGAGGTCATCGAACCCTAGGCTTACGCTCTACTTAATCTAACTTAAACTAAGTTACGCTAGGGACAACACACACACCCATGCCCGAAGGAGGACTCGAACCTCCGACGGGGGGAGTCGCTCGAATTGTGGCTAGACGCCTCAACCGCGAGGCTACAACGAGAGGCGATTACCGTAATATTTAGAGCCTGGAACGCATCTGGACTGAATTACATATAGTAGGTACCTGTGCACCACGTGTATAAACAAGTAGGTATCTATTCTTGGGAATCATGTGTTAAATCCTGCCTATGGTGCCTAAGAAACCTGCTTTCTCGGATCGCTAGGCAATATTCAAACAAATCGTATTAATGCCTTTTATTCCAAAAAGGAAATGACAGTACTTAACTTTGAATATTATACATACGTGTCGGAAGCAAATGGTGACATGCAAAATAATCAATGTCCTTCAGTATAGACAATCCTAGTACAAGCTAAGTACTACAGTTGACGCTTGTATTCCGGTCGCTAGTGTTGAAGTTACTCTTGTACTGGGCCGCGGCGAATCGAGCACGGCGCTTATGTCCTCTTCGCATAGATGCCGCTGCTGCCGCGTTGTCGTCCTGGAGAGGAGTCGGTCAGCGTGCAATTGGCTGACGTCTTGTCACAGCCCTCTCTGTTCTATCGTTCCCCCCTGGCGTGTCGGCGCTTGACTTTACGCCGCAACATTCCTCCCTCCCAAACCGAAGGACCGTCGCCGTATAAGGAGCACGACAAAGGGATGGGAGGTAGGAGCGTGGACGCTGCGATTGACTGAAAGCTGTGGCTACAGGGGCGTCAAGCTTCCAATCGTACCCCGCCATCCGGCCTTCGCTCTGGTGGAAACGTCTCCCGGAAAACGCCCGGAAGGGTACGTGTCCGCCTCCGGAGGCCCATAGCAAAATGCCGAGACGTCGGCTGCTGTGGCGTGGGCGGGTCCAGCTCCATCGGCAGGACGAGAGGAGGCGGAGGAGGTGAAGGCTCCGTCTCCATGGGATCGTCCTGCGGTGTCGTGATGACACCCTCTGGCGGCTACTATGGCCGCGCTGTCTTCGGGATCCGTAAATCTAGGGAAGAGATACGGAAGGATCACCGTGCACATGACAGTGCCGAATTTGATTGTGATGTCGGCGCTGCAATCCGCCGATGCCTGAAATAAGATACGTGTTTGCGCCAAGTCGACGATTGATCTCGCCTCGCGCCCCCCGTCTGCTACCGCTAAAAACCTTGTAAAACATAATATCATACGGCGCGAAGCTATACTTTCCGAGTTCCTTCGGTGCCGGATGCTAAGGAGGGCGGAGCAGGTGGAAGAGTGTCCGATGGCGTTGGTTCACCTCGTGGATGCGAACAATGGGAGGCAAGAAACAGTTGCAATGTTTGATTCCTGGCGCGTATGGTGCGAAGTTTGGCCATATGCTGCGTGAAGGTTCTGACAAAACGTTCCGCTTCTCCGTTTGAATGTGTATGGAACGGTGGACGAGTTAGATGCTGTATGCCATTGCGTTCACAGAATGTTTCAAATTCATTTGACGTGAATTGAGGGCCCTTGTACGACACTATGACTTCAGGCAAACCTCTGAGGCAAAAAATACAGGACAACACCTGAATTGTGCAACGTGACGTTGTCGAGTTCATTGGCACAGCGAAGGGAAATTTGCTATAAGAGTCTACCACAATCAATCGACGAGTTTTCCAAAAAGGTCCCGTAAAATCTATGTGCACACGTTACCATGTTGATTGCAACATAGGCCAAGCAGAGAATTTCTGTGGCGGAGCGGAATGATTTTCAGCGCGTGCGTGACACTGTGATGTCATCCGTTCTATTTGGGTGTCCATACCCTGCCAAGCACAGTGCCGACGCGCTAACTGTTTCGTACGAACAAGCCCCAGTGTCCTTGGTGAAGTAAACGCAACACTTTTTTTGCAAAGCTATGGGGATCAAAACACGTGACTGTCGACTGTCATTTTGAAGAAGAAGGCTATGCCGACGTGCAAAGAATCTGCGCAATACTGAGCTCTATATGCTATGCAATGAGCGAGGCCAAGATGTGCTAACGTATTTTAGCAAAATGTTCAAATCTGAATCATCTGTGCAATTTTCCTATAATTCAGAGGTAAGGATTGAAGCAATTCAGAATCCTGAGCATCGATGTGACAACAAGATGCAGCCGAAGCGTCAAAGTTTGTATCAGGGCCTATGGGAAGACGTGAAACCGCGTCTGCATCACCATGTTGAGCTGTCAGACGATACACAATCTCGTACTGGTTTTGAGACAACAACAAAACCAATCTTTGCAAGTTTTGGGCAGTTCGTACAGGAACCAGCTTCGTCGGATGAAACAAGGACAGCAGTGGCTTGTCATCCGTTACTAAGTAGAATTTTATGCCATAGAAATAGTGGTAGAATTTGGTGGCACCCTACACAATATCCAATACCTCTTTCCCTATTTGTGAATGGTTACACTGAGCTTTGGACAAAATTTTTGATGCGAAAGCAATAGGTCTGTCTTTATCATCAAATCTGTGCGAAAGCACTGCACTGATTCCGTAAGAGGAATCGTCAACTTGTAACGTAACTTGTTTGTCAGGATCAAAGTGAACCAAGCATCACTGAGCAATGTCTCTTCAAGTTTTTGAAAGGCTTCTTGGCACTCATTTGTACAAACAAAGGAGACGTTCTTGCGACGCAAGCGATGCTATTTAGCTGCGAGTTGTGCAGCATTCGGTATGAACCGAATACAAAAGTTTATTTTTCCTAGGACTGAGTGCAATTCTGGGACATTGCGAGGAACTGGCAGGTCTCATATGGCTAACAAATGTGACTGAGTAGGACGTACGCGTTGACTGGTTATGACATGACTAAGATACAGCAACTCAGGTTTAAAAAAAAAAATCATACTTATCCAGTCTGCACTTGTGTCCTGCTTCAGATAACACACGAAACAAAGCTCGCAAATTTGCAATATGTTCTTCAGATGTTCGAACTGCTACGACAACATCGTCTAAATAGTTTGAACAGTTTGGTACTTGATCAGTAAGCTGTTACAAATACCGTTGGAAAATGGCGGGTGCGGATGCACTGCCAAAAGGCAAAAGCAAATATTTAAACAAGCCCAAATGAGTGTTCACAACAGACACTTTTTGAGATTCTTCATCTAGTGGTATTTGAAGATATGCATCGAGCAAATCAATTTTTGGCAAGTAGCGATCAGCGCCTAATATGTCCATGAGACCTTCTGGGCGTGGAAATGGGTAAGTATCAATCACAGTTTGTAGATTGACGGTAGACATAAAGCCAACACATAGGTGAATACGATCTGAAGGTTTGGGGAGCAAAATCAATACACTTGCCCGTTGACTTGCTTGCGTGGGCGCAATAGCTCGTCTATCTTGCAATTCTTTAAGTTCAGCTGCTACTTCTTCCCGTAATGGAATGGGAGCAGTTCTGGTCCAGCAAAATTTCGACTGAGCATTGTCTTTCATTGTAATATGTGCAACAAAATTGTTAGCCTTGCCTAAACCTTCAGAAAAGAGTTCAGGGAATTCATTCAGCAAGCTACACTGTCTTTGGCAGTGAATACAGTCATTGACAATACATTTTCCTGAATTTGAAAGCCAAACAAATCAAACGAATCAAGGCCAAATATATTCTCACAATCACGTGCTTGCAGCACACTGAAAGCTACATTTCGCGTATACGAGCGATACATAGCAGGCAAAGTACTTTTTCTGAGAATAGGACTGTCTTGTCCATTAAAAGCTGTAAGTGACGCGCTAGTTTAAGACACTCGTGTAGAGCCTAACAGTTCATATGTGTTTCAATTCAGCTATGTAGCAGAGGCACTGGCGTCCAACTGAAATTTCACACGTTTCCCACTAATATGCACATGAGCAAAAATATTGTTGGACTGGCGTTGCACTGACGAAACTGTTTCACTTGCTAGTTTTTCTAATGACTGCAAAAGGCGCTGAATACACTGCCTTGTGACAAGATTTTTGTGAGTGGGCAGAATTCTTATTTGTTCCATTGCAAACATACAGATTGTACGTGACCTTTCATGCCATAAGTGTGACACTGTACTTGTCTGGACTGACAGTCTTGGCGTTTGGGTCGTGAGTAGCACCAATGGCATGACTTAATTCTGTTCACCTGTTTAAAGAGCTGTTTACGCGGCGTGGAAAGCGCTTGTTGTCGCTGCCCACTGGGCTGGTCGTAGGTAAGGGACGACTCAACCCTACAAATTGATGACGGCCAACACGGCACCTGAATCATACTGATCTAGAAAATGTACTATGTGTTGAAATGATCTATATGAATGTTTCAAAATCTGTTCTCCAAGCCAGACATCAGTTGCATTGTACACTATCGCATTACGCAACATAACATTTGAATATAAAGCACCACAAGCACATATGAATTTGCATTTCCTCGTCATACGCTGCAAAACTGTTACCCACTCGCGTTAAGTTTGTTCTGACCATTTCTCGCAATGAAAGAATTGGTACCTAGCTGCCACCACATTCACTTTTTAGTCACAAAAGTTAGTTTGCTCGTCTACAACCAGTTCTTGGCAAAGTTTACTCTGAGTAGCGTTAGGGAACAATTTCTGAATAAGGCGAAATACTACACTTCCTATTGTTGACAAAAAGTAACATAGTATCACAGTACCAGGTACGTTGTGAGCAATTACATGGGCTCCAAACTGTTGCAACCACTCAAGCCATTCCTGTTCTGTTTCGTTAAACTGGTGAAAAGACGGTATGGCACTCAGACTTACAGTTGTATTTCCGGACGCGGTGACACAATATAGCATGATGTTGGCACATTACTCGCTTAATTGGATACAGTGCTCGAAACTGCGGATAATATTTAAAAAAAATACATATGTAACGGTTAACAAAAGACTCCAGATGACAGAATTTTCAGTCATAACCTCTAAGTGTGGTTGTAATTACTCACTTTTACGTGAATACTCCAAGATAAAGGGTGGATTTGACTTTACTTTCTCACTGCATGACGGCATACTAATGGAAGAAATTCATTTTAAAGATACTCAGCACACTTTATAGCAAGGAAGTAGTTGTCTATTAAAATTATAATAACATACGATGGTAAAATGTTAAACAAAGAAGGTACACACTAGATCACAAGTAGACAAAATGGCTATCTTGACCACCATAACGATTAATTTCAGTCTATCCAGCCACACAGCGCTGTAGCGATGAGATATGAAGCAGTATTAAGGCCGACGGCGGCTTACACCATCCTTCGACAACACATTTCTCCACCGCCGGCTGCTGTGGCCAATTGGTCCTAGGCGCTTCAGTCCTGAACCGCGCTGCTGCTACGGTCGCAGGTTCAAATCCTGCCTCGGGCATTGATTTGTGTGATGTCCTTAGGTTAGTTAGGTTTAAGCAGTTCTAAGTCTAGGGGACTGATGACCTCAGATGTTAGGTCCCATAGTGCTTAGAGCCATTTTGAACTTCTCCACCAAAACACTCCACTGGTAAAGCATTTCATTCATCCACCATCGAAAGTAATAAATTTGCCACAATTGATACAGTCAGAGAGAAAAGTCGACACAAAGGATGTACAATAAATAGGTTTGAAAAATTAGACGAACGCCAATGAATAATATTATTAACTAATTTAGGTCAAGAAGAAAGATTTATGCTATCCACGTTGCCCACACAGTCCTTTTTTTTATCTATTCTCAGCAAACTTCTCATGATTCCCCTACTGTAACACCAATATGCGATCCATGTGGAAAATGTAAAAGATTCGATAAAAAAAAACAGATACGATGTGGTCACACAGGATATCTCCATTTATACTTAAGAGTGTAGCGAAATGTGACATAGCACTAGATCACGCGGTAGCCCTGCCACTGTGGAACGTGAGATTCCGTCCCTCGCAGTCCCGTTAGTTGCCGCCGCCGTTTGACGCATAGCTCTTCTTGTCTCTTGCGCGATTTAAAGGTCGTCTGTAGCTGTGGTTGGCTGTGGTCGGCCACCTCATCTCCTTCGGACAGCATACCTGTGGTTTCACTCTCTACGAACGTGAAACGGTGCTGTGAGCAACAGCAAACTCCCGATTTACACTCGTCACACTGCGCCACCTCCCGGTTTCCGTATGATTCTCCCCTGTAAAGTCTTTCAAATGTTGTCTTGGGTCATGTTGTAGTGGAAAACACCGCCAGGGAGCACCGTAATCGCTCGATATTTGACACACCCCGTCTTTTCCTGTTTCATCAACTGCTTTGTGTTGTGGAGCCAGCTCCATTTGCCGCCATAGTCACGCTCACCTCACACCGAATGACGTCTAGTTTTCTGTGAACTCCAGGTACACCTCGGGCAGCACGCTCTCGCACTTCCATCCATTTCCCCCAAGAGGTTAACACACGACCCACTCACTATAATGTGACCACTTCGTACGTTCAGCTTCAACGTGCAAGAACCACTCACAGACAGAGTTTCAGCTTGTTTAATCCAGTTGTAGAAGACAATAGTCATAGTGGATCTTTTGATAATGGTAGGATCTAATACCATATCTCGATACCACACGTAAAAAAAGAAAACGTGGATCTATGTTGGTTTACAAAACAAAGTGCTGTTTGCCTATACTTTTAACTTGAAAATGGATTACACAAAACATCTATACTGGGAGCCGAATTAATCGTAGAATTCTAAGCTACTCTGACGGACGACTTAAAATCATTTCGTCTACTCCGTTACTTCCAATGCATCCAATGCTGGAAAACATGCTTTATGATACCACCGCAGCTATCGATGGCAGACCCATCACCCCTTCAGTTGAGTTATTGTTGTGTTTTTCCAATGGTTTTCCTCTTAACTGTTTTAGGACACCCATTTACACACACATATTTCCTATGGTGCCAACTGTAACTCACAAAACCAGAGCTAGAGGGAGGAAAACGTCTATCTTTACAGGTACTAATTTCTCTTATCTTATATTGACAAATGTCGGGTCACGATAGTGTTTTCGAGTGTGGTACGAAGTCCTGCATTACGCTATTGTTCCGCTTAGTAAGAGGTATGTTACATCACTTCAGTAAGTAATCAAACATTCACTCTTACGAAGTAGGTCAGTAACCTTATAAAATACATGGATTGGTCATATGTCCGCTTTGCTTCCTCGTAGGGAACAGTGTGTGAGCCTGCCTTATGATACATAGATCGTAATTTAACACTACATGTATTGACAGAACGCATTTTTGATGGACTCCATCACAATGCTGAACATGGAGAAGGTATTTCATATTAGACTCAGAATGGTTTTTCCTCGTACAATCGACTTAATAAAATCTCGCTATGCAGGTACACTCGAAAACCGTTCCGTCCAGAGGTAATATGCTCCAATATTAGACAATTTATGTTTCATCATCGTCTATATTGTCGTAGACTTGCTGCTGTCGTAGCTCTAACGATATTTCCGAGGTGGATTCGTGGTATAAACTTAACGTCCACCATTTGCTGATGTTATTCTAACCAGTACAAATACGGTATGCTTTTTTACCGAATAATACTTTTTTTAATAAGGCCATATAAATATGTCATTTGAACGTATTTATTCCTCTGGTTGTCTCTACTGTCTGCTTCATGTTCGACAGGTGACGCGTTGGCAGGTTTATCATGGCGGCCTCTCCAGGTTACTGTCACCATATCTAATATGTTGGTAGTGTTAGGCCACTGTTTCTCAACGTCCGCATTACAACCGAGGCGGCGCGAATTATTGGAAAAAAAGGAGCTGTAAAAGAATTCTGGACAGCTACTCCTAACGAGAGACACAGTTCGTGAATGCCCCTTTCCGTCAGCCAATATCCGCAGTTTGAGACTGCCATCCTGGGGGCAATTGCAGGCTTACAGTGGCAAATTCAGCCGTGGTGGTTTCTGGGTCGGTAGCGCCGGCAGATGCGATCAGCACCACGTCATAAATATGGTACTGATTCCACTGTTATTAGGTATGTGTAATTCGCTTTTCCAGTGGTCATCCTGCGAGTGACGTCCGCATTTTTTTAATCACGTTGGTAACTGGTCTTTGGAAGATACGCTTATCGGCAAACGCTGCTTGGTTTCGAAGGGCGCATTTCTATGTGCCGTAATCTCTGTGAGTCTATGACTTTGTATGTGGTAAGTGTTTATTTTTTGCTGCATCGTGACCATTGCTCTATATCTTTTGCGGGTGTAGCGAGATCGTATATACTTCAGATTATTCCTGCATCTACACTCCTGTAAATTGAAATAAGAACACCGTGAATTCATTGTCCCAGGAAGGGGAAACTTTATTGACACATTCCTGGGGTCAGATACATCACATGATCACACTGACAGAACCACAGGCACATAGACACAGGCAACAGAGCATGCACAATGTCGGCACTAGTACAGTGTATATCCACCTTTCGCAGCAATGCAGGCTGCTATTCTCCCATGGAGACCATCGTAGAGATGCTGGATGTAGTCCTGTGGAACGGCTTGCCATGCCATTTCCACCTGGCGCCTCAGTTGGACCAGCGTTCGTGCTGGACGTGCAGACCGCGTGAGACGACGCTTCATCCAGTCCCAAACATGCTCAATGGGGGACAGATCCGGAGATCTTGCTGGCCAGGGTAATTGACTTACACCTTCTAGAGCACGTTGGGTGGCACGGGATACATGCGGACGTGCATTCTCCTGTTGGAACAGCAAGTTCCCTTGCCGGTCTAGGAATGGTAGAACGATGGGTTCGATGACGGTTTGGATGTACCGTGCACTATTCAGTGTCCCCTCGACGATCACCAGTGGTGTACGGCCAGTGTAGGAGATCGCTCCCCACACCATGATGCCGGGTGTTGGCCCTGTGTGCCTCGGTCGTATGCAGTCCTGATTGTGGCGCTCACCTGCACGGCGCCAAACACGCACACGACCATCATTGGCACCAAGGCAGAAGCGACTCTCATCGCTGAAGACGACACGTCTCCATTCGTCCCTCCATTCACGCCTGTCGCGACACCACTGGAGGCGGGCTGCACGATGTTGGGGCGTGAGCGGAAGACGGCCTAACGGTGTGCGGGACCGTAGCCCAGCTTCATGGAGACGGTTGCGAATGGTCCTCGCCGATACCCCAGGAGCAACAGTGTCCCTAATTTGCTGGGAAGTGGCGGTGCGGTCCCCTACGGCAATGCGTAGGATCCTACGGTCTTGGCGTGCATCCGTGCGTCGCTGCGGTCCGGTCCCAGGTCGACGGGCACGTGCACCTTCCGCCGACCACTGGCGACAACATCTATGTACTGTGGAGACCTCACGCCCCACGTGTTGAGCAATTCGGCGGTACGTCCACCCGGCCTCCCGCATGCCCACTATACGCCCTCGCTCAAAGTCCGTCAACTGCACATACGGTTCACGTCCACGCTGTCGCGGCATGCTACCAGTGTTAAAGACTGCGATGGAACTCCGTATGCCACGGCAAACTGGCTGACACTGACGGCGGCGGTGCACAAATGCTGCGCAGCTAGCGCCATTCGACGGCCAACACCGCGGTTCCTGGTGTGTCCGCTGTGCCGTGCGTGTGATCATTGCTTGTACAGCTCTCTCGCAGTGTCCGGAGCAAGTATGGTGGGTCTGACACACCGGTGTCAATGTGTTCTTTTTTCCAATTCCAGGAGTGTATTTACCCGTGTTATAGCTCCACCGTATATTAGCAGTGGGATAGTTACATATTTCGCAAACCTATTCCACCACCCACGTGGTCCTAGGATTGAATTTGGTTTCCACATTTTTCCCGATGCACCCGTTATGGTTCATGTGTAGTAAGGAGGAAATGTATGTTCCACATATCCTGCTCTCATTTAAGGGATACTTATTATTAACGCACGGGTAATTTCTAGTGGCAAATACAGCAGTGTGCTAGCGGGCAAACGCGTGTGTTTGTTATTATATGGATCAGTCGAAATTACGTGTTGCTTATGTTTGTAGGATTTATTTTGTTACGGGTTTTAATTCCACCTGGGAGGCTGCCTGGCTGAAAACAGAGCCCATACGCTGGTTTTAAAAGCATAACGATTAAGGAGAAGAGGGTGAGTATGTTTCTGATTGGTAAAGAGAGAAAGGGTAACTGTGAGAGATGTGTTTGTTAAACTGTTAGCAGCGTTTATCCACAACGACGTTTATAGATTTCCCCTAATGAGCGTTTAAGTGTCTGCGACATACGACAGGTTTGTCTAGATGGTGGTCCAGGGAGGGAAATTATGAACAATAGGGGAGAGGAGTGCTTTACGCTTAAACCGTTAGCAGAGTTTGTCTACAAAGGCGTTAGTAAGTTACGACAGATTTTGGTGAGGCGGGATGATGTCTCCCTGAATCATTAAGCGCCATTTATGCAATCTGCTAGGTTTCTGGAGATTACAGGTATGTATTGTTTAAATTTCTCTATCACGCCTGGGGAGATGGTTTGGTGTAGTGTTTGGAAAACATGTGGAGCACTCCTGTTCACGACCTACTAGCCACGATCGTATGAGTAATTCCTCAGCCTGAAGGCACTGTGTAGTGAATACAGTGTAGGAGTTCCTCGTTAGCTAGATGTGTACCAGTATTTGATATTTCCACCAACGTCTTAGGTTCTGTTTGCCGTTACTACCGCGAGGGGGGTTCTCTTGGCCGGAACTGATATAGCAGCAGTGTCGGGCACCAGTCCAAAGAGGATTATAGGGCATGCCAGTTGGTGCTTAGTGTGTTCGCAAGCATCGGCTTTCGTGGCTACACATCCACACTTCGGAGTCTGAGGAAAACACTGAAAAATACACAAAAACGAATGTACTTACATATCAGCCTGGATGTGGTTTCTTCTGGTGTCACGTGATATTGTTACTGACTGACAGAACTCAAGTGGCATAATCTGTTATCATATTGACACAACATTCACCTATGCCGTCCAGCTGCAGAGTGACCCCACACACATATGTGCCCTAATTATAAAATAGAAAAATGTGGTGTAGGTGTTTCATCCTCATTGGTTCGGATGACTGGAGACAGGTGGGGGAGTGGGAGGCGGGGAGTGGCTGGCGTTTCCCATGGGTGACTTTGATCAATTACCGGTGGTTCCCCAGTGGAGGGAGTTTGGGACACCAAGGAGCCCAAGTGCATAATCATACATCGGATCTTATCTAACGATGAGGAACTGGTTATAGCCGGTCGGGACCCAGAACCCGCAGTACTATATGACTCACGTGTATCACTAACATAAAGTTCGAATGAAATGGTGTTGGAGTGTTGAGGTGTTTCTCGTTGTTAGGGTTTGGCCCCATTACTTTGCTTAAGAAAACGCTAATGTGGAGGGATATGAACACATTTTACGGCATCCGGCCACACTCCACCACTAACATTGCCAGATCCAGTTTAACATGCTGACCCTCTGAAGACATAGACTAAGGACGTTACTTACCAATTTGGAACAAGTCTTAAAAATTATGTTTGGAATTCCATTAAAATCACAGGAGCTTTTGATTTTGAGAGCTTGTATACGTTTATTAATTTCAGAGAACTGTGTTTACACTACTTCCACTTTCTTATGGTTCTGTAACATGTCATTTCAATACCTCTTCTTTCTTCACTTGAATCATTTAGTCCAAGTTTTGCTGTTACGTTTGGAAGATGATTGTCAAAAATACTCTCAGGTAATAAATTAACAGTCGCATCAACATAATATTGACATTCAGCCTGGTTGTAATAATGTCTTCTTCACTGTCTAGTTGTCTTGTCTCTCATTTCACAGTATCCCATATTGTTATCATATTATTAATTTATGTCATGCTATCGATATTTCTTGAAATTTTGATCACATTTCTTAAAAAATTGCAATAATTTTTTGTAGAACGTAAATAATGTTGGGTCTTCAGTTGTGGCCCTTTTATAACTTTTCCTGTTCCTATTCCATAATATTTTAATCTCTTTAGGTATCCATGGTTTACTGGTTTTTAATATACATTATGGATGATTTTTTTAGGAGAGCTTCTGTTAAATATCGACATAAATTTACTACAGAAACCATTAAATTTTACAATAGCATCTCTTTCCATATATACCTTGTAAGACACCAACAGAGCTGGCAAGCGTTTTGGTTGCTGTAATCATCTGCACCGGTTGCAATGACAGAGAAACTGACCATGCTCCACGAGCTCTGATGCATAAATGATTCTATTGCCTAACGGATTCAATAATATAAATCGAATGGTCCTCATAAATGAGTTCTGGGTGTTGATTGTTACTAAGAGCGTTAAAGGTTTAATAATTGAAAGAGGGCTTCTCGAAACTACTGAATTTGAAGTACTGATATAGTTAAACCCAATTTTATTACTATCACTGCTCATAATCTCATACATAATCAATAAAAAAATTAGACATTAATATGGGAAGTAAGTTACAAAATTAGAAGGCTAACAATTATGAAAATTTAATCTCACTTGAATCGGAATTGTATTGGTTTGGTAAACTTCGAAAAGAACATTACATCTACATCTACACCAACACAGGTACTCTGCAAGCCATCGTACGGTGCGTGGTGGAGGGCACCCTGTACTTCTATTTGTCAATTTATTTCCTGTTACACTCGCGAATTGAGGGAAAAACAGCTGTCTGTATGCCTCCGAATGAGCCGCAATCGATTACAAACCTTACAGCGCACCTCTGAATTACTTATGTGTCTTCCTACGGATGCCAAACACTCCAGCAATACTCAAGAATAGGTCGCACCAGCGTGCTATATGCGGTATCCTTCACAGGTGAACCACTCTTTCCTAAAATTCTCTCAATAAAGAGAAGTCGACCATTCGCCTTCTCTACCACAGTTCTCACATGATCTTTCCAGCTCATACCGCTCTGCAGCCTTACGCCCGGATATTTAAACAACTCTTCTATGTGAAACAGGACACTAGTAATACTGCATCCGAACATTACAGGTTTGATCTTCCCACTCACCCGCATTAATTCACATTTTTCCACATTTAGGGCTAGCTGCTAGAGGCGGATGTGAGCACTGTCGCAATAGGTATTACAATAAAATACGTAACTGCAGATGGGTGTGCAGTGATTAGTCCAACCATTCCCAAAAGACTTATGGAAGCTGCATGCAAATGAATCTGCGTGCAAATGAATTACTGCTGTCTCATAATAAACTCTCGAATCCCTGGAAGTCGTTACATCATGAAACCTGATCACATTCAGAAGATGTGGACAGAAAAATGCCTAACTGGTGCCCTCCTGCTTTCCCTACACTGCCAGATAATTAGAGTGACCATTGCCCCTCATTCCCTGAGGAATGAGGACCCATCATAGGCTGCATCACATTCATGCAGAATGACAAGTACACAACATGCAGTTAACTACTGCGATAGTGAAATTTAAGATGTGTTAACAGCCTGATATTTCCTACCAATGGTGTCATCCCTATTATCAGTCATCAGCTGTTGTGTGATTGGCTGACCTTAATAAATAAAAGTGTAGCCTCCACCGCGCCTCCGAAATCAGAATGTCTTCTTCTCTACCTCTCCAAACCTAAGTGCTTACTTCTACATCTTGAACAACCACAGTGTTTAAAAATTTCATCGTTTCTCTCTGTTATGCACAAAACCAGTGCAAAAGGACGTTCCACCAATCAAGAAGCTCCATTAAATTGTTACCAATGACATTTTTTAAAACAGCAAGTCAGTGACCATTCTAGCAAATGTTTTGTAAGTTATCCTGAGCGCAGCCTTCAGTTCACACAATTCTGAGAAAACTAAATTCTAACCTACCATTATTCATACGTCTTTTTAAAACATCCCGTGGGTTTCCTTCCACAGTGGGAGAGAGAGAGGAGTCCTCACTCCACGTGGAGTAGCCTCAAGCTGCCACACTCCCTCCCAATTAAGGGGAGAAGGAAACCTTTTAACAATAAACACCAAGCCTCCTACGAGAAAGCAGGGACGAATATCTCCTGAGCAGCATGTCACCCTCTCCTGTCGTAGGAAAAGCATTACCAGTGAAAAACATCATTCCACCTAGGCGCCGGCCGCTGTGGCCGAGCGGTTATAGGCGCTTCAGTCCGGAACCGCGCTGCTGCTATGGTCGCAGGTTCGAATCCTGCCTCGGGCATGGACGTGTGTGATGTCCTTAGGTTAGTTAGGTTTAAGTAGTTCTAAGTCTAGGGGACTGATGACTTCAGATGTTAAGTCCCATAGTGCTCAGAGCCATTTGAACGATTTTGTATTTACATCTTATTATACTGCATACATATGTTAGGCACAAATTTATAAAGTTCTCATGCCTTACAGTTTGCGTCTTATACATTTCACAAACTACACATTTATATGTTTGTAAATAACGATCCAAAGAACTAAATTATTAGCTGTTTCATTTGTACAAACAGGAAAACTAGTTTTTTTTATTTCTATTACTAACTCAGTTCTAAGTTTATGTTTGAATTACTTGTAATGTTGGTGCTACCGTATGATCTGGTACTATGCCGTACATGTATCTGGTGACATTGGAGTGTTCATGTCATCATCTATGTCCATATGTTCATCTGCTTCCATAACAGTGTTTGAAGCTCTGTTATCCCATGCATCATGTTATAGTGTACGGTGTGTTTCGGGTCGTGATTTGGATACGGTCGTTGATGATTGTAATCCTTGTGTAGCGGTCTTGATATTTCATCAGTAATGCGGTTCAAATGGTTCAAATGGCTGTGAGCACTATGGGACTTAACATCTGAGGTCATCAGTCCCCTAGAACTTAGAACTATTTAAACCTGACTAACCTAAGGACATCATAACCATCCATGCCCGAAGCAGGATTCGAACCTGCGACCGTAGCGGTCGCGCGGTTCCAGACTGACGCACCTAGAACCGCTCGGCCACACCGGCCGGCAGGAGTGCGGTTAAGCATGCTCCAGTTATTTGGTTCTCTTAAAGCTTGCCTATGTCTTCGAATTCTGACGTCGGCCTTACGTGTGGGAGTATGGTAAATTTTAGTGTTATGTGTTCTGGGGATTCTTGATGCCCTCATTCACACATATAACTTTCGCTAAGGCCAAAGCAGTGCGGCTGTGTAGGCTCAGGTTCATAGTTCATCAGGAAGTATATTATAACGCGACTTGGATCAATGTGTCTGATCTTCAACCCTTCCGGGATGTTCGGGAAGAAGGAGAAAGCCCGATGGCCCTTGTCAAATATTTACCATTCTTTTTGCCATGTCTCAACTTTCCAAAGATTATATTATCATTTTTCTGTAATAGATCCCCTGTCATCTCACATACCTTACCCTATCTTCCCCATTTCAGCCAGAATGCTGCTTTCTAATGGTTACGTCGAGAGGGTACGTCGCAAGTACAACGCATAGGTCTTTCACAGACGTGGGGCCAAATGACTCTGACATTCTGAGCAATGTGAGGCGTAGCGCCATATAAAGACCCTGCCTTGGAGGCGGTTAAGTGGGAGATGTGTTTCAGAGCAGGATAGTGACAGATGGTGACGCGAGACTGGACGAGCACGTAGTTCATGTATCAGCCGATAGAGGACAATATTCGATAGAGGGACTGTGATTTTAGTTTCGATGGTGCCCACTAGAGTGCACTAAAGTAACTGAATGTTTTTCATAAACTGATCTAGTATTTTCACGAAGTGTTATTATGTATTTTTGTGTATGTAAAATGTTATAAATGTGTTTTAGCAGTATGAATGGTGCGTGAGTGTGGTTTAAGGTTAATATGAAGATAATTGTTTAACGAGTTATGTAGTAGGATTTAGTGTGGGAACATTTCGAAGAAGTATGGATATGAAGAAAGGGGATTTTTGTAGAATAGATTTGTGAAGTAAGTTTATGGTAAAGGGAAAGTTAATTCACGTATAAATAACAATAGTAAATAACTTTATGCATAAACAAAACTTCAGCATATTAGATAATTACGTCGGTAAAAGGTGCAGTCGTTAGGTTTACTATTTGGCCATTGGTTATTGATGAAAAGCGCGGACTGACGCGGGAGAGTGTTGTTTTGCTATTGGCTGTTGAGTAAACTGACCAATGGTAAAGCAATATTCTTCGCGCGCCTTTCTCTGCTGGTAGAGAAGACTGAGAGTATTCTAGAGGGGGAGTCGAAGCCTAGCTATGAAAGAGATCGGACGTGTGCAGTAGTAGTTCCGATGGAAATGATAAGTTGCCGGATCTAGCAGTGTTTCATACAGCTAAAGTGTTGGAAAGTGACGACATAATTATTACGATGTGTGTGTAGAAATTTTGGAATTTTTAAGTGAATTTTGTGAGGAGAAAAGACATATATTCCGCGTGGCGTATTGAGCAGGTCGGTGGCTAAAAACTGTGACTGCATTTGCTACCGACAGACTTAATATTTGGCGAGCATTATCCATCAAAAACAATCAGTATTTTTGTAGCTATTACGTTTTCGGGGCCGTCAGGAGTGACCGTGCGGTTCTAGGCGCTACAGTCTGGAACCGCGTGACCGCTACGGTCGCAGGTTCGAATTCTGCCTCGGGCATGGATGTGTGTGATGTCCTTAGATTAGTTAGGTTTAAGTAGTTCTAAGTTCTAGGGGACTGATGACCACAGCAGTTAAGTCCCATAGTGCTCAGAGCCATTTTGTTGAACGTTTTCGGGAAATGCAACACCATAAACTTGCTAACGTGAGTGAAAGGGATTGTGAGTGACTGTGTTAAGACTAGCACGGGCTTTGCAGTGATACTTGTTCACCTAAGTTTCAGAATATATTAATTGAGGACAAAATTTCCAACCTTTCATTTCGTTTCTCCCGAAACATAGCTTAGTGACTTTAATTGCAGCCTGGTTCACGTCGAAGGTCAGTAGGTTTCACTCGGCTTTGCTACTGATGATCTGCTGTGACAATTTTCACAGGTAGGTGCAGGTCCGTCATAAAGGGACGGAAAGAACCGCGCCGCCGCACGTGGTGCATCGGTGCGGGAAACACGAAAGCCGTAGTATTTTGTATCCGCGGTCGAGAGAAAGATTTTGATGGACTGAACAGTGAAAGTTAGTGAAAGAATTTAGTGAATCGGTACTAGCAGAAGTTTGAACGGAACCCGTGTCAAGTTGCTGGAGTTGCAAGAAAGAAGATGATACGCAACGGCTGCAGTAGCGACGGAAGCGCAGCGAAGCAGCAATGGCATGTTAGCGGTGGCGGAGAGCAGTAACGGGGCAGCGCGATCAGCCTACACAACGAGCGGGTCCCCAGGAACTGTTACGGCAGCCGCACGGGATCGGACTCGCAGTTTCATCACGCCGAGGCTACAGTATTCGACAAAAGATAAGTCAACTTTGTTACATCTGTTGTGTGTGTGTGTGTGTGTGTGTGTGTGTGTGTGTGTGCTGAAAGACTGAAGAACATGGAAAGTGATAAAGATTGTGTGAATACGGTAAAGGAGGAAGAACTTTTATTCAGTGTGAGTGCTTCACACACTAGCACACCTGAACAGAGAGAAGGAGTAGATGTTAAAATAAAAGGGGATGTTTTTGATGATATTTCTATGTTATTTACGGACAGTGGAATTGAGTCTGATTCAAGTATGTTAAAGTAACTAGTGGGGATAATACTAATTCAAAAAGTAACATTATGCATGAACTCAGTAACGATCAGGTGTGTGATGATAGTGTTGGGAATGTTACTGAATCAAATGTATCAAATGTGGATACCAAATTTGGTATAGTGCCGGTGGAACAAGGTAAACAAGAAACAGTGACGCCAAATATGGAACTAGAAAGTATGCAGGAAATGTTTGCCGCTTTAATGGGCTCTATACAAGGACAAACTGAAAAAATTATTAGTAAACTTGACAGTGGATTTAATGAAAAAATTAGTAAACTTGACAGTGGTTTTAATGAAAAAATTAGTGAACTTGACAGTGGTTTTAGTGAAAAATTTAGTAAACTTAATAGTGGGTTTAATGAAAAACTTGAAAAGCAGACTGCTGTTTTAAAAAAAATGTGGGAAAATGAATTGAAGTCATTAGAAAATAAAGTAGGTGACAAAATTTCTCGAGTTGATAATGATTGCAAAAGTTCTGTTAGCATTGTAAAAGGTGAATTAACAGAGGCTTTGAAAAGAGTTGCTATTGGTAACAAACAAGGAGTAGATGAAATTAAAGAAGGTATACAAAAAGTACAGGTTAAAATAGCGGCTGTAGAATCTGTATGTGAAACTGATCACAAAGTGTTAGCCAGCAAAATCAATTCTGAATCTGAGAAATGTATGAATGAAGTAAAATCTGTGTCAGAGCTAGTGGATGAGTCTGAAAAACATGGTCTTCAGCTAACTAACCAAGTAGAAGAGGTGGAAAGTAGGTTGGATGAGCATGAGAGTAGACTACGCCAAGTTGAAACTAACCTCAAACATGGAATTAACAGTAGTGGGTGTAGTTTTATGGTAGAATCATCTGAAATTTCATATGTCACTAACAGACAGTTTTTACGTTTTGATCCAACAGGAAATGTGCATCCAAAACAATTTTGGAATGATTTTGAATGTGTGTTACCTAGTTTGTGGTCATACAAACAAAAAACAGGTTTCATTACGTCAAAATTCTTAGGAGGGGCCAGAACTTGGGGGGGGGGGGTTATTGCTACTGAACAGTACGATACTTTAAAGACGCATTTTTGAAGGAATATTGGGGTAAGCAAAAACAGATGGAGTTATTAAATAGCTCAGGGCGGGGGAAAAGTTTAATCCCAGAAGGGAAAGTGTAAAAAAGTTCACGTTAAAGTGGATGACAAATTTGTCATACTTAAACAACAAAATCGAGCCAGAGCAAATTGTTATGGGTTTGGAAGGTAAAATGCCTATGCACTGGCGGAACAAACTTATTGCAGCGCCGAGGGATGAAGTACATAAGTTCATTAGTTATTTGGAGAGGGTCGAGAAGTTGTTGCATGAGAAGGAACATGCAAATCGTAATGTCAGACCACCAAATGATGCAGGACCGCGACATAATGTAAACATTAACACAATTGGCGTGTATCGTGGAAATGGCAGGGGTAGAGGTGCCGGAAGGTGGCGCTATCCTGCAAATGATAGGCGAAGTAATGGGGAACAGGTGCACGATTATCGATCGTATTCTCCAGTGCGAGAGAATGATGTAGTGCAAAGGCAGCAGCAGAGAGGGGTAAATGTAAGAAAGGATACCGAACTACAGAATCCGTCAAACTAAATGCCGTCTGTGAATGGGCTAGCATTTACCAGACGGGAAGTTGTAGTTAGAGCCCGCTAGCAAAACCTTTTGTGTGTGTTAATTGTAACCCGACAGGGACTGTAAGGGAGGTACAGGTGAAGGTAGTAGCAGCAGACGAAACGAGTACGTAAAAATCTGTACGTTTAATGAAGGTTTAGAGGATTTTTTGGATAGACATAAACAAGATAAGCACTGTACTGCAGACGAGAGGGATAGTGTATTAGTGGAATATGTGACAGAATCCGACTGAAAGAAAGTGGTTAGTAACCAAGCTGAAGTCGAGTCATGTTCTGAGGAAGGAGAAAGTACAGAGCCTGCAGAATTACAGGAAATTAGCGATGTCAGTGTGGAGGAAATATTAACGTCTATAAATGACGACATTTGTGAGGCTATTAGGGAGAAGCAGGAGGATGGTGACCAAAGTGGGGATCGACTAATTAATAGTGAGATAGGGAACAGAGAGAGGCTGTAATGGAGAATAGCGAAGCGGCAGAAGGGAGTTTTGAGTTGTCACTAGTGGATAGAATACTTAGTTTGGGGGAAAAAAGTGGTGAAGGTGGTTCTGCAAAAATCTGTGTAATTTCCGGAAACAGGCAAGGTTTCAATCGAAGAGAGGTTGTGAACGACTTATTGGAGGAGGGTGCTGATACTAGCAAGGAAAGGAAAGTATTGAGTCAACCAATAATTGGTCTGCAGGTGTGTGGTGAAGAGGTACAGTGTTTAGCAGGTAGAGGTAGTGATTTATGTACTGTGCGTAAAGGTTGGTTAGAATCATTGCAAAAAGGGAAGGATCTTGTAATTATGCCAGTAATGGGGGTACAGATTACTGCAGCTACTGGAAAACTGAAAAAAAACTGTTAGAAATGATGTTCTGTTGCCAGTGAAAATAAATGGGGTGGAAGTATTCCATAACTTCCTTATAATTCCTGATCTGTGTATAAAAATGTTGATTGGTGTAGATTCCTTTAACCATTACAAAGGGAGATTAAATTTTAAAGAAAGTGTAATATTTTTTGAAATAAATGGGAAAGATGTGGTTGTGCCATTTATCGAAAAGACTATGTGATCGATGAAGAAGCAGCCAGTATACCAGTTAGGTATTGTAGAAGTACAGAGGATTTGGGGGACTACAATGAGTATCCAGATGATGTGGGGGTGGACCCTGAGGAAATGTGGGTGGTACAAGAAAAAATAGAGCAAAAAGTGAAAGAGGTGCCAGATTTAGAGGAGGATCAAAGGGACCGGTTAAGAGTAGTGTTACTAGATCATAAAAATGCTTTTTCTGATAAACCTGGCTTAGTCAAGGGGTATGAATGCTGCTTAAATGTAAAAGATGACACTGCTTTTTTCAAAAACCTATACCTATTGCTGAAAGACACAGGGAAGCTGTTAGACACCTTATACAGAATATGATTAAATGAGGTCCAACTGATATAGTCACGAGCCCGGGAGAGCCGCTGCAGACGATGTCGTTCTCTTACAAAAGGTAGAAGCGTTGGTCATCAGTTGCCATAGCCCATTAACGGCAAATTTAGCCGTATACGTATACGCAAACGCCACTGCTCTCGGTAGTTAAGTGAAGGCTGTCGGCCCCTGCGCTGTCCATGCTGAGAGGTAATGCGTGAGATTTGGTATCCTCGGCACACTCTTGACATTGTCAAGTCCAACGGTACCGACCTGCTGCCGTCTCATCCTCAGCCCACAGGCGTCACCGGATGCGGATATGGAGGGGCTTGTGGTCAGCACATCGATCTCCCTGCCGGATGTCAGTTTACGAGACCGCAGCCGCTACTTCTCAATCAAGTAGCTCCTCAGTTTGCCTCACAAAGGCTGGGTGCACCCCTCTTGCCAACAGCGCTCGACAGACAAGATGGTCACCCCAGCCCGACAGCGCTTAATTTCGGTGATCTGACGTGAATCAGTGTTACCACTGCGGCAAGGCCGTTGGCGCTTGACACTGTGGATATCGGAATATTAATTTCGTAACGATTTCCGAAATGGATTGTCGTATACATCTAGCTCAAACTATCATTCCGCCTTCAAAGTCTGTTAATTCCCGTCGTGCGGCAATTATCGCTTCGGAAACCTTTTCTCATGAATCACCTCAGTCCAAATGACAGCTCCGATAATGCACTGACCTTTATACCTTATGTAAGGGCTACTACCACCATCTGCATATATACATCTCGCTTTCCCACGACTTTTGTCACCTCAGCGTATTGTAAGTCGACTTCCATCATCGTCAACGCACTTCGGAAAGAAGTTCGTGTTAAAACTAACATTTTAAAAATTAGCAGTATATTCTTTTAGGTTGGACATGATCAACACGTTGATTTAACATCTTCAGAGTCGGCAGAATAGCAACAGTTTTAAAGTCCAGAATAAATGCCAACGCTCAACTGAACAAAAAAAAGCTTCACTTTTCCAGGGAAGACATCAAATTTCGTGTAGGACGATTTTCTGTGGCTACGAAGCGGCTAGGTCACGCCGCATGCCGTTGAGTTTTGTAAAAGGGTGATACAGCGGTCTGTTTTTATGTACCTGGTAGCGTCTAGCCGTCGTAACACTGGCTTACCAGAAACTAAAAATAGAATTCCGTACCACATTTAATAATTTTGAAAGCGAACACAGTTCATGTACTAGTTAAGAATTCCTACTTTCGTAGTCAAAGACAAATCGTTTCCCTATTACGAAAACACTAAAAAGTTTGATTACGCGCGATTCGTGTATTTCGAAATCTAAACGTATCTGTCGCATGTGGAATCGGCGGGTTCGGTTACTCGTGATGATCCAGATGATTTTAGGTGAGGGGCGCTCGACATCATGGTCATCCGCGCCCGGACGGAAAGTCAAGATATCAGTCTCATGGGTGGGGACAAAGGCTGTCCCTACATGAGGAGCAGTTTATAATACATTGAAGTCTGTCTCCCTTCCCCACCAGTTTAGTGATGAGGCCTGACAGTTCACAAAATTTCACCACTCTTGTAACACTGGAATCAATATCGGCGAGAGTGATGGGCAGATCTCCATCGAGACTGAGAGCTACCCTGATTTCTGTATTCAAGACATACATGGTCAAAATATGCTAAACTGAAAGTTACACACCACAATCCTCACAGAGTGGTGGATCCTGCATTCGGATAGGCTATGTTTGACACACAGCCTGGTAAACAGAATCTCCTCAATGAAGCTGACATGAAGTTTGCCATGACTGTGTGGTCGATCTAAGCGACCACAGTTTGTTTTCTGTCACCTTAAGCCATTCAGTCTCCCACTGACACAAGATGCATCAGTCAGAAAATGAGATGACGACGTGCAGCGGGATGGGACAATGATGGACAACACCATGCCGATATGCTTTCCTGGCTGCTCTGTCAGCCGTATCGTCTCCCTGTATCCGGATGTGGCCAGGTATCAAACAAAAGATCACGTCCATACCATGGTGTTGGGGCCGCTGTAAGGAGTCAGGGATGAGCTGAATCAACTAATCTACTTGATACATTTGGTGAAGTACTTACAATGCACTTAGAGAGTCAGAACACACAAGAAACCTCGTACGGTGATGTCTGTGAATCCTGTCCAGTGTCATCATGTCATATAACTTCGCATCATAAATTTGAAATTGTTCGGGAAGATGCACTTTTCTGTTACTCGCTGTGACCGTGATAGGACTTTCAAGACTTTTCTGGGGAAGAAAAGGCACTTTATTTCTGTTCGCATAAGACCAAATACTAGTATCTGGTAACTGACTGACGATAAGTTGCAAAGCACTCGACCGTAAACAATTTAGGACTGCACAACAGATTCTATGTTTCTATTATATTAATTTAGGGTCCTAGTAGGGTAAGAAATAGAATTAAATAATATGGTGTCAGCTAACGATAATCACCGGCTGGTGAAAATCAATATGGAACCGGTCAGCTTTAGGAATGACGAAGGATTTTCAGACGACGACTGCGTGAGCGGAGGAGAGGCCGGCTACACCAGTAACTAGTGACAGGGTGTTGAGATGACATGCCCATTTTGCGAAGACGCACAGGTAGTAACCTAATTAGACACTGAGACTACAATTTTTGATGGCCAATTGCTGAACATAATCGAACAATGGAGGCAGAACAGCAATCTCCTAGTTCGGAAAACATGGAAATGTTAAACATAAATATGACCACAATGAATAGTAATATGGGGGTTCTACAAACTAATATTTCAGCTCAGATCCAAATCGGTATTAGAACTGAGAACAGAAATTGGAAACTAAATTCTCTGATCTAGATGAGAACTTAGCTATCTAGATAGATGCCCATTTGAGTATACTGAATTTACAGAGCCATAGAATTAATGTACTTACCATTTCTTCAGTAAAAGTCATGAACCAAGTGGCATGTACCAACGTTAGATGAGATACTGAAACACAAAGGGCAGAAGAAAGTGTAGAAAAAATGGTAGTGAATAAACATCAATAAAGCGTTACATTAATTAAGGTCAAAGTTATGAACGAAATTAGAGCTGACTTTGTAGCTGTAAAAGAAAGTATCACGAAAACACAAACCGATTTTAACGAAAGTATAAATCAGGGTAGGTGACGTCATTACACTTATTCGTAATGAAGTAGAACCATTACGCATAAAATTGGAAATAAAGCGTGCTGTACAATTTTAGTTTTTTCTAAAATCAGAGCTATTGCGCATGACGCTACGATAAGTAGTGCCAAGAGATGGGTTTGCTACATACACACAAAAAGCATGACGTTCTTGGAGTTCAAAGATAAATTCCAGAGGAGTTTTGGTTTGCTCAAAAGCAGGATAAGCTGTGACGAGAGTTCTTCGTCGTAATAACGTCAGAGAGTCAAGGACATAACACCATGAAGGACTAATCTGAGCCCTGGTTTAAGAGGACGGAATATTTAATAGCTGGGCGTTCATAGTCAGAGATAGTGTGGGAACTATGGAACAATTTGCTCTATGGTTCAAAAAAATATGTCGTAAGCAATCATAAAATGGTCGGTGCAGTCTTAGTGAAGGCAGGAGATAAAGATCGGTGTCATGAACACAGGACTAAAGAACTTGCAGGAACCAAAAAGTACCTGAAAGAGTAGGCTGGAATGGGCAGCAAATAATATGACGACAGGAAGGTAAAGAAGGAATTTTTCCAAGCGTGGTAGAGGTGACTTCAATAATGGTATGGGGCACAGAGATGAGGAAAACTGACATCAGTGCTGATTTCAGTGTCTGTCTGAAGCGGAAAGTCGAAACGGGCGGAAGAAAAGACGATAGCAAAAATACCATAAGAAATAAGACAAGGGAATGAAGTTAGAGGATGGTCTAGTTGGAAACTAGTTTTTCAACCGAAACAATGAAATGGTAAACATCAGGATACAGACACATTTAATTAGAGGCGAAATGATAGGAAGTGAGGTACGTGAGACTGAAAATTTTCATGCGGAATGGAATATAGTGAGAGGAAGACAAATAAGAAACACTAATCAGGGAGACGTTCGTTACAAAGTACTGAAAGATGAGCTTATTGCTGTGGAAAAAAAATAAGTGCAGCCAAGAAGACGGGTATTACTTGGTTTGGAGAACTTTGTCAACATTGTGAATTAATTCCATTCTGTGAACACGAACAACAACTAAAAACCTGTCAAAAAGATTTCAGAGGGGAAAATTAAGATGATACAAGGATAAAATTATTAGAAACCTATTCCGATTCTAATGTATTTTCAGGGGAGAGGCAGGAACTCATCATGATGCAAGCATACAAACTATAATAATATCATAAGATTTATTCCCAATGGAGTAAAAGCACGTGAGACCGATAGTATTTTTGCTAAAGTTGTAGAAAATCTTGAATATTCAATATCTGTACAGGTTGAAGAGGTATGTTAAATGTATAATTCTGACGGGAAGCTGTTAGAAGAGAATGAGGAGGACAAAGAGCTTTATCAGTTAACCACGGAACTGCTAGCATCATGTCATGTTAAGGAAAATAAAACCTAGTTACGTCTGGAGAACGATGCAGCTGAAAGCAGTGGCGATGACAGGTTTATCTGTTCTCTCAAAGAAATAAATAATGGTAACAGTAATGACCTGTGGGAAGCCAATCGCAGGAGGGTAGCACTGTTGCCAGAAGCAGTAAATGAAGTTACTGAAACACCCTATGACACAGAAATAATGCTAAACGATGAGAGTGAAGAAGTCAAGGAAGATAGAGAAGATACGCAACAGAAGGAAAATTCGTTAAAAACGTAGAAGAGATGTGTGGCGAAGAACATCGAGATAATAGGGCAGATCTCTTGGCAAGACCTGGTTATTGAAAAGCATTTGTTGTGAAAGAGCCAGTAGAACAGGCAAGAACAGACAACAACACAAATTATTATACTGGTAGACATTTACAGTCGTGATCTGTATGTTTTTTTACGTACTGGGGAGCAAATTAGTACCATTTCCAATACATATTATTAAATGATCAAAGAACAACCTGGCATGGGACTCATGCCTATGCAAGGAGCAAAATTAATGGAAGTCCCTGGAAGAGTGAGTAGACCGATTAAATGTCAAATATTATTTTATATAAAAATACAAGAACAATCCTTAATCCACATATTCTTATTAGTACCAGAGTTGAATACGGAAATAATATTGGGCGTTGATTGGTCAATTGAAAAGTGAGTTTTAGTTGATTGTGATTAGGAAATGATTACATGTGATTGGAAGGGAAATCGTTACGGATTCCTTTACAAGCTGCCACTATATTAAAAGAATGTCAGTTGGCTCAATTGGAAGTAAATCAGGCAGGAGTGAAGGAGAGATAATGTAGAGCAATTGTGGACAATGAGAATAAACCACAGGATTTTAGGAGGTTATTAGACACAAGAAATGAAATATCTGCAGTACAAAAAGAACGGTCGTTTAAAGGGCTATTGTAGAATAAGAAAAGTATTTTCATATACACCAGGAAGGGTAGCGGCTTATGAACATCATTTGACTGTGAGAGGACACAAACTATTTTTCATACCACCTGATGGCGTTTCTGTATCGAAGAAAGCTGGCATTCAGAAGGGAATAGATAAACTGGCCAAGTGGGGAATTCTGAACGCAAAAGTAGTCAATATAGCAACCCACTGGTGACGGTGATTAAAACAGGTAGTAGTGTGCAGAGAGTTGTCGATGATAGAGCACTAAACGACGTTTTGGAACGAGAAACTGATCGTCCTGATGACCTTGGCGAGTTACTCCATAAAGTGGATACTATACAACATATGACCAGTTTAGATCTGACCACTGGGTACTTGCATGTAGCTCTGAACCAGAACCACAGTGATATACTGCGTTTCTTTCGTTGGCAAGAGCTATGATTATAAAGTTATACCTTTTATTTGAACACCTCTGCTTCAGTATTTACTAGGGCGTTCGATCAAATAGTACATAATGGATAAAATATCCAAATATCTCTGTACATTGAAGATCTAATGGTTGCCACTAAAATCTAGCAGATTCATTTGATACTACTGGATAAGGTGTTTAAATCTTTGATAAAAGGTGGTATGGTGTTGAAAGTGAAGAAATGTGATTGCGTGAATAAAAGCATAAATTTCCTGTTGCAGATTACTACAGTAGAAAATACTGAAAAATATGCTGAAAAGCTGAAGGTTGTAAGAGGCTGTTCTAGACCAAAGTGAAGAAAGAAAGCAATTAAAGGCCTTTCTAGCCGTGTGTTCATTTTAACATAAATATGCTAACAATCAACTGTTAAAAGATCCTAATTTGAACAATTTGCTTAAAAATAGCAGTGCGTGTATTTGAACAAAGGAGTGCGTGGTAGCTTTCAATAATTTAAAAGAGAGACTGGCAACCAAATTCAGTTGTATCACCCAAATTTAAGTTAGCCATTTCGCATGGCAACAGATTGTCTGTATTATAGGTTATGAGTGTCTGTAATTCACGTGAAAGAAACACAGAAGGTACTACAAGTACGTGTTGCTCTTGCCAGTTGTGACCCGAGAGCAGCGCGGAGTGGCCGAGCGGTTAGAGGCGCCATGTCACGAACTGAGCGGTAGCTCCTGCCAGAGGTTCGAGTCCTCCTTCGGGCATGGGTGTGTGTGTTGTCCTTAGCGTAAGCTAGTTTAAGTAGTGTGTATGTCTAGGGACTGATGACCTCAACAGTTTGGTCCCTTAGGAATTGACACACATTTAAGTTTGAGAAAAATTATACCGTGTCTAGGAAAGAGGGGTCATCCATTATCTGTGGCGTTCAGGAAGTTCAAAAATTATTTTTGGGGAATTAGCGCTATAATACACACGAACCACCAGGAACTGATTTATCTAAAGGACTGTTGACTGTTGCATAACAGGCTCATGAGATACGTGCTGTTTCTTCAGCAGTGCGACATGGACGATAGGTATGTTAAATATATGGAGAACTATGCTCCTGGTACATTATCGAAATTACTCAGAAATGCTGAAATTCCAAACATAATTGAGGAAAAGATGGAATATTACGACTTAGTTATTTCAGAGCCATAAAATACAAAGATATGGAAAGTGTATCGGAAAAACGGAATAGGCGTCATAGGAGGGGGAGTGTTCAGTGGGGTTCAGAAAAATATTGTCTGTACTGAGGTAGAATTTGAGTGTGACAGCGAAGTTATCTGGTCGCATATAGCAGGTCTAGGTCCAGCCGTGTTAACTGTGGAATGTTTTTCTGCCAGTCAGTTGATTATGCCGTGACAGTTCAAGAGCTATTGAAAGAGTGTCTACAGTCAGCACATTAAATGTATTCGCAGTTGCGACTATGCACAACCACCAGCTGTATAATGGAATGACCGCAATGAATAACTGTGCCGGACCGGGACTCGAACGCGGATTTCCCGCTTATCGCAAGTGGTCGCCTTACCATTACGCTATCCGAGCACGGCTCCAGACCAGACCCAAATATGTTGACACATGGCAGACCAGATATGGCAGTTTGGGTCTAACCGTAAGCCTTGTCCTGATAGTCAAATAGTAAGGTGACCGCTCGCGATAATCGGGATGTCCAGATTCGAGTCCCGGTCCGGCACAAATGTTCACTGTCGTCATTCCATTATACAGCTGATGGTTGTCCGTATTCGCAAATGCGATTATATTGAATGTATTCCATAACAGCTGTAGTCGCGCATTGTCTTTTCCTTCGGGCGTGCCTCAATGTCCGAAGGAAGACTGCATCGCATTTCTGAATACTAAAGGCGCTGCAATATCGTATGTACAGTCACTAGCGCACAAATACCCAGGTCATGCAACACTAATCGGGGGCACCTTGAGATGTCTGTGGATTCACTGCGTGGGGGAGGGAGGGGTTCAGACAGACAGTCTTGCGAAGTATATCTGATCACGTTTTCTGCAAACCAGGTTGAGCTTCTAGTTCGGCAGCCCCAACACAATGGAAATAGCTTAGATCTTGTCGCTACAAACTATCCTTACCGACGGCGTCAGTATAGAGATAGGGATTAGTGCTCATAATGTCATCATAGCCACTGTGGTTGCTGAAGCTAATAAATCAGTCAAAGAGACTAGGAGGGCGTTTCTGCTAGACAGAGCAGATAAGCAACTGTTAGCTTCTCTCCTAGACAACGAGCTGACATTATTTATTCCTAGTTAAATGGGCGTAAAGGAATTATGGGTAAATTTTAATGGGCAAAATGGTTCTTGGAATGTTTAATTGCTCAGTTATTTTAAGAGAGATCATAATAATTCAAAAACCAGTGTGTTCAGCACAAAATGAGCTTCAGCCATACATTTTCTTAATTCTTCTATCACGCAAAAGGGTCAGTCGAACACTTTGTCTAAGGAATCGGAAAACCTGCAATATCCGTTCTAGTCCTTAGAATGCAATCCTGTTTCTTTCCAGAGCTTTTCAGATATGACCAAAAACCTTTTAACACCAATTTTCACAGGTCAGTATCTAAAAAGGGACTGAATGAAAGCCTGTGAAAATTTTACAGAATGTTTTTTATACTCATAGGAATATCTCACAAAAATATTATAACTGAGATTCAATTACTTTGCGACTAATGGAGTAGTGAATTTCAGTAAAAGCGCAACCCTTCTAGAAGCTAGTTCAGTGCCAGGTTAACAAATAGGGCTTGAAATTATTACAACTGACATTGGTCCAGTGATGTTTAAGTCAATGCATACAATAAATGACCAATTTATTTCTACTTTTAAATAACAGTAGGCAGTGATAACTACAGGTAAGAGCTCTAACTCTTAAACTTAATTTACCGATACATTTGTTGTACTACACTTGCTTACAATATATGCACAATAATGATTGTCTATGTATTTAAACTTAACCTATCACTACTTGCCAGGTGCAATTTTCAGTGGAGAGTTAAACAAACATGATATTCCATTGCATAGCTTATCAGTTACGTTGTATGTTATACCAGACACTGTTGTGGGTTCCAATGGAGTTACTTTTCGTAATATTTTATTTGCAGGCACCCAAGCAGTATCATTTTTTGGGAAGTTGAAAAGCAGTTTTGGTCCAGTAGGGTGAAAGGAATGCATCATAACATCATCGTTATCTTCACTTTTGTCTTCTACCCTTCCAAGCCAACACTTCTCAGCATACATAGAAACAACAAAGTCATTATTTGTGAAAGATGATATGTTTTTAAGAAGTGAGATATTTGTAAGACGTGATCATCTTAGTCTGAGCCTTTCGAAGTAACAAAAGATCTTATTTGATTTTCTGTGATGGGGACATAACTGTGGTAGCTTCTTGTTTCTTTAAGTGGTAACCAAACACTGTTTGAAAAAATTTTATACTTTATAGTTTTTTTCCTGGAAGCCACTTTCTAAATGGCAGTTGGACAAATTTTAATGGAAAACGTGGTTTGTGGGAAGTTTAATAGCCAAGTTGTTTTAAAAGACATCAGAATAGTTAAAAAACTGGTGTGTTCACCATCAAATCAGCTTGAGGCGTGCAAATCCAAATGATGAATATCTTAATGCAAATTATCATGACTTGATAGCTTTCATGGTGTGTGAAATAAATAATGAGAAATGTATATTTGACACCTGTGCGGAATGTCCTGGACCAGGTACCCTACCTGAAGTCTTAAAAAAGAACTTGACATCTTGTTATTTCCAAACAGTGGGTACAAACTGACAGAGCTGCACTCATTACGTAGATAATGTCCAGTGAGGAACTTTTGGCATAATATTGTTGGTAAGTTGGTACTTTTAAAATCCCAGCAATTTATCTCAAAAGCTCAAACCAAACATTTCAAGGACAAGAAAGAAAACATCAAAGAAACCAACTTTTTAGTGATTCGTGATATTGCAGAAAAATATGCATTTACGGTACAGGACAAAATTGTAGGTTCTGGACTAATATACAAGCGACACTGCATCCGTTTGTCATCTACTTTAAAAAAGAAGACAAAGTATTTTGCAAAAAAAAAATTTGTGTCGTTAGTGGCCATCTTGATCACAATACCACGACTGTGTACACATTTGATTGTCACCTCATTAGGAAAATTAAGAACCTGCTGAGAAGAAAGGGCTTGCCGCACAAAAACGTAAGTAAAAACGAATACAGGCTCGAAATATCGTGACAAACTAAATTACGTTTAGAGTATAAAGTGATAGGTTAACCCCAAACAAAATTTCTCATCAACATCGTTTTTTTGCAGAAGAAAAGCTGCTTGTAATAAATAATACACAAGTGGTCCTGAAAAACCATGCAAACCGAGTGTAATGTATTGCGAATACGTAGAAAGAAGGATCATTTATGGTATTATTATATGATAGCGGAACAAACACTGGTAGCAGTTACTTCTGTAAAATATCTTGGAGTACGCATACGGAACGATTTGAAGTGGAATGATCATATAAAATTAATTGTTGGTAAGGCGGGTGCCAGGTTGAGATTCATTGGGAGAGTCCTCAGAAAATGTGGTCCATCAACAAAGGAGGTGTCTTACAAAACACTCTTTCGACCTATACTTGAGTGTTGCTCATCAGTGTGGGATCCGTACCATGTCGGGTTGATGGAGGAGATAGAGAAGATTCAAAGAAGAGCGGCGCGTTTCGTCACAGGGTTATTTGGTAAGCGTGATAGCGTTACGGAGATGTTTAGCAAACTCAAGTGGCAGACTGTGCAAGAGAGGCGCTCTCCATCGCGGTGTAGCTTGCTGTCCAGGTTTCGAGAGGGTGAGTTTCTGGATGAGGTATCGAATATATTGCTTCCCCCTACTTATAGCTCCCGAGGTGATCACGAATGTAAAATTAGAGGGATTTGAGCACGCACGGAGGCTTTCCGGCAGTCGTTCTTCCCACGAACCATACGCGATTGGAACAGGAAAGGGAGGTAATGACAGTGGCACGTAAAGTGCCCTCCGCCACACACCGTTGGGTGGCTTGCGGAGTATAAATGTAGATGTAGATGTGCTAACTAAAAGAATCAAATTGTTGTTTGAACTAAATATTCCCGTAGTTTTGTAATCAATTGGTAAAAATGTTCACATTACAAATGAAGTAAAACAGAAACCCACTGATGATGGCACAGAGGTGCTGAAACATGTTTGGGAGCTTGGAAAAAATGGTGTTTTACATAACTGGCGGACCGTACATCCAACAAATTGCATTACGCTTTGCTCCTTTCACCATAAGCTTTGTGTTTTAACGATATTTGCAGACGCATACAGTATTAGTTGCTGATGAACCCGGAAGAACGCACCACTTTGCTTGCAGAAGGCAAAACATAGAGCGGCCAATTTTGTGATCTGGGTATTTCTGTTTATAGAGGCTGTAGGGCTCATTCAGCGAGAGAGGAATTAACCTTTTCTGCTTCTGCACCTTAACATTGTTAATAAACATTGAAACACACTCATTTTCACCAGGACAAAAGCGACTATTTACGTCAGCCCCGCAAAAGTCCTTAACACAGTTAATAAAAACTTTACTTATTTCGTTGACAGCTTGTCTTTTTCAAGACTTGGTAAGATACTTTGATCATTCACTAGCTGCCGATTTAACTTCACCTATATATACACCATGTTCTTAAGTTATTTTTTCTTTGACCGTAATCATTACAGGAGGCTAATGATTATAATTTTATCATTTTTGAAAGAAGTTTCGATTTTTTCTTTCATCTTGGTAATAAATATAACTTATTCACCTTGTACATTTTCTGTACTACTTTGATTCTGAGCTTCTAAAGCATTACGGAAAGATTCTTGCAATTTCCGTTTGACTGTGCTTGTAATTTTATCAGTTTTTCTTTATAAACGTGACAGTCGCTGATCTGTGTTAAACTTTATTATTTACCACAAAGGAGATAACTCCAAAGTTTCACAAATGGATTCGACTTGATGCAAAGTATTATCCTTAACTAATTTAAAAGGTCAACTAAGAAATTCCGGGTTATTTTCAAGACTATTTGCCGCTTCTTCAACTGGTTTTCCTACAAATATTCTTGATGTAAATGTTGGACATAGAGCTTGTTCAGGAATTAAGTTAATATCCACATCTTTACTCTTGGAAAGGTATTCAGTAGTATTTTACGCTAACTGTACTAATTGCCTTTTATGAGTAACAGTTGTGTCAACACTTTTTCACAAAAATGTGATTGTATATTTCTAAATATTTATGTTCGTGGTAATCGCAAATATTAGTAATTTATTTCGAAATTCTTAATTTTAGCCGACATTGTTCTTCAGCTGCAAAAGACACTTGCCCATATTAAATCTTGAGGCACTTCTTTCTTGTAGTGTTGTTTATGGTACTGTTCACTTATTAGTTCACCCGCAAAACAGCTCGTACTTAATACCTAAACAATCTGTTACTCTCGAAAACAGCTGCAGGTGAGAGAGTTCATCTCTAAACTTGTAAACCTCTCATTGACTTGTTCATTGACTTGAGTGCCTTCAGAGAAAATAGTACGAAAAGTGACTCCATTAGAACTCACAACAGTGTCTGGTAGAACATACAACATGACTGATAAACTATGCAATTGAATATCAAGTTTGTTTAAGTCTCTGCTGAAAATTGTATCAGTAAGTTAAGTTTAAGAATTAGAGCTCTTACCAGTTGTTGTCACTGCCTATTGTTATTTAAAAGTAGAAAAAATTAGATCATTTATTGTATGCAATGCCTTAAACGTCACGGGAGCAGTTTCAATTGCAATAATTTCAAGCCCTTGTTTACTAACTAGGCACTGAACGAGCTTCCAGAAGAGTTGCGCTTTTACTGAAATTCACTACTCTATTATTGTCAATGTAATTGAGTCTGTGTCATTTTTGTGAGATACTCCTGTGAGTATAAAGAACATTGCATAAAATTTTCACAGGCTTCCTTTCAATCCCTTTTTAGATACTGATCTGTGAAAATTTATGTTATTAGGATTTTGGCCGTCTTTGAAAAGCTCTAGAAAAAAACAGAATCACATTCTCAGGACTAGAACGTCTACTGCAGGTATACGGTATGTAATTACTCAACAGAGAAATAACATATTATTAGTGGGTCTCTCTTTATTCATAAAAATTTATGGTCTTCAGAAGTAACGATAGAGAAATTTTTAAGTCTTTACAGGAGGAGCTTGCATGACAGAAAAATTTAAAAAAAAGTGCCTGAACACACTGGTATTTTAGTTTTTCTGATCTCTTTTAAAACAAGTGGGCAATTAAACTCTCGGCAAACCACGTTTTCCATTAAAATTTGTCCAACTGCCGTTTCAAAAATGGCTGACCGGAAAAAAACTAGGGTTTACAATTTTTTTCAGTTTTTTGTGACTGAGCACCTATAGGGAACAAATGATGAAAAATGAGAAAAATAAAAAAATCTTGAACAACACATTTTGTTTGTATTGGGTGATTTGACATGGATTGACACAGAAACTATTCGGCACTGAAGAATGTTATCGAAGGTGGTGTACAGGAGGAGACAAAGGTGTATTCACGATTGCCCCAGAGAGGTGTGATGGGATCGCTATTATTTGCCATCTACATAAATGATCTGGTGGATAGGCTGTGGTTCTTTGCTGACGGTGCTGTGATGTACAGGAAGGTGTCAACGTTGGGCGACTGTAGAAAAATCAAAAATGACGTAGACAAAATTTCTAGTTGGTGTGATGAACAGTAGCTAGCCGTATATGTAGAAAAATTTAAGTTAATGCAGATGAGTAGGAAAAATAGACCCGTAATGTTCGAATACGGCATTAGGAATGTGCTGCTGGACACAGTTCGTTTAAATTTCTGGGCGTAACGTTGCAAAGTGACATGAAATGGAACGAGCATCTGAGGACTGTGGTAGGGAACGCGAATGGTCGACTTTGGTTTATTGGGAGAATTTTTGGGAAGTGTGGATAATCGGCAAAGGAGACCGCATATAGGATTCCAGTGCGACCTATTCTTGAGTGATACTCGAGTGTTTTGGATCTGTACGAGGTCAGATTATAAGAAGACATAGAAGCAATTGAGAGACGGGCTACTAGATTTGTTACCTTTAGGTTCGAACAACACGCCAGTGTTACGGAGATGCTTTGAGAACTCAAATGTGAATCCCTGGAGGGAAGACACCGTTCTTTTCGCGGGAAAATATTGTGAAAATTTAGAGAACTGGCATTTATAACTGACTGCAGAGCGATTCTACTGCATACCGAATGCATTTTGCTTAAGGAGCATGAAGATGAGATACGAGAAATTAAGGCTTATACATAGACATATAAACAGTCGTTCGTCGCTTTCCCTTCGCTCTATTTGCGGGTGGAGTGGGAAAGGACAAGTTTAGTAACAGCACAGGGTTACCCTCCGCCCCGCTCCTTATGGTGATTTACGGGGTATGTACGCAGATGTTGATTAAAGTAGACTATGGGAGCAACCGAAAGAAAACAATCGATTCAGTCGATCCTAGTTTTATGCTACGGCTGCGTTATTATTCATTTGTTTCGGGTGAATCCAACGTGAGGGGCAACAGAATGAAAACAGTCGATAATTTTCAGTATTTACTGAGTTACTACTCATTATTTCTTTTCAAGTGGAACCAGTATGTAGTCTTCCTGTCGATTGAATCATGTATTCATTTGCTGTTTCAAGTCACCACTTTTTAGTTGACTGAGCCCTCCATTCATTCTTCTGAATGAAACTAAAGCCTCTGCCCTAAAACATTCAGGGGAGGACCACGGGAGTACACGAAGACAGTTAAGGAGGTTGTGCCAATATTAAAAAAAAAAAAAAACATTTGATTCTATACTGAAGACATTAAGTCTTCTTTTCATCATTTAAAATATTAATATATTGCTGTGAATTACGGTGTTCTGACATATTCATTGGGGTTACGAATATGTGTATAAGGTTCTCTTAGGAGCAGGTGACGGAGGGAATACTAAGTCTTAGCGAATGTTTGCCTTCTGGTTTAATGGAAAGGTGTTACGTGTGATTCATTAAAACTGTTTCACGGTCTAGTGCGAGTAACCGGCCGGCCGGCCTCTCTGAGACTCAGCGTACGGTCCGGGCGCTCCAGGCTGAGGAGTTAAGGTCTTCAAAACTAAAATCTGGCTAATCTCTACGACTAAGTCCGCTTTGGGAAGAAGATTACTTTGCTATTTAATCACATCCCAGCCCTCAGTGGCTGTTTTAAATGCTATTATACCGGCGTGGAGGAAGTACAAAGTGAAGCGGCATTTTACGTCTGCATCTACGTCTACTTTTATACTCCGGAAGCCATCCAGCGATGTGTGGCGGAGGACACTGTACGTGCCACTGTCATTACCTCCCATTCCTGTTCTAGTCGCGTATGGTTCGTGGGAAGAAAGACTGCCGGAAAGCCTCCGTGTGCACTCGAATCTCTCTAATTTTACATTCGTGATCACCTCGGGAGCTATAAGTAGGGGGAAGCAATATATTCGATACCTCATCCAGAAACTCACCCTCTCGAAATCTGGACAGCAAGCTACACCGCGATGGAGAGCGCCTCTCTTGCAGAGTCTGCCACTTGAGTTTGCCAAACATCTCCGTAACGCTATCACGCTTACCAAATAACCCTGTGACGAAACGCGCCGCTCTTCTTTGAATCTTCTCTATCTCCTCTGTTAACCCGACCTGGTACGGATCCCACACTGATGAGCAACACTCAAGTATAGGTCGAACGAGTGTTTTGTGAGTCACCGCCTTTGTTGATGGACTACATTTTCTATGGACTCTCCCAATGAATCTCAACCTGGCACCCGTCTTACCAATAATTAATTCTATATGATCATTCCATTTCAAATCGTTCCGTACGCATACTCTCAGATATTTTACAGAAGTAACTGCTACCAGTGTTTGTTCCGCTGTCATATAATCACACAATAAAGGATCCTTTTTTCTATGTATTCGCAATACATTAGATTTGTCTATGTTAAGGGTCAGTTGTCACTCCCTGCACCAAGTGCCTGTCCGCTGCAGATCTTCCTGCATTTCTCTGCAATTTTCAAATGCTGCAACTTCTCTGTATACTACAGCATCATTCGCGAAAAGCCGCATGGAACTTCCGACACTACTAGGTCATTTATATATATTGTGAAAAGCAATGGTACCATAATACTCCCCTGTGGCATGCCAGAGGCTACTTTAACGTTTGTAGACGTCTCTCCATTGAGAACAACATGCTGTGTTCTGTTTGCTATAAACTCTTCAATCCAGTCACATAGCTAATCTGATATTCCGTAGGCTCTTCGTGAGAAATTCGTGGTTACTTTGCTTACTGGAGAGAGGAAGGCCAACCTTCTCGAGCTAGAACATGAAAGAGAGAAAGAAGAAATGTCATATAGATACAAGTCATTTCTTGAAAATGTTACTGTTATTATTTATAAAATATTACATTGTTTTTCTGTCGATTTTACCTCTTACTTGTAACCTATTTACACGAAGAGAACCATGTCATGCACAATTATGGTGCAATGAGATTGAGCTATCACAAAACTCTTAAAGTAGCCAAAACAGTGCGTTTCTACATCGATAGAGAATCTGTGGAAGAGTTTTTTATGCTGCCGATACAACCTTGCTGTTTTTGTAAGAGATGTTAACGCTGAGTTCATCTTCATGAAGGAACTCTGATTGAATGCCAATGCACGCTATAAGTACTGCTGGCGACGTATTTGCTTGCTTAGGAAACATTATTTACTAAATGATCTTTGTTGGGAAAACTTTCGTTGATTGCAACAGATAAAGTTACTGGAAGGATTGTTCACAAGTATGGTGTTATTGCTTTGATGAGGAACAAGATGAAAACAGAGCTTAAGACTTCTCTGTCAGATTACATGCATTAAGTTAATAGACGTTTAGCAAAAAACATATGGTCAATGGTAATAAGATTTCATCTGTGTTGTATTTGTGACCCAACAATTTGGTACTGTATATCTTTTTCTTGATCGCTGAACCGTCCTCTCCCTCTCCTCCACTCCCTGCCCCGTTTTCTGTTCAACTGAACGACAGAATTCGGAATATTCAGTACTACTTGTAATTGCTATCAAACTATGCAATGAATTGCTTCGCGGCGCCGCATTACTCATTCCAGCATTACGCTGTGAAAAGATTCTTGTTTATCTCTTTCTTTGTCACTGTGTTGTGCCTCTGTCGAAATGCAGACGGTCAACCGCTTTCCGTAGGCTGTTATCATCTGAACGTGTATGCCTGCCCTTCGTTTTTCGGAAGGAGCTCGAAAGATACACTCATTCTCAGAAGAATGTGGGACATGAAGTACAAGCTGCTCGCACAGGAACAAAAAGAACTAAGTTCCAGTCACAGGCATGTGGAAACAACTCGTCGGTTTTGCATCCTAATAACTGACATGCAAAGCATAAAAGCATGCACACAAGTGTAAATTCATTTGCTTCTCTTAGCGAAAGAATTGTTATAAGCTAACTATTATTACTTTTTCATTCGATATCGTCTTGTGTAACGTAAGATTGATATTTTAGGATACTTTCGTTGATTGCAAGAGACAGAGTTCCTGCAATGAGCAGTCAAAGTCTATGCACATGTTGTATTGTTTGGTAAGTATTCATTGAATTGTTGTACTGTAATACAATGCAAAGATTACGAACACGACTACAAACTCGATGATGATAATCATGTGTTTGAAGGGACTAAACTACTGGGCTACAAACTCGAGCGTCAGCTGTCGATTGTACATTATTGGCATTCTACAGTCCCGTTCGCGACTAAGAGAATGCGAGCGGCGCCCGCATCTTGGCCACAGAAAGACACAAATGCCCACCTGCGGGCAGCCTCGTGTTCAGCTCACGCACACAGTCATGCGCTATATTGACTATTGAGATGGCATTTGTACATTTTACATACCCTATCAGTGATAGGCTAGCTCGTCTGTTCTCTGTGGTCAAGGGAGGCCAGGACCAGTGGCAATGATCTGTTGCGACACACGCCACATCACGACGCCATGGCATAATGGGCATGGCTCTCCGGAAACTGCATGACGATCCACTCAAGCAGAATGCTCGCCGGCCGTCACGTTCGTGGATTTCAAGGAGTATGTTGCTGGATGAGTTTTGTTTTGTTTTGTTTTAGGATACAAAAACAACCGAGGTCAAAACAACCGAGGTCATACGCACCCATGTCATAAGCTGATAACACTAACACGAAAAAGAAGTTAAAAGCGACTACACGTTAAGCCCAATCGATGGAAGGAAAGAGAGCTAAGAACAAGGACTTCCTCTGGAGAAAAGTCCGCAGAATATGCCGTCGACACAACGGAGGTTCCGATCTAGAGATTAAATGTCCTTCACCATAATGCTACGACGGATAAAAAGTTAAACACGGTCAACAACCCTCCGGTCGTTCGCTAAAACGGTCGATAACTTAGCCGGCAAAGAGACACTGGAACGTAAGAGGTTAAAAAAAGGGCATTCGGTTAGGAAATGGCGAACCGTCAAATATTCATGACAATGAGGACATGGTGGTGGAGAATCACCAGTCCCTCCTCTTTGAGACCCACAGTTCAGACTGTATGGTAGCTCTGTGGATAATCCCCTTGCGAAAGTTGTAGTTGGAGCTCCGAAACCCCTCATACGGCTGTATTCTCTCCTTCTGCGTGCACAGTCACCAGAAGATCTGGCCTCCATTATGGAGTGGCACCCACTGCTGCCCACGACGTGTCTGCACTCAAGTATTGCCTCCCATGATCGCCAGCGTGTATGGAACTCCGTGTTCCAGTATCTGCACAGAAATGATCATTATAATCACAAAAATATATTTGCAGGATGCTTTACCTACAACAGGGGAAAAAAGGAACTCCATATCTAGTAACATTGTACTTAATTGCAATATAAAAGTAACAATCCTCATGACAATGCAAACATAAGTATTAACTATAAAAATTTCTGACTTACAGAGATAAATCGTAGTCAAATAATGCTTAGCCTACCCTGTGCAATGGTACTGACATTCACCAAATCTGTGCACACAGGGAATAATAACACTGAACAACAAATTTAAAGTGAAAGTGTGTAAACTGCATGATCTTCAGTTAGTTATGTTTATTTCGGTATAAAACGATACCAAATCATCATCTTCATAAATATTTAGCCCCAGTTTTTTAAAAAAGTAATCTACAATCAATAAATAACTCCCTAACTAAATATGCATCATGTTACAAGGTTCAGGACAACAAATTTTAATCGAATAATTACTTGAATTATGTTATGTGTTATGCATTGATAAACTTCTGTACCGTACTGGAAGTACAAAAGTAAAATATTAAGAAATAATGAAGATAATATTAACATGTGGAACAACCGAGTCTACTGCCGGATGTTGGTGTCACTCTGGCGCAATATTTCTGCCACGTATCTCGTTGCCTTCGTCAGGTGCGACAGTCTCAGGTCGCACCTGAAGAAGGCCACGAGTTACGTGGCCGAAATATTGTGCCAGAGCGACACAATCATCCGGCAGTAGACCTGATTATTCCACATGTCAAGATCTCGCCGGGAAAGCTTGAAGAATTACAAGATAATATTACATGAATGAAAGAAGTCTACTTTGTACCAGAACTATGTAAAGCAACTGGTCGCAAATGTATATAAAGGATTACAAATGTTAAATGTCCGTATGTACAGTAATTACACTTACATTTTTTTCAGAGATGAATTCAGAAGATGACCGTTTTCGCTTGGCTTGACGTTTATACACATATTCGGGAACATCCCTTATGCAAGTCCGGCAGTAATCTGCTAAAATAATAGGCTCCACCTTCCGGCATACTTCTTCTCAAATGTGGCAATATCTTGAAGAAATCGCGCCCCATGTTCATCACTTACTGCACCACAATCTTTGGGGAAGAAGCCAAAATTACTGCGTAAGAAATGCGTTTCCAATGACATGTTGCAACCTAGTTTTTTATAAGACGACATGTTATATACAATCTCCTTGTAATTTATTGCTCGTTTGTTCCCTAAGTACTGTAAACAGACTGTCTTAAGACATTCCCATGCATGCTTCTCACCATCTTGTATGATTCCATCAAAAGTATCGTCTCAAAGAAGCTCTCGAACCTATGGGCGTGAAAGGATGCCCTCCTTTACTTTGGCATCACTTAAGTAAAGGAATTTTCATTTTAAGTAATTAAACGCGTCACCATCTTTGTTCATTCAGTTAACAAAGTTTTTCATGAGACCCAACTTGATGTGCAAGGGCGGGAGCACAATCTTTTTAGGGTCTACTAGAGGTTCACTCTTAATGTTCCTTATACCTGGTTGACGAGATTTTCTGGTGGGCCATTCATGTTTACTGTAATGAGATGAACGAGCTCGGCTATCCTATTCACAGAGAAAGCAGCAATATTTGGTATACCCTAAATGCATACCTAATAGCAGTGCATTCACTTTCAAGTCACCACAAATCCGCCATTGAGAGTCATTATACATGATTTTCATGTTTTGGTATGACTCTTTCATTTGCACACCTTGCCCAACTGGAGTAAAAGGAAGCTCATTGCGAACACGTAAAAGCACGGCTTTTAAGTTCAACTTTGTCGAATCAATAAAGAGTCTCCACTCATCAGGGCTGTAATTGGTTCTGAGAGCCGTCATTAGACCATTAACGACTACACATGTCACAAGACAATCCTGCATGTTAAAAAAAGGAATAAAATGTAGCTCCCTTCTGCGGTAGAAAGAAACATTTAAATTCCTTTCCAGAAAATTGCGCTGCTGCAGTCTTGATGCTAAACCTTAGGTTTAGAGAGTTCCAAATCTCTAATGAAATCACTTGATTCATTTTGAGACAATTTTTGTGGTCATCAGTGGATGATATATTTGGAAGAAACTCTGGATCGTGTAATGTACATGGATCAGGACATTCAGAATACCCATCACAAGTAGTCTCGTACTCTGTCGGTGATTCAGGTATTGCCAATCCTTCACCATATAGAACTGATCGTATGGCAAATGGAATGTTAGGATGGATCACTGTCCGCTTCTTCTTCTTAGATATTCCCTTCTTAATAGGAGAAACCATACAGAACTAGCAGTCGCTGACATGGTTAGTTGGCTCCGCCCATATCATGGGCACTGCAAAGGGCATCGAACGTCCTTTTCCATGCATCCAATTCCTGAGGCTGCTGGCAGAAGTGTTGCAGATCACATGTGGAGCCCAGGGTTTATCATGATCTCTTATTTTCTCCCAAAATAACAACTGTAAGCTATTTCAATAAATTGAGCTGTTTACTGTTTTTGTGAAGCAAATTTCACTTCCCCACATACATAGCAAAATGTGTCAGCATTGTTAACACAAACTCGTGGCATTTCTGTTCACTTCAACAGCAGTCAACTAGAACAACAGGTAGCTGATCTGGAAACAAATGTGCCAAAACTATTACATGCATTAATAAAGTCACTGAAGTTGAAGAGGAGGGAGACGAAAACATCACTAAAATTGGTATCAAATCGTTTATATCCACAATATTCAACACAAATAAGACCACGGACAATCATATAATCGATTGTTACTAGTTATTATGACTATGACAAACCATTATAATATTTGAATTTAAACTTAAGATAAAAATCCGTATTATAATTTTCTCACCGTAATAAAACAGTGTAAAATGAAAACTAGAGCTAATTTGGAATTGTCTTTGTGATATTCGCGATCAGCACATTATAACTGATAGGATTTGGCTATTTTCATTCGATTTACATTTTTATTATTTGAAAATAAAATAATAGAAGTAAAGTAGGCGACTTGCTTGTCTATAATTTCATTCAATTTACAGACATCTACGGTTTTCACACAATGACGTGAACATGGTACATATGTGCACCGCAGTGTGAGCCTCTGAGTCAGAATTTGAGTGGCCATGACAAGACGTGTGTCAGGGGTTCAAAAAACGGCCTGTCTGTTAGTAAGAGATTCAGTAATGGGGTATTTACGATATAAACAAACAAATATCCCATTTATTCGTACTTTCTAGTAATTACTTTTATGCTTTATCCTAAGCAATACAATGCCCAAACTACTGATAAAAACCAAAAGAAAAAGATCACTACCGGTACGTCTGCTAAAATTTATCGATAAGGCGTGCACTTTTCTTATCGAATTCCTTGTTCCTGTTCCCCCTTCTCCTTCCTTTCATTTTCCATCACTCATCTGAACCTCATTCATGGCATCAGATGGTGATATCAAGCCAATTTGCATAGTAGAAACCTTGGAAATTACTTAACATGCAGCTATAAACTGCGAAATGAGACAAACCAAGCACGACTCTGTTTTAACCTCGGCGATCACATAGTGGACCAAAGTCAATACCTGACGATTTCCCCATTAGCTCATACTTTTAAATACTCATGCGTCATTACCTTAATTCATCTATTACTGTCTCTAATTTGATTTAATTTCATTTAATTATAGCATCTCTCCCTATAGGTGGTATGTACTTTTACCCACTTGCTCTTCAAAGTTCCTCCAATCTTAGGATTTATGCTCATATGTCCTCATTCTCCTCTGCATGGTGCTTACCGACACAAAGCTACTTGGAGAGAAAATAAACATCAAGATGAGTTCATCTGCAGTCATCATTCTACCCGCTCGACGGTTTAGTTACAGGCTGTACACTATCGAGCTTTTCAGAGTCGAGAGACTTCGCAGTAATGAAGCAAAGACTGAGATATGTATAGTATGCAGTTTGTAAGAGGGTCTGCAGAAGACAATATTCTTTGACTGTGTGAAGTTTAATGTTTATATGTAATTAACAAATGTTTATAACGTTATGTAAGTAACAATAAGTCTCTTTTATTTAACTATGTATAATTGTTTGTGAAGTCAACACCAGCTCAGGGCTAAAGTTAAATATAGGTGAAAACCAGTAGGGACTTACCGACGTTCTGGAAGGTCGGAAAAACGTGGAGATTTTTTGCTGCTAACGGAAGCAGGAAGCAGAGGGAGAAGTGGAGCGAGTAAGACAGGCGCAAGACACTGTTGAGGCAGTTGAAAGATGATGGTCACTGTACTCCACAGTATTGTTTAAACAAAGCTAAAGTTTAAATGTTTAATAGATGTGAGTGAAGGGGAAGTACTAAGGTACAGCCGACCGAAGTGGCCGTGCGGTTCTAGGCGCTGCAGTCTGGAACCGCGAGACCGCTACGGTCGCAGGTTCGAATCTTGCCTGGGCATTGATGTGTGTGATGTCCTTAGGTTAGTTAGGTTTAAGTAGTTCTAAGTTCTAGGGGACTAATGACCTCAGAAGTTGAGTCCCATAGTGCTCAGAGCCATTTTTGCTAAGGTACAATTTTGCAATGCTTGAGAGGAAATATAAAATTACGTCTGCAACGAGTGTTGGTTCCTGGATGTGAAATGGTCTAAGGCATCCACTTCTTAGACTGACGCAGATGCCCAGGAAGTCCAAACTCATATTTACGATGGCATAAGTCGCATAATTCGACGCCACGAAGCCAAGTAATAATCTCCGTCGCTGCAAAACGGTACGTGCCTCCAAAGCACCTAAATCTCCAGCAACTGTGCTCACCACGACACAACTGAAATTAACCGTCCATAGTTCTGTATACGAGCTGTGTTGACAAGTTTTTGCGTGTTTTGTTCAATAATCGTTTAATTGTTTTTTAGGCTAAACTAATCATTTAACCTAAAGTGTTCCAAGTAGGGTTCCTCGCCTAAACTAAGGAGAATGAAACCGAGAACCCATTGCTGAGAAACATTATTGCGTAACTGAGTGTAAATTTAAATAGTCACTCAAGTCCAACAATTAAAGTAAATGTGGAGAATTGTAGATTGCCTTGAAAGTAAGTAAAGTAAATATCAATTCTACCTTGTGTGTGAACTTCGTTTTTGGGAACTTCTGTCCAAGAAATTACGTAAAGTAACTATTTCAATAAAACTGAGAAAAACCAAGTATAAAACCTTTTGCAATGATTTCGATACTAACAAAAGTATCGCAAAATATTTCTTGGGTATAATACATGTTTTCAGAGGCAGTGTTGCTGATCTTACCTACAGAAACGTAAGTAGGCATTATTGTCGTTCCAGCGTTTTTCTCATAGACCAAAACTTTCTAAGCGTGTGCGTGTGATCAATTCTGAAAGCAGTCATTATCCAGCTATCTACGTGCATTAGTCTGTTCCTTCAGCGAAAAAATTATTAAAAGAGAAAAGATTTTAATAAGAACCAAAATGTAGTAAAGACCAAATTTGGTGAATTTGTTGAATAACGTCAATCGATTCGTCATATTGGCTGGCGACTGTGTTTTTCAGTATTATTATCACTCGCAAGAGGTAGTAGTTTGTCGAAATAGAAACGCTGCAACCAAGACTATATGATAACTTCAGATGTGACCGAGCTTTATCCATTACGTGGCATCTGAGGTCACTAGCGGTTGTTAAGGAGGTAGTTGTGTACAAGTGCTTCAATTACTGAAGCTGGAATAACATCTGAAGTACTAAACGTAATTGCAAGAGTAGAAACCATGAGTGTGGTACGCGGCCTTTAGACAGGACTAGAACATTTACTACGTCTACATACTATCGTTATCTATGTCTTAAGGTGACAGAACAGCACTTACATCGCCATGCTACCGTTATAAGGCCTTTGATTTTCTTGTTGATACATTATTTATGGGAGATATTTTTACAAGCTGTACACATTTTATACACAGTTTTAAGAATTGTACATGCGTACTGTTATTTTTTACTTAACTGACAAGCACGTCTCTTGATACGTACAAAACAGGCCTTTAACATCTAAGTAATCATTTGCCAGCAAATATTTTTCCGAGGGCTGTTAATGTTGGCTTTGATGTGGCTACTCATTCTGCCGTTCACGTTATTTGGCCAAATACACCTGTGAACGGATATAGGTTCTATATTGACCAGAATTGGTTTCGCAAAATACCATGTTTTGGTCATGTGAAGAATTGTACTAGGCAGGATGATATTTCGTACTACCTACAGACTTTCTTGGGTTTCTTTTTCTCTCACTTGGTGATTTACACGACTGTTTCGTAAACGATGTTATGGACATTCAACTGCACGACCAAGATGCACGTCGTTTGTCAGATTTTGTGTTGGAACAGTATATCCTAGCCGAAAGTAAATTTCCACCGTCACTATGGGCAGAATTCTCCTCTTCTCTGGCACGAACGAGGAATGCGTGCGAAAGTTTTCACTGGAAGCTGTACAGTATGTTCCATCATTCACATCCCAACGTATTTCAGTTACTGGAAACCATTGCAGTGAAGTACATACAACGGCTTACCCTAAAAATGAACAGCGCGAATCTGAAAAATGAACATAAAGAATAAGAAAATAGTTAACAAAAAGGAATATCTGAAACGGAAAATGGACCAATGTAGAAGGGATGAAGTAAGCAGACTACAATATATGAAAGCCACAGTATATAAATTTCTGCCGTAGAAGATAACAGAAACTGATGTCGCACTAGAAGACGATGCAAACAAATTTGCAGCAGGCGACAATAGTACACAGTGAAACACTCAATTTCAGCTGTTCCTAGCAATATCTTTTCCTTTATTTTGATATCACCATATGTTAACCTCTAGCAAAGACATCTAACTCTGATGACGGAAAACTTGGTGAGCGATATTCTTCATTATATGTTATTTTGTCTTTCTGATTGTCATAAATTACGATTAACATCTATTCATAAGTTTAATATTTCCCATAATGCACTCAGCTAAGAGGAATTTCTATTTTGTTATCAAATATACACTTTTAATTATATATTGACCAGTTTTAGATGTGGTACATATGCAGGTTATGAATATTAACTAATTTTTTAGTTTGTGTTGTCTTTAACACACAGTAAAACATCCCCTACTCAGTGAAACTGTGTAGACTCATGGATCCTGAGAAAATCAGGCCTATGACAATTTATGAAGTTGCAGATTGTGCTGGTGAAAATTTTCTTAAGGCAGTGACACCAACAAATGTAACTTCTGGCTTTTGAAAGTGTGGAATTTGTCCACTTAATATCAACGTTTTTGATGAGTCGGATTTCCTTATGTTTGCTGTTTCAGATCTCTCTCTAGATTCTGTCAGTGTGCCTAATCCAATGGTATCATTGGATTCAGATAATGCGTGACCGCTTCAAACAGCATGGAAGATAGTATGTAAAATATTGAGGCAGCTAGCGACAGTTTATACACTGATAAAAGTAGCACCAGCAAATCATACACTCCTGGAAATTGAAATAAGAACACCGTGAATTCATTGTCCCAGGAAGGGGAAACTTTATTGACACATTCCTGGGGTCAGATACATCACATGATCACACTGACAGAACCACAGGCACATAGACACAGGCAACAGAGCATGCACAATGTCGGCACTAGTACAGTGTATATCCACCTTTCGCAGCAATGCAGGCTGCTATTCTCCCATGGAGACCATCGTAGAGATGCTGGATGTAGTCCTGTGGAACGGCTTGCCATGCCATTTCCACCTGGCGCCTCAGTTGGACCAGCGTTCGTGCTGGACGTGCAGACCGCGTGAGACGACGCTTCATCCAGTCCCAAACATGCTCAATGGGGGACAGATCCGGAGATCTTGCTGGCCAGGGTAATTGACTTACACCTTCTAGAGCACGTTGGGTGGCAGCGGATACATGCGGACGTGCATTGTCCTGTTGGAACAGCAAGTTCCCTTGCCGGTCTAGGAATGGTAGAACGATGGGTTCGATGACAGTTTGGATGTACCGTGCACTATTCAGTGTCCCCTCGACGATCACCAGTGGTGTACGGCCAGTGTAGGAGATCGCTCCCCACACCATGATGCCGGGTGTTGGCCCTGTGTGCCTCGGTCGTATGCAGTCCTGATTGTGGCGCTCACCTTCACGGCGCCAAACACGCATACGAGCATCATTGGCACCAAGGCAGAAGCGACTCTCATCGCTGAAGACGACACGTCTCCATTCGTCCCTCCATTCACGCCTGTCGCGACACCACTGGAGGCGGGCTGCACGATGTTGGGGCGTGAGCGGAAGACGGCCTAACGGTGTGCGGGACCGTAGCCCAGCTTCATGGAGACGGTTGCGAATGGTCCTCGCCGATACCCCAGGAGCAACAGTGTCCCTAATTTGCTGGGAAGTGGCGGTGCGGTCCCCTACGGCACTGCGTAGGATCCTACGGTCTTGGCGTGCATCCGTGCGTCGCTGCGGTCCGGTCCCAGGTCGACGGGCACGTGCACCTTCCGCCGACCACTGGCGACAACATCGATGTACTGTGGAGACCTCACGCCCCACGTGTTGAGCAATTCGGCGGTACGTCCACCCGGCCTCCCGCATGCCCACTATACGCCCTCGCTCAAAGTCCGTCAACTGCACATACGGTTCACGTCCACGCTGTCGCGGCATGCTACCAGTGTTAAAGACTGCAATGGAGCTCCGTATGCCAGGCAAACTGGCTGACACTGACGGCGGCGGTGCACAAATGCTGCGCAGCTAGCGCCATTCGACGGCCAACACCGCGGTTCCTGGTGTGTCCGCTGTGCCGTGCGTGTGATCATTGCTTGTACAGCCCTCTCGCAGTGTCCGGTGCAAGTATGGTGTGTCTGACACACCGGTGTCAATGTGTTCTTTTTTCCATTTCCAGGAGTGTATATCTCACCTAAGAAATTTCGTGCTTTCTCAGAACCTCATTCTAGAATAACAACTGGACTCTCGAGAAGGAGAGGCATAATACTGACTTCAACAACTAAGAAACCAGGTATGGAAGAAAAAAGTTTAAGGAAAAAGATAATGCTAGAAGAAAAAGAGAAAAGTTAAAACAGTGCCAACAAGCAGAAAACTAGGCAATATGAAATTAAAAGGGCTAGAAGTGAAAGTGACAAACAAAGTGTTAAAGATGAGATGTCCTCCACTGAATCCGAGGAGAAATCATCAATAGATCTCTCTAGCTTGAACCTGGGTGTTGACTGGCTGCTTATATTATGGTAAAATTTCCAAATGATGTATTTTTGTAGCTAAAGCGTTGCAACCAGTAGATGCTGATGGTGAATATGAGGGCTTACACCTCCCAAAAAATAAAAAAAGGGTTATGTACTCCCAGAAGCAGAAGATATAGCTTGTGTCTCACATAATGGCACTGTGATGATTCTGTCTCCACCACTGCCTATGGCTCATAGATATTCTATATCAAAACAGTTTTAATTGCGTTGATTTTCATTGCGAAAAACTTATTGTGTCTTAATGTTTGGAATTGTATTTAACATATACATGGTGAACACTAAGAAAATCGACAAACTGTGTAAGTAGGCTGTTTATGTTTTCTCTATGTAAGTAGGCTGTTTATGTTTTCTCTATGTAAGTAGGCTGTTTATGTTTCCTTATTGGCAACGTTACGTAGCGCTCAATATGAAAATCACTGGCTGTGCTGTGTGCAGTCTGTGGCTGCTTTGCATTGTTGTAATACTCGCCATTGTAGTGTTAGATGTTTTCTCTATGTAAGTAGGCTGTTTATGTTTTCTCTATGTAAGTAGGCTGTTTATGTTTTCTTATTGGCAACGTTACGTAGCGCTCAATATGAAAATCACTGGCTGTGCTGTGTGCAGTCTGTGGCTGCTTTGCATTGTTGTAATACTCGCCATTGTAGTGTTAGGCAGCTGGCTGTGAACAGCGCGTAGCGTTGCGCAGTTGGAGGTGAGCCGCCAGCAGTGGTGGATGTGGGGAGAGAGATGGCGGAGATTTGTAATTTGTCATGAACTGATATATATATTATGACTTGTGATGATATCAAGGTAAATACATTGTTTGCTCTCTATTAATATCTTTCATTTGCTAACTATCCCTATCAGTAGTTAGTGCCTTCAGTAGTTTGAATCTTTTATTTAGCTGGCAGTAGTGGCGCTCGCTGTATTGCAGTAGCTTGAGTAGCGAAGATTTTTGTGAGGTAAGTGATTTGTGAAAGGTATAGTTTAATGTGAGTCAGGGCCATTCTTTTGTAGGGAATTTTGAAAGTCAGATTGCGTTGCGCTAACAAAATATTGTGTGTCAGGTTAAGGTCAGTCGTGTATAAATCGTTCAAAGGGGACGTTTCATATGGCGACCCTGCCAGGATACCTCACTGGAATCTTCTGATTTTTTTCTTGTAGTTTGTGTAATTAGTGTAGCTTTTGTTTATTGCTAGCGCGTAATTGTAGAGAGAATTTCCTTTGTAGTTGTAGCCTTTCATTGTTGTACAGTATAACAGTTGTGGCATGCATGTAGATTTGCAGCAAGTATTTCGCAGCTGCGCTTGCAATTAACTAGATATTATTTTCAGTGCTATGTTAATGTGTTCTCTTATTTTTGATCTTCAAATTGTGTTTTTCTGTGTTGTCGTGTGAAATATTGTGACAATAATGGCGTGTGAAAAACGTAATACTAGGCTCCAAAGTAAACTGAGAAATGACAGTGAAGACGAAAGCAGTGTGTTAGCGCCACCGAGTAGTGAATTAACTGATGTTCAAAGTAGTAATTTGATAATTGTGAATAGGGAAATGGAGCGGGCGGCAAACAATGGCATGGACAGTGAAACAATTAGTGAAGAGGGAAGCATTATCGATCGATCGGTCGGCAACAGCTCGCCTCAGGAATCCGAAATGACAGGACACAATTTCGCAAATACTGTAGATTCAGGTTTTGGGTCATCACCGTTTTCTCAAATAAGTCAAGACACATTTTCTGCTTGTCAAAATGTGAATGTTGCCAGTGCAAATGCACTGCCGAAAAGCGTAGAGAAACAGATTCCAGACACTAATACATTATTATTGCAATTAATGCAACAAATGGAACAAAATCAGAGACAAACACAGCAAAAGCTTCAAAAGTTAGACACACTGGAACAAAATCAGAGACAAACACAGCAACAGCTTCAAAAGTTAGACTCATTGGAACAAACTCTTGAACAAACGCGTGAAGATTTAACTGCTGAGTTACATAACATTGAATCGAAATGTCAGAAAGTGTGTAATGACGTAAAAACACAAATTTGTGAGCATTTTCAACCTATTTTTTCGCGGCATGAAAATGCATTACAGAATCACGAAGCAGCCATAAAAGAACTGCAAACCATTGTTCATGAAAATCATGAGACCTTGTGGGCTAAAATTGACTCAGTTGCATCTACCGATTCGGTTACGCAACTTGCAAAAGCTCAGGAAAACTTAAAGGACAAAGTAGATACTCTGAAACTTGGTTCAGAAAAACACGCTGAGGAAATAAGTACACTATCGGAGAAAGTAGTTGAACTTTCGGATCAGCTAAATAATTTATCTACGAAGGTAGATGATAATCTGAATGACGCAAAACCGGTAGTCTTTAATGACACAGAACAGAGCGAACAAATTAGGAAACTGAAACAAAATCTGAATCGAATTAATACACAACACCAAAGAGAAATCCGGGAAGTACAAGATCAGCTGACACAGGTAATACAAGAATTACGTATTTCAGAGAACACTCGCGCTCCAACACGGGAAGAGGGACTTAGAAACACGGAAAAGCTGCAAAATAATAACACAGGGCATTTCGGAAGTAATGAAAGAAATTGGGAATGTGCACCGAATTTTGAGATGGAACGGCCGACACGACCTAACAATGACCAATATGCGACTCGCCGACATGATGATTTTGACTATAAGCTGTTCATTACTACACGTAAATTCAAAACATTTAAGAATTCTGGCAACGACATTCATCCACAAGCATGGCTCCATCAATTCTCTCATTGTTTTCCTCCCAACTGGTCGTTGGAACACAGATTAGAATTTATGTGTGGCTACTTGGAGAATGAACCAGCTGTAAGAATGCGATCGGTAATTCACGATTGCCACAGTGAAGGAGAGTTTTACCATGCCTTCCTCTCAGCATATTGGTCTCAAGCCACACAAGACCGTGTAAAACATGGCATCATAATGATGAAACATTTCGAACAATCTGAATTTTCCAGTCTTGTCAAATATTTTGAAGACATGTTGCATAAGAATCAGTATCTTTCAAACCCATACAGCCCCTCAGAACTCATCCGCATTTGCTTAATCAAATTACCTGAACATTTACGACATATTATTTTAGCAGGACGTTGCAAAGACGACATTCAAGCTTTTCAGGGACTGTTACAAGAATTAGAACTTGACACAGACAGTCGCGGGATGCGAAAACAGGAAAACAATCACTACAGGTCACATCCGTCACAATTCCGTGACGACAGAAACGATAACTGGACGCGACAAGGCTATTCTCACCACACAAATCGTGACCAAAATAGACACCACCCGTATGACAACCGTTGGCAGAGTAGTAATAATTACAGGGAAAGATCACCTCTCCGCAGCAATGACTATGACAGAGATAACCACAGAAACAGACAATATGGGAACCAAAACAATTATTACCAGGGGAGACAGAATAACTTCAGACGCAACAGTTCAGCGCGCAGTTACGATTCAGGGAGAAATTCTCCACCACTTAACCGACAAGAAAGACTCTACAGGAACTACCGACATGACGACAGACGATGTGATCGTAACGACAGACCTGAATTGCATCAGAACTGGCGAGCTTTAAACAGAGCTGGGCCCTCTCGTCACGGTGAATTTGTAGAAGTTAGGCCTCCTAATCCCAATAACGACGCGCGCCAACAAAGGAACAGACAATGACTCGCACAGCAGGCAGCTGCGTGCGGCCGCTGGCTCAGGGAAAAATAACAAAGACGCTAGCCTTGAGAAAAGATTTAGCATTCTTTACCGATGTAAACAACATGATAATTGCTTTGAAGTTGAAAGTCTGCGTACTAGGAAGAGTAAAGGATTGCACCACACTTCACATGTTAAACCGCTTACTGAGAGATAATCTGCTTTTTAACTTTGTCTTTGCCTTAAAACTTTTCACTTCACATTTCTAATATGCTCTGTCAGATTTAGAATCTGTTAACATGCAACAATGTTTGAAGTTAAATATCCAGTCTAGAACCTAGGGAAATTTTTAAACAGAAATTACGAATGCATTGTTATAGTGAACAGACGTCACAGCGTTATTGTGTGTGTACATTCTTGCTGATTAGTTGCACGATTATGGAACGACTATAAGGCTCACATACTTAGAACATTTACCAGTACTGCTAATGAGATTTTAATGCAACATTTTGGTTTATTTGAAAATACATTCTGAATTTAAAGTGCTTTCTGAGAGATACCAGACGACACAGTGGTTAGTTTATGTGATAGCTACACGATTTTTATCACGACGCTACTAATGAGTGACAATGTACAATGTTGATTTTGCGGTGTTTCTGTTTTATATCTGCACAGTTTTTCTGTATTATTCCGGAAAGTAAAACATGTTTTAGTAGTAACTTTTATGGTGTAGCTACAAGGAGACAGCCTTTTCTGTAGCACAACAATACGTTACAGCACAGTACTTTCTTCATCACAACAATAAGCGTAATAACTACGATATCTATACACAAAGCATTTTACTTTTGTTTATCATGAGGTAAGTACATTGACTTTAGCAGAACTTTGCTTACAGAGGACGATAACTACGACAGTTCCACAGAATTATCTTACAGCAAGACGCGCATTTAGCGCTACAGGACACGCATTTGAGTGATCAATTTTATACTTAAAACATTTATTTTTAAAGATTTTTGAATTACAAAGAAAGTTTTCCGTGATACATTTCATTCCATTGCTGTAATCTGTAACACCTGAGGGTATAATTACATTAATCCTCAGGGGGGTACACGCTTACTTTGTGTACCATGTGTGTGGCAACCACAAGGAACCCTAGCTAATATGGTATTTGCTTATACAACTTTATACATCGGTACCATATTTCTCTAACACACAAATTACACAGCTATCTGATCATTTAACTGAGAGATAAACATTTTTTTTCTACGTCAGTGACAGATGTTTACGTAATTACACAGCTGGATAACTTCACACTTATGAAACTGTATTTTGTCTGTGCATTGTAAACTGTTCATATTTTTTCGGAACCATTGTGATACTATGAGAGCTTTGAATGATGTATTTGGTAAAGGGATTATGATTTTTAAAGTACGTTTGAGGCAGATGACACTTTTGACATGAGCAGAGAATTTTTTTAATTATTGGAGGAAGTTACGACGATTTTGAGATTTGACTGAAGTGTTATGATGTTATTATTACGACGACGATGTGTATTATGTTGTTGAGGAATGTTTATTATGCTACGTATTTCTCACGATGAAATATTGAAGAAGTGTCGACGAACATGTATATGTGTAATAAGGTAAGGAATAAGGAGTAGGGGTTAGGGACTCTGATTTATGAAAAGGTTGTTGGAAACCAAGAATCGTACTTTAAGAGTTATGAAATGTGTGTGTACATGTGTGAATGTATCACAATGCCACTGAACATTTTTTGGACACTGTTATATTTATAGGGTTTTGTTTCTACAGATTTGCAACGCTAATTCTTGACCTGTGAAATATTTTTATATGAGACTATCACGGTAGCAGAATCTCCTGTCGTAAATATTTCCGTACGAAAGTTAAGTGACCACCTGCACGTAATGCGTCGCGGGCAACCAGCTGTGTCAGACGCCTGGAGAAAAAGCCATTATTGCGAGCCCTTTTCAGCGGCACAGGTAGCACAAAAAAAAAGAGGAGGCCATTATCCTTGGAAATATTCTTACATCTGCAAACCTGATAATGACAAGTGTCTTTCTACGAGAATTGAGAGCTACTGACTTACGAAATGCCACATAGCTATTGAATGATGTTTTTATGCTTTGGTTTGCGTAATTGCTCATTTCATTTGACATCTGTTTTCCAGCTGTGTTGCAGCATTGCTTTTATAAAATAAAATGCATTTGCTAATGTGAACACTTTCTGTCAACAGATCTATTAAATAATTATTTTATGATCCACATTCTTTAAAAAAGGAGCACTTGGAAAGGAAAGAACAATAAGAAGGAACTAGTAACTGCATTCATAATTTTCTTTTCAAGTAATTGGTAACTTTTTGGTAGAATAACTTCTTGTGGTGCACCACTTTAATTACATAGACATTAAGATGTGATTATACATTTCCCTTATCTGCATTGTTATCTTTAGTGTACTATTTTTTCTGCTTGAGCTATGTCATGTTTTGATATAAGTTATTACATTTGCTGCTGCTAGCTTTGCCAATCTGTATTTTTTGTCATTGCTGCTTGTGTTAATTATTTTGTGCTGCTGCATTGCCTCGTCCCTTAGTTTAGCATCTGAGCTCAGTAGATTTAAGTTAGCTTAAGAGGGGGTAGCCTCTAAGAGAATGAGTTGCGATGAATTGGAAGAAATGCATTGAGAAAACAGGTTTAGGTAGGATTTTCTTGGAAATAAATGATGAGGTAAGATAATGGAAAATAAAAATGAGGTAAGAAATGTGTGAACATATAAACACAGAAAGCATGCTTAGTTAGAATTTTTTTTGGTGGAAACAAAGGATGAAATAAGAGGAAAGATATATGAAGTTTTGGGTTGGACTGCAGTACCAAATGTTACACTGAAAACGAACCCTGTCCTTTCCTATTGGTGTTATCCCACTATGTGTTTGTGTACCCTTGAGTATTTGTTTTCTTCCTGTCTCTGTGTACTGTTTCATAGAATTTTTTTCTCTTCTAATACTAAGCTATATTCACTATGAGGAGGAATACTGTTATCCTCAAATATAAGTTGCATTAATAATATGTTATTTTCTTTGTAAAGTTGTTTACAATTCTGTTCTGTTTCAATGTTCATGTGTGAAATTAATGTTTCGAAAACTATTCTCATTATTTTATGTATGTACTTATGTCACTATTTTTGTAACACTCATGTATATGTTTATTTCTATTCTTTTGTAAAGCCTGTACTACAAATGTTATCTGTATTATTATGTTTTTAATGATGTATTTTGTACCTTTGTAATTGTATTCTTATGTTATAAAATTGTAATTGTCACCAGTTCATGACATTATTAACTTGTAAGTTACATTTCACTGCACACGTTTCTGTTGGTCATAGTATATGGACAATATGTGAGAAGTAGGGACTGTTAGTGTTTGCACGTGTGTTAATAACTCAGCAAGGGACTGGATAACAGCATTGCTGGTTCTAAGGACAATTTCAAAAACTTTGTGAGTGCACAAGTGGTGGTTTATGGACTTGCTATATTATCCGCAAGACTCTTCAATGGTGATTGTGGACCTGCACAGTCACAACAGATGGCTGCTGGCCATCTCTTCAATGACTACAGTGGGTCTACATCTTTGATGATCCATCAATACCATTATTTCTACAAGGACTGCAGTGGGTCTGCACCTCTGGTGGCCCACCAATACCATACTCTCTGCCAGGACTACAGTGGGTCCGCTCTGTGATGACCTACCTACCAATATTCTTCCAAACTACGACTGACTCTGCTGTGGGTTTGCTCTGTTGTGGCCCATTACCTGCATGCATGTCGAGAGTCAGCACTGTCTTTCCATTGGAAGGACAACACTACTTCTTCAAGACTGCATGGAAATCCACTACTTCTGTGTGCATTTTCTTTTACTGCTCAGACTTTGAGAAAAACACTGCTATTCTCCTGTTATGTACGATTAGGACTGTCTTTATGGACTGTGAGACAATTTTAGCTTTTGACCAAGATTGTATCAATAAGTGTGTGCATTTGATTTCTTTGTTATTGTAATTATGAAAAGAAAAATTTTTGTCAAATCTGTATTGGCCAGTGCCCAACACCATTTGTAAAAATTTTTGTGGGGAGCATGGGGGCTATGTAAGTAGGCTGTTTATGTTTTCTCTATGTAAGTAGGCTGTTTATGTTTTCTCTATGTAAGTAGGCTGTTTATGTTTTCTTATTGGCAACGTTACGTAGCGCTCAATATGAAAATCACTGGCTGTGCTGTGTGCAGTCTGTGGCTGCTTTGCATTGTTGTAATACTCGCCATTGTAGTGTTAGATGTTTTCTCTATGTAAGTAGGCTGTTTATGTTTTCTCTATGTAAGTAGGCTGTTTATGTTTTCTTATTGGCAACGTTACGTAGCGCTCAATATGAAAATCACTGGCTGTGCTGTGTGCAGTCTGTGGCTGCTTTGCATTGTTGTAATACTCGCCATTGTAGTGTTAGGCAGCTGGCTGTGAACAGCGCGTAGCGTTGCGCAGTTGGAGGTGAGCCGCCAGCAGTGGTGGATGTGGGGAGAGAGATGGCGGAGATTTGTAATTTGTCATGAACTGATATATATATTATGACTTGTGATGATATCAAGGTAAATACATTGTTTGCTCTCTATTAATATCTTTCATTTGCTAACTATCCCTATCAGTAGTTAGTGCCTTCAGTAGTTTGAATCTTTTATTTAGCTGGCAGTAGTGGCGCTCGCTGTATTGCAGTAGCTTGAGTAGCGAAGATTTTTGTGAGGTAAGTGATTTGTGAAAGGTATAGTTTAATGTGAGTCAGGGCCATTCTTTTGTAGGGAATTTTGAAAGTCAGATTGCGTTGCGCTAACAAAATATTGTGTGTCAGGTTAAGGTCAGTCGTGTATAAATCGTTCAAAGGGGACGTTTCAACTGTAGGGACGGATTTCTGACTGGGAATGGAGGAAAACAGTCTTATGAACATGAACCCGGAAATGGACGGTGAGCGTTGAATGCCTGTGAATTCCTAAGAGACCAAACTGCTGAAGTCATCGGTCCCTAGACTTACACACCGGTTAATCTAAATTAAACTAACCTATGCTAAGAACAACACACACACACACACACACACACCCATGCCCGAGGGAGGACTCGAACCTCCGGTGGGAGGGGCCGCGCAATCCGTGACATGGCGCCTCGAACCGGGCGGCCACTCCGCGAGACTGCGTGCAACGACAACAAATAATGCGGGAGCACAGTACAGAGCTGCATCGTGTCCACATCACAACAGATGTTCAAAGTGGCCTCTATGGGGTTGCAGGTGATACTGATAATAGCGGTTGTCATGCAGGATACGCATAATCGTACTTTGTCTCACACAACGTTGACGGGCCACTCGCCTGGAGCTTGCACTATGGTTCGTCTCAGTATCGTGTAGAACCCGGTCCTCCAGATCTGATGTGCGCACAGTCCGCCGCCTACCTTCACGTTCGCCTGTCTGGAAGGACCCACGATCAGACCAATGCCCAAAAAGGGCCTGAAATATTGTTTGACATTTTTGGTGTCTGTGGGGCCTTGCTGTCTCTCGACGATTTCCATCTGCTTGGCCGCACACGAACACCATCTCGGCTTGTTCCCGATATGAGTACCGGACCATTCTGCTGTTTACAGGACGCTGCGTCAGTCACACAGCCTGCAACGTACAAGAAAGACAGCATGTGGTCAGAGGAACTGTCATTCGTCGGCACCATCTACCGTGGCAACTATGCACTTCCGAACATATCTTCATAGGACCTTTTTTCCTCCATTTCCACTCAGGAATTTGTCTATGCAGTTTCTCAGTTTTATTAATGTTCACCCTGCATAATAACGTCTTAAATCTGATCGAAGCTATTCAGCTGTTAATAATGTAAGAAATCGTAACTGTTTCACTGTGTACTATAAACAGTACACAGTGAAACATTTGCAGCGTGTTTTTAAATTTTTAAGTCTTTTCTTACTTAGCGGCCAAATTATTTTTGTTTTATTTTAAAATGTTGACAAAGCATTGGTCTTTTAAATAAATAGAAACATTTCGTTCTGAAAAAATTAATGTCTACAAAATCATTAAAACTGTAATTCTTCACTGTGTGCGTCTCTCTCCTGAATGTTACAATATTCTGTATTCACATTTCTAACCACACCTACCAAGTCGTTGTGCATTTGGTGGCCACTACTCGGTCTGGTTAAGTGGGAAGAAGAGCGATATCTGGAAAATAGCACGAGTACGTAACAATGATATATTTTTGTGTTTCGTCCGCAACGTAATATTCGTCTTTCATTTTGTCCACTTCAGCTACCATGGAGTCGTCTCCACCCTTCAGTGAAGCAACACACTACATTCACGGGAAAAACTCATAACCGGTGTCTAGCCACCTGCATTCCTCGCCCGGTCGGCTAGCTACCGCGAGCTGTCAAAGTATTCATCATTGCCGCTCACTCGGTGAATTGGCTTCTCGTAATTTCTCATAGCGCCATTATGTGACGTGGCCCCTATTGAACTGCTGCCTCTGAAATTCTAACTGCAAGCGCAGTCAACTGCATTTCATATGTCAATGACAGTGGGCTACAGTCCGTTTCAGAGAATCGATACACCCATGTGGTGCACAGGGCTTCGTCCGACGCTTCTAAACCCGCCGACAAGTGGATGTGGCGTATGAAGCTAGGTGGTCTTTAGTCTCTGAGCTCCTCCCTGTAGAGTAGCTGCTGCAGCTTGTAAGGGGTACTCCTATTTATAGAGGTGTGATCTATCAATCCCTTAGGCATCGCTGGTTCTCTGGATTTTCCGAAGGTGAGTGCGTCATTGTCAGCAGGGATATTGTCTTGCACAATGTTCACTGCCCTACTGGTCACGTGTCAGATTGCAAGGAGGGAGTCGTTGTTCGGGTTTCGTGTAGCGTTTGGTTGAGTCCAGCCAAAATCGCGCTAACAGTTTGCAGATGACATGAAATGTGAATTTGAAGTAATTTCGTCGATCTTTAAGGCAATTGTGAGTAATTATTTGGTGTTTTCGCGGAGAATTCGCGTAAATATATACGAAATCAATAGACAAATCAGTATCGTCATTCTGAACAAGTAGTATCTGTTTGCGAAATTTTATTTGGACGGATGTAAAGGCTATCATTGCGTTAAAGATTAATCTGGAAAAGCGATACAGTAGTGGCAAACTTCAGTGTCAAAGTGGTGCAAATATAAGCGATAACAACAGCGTATTTTCATTTAGGTAATACAATTACATTTCCCAACGAAGCGTGTTCTCTCTGTTAACCATCCCTCACCTATGTCCAATCACCGAAATATGAACTGTTGAAATGAAGCATTAAGAAAAAAAATAGGCAAAGGAAATTATCGTTGCTTTACCGTGAAAGCACTTGCTCTTTGGTGAATACTATTCGAAACAGTGAACTCAGGAGAGCAATAATGAGAAATATTTAAGAATATATTGACGAGCGCGTGTGCAGAGAGGGTAGGCTAGTATACCATCGCCGAAGAATTGTATGTGAGGCAGCAACAGCAGCATCTAGACGATTAACACAACAAACAGGGATCGGCGCGATTCAGTACAACATCACTGCACAGTAACCTACACTGGCAATTGCGCTTTGTCTGACGTTGCTCCTCTGGACGAAACGTTTCATCATTTAACGCGTGGTGAAATGTATATGGATGAAGACAGCTAGGCTTTATCTGTACTTCTGATTTTAGGCTGTAAAGGGTTGCTAGTAAAGGAACAAATACCAACAGCGTTAAGGAAGACCACTTTGGTAGAGAAGAAGAACACAGTGGTGCAGGATTCAAATATTCCTGTTGTGAGGACGTTATTATGGGTGAATTTTGATTAATGGAACTAACGTTGGATATTGTGGCGTTACTCAACGCGATGAAGGAACGTCTAGAGAAAATCGCATAGGAATAAAGATCAACATTTAACGAGAGACAAGGGGAAATAGTGAAGGTATATAAGGAAGATAAAGAGAAATTCGCGAAGGAGTTTAACGGATAATCAAGAAAATTAACACACAGCTATACGTAATGAGAAGTATAACACACGTCCTCTTCACACAAATGATGTACTAATGGAACTTCATGTCAAACCAACAGAAGACCCAGGCTTATTAACTGAGATACCTAGTGTCAAATTAGGATCTCATGCTGATACTCTAACTCAAATGATAATATGGATAGCATCTGCACAAATGATGACGGTATTTAATTATGTGCTAACATTCTCCGTACGGATTGAGCTCTGCTGTGAGTGGAGAAAAGGCATAATTATAAGCAGACAGAGCAAGCAGTTGATGTGATGGCTACAGAAAAGCTGAAGCCGACTGTTAAAAACACTAAAACAGTATTCAGATGTGGGAATCGGAATATTTTGGATTGTAAGAAAAAGGCAAGATATGCTGTCTCTGAAGTAAGAAAAGGATAGTTTGTTGTGAACGGAATTTGATAAAATTCTTCCTTAAAAGCAAACAAGACGAGATCTTAAATTTGATTTGCAACAGTCTACATAACTGCTGTTATGAGAGATTAATATGTAATGACAGCAGACGACAATCTTATTTATGGTTACGAGCCAGCACGAAATGTAGAAGGCAGAGCCGAATCGGCACGCTCCCGTCCATTGATTACTAAGACAGAAATATTACGCAATGGAAGAAAAGGCGGAAGAAGACGTTGAGGATTTAGGACCACGATGCGATCAAATATAATGTAAGACAGCAAGAAGACTGGGTGCGCTCACAAAAGAAAAGAAGTTTCGAATTCTGTAAACAGTAATTATTGCAGCGTTTTTGCTTTTATTATTATTAATTTTTTGTTTAGTTTTTATTACCTGTGTCAGTTTTCCGTGTGTGTAGTGACAGCTGCAGAGTAGACCGTCAATTTTCCGAAAAGTGGAAGTTTCTGTTTTCTCTTACTATTTCTTATTCTATCAGTTGTAGGGAGATTGTAAAGTGTTACTATGCTACGCTTATTAACTATACTTTTGTAGCGTGACTAAGGATACTGTGCGGACCCTTGTGGAAATGTCCGTCAAGTACTTGAGGCAGCAGAAGAGTCGGGATAACAGCATGACACAGGTCCCCCTCCCCATCATTACGTTCGCTGCTGCGGAGGGGTGTAACAGAGGAGCTGAAACTGCTGACTGACATGCTGGGCCCGGGTGGGGGCATGAAGGATCGATGTGCAGGAGGGGTGTGCACCAGTCCTGTTTTCACCTCCATTCTTCCGTGTAGCCGGGAGGGTAACGACATGGCCCGCACAGATGAGCGCCAGAAGAGTGCTAGCTAATTGCAAGCAGGCCACCTGCAGTGCCCTCATCAATGAACAGAGCATGCGGACTAGCCCAGGGGATCTGAATCAGTAGCAGACGTGAAACTTTAGCTGTTACAGAATTCTGTCACTGCGTACGTGTGTTTTTTGAAGTGTTCTGTAGCAAAGATAAATATAAATTGTGTGTATATTAGCACATTATTTTTTCAGTAGACTTTATCTTACAATTTTTACTAACTGTAAATACCATGTTACTCTGCTAGACGAAACGTACACGAAAATAAACTTTCATCTACTTACTCTAGTTAGTGAACATGAACTCTGATAGCGGCATACCTAGTGTTTTTCCATCCGGTTGATTCTTGATATGTGTTTCGCTTTGCTTGTGTCTCATTGGACGTGGCATTGGACACTACACTTTTTTGTCTCTGAGTTGAAGTACTGAGGTAGAATAGTGTTCCATGTGTCTTGCTTTCTCTATTGTCTTATTGACATGTTTTTAGTAGATTAATCCATTTTAATTTTGAAAAGCAAACCTGATCTACATTTTAAATTTAACTTCATTATTTGAGGGTTGCAACTCTGTTGTAAGATTTTTATGAAATAATATACACTGCAACAGTCACTTGCCACTAATATTTTATTTGCACCAAGTGTTTCGGCAGCATGCTCCATTACCTAGTGCATTCAACTGTAAATGCGACTGATGATGGTAGCATGCTACCGAAACAGGTCGTGCTAATATAATGTCAGTAACAAGTGACTGTTGCAGTATATATTATTTTATACGAGGACTATTCGGAAACTAAGTTCCGATCGGTCGCGAAATGGAAACCACTGTGAAAACCGGATGAAACTTTGCACGGACGTGTTGGGCTGTGTCTCTAGTACGCCCGTCGATCGCAACACGTCGCTCTTTTAAGGTGTGAGCGCACTGTGAGGGCGTAAATATGCCTAGAAAATAGTGTCTTCCGCCAAGTACGAGGCCCCGGTGAGATATTTACCCCAAAGTTATGCAGCCTACATAACATAACTGTCATGCGTATTCCATTTCAAAACAATTCTCAGTCGCATTCTGCAGGGGAAAAGAAGATGCTCCTGCATCGTTTTCGATAGGAAATGTTTGATCACCCACAATACAGCCAGTGACTTGCTCCCTCTGAGTTTCATCTCTCCTCACATGAATCAGTGGCTGTCAAGACCACATTTTGGCACAGACAGAGGGCTGTAGACGAGTATAGAGAATTGGCGGCAAGCACTGGCAGTGCCATCTATGACGAGAATATCGAAAAGTTGGTGCAACGCTATTACGAATGTCTAAGGCGGGGCGGCAACTATGCAGATTAGTTTGTAGAAGGTGTAGCTAACTGTTGCAAATAAAACATTTTTTATTTTCACAGTGGTTTCCATCTCGCCGTCGATCGGAACTTACTTCCCGAACATCGCTCGTAAAAACGTTCAGTTTATGTACCGTCTTAAGGCCCTTTATTATCTTAGGAGATCAATTGAGAATTAATGAGGTTCCAGTTACGTTAATATACACATACATCAAAAAAGTTTTGCATCACCTCGGTTCCGAGAGTTCCGTAACCTGTGTAGAAAATTGGAACAGAGATCAACATAAACATCATTTACGCCCTGTCTATTGCTCATGAAAATGACACATTGCATGTTGTACCATTATACAGCGAGACCTTTAGAGGTGGTGGTCCAGATTGCTATACGGACTGGTACCTCTAATACCCAGTAGCACCACCAGCGGCATACGTCGGTCTCACATAACGTCACCCCAAAACAGCAGGGAACCTCCACCTTGCTGCACACGCTGGACAGTGTGTCAAAGGCATTCAGCCTGACCGGGTTGCCTGCAATCACGTCACCGACGATTGTCTGGTTGAAGGCATATGCGACACTCATCGGTGAAGAGAACGTGATGCCGGTCCTGTGCGGTCCATTCGGCATGTTGTTGGGCCCATCTGTAGTGCGCTGCATGGTGTCGTGGTTGCAAAGATGGACCTCGCTATGGACATCGGGACTGAAGTTCGGAATCATGCAGCCTATTGCACACCGTTTGAGTCGTAGCATGAAGTCCTGTGGCTGCACAAAAAGCATTATTCAACATGGTGGCGTTGCTGTCAGTGTTCCTCTGAGCGATAATCCGTAGTTAGCGGTAATCCACAGCAGTAGAAACCCTTGGGCGGCCTGAGCGAGGCATGTCATCGACACTTCCTGTCTCTCTGTGTCTCCTCCACGTCCGAACAACATCGCTTTGGTTCACTCCGAGACGCCTGGGCACTTCCCTTGTTGAGAGCCCTTCCTGATACAAAGTAACTATGCGGAGGCGATCAAACTGTGGTATTTAGCGTCTAGGCACTGTTGAACTACAAGCAATACGAGCCGTCTACCCTGTTCCTGGTGAAATGACTGGAACTGATCGGCTGTCAGACACCCCCCCCCCTCCAATCTAATAGGCGCTGCTCATGCGTGGTTGTTTAAATCTCTGGGCGGGTTTCATGACATCTCTGAACAGCCAAAGATCTGTGTCTGTGATACAATATCCACAGCCAACGTCTATCTTCAGGAGCTCTGGGAACCGGCGTGATGCAAAACAGTTTTTGATATGTGTACATGAAGTTCCTCCTAAGAGTCGTCATAGTTACTTTCTCTGGTGTTTCCGCAGATATATGTAATTCCATTTTTGCAATGTGTTGCTGGAGTCACAACAAGCAAATTCTGCTAATAGGGTCTTTCTTGCGACGCCCAGTGTCGACGGAAAGCGTCTGTTTCTTTTCCGTTACAAACAAAATGCTTTTTAAAGCGCAATTTTACGTGTCCATTCAATACAGCGGACCAAAATTAGTCTAGTGAGATATTCGGTTTATCATCTGTTAATAGGAAGAGCAAGATACAAAGAATAACCAGTAATCCAACAGTGATAGCACCGTCCTGGCCCTCGTTCACTGCCACGGCCATGCAGCAGCGCTGGTCATTCACTGCTGCAGTACTGGTTATATTTGGTGTTTTACTGTCTGTGTTAATATATATCTATACATTAATGTCGCACTGGACTTATTTGTGATAACTATATCGAATGGGTGAGCAAAATTCTACTTAAATCATCATTTTGTTTTCAACAGGAAACAAGTCGACGCTTTCCTCTGACACTAGGCGTGGAAGGAACATTGCATCAAACTATACAGACATTGCTAAATGCAGTCACTTCACTAATATATTTCGTGTCACAGCAAGGCAACCTGACAAGAAAAATAAGTGAACCTCTCCCAGTGCAGGAATCACCTGATTGGGCGAGTACTATAGGAAGCAGACTCTGTGACTTATGGAGATGTGGGTCGGACCTGGAACTGTGCTTGAATAGCCGTGGCCGTGCTAGAAGATTCTGCCTGTGCCGGTCCCTATCGTAGCGCTGCGAGAGTTTCCTTGTTTGTCCTTAATGGCGTGTAAGTCATTGTGTGAGTCACATCGTTGTTTGTCTCTCGGCGTCTCGTGTTTGTGATACAATTTTGACGTGGCGTTGTCTTGCACCGTGGTGTCGTCCATGGCTCCCAGGGACGTTCCACACACAGGTACCCTCAGTTTTAGTTTTGACAGGTGCACGCGGCATTTGGAGCCAAGTTCTTCAGAAATTCGTGATTGGCTTCTTAATAGGATGAAGGTCATTTCAGAACAGATTCACGCGATTTACCTCGATACTTAATTGTATGTGTTTTATGTCAAGTTTTTAGACCCGCTTCAGGTTGACACGCTCCTTTTGCGACACGGGCAACAAGTCCCTTTTCCACGTCGAGATGGCTCTAATAGTATGGTTATTCAGGCAAACGCGGAGGTAGAATATACGAATGGTAGGGTGTTTAGCCTTCCGCCCGAACTTGACGACAGTTTCCTCAAGACCGCCCTGCTTCCGTTTTGGGATATACGGAATATACGGCGGGAAGCCTGGTACGCTCAGCATCGTTTACAAGTTTATAGTGGAGTCCGATCCTTGGACATAGTGGTCAAACGGAATATCCCCTCTCATTTCCAGATGTGGTGATACGAAGTACATATAATTTACGCAGGACAAGAATGGACCTATTTTATATGTAATGAGAGCAGACACGTCCGTACAAATTGTCAGCGTCGTGTTACGGTCTTAAAATCAACTTATGAACAATTTAAAAGTCTAACTTTAGCGGAGCTGGCTCCCCAAGTGACAGGCATTATGCCTAACCAAGTTTCTGAGGGGCTACGCGAGCCATTACGTGATGATCCTATCGCATTTCCGCCGTTAACTTCGTGTGCGTACTTCGCTCCAGTCTACCTTCGTGCCGCCACATCTCCACTTCAGAACAAGCGTAGATGGAAGCAAGATGGTGAAGAGTCAGACGATTCCCCTACTGAGAAGATTCCATTGGCGGATGCCTTTCCCCTCCCCCTGTTCAGACCGGATGATACCACGTCGGTTGCTGTTCAAGATTCGAAAGCATCTAGCACTCCCACCTACGTGACTCGAGACCGAGACCGCCTCTTCGGAATCACATGAGGATAGACATATTCCGGAGCTCCGTACTATATCTACGCATTTGCCAGACATCTCTGCGTCTTTATCGTATTCCCACCCTTCTTCTGCGCTCCCGGCTGGGGAAAGCATGCCACAGGCCGCTGCTGATCAGAACAAGATAGGCACAAGTGTGCCAGTCGACCATGTGGTGACGGTAAAAGGCGTACCGTCAGTTTTCATTTCCGTTGATTGCCAGGAGCAGCACCGGCCACATGTGGAAGAGTGAGGTGACCCTCTGGACCTCATACTGAATTACCGCAGTGCCTCCGCCCGTTGCCTCACGCGACGGTCGGCTTCCCGTACAGCCGTAGCAAACAGCGTTTTCAACCTGAGCGCACGTCATGGTGAAACAAGAAAAAACAGAGAGAAGTTGGCAGAGAGGGATCCATCTCTGTACATTGTGATTCATCCGTTAATTGTGCCATTGATTATTAAAGGCCATTCACAAGTCATCAGCTGCATAGTTTTGTAATAAACAGATGCAGGCCTATACCTTTATTACCCTTAACGTGAAGAGAATTGTCTCCGAGCTTAGATTTGCGCGCCGGCCGAGGTGGCCGAGCGGTTTTAGGCACTACAGTCCGGAACCGCGCGACCGCTACGGTCGCAGGTTCGAATCCTGCCTCGGGCATGGATGTGTGTGATGTCCTTAGGTTAGTTAGGTTTAAGTAGTTCTAAGTTCTATGGGACTGATGACCTCAGAAGTTAAGTCCCATATCGCTCAGAGCCATTTAGATTTGCGGTGCTGCGACAATTTATTTACGATTCAAGTGCAAACGTGATATTTTTGCAAGAAGCGTTATTTGACCAGTTTCTATTCCTGGATTTTGTACTTTTCTTTTTATGACTCCTGAACTATCTAGTGGCACTGCGCTATTTTACGGAAAGGGCATAGCATTGACTGATTTAGAAGTTCTTGATAATGGCTGAGGAATAGGCTGCACTCTTTGTGACCTTACTTTAATTCTTCTTTATGCCCCTTCAGGATATGGCCGTTCCACAGATGGTGATCGTTTGTATGAAGAGGATATTTCTTATCTATTTCGTAAAACTCCGCAGAAACTGGTGTCACGCGCAGATTTTAATTGGTTTTTGCGCCCTGTGGATCAGACACCTAATTTTAATTTCAGTAAGGAACTAGACGAATTGGTACGCTTTTCGCAAATATGCGATGCGTGGATCGGTCACTATCCCACTATCGTCAGCTATACGCATTTTACAGCTACTTCCAGCACCAGACTCGATCACTTTTATGTTTCTGATTCCTTATGTGAACAGCTGTTAGCGATAGACGTGATCCCCACTTATTTCACAGATTACTGTGCCGAAGCAGTAACTTTAGCTCATGTGCCGCTGGCGGGATGGTTCCTTTCAAAGGGCATGGTCGACTTCCTTCCCCATCCTTCCGTAATCCGATAGGACCGATGACCTCGCTGTTTGATCCCCTCTGCCAAATCAAGCAACCAACAATGTGCCGCAACCAGTAATACTGTATCCCCTCCCCTGGATGTTGAACACCTCTATCTTAAAGATTCCTTCTTTCGCGATTGTCGTTAGACAAGTTTGGGCCCATCGCTTGCGGTTGCTGGACCGTCATCACTCTATTAAGGACTGGTGGTCAGGGCATACCAAACCTTTACTCCGGAAAGCGTTAATGCATTACGGTGCTCACAGGGAGAGTGACCTCCGTCAGACCCAAGAATTTTATCATTTCGTCTTGCGACAACTTTATGACGGTGCCAGACAAGCTCCCTTACGGATTATGGATTTCCTCTATGCTAAAGCGAAACTTCTTGAGTCAAAGAGGCAACAAATGGAAGGACTCAGGATGCCATCAAAGCCCGCTCCTTCCTAGAGGATGAACAAGCCTCCTTATATCACCTTACCCGGTTGCGGACGCGTCGAAAACGAGCATGTCTCACGTCCCTTACTCACACCGATGGTCAAGTACTGAAGTTCCTAGGTGACATTTCCAGAGCGATCTATAATTACTTTTCCGACCTTCATGATGTCCCTGCTACTGAAAACATTCTCCCTGATGCATCTACTTCTCTCCTGGATTGCGTGGTTACTCCACAATTAATTTAATTTCTAAGTTTCTCGCGATGACGTATATTGCCTTACTGTTGATTCACCATCGCAAAAATAGCTAGGACTCTACGGCATTCCTAAGGAATTTTATGTCCATTTTTAACCTCTTGTAGGTGGTACTATTACGTCTCTGTTTCCTGACCCCTTCAAGGTTGGTAAAATAGTTCTAATTCTGAAGACATTCGGACGTCCAGACACTGATAATTCCGTCCGATCACACTACTTAATTTCCATCACAGAACTGTCGCCCGGGCGGTTAATAACCGTTTGTTGATGCTGCTAGAGAAATTATTATCGTTCGCCAAAGCTGTGTGCCTATGCCCACGATTTTCACTTCTGTTGTCGAATCCCGGGACGTCGGGTCGGTGGCTGCATCGACTTCTGGATGTGGTGCCTTGCTTTTTATTAATTTTAATAAGATATTTGAGCGGATCAGTCACGGATTCTTAATGCAGGTGCTCAAGGCGACCGGTTTCAATCGTACTGCCTGTCAGGTATTATCCAAACTTTTTACTGTTATTCACGCTTCTGTCGTTGTAAATGGACACCATCCGAAGAGCCTTACCGCAGGGGAACCCCCTCTCCACACCACATTTTGCCTTGTCCTTAGAACCTCTGCTTCGCAGCATTGGTGATCAATTATATGGCTGGAAGATATTAGGAGAAACCTTCTCGGTACGAGTGCACACAGATGAAGTTATGGTACTGCTACGTCATATCGATGAGATATCCTCGCTAATGGATACATTGGATTCCTTTGGTTCTCTCCCTGGGGCCCGCATTAATGATGGGAAATGGTACCCTATTACAATTTCAGGGCTTTCAACACTGCCATTCCACTGGCAACGGTAGCTGCTCGTCAAAAATCGTTCGTGTTATCATGGATAGCTGCCCGATGAAAATGGCTGCACTCAGCTGGTGGGAGGTGACAAATCGAATTCAAGGGGCAATTTGCGAACACCAACGCCGTTCCCTTAGTCTTCTTCACAAAGCGCAGATCTTAGCCTCCTACATTTTGAGCAATATTTACTATGTTGCACAAATATTCTGCTTCCCGCGATGATGGCGCGGAAATAGATACAATTGTCCGGTCGTTTCCTTTGGAAAAAGATGTTTGTCGACTCCGGTAAGAAGTAGTAGCGAAGTCTTCCGCCGGCCAGTCTGACTCCCCCTACCAATGTTGGCTGGATGAAATCTAAATTGCGGCACGTACGTGAATTTTATATTATAATGAATTTTCTGGAAGCCGACATTTTATGAGTGACATACCTTACCACAAGATCTTTGCTTTCTCGTGGGGGAGTACAATGATCCCTCCCCCCTATGAAAGAGTCGCACTATTGATGTCCTGGAAAGCCGTGTGGTTTCGCGTTAATCTTTCTATCCTCCCGATCGAAGTCTCCTCATCGTAGTAAAGGGTCATTCACAATCTGATCCCGACCGGCGAACGTCTCCCACACAGGCTTGTCTCCTGCAGACGAGAATACTGGCATTGGATTCGCCGACAACCAGCTTTCCTTACCCGATCAGCTGAAGCTGCTTTCTCGGTTTAACTTCTTCTGTGTCCGTACTTTCCTATTTTCTCTCGAACGAAGACTAATTCGATCGTATGGCTCCACGGACACTACGCACACTATATAGTCGGGTGTGACAACGATCCCGACTACCTTGTTTTTCGCCAATATATGGTGAACATTCATTGGAAGTGACAGAGGCTTCCACTTTATCGTGCTTTATTTGCAGATATGTTGCGTCTTCTCTTTACTCGTCAATGAACTGCTTAGTTTTGATTGTTTGTTTTTTTCCCTTGATCTGGAGCCTTCTCTTATTGTGTTCTTCCTAGAGAAAACATTCATTTTCTTTTGAGTCCAGGGATTGTGGAATTTGTCTCCCAAGTTTTCTTTTCATAAAAATTAACAAAAAAAAGCAAAGAAAAATAATAGATAGGAAATAAAAAGCCGACATAGTACCATGACCATGTGAGGTACCAGCACAATGACAGAAGGGGGGCAGGCATCGTGGTCAGGCCTCGGGTTTCGACCCTTGCCCACCTGGTCTCCACGCAGCCTGAAGCTATCTGTGTCCACTCATTCCCGTAAAAAAAAAATTCTAAAGCACTTGCCGGGAAGGGAAAAGGACCCAAGTTCGAGTCTCGGTCTGGGACACAGACCAAGAAAAGTAGTTACGGCGACCACTCGCTACAACTGGTAAATCAGAGTTCGAGTCCTAGTGCAGCACAAAATATTCTTTCATGTTTTTACAGCAAATGTATTTTGTGGTACAGTTCCGCAGTTTGCGAATACAGTTCATGACTTATTACAGCTTTCGATTATCAGCAATATCTGTTCCTTCGGACATCCATGCGTATTCGGAAGGAACATAGCATCGAACTATACCGACACTTAAATACAGGCACAGCACTAATGTAATAATGAATCGATCGAATCTGAATGATAGTTCCACTCTGAAATGAGACATCTTTGTTTAGGATTGGATTACTATTTGCAAGTAACTCCTTCACATGCCCTGATTTGTGAAAGCTGTACATAACGTTATGACTCCTGTAATTAACTAACGAATGCAGTCTCACTACAAAATGGGAAGTCAAAGTTATCTGAGCAGTTCACATTTAAGTTGAAAGTGCAGAGGTATTTAGTAGGTGTAGCAACAGAAAACTGAACAGGAATAAACACGAAAACTCATCTGTAAGATTCTAGCAATTATGAACGTGTTTTAGCAACTTTACTTGGTGTCTGTCACCATGCAATGGGTATGTAACAACGTAATTGGGATTTTAAGAGTCAAATATGAAATACTGAACATATACACTTCAGTAGAAGCACGTACAGTGTCCCTGCAAGCTGTTCGAGCGTCGCACTTACCTTATTTACTGCAAATGCACGCATAGAGAGGGATACGAATGTTAGCAGCAAGAGATGATATCTTTGACATGAAAATACCGTATGACAGTAGTAGAAAAACCAAAAGCGATACTCGTACATTGCATTGTGTGATCGTGTAATGACTACTAAGTATCAGTCTAAAAGAAATTAAGCAGTAAACAAAAGGCCACTGAAAGAAACATAAGGAAAGCATTTTTTATGTGTATATAACTTCATTATTTACGAAATGAACAGAATAACACACGCCCTTGTAGCTCGAAAACAACAGCTACATAAACGCAATTGTATGGCCATCTTCTAAACGAAGTTACGACACAAAGCGTTTAATAAGCTAGACTCAATGGAAGAGTGACTGAGCTGAGTGCAATACTCTTCGGATTACGATTCTCAAGTCGAATTCTGTCCTATGCCTCGTGGCTTCTGACGTCACAAAGAAAGTGGATTAGCAAAGGCAAGTGGAACTTAAGTCCACTTGCGATATTTATAGCAGTTTTAAAACCTGTGTCAGTGAAATTTTAACCATACAATGCTAACATCTCACTAATTGATAACGAAATAACCTTGCAGATGAGCAATGCCTACACATAACTCTTGTAACCGATATCATCTCATCAAACAATAGCCCTGCTACAAGCCACATTCGACATCAGACCTCCTCGTCTTGCAGCCGTCCACACCAGAGAAGCCAACAAGCACAAAACAGATCAGAAGAATCGTCTGAAACTGTTGTGTACATAGTTCCACGTAGTCAGCGCGTACACAACTTTCCCACTAGAGCGTGCCCCGCTAAGCACAACAGCGCAGGCATAGCGCTCGTCCGCTTCCGCACTACGAGATGGCGCTGCCTTAGAGACGGACCAAAGTCTGCTTCTGACGATCCGCGTATTAATATGTAATGCAGCCAATAAGATTGCTGCTAACGTAGAACCTTTTCTCCTCGCGGATCATACTCGCGCAGTGATACATGAACGCGTGACGTATTATAACGTGTGTACAGACCTCCGATTAGTCAGTCTGCATTAGTCTGCATTTGTTTGCACCTGTCTGTACCAGTCTACATTAGTCTGTACCAGTCTATAGTCAAGTTTCAGTCTGTGCCTAATAAGATTACCATATTCCTGTACATAGCCATGAAGATAAATGAATAGACACTTTGTCAAGTATCAGAGATATGTGAGAATAAGATTAACGTACCAAGACCAAAGGAACTTCAGACTGTCACTTGTAAACAGCATCCAGAATCAAGTTACGTAATGTCTATGCTTTTTATTATTTTAATAAATCTGTGTGGAAATTAATCAAGTTCTGTTTAAAGTTGGTCACTGTCAATCTGCTACTCTAAGCGTGCAAGTGGCATTTCTATCGTCTGACCTAACGGCAGAAGATAAACACGCCACGATAAGACCACGAGACATATTGCTGACACTCGCCTACTTCGTTAGAGCGACAAGTCAAATAATCTGATGGTGTGTGTACTGAAGGTCTTACAGTACACACACCACGGAACCCAAGACAAAGGACGCGCCGTGAGTGATCAGCTGTCTGACTGGTTCTGTACTTTTGTGCTCATACCTGCATAAGAGTTTAACAATAGATGCAGATTAAGAAATATGCTAAATCTGAATCGTAGTCGAACCAAAAAGAAACGAAATCAAGATAAGCTCTGTTAACTTATTCATTTTAAGGGGATTTTAAAAAACTGACTACCTCTAAGATGCTTATTTCGATATCCTATCTTGTTCTTATGATCAGGGAATGGAATACAGGTACAACAGTTGAGGAGATACGGTACTTCAACGACTCTGCGACTACTGTAGCTGAATAAAACAACTAGCAAACTGAATGTCGAATTGAAACACCTTTCAGCCAGCTAAATTTCCAATTGTTATTCAATTTTTTTTTTTTTTGGTAAATTCTTATGGAACCAAACTGCTGAGGTCATCGGCCCCTAGGCTTACACACTACTTAATCTACCGTAAATTAACTTACGCTAAGGACGACACACACACCCATGCCCGAGAGAGGACTCGAACCTCCGACGGCGGGAGCCGCACGAAACGTGACAAGGCGCCTGAGACCACGTGGCTACCCCGCGCAGCTTATTTTATTGACCAGTCAGTTTCGGCCATGTAATACGCCGTCTTCACGCCCCCTGACAGACGTGTAGGAAGACTCACACCTCTAGGCCACATTCAATCGCTAGTATCCACAGGTTTTTGAGATAGTGATCCCTTCAATCATCACGATGTGGACAGTCATAGAGTCCGCACACGGCTCTCCCGACTGCTGCCGGCTTTCCTGATAGTGGACCTACTCAAGCAGCTACTCAGCTAGCATTACGATGTTCAGTATATCCCGTTCAAGTCCTTCTCGCAAGGAAAAATTCCTAGCGGTCAGATAGGTTGCTCGGTCACCTACCCAGATGGATTCAGTACAATCATTATAACCCGTAAGATTTCTGGTGCTCGACGGCATTTTTCCTAACAGTACTATTACCTACATACTATTCCAGCCATCACACAAAAAAAACTTACTCATACCAGCTGTAGGGTGTGTAACAATTACCTATAATAATTATGTGTTATATATGGTTGTTCAAAGAAGAAAAACACGTTAAGGCTTATTGAAGGTTAAGCGAAAATTTTAGAGACTTTGACACATTAAGACACAATATTCCGAAGTGGTAGCAGTCGAGCAAGGAAAGCCGACAAGTGTGTCGACATTGGTCATGTTTATGCCTAACATAGGAAGCCCGATGATCAGCGGAGTTTGCACAGTAACAGTCAGCACCTCAACAGATCAGTCACCGAGCAGACCAGCAATGCTTCCAAGCAGAACGATGACCAGACCAGTTCGCACATTGGCGGTCAATGCTCCGGGAACTGTAAGCATACTAAACTCACGTGCATGACGCATCTGGCGATGCGGAGGAGGACGACAGGGCAATGCCCGACAAGGCAAAAGAATGGAAAGCCAGCGCGTGAGTCAACATTAGTCACGTTTCTGCACATCGTGGGAAGCGTAGACAACGACTGCAGTGCCAGACGCCGCTCTAGAAACTTCGCGATATTGGCAAAAACTACGAATAAATACCTCCGACAGACGGGTGTCAGGCGATTGTTTTGGAGGTTCTTCGAGGGGAGAAAGAAGACACGAAGAAACGTCGCCTGAACTGACGGACAGATGGTTAGTCGCCGGACGTCATTCTTCGCTACAACGACTTAGCCGCTACGTTGCTCAACAGTAGACGCCGCTTCTGTGCCAGTAGGTCAACGCAGAACATGCCAGCCGAGTTGTTACCAGAAAGAAGTTCATGTGGTACTTAGCCAGATGGATGGTGACGACGGAAGGTCTGTGGCCTCACCAAATGGGCCACCTGTGAGCCTAGAGGTTGATGTACTACCCATGATGACGCCGAACCTCAAGGTCGCTGGTTCGATTCCGGGACGGAGCACTTCGCGCCGCACTGCAGTCGCTTGTTAATACGTAACGAGCCAATTCACAAGTAGAAAACCGCACCGCCGTCGCACTGAGTCACCAGTACGGTACTGAATTGAGCGTCGGAAAACGCATTGTTTTACTCTGTTCAAAAAGTCTTATGTCTAAATAAATGAATGTTAGTGGAACCACCAATATTTCTCTCACACCTCATCCCACTCCACCGCCCACAAAGTGCTGTTTTCCCTCCCGCCATCCCTGATAAATTAATGACCTTAGCTTTGTCATTGACGCTCAATGTCTAGTGTCACTAAACTCTGGCCCGCTACATTTGGTGTCAGGTAACCTTGGCCCTATTTAGAGCCAGTGATGGTTGGTTGGTTGGTTTGGGGAAGGAGACCAGACAGCGTGGTCATCGGTCTCATCGGATTAGGGAAGGATGGGGAAGGAAGTCAGCCGTGCCCTTTCAGAGGAACCATCCCGGCATTTGCCTGGAGTGATTTAGGGAAATCACGGAAAACCTAAATCAGGATGGCCGGACGCGGGATCGACCCGACGTCCTCCCGAATGCGAGTCCAGTGTCTACAGCCAGTGATGAAGCCAGTAAGTATATTCTACAAGAAGCAGAGAATAGGGCCTTATATTCCTTTTTGCGAGGACTGCCACCAGAAACTTCGATCCGTGCTACGGCAGAAATTCCAAAGATTTTAACTGGTGTAGTGAACATTGCTACAGCATTAGAGGAAATAGACGCCGTGATGAGGTACAAGGAAAGTAAAAAATGCATTGTCCACAAGGGTTCATTGTTTCGGATGCGATCGGCAGAGACACTTCACGGAATCGGTTATTCGAGTAACAGTGTACAAATTGTCAAAGGGTGGGCCATACGTATGGTGAGAGTAACAATACAGGGAAATTTGAAAACATGGGTCCTTTAGACAGGAACGGGAACTCCGGAACCGCCACCAGGCGTTTCCATTAAAATTCCGTGCTATTAGAGTGCATACGAAGACGGTGTGCTGGTTACCAGGGGCTGTTAATGGTAAAGCACGTAGACTATTAGTTACGTATCGGCCATCAGTAAAAAAGTGCACTGAGGTCAGGAGATATGACCCTTCAAGATATAAGTTAAGTGATACAGGCGGAGATAACATGCGTTCTGTAAGCTCTACGTTACTGACATTTCACATTGAAGGTGTAAGATTACACGTGATTTTAGAAGTCGTATCAAGGGTAAGCGACGAAAATGACGCTATCCTAGGGTTATATTTCCTGAATAAACATCACGCCATAATCAACCTCGGGCAGCAAACAGTGGAGCATAGTGGGACATTGTTTCGATTGGGTGACGCAGCTGCCAAGGACGCTCTGCAGCAACATCCTCCTCCCTGGAAATAGGAATCAACTAAACTGCGAGCAATGTCCTTCAAGGTATATACGCGGGATTAAATATCATTCAGTATAGGAAAGCTACTTTGGGTGGACATTAATACTGCTTTATCCGTAAACACACCACACGTAGTGGAACCGTTGCAGGAAAATGATGAATTAGACACGTCAGTTGGATTTTAGCGTAGGAGTGCCGCAACAATTGATGGAGTACAGACGATACCGGTGCATATAGATAATTTTAGGACAGAAGACAATCAGTTACGAAAGGGAATGTTATTAGCTAACACAATTGCCTTAAAGAGAAAGGATTTTGATTGGTTAGACGTAGACAATAGTGACAAACCAACCGCCTACAAAACTGCATTGTGCCAGAAGATATCACACTTAAAAGGAAACGAATGGGATATGAGAGAAGCACTGTTGGACGAGTTTCAGGCTCTGTTTAGTTAACAGGGACAGCTACCAGCAACGAACATCACAAAACACAGCATTCTAAAAAGAGGTAACACCCCAGTTTATAGGAGACCATACAGAGTTCCTCACCAGTTACAACCATTACGTGATGAATTCAAAGATCAACCATTAAAGGATGGTATAATAGAGTATTAGAATTCGTTATACAGTGCAAATATCGTAATTGTGCCAAAGACATCTACATCTACATCTACATCTACATGATTACTCTGCAATTCACATTTAAGTGGTTGGCAGAGGGTTCATCGAACCACAATCATACTATCTCTCCACCATTCCACTCCCGAACAGCGCGCGGGAAAAACGAACACCTAAACCTTTCTGTTCGAGCTCTGATTTCTCTTATTTTATTTTGATGATCATTCCTACCTATGTAGGTTAGGCTCAACAAATTATATTTTCGCATTCCGAAGAGGAAGTTGGTGACTGAAATTTCGTAAATAGATCTCGCCGCGACGGAAAACGTCTTTGATTTAATGACTTCCATCCCAACTCGCGTATCATATCTGCCACACTCTCTCCCCTATTACGTGGCAATACAAAACGAGCTGCCCTTTCTTGCACCCTTTCGATGTCCTCCGTCAATCCCACCTGGTAAGGATCCCACACCGCGTAGCAGTATTCTAACAGAGGACGAACGAGTGTAGTGTAAGCTGTCTCCTTAGTGGACTTGTTGCATCTTCTAAGTGTCATGCCAATGAAACGCAACCTTTGGCTCGCCTTCCCCACAATATTATCTTTGTGGTCTTTCCAACGGAAGTTGTTCGTAATTTTAACACCCAGGTACTTAGTTGAATTGACAGCCTTGAGAATTGTACTATTTATCGAGTAATCGAATTCCAACGGATTTCTTTTGGTACTCATGTGGATCACCTCACACTTTTCGTTATTTAGCGTCAACTGCCACCTGCCACACCATACAGCAATCTTTTCTAAATCGCTTTGCAACTGATACTGGTCTTCGGATGACCTTACTAGACGGTAAATTACAGCATCATCTGCGAACAACCTAAGAGAACTGCTCAGATTGTCACCCAGGTCATTTATATGGATGAGGAACAGCAGAGGTCACTGGACGCTTCCCTGGGGAACACTTGATATCACTTCAATTTTACTCGATGATTGGCCGTCTATTACTACGAACTGCGATCTGCCTGACAGGAAATCACGAATCCAGTCGCACAACTGAGACGATACCCCATAGGCCCGCAGCTTGATTAGAAGTCGCCTGTGAGGAACGGTGTCAAAAGCTTTCCGGAAATCTAGAAATACGGAATCAACTTGAGATCCCCTGTCGATAGCGGCCATTACTTCGTGCGAATAAAGAGCTAACTTCGTTGCACAAGAACGATGTTTTCTGAAACCATGCTGATTACGTATCTATAGATCGTTTGCTTCGAGGTGATTCATAATGTTTGAATACAATATATGCTCCAAAACCCTACTGCAAACCAACGTCAATGATATAGGTCTGTAGTTCGATGGATTACTCCTACTACCCTTCTTAAACACTGGTGCGAACTGAGCAATTTTCCAATCTGTAGGTACAGATCTATCGGTGAGCGAGCGGTTGTATATGATTGCTAAGTAGGGAGTTATTGTATCAGCGTAATCTGAAAGGAACCTAATCGGTATACAATCTGGACCGGAATACTTGCTCGTATCAAGCGATCTCAGTTGCTTCGCAACCACTAAGGTATCTACTTCTAAGAAATTCTGACGGTACAAAACGTTATACATTGTGTTGTGATTACAGGCATTTAAATAACAAAACAATTTAGGACGTGTATCCATTACCAAATATCATAGATACCATTGAACATATCGGCAACAGTAAATATTTCTCCAAGGAGATTGTCTTAGTAGAAAGGTAGCGGTATTACAAGCAGTAGGTCGCGATGCAGAAGAACGGCGTAGAGCACGGCTTCAGGTGGAGATTGCAAAAGATATGCAATGCAAGATAGTTTCACCTACTGGATGGATTTTGTGTCGAGAAACTAGACTCGGAACGAGAATCGTGGTTCCCAAACAAACACCTTCGACAGGAAGTCATGCAAGAGACCCATGACCACATTCTTTCAGGTCACGGTTGTCAAAGAACGACTGAAAGATACGTTTCTGAACGTTCCTCATGGGGGAGAAGAAAGTTCGATGCGGCAAAATACGTGCACAATTACATACCGCGGGACCAGCGAGCAGACAACTGCCGTCAACGTACACCGTTTCAAAGACTCCCGGAAGCGTCAATTCCATTTCAAATCGCAGAAATGGACATATATGGTCCATATAATAAAACACCAGCCGGGAGTAGGTATGTACTAACAATTAGAGATCATTTGTCAAGCTATCTTACGATTTTAAGTCTCCCTGACAAACAACAAACACCATTGCACAGCCTATGGTCAATAAATGGATTCTAAAATTCGGCATAGGCTATGGTCAGTAACAGGATTCTAAAATTCAGCATACCAAAAGCACTTATAACCGACCAAGGTAGTAACTTCATGTCTGACCTCATGAAACAACTTTGTCGTTTGCTGAATGTAAACTAAGTACATATTACCCATTACAGTCACAGGCAAATGGACGGACAGAAATGATGCAGGGCACTATCTGTAAAATGCTTACTTATTTTATTAACGACCAACACAACAATTGGGATATCGTCATTCCATACTGCGTAAGCACATGCAAAGACGAAATACACGAACGAATGGGCATGTCGCCTTATGAAGTTGTTTAACAAAGGAAGATGCCGTCTACGTTGGATGTTATTAAGCCCAAAGACGAAAAGAATAGCGAAGCAGTTAGGGAATTTTCTCGAATCATTAAGGATGTGTGGAAAAAGGTACAGAAAGCAAATACCAAAGCATTAGAACGCCAAGAGAAATTAGGCAATTTACACGCTAAGTATCTAGATTTCAAAACTGAACAATGGGTTTTCCTATCCACTCCCTATGTTGCTAAAGGAAAGACGAAATTTTTTTAAAAAAGTACAAGGGGCCCTACCAAGTTGTCGAAATCACATTACTAGAAAACTTCAAGTTACAGTTACCCACAAAACAACTATTGTTCAAGCAAGCTGGTTAAAACTTTTTAAGAGAGTAACAGATGTAATGCCACCAATGGTAGCAAACACTGGTCAGAAGTGTGCTGGATCGCGGATACGGAGGACCGCTGATCCACCAAAAGAAAACAAGCACTCGGCTTCGTATAACGCTCGGCCGCGAGCAGTCAATTATGCATCCACAACACAAAATCTACCATCCTAATGCAAACGTAAATAAGCTTTGTATACTACAGATTCTAGAAATAATGTATTAACAGGAAATCAGGAATAGAAAAGGGAATTAGCAAAATACACGAATGGGAAATCTGGGTTTTAAATAATGGGAAGTACCGATGTATGATTAGACACCGTGCGCTTAAATAAGTATAAGTCATTCTGTAGAATGTATTGATAAGAATATCTAGGTCATAAAAGGTGCACAATAATTTTTCTTTTGCCATAAAATCACAATTGTGTAGTATGTGCTTACAATACTACTTTCTATACGACAGGCACATTTTCTTCTCTCTCAGACGAAAAATTTCACTTACCCACTAATTTACTGGCCAGAAACATCTACGCAACTATTGGATCCTCAAAATTGGTCTTACCTAAACAACTCCCTTGATTCCTCCTTCCTGAAGTCATTAGATGCGCTTATCACTGCACAACAAGGCAAGATTGATGTCAACGCTAAGATGCAGCATATTACACAGTTGAAAGAGCAACACAAATCGCGATTTATGATATTGGGCACAGGTATTTATGGAATATTCCTGTTCGTATTTATTCTTTGTATGACTTTCCTGCGTATTCAAGACAAACAGTAACATATCACTACATCAAATTCCAGTTAAATGGCTACAGAAATCCTGAGCATACACGCGTACTGCTAAAAGGTATGTAGAGAGAATTGTTGCTTGCTACTTCGTTGTATTGTTACTGCTCGTCATTCTACAGTATTTATAAAATTAATTTAGAAGCTTTCTTAATGCTGATGTATTTCAAACTATTGCATAGTTTTTCTGACAGACTTAGATTGCCACTGTGTTTTTGTTTCTTGTTTCTTAGTCGTTTTGAGATGGACATAGGCTAAATCTAGGATGAATTTTTTTCCGGACAGGGGAGGAATGTAGAGTGTATAAAAATTATGTGTAATAATTATGCGTTATTTGTGGTTGTTCATTGCAGAAAACTACTTAAAGACATACTACAGCTTAAGTGAACATTTTAGAGACTTTCACACGTTAAGCCACAATATTCGAAAGCGCCAGCAGTCGAACAAGGAGAGCCGGCGCGTGTGTAGACATTGCTCACGTTTCTGCCTAACATGACAAGCAAAGATCACTACCGAAGAGTCAGACGCCACCCTAGAAACTTCGCGATATTGGCAAAAACACCGAATAAATACCTCCGACATAAGGGTGTCAGGTGGTCCTTTGAGGAGGTTCTTCGAGAGGAGAAAGAAGACACGAAGAAACGTCGCCGGAACTGACGGACAGATGGTTAGTCACCGGATGTCATACTTTGCTACAACGACTTAGCCTCTACGCTGCTCGACAGTAGATGCCGCTTCTGTGCCAATAGGTCAACGCAGAAAATGCCAGCCCAGATGTTACCAGAATGAAATTCATGTGGTACTGTAGTGTCGTGGAATAGTAAACAGTTGGAAACGTGAAATATTGTCGAAGTTTCGTTGCGTATGCCGAGAGCCAGAGGCAGTAGGTTGGCCAAGAAGTAAGAGGATTGCACATATATCGGAATGGGTCGTCACGCAGGGGCAATGGCCTGGTTACACACAACAGGGGAGAGAGTTTGTGTTAGACGGAGACTTTCGTAGAGTGCAAGACAGAGGTATAGCGTCAGCTGTACTGCATTTCACAACTTCGCGTAAGTCTGCCGTATCAACACGTAACTCTGTCGCAAGAACACCTAAGGGACGAGTACGACAGATGAATCAGAAGTATAAGTGGAACGAATGCGTTCATTACAAACGAGCATGACGTCAGGACGTCGCTCGTGCTTCCTTTAAATACGCCAGCTTTGATAGCAACAAGGCACTCGCAGTCAGACTTGCGGTTAGATGTGCACTATGTCGCTGTGTAGTGCTGAGCTCGGTGACCGACATGTTAATCTTTGTTAAGGAGATGTAGCAGTAAGGGCGGCCCATCCAGCAGCAGACGTGAGGGGACAGCACCAGCTCTGGTCCTCTCTGCTGCCGCTGTCAATCATCAGCCCAGGATTAGCAGACATCGCGGCAGACTCACTCGTCGCCAATGCTGACCACATCAGTGAGCCATCGTCGAGATCGTGCAGGGCCTAGGCCCTGTACATCCGCCGTCACAACTGGGTGAGGCGACGACGCTGGGGAACTGCAGCCCGTTCCGCCCGTCCACCGCGAACGAGCCACCAGGAGGAGCAGGTAAGAAGACGGAGTGGGATAGAGTACACTCCGCACTACGAGAACGCCTCTTGTGCAGACAGCGTCGGGACTCCAACCCAGAGCCTCCCCCTGCAGCAGCTTGCTGTCCACAGCCGAGCCGGCAGCCCAGCCGGGCGCCGCCAGACACGCGCAGCCGAAGTAAGGATGTTACTCCACTACGTCACAGCGCGCGGCGCTGCGCTAACAAGACTGCGCGGTCCGGATCTGGTGTCATCGCTACAAGTCAGCGAGGACTCGGGGAAGGTCGTTGATATCACCAAGTCACATTGTACTCGGCAGGAATAAAGGTGTTATGAATTAATAATGTTTCTTTGGCGATTCTGACGCTTCTACAGCCATTTCCTAGCATCCTGACAACTGGAGAGGTCACCGCTCGGCCATCCAGTCCACCGTAGGCGACCGGGACCACCGGGGCGCCTACAGTACTTAGCCAGATGGCTGGTGATGATGAAGGGTCTGTGGCCTCACCAAATGGGTCACCTGTGAGCCTAGAGGTCGATGACATCCTCCAGAAGACGCCGAACCTCAGCGTCGCTGGTTCGATTCCGGTACGGAGCACTCCCCGCCATACCGTAGTCGTTTGTTAATAACGTAACGAGTGAATTCACAAGGAGAACACCGCACCGCAGTCGCGCTGAATCACCAGTACGGTACTGAATTGAGCATCGTAAAACACATTGTTTTACTCTGTTTGTTCAAAGAGTCTTATGTCTCAATAAATGAATATTAGTGGAACCACAAATAATTCTCTCACACCTCATCCCACTCCACGGCCCATAAAGTGTTGTTTTCCCTCCCGCCATCCCAGGTAAATTAATGACCTTTGCTCCCCTCTGCCATTGACACTCAATATCTAGTGTCACTGAATTCCGACCCGCTACACAGCTACGGACGCGCCCCACTGTAAACTTCAGTGACAGTTCCTTGCTGTTCCCCTTGGCATAATCGTTAAGTGTTCATAGGATAGTTTTCGTCTACCAAGTACCTCGCATTGCATACATTCCTTTGCTTTATATTACGTGCATTCTTATACTTCACTATGGAAAAGTTGATGCTGTTACAAGAATTTTATATTTCAATGATTGCAACTCATTTTCCATTAGCAAATGTTCTGTCTGCCATATTCATGACAGGCGTATTTCTATAACTTTTCTGTCAAAGGTCTCAGAGACTTGCTAGTGGTCTTACAGTGTTCACAACTGACCGTACGGTCAGTGGTTGCGAGGGGGAGGGGGGGTTGGTGCCAGCGCGCTTCGTAATGGCTACACTAGAGCAACAGATTACGAGTACTCGGTATAGAAACGACAATATAATTATGGAGGGAACCTTATATTCAAAAGAGTTTAGTATTTTAGTAAATACAGAAAATAAAAATGTACTTTCGTTAAAATCCTATAAATTTTCAGATATTTGTTGCAGGCAGAGTGTGCGAGAAAGTAATCAAACGCATATACATGCAGTGAGGTGACAAAAGTCATCGGATTGAGATATGCACATATATAGACGGCGATAGTATCGCGTACACAAGGTATAAGAGTGCAGTGCACTCCGTCATTCGTGAGAATGTTTCCGATGAGAATATGGCCGCACGACGAGAATAACAGACTTTTAACGCGAAATTGTAATTGGAGCTAGAAACATGGGACATTTCATTTCGGAAGTGATTAAGGAATCAGTATTCCGCGATCCACAGTGTCGAGAGTGTGCTGATATTACCACATTTCAGACATAACCTCTCACCACGGACAACGCAGTGGCTAACGGCCTTTACTTAACAACCGAGACAATCGGCGACTGCGAAGAGTAATCAGTGGTAACAGAGAAGCAATACTGCGTGAAATAACCGCAGAAATCTATGTGGGATGAACTACGAACGTAGCCGTGAGGATAGTACGGCGTAATCTGGCGCTAAAGGGCTATGGCAGCAGACGACCGACGCGAGTGCTTTTGCCAACAGCACGACATCGCCTGCAGCTCCTCTCCTGGGCTCATGACCATATCGGTTAGATCCTAGACGACTGGAAAACTGTGGCCTGGTCTGATGATTTCAGTTGGTAAGAGCTTATGGCAGGATTCGAGTGTGTCGCATACCCCCCGAATCCATGGATGCAAGTGATGCAAAAAGGTGTCGACTGTATTTACATGGAACGGACTGAGTCTTCTGGATGTTCAGCCACTTGGCGACTATTTGCAGCCATTCATGGGCGTCATATTCCCAAACAACGATGAAATTTGTATCAATGACAATCAGCCGTGTCACAGGACCACAATTGTTCGAGAATAGTTTGAAGAATATTCTGGAGACTTCGAGCGAATGATTTGGCCACTCAGATCTCTTGACGTTAATCCCATCGAACATTTATTGAACATAATCGAAAGGTCAGTCCGTGTAGACCACCGTGCACCGGCGAAAATTCTTTCCAAATTATGGACAGGTATAGAGGCAGCATGGCTCAATATTTCTGCAGGGGAATTCCACGACTTATTGAATCCATGCGATGTCGAGTTCCTGCGCTACTGTGGGAAGAAAGAGGTCTGGCACGATATTAGGATGTATCTCATGACTGTTGTCACCTCAGTGTATTCGTGTAAGATATTCATTCCACAAGAATTTCAAATGCCACAATCCTGCAATTTGAAGTGGTTTGGAAAAGTTTCTGTTTCAAAATGTTTTCTCTTGGACAAGTACAGCCCGAACCTTAACATCTATATAGTAACTTCAGCGTAGTTGTGTAAGACGGACTGACAGTTGTGCTTTAATGGAGAAGGTTTACATGGATGGCGGCCACGTCAAGTTCATATATAACACCTGCACGACTAGTTTCTACAGTACACTGAGCAGAGAGAAGGTACAAAATCCAAGGAAGTTGCCCAACAAGAACGTAGAATCCAATAGTGTCAGAAAGGTATGTTAAGATTTAATGTCCCGAAGTGATGAGATATTTAGAAGCGGAAAACAAGCTTGAAAGGAAAACGACGGCGGTAAATCGGCTGTGTCATTAACAAAGTACCTCTGCGGCAATATTCGTTGTGGTAGATTTGGAAAAACCATCGGAAACCTATATCTGAGTGACTGGAGGAGGGAGGGATTTTAGAGTAACTGTTCTCAAACGCAAGTTCTGTATCTTAACCACTGCGCAACCTTGCTTGGTTATCTAACTCAAGTGGACGGATTCTGCGATGCAAAAGGTGGGTCTCTATAAATTTTATGAAAACTCCCAAGCAACTATGAGTCAATAAACATACAATGGTGTCCAAAATTAAAGAAACAAACCCTTATTTCAAGTCTAGTGCCTAATTCACCGCCGGCCGCGGTGACCGTGAGGTTCTAGGCGCTCCAGTCCGGAGCCGCGCTGCTGCTAGGGTCGCAGGTTCGAATCTTGCATCGGGCATGGGTGTGTGTGATGTCCTTAGGTTAGTTAGGTTTAAGTAGTTCTAAGTTCTAGGGGACTGATGACCACAGCAGTTGAGTCCCATAGTGCTCAGAGCCATTTGAACCGAATTCACCGTATAATCATACAAACTGTCAACCAGATATCCGAACTATTGTGTTCTGCATGGAAGGTGGCATTCTGGTCAATGGACAACCATGTCAACGATGACGTCAGGGCACCTATGAAAGGAGGTATATTTTTCCGGGTAGCCCCACATCCACAATCGCTGTGTACACATTCACAGACGGTGCAATACGGCACAGAGATGTTGTCTTCTAGACTCTCTGCGGTGGAGGGCCATAGAGAGAAAGGAAGCAGGACAGTTGCAAACTGATTTGGCCCGATGGCTTAGTGGGAATCATTCTGTTGTTTCTAGGATATGAAGACAGTTTATAGAGACAGAAACTGTATCCCGAAGACCAGAGCAGGGCCGATCATGTGTGGCTTCAGAAGAGATGACCGTTATTTGGCTGTAAGGGCACTACAGTACCGCCTTAGTACTGCACTGGCATGTGACCTAGCAGTGTCCACTTGACGAGTTGTATCGAGGTAAACAGTGTGAAGAAGGCTTCGGCGGAGTGCCCTTTACTGTCATAGACCTGCTGTATGTCTACCTCTGACACGTGTTCACAGAAGCGAACGTCTAGAGTGGAGCCATCACATGCCACACGACGATCGAACACTGGGCCATGTTGTTTTCACAGATGAGTCTCGATGTACTCTTCAGAGTCATTCTCGATGGATTCGCATCTGAAGGGAATGTGGAACACAATTTAGGGACCCAACGAGTGTGCAAAAAAAAAACGATTTCGAGGGGATCCCAATGGGTGTTGGAAGGAATTATGTTGACCACTCTAACCCCTCTTCATGAAATTGTGTGGGTGAATCGGCCAGGATTAACTGCTGTCAGGTATCATAACGAGATCTTGGGACTTGTAATGCGGTTGCTGCTAGGTGCTGTGGGCTCACACTTCGTATTGATGGACAGAAATGCTCGACCTCATGAAGCACGGGGTGGTTGATGTTTTCTTGGAAACGGATATTGCGACTCATGGAGTGGCCTACTCACTCTCTGTATTTGAATCCCATAGACAATGTCAGGGATACACTAGGGAGACCGCTTGCATCACGTCAGCATCTACCAATCATTCTCCAAGTCTGCGAGCAGCTCTGCAGGAAGAATGGGCGTTATTGCCTCAAATTGAGACTTATGACATCATTCACTGCATGCTCCGTAATTGTGCGGCCTATACTGCTGCCAAAGGTGGTAACACCCCATACTGAGCACATTGACCAGTTGAGGGAATGTGTGTGCAAATCCGTTAAGTTGGGAAAAAACTTGGAACATTTTTGTCTACTTTTATGCACGTTGCAGTTATTTACGGTCTGTATTATTTACTTTGTTTCTATTTTATTATCCCTTACATATACTGTTTTGTGGCAAAATAAACGCAACCTTGCAAAATTTCCGTTTGTAGCTTTAATTTTGGACGTCAGTGTATTACTTCCTTCAACATAATTCTAGAGAATTTGCAACGGCGGGAAATGCAAAGAAAGTTGAACTCATTTGTGTTGTCGCTCTTCCCCACAGCAGTTGTATACTTGAAAGGACGGAGGATAAGCAACAGTGCCCCAAAGAAATTGGTACACACGTAGTTGTGGCATCCATCTTTATTGAACCTTTCTGATAATTATATATTCATGTAAAACATACCATACACTTTCTTCTGGTGTACTTACGTCGTCAACTATTTCTCACAGCTTTGATCAATCGTAACTCATTGTGGTAATTTTGCTCTTTCGAAATGTCATATGTCTTCGTTACAGTGCTGTAACATTTTTATCATGGATATAGGACAAGAAATGTATGAATCCGAACTTCTGTTCAGTAACTGTCGGAAATGAAGGAAGAGACGATTTGAAAATGCCTGCTGAATTTTTGTAATTTACGTTCTCTGAAAAAATCTAAAGATTTTTATGACAGTACAACATTCTAATTTATGTTATTGCGAAGTTGTTCCAAATTTCTATAGGCACTGGTCTTACACAATTGCACAAACTATAATTACGTAATAACAACGAAGTACCATAGCTATCAATGTCACCTCCGTTTCATTGCAAGATATTATATCTGTATCCTTACATGCCGATGCTGTCTTTAACTTCCTTGCCTCTTCCTGTAGTAATGCTACTATAGCCCTGAATCTGAACATTACTAGTATGACCTGAATGTGTGTGTGCACAGTGTTTGAGAACTAATGCAGTCTCGACGCGGCAGGGAGAGGAACAATTTGCCGTCCCCAGTGAGCACTGAACGTGAGCCCCACGGATATTCCCACTGCCATTATCAGCTAAGGTCCACTAGTAGCACACCTGCGCCTGTCTTCAGTCATCGATCTGCTCCGTCACGTACAGTGCCTCTTTCTCAACCTCTCCTTCCATAGTATTTGAGCACTTATCATTCTGTCAGTAACAGCCAAAGCAAGAACAATATTAGGATTTAACGTCCAGCCGACATCGATGTCGTTAGAGGTGAGACACAAGCTCGAATTTGTTAACAGATGGGGTAGGAAATAGGCCGTATCCTTTCAAAGGGACTATCCGGGAATTTCATGGAGCGATTTCAGAAAATCACGAATGTCAGGACTCTAATTTGAACGGTCGTCTTCCAGCATGCGAATGCAGTACGCTAACCACTGCACAACCTCGCTCGGTACAGTCAAAGAAGCGAAATTAAATAATTCGTATGGACATGTTGACATGCCTTCAAAGTTCAGCTATTCCCTAATAGAAATTTCAAAAGCACTGAATATGCTTAGTTCCACTGTTAGAAAATGTAGTGTAAATACGGCTCGAAAGACTAGCACATAGAAGAGCCAAATTCTAAGACATTGTACAAGAAGAAAGTATCAGATATCGTAATGCAAAGGACATCCGTTTCATATTAGATCGAGGGACAACAATACTCATCTCTATTGTCGTGCGACCATTTAGAATTCTATAGCAACATGTAATAATGAGAAATGTCGTAAATAATAGTACCAGTAGTGCTGTTACTAATCTGTGCAGCTATGGTTCCAATGGCTCCAAGCACTATAGGCCTTAATATCTGAGGTCATCAGTCCCCTAAACAAATCGGATTAATGAGTTTTATTACAAAAAGAAAAGATATAATACTTAATTTTGCAGTTCACTGATGTGTGGCAAGCAAAGGCGGCGCACAAAATAAGCAATCTTCTGCAGTATACACAATCTCAAGTCTTTCCTACATAGAGATTACAAGCGAAGTAACTAGAATACACGCTTCTATCCCAGTCGCTAGTCTTGAAGCTGCTACTGAACTGGGCGTCACCAGCCGGTGGCGGCGCTTATGTCCTCTTCACATAGAAGCCGCTGCTGTCGCGTTAGCGTTCTGGAGAGGGGTCGGTCAGCGTGCGATTGGCTGACGTCTTCTCGCAGCCATCTCTCCTCTATCGTTCTCGACTGGCGTGCCGGCGCTTTACTTTACGTCGTAACATGTTTCACTAATTCAGCTTAATGAGTGTTCCAAACAGACGAACAACAGAGAAAATTTGTGAGAGACTTCTTTTGTATGTTGATTCTGCCTTCCCTTCGACGGCCAAACTTAAATCACCCTCGTCAGACAGTCCTAGAGATCTAAAGGACATAACTGATTAAAGTGACTGATCGGAAATCGCTTTGTCAAATTATGTCGAACAATTTCAACTATTTACGCTCATTACGACACGTTCATCTACATCTACATCTACGTGGATACTCTGCAAATCACATTTAAGTGCCTGGCAGAGGGTTCATTGAACCAGCTTCACAATTCTCTATTATTCCAATCTCGTATCTCGCGCGGAAAGAACGAACACCTATATCTTTCCGTACGAGCTCTGATTTCATTTATTTTATCGTGGTGATCGTTCCTCCCTATGTAGGTCGGCGTCAACAAAATATTTTCGCATTCGGAGAGTAAAGTTGGTGATTGAAATTTAGTGAAAAGGTTCCATCTCAACGAAAAACACCTTTCTTTTAATGATGTCCAGCCCAAATACTGTATCATTTCTGTGACACTCTCTCCCATATTTCGCGATAATACAAAACTTGCTTCCTTTCTTTGAACTTTTTCGATACACTCCGTCAGTCTTATCTGGTAAGAATCCCACACCGCGCAGCAGTATTCTAGAAGAGGATGGACAAGCGTAGTGTAGGCAGTCTCCTTAAGAGGTCTGTTACATTTTATAAGTGTCCTGCCGATAAAACGCAGTCTTTGGTTAGCCTTCACCATATTTTCTGTGTGTTCCTTCCAATTTAAGTTGTTCGTAATTGTAATACCTAGGTATTTAGTTGAATTTACGGCATTTAGGTTAGACTTATTTATCGTGTAACCGAAGTTTAAGGAGTTCTTTTTAGCAATCATGTGGATGACCTCACACTTTTCGTTATTTAGGGTCAACTGCCACTTTTCACATCATTCAGACATCTTTTCTAAATCTTTTGTAGTTTGTTTTGATCTTCTGATGAGTTTATTAGTCGATAAACGAAGGCGTCATCTGCAAACAACCTAAGACGAATCCTCAGATTGTCTCCCAAATCGTTTATATAGATAAGGAACACCAAAGGGCCTATAACACTACCTTGGGGAACGCCAGATATCACTTCTGTTTTACTCGATTACTTTCCGTCAATTACTACGAACTGTGACCTCTCTGACAGGAAATAACAAATCCAGTCACATACCTGAGACGATATTCCATAAGCTCGCAATTTCATTACGATCCGATTGTGTGGTACAGTGTCAAAAGCCTTCCGGAAATCCAGAAATACGGAATCGATCTGAAATCCCTTGTCAATAGTACTCAACACTTCATGTGAGTAAAGAGCTAGTTGTGTTTCACAGCAACAATTTTTCTAACATGTATGTTGAGGCCAAGCTTCAGTCTGTGCACAAACCACTGATCGCCTGCCCTCTCCAGATTTCGTAATAATTTCCTTGTAGATAACTGACGAGGGTGCATGGCAAGTCCCATAACCCTACTCCCTAGAAACTTCTCCTAGTGGAAGATGGACTACAATATGAGACACGTGTCTTAGCCTATCCGTATATACTCCATCATTTCTCTGAAAACGACGATCAAAGTTTTCGACGTAATTTAGATGCATTTCAGTTGGCGTCGAGCTGGACCGTAGTAATGGTACAGTTGGTAGCGTCACTGCTTCACAAATTTGCACCCGGTGTTCGAAATCCGATTCTTATTTTCCTTTTTTCCTTCTATCTACACATGTCCATATAAGGTTACTGCAAGAATGTTTCCTATCAAGTTAGGGGATAGAGGGGCTTTATATTAATTGTAAAATTACAGCTGGGCTTCACTGTAAGTGTCACACATCAATTATAAAATATATGTGTATATGGTGTTTTCGGGGGCTGAAGTTGTCGTATTCATATATTTCATTCTTATATCATTGCTTATATTTATACTTATGTTTGCCGACGGGTGCGGCCGAGCAGTTCAAGGCGCTTCAGTCTGGAACCGCGCGACCGCTACGGTCGCAGGTTCGAATCCTGCCTCGGGCATGGATGTGTGTGCTGTCCTTAGATTAGTTAGGTTTAAGTAGTTCTAAGTTCTAGGAGACTGATGACCTCAGAGGTTGAGTCCCATAGTGCTCAGAGCCATTTGTACCATTTTTTTTTATTCTTATGTTTATTCTTCGGGAAGATGTAGTGCTTAACCTTCGATGATACTGATCATAGAAACATATAGACACAGCACGAAGGCAGCTTCGTCATAGTCACAGTTCTTCGCATGAATATTACTCGGAAAAGAAACTTCGTTAACATTGCTAACGATTTCACGTATTGGTAATGATTTCGAGACAAACCACGTAGAACGGATCATCTTACGAAAAACTGGTACTTTCAGTTGATTATGAATCAGTGCATAGATTAATAAATTTTTATTGCAGTGTGTCTAGTTGTGATACCCCTTTGCTGTGCTGTGCAATTCCTCAGTTTCCGGATGAAATGTGTTATTTGCCGGTAAAAGTACATGTAACAGGTTTGACACATCGGTGTACACTTCGAAGGATTTGCTTTTAACGAACAGGTTGGTATTACATCTTTATCCATGAGTTTCTTGTCATATAACGAAGGATCGCTCTGATCGGTAAATGAAAAAATAAGTAAAATAAAAACAATGATGGTGCCGCTGATAAGGTTTAACATTTTACACGCTAAATGCGTCATAGAGTGCCTCGAAACCTCTGACCGCTGTTTTCTGGGAAATGGTCAATTGTATACACGCCGAGACACGTGTTCGCTTTTTTTTGACTCCCGCTCCACTGAGAGAAGTTTCTGGGAAATCGGGTTATGGCGCTTGCCGTGATCTCCCCGTGACTCGTCCTTAAATGGGTTCTTACTGCCAAAAACATTATTCGCTACGTTATTTACACATATCACAAATAATTTTGGCCCTAATCACACCACCGTGAGGTATTATAAGTGCTACCTTCCTTTACTGACAGTACCTACTCATTCAGAAGTACATAACGATTACATTGAGTTCTCTTTACTAGAATTTCGTCAGTCCAATTACATGTCTCTTTGGAGATTTTGTACGGACTCGCATACTTTAGCCATGCCCGAAGCCGTGCCAAAAGCTTTTATATAGTCAAGAAACAACTAAGCTCCAATATATTATGCTTCCCGGGTCCTATGAAAAATCTCATTTAGTTATTTACTATTACATGGTCTGTGCTTACAGAAATCGTATTTATTTCTACATAGTACTTGCTTGGTGTTCAAAGAAGTTATCTTCTACGTCTACATACTTATTACACAAGCAGCCATTCAGTGTATGGAAGAGTGTATATTTCACCACTGCTAGCCATTCCCTTTCCTGTTCCAGATTCAAATGGAGCTAGGGAAAAACTTCTGTTTATACGTTACAGTTGTCATCTTCGTATCCTTCCACCGAGCCAAAAAGACCTTGCTTAAAAAGTATCTCCTGCCGATTATGACATACAGCTTGGAGCGCTGTGTAATTAACAAGGCAGATTTGAGCGAGCTACAAGCATGCGAAATGAAGTTTCTGCGATCAGCCTTGCAAAAGACTGGGAAAGATAAAATTAGGAACGAAGACAACAGAGGAGAGATGCAAATGGATCTGTCAATGACTGGAAGACTGAGTACCGCACGTGTCAAGTGGTTTGGAGATGTGAAGAGGATGAAGGATAACCGCCTGACAGAATAGTACCTGGATAGAATTGTGCAGCGGAAAACACCTGTAGGACAACCCAGAAAAAGAAGAATGGATCAGGTTAAGGAAGACCTGGAGACTAGAGGAGAAATCTGGGAAACAATAACAAGACTAGAAGCGTATAAAATTACGTTACAGTAAGAGCTGTAATTTTTCTTTGTCTTCACGATCATTACGCGAGATGTATGCCGTTGGCAGTAGGATCGTTTGGCAGTCTATCACATAAGGTGGTTCTCTAAATTTTCTCAGCAGTACTACGAGAAAAGTAACGTATTCTTCCCTTCTAGGATTCGGTTTAACTTGACGGATCATTTCCGCAATACTCTCATCATGATCGAACCTACCGGTATCAAATCTAATAGCACGCTTCTGAATAGCTTTGACGTCTTCCTTTAAGCAGACCTTGTGGGAATCCCAAGCACTCGCGCCGTTCTCAAGAATAGGTTCAACCAACCAACCGAAGTCGACCACCATTCGCCTTCCCTACAGCCGACCTTAATTGCACGACGTTCCATTTAACGTCGCTTTGCAGCGTTACGGGATGATTATGTATTCGACGAAACTGAGTGAAACAGCACACCATCAATACTTTACTCGAAGATTTTGGGATTCTTTTCCTATTCGTATGCATTAACTTACATTTTCCCACACTTAGAGCATACTCCCACTCATCGCAAGCAAACTACATAATCCATATTTCTACGGCATATCGACGTCAGTGACGTATGTCTATAGTTCTGCGCATACTTTTTGCAACCATTCCTATCGAATGGAGAGACCTGTGCCAGTTGCAAGATACGTTGCACACTGGCTCAGCGACGTACGGGTAAACTAATGCTAGAAGTCTGCCCACTACCCACATATTCAGTATACACTCCTGGAAATGGAAAAAAGAACACATTGACACCGGTGTGTCAGACCCACCATACTTGCTCCGGACACTGCGAGAGGGCTGTACAAGCAATGATCACACGCACGGCACAGCGGACACACCAGGAACCGCGCTGTTGGCCGTCGAATGGCGCTAGCTGCGCAGCATTTGTGCACCGCCGCCGTCAGTGTCAGCCAGTTTGCCGTGGCATACGGAGCTCCATTGCAGTCTTTAACACTGGTAGCATGCCGCGACAGCGTGGACGTGAACCGTATGTGCAGTTGACGGACTTTGAGCGAGGGCGTATAGTGGGCACGCGGGAGGCCGGGTGGACGTACCGCCGAATTGCTCAACACCTGGGGCGTGAGGTCTCCACAGTACATCGATGTTGTCGCCAGTGGTCGGCGGAAGGTGCACGTGCCCGTCGACCTGGGACCGGACCGCAGCGACGCACGGATGCACGCCAAGACCGTAGGATCCTACGCAGTGCCGTAGGGGACCGCACCGCCACTTCCCAGCAAATTAGGGACACTGTTGCTCCTGGGGTATCGGCGAGGACCATTCGCAACCGTCTCCATGAAGCTGTGCTACGGTCCCGCACACCGTTAGGCCGTCTTCCGCTCACGCCCCAACATCGTGCAGCCCGCCTCCAGTGGTGTCGCGACAGGCGTGAATGGAGGGACGAATGGAGACGTGTCGTCTTCAGCGATGAGAGTCGCTTCTGCCTTGGTGCCAATGATGGTCGTATGCGTGTTTGGCGCCGTGAAGGTGAGCGCCACAATCAGGACTGCATACGACCGAGGCACACAGGGCCAACACCCGGCATCATGGTGTGGGGAGCGATCTCCTACACTGGCCGTACACCACTGGTGATCGTCGAGGGGACACTGAATAGTGCACGGTACATCCAAACCGTCATCGAACCCATCGTTCTACCATTCCTAGACCGGCAAGGGAACTTGCTGTTCCAACAGGACAATGCACGTCCGCATGTATCCCGTGCAACCCAACGTGCTCTAGAAGGTGTAAGTCAACTACCCTGGCCAGCAAGATCTCCGGATCTGTCCCCCATTGAGCATGTTTGGGACTGGATGAAGCGTCGTCTCACGCGGTCTGCACGTCCAGCACGAACGCTGGTCCAGCTGAGGCGCCAGGTGGAAATGGCATGGCAAGCCGTTCCACAAGACAACATCCAGCATCTCTACGATCGTCTCCATGGGAGAATAGCAGTCTGCATTGCTGCGAAAGGTGGATAAACACTGTACTAGTGCCGACATTGTGCATGCTCTGTTGCCTGTGTCTATGTGCCTGTGGTTCTGTCAGTGTGATCATGTGATGTATCTGACCCCAGGAATGTGTCAATAAAGTTTCCCCTTCCTGGGACAATGAATTCACGGTGTTCTTATTTCAATTTCCAGGAGTGTACAATCTGTTGGTGCTCAGTCACGGCCTTTCCTCTATTGAGTGATTTGCGCTGTTTTTCCATTCTGTTATTCCATATCTGTAACTTAATTAATAGTTAGACCACGCAACACGGAAACCAATTGGCGATCGTGTTTGTGAAAATGAATTTGGGAGACAGAGTATTGGACATTGGCTTTCATTTGCTCATCTTCCATTTCGGTACCATCATACTCAGACGACTTCGTTCCATTGACAGATTTTATGCTGAACCAAAACCTTTAGCTGTTCTTTACTAGTCAGCAGGTAAGATCTATCATTCTTATGCTTCTCGTATAACTGTGTTTACACTTACTTGGGTTTTGTCTGGTCTCAGTGAGTTATTAGGAGTTTTGTTCCTTCTTAATCTGCTACACTAATGTAATTAGTATCACAGAAAATACTTAATGGTAGTCCACCTCAATCCTCACTGAGTTCCATGGCACATGACCTGCTATAGTCTGACTCTTCGCACAGACTCACTATATGATGCTGAATTGGATGCGTGCTGACGTGCGTTCAGGTATCCTTTAACCATTTCCATACCGAACATTTTACGTAGAAATACTGCCGGACAAAGTACAAAACCCTCAAGACAGATACATAAATACTCAGTGATCACAGGCCCTGCAGACCACTCGATGCTTCGACAAACTGCCTCCATTCCTTCCTGTTTTGGGCCCAGTTCCTCCAGGTGTCTTCAATTCCCAGGGCTGCTAGGTCCTTCGCCAGCTCGTCCATCGAGCGCTGCCTTGGTCGTCCAATGGGGCGTTTTGTGTTTGGTATCCCCACTAGTGCCATCTTCGCCTGTCTTCCATCTGGCATATGGGCTACATGTCCCACCCATTGTATTATTTTGATCTTCATCTTCTGTAGGATAATTGGTTGTCGCTTCAGAAGGTAGATTTCCTCGTTTTTCCTCCTCCTCCATTTTCCTTTATCTAAAACTGGTCCCCATATCTTCCTCATTACTGTTCTTTCAAATATTAATAGTTTCTCCTTCCTCGCTTAGTCATTCTCCTTGATTCTGAACCGTAGATTACTGCTGGGCATATCACTGTGTTGCAGGTTTTCATCTTAGTGTTCACTGAGATCGATTCAGAGCCGAGCGTCTCTCTGGGGGACTGTATGCATTTTATTCCCACTGCTATTCTTTCCTAGATATCTATTTTTATGTTGCTGTCAGTGGGAAACCAAGATCCCAAGAATCTGAACTGGTGTACTCTCTTGAAACTCTTGCCATCTATGTCAAGAAATTCTTGCTGCTCTTGTCTACTTCCTAATTGCATGAACACTGTTTTGTCTCGATTCACTTTGAGCCATACCTTATGTGCATAGCTGTCCATTTTCTCGTACATTTCTTTCAACTCGTGCTTTAAATCACTTAGTAGTACTATGTCATCTGCATATGCGAGACAATTGAAGTTACCGTCCATCTCTACTCTAGCCCACTCCTGTTGCCTACACTCTTTTATTGCTTTTTCTCTAAGATGACATTGAACAGAACACATGAGAGAGCATCCTCTCGCCTGAGACCTGTTTCAATCTCGAATGTTTCTGATGTGGCACCTCGGACATGTACTGCTGCCTTTGACCCTTCCATACAAGCTCGCACCATTCTCACTAGCTTCTCAGGGTTTCTGAAGTCATGCATTGCATTGTATAGGCTATTCCTGTGGATGCTGTCATATGCACGTTGAACATCGACGAACAGGCTGTAGACATCTTTATCGTTTTCCCTCAAGACAAAATTATTATATTGAAAAGTGAGGCGCAAGGTAGTTCTCTACTGTAAGAGTATATGTTATCAAATTCGGAACAAATGAAACACATGTCATAGTAAAGGGTGTCCAAACAGTCACATCAATACACAGCATACCCCCATGTGGTGGCAATGCAGGCGTGTAATGTCACATGAAAATGATCATAAAAGTGCCGACTCCGAAGCATTCGACGACTTTTGTTGCAATCCGGCAGTGGTTTTTGTAGCTATGGCGGTGTGTAAGTTCCCACTTCATCAGTCTCATACGTGCTCAATTGGCAAGAAATCTGGTGATCTCTCTACCCGGGGCAGTTGTTTTACACGACGAAGACCATGCTGGGTCGCAGCACAGGTACAAGTATGTGGACGTGCATTATCTTCTTGAAAGACCATATCACCTTCCTGTCGAACAAATGGAAATAACACGGAATAACAGGCTGTGCAATGTAGCGGGCACTGGGTTATTTACACCGCAGAAATACAAAGTGGGATCGTAAGTTGTATCTGGTTGCTCCTCACAGCTTGGATGGGACCTGTGTGTCGTGGAGTAATGCACTCTGGAATAGGCAGCTCATCAGTCCTATCTCATACACGTGTACGTCCACCACTCGCATACAGACAGAACCCCCTTGTATCACTGACGACAACAGAACGACATTTCACTCTTCAGTCGGTCTTTCACGACACCAGAGTTATCAATAAGGTGGTGTTCTGGTGTCAGTGGGAGCATAGCTGAAGCAGACGTGATCTTGTGAGGCCTGTTACAAGCAGACGGTCTCCAATGGTCACTGATGAAACATTAGTGCGATGATGCGTGGATTTTGTCCCTGTATGTCACTCGGTTGGCCGCCACTATTCGCCTAAAGCACCGCTCTTGACGTGCGCGGCCGACCGGTGTGGCCGAACGGTTCTAGACGCTACAGTCTGCAACCATGCGACCGCTACGGTCGTAGGTTAGAATCCTGCCTCGGGCATGAATGTGTGTGATGTCGTTATGTTAGTTAGGTTTAAGTAGTTCTAAGTTCTAGGGGACTGATGACCTCAGACGTTGAGTCCCATAGTGCTCAGAGCCATTTGAACCATTTTGACGTGCGCCAGTACCAAGTGGACGTTCAGAACGTGGATAGGGAGTGGGAATATTCCACAGATCATTGCTGAAAGCATGGACACACCGCGATATACTGTCCCAACATACGCAGCAGTTCATCAATACTTTCATGCAGCTACCCGCGGTCCCAAAATGTGACCCCTTTCAGATAACATAGCTGTTCCCCAGGAGCACATACTCGTTGATGGGGCATGGTTGTACTGTAGGATGAATGTTGTAAATACTGTTCACCTATAAGCGCCGCATAGTTACTGTCTGAAAAGTCGAATCAGAGGTTCCACGGACAACATTCCTGGTAAATATCTGATTCCCTATGGCAGTGACAAATTAATCACTAATACTACAAATTCTCAGTATGTATTTACTATACTCTGGGTCAAGGTGCCACCTAACGCAGTCCTTGAGAGACTTGCACATTTTTCCAGCAGTGTATATATCCACGTTGCCTAATTTGTTGTTCAACACTAGTAACAAATGGTGCATTAAATTTCTGTAGGTCATTGATGGCGATCTATTCTCCAAATAATTTTCGGAAAAGACGTTTAGTGCAATGTCGAAAGATTCTTTTCGTATATCTGTTCTGGAACGAATATCTTCCACAATATAGACGGCAAACTGCAACCGCTTCCATCATTGTGGCATGACCGGACAACTTTCGTGTGATCTTTTCCACCACTTTGTTGCTAGAAGCAGGAAGATATATTAGATCATTACTTTAGGACAACAATAGCCATATTACCACCATTCGTTGTAAATATTCATCGACATCTTCATCCATCTACACACTCTGCAAGCTCCTTTGTGCGAGGGAGAAGCGACTCTCAATATGCATCTGTACGAGACCTAATTTCTCTTATCTCATCTTCGTGATCCTTACGCGAAACGTACGTTGCTGACAGTAGAACCATTCTTCACGCAGCTTGAGACACCTCTTATCTAAACTTTCTCAATGCTGCTTTGCGGAAAGAGCGTCGTATTCCCTCCAGGGACTCCCATTTTAGTTCAAGAAATTTCTCTGAATAACTGAGGTGCTGATCCTTCCTACAGGTTTCAAATCTAATAGCCTGCCTCTTCTGATTTGGAGTCTTCCTTTAATGATAACTGTTGGGGTTCCCAAACACTGAAGCAGTACTCAAGAATGGATTGCACTAGTGTTCTATACTCTGTCTCCTTTATAGATGAACCACAATGTCCTAAAATCCTCACCAATAAACCGAAGTCAACCCTTCACCTTACATACTACCATCCTTACGTACTCGTTCGATATCATATGGCTTTGCAACGTTACGCCTGCATAGATATCTACTCGACGTGACTGTGCCAAGTAGCACACCACTAATGCTGTATTCGCACATTATGGCTTTGTGTTTCTTATTCATCTGCATTAACTTATTTTTTTTTACATTCAGAGCAAGCTGCACGAACACGAACGATGCTTTTTAAGTTCATGCTGATATATGGACAGAAGCTCTTCCGTCTCATTGAAATTTATAACTATTTGAGTTGACTATGTGTTCAAGAATTCTGCAGCAGACAGATATTAAGGGCATAGGTCTGTAATTTAGCGGGACTGCTATTTTACCCTTCTTACTCACAGGAGTAATCTGAGCTTTTTCCAATCGTTTGAAATTTTGCGCTGGCGAGAGGTTCGCGATAAATTCAAACTAAGGAAGGGGCCAATACGGTGGAATATTCTCTCCTTAAACTGTACTGGGATTCCATCCGTATCTGGCAACGTACTTGTTTTAAATATTCGAGTTGCTTATCTGCGTCAGGGATCCCTATCAACATGTCCCCCGTAAAGGAGTCTGTGCAACAGCCAAATGTGACTACATTTCTCCGATCGTCCTGCGTAAATGATTCCCAAAATGCGAAATTTAAAACTTAATCTTTTCCATTGCTATCTTCTATTTCCACAGCAGACTGGTCAACAAGTTAGTGGATAGAAGTGTTCGACCTGCTTAGCGATTTTGCGTAAAACCATAATTTTGTCGCTTTCTATGCCTGATATGTCGCTAAGGTATGACCATGGTAGCTGTTGTATGGTTTGCGCATTGATATTTTTGCAGATGCACGAATTTCTACCAACTTTTGCCTCTCATCGTTAGGGCTTTCTTTTTTGAACCGACAATACAACAGTCTCTGTCTCCTCATAATTTTCCTATTTTGTAATTCCATTCGGAATTTAATATTTCGTTGCTATTTGCTTCTGGATCCACCCAACTTTCTACTGTTACTTTTAGGTAATTATTTTGTGTTGTGAATTTTGTTTTCGCAGGTTGCATACATTCAGGGGCAAGCATACATTCACAGGCAAACCTATCGTTCTGATAATTGATATATGACGCGCTGAGGGTTGATTTATCAGCCCTAGGGATGATTTGTAGTACGAGTTATATAGTGCATGTGTCGCAAGGAATCTGTGTTGTTTCTTTTCCATTGTGTAGAAGGTAGGTGTTTAATAATCTTAAAGTTTCTCACCAAAATGAGTGAGACAGAAAACGTGCAAGGTAAATGTATGTCAGGTGTTGGAAATATATTTCTTGCATTGCAGCATTAACAGCATTGAATTTCAAGCGACTAATATAACGGAAACCACACTGCTTTAACATTATAGCGTGGTTAAGTGCAGAACCATATAGCCTTAGGAGTGTGTGCTTGTGTTCTTTCATCATTATAATCATTTCTCTCTTTCCAGTACCTTCTTGGTTTGGAATCCAAACACTACAACAATACTACAGAATTTAAAGCACATAAAATGTTTCAAATTCCTTCCATTTCGATCTTCATCGTGCATAAGCCATATATATTCTTTCTTCTTCTTAAATGTCTGTTATATAACCACAACAGTCTGAAATGTATCAGGCTCGTATTTACTGTACACCAATAAGGAGTCCTAACATCTTCAGCGTGCATGCATCTAGAGAGATCATGTGTAATTGGATGGGTGATGTTGGAAAGACTGGTACAGAACAGTCTTCGCAGAAGAGTAGATACAGTATTTCAATGAGACTACTGCTCTGTATCACTAGTGTCTGTCAGTTGTTCAATTTTGGAACACATGTCATGCTCTTTCCAAGGAAAAATATCAAAGTGTATTGATTACGTGGAACTCGTCTCGTTCTGTTCCTTCACTAGCTGTAGAATGTAGGGGTTATAGTGCCCTCCTACTTCTGGTGAGTTCTAAATTAAATACACTGGACTCGCATTCGGGATGACGGCGGTTCAATCCCTCGTCCGGCCATCCTGATTTAGGTTTTCCATGATTTCTCTAAATCGTGGCAGGCAAATGCCGAGATGGTTCCTTTGAAACGGCACGGCCGACTTCCTACCCCGTTCTTCCCTAATCCGATGAGACCGATGACCTTGCAGTTTGGTATATTCCCCCAAACAACAGAACCCAACAAAATTAAATCGAATAAAATAATGCAGGAAGGGTTGGTTAAAGACAGAATAACAGTTACAAGATGCACATACAGACTGTCTACAATTTAGTTCAGAACCCATAGCCAATAGGTTCAACGAATGGGTAGCTCGTTTTGAAATAGAGGGCAGAGTGCTGCTACGGATATGATTCGTTTGTTGGGGTGGTAATCATCAAAGGTGTTGGTGAGATATTTCGATCTCTGACTTTATTATATGAAAGCAAGAATACTTTGAGACTCCTATTCACGTAGGGAAAGATGACAAATCGTAAAAAAGTTTTACCGAATTTATGAAGCATTTTGGCTAAGGAACATCTTTTTGTACCTCCTCTCTGTTGGTGGCTATTTCTTACACTAAGAAACAGTATATGTGTCACGCAGTGTAGGCAGTGTAACAGGGTTCGCGACATGTCTAAAATCTATATGGCACTTGAATAGTACTGGAGGGTGTGGTTTAGCAATGATACAGAAATCGAGGACCAAGCTGCAATATCATTGGCTGATAGTATCACAAGATTAATGTGATGAGACATTTTTTTATTTTATAAATTACAGAAAGCAGCAATCAGTCATCCTTTTTTAGATTTTATTACGCAAATCCAGATTTCAGCTAGTGGCTGAAATCTCAATGCATTATTTTCTATTCTCGATGCATGTCAGTCCTTGTTGTTCGGGCGTCAGTCACATTTCTTTGAATACTCTTGCATTTATTTTTCCACATAACAGTGTATACAGGTGATACTAAAATAGGAACAACGTTAAGAATACAAAACGTAGACAACTGCAACATGCATAAAGGTAGACAAAATTCTCTTTTTATTCCAACTTGACGGATTTGAACACACATACCGACAACTGGTTAATGTGTTGAGTATGGGATGTAACTACCTCTGCCAACAAAATAGACCTGACGACGACGGGCCTGTTGTGAATGATGTCATCAGTGTCAATTTGAGTAAATAACGCCCATTCTTCATGTAGAGGTGCTGGCGGTCTTGGAGAGTGGTTGGTGGATGCCGACGTGTGCAAGACATATCGCTAGTTCATCCCAGACGTGTTCTATGGGATTCAAATTGGGAGAACGAGCAGACCACAATATGCGGTTTCTTTCCACAATGTTTGGTTCCCAAAATCGTGTTCCGCGTTCCCTCCCGATGCGAACCCGTCGAGAATCACTCTGAAGAGTACATCGAGACTCATCAGTGAAAACAACATTGGCCCACTGTTCGACCGTCGAAGTGGCATGTTAATGACTCCACTCTAGACGTTTCCTTCCGTGAAGACCCGTAAGAGATAAAAATATAGCAGGTCTCAGACAGTAAAGGCCGCTCTGCCGACGCCTTATTTACTCCGTTTGCGTCGATACAACACGTCAAGTGGATAGTGCGAGCTCGCATGACAGTTGCCGTGCAGTACTAAGGCGGTACTGTTGTGGCCTTACAGCTAAATAATGGTCATCTCTTTCTGATGTCACACATGGTCGGCCCTGCTCTGGTCTTCGGGATACAGTTTCGAACTTTGTAAACTGTCGCCACATCCGAGAAACAACAGAGGGATTCACGTTAAGCCATCAGGCCACGTCAGTTTGCGATTGTCCTGCCTCGTTTCTTCCTGTGGCCCTCCACAACAGAGAGTCTGATAGGCATTTTCTCTGTGCCATACTGAACCGGCTTTGACTGGTGTACACAGCACTTAAGGATGTGGGGCTACACGAAAAAAAATACATCGTTTCATAGGCGCCATGACGTCATCGTCGACATTGCTGTAGATTGATCGGAATACCATTTTCCGTGCAGAACACCATCGTACGGACAACTGTTGACAGTTTGTATGATTATATCGTTAATCAGACGCAGGACGTGGAAACAGTGATTTGTTGCTTTAATTTTGTACACCAGTGTATGTGCATACTTCGCAAGCCATAATACGGTTCATGGCAGAGTGTACCCTGAAAAATCTACTAGTTATTTCCTTTCCTATTCCGCTCGAAAATACATCAAGGGAAAGAAAGATTGTCTAAATACCTACCTACGAGGGATAACTTCTCGTAACTCATCTTCGTGCTCCTTAGGCAGAATGTATGTTGGCGGCGGTAGAATCCTTCTGCAGTTAGCTTCAGATGTCAGTTCTCAATAGCGTTCCTCGAAAAGATCATCTCCTTGACTCCAAGGATTCCTATTTGATTTACCTAGCGATTGTAATCCGACTGCAGGAAAAAAAATTACTCAACACGAAAAGGGGCTCTCATGATCAGTTTAATGAATTACCGTGATCAATCAGTGATATCAGTGGCTTGCCGCCGGCCGAATGAAAGTCAGTGCATGAGTACCACAGACGATTCGCGAGCTGGAACGGTAATTAGGCGTTTTCTCGTTGCGGCTACATGTTTTAACGAAATTTCGGTGCCACACATACACGTGGAGAGATAGCCATCATAGTAAGATCAGCTATATTATCGAATTTGTAAAGTGATACATATCATTAACCTGAGAGTAGAGTATGCACTTAGCACTACTTCATGAGCCAAAACAGAGCTTAGTATTCTAATTCTGTGATGCAGGATGTATCAGATATTAAGCTGAGAAGAACAGAGTGTGTTACCCAATGAGAAAAGACTTAGAGGAAATAAAAGCTACGTCACACTACTGTACTGGATGTTCACAGCAGGTAACGACACTTTAGCGATATGGAAAGACGTTTATGATTAGACTTGTTTTTCTTCGAAAACAGCTCGTATAAAAGGAAGGAAACTACATTTCGCGTGAGAAATTCGAGGTGTATGGACAATAATATCTGTGTTTCAGATTGGGTGAAGTGGATTTTTGAAATTGGGGAGTCGATGTGCAGTTGGAACTATACGTCCAGGTCGCACCTCCTTGTCTCGCAGTGTCCGCAGCTAGTGGCCGACTGGAAGACACAGCCTTGCTCGAGCGGCGCGTACCAAGAATGCCCCACCCTGCCGGCTCTTGCCCGCACCTGCAGGGGCAAGTCCCGGCGATCGCGCCCTCTGGATGGCTGAACAGTGAACTAGTCAGTCTTCTGGTAAAGCGACGACAGAAGCGGGCGCGCGTGTTGTGTGAGAAGATTCAGTAACGTGAGTGTTGGCGCGGGAAGATTATTCTCTCACGTAAATCGTTCAGTTGACGGCTTGGTGGTCACGACGACAGCCTCTGGCCTCTGAACATCTGGTGTGCGAAAGAGCTGGCGTGGCCGACACAGGTGCCGGTCTCTAGTCCTCTTATGGCAGCTGTGCACATGGCTCCCTGCCAGTCGGCAGACGATGCGCGAATCACTTTCACGAGTGTGTGCGATCGGAAGGTTTTATTCTCGCCAGATTTGTTTAGTGTGAGGTGGAAACGTTGTGGTGGAGGTGGATGTTTGAGTTCTTGAATGTCGTGGCATATATTTAGTGCTATGATCTGTTTGTGGCAGAAATGTAACTACTTGGTTGCAGTACGGTTGCTTGTGATTCTCAAATGTGGCAAATATGTTTTATTTTGAACTAGAATCATCGTAAAGTGGTGGTGAGTGTTTTAAGCGACCGTTTTGGCTTCTGTATATTGTTAAACAAATTATTTGATAGGGTAGTGCAAATGGACTAATTCCAGCCATTTTTGTTATCTCTATTGCTGCAATCTCACAGTAGGTAACGCGCGGCGGTGCAGAGGACCGGCAGCGAGTGGAGGAGGGTGCTTATGTAACCACGCATTGTCTCCATGCTACTCTGTCCTGTGCAAGCCTTTTCATCTCCGAGTAACGACTGCAACCTACTTCCTTCTTAGTCTGCTTAGTGTACTCATCTCTTGGTCTTCCTCTGCTATCCCCCCCCCCCTCCACCCCCCGCCCAGCTTCCCTCCAGTACTAAATTGGTGATCCGTTAATGTCTCAGACTGCGTCCTACCAACCGATCCCTTCTTCTAGTCAGCTTGTACCACAAATTCCTCTCCTCCCCAATTCTGTTCAATACAAATTCTGTGACCTACTCACCCCTAATCTTCAGTATTTGTAACAACAACGCCGTTGTACTATTGTACATATAAATAATATTTTTTTCCATCTGATTTTTCGATAAATTAGTGTAACCGATGTTCTGATTTCATTTCTTTTTTGTTTAATGTCATTCTGTTAAGAAAACTATAAACAAATTTCAATGTGAATATTAATGTTTATGTCAAATGTCAAGCAATATTGTAATAGAATTGAAATGTAACAAATGTTGAGACTGTTGTAAGATGTTTAAGATTGTAACTGTGCGTCTGGTCCATACGTAGGCAATGTATTAGGACATGTAGAATGCAAAACCTCGGGTGAATACCCTGTCTGTAAGGGAGCGGTAAAAGGTGGATGGCAAACGAGCGCGGGGAAATGCACGCGGGATCTGTACGGCACAACGGGCTCAGCAGTAGTAGTTGGAGTTTGGCATTGGTCTGAGCAACACGTTCTGGATCGAGGAGGCTCTCCTGGAAGACGTAGTTTTATTGAGCCTCGGGTATGCCGTTCCAATGCCCATACAGCATGGTAAAATTCCATAGGCACTAAACGGAAAAGTATTGCGACGCTATGAAGAAATAAAGGGCCGGTACGTCAAGAGCCATAGCTGTGGTTGTATGTGTGCTCTGTGCCTCGCCATCTCGCCGCCTGCCAACCGCCGCATCGATACAAACAGGTTGAAACTTTTAGTACTGTATTCGTATGGACCAGTGTTATTTTTGTTCCATACTGTTCAATAACAACTTAAATTTTACCAGAACTTTCCTATCATTTAATTATCCTAACAACTAACCTAGATAGGGTCCTTTCCCAATGTTGTGCAATCCGAGTGTCCCGAAATGAAAAATTAAATTTTGTGCTAATAATAATTACTTGCATACCTAACTATGTTACAATGGTGTTTAAAGAACTGTTTTGTTAATGAACCAGTAAATGAATAACGAAGGTCCGACAAAGTTGGAAGATAACTTTAATATTGATTTAGTAATGAAGTTTAATTATTTCGAGACAGATAAAACGGTATTTAAATAAGCAGCAAATAAGATAAAAAGAGTAGTAACTCATATACTGGAAATCTTGAGCGCATAATGAATTCACTAATCAAATCCATTTGTTAATACAGTGATCATAACAGTTTCAGGGTCCCCCCCCCTTTTCTTTATTCATTTGAATTCTGAAGTGTTCTAAATTGATTTGACCAGCAAAAGTTAAAGCCAATGTAAAAGCCAAAATTTATCAGTGTTTTACCTTTATCAAAATTGACATTGTGTGTGTGATTCGAAAGTGCTATTTCTAGGGTAACCTATGCCCAATTTTAATCAGATCAATAGACAGTACGAAGTTTTGTAGTATACCTTATAGTGTAGTGTTATGTATTTACGGTTTTTTCATATTAGTACAGACCGTGAAACTATCAGTTCAGTAGATTTTCTGGTTCTAAAATTCTACTATATTATGCAGTGTTACTACTTGTTGCTTTGCACGAATATATGCCAACTAGTACAGGGAAGAAACTCAGTTAATGCTTAATTAGGCTGGCGACCGTATTATTAACAAATTGGTAGCATCTGCTGTGTTGCTTTTTGTCCGTCCTGACGTGTAGTTGCATTTCGGACTTATTTGACGTATCATTGTTATTACAGAGTGGGTGTAAGTCTGATTTGCCACCATTCAGGTACACGCGGTCAATATATATACAAAAATCCTGTCTCGTAAGGTGAACCCCACTCACTTACTATAGTACAGGCTTTAATGAGTATCGTGTGCCCCACGGGCACGTTACAAGTGGCTACCGGTGACAGGACATCCAGTTGTTGTCGGTCACAAATTAACGCTAATACCGAACAGTGGATGTTCAGTGGCACGAATTGCAATATTATTCAGTAAAGTAAATAGCAGTGAACGTCAAGTACGGTAGTGAGGAGTAATTTGCGTTCAGTATGGACAAGAACGTAGAAACAGTAGATGTGCCGAGCGTAATGAAAGATGCGGCTAGCAATGACAGGAGTGTACGCGGCCAGATAACAGATGGCGTTAGCGGAAGACAATTGGCGTACATACAATACCACTAACATGTTAACGAACAGATTGAAATGTCGAGATTGCCCAGAACACAACAAGGAGTAAAACAGGAAGTAGAAGATGACTTTGTAGATGATAGTGAGTATGTGAACGAATCCACTGAGATGTTTGATTCACCACAGATAAAGAAAGAACCGAAAGAAAAATTTGATGTAGAATCGGAACTCACCGATTCCGTAGAACAAAACAGTGTGAAAATTTTAAGTATGAACGATTAATTTGAACAATTAACCAAATAAATTGCAGGACAGAGTGAGCAGCTCAAAACACACGTTGCCGAGCAGCTCAAAACACAGAATAATGAGCTTGAAACACACGTTGCCGAGCAGCTCAAAACACAGAATAATCAGCTTAAAACACATGTTGCCGAGCAGCTTAAAACGCAGAATAATCAGCTTAAAACACACGTTGACGGGCAGCTTAAAACGCAAGTTGGTCAGCTTAAAGCACAGGTCGAAGAACAAGGCATTAAAATTAGTAAACAAATCGAACAGGTAGAACAAAAAGTGGGTAATTTAAGCTCTGTGGTAAATACTATGAAGTTTGAAATTGACACAGTTAATAAAAATATGGATACTATACAGGGGGAAATTGACAACATTAACAGTAGGTTTGATGTTGAAATTCTCAACATCCAAGAGAAAGTAGAGCCTCTAGTTGAAACAAAAGTAGACGAAAAAGTTTTTGGTCTTAAAACAGAGATCGTAAACGAATGCCAACATGGAATATCACAGTTGAAAAAGGCAGTTTCAGATACTGAAAGAAATTTAGGCGAAAAAGTTACTGGATGTGTACACAAGTGTGAACAAAATACATCGAAAATTCAAGGCAAAATTTTCGATCTCGAGAGTGAAACCAAAGATAGGCCTGGTGTTGTCTGTAATGGCACACCACTTACGAAGCTGTTGGAAGGTGAGGAACGCTTCAATCCCGCCAAAAAACATAATGGATGTCATCCGTTGGCTTTCATCAAAAATTGCGAGAGGATGTTTCCTGAACACTTGTCTGGTCAGGAGAAGATAAACGTAGTAATTAGCGCCTTACCAGGTGACGCTAAGCGCTGGGGAATTAGCTTGAATACCGAACTAATGACGTTCGAAGAGTTTAAACAAAAATTTACGGAAGAATATTGGTCCGAACAAAAACAGGATCATTTGTGGCGCGAGTTTATCATAGTCAAACTTCATGATAACAGGGGCAGGAATTCTTTGAAAGATTTCTGCGAATATTGGTACCGAAAGTTGACACATTTAAGAGGGAGAAGATCCGATTCTGAAATCGTATGGGAGCTATATAAAAAGCTTTTAGAAGATTCAAAGAGATATGTGGGAAGCAATCATCGTAGCTTCCAAGCGTTTCTCGAAAGGATCGAAGACGAAGACCAGTGGCGCGAAAGTCGTGCCAATTATCAGAATTTTAGTAACAGGAATAACCGTAATAATGATGAGAGAAATGACGGCGATGGGTTTCGCGTCAACGTGATACAGAGAGGTAGAGGTAGAGGAAGAGGAAGAGGGAGTTATCTAGGTCGCGGTAGAGGGTACACTGCGCAAAATAATAACGACGCGGGAAACTAATTTCCGCGAACGTTGCGGGCCAAACGGAAGCGGACAGAACATACCGGCCCCGATTTAAGAAATGTTACCGGACTGACAGTAAAGTTATGAGACAGGTTAGAGACAGGCGTGAAACGACGCAACGTGTTGTTGCGAAACAAGCGTCAGGTGCGAGCGCAGATGACTCGTCTTCGCCGCGCAGAGCGATACATGTTAGCAGGCGAGTGGAGCATCAGAGGGCAACGGCCCAGCCTAGCAGAACAGCTGTTCAAATAGAAGCCGCTATCAATGTGGCAGCATTAGGTACAAACATTGCCACAAGAGCTGGTGAATACATTATGTGTGGTAATTCCGTGGCGAAGGAAATAGTAGATGGAAGAGTGTATACACAGAGAGGTGCGGTTAGCAATTTTAGCAATGAAGTAAGTGGCAAGAATGAATTAGCCGAAGTAACTGATTGGCGTGTGCAGATCGATGATCTGTACAAGGGCCTCAAGCAATGTGAGTGGGAGGATTTTAAGAAGCAGTATGAGGCAAGGAGGTTAATTAGTGAAAAAGGAGATGATAGGGACGTCGATAAGGTGACGTGGCCCGAATTTAAAGAGGAGAGAGTCAATAGCGCCGCGCCAAGTACAAGTGCTGCCGATAGGACGATGGTTAAAGATAGGAAGGAATTGGAGAATGAAATCCTAAGCATTGACGAGGAAATAACTTCTATTAACGATCAGCCGATAGTACAAGCTGTTACCGAAAGGCACCGTGGGAAAGGGGCAAGAGTAATTGGAGTCCACAAGGATTACACTAAATATGAAGTAACAATGGATGTGAGTAAAGCTGATAATGAGGCCGCTTTGCCAAAAGAGGATATTGAGTTAAAATCAAAATCTGACGAAGATGCAGAGGAAGAACTTAGTGCCTGTCTCAGAAAAGCTTTTATGTTAGAACCTGAAAGCGATCCAGAATGGTCGGATTCGGACGATAGTTCAGACGACGAATTTTCGGTTCTAGTGAAAATAATGGGAATACAGCTAATTGCGATATCGTACCTACTGATGACGAAGTTTCAAAACAAAACACAGATGTTGAGACTGAACACAGAAAAAGGAGCCATCAGACGACTCAGTGTCAATGTTACAAAGAGTTCAAGTATTTGATGACTTTGAGCTCCGGGAACGAAAGAAACCGCCAGATATAGGTGATGTGAATGTCAAAAGCATATCTTGGGACGATGATGTCGTCGACCTGGATTTGCTTAGGGAAGATCACAACAATGAAAAGCATTTGACGGTTAAACAAACTATAATACCAGTTGAAATTTATAATGTGAAATTGCAAGTACTTCTTGATACTGGATCTCAGATAAGTGCGATCTCCCAATCGTTTTTCGAACACATCTGTGATAAGCCTGGACTAGTAATTATGTCAGTGACTGGTGTAAAAATTGTTGGTGCTACTGGCAAGGCTAGCAAGCCGGTAAAGAACCAGATAATGGTTGAATTTGGTATAAAAGGACAAAAGTTTGAACACGATGCTTTGGTTGTGCCAGACTTGAGTACTGAAATGATTCTGGGTATAGATTGGCTAGATAAAGATAAACTTTTATTGATTGCAACCAGGAAGTGGTCAAAATTAATAATGCATCTACGAATTTGGAAATAAAATTTGAGGAAAATGGGAAGGTGTTCGATTCAGAAATTGGCACTTTATTGTTGGAGATCGACCAAGGGAATGATGATTTGACAAAAATGTATGAAACGTACCATGTCCAGCGGTTAATTGATGGGAGTGACAAGCAGGGGCATGATTTTAAAGAAATTGTGGAAAATTTGAAGGAGATATCTCATGATCAGAAAATAGAATTGCTTGATCTTTTAGAAAGTAATAGCACCGTATTTTCGGACAAACTTGTACTAGTTAAGAACTTTGAATACCAGATTGAGATCTTAGAGCATTAACCTTTCTTTGTAAGACCGTTTTCGGTACCCATATCAAAGAGGCAGGCTGTTCAAGTGGAAATAGATAAAATGAATTGCTTGATCTTTTAGAAAGTAATAGCACTGTATTTTCGGACAAACTTGGCCTAGTTAAGAACTTTGAATACCAGATTGAGATATTAGAGCATTAACCTTTCTTTGTAAGACCGTTTTCGGTACCCATATCAAAGAGGCAGGCTGTTCAAGTGGAAATAGATAAAATGATAGAATGGGGTGTAATCGAACGGAGTAGCAGCGAATATAATAGTCCCCTTATCACTGTGAATAAAAGGGTTGGGGGAGTAAGAGTAGTCATTGACGCCAGGACCTTGAACAAAATTGTAAAGAAGGAAATAGACAGACCTGAAAATCTGGACGAAATGCTCCAAAAGTTTTATAATGTGAAGTATTTAACCAGTCTGGACATGGCCGCCAGATACTGGCAAATCCCATTGAGCAAAGAATCCCGTAAATATACCGCTTTTCTATTCGCCGGGAAATGCTATCAGTATAAAGTAGTGCCATTTGGGCTTAGCACTTGTGTGGCGGTATTTATTAGGGCACTGGATTTTGTATTAGGGAGAGAATTGAGTTCCCGGCTAACCATTTATGAAGATGACTTACTGATTGCTACTGAGGAATGGCAAGAGCATTGTGAATTATTGCAGAAAGTTTTTGTTGCTCTACAAGCAGGGGGCATGACACTTAGGTGGAAGAAATGTGAATTCGTGAAGTCGGAAATAAAGTTTTTTGGGCACATTATTACTACTACCGGTATTGGCAAGGACCCGGAAAAGTTAAGTGCAATAGCAGGGTGTCCAGCTCCTAGAAATAGAAAACAGTTGAAAGCCTTTTTAGGTTTATGTGGGTTCTTTAGAAAATTCGTCAAGGGGCAAGTTTTTAATGGTCCTTATTTGAATAATCTACTTAAGAAAAATAGTGCTTTTGTGTGGACTGAAGGGTGCATGATAGATTTTGAAAATTTAAGGAGTGAACTTTTGAATGACAATATTTAGCATCACCCCATACTGTCAGAACCTTTCCACATGAGTACTGACAGTAGTGCGTATGGAATTGGTAGAGAAGTTTTCCAAGAAATCTGTGATAGCAAAGAAATCGAACACAGGACTATCGCGTTTGCAAGTAGAACTCTAACAAAATACGTGAGAAACTACACTATTTCGGAAAGGGAGGCTTTAGCCATTATATGGGGATTAAAGAAATTCAGGAATTATCTGTGGGGCCATAAGCTCATCATTCATACTGACCACAAAGCTTTGACTTTTCTTAAGGATTGTCGTTTACTTAATGGCAGGTTAACTCGTTGGGCTTTGTACCTACAACAGTTTGATTACGAGATTTGCTATGTTAAGGATACTGAGAATTACGTGGCAAATGCTTTATCTCGATTGCCTAATGGTATGAGTGAAGTGCCAGATGAAAATGGTGAAGAGGGTACTTTTCAGATAAGGTATATGCAAGAGGTTTCAGGAAAAAGGAAAATTGAGCAAATATGTAAAAACATGAGGCACCATCAGAATGAGGATCCGACATGGAAATCTGTGAAGGTAAATTTTGACAGTGTGCAGTATCCTCAAATTAAGAAATACTACAAAATGTTTAAAGGCATTTTATACAGGAGAAAAGATTTAATCACTGAGGAATGGAGAGTATGTTGGCCACACCAGTTTGATACTGATGTCATAGACTATTTTCATTTAGCATTGGGGCATAGTGGGCCAAAGAAATGTTTGGATAAATTGAATAATGTAGTAGTGATTGCTGGTAGTGTCAGTAAGAAGGTAAATGAACGAATTAAGTCGTGTGATGTCTGTCAAAGGGCCAAAGTACCTGACAGAACTAGTAGAGGTCCAATGCAAAGTACATTACCTGAGGACACCCTAGAATTATTATCAGTAGATTTGTATGGTCCCCTCCCGAAGACTTCCGGAAATTGTGCATATATTTTAGTAATTTTGGAAGTATTCTCAAAGTTTGTGAAATTATACACCTCGAAAAAGGCAACAGCAAAAGCTGTATTTAGTAGGATGGTCGAGTACTTCAGAACGATTGGGAAACCCAAGGCACTCCTATCTGATAATGGACCCCAGTTCATATCCAAAATTTGGAAAGAAGGAATGGAGCAAAATGGTGTGGAGGTTAAATATATCTCAGCCTACCACCCAGCTAGCAACCCGGTTGAAAGATACATGCGACAAATCGGGAGATTGTGTAGATCGTACTGCAGTCATAACCATAGAGCCTGGGGCAGGTTTATACCGGACTTTGAGAATGTCATGAACACATTACATCATGAAACTACTGGGTACCCACCGGAAGAAATTTTGTTAGGCAGCAGAAGTAAAAGTTTAATTGAGGAAAAACTAGAGTTACCACCTTGTACAAGCTTGGGGTTGAGTCAAACGAAAGAATTAGTCTGAAAAAGGGCAAAGCAAAAAGCTGAATCTAGATCTAAAATATATGATAAAAATCTGAAAGCTTCAAAATTCAAAATTGGGGATTATGTTCTTTTAAAAACCCACGAAAAATCTAGTGAACTGGTTCATGAAATTTCCAAATTTAAATATATTACAATGGAGCGTATATAATACAGAACATTCCACATGATAATGCTTACTACCTGATCTACCCAAAATCCAAGAGACCTTTAGGTGTAAGAAACGTTGTGGACCTGAAACTGTATGTTCCTAGGAGTGAGTGACCTAAGTACACTCAGAAAGCAATCTGCAGTAAATATGCTGTATCTGATGATGAAATTAGTTTATTCTAAATGTAACAAATCTTTGTAAATGTATGTATACCAATGTCAGTGTGCTAATGTTCTTATGTGAGTTTCAGATTACCAAATGTATTATATATGTAGAGATGTATGGAGAAAAGGGCTGAAAAGAAAGGGTAAATGCTGCAAGCCAAATAAACGATGGGACTGCCAAAAACCAAAGAGGGCAGATAAATAGTCAAAGGAGAATTGTAAGTGTGGTACAAGTGATGTGATAAAATGGTGTGAAATGGACTGCCCAAATCTTAATAATAGGCAGCAAATATGTGTAGTAATTTTTCTAAATAGTATTGTGTATTTATTAGTAAATAAGGAAATGGACTGCAATTTAATGCAAGCAGCAACAAATTGTTTTATAGTGTATATAGGTATATGTACCTGCTCTTGTAGATAAGTGTTTGTGTTCCAAATTTTGATTTTTATTTTTCTGAGAAATTTAATAATAAGTAATTTGCTATTTAAATCATGTTCTGATAGGAGGTTGGACTATGCCAAAGGCACTTGAGCCAATGACAGGTAAATGTTCTCGATATATTAAAAAGTATAGACCTATATGAAGTGAGTGGAAGGAAGTTTTGTGGTATAAACTTTTATGATGGCACATTCACGCAAAGATTCAGGACCCCTGTATAAATATGAATTTCAGTGTTCTCATCAAATTTGCACTTAGTGAAATTTACTGGAAACAGGGGCATGTGTAACAACAACGACGTTGTACTATTGTACATATAAATAATATTTTTTTCCATCTGATTTTTCGATAAATTAGTGTAATCGATGTTCTGATTTCATTTTTATTTTGTTTCATGTCATTGTGTTAAGAAAACTGTAAACAAATTTCAATGTGAATATTAATGTTTATGTCAAATGTCAAGCAATATTGTAATAGAATTGAAATGTAACAAATGTTGAGACTGTTGTAAGATGTTTAAGATTGTAACTGTGCGTCTGGTCCATACGTAGGCAATGTATTGGGATATGTAGAATGCAAAACCTCGGGTGAACACCCTGTCTGTAAGGGAGCGGTAAAAGGTGTATGGCAAACGAGCGCGGGGAAATGAACGCGGGAACTGTACGGCACAACGGGCTGAGCAGTAGCAGTTGGAGTTTGGCATTGGTCTGAGCAACACGTTCTGGATCGAGGAGGCTCTCGTGGAAGACGTAGTTTTATTGAGCCTCAGGTATGCCGTTCCAACGCCCATACAGCATGGTAAAATTCCATAGGCACTAAACGGAAAAGTATTGCGACGCTATGAAGAAATAAAGGGCCGGTACGTCAAGAGCCATAGCTGTGGTTGTATGTGTGCTCTGTGCCTCGCCATCTCGCCGCCTGCCAACCGCCGCATCGATACAAACAGATTGAAACTTTTAGTACTGTATTCGTATGGACCAGTGTTATTTTTGTTCCATACTGTTCAATAACAACTTAAATTTTACCAGAACTTTCCTATCATTTAATTATCCTAACAACTAACCTAGATAGGGTCCTTTCCCAATGTTGTGCAATCCGAGTGTCCCGAAATGAAAAATTAAATTTTGTGCTAATAATAATTACTTGCATACCTAACTATGTTACAATGGTGTTTAAAGAACTGTTTTGTTAATGAACCAGTAAATGAATAACGAAGGTCCGACAAAGTTGGAAGATAACTTTAATATTGATTTAGTAATGAAGTTTAATTATTCCGAGACAGATAAAAAGGTATTTAAATAAGCAGCAAATAAGATAAGAAGAGTAGTAACTCATATACTGGAAATCTTGAACGTATAATAAATTCACTAATCAAATCCATTTGTTAATACAGTGATCATAACAGTTTCAGGGTCCCCCCCCCCCCTTTTCTTTATTCATTTGAATTCTGAAGTGTTCTAAATTGATTTGACCAGCAAAAGTTAAAGCCAATGTAAAAGCCAAAATTTATCAGTGTTTTACCTTTATCAAAATTGACATTGTGTGTGTGATTCGAAAGTGCTATTTCTAGGGTAACCTATGCCCAATTTTAATCAGATCAATAGACAGTACGAAGTTTTGTAGTATACCTTATAGTGTAGTGTTATGTATTTATGGTTTTTTCGTATTAGTACAGACCGTGAAACTATCAGTTCAGTAGATTTTCTGGTTCTAAAATTCTACTATATTATGCAGTGTTACTACTTGTTGCTTTGCACGAATATATGCCAACTAGTACAGGGAAGAAACTCAGTTAATGCCTAATTAGGCTGGCGACCGTATTATTAACCAATTGGTAGCATCTGCTGTATTACTTTTTGTCCGTCCTGACGTGTAGTTGCATTTCGGACTTATTTGACGTATCATTGTTATTATAGAGTGGGTGTAAGTCTGATTTGCCACCATTCAGGTACACGCGGTCAATATATATACAAAAATCCTGTCTCGTAAGGTGAACCCCACTCACATACTATAGTACAGGCTTTAATGAGTATCGTGTGCCCCACGGGCACGTTACACATTCTTCTATAGCTCCACATTTCAAGCGCTTCTCTTCTCTTCTACATTGTTTATCGTCCATGTTTCACTTCCGTACATGGCTACATTTCATACAAATACTATCAGAAACGACATCCTGACACTTTAATCTATACTCGATGTTAACAAATTTCTCTTCTTCAGAAACGCTTTCCTTGCCATTGCCAGTCTACATTTGTATCTTCCACACTTCGACCATCATCAATTATTTTACTTCCCAAATAGCACAACTCGTCAACTGTTTTAAGTGTCACATATTTCAATCTAACTCCTTCACCATCACGTTATTTAATTCGAATACTTTCCATTATCCTCGTTTTGCTTTTGCTGATGTTCATCTTATATTTTTCTTTCAAGACACTGTCCGTTCCAGTTAGCCGCTCTTTGAAGTCCCTTGCTCTCTCTGAAAGAATTACAATGTTATCACAAAACCTCAAAGTTTTTATTTCTTCTCCATGGACTTTAATTCCTATTCCAAGTTTTTCTTTTGTTTTCCTTCCTGTTTGGCCAATATACAGATTGAATAAGATGGAAGATAGGCCACAACCCGGTATCATTCCCTTCTAAACCACTGCTTCCCTTGCATGCGCGTCGGCTCTTACAACTGTCATCTGGTTTCTGTACAAATTGTAAATAGCCCATCGCTCCTTGTGTTTTATCCCTTCCACCATTACAATTTGAAAGAGAGTATTCCAGTCAATATTGTCAAAAGCTTTCTCTAAGTCTACAAATGCTATAAACATAAGCTTGCCTTTCCTTAACCTATCTTCTATGAAAAGTCGTAGGGGAAGTACTGCCTTGCGTGTTCCTAAATTTCTCGGGAATCCAACTGATCTTCCCTGAGGTAAACTTCAACCAGCTTTTTTATTCGTTTGTAAAGAATTCGTGTTAGTATTTTGCAACTGTAACCTATTAAACTGATAGTTCGGTAATTTTCGCCCCTGTCAGCATCTGCTATCTTTGGAATTGAAATTATTACCGTATGTTCACCTTGAGATCTGAGGGTATTCCGCCTGTCTTATACATATTGCTCACCAGATAGGAGATTTTGGTCATTGCTGGCTCTCCCAAGGCTATCTGTAGCTCTAATGGAATGTTGTCTACTCCCAGGGCCTTGTTTCTCGACTTAAGTCTTTTAATGTTTTGTCAAATTCTTCGCGCAGTATCATATCTCTCTGCTCATCTTCCTCTACGTCCTTTTCCATTCCCATAAAATTGCCCTGAAGTACATCTCCCTCGTATAGACCACCTACAAACTTCTTCGACCTTTCTGCTTTCTCTTCTTTGCTCAGATCTAGTTTTCCATCTGAGCTCTTGATATTCATATAGGTGGTTTTAACTTTCCTGTAGCCAGCATTCATCTTACCCCTAGTGATACACGCTTCTACATCCCTACCTATATTCTATAGCCATTCCTGCTAAGCCGTTTTGTTTTCCTGTCGATATCATTTTCTTTACGTATGCGTTCCCTTTCACCTGGTTCCTTTATTGCGTTTTCAATTTTCTTCTTTCATCGATTAAATTCAGTATCTCTTTTGATACCGAAGGATTTCTACTAACCCTCGTCTTTTTACATAATTGATCCTCTGTTGCCTTTACTATTTCATATCTCAAAGCTACCCATTTTCCATCTGCTGAAATTCCTTTCCCCTGTTCGTGTCAATTGTTCCCTAATGCTTCCTCTGAAACCCTCTACAGCCCCTCGTTCTTTCAGTTTATTCAGGTCCCACCTCATTAAATTCCTTCTCTTTTGCAGTTTCTTCAGTTTTAATCTGCAATTCATAATCAATAAACTGTGGTCATAGTCCATATCTTCTCCTGGAAATGTCTTACAGTCTAAAATTTCTTCCAAAATGTATGTCTTGCCATAATATAATCAATCTGGTACCTTCCAGTGTCTCCAGGTCTCTTCCACGTATACAACCTTATTTCATGATTCTTAAATCAAATGTTAGCTATGATTAAATGATGCTCTGTTGAAAATTCTACCAGGCGACTTCCTCCTTCATTCCTTTCCCCCAGCCGGCCGGTGTGGCCGTGCGGTTAAAGGCGCTTCAGTCTGGAACCGCGTGACCGCTACGCTCGCAGGTTCGATTCCTGCCTCGGGCATGGATGTGTGTGATGTCCTTAGGTTAGTTAGGTTTAATTAGTTCTAAGTTCTAGGCGACTGATGACCTCAGAAGTTAAGTCGCATAGTGCTCAGAGCCATTTGAACCATTTGAACCTTTCCCCCAGTCCCTATTCACCTACTACTTTTCCTTCTCATCCTTTTCCTACTATCGAGTTCTAGTCTCCCATGACTATTTAATTTCCGTCTCCCTTAACTAAGTGAATAATTTCTTTTATCTGATCATGTGTTATGTATCTGTAAGGAGTTTCACCTTGATCTCTTTGTGTACCATCAGCGATAGTCTAGAACATGTCTGGAGATCCGGTACCACTACCTACGGGAGGGAAGGAGGAGGGGAGGTAGGTGGGGAGATAGGACTGGTTCTAAGCTGGTTAACTTTTTTTTTGTAGGGTATTTAGCACTTTTTGGTGATGGTATTGTGGACAAGAGCAGTTTGTCTTCAAACTTCAAGGCGAACATACACACACGCTATCAGAAAAAGTGGGGGCGGTGAGGGTGGCAGAAAGTGGGGAGAGTGAGTGGTGCTGGAGAGTACAGACGTGAGTTCTACACAAGTGACAGGGAGCACTGTTTCCCACAAGCTCATTAGGTAAAGAATGTGCAAACTGTATAGAATAGTATATTATATTGAGACTGATTTGAATTTCTTGTCGAGAGATACTTCCTGTCCAGCACAAATTGAGTTTTTCTCCCCCAGTTTCCAGATGGGTGAGAATAGGGGAAGTGGGGTAGCGGAGGGAGAGGCTAGAGGATTTCCCAGAGAGGGAGGACGTAATTAGTTGATCAATTTAATTAATTACTGAATTAATTTGTTATCAAAAGTTTACTTGTATCAGCGAGGGGAGGAGGTATTCTTGGAGATTTGCAAAGAGGTGGAGGAGGATGGGGAGGGGGGATGTTTCTGAGAAGAATGGCTTATTCCTACGGGGTCATAACTCTCAGGGGTCATAAATGAGTTAACAGAACAACAGGTTTGCCCATGAATGTATGCTTGCTCCTGAATGTACGGAACCCGCTCAAACAAAACGCACCATAACCCGATTTATCCCACGTCTGATGTTAACTCTGAGACAACCTTGACATCTATATCGTTAACGGCTATGTACAAGATTTCAAATTCAGATGTACATTTAAATTCATATCTTTTCATCAAAACTATGGTTGATTTGGTCGTGTGTCCTTGGTGTGTTATACAGAACTCACAGTCCTCACGTGCACATCACATGTAGTCTACTTACAAAGCAGCTGATGGCAGAGTGGAATATATTCCTTACCTATTAAAGAATATCAGATAATACTGTCGCGAGCACTTGTGCATGCCGTGTGGTTCAATACTTACCATCGTTGGTTAGTGTTGCCAGTTCAGACCCAAGCACCGTGAAGTATTTGTTATTTATATCACTTCCGGATGTTACTGAATTATCTTGTGTTTGGAATGTTTACCTTGGAATACTGCATGCTTGTATAATTAACATACTTCTAGAATTTCGATGTTCGTGTAAATAGCTGCACACTCCGTTGAAGAGGAAGTACTATTCTGGAGGTGCGTTGGTCTCACTAATAAACGTGCCTTCAGTACTAAGAGCTGAACTTCACTGATGACGCTGCCTTAGGATTCGGTTTTGATTGTGGTTTAAACGTGCTATTGTTTGGTTCAGATACTGGGTACTTCGAAGCATCTGCATCACTGTGGCTCCAATTAGGCATTAAAGGAGACACTACAGACATTGCAAGCAAGACATCGTTCCTAAGATCCGTATATTCGGGAGACATGGATTCCAAAACAGCAGTAAGTCAGCAGCACATCAGACGTCTGTAAATGTTTTCGAAGATGCAGACCAGGAACCGACGAAATAGCAGAAACGATTCGACCAAGTCACCAATTACAACAGGTGAGATGACATGACGTGTCTGGCAGATGTGTATTTTAACTTGGACAGCACAGATGTAGTTAGACGACAACGAAGAGAAGCACAGTAGCAGGGACAAGTTTCAGGGCTAACTGAAGAAAACATTTGACTCCAATGGGCAGCACGTACTCTAAGCGGAAGAACAGTTGAAGAACAGGGCCACCAACGTCATGGGGAAACGACAAAGTAGTGTATAAATAATGATTTGCTCCTACGTCACACCTTGATCCTAATCTGGCAGAAGCCAGTAGTTGCTCACACTTGATGAAAGGAATCGCAGAATAGTTGTACTAAGTGTGGTGTCACCGCCAGACACCACACTTGCTAGGTGGTAGCCTTTACATCGGTCGCGGTCCGTTAGTATACGTCGGATCCGCGTGTCGCCACTATGAGTGATTGCAGACTGAGCGCCGCCACACGGCAGGTCTGGTCTAGACTCCCCAGCACTCGTCTCAGTTGTACAGCCGACTTTGCTAGTGATAGTTCACTGACTACTTACGCTCTCATTTGCAGAGACGACAGTTTAGCATAGCCTTCAGCCACGTCATTTGCTACGACCTAGCAAGGCGCCATATTCAGTTACTATAATTACTTCAAGAATGTATTCTGAACAGATAATATTGTAAATCATGTACCGTCAAGAGCGACGTTCATCATTAATAGATTAAAGTTAAGTATCAAACTAATTCCGTCCGCTTTCTGAATTCTCATTCCTCGTCATGTTCCAGACCTTACGTCAGTATAGTCCTTCCCTCCTCATGCCAGCCTGCGTGAGCTAAAACGTGTGCATTTCGGCCTCCAGTCGTAACACAGTGTTGGCTCTTGAGCCAACACAACACTAAGCTCATCTGGTAAAGGACGCCACAATGATAAAGGATATCATCAGCTAGTGCCACCGAATTGAGGAAATGCAGCAGAAGAAGAGTCAGACGAAACAGGTACGGCTACTTTCCGAATGTAGTACCTATGACAGCTGTTGAAGACAACGACGAGGATGCCAATCTCATAGACAGACTATAAGAAAATAGACACAAAAGTTTGTCAGCATGTCGGTTCGAGTGCCTCGACACATTTCAGGAGGTGAAAGAGAGTGTTGAAGATGGAACAACCGTAAAACCCGCAGCAGGGAAATTCCAATTCAAATGAAGACGTGGCGCTCCCGACCACCAATCACAACTGAAACAATCGCCTATTGTTGTTGAAGACAAAGTCGATTACTGCGGCTTCCGGGTTGTTCGGCAACATCGGACTTCCTAAAAGAAGAGTTGCAGTATCGTGGATATATGGTGCGGACTGTCTGACACGTCAAGGGCCTGCAATCGCAGAAAGTATCGCCATTTCTCCTGGTATTAGCTGCAGACAACTTGGAAAAGAGAGAACTCCGAAGACAGCGCACACAAAACAATCACAGTGGAGCCACTACGGCAGAAGAGAGGTGCTTTCGCTGTCAGTGTGCGGGGCCAGTGACACGTCACTGCTCCTTCCTCGAAGCATGCTGAAATGGGCGGGGAGCCACTCCAGCGCTTCACGCCCGCTACCGACGACGCACAAGCCTAGCTGCAAGAGCTGGGGCGGCGAGCATGAGGAAAGTTACCGATTCTGTGAGTATCTTAAGGCCGCAGTATCTCGCCAACGTGACGTGCCGTACAAATCGAAGATCGATCGCTCCAACCGACATCCGCGCCATGGCTCTCAGAAAGTGAAAGGGACGAGCAACGACAAGATAGACAGCGCGATTGCCGGCACTTCCTCCGTCTCAAAAAGCTGACGAAGTCGGCGTCTGCGCCCCAGATAGCGCGTACGTGACGGCACGCCTGACTGTCTGCGAGTCGGTCTCCCTAGGGAGAAAACTCGCAGGCAAAAATAAGTCATCAGCACAGACGCAGGCGGCTCTCCGACCGCCGACCACGCTGACGCCGCACCGAGAAGCTGCGCCCGGTGGAGCACAAAAAGTTGCTACCACCAGTGGCGAACTGGCTGTAATCACCTCGACACTAATTGTGGCCCCGACAAGGTCTACAGCACGGCCGGCTAAACTTCACGCGGGTCATGTGTGTGGGTCACGTGCAGGCCAAACTTTCGCCAGAGTTGACTTTGCTCGTTCCTTCCTGGAAGTATTCGCTATAGCACACTTCATTCATTCTTGCAGTGTGGCACTTTCGGTCGCTACCACTCTCTTCAGTTCTGCAGAATGGTGGTATCAGCGCTGCGTAGCCTTTAGTATTTGTTCGTGATATGAAGGAGGTTCATTTTATTATTTACATGTACATTTTTTATTTCCTGCAAGGAAATGCGGAGGACGAGTTTGATTACTAGGGAGTATTTCGTAACCGCTGGGGTGGAAGAGGAGGTTCTCTTCCATGGCCTGCGAGTTCACCTCACCTGAATCCACTTAATTATTTCCTATGGGGATATCTTGTAAGTAGGCTGTTTAGGTTTTTATATTGGTAACGCTACGTAGCGCTCTGTATGAAAATCACTGGATGTGTTGTGTGCAGTCTGTGGCTGGTTGGCATTGTTGTAATATTCGCTATTGTAGTATTTAGTAGTTGAATGTGAACAGCGTATAGCGTTGCGCAGTTGGAGGTGAGCCGCCAGCAGTGGTGGATGTGGGGAGTGAGATGGCGGAGATTTGAGAGCGGATGATCTGGACGTATGTCCATCAGAGACAGTAAATTTGTAAGACTGGATTTCATGAACTGATTTATATATATTATGACTTTTGAACACTATTAAGGTAAACACATTGTTTGTTCTTTGTCAAAATCTTTCATTTGCTAACTACGCCTATCAGTAGATAGTGACTTCAGTAGTTAGAATCTTTTATTTAGCTGGCAGTATTGGCGCTCGCTGTATTGCAGTAGTTTGAATAACGAAGATTTTTGTGAGATAAGTGATTCATGAAAGGTATAGGTCATTGTTAGTTAGGGCCATTCTTTTGTAGGGATTATTAAAAGTCAGATTGCGTTGCGCTAAAAATATTGTGTGTCAGTTTAGTGATGATCAGAATAAGTAAAGAGAGAGATGTCTGAGTACGTTCAGTTTTGCTCAGCTGTTTGAAAATCAAATAACGTAAGGGGTTTAGCAGCACAGTCGTTCATAAATTTTTCTAGGGGGACTTTTCAATCTAAAGTCACTTGTATATGAGACGCCAGTGGATACAGAGATGGAGGTAGTTGCCAGAATTGTATCTGCCTGTGATGTGATGGGAAGCACAACAGGTATATTTGTCAGCGTGCGTCAGAATCTTGTTCACCCATGTCATGCTGGCATTTAAGTCGATGGCCGTCTGTTTCAGCACATTTTGTAAGATATAGTACAAATGATACGTTTATTGTGTCGATGTTGGTGTTTGAAGTTAGCTGTACCTAATGTAAATATATAAGTACACAGTACCGTGATTTTATTCCTTTTATCTACCTAAGCTCGCTTTCCGACCCCAGGTGCCCTACCTCACATTGTTCAGTGGAGCATCCTCTTTGTCTCGTTAAATATTTTATCGCTCTTACGGAAACGCCCTGTATATTATGCAGCCGCATGAGCGACGAGTACTGCAGATTTTCTATGAATCGTTATTACAATACCACGCAGACAGAATTTAAAGATTTAGTTGGCAATAGAACTGCAAAAAGGTACAACTATCTAGAGACAGGATTCATTTTTCTGTACATTAAGAAGCACTTTCAGCTAAATGTGTAGGTATACAGCATGTGAAGAAATTGGTGTCGTGAACAGCAACATATCTTACGTCGCATACATTATTCCATTATCATTTGCAGTAACTTTTCATGGAACTGAACGAAGAATGTGGAGACTTTACATATTACTTCAAAGTATGTTGGCTAAGTCAATGGGGCATGTCTGGAACGATTTTTCGATTTAGAACTGGTTATTCGTGAATTTATGAAGGAGAGAGGAGTGCAGGAACGATAATTAGAACATCTGGAATTGATTGTAGACCTTGCATTCTAAGTGGACTTTACTGTACACTGCCTACGGTAAGATAGTGGAAAATGAGAAACAATTAATTTCTCATATCATGTGGACGCATTTAAAAAGAAAATCGTGGTGTGGAATGGATAAATTCTGACAAAAAACATCGTCCATTCCCCTAAGCTCACTTAGGATTGAAGAGTTTATTGTGGATCTGAAAGAATTACAAGGATAGTTATCTCAACGTTTAGAGAACACTGTTAATCTCACATCCGTTATCGAGCTGTTTTCGAGACCGTTTCCCGTTTCGGTTAAAAGCGACCCCGCGCATGAGGAGATGTAGCTGACTGACCTGTAAGATATTCCCTGTTTTAATGATAAATTCTTTTTCGTTAAAACTGTCCTGGATGCCTGCATTGCTTACCTCGGGTATAATTTCTTCGTCTCTATAATGAGGTTGCAAAGTTCTACAGCGTTTCAATTAACATATTTCTATGAAAAACCTCTTTCCGATTATGAAACTAATAAGTCACGATGACGTGGTAACCTGAGTGCGAAAATCTGTGAAATTACCTGCGTCTGTCCGCATGCCAACAGCTTGTACAAAATAAAAATTATGTCTTCAGCGAGCCGAAAATCATTAAGTTATACTGAAAGTTAGTTTTGCTTTTGATCTGCGTTGCTGCGGAATGTGAAATATAAAACCAAGCCGTACGTTATGTGACTGCATTGCTATTTAAATGCGGCATGTTCTCAGTTTCCCATCCTGCCCTGCTAACGCACAGCAAAGCGCAGCAGAGGGGGAAACGTGGCAGTTAGGATTAGTGCTTCGGCACTCGTGCCCGGGCACAGCTCGCGAATCTAATTCCTGGCAGCCCTTAACCGCCACTGGTATACAGCTTCGCCGAGACACTGCGGAGAGTCTCCGAGATCGTGTTGCCGGCTGCCCAACAGCCACGTCAGCAGCTACTGCAGCTGCTCCCTCTGACGTATGCATCGGGGAGCAATAAAGGCACCAAAACACGTTACCATCAATGCTGGCAAAGAGCTAACAACAAATCTTTAGTAGGGAACCATGGAGGCAAGAAGGAAACGTGAAGAAAGCAACGCAACGACAGAAGACATTTGAGGAACTATACTACTGCTTAACCTTCGTAAAAAAAAAAAAAAAAACAGGGTGGAAAAATGGTTGAAATGGCTCTGAGCTCTATGGGACTTAACATCTGAGGTCATCAGTCCCCTAGAACTTAGAACTACTTAAACCTAACTAACCTAAGGACATCACACACATCCATGCCCGAGGCAGGATTCGAACCAGCGACCTCAGCGGTCGAGCGGTTCCAGGCTGAAGCGCCTATAACCGCTCGGCCACACCGGCCGGCACAGGGTAGAAGTGGCAATCCCTGATGACGACCCGAGCGAGTGAAAGAGAGATGTATCCGTCTTCAGCACCAGTCTTTGCCAGAAGCCGAACTCGATAGGAAGAACGGACTTCTCCAGTTCGAATTTAAGCCACAGCCATCAAACGACTACCAGCATCCGATCAATGCAGGTACCACCTTCTCCTACGCCAAGTAGAGTGCACTGTAGAAGAACAGTCTTCGTCTGGCGTCGTACAGAGGTACGTACCATCCTCTCGTTTAACTGCAGAGTTCACGATAGTTAATCGAGGCGACCGACAATGGAGCTGAGACCGCCGCAGACGCAAATCCTCCTTAGACGACAGTCACCAAGACGTCACGAAACCTCACTGGCGTCATCATAGACGGTCAAAGTGTCCGGACGCTAGTCTACACATGGGCTTACTTTTCTGTGATGTCGGATGCATGTCATCGTCAGCTAAAGAAGACTATATTCCATGATGGAAAATCGACTGTGCTGATAGTCGCAAGTGGGAAATACTTCCAACTGGTAGGCTCATTTATTCAAAGAATAACTAGCAATGACAGAACACAGCATTCTAATTTGTCTTTTTATCAGCATGTAGTCACAATGTTACTCTCGGGTGGGACTATTTGCAAGCATCACAGAAAGTCTTAGACTGTGGAAGATCAGAGATTCAGTTAGATGAAGTTATTCCAACAAGCACCAGTAACAGAGTTTGCTGTGGGTGGTTGTTTGCCGTCGAAGACCTTTTTGTCCCGCCATAATCAACTAGACGAATTCCAGTTATCAAATGAGATGCTCAGTTCAACTGTGAAGCTTTTGTCAATAACAAAAAACTACTCAGGCTCACAAAAGAAATCTAAATGCCAGTGACGATCATAAACGTAGCAGGTTTTGAAGGAGAACTATGGTTCACAATTTGTCACGAGCAGCCACAACTCATCCCTTACGGTATGTGCGTAGGGACAGTTGAACCAGTCCTTGAAGGGCAGATAATGTGCTACCGACGAAGAACCGTGCTCCGCTATAACTACAGACAAAGCACTGATTTGGGCAGCCAGAGGAACAACGTCGGCAAGTGGTAGGTGTTCTGCGTCATTTATTGGATGATTTCAGATCCAGAGTGGAGAAGAGACAGACCAAGTAATGAATAGTAAGACATCCTATCAAAAGTTAGGATCATCCTTCAACTAGCCAGCTCTCATATAGATTGCACCGGCTGAATGACAGATAACACCTGAGGTTGTGGTGAAGATGATGGAAGCTGCCATCATTGAACCTTCAGACAGTCATCCTCTTTTCCTTTGGTCCTCCTAGAGAGGGACGGCACATGGCATTTCTGAATGGGCTAACGACGACCGAAGAAAACAATCATGAAGAAAGATGTCAACCCATTGCTGGGCACTGATGACACCCTAGAATGCTTGAAAGGAGCGAAGTATTTCTCAACTATGGACATGGAGACATGCTACTCTAAAATCGAGTTTGACAAGGCTGACCAGGAAGAGACTGCCTTAGTAGCTCTCTATGGTCTCTATGCGTTTACATTTATGCCTTTTGGACTATGTAACGCTCCTCCCACCAACTAAAGTGGTGCTTCTCAAACGTGTTTACCTAATTTCCAATACTGACATTGTAGGGTCACGCCTCGGGGTGTATAAGGTATATGGTCAGGGAGGAGGGATGGGTGTGTTAAGTGACCACTGAAAGAACAGTTCAGTTTTCACCAAACCATGGTTACTGATAGAAGATTACCACTTGCACATTTTGATTCTACATATTATAAGATATCATATCAAATATAGTTCAGTGAACAGGGGAGTAATATATTGGAACTTCATACATTTCTTCTGAACCCGGTCGCTGTGGCCGAGATGCTGTAGGCGCTTCAGTCCGGAACCGCGCTGCTGCTACGGCCGCAGGTTCGAATCCGGCCTGGAGTATGGAAGTGTGTGAAGTCCTTAGGTTAGTTAGGTTTAAGTAGTTCTAAGTCTAGGGGACTTATAAACTCTGATGTTAAGTCCCATAGTGCTTGGAGCCATTTGATTTCTTCTGAAGGCTTGCATAGTGGCACGTTTTCTGTAGCTAATCGGGTATTATGACCGGTAACATCGCAGCAGTATCCCATGTTTGTTTTTCTGAAATCCAGTCACGTTTTCTGGGCGTCATCACGCCCCAGTATCTGAAAGAATAGCAAGCGGCTGCAGCAGGCTATTTTCAATTGGGGTTTTCTATTAGACCAAATACAACAGGGAAGATATGGTTTTAAATTATGTAACTTAATTACCGGTAATTTAAAAGTCTCACAACGGGACAGACTGGTGGGTGATAGCTTTTTGTATAAAGGGTTTAGAAGTCAATTTCATCTGTTGTATTATATGTGTTTCATGGAAGTAACTAACCTTGGCCATTTTTTCCGATTGAGTGCCATGACGGCATTAGTGATCCACTAAAGAAACTATCAAATTGAAATAAATAACGGGGAACTACATTTGTCGGGAAAAAGACGTTGTTTAAACACTGATATTGTAAAAAGCTATTACTCTCCATACAAGTGAGTAACAAGAATAACATAAATGACTCGTCTTCCCTCAGACGACGCAAAAACAAAACAGGTTTTACTAAAAGATAATGTAACAAGCTTCTTCTGTCAATCTCACTGACAACAATGGCGATGTATGTTACAACTAGTGTGACCACCTCATGGCAGGCAGCAGTGCTGTTCACGTTAAAAAATTTGCATTAACCACTTTTCCCATCCTAGCCACTTTACAACACCTTCCTCTGCTGATCTCGTTGTAAACTGGTAACCAATATAAGATAGTATGTTATATTAATTAATAACAGTAATTTCAATATGTGACAGCATTACAGATGTTTTGTAAACGTTTTGGACGTCATGTTTCTTTCACTCATATTGTATTACAAAAGCTTCATTTGATTTCACATTACTTGCTACAAACGTGTACCACATTTGAAGATGACCGCCTATATAATGCGCATTCACGAATCCATGCTACTTCCGTTTGACTTTTATACCATTAGCGCTGTTTGGAGCTAGCTGCATACGCTCCTCAGTTGTCAGGATTGGAAGACAAACGATAAAGTATTTCCCCAGTCACTTCTACTGTTCCCACAGTGGCCGCACTACATACCACTCTGATCCTGGCCGGCCGGGGTGGCCGAGCGGTTCTATGAACTACAGTCTGGAACCGCGCGACCGCTATGGTCGCAGGTTCGAATCCTGCCTCGGGCATGGATGTGTGTGATGTCCTTAGGTTAGTTAGGTTTAAGTAGTTCTAAGTTCTAGGGGACTGATGACCTTAGAAGTTAAGTCCCATAGTGCTCAGAGCCAATTTAACCATTTGAACTCTGATCCTGACGTCATTAAAATTAAGCACATCTTGAAATATTACTGTCTCTGTAAGTATTTTTGTTTGTTACTGAGCAAGAAAAATACGTTCTTAAAAAGCTCATAACGTAAGTTGACGTCTTTAAGGTTAGCTAACTAAAATCATACCATTATAAAATACAGCTGAGAACAGTGGACCATACGAACACTTGATCCCAGGAGATAAATATTTTGGGGCATCTAGTGAATGACGATGGAATCCGTTGTGAGCCAGAGGAAAATTAGACCAATCACAGATTTTTTGACTCTTCCACAAATTTGTGATACAAGAAATTTTCTCGGAATGTGCTGGAACTACTAGTGATCCATGAAGGATTCACGTGCAAGTGAATGTCGCTTGCACAGAGACACCAAATTTTTGTGGACTGAGGTGCAAGCAAGACATTTCCTTTTCCTTAAAGAGGCGCTAACATCCTCTCAATTCCTAACACTGTGTGACAGGAATACTGAGGCAGAGCTACACACAGAAGTAGTTGGTAGACAGCGATGCTAGGACACGTTTGATATCAAATTGATATGCAGATTTAATTAAATTGATCAGTTAATTACCCCGAATCCAAACATCCACCAACACGAACAGATGTAAAGCCAATTAAACTGTACGAGATAAATGAAGGCCACCCCACCCACAAGCCACGCTCTGGTCTCGGCACAGCTACCTAGGCCGACCACACACACACACACACACACACACACACACACACTGGACAATCACAACAATACCGCAAGTGCCTGGCACCCATTCTGAATGTGAAAACACTGCGCTGCAACAATTGTATTTAACGTCATTGCACCTCCTGTAATCGAGCATCTATTAAAAAGGAAAACCAAATAGCGACGATAACAAATGTCCTCTTTCCACTAAAATATGCATAGTCCACTTTCTTTTAGGTTTATGAGCAAAGATAGTATAGTTTTTAAGTTCGACTGAAGGATACAATTCGCATCTCATTATCTTGCGACATCCAATGAAGTGCACCACCGTCGATTACAGATGACCGGAATTAAGATAGAACCTCCATACATGACCACCCGGCGTAAAATCATGAAAATTGAACTTCCACTATTTTGCTGCGAAAACTACCGATCACAACAAAATGTCCTCGCTATATCGAAACCAACACTGCAATAAAGAAAAAGCGAGAATTTAGTCTCTGGAAAAAAACATCTATGTTTACCAATTTCATTCAGCTTGATGGACAAATTACATGATGTGAGAGAGTCTGTCACGTTCAGATCAGTGTTTACAAATAAACTGTGATACATGTGTGTATTACAATCGTTTCAGACACGTGGAAGAGCATTAGAGAATACAATCTTACACGCCATTTGCTCACATGTCGGAGAAAACGCAATCATTTTACTATCGACAAGCTATAATTCAAGAGGACAATTACTGTGTTGTATACTATAGCAAGTCCAGTTTTACCAACGCAAAGTTATATCACACCTGCATTTATCAAATAAATCGTGAGAGCCTGCCTTGTGATAGAATCTCCTACAAGATTTTACTGCGTCCCTCTCTCTTCCATTACATCAAAACCAAATATCATCTTCATGCTTACATTTGACATTTTTTCTCCATATCTGCCCTCTATTGACCCGCGTGTAAAACTTTTGTCATACAAAAGACAGTCAATTCCAATAGCAGCAGTTTCTTGTGTTCCAGTTTTCAAAGCAATTACATCATCACAGTCTATTTTACACTATCTTCTCACTTGTCGGGAAAAACACTTCCATTTCTAGTTTTCCCAATGAGCTGTAATTCAAGTGGTGTCTACGTTTTAATCGGAGGTTGTGAAGTATGAAATAACACTAGACTTGTGGTAACAACTACTTTTAAACATGCAATCGTGACAATAATAGTAAAAGCAGTCATGATTCAACAAGAATAGATACAGCCGATTTCTGTCAGTTTTACGGGCACAATCGGTGTACTTTTCAGAGATCTATCTGCATCCAAACTTTATCCAGTTATACCACTCCTTGTAATAGAACCTCCATAAGATTTTACCACGTATCTCTCTCCTCTGATATTTCAAAAATAAATTCCGTGTGTGCGTTGACATAGAGCATATTATATATGCATGAGTCACTCCATTCAAGCAGGTGGCCAGTGCTCAAAGTCGTGTTCACAAATCTGGATAAGGTTTTATCGACTGTACTGGAGGAAGACCATATCCAACAAACTCACAAGAGAGGGTTCTGTGTTGTTCAGTTTAAGAAGTGTATGACTACAGATTTGTACTCTGCCATACACTTTGTTATTTATCGAGACTTTGAGGTCAGTGTCAGACGCTAAACCAATACTGAAACGTTCTGATCGATTAGCTCTCGCAGAAAGCTGAACATCATATGGCATAAACTGTGCAGCTCCCACAGCACACAAGTAGGAAAAAATAAAACACAGGGGTGAAGTTTCCCATTGACAAAAATGTTGAAGACATCCCAAAATATGGGAAAAAAGAGTTTGCAGTGCTGTAGAGCGTCTCCAACAGCTATCTAAAGGTGTTGACCTTTACATGTAATCTCATCTTCCACAGCAATGGGGTGGCAGATGTCCCCTGTGTTCCATTTTGAAGAGTATCGTTTCTTTTGGCAGTCATATACATGATTACTGTTCCAGCGGTGACCATCGCTAGAAGGTGCTGTTCACAACACACACAAGGTAGTAGACATAAAAACAGGTACTGTTACCTCAGTGGTGAAAAAAAGCATGTGGAGGGCATAGCTGCATGTGGAAATAGAACGAAACTACAGCATTGAGCAACCCTTTCAGAAAATTGCCTAAAGGTGATGACCTTGACCTCTACATTTAATCTTACGCTCCACAGTGAAAAGTAGCAGATATTCAGTATTCTGCCAAGGCTCCTTCGATCTCAACCAAGTAGTGTCAGTCAATCTTTACGTGGTAATCAACAACATACCAATGGACAGACAGGAAGGTAAAGACATCATTGATATGGGACGATGTACTGTAATAAACAGTGCAGTTGTTAGTGCAATCAATTTCAGCAATTTTACCTTTTTTCCCTAATTTTAGTGGCCGACAATGACACAGGAGAATGCTTCCCTGTTTCTGTATCGTCACTAAATCACCCCTCCACTTCTATGCATATACCATGTACTAGATTGTGAACGCAGATAGAGGACTATGCAGTATGTCTATTCCGTCATAAACATCAAAGTATGTAACTATTGTTGTTCCATAATTTCAAGGCTAGCCAATGACACAGCAGAGTGCTTTCCAAAATCTGTATCACCGCTAAATCACCTCTCCATTACTTTACAGATACCATATGCTAGGTCGAGAACGCAGTTAAACTACTGTGCGGTTCATCCATTCGGCCATATACAGCAATGTATACCAGACCGCGTTCTGTACCGATGCAATTATGCTGCCTACATATTTCAAGCTCATAGACCATAATGAAGAATTTACGATTACGACTGGTCATGTTTCCCCTTTTGGATGGGCGTCACAGAGTATTCTCGCATTCATATGATAAACTCAGAGATTGACAGACACCTCCCACATTGTCCTTGAACAATCCTCCCTGCAACAGTATTCTTACGCAGGGCACTCTTCCAAATGCACAAGATCTGTCCAGATGCATGTGTGTCGAGGAGATTAGCACCTCTTATTTGTGTATAGTAGACGAGAGAGCGTTGTGGTGATATAACAGACGGTTAAGAAGAAACATGTTGTTTGTACATCTTGGAGCTCCAGATAGATGGGGTTTGAAACATTTTACGTGAATCAACCGTGCTACCAGTTCTTAAGCATTATTCCACTATCTGGAGTCAGTTTGAGGAAGGTAACGGCATGAGATAAATGATCATAAAACGTAAACACACACTCCTGTGGTCACATGGTTCACCATCAAAAAATGCTGTGTAGTTCAGCAGTATGGTTTCCAAAGTATTAGTCGTGTGAAACACAATGCTCTTTATACTCTAATGCAGGATATATTTGTCCAACATCAGACAATCACCCCGCAAGTTTCCTACCCAATCACTGCGGTGATAAACTTTAAATGATAAAACTATTTCACTCTGGTGTCCTAGGAAGACATCATCAGTGTATATCCACCACTCGAGCTGCTTATAAACCAACTAGAATGAAGTCAGGAGACTTCTGTACTGTCTCTTAGAAATTAATGGGTTTTATATATCTTTTTAAGTTGGAAACATACATATCCTCAATCACACTCCCCACAACAGTCATGCTTATCATTAGTAGCAGTAGTAGTAGTAATGGTTTTGATGGTTGCGCTTTGTCTCACTAGGAAATAGAGCAAGGGAAAAGAGAGATGAATATTTTTGAAACTTCCTGTGAGATTAAAACTGTGTGCCACACCGAGACTCGAACTCGGGACCTTTACCTTTCGCGGGCAAATGCTCTACCATCTGAGCTACCCAAGCGTGACTCACGCCCCGTCCTCACAGCCTTACTTCCACCGGTAACTCGTCTCCTACTTTTCAAATTTTACAGAAGCTCTCCTGCAAACCTTGCAGAACTAGCATTCCTAGAAGAAAGGATATGCAGAGACATGGCATACCCATAGCCTGGGGGATGTTTCCAGAATGAGATTTTCATTCTGCAGCGGAGTGTGCGCTGATATGAAACTTTCTGGCAGATTAAAACTGTGTGCCGCACCTAGACCCGAACGGTGGACCTTTTCCTTTCGCGGGCAAGTGCTCTACCATCTGAGCTACCCAAGCATGACTCACGCCCCGTCCTCACAGCTTTACTTCCGCCAGTACCTCGTCTCCTACTTTCCAAACTTCACACAAGCCCTCCTGCGAACCTTGCAGAACTAACACGCCTAGAAGAAAGGATGTGTGGAGAAATGGCTTAGCCATAGCCTGGGTGTTGTTTCCAGAATGAGATTTTCACTCTGTAGCGGAGTGTGAGCTGATATGGAACTTCCTGGCAGATTAAAACTGTGTGCCGGACCAAGTCTCGATATTGGGTAGCTCAGATGGTAGAGAACTTGCCCGTGAAAGGCAAAGGTCCCGAGTTCGTGTCTCGGTGCAGCACACAGTTTTAATCTCCCAGGAAGTTTCATATCAGCGGACACTCTGCTGCAGAGTATTTCTCATTCTGATGAGTATTTTTGATAGCTGATACACTGAGGTACCACCCACACTCTGCTGCACGAAAATGCACACCAAGAAACAGCAACTTCTTATGAGGAAGTAAGCACCATAGTCGGTAGCCAAAGGAGATGAAACAGTCTTCTTGTTGATTACAGTAGCATCACCACAGCCCTGGTAGCTTTCCTCTTCCACAAAGGAGTTCTGGTTTGATGTTAGGTAGTTTTGCTCATGTGAAGAGACTATAGCGATTTCGTCCTAAGACCATATCTGTTAAGTACACTCCCCTCACACTGTTAAAGATGATACATGTGACATAAATCCACTCTATTACATAACACTTTAGGGAATGGCTTAAGACTGATAAACACAATGATTCTTCTCTTTAATAATTAACAAATAACATTGTAAGAACCAACCATGATTTGATAATATCTATATTCGACTGCATGTGTGAGAACACAGTTATGGATTGGGATATATATATTTTGCCTGCATTAATCTGACGTCTCTGTATAACAGTTACGTCGTCTTAGTTGAAGTATATGTTACGAAAACCCACGTAGTTTACAAGAGGAGGGGGAGGGATAAAAGCTAATGCAGCCATAGCATAATTTTTAAGCTTTTCTCGGTCTTGATGTCTGGGAACCCCCAACTCACCTCAATTCCCTCCATTTCATAGTAGTTTTCCTCTAATTTTATGTACTCTCATTCAATTTACATAATTTTGCAAGTTTTTGCGCTATTTTACAAATTTCCTGGTATTTCCCTCAATCCTACGTATTTCCCATCAATTTGTTGTAATGGGGTTTACCGATTTTAAGTCATTTTTCATATTTTCTGATATTTTTGCGTATTTATAAGGTTACATTGCCGGTATACCCGTATGCACTGATTGATTTTACACAAGGATATTTGCGTATCCTACACACCAACCTAGTATAAAATCCTAAGAATTCCTCTCTTCCAGATTATCTACATCAATGCATTTTTGGATATGAAGATCGTTAAAAGTATAATAACACTCTCCTCGTATCTAGGCAAGACTCAATGAGTGGTGCAGACTGGAAACTCATAGTCTGGAAACGAATCCAGACATCAGAGAGCGTGTCTACAGACTAATGTAGGGATACATTTAATGGAAATTCAAAATCTAGCGTAGTTCTACTGGTTCATCTGACTTCCACTTTACCGTGTAGAGATTTGCGACAGGGAGTTGACAGGTGTGCAGGGTTGATTTCTGCTGCTGCTCGATTTTTTCCCCGTAAGTACATATATATGCTATTATTGCTTACCAGATGAGCTTTAATATTTTTTTTACACTTTCCAACTCTGATACATCCCCACAACCATGTCAGGACATCTCCAAACTGTAGATTTCAGGTACTTTTCCTATCTTAGTAAAGAGTTACTCATTAGTTGACAGTGCCTCAACTGCACTTAGCATCCCGGAATGTGAGACTAACTCTCCCTGTACCCACAGGGTGTGCACTGCCGGCAATATTATTTACAGAAAAACATTAGCAAGTTATGCATTCGAATCTCAACCATCCACAGCTGACAGCTCTATACACCTACATATGGAGACTATGCAAGCATATTAGCAATCGCGAGGTCTCGATTTCTACCACTTGTTCGTTATTTTCGACAGTGTTGCAGCCCTACAAATAACAAAAAGCTCGTTGCAAAACTATTCTGTAAGGGATGTAAGCACATTTAGATTGATCCTGCTAGATAGCATAACATCTTCGACGCAAGTGATATTACCGATATTTCGCAACAGTGTTGTGTAGAGCCTCCAGTAATAACAACAAACCATGACATCCTGCTGCTGATGCTCCTGTCACACCTCTTTTTATGCTCTTAAAGATCCACAATGACGTAACATAATCATCCCAATTTTGCTAATTTGATTGCTAGATGTCATCACCTTCAGACAATTGTTTGAAAGGCCGGCCGCGGTGACCGAGCGGTTCTAGGCGCTTCAGTCCAGAACCGCGCGACTGCTCACTGTCGCAGTTTCGAATCCTGCCTCGGGCATGGATGTGTGTGATGTTCTTAGGTTAGTTATGTTTAAGTAGTGCTAAGTTCTAGGGGACTGATGACCTCGGCTGTTATGTCCCATGCCGGCCGCGGTGGTCTAGCGGTTCTAGGCGCTCAGTCAGGAAACGCGCGACTGCTACGGTAGCAGGTTCGAATCCTGTCTCGTGCATAGATGTGTGTGATGTCCTTAGGTTAGTTAGGTTTAAGTAGTTCTAAGTTCTAGGGGACTTATGACCACAGATGTTGAGTCCCATAGTGCTCAGAGCCATTTGAACCATTTTTTTTTTGTTATGTCCCATAGTGCCCAGAACCATTTTAACCAGTTGTTTGGAAGCGTCCATCAATGCTGCCGTCTCGTCCTGTTCCCATATGCTGCGATGCCCTCCACATGCTTTGTTTCTCACCACTGAGATAAGAGTACCTCATTTTATTTCTACTACCTCGTGTGTGTTGTAAAATCCACCTTCCTGAGTCGGTCAACACCAGAAAAGTAATCATGTATGTGACTTCAAAATGATGAAGCAATACTCATCGGAACACCGAAACGGTACTCCGGGTCAGCCGCTACCACATCACTGTGGAAGATGAGATTACCTGTAAAGGTAGCTGTTAGAAACGCTCTAGAGTGCCGCAGACTCTTTGTGTCCGTATGTTGGGACGCCTTCCACGTTTTTGTCAGTGAGAAACATTGCCTCTGTCTTTTATTTCTACCTACCTGTGTGCAGTGGGATGTGCATAGTTTATACCATGCGATGTTCAGCTTTCCGTGTGATGCAGTGGATCACAATGTGTTATTGTCAGTTTAGCATCTGACACAGACTTCGAGGTTATGGTAGGAAAACAAAGTTTATGACGGTGTAAAAATCTGTTGGGATGTGTTACAGCCAAAAAGACAATTTTATATGCTGCTTACGAAGGATCAATACAGCAACCCTCTCTTGTGAGTGATAGTCTGTTGGATATGATCTTACTTCAGTACAGTTGACATACCTTTATGCAGATCTGTGCAGGTGACTTCGAACACTCGCCACTGGCTCCAATGTAGTGATATGTGTATATCTAATATGCTCGACGTCAACATACTGACGGTATTTACTTTTCGATATATGAAAAGAGACAGACACTTTTCAGGCCTTTTTTTCTATTACAACGAGTGGTATAACTGGTTAAGTCTGGATGTAGATTGTTGTCTCAAAACTACACCAACTCTCCTCATAAAACTAATAGAAATTGGCTATATCTATTCTCGTGGAACCATGATTGCTTTTATTATGATTGTCACAACTGCGTGTTTAAAAGTAGGTGTTACCTTCGGTCCAGTGTTATTTCATACTTCAAAACCTCTAGTTATAATGTAGACACTGCTTGAATTATAGCTCGTTGTGGAACCTAGAAATGATAGTGTTTCTTCCCGACAAGTGAGTAGCTTGGTTGATGATGAAATTGCTTACAAAACTAGAACGCAAGAATCTGCTTCTATTGCAAATTATCGTCTAATGTATGATAGAAATTTTACACGCAGGTCAGTAGAGGGGTGTTACGGAGCAAAGATGTGAAATGTAAGCTTGTAGACGATATTTGGTTTGGATGTAAGAGAAGAGAGAGATGCAGTAAAATCTTATATACGGTACTATTACGAGACAGGCTCTGACGACTTGTTTCGTAAGTGCATGTGTGATATAGCTTCACATTCGTAAAGCGGTTATTGACTTCCTCTTGAATTATAGATTTTTGTTGTCGTGCGTAACATGATTGCAATTTTTCCGACATGTGAGCAAATGGCGTGAAAAATTCTGTTCTCCATTGTTATATCACATGTCTGAAATGTTTGTAACACACGTGTATCGTAGTTTATTTACAGACACGGATTTGAAATCGAGGGATTCTCTCAGGTTGTGTAAATTGTCCACCAAGCAAGCTGAAAGAAGTTGTTTAACATAGATGTTTGTTCTCCAAAGTTTAAATTCTCGCCTTTTTTTTTTTTTTACTCCAATGATGCTTTTCTAGGCGCGCAGTCCGGAACCGCGCGACTGCTACGGTCGCAGGTTCGAGTCCTGCCTCGGGCATGGATGTGTGTGATGTCCTTAGGTTAGTTAGGTTTAAGTTGTTCTAAGTTCTAGGGGACTGATGACCACAGCTGTTAAGTCCCATAGTGCTCAGAACCATTTGAACCATTTGATAATTTTCGCAGCCAAAAAATTGGAAGTTGTTTTTCCATGATTTTACACAGGATGGTCATACACAAGGGGTGAATGGTTCGCACTCTGTATTTTGGTCATCTGTAATCAGCGGCGGTGCAATTCAATGGTTATCGCAAAATAACGAGATGCGAATTTTATCCTGCAGTCGAGTGGAAAAACTACACCGATTCTGCTCATTAAACCAACAAAAAATGGACTGCACTTATTTTCATGAAAAGAGGAGATATATTATCGTCGTGATTTTGTTTTCTTTTAATAGATTATCCATTGTAGGGTATGCATTGGTATTGGTCAAAAATGTTCAAATGTGTGTGAAATCTTATAGGACTTAACTGCGAAGGTCATCAGTCCCTGAGCTAAGGTCATCAGTCCCTATTGAACCTAAATTATTGTAAGGACAAACACACACACCCATGCCCAATGGAGGACTCGAACCTCTGCCGGGACCAGCCGCACAGTTAATGACTGCAGCGCCTTAGACCGCTCGGCTAATCGCGCGCTGCATTGGTATTAAATACAATTGTTACAGAGCAGTGTTTTCACATTTAGGGGGCAGGGTGATCGATATTGTGTGTGTGTGTGCTCACCGTAGGCAGCTGTTCCCTGACCAGGGTACGGCGCGTTGGACGGGCAGCCTTCATTTATCTCATATAGTTTTGTGGCTTTAAATCCTTTTATTTTGGCACAGGAGGGTCGCCTCAAGGGGTGCTGGATGTGGTCAGCGACCACAGAGGGATGGCAGTATGATGCAGATAAATGTGCTGTGCGCAGTAGCAGCTGACCATTGGAAAAAGCCTGTGTTCTGTAGGGGAGGGAGGGGCAGGAAGGGATGAGGGGAGGTAAGAAGGCCTCTAATTTCGGCATCGAAGGGAGTGCATATTCAGCTGCCGCCCATTATGCAATACATGTGTTGCCTTATGACTCACTGATTACAAGGGTTGGAATTTTTCACAACTATTTGAATGTGTAATTAGAACAGTGAAGCATTTTCCATTAGTTGTGGTAGCGTGTATTGGCTTCGATTACCTGGGCTGCAGAGTGATTGTCGTGCAGACACCTGTAGCAAACTCTGATGTCAAACAACGATAGATACAGTCCTCAGCTGTATGCTCACAGGTAATACACATATCAACTTCCTCTCTGTCCAATGCCAGCATGTACTCAGTTGAATAAACTTCCCACCAAAAAAATTTAGTTCCTTCCACTCTAGCCTTTTTCCAGCCTGGTTGTAGGAGAAGCGTAGAGTTTCAGTACGTCTGCCACAAGTTTCAAGTGAAATTTTTTCCCAGCTGGATAGCACCAGTTGTATGGCATCGTTAATTTTTGAGCTGCTTTCCGGTTTTAGGCAGTCCTTGTGAAACGCTATGCATATAGTTATGTAATTAGAACCGACCTTTATGATTAACTATGTAGTTAGGACTGATCTTTACTTAAGCTTTCCAACCAAATTAAATAAGGTACACTAACATAACCTTCCTCTCCTGCATCTGGGCAGTTTCCATGTGTTGGGGTGTCCACTTGGTCTTTCCATCAGGAAGGACCAGAGTTCGAGTGCGAGAAAGGGCACCACAATTTTTAATTGCCCGCCAGTTACCAGGTGGGTGGTGAGGTGGGACGTCAGCACAGACCTGGTACAAAGAATTTCCCTCCAAAATTAGAAATTCCCGCCAAAATTCGAAATTCCCCAAAATTCGAATTTCCTGGGAATAGGATAGGTGGCGGAGGGGATAGGCTCTGAGCACTATGGGACTGAACTTCTGAGTTCATCAGTCCCCTAGAACATAGAACTACTTAAACCTAACTGACCTAAGGACATCACACACATCCATGCCCAAGGCAGGATTCGAACCTGCGACCGTAGCGGTCGCGCGGTTCCAGACTGTAGCGCCCAGAACCGCTTGGCCACTCCAGCCGGCACGGAGGGGATAGGGTGAGGACCCATGTCTGGTACCGAGCGCTGCAGTTTTCGTATCCGCGCCAGATTTCTTGAAAATTGATGACGACTAGAGGTCTCTGCAGCAGTCGCGCCGTAAGCCGTGGCTGCGCGCGCTCCTGACCCCGATTCTAACGTGAGGGCGTCACCGTGGAGCACGTTGTCCCAGCAGCCAATGGCGACGTACCCTGTCGTGTATTTAGGCAGCTACCTCTCACTCAGACAGGCAGTCTGGTATTCGCGTTGAGTCAGTTGATATCTCGCTTACAGACATCGTGTTTATGTTGCGTGTGCCTACTTCCCGTTTACGAGTGAACTTTGTTTTGATTTCGTGAGGTTATATATTGTGACCGTTGCTTAATACTTTGTTGATGATTTTGGTATTTTTCCCGGCTGTCTGTCGTCGCGCTTGTCCTTCCATTCTTGTTCGTCCGTCTTGTTTGTTCGCTGGCCGCTCCCATTCGGTCCCATGTAACTCCAGCATCTGGTTACGGTGGATTCGTGAAAGCTCTAGACGGGTACCACTGGCCAGGCTCCTACCAATCCGTCAGCAGTATGTGAGTCACTGTAAGGAATACCAACGACGGAGGAACGTGACTCAATTACCTCCTGGGCATCTGGCATCCATCACGCCAGCAGCAACCCCATTGAAACAAATTGGAATCGATCTCCTGGAGAGGTTCCCGAAGCCGAGAAGCGTGAATTGACGGATAATAGTCAGTACTGACTGCCTCAACCGTTATGTTGTCACCAGAACTGAGCTATGCCAATTGCCCACGCTCCGGAAATTGCAAAGTTCCTTGTACAAGACGTATTTTTGAAGCTGGAAGCACCCTGTGTGATTATCTCTGATTATCCAAACGTTTTTCAGTAGAGACTATTATCAGAGGTAATTTCAGATTGCGACATCACCCACAAGATGCTCTCGATATACTTTGATATCGAATAGAGAGACATATCCAATACTGCCCATCGTGAGATTCGCATGATACACTTTTCTCGTTTCAAATGGACCATACTCAGGATGAATATGTGAAGCACCTCATCAACATGACCAAAGAATCAAGGCAGCTGACTCGTATACCGCCGCTGGACACGCAGGGAAAAGATCAAGAGCGCTCAAACGCCAAACACCAGCCAAAGACATAAAGTCCGGGAGACTTCGTACGTGTTTTTACGCCTGTGCGGAAAGTGGGACTACCAAAAATATTACTAAAGCGTTTCTTTGGACCGTAACTTACCATCCGTTGACTGTCGAACTTCACATATAAAATCGAGGATGTGCAGTGATGTCGTCCATGTCCTCTGTAAGAAGCCCTACTGCAGCCCGTAGCCGGCCGGTGTGGCCAAGCGGTTCTATGCGCGTCAGTTTGGAACCGCGAGACCGCTACGGTCGCAGGTTCGAATCCTGCCTCGGGCATGGATGTGTGTGATGTCCTTAGGTTAGTTAGGTTTAAGTAGTTCTAAGTTCTAGGGGACTGATGACCTCAGATGTTGAGTCCCATAGTGCGCAGAGCCATTTTTTTGCAGCCCGTAGCCGGAGACCGACGTTTGTAGGTTCAAGGAAACTGGAGAGCCACTCAGCGACAGCGAAGCTTTGGCATTAGGGGCTACCTTCGATGCCCATCATAGTGAAAATGATGTAACAACACGACCACCGAGGTGTGTGCACCATGGTGCTAGGTGGTGATTGAGAATGGTCGGTGTTATTGTTTTAATGGACGCCTAAGAGACAAATCGATCGTGTGGAGACAGTGACTTACTGTCTGGGTCGTGACAAACCACTCCTCCAAAAGAAAGCGCAAAGTTCTGTTGCATTCTCAGCGGGATAACTACTAGCCTTAATATGTTGAAAACAGTCGTCAGCTGAATTCTTAACCGCGGGCGACCAGTAAAAGGCAGACTTCAGTGTTTGGGTCTGGCGGTAGCAGCGGTCGATGCGAGGGCTATTCCGAAAGTAAGGTCCAAAAATAGTTCAAATGCCTCAGAGCACTATGCGACTTAACTTCTGAGGTTATCAGTCGCCTAGAACTTAGAACTAATTAAACCTAACTAACCTAAGGACATCACACACATCCATGCCCAAGGCAGGATTCGAACCCGAGACCGTAGCGGTCGCTCGGCTCCAGACTGTAGCGCCTAGAACCGCACGGCCACTCCGGCCGGCAAAGTAGGATCCGATTGGTCGCGAAATGGAAACCACAGTGAAAACAAGAAATGTTTTACTTGTAACAGTTTGCTACACCTTGCAGTTATTTATCTACATAGTAGCTTTTCCGGCTTAAAATATATGACATCGCGTTGTACCAACTTCTCGTCACAGAAAGCAGCCACCTGTGTTTCAAAATGGTTCAAATGGCTCTGAGCACTATGGGACTTAACTGCTGTGGTCATCAGTCCCCTAGAACTTAGAACTACTTAAACCTAACTAACCTAAGGACATCACACACATCCATGCCCGAGTCAGGATTCGAACCTGCGACCGTAGCGGTCACGCGGTTCCAGACTGTAGCGCCTAGAACCGCACGACCACTCCGGCTGGCCACCTGTGTTTTCCACCACTTCTCTAGACTGGTCTACAGTTCGTTGTCTGTGCCAAAATGTTGTCTTCATAGCCAGTGGTTCACGTGAGCAAAGATGAACATAAAAGAGAGCCAAGGGCGGGCTGTATGGTGGGTGATCAAACACTTCCAGTCGCAGACACAGCAGGGGCGCCCACATTTCCCCTGAGGTTTGCGGCCGAGAATTGTCATGAAGAAGGAAATGCGTGACACGTACATTGTGTGGAATTGCATGAAATGAGGCGAAACCTCGCGGCGGGCACCCATACTTGGTGGGAGACACTATTGTTCGAGGCAGCTTTACGTGCTCATAGTGTTTTCATAAGTGAAAAGGGCATGGTGAAGCGATTGGCGTTCTAGAGACACTGCTCATCATATATGTGCAAAGCGTCATTTGCGCTGTCGTTTTCATTTCGCGACCTATCGTACATTACTTTCCGAATAGCCCCATCATTTCGAATAACGTGACAGCCGTGTACTATGATTCGGCCGTGAAACTCGTATGCTGTCACCCTAACTTGCCATAATGTTACAATTCGTTCATTTTCAAAGCTTGAAATGACTGTTAAAAGTACGTTGAAAGACTAAACAGAGAAAGAAAATCGTATTCTCCATTGGATACAGAGTGTGCTCTAGTGGTCTACCGTGAGAAAACTAAAATAACAGTGCTACGGAAGAATTCAATTTGATACGAAATATGTCTCGAGCAGTTCAGTTCATACCACTGGCTCCAACTTTGTGCAACATTTTCTGTAAACAAATGTGCCACGGAAACCGAATTCTACTCTTAGATAAGACAGCCACACTACGAACTAAAAAGAAAGGAATTTACTGAGCAGGTATTTAACACGAAAACTCTGTGCATTAACTCATTTAATATATGACCGGAACTCTCACTGTAAAACGACTGTTGACGTAGACGCTTGCTCAGCACTACATTTTTGTAGTGTTACAATATAAGTTTATGTAATAAAGTGTCTCAGTTTTCATTGCATAACAAATGCATTGAAGGTTTTTAAAAAGAAATGCAGCAGCGACATTAAAGTTCTTTTGCATAAAACCTCTAGAACATCATCGCTGACACTACTTAAAATAGCTGTGTATTGCCTACAGATACACAACCATAAAGAACCCTTGTAAAATCCATTTCATATGTGGTGACATTTATCACATATACTATTCAATGTTTTTGAATATTTGTTTCTTTTTTTAAATTATCAAGGCAAGTTCATGTCAGCATCATTTTGCTTGTATCACTTCCGCTGCCCGATTCCTCGTCTAGGGGTGTTGTTGTCTGACCTTCTGCGTCTCCGTCTTCCGCACCTCCATTCTGTAAATGGAAACAGATGTGGCAATTCTCTTTCCGAGAGATATATACTGGTGCTTACAGAGTCCCGACTAATGACGCAACATTTGTTGGAGCTTTCCATGTGGGCAGTGGTGCTCTGTGAGCTGTTACATAGCAGAGCGGAACATCAATTTCCGAATTCTACCAAGTCGCATATGCGCATATAGCTGTAAGTTTAGATTGAAAGGGAAATTATGTTTACCACATTGATGGCTAGGATGAATTGTTAGTACGACGACACTCTGACTTGCATGTTAATATAATGAAGAGTGCGTACTAGACGCAGAACGCAGCCACAATGAAAGTGAAACACGTTACACAATCCTTCTCGTCCATAGCAAATAGTCTGCAGCACCAAGTACGAATTTAAGAAGGAGACTGGAGGAGATCTAGACAAACTTGTGTTGCAAAGTATGAGTCTTGTCAGAATATTTGTAACCAAGATTTCAATTCTAAAAGTCGTCTGGCAACTAGGGCATACGTACAGTCTGTAAAAAAGAAAAGACAATTATAATATTACTACGAGACACAGTACTGAAGTAAGATTATGGTGAGCCGTTGTCGTATCTTGTATGTCAACATATTTACGCACAGCAGTGACGCATTTTAACGTAAATTCAACCTTTTAAAATGTCTACCATTTTTAATGTATGCCCATTGGCCTAATAACGGACTTCAGTTACCAAATAAGTCATAGCCAGTTTATTTGACGGAATCAGTACGTATGTAAATTTTTTAATACCTCACAAAAATAAAACCAAAACGTCTGGGATAATGAGATAAAAGGTTCGTCGCACGAAAACATGAAACACCTATTTTAATTAGTAGTGCTGATTCCGCAACTGTCTGTTTAATTAATTAAAACCAGCTTCCGGTGATGTGTATAACTTTATTCAGCCCAGTATTTGTTTCGGCCTTTATTTTAAAACGTGCTACAAGGAACAGACAGCTGTAAAAAAAGCAAACATATGAAATACATCCTTATTCGCAGCTAACCTCGTACAAGAATCACGCAGAGCACAATATCGAAAATAGCCTCGCATTCTTGCATGCAGGTAAGAAGGGATTCTTTATTGACACATGCGTAGAAATAGAAATTTACGCCTGTCTGAAATAAATCAAAGAAAAGGAGCTCAGGGAACAATGCACGCGAGCTTAAAAACACCAGTTCCCTGCACATCTGCCACATCATTATTGATAACTTACTTAAAGTTACTCCGCAGATTCGTAACTGTATGTAGAAGTTTTGTACCTATTCACTGTAAGCAGTCCTAGATGCATCCAAACTAAGCTGACAACCTCTGCATTTCCCTGTGGTTGAACTTACGCACGCTACAGGATGTTCCTGTACACTTGACTTGGATGCCTTGTCCTTGGAAAATAATTTTCAGTTTCATTACATGTAAAAAACTATTTTTAGCATTTTATTCGTAACACATACAATTTGGAATATTCGAATATTTATCAACGTAAGTCCTCTTGAATCCACAGAATAATTGTAATGAATTGATCAGTTTTTAAACGACTATACTTCTCATGATATCATTGGGCATATAAAATTTTAAATCCATCTGATTTATACTTTTATGGTTCAAATGGCTCTGAGCACTATGGGATTAACTTCTACGGTCATCAGTCCCCTAGAACTGAGAACTACTTAAACCTAACTAACCTAAGGACATAACACATATCCATGCCCGAGGCAGGATTCGAACCTGCGACCGTAGCGGTCGCGCGGTTCCAGACTGTAGCTCCTAGAACCGCTCGGTCACCCTGGCCGGCTACACTTTCATCATTGGGACGTTGCTTCTCTAGACCACAATATAAGTTTATACTCTTTCTATACATATACATACGTAAACCTCGTTTTTTCATTTTCCATTACGTACAATGTCTATATGTCTGCCATATTTAGGACAATTTTCAGAACCACTTCAAAAATACCGAATACAAAGCCGAAACCGAATGTGGACTAAATAACATTGTTCACGACAGCTGGACCGGTTTTGCATAAATAAACTTTTTTCAATATAAACGCCACTCACAAGGCTCTATATCCAAGAGTAATTTTTGAAGCCTTACTTCTCTGAGAAATATAGAGAACGAAACATGCATGACAATAATTTTAAGCAATTATTGACGAATCTGTGAGGAAGAAATTTTAAAGCAGGTGATGAGTTGCGCATCCGAACCTCAGTCACGCTTTACAATTGTTATGTCGCATTCGTGTTTCGTTCTCTGCATTTCCCAGAGAAATTAGGCTTCACTAAAGCATCGCTGACGAAATTACGTCGAACAACAGCTGTATGGAAGTGAAGCGTCCAAAACAGAAATTGAACTCATGTACGGAAGTAGTAATCTCACTACACGCGTACACTATATGATCAAAAGTATCCGAACACCCCCAGAAACAAACGTTTTTCATATTACGTGCATTGTGCTCCCACCTACTGGCAGGTACTTCATATTAGCGGACTCAGTAGTCATTAGACATCGTGAGAGAGCAGAATGGGGCGCTCCGCGGAACTCACGGACTTCGAACGTGGTCAGGTGATAGGGTGTCACTTGGGTCATACGTCTGTACACGAGATTTCCACACTCCCAAAAATCCCTAGGTCGACTGTTTCCGATGTGACAGTGAAGTGGAAACGTGAAGGGACACATACAGCACTAAAGCGTACGGGCCGACGTCGCCTGTTGACTGACAGAGACCGCCGACAGTTAAAGAGGGTCGTAATGTGTAACAGACAGACATTTGTCCGCACTGCATCAGGATCCATTGCTAGTACTATGATAGTTGGGCAGGAGGTGAGAAAACTTGGACTTCATGGTCGAACGGCTGCTCATAATCCACACATCATACCAGCAAGTGCAAAAGTACGCCTCGTTTGGTGTAAGGAGCGTAAACATTGGACTGTCATGTCACTGGACTATTTAACAGTGGTAAAACGTTGTGTGGAGTGACAAATCACGGTACACAATGTGGAGATCCGATGACAGGCTGTGGGTTTGGCGAATGCCCGGTGAACGTCATCTGCCAGCTAATGTAGTGCCAACAGTAAAATACAGAGGTGGTGGTGTTATGGTGTGGTCGTGATTTTCATGGAGGGGGCTTGCACCCCTTGTTGTTTTGCCTGACACTATCACAGCACAGGACTACATTGATGTTTTAAGCACCTTCTTGCTTCCCACTGTTGAAGAGCAATTCGGTGATGGCTATTGCATCTTTCAACATGATCGAGCACCTGTTCATAATGCACGGCCTGTGGTGGAGTGGTACATCCTTGCAATGGACAGGCTTGCCCAGAGTCCTGACCTGAATCCTACGGAACACGTTTGGGATGTTTTGGAACTCCGACTTCGTGCCAGGCCTCGCTGACTGACATGGGTACCTCTCCTCAGTGCAGCACTTCGTGAAGAATGTGCTGCCATTCCCCATGAATCCATCCACGACCTGACAGAACGTATGCCTGCGACAGTGGAAGTTGTCATCAAGGATAAGGTTGGGCTATTACCATACTGAATTCCAGCATTACCAATGGAGGGCGTCACGAACTTGTACGTCATTTTCAGCCCGGTGTCCGGATACTTTTGATCTTATAGTGTATGTAAATTGAAGATGGAGAGGGAAAGAAAGGAAAGGAAAGAAAAGGGAAGGAAAGGAAAAAAAAAGGAAAGGAAAGGACAGGAAAGGAAAGGGAGGGAGGGTTCATTGCTGTCAGCAGCCTCGGCACATCATACATTCATTCACATAATTTCACTACAGTCGTTCATCATTTATAAACACGCACACACACGGGTCCGCGCCCGCGCACACCCACCCACACACGTGCGGGCATGGGTACACACACACACACACACACACACACACACATACACATACACGCACACACACAAAATGCGCCAGTGGACGCACGGAGCAGTCATAAAACATCATTATTTTAATAAATCAACTAGAATAATGGTAATTAGCAAAAGTATACCAATGATGATGATGATGATGATGATGATGATGTTTGGTTTGTGGGGCGCTCAACTGCGCGGTTATCTGCGCCCGTAGAAATTCCCAGTCTTTACTCTGTCCAACTCGCCACTGATATGAATGATGATGAAATGATGAAGACAACATAATCACCCAGCACCCAGGCGGAGGAAGAAGTATACCGAGGACCTGCACTCAGAGATGGGTCAACTTACGTTACTTTCGAGGTGAATGACGAAATCTTTGCGTGTGTGTGAAATGTTATGGGACTTAACTGCTAAGGTCATCAGTCCCTAAGCTTACACACTACTTAACCTAAATTATCCTAAGGACAAGCACACACACTCATGCCCGAGGAAGGACTCGAACCTCCGCCGAGACCAGCCGCACAGTCCATGACTGCAGCGCCTGAGACCGCTCGGCTAATCCCACGCGGCACGAAATCTTTCAGAGGTATCGTGATAAATAGTTCTTGGCACGGTACTTAGTATCCATTTCATATTCTGGATTTCTTCAACCTGATACTGAGTTAATATATTTGTCTGTTTGACGGGTTAGGAAGCGAGATTCACTTGCGGAAGATGGAAGATTTTTCTGGATGGCCGACCGGTGGGGGGGACAGGGGGAGATGGAAGGGAGAGAGGGAGAAATGCGAAATAATTATTGTGCCAAAGCTTGATATGCCCTTCGTGATTTGCATCGTTAGCACCGAATATGTGGTACTGATAGTGAATTTCCAGTCTTAATAAACACTCATTAGAAAGCAGCACAAAATATCTATAGCGATTTTGTAAATTTTACCGATGAATTTAATTAATTTTTACACGCAAGATAATTACGATAACTTCTTCTTGCACATGTTTGTATTAAAGGAGCAAAGAGTATAAGTTTGTGGTACTGGGTAAATCAGTATTATGTTTTTTAATTGATATTTTGTGTGAGACTGTGGCTCTTTATAAATGAAATAAGAGGTGCGACTCAGATCAGATTCTCTCAGTACGGAGTCGACGCATTACCTGAACACTTTAGTGTTGATGTTCAGTCCACTTGCCTTGAGGAAATAATGAAATACTTAAGCAACTTGCGATCTCCTATCGGTATCACTCATTACTCGCTTGTGATTACACTGCCCGGGGTCACGCCTGAGGTTACGCTTGTTTATGTTGAAGTCACCCCGTTCAGGACGACATACTGCTTCCTGTCTGTTAGAAAACTTTCTATCCAGCCGCATATGTCATCGGATAGACAGCAAGCGCGCACTTTTTGGAGCAAGCGACAGTGCGGAACTGAGTCGAGCGCCTTTCGAAAGTCGAGAGATATGACATCAACCTGGAAGACTGTATCTAGAGCCAATTTTATATCCTGCACAAAGGGGGCCAACTGTGTGTCTCGAATGACCGCTGTTTCCTAAAACCGTGCTGGTTTCTGCAGATGAGATTCTCAGAATCTAGTAAGGTCATTGTGTCTGAACACAAAATAAGATCCATGATTCTACAAGACATCGATGTCAGTGAAATTGGCCGGTAATTATGTGCAACTGATTTTTCACCCTCTTTATAGATTGCTATGACCTTTGCCTTCTTCCAGTCCCCTGGAACTTTCCGCTGTTCCAATGAACTCTGATAGATGATTTATAAGAATGGTGCTACATTCGTAGCATAGTCAACATATAATCTCTGTGAGCGAACTGATGTCTAATTAATAAGGATACGCGATCTGTGACAATCCTCACAACTGTACAAACAATATACAAATGGAGAAACAGCATAATATCTAGATATCACTTTTTTTACGTACCTTTTGGAAATAACACTACCGTGGATAAATCACACAAACATAACGAGAGCACACTCCACTCATAAAACAAAGGCGCCACATTGGCATGTCAAATACATAAAAACAGAGGAAACAAAAAGGTCATAGCACAAACAGTATGCATCGGAGTAGAGGCGAGTTTGTCTGTGGAACCGATATAGCGACATCACATCAAGAAAGACTGAGCGGGCACGCAGCGATAGCGTCGGTGGTCGTTTACGTGGTTGCTCAACAGGCAGCCTAAGTCAGCCATTACATCGATTATTAAATACTCTTCGAAATACAAATTGGTGATAAGATTTAATATAAGAATGGTTATTATTGTGATATATCGGGTGGTCACAACATTAATTCGTAGAGTATGAAGCAACAGACAGACCTGGGTAGCTGGACACACTACAGAATATCAGCAGACTGTGCTGTAATTGAATAATCAAACACATTCACTTATCGTTTGAGAAGCAACCACTTACAACATAACAAGCACATCCAGTCTCAGAATAAGGCCTATTGTCAACTCAACAGTCAACTCTGTTTCTAGCTTGGCTGTTCACGCAGACCTAACTAACTATACCGTCAGCATCCACTATCCCGTGGAGCAGAGCTGTCGAACCGAGGAGAAGGTCTACGTTGACGGACTGGCCCCAGAGCGCTGTCGTCGGCATCCCTTATGCCAGCGCTGGAGACGGTGCTAGTGTCATGTAGTCTTCCCGGAGAGGGGCGGCGCTGCGCCTGATTTGCGTGTACTGCCACGCTGGCGCCAACCCTCGCGCCCGCAGATACTGACGTTATCACTGGGGGGCTTTTGACAGCCAGCGCACGAATGGTGTCTTACGATGACACCACAGTTATATATAATGGAAAAATTACCTCCTCAACTTAGCAAAGTCAACCAAAAGCATTTAAACGATGTCCCAACTGTGGTGTGCGTACTGTAAGACCTTCGGTACTCACACAATCAGATTATTTGACTTGTCGCTCTAACGAAGTAGGCGAGTGTCAGCAATATGTCTTGTGGTCTTATCGTGGCGTGTTTATCTTCTGCCGTTAGGTCAGACTACAGAAATGCCACTTGCACGCTTAGAGTAGCAGATTGACGGTGACCAACTTTAAACAAAACGTGATTAATTTTCACACACATTTATTAAAATAATAACAAGCAAACAAATTATTTAACTTGGTTCTGGATGCTATTTACAATTGACAATCTGAAGTTCCTTTGGTATTGGTACGTTAATCTTATTCTCACATATATCTCTGATACTTGACAAAAGTGTCTATTCATCTATCTTCATGGCTATGTAAAGGAATATGGTAATCTTATTAGGCGCAGACTGAAACTTGACTATAACCTGGTACAGACTGGTGCAGACAAATGCAGACTGACTAATTGGAGGTCTGTATACTCGTTAAAATACCTCGTGCGTTCATGTATCACTGCGCGAGTGTGATCTGCGAGGAGAAAAGGTTCTAAGTTAGCAGCAATCTCATTGGCTGCGTTACATATTAATACGCCGATCGGCAGAAGCAGGGTTTTGTCCCTCTCTATGGTAGCGCCATCATGAGACGGACGAGCGCTGCGCCTGCACTGTTGTGCTTAGCGGGGCGTGCTGTCGTGGGAAAGTTGTGTACGCGCTGACTATGTGGAACTATGTACACAACACCAACATAGGGCAAAGACTGTCGGTTTGAACTTCAAATACCGAAACAATTAGCTCGTACACTACTACATTTATAGCTTGTTTATAAATTTTGATAAATTAACTTGTTAAAGGTTACAATACATACAGACATATTGCCTTCACTCCATGGTCATTCACAAGAATATACTTATTTTTTATTCAGATATTCTTCCAAAATAAACAACAATAAAAATAAAATAGAGGTTGTGATACGTTCCATAACTGTCAGCTGCTGCTGAGCAGCAATTATGGGTAGGATATCACAGATATGAAAGGACTCTTATTGTGACATATGGCGTATCAGCTGACAGTTTTGGAACTTCTTAAATAGCTTTTTCTTCTGTCAAAAACTATTACTACTTTATGGAACAAGTGAGGACACTATCGTCCAGATGGCACCGCCGTACGTATATCGAGGGAAGGCGAACACATCTAGCTGCTTTCGTTGCGTGCGGGAAGTCAGTCACATTATAGGTCATTTGCTCCCTGTTTGAAGAAGATGGTGCTTCTTATAAGCATAAAATATTTCTATATTAAAATTTTTCTGGAATCAATAAACAATAGAATTGTGGCACATAATTTGCTTCTAGCGTTAGGTAAAACACCCTTAATACACCTGTTGTGGCCTATTCATACAGACCCGAGGGCGAATGTCCAACAGTGGCAAAACCGAGAGTCTCTGGACGGATGGCGAAACTGAATGTTCGTGCGGCTGCCTCTTACGACTTAATAGCAGAGTTTTACCCATTTCTGAGAATATCTTTGAACCAGCCCGAGACGCCTCGTCTTTTGAAACTAAGGCCAACTATTCCGAAAGGTCCAGCCATAGACAGAGGGTGGGTTTGCTGGTCACTGAGACCTCCACCGCTACGGGAGTTACATACATAACTGGCAGATCGGGAAAGACGGCTGTAATTCACTAGTTATATCTACCACAAATCTTGTCCGATAAGTGGAAGCCTGTCTACCGGTGGATATTGAGCGCAGTTCTTCCACAGTCCTTAGCATGTAAGAGAATGTTGTGGCAGAGCGTCTCGATTTTCGGCCCTCAACAGCTCCAGACTCATTCCAAAGACATTTCTCAATACCTGTTCATTGACAATATTTTCCAGGGCCCTCAACAGAAACAACATACGTCGCATTCTCAAGCCTTTTGCAACTGATTCTTGGCTGAGTGTACATTAGTGAATACAGCGAAAGCCCAAACTTTTGTTCAGTGCGCTGTATACCACCAAAAGCGCTGTGAAACCTCAGATGAGTCTCTATACACCTATGATACCAGTTCGAGACGATGTGTCAAACTCAGGATCCGAATGAATAGCCGTTAGGTGCTTTCTTAGATGCCCATGCAAAATTTAACAAATTGTAGGTGTGGAGTAGAATATGCTACGATAGTTTAAGATGGTCGCTTATTCAACCTAGAACACTGATGGAATAACGTATCACTTCGGAAAATCTGCACACAGTAAACGAAAGTTACTGTGTAAAAGAGAGCAGTCCGAACAACAAAAAGTGACTGATAACAATTAAAGAGATTGGTGATCTGTCACTTTTTGAGATGCTAGTCATTTATGATATGTTGAGTAGACTGTTGTAAAGATATAGCTTCATGTATCGTTGCCCACTGCTACTCATTCACCAGCTAATTAGCTGCCATGGTGCATGGACATACATCTCACTGAGACTACGAAGTTGCAAGTAGTCCTTACAACAAACTTTAACGACGGGGACAATGAAAGGTACACTTGACAGCAAAAAAAGTGGATCACTGCCGAATACAACCAACATAACGTAGCTGTGTTGCAGGTCCTCTAAACACCAAAACCCCGTGGGGTACAGTCGTTTGACTACACACAATGGGTACTGCAAGAGACTACTAGAGACCAAAGGTCTTTATGGTAGTCAGTCTAAGCATCAACTAATATCGTCATACAAAACATGTTAGAAAACACGTTCTTGGCAGTGAGACACCCCATAACACTCACAAACTAACCTTAATTACAACAAGTGACATCCCAAAAGTTCTGAGAAAATGGATTATACTTGAGACAGCATATGGAGTTACAAAGCTGTATGGCAATTTGAAAAAAGTTTTTCGCTGTCAAAAATGTTTCCATCTACGTGCTGAACGTCGCTCAACGGCGAGTGGCTCTGGAAACTGGACATTGGACGAACCACTGAGAAAACGCGATTAACGGCAACAAGCACTCTACGGAAATCTCAACATTAACAGCGAATCACCAGTAATATCATTGTTCTCATAACACATCAACAGCTACGTGTATACAAATTTCAACTTTAAATGACATGAGCAACGTCGTTGTTCTGGACCTGGATTCAAACCCAGCACCTATAGCCATTGCTAACCAAGCTAAGCTTTGTTTGTGCCTTATTGAGACCCGATCACTTGGCATAAAGAGACATGATTGGTTCAAATCGCTCTGAGCACTATGGGACTCAACATCTGTGGTCATAAGTCCCCTAGAACTTAGAACTACTTAAACCTAAGTAACCTAAGGACATCACACACTTCCATGCCCGAGGCAGGATTCGAACCTGCCACCGTAGCGGTCACGCAGTTCCGGACTGAGCGCCTAGAACCGCTAGACCAGCGTGGCCGGTGAAGAGACATGAAGTATGGACGTTTGCACCAGTATCAATTATCAGTTCAGATCCTGAAATTAAATGACAAAAATATTTCTACTGAACTGGGAATCCTGTGATAAAAGTTACCTTCCTGGGAACTACGACCAACGATGTTTAATATGGTGTCATTCACAAGAAACAAGGTATGCTCATGTTTAAAATTCAAAAGCCACATGCAATGCTTGTGACAGGGATGCGAACCCAGCACCTAATCGGATTGTTAACGAAATCCGTAAAATCAGAAGTTAAATATGAAATGTTTGCACCAATAGCGAGCTGTTGGAACCATAAATGACGATAGAATTGGTTTTGCTTGACTAGGATTCGAACCCGGCATCTAGCGCCGTCGTTTTCTAGCCAGGAACTGGCGATAAATAGCTATTGTTGGTTCACCAATAGCGAGATGTGCGCATGTTCAGCTAGACATCAGGCGACGAAAAGTTCTGTGCTGAATGGAATTCAAACCCCACACACGTGGTCATGAAGACACTTTAACTATAAAATTCTTTTCCAATAATAGCTAGGACTGGCATGTTTGTACTTTCAATGATGTGATGGAAAATACTCTGCTGGTTAGAAGTTGAATCCACAACATATCGTCGTTGGTGATCACAACGAACACAACGTCAAACCCAAATCCGTTTCCTCCAGTAGGATGGAGAGGAATGTTTGAACTTGAAAAGATGTATGGAAGCGTTTGATTTCGTAATGTTGTGATAACAAGCTCATCATGTGGCTGTGAGTTGAAACGAACACGTTACAGCTGACAACTCACGAAGAGACTTTGAAAATGCAACTATTTTTCACTAGTAGTTCGGAGTGCACATGCTAGGGCTTGAAATGAAATAATCAATATTTTGTGCTGATCAGGATTCGAAACCAGATAGGTGCCTTCCGAGGAGGTCTAGAAGAGTTTGCAATCTTGGGGAACACAGTGAAATCGAATTGGAATCCCCATCCAGCACCACAATTTTCAGTGTCTCAATTTCAAATAAAGTAAGAGCCTTGTGAACTTACATGTCCATTGGTTCATTAAATGAAATACGTTTTCTAGTTTACGATGGCTTGCTGGTGACAGAGTCGCTGCCTTTCGGGGTTTCTCCATCTGTCACAGTTCAAATGAATGCCGCTCTGGCCCAGTCGGCAGCGAAGGGATGTTATCTTTTTTGTGTTAGCAGAAGAGCCAACACCGTGTTACGAATGGAGGCCGAAATGCACGCATTTTAGCTCACGCAGGCTGGCGTGAGGAGGGAATAACTATACTGACGTGAGGTCTGGAACATGACAAGGAATGAGAATTCAGAAAGCGGACATAATTAGTTTGATACTTAACTTTAATCCATTAATGATGAACGTCGTTCTTGACGGTAAATGATTCACAATATTATCTGTTCAGAATACATTCTTGAAGTAATTATAGTAACTGAATATGGCGCCTTGCTAGGTCGTAGCAAATGACGTAGCTGAAGGCTATGCTAAACTGTCGTCTCTGCAAATGAGAGCGTATGTATACAGAGAACCATCGCTGGCAAAGTCGGCTGTACAACTGGGGCGAGTGCTAGGGAGTCTGTCTAGACTAGACCCGCCATGTGGCGGCGCTCGGTCTGCAATCACTGATAGTGGCGACACGCGGGTCCGACGTATACTAACGGACCGCGGCCGATTTAAAGGCTATCACCTAGCAAGTGTGGTGTCTGGCGGTGACACCTCACTCCTCCACCAAAAACCGGCGTATGGTTGTGGTATAAGGCCTCCATCCGTCGTGGGGAGGACCCCATGTTGACGTATGCAACGAGGAGGAGAACCTAACAACAGGCAAGGCTGTGCCACCCACACCCTGCCATTCGGACTGCGGGGAGCTAGGGAACGCCTGAAAACCTACTCCAGGGTGCACGCCAGCATGCGGTGTATGCGCCCGTAGAGAGACCTGGGGCTGAGGCGAGCCAGTAGATGGGTCCCCGGGGTGCTGACCGGACGGCACCGTCGCTGAAAGCAGACCGGGAGCGGCAGATCCCGTGCGAAGACAGAGGCGCAGCTGATTGAGATGCCGGCGCACCTCACCAGAGGCCCCCAAAACCAGATACATAGCGCGTCCGAGACAGAGAAGAATGCGCCCTTCGAGCCAACGCCGTGAACTTCGATAGTGGCGGTGGCAGACAACGTAGCCTGGGGGAAAAGCAAGTGTCTGCCGCTGCACAGGAACCTGATGCAAAGTCATCAAGATTCGATGATGGCGACCGTGGAGCAACTCAGCCGGCGAGCGACCATCTCGGGGCTGAGAGCGATACTAGGACAAAAACAGCAATAACGCGTCCTCCCGAGAATGCGACGCTTTCAACGTCAACATCTGTGACTTGAAACTCCTGACCAATCGTTCAGCGACACCGTTTGAGTGTGGCGAACAGGGCGCGGACGTCAAATGTTTAATACCATTGGCCTTGCAGAATGACTGAAATTCTGAGGACATGAATTGTGGGCCGTTGCCGGAAACAATTGTTTGTGGAAGACCTACAATGCAAAAGATAGCAGGTAACGCTTGGATGGTGGCAGATGATGTCGTGGAAGACATCCAGACAACAAAAGGAAAATTACTGAATGAATCTATGACAACCAACCATCGGGCATTCCAGAATGAACCAGCAAAATCGATGTGTTAGCGTTGCCAAGGGAAAGTGGCTTTTGGCCATGCCAACAATTTCCACGGTGGTGCTGATTGTTGTTCGGCGCACACCATGCAAGAAGAGCACATATTCGTAATCGCGGCATCGATTCCGAACCAAGTACAGCGCAGACGAGCAAGTTGTTTCGTTCTCACTGTACCCCAGTGTCCTTGGTGGAGAAGCTTTAGGACAGAGGACTGTAACGAACGTGGGACCACGACCCTGGACTGATCATTATCAGAACGCAACAGCAAAACGCCACGTCGAACAAAATGTCTCTCCTTGTGAGCAAAAAATCGGCGAACCAACAGTCCCCGATCTGTGACTTTGACAGGGGCCATTGCGTAGCAACAAAACGCAGAACGGTAGCAAGGACAGGGTCGGCAGTTGTGACTGTAGCTACACGACGAAAATCAATCGTAAACGATTGGACCACGTCATCGGCTTCCGAATCAATGAAAATGCAAGCAAGTGCGGAGGAATCGAATGCCCTATCCTCAGCAACAGGCAAACGGGACAACGCATCGGCGTTTCCGTGCTTAGCAGTGGACCGATACAAGATATCGTAGCGGTACTGCGAGAGGAAAATAGACCAGCGAATGAATTTCTGCGCTGTACGTGGAGGTACAGGCTTGTTCGGATGAAAAAGCAATGTCAAAGGTTTGTGGTCTGTGATTATGGTAAAGTGACGACAATCTTTGGACATAAGTATGGAAACATTCCCAAAAGATTTTAAACTCAGATTTAAGACGGGACCTAGGGACTGGGACGTAGTCCATCATGTTGCTGAAGTAACAGGGGCATTATGGAGGAAACTGACAGCTATGGGCAGGGTGTACATAAGTTTTCATGCTATAAACGTCAAAGACTACCTGATCGTTCCCCGATGCCACAATTGTGGGGACATTGACCACATTCATAAATACTGCAGTAGGAAGCCGGCTTGCTCCAAGTGCGGAGAGGAAGACCACGTAAGAAAGGACTGTAGGAAATCCGCTGTATGCATACCATGTACACGAAGGGGCAAAAGGACCTGTGGCACAACGGGGAGGAACTGCCCAACTTACAAATTACTTGAACAACGCCTGATCTCCAGAACAGATTATGGCTGAAGCTAACAATGAAACCAGATCAACCAAGAAAAGAAAGTCTCTTAGCAAGAAGAGAAGGGATGCTGAAAGAGCAGATAAATTCAAAGAATTCTTGATATCTCTTCGGAGACAAAGAAAGAGCAAAAGGCAATCATGGTTGACTCATGTACCCAGACTGAACCAGAAATAGAAGTACAGGAAATAGCAGAGAACAAGGCTAATCTAGGCAATCTGATGCAGCCCAAGACTCCGGTTTTTCTGAGTGTCAACTCAACACTCAGCCTGGAGGCTGAAAGCTTCGTCGCTAAGCAAGAAAAAACAAGCCCGCAACAGATAATCAAGGTTGATTTAGGCATACTGACGGAGCCAGAAGAGGAAACTGAAGACAGCCTGCAACCAACAGAGAGTAACAGCATCATTCCGATTCAAAAAGGATCTCTCCAACCTGTCTTACAAGACAACACGATCACGAGCAAAATGCAGTTGCAACTAATATCGAGAGCTCCGGACCCGGATCCTAGAAGGATCTACCCGAACTTGGAGCTTGCAATGCAACTTTCACGTTTGGAGCAGCCGGCTGTCCTCACTACGGCGTTTAGGTACGTCGTACGTATAGGGCACAAATATGGCAGGAAGGTCACCTTCTCAACAATGGAGGCTGTGGACAGGATACAGCTAAAGTCAATGAATCTTCCCACTGATTTCGGAGCCCTGCGTTACCTGCTCAGAAAGGTTTTCGAGAGGAGAAGAGAGGGATTCAACACGCAACAGATCTATGTACAATCTGTCTTTACAAATGGCCTAATTGCTTCAGTTTACAACAAACCATGGCCTGATTGCAATTTCCGCACTTAAACTTTCCATAACATCTGAAATCGTAATAGGACAAATAAACACTCGTAACAGTCGGCTGGTCATGCAGAAGCTTCGAAAGGTAGTGGAGGAGAGGAGACTGGATGTAGTCTGTCTGCAGGAGCCATACTCCCGGGCAGGCAAGATTTCCTTTATGTCTACCACCTGGAAAACAATCTCCACCGGAGAAGAGCCGAAGGCAGTCCTAACAGTCGCAAACAGGGCCCTATGGGCCACTACACTAATGCAGCTATCCAATAGTCACTGTAATGTAGTAGAATTGAAAACACCAGTAGGAATAATACATCTTGTAAACATGTATTTCCAACATGGAGGAAATTTTGAGGACTTTTCGGACCACCTTGCGAGGGTCATCACGGCGCTGCGCGGGCGTAGGGTCATTGTCACGGCAGACATTAATGCCAAGTTCCCCATGTGGTACAGCGGCACAAGGGATGCGAATGGTGAGAAGGCTGAAAAACTGATCATGGGTTCCCAACTTGCAGTGGCAAATAAACCTGGAAATCCCCCCTCCTACAGAGGAGGCGGAGGACAAGGGACAAACATAGATGTCACCCTGGCAATTAATAATGCCATCAGCACAAATCAAATCACTAAAAAATGGCAAGGCACCCGGGCCAGACGGCATAGTACCGGAGGTGGTGCAGTTCCTCGCCCCTCAGTTAATAGCGTCTCTCACGGGATTGTTCAACGAATGTCTTAGAACTGGGAAATTCCCTAAAATCGGGAAAACGGCGAATGTTGTAATTATTCAAAAGGGAAAGGACAAGGACCCCACAGAACCTAAATCTTACAGGCCCATATGCCTCCTAGACATCTTAGGGAAGTTCCTGGAGAAGCTATTGACTGACAGACTGACAGCACACAGGATACTGCGCGGGATGAGCGACAGGCAGTTCGGCTTCAGGCCGGGGCGATCGGCGTCTGACGCAATTGCCCTGGTAGCCGAGGTCTGCAGCTCAACCCCGCACAAATATGTGGTAGGCATCATGGTGGACATCAGTGGCGCCTTCGACAACCTGTGGTGGCCCTCGCTCTTCTTCCGCTTGCGTGAGAAGGAGTGCCCAGGGCCCCTCTATGGCTGTCTGAGGAGCTATTGTGTCGATAGGGAGGTCTTGCTATCATCGCCTAGCGGAAGAACAAGTAAAACCATCACGAAGAGGTGCCCCTAGGGATCGGTTCTGGGGCCACTCTTTTGGGATATAAAAATAGAACCCCTCCTAGAGAAATTACAACTTAGTGAGGACGTGTTAGATGTGATAGCCTACGCTGACGACCTCCTCCTGCTGGAAGGCCGCCGTAGCCGGGAGGAACTCGAGCCTAAGGTAGAGCAAGCAATGATAGTGCTTCAGGAATGGTGCCAAGAGGCAAAAATGAAAATAGCACCACACAAATCCACATATCTGTTAATGAAAGGCAGTCTAGTCAGAAATCCGACTGTTACAATTGAAGGAACTCCATTTCTTCGGCGTCGCGAGGCTAGATACCTAGGAGTCACAATAGACGAGAAATGGAACTACAGTTCACACATAGGCAACATAACGCAGCGAGCACTAGAAGTTCTGAACAACCTCATCAATATAGGCCATAGAAGATTCCACCTACCTCCCAACTTGATTAAACTATACCATAGTAGTATCCTGACGTCCTTAGTAGGATATGCGAGCGAGGTCTGGGCACACAGGTTCACGAGGGTGGTGCCCGCCATGACTGTGAGAAGGGTGCAGCGGAACATGCTGTTGCGTTCTGGTGGGGCATACCGAACAACACCAGGGGGGGCCTTACTGATAATAATTGGGTTATGTCTGTTGGACATAAAAATTCGAGAACAGGGAGGTACAAGTTGGGGATAAATACGCAATAAAGAGAAGGGGTGAAGAGCTGTGGCAACAGGAGTGGGAAATTGAAGAAACGGGAAGAAGGCTTTTCCAGCTATTACCAAACATTAGGGAAAGGCTTCAGATGAGCTACTTTGAGCCGAGCAGGGGTCTGCTGCACTTTCTTACAGGACATGGGCCATATCCAACATATCTACGTCGATTTAGAAAACGGGCAACACCAGCGTGCGACTGTGGTGCTCCGGACGGAACACCCGAACATGTCGTCTATGACTGCACGTTATATGACGATGTGGCGCTCGAACTCAAGAACCAGTTACCGAACAGAGATACATATACACTACTACAACGTGCCGAGACCTTTAATGTCCTAAACAGTTTGGAAAAAGAAATATCCCAAAAGATCTTGAGGGATTTTATTAGAAACCAATATGGTTAGAGACCAAAAATAAACCGATGAAGGCACAGGTACACCGGCAAATGCCGCCGAGTACGGTACTGGCCGGCCGCTTCACGACCGGAATCCGCCGCGCTGCAGGACTAGGAGGGAAGGTGTCCCATTCCCGGACTTGACATTATGCACTAGATTCCTTAGAAAGTAGTTACACAAGAATAGTGTAAAATCAGAACACCGACATTACTAACATAGGTAGGGACTACAGCGATTTTAAAAGTACACTCCTGGAAATTGAAATAAGAACACCGTGAATTCAGTGTCCCAGGAAGGGGAAATTTTATTGACACATTCCTGGGGTCAGATACATCACATGATCACACTGACAGAACCACAGGCACATAGACACAGGCAACAGAGCATGCACAATGTCGGCAGTAGTACAGTGTATATCCACCTTCCGCAGCAATGCAGGCTGCTATTCTCCCATGGAGACGATCGTAGGGATGCTGGATGTAGTCCTGTGGAACGGCTTGCCATGCCGTTTCCACCTGGCGCCTCAGTTGGACCAGCGTTCGTGCTGGACGTGCAGACCGCGTGAGACGACGCTTAATCCAGTCCCAAACATGCTCAATGGGGGACAGATCCGGAGATCTTGCTGGCCAGGGTAGTTGACTTACACCTTCTAGAGCACGTTGGGTGGCACGGGATACATGCGGACGTGCATTGTCCTGTTGGAACAGCAAGTTCCCTTGCCGGTCTAGGAATGGTAGAACGATGGGTTCGATGACGGTTTGGATGTACCGTGCACTATTCAGTGTCCCCTCGAAGATCACCAGTGGTGTACGGCCAGTGTAGGAGATCGCTCCCCACACCATGATGCCGGGTGTTGGCCCTGTGTGCCTCGGTCGTATGCAGTCCTGATTGTGGCGCTCACCTGCACGGCGCCAAACACGCATACGACCATCATTGGCACCAAGGCAGAAGCGACTCTCATCGCTGAAGACAACACGTCTCCATTCGTCCCTCCATTCACGCCTGTCGCGACACCACTGGAGGCGGGCTGCACGATGTTGGGGCGTGAGCGGAAGACGGCCTAACGGTGTGCGGGACCGTAGCCCAGCTTCATGGAGACGGTTGCGAATGGTCCTCGCCGATACCCCAGGAGCAACAGTGTACCTAATTTGCTGGGAAGTGGCGGTGCGGTCCCCTACGGCACTGCGTAGGATCCTACGGTCTTGGCGTGCATCCGTGCGTCGCTGCGGTCCGGTCCCAGGTCGACGGGCACGTGCACCTTCCGCCGACCACTGGCGACAACATCGATGTACTGTGGAGACCTCACGCCCCACGTGTTGAGCAATTCGGCGGTACGTCCACCCGGCCTCCCGCATGCCCACTATACGCCCTCGCTCAAAGTCCGTCAACTGCACATACGGTTCACGTCCACGCTGTCGCGGTATGCTACCAGTGTTAAAGACTGCGATGGAGCTCCGTATGCCACGGCAAACTGGCTGACACTGACGGCGGCGGTGCACAAATGCTGCGCAGCTAGCGCCATTCGACGGCCAACACCGCGGTTCCTCGTTTGTCCGCTGTGTCGTGCGTGTGATCATTGCTTGTACAGCCCTCTCGCAGTGTCCGGAGCAAGTATGGTGTGTCTGACACACCGGTGTCAATGTGTTCTTTTTTCCATTTCCAGGAGTGTAGATGGCTAGCGCAGTGCCAGGGGCACGCACTGGGATTAGCTCAGTGAGCAGGCTTTAATAGTAGGTTTGTACATCATCTGGCACACCTGTAACGCTGCAGGGTAGTTAGTCTTAGAATAACCAGTGTAGTCAAATAGTTAGATTAACCCTGTCCATAGCAAGTGCCATTTACCAATTAGTATTAGCTGCTTGTTATGTATAATAATAGGACCCACTAATTAAATAATGTGGTGGGTTAGTGTGTATAATACAATGTTGTTGTTTATGAATCACCTGTATCATAACACTTGTTTTCAATTGTGTTAATATGTTGTGTTATATCAATAAAGTATTTTAACAAAAAAGTGACGACCATACAAGAAGTCATGACGCTTTGTAACACCAAATACGAGGGCCAATGCTTCTTCCTCGATCTGTGAATAATTTCTTTGCGCAAACGAGAGAAATTTGGACACAAAGGCAATAGGGCGATCGTGCGAGCCATCTATGTGCGCGAGCACAGCACCGATCCCGAAATCCGATGCATCCACCATCAACAAAAGGGGCTTCTGGGGATCGAGTGGCGTAAGGCAAGTACTGGAAAGCAACGCCGATTTCAACAGGCGAAAGGCGCGTTCGCATTCCGTCGTCCAGACGAACGGAACACCTTTACGGCGTAAACGATGAAGCGGAGCTGAAATGGAAGAGGCATGCGGCACATATCTGAGATAATAGTTGATTTTTCCCAGCACACTCTGTAGCTGCTACAGATTCTGCGGCGAAGGCAAGTCTTGTATGGCACGGGGTTGCGTGGGACTGGGATGTATGCCTTGGGCATAGAGTACATGGCCCGGATATGGCAAGTCACGAGGAAAAAACACACATTTGTCCTTCCGTAAGCAAAGACCATTATGTCTTAAGACCTGAAATAATGTTCTGGGATTGGCTAAATGTACTTCTTCCGTCTTTCCGGAGATCACAATATCATCCAGATAGTTTTCTGCAGTGGAGACCACCGCACAAACAGTTTGTAGATATTACTGAAACAATTCAGGGGCGGATGCACACCCGAATGGCAGTCGTTTGAATTGATACAAACCAAAACATGCTGGGATTTTTCGTCCACCGGTATTTGCAAGTACGCATCTGCTAGGTCCAACTTCGAAAAATATTTGCCCGGGCACAGTTTGTCAAACAGATCTTCCGGGCGGGGTAAAGGAAAAGTGGCAATCACTAGTTGTGGATTCATTGCCTTGAAGTCCACACGAAGTCTCAATTTTCAAGAAGGTTTTGGCAAAATTACTAAGGGTGATGCCCAGAGAGAAGCCTGCACGTGTTCAATTACACCTTCCGATTCCAAATCGTGTAATGTTTTTGCGAGCTCATCACGCAATGCGTGGGGAACATTGCGCGCTCTGAAAAATTTCGGTTGCACGTTCACTTTCAGTTCCAAATGTGCTGTATAGTTCTTAGTGCAACCGAGGTCTGGTGCAAAAAGTCGGCAAATTCTTCACATAGACGAGAAACACTGTCTGAAGGCACAGTCTGGTTCACTGATAGGACCTGATTTACTAAAGACAAGTTAAGCAACTGAAATAAATCGAAACCAAACAAGTTCATTGCAGAAGAAGAACGAAGGACATAAAATGACACAAGTTTTGTTTGTCCTTTGTATGTTGCAAGAAGGCTGCACTGTCCTAACACAGGGATCTCTTGACCTGATTAGCCAGTTAACTTAACATTTGCAGCACGCAGCGGAGGTGTACCCAGCAGTTTGTAAGTGTCTTGACTGATCAGTGAAACTGCAGCTCTGGTATCGAGCTGGAGTGGTATAACTTTGCCGTTAATGTCCAAGTCTACAAAAAGTTTATTGTCCTGCTGACAACAAGAGCGACTGTCTCGTGAAACCGGAACTGACACTGGTACAAGATCACTTGCGACTTGACGGGAGCTCCAGTGATGTCGACGCACACTGTTTGTGGGACGAACACAATCACTGTTAGAGAGAGTGGCACTGGGCGGAGTGGAATGAACGACATGAATTTCCATGGGCGAAGTTTCGAGAGCCTGAGCATCCTTGGTTCGATTCCGATTCCGGCGTGAAGCAAAATTCCTGGAATGGGGTTTAGTTTCCGATCTGAGCTTTTTCTGGTAAACACTCTGAGCATGTCCTTTTTTATTACAGTAAAAGCAAATAGCTTGGCGTGACGGGCAATTCTCACGCGAATGTTTAGTAGCGCACCACGGGCATGATTTGAGTACTGCATTTGCTTGCCGGCGCGGCACACGTGGCTGCGAGCCTGGCGGCAGCGGCGCGGCCGGGAGCGAGGGCTGCTTAGTGCTCCATGCAGCTCGCCCGGCGGACCGGTTAACCTGACACACGGCTGGCGAAGTTTCAAATGATTCCTGAGGCAAGTGTGTCCTGCCGATCCAATATGTCCATCACTTGTTGAAGGGAGGGATTGACTAGTTTCAAAATCTGTTCCCTTATACGAACATCAGAAGCATTCTGTGCAATTGCATTACATACCATAGTATCTAAATATGGGAGTCCACATTGACACTCAAAAGCATAATCCCTAGCAAGGCATTGCAAGTTTGCAACCCACTCCCGATTAGTCTGATCTGCCGTACGTTTTGTACGAAAGAAGGTATACCGTTTCGCAACTACATTGACTGATTGTTTGAAATATGCATCTAATGCAGACAAAATTTCTTCGTAGGACAGAGTTACTACGTCGCGTCGGGGAAGTAATTTGACTATCACACAGTAGGTTTGCACACCCACGGACGACAAATGAGAAGGATGCTGCTCGTTACCTTGAATTCTGTAGGCGGCGAGATGGAATCCAAATTGGCGGGACCACTCTGTCCAGCTTTCCAGTGCAGCATCAAAAGGTCTGAAGGTCGGTGCAACTGTGTGTTGTGGCTGCGTTAGCGGTGGAGCAGCGGCTGCCGCATCGTTTTGCATTGCACGTTGACCCTGGACGAGCTGTCCAAGGGCATCCAGTAATGCCTGCATCTGCTGATTCTGTAAGCGATAAAATTCGGACAGTACATCTGGAGATTGTGGCGAAGCCATTACACAGTGAAATCAAGGCAGTCGCAACGACACATGTCAGTATAGTTAAGAACATCGTTTTTACTCCTCGTCGCCAATTTTGTGTTAGCAGAAGAGCCAACACTGTGTTACGAATGGAGGCTGGCGTGAGGAGGGAAGAACTATACTGACGTGAGGTCTGGAACATGACAAGGAATGAAAATTCAGAAAGTGGACATAATTAGTTTGATACTTAACTTTAATCCATTAATGATGAACGTCGCTCTTGACGGTACATGATTCACAATATTATCTGTTCAGAATACATTCTTGAAATAATTATAGTAACTGAATATGGCGCCTTGCTAGGTTGCGGCAAATGACGTAGCTGAAGGCTATGCTAAACTGTTGTCTCTGCAAATGAGAGCGTATGTATACAGAGATCCATCACTAGCAAAGTCGGCTGTATAACTGGGGCGAGCGCTAGGGAGTCTCTCTAGACTAGACCTGCCGTGAGGCGGCCCTCGGTCTGCAATCACTGATAGTGGCGACACGCGGGTCCGACGTATACTAACGGACCGCGGCCGATTTAAAAGCTACCACCTAGTAAGTGTGATGTCTGGCGGTGACAACACAATCTTTACTGCGGATATTGAACTGCGGAGCTTACTGGCGTTCTGCACTTGGCGTTACTAGGGGTGAAGGGGAGTTTCATAGGTGTTGAGAGGAATGATAGAGAGTAAAGACAGCAGCAATTAAAAGAGAAAATGTAGTGTCAATCGAGAACGCTAGATTTGCTTATAAAGTTTTGGGGGAATGGAATAGAAGGGCACTTACGGCGATAGTGTCAGAGAGAGAGTGTGTGAGAGAGAAAAGAGGGGATACTAACAACGAGTAAACATAATATGAAATCGTTTGCGTATTGTGTGGAGGACGGAGGCTGTATTCATGGATGGAGGGGAAGACAGAGATGTATTTGAAATAACAAAAACTACTGTGACAGAGTCCATCTACACTGATTAGTTTGTAAGTATCTAGACAAGGTATAAATGAAATCAAAATGGAATATTTGAGAAACTGTATATTCAATAGAAACCCACTTGTATTAAAAAGGCAACTCAAAGGAAAACTAACCCATATATCATCTTTTCTGTTACCACGCGATCTTCCACTAGCTCCCAATAAAGAAAAATGACGAAAAAGAAGACATAACAAAACATTTTAAGGACTCTAATATTTTATCCAGAATCCTTCATTATTTTGTACTTCTATCATGCGTCTTGGCACAGAATGCATAAACTGTCGGACGTAACAGCCTGAAGAAGCAACTTCCTCCCAGGCTTCCAGGACGTAGTCCCAAAGAGCATCCACAGTAGTTGGTTGGTTTCGAGGCCAGTTCTCTGTTAATGTTCTGGCGACCTCAGCCCATATGTTTTCCATGGAGTTCATATCAGCCGCCCGTGGCGGCCAGTCCATGACGTTGACGCCAATCGTGGAGAGCTGCTGCTCAACAAATGCAGACTTACGAGTTGGAGAATGGTCCTCTTGCAATGTGACGTCCCCTTCTGCGTACAGCATTCGCACTGACGGAAGCATCACATTTTCCAATATGTGGGCGTACTGCACGCTGTCCAGAGTTCCTTCTATCCTGTGAAGAATTCCCGCCCCTCTAGCAGAATTCCAACCCCAGCAGGTAACAGATAGCCGGCCACTTCTTCTCGTCGTGGTTACCTATTCGCGTCGATGGCGAGTCCCATGCGGCCTGTAAACGATTCGTGGACCGTCGTTATTGGTGGAAAACACCTTCTCATCAGTGAAAATGACGTTGTCCCACGACGCCCTCACATGGAGCTACGCAAATGCTAGCCGGTATAAAACAACGTTGTCTTCGCTGAGCTCTTGTTTCACGGTGGATCGTTGTGCATGCAGTCCACCGTCCCACAGCCTTCGGCGAATCGTGCCACTGGAGCCGGGGAAGTTGGTCTCCCGCCGCAACTGCTTCGCGTTCACATAGGGATTTTCTCTGCTCCTAGACACTAGGTCCCTGTCTTCCTGCTGTGAGCTCACTCTCTTCCTGCCAGAGCCAGGAGCGCTGTTGGTGGTGCCTCCTTCAAGGCAGATCCTCCACCACCTCGTTGCAGTGGTATGTGGTACACCATACCGTCTGCCAGCTTCTCGGATGGAACATCCTTCTTCTTCAATGAGAGCGACGACTGTACCTCGAATATACCTCTCCCAGTGAGCCATTACGGCAGACAGCCTGATGTGTATTTCTGGTTGCCGCTCTTATACCGATGCCAGGAGAGGAGGTAAACATATTTACTTCAAACGGAGCGGCAGAGGCAGAGGCAGAGGCACGAGTCGCAGCCGTGCTGCCTCGTCCCGGGCTGTTGGCCCACCAACGGCACCGCCAGCTCGCTCACTTCCGTCTCGCCTCGGCCAGCCTGGCTGGCCCGCAGCTCGCGAGCCACCGCTGGTACAGACCCGGGAGGCAACGCCACGATCACCCCTTGAAGGATCAAAAGTTTCACCTAACCTACCCAAATCTGTAGTATAAACTAACGCAGCTACAGCTATTATGCTATAACATGTGCAGGCACACCTACAGTTGAGGATTCATTCAAATATTTGATGAACAATACGTTAAAAAATACATTCATTTTAAACATAGCTGTGGTTCATCGTGTGGGTTCCTGTTGTCATGTCCTAGTTCATGAACCACGTTCAACGTATGAGTGGCCAAGTAAGTGGTCCCGACGGTCAGGATACCAGTTACTTTGGAATAAGTTTGGGCATCTCGGACATATTCTGAGTCATGGTCACCTCTGTGCTCAGACGGCAAAGACCACCAAACCCACCGGTTAGTCCCTCAACCGTTAGGGGTAAAACCCAATGGGACCTGGGGCAAGTAAGGCCAGCAACCTGCTTCCCTGGTGCTTTAAACATGATGCTGGCAACAATCAGAGCAAAATGCCTCGGACCTTTGGAGGTGGCAGATTCCCACCTCTAATTGACAAACCAGGGACTCCAAAGATACGCCTCGGCAAACGAATGGTAACGAGATGCGGAGCTACTAATATCAATGGGGGCTACTCTGGGAAGAAGGTAGAGTTCGCAGAGGCTGCAAGTAAGATGGGGTTCGACGTTTTAGCTGTTAGTGACATTCGGGTAAGTGGTGAGAAAGAAGAGGAAGTGGGAGAATACAAGGTTTACCTATCAGGAGTCAAAGCAGGAATAGCACAATGGCGTGTAGGGCTTTACATCAGGAAAGAAATGGAACCCAGCGTAGTTGCAATAAGGTACGTAAACCAACGACTGATGTGGATAGATTTGACAGTGTCTAGCAAGAAAATTAGGATTGTGTCAGTATATTCGCAATGTGAAGGGGCAGATCAAGATAAGATGGATAGTTTTTATGACGCACTCAGTGACGTAGTTGTTAGAGTAAAGGACAAGGACAGTGTTCTGTTCATGGGTCATTTTAATGCCAGGATTGGAAATCGAACAGAAGGGTATGAAAAGGTTATTGGTAAATTTGGAGAGGATATGGAGGCCAACAGGAACGGGAAACAACTCTTCGATTTCTGTGCCAGTATGGGCTTAGTAATCACAAACTCCTTTTTTAAACATAAGAACATTCACCGGTATACTTCGGAAAGCAGGGGAACCAGATCTGTCATTGACTATATAATAACAGATCAGGAATTCAGGAAGGCTGTGAGGGACACACGTGTATTCAGGGGATTCTTTGATGACACTGATCACTATTTAATCTGCAGTGAAATTGGTATTGTGAGGCCGAAAGTGCAGCAGATCAGGTCCATATGTAGGAGGATAAGAGTGGAGTAACTTCAAGATAAGGAAATCAGGCACAAGTACATAACAGTTATCTCAGAAAGGTACCAGTTAGTTGAATGTAGTCAATTACAGTCATTGGAAAAGGAATGGACAAGGTACAGGGACACAGTACTAGAAGTGGCTAAAGAATGTCTTGGAACAGTAGTGTGTAAAGGTAGGATGAGGCAAACAGCTTGGTGGAATGACACAGTCAAGGCAGCCTGTGAAAGAAAAAAGATGGCGTATCAAAAATGGCTACATACTAGAACTTAGGTAGACAGGAAAGTTATGTTGAAGAGAGAAACAAAGCCAAACAGATAATTGCAGCATCCAAGAAGAAATCTTGGGAAGACTTTGGAAACAGGTTGGAGACTTTGGGTCAAGCTGCTGGAAAACCATTCTGGAGTGTAATTAGCAGTCTTCGAAAGGGAGGTAAGAAGGAAATGACAAGTATTTCGGACAGGTCAGGAAAACTGCTGGTGAATCCTGTTGATGGCTCGGGCAGATGGAGGGAATATTTTGAAGAGTTGTTCAATGCAGGTGAAAATACGATCAGTAATGTTTCAGATTTCGATGTACAATGGGATAGGAAAGATGACGGAAATAGGATCACATTTGAGGAATAGGAGATAATGGTCAATATGTTGCAGTGCAATAAAGCGGCTGGGGTGGATGAAATTACGTCGGAACTCAAAAAATGGTTCAAATGGCTCGGAGCACTATGGGACTCAATTGCTGTGGTCATCAGTCCCCTAGAACTTAGAACTACTTAAACCGAACTAACCTAAGGACATCACATACACCCATGCCCGAGGCAGGATTCGAACCAGCGACCGTAGTAACAGCGCGGTTCCGGACTGGAGCGCCTAGAACCGCACGGCCACCGCGGCCGGCTCGGAACTCATCAAATACAGTCGAATGTCTGGTCTTAAATTGCTACACAGGATAATTGAAATGGTGTGGGAGTCAGGACAGGTTCCATCAGACTGGACGAAAGCAGTAATCACACCAATCTTTAAACATGGAAACAGAAAAGATTGTAACAACTACAGAGGTATCGCTTTAATCAGCGTTGTGGGTAAAATCTTCTCAGGTATTGTTGAAAGGAAAGTGCGAGTATTAGTTGAGGACAAATTGGATGAAAATCAGTGTGGGTTTAGGCCTCTTAGAGGTTGTCAGGACCAGATCTTTAGCTTACTACAAATAATGGAGAAGTGTTATGAGTGGAAAAGGGAATTGTATCTATGCTTCATAGATCTAGAAAAGGCATATGACCTGGTTCCTAGGAGGAAGTTATTGTCTGTTCCACAAGATTATGGAATAGGAGGCAAACTTTTGCAAGCAATTAAAGGTCTTTACATAGATAGTCAGGGAGCAGTTAGAGTTGACGGTAAATTGAGTTCATGGTTCAGAGTAGTTTCAGGGGTAAGACCAGGCTGCAACCTGTCTCCACTGTTGTTCATATTATTTATGGATCATATGTTGAAAACAATAAACTGGCTGGGTGAGATTAAGATATGTGAACACAAAATAAGCAGTCTCGCATATGCGGATGACTTAGTTGTGATGCCAGATTCGATTGAAAGTTTGCAAAGTAATATTTCAGAGCTTGATCAGAAATGTAAGGACTATGGTATGAAGATTAGCATCTCCAAAACGAAAGTAATGTCAGTGGGAAAGAGATATAAACGGACTGAGTGCCAAATAGAAGAAACAAAGTTAGAACAGGTGGACAGTTTCAAGTACTTAGAATGCATATTCTCACATGCTGGCAACGTAGTGAAGGAACTAGAAGCGAGGTGTAGCAGAGCTAATGCAGTGAGCGCTCAGTTACGATCTACTCTATTCTGCAAGAAGGAAGTCAGTACCAAGACTAAGTTATCTGTACACCGTTCAATCTTTCGACCAACTTTGTTGTATGGGAGCGAAAGCTGGGTGGATTCAGGTTACCTTATCAATAAGGTTGAGGTTACGGATATGAAAGTAGCTAGGATGATTGCAGGTACTAGTAGATGGGAACAATGGCAGGAGGGTGTCCACAATGAGGAAATCAAAGAAAAACTGGGAATGAACTCTGTAGATGTAGCAGTCAGGGCGAACAGGCTTAGATGGTTGGGGCATGTTACACGCATGGGAGAAGCAAGGTTACCCAAGAGACTCATGGGTTCAGCAGTAGAGGGTAGGAGGAATTGGGGTAGACGAAGGAGAAGGTACCTGGATTCGGTTAAGAATGATTCTGAAGTAATAGGCTTAACATCAGAAGAGGCATCCATATTAGCACTGAATAGGGGATCATGGAGGAATTTTGTAAGGGGGACTATGCTCCAGACTGAACGCTGAAAGCCATAATCAGTCTTAAACGATGCTGATGATGATGATTAAACATAGCTACCACAAAATATTTCACCTAGCTAGCATTAGCATGACGCAGGAAACTATTCCTTCTTGTAAGCGCTCAGCATTAGATGTAGCCTTAAGATAACGTGTATTCTGCTACGACAACTAAGCGGAAAGGAAAAGTAAACTGGTTTGGCGGCGCCTTCTCCATATAATAGTATATACGTCGTATATAATATACGTTTTGTGCACTTATAATATGTACTCAGTGTCTCTGAAACAATACGTGCTGAACGACGGAAATTACTTTCTGCTGAGGCACATCATTTACATCTCAATGATACACGACTGCTAGAGAACATTGCTCTTTACGGCAGTCAGTCCACTTGTAAATTAACACCATGATATCGCAGATATTAGGCAACACGTTAATAGGGATGAGAAAGGCCTTAAGGTTTGCAACTAAACATGCTATTCCTAGCTACTACTGAATAAGTATTTGATTATTAACGTATCTTCATAACCATGTGAGCGGCGTTCGACTCTCAGTCAGCATAGACGTTATCGTCACCTTATTTCTAGTTAAACATGCGCACATCTCGCTAATGGTGGACCATCATTGGACATTTCTCGTTTGTTCCTGGTTAGACAACGACGGCGGAAGGCGCCGGGTTCGAATCCCGGTCAGGTATTACAACTTCAGTCGTCATTTAAGGTTCCAACCTCACTACTGGTGACCAACTGTGATATCTACGTTCTGATTTTACGTACTTATTCAACAATTCGATTAGGTGCTGGGTTCGCATCCTTGTTACCAACATAAGATGTGGCTTTTCAATTTTAAACATGTGCATCCTTTGTTCCTTTGTTCGAGGTTAATTACCAAGAAGGTAATTGTCATGTTAGGGTTCCTGGTTTCATACAAACATTATCGTCATTTACGTTCAAGTTGAGAATTGATAACTGATACTAGTGCAAACGTCAATATTTGACGTCTCTTTCTGCCTAGTGATCGAGTCTCGATAAGGCACAAAGCTTGGTTAATAATGGCTTTGCATCCGGATCCAGAGCGAAGACGTTGGTCATGTCATTTAAAGTACAACTTTGTGTACAAGTAACTGTTGATGAGTAACGTGAATGATATTACTTGTGATTCGCTTGTAATGTTGGTATTTCTGTAGAGTGCTTGCCGCCGTTAATCACATTTTCTTTTAACTACTTAGTACTACATAAAGTTGATGCGAAATCACTCAACGTTGAACGACGTTCAGCATGTGTTGGGTAAACCTTTTAGACAGCAAAGAGCTTGTTTCCAACTGCCATACAACTTTAAAAATCCATATACTGTCTCAAATATTTAATTGTGCCTGAGGATTACTGAACGATTTATGTGACAAAATTAGTTGTCCCATAACGTTTGAAATGTCACTTGCTGTAATTAAGTTTAGTTACAAACTTTAAGGACCGTCCAATCTCTTCTGTACTACCGTGGTGTTACTTTACATCTGGACGGACTGTCATAAAGACAGGTGTTCTCTAGTAGTCTCTAGCGGTACCCATTGTGTATCTTACAACAACTGTACTGTGGAGGGTTGCGACGATGTGCAACACAGATATGCTATGTTGGTTGCATACATTTAGGTGCAGCCTACACTTTGGAATTCAGGCGTGACCCACTTTTTTTGCTGTCGAGTGTACCTGCTGACATCATCAGGTAGGAACTCTCACTGTTTACCAATGGCGACATATCACTTAATTGCCGAAATAGCATTTGTAATTTTCGTTAACTTCCATCAGGAGCTTGATATTATATTTTTAGAAGAGGAGCATGGAAAACCGTTAGAGGGTTGGGTGATTCGCTGGTTCGGTGTGTACCTCTGTACCGATTATACACAATGGACAAGCTCAGAATCAAGACGATTTTGGAGTCATTTCAGAACAGAGATTACTTATTCAGGGAGATATATGGTTTGAGTTTGGCTCTTTGCTCCTAGGTGTCACATGATGTCTTCCATGTGAGTTGGAAATCCATTGTCAAGATTTCGGTTGTTGGTGGAAGACGTCTCAGGTTGCTGGCTGCTGTTCGCACTTCTCTCCACTTTTTTTTACTTTTTTGTTTAAAATAGTATTTAGTAATTGTTCGATGTAATTCATGGTCGAAACATAATTTAGTAAAACTGAACTAAACTTGGTCAGAACAGTACTTGGAAGCCCAACGGTACCGACCGGCCGCCGTGTCATCCTCAGCCCACAGGCGTCACTGGTTGCGGATATGGAGGGGCATGTAATCACCACTCAGCTCTCCTGGATGTGTGTCAGTTTCCGAGACCAGAGCCGCTACTTCTCAATCAAGTAGCTCCTCAGTTTGCCTCACAAGGGCTGAATGCACCCCGCTGGCCAACGGCGCAGAACTGACCGGATGGTCGCCCATCCAAGTGCTAGCCCAGCCTGACACAGCTTAACATCGGTCATCTGACGGGAACCGGTGTTAGCACTGCGGCAAGGCTAGTAGTGTGTTCGTATTTTCATTTGTATAACTAGTACTCTTACTGCTTCGAGCGGTCTGTTGTACGAGAGTGTGTTTACCGGTACGTCGTGAATCGAAGACTCTCACCGATTTGCCGGCCGCGGTGGTCGTGCGGTTCTAGGCACTGCAGTCCGGAACCGCGGGACTGCTACGGTCGCAGATTCGAATCCTGCCTCGGTCATGGATGGGTGTGATGTCCTTAGGTTAGTTAGGTTTAAGTAGTTCTAAGTTCTAGGGGACTGATGACCTAAGATGTTAAGTCGCATAGTGCTCAGAGCCATTTGAACCATTTGAACTCTGAGCGACTTACATTTTGTGCCGAAATGTTACCAGTCGAAGCGGATTTGAACGCACAGTATTGTCATATTTGTTTTTAAGTTGTAGTGAGTTATTGATTTTTATTGTGTTTCTTGTGATATAACTGTGATTGAACTTTCGTTCAAGTTCGCTCACTTTATAGGATTAAATGTTCTTTCAGTCTTCCAGTGGGCGCTTGAAACGTTTGGTTTAACCGTAGATTACTAAATGCTGGTAAAATTTACGGTTGCGGTTGGTACCAGTTCGCAGTTCTTGCCAATCTGGTATCGCCAGTATAGGGTGTAGAGGAGGACTTTTGTACTTCCTTGTATATGACATTAAATTGGAGACCTATTAATTGTAATTATCTAGTGTATAAATTATAAATTATGACTTCCTTCGAATAAAATATGGAGTTGTTAAGCTTACGATGGTTTATTAACATTGTAACACTTTTCCCCCTTTAGGAGGGGAAGAGGAGGTAAGTATTTAACGTCCCGTCGACGACGAGGCCATTAGACAAAGAGCACAAGCTCGGATTAGGGAAGGATGGGGAAGGAAATCGTACCCTTTCAAAGGAACCATCCCAGCACTTCCTGAAGTGGTTTACGAAAATCACAGAAAACCTAAATCAGGATGGCCGGACTTAGTCTGAACCGTCGTCCAACCAAATGCGAGTCCACTGTGCTGACAACTGTGCCACCTTGTTCGGTCGGTTCCCTCCTCCCCTCCCCTCCCCCCCCTTGCCCACTTAGTGTTCTAAGGTTATATAAATATCCGTGTAAGGTAATTTGGACAGTATTGCCTATAGCCGCGTGGAGTGGCCTCCCGGTTAGAGGTGCCATGTTACGGATTGTGCAGCCACTCCCGACGGATTTTCGAGACCTCCCTCGTGCATGGGTGTGTGTGTTGTTCTTAGCAAAAGTTAGTTTAAGTTCATTTAGTAGTGTGTAAATCTAGGGACCGATGACCTTAGCAGTTTGGTCCGTTAGGAAATTCACACGCATTTTTTTAGTAGTGTCAATAATAGGTGTTACATTCTTTCTAGACAATAAGATTTAAAATCACCGTACTTAGTTCTCAAAACCGTTTCACTATAGTAGCATAACTTAGGCAACAGCAATATATAGTCTTTCCCTGTTTTGACAATTACAAAAGTCTTACCACGAGTAGCAAGTGTGGGATTCGTCATAGGTTCTTGAGTAGTGGGACACCATGTGAGACTTGTTGAAGCATTTTTATTGGGAGGAATGTAATATGAAAGCCATTGGGTATTCAATGGACAGCTCCTGCTGGAACTGCAAAATATGTAGCAAAAATAAGTTAACAGAGGAGCAGGAGCATAAGATCTGACAGGACGAGGAGGGAGAATGAATTTGGGGAATCGAACTGGCAATTGGTAAGATAGCGGCTAGAAGAATATATACTAAAACAGTTTCACTTTGTGTATCGCCAATGGATTTGATGAAGTGTCAGGCTTCAGGTGTGAGTTTTCTCTTGTAGCTCTAGGCGTACGAAACGTGAAGCAGATGCCAACAGTTAAGAACCCTAAGTCAGTTATAACTGAAACGGAAAGAAAATAGTTCTAATGGCAGAAGTGTACGCCAACAGTTACAGGAAGTGCGAGGGAGTGAAAAACAGAATACTCACATTGTTAAGCCTAGTGCAGGACTGGGTCAGGTGATTGATAACGTAGGCGAGTTATGTAGGAATTATACGAAAGAAGTCAGTAGTTGTTTAGCGTGGAGCGAAGAACATCTATATAGGGGCAGGGAGTATGACATGGGAGGAGATCCCGGAAAAGATAACTACTGAAACTAGTGGCACAAATATGCACCTCATGAAGCTGTTCCAGCGTAATGATCGGCCCCATCTTAATACAACTGTTACACGTTTTGACGTGGGCACTAATGACGAAGGGTGTGGCTCATAAGGTAATCGTGCCAGTTAAATCTATCGATGGGCTGTATTTCACTAGGCATTCCCCGCAACCCGATAGCTATGGAAAGGCGAGGTTGGCGAAGCTTATAGGTTTCACCGTAGTAATGAAGTCACTCACGGCAAAATTACTGCAGAAATTGGAGAAACAGCTGCCCCTTTTTTTAGACCGAAGTCAGCTGATAGGTATCCCTGTTTAAGGGAATTCTCTCTAAAAGAGGATTCACATTCAAATAATGGCTGGTATCTAAGTAATGAATGAGTTTGCTTTTTTGCAAATAAAGTTAATGAACTGCTTGTTGATGTTGACTCTGACATAATTGGTATATCAAAGTACCACCTAAACAATGTGACACATCAGAGGCTTCTACGAGGGCTATTCGGAAAATAAGTTCCGATCGGTCGCGAAATGGAAACCACTGTTAAAATCGGATGAAGCTTTGCATGGACGTGTTGGGCAGTGTCTATAGGACGCCCGTCGACCGCATCACGTCGCTCTTTTAAGGTGTGAGTGCACTGTGAGCGCGTAAATATGTCTAGAAAATAGTGTCTGCCGCCAAGTACGAGGCCCCGATGAGAAATTAACCCCGAAGTTATGCAGCCCACATAACATAACTGTCATGCGTATCCACTATCAAAACAATTCTCAGCCGCATTCTGCAGGGGCAATGAGGATGCTCCTGCAGCATTTTCGATAGGAAATGTTTGATCACCCACAATGCAGCCCGTAATTTGCTCCCTCTGAGCTTCATCTCTATTCACATGAATAAGTGGGTGTAAAGACAACATTCTGCCACGGACAGCAGGCTGTAGACGAGTGTAGAGAATAGGCGGCTAGCACTGGCCTCTGCATTCTATCACGAGAATATTGAAAAGTTGGTACAACGCTATAACGAATGTCTAAGTCGGAGCGATCACTATGCATATTACTTTGTAGAAGGTGTAGCTAAATGGTTCAAATAAAATAGTTTTGATTTTCATAGTGGTTTCCATTTCGCGACCGATCGGAACTTACTTTCCCAACATCCCTTGTATATTGGGATAAAAACCAGCTGGCAGTTTATGAAGGAGCTCTTCACAGAGAGGGAGATTGGTCGAAGAACTATATTTCATTTTAATGTATTAATTCATTAAAGTGGTGCACTGAACAAGTCAATGGGTGTTGTGCAGGGGTAGTCGAATTTAGTGAAACTACGCTTTTAATTGTTGTTATCTATAGGTACCATAATTCTGATATCAGGACGTCACTGTTTAAAATAGTGATAGTCCTTGTGTCATTTTGTAGGGGGTACCAAAAATTGATTGTTTGCGGTGACTTTAATATTAATTTTGAAAGTGACCTTGCAAGGAAAAGAATGTAGGAAGTTATCGTTAATTCATATTATGTGATGCTGACTGAATTCTTTCCAATTAGAGTGCAGCAGAGGAGTAGCACAACTGTAGACAACATTTTTCTTCTATCATGATTACTGTAGGGACATTCTGTTAGTAATGGGCAAATGGCCTTAAGATCATGTTGCAAAGATTTTGAAACTGAAAGGAATTTGGGAACATAAGCTGATGCCAGATTAAATTATAAAGTATTTAGAAATGTTAATCCAGAGTCAACAGAGACATTTAAATCCCGTCGTAAATGAAGGGTGACAGGAAGTCTAAAGTGCGGAGAACACAGATGCTTTACATTAGAATGCTTAAAACAGTATATTGGGAGTCATAGGCAATCTGGATGCCTCACTAAAGGGATAAGGACATCATGTAGAACGAAGGGGGGGGGGGGGGTTACATCAAAAAGTCAGGGATAGTAACAACCGAGCCAGGGATAGTCACAACCGAGCTGCAGCAGTACATTACAAGCACAGCTGTAAGGTGTTTAAAAATGTCACTACGAAGGCAAAAAGCATGCGATATGTAAATAGAATAGCTAATTCTCAGGATATAATGAAAACCAGTTGTGAATGAATTGTCTGACCAACAGCACAAGGCCGAGAATATGAAGTCAGTACACAGTAGGGACGTTATTTTACCGGTAAGTATAACATAACAGCTTCTACAGGGAATCATATAACAATCTTAGAAAATGGCTTTACAGGTCTATAATTTGAACACACCTCAGTGATGCTGACAATGGGAAGATTGATTCATCAATAAATCACTGACGACTGAGGTTCCTCATGGATATGATGGGATATCTAGCAGGGTACTGAAGAATTATACTGCATATGTTAGCCCAGTACTTAGCCATACCTGTAATTTTTCCTTTAAGAATGGTCATTTCCTGAATGATTATTCAACCGCGATACCCTTTAAGAAAAAAGGACAGAGGGATAATGTGAAAAAGGTTATAGAAAAAGCTGTACGTATAAGGGTAATACACTCCTAGAAATTGATATAAGAACACCGCGAATTCATTGTCCCAGGAAGGGGAAACTTTATTGACACATTCCTGGGGTCAGATACATCACATGATCACACTGACAGAACCACAGGCAGATAGACACAGGCAACAGAGCATGCACAATGTCGGCACTAGTACAGTGTATATCCACCTTTCGCAGCAATGCAGGCTGCTATTCTCCCATGGAGACGATCGTAGAGATGCTGGATGTAGTCCTGTGGAACGGCTTGCCATGCCATTTCCACCTGGCGCCTCAGTTGGACCAGCGTTCGTGCTGGACGTGCAGACCACGTGAGGCGACGCTTCATCCAGTCCCAAACATGCTCAATGGGGGACAGATCCCGAGATCTTGCTGGCCAGGGTAGTTGACTTACACCTTCTAGAGCACGTTGGGTGGCACGGGATACATGCGGACGTGCATTGTCCTGTTGGAACAGCAAGTTCCCTTGCCGGTCTAGGAATGGTAGAACGATGGGTTCGATGACGGTTTGGATGTACCGTGCACTATTCAGTGTCACCTCGACGATCACCAGTGGTGTACGGCCAGTGTAGGAGATCGCTCCCCACACCATGATGCCGGGTGTTGGCCCTGTGTGCCTCGGTCGTATGCAGCCCTGATTGTGGCGCTCACCTGCACGGCGCCAAACACGCATACGACCATCATTGGCACCAAGGCAGAAGCGACTCTCATCGCTGAAGACGACACGTCTCCATTCGTCCCTCCATTCACGCCTGTCGCGACACCACTGGAGGCGGGCTGCACGATGTTGGGGCGTGAGCGGAAGACGGCCTAACGGTGTGCGGGACCGTAGCCCAGCTTCATGGAGACGGTTGCGAATGGTCCTCGCCGATACCCCAGGAGCAACAGTGTCCCTAATTTGCTGGGAAGTGGCGGTGCGGTCCCCTACGGCACTGCGTAGGATCCTACGGTCTTGGCGTGCATCCGTGCGTCGCTGCGGTCCGGTCCCAGGTCGACGGGCACGTGCACCTTCCGCCGACCACTGGCGACAACATCGATGTACTGTGGAGACCTCACGCCCCACGTGTTGAGCAATTCGGTGGTACGTCCACCCGGCCTCCCGCATGCCCACTATACGCCCTCGCTCAAAGTCCGTCAACTGCACATACGGTTCACGTCCACGCTGTCGCGGCATGCTATCAGTGTTAAAGACTGCGATGGAGCTCCGTGTGCCACGGCAAACTGGCTGACACTGACGGCGGCGGTGCACAAATGCTGCGCAGCTAGCGCCATTCGACGGCCAACACCGCGGTTCCTGGTGTGTCCGCTGTGCCGTGTGTGTGATCATTGCTTGTACAGCCCTCTCGCAGTGTCCGGAGCAAGTTTGGTGGGTCTGACACACCGGTGTCAATGTGTTCTTTTTTCCATTTCCAGGAGTGTAGATAACTTGTTGTCAAACGTAGAGTTCGGCTTTAAAAGAGGCATAAAATCTAGAAACTCTATATTCCTTTTTCTCGATGAAGAACTGTTCGGATTTAACAAACAGTTGCGAGTACTAGATATCTTCGTTGCTTTAAGTAGAGGTTTGATCATATGTATCACAAAATATTACTTCAGAAGCTGCACCCTTATGGAATCTACATCTACATTTATACTGCGCAAGCCACCCAACGGTGTGTGGCGGAGGGCACTTTACGTGCCACTGTCATTACCTCCCTTTCCTGTTCCAGTCGCGTATGGTTCGCGGGAAGAACGACTGTCTGAAAGCCTCCGTGCGTGCTCGAATCTCTCTAATTTTACATTCGTGATCTCCTCGGGAGGTACAGGTAGGGGGAAGCAATATATTCAATACCTCATCCAGAAACGCACCCTCTCGAAACATGGCGAGCAAGCTACACCGCGGTGCAGAGCGCCTCTCTTGCAGAGTCTGCCACTTCAGTTTGCTAAACATCTCCGTAACGCTATCACGCTTACCAAATAACCCTGTGCCGAAACGCGCCGCTCGGAGGAGAAGCTCACAATTGATTCTTCTCATACTTTAAAAACAGACTATGAGGTGGTATCTGATTGATTTATAATGGTGGGAGGGGCCCTCAGGGAACAGTGTTGAGACTACTACTTTGTATATACACTACTGGCCATTAAAATTGCTACACCAAGAAGAAATGCAGATGATAAACGGGTATTCATTGGACAAATATGTTATACTAGAACTGGCATATGATTACATTTTCACGCAATTTGGGTGCATAGATCCTGATAAATCAGTACCCAGAACAACCACCTCTGCCTGTAATAACGGCCTTGATACTCCTGGGCATTGACTCAAACAGAGATTGGATTGCGTGTACAGGTACAGCTGCCCATGCAGCTTCAACACGATACCACATTTTATCAAGAGTAGTGACTGGCGTATTGTGACAAGCCAGTTGCTCGGCCACCATTGACCAGACGTTTTCAATTGGTGAGGGATCTGGAGAATGTGTTGGCCAGGGCAGCAGTCAAACATTTTCTGTATCCAAAATGCCCGTACAGGACCTGCAACATGCGGTCGTACATTATCCAGCTGAAATATAGGGTTTCGCAGGGATCGAATGAAGAGTAGAGCCACGGGTCGTAACACATCTGAAATGTAGCGTCCACTGTTCAACGTGCCGCAAAGCGAACAAGAGGTGACCGAGACGTGTAACCAATGGTACCCCATACCATCACGCCGGGTGATACGCCAGTACGGCGATGACGAATACACGCTTCCAATGTGCGTTCACCGCGATGTCGCCAAACACGGATGCGACCATCATGATGCTGTAAACTAAACCTGCATTCATCCTAAAAAATGACGTTTTGCCATTCGTGCATCACAGGCGCTCCTGTCTGTGATGCAGCGTCAAGGGTAACCGCAGCCATAGTCTCCGAGCTGATAGTCCATCCCGCTGTAAACGTCGTTGAACTGTTCGTGCAGATGGTTGTTGTCTTGCAAACGTCGCCATCTGTTGACTCAGGGATCGAGACGTGGTTCCACGATCCGTTACAGCCATGCGGATAAGCTGCCTGTCATCTCGACTGCTAGTGGTACGAGGCCGTTGGGATCCAGCACGGCGTTCCGTATTACCCTCATAAACCCACCGATTCCATATTCTGCTAACAATCATTGTATCTCGACCAACGCGAGCAGCAATGTCGCGATACGATAAACCGCAATCGCGATAGGCTACTATCCGACCTTTATCAAAGACGGAAACGTGATGGTACGCATTTCTCCTCCTTACACGAGGCACAACAACGTTTCACCAGGCAACGCCAGTCAACTGCTGTTTGTGTATGAGAAATCGGTTGGAAGTTTTCCTCATGTCATTACCTTGTAGGTGTCGCCACCGGCGCCAACCTTGTATGAATGCTCTGAACAGCTAATGATTTGCATATCACAGCATCCTCTTCCTGTCGGTTAAATTTCGCGTCCGTAGCACGTCGTCTTCGTGGCGTGGCAATTTTAATGGCCAGTCCAGTGACCTACTATCGACATAAACACGTTCAGGTGACAGCAGCATCACCTGACGAGGAATTAATGGTAGTCAGACTCACGCACGTTGCATGTACTGCGGAACGGAGACAAGCTGGCAACGGCTCAGTTATGTTTTGGGGAACATTCACATCGGTATTCATGGGTCCAGTGTAGCTCTTGCAAGGCACCATGACGGCCAAGGAGTATTCTACACTGGTTGCATACCACGCACACTCCTTGAAGACGATCATGTTTCCAAACGACAGTGGTATTTTTCAACAAGATAACGCGCCGTGTCAGAAGGCAAGAAGTCAGATGGGGTGGTTTGAGGAACACTGTGGCGTGTTCCAGTTGATCAGCTGGCACCCCAACTAGCCAGATCTGAACCCGACCGAATGCATATGATATGTGATTGAACGTGGCGTCAGAGCTCATCGCCCCCCCCCCCCCCCCCTACCAAGACCGCACTGCTTTCATGGCACGACGCATCGCCGCTGCTATCAGTGCCGAAGGTTGACATACCGGCTTTTATGTAGGTGGTCATAATCTTCTGGCTGACTATGTGTTCAAATACAATAAGTAGTTTCAAATATTTCTGTTCGCTGATGACACTAGGTTGATAGCGAAGGCTATTGAGTGCGACTTAGGTAAGGTACCAGATACTACAGTTCAGAACATAAGTTAGTAGCTACTAGGAAACAAATTGTTGCTGATCACAGTAAGACTCAGTTTTTACAGTTTCTAAAAGACAAATCTACTATGTCTGACGTTTTAATTACGCAGAATAGGCATATGATTAGTGAGTCTGAACAATACAGTTATCTAGGTGTTAAGACAGACAGTAAACTGCCACAGAAGTCCCATGTTCCTGATCACATTCGAAAACTGAATGCCGCTATATTCACTACAAGGAGGTATCGTTAATAAGCGAGGTTCCAGCATGCAAATTTGTCTACTTCGCATTTTTCATTCCCTTATACCATAAGGCATTATATTCTGGGGTAACTCTTTCCACTCACAATGGGTATTTTGGTTCAGAAAAGGATAGTTCGAGCAATATGGAGAGCAAGTTCGCATAACTTTTGTGAACCCCTCTTCAGGAGCCTACGAATTCTGACATTGGACTGTCATTATTTATTTTCTGTATTGTTGTTTGTTGTTAACAATATGACATTCATCCCAAAAATGAACTGCTTTCACTCAGTTAGTACTAGGCAGAAATACAGCCTGCATCTGAAAAGCAGCTCACTTCTTGTGCAGAAAGACGTGCGGTATCCTACTGCATATATTTGCATAAGCTACCACAATACTTGATAAATTCTCAGCAGTGGTTGTCTCACATTCAACTATAAGCTGAAGAATTTCCTCAAAGATAAGTCCTTCATTTCTGGCTGGGAGTTCTTGGTAAAAAGTTAAGCTAATTTCTGTGTTATATTGTTGCTTACGGTAATATATATTCACAGCTTATGATCTGCATATGATTTTTCTACATTATCTTTTATCTGTGTTAATTTTATGAATTGACTCGTTCCATTATCAAGCAAATTTGTCTCCTAGTTTAGCCTTACGGAACTAAACGTGTAAAAGAAAATAATAAATAAAAGTTATAACACTTAGAACTGGTTAAAAATGGCAACTTAACTTCCCAACATCGACAAAACAAAGTTGCTCAAGACACAGAGCGTGCGCACGTGCGTGAGTGTGTGTGTGTGTGTGTGTGTGTGTGTGTGTGTGTGTGCATGTATGCGTTTGTGACAGAGAGAGACTTTGGGTGCATTATGGTGCCACTGTGCCACTGCTTGTATGGATATACACTCCTGGAAATGGAAAAAAGAACACATTGACACCGGTGTGTCAGACACACCATACTTGCTCCGGACACTGCTAGAGGGCTGTACAAGCAATGATCACACGCACGGCACAGCGGTCACACCAGGAACCGCGGTGTTGGCCGTCGAATGGCGCTAGCTGCGCAGCATTTGTGCACCGCCGCCGTCAGTGTCAGCCAGTTTGCCGTGGCATACAGAGCTCCATCGCAGTCTTTAACACTGGTAGCATGCCGCGACAGCGTGGACGTGAACCGTATGTGCAGTTGACGGACTTTGAGCGAGGGCGTATAGTGGGCATGCGGGAGGCCGGGTGGACGTACCACCGAATTGCTCAACACGTGGGGCGTGAGGTCTCCACAGTACATCGATGTTGTCGCCAGTGGTCGGCGGAAGGTGCACGTGCCCGTCGACCTGGGACCGGACCGCAGCGACGCACGGATGCACGCCAAGACCGTAGGATCCTACGCAGTGCCGTAGGGGACCGCACCGCCACTTCCCAGCAAATTAGGGACACTGTTGCTCCTGGGGTATCGGCGAGGACCATTCGCAACCGTCTCCATGAAGCTGGGCTACGGTCCCGCACACCGTTAGGCCGTCTTCCGCTCACGCCCCAACATCGTGCAGCCCGCCTCCAGTGGTGTCGCGACAGGCGTGAATGGAGGGACGAATGGAGACGTGTCGTCTTCAGCGATGAGAGTCGCTTCTGCCTTGGTGCCAATGATGGTCGTATGCGTGTTTGGCGCCGTGCAGGTGAGCGCCACAATCAGGACTGCATACGACCGAGGCACACAGGGCCAACATCCGGCATCATGGTGTGGGGAGCGATCTCCTACACTGGCCGTACACCACTGGTGATCGTCGAGGTGACACTGAATAGTGCACGGTACATCCAAACCGTCATCGAACCCATCGTTCTACCATTCCTAGACCGGCAAGGGAACTTGCTGTTCCAACAGGACAATGCACGTCCGCATGTATCCCGTGCCACCCAACGTGCTCTAGAAGGTGTAAGTCAACTACCCTGGCCAGCAAGATCTCGGGATCTGTCCCCCATTGAGCATGTTTGGGACTGGATGAAGCGTCGTCTCACGCGGTCTGCACGTCCAGCACGAACGCTGGTCCAACTGAGGCGCCAGGTGGAAATGGCATGGCAAGCCGTTCCACAGGACTACATCCAGCATCTCTACGATCGTCTCCATGGGAGAATAGCAGCCTGCATTGCTGCGAAAGGTGGATATACACTGTACTAGTGCCGACATTGTGCATGCTCTGTTGCCTGTGTCTATGTGCCTGTGGTTCTGTCAGTGTGATCATGTGATGTATCTGACCCCAGGAATGTGTCAATAAAGTTTCCCCTTCCTGGGACAATGAATTCACGGTGTTCTTATTTCAATTTCCAGGAGTGTATTAATCAATTAAATTATGGACGTTGAGATTACGTGTAGCCTTTTAGTTCTTTTCGTACACTGACTGTGTGGGTACAGCTCGTTATAGTGAGTAATATAGCCTTTCAAAATGAAAATTAGTGTATAGGCTGAAAGTAAGTAACTAAGTATCATACAGGCACATTACCATATAAAATTTTAAATAATTGTCACTGACACAGTTTCTTGCAACTGATTCAGTAAGACACTCAGTCCAACTACAGTGATATTCCTCCAAAAATAATTAAATTTGATGGTCCCGAATCATCGGAATCGGCGTAAAACAATCAAAATCCAAAATCCTACTTTTCATATGAAATAGTGGCAATGTTTCATAAGTTCATAATAGAGAAATAAAGCTGAACTGAAGTCATGGTTAAGTTCATCACTCTCTGTCACAAATCAGAGGTCAAAATGATAGGTCCACATCTGTCTTACGCGTGAAAAGGTAGTACGAAACCTGCAAGTTCATGAAACAAAATATCCAACTCTGAGCCTGCCCTGAAAACAGCTGTGTATGGGAATCTAAGCGCCCGAATTACTACGCATAGCACTACAAATACCCCATACAATAACTGCTGGAAAGTGCCTTCTCGACACGTGTTCATTCAGATCTTATTTATTTTGACAATGTAACCAATCTACCGATGTTTTGTAGCGTCATTAGGAGCATTATTGTATTACTAATTTCTCTCGAAGTAACTGATGAATGAACACTCTGAAGACAACATTATCTGAAGAGTGATATGCTGACTAAAACCACACATTCTACTTCTTTGGTGCATCATAAATAGGGTGACAAATGGAGAGTGACAAATCTGGCACACAATAATCATTTTTACAACAACGGCAATGCAGTTAACTATTAAAATCCAAATATGTATAATCAATTTACTGTCTTTGTACACTCTTTATATAATGATAAGACACAGGTATAGTTATAATAATTAGCATAATTCTAAAATGTTTAACATGGCACAAATGCTAAACGTAAAATTAATGTAAATGTAAACGTAATATGAATTTAATCATGAAAAATAGATGTTAGACCTAAAAACTGGGTCACTTTTATGTGTTCATAGCTGTTTAAAATGAATACCATTCATTTTACTTTAAATTTATATGTTTTTTTTCAGTTTTGCAAATATCGATGTAGGTTTTCCTGGAATGCAACACGCAACTAAACACCTTGTTCAACGGTTTAGGAACATTCAAAAGTGCGACAGTATGACGCCAGAATCCTAATTTTTTACATACTATAATTATTCAGAAAAATGTAATTTCAGAGTTAGATCTTAATTTTTTTTACAGTGCATATACTGCCAATTATCTTAGATTGTCATTGTGTTCACGAACAATGCGATAACTTAATCTTTGAAAAACCTGTTTCCTTCTCTGTTACTTGGTCCCGACAGTGTATAAATATTAACTGAATCCGTATCTTCAATACATAGAGAAATACCACTACCAACTTCAAGTTTTGGTATTATGTCGTATTCGATGTCTTCTCTTGTGTAAATTTTGGTATTAACAGTTGCATTGCATACAATATATAATATTTCTTCAATACACAGTATTTAGCAACATTTCCACTGAGAACGGCTTTAATTCTTTTCTTTGTGTCTTTTTGGTTACTGAAGCATGAGCCTCTCCACAGATTCGCTTTTAGCCGTTATCTTAGGTTTTTGTGAAATCAGTTTAAATTGTTCAAAAACTATACACTATGAGACCAAATGTATCCGGACACACCCAAAACATACGTTTCTCGTATTAGGTACGTTGAGCTGCCACCTACTGCCAGGTGCTGCATATCAGTGACCTCAGTAGTCATTAGACATCGTGAGAGAGCAGAATGGGGCGCTCAGCGGAACTTACGGACTTCGAACGCGGTCAGGTGATTGGGTGTCACTTGTGTCATAAGTCTGTATGCAGGATTCCCACACTCCTAAACATCCCTAGGACCACTTTTTCCGATGTGATAATGAAGTGGAAACGTGAACTGATACGTACAGCACAAAAGTGTACAAGTCGACCTTGTCTGTTGATTAACAGAGACCGCCGACAGTTGAAAAGGGTCATAATGTGTAATAGGCAGGCATTTATCCAGACCATCGCATAGGAATTCCAAACTGCATCTCCTGAAAGTACTATGCCAGTTAGGCTGGAGGTTACAATTGAACAGTAGAAAAACGTTTGTGTGGATTGACGAATCACGTTATACAATGTGGCGATCCGATGGCAGGGTGTGAGTATGGCGAATGCCCGGTGAACGTCATCTGCCAGCGTGTGTAGTGCCAACAGTAAAATTCGGAGGCGGAGGTGTTATGGTGTGATCGTGTTTTACATTGAGGGGGCTAGCACCCCTTTTTGTTTGGCGTGGAATTATCACAGCACAGGCCCACATTGATGTTTTAAGCATCTTCTTCCCACTGTTGAAGAGCAATTTTGGGATGGCGATTGCATCTTTCAACACGATCGAGCACTTCTTCATAATGCAAGGATTGTGGCGGAGTGGTTATACGACAATAGCATCCCTGCAATGGACTGGCCTGCGCAGTGTCCTGACCTGAATCCTATAGAACATCTTTGGGATGTTTTGAGAGGCCGAAGGAGGGCTCAACGAACTTGTAATTAATTTTCAGTCAGGTGTCAGGATACTTTTGATCACATAATGTGTGTTCCTTTTTATATTCCTATGTGACTCATTTTCAACTAATAAATGCATCCTTAATTTGTCCCCATAGTATCGATTCTTGTTTCGATCCTCTACTGCTATTCCAGGAACAGATTTCCCTTCCGACTAGAATCCTGTGCCATTGTCTCATGTCACCTACAACTCGATCTTCCATATACTCTGTGGTATTTCGTTTGTGCGATCTACTTTGTGACAGAACATATTCTTCAGTCTCCACAGCATTTTTCTATTCTGTCATCGCTGATTTTCCTGACGTAGCGCTCCTTTAAGTGTCCTCCCAACCTGTCATATACGCTTGTTACAGTTATTTGTAAAAGTTCTATATTCTTCTTTTTTTTCTTTTTGAGCCTCCAATCTTAGTGTTAGGTTCCAGGTGTAGATTTCTATCAGGCCACATATCTCACACATTCTTAGTTATCCGTCATCCGACATGTGTTACATTTGTGACTTTTCTTACTTACCTTGAGGATCTTCGCTCAGATACCTGTAGCTTTACGTGTCTATTTTTCCCCTTGTGATGTATCACAATCTTGGAAATATCTTCATATGTGAGACTCTATAGGCAGTATCTCGTATCAATAATTTTTGATTTCGAACAATGTTTCTTCAGTTCTCACAAATTATGCGTATTGTGGAGAAAAAATTTACTCTTTTGAGTGGTTTGCTGTCATGCAAATAAAGCTTGGTATGTTAAACTGATTAGGCCTCTCCAATACAATAAATCACAGAATAAAGTGCTATATGTCGTGCACTTGTGGTTATGTGTGACAAGAGTTTTACGCCACGATGGAGCAGCTCATCTAGTTTATTGGATAATTAGAAGTAAGTATCGGCAAGGACCTACGTGATATCTGCATTGTGAGTGAATGTATTTCACAAGATAATCATAAATCCTCCTCATAACCTTCCACTTAAGGAATGTAACAAACAGCCATCATCTAAAGAGATCAAAAATGTGTGACCTGCAGTACTGGTGATATTCAGACTGCTTGGCACTGAACTGTAGGTGTGAGCTATCTATCAGTAAAGGATCAGCTAAAACCTAAACTGTTCTGACTGTGTCAGTTGGAAGTAATTGACTTTTGTGTCCCCAGTGGGTTCTTTAAGGCTTCACAAGTGCGCTTCCTTCGTTCTCTCTACAGCTGTTTTCATTTACTTCCACCACTCTTGCTTCTCTCCGGCGAAGGGTCGGCCGGTACCACTAACTACTTTCCACTTTCGGCTTTTTACGAGCCGTGCCTTTCCGCCAGCCTGCAGTTCTACAGCCTACTAACCGCACGCCACTTGAAACAGAAACCCCGGCGTTCCTGGTTTCGAAATAGTTACCCCTGTTCCCTATTGTTAAAAACGCGTTGCTAAATTTTCCGATTCTTTGTAATAATGTTCCTTATATAAAATTCATTTCTACACAATACTGGAAGATTATTATTGCGCCCCAGGATACGCTAAACGCAGTATTAGAACGCAATCAAAACGGTGTTAGTACCAACTTTCTAACATTTTTAAGGTGAAATTTACATTGTACAATTTTGTTTTAAATTAATTTATCAGTGAAGTTACTGTGAATTTGCAAAGTCGCTCGACGTTATGTTCCTTGAATGACATTAAGAATTCGAGGAATCTTTTGCTTAACAATAATCACTTTACCAATATCAAACTTCCGAAAATGTTATCATTTACAGTTTACAGAACATGAATTTACAGTTAAAGGAGGAGCTTTTCATTAATTATGAATTCACCTATCTGCCATTTACTCTCATTGCCAAGTGAAAAGTACAGTTCCAGCTTCACTTCAAGTTAAACAATCGACAAATCAGTTATGTTGATTTTGTGGTACTTCAACGCTCAAATTAGCGATCAGACTTGCTGCAAATATGAGAAACTGAAAACTTAACTACGTCTTGCGATGTTACAAGCCAGTAGTATTACACAATGCTCACTATAAAAGAATTATGTGTGCGTGACAATGACTCGCGTCCCTTTCCGGACAATGTTCTCAGCTGTGCTGTCGATGTAGGTACACTATATGATCAAAAGTATCCGGACACCTGGCTGAAAATAACTTAAGAGTTCGTGGTGCCCTCGATCGGTAATGCAGGAATTCAATATGATGTTGGCCCACCCTTAGCCTTGATGACTGCTTCCACTCTCGCAGAGATAAGTTCCGTCAGGTACTGGAAGGTTTCTTGGGGAATGGCAGCACATTCTTCACTGAGTGCTGCACTGAGGAGAGGTATCCATATCGGTCGATGAGGACTGGCACTAAGTCGGCCTCTCAAAACATCCCAAAGATGTGCTAAAGGATTTAGGTCAGGGCTCTGCACGTCAGTCCAATACAGGGATGTTATTGTCGTGTAACCACTCCGCCACAGGCTGTACATTATGAGCAGGTGCTCGATCGTGTTGAAAGATGCAATCGTCATCCCCGAACTGCTCCTCAACATTGGGAAGCAAGAAGGTGCTTAAAACACAAATGTAGGCCTGTGCTGTAATAATGCCACGCAAAACAACATAGGGTGAAAGCCCCCTCTACGAAAAATACGACCACACCATAACACCATCTCCTCGGAATTTTACTGTTGGTATTACACACGCTAGCAGATGACTTTCACCGGGCATTCACCATGCACACACCCTGCCATCGGATCGTCAATTCACACAACGTTTCTCCACTGTTCAACCGTCTAATGTTTACGCTCCTTACACCAAGCGAGGCGTCGTTTGGCATTTACCAGCGTGATGGGTGGCTTATGTGCAGCCGCTCGACCTTGAATACCAAGTTTTCTCACCTCCCGCCCAACTGTCACAGGGCTTGCAATGGATCCTGATGCAGTTTGGAATTCCTGTGTGATGGTCTGGGTAGATGCCTGCCTATTACACATTACGACCCTTTTCAACTGTCGGCGACCTCTGTCAGTCAAAACAGGAGTTCGGCCTGTAAGCTTTTGTGCTGTACGTATCCCATCACGTTTGCACTACACTATCACATCGGTAACTGTGGTCCTAGGGATGTTTAGGAGTGTGGAAGTCTCGCGTACATACGTATGACACAAGTGACACCCAATCACCTGACCACCTTTCAAACCGTCAGTTCCGCGGAGCGCCCATCCTGCTCTCTCACAATGTCTAATGACTACTGAGGTTGCCGATATGGATTATCTGGCAGCAGGTGGCAGCGCATTGCACCTTATACGAAAAACGTATGTTTTGGTGGGTTTCCGGATACTTTTGATCACATAGTGTACTTTCATTCTGTCAGCAAGTGTCCTGACAGTGTATATACCGCTGTAGATTCATTTAGAACGCTGCCCCTACACTATGTCTAAGTTACTCTACATGTACACCAACATTCATGCTCCACAAGCCATCCTACGGTCCATGGTGGTGGGTACCCTGTGCCACCACTAGTAGTTTCCTTTCTGTTAGACTTGTAGATAGAGAGAGGGAAAAACGACTCTCCATGTCTATATGCTTCCGTATGACCTCTAATTTCTCGTGGTCCTTACACGAAGTGTACATTGGTGTCAGCAGGATCGTTCTGCAGTCAGCTTCAAATGCCTCTCCACTAAATTCTCTCTTGCAGTGCTCCAGAGCTACTAGTCCAGTTAGTATCAGTGGAGTTTAAGAAATGGGATAAAGGTACAGAATACCACAGCGTTCAATGTCTATATAACGGGTATCTTAGAAATCACATTCCACTGATCGACATTAATTATAATACGAGTCGTCCGCCCCTGGTAGCTGAGTAGTCAGCGAGACGGGATGTCATACCTTACGGCCCGGGTTCGATCCCCGGCTGGGTCGGAGATTTTCTCGGTACAGGGACTGGGTGTTGTGTTGTCCTTATCATCATGATTTCATCCCCATCGACATGCAAGTAGCCGAAGTGGCGTCAACTCGAAAGACTTGCACCAGGCGAACGGTCTACCCGACGGGAGGCCATAGCCACATGCCATTTCCATTTCCGTAAGACGAGTCGAGGTAAAAGGACATAGCACATGTCAGCAACGGTTTTGTCCCTGCATTCCTATGTACAGAACTAGCAGTTTAAGAAAGGAATTGATGCCCACCAGTTTACGTCGGAATAGATTGTTATAGCAGGGGACGTATTGTAAATACTGCTAAGTAATTTGAAACGACACATAGGGTAGCTTATGTACAATTTGCATTACCTGTGTTAAGAACCTTATTTTATAAGTATCATGTGGACTGTGAATAACATCAGCGCTTCGACTTGCACGCAGAAGTCGTGATTTGATGATAACTAGTCACACAACCGCACTTTGTTACAAAATCCTAGCAATGACGTATGTTATATCCGCTGTAATACTCCAGACACATGCATTTTGAAGTTAGTAACTTTGCTTTATATGATGCAGCAATAGATTAATTATATTTCCTGGAAATGACTTCCAGCGCTCCCTGCAATTTTTATCCAATTTGCGTATTGCTGAAGTAGTGTGAGCCATGTGTAGTGGAATTTGTTACCATCAGTTATGGTGTTGTGATTAACGTAACCAATATTTCCACTTTGTAATCTATCACCGTACGAGCTGGGCTATAACTTCTACACATTCTCATACCTCTTATGGATCGTGAATAACATATCGCCACTGGGTGATCTAAAGTCGCCAAAAGTCCACTTGTATTCACAAGTATGGGCATCTGCTGTCCAGTGACAGTAACACATCCTAAACCAACCCTGGGAGCAAATCCAAAATTTAATATAATTGATAAATTAGTCGCAAAAATTGGTAGGAAACTGGCAAATTTAGTAGGACATGAAATGCGCGAGAGTAGGGAAATGGCAAATTGGTGGAACAGACCAACTGCTTTATGTAAAATATTGTCTAACCGCCGGCACCACTCACCTAGAAGCATGTAGTAATAATAATAACAATAGTTAATTCAATAATAATAATTACAATGACTAAGTAAAGGTAAATCATGTAGTTACACATATTACGGATTAGCAAAAAAACTTGTTTGGAGTACATCTATGGACGTGCATCATCTACAAACAGAGATAATTACGGTCCAAGAGGAAGAGTTAGAGTAGATACTATCACTTTATGAAAATATGAGTCCATTTATCTATAAATGGCGTAACAACATTTACCTACTGCTTCTTTGCTGTAATAATCAGTTTTAGGTATGTTTGTAAGTATTCTTCACATACATACACTGTTTTACATATATTTAATGTCTCACACCGCCCACTCTGTGACGTCGTGAGTTACACACGCATCCACTTCAAGGCCTCAATGCGTCATCTTCTTTGGAACATGATCACTGATATTTTGTAACTGGCCAATGGAAAGCCTTCGCACTGTTTTGGTGACACCCCTTCATTGATTTTAATACTTTTAAATTTATATATGATCATTTTATTGGTCTTGGTATTTCCTAAATACATACGAAAGTAATTAATTTTCACTTCACATTTTACAATACTATAAAAGTGGTACACATTTCTGATAAAAGTAGTTCACTTCACCTTATAACAAGAACTTCTGGTATCTGAGGGATAACTGTGCCTAAACATTAAAAGTGATTTGCACTTCTGATAAAAGTGGTTCACTTGACTTTATAATAAGAATATTGTGTAGCTGACTACAAATGTCAGCAAAAACTGTAGTTAATGTTATTTATTCAGCCCCGGACTGTCAAGCCGTTCAGTGAAATTTGCAAGTAATTACTAGCCCTACTCGCTATCCTACAGAGAAAACTGTGTATTGGAATTTTAATTATTGAGCTCCAGAACGACCAATCAGGGATCACAGTTCCCAAATATTTTAACTCTTTTTCTCTCACGGGTACTTTAAGCTTAACTTTACAGGATATGGAGACGTGTGCTGGCATGCACTTTGGGGAGGAGTTTAACGATCTCAGTAGCTGCATTATTAACATTTATTTCACAAACCGAACATACGCCTGAGACTACATTTATGTGCATTTGTCAGCAAGATTCACCACTTTACATTACTACTTGAACCATCGAAACCACTTCGAGACACAATGAAAGATTCAGGAGAATTGCATGTTGCTCTCCGCATACAAAAAGCAACAAAACTAGGTCGAGGTGTATTTACCATACCCAGACTGTTTCCTTAGAAAGAGCCGGCGTTACCTCCAGTCAGTCTAAAATTTTCCATTCCTTTCAATGACAGAGATTTAGAAGATGACATCCCAATGCCCACATACGAAATGGTCAACAATGTCAGAGGGCACAGTATCCCGCCGACTTCAGCCCACAACATCTAGCTTCCAAACGAACGTTCAACCGCCCTCTCAGGGTACTACAAAGCTAAACAATTAGCCTCCATATGAATTTGCCTAGTTGGAGGCATTTGTTATTGCGTCCCCATTCATTCACAATGAATGAGTATTAATACACTACTGGCAATTAAAATTGATACACCACGAAGATGATGTGCTACAGGCGCGAAATTTAGCCGACAGGAAGAAGATGCTGTGACATGCAAATGATTAGCTTTCCACAGCATTCTCACAAGGTTGGCACCGGTGGCGAGACCTACAAGGTAATGACTTGAGGAAAACTTCCAACCGATTTCTCATACACAAACAGCAGTTGACCGGCGTTGCCTGGTGAAACGTTGTTGTGGTGCCCCGTGTAAGGAGGAGAAATACGTACCATCACGTTTCCGTCTTTGATAAAAGTCGGATAGTAGCCTATCGCGATTGCGGTTTATCGTATCGCGACGTTGCTGCTCGCGTTGGTCGAGATACAGTGATTGTTAGCAGAATATGGAATCGGTGCGTTCAGGAGTGTAATACTGAACGCCGTGCTGGATCCCAACGGCCTCGTATCACTAGCAGTCGAGATGACAGGCAGCTTATCCGGATGGCTGTAACGGATCGTGCAGCCACGATTCGATCCCTGAGTCAACAGATGGCGGCGTTTGCAAGACAACAACCATCTGCACTAACTGCGTGGACTATCAGCTCGGAGACTATGACTGCGGTTACCCTTGACGCTGCATCACAGACAGGAGCGCCTGCGATACACGAATGGCAAAACGTCATTTTTTCGGACGAGTGCAGGTTCTGTTTAGAGCATCATGATGGTCGCATCCGTGTTTGGCGACAGTGCGGTGAACGTACATTGGAAGCGTGTATTCGTCATCGTCATACTAGCGTATCACCCGGCGTGATGGTATGGGGTACCATTGGTTACACGTCTCGGTCACCTCTTGTCCGCAGTGACGGCACTTTGAACAGTGGACGTTACATTTCAGATGCGTTACGACCCGTGGCTCTACCCTTTATTCGATCCCTGCGAAACCCTACATTTCAGCAGGATAATGCACGACCGCATGTTGCAGGTCCTGTACGGGCCTTTCTGGAGACATAAAATGTTCGACTGCTGCCCTGGCCAACACATTCTCCAGATCTCTCACCAATTGAAAACGTCCGGTCAATGGTGGCCGAGCAACTGGCTCGTCACAATACGCCAGTCACTACTCTTGATGAACTGTGGTATCGTGTTGAAGCTGCATGGGCAGGTGTACCTGTTCACGCTCTATTGACTCAATGCCCAGGCCAATCAAGGCTGTTATTACGACCAGTGGTGGTTGTTCTGGGTACTGATTTCTCAGGATCTATGCACTCAAATTGCGTGAAAATGTAATCACATGTCATTTCTGGTATAATATATTTGTCCAATGAATACCCGTTTATCATCTGCATTTCTTTTTGGTGTAGCAATTTTAATGACCAGTATTGTATTTGGAACAGGCGGTAATAGGAATGCGTTGTGCTGATTGTCAGCTGTAATTAAGGTGAGCATAAAGCTACAGAATTTCAGATTCTCAGAGTCATCTTCCTCCCTGGCGTGAGAAACACGAGCACAGAAAATACTACCAAGTCCAGGCAAAGAAAAAATACCCTGCTGAACTTGATGAGGCAGAACAACTGAATTTCTACGAGAGATGGGCTGACTGAACCTTTCATTGCTTCCTATATTGGTTACAAAAGTCTGGGTGGAGCTGTTATTACAATGTTATGACAGGGCAAAGTGATTATGACATATATATGGCTTGACCTTCCCCATCAAGTTTGGAGTGCGATACCAGAAGTACAAAACTTAACCTGTAGTATCCTCCACAAAAATTTCTCGATTGAAATTGCTGTTTACAGAAAATAATGCCCAAATGACGCATGACATTCCCTACCTCATGACTCACAATTCAAATAGAGTTGTTTACATACATAAAACATGAATTTGGCATACCCCCACTTGGAGTAACCTCGAAACCAAGGAACAAGAAAAATGTATAATGCACATATGTGTTACTTAAGGTGCATAGAAATCAACACGTTGGTGTCGCAAGATGTGGGTATCATTGTATGTCCCACGAAATAGTGGATGTCGGAAGAAAAGTGTTAAGGTTAAAAATACAAAGATATTATCAATATGTACTTCATGAAATTAGAAAAATGCGCCTCCTGAAATAAACGAATATAGGAGGGGCTCACTGTATTGTGTTACCCGAATGATAGGAGTGACAGCACTAGTGTTACATCACAAATACAAGAACGTTATTATCAGTGTTCTTACATTAAAAATACAAAATGCCTGTACATATCCTCACAAAACTTCACAGCAAGGTCTCCAAAGGTTGTGGGCGTGCATGGTTTATCATTAAACTGTTTTTTCTTTGTGACTCACGATTCGTCAATTATTGTTCATACGTCCTTCGCATTGGCAGTGTGCAGTGGACCACTCCATACGGTTTTCAAGGAAATTGTCTTAGAAGAAGGACGTCTCACTGCTACTGTTCTTTACAAATATGTTCGTAGCGGACCATCTGATTACAGTTCATCACTCCCTTACTTTTACAGTCTGTAATGGGCCAGTACCTACCTATTTTCAAGAAATTATCTTAGTAGTGGGTCCACACTTCCGCTGGTCTTTGCAAAACACGTCCACAACTGATCATTTACTTCCATATGCGAAGTCCCTTAAATCTGCAGTCTGTAGTGGTTCACTTCCTTCCATATCAAGAAACTATCTTAGGAAAATGGTTCATCACTGCTGCAAATATTTATAATTATGTCCGTAGCCCTGGTTCATGCTGTGGTGTCACCGCTGTTGCTAGGTGGTAGCCTTTAAATCGGCCGCGGTCCATTACTATACGTCGGACCCGCGTGTCGCCACTGTCAGTGATAGCAGACCGAGCGCCACCACACGGCAGGCCTAGAGAGACGTACTGGCACTCGCCCCAGTTGTACAGCCGACTTAGTCAGAGATGGATCACTGACAAATACGCTCTCATTTGCCGAGACGATAGTTAGCATAGCCTTCAGCTACGTCATTTGCTACGACCTAGCAAGGCGCCATAGCATTTGATAATTAATATTGTGAAGCATGTACCGTAACGAGAGATGTTCTACAATTGTGGATTAAAGTTAAGTATTATATCAACTACGTACTTTATTTGCTACTATTAATTCCTTTAACTGTTCCAGACCTCACTCCCATCTGCGTGAGCTTAACGCGTGCCTTTCGGCTTCCTCTCATTGTGACTTGGCTGTCTTGCCAAGTCACAACACATGCACTGCACTGTCGGCATACGGGACGCTGAAAAAGCAAAAGCGACTGCACTACTCACTTTTGACGTGACTTCCTATTGTGGTGGCGCTCGTTTCCGTAGACAACACTCTAGAGCGGACGAGCTGCAGGCTGGTGGTAGCTGCTTCCTGACGGTACCCCATCACATGGCGTAGCGGCTGGCGGGAGGGGAGGTGGGAGGACGGCAGCGGACAGCGGCGATCCATCTCATGCCTAGGCACTAGTGGGGGTGGTTTTTGGACCACTGCAGGCTGTTCATAGATTAGCTGACTGCAGGAAAACAGGAATCCCGCGGGCAGCAACTGCCATTGTCACGAGGGTGGCATTGGACAGTCCAGAGGCCAATCGGAGTTGAGCTGGCTGTGGAATGGGAAGTGGCAGGAGGTGGCTGGCTGGACCATCCCTGGTGGGCTGAAGCTGGCAGCGGCCCATGTTCGCATTGTCTAATCTGGCCAAAAATGGCTGCAAGTGAACTTTCCCCCCGTGTGGGGAAGTAGCTCCTGCCTTCATGGAAATAGGTGAGGCAAGCTGGCTGATCCCCACCTGCATAAGACGGAATGTGATGCCTGCCATTCATTCCGGCCCTCGCAGATGGCGCTGGCGACTCCGTCACTGACTTTTCTGTTGAAACTGCCTGAATTCTATTCTCTCCAGTGTGGCGCCGTACCTCATAATGACTTTAAGATACATTCACACGACCTATACACATGAAAACTTAAATCCATAATTAACATCAGACTGTACATGTTGGTCAAGATGCACTCACATGTGAGTGTTCTTCCATTGGTCGACACTCATAATAAAGCACTATAATAAATAACTTATTGAAAAAACATAATTACAAACAACATTGTGTAACTAAGGAAATGGTACCCAGGGGTGGTCCAGCCAAGAAAGGATCTAGAAGCTTCTTTGATAACAATGCATTTTACTGGCAGCAGTACGTGCATTATCTGTTTACCCATGTCCCTACCTGATATGGATAATGTGTCACGTGTCGCCACTCCCTATGACCACCCTTACTGAATAAATTGCTGTAGTCTCTCTATATACATCACATGATTCTGTACTGTGGAAACAGCCTTTAAACTTACACAAAGAGTTAGGAAAACAGGAAATTAGCTCTTACTTGATTGGACATCGGTACATACCACTCTGTTATTCCCTGAAAATGGATGTGTTACCTCCTCCATCCACAGAATTCATCCTGTTTGTAAGGCGATAACTTGTATCCCCAGATCAGTCCTGTTTCTTGTGGTCACGCAAAGATTCCCTCCTCGCACCGTCTCCCTGTTCCTCTCCCTCTTCCTCCCACTCCCATCCCTCCCCCCTACCCTGTCGCTCTCCTTACTTCACTCCACTCCTCCCTCTACATCTCCCCCTCTCTCCCCTCCCAACTCTCTTTCCCCCTACCTCCCTCCACTCCTCTCTCCCTCAACCTCTCTTCCGACTCCCCCTCCCAACCCCTCCCCACCCCTCACTTCCTCTCCCATCGCTCACCCTGCCTCCATCCACTTCTCCCTCCCCCTCCCCCTCTCCCTCTTCCCTTCCTATGTTCACCATGGCCAGCGCTGATGTATGGGTGGCAGCTTATGCTCTACTGAGAGAAGGTTGTGTAGGTACACTGGAATGCTGACAGCAGGCCAGAGGGCTATCTGTGGGCTGTGTAGCCCATAGTCGTGACATCAGTTGTGTGCTACTGCTCCATGGGTAACTGCGCTTGTGACGTCCCATCAGCTTTCCCCATGGCCAACACAGCGGCAAGTGGAGGCTCCTGTGAGTGGGATTTGAAATACTGCTCCCTAGCAGGAGTCGGATTGCAGCTAGTGCTGTCGTACTGGGGAGGGAAATAAGTACTGGTGACTGAAAGTGTGGACAGCAGGTCGGCAGTACTGCAGTGCTAAGTCCCACGAGGAACTTAGTGCTGGTAGTGGCAAATGTATAGCTGTCACAACCCCATGACTGCTGATGGCAGTGCTCAGTCGTCTCACTATCCAGCACTGCCCTGGCATCAAGGCAGTGGTCCTGGACACCGGTGATGAGAGATTCCTCTGCCTCGAAATTCAGACGCATTTACATTGAACAAAGTTGCATTTATTTCACTAAAACCTGGCACCTAGACATGTCACACATAACAAGAGATCTGCCCCAGTGTGGTGACATCGACTCTCCCACTATGGTCATTACTGCTGCACTGTGTAGTTTTCCACTGAGTGTGGCAAGACTAGTCACGCAATCTCCTTATGTTTGTGTTACTTTGAATGATACGTCGCCACACTGCAGCTACTGGCCTATGGCTGCTAATGCAATACTTCATGGCGGCTTCTTAGTACTTTTTGTTACTTTAGCTAAAAGCCTTAGTAGCAACACTACACTTCCCCCTCCATGGAGCAAACAATATCTCCCAGGTCTTGTTTCAGCCCAGTTCTGTATTGAAATTACCTTTACCCGTAATCTTTAAAACAAGAACATAGTACCAGATTCGCTACTTTTAACTACTATACAATTATTATAATAATCTTCAACTGTGTAAATCTACTTTTCATGAATTGGTCAGGGAGTCAGGTCCACAGGAATTCGAATTACTCCTGGATTGGTTTTCCGCAAAGCTGATCTTTCCAAATGGAAAAGAGATAAGCAGAGAAAAATCACAGTTACTGTGGCGATAGGAATTGCAACACTCATGGTCAGGGTAATCTGATATCTACCATCTCAATACTGTTACACATACTGCAACATCCACCCCTCCTGAATTGCTATTGCCCAATTTAAGAACTGTGCAGGCTTGTTTGCCAGCTGTCATTAAGTAAGATAACGTTCTGTTTGGCCCCATCTCTGTCCAACATAGCTGTCGCTATGTGAAATTCAACAGTCATTCCTGTAGCAGTAACTGGTAAATGAAATGTAGGTCCCGTAACGTCACTCAGAGTCCCAATGATTAATATTCCAGCACCTCATAACTTTTAACGTCTTTCCCTTATGAGCTTTCCTTGTCCATAGCAACCAACTACCACTACTACGTTGCTGTATACTGAGAACATCCAACGTAAACCCACTCTCTGAAAATATAGTTCTTCATCGATCCCCTCTTTTCGGCGTGGTCATAGTTCGGCTTTACCTTTTAACAATTGCATGAAGCATATGCTTCGTCCCATCACACCTTTCAAGTCGGGCGTATGGAGACAATCCCACTCTGACACTGCTGAAGCTCACCCTCAGTCATCACCACATGCTGAGCCCCATCTTACGCCACTATTCACACCCCTTCCTCTTCCACTTCAACAATTTTTCCAACTGCTGCTAACTTCAGCAGGTAGTTGTGGACTGTGTAACACCTAAACACTGAATTCTTGCTTGCAACTGATATCCTCACTGATATGTACAACAGTGCATTGTCCATCCACATATCCACCTTTACAATATGGTAGTATAATGGCAAGTTTCTTGCTCCATGGCTCCTCTACCAACTGTAATTACGGCGTTAATTCTACTTGCACCATTTTTAACCCTCAGACGTTCTATTGAGAAGAGCACGTCCGGACTTTACTGCCAACATAGCGCTTGATGAAGGGCTTTTTGCAAGTTTTTTAATTCTGCCTGTGCGCCACAGATACTACCCCTAGTCACTGCAATAATATTGTCATTGCTATTCTTGCATCTAGTATGTGCATCCGTGTTTTTACTGCTTGCAGATCCCGATTTAGAGTTCTAGACAAGGCTCTGGCATAATAAAATGGTTCAAATGGCTCTGAGCACTATGGGACTTATCTGCTGTGGTCATCAGTCCCCTAGAACTTAGAACTACCTAAACCTAACTAACCTAAGGACATCACACGTATCCATGCCCGATGCAGGATTCGAACCTGCGTCCGCAGCGGTCGCACGGTTCCAGACTGTAGCGCCTCTCTGTCACCTTCGACCGACTTCAGTTTATCACACATGGCTGAAGGAACATAGCACTCACGCAGGTTTCACATACTACAAAGCGCATTCGTCCTGTCACCTCGACCATATGTACCTCAATTGTTCCCTTGCTGGCAACACTTCACATACTGAAGTTTGGTCTCTGGCTTTCTTCGACCATGAGGCCTACAACTGCAATGTCGCCCTCACCCGCCAACGGATGTGGCACAGCACAGCAATGGATTGTCCCAGACTGCCGACGAATTATTCAGGATTGTTGGCCCTCTGTAGTTGACATCGCCCAGCCTCCACATCCACCCTATCCTGTTGGTTACCCTAGGTGAAACCGGCCCCACGCCTGTCAATGACGGGTTCTGGCTCTGATCACTATGGGACTTAACTTCTGAGGTCATCAGTCCCCTAGAACTTAGGACTACTTAACCCTAACTAACCTAAGGACATCACACACATCCATGCCCGAGGCAGGATTCGAACCTGCGGCCGTAGCGGTCGCGCGGTTCCAGACTGTAGTGCCTAGTACCGCTCGGACACTCCGGGCGGCGACGGGTTCTGGAAATGACGTCAAGGCTTGGCATGCGAGCAACACGGACTTTTATTACGCGATCTTACATGACTGCACTTCAATGAGATTCTCTCCCTCCAATCAGGCGATAGCGCATCGCGCTAAAGTGCAGATCAATTCACTCATAACGGTCGCAGGTTAGAATCCTGCCTCGGGCATGGATGTGTGTGATATCCTTAGGTTAGTTAGGTTTAAGTAGTTCTAAGTTCTAGGGGTCTGATGACGTCAGAAGCTAAGTCCCATAGTGCTCAGAGCCATTTGAGCCGATTCACTCATACGACGACGTTTGAATGGGACCCTAGTCAGGTCTTACACCCATGACCAAATGCCTCACAAAACGCCATCGATGTACCACCTCCTCACAGAAATCTGACGTCAACACTGCACCAGAAGACGTAGGTCAAGAACTTCAGGATGACGTGATCACCAATGAAGTCCTGGAAGCCATGAATGGAAGAGCTGCAGTAAGTTCCCTGGATTTGACTGTCACACTCTCAAATTTTGCATGTGTTTCAGCTGTCTGTTGGTATTTACTTACACGTCCATCTCTTGTGAACTAGTGTCCCCAACAACGACGATCGCAGCCACCTTCCTCGATGGGGCATCGTCCCAGTCCCCAAGCCAGATGAGTTATCGCAGATCCGTGATTACCGGTCCATTACTCTACTCAACAGCAACAGGAAAATTCTCTCCCGTTTGTTGGCATCATGACGCAAGAAGGCAGCACGATACCTCATGTCCCTTGATCAGACTTCGCTTAGTGGTGACAACAATATTCATATGGACCTTTGCACTCCCCAGGTTCCGACATCTAATTGGTGCATTGGCAATGCTTGACTTGAGTCAGGCATTCGACTGTGTTCATCACACGTTTTTGAAGAAGGGCCTCCAGCACATGGGTTTTCCAAATCATGCTGTAACAGTGGTAATGCGCCTGTTGAGCAGCGGGACTTCAAAAATACTGCATAGTAGCCGCCTCACCGCATCTCTAGAGATCGAGCGCTCTGTCCGACAGATACGGTATGCTTTAGCGTTAGAACCCACACTCCAGGGACGTCGCCAACGCCTGGTGGGTCTGACATTGCATGGACACTGCTTCTGTTGTACGGGCTATGCCGACTATGTTGCCCTTCACCTACACAGCAAAGATGATGTCCGTGGGACTATGACGTTGGTGGCGACATTTGGAACGGCGCCTACCAGTTTTAATGTTTCTGAATCGCAAGTTCTACAAATTGGTGAGGGCCTGCCTCAGACATGTGCCACTCCTCTAAGTGTGGCCACCAGTGTCCGCTGATTTGGCACTGATTTTATGAATGGTCTCCGTCGTTCGGCGGTACAAACAGCAGACATCTCCAAACGATCTGGCCTGGCCTCGTGGATCACCGGCTTAGGTCCCTCAACAGTGCACAGCGTATGCAGTACATGAATGTTTGCCACACCTCTTGCATCCCCCATGTGGCTAAAGCGTTTCCGGTCCCGACTATCCTCACCCATCTTATGTTGATGGCTGTTGGGGTCCTTTGTCTGCACAGGGATGTAGTTTAAACTTCAATACTCTTCCCTTTCCATCCCACGGGAGCGTGATGTGTTGGCTTATTCCACGAGTCAGACAGCGTTACGGCACGTTTTGTTAGCTCCCAACAGAAAGTCTGGCACTGTTGCCCGACGAGCCTCACTGGACTGCTTTTACGTGAATATGCGCTGGTCACCATGTCAGCCCACGTCATTTTATCAGACGTTGAGTCGTCTCTTGTATTGACATCTGTAAGGGCCTCATGCATCCTTGCCCACTGATACTCATTCACCAGCTGACAAGCTGCCATTTCCCGTGGGTACACATACCACCGAGATTGCTGAGCAGCGAACAGTCCACTACCTTACAAATGAAGCGTGTCACAGCGACTACTATGGAGGTGGACAATGAAAGGTACTTGCCGACACGATCAGGCAGAAGCTCTCACTCTTCACCAAACGCCACAATTTACTCATAAGACGAAATGGCATTTGTGATTTTCGTTCATTTAATTCAGGATCTTTGTACTGTGTCTTTAAAAGGGGAGCATAGGAACACAGGAAAGAAAGCGGCTTGGAGAGTAATGACATTAAAGGTAAACCTCTTCCAAGAGCGCTATTTTAGATGTTAGAGGGACTGGGTGTTACACTTGTTAGGTGTTTAGGCAAGTGCCGGATACGGACAATGGACAAGCTTGTACCCAATTTGACAATAGAAACATTATGAAACAGATCGTAGAGACTCCCAGAGATCTACTGTTGCAGTTAAACTCTTTGTTGCTAGGTCTCACATGACCGCTTCCACGTGTGCTTGACGTTCACTCCAAGACTTCCGTCATGGGAGTAAACTATGGCTCTTAGGATCAGTTAATAACAGCCGCTTAATTTCCCCATGTCAGCTAACGAAGTTGCACACGACAGTGTGTGTGTGTGTGTGTGTGTGTGTGTGTATGTGTGTGTGTGTGTGAGAGAGAGAGAGAGAGAGAGGGAGAAAGGAAGAAGCAACAGAGGGGGAGGGAGACAAATGGTTCAAAATGGTTCAAATGGTTCTGAGCACTATGGCACTTAACATCTATGGTCATTAGTCCCCTAGAACTTAGAACTACTTAAACCTAACTAACCTAAGGACATCACATAACACCCAGTCATCACGAGGCAGAGAAAATCCCTGACCCCGCCGGGAATCGAACCCGGGAACCCGGGCGCGGGTAGCGAGAACGCTACTGCACGACCACGAGCTGCGGACATGGGAGGGAGACATTTTGTATATGCGTCTGTACGTGGTTGCCTTAATATACCACCACAAATGTTCAGTTGCTTTTCAGTCGCTTTAGTAGTCGTTAAAACCATTGAATTTCGAGACTACAAGTAGTTCACTGAGTGTGTAGTGGTCCATTACACAGATGAATAATATATCCATGTATAATAAAAATGACTGCAGAGGCCGGAAATAACTCAATTAACACACAGCCAAATTGTCACAAAATTTAAAATAGTGGTCACTGACACTACGTCTTGTAACTGATTCAACAAAGCCTGCAACCTTACTGCAGAGATAATCCGCGTAAAATAATTGAAATTGATAACCTCGAATTATGAGAATCTGGGCAAAAAATAATGAAAACCCAACCACCCAATTTCCTGTGAAATCGTGACAGTGACTTGTAATCCTAAAGAAAATGTTGAACTGACGTTATGCTTAAGTTCATCACAGTATTTCCGAAATCCGACAAGAAACCTATAGGTCCACATCATCATTAATGAGGAAAAGATAAAGTAGGAACCTTCATGGTTAGTTCTTAATTTGCAACTCCACAAAACAGAATCCCCAGCAATCGACCTGGCCTAATGACAGCTATGTACGGGAATCAAAGTGGACGAAGTATCAGGGATAGCATTAAAGCTTCTGAAATCCTGCCTTTTCTAAGCCTCTACTGTCCGCTCTCATACATTTTTAGGGTATCCGCCCTCTGTCAGCGCTTATTAGTGTCATATCAGAGCATTATGGTGCATTAATTTTTCTTGAAGTAATTGACAAATTAACAATTTGAAGAAAACTTTATCTGCAAACGGATATGCAGATCAAAATAACGTATTGTACTTTGTTCTACCATTGTGACTATATTGAGAAGTGGAGAGTTTTCCTACACTCTTCATGTAATAAGAGACAGTATTGGTATACTAAGTTAGACTCGTTGTTTCTAGGTCTCACATGACCGCTTCCACGTGTGCTTGACGTTCACTCCAAGACTTCCGTCATGGGAGTAAACTATGGCTCTTAGGATCAGTTAATAACAGCCGCTTAATTTCCCCATGTCAGCGAGAACGCTACTGCACGACTAAGAGCTGCGGACATGGGAGGGTAACATTTGGTATATGCGTCTGTATGTGGTTGCCTTAATATACCACCACAGATGTTCAGTTGCTATTCAATCGCTTTAGTAGTCGTTAAAACCATTGAATTTCGAGACTATAAGTAGTTCACTGAGTGTGTAGTGGTCGATTACACAGACTCCCGTCAAAGGTATCTTCTAAAATCTAGGTATCTTCTAAATCTAGGTATCTTCTAAAATCTCATCTAAAATCTTCTAAATCTTCTAAAATGTTTAACATCATAAAATGTTAAGTGTGAATTTATCGTAAACATAAACATAATCCTAATATAAACATAAAAAATAGGAGCTAGCTTCAGACACTGAGTTACGTTTACGTTTACATTATTTCTTAGCATGAAATTACAAGGACTTTACCCCAAATTTAGATTTTTTCAGGTTTGAAAATCAATGTGTTGGTTTTAATGGAATAAAATATGCGTCAAACAAAAAGTCACTGTTTTCAAGAAATTAAGAAAATTCAAAAGAGCACCAGAATTAAGCAATAAATCTTATCTTACATCTATTGTAATGAAGTGGAAAAACTTTATTTCAAGGTCTGATCTTATTGTTAGTGATTACAAGTCACTAAACTGTTTATTCTCTTTAGTTGTCCTTGTGTTCACAAATAATGTTATAACTCCGTCTTTGAAAAAAACATGTCTCCTGCTATGTTACTTTATTCTCACAGTCCGTAAATATTTACTGGAATGATATCTTAAATACGTACAGATATACCACAATCAACTTCGACTTTAGTTATGGTGTCACGTTCGGTATCGCCCTGTATGCAGATACCGGTATTAAAACTTGCCTTTCTTTTAATATATAATAAGTCTTCAAATCCCAGCATTTAGTAATATTTTTACTGATTATACAAGGATAACATCAAGATCTTCTCCATCCGTGTTATCTCTCAAGGCCTATAGTTTGGTTCCAATCTGAATTCTGTTCCTATCATCAGTACCAATTTTATAATCCTGTTCCGTAGTTTGTTTTATTCAACTGGAACAGTTACTTGAAATATTGTTGTTTTCCGTGAAGTCGTGTCAACTGTTTCTTTTTATCTTCATAATGGTATGCTTGTGTTCTATAACTTCCTCCTCTACTTGTCTCCTCAGTTCATCTTCAGTGCCCTTGAACAGGGTTTCAATCGTTTCTTTCTATTTCTTTTGATGTTGGACCGCGAGCTGCTGCATGGTTTCTTTTGCAAGCCATTTTCTTCAGCTTTTGTTAAATCTACTCTGAAACAATATGTTCATTTTCATCTCCCAGTGTGGCACGTTTTACGTTACAGGCAAGATGCATAGCCTGTCTGAACTGCACAGATTCCATTCAGTGTTCTGTAATGTTACTTCATTGTCCACCACAATTTTTCCATGTGTCTGTTCTTTGTGGTATCTACTTTCTGGCAGAAGATATTATTCACTTTGTCTACTCTATCACCACAGGAGTTTTCCTGATGCGCTCTTTTGTGTGCCTTCTCAGCTTGTCTTGTACTCTTTAACAATTTTACGCAAAAGTTCCGTTTCTTTTAGTTTCACTTTCCTTGTTACTTTGTGGGTACAGATTTTTGTAATTTGTTCTCAGTGCACAGACTGTCCATCAGGCTACATATCTCACATATTTTTAAATGTACATCATTCAGCATACATATGTTACATTTATGTCATTTCTTATCTATCTTGAGAATCTTTACTGAATTAGGCATTGTAAAATATGTTCATATGATCCTTGTGATATAATTATTTTTCATGTATTTTAATATATTAAACTATATAAGCGGAATGTCTTAATAATCCAGACGATGATTTCTTATTTCGAATATTGTTTCTTCAGCGTTCACAAACAGCGCTTTTCGAAGAAAAAAAATACGTCTTTGAGTTATTTATTGTGAAGTAAATTAAGCAGAAAAGCAAGTGCATTTAACAAAGTACTTGATATGTTATCACTGATAAAGCCTGTTCGATGTATTAAATCACAGTGCTGCGTGTGGTATACTTGTGCTGATGTGTGACAAGAGTTGAGGATTACGGTGGGACTGAGACGTGGCAATAATATGTTACTTCACTTCTCATGCTCGTCTCAGAATTAATTAGTATTTACATTTAAATAACGAATAAGAGAACTAGTCAGGTGGAATCAAACGCAAATGTATGTAAAAGTTTATTACAGTAAGATCGATAAAATACACGTTGTGATCCAAGTGAACAATCAGCAGATATTTGAATTTTAATTGAGCTTAACGTTCTGAATTGCAGGAGGCGCCAGTGGCCGCAGACCACCAACGTTGCGGAGGATGCAGCAGGTGGCCGCAAAAACCTAAGTCAATATGATTGTAACTCAGACTACAGCTTCTGGTAGTTTAAAGGCTGGTGTAAGAACACAAATAGTATGTAATTTTCGGACAGACATGCCTCAGCTACGACCTTGTGAAAGAGTCCAAAGGAATGTAGGAGGGAAAAAGAAAATTAGTAAACTAAACTAAACTTCATCCGAACAAGCTACGGAAGACCCAGCGGTACCGACAGAACGCCATGTCATCCTAAGACGATAGGCGTCACTCGATCCGGATTTGGAGGAATAAGTGGTCAGCACATTGCTCTTCAGGCCGTTGTCAGTTTTCGTAACGAGAGGCGCTACTTGTCACTCAAGTAGCTCCTCAATTGGCCTCACAAGGACCGAATGTAAACCGCTTGCCAACAGCGCTCAATAGACACGGATGATCACCCACCCAAGTCTTAGCCAAGCCCGATAGCGCTTAACTTGGATGATCTGACGGGAACTGGTCTTACCACTGCAGCAAGATGTTAGCAAAGGAAAATCAGTACTTCATAAATTTACAAATAATTGTCATAGTTAGGGACTGAAGAAAGTATATCATGTGTCATTCTTGGACTGTTTCTACTGGAACCATCGACTTAAGTTGATGTATTTAATAAAAGAACTAATATTCCTGAAATCGATGGCCTTAATTCACTGCACTGGCAACAGAAGTCATGCGCCATTGTCAGAGAGAACGTGGCTGCTTTTGGAGAGTTCGTACGTGCAGCAAATGTCTGTTTCACCTCTATGGCACAATAAACAGTTTTTCTTAATGTAGAGCTTACATTCTCAATTAAAGTCACATAGGAAATTAATCTCAACGATGTTCAAATAGCATGTTTTGATTTGTGACACTCTATACAGACTTAGACGAGAGTGGATAATTAGAAAAGTATATGCCATGCGTGGTGCCAAAGTTCCAACATATGTCGGTAAGTGTGATGCTGTGACTATTGCAATGTTCATTATCTCACTGTTGAGATTTTAACATTACTGGACCACTTGGTCATGAGGTTTGGCTATGTTCTTTCGGTGTGTCTTGGAGAATATCGGCGTATTAATAGCCAGAGTCATGTAAAGTATTCTGGCCCCATAATGTAAAGTTCCATATGTCAAACAGCATGCATTATGGTAGAGATGTGGCAGCTTAGCATTGTAGATTCATAATACAGTAACTTTTTCTTCATTATAGGTTGCGGCGTGTCGAGAGGAAAGAGTTACCCCCGTGTGAGCTCCGTGAATTAATATAAATGCACTTCAATCTTTGTACATCTGACGTTACTAATAAACATCTACTAGAGCGAAGGACCCTGTGCCTCAAGAATATAAAAGGACATGCTGAATAGTAAAGGTCCCGAATGTATTATGTAAAAACTCTTAAAGCTTGTTAAACTAGATCGTTATTAACATTATTATTAACTTTATTCCTAATGTTGACTTATTTTCAGCCCTCTGCGACTAGATGGCTCCGAATTGTAGCATATAACATGGCGGTGTGTAACGTTATCATGTATGTGCGTGAGAAACAGTGTGCTGTAATCGAGTTTTAGATTCGAAGAATTTTTGCACACATGGAACATCCTTACCTGCGACATGACTATACCAGACCACACACGAACGGTGTGACATCGGCAACAATTCGATGTCTTGAATCCACTGTCATCGTCCATACTGTCCCGAATTGGTCCCATTCGATTTCCATCTGTTTCCAAAAGTTAAAGAACATCTTCGAGCACTTCAATTTCATGGTGATTAAGTGGTGCAAGCAGATGTCAGGTCGTGGCTCCATCAACAATGTCAAACATTCTGCAGTGACGGTATCAACCAACTGGTCACTTGTTGGGAAAAATGTATTTGTCGCCAGGGAGACTATATTGAGAAATAAACACGTAGACATGGAGAATAAAGATGTAGAAAATTAATAACGTCCGTTTTATTAAAAAATAAAACTTTAAGAGTTTTCACATAAGCAATTTGGAAACGTACCTTACAGTGCACTGTCGGATTAATTTTTTAAAAGTTTTGTCTGCTGTTCATTTAAGGGTAAACCTACATTTCCAAGACTGATGTTGCCTTAGGGTAGTTATGGTATGTAAGTGAATTACGGGTCAAGCACCAGAAAACGACAATTCGAGTTATTGGTGAAATTCCACCTTAAATGTCGAGCCCAATGACGTATATTCTGAGACAATAGACAGAAGAGTGGGAACAGTATTTACAGCTGTCTACAGACGGCACTCGTTTCTAAGACCAAAATCGATGTTCAAATAATGGATCACGCCCCAAACCTCTCGTAGTGTCTTGGCGTGCACGTGCGTGAATTTCTGACAACTGAAGTAACTCTGTTGTATGTTCTTAAGAATAGGACATATTACAAAATGGAAAGGAAAAGTGCACCAAAACAGGGAAGAGAGGTGTAGCTAGTGCTCAAAGTGAAAGGAAGGAACTAGGAAGCGCAGGCAAGGAATATACTCGAAAAGCCAATATTGACGTTCCAGATAAAGAGGCTCCCAAGCACCAGGTAGATCTTGACTGTCATTTTAACATTCATTAGAAGGTTTGGGACCAAGGCAAGTAATGTTAAATTATTTTAATGTGTTTAATTTAACTACTGAAGAGAATGTCTTATCGACAACAATCATCGTTCTGATTATGATGTTATAGTTAAGTACTTGCATGGAAACATTTACTTACCTGATAGAAAAGGGCTACTTTACGAAAATAGAACACAAAGTTTTGTTGAAAGGACACTGTTTTATCTATTGCGATAGTGATTTTGCGCATATTGAGAAACAAAAGAGACTAAGTGTGTGTGAAGTTCCGAAAGATTTAGTTAGCGTCATCAGTGAATCTACGTGCATAACACCATTCACAGTGACTGGTACGCAAGAAAGACTTTTAGTCAGCTGCTGAAGAAACATGAATTTCAATAATGTGCATATTTCAAAAGTACAGTGGATCAGATTGACTGCCGAACGGCTAGTGGTACTTTGAGTTCTGTCAACTCTTAATGCAACTGAAGAGTTCAAGGAACTTTAAATCTTGAAAAGGAACGTGAAACCAATTGATGTTCAGCAGGTGCAGCTGAAAACACTACACTGTGAACCTTGGTTGTCTGAAGAAAAGAGAAGGAATTTAGCCAAAGGACAGCCATTTGTAAAAGAGGAGAATAATTGGTCTTAGGAGAACCATTAAAATAAATGAAAATGGGCATGATGGCACTTGTATTGTTATTTATGTTAAAGCCATTAAATACAGAACGTTTCATTTCTTTCAAATTCTGTATCTTTTGTTGTTAACCCTACTGACATAGAATAAAAGCACATTTATGGCATGAAACCTGTGTAGTTTTCGTGTTTATGACGCGATCCCCAAATTTTATACTGCGTTTGTACAACTGCTATACACATTTTGTTTATTATCTGTGAATCACATTTTTGACGCTTGACCCTATATTTACTTGCATGCCACAATTCATTATCAGCATTCGTATGTTTGGTGTGTAGCGTGCTAACAGCTGTACGGCACATCAAGCTTAACAGTTAGTGGATGTGTAGTTTGTGAGACGACGGGCTATACTTAAGCATGGAGATTTGGTTTTAGTCATTAGCGGCTTTTGAGTTGCGCGCGCTACTCGACGTGGACTCAACGGCGACAAGCACAGGCTGGGCTGTGGTGGGTGCGACGGCAGCCGTCCATTGGCGGCCGAGCGGCCAGACCACGTGGAACCGTCAGAACTCAAATGAGTGGACGTGACGTCACTTCCGCCACTAGCGCACACTATTGCTTATTATTTACTGTTCGCGTTTGTGGACCAGCAGCATATACCGTAATAAATGCTGTTAATGACAAAGCATCAAATTAAAGAGTGTCTTCGAGTATGCAGATATGAACTGCAAAAAGTATGTGTGGAAAGAAAGAGCACCGAATAGTTTTTTATAACTGTAATCTAGCAAATCTTTAATAACTTCTATGTTATTTACTGTACAAAGGAGCTCGAGCACTGAAACTGTAGCTCTCAATGACTGAGATACTCATATGCTTTAGAACCCAGTTTAAGCCTCGAGGTGCGTTTCAATTGGATTTCAAATAAAATAGATCTACAAATTTGATACAAGACAAATACACAACCGGTGAGGCAGTATGGATTCGCGGACCGAACTATACACTAGATAAGACATTTAGTTTTTGAGATTTATATTTTTATTATGTGTTTTTATAAATTGTTTACAAATTTGCTTAGTTTCGCCCTAAACTCAAAAACTTTTATAGGTATTTTAATTTGAAAAAGTGCAATGGAAAGAGGAGTAAAAATCCGATAACAAAGTGGTACATTATCAAAACTTGTAAATTACTCTGGTGACACAAAAAAATTGTTAAGTGATGTAGATCCCGCATTTTCCATAGAGGAATAAACGGAAGACGAAAAAAGCCAAAGACAATCTTACAATAGGAGAGTGATCTGTGGGACTTGATTTAGGCAACACCCGTGCTGGCTTGAGTGGTGAGCGTGAGCGGCAGAGCTTGTGATTTTTCGTGCGAAGTGTTTTGTGCATTCAGGCTGGATGTTAGCTCAGTTTTCCAGTGAGGGACAAATAAGTAATTGACACTTCAGTTATAGCATTTTGTGTCGGTTAGACTCTGACTAGGAGTGGATTAGTACGAGATTTAGCTTCAGTTATGTTTAAACTCTGAACAATGTTTATGTTTTCCAGTTGTTTTTGATTTATTAATTTTTTATTCTGGGTGAGTCATCTGCTCTTACTGATGTCATTTTATGCAACCCGCAATGTTATAAGTGGCCTTCAGAAAACATGTGCCAGATTTTCAAATTCTCTAGCTCGCTACGCGCAAACAGTTAGTCCCACAGAAAAATGAACCGGATCTTTTCGGTAGGAAATTTAATGTAGTTAAATTTTGTACTGGAGTAGCTCTTCGCTAGAGGCCGTAGTTTTCGAGTTATTCGAGATAAACGGACGAAGGTGACTTTCAAACTCACCCCCACTCCAAAACGCAGCCTCGACCGGTCAGGATACCTAATATGTTGTTCATGGCACTCACTCTTACCACTGTACAAAAATTTGCTACTGCACGAATTATTTCCTACATACGACCTCTTTTAGTCCTCATTGACTGGCCTTAGTATGCCACCAGCTTAGTCGAGAATATACAAATTGTAAAATTAACGTCCGTGAAAATTTTACCTAACAAAATTGTGAAATTTTTACGATATAAAAGTAAACAAAATTACGTAGTTGCGTTTTTCAGGCATTCTTACTACAAAATACTGAGTTTCTGAGGATTAAGTTTGGTTCGAATTATCAACGTGCTCAGCTTTAGCGTAACGCTTACAGAAGTCGTTTTCCTTTCATTGCCCTGCTGGCACGTTTAAATCAATAATACCAACGAAATATGTAACTATGATGGCGGCGTAATAGCCCAATGAATAGAGACGAAAACGGTCGAATAACGGGAGTAGTTCGTGTATCTGGAAATTTTTCTACAGTGGTAGAAGGGATTGCCACGAACAATATACTACAAATCCTGACAGGTGAAGGTGAGTGTGGGGGTGGACGGGCATTTAAAGGTCACTTTTGTACGTTATTCTTGTATAATTAGAAAACAATGGCCTACGGCCAAAACGTATCCTAGTTTGTTCATTACACTTCCTACAAGAAGGTCCTGTTCATTTCTTCTGTAGGACTAACGGTTTCCACGTAGCGAGCGAGACAGTGTGGAAGTCTCGCACGTGGTTTATGAAGACCAGATATAACACTACAGGTTGTATAAATCGACATTGTTAGGGCAACTCAGTCACTCTGTACAGTGAGTTTGATAACCACAATATTGGAAGATTCAGCTGTTAATTTTAAATCACAGTTTTCACCAACCAGTGAAATAATGTCTCAACTTTTAAAGGACCTTTTGCTAATTAAATTATATATAGACTTGTCATTCTTCGCAATTTGTACTTATGTACAGCATGGCTAGTGTTTATGGGACTGATTAATAACATCAGGGCGAATTTATTTATCTATTTTGTTTTAAATACTTACTTACGAGCAAAAGAGGGAACATACCATGCCCGGATAGGCAGGGACAGCCGTTAGTTTCCTTCGTTGGCATTTGCAGCTCTTTCATTAAGTCGCAACATTTTACTTACTTTGTGAGCCCCCAGATGGACCTTGAAGGCGCAGGATCAAAATGTAGGTTTGGGATTCACCTGAGTCAAAAAATGGTTCAAATGGCTCTGAGCACTATTGGACTCAACTTCTGAGGTCATTAGTCCCTAGAAACGCACGGCCACTTTGGCCGGCACACCTGAGTCAAGGGCCCTTGTTAGGCTTCCGCTTCCTAGTAAAAGCAGTTTGTTCATTGCACATTACGTGTTAAGGTTTCGACGTCAGTTATTTCTCACATTGTAAACCGATGTGTTCTCTTACGATTAGAATCAAACACGTAAAACTAAATTAACGTGACGTACAAGAGAAAGTAACGGAAAATATTAAAGCTGAAATCCAAATGCATTCAACAACGTACTTGGTACGTTATCACTGGTTAAGCCTATACGATACATTAAATCACAGAGAACAGTATTACATATTATATAGACACTGATCAGCCGGATCATTATGACCACTGACCTACTATTGACATAAACCCGTCCAAGCGATAGCAACGTCACCTGGCGAGGAATGGCTCCTGGTCAGACATCGGCTCTGTGCATGTAGTATCAGTGAGCATGCTGTTCGTGTGTAGAATGAGGAAGGCACGCGATGTATCTGAGTTTGACCGAGGGCAGATTGTGGTGGCCCTAGGGCTAGGCACGATCATTCCGGAAACTACACGACTTGTCGGGTGTTCGAGGAGTGCTGTGGTGAGTGTCTTTAACACATGGCAAAACCAAGGTGAAACCACGTCCAGACGTTGTGGGAATTGGCAGCCAACCTTCATTACATATGTCGGACGTCCTAGGCTGGACAGACTGGTAAAACAGGACAGGCAGCGAACTAACATCAGACTTTAATACTAGACAGAGTACAAGTGTGTCTGAACATACATTGCACCGAACACTCTTAACGATTGGCTTCGCAGTGGACGACCCATGCATGGCCCAATGTTAACATCACGAAATCGGCAGCTAAGACTGAAATGGCCACATGACCATCAGCACGCGGCATTGGCTTAGTGTCATGGTCTGATGAATCCCGGTACCTTCTTCAATATTGTAGAGGACAAAGGTTTATTTTTAGGAAATACAGCGCGAAATTGTGATTTAGTATGTTTCAGTGGGCGATGCGCCAGCCTCACGGCAGACGGTGAACGAAGGCTGGTCGGCGCGTTATTCACGTGACACTGTTTTGCAACGAGCGTCGGTATGTGTGTCCGTGCGCGGCAGCCATCAATAGCCAGAACGCAGCGTTAGTAAAATTACGCAGGCACGGGCCGAGTGTGGCGGAGTTGCGTTAGTCAACTCATCGAGAACCTTGTAATACACACGGCGTCGCGTAACTGGCGGATTCAGCAGCGTTCTGCACTATGTACGGGCATCAGAGGTGGGCGTCGGCATCGGTTCGACCGATTGGGCGTTCGGTCGCTGTTACGTCGTCGTCATCAGTGACGCTGTCGCCGAGGGCCGTCGGCGGAGCATTCATCGGTCACGTGGAGCTAGCGAAAGGCATCAAGACGACCAAGCGGTATCACACAGTGGTTGCATACCACGTACACCCGCTGCTGCACCGGTGACTCCCGGCGTCGTCACGAGCTGCACCGTCTGCAGGAGGCGCGCTTGGCCGGGCCTCATGCTGCTAACCTCCTACCGCCTGCGCAGTCTTTGACCGAGCATGGCGTCGCATTCCCCAGGCTGCGTGCATCAGCAAGTGTCCACCATGACACGAGCGGTGGGGCTGAGCTACCGGAAAATGTATTGGAGGAGCCAACAATAAAGAGGAAGATTGCTAAAAACAGCCACATTTTTCTACCCAGCCACGCCCTACAACCCCAACCACGTCACCCGCTCCTGTCATCCTATTACTATACGGTGATGAGAGAGCGCGAATCCGTCATCTTAAAGGGGAACAGCTCCTTGACACATGTACTGTGGGGTGGAGACAAGCTGGGAGTGACTCCATTATGCGCTGGGGAATATTTATGTGAGCATTCATCGGTCACATGAAGCTAGCGAAAGGCATCATGACAGCCAAGCAGTATCACACAGTGGTTGCATACCACGTACACCCCCTCATGACGACCATGTTTCCCAACGACAGTGGCATTTTTCAACAAGATGCGTCATGTCACAAGGCCAGGAGTGTGATGGAATGGTTCGAGGACCACAGTGGCGAATTCCAATTGATGTTCTGGCCCCCCAAATGCCAGATCTGAACCCAATCAAACATGACATACCGGCTATTAGGTAGGTGGTCATAAAGTTCTGACTGATCAGGCTATGTGTTGATGTGTGAAAAGAGCTATGCGCGACGATGGAATGGCTCATGCAATTCATTGCACAATAAAAATTAAGTACGGCAGGGGTCTTAGTGAAACACGCGTCCTGTGTGATACCTGTATTTCGCAGGGTAACCATGGATCCTCACAGAATTGTACCAAAGCATCCAACAAATCGTCTTCCACCAAAGGGATCAAACACATGAGACATGCAGTACTGGCACCAGCTAATTAGAATGCGTCTCACTTACGAGGAGAGCACGCCTAGTGCCACAACCCGATTTCCCTGAAACTTCGCTCGCTGGAAGACGAGCAAAATATGCGAGCACGTGTCTTGGTTTATCGATAGATACTCTCCGACTCTGCGAAAGCTACAGTCAACGTTTTCGATGTACTTTAGAAGCCGTGTAGTGCCCTACAAGCTCATACCAGCTGGTGGCATCGTTGCAGTGTGTTAATTTTGCGACCCGTTTTCGAGACACGATTTCTGCTTTTATTTATTTTACTCTGTTTTATTTGACTTATCTACCCATACCCATACAGCAATACCACACACATGTTTCTAATCCAGTTAGGGGATACAAGGGCGTCATATCAACTGTAAAATTGCAGCTGGGTTACACAATAAGTGTCATACATTTGTTTTATAATACAGGTTGCAACACCAAAACATAATTAATATAGAGTAATGAAATTTCGGGGATACATTTGTCTACGAAACATATGTAATTGATTAACCTTGTGATATCACAGGTTAATGTAAGCGCGAGATAAGCCATTGCAAATGTGAAATGCTGGCACATTAATAGCCGGTGGATTGCCAGAAAGTTGAAAACAAGCATGCAAATGGTCATGAATTGTGTTCTACAGATGCCGGAAGCCAGTTTGTGAGATGACGTTCCATGCGTGTAGCACTTGGTCGGTCAATGCAGCGACGGTTAATGGTGTTCGTGGACGATGCTGGAGTTGTCGTCCGATGATGTCCCGTATGTGCTCGACTGGAGACAGAGCTGGTGATCGAGCAGACCAAGAGAACATGTCGACACTCTGTTGTTGGGTTACAACAGCGGTATGTGGACAAGCGTTATCACGTTGGAAAATACTGTCTGCAATGCTGTTCATGAATGGCAGCACGTCAAGTCCGATCAGCAGACTGACGTACAATTAGTCACGAGAGTATTCCGGCTGTAACACCAATAGCATTCCCGACCATAGCTCCTGGTGTAGGTCAAGTGTGTCTAGCACGCAGACAGGTATATTACAGGCCCCCAGTTGGCCTTCTCCTAACCAACACAAGGCCATCACTGGCACCGAGGCAGAACCGGCTTTCATCAGAACTCTGAATAGAGGTCATCTTTCAGACGTAGGAGCACACCTAACAACTTTCGTTTACGTCGAACAACTTCTTCTTGGTCCTGGAATTTTTTTATCCGTTAGTGTATCTCATTCTTGTATCAGTCTTTAATTCTTATATTTTATTCCGATGTTTCCTCTACAGGAAATCGTAGAAACATCCGAAACAGAAATTCCGAAAACCATGAACATCTCACGATGGCGGTTTTGCTTCAGTGACATTTCGTCGTACGAATCTCGCTCGAAAAAGAATCGTGATTAACAGTTCACCCACTGGCAATAATTTCGCGGCAAACCACGCACAATGGATCACTTTTCCGAAATTTGTCGTTAGCAATGGATTATGAATCAAGATACAATACTGCAATTTCACCGACAGTAATTTTAAATAATTTTTCCGTTGATTTATTGTCTTTTTCAGTGTTCCCTCCTTTCTTTTTTTAAAAATTCATTTACCAGTCACACAATTAGCAGACATATAAGAATAACGTCATTTCGAGAGACAATGGAAAACATTTGTGTAGTAGTAATCTTCTACGGCCGTGCGTAGGTAGATGAAAAATAAAAGTAATAATCGAGTTTCAAATACGAGGCGCAAAAGTGTTAATGAGCGACGCTATTCATACCACAGCTTCACTTTAACTTTTTATACGCCCAAAGACAAATACGGGTGAGCGGAGGCACGTGTTCGCTTATTTTGACCGCTCTTGCACAGAGCAAAGTTTCTGGGAAAGCTGTTGCGGCATTTGCCAAGTTCCCCTCGTTAGTGATAATCGCGCTGCTGGGTATTTACTTTCTCCATCACTTAAGGAACTATTGCAAAAGTAAATTGGTATGACTGCATTACTTGGATGCTATCGAGCTTCACGTCTGCAGTGAATTCTTTACAAGTTCACAAATGCGACTCCCTCGGTCTCGCTACCGCTGTTTTCATTTCCAACTCCCTTTCTCACTTGTCCCCCGCAAAGGGTCGGCCGGAACCACTTACCACTTTCCACTTTAGACTTGATAGAAGCTGCGCCTTCTCACTCAGCCTGCAGATCTATAGCCAACCATGAGCACGCCACTTGAATTGGAAGCGTCTGTGCTCCTCGTTTTCAAGCATTTATTATCACTTGCTGTTGTTAAAACACTCCGTGCTATATTTTCCGATATTTTGTAAAAATCCTCCCTCCCTAAACGTCATCGTTAAACAATACTGGAAAATAACGTTCCGAAATCGATGAAGGTAAACCCAGCATTAGAATACAACCAAAGTGTCGTTAGTACCAACACACTAACTTTTATAAAATGGTGCAGAAGCATTCAGCGTTCAGCTTTATCTAAATTAGATGTTCAGTGCATTGACTCTAAGTTTCTACAAGCTACTCAAAATAGTAAAATCACTCGACATTATGTCTCATGAATGACTTTAAATATTAGAAGAATATTTTTTTACGATAATAACATTAATAACATTATACTTCAGATTACATCCTCATTTATAGTTTTTCAGAACCTTAATTTATAGCTAAGGAAAGAGCTTTGCATGTAATTATGACTTCAGTCACCTGCAGCTTATCATCATCGCGTAGTGTCCAGTGCAGATCAATCTTCGCTTCAGGTTAAACATTCGACGATTCAGTCACGTTGATTTAATTGTACATGAACACTAACTGTGTTATTAATATTCGTAGCAGATGAGTTATCCCCGTTACCCGAGTGGTCAGCGCGGCGTCATGCCGCACCAAGGGGCCCGGGTTCGATTCCCGGCTGGTTCAGGAGATTTTCTCCTCTCCAGGACTGGGTGTTGTGTTGTCCTCATTATCATTTCATTCTCATCTGCGACACGCAAGTGGCGTCGAATGCAATACGTTCTTTCCCTCGACGGCGGAACTTCCCCGAATAGGGCATTACCGGCTCACAATGCCGTGCCCTTATTTCCATTTCGTAGCCCATGAAGGTGGCAGGAAACTTCCAGTATTAAATAAAATAACACAACGACAAATAATGAATTGGGTTGTGCAGTTACATTTCCTGAAACTTTTTAAATCATTAACTATGAATACATGACCCAACAATAGTGACATACTGGGAGGACTCACAGTGGGACTTAGACGGACGTTGAGCAAGTGGAGTTGATGCGATATAGTGCATTTGTGTGCCAAATTTAGATCAGTGGATGCTGATTAGGTCAGGTTAAATAGCTCGACCTTGACGCTGAATTACTTTTACGAAATGGATAGACTTTTTACTTGACATATCACGGCAACAACCAGTAATCTTAGTAAACAGCCTCATTTACGGACACGTCTGTATTCAGGGTGTTTCAAAAAGGTACTGCCAAACTTTCAGGAAACATTTCTCACACACAAAGAAAGAAAATATGTTATGTAGACATGTGCCCGGAAATGCTTACTTTCCATGTTAGAGCTCATTTTCTTACTTCTCTTCAAATCACATTAATCGTGGAATTGAAACACACAGCAACAGAACGTACCAGCGTGACTTCAAACACTTTGTTACAGGAAATGTTCAAAATGTCCTCCGTTAGTGAGGATACATGCATCCACCCTCCGTCGCATGGAATCCCTGATGCACTGATGCAGCCCTGGAGAATGGCGTATTGTATCACAGCCGTCCACAATACGAGCACGAAGAGTCTCTACATTTGGTACCGGGGTTGAGTAGACAGGAGCTTTCAAATGCCCCCATAAATGAAAGTCAAGAGGGTTGAGGTCAGGAGAGCGTGGAGGCCATGGAATTGGTCCGCCTCTACCAATCCATCGGTCACCGAGTCTGTTGTTGAGTAGCGTACGAACACTTCGACTGAAATGTGCAGGAGCTCCATCGTGCATGAACCACATGTTGTGTCGTACGTGTAAAGGCACATGTTCTAGCAGCACAGGTAGAGTATCCCGTATGAAATCATGATAATGTGCTCCATTGAGCGTAGGCGGAAGCACATGGGGCCCAATCAAGACATCACCAACAATGCCTGCCCAAACGTTCGCAGAAAATCTGTGTTGATGACGTGATTGCACAATTGCGTGCGGATTCTCGTCTGCCCACACATGTTGATTGTGAAAATTTACAATTTGATCACGTTGGAATGAAGCCTCCTCCGTAAGGAAACATTTGCACTGAAATGAGGATTGACACATTGTTGGATGAACCATTCGCAGAGGTGTACCCGTGGAGGCCAATCAGCTGCTGATAGTGCCTGCACACGCTGTACATGGTACGGAAACAACTGGTTCTCCCGTAGCACTCTCCATACAGTGACGTGGTCAACGTTACCTTGTACAGAAGCAACTTCTCTGACGCTGACATTAGGGTTATCGTCAACTGCACGAAGAATTGCCTCGTGCATGGCAGGTGTCCTCGTCGTTCTAGGTCTTCCCCAGTCGCGAGTCATAGGCTGGAATGTTCCATACATCAAATGGGCATCTGCCAACTCCGTATTTGTAAACATTTCACTGACTGCAAAACCACGATCGTGATGAACACTAACCTGTTGATGCTACGTACTGATGTGCTTGATGCTAGTACTGTAGAGTAATGAGTCGCATGTCAACACAAGCACGGAAGTCAACATTACCTTCCTTCAATTGGGCCAACTGGCGGTGAATCGAGGAAGTACAGTACATACTGACGAAACTAGAAAGAGCTCTGACATGGAAATTAAGCGTTTCCGGACACATGTCCACATAACATCTTTTCTTTATTTGTGTGTGAGGCATGTTTCCTGAGAGTTTGGCCGTACCTTTTTGTAACACCCTGTATAATTACTGACTTGTCTTTCTAATATTCAACAGTATACCGATGCGAATGTACTTTTGTGCTCTTTCGCTTTAAATGTAAAACCGCCGATCAGAATTACATTACCCTGGGTAAAGTTGCCACCTTGAGGGAAATATTGCTTTTCTTTGACACTACTGCATAGATAAGCGTAAGAAATATATGTGTGTACACTCTATATATTCTGTAGTTATAAAACAAATATAGTTGTATTCAAATTCTCCCTTTGCAGTACATTATGAGCTTAAGTGAAAGTCTGCAATATGGCGACTTTGCCTGGAAGGTAGGGCAGAGTGGTCAGAGACAGAGGAAAGGAAAAGTGAGACTCATATAAAGTGCAATATGGTTTCCTAAGGATTACTTGTGAATGTCTCTTACTAAACATTGTCACCCAATTCTTATGTGCCATCTTCTTCTCTTTGTTGATTGGATGTGGTACATTATTGCGCTCAGCAATCTGTAATGCCAAGTGGTGTAAATCAGTTAATGATAAGTCGTTATATTTTCGTTCCATGTCTCAAGTATTGTGAGGAATTTTTCCTCCTCTCGCGGTTGGATACGAATCTGATGTTCGAAAGAATTTATTTGTATTCAGTAGCATCACGGTTTTTTTTTAGAACTACCGTTTTAGGTTTGTTTCTTGAGTCAATGAGCAGCTATGCTTTTCAGCAAAAGGCGTCTTTTCTTTTCTTACAACAGCCAATGCCTGCCACATAGAATGTGAAACTCAAGATGGTTGCAGTGATTTCGTAAATGTTTTGATGGCGTCTTAACACACACCGGTTATAAGCGAACATAACTTTTCACGAAGATGTTGATGCACTAATGCCTTAGTATAGTTACTTAATGAAATACTGCTGTCTTACTATCAATTCCTGTTCTGGTTGGCAGGAGAGCCAACACCGTGTTACTAGAGGAGGCCGAAATGCACGCGTTTTAGCTCACGCATGCTGGCGTGAGGTCTGGAACAGGACAAGGAAATTAAAATTTAGAAAAACGGACGTAGCTGGTGGAATACTTAACTTTAATCCATTAATGATGAACGTCGCTCTTGACGGTACATGATTCACAGTATCAATAGTAACTGAATATGGCGCCTTGCTAGGTTGTAGCAAATGACGTAGCTGAAGGCTATGCAAAACTATCGTCTCGGCTAATGAGAGCGTATTTTTTCAGTGAACCATTGCTAGCAAAGTCGGTTGTACAACTGGGGCGAGTGCTAGGAAGTCTCTCTACACCTGCCGTGTGGCGGCGCTCGGTCTGCAATCACTGATAGTGGCGACACGCGGGTCCGACGTATACTAACGGACCGCGGCCGATTTAAAGGCTACCACCTTGCAAGTGTGGTGTCTGGCGGTGACACCACATTCCTCCCCCGCAAATCGGCGTACGGTGTTGGCATAATGCTTCTGTCCGCCGTGGGGAGGACCCCATGTTCACGTATGCGACGAGGTGGGGAGCCTAACAACAGGCGAGGCTGTGCCACCCGCACCCTGCCATTCGGACCGCGGGGAGCTAGGAAACGCCTGAAAACCTGCTCCAGGGTGCACGCCAACATGCGGTGTATGCGGCCGCAGAGAGACAGGAGGGGCCGAAGGGACGACCTCCATCGGGCCGGGGCACCCGTCGGGCAAAGACGACATATGGTCCGGAGCGGCCAAGAGTTCCATGTCGGAGGACGACTGGTCACGGGAAGCGATCGGCGGCGCGTGACCCAGGGAGGCGTCCGGCGGTTGCAGCGACGCGTCCACTGCGGGCGTCACCGGCGGGAGAACAGGCGGCGGCGGCGGTGGAGGCGGCGGAGCGCCGCCATGGGGCAAAATGGAAAAAAATGGTTCAAATGGCTCTGAGCACAATGGGACTTAACATATTAGGTCATCAGTCCCCTAGAACTTAGAACTACTTAAAACTAACTAACCTAAGGACATCACACACATCCATGCCCGAGGCAGGATTGGAACCTGCGACCGTAGCAGTCCCGCGATTCCAGACTGAAGCGCCTACGACCGCACGGCCACCGCGGCCGGCCGACAAAATGGAAGGCAGCGTCGGTAACACCTGGGGCTGAGGCGAGCCAGTAGATGGGTCCCCAGGGCGCTGACCGGACGGCACCGTCGCTGAAAGCAGACGGCGAGCGGCAGATCCCGTGCGACGACAGAGGCGCAGCTGGTTGAGATGCCGGCGCACCTCACCAGAGGCCCACAAAGCCAGATACATAGCGCGGCCGAGGCAGCAAAGAATGCGCCCTTCGAGCCAACGCCGTGAACCTCGATAGTGTTGATAGTAGACAACGTCGCCTGGAGCAAAAGCAGGTGTCTGCCGCTGCAGAGGAACCTGATGCGGCGGATGTAGTAAAGACATCAAGTTTCGATGATGATGATGACCGTGGAGCAACTCAGCCGGCGAGCGACCATCTCGGGGCTGAAAGCGATACGAGGACAGAAAGAGCAACAACGCGTCCTCCCGAGAATGCGACTCATTCAAGTCCTGACCAATCGTTCAGCGGCACCGTTTAGCTGTGGCGAAAACGGCGCGGACGTCAGATGTTGAATACCATTGGCTTTGCAGAATGACTGACATTCTGCGGACATGAATTGAGGGCCATTGCCGGAAACAATTGTCTGTGGAAGACCTTCAATGCAAAAGATAGCAGATAACGCTTGGATGGTGGCAGATGACGTTGTGGAAGACACCTGGACAACAGAAGGACAATTACTGAATGAATCTACCACAACCAACCATCGAGCATTCCAGAATGGACCAGCAAAATCGATGTGTAAGCGTTGCCAAGGGGAAGTGGCTTTTGGCCATGCAAAGAATTTCCGCGGCGGTGCTGATTGTTGTTCGGCACATACCATGCAAGAAGAGCACCTATTCGTAATCGCGGCATCGATTCCGAACCAAGTACAGTGCTGACGAGCAAGTTGTTTCGTTCTCACTACACCCCAAAGGCCTTGGTGGAAAAGCTGTAAGATAGAGGACTGTAACGATCGTGGGACCACGACCCTGAACTGATCATTATCAGAACGCAACAGCAAAACGCCACGTCGAACAAAAAGTCTCTCCTTGTGAACAAAAAATCGGCGAATCAACAGTCCCCGATCCGTGACTTTGACAAGGGCCCTTGCGTAGCAACAAAACGCAGAACGGTAGCAAGGACAGGGTCGGCAGCTGTGGCTGTAGCTACACGACGAAAATCAATCGGAAACGATTCGACCACGTCATCGGTTTCCGCATCAATGAACATGCAGCCAAGTTCGGAGGAATCGAATGCCCTATCCTCAGCAACAGGCAAACGGGACAACGCATCGGCGTTTCCGTGCTTAGCAGTGGACCGATACAAGATATCGTAGCGGTACTGCGAGAGGAAAATAGACCAGCGAATGAATTTCTGCGCTGTACGTGGAGGTACAGGCTTGGTTGGATGAAAAAGCGATGTCAAAGGTTTGTGGTCTGTGATTATGGTAAAGTGAGAACCATACAAGAAATCATGAAACTTTGTAACACCAAATACGAGAGCCAATGCTTCTTTCTCGATCTGTGAATAATTTCTTTGCGCAGACGAGAGCGATTTGGACGCAAAAGCAAGAGGGTGATAGTGCGATCCATCTTTGTGCGCAAGCACAGCACCGATCCCGAAATCGCCGGCCGAAGTGGCCGTGCGGTTAAAGGCGCTGCAGCCTGGAACCGCAAGACCGCTACGGTCGCAGTTTCGAATCCTGCCTCGGGCATGGATGTTTGTGATGTCCTTAGGTTGGTTAGGTTTAACTAGTTCTAAGTTCTAGGGGACTAATGACCTCAGCAGTTGAGTCCCATAGTGCTCAGAGCCATTTTTTTGATCCCGAAATCCGATGCATCCACCATCAACAAAAGGGGCTTCTGGGGATCGAATAGCGTAAGGCAAGTATTGGAAAGCAACGCCGATTTCAACTGGCGAAAGGTGCGTTCGCATTCCGTCGTCCAGACGAACGGAACACCTTTACGGCGTAAGCGATGAAGCGGAGTTGAAATGGAAGAGGCATGTGGCACGTATCTGAGATAATAATTGATTTTTCCCAGCACACTCTGTAGCTGCTTCAAATCCTACGGCGAAGGCAAGTCTTGTATGGCACGAAGGTGCGTGGGACTGGGATGTATGCCTTCGGCATTGAGTACATGTCCCAGATATGGCAAGTCACGAGCAAAACACACAGATTTGTCCTTCCGCCAGCAAAGACCATTTTGTCGCAAGACTTGAAATAATGTTCTGAGATTGGCGAAATCTTCTTCTTCCGTCTTTCCGGAGATCACAATATCGTCCAGATAATTTGCTGCAGTACGGACCTATGCACAGATAGTTTGTAGATATTGTTGAAACAATGCAGGGGCGGATGCACACCCGAATGGCAGTCGTTTGAATTGATACAAACCAAGATGCGTGTTAACCACCAAAACGCGCTGGGATTCTTCGTCCACCGGTATTTGCAAGTACGCATCTGCTAGGACCAACTTCGAAAAATACACTCCTGGAAATTGAAATAAGAACACCGTGAATTCATTGTCCCAGGAAGGGGAAACTTTATTGACACATTCCTGGGGTCAGATACATCACATGATCACACTGACAGAACCACAGGCACATAGACACAGGCAACAGAGCATGCACAATGTCGGCACTAGTACAGTGTATATCCACCTTTCGCAGCAATGCAGGCTGCTATTCTCCCATGGAGACGATCGTAGAGATGCTGGATGTAGTCCTGTGGAACGGCTTGCCATGCCATTTCCACCTGGCGCCTCAGTTGGACCAGCGTTCGTGCTGGACGTGCAGACCGCGTGAGACGACGCTTCATCCAGTCCCAAACATGCTCAATGGGGGACAGATCCCGAGATCTTGCTGGCCAGGGTAGTTGACTTACACCTTCTAGAGCACGTTGGGTGGCACGGGATACATGCGGACGTGCATTGTCCTGTTGGAACAGCAAGTTCCCTTGCCGGTCTAGGAATGGTAGAACGATGGGTTCGATGACGGTTTGGATGTACTGTGCACTATTCAGTGTCCCCTCGACGATCACCAGTGGTGTACGGCCAGTGTAGGAGATCGCTCCCCACACCATGATGCCGGGTGTTGGCCCTGTGTGCCTCGGTCGTATGCAGTCCTGATTGTGGCGCTCACCTGCACGGCGCCAAACACGCATACGACCATCATTGGCACCAAGGCAGAAGCGACTCTCATCGCTGAAGACGACACGTCTCCATTCGTCCCTCCATTCACGCCTGTCGCGACACCACTGGAGGCGGGCTGCACGATGTTGGGGCGTGAGCGGAAGACGGCCTAACGGTGTGCGGGACCGTAGCCCAGCTTCATGGAGACGATTGCGAATGGTCCTCGCCGATACCCCAGGAGCAACAGTGTCCCTAATTTGCTGGGAAGTGGCGGTGCGGTCCCCTACGGCACTGCGTAGGATCCTACGGTCTTGGCGTGCATCCGTGCGTCGCTGCGGTCCGGTCCCAGGCCGACGGGCACGTGCACCTTCCGCCGACCACTGGCGACAACATCGATATACTGTGGAGACCTCACGCCCCACGTGTTGAGCAATTCGGCGGTACGTCCACCCGGCCTCCCGCATGCCCACTATACGCCCTCGCTCAAAGTCCGTCAACTGCACATACGGTTCACGTCCACGCTGTCGCGGCATGCTACCAGTGTTAAAGACTGCGATGGAGCCCCGTATGCCACGGCAAACTGGCTGACACTGACGGCGGCGGTGCACAAATGCTGCGCAGCTAGCGCCATTCGACGGCCAACACCGCGGTTCCTGGTGTGTCCGCTGTGCCATGCGTGTGATCATTGCTTGTACAGCCCTCTCGCAGTGTCCGTAGCAAGTATGGTGGGTCTGACACACCGGTGTCAATGTGTTCTTTTTTCCATTTCCAGGAGTGTATTTACCCGGGCACAGTTTGTCAAAAAGTTCTTCTGGGTGGGGGAAAGGAAAAGTTGCAATCACTAGTTGTGGATTCACTGTTGCCTTCAAGTCCACACAAAGTCTCAATTTTCCGGAAGGTTTTGGCAAAATTACTAAGGGTGATGCCCAGAGAGAAGCCTGCACACGTTCAATTACACCTTGTGATTCCAAATCATGTAATGTTTTTGCGACCTCATCATGCAATGCGTGGGGAACATTGCGCGCTCTGAAAAATTTCGGTTGCACGTTTACTTTCAGTTCCAAATGGGCTTTATAGTTCTTAGCTCAACTGAGGCCCGGTGCAAAAATGACTGCAAATTCTTCACATAGACGAGAAACACTGTCTGAAGGCACAGTCTGGTTCACTGATAGGACCTGATTTACTATAGAAAAGTTAAACAACTGAAATAAATCGAAACCAAACAAGTTCACTGCAGACGAAGAACGAAGGACATAAAATGACACAAGTATTGTTTGTCCTTTGTATGTTGCAAGAAGGCTGCACTGTCCTAACACATGGATCTCTTGAACTGAATAGCTAGTTAACTTAACATTTGTGGCATGCAACCGAGGTGTGCCCAGCACTTTGTAAGTGTCCTGATTGATCAGTGAAACTGCAGCCCTGGTATCGAGCTGGAATGGTATCACTATGCCGTTAATGTCCAAGTCCACAAAAAGTTTATTGTCCTGCAGACGACAAGAGCGACTGTCTCGTGCAACATTAACTGACACTGGTACAAAATCACTTGCAACTTGACGGGAGTTCCGGCGATGTCGACGCACACTATTTGCGGGGTGAACACAGTCACTGTTAGAGAGAGTGGCACTGTGCGGAGTGGAATGAACTACATGAATTTCCATGGGTGAAGTTTCGCGAGTCTGAGTATCCTTGGTTCGATTCTCTTTCCGGCGTGAAGCAAAGGGCCTGGAATGGTTTTGAGCTTCCGATCCGAGCTTTTTCTGGCAAACACTCTGAACATGTCCTTTTTTAGTACAATAAAAGCAAATAGCTTGGCGTGACAGCGGGCATGAATGCAGCACTACATTTGCTTGCTGGCGTGGCACACGTGGCTGAGAGCCAGGCGGCAGCGGCGCGGCCGGGCGTGAGAGCTGTTTACTGCTCCGTGCAGCTTGCCCGGCGGGCCGGTTATCCTGACACACGGCTGGTGAAGTTTCAAATGATTCCTGAGCAAAGTCAAGTGTGTTCTGCCGATCCAATATGTCTATCACTTGTTGAAGGGAGGCTTTGACTAGTTTCAAAATCCGTTCCCTTATATGAACATCAGAAACGTTCTGTGCAATTGCATCACACACCGAGTCCACACTGACACTCAAAAGCACAATCCCTAGTAAGGCCTTGCAAGGTTGCAACCCACTCCCGATTAGTCTCACCTGCAGTACGTTTTGTACGAAAGAAGGTATACCGTTTCGTAACTACATTGACTGATTCTTTGAAATACGCATCTAATGGAGACAAAATTTCTTCGTAGGACAGAATTGCTACGCTGCGTCGGGGAAATAATTTGCCTATCACATGGTACGTTTGCACGCCGACCGAAGACAACAAAAATGGCTGCCACTCGTTACCTTGAATTCTGTAGGCGGTGAGATGGAATCCAAACTGGCGTGACCACTCCGTCCAGCTTTCCAGTGCAGCATCAAAAGGTCGAAAAGTTTGTGCAACAGCGTGTTGTGGTTGCGTTAGCGGTGGAGCGGCGGCTGCCGCATTGTTTTGCATTACACGTTGACCCTGGACGAGCTGTCCAAGGGCATCCAGTAATGCCTGCGTCTGCTGGTTCTGTAAGCGATAAAATTCGGACAGTACATCTGGAGATTGTGGCGAAGCCATTGCACAAGTAAATCAGGGCAGTTTAGAGAAGAACGCGGTTTTGTCTCGTCGCCAATGTTGTGGATGGCAGGAGAGCCTACACCGTGTTACTAGAGGCGGCCGAAATGCACGCGTTTTAGCTCACGCAGGCTGGCGTGAGGTCTGGAACAGGACAAGGAAATTAGAATTTAGAAAAACGGACGTAGCTGGTGGAATACTTAACTTTAATCCATTAATGATAAACGTCGCTCTTGACGGTACATGATTCACAATATCAATAGTAACTGAATATGGCGCCTTGCTAGGTCGTAGCAAATGACGTAGCTGAAGGCTATGCTAAACAATCATCTCGGCTAATGAGAGCGTATTTTTTCAGTGAACCATCGCTAGCAAAGACGGTTGTACAACTGGGGCGAGTGCTAAGAAGTCTCTCTAGACCTGCCGTGTGGCGGCGCTCGGTCTGCAATCACTGATAGTGGCGACACGCGGGTCCGACGTATACTAACGGACCGCGGCCGATTTAAAGGCTACCACCTAGCAAGTGTGGTGTCTGGCGGTGACGCCACAATTCCGTTGTTTCGAAACAGGGTAAGTACATAACAAATATACAGGGTGAAAAGTATTTAAACCGAGAAACACTAGGAGGTTGTAGGGGTCATCAAAATAAATAGTTGTCCCTAATGTCATTTTTTCCTATGAGGAGTATTTAAACCGGTAGAGGAAGATTTCTCTGGCTGCAGATTAATTAAACCAACAATCAGTTTTCCATTTTTATGACCAAGAGACAACAGATTAACACAACCCAATTTCAATTACAGTAGATTTTCAAAAATGCCTGCATTGACACGTAAACAAAGGTTACAACGTCGGATCATGTTATGTCTGACACGAGCAAAAACCCCAAGAGTATCCTGAATTGTTCCTGCTGCTGCTACTATCCGGGCAACCAGATCCTCCTCTGATGCAACAGGGGTTGCGTAAACAACGTCGCGCATCTCTCCCCACACAAAAATGTCTAGAGGGAACATATCTGGAGATCGAGCAGGCCATGGTACAGGACCACCTCTGCCAATCCACGTTTCTGGGAACCGTCGGTCCAGGAACCGACGCACACGACGACTGAAATGTGCTGGCGCCCCATCATGTTGGAACCGCATGCGTTGCCTTGTAGGGAGCGGGACGTCTTCCAGCAATTCTGGCAATACTCTGGCGAGAAAATTGTAATAGTACCTTCCATTTAATGGCCTAGGTAGCAGATACGGCCCATTTAATCAGTCCCCAACAACACCGACCCACACATTAACGAAGAACCGCACTTTATGAGCGCTAATAGCTGTGGCATATGGGTTATCCTCACTTCAAACATGCGAATTGTGCATATTGAAGACTCCATCACACCCCAACGTTGCTTCATCGGTAAACAACACAGAGGATGGAAATGTAGGATGCATTTCACACTCTTCCAGGTACCACTACGAAAACTGTGCTCCGGGTGCATAATCAACTGGTTCCAGGTTAGGGACACGCTGTAAGTGAAACGGAAGTAACAACTGCTCTGGAAGGACTGTTCTTAGATTCGTCTGATTCGTCCCCAAGTTACGTGCAATTGTACGAGTGCTGACTGAAGGGTCCCGTTCCAAATGCTGCAAGACAGCTTCCTCAAATTGCAGCGTTCTTACCGAGCGACGGCGCCCCTGTCCAGGTAATCTGCTAAATGACCCGGTCTCACGCAGACTTTGGTACACAGTAGCGAAGATCGTATGATGCGGGATACGGCGATTAGGATATTGTTATTGGCTCAAATGGCTCTGAGCACTACGCGACTTAACTTCTGAGGTCATCAGTCGCCTAGAACTTAGAACTAATTAAACCTAACTAACCTAAGGACATCACACACATCCATGCCCCAGGCAGGATTCGAACCTGCGACCGTAGCGGTCGCCCGGTTCCAGACCGCAGCGCCTAGAACCGCACGGCCACTCCGGCCGGCGATATTGTTATTGATAAACCCGCTGTGTAGCTCGTCCGATGTGGTGCGCTACGTAGTACGCACAAACCATATGATTGTACTCACTCCAGGTGTATCGCTCCATTAGTAAACAGAGGCAATTCACTACTACATTGGTGGACAGCAGTTGCCTACAACTGAAGTGCGTAATACGCCCTCTAACAACTGAAGAGCGTAATACGGCCTCCACCGGTTTAAATAATACTCATAGGAAAAAATGACATTAGGGAAAAATATTTGTTTGGATGTCCCCTACAACCCCCCAGAGTTTGTCGGTTTAAATACTTTTCACCCTATATGTTCAAGCTAACTGGTCACATGGGAACGTAGCCTTGTCACGCTACTGGAAATTATGCCTGACTAGTCGCCATTACGCTGAATGTTGTCTGACTACAGTTACGCAACCTAATCAATTAATAAACACGTGGTTTAGAAGTTTAAAACACAATGTTTCGCCGGCAGTGTAGCAAATAACTGTCAAAATACACTGACGGAAAAAAATCTCGACACCAAGAAGGAGTGGCGAGACATAAACGAAAGTTGTTAGGCGTGTTTCCACATCTGAAAGATGAAGTCTATTCAGATTTCGCCCCAGTCGCATAAGAGTGGTGATAGTAGCAACGCTATGAGAATGCCATTCACGTTTGCTTTAAATACAGGCCATAACGGTCGTGAGCGTTAGTTATCTTTGAGATTGGACGTTGTGAGTTGATGTGAGTTAAGAATGACATTAAAGTGACGAAGACGCCATTATGAACACCTCACTGAGTTTGAAAGAGCTCGTGTAATAAGGCTATGAGATGCTGGATGTTCCTGCTGAGATACTGCAGAAAGGCTTGGCAGGAATGTAGCCAACTTTCATGATCGCTAGCAGCGGTGTTCACGAGAATGTACGGTCTCAAGAAGACCGGGCTTCGGGCGGCCACGTGGCACCACAGAGAGTGAAGACTGTCGTGTTCGGCGTATGGCTCTGGCCCGCGTACTGCAGCTGACACAGCAATTTGAGCAGCAGTTGGTTGCACCGTGACACAACAAACTGTTGCAAATCGGTTACTTGAGGACAGTTCCGAACCAGGCATCCTCTAGCGTGCATTTTATTAACCCTAAATCACCGCGACTTGCTACGTCAGAGGTGTCAAGCGAGAGCTCACTGGAGGGCTGGTTGGAGTTAGGTTCTATTTTCTGATGAGAGCCGGTTCTGCCTCGGTTCCAGTGATGGCCGTTTATTGGTTATAAGGAGACACGTTGAGGGCCTCCAAGCAACCTGTCTGCGTGCTAGACACATTGGACCTACACCTAGAGTTATGGTCAGGGATTAGATTTTGTATGATAGCAGGAACACTCGTGATTATTCCACGCACCCTCATTGCAAATTTGTAAGTCAGTCTGGTGATTCAGCCTGTGCTGCCATTCAACAACAGCACTGAAGGCGGTGTTTTCCAACGGGACAACGCTTGCCCACATATTGCTTTTGTAACCAAACATTCTCTACAGAGTATCTACATGTTGCCTTAGCTTACTCGATCACAAGATCTGCCTCCAACCGAGCACATATGGGAAGTCATTCAAAAACAGCTACAGCGTCATCCACAATCACCATTAACCACCCCTGTTTTGAACGACCAAAGGCAACAGGCATGAAAATCCTTCTCAAAAAGTTACGTCCGACACCTGCACAACACAGTGCATTCATGTTTGTAAGCTTGAATTCAACATTCTGGCGGTTACACGGTTATTAATGTACCGCCATTTCACATTTGCAATGGCTAATTTCGCACTTACATTGACCTGTGATCATGTAATGTAAATCACTCAAATACCTTACCTATACATATTTATTCCGAAATTTCATTACTCTACGTTAATTATATTTTCGTTATGTGATACTTTCCCATTAGTTTATATGCATGATCTTACAAAACGACACCGACTAACTTCTAGGTGTTGTAGAGAGTGTCGTGTGGAACGAATTGAGGATAGAAACTCGTGCCCAGAAAGGTCATGCAGTGACACTATAGAAAGCCTAAGTAATAAGTGCAAGACCTTCCCTTCGGCAGGAAACTTGGCTTTGCAGGCTGTCGCATTGTAGGTGGAACGTCTCGCACCTGTGAACGCCACTGATAGCCACGGTCGCCAGTGGCTGCATATACAGACAGGCCTTGTCTCCTATGAATTCTGCATCGATGGATGACAGTTTCCAACATGGGCTCACTCCTCGCCTATTTTTCTCCTGTGTACCGAAATACACTGGAGATTTTAGAGTGATCCAGGAGAAAAATTAACTTCAGATGGACACCTGTTTCTGAAACCGCATTCATGGGAGAAAAGGCCTGTCTACACAGCAGCTAGCTCCATCTTCTCCACTGTAGATCGTAACAATGACACTCGATTACTGAATAACAAACAACATTGCGAGAGGTTCCACCCACGGTCCATCAGGTTACAAAGTCACGTTTGCTGTAGAAGCGGTAGCCTAGTGGCAGGTGTCGGCTCCTGTAACTTCATCGTTCTGTAGCATCGTTGGATGACATTTCTGGACACAGTTTTCTATACTCAGTTTGTTTTTCACGACTCCTCAAAGTTTGTCGGTATCATTTTATGACATCCTTCATATTTTTAATACATGCAAGTGAATTCCTCACTTGGCATACATCAGATGTAGAGAAAACAAAATATTTCACTATATAGGAGCGCCCGTAACTATTGCGACGAAACTTTCTAATAGAACCAAAGGAGTCGCTTCACCTGGTATTAAATGTCCTCCACTAGACTGCAGCTGTCTCCAAGTGAATAAAACGAAGTGGTCATTTTACCCGCATTGGCCACTGTAGCTGTCGTTACCCTACGTTTAAGAATTGTCTTAACACATTTTTATTTATCTGTTACTTCCTTCAGACCTACTTTCTGCCGGCCTTGGTGGCCATGCGGTTCTAGGCGCTTCCGTCCGGAGCCGCGCGACTGCTACGGTCGCAGGTTCGAATCCTGCCTCGGGCATGGATGTGTGTGATGTCCTTAGGTTAGTTAGGTTTAAGTAGTTCTAAGTTCTAGGGGACTGATGACCTCAGATGTTAAGTCCCATAGTGCTCAGAGCCATTTGAACCTACTTTCTCTAATTATGTAATAGGTGGTGTGTGTGTGTTTTTTGAAGTTATTAAATGTTCTAATTGACTTTATAGTTGTCATATGGAATAACAATAGTAAGCAACAAATATAACTGAGAAAATATATGCATATGGATTTACCAAAAATAGAGACAACGAAAGTGTAAAGAAAAAGCATACTAGACAATCAGTATCCAATAGTGCCATTCCACATTTGGTTCGAAATAAGAGGGCTATGGACAGAGAGGAGGAGACAGCATAAGTGTTATCATTTTCTACAAATACGAGCGCATTTATCAATAAATCTGCATACGCTGTGAAATAGCGCCAGAAGATGTTACCATTGCTTCTCTACAGTAGTAATCACTTTGAGATGTGTTTCAAAGCAGTCTTCACACACGTACTTCATTTTAAGTATAATTAAAACCTTATTCTGCCCACTCCATGACGTCTTGAGTTACACACCCATCAAGGCCTCACTACTTTCATCGTTTCAGAGTAGTGATCACTTATGTCTTATATGCTAGTCAATGAAAATCATTTCTGCTGGCTTGGTGACATTCCTTCTTTCCTTTCAGTACTTTCAAATTAATGTATAATTCCCTTGTGGGTCTTGTTCTTTTATACATACATATAGTAATTAATAAGTTGTACTTCACATTTTTGTGTACTTTATCTCTTTTGCTTTCGTCAAATTTACTGAGTTACTTACGGTATTTTTAATTTCCCATCGAATTTTTTACCAATCAGAAGCTACCTTAGGTTTTGAAATCTAACCTGTTTATCCCAGAACAATCGTCAGTCCTTACCGAATAAGACGTTGTTATGGCAAATCGGAGTATAGCACTTCAAGAATTAGCGAGACAGAGGATAGAGTAATGTGTCGTAAAGCTCTTCTCGGCATTTTCTCGCTGTATCCTTAGACACATTACAAGTACATTCCTCAGTACCTGCCTATTAGTAGTAGTTTCCATAGCCCTCAACAGTCGCAAAATATGACGAATTCCCTGGGCTGTTACGACTGATTATTGGCTGAATATACATCAGGGCATCTGACACTGTAGACAGCAGTTGTAGCACTTACATATTGTGCTACCTAATCACAAACTCGCGGAAGCATGATAGCGACTAGTTCAGCCCGCTAACAAAAGGAGAGTCCCAAATAAAATTTAATCACTACTTTTGAGTACATATTCAGATTTGTATTTCAATTACGAGTTGTCTGATGTAGATCACGGGGTAATCGTCTCAGTAGTTTAAAAGTCGATTTAATTAAATGCCAATTAAATAATGGCTAATGATATTTCCCTCGAAACTGGGGACATCAGTAGGCTTGCCTAATCATAGAATTCTCGGCACGTGAAGCGATTATAATTTTCTGACGCCTGGTTTAATTAATATAGAATTTGTAAAATATGGCTTATTTCTGGAAGACCAACGCAGTCCTTAGTTTGAATTTCAGTCCTCCTTCGCCAGTGGTGAAGGGACACACTGCTTTCCGTTTTCAAAGAAGACCCTCTATTCCAAGTTACCCGACCTGTGTGCCGCAGTCACTGCCTTCACAGTTCGGAACAAATTCACAAGAGGTGCACCTGACAGATTGGTCACGGGGCTTCTTTGCTTGCTGGCGGAGACATACAGAGTCGTTGGGTCTTCGTACACAAAAGTGACGACAGATGCCATCGATGCCCCACTGGTAGTCAATTCTTGGATGGATCACGTTCATGACTATCGTCCGCGAGTGAGTTGCCGCCATTACGAACGGATGTGCATGCTTGTCACATAGATAGCGGCCACTGATCGGGCAACTCGCTACATTACAGTCAATAATCAGTATCCGCCTGTTAATTGGTAATAATTCCGACGCGACGTAACAGCGCGTGCACCGAACAGTCGAAGCAGTGATTATATCATGTTTCCGGAACAGCAATCTAAACCGTCCCTGCCCGGGCCAGTCTCCTCAGTTCTCACACCTATTAGCAGTCAAATACCTCTCGGCGAACTGTCTCTTAATTCAGGGGTTAGTTCATGCATCGTTATCTGCTTAGTTTTTCCAATTTAATTTTTCTTGTATCTTGACCTGCAGCAAGAGTAACTCTAGCCAGTTTAATTCCTGTCCCAAATTTTTCTTTTGTTTCCTTTCCTGCTTGACCAATATACAGACTGAATAACATCTGGGATAGACTATAACTCTGCCTCATTCCCTTCTCAACCACTGCTTCCCTTTCGTGCCCTCGACTCTTATAACTGCTATCTGGTATCTGTACAAAATGTAAATAGCCTTTCGCTTCCTGTATTTATCCCTTCCACCTTTAGAATTTGAAAGAGAGCTGGTTTTGTTTTCTCCAAAGGTCTCTCTAACTTTCCTGTAGGCAGCACCTATATTACCCCTACAGATATATGCTTCTACATCCTTACATATGTCCCCCAGCCATTCCCGTTTAGCTATTTTGCACTTCTTGTCGATCTCATTTTTAGACGTTTGTATTTCCTTTCGCCTGCTTCATTTATTGCGTTTTTATATTTTCTCCTTTCATCTGTTAAATTCAGTAACTCTTGTGTTACCCAAGGATTTCTGCTAACCCTCGTCTTTTTACCTACTTGATCCTCTGCTGCCTATACGATTTCATGTCTCAAAGCTACCCATTCTTCTTGTATTGTGTTTCTTTTCCCCGTTCTTTACTATCGTTCCCTAATGCTCTAGCTGAAACTCACTATATCCTCCCGTTCTTCCAGTTTATCCAGATCGCGCCTTCTTAAATTCCTACCTTTTTGCAGTTCCTTCAGTTTTAATCTACACTTCGTAACCAATAATTAGTGGTGAGAGTCCACACCTGCCCCTGGAAACGAAATGCAATTTACTCGTAAAACCTGGCTTCTAATTCTCTGTCTTAACATTATATAATCTACCTGAATCTTGTAGTGCCTCGACGTTTCTTCCACGTTCACAACCTTCTTTCATGATTCTTAAACCAATTACTAACTGTGATTAAGTTGTACTTTGTGCAGAATTCTAGCAGGCGTCATCCTCTTTCATTCCTTAGCCCTGGTCAATATTCACCTACTGCTTTTCCTTCTATTCCTTTTCCTACTATGAATTCCACTCCCTCATGGCTTAAATTTTCGTCTTCCTTAACTACCTGAATAATGTCTTTTATCGCATTATACATTTCTTCAATCTCTTCATCATCTGCCGAGCTAGTTGGCATATAAACTTGTACTACTGTCGTAGGCGTGGGCTTCGTGTCCATTTTGGCTACAGTAACGCGTTCACAGTGCTGTTAAAAGTAGCTTATCCGAGTTCCTATTTTTTATTCATTATTTTTACCTACTCCTGCATTACCCATAACTGAATTTTTTTATTTATAAGCCTGAATTCATCTCACCAGAACTACTGCGCCTTCTGCCACCGAACTTCACTAATTCGCACTATATCTAACTTTAACCTATCCATTTCACTTTTTAAATTTTCCGACCTACCAGCCCGATTAGGGGATCTAACAATTCATGCTATGATCCGTAGAACGCCAGATTTGTTTCTCCTGGTAACGACGTCCTCTTGAGTAGTGCTTTGGGAAAAATTACGGCTGTAGTTTCCCATTGCTTTCAGCCATTAGCAGTACCAGCATAAAGGACGTTTTGGTTGATGTTACAAGGCCAGATCAGTCAATCATGCAGCTACTGCCACTACTGAAAAGGCCGCTGCCCCTCAAGTTCGTCAGGCTCTCTGTATCGCTGAGGCACACAAGCCTCCCCACCGTCGGCGAGGTCCTTGGTTAAGGATGGAGGGGAGGAGGGGGGTAAGCATATTGTTGACAAGCTTCCGAAAATTACAAATGGATAAAGTGCAAAATAAATGTGACTTGTATCAAAGAAGGTTCACCATCTCAAACAAACGAAACATTGTACTACACTGACCAGTCTGAATGACGCGAAATCCTACAGAAAATCTGCAGAACGTTAGTACTCCAGACTTCCTAACCGCAAAAATTATCCCACCAAAAATTGGAGTGAGGAGGTGGCTGGCAACAGCACCACGGCTACGTCGAACTACAGTGTGCAGAGAGATGCATCCGCAACGGCAGGCCCGGCTACCACACTGCTAAGCGGCCATTGGCCGAATCTTCCAAGTCGAACGTCTCACTTCTGCGGACGCACGGTGGGTGCCGTTTGAAACTACCACCACGACCTACGGTTATTGCCGCGTGAATCAAACTCCTCGAAACGGTGGTCCCGCCCGAATGTCCTGCTCAGAGCGCAGTGCATCTCCAATGCTCAAAGAGCACGCTAAAGGGACACCAATGGCAAAATTTCGTCCCAAGACGCAAACTCCTACCAAAATGTCTGTAATACACTACAGAATATAGCATCGCTGTCACCTCCAATTGCAGGAAGACGTGCTCAGTGACGCTAACGCCACAAAGTGTCCGTCCAGTCGAAAATTACGCTCTACCGAAACTAGCAAGAAGCTTTACCTTGAAAAAATAAAGTAAAAAAGATGGAGACTAGGCATCTGCACTCGGAGTCACAGAGCCGTGCGCCAGTCAACTCTTATTGCAACGTCGTCCCAACAACTAAAACTGTTGCTATTTAGCAAATGGATTTCAGGTACTGGTTCGCGACCAGAGTATTCCTTTGGAATTAGCCGGCCTCTACGGCGTCCTACGGTCGCAGGTTCGAATCCTGCCTCGGGCATGGATGTGTGTTATGTCCTTAGGTTAGTTAGGTTTAAGTAGTTCTAAGTTCTAGGGGACTGATGACCTCAGAAGTTGAGTCCCATAGTGCTCAGGGCCATTTGAGCCAATGTACGGCGTCGGTTGGGCGCTAGCCCTAGTGACTCCCTGCCTCGGATATTGTCCCCTGTCACCCTACAGTCCACAATTCTTCGTAAGCCGTCTGCGCTTCCTCCCAGTCCGGGTTTTACACCAGGTGCGCAGCCCGCAATCACCTACAGTTAAAGGGCCTGGCCGCCACCTCCCACCGCGGTCGAAAGCTACTTCTGCACTCAGAATGAAGTCTCCACTAGGTATCTCATCGAAGGTTTCCAAATAATTACAGTAATGACTGACAGTCAATTACCGACACCGAGGTACACAACCATAAATGACGCAAAAATAATATCAAACTCATAATAAAATTAATCTGTGTAAAAGGAAGCTTGTTAAATAAAACAGACCCTTTTCAATATTGTAGAATATTATACAATTGTTGTGTGTGTTTTCATTCATAGTATATGAAATATTCTACCAAGAACTGACGTAACAGTCAATCAATGGAATGTGAGTGCAGTAACAGTTATTCCCTTGTAACAGGCTGCCTCTCATTTAAAGGGTTCTTCTGAGACAAAATATGCAACATTTTACTGAAGTTATCTGTTTTTGCTTGGTCTATGGTTTGCCCCTGCTGTCTGTTTTCATAATCAAATGAACACTAAAGCTTCAGCTAAACGTGATGGAGCCTAGTGCCGATCACAATCGGACAATAGCAGAACCGCTGGTGCAGTTTAACATCGCCAGTTTATTAGGTGAAAGAGAAGATTGACAGCCAATTTAATCATTGCAATTACACTTTCAATTAATCCGTTCATCTAGCACCAACTCAAGAAGCACTGCAGCCACAGACTTGGCTATCCGTGATAGAACTCGTTAGGTTTCAACGATTTTAGAATTCGCGAAGCTGTTTCGCGCCGTTATCAGACTTCTACGTGTTGGGCACTATTGGCCAAGCGCGCGGTAACAGGAACAATATCTCTTCCCTGTCACAAGTACTGTAGGTGTCGAGCGGATTTCTCTACGCCACTTGAGAAGAGAGAGATAACTGTTGTTACTGGCTGCAACCAAAAGCACTAGTGATGAGAGAGGGACTGAGAAGTCACGCAGATTGTCAGCAAGAGGAGCATGAAAAGGCTGCGGCACAAGGCGACGACCTCGCGGCATCCACCGCGCGCTAGGACGCCGCCTCCTTTGTGTCCACAGCACATACAATGGCCGCGGTCGGAATATTTGCGGAACGTCAGCTATGGTGTTCGGAATGGATGCAGTAGCTCACACAGGGCGGAATGTCTCCGACTGCGGAATTTCGCGGCTCATCGTAGCGAGGCGGAAGTCGTGTCACCGCAGCCACAATGCATTGGGTCACAAGAGTTAGTAGAATCAATGGGTAGTTCACACGGGCGGTGCGGTAGGTGTGCGAATAGGGGCCTGCCTACATCACGCAGTCAGCGCTGGGAGCTGAGAAGAGCGGCCAACCTTCAGACAACAGGCAGTATTGTGTTCTCTTTGGCTGTCTGTGGCTACAAGGTGTGTTCCACAACGTGTTCTGTAGCTATTGAGAAGATCGACACAGAGATTTTGATAATGGAGGACAAGAAGAGGCCTTGTATTTCGTACATATGGACCGCTGAATACAAGTATAGAACAAAAAACGATATGACATGGCATTATATTTGTTGTAAATCTTTTCTGAATTTCGCAGAGCCAAGATGCGAGAGAGCATGTGTTAGTTTTTCTGTTCGTCTCTTCCTTATTATAATAATACTCTGGAATGCAAGGTCAGTAGGTGTTAGAACAAAATTAGCGATATAGTTTCCTCAAATGGGCACCCCTTTTTTATTTAGAAATTCGTCAAAGTGACAAGTTTTGAGAACCGACATTTTTCTTATTGTTAGTATGTTGCACCTTGCTTCTTCTGACACGCTCTAGCAAAATTATTAATTCAGTTGCAATTACGATGGAATCCAATAGCGAGATTAAAAAAACTAAACGGAAGTAAGGGCAACGTAGATAAAATATTTACGATAAATCACAATAATGTGGTCGCTGAGGTATTTACCGATGGTTGGACACTGGGAAACATGACTTATTGTTTCCACGAGGATAAATATGTAATTTGTTAAGTATTTTATTGTAAACATACACAACTAATGCAGCGAATGACCGATAACAATGAAACATGGGTGGTAGTATGCATTACAGTCTCCTTGAATATATAGCTAAGGATATTGTTCTCACTCTTGATTCGTGAGGAATCGGCGATAATGGTATCGATTCCTTTGCATCTGATGAATTAAGACGCATGATCGCCATGGAAAATTACGTTTTGAGGAGGGCGGTATATCACTAAAAGTGGAACAGTCCAATTTCAGTGTGCGTTGCTCTAAATCGGGATTCTGGATAGTGTGAAAAAGAGACAACAGTAGCAGATTAGATTCATTTATATCTTAGGTAAATTTACACGTACAACCACCTAAAATTACAAACCAGTTAACAGATTTCACGTATAAAGAAAACTGTAGACAAACTCACTTATTCTGTTTTACGTAACACATCAAATTTTGTTGTCTTCCCAGAGCACTTTACCAGCCTCACTAACAAAACAATATGCAACTCAAACACTGTTTATTACTGTTGACACATTTTTTCTTCTTTCCTCCAAGTATGTGGCAGACTCAGATCCTCACTAGTAGGGTAAGCTACGGGTCATCCCACGTTGCATTGTTGTCAAATCTATTCAAGATGGCTGCCATAGGTGTGCCAAAGTCACCGTGAAGTCATGGCGGGAAGTTCAAATTTTGGTGGGAAAATATGGTAGTTGGGCTACCTCCACTAACCTAACCCTCTCCCTTCCCCCTGCCACTGTCCACTTCTCCTCTCTCGATGGCAAATTGGCAGGAAAAGGACTCTGTCAGTGCCGAGATGAGGGACTTAAGCCTCTGTTTTTTACACAATTCCCACCTCTCCACCCTCATCAGGAAATTGGCGGGGAAAGGATTCAGTCTGTGCTGGATAGGGTGTATGTAAGTCTTTATTTTGTATGTATTGTTTATTTAAACAATCTGAGTTGAAACAGGCAGTAGCTCCATCCAGTGTGGTCGCCATGAGGTCCGGAGTTCGACTGACTTAGTTCACTGCGCCGCCACGAGAGGGCGCATTCGTTCCTCTCCCTCTCCCGTCCCATAACGTAATCCAAGTTGGCGATCTGGGAAGAAATTGTGAGTAAAGGACTCAGTCTGTGTCTAGCTGCTGGACTGGAAGGACGGGTGTAATTCTTTACTGTGTTAAACGGAGACGAGCTTTCTGTGCTGGAGTAGGAAGAGTATACACTACTGGTCATTAAAATTGCTACACCACGAAGATGACGTGCTACATACGGGAAATTTATCCGACTGGAAAAAGATGCTGTGATATGCAAATGATTAGCTTTTCAGAGAATTCACACAAGGATGGCACCGGTGGCGACATCTACAACGTGCTGACATAAGGAAAGTTTCCAACCGATTTCTCATGCACAAACAGCAGTTTTGTAGCCTATCGAGATTGCGGTTTATCGTATCGCGACATTGCTGCTCGCGTTGGTCGAGATCCAATGACTGTTAGCAGAATATGGAGTCGGTGGGTTCAGGAGGGTAATACGGAACGCCATGCTGGATCCCATCGGCCTCGTATCACTAGCAATCGAGATGACAGGCATCTTATCCACATGGCTGTCTCGATCCCTGAGTCAACAGATGGGGACGTTTCCAAGACAACAACCATCTCCACTAACAGTTTGACAACGTTTGCATCAGCATGGACTACCAGCTAGGAGACCATGGCTGCGGTTACCCTTGACGCTGCATCACAGACAGGAGCACCTGCGATGCACGAATGGCAAAACGTCATTTTTTTCGGATGAATCCAGGTTCTGTTTATAGCATCATGTTGGTTGCATCCGTGTTTGGCGACATCGCGGTGAACGCACATTGGAAGCGTGTATTTGTCATCGCCATACTGGCGTATCACCCGGCGTGATGGTATGGGGTGCCATTGGTTACACGTCTCGGTCACCTCTTGTTCGCATTGACGGCACTTTGAACACTCGACGTTACAGTTCAGATGTGTTACGACCCGTGGCTCTACCCTTCATTCGATCCCTGCGAAACCCCACATTTCAGCAGGATAATGCACGACCGCATGTTTCAGGTCCTGTACGGGCCTTTCTGGATACTGAAAATGTTCGACTACTGCACTGGCCAGCACATTCTCCTGATCTCTCACCAATTGTGTCGTGTTGAAGCAGCATGGGCAGCTGTACCTGTACACGCCATCCAAGTTCTGTTTGACTCAATGGCCAGGCGTATCAAGGCCGTTATTACGGCCAGAGGTGGTTGTTCTGGGTACTGATTTCTCAGAATCTATGCACCCAAATTGCGTGAAAATTTAATCACATGTCAGTTCTAGTATAATATATTTGTCCAATGAATACGTGTTTATCGTCTGCATTTCTTCTTGGTGTAGCAATTTTAATGGCCAGTAGTGTATTAGCATCTGAGGACTGTGTCGACGGCATTGATATCTGGTGAAGACGAATAGACCCACGCTTCATGAAATAATGAATATGGATTAAGTTACACTTTGCAACTGATACTGATAAATGCATGGGCTGTAAATGTAGATCATTCGCCAAAAGTCCGGTCGGTCAGTCTTCCGAAGCGCTAGACGCAAGACGTTCAGCCACTCCATCGCGCGGCCTCTTCCAAAGGACCCACCAACTTGGCAGGCAACGCGCCGGACTACCTGCCCCAAACCTCCGCCTTGGCTTACGGCACGGTCACGCGGTAGCCGCTAAGCCTACCATGCTGGAAATAACCGCGGCCTTCCCATCCTCGGTGCACGGATACCCTTTGTCGTTGAACACAAAATGCTTCAGGAGCTATTACATCTGGTGTTACGGAATATTGACACACACGTAACTTGAAGATATCAGGGGAAGTAAATGTACCACTGTACAGAGAGAGAGAGAGAGAGAGAGAGAGAGAGAGACAGAGAGAGAGAGAGAGCTTTGCAGATGACGCGACAATATTTAAACAACTTCATATTTTATTATGAGGAATGCCATCACCGACACACTTGAGCACTGACTGTACTTGTGAAACCTCCCTGAGACACTTCACACACTTTTGCGGCTAATAAATCCCGAAACCGATATCAGCTGCAGTATCTGATTTTACACACCGAAACGATGATCTCTGGAAGTCGAAATAAATATGACAGTAAGTCTAAACAGGACGTGCACCGCTGTTCGAAAGACAGGAAGTGTGCCTAGGATTACCGCCAGCCCGAGCGCGCTCCCTGACATGTTTTGCGCGGCCCAGCAAAGGCCACGTGTTGCAGGCCGGCAGGTGGCGAGATGCTACGTGTCAAGAAGGTAGTTTGAACAAAATGGCACTTTTGCAGTCAGCTGTTCCAAGTAACGTTGAAAAATGACGTGTGCGGATGCACTGACGAAGGGAAAACGCAAATACTTCGATAGTCGTAAGTGTGTATTTAAAACAAATACTTTCTGTGATCATCTTCCAATGGAATTTGCAAGTAGGCACCACGCAAAATCTATCTTAGAAAAGTGACGCCCTGCACCAAGCCTGTCCATTAGTTCCTCAGGGTGAGGTAACAGCTAAGTGTCAACTACTGTCTCTGGGTGGAATGTAGACTTGAAGTAAATACAAATACGGATTCGACCATAAGCCTAAGGCAACAAAACTAGAGGACTTGCCCACTGAAGAGCTTGAATGGGCGCAATTACACCATTGTAGTTCCTTCAGTTCACTGTCTACTTTGTCTCTTAAATCAATTGGAACGGGGCGGGCCCGAAAAATCTTAATCTGTGCATTGTCTTTCAATACAACATGAGCTACAAATTTATTTCCTTTTCCCATTCCTTCTGAAAATAGTTCAGGAAACTCTTTAAGCAACCTAGCGACACTGTCTTTTGGTGCAAAAGCTGATATGGAAAGTGCGTTCTCGTGGAGGCTCAGACCAGACAAATCAAAGGCATCTAAATTGAAAACTGTCTCTTGATTTCAGCTCAGTAAAATTCACTGTCCTGGTTTGAGATCTGTAAGTGGCAGGCAAGCTACACTGTCCAGGCACTGGAATTTCCTGACGGTTGTAAGCAGTGTGGTTCTTGCTAGATTTACAAAGGCATGGTGAGTCTGAGTGTTCGTACGTGGCACGATTAAGCAAAGTTACTGAGCCACCTGTGTCTAGCTGAAAGTTCACACGACGGCCAGCAATTCGTAATGAGACAAAGTAGTTTGTTAGAACGTCGTTGTACAACACTAGGGCGAAAAGGAGGCACAACCTTAAGCTCACTTTTGTCGAAACCTGTCGCACGTTTGGAAAACCCAACGTTCACTGCATGTACACGAGCCTGTTTTGTCTGGGAGCTCGAAAAATTGGCGTTTTTGTGCCGTTGCAAACAAACTGCTAGGACATGGCGTTTTTTCTTCCACGCGTGTAATACGCTGCGTTTCGTTATAGTCAATCCTGTCTTTTTAGTCGAGTAAAACATCTAGGGCAAGACTTCACTCAATTCGCAGGCCTGTTCACTTATATACATGGCTGTCCGCGCGGCTGTGTGTGGAGCAGTTGCGAGCAAGGGGCGACTAGACCCGACAAAAAGGGGCCTGGTCAAACTCATTGGCCTATATGGCACCCGAATCATTCTGCCCTAAGATTTACAATACTTGAGGAAGTGATGGATCAGTGTACTTTAGGATCTGTTCCCGGTTTCTACTATCTGGGACATTGAATGTTAGTGCATCCCTAATCATTAAATCACTGTAAAAGTTGCCACAACTACACTTAAATCTACACTACCTAGTCACGCTTTTTAATTCTGTGTATCACAGACGGTACGTCTGTTCCGGCTTTTTCTGCAAGCGAAAGAACTGATATCTGCTGCAGCTACTTGGACTTGCTGGCCATAATATTGAGTTAATGCAGCGATTACTTTGTCATACCTGATCCTGTTAGGAGATGCAGTTGGGAATAGGTTTTGTATTAACCTGAACACTGGGGACCCACCCAGTCGAAAGAAAGTATTGTAGCATCACAGCACTCGGTATACGATGAACTTGACAATGCGCTTGAAACACCGTTAGGTATTCGAGTCAGTCTTCTTCTGTGTCGTTAAATTGCTTGAACATTGATACGCTGGACGGTAGCACTTCTTGGGCTGGTGGATTTGCTGTTGTGCGGCTGACGTAACTTATGCAGCCAGTAGTTCTTCTATTGTCGTTAGTAGGGGCACTATTTTGTTGGTTCTGAAACTGAAAAGTTTGTGTTAGACCTTTCATATTGGCAGTCTGCGGCGGCGACGCGGGGGCACGGGGTGGAGGGTGTGGGGTAGCCTTGCTTTACACTAATACACTCCTGGAAATTGAAATAAGAACACCGTGAATTCATTGTCCCAGGAAGGGGAAACTTTATTGACACATTCCTGGGGTCAGATACATCACATGATCACACTGACAGAACCACAGGCACATAGACACAGGCAACAGAGCATGCACAATGTCGGCACTAGTACAGTGTATATCCACCTTTCGCAGCAATGCAGGCTGCTATTCTCCCATGGAGACGATCGTAGAGATGCTGGGTGTAGTCCTGTGGAACGGCTTGCCATGCCATTTCCACCTGGCGCCTCAGTTGGACCAGCGTTCGTGCTGGACGTGCAGACCGCGTGAGACGACGCTTCATCCAGTCCCAAACATGCTCAATGGGGGACAGATCCGGAGATCTTGCTGGCCAGGGTAGTTGACTTACACCTTCTAGAGCACGTTGGGTGGCACGGGATACATGCGGACGTGCATTGTCCTGTTGGAACAGCAAGTTCCCTTGCCGGTCTAGGAATGGTAGAACGATGGGTTCGATGACGGTTTGGATGTACCGTGCACTATTCAGTGTCCCCTCGACGATCACCAGTGGTGCACGGCCAGTGTAGGAGATCGCTCCCCACACCATGATGCCGGGTGTTGGCCCTGTGTGCCTCGGTCGTATGCAGTCCTGATTGTGGCGCTCACCTGCACGGCGCCAAACACGCATACGACCATCATTGGGACCAAGGCAGAAGCGACTCTCATCGCTGAAGACGACACGTCTCCATTCGTCCCTCCATTCACGCCTGTCGCGACACCACTGGAGGCGGGCTGCACGATGTTGGGGCGTGAGCGGAAGACGGCCTAACGGTGTGCGGGACCGTAGCCCAGCTTCATGGAGATGGTTGCGAATGGTCCTCGCCGATACCCCAGGAGCAACAGTGTCCCTAATTTGCTGGGAAGTGGCGGTGCGGTCCCCTACGGCACTGCGTAGGATCCTACGGTCTTGGCGTGCATCCGTGCGTCGCTGCGGTCCGGTCCCAGGTCGACGGGCACGTACACATTCCGCCGACCACTGGTGACAACATCGATGTACTGTGGAGACCTCACGCCCCACGTGTTGAGCAATTCGGCGGTACGTCCGCCCGGCCTCCCGCATGCCCACTATACGCCCTCGCTCAAAGTCCGTCAACTGCACATACGGTTCACGTCCACGCTGTCGCGGCATGCTACCAGTGTTAAAGACTGCGATGGAGCTCCGTATGCCACGGCAAACTGGCTGACACTGACGGCGGCGGTGCACAAATGCTGCGCAGCTAGCGCCATTCGACGGCCAACACCGCGGTTCCTGGTGTGTCAGCTGTGCCGTGCGTGTGATCATTGCTTGTACAGCCCTCTCGCAGTGTCCGGAGCAAGTATGGTGGGTCTGACACACCGGTGTCAATATGTTCTTTTTTCCATTTCCAGGAGTGTATGTTTTAGCGAATAACAAGCAAAGCCTCTGAAAAGAGAAATTTCATTGGTTCTATGGCTCCCCTCCTGGAATACATGCGAGAACACATTAGCAAATAGAAATGAGCACACCTGCAAGCTAAAACACAAGAGAAGTAAGGAAAATCTTCTGCACTGAATTGTCTTCATCGCCATTTTTGTGTCGACTCGTTGCCATTGTCGTGTCGTGTATCATGGGAAGCAAGGAGAGGATGATGTTTAGCGCCCAGTTTCGTCTTTCTACGACACAACTTCACACAGTTATTAACAGGGTTCTTTATTCATAAGAACACGAAGATACTTATCTTTAAGCTTCCATTTGGTGTGGTACAAGCTCTTCCTTGATAGTCCACGTTAGCCTCACTGCTGGTGAAGTACACGTCCCACTATGCACACTAATCTGATAGCTATGTGCTGCCTGAGACTGAGACTCCGAGTGCAACTGTGACTGACTCTGCGACTGGGCTGACTGTCTATGACTGACCGGGTCCTCCGTTCCGCGGCGGTGATCGAAATACAGGAGGTCGAGAAGTGGTTGGCGGTGCGTTTCTTACAAGTTTGTCTTTGGCCTTTCTCCTGATAAGCTCGTTTGCTCTGGCGCCTACTATTGATCTTATCATAGCCTCTTTACCATCCCATGTGATGGTGATAGCTTATGCCATCATGCCTTCATGGTGATAGCTTATATCATCAAATTGTATATGAGACAGTATTCTGCAACACCAGATGTAATAACTCTTGAAGCAGTTCGCATTCAATGACAAAGAGTTTCTGTGCACCGGGGATGAGAAGGGGGGGGGGGGGTCACGGGCATTGCCAACATGGCAGGAAGTGCTTAGCGACTACCGTGTCATCATGGTGGAAGCCAGTGCTGAAACTTGGTGTAGGTAGCCCGGCGCATTGCTGGACCGAGTCTGTGAACTTGTAGGAATAGGCCGCGAGCCACAGTGGGTGAACATCTCTCTTCTTGCGCTTTGGAAGCCTGACTCACTGGACTTTTATCAGATGATCTACATTTACAGCACACACATTTAACAGTATGATTTGCGAAGCGTAACTTACCTCATATTCATTACTTCACTAAGCTTAATTGTCTTCACCAAATATCATTTGTATCAACACAGTCCTCAGACACTAATATACTCCTCCTTCTCCAGCACAGACATCTCGTCCATTGAACACAGTAAACAGATATGCCTCTCCTTCCATTCCAGAAGCTAGACACAGACTGACTCCTTTCCCTCCATTTACTCCCAGTCCGCCATCTTGTACTACGTCAGGGAGGGGAGAGGAACGACAGCGCCCTATCATGGTGGTATGGTGAACTAGGTCAGTTGTACTCCGGACCTCATGGTGACCACGCTGGATGGAGCTACTGTCTATGATAACTCAAATTGTTTAAATAAACAATGCATACAAAATAATGTCTTACGTCCATCCTATCCAGCAGCCCAGCACAGACTGAGTCCTTTTCCCGCCAGTTTCCTGATAGGGGCAGGAAGGGGAGCAATGCGTACAAAATAAAGACGTACGTCCGTCGCATTCAGCAGCTTGGCACTGACTGAGACCTTTTCCCACCATTTTCCAGATGGGAACGGGAGGCGAAGGAGGAGAGGAGGAGGTTAGGTTAGTGGAGGTAGCCCAATTGACCTATTTTCCCGCCAAAATTTGAACTTCCCACCATGATGTCACTGCGAAGTTGCCACACGTATTGCCACTGTCTTGGATCCGCCATACTGAATAAATTTGGCAGCAATGCAATGTGGGGTGACATTTTTTCTAGGTTCAGAAGCAGTGAAAAGAATAAAGTACATAAATGGTGACTAACTGGGGTTCGTGGCACTTGTCTTAGAAGCAATAAATTCTGTTTCAAATACACAGGAAGAAGGAACAAGGAAGTGGCAAGGCTTTTAGAATTATATTTGGCAGAAGCCAACACTGGCCATCAAGTAACATCGGATGTGGCTTTAATACCTGAGTAGACTTCAGTAGGATCACCAATTCTACAAAACCAAATTACAGTCAGAAGTGGGAAAGCTGACCTCGAAACTAAATGACGCAAATAAAATACCTGTGTAGGACTTCAATTCCTTCTCCTTCCCCTGAGGGCGAAGATAAATGGTTTTTAAATTCCTTGTTGCCCACTTCACATCAGGTTGATACGGGACCTGGTTCTGTGAATGTCTATCCCTAATTTTAATAAAAAGTAACCCTTATTGCAATGTTAACTTGCATTTTGATTGTAACTGACTTCATAAACCACCATATACGAAAAAAAAGACACGACGCACAACATCACACAGCTGTCTGCCATAGCCTCGAGTGAGACGCGTCGTAGTCCGTTGCGTACCAATCCCAACAAATGGCGGTCATTTATTTCGGACTGGAAAAATGTATGGATCCCCTTCCAGCGTTAAAAACAATCTCGATATTTTAGCTACATTCCGTATGCAGCTGCAGACTTTTCAAAACTAGTGCTGTGTTTTACTTTAATTAGACGTACGGTATTACAGTAATTATGGGCAATAACGAAAAGAAATTCAGTTCATTTTCAGTCTGCGATGTCAGACTGTAAGATGCCTAAAAATAAATTTATTTTATCGAATAATTTCCTCACAGTCGAATCAGAAACACCGTAAACCCCAAAATTCATGCAAGTCCAAAATTAGTGCTTTTTCATTTTTTACGCGGAAAGTAAAAGTTTTAATAAGCAACTAACTACACAGACAGTTGGAGCCTTTCTCCTTTTATAGAAAAGAATTTTTTAGATGCACGGCATAGTACTTGATATTTGTCACTCTGCATTTCGTCCCGCAGCTAGCCGCGTGGCTACAGGACTCTGCGTCACTCCGCGGTCCGTCGCCTATTACGGAACACTCCGCTTGTGTGGCCCCAGCGTAACAGGTCGCAAGGGGACAGACCAATCCCGTTCGTTGTCGCAACGAGAGAAGGTCCTCTAAGCGCTGAACTTGTGGCTGCAGACAACATGACAAATAACCGTTGGGCGACCGCCAGTGAAACAGCCGAAACCATAGCCACCCCTGTTGACAACAACGCCGCAAACGACGCTGCGTCCATGGACGACGCCGACGGCGGGTCGCTGCTTGTTGTCAGCGCGGGAGGCGACGCAACATTCTCAACGACTCCGTGAACGGACTAGAATAACAGGACAACTACCGATCGGCAAGCAGCTGTTGTCCCAGGCGATGTAAGGTGTATTAAACGTCTGTATCTGACGTTTACACTCGCTCGAACTGATCGGTGTGTGTAGTTCCGCGTAAGTCCGGAAAATGTCGATACAGACGCTTAGGAGTGGGGGAGCAGCTGCACAAGAATTCCATTAAGCTCGTTCGAGCGTCTCAGACTCGAAATGCCCAGCCGTCTACTATTATAACCCGACCGCCGCTCAGTCACGGCGAGTGATCCTAAGGTGATAGACAGTGAGAAGGCGAAACTTGATTCGGAAGAAAATATCCAGCGTGCGTAAGACGATGGCCCTAACAACGTCTGGGTGAGATTTTCATTAGTGATTGATAAGGTTGTCCGCTACATGTACTGTTGAATGTGCTCTGTTCTCCTTATGGTTCTGCCACCACATATCTGCAGGCACAAGTCTGTAGAACACGAAAAAGTGTACGTTCTGAAGCATTACCAGTTCCATTGAAAGCTATAGTAACTAAAAAGGTGCGCAGAAATGAGTGTCAGAGTTCATCGTCCATTTATGTCTGGAGCTTATAAACGTCTTCAATATTTTGCCTCGTCGTACGACAGTATCACGCAACACTGAAAGACAAGCCAGCGATATGTTGGAGAATATTATGATGCCCACCATTATCCAGGCTATATGCGTCAATGCATAAGGCAGTACAGCAGATATACGCTGGAGCGCTAAAGAAACTGGTACAGGCATACGTATTCAAATACAGAGATATGTAACAGGCAGAATATGGTGTAATGAAATGAATCCCCTTAGCTGCATACAGGCGTTGATATAAGTAACGGGCACAGTTGAAAATGTGTTTCTCGACAGGGACTCGAACCCGAGGTCTCCTGCTTACAGGGCAGACGCTCTATCCATCTGAGCCACCGCGCAAACAGAGGATAGTGCGCTTCAGGGGCTTATCTCTGGGACGCGTCCCGTGAGAGCCACATTAGCAACTTATTGTCCCGCATTATATTCATAGTGCCCCTGCCCATCATACTCATTGCCCGCAGCTCGTGGTCGTGCGGTAGCGTTCTCGCTTCCCACGCCCGGGTTCCCGGGTTCGATTCCCGGCGGGGTCAGGGATTTTCTCTGCCTCGTGATCACTGGGCGTTGTGTGATGTCCTTAGGTTAGTTAGGTTTAAGTACTTCTAAGTTCTAGGAGCTGATGACCATAGATGTTAAGTCCCATAGTGCTCAGAGCCATCATACTCATTAGTCGCGGCTTTACTGCCGATTCCCGTAAGAGTTCGGGCACTGTTTGTGCATCCTCACAGAAGAAGATGGTCAAATAGCCGGTGAGCCTTAACTATATGTATATATATGAAGATGGTATCTGTTCTTTCGGACATGTCCGAAAGAACAGATACCATCTTAATATATATACATATAGAATATGGTGCTCCGGTCAGTAACTCCTATGTAAGGCAACACGGGTCTGGTGCAGTTGTTGGATCGGTTACAGCTGCAACAGTGGTAGGTTATCAAGATTTAATTGAGTTTGAACGTGGTGCTATGGTCGGCGCACGAGCGGTGGGACACAGCATCTCCCAAGTACCGATGAGGTTGGAATTTTCCTATACGACCCTTTCACGAGTATTCGGTGAATATCAGGAATCCGGTAAAACATCAAATCTCCGACATCGCCGGCCGCGGTGACCGAGCGGTTCTAGGCGCTCCAGTCCGGAACCGCGCGACTGCTACGGTCGCAAGTTCGAATCCTGCCTCGGGCATTGATGTGTGTCATGTCCTTAGGTTAGTTAGGTTTAAGTAGTCCTAAGTTCTAGGGGACTGATGACCTCAGATGTTAAATCCCATAGTGCTCAGACCCATTTCTCCGACATCACTGCGACCGGAAAAAGATCCTGCAAGAACGGTACCAATGACGACGGAAGAGTATCGTTCAACGTGACAGAAGTGCAGCCCTTCCGCAAATTGCTGCAGATTTCAATGCTGGCCATCAACGAGTGTCAGCGTACGAACCATTCAACGAAATATCATCGATACGGGCTTTCGGAACCAAAGGCCCACTCGTGCGCACTTGATGTCTGCACGATATAAAGCTTCACGCCTCACTTGGGCCCGTAAGCACCGACATTGGACTGTTTATGACTGGAATCATGTTGTCTGGTCGATCGATTCTCGTTTCAAATTGTATTGAGTGGATGGACGTGTACGGGTATGGAGACAACCTCATGAATCCATGGTCAATGCACGTCAGCAGGGGACTGTTCAAGCTGGTGCAAGCTCTGTAATGGTGTGGGGCGCGTGCAGTTGGAGTGATATGGGACCTCTGATACGTCTAGATACGACTCTGACAGGTGACATGCACGTGAGCATCATGTCTGATCACCTGCATCCATTCATGGCCATTGTTCATTCCAAAGGACTTGGGCAGTTACAGCAGGACAATGCGACACCCCACCCTTCCAGAACTGCTACAGAGTCGCTCCAGGAACTCTCTTCTGATCACTTCTGCTGGCCACGAAACTCCCCAGACATGAACATTTTTGAGCATATCGGGGACGCCTTGAAACGTGCTGTTCGGAAGATATCTCCACCCACTCGTACTCTTACGGATTTATTGACAGCCCTGCAGAATTTATGGTGGCAATTTCCTCCTGCACTAATTCAGACATTAGCCGAGTCCATGACACGTCGTGTTGCGGCACTTTTGCTGCTCGAGGCTGCACCACACGATATTAGGTATTTGTACCAATTTCTTGGAATCTTCAGTGTAGTTAGGTTGTGATAAAAAGCGTAACATATCTGTTTAATCAAATAGTTAAGTTGGCTGATAGAAAATTAATCTTTTACGTGGCCTGGTACACTATTATGCAATTTTAATTTTTGTATTTAATTGCAGAAGATATGTTGGGTCACCACCTGAATTGGCCTGCCACCTGCTGTTACTTAGCCTGAATGCTTGCTTGGAAATAAAAAAGCAAAATATAAATTAGTAGACAGGGCTGAATTCAAGAAAAATTAATGAAATTTTGTTTACCTCGATAATTCTTGATTAATTCTGGACGCGATTCAGCTTTGGAAATCCTTTTAAACATATTAAAAAGTCATACAAGTGCCAGTAAGCTGGCCTGCAAGAGCCTCGATAGAGAATTGGGAAATTAACGGGTGAGTTATTGAACATCATGGGTGGATGGAAAGGTTAAGGAGACCGCATATCGGACTATGGTGCGACCCATTTCTAAATACTGCTCGGGTGCTTGGGGATCCATACCAGGTCGTGTTGAAGGAGGATATCGAAGAGGCGGGCTGCTAGATTAGTTATCGGCAGATTCGAACAAGACGTAAATGTTACGGAGACGTTTCGGGAACTGAAATGCTAATCCCTGTAGGGAAGGCGTCGTTCTTTCCGAGGAACGCTATTGAAAAAATTTAGGGGGCCGGTATCTGAAGCTGACTGCCGAATTATTCTACTGCCGCCAACATACACTGCGCGTAAGGACCACGAACGCAAGGTGCGAGGAACTGGGGCTCATACGGTCGCATACAGACAGTGATTTTTCCTTTTGTCTGCTTGCGAGTGTAACAGGGGAGAAAATAACTAGTAGCGCTACAGGGTATCCTCCTCTACGCACCGTACGGTAGCTTGAGGGTCATACATACATATATATATTTCATGATGAAATCCATAAAATGGATGCACTTGAACAAACGTGTATTTAACAGAAAAACCTTAATCTACCGCGGAGTTTTGGTATTGCATATTGTTGTTAAAAAGATCCGAAATGCATACGTGAATAACACGATAATTTGAGATTGGGAGTCTCGTGGGAAAGATGGATTACACACGCCCGCATTCAGACTACCATTCATCACAGAGAAAGAAGTAGTTCGAAATTTTAATAAAGGAAACTAGATCGAGATTACGTTAGAGAGACTATCCTCGATGGTCGCATATTTTAGCCGAAAATTATTCCCAAATTTATGAAAATATATTACGTGAGATAGCAGTTAAGAATAGTGAATAGGAACTACGTCTTATGACTAATTCTTCCTAAAGATAGGAGCCAAAGAAAATCACTAATAACCACGTGGCTATCTATTACAAAGAAAAATCCATAAAATAGAATAAAAACTGGTTCAATTGCTAGCAAGGAACACTAAAGCACAATCTCATGAACAAAACACGTAGTAACAGCTACCAAACATGCACAAAAAAAACTGGCTCAAATCTGCACACAACACAGTGACCTTAATCTTAAAATGATTGCCCAATGTTTAACCACACGCACTGCTCAAATCAGTTACACGATTTATTCAGGAATCTAGTCGCACTCACAGAACCACGTTGCGTCGTGCCCCACAATCACAAAGTTATAGAACACAATGAAAGCACTGCTATAAATTCCATAAATCGCGACATTATTCTCAATACCTGCCTACACAAGGTATCACGAAATTTTCTTTAATAGCTGAAAGCTACTAAGAAATGAATTAAGGACTCAGTTAAGCTGAAACTTACACTAAGGACTAAAACTAGATGTTACCTGCTCGACGATTCCCAGAGCAGTGAAGCTTCTCGCTAATCATCCACAGCCCCGACCGCGGACCGGAAGCCAGCGCACAGACAATATGCATATTCTACCTGTGCCAACTTAATACAAGCGACGAATCATCGCTCGCCAGTCTCTCTCTGATCCAGAAGAGTTCCCCTTTGCTAGGCACAAAACTTGGCTAAGCTATCCCTACATTCACAAAAACGTACCACACGTAGAAAGACTCCAGCAGATGACAGACACGCTTCCAAGCAGACATCCAGAGGAATGGAACATGGCCGGCCGCGGTGGTCGTGCGGTTCTGGCGCTGCAGTCCGGAACCGCGAGGCTGCTATGGTCGCAGGTTCGAATCCTGCCTCGGGCATGGGTGTGTGTGATGTCCTTAGGTTAGTTATGTTTAAGTAGTTCTAAGTTCTAGGGGACTTACGGCCTAAGGTGTTGAGTCCCATAGTGCTCAGAGCCATTTGAACCATTTGAATGGAACATGGGAAACATAGGGTGTCAACTCTAATCTATGATGAATGCTTTTCTGTCTCAAATTAAACTCTTACTTTGTATCTAGCTAATGTGTGAAATGAATTAGATATGAAATACAAATCACATATGGTAATATAGTACTGAAATACCAATATGGCTGCCAGACGTATCACCCAGCTGATCATCTTCGCCAGCCAGTGTGGCCGAGCGGTTCTAGGCGCTTCAGTCTGGAACCGCACGACTGCAACGGTCGCAGGTTCGAATCCTGCCTCGGGCATGGATGTGTGTGATGTCCTTAGGTTAGTTAGGTTTAAGTAGTTCTAAGTCTTTGGGGACTGATGACCTCAGATGTTAAGTCCCATAGTGCTCAGAACAATTTCAACCATTTGATCATCTTTCTCTCAGTCTGAATTTACAAGAGAACCGACACGCAAGCAATGCTGTTCAGAAATGTAAAAGTCGGTATCAATCACGGAAGTCGATGAAGCGACTTATACAGATATGCTTCAGAACTACAACACCGCAGGCTTTATGTAGTGCAACAAAATCAACAAGAACTATTTGAACAACACTTCAATAAGCGTAAAAATAATTGGTACATCACTGTAGTTACAAATTGTTAATAATTTGCGCCTTAAGTCTCGGTTTAAATGTAGGGATCCCAGTGTACTTTACAAAAAAAAAGGCGCCTGGTGACTTTAAGGGTTAACTGATAAGCAGCCGGCCGCGGTAGCCGAGCGGTTCTAGGCGCTCAGTCCGGAACCGCGCGACTGCTACGGTCGCAGGTTCGAATCCTGCCTCGGGCATGGATGTGTGTGATGTCCTTAGGTTAGTTAGGTTTAAGTACTTCTAAGTTCTAGGGGACTGATGACCTTCGCAGTTAAGTCCCATAGCGCTCAGAGCCATTTGAACTGATAAGTTAGGCTCCACTGCGGACCTACGGCGTCAGCGCCCCGTGTGGTTACGTCAGGGAAGCCTTCAACTGTTCTAGCGTTGCACGCTACGAAGTCGGACCCGTCAGCCTACTGCAGAAGCTGGGTGGCGGTTCCATTCATAGGGCTGCCTCCTCCCCTACCTGATCCTGCGTACCTGCCAGTCAGCCTGTACCATATGTTGTCCCGCTACCGGGGGGCGAGGCCTGTCCTATTGAGTGTGCACCTTGCGGGGAAGCTGGCGGTGCTGTTTCATTCACGGAGACAGGGAGAGCCACTTCTCTGTTTGCGGGATCGAACCCGTAGCCTTCGGGAAGGAGGGGGGACATTATATCTTGCTGTTTGTACGCAACCTTGTTACTACCCTCCTCCACACATTACTCCGCCTACTTGGGATAAATTCTACTCCCAAATAGATCCGGTGGATTTTCTATAAAACTTTCGAGATAGGGCAGAGATATGCGCATTACTCAGAAGCAGTTAATGAACATGTTGAGACAGCATTTAACCTCCGAAGCCTACCGGTTGTGGCTCATCTCAGGGCGCTGTTGGATGGATTTTGAGCAACTAATCCGCGAGTTTCTCGAACAGTACCGGAACCGGACAAGAGAGTAGAGAGTACGGCGCTGCCTGCTGATCTGGCCCGCGTACAGTCCGAGTGGGGGAACCTCGTGGGAATTCGTCTCGCGTGAAGTTTACTCAGTGCGTCACCTGGACCCGCCCATGGACGCAGGGAGTTCATAGTAATAACCTGCTGCCCTATGACCGAATGGGACGGAAGGGAGCTTCTAACTGTATCAGTAGTGAGCCTGGAGCAATCACTAGAGGGCTTGGCCACGCTGGACGAGCTTCTGGAAGAATGAGACAGACGTATTTCTATCAGTGGTGAGCAAACCCTGGTGCCAGCGCCGCTCAAAATTCTAGTAGTGATGATGAAGGTCTCCCGCTTGAGGGAAAAACAAAGGGAAAGGTACTGCGAGAAGCAAAATAACAGTGACAGAAATGTCATGTCTATTCAGGTGGGATACTGAAGGAGGAGGAAGCGCTGATATGGTGGTACAACCCAATCCAGACAGAGAGGGAGAACACTCCTGAGCAGGAAACAGCAGTTATAATCGAATTTAGCTGGGAAAACTAAGCCCACGAATAGAGCGTTGTTTTCGGGAAATGGGATACCTTGGTCGCATCCACTGATCCCGAAAACACATAAAAAGGGTAAGCGGGACTGATGTCACGAGAACCAGCGGCGATGTCCGTTAGCGATGCAGCAAAACTACCGGCTCCTTCGGTGGAAGATTTAGAATTCAAACTAGCCACTGCGTTGCGTAGAGTCAGTGGGAAGCAGGTACTCAGAAAGGAACGGCACGACCGCACTGCCAAGACGCCTGCAATGAAGGACGGAGACCTTATTCTGGATCGCTACCACCTGCGATCTGGCTTAATAGTGAAGGAAATATCGAAGTTTTATTTACGCTATGACATCCCGTTTAAAGAGAAGGAAGTGTTGGGTGGTCACTCATATGTCATGGTAGGCAATGAAACAGATGCAGGAAAAGGAATCCAGAATATAGCAAATATTATGCTGTTTATTCATTATATTGTTTCCAGGCTCTAGTCATTTAAAAATTTTCATATTTCATTAAGTTCAGAGGGAACGGTACTCCTGAGTGATTCAGGAATATGTCTTCAGCTTTTTTTTTATTAGAGATGGGATCTACACTGTGGCAACGAGAGTCATCGGATAGCGATATGCACATATACAGTAGCTTACACAAAGTATAAAAGGGCAGTGTACTGGCGGAGCTGTCATTTGGACCCAGGTGACTGACGTGAAAAGGTTTCCGACGTGATTGTGGCAGCACGACGGGAATTAACAAACTTTGAACGCGGAATGGTAGCTAGAGCGAGATAAATGGGACATTCCATTTCGGAATCGTTAGGGAATTCAATACTCAGATATCCATAGCGCCAAGAATGTGCCAGGAATTTCAAGTTTCGGACATTACCACTCAATGGATTAACGACCGGGAGCAGTGTTGTTCGCCTAGAGTTGTCGCTCCTGACAAATAAGCAACACTGCGTGAAATAACCGCAGAAATCAAATGGTTCAAATGGCTCTGAGCACTATGGGACTTAACTGTAGAGGTCATCAGTCCCCTAGAACTCAGAACTACTTAAACCTAACTAACCTAAGGACATCACACACATCCATGCCCGGAGAAATCAATGTGGGACGTACGACGAGTGTATCTGTTCGGACAGAGTGGCGAAATTTGGCGTTAATGGACTACGGGAGCAGACAGGACCCTAGATGTGTGAAAAACCGTGGCCTGATCAGATCAATCCCGGCTTCAGTTGGTAGGAGCTGATGCTAGCGTTCGAGTATGGCGCAGACCCCACGAAATCATGGACCCAAGCTGTCAACAAGGCACTGCGCAAGCTGGTGGCAGCTCCATAATGGTGTGGGTTGTGTTTACATTGAATGGTCTAGGTCCTCTTCTTATGTTTAATAACTGGAGACTATTGGCCGCCATTCATGGACTTCGTGTTCCCCAACAACGATGCAAGTTTTAGGGATGACACTGCGCCATGTCACCGGGCCACAGTCGTTCGCGACTGGTTTGGAGAAATTCCTGGACAATTCGAGCGAATGATTTGGCCATCTCGATCGCACAACATGAATCCCATCGAACGTTTACTTGTATGTGTACAATACCAGAGATGTGTTAACATCAGACTGGAAACCTCAATGGGTATAGAGAGAGAGAGTACTGTCAGTAAAGACTTGTCCAATCCGGAGGAGAGTGGTCGATTGTCGAAGAGGAAGGAGAAAGCCGGTAGTACCGGATTTTGTTCCAGCGCTGGGGAAGTCTCCAGCGAGAGCGAAAACTAACTTGAGAATGCTCCTCTTGTGCTAGGGCAGTGTGGGGTAGTGCACTTGGCGTAAACTACGCACCAGAGGCCGCTCCGGCCACAATTACTTGCCGAATTCGGTTCGCATCAGTAAATCGACCGTGATACTGTCACTCGTCCCACCGATCCGACAATTTCCAAAACGGTTCCGAGAGCTGTCTCACAGCACACGCACACACGTTTACACACACGTTACGACGCGCCTACACCAACACTCTGACACTATACCAACAACAGTGGCGGAACCTCTCGTAAAAGGGAATAAAAACCTGTTTTCTTGTCATACTCAGGAACGTAAATATGCACGGAATCAGGGAGAGAGAGCGAGACAGAGAGAGATGATGATGATGTTTGATTTGCGAGGCGCTCAACTGCGCGGTGATCAGCACCCGTACAATGTCCCTATTTTTACACAGTCCAATTTTTTTACACTGTACAATCTAGCCACTGTCTCGAATGATTATTATGATGAAATAGTGAGGACAACACAAACACCCAGCCCCGGGCAGAGAAAATCCCCAACCCGGCCGGGAATCGATCCCGGGACCCCGTGATACGTGATAGAGAGAGAGGGTTTTTGATTACGTATCTCTATGTGGGTACTTATGATGTTACCGGTCGTATTGTTTCGCTATACTAGTCACTAAAACCAGCAGACGGCTGGATTATGTGTGCTCTTTTACTCATCACACAGTTGACAGCTATATCCCCCAATAAGAAAATCACTGTAGAGGGTGGAAATACGTCAGGCGTCACACAGGCTCACTGTAACAAAATATAAAGTAATGGCTACTGACACGACGTCTTGTAACTGATTCAATAAAATCTGCAACGTGACTGCTGTGATATTCCAGTGCAAAATAATCTAAGCTGATAGCCGCGGATTATTAGTATATGGGAAGTAAAATTAATATTCGTGCCAAATGGTGACAATGATCCCTTTGCTCATGATCTTGAAAAACGATGAACTGACTTTACGGCCAAGTCCGTCACAGTCTTTCACAAATAAGAGGTGAAAACTATAGTTCTACATTTTCTTTACACGAGAAAAGCTTCACAATTATTTCGTAGCCTGCAACTCCACAAAACAGTGGTCCAAATTCAGCTTGGCGTGAAATCAGTTATGTATCTGAGTGAGCGGCCGAACTATCACCCACAGCGTCACGGGTTCCCCGTTGAATAGCAATGGACTTAATCTCACTGCTTAAATTATTGGACAAATACTTCTTTTAATTCTTACATTTTCTCGATCTTAAGAACATTAGATTCTTCAAGTATGTTAAACTTATGTTAACAACTGACTCAAATTACCCATTTCACTTAGTAGATTATACACCTCGACCCTGCCGAAAGCTTCCTTTTCGAAGTCTCTTCAGTAACCTATGTTTTTTTTTTTTTGCTCAGTGAGCTTCATATCAGAGCATTAAGGTATCAATAATTTCTCTTGACTTAACTAACGCATCAATAGTTGAAATCTTTTCGAAGGGATATGCTGCCTGAAATGACATACACTCCTGGAAATGGAAAAAAGAACACATTGACACCGGTGTGTCAGACCCACCATACTTGCTCCGGACACTGCGAGAGGGCTGTACAAGCAATGATCACACGCACGGCACAGCGGACACACCAGGAACCGCGGTGTTGGCCGTCGAATGGCGCTAGCTGCGCAGCATTTGTGCACCGCCGCCGTCAGTGTCAGCCAGTTTGCCGTGGCATACGGAGCTCCATCGCAGTCTTTAACACTGGTAGCATGCCGCGACAGCGTGGACGTGAACCGTATGTGCAGTTGACGGACTTTGAGCGAGGGCGTATAGTGGGCATGCGGGAGGCCGGGTGGACGTACCGCCGAATTGCTCAACACGTGGGGCGTGAGGTCTCCACAGTACATCGATGTTGTCGCCAGTGGTCGGCGGAAGGTGCACGTGCCCGTCGACCTGGGACCGGACCGCAGCGACGCACGGATGCACGCCAAGACCGTAGGATCCTACGCAGTGCCGTAGGGGACCGCACCGCCACTTCCCAGCAAATTAGGGACACTGTTGCTCCTGGGGTATCGGCGAGGACCATTCGCAACCGTCTCCATGAAGCTGGGCTACGGTCCCGCACACCGTTAGGCCGTCTTCCGCTCACGCCCCAACATCATGCAGCCCGCCTCCAGTGGTGTCGCGACAGGCGTGAATGGAGGGACGAATGGAGACGTGTCGTCTTCAGCGATGAGAGTCGCTTCTGCCTTGGTGCCAATGATGGTCGTACGCGTGTTTGGCGCCGTGCAGGTGAGCGCCACAATCAGGACTGCATACGACCGAGGCACACAGGGCCAACACCCGGCATCATGGTGTGGGGAGCGATCTCCTACACTGGCCGTACGCCACTGGTGATCGTCGAGGGGACACTGAATAGTGCACGGTACATCCAAACCGTCATCGAACCCATCGTTCTACCATTCCTAGACCGGCAAGGGAACTTGCTGTTCCAACAGGACAATGCACGTCCGCATGTATCCCGTGCCACCCAACGTGCTCTAGAAGGTGTAAGTCAACTACCCTGGCCAGCAAGATCTCCGGATCTGTCCCCCATTGAGCATGTTTGGGACTGGGTGAAGCGTCGTCTCACGCGGTCTGCACGTCCAGCACGAACGCTGGTCCAACTGAGGCGCCAGGTGGAAATGGCATGGCAAGCCGTTCCACAGGACTACATCCAGCATCTCTACGATCGTCTCCATGGGAGAATAGCAGCCTGCATTGCTGCGAAAGGTGGATATACACTGTAATAGTGCCGACATTGTGCATGCTCTGTTGCCTGTGTCTATGTGCCTGTGGTTCTGTCAGTGTGATCATGTGATGTATCTGACCCCAGGAATGTGTCAATAAAGTTTCCCCTTCCTGGGACAATGAATTCATGGTGTTCTTATTTCAATTTCCAGGAGTGTATTTCAGTTTCTTGTTGCGTTATATTTAGGGTAAAAAATGGAGAATAACAAACTTGGTACATAATAACCCTCTGTTCAACAACAAAAATGCATGACAGATGATTTTTACTGTTTTTGTCAGTGCTTAGAAGTACAATCAGTTTCAACGGAACAAGTATAGTTTTATAGCTAGGCAAATGCTTTAAACATTTATACTTCAGTTGCGAAAGAAAACAATTCATTCACGTAGAATACTTCAATGTGTTAACTTGATCTAAATCTTGTGTAAGCTAACCCAGTGCTATAGCGTTAGATGGTCGTTCTACGTAATTTTTGCTTGAAAATGGTTCGTGATAATATTAATAAGTTTCCCATTATTGCAGTAGCTTTACTGTATGATTACATGATGATGGCGTCCTCTTGGGTAAAATATTCCGGAGGTAAAATAGTCCCCCATTCGGATCTCCGGGCGGGGACTACTCAAGAGGATGTCGTTATCAGGAGAAAGAAAACTGGCGTTCTACGGATCGGAGCGTGGAATGTCAGATCCCTTAATCGGGCAGGTAGGTTAGAAAATTTAAAAAGGGAAATGGATAGGTTGAAGTTAGATATAGTGGGAATTAGTGAAGTTCGGTGGCAGGAGGAACAAGACTTCTGGTCAGGTGACTACAGGGTTATAAACACAAAATCAAATAGGGGTAATGCAGGAGTAGGTTTAATAATGAATAGGAAAATAGGAAAGCGGGTAAGCTACTACAAACAGCATAGTGAACGCATTATTGTGGCCAAGATAGATACGAAGCCCACGCCTACTACAGTAGTACAAGTTTATATGCCAACTAGCTCTGCAGATGACGAAGAAATTGAAGAAATGTATGATGAAATAAAAGAAATTATTCAGATTGTGAAGGGAGACGAAAATTTAATAGTCATGGGTGACTGGAATTCGAGTGTAGAAAAAGGGAGAGAAGGAAACATAGTAGGTGAATATGGATTGGGGGACAGAAATGAAAGAGGAAGCCGCCTCGTCGAATTTTGCACAGAGCACAACATAATCATAACTAACACTTGGTTTAAGAATCATGAAAGAAGGTTGTATACATGGAAGAACCCTGGAGATACTAAAAGGTATCAGATAGATTATATAATGGTAAGACAGAGATTTAGGAACCAGGTTTTAAATTGTAAGACATTTCCAGGGGCAGATGTGGACTCTGACCACAATCTATTGGTTATGAAGTGTAGATTAAAACTGAAGAAACTGCAAAAAGGTGGGAATTTAAGGAGATGGGACCTGGATAAACTAAAAGAACCAGAGGTTGTACAGAGATTCAGGGAGAGCATAAGGGAGCAATTGACAGGAATGGGGGAAATAAATACAGTAGAAGAAGAATGGGTAGCTTTGAGGGATGAAGTAGTGAAGGCAGCAGAGGATCAAGTAGGTAAAAAGACGAGGGCTAGTAGAAATCCTTGGGTAACAGAAGAAATATTGAATTTAATTGATGAAAGGAGAAAATATAAAAATGCAGTAAGTGAAACAGGCAAAAAGGAATACAAACGTCTCAAAAATGAGATCGTCAGGAAGTGCAAAATGGCTAAGCAGGGATGGCTAGAGGACAAATGTAAGGATGTAGGGGCCTATCTCACTAGGGGTAAGATAGATACCGCCTACAGGAAAATTAAAGAGACCTTTGGAGATAAGAGAACGACTTGTATGAATATCAAGAGCTCAGATGGAAACCCAGTTCTAAGCAAAGAAGGGAAAGCAGAAAGGTGGAAGGAGTATATAGAGGGTCTATACAAGGGCGATGTACTTGAGGACAATATTATGGAAATGGAAGAGGATGTAGATGAAGATGAAATGGGAGATATGATACTGCGTGAAGAGTTTGACAGAGCACTGAATGACCTGAGTCGAAACAAGGCCCCCGGAGTAGACAATATTCCATTGGAACTACTGACGGCCGTGGGAGAGCCAGTCCTGACAAAACTCTACCATCTGGTGAGCAAGATGTATGAAACAGGCGAAATACCCTCAGACTTCAAGAAGAATATAATAATTCCAATCCCAAAGAAAGCAGGTGTTGACAGATGTGAAAATTACCGAACTATCAGCTTAATAAGTCACAGCTGCAAAATACTAACACGAATTCTTTACAGACGAATGGAAAAACTAGTAGAAGCCAACCTCGGGGAAGATCAGTTTGGATTCCGTAGAAACACTGGAACACGTGAGGCAATACTGACCTTACGACTTATCTTAGAAGAAAGATTAAGGAAAGGCAAACCTACGTTTCTAGCATTTGTAGACTTAGAGAAAGCTTTTGACAATTTTGACTGGAATACTCTCTTTCAAATTCTAAAGGTGGCAGGGGTAAAATACAGGGAGCGAGAAGCTATTTACAATTTGTACAGAAACCAGATGGCAGTTATAAGAGTCGAGGGACATGAAAGGGAAGTAGTGGTTGGGAAGGGAGTAAGACAGGGTTGTAGCCTCTCCCCGATGTTGTTCAATCTGTATATTGAGCAAGCAGTAAAGGAAACAAAAGAAAAATTCGGAGTAGGTATTAAAATTCATGGAGAAGAAATAAAAACTTTGAGGTTCGCCGATGACATTGTAATTCTGTCAGAGACAGCAAAGGACTTGGAAGAGCAGTTGAATGGAATGGACAGTGTCTTGAAAGGAGGATATAAGATGAACATCAACAAAAGCAAAACAAGGATAATGGAATGTAGTCTAATTAAGTCGGGTGATGCTGAGGGAATTAGATTAGGAAATGAGGCACTTAAAGTAGTAAAGGAGTTTTGCTATTTGGGGAGCAAAATAACTGATGATGGTCGAAGTAGAGAGGATATAAAATGTAGGCTGGCAATGGCAAGGAAAGAGTTTCTGAAGAAGAGAAATTAGTTAACATCCAGTATTGATTTAAGTGTCAGGAAGTCATTTCTGAAAGTATTCGTATGGAGTGTAGCCATGTATGGAAGTGAAACATGGACGATAAATAGTTTGGACAAGAAGAGAATAGAAGCTTTCGAAATGTGGTGCTACAGAAGAATGCTGAAGATTAGATGGGTAGATCACATAACTAATGAGGAAGTATTGAATAGGATTGGGGAGAAGAGAAGTTTGTGGCACAACTTGACCAGAAGAAGGGATCGGTTGGTAGGACATGTTCTGAGGCATCAAGGGATCACCAATTTAGTATTGGAGGGCAGCGTGGAGGGTAAAAATCGTAGAGGGAGACCAAGAGATGAATACACTAAGCAGATTCAGAAGGATGTAGGTTGCAGTAGGTACTGGGAGATGAAAAAGCTTGCACAGGATAGAGTAGCATGGAGAGCAGCATCAAACCAGTCTCAGGACTGAAGACCACAACAACAACAACAACCAATATGTGACTTTCATTTGTTAGTTCTGTAGGCCTATTACAATGAATTTGGACGCTGTTGCTTATTCTGGATATAGTCATGTGATAATATAATTTCAGACAGTTGAATCAAAAACGTAGCATCCATATTCATATTAATAATATTGCATATTACTTACACACAAAAAGTGCGATTACGGAAAAGTATTGGTTGCACAGTTCTTTGTAAACTCTTACACGTTTCGAAAAATCATCATCCTACATAAGCTGTGAGACAGTCTGCAGAAATCATTGAAGTAAATAACACATACCATTATAGTGCGTGAACATGACAAACGCTATAAGCACAGTTATTTAATTACGCATATGTACAGCTAATTTTAGGCGAAACAAACTGAGCACATGGACTGCACATATATAAATACAGTTCTCATTCCATAAAGACTGTCTATGGTAGTACAGTTGTCAGTTCAGTGAATAAAAGTGTCAGACCGGCTGTATAGTATTAAACTGCCACAGAAGTAAAGTACACCAACGCACGAGTAAACATACTTAGATGCTTCCACTAAGAGATGCAGTTAGAACTTTTAAGAAAGAAGAAATTTATTCCGTTGTCAGATAAAAGTTAAACGAAAATTAAACGAACACCGACATTGAACAACGACACAGATAACAGTTAAAAGAGAGTACAATGCACATGGAAATGTGAAAATAACACAGCAGATAAAAACTATTTAGATGTATAACATTCATAGTCATAGGATGTCATAACATGTCTTGCTGCATCAATAAAATAAAGTAATATATGAAGTAAGGAATATAGTACGAGTAAAATAATGAATACATGAAGTTACGAAACATATGGGATAATATGTGTCACATCTAGAATAACATGAGAGGAAATATGTGTTACTCTCTATACGTCAACAGCATCAGTTTTTTTTTATAGACAGTGGTAAAAACCGATTTTGTAATAATTAATAACTTCAAGGTTGATAGAGTCAGTAGTGGCAACCGTGCAGTGCCAGATTTTTTTACGTTAATAGATCAAAATTTTAAAAATCGTTTGTGTGCATTTTACTGTGATTTAACTTGTATCTAACGATGGCATCAATTTTTTTTTTCTTTCTAAAGTCATTACGTCATTTTTCAGATAAAGCATATTAGTATGTTTACTCATCGATGTGAAATGTTGTTGGTTGATGTTTACGACGTCTGTCGGTGTAGTTTACTTCTTTGGCCGTTTAATACGATACAACCAGTTTGACACTTGTATTCATTGAACTGACAACTGTACTACCATTGGCAGTCTTTATGAAATGAGAATTGTATTACTAAAAACTCCTCCCGAACACGCTATGAAGGCCTAACGATACCGACCGGCCGCCGTGTCATCCTCAGCCCATAGGCATCACTCGATGAGGATATGGAGGGGCATGTGGGCAGCACACTGCTTTCCCAGCCGTGTGTCAGTTTACGAGACCGGAGCCGCTACTTCTCAGTCAAGTAGCTCCTCAGTTTTCCTCACAAGGGCTGAGTGCACCCTGCTTGCCAACAGCACCCAGCAGACCACATGGTTACCCATCCAAGTGCTAGCCCAGCCCGACAGCGCTTATCTTTGGTGACCTGACGGGATCCGGTATTACCCCTGCGGCAAGGCCGTTGGCAATTGTATTACTACACACATCACAAAAAAGTCGGACGTCACCCGAGTTCCCAGAACTGAAGATAGACGTTGACTGTGGATATTGTATTACAGACACACTCCCTCTCACTGTTCAGAGAAGTCACTAAACGATCCCAAAGATGTAAACAACCATGCATGAGCAGCGCCTATTAGACGGAGTGGATCCGACAGCCGATCAGTTCCAGTCATTCCCCCAGGAAAGAATTACACGGCTCGTGTTGTCTGTAGTTCAACCATGCCTACACGGTCAATAACGCGGTTACATCGTGCCCGCATTGTTACTTTGTGACAGGAAAGGCTCCCAACAAGGGAAGTGACCAGGCGTCTCGGAGTGAACCAAAGCGATGTTGTACGGACATGGAGGAGATAAAGAGAGAAAGGAACAGTTGATGACATGCCTCACTCAGGCTGCCCAAGGTCTACTACTGCAGTGGATGGCCGGTACCCACACATTATGGCTCGGAGGAACCCTAACAGCAATGGCACCATCTTGAATAGTACTTTTCGTGCAGCCAGAGGACGTCGTGTTACGACTAAAACTGTCCGCAATGGGCTGCATGATGCGCAATTTCTCTCCCGACGTCTATGGCGAGGTCCAGTTTTGCAACCACGACACAATGCAGCACGGTACTGATGGGCCCAACAACATGCCGAATGCACCGTTCAGGATTGGCATCACGTTCTCTTCACCGATGAGTGTCGGATATGCTTTCAACCAGACAATCCGCGGAGACGTGTATGGGGCAACGTGGTCAGGCTGCACGCCTTAGACATAATGTCCAGCGAGCGCAGCAAGGTAGAAGTTCCCTGCTGTTTTGGGGTCGCATTACGTGGGATCGATGTACGCAGCTGGTGGTCATGGAAGGCGCCGTAACGGCTGTACGATACGAGAAGCCATCCTCCGACCGATAGTGCAACCATATCGGCAGCACAATGGCGACGCATTCGTCTTCATGGACGACAATTCGAGCCCCTACCTTGCACGTCTTGTGAATGACTTCCTTCAGGATAGCGACGTCGCTCGACTAGAGTGGCCAGCATGCTCTCCAGACGTGGACCCTATCGCACATGCCTGGGAAAGATTGAAAAAGGCTGTTTATGGACGATGTGACCCACCAACCACTCTGAAGGATCTACGTCGAATCGCCGTTGAGGTGTGGGACAATCTGGACCAACAGTGCCTTGATGAATCTGTGGATAGTATGCCACGACGAATACATGCAACTAACAGTGGAAGAGGACGTGCTACTGGGTATTAGCGGTACCAGTGTGTACAGCAGTCTGGACCACCATCTCTCAAGGTCTCGCTGTATGGTGGTACAACATGCGATGTGTGGTTTCCATGAGCTATAGAAATGGCGGAAATGATGTTTATGTTGATCTCTATTCCAATTTTCTGTACAGGTTACGGAACTCTCTGAATCATGGTGATGCAAAGGTTTTTTGATGTGTGCATATATTGTCTGTGTGTTCAGTTTGTTGGGTTCAAACTAGTACTGAAAGTACTGAAATAGTCGTGCATAGAGTGTTTTTCATTATCACCCACTATACTAGTATGTGTTACTTATTGTTAATAATTTCTGTACATTGTCCCACAGCTTGCGTCTGACGATGATTCTTCGAAACGTGTAACATTTAACAAAGAATTATGCGATTGAGACTTTTCCATAGTGGCAGTTATTGTCAAATCTGTTCGCCTGCCTCTACTATGGAAGAATTCTTAGATCAAGTGATGGACTATTGAAATATCTTTACCGATTAGGTATCAAAGTAATCTACATTAAAATGCTATGTCGATATTTGTCAGTCGTCTTAAAAAAATTGTTTTGTATACTTCCAGACTAAATTAGTACATAGGACACGACACGTTTTGAAGCTCACTGAATCATTTATATAATAACGGCAGTCTTAGAATTTTGCCCCCATCCCCCTTGGATATATTTATGCGGATGCTCATTATTGGACAACAGATGAAAGAAACTGCGACAATGTTTTGAACACCGTACTGGGACATTGACAACTTTAGTGACGGCTAGTTGTTACTTTCTCTAACGTGTTGCAGCTGTGGTTATTAAGATTTTTCCCATTGTGGTGGATTATTTATAGAGTACAAACTTCTCCAGTCAAAATATTAGTTTCCAAGTTGTGGTTAGAGATCATAGGTCCTTCAACAAGCATCCAAAAGATAACTTTGGATTAACAACATACGTTTTTCTCACTACACAGTTTTGTGCAATCAATACTTTCCGATTATGGGAAGCGTTATACCTTAAAAGTACCATATAAACATTAGAAAATATAATTATGTAAAATATGCCAGGATATTGATTTTTTGTTATTCTTTGACATTATCAATGCGAAGGTACGCAATTTGTTGATTTAAAACATGTGTGGATAAAAGTCCCAAATTTTCTTTGTCGATTACTGGTTTCACTCATTGACGAGCCATCTCCAGATCAGTCTAAAATTTAGTTCCGTGTGTGACAATCATTACACATCCTTAGAGATAAGTCGCCCTAGCGAAAATGAAACATCTTAGTTGGTTACGTAAATTGACAACGTTAGTCACAAATTAAATATTCTTACAATGCCCATAGTGCTACACATGATTATACATGAATGTAAGTATGGTCACCGCTGTCGATAGTTTGTTCACAAGTGTGGTATTATGGGCACTGTAACAATATTTGATTAGTGATTAACGTTGTCAATTTACGTAACCAACTACGATTTTTCATTTTAGCTAGGCCGACTTAGCTATAATAATACAACGATGTGTAATGATTGTCTCACACTGAACAACATTTCACACTGACCTGAAGACGGTTGTCAGTGACCCGAAACCAGTAATCAGTAAATAAAATTTGTGGTCTTCACGCAGGATTTTTTGTTTCTCTAACAAGGAATTTATCAAAGAGATACTGTTGTTCAGCTCAGTTATCTGAAAATTCAGAGACAACTTCCTTCGATTCAGACGCCGACTTTTGGCGTTGACGTCAGATCAGTTGCCTCACCCACTCTCAGGTCTAGATGGAACTTTCTGTGTCATGAATTCTAATCTTGTATTCATCCTAGTCCTACACCATGCAACCTCACATGGAGTCTACAACAATATCTGTCATATTATTCATAATTGCCTATTTTTATTGCACTTGTAACGAAGTATAAATACTGTTTATTGTTTTTACACATTTGCACATTCGAAATTTTGCATTACACCTAATAGACAATTAAACTCACTCTCTAACTTCTGCTTCAACCATACGCGAATCAGAGAAATGAAATACAAGGCTTCAGCGCAATACATTACTCTTTGCAGAGATACAAATGTGACACAGACTTCAGAAACGCATTTTTACCCATGACAGCCGTATTTACGTCTGTAGTATGTAAGTGACCGAATTTTAACCACGTGTGTACGTAGTTAGCGGTGGCTATAACACACTATTGTTGGTCTCTTCTTATTACTACATATTTGGGGTAAGGAAGAAACGTCTGTACGGACTTCATTTCACAGACTCCCACGAACTGCCAGCAGCTGTCCTGAAGTGGATCAGACAGACTCCAAAAACGTGGTTCGAAGAGGGCTAGCAGCCAAGTCAGGAGAATACTATGGTTGTGGCAGAACCTGGAATAAACAGCTAAGAATGCCTGCTTCGAAAATACATTTTCTGCGTGTGCTTACCCATACACGCAGTAACCTCGCTGTTGAGGCATATGATCTTGCGTTTGTTGCAGGAAGAATGGTTAGTATTGTCGAACCACAAGCTGCAGTCGGTGAAACCAAAGACGCAGCCGTGACGTTCCTCTCTCTGCCGCTGCGGCTGGAGAAAGTGCTCTTAATGTGCGTGTGGATAGGGCACTGAGCTCTGACGTAATGGATGCGTCCTCCTGCAAGAGAACCCACAAGTATGTGGTGCTTATGGTGTACAGGTAATTGCACACTACGTTCTAACAGCATGAGTTTTATACCGAGACATTAGGGCCAGAACCTAATTACCAGATGACTCGCTCTCTAATTTAAGAAACGATGAATAGAGTGTAATTCGTGTTCTAAGATTCTGTGTGATTTCCGATCTTCTCAGTATTGTCTTAAGTGGAGGAGTTTTATTTGTTTCCATGGTAATTGCGTCCTCTATTATTTTCCATTGTTCAGACAACGTCATGTTCCTATTACACTCTTTTAGATATTGTGTAGTTATAAAAAGCCCAAAACTACCGGCCGGGCGCGGTGTCATCCTCAGCCCACAGGCGTCACTGGATGCGGACGTGGAGGGTCATTTGGTCAGCACACCGCTCTCCCGGCCGTCTATCAGTTTACGGCACCGGAGCCCCTACTTCTCAACAAGTAGCTCCTCAGTTAGCCTCACAAGGGCTGAGTGCACCCCACTTGCCAACAGCAATCGGCAGACTGGATAGTCACCCATCCTAGTGATAGCCCAGCCCAACAGCGCTCAACTGAGGTAATCTGACGGGAACCGATGTTCAACAGCGGCAAGGCCGTTGGCATTGTGTACTTATGGTCCGTTTATTTTAATCATAAACTTACTTCAGGCGTACAGCTTTTTGTGTTCTGTGTGCAAGTATGAAATGTCCCATGGAGGCTGAGGATTTCTCCTTTTGGTGTATGATTTTCACAAATGGTTCAAATGGCTCTGAGCACTATGGGACTTAACATCTGTGGTCATCAATATGCTTTTCACAGAATCAGATCACATTCGCATTCATTCAGCTGAGTAAGGGCGCCGATAATCTCACTGTTGAGCGCCCTGTACATATCACCACCAGTACGTGGAACACCATTTAAGCGATGGCAGCCTGGTTTGCCAGCTCGTATGGGGACGCATGGTGTCACGGTGCGCACTCTTCGCTCACTGCCACTAATCGCCTCTGGATACAGTAGAGCTCCGGTAATTCGAGCCCCGATATTGCGAGGTGCCGCGTAATTAAAACTGATCTTAATAAAATTAAAATTTTACATACAATTAGAATAAAAACCCGTATCATTCGTATTCCGCATGTACGTTTTAAGCACTTTCGAATGTGTTACATTTTGAAACTTGTTTCAGTTTCCCATGAACAGTACAGGTAAATTGTCCAACTTAGTGTTTACGTTAAAGAAATGATTCAAATGGCTCTAAGCACTATGGGACTTAACATCTGAGGTCTTCACTACCCTAGACTTAGAACTACTTAAACCTAACTAACCGAAGGACGTCAAACACATCCATGCCGGAGGCAGGATTCGAACCTGCGACAGAAGCAACAGCGCGGTTCCGGACTGAAGCGCCTAGAAATGCTCGGCCACAGCGGCTGGCGTTTAAATTCATAATGCATAAAAGTAATCTCGGCCTCAGACTGCTAATGAGTTTCTATTACAGATGGACAGGTACCATCAGGTTTCGAGGAGTGCTCTTGATTTTTCTTTGTCGATCGTTCACTAATTGAGATCACCTGACAATCAGTTTTGGAGTCATACCATCCTTATTGTTACCCCTATTCCTGTGCCTACTCTGTCATTAAAATGTAGTACGCCTAAGTAACAATACAGTACACTTTTACAACATTGGCTGACCATTGTTGTGTGTATTGTAGTTGGTTGTTAGTAACATCTGTACTGTAGTGTGCCCACCTGTCTCACGTTAATTTTAAGTGTTGTACGTATGAACATTGAACTGCAAAATTATAGCTGTGTGTTTCTTAATGTTCTAATTCATACATTACAATTTGTGGTAGGATTTAGAGAAAATTTCTGCCTTTGAATGTGAAACTGGAGGCTTTGAAAAAACTAGACAAAGGAGAAATGTTAAAGAACCTTACAGCTGAGTATGGAGTTGGTGAAGTGACTGTTGGAGATCGGCGTAAAAACAGAGAAAAACCCAGAAGTTTTCATCAAAAAAGTGTGCTATTTCGTCATTTGAATGGAAGCAAGTGAAGAAATCTGGGAACGAAAAAACGCATGAAGCTTTGTTCGTTTGGTCCACTCAACACAGGCAGAAAGGGAGTCCAATATCAGAGCCTATTCTGCGAGAAAAAGCTGTGTTTTTTAGAAATGAGTTAAAGGAAGGTAAGAACGATTTCACTCGAAGTTCAGTATGGTTGGATAACTGGAAGGGTCGATACGGCGTAAGGCAGCTTGAAGTTTGCGGTGTAAAACTTTTGCGGGCTGTCAAGGGCTTGGTCGTTTTGTAGTATGTTTGTATTGATAATACGAAGTCTCGCCACTCAGGTGACATTTTTCAGAAGCAAATTGTCCACCTTCTGCACTTCTATCAAGTAGCACGGGCGTTTATGTGCCGTTGTTTTTGTTTTGGATTGAAGGTGCGTGGAACAATCATTGCACACACTTTTATCTTCTTCAAAACGTTGTAGAGAATGTCTTCAACACTTGATTTAGAGATATTCAGTTCGTTGTACGATTGCGATTGATGGCATGACACACTATGGCCGTACCTTCGCTACTTAACACTACATGCTCACAGCCGTTATTTACAGTTGTTAGTTCAAGCTGCCACTGTAATTGTTGTGCTGACGTCGCTTGTATGGCAGGAATAAATTCAGTCTCTGAATGTTTTGGACGTGCCGTTTACAGTGATGTAACTAAAAGCTTGTTCCCTTCGAACTCTTATTTATCTTTTGACTTTCTGAAGAGTGAACAACAGTTGCAACGACATTAGTTAAAATACGAAATCTGAGAAAAAAAATTACTCATCGATGAAGCAGTCACTATGAAGTGTGCTATTTAGAAGCCTTTGAGTCAATCAGCTGCTGCTCACAATGACCCCATATAGTTACGTAAGAAGAAAACGTTTACCAGCTCCAGTGTGAGAATCATATGTGTAATAAAGGCAGACTTATTGAAACAGTAGCAGGAATGCCAATGAAGGCTTTTGAGACGAAAATGTATAAAAGTTGATACATTTTACTTGGTTATAGAATTACAATGTCGTATCAAAAACCGAATTCTGCGTCAGGCAACTATTTCAACTTTTGAAATCCTTTACACTAGCTGAACCGAATACATTGCAAACTGCCCACTGGAGAACAACAGACGTTCCGGATTAATATGTTGGTTATGGTAAGTATTCCTGATTTTACAGTTCACTTACAATGACACTGGAGGTTGCAGAAGAATATATGCCGGCCTTTGTAGCCGAGTGGTTCTAGGCGCTTCAGTCTGGAACCGTGCGACCGCTACGGTCGCAGGTTCGAATCCTGCCTCGGGCATGGATGTGTGTGATGTCCTTAGGTTGGATAGGTTGAAGTAACTCTAAGTTCTAAGGCACTGATGACCTTAGATGTTAAGTCCCATAGTGCGCAGAGACATTTGAACCAAGAATATATAAGAAATATCGTAAATTAGCGTAGTGTATGTGCATTGATTTCTGGCAGAAAAATCTTTAACCGTGTAAGTCAGGTTAAAGCAGACACCAAGAAAAGGCAATATTCGAAAACATAACATGGAAAAAGTAAAAAGTTAAAAGTCCCTACAAAATTTTGACAAGTGTTTTATAATCGAGTTTCACTGACCGCCGTTAGGAATCAAGTGGAAGAGTTGAGCTGAAGTTAGTCCATCGATGGCAAACTAAATTTTATACAGTACTTGAAAGAGCCAGTGACGCAATGGCAGCTTCTTATTATGATTTGAGTTTGGTATTCCCAGTTTCCATTACATTTTATGTACTAAATGAAGCAGACCGTAATGTGTATCCGAACTGACTCAGATATCCAGAAGGGAACTTTTCATTCGCTTTCACTGCAAAGAATATCGCAGAATGCCAGTTTTGCGTTTTTGCATTAACATCTGTTTATTGAAATTGTACACCAGAGGCTCCGGAGGACTGGATACAGATACAAACAATGATAAGATTGGCGCAGCCACCGTAGACTAAAGAGAATACCGGTGGAGGAACGTTCCAATAAAACCAGTCCATAGGTAGAGTTTCAATTCCAGTGTCGGAAGTAAATACCGAATGAGCAGTCAATAGCGAGAATCTGACAAACAGGAAGCTTGCGTAGCGGAGAGGTATTGATGACGTTCGCTGTAAATATCTTACAGGCTGTAAGCTGCATAGCCGGCCCATTTATTTTCCGCTGCCTGATGTGTTTCCCACGACACGCGATGAGCGCAACTTTTACAGTATCGTCTGTGGTACTGCACTGGTGCAGCCCTCAAGAGTGACATAGTAAATGGGCGCTCCATGGTGTCTTGGGAGCATGCTGAACATACTAATTTTCAACCATTGTATTAGGAACTGAACGGCATGGATTTTTGAAAAGGAAAACGAAATGGAGGAGAAATCAGAAAAACCCGCTCGTGAGTCATACACAGTACCAGATAATACTCCTTATTTTTCATCGAGTGTACACCTCAATATGAAGTAGCAAAATGTCGAATTCAGTTCCCACTTAGTAAGTCTGTACGTTAATTATCGATATTACCTCTGTGTGTCTTATCTAACTTATTTGTCTGTTTTTACTTAATATGAATTCTGTATAATAATGCTCTTTGATGTAACATTTATATGCATGCTTTATTCATTATTTATGACAATTTACGTAATTCTAATTAACCTATGGGTTAATTTCGAAAGTAATGTGCTGTAAAAGAATGGAAATGTTAAAACTTTACTTGTCATATTGGTTCATGCCTAGGGAAAAAGGAGGTTTGCCATCATGTAAAACTTGATGGTAATGCCTCAGCAAAGAAACTGGCTTGCCGGAAACAGAAAAGGTGGATCTGGTGGTCGAACTGCAAGGATCCTTGGTGGCAAGAGTCAGTCAGTGGCTAAGTGGTAAAGTATTCGCATCTTGTGAACTGAACGAGGCAAGAAGAACAGCAAGAGTATATAACACAACCTCGGATGTGGAACACATTTGTCTTATCATTCATGGCATACTTTTGCTAGCTCAGTACTACGAAAATCCTACGCTAAGAAGAGAATTTTCAGAACGTGATAAACCGTAAGAGCCATGGATACATGTGCAACCTTTTCTGAATAGCGGCAGCATATCGACACTGTCATCACTTTCGTCGGTAGCCGGCCGTTGTGGTCGAGCGGTTCTAGGCGCTTCAGTCCGGCCCCGCGTGACCGCTACGTTCGCAGGTTCGAATCCTGCCTCGGACATGGATGTGTGTGATGTCCTTAGGTTAGTTAGGTTTAAGTAGTTCTAAGTCTAGGGGACTGATGACCTCATATGTTAAGTCCCATAGTGCTTAGAGCCATTTGAACCATTTTTTTTCATCGCAAATTATCGCTGGAGTATTTTATAATTTCATGGACCAGTTATGCAATTTATTTTTCAGGAATACATTCGTGTTTTATGAACTTTGTGTTGAATACTCGTCTATTATTCTTAGTCGTTTACCTAGACGGGGTTCTATCCCACGTGCTACGATGTTTCAGACTATCCTATTTTATTGCACTGAAAAATTATTTCAGTAAACTTTCAAACTTTCATTACAGTTATTAAATTTTGTGGAGTAGTAAATTTCTTATTAATCAGTGAGCACAAGTTCTGAAGCACGCCACGTATTTTATACAATAAAAAGAAGATTCAAATGGCTCTAAGCACTTTGGGACTTAACTTCTGAGGTCATCAGTCCCCTAGAACTTAGAACTACTTAAACCTAAGTAACCTAAGGACATCACACACATGCTCGAGTCTGGATTCGAACCTACGACCGTAGCGGGCGTGCGGTTCCAGACTGTAGCGCCTAGAACCGCTCAGCCACTCCGGCCGGCTTTCTACAAAAGGACAGTTAAAGTTACACCAAAGTTCAATTGATCCAAAGTATTCAACTTAAAGATCGTTCTTATTGCAGTCTCAGTACAGTATTGCAGTTATCTGCAAAAATTGTGGCCGAGCGGTTTTAGGCGCTACGATCTGGAACCGCGCGGCTGCTACGGTCGCAGGTTCGAATCCTGCCTCGGGCATGAATGTGTGTGATGTCCTTAGGTTAGTTAGGTTTAAGAGGTTCTAGGTTCTAGGGGACTGATGACCTCAGCAGTTAAGTCCCATAGTGCTCAGAGCCATTTGAATCATTTTTTGCAAAAACTGTGATGATTCGTAATAGTTACTGGCTAGTAGACTTTGAAGGGCGAGCATGAGGATTAATTACTGTGCAGGTTTGGAAGTAACAGTGACAATTATTTCATGTGTATAGTTAATAGTGTTTCTCGTGTTGTGTTCTACATTGAATTGACTCTACTGCTAGATTAGCTTCTGGGTCTCCGTGGTAACTTTTCAACCACATTTAAGTGTAATGTTACAGTTTACAACATTAATGAAATACACTTGCCAGCTATCTCATATTTGTGTGCTATAATAAACAACTGCCTACAACTATTCGAACTACATCCAGTTTCCACTTGTTCCATTTGAGCTAAATATTATGCTCCTCGGGAATACAGATAATAATGACAACCATTTCAAGGACATTATTTTCCAACAATTAAGCTGATAAATGAACCTGTTGCCCGAGTTAATATTGTTCCACCATTACTAATTATTTAACTGTAATAATCATCAGCTTCCCGCTTTAATACACAAATAGTAAGTGTTACTAAGAGTCAGTTGTTGCTAAACCGCTTAATATTTCTTATGCGTTGTTCATGCAAAACTGCTGTTACATTGCTTGGTAAATTGCGCTACTGATTGGTACCTTTCGCGCAAAGCATAATTTCTGTATCAGGTAAGGTAAGTCCTAGTAGTTAGCTTCATTTTTGAACTGTACCAGTAGTTAGTACAACTTTGCATAATTAGGCTGCCGATCGTTTCCTTTTACGTAATTACTGTTAACCAGTTTACTAATAGAACCTTGATTCGATTCCCGTTTATTCCGCAACTGCTTCCTTTCAGTAGAAAATTTTAGAGAGACGAAACCAGTCCGATATCTTAACGATCATACGCACGATCATGGTCAAATTAAAATCCTTTCACAGGAGTAACATTATGGCTTGTTGCTAATATAGTAGTAGTCGGTACTGTTATAAGTCCTTTAGAAAAGAGTAGTACCCTTTTATGTCAAATGTTGTTCTGTGACACAGAAAATATGGAGAATCAGAAGCTGAAAACAAATACAAGATCCCTGTTTCCAATAAACGTGCATTGCTGGTCCAAAACAATATGGCTACTTGCATAATAATGTCCTAGTCCAACTTTAGAATGCAATATATCATCCATTCTGGATGGCATGGATTCGAATTTCCACAGGCATGGGGCACAGATTTCTGCCCACAAGTCACGCAACACAAGTGATTTACGGACCGGTGGTTTGTGGATAGAGAACTGGCCTCCGATAGCCTCCCAGATGTATTCCATGGAGTTAAGATCAGGCGAATTTGATCGGAAATAAATTAACATGAAGTCATTATTGCGTCCCTCAGACGACTGTAGCACCAATCTGTCTTCTTACACGCAGTTATCCTCATACAAGATGCCATAGCCTTGGGGAAAGACATCAAGTATGAAGGGATGTGTGTGGTCCACTGTAATGTTCAATTAGTCCCCAACGACCGCTATTATGATGCCTTCGATTATAAACACAGGTTCCATGGAAGCCCAGGTAAATGTCCTCCATTGCATAGTACTACCACCACCCTCCTGTTTACGTAGCGCGGTGCATGGTCCGAGCGACCGATGGCCTGGATGACTGCACATGGCAATCGACTTGGTGTAATTTGAAACTCGATTATTGGACTAAGTGACAGGTTCCACTTCACCCATCGTACTTATAATCTCGATAATTAAGTACCCACTGCAGTCATAATCGTCGATGTTACATTGACAATGATTGACAATGTGGGGAGCTCTAGGGGACCTTCTGCAGAGCGTTCAGGAATCTGTGTTGAACGATGTGCTCCGGAACACTTGTATCTGAACCACCATTTACTCATCCGTCAGATCAGCCATAGATCGCCGCCTATCCAACTACACAGAGTGAAAACGGCTCAGACTGTCACGTTCTGTGATGAGGAGTGGACATCCACCACAATGTCACCTACTGCGAGTTCCATAATATTTCAACCATTTTCAGTAGATACCGATGGTAGAACGCGAACAGCCAGAAAGATTCTCCATTTCCTAGAGGCTTGTTCCCAGGAGCTGGCTCATAACAATCTGTCCTTCGTCAAAGATAGTGAGTTGTATTAACGAGTTTCCCCTGTTTTAGGTCCGTTTCGTCATTAGAATCAGTTCCCTTTCGTCTCTGCTCTGCTTACATACTTCCCTTACCGCGTCAAGTTCCCCCAAAGCAACCAGACAGCATTCAACCTTGCGGTGACCAGTGATCACAACTTTGTGCTCCCCTGTGTTTGGAATGGTACTTTGATGGGGAACTATGGACTGCTGATGAATGGCTTCGCTTAGTGTTCAGCGAAGAATCACTGTTCTGCACTATTCTGAAAGACCATCGTTGGCCAATATGGCGGTGACCTTACAATCTCCGAATATTTTAGTGATGCACAGTTGTGTTACTACTGTCGTGGTGGTGTGGGGAGCCATCGGAGATAACTTCATATTACAGCTGTGATGGACTACGGGAACTCTGACGTCCTAACGATATGGAGTGTGATATTGTGAGTGAGAAAATTTTTTCTCGCCTCAGGTACCCTTATCGAGTAACAAACACACTGCCGACCTAATATTGATGAGACTTATACCACGTTCTCATTACCAAGAGGGCGTGCTGCATAGTAATGCCACCAAATTTTTAATGTGAAAACTTTTAAGGATTTTTAGATAAAATAAACGTTGTTAACATTCTAAATCATCATCCCTCATTACTTCTCAACATAATCACCCTGGCGAAGAACACATTACTCCCAACGAAAGGCCAGTTTTTTAGTGCTGTCACTGTGGAATGTTTGACTTTGTTAGTGGAGCCACAACCTCGCCGCTTTATAGCTATCAGAGTTAAGTCCTCGAGGATATTCTTTCAGTCCTGGAAACGAATGAAAATTAGTTGGGGTAAAGCTGGGACTGTTTGGAGGATGATCGATGAAAGCGGACTCTGGGCGTCTTATTAGGACATTGTCATGCTGAAGGAAAGGGTTTTCCATGTCTGTACGAACTCTCCGAATTCGAAACTACGATACAGCACACAGTATGTCACGCACCGATATGGCTACGCTACACACTGCCTTATTACGCGCTAGGATACAGAGCCCACCAGCGGCGAAAGGTTGTAACTTGCTCCAGCGAAGCAGGGAAGTCAACCGAGTAATGTATCTGACATATAATATATCGACCAGTTTTGCGAACAGAATAAAAAAATACGGTGGCATTACATTTCAGCATACCCCCGTGTATTCCTAAGTACTCAGTATAAATCTAGAATTAAATTTCACTTCAGAAAGGAACAATTTTACAGCATAACTTATCGTTGACGCCTATATGATTAGAAACTGAGCAAAACAACAAATTCGACGATACCGGAGTAAGGGTTAGGGGCTATAATTTTCTAAACAAAATCTGGATATCTAAGTAAATATTCGAAACCTGCTGTATCTGAATGCGAGTCAAGAGCCCTATACTGTGCTAAAGTTCCTGAAGTTGTTGCGAGTTGAATTCATATTCCTCTTGTCTCAACTGGAGTAGTACATTATAAACCAAAAGTTTATCGTCCCGTCCCGTCGACGTAGGTGTTATTAATGAGAGATAACAAGCTCAGACTAGGGAACTTTAAGGAAGGAACTCAGCTCCGCCCTTTACAGAAGAATTGTTCCCGCGTTCGCCTTAAATAGCTTCGTGAAACCACTTAAAATCTGATTTAGCATTGCCGAACAGTGATTTGAATCAGTAATCCTCAATGCGAGTCTATAGTGTTAACTGCACCATCACACATGGAGTCTGAAAACAATTTGGAAACAATTCAAACTACAACTTTGCCGCAAGAGATAGTAAACGAGAAACCACAATACTTAAAAAGTGTCGAGCGCTTAACATCTGGAAGCATAGTAAGCTGTGTAATGTGATTTTTTTATTAATGGGTTCTTCCTCATAACATTTATTGATAGCAAGTATGAACAATAACCCTTTCAGTCACAAAAATTTCACCTTTTATTAAATCACGGCATCATCAGCTGAAAATCATTCAATATATAATTTATGTCTGCTCCATAACCTACTAAACGATTTTTGCTTGATGATGTGTGATTTAATAACACACAAAGTTTTATTGTTTTGACTGAACGGATTATTATTCACACTCCCTTTGCATCGAACAGTGAAGTCTATAACTGCTAAATATGGAGAAAAGTAATTTGTTGGCAGTGTTTGAGAGCGTCACGATCTGGTAAGAGTGCGCCTGGACCTGTGTCATCGTCAGTTTGGGACATCGTGGAACCCAGGTCACGTGGAACTGAACACCACGGAAGCAGTCGCATTGTCTGTTTAGCACTGGAGCTGGGCGGCCACAGGTCGTACACGTGCGCGCGACACCTAACCCCTGAGAGCGCCAGTGCGCATGTGCAGTCACGCAACGCCAGGTAGCCTACCGACGTGTCCTCCAGCTACAGTTTCTCGTCGCCACCCCTACTGCCCAAGGCTCACAATATTAGAACCTTACAGATAGAGTCTGTTCATAATTTTTTGAATCGTTTGTTTTCGTATGATGTAATGAGAGGAGACAAAATCTTGTTCACATCGATTTTGATGAACTACATCTTACTAAAATGTAATAACTTATTCTTTTAATGGTGATTTAACAGCGATCGGTGTAAAATATTATAATTTAGTAAAAAGTCTCTATCGCAATCGATATTTATTATGGTTGGCAGTTGTTATTCGTGTTCTTAAGGATCTTATTGCGTCCACCGCCGACAGCTTCCATCACGGTGCTTACGACCTGAAGATTGTCTAAATTACAAACCGAAACCGGTCGCTAACCATAATACACATCTGTTGCGATCGTTACTGTTCTACAGAATTTTAATACGACTTACTAGTCGAGGAGCAGTCAAACGCATATCTCGTAAAAAGTTACCTATAAAATTTCGTTTGTCAGGTCCACAACCTAAACGTCTGCGACAAGTATTAGAATTAGTTTCCAAACAATGCTAACAAAATTTGTATCCATGGTGAAGGTTTCGAGTTCATTTCTTCTACGTTTTTTAAAAAGCGTATCGTATTCGTTGAAGTACCGCCAAGATGATAAAATAACTTAGCTACGGGGCCGTTACTCTTCTCTTGTCTTCTCTGCTCTTCGCTCTCTCTCTCTGTCTCTCTCTCTTTGTTTCTCTCTCTTTAATGTTTAATTGCTGTACAAGTTGAAAGCTATAAATTCGAGACAATATACTGAAAAAATCACATCAGCTTTTGGTACCCCACTGACCGAAACAGTGTCCCTAAACTGAGCTTATATGTGTCGCCTTAATGGCATAGTTCCATAAATTTAATACAGCACAAGACACTAGAAACGTTCTAGAGGACAATAGATCGTAACCATGGCTCACAAGCCGGCCGGGGTGGCCAAGAGGCTCTAGGCGCTACAGCCTGGAACCGTGCGACCGCTACGGTCGCAGGTTCGAATCCTGCCTCGGGCATGGATGTGTGTGATGTCCTTAGGTTAGTTAGGTTTAAGTAGTTCTAAGTTCTAGGGGACTGATGACCTCAGACGTTCAGTCCCATGCTCAGAGCCATTTGAACCATGGCTCACAAGTGCACCACAGCTCCAAACAATGGATCACGTTTACGTGCGACGGAGTCATAGTGCAGCTAATAATTTCCTCTATTTTCAACGGCATGCCTCACCCTTATTGTTTGTCACGTGATGTTTCGTTAGTAGCGTAATCTTATTTCTCATTCTGCGTATTAATCTTTCTCCCGTTGAATTAATGTTACCTTCATGAGCTTCTTTCACTATTTCGTTCTCTCGTAAGTATTAAGACCCTGTGGAAACACGAAAAGAATTTCCACCTACAACGATGCACCTCCTTCATTACCTGCTAAAATGATAATTTATCTTTATGACCTAGGAATTCCCGCTACCTATTTGGAAAGATTTTCTTCCCTAGGAGCATATTGGCACCTTTCCTTAACGAATTCAGAATGTGTCTTAGTGATGCTGTTTAGTGCTGATGTCTGTTAAGTGTGCGTTAAATGTGCAGTGGTAGTGTCGTCGTTGAAGATGAGAGATAATAAAAGGCCTGAAATACGGTATCGATGTACAGTCTCCACGACACGAATACCATCTACAATGGAGCCGAACTTTGAGACCTCGTGAGACCTGTATAGTATTCTCATCAACGTTACGTGTTCTCGATTTCTTGGGCTTAACTCAATATGTTTGTACACAGTGCACTGCAAGGCCCACTTACTTGCATGTGCTAGATAGTGGCGATGGAAACCATTGCCACCGTGTAGAAATGTAATCCAATCCACAGAATAGGTCCCCCACGAGAAAGGCAGAACATCTCTGCTACGCACAAAGGACGCGGTACCTCGTGTCATTTTTGGAGGAAAGGTATTCGTTTTTGCGGGTTGCTTAACGTTACGTCACGTATATTTCCGTAGAGTTGGGACAGTGTTTCAGTTTACTTTGCGAAATGACCAGTATAGTTTGCGAAACGACACTGTTGTATCAGCAGATAGCCTAGGTGCACGCAGATGGCATGAAATGCGGTTAATAATATGCAGAAGAAGGTCTGATAAACCGTTTCCATGAAATTTCAGCTACGTAATTAACAGCGTTGCAAAGTGCTTGGCTTAGTGGATCCGGACGATTTTGCATTGTTTCGTGTGTTTGGGTACATTTACAAGCTGGAGATGGACTCTGAAATGCACCTGGCAGAGTATATAGACCCTTTGTGAATATTCATGTCATGCTCGTTTGTTACCTGGAATAAATTATAGCGCACTGTTTGAATTTAATGTTGTGTCTCATTGATTTGTGGAATTAATGTGTATAAGCCTTCAGCTCTATCTATTACGCACGTGGCAATCTGTACATAATAGTCATGTTTGATTGTGAGCCGTCAGCTATTGACCATTAACATCGGCTATCTGCTGCTTCGTATTTCCTCTGCATAATTTTAGATCCTTACTATCGCATGTTAAATACATGACGATAAAATTGTCAGGGATCTCGAATTCAATTTCCACGTTAGTAATAATATGTTGCCTCTTCTCAATTTCTCATGAAGTCTCATAATCTTAAACTATTCCTACTTTAATATACGTATTCTACACGGATATTTCGACTCATACATAACTAAGGCAGAACGTCTCTGGCACGCACAAAGGACAATGTAGCTCGTGTCATTTTTGGAGGAACGGGATTCGTTTTCGCGGGTTGCTTAACGTTACGTCATGCATATTTCCATAGAGATGGAGCAACACTGCTTGAATCGAGGTTCATGGATTCTTGTAATTAAGTATTCTGGTCTACTTTGGTTGTATAGTTATCTTGAAACTGGAGTAAAAATGTTCCTCTCTCAGGAAATGTAGTTGAAATAGCCTGCTGCTCCCTTATTAATGAACAGAGATTTTTTTGTGGATAACCGTGGCCAAGATGTGAGGATTAATATGAATATATGGTGTTTTTTGTCCGAAGATCATATTTCTTCGTTTGTGAAAGTAGTTGATCCTCATGTAGTGTAGGTATCAACGGAAGATTCGTCTTACTGAATTTATGCTTGATTTCATTCAGTGGTACTCTGAACACAATTTTTAGATTTACTTGGTATTTTCTTGTCTGTATGTTGAGACTGATAATAGTGTTTACCGATCCTTGGGGAGTTTAGTTCAGTGTTCTCCATCGTGGACGCTGTGTTATGGTAATCACAGCCTAGTGGCATTGGAGTTATATTGGCTTATCAACAGCGTAGGGTACATAAATTGGTATAATTTGTGTAAGAAATTAATTTTTGGGTTTTGGATTGTAATTATAGACTTTCAGTTTCTTCTAGTAGTAGTAGTAGTAGTAGTAGTAGTAGTAGTAGCTTTCCTCATCTGTAGATCTCTTTTTGCAAGGATATAGGACATGTCAAAGTATTTACAAGTTAAGACTAATTTAAAATAAGCTAATTGGTATACACATACATTTACAGACTTCTAGTTAGAGCCAATCATTAGATTTACTCCTGGTATGGAATACTTTTAAAAAAACTCATTAAATAATGTAATGCCACACTGTTAACTCATATCTTACTATCAGCCATTGCACACACTATACACACATTTTTTCATAATACTTCACCCACTACACACACACACTGGAGATCTTTGGGCCATTTTGTGTACTGAGATTTCCCATTTGTAATCCTGAAAAACTGAGTCAGCATCCCTCAATACAGAGTGAGATTTTGAGTTCATAAATAGGAAGTGGTATTAGTATTGGGCTATGTATAGCTTGGGGGTAAGTATTTGTAGAAAAGGAAAAAACAAGGAAAAAAAAACATAGTGTGAAGGTGTTATGTGGAATTTTGGATGTTTTATAATGATTATTGTTATTTATTTGTATAGCTTTTTTTAAAAATCCTACTCTGTTTTATCCAAGTAATCATTCAATGTATAAAATGTATTGCACAATAGGTACTTTTTAGCTGCCTTTTTAAATGAGTGTATTTTTGCAACTTCATTAATCTCATTTCGTAATTTATTGTATAGGTTTATTCCTTGGTAGAAAATGCAGTTTTGAGTTTCATGTTTATTTTTTCTTGGTAAATGTAAGTGTGGTTTAGCTCTTGTTCCATGGTCATGGACAAAGCTATTCCTGCAGTAATTACCAATGTTATTTTTGATGTGTACAACTGACTGGTAAATGTATTCACATGGATCAGCTAAAATCCCCAAATCTTTACAATGAGCTTGACTACTATTTTTGGTTATTATTCTTATGGCCCTTTTCTGGAGTTTGAAAATTGTGTTCATATTTTGTGCATTTGTTCCCCAAAAAAGTATGCCATAGCTAAGAAATGAGTGTACATATGAATAGTATGTAACTAAAAGACACTGCATATTACACACTGATGATAGGATTCTAAGGGCATGACATGCTGATGACATTCTGTTTCCAAGTACCTTTGTGAGTTCACCCCACTTCAACTTAGAATCAATATTCATTTCTATAAATTTTGCATTTGTAACACAGTCTGTAGAGGTGCCATCTACATTTAATTTAACATTGTCAGTTTTCATCTTCAAACTGAAATTCATAGCATTAGTTTTCTTTATGTTCAGTGTCACTTTATTGCTTATTTACCAATCATAAACTTCCTTGAGAGTTTCAATTGCTTTCTCTGCAAGGAGATCTCTTGTTTTCTCAGTGAGTATAATAGTGATGTCAGCAGCGAAGAAAATTTTTTCATCGAGAATAACACTACTGGGAATGTCATTGATGTATATCAGGGATATTATTGGTCCAATATGCTACATTGCGGAACACCTATATTAATGTATTTTGGTTCTGATAGGTGTTTTGCTAATTGTTTGGATCTATTTGAAGTATGTGTTGTCTCTACTCTTTGTACCCTATCTACTAGGTATGATTTAAACCAGTCATTAGCTACCCCTCCTATTCCTAGTGCTTGTAATTTGTTTAATAGAATCTTGTGGTCGACTGTATCAAAGGCCTTAGAAAGATCCAAAAATATGCCTATCACACACTCATCTTTATCAAGAGCATCAAGTACAATATTTGTGAAATCTACTATGTCTGATTCAGTATTTTTCCCACTTCAGAAACCAAACTGTGATTTGCTTAAAACATTGTACTTATTCAGTTAATTCATTAATCTGTTTTTCATAGTTGCTCCTACTATTTTTGAGAACTGTGACTGCAGGGAAATGGGCCAGTAATTTTCTATGTCTTCTGCATTACCTTTCTTAAGCTGAGTTACAACTCTTGCCTGTTTTAACTGCTCTGCAAATGTCCCTGATGTGAAGGATTCATTTATTATATTTGTTAAGGGGCCATGTATAATCCCTATGCATTGTTTCTCTACACACACTGGTAATTCATCTGAACCTACTGACTTTTAATTTTTTTAGTTTTTGAATAGTTTTATTGACTTCATTCTCAGTGGTTGGAAGTGACATCATTGTCTTTAGTGTAGTCTTGTTTACGGGAGTTATATTTGTTTTGCGGAACATCTGCTGTAACGTCTCCCCAGTACCTGAAATATGGTCATGTACATAGTTTCCTAAGTGTTGTGGATCATTTTTTACCTTATCCCCCTCCCTGAGCTGAATGTTATTCTGCATTTTTTTGCCTCTACCCGTTTCCTTTTTTATAACATACCAGACTGCTTTGCTTTTATTCTCTGCGTTATATATTATTTTGTCATTAAATGACTTTTTTGCAGCAATCAGCACCTTCCTATAAAATGGTTCAAATGGCTCTGAGCACTATGGGACTTAACTTCTGAGGTCATCAGTCCCCTAGAACTTAGAACTACTTAAACCGAACTAACCTAAGGACATCACACACATCCACGCCTCTACGCAGGATTCGTACCTGCGACCGTAGCGGTCGCGCCGTTCCAGACTGTAGCGCCTAGAACCGCTCAGCTACTCCGGCCGGCCGCGCCTTCCTATAGATCCTTATGTATCTATGATATAAAATTAGTAGTTCTGGATCATTGCAACACTGTTTCATGGATCTGAGGTATTTAAGTTTTACGGAGGACTTCTTAATACCTGCTGTTATCCATCTGTTTTTGTGAGATGTTGATACAGACATGCATACTTTTGAAAATGCCATTTCAAAGTTCAATTTAAATAATATGGAGAATTTAGAGAATTTCATGCCCACGTTGGTTTCCTTATACCCTTCATCCCAGCTTTGTTTTTCTAGTTCTTCTGAAATATCATTTATTTTGATTTTTAGTGGATGACGTTTGTAAACTTGTAGTTTAGGGAATGATTAGATGCCTGATTTTACTGTTGTCATTTGACACAAATGGTCTGACAGTCCCAGATATTCTGCAGCTTCATCACATTTTTCCCTGTCCATATTTGTGGCCACATGGCCAATTACTGATGCAGCCATTGTAGTAACCCTTGTTGCACGATTGACCAATAGGGACATGCCAAAACTTTGAAGGATATTTGTGAGGGGGCTGTAGGATTCATTTATGATATTAGTGTTGATGTTACCGTCCCCACACAGAAATATGTTGACTTTTGTAATTGAGACTTTATCTACAACTTCTATTAATTTACTGAAAAAAGTGTCCACACTAGCGTTAGGAGTTCTATACACTCACAAAATGATTAATTTCTGGGTTATATCAAGCCCTTTTAATTCAATAGCTGATATTTCAAAGTGTTTGTCTTTACTTACTGTATTGAGGTCATGTCTTCATTGGAACTGTCTCCCTTTTCTGATATAAATGCACGATCCTCCACCCCTTGATGCAGTTCTGCAGTAGGAGTTTGCCCTTTCATACTATGATAATACTACATGTTGAATTTCTGTGTCTCTACACCAGTGCTCAGTAACACAAACTACAGTGCAGTTCAAAGATTGGAGCTGAACTTCTGATAGTTGTATTTTATTTTTTACTGATGGAATGTTTTGATGGAGGCTTGAGGCTTATTAAGTCCGTGAAATGCCCCATGTTACACTTTCCAATGATTTGTTCTTCCTTGTGACATCTGGTATGTGTGACATTTGAAGTGTTAAAATCTGTCTTCTGAGTGATTGTTTCAGTATTCTTTAAACTCCTGTAGATACGCTTTAGGCAGGGGAACCTGTTGTCTGGATGTATCCTAAAAAAGACCTACTTTTCCTGCCTATAACAACAGGTATTTGGCAAAGTGTTCGAAAAATGTTTCAAATGGCTCTGAGCGCTATGGGACTTAACATCTGAGGTCATCAGTCCCCTAGAACTTAGATCTACTTAAACCTAACTAACCTAAGGACATCACACACATCCACGCCCGAAGCAGGATTTGAACCTGCGACCATAGCAGTCGCGTGGTTCCGGACTGAAGCGCCCAGAACCGCTCGACCACCACGGCCGGCGGCAAGGTGTAGCCCGAGATCCATCGCCTATACTTTCATGAATTACCTTTATCAATCTTCCATTCCCAGCCCCGTTTAGGTGTAGGCCATGCCTAGTGAAACCCCATCTGTTGATAGTCCCGACGGGCACCAGAGAAACATGAGCAAAGTTAGCTGTCCTCAGAGCCATCCCTAACCCTACATTGATTCGCCTCACAGCTCCATCAAGGTGTGGTCGATCATGACGCAGGAACAGCTCAACAAAGAGTACGTTGGAGCCATGAGTCAGGGAAGCTATCTTGTCCAGGTCACCACCTATGTCATATGCCCCATCCCTGTCCAAACTGTTTCCCGCCCCACTCACTATCACTACATGGTCCTCTTTTGTAAAGTCCTTACATAAAAACCCTAAGTCCTCTGTCCCATGACTTAGCCCTCAATTTGGCTTGAAGATACTGGTGGCCTGGTACGCTTCCCCTCAACTTTCCTGTAACTGAGGGCCTGCATCTCGCCCAAGGCTACTACCTAGTAGCAGCACTTTCTTCCTCCTAACACTCCATACATTCCTAGGCTTCTTGGCTTCGGTTGAAGTGTGCTGCACACTTCCTGCTCCTCGTTCTATCTGAGGCTCTTCTCCACTGCACTCTGGCAGTGGTAGATACCAGTTATTGGTGTCATTACAAAACTGTCAGATCGTGTTCTCGTTCTTCCTATCCTCCTACCGGCTGCCAGTTCCCAACCAACCTCCTCCCCCCCCCCCCCCCACCATCTCCCTTGATCCTTATTAGTTCGTTCGTTGCTTCCTCCAACTGTGCCTTAAAGGCACAGATTCTCCTTTCCGGTTCCCCAACCCAAATGTTTCTACTGCATACTTTGCAGCCTCTTCTGTTCTCCCAATATTCTCCCCACTGCATCCCCCTCAGTGACAATATTTCCTACAAGATTGGCAACAAATCCCTCTACTCACTACCCTATAACAGCTCCCATATTTCTCACTGATGGTCAGTTTCGAAAGAATAATTAAGTTTCTCTGTAAATTAAACCTGCACTTCGTCAAGTCAGTTACTGACAGATTTGATTGTGGGATCAGAGAGGGAGCTGACGGAATAGATGATTATTTATCTGACGTAGGCGCGAGTAATAGTGAGTTTACCGTCGGAGTTATTCATTCAGAAAATGTACCTTTCACAGTTCTGAATGTGGTGATATGATGAGTTGGTTGGATTTATACCACAGAGACAGGAAAGGGAAATGTGTTAGGATTTTCAGTGTTTTCTAGCACTTCCGAGAAGTGTGAGTTGTCCTAACAACAATGCTATTTCTTTGCTAACAGAAATCGGATAGCTTTACATCGTCTAATCCTACATATTATGATTGTGCCTCTTCTCAGCTGGGCATTCAGGATGATGTTTTATCCCACAGCGCCTACAATAGGGATTTTTCACAGTTACGGATCCCCTTCAGTGTAGGAAAGGCTTAACGGAACATATGAAGGGAATGATAGAACGGTTTTACAGTCGTGTGAAGGGGTTAAGCAGAACAAACTAGACGATTGTAAAACAAAGTAATGCTCTATGAAAGTAATGAAGAAGGATATGAGGATGATGGAACGAACCCAAGTAAGTTAACAAGCTTAGAGATGACCTAAGGAGAAACATGGAGCAGTCGCAAGCAGATTTAAAAGCAGAAATCAGTGAACTGAAACAACAGCAGGTCGCAAGTGCCAGAGACAACAAGGAGACGGCTCAACAACCGACGAGAAGAAACATTTGTCTAATAAATGAGTTCATAACACTATTTCGAAGTCTAAAACTTCAGCCTGGACGATAATATGTGATGTATAATTATAAGTCAAAAAGTGACGTGGTTGATAATAGACACGCTAACGTAGAAGGCAAGCACACTAAGCAGAAATAGTAAGTTGCCATGAGAGGAGAAATAAGATGGGCAAGTGTTACTGACTTAGAGAGACTGGAAAGACAAATGCTAGGAGGAGCTTTTAGACAAGGTAAATGACAACGCGTCCACTGAGAATTTAACTTAGTGTAGGCAGTTGGTTAGCAATTATGAGGTAACAACCAGAATCTGGTCAAGGGGATGAGTCAATCAAATGGAATTCGGAAAGCCAGGCTCTAAGCAGGTTTTAGGAGATCAGTAATATTTCAAAGAGAATGGAGGAACTCAACGCTAGGTCTAGATCTGTTACCCGCTTATAGAGAAAAACAGCAGGATGCCACACCGCTCGTTGCTGTAACCGAGTTACAAGAAATTCAATTTTTGTTGACATTTATGGATGAGCTTTCGGAGATTAGCTGACGGTGCAGCGGCTTCGCACAAGACATGCGTGAGTGTTCCTGCCATGTCGAAGTGTCGCTTGATCGCAAAGGCAATAAGAATAAATGTTTCAGTAGGAATGCCACTGTTAATATAGACCAAATGACTCCGGCCTTGAGATTAAATATCAACAAGAATACATTCATTTAGGGGAAGCAGTTAATCGAGTTTACCTCAGATACATCAGAGTGCCTCACACTGCAGGAGATGGAAGGTTGCGGCACATTTCAGATATTTCGGAATAAGTAAAATGGGATCTACCCAAAACCACATTCACAACTATTCGATTGCTCTCTGTCTCTTTCTTCGACAGTTGGCCACAACAGGACTACATATGTGGCTACTTATAGGGTGAATAGACAAAAAATCATCCTCTAATGGGTGACTTTCCAATTTACTAAGTTTTTTGTCATTTCCTGTCTAGTACTCCGAAGCGACAACAGACCAGTGTATAAGATCCAACATAATTGTGTTAAAGAACTTTGTCAAGTCTGAATTTTCCAAACGGGCAACACTTTTTGAGCAGATAGCCGGAAAGAAATAAACTTTGTATAGTCTGTATACTCCCGCAAAAGTACCACACGTACGTCTAACTAAACTACCTGTGTTTCTCCCCCGTATTCTACACTACTGGCCTTTAAAATTTCTACACCACGAAGATGACGTTCTACATACGCGAAGTTTAACCGACAGGAAGAAGATACTGTGATATCCAAACTATTAGCTTCTCAAAGCATTCACACAAGGTTGGCGCTGGTGGCGAAACCTGCAATGTGCTGACATGAGAAAAGTTTCCAGCCAATTTCTCATACACAAACAGTAGCTGACCGGCGTTGCCTGGTGAAACGTTGTTGTGATGCCTCGTGTAAGGAGGAAAAATGCGTACCATCACGTTTCCGACGGATTGTAGCCTATCGCGATTGCGGTTTATCGTATCGCGACATTGCTGCTCGCGTTGATTGAGATCCAATGACTGTTAGCAGAATATGGAATCAGTGGGTTCAGGAGGATAATACGGAATGCCGTGCTGGATCCCAACGGCCTCGTATCACTAGCAGTCGAGATGACAGGCATCTTATCCGCATGGCTGTAACGGATCGTGGAGCCACATCTCGATCCCTGAGTCAACAGATGGACACGTTTGCAAGACAACAACCATCTGCACGAACAGATCGACGATGTTTGCAGCAGCATGGACTATCAGCTCGGAGACCATGGCTGCGGTTACCCTTGACGCTGCATCACAGACAGGAGCGCCTGCGATGGTGTACTCAACGACGAACTTGGGTGCACGAATGGCAAAGCGTCATTTTCTCGGATGAATCAAATGGTTCAAATGGCTCTGAGCACTATGGGACGCAACTTCTGTGGTCATCAGTCCCCTAGAACTTAGAACTACTTAAACCTAACTAACCTAAGAGAATCACACACATCCATGCCCGAGGCAGGATTCGAACCTGCGACCGTAGCAGTCCCGCGGTTCCGGACTGCGCGCCTAGAACCACTAGACCACCGCGGCCGGCTCGGATGAATCCAGGTTCTGTTTGCAGCATCATGATGGTTGCATCTGTGTTTGGCGACATCACGGTGAACGCACATTGGTAGCGTGTATTCGTCATCGCCATGCTGGCGTATCTTCCGGCGTGATGGTATGGGGTGTCATTGGATACACGTCTCGGTCACCTCTTGTTCGCATTGACGGCACTTTGAGCAGTCGACGTTACAGTTCAGATGTGTTACGACCCGTGGCTCTACCCTTCATTCGATCCCTGCGAAACTCCACATTTCAGCAGGATAATGCACGACCGCATTTTTCAGGTCCTGTACGGGCCTTTCTGGATACAGAAAATGTTCGACTACTGCACTGGCCAGCACATTCTCCTGATCTCTCACCAATTGTGTCGTGTTGAAGCAGCATGGGCAGCTGTACCTGTACACGCCATCCAAGTTCTGTTTCACTCAATGGCCAGGCGTATCAAGGCCGTTATTACGGCCAGAGGTGGTTGTTCTGGGTACTGAGTTCTCAGGATCTATGCACCCAAATTGGGTGAAAATGTCATCACATGTCAGTTCTAGTATAATATATTTGTCCAATGAATACCCGTTTATCATCTGCATTTCTTCTAGGTGTAGCAATTTTAATGGCCAGCAGTGTATTTGCAGGTCGTCTCAAGGACGATATAGATTCGACTCAGATCGCGTTACAAGAGCTATGGAGCGATACTGTGGAGGTAGCGTCTAACAACCAGAATAAAAATCGATATCGGACGCATTACCACAATCAGTTGCGCCACTAACCATACTACATACATAATTGGCAGAGGTGTGATCGATATCAGGATAGATGCACCTATAGGAACCAGAACAAGGAGCTAAATCTTTTGAATCAACAAAATTATGAGAATATAAGTCATTTCGGCCAAAAGAGAACCGTTGTAATTTAGGCTGTTCTCTCTATAGAGCCGTTGGCGAGGTAATTTTGTCACCCATTCTTGACACAGGCTATCCTGGCTTGTATATATGTATGTATTAAACTGGGAACCTAGAAACGACGGAGAGGCTTCGTCCCGTCGTAGCCCTCAGTGGTTCACAGTCCCACAATAGGCCGCAGCAGTCCACCCACCACACAGCAGCCTCACACCGAACCCAGAGTTATTCTGCGGTTCGGCACCCAGAGCCCCCCCCCCTCCCCCCTCTCCGGCAACGTTTCATACTAGACGAGTGTAACCCAAAATATTTGCGTGGTAGAATAATTATGGTGTACGCGTACATGGAAAAGGTGTTCGCGCAGCAATCGCCGACACAGTGCAACTGAGGCGTAATAAGGAGAACCAGCCCGCATTCGCCGAGGTAGATGGAAAACCACCTTCAAAACCATCCACTGGCTGGCCGGCACGCCGGACCTCGACACTAAATTGCCGGGGATCGGCACGACTTTCCGCTTGGAAAGCAGCGCATTAGCTTGGTAATGAGTCGGTTCACGGTTAGCAAGAGTAAGGAGTTGACTGCATGGCCTACTATGCCATCGTAATCAATGAAAGGAAAGAGGACGTTTCTTCGAAAGCATGAAAGACAAAAGACAAAAGTTAGTGTACTTACCTGGAAGCAATTATTTGGTATTTCAATCTAATTTCAGTTGCCAATTTCCAACTCGTATGCAGCAAGGTGATAGGAAACTGGCTGACAAAATTTTTGTACGCAGTGCTCAGGCTGAAACAATTAATGTGTAACCAATATTTAATGGACTATCTGATCATGATGCACAACTCGCGGAAATAAACAATACAGGACTTAACACCCCCGAGGCAAGTAAAGCAGGGAACCTTTTTAATGAGAACAGTATATATTGTTTTAATAATTAGTTAAAAGAGCTAGTATGGGATGTATACACGGATAGCGATGCTAAAGTAAAATTCACTTAATTCCATGGTAAATATAGTATTTGAAAGTAGCTCTCCAAAAAACTGATACAGAAAATACATTAAAAAAGTAAGCCATGGATAACTAAGGGAATTAAAATCTCACGTAAGAGAGAAATTTATGTAAAGACCAGACTAAATTGAGACTCGACGTTAGTTGTACACTACAGAAGATACTACAGTACAGTGATTAAAAAGTCATAAGTATGTACATCCTGACAGAAATTAATAATGCAGATAATAAGATTAAAACTATATATGGAGTACTGCCGAATAGAAGACAGGACAAAAATAGGATGAAACGGTTCAGTTGATATAGCAAGAGAACATATTTAAAATTTCATTCGACAAAACTTTAAGCAGTTAGAAGTAGCATCAGCATCCTTCACTGAACCTACCAGAATAATAAATCTTCTTAAAAAAACGAAAGCTCTTGTGGTGTTGATGTAATTTCAGTCAGACTTCTGTCACGTTTTTATAAATGAATAAGTAATGTCCTTAGTGATACATTTCATGCGTCACTGGCACAGGGGATTTCTCGAGGGGGATTGAAGTATGCAATTGTTAAAGCTCTTTTTACGAAAAGTGACGAGAAAGACTTAACTAATTAGTATCCAGTTTCTTTAATGACGGCTTTTTCAATGATATTTGCAAAAGTAATGTGTTCAAGAACAGTCTCACAGTTCAGTAGAAAAAATTTAATAGCATATTACATTTTGGGTTCCAGAGGCGCTGTTTCACTGAGATTGCTATTAACACATTCACTAATAAAATATTACTCACCTTTAATTATAAAATATCGCCAGCATGTACTTTTCGTGATCCTTCCAAGCTTGGAAGGATCACGAAAAGTACATGGTGGCGATATTTTATAGTATATATAATGTATATATACATTATAAAACGCAACGGCTTGGAAAGATCACGAAAAGTACATGCTGGCGATATTTTATAATTAAAGGTGAGTAATATTTGATTAGTGAATGTGTTAATATCAATCTCAGTGAAACAGCGCCTCTGGAACCCAAAATGTGATATGCTATTAAATTGTTTCTACTGAACTGTGAGACTGTTCTTCAATACATTACTTTTTTCAATATTTTTGAAAAAAAAGCCGTCATTAAGGAAACTGGATACTATTTACTTAAGTCTACCTTGTCACTTTTATTAATAAGAGCTTTAACAATTGCGTAGTTCAATCCCTCTCGAGAAATTTATAGATCATGTACGACTCTTCGAAATCGGCAAATTCGTTTTTCTTAACCCTTTCAGGGGAAGTGGTTCCGTTTGAAACCACCTACAATTTTCTCTTTTTGTGACAAAATGGCAGTGGCTACATTTGGGGACGCCATTCAGCAGCCTAGTTGGTGACGCCCTCTAGCGGCTGTCACTGGAACCGCTTCAAAATCTGTAAATATTAGCAAGTAGTGAGGCGAGTTGGATAGTCATTTTTGTACCCTGCGCGCTAACGTTGTTGTTCTCAAATTGTGACTGTATTCTTCTGTATTAGGTAACTTTTATGCACGTATTAAATGCAGAATACTGTGCTGTTTACATTAATACTATATGTACTGCAATAGTAACTAAAATAATGCATTTATTTCCGAAAATGTTGGGTGGTCCCATGTGAAACCACTGCTCCTGTAACGACAGCATTAGTATGTGTGACGAATTTTTTTTTCCAGTTTCACGTGATGTATTCTCACAGACTAAGGGACGAGGAAATTCTGGAGTGCCTTTTCTCAGATATTCCTTCAGATCCCGACTCACGGATTGACACTAGCAGTGACAGTGAAAGTGATGTGCTAGCTGAAGACAGTGACCTGGATTTGTGAATGAAAACACCTGTTTTATCTCAAATTATTTCGGAAAGTGAGAGTGAGAAACATTGTGACAATGACAGTGATGATAGTTTCAGCACTAATGACGATTTGCCACTGTCTCCCATTGCGAATTTTTCATGGAGAAAGGTCGTCGGTGCAATGAACTTTGCCGGGAATTTTTCAGAGGAAGATGGTGTACGAGGAAAACTTAAAAATGACAGTGAAGGTATGCAACCAGTAGATTTTTTGTGTCTGTTTTGTGAGACTATGTTAGAACACATAATTTTCCAGTCTAACCTGTACGCAACACAGAAAGGTGGCAATTTCAGCCCTCTTTCTAAAGCAGAACTAAAAGTATTTCTGGCAATAAGCATTCTAACGGGAATCAAGAAACCTTGTTCTTATCGTGACTGCTGGTCATCTCATAAGGAACTTCGAGATGAGTACATTTCCTCACTAATGTCGATAAAAAGGTTCAGCTGGATTTTGACACATATTCACATCAATGACAACGCTGTTATGCCTTCAAAGGAGAGCAGAAATTATGACAAATTATATAAAATCCGTCCACTAATCAATCAGATACTGATAAACTTCAAAGAATTCTATGCACCTACTAAGAAGCAAGCTATAGACGAATGTATGGTGAAGTTCAAAGGACGAATCGCATTCAAACAATACATGCCCCAAAAGCCAATCAAGAGGGGATACAAAATCTGGATCAGAGCTGATAAGCTTGGATATATTTGTTATTTTCAGATATATACTGGAAAAGTTGAAGGCATAGTGGAAAAATCCTTAGGAGAGAGAATTGTGAGAGATATGTGTATAGGCTTGGAAGGAAATGGATACCACATATACTTTGACAATTTTTTTACCAGTGTCTCACTTTTACAGAAGCTAAAAGATGACGGACTTTTTGCCTGTGGAACAATTAGATCACACAGAAAAGGACTTCCTACGCTAAAAACAAGCAAAGAGTTGCAAAGAGGAGAGTTTGACTGGTCTGTTCGTTCTGATGGCATTGCCTGCATCAAATGGAAAGACAAACGTGTGGTCATGCTGCTGTCGACAATTGTTTCGCCTGTATGTGTTGAAGAAGTCTGCCATAAAGAAAAGGATGGAAAAATCACAACGGTACCTTGCCCAAAAATAGTGAAATCATGTAACGCAAATATGGGATGTCGATAAAGCAGATATGATGAACAGTTTTTATGCAATAGACAAGAAATCGATATTTCAATTGGAAATGCATTTATTCTGTTTCGATTATGTAATCCAACAGCGAAGCAAGTGCTAAAGGCTTTTCGAAGACGTGTTGCCACAGACCTGGTAGGCAGTAATGTCTTCAAAGATAGTCCTGGCCATCCCAGTACACCGTCAGAACCATCTGCAAAAAAATGCAAAACTGTTGTTCCCCATGAGAAACATATATTGGAAGCAAAACATCTGCCAAAACATGGAACCTCAAGGCGCTGTATGCACTGCAGCACAAAGAAAGAACCTCACAGAAGCAGATGGACATGTAGTCACAGCCAGGTAGCCGTATGCTTATCTGCAGAAAGGAATTGCTTCTTACTGTATCATCAAAAGTGATGACATTTAGCGGGCAGTGGCTCCATTTGAAACCACCCTGTATGTGTTCAGTTTATGTATATTTCAATTAATTTGTACATTTTTCCGTCTCACTGTATGAAAATTAAGACAATAAAAATAAGGAAAAATTAAAAATGATTTTTTTTTTTTATTTTGCCCCTGAAAGGGTTAATAGTGGGCATCACCTGTATTGAAGAATGGAAAACGTTCTGGTGAATAATCAGTACATTGTTGTAAGGGTAGAAGATTTTAGTGACTGGGCAGATATCACAGAAAGAGACCTACAGGGTTCAATTTTGGGTTCAGTCTTAACCCTTCTATTTGCGAATGACCATCCACTTAAGAGTGGTACTTTTTGCATACGATTTTTTTGTTACAATAGATCCGATTAATGCGAAAGCCGTAGTAGAGGTTGTTAACGGTATTTCTAATAGTAATATTAAATAGCTCACTAAAAATTGACTTTTACTAAATTTTGAAAAAACACCCTATATTCATTTCTGTACAACAAACAGTCATAGCATTAAATGATGTAGCACAAGAGCAGGTTTCAGGAAATAGGAAATGATACTCAACTTTTTGGGTCAACACACTCGTACTTCCACTGTAACGCCTCAAGCAATAATTTTCTGGAGTAAGTAGACACTAAGGATGAGTGTATTAATTGCTTCATAGACAGTAGTGAGAATAATAAGTAGTGTTCTCTGTTACTTATAGGTCCTCATATAAGTGCCTCTTCAAGGAGTTGGGCATTTTAACTTCACAGTCACGATGCAGATATTCGCTAATGAAATTCGCCATAAACAATCAATCAAAATTTGAGAAGAACACTGACGTCCACACCCATAACACTAGAAGAAGAAAGACCTCCATCACCCATGTTTAAAATTGTCAGAGGCTCAGAAAGGAGTTCAATATACAGCAACAAAAATGTTTGATCGTTTTCCCAAAAACATGAAATGTCCAACAGACAGGAAATCAAGATTTAAATCTAACCTAAAATCATTATTCTTGGACAACTCCCTTTATTTCAGGGATGAATTTCTATTTAAAAATTGGTAGCTTGTTAAAACAAATGCTTTAAGTGTAGTTGCATGTGTAGGACTAAGAAATAATGTGTTCACTTTCCTTAACACTAATCATGCCTACGTATCCTGTAAACTGACTCGTTCCACATCATTTCGATAAAATAATAGTGCATTTTGGTGTATGGAACATCCAACTAAGATAATAACTTGTCACAGTATCATTTTACAATTGTTTTCGACTTACTACTAACAGGCAAAAATTTAGTTGCATTGAGCTAGAATTCAGATACGTTGACTGACCTGAAAATAAGTTTTTGTGTTACCCTGTTGTCTACCAAAGGCCAGGTTGTGATAAGTTTCTAAAAGTTTCCTTAAATCTAACAGAATGATAACGATCACTTACATTGTAACTTATGTAGTATACACAGGAAATCGCATTCTACGTAAATGAATGGGGTGACTTTAAGCCGTCCCAATCTGTTCCAGACCAGAAAAGAGATTCATAACGACTACCACGGCACGAAAGTATTATAATTTTCTGTTCTAAATTACGGAAAGATTCATAATAATTGTCACTGCATGAAATGATTATAATTCTTACAGGTGATAAAGACATTGTTGGCTTATATTTTACCAGTCTCTGGAGTAACGTACATTTGTTTCTTTGGTTTTTGAAGTAAGCATCACTGTGCCGTTGACGAAAGGGATGAAAATTTGGCATTGTTTTTCATGTGATTTTAAGTGAATAAAGTTTCCCGTTTCAAGTGACTAAACAAAAACTGCCTTCTTTGTTCTTTGTGTTTGTTCAGGTGACGGCGTCCCGTGAGGTAAAGGTCAAATGCTCGTACGTGTCTGTCAGAAAGGCAGTAGCAGCACTGAGGCTCGGCGTTTACAAGTTCCAGAGGCGTCAAAATTTACACGCCGCATAATTCGTTCCATAAAAGGACCACCTTTACGGTGGTTGGCTTTCCATAAGTGCATCAGTTTTCTACGATTTGTGGCCAATTACGACCATCGTTAATCACTTTAGCTAGTTTGTAGTAACCTGTCACAGGTGTCGAAATATTATATGTCTTTCGTGAGTTATTTAAATCTTTTTAAATCGATTTAATTGTAGAACGGAAATATCTACAAGTAATTTGATAATCTAACTAGGCGTCCAGTATCACTCGAGATACAGTACATGGTGTCAGTGAATAAATCATATCCATCTTTTGTCAGTAGTGTCGTTTATCTATACTATCGAGAACATGAGAGATATTTGCTTTTTATCACGAATATACATCCAAAATAACACATTAATGCAAATACCGACAAGGAAGAAAGAACAAAATGTATCAATGTCTCACAACATGCTGAAGATCCTACAAACGGTAGCAGCTGACGTGAAACGTGCACTGGTTTTGGTAGGTACATGCAATATTCATCGCCTTCAATGTAAACGTGTTTGGCTTTCAGTTACTACTATTTATAACGGCGACGTGGATAAACTTGTTGTATACTTCCTTTTGAGGTTTACTACTACATTTAAAATTTTTCCTGCTGACAACTATGAAACACAACACGAGGTCCATATTGTAAAATTGTTCATCTCTGACATGCACATTACTCCAGTTTTCAGATTCCTGGTAGTCACGTAAAAAACTTACTACATTAAGAGAAGGGGCGGACTCGTAACTGATCCGTAAAAGAATACATAAGCTTTGCCCAACTTACTTATGGATCTGTTGTCTGGACCCTGTGCCACTACTACATTAATCTTACGAGGGATTTGTATTATGATTGTGAACAGGTAGTACTAACCACATATATCACACGGGAGCAGATACCCCTGTTTCAAGATGTATACTTGTGCTGTCAATCTCTTGACGTAGTATACAGATTGACAGAGAGGTAGCGATTACGGTACATAACTACATATAGCCAAGGTAGTAATTTTAACATTTCTCGAGAGAATTAAGAAAGCGGTTTTCTCACTTAACTCGAACTTTTCACACCAGCTTTCTCACAAGCAACAAGTTATGACATAACCAAAGTATAAAAACAGACTAATCGTCTGACTAATAAACTGACGTACAGCAATTGATTTTTCCCATATATTGTACGTAAAATGCTTTAAGACATATCTGTCTTCACACTTATTCATTTCCAGGTTTACTCACATACTGTGAGATATACAGGGTGAGTCACCTAACGTTACCGCTGGATGTATTTCGTAAACCATAACAAATACTGACGAACCGATTCCACAGACCGAACGTGAGGAGAGGGGCTAGTGTAATTGTTTAATACAAACCATACAAAAATGCACGGAAGTACGTTTTTTAACACCTAGGTTTTTTAAAATGTAACCCCGTTAGTTTTGTTGGCACATCTGAACATATAAACAAATACGTAACCAGTGCCGTTTGTTGCATTGTAAAATGTTAATTACATCCGGAGATATTGTAACCTAAAGTTGACGCTTGAGTACCACACCTCCGCTGTTCGATTGTGTGTATCGGAGAGCACAGTTACGTAGGGATCAAAAGGGAACGGTGATGGACCTTAGGTACAGAAGAGACTGGAACAGCACATTACGTCCACATGCTAACACCTTTTTATTGGTCTTTTTCACTGACGAACATGTACATTACCATGAGGGGTGAGGTACACCTTCACACGTGGTTTCCGTTTTCAATTACGGAGTGGAATAGAGTGTGTCCCGACATGTCAGGCCAACAGATGTTCAATGTGGTGGCCATCATTTGCTGCACACAATTGCAATCTCTGGCGTAATGAATGTCGTACACGCGTCAGTACATCTGGTGTAATGTCGCCGCAGGCTGCCACAATACGTTGTTTCATATCCTCTGGGGTTGTAGGCACATCACGGTACACATTCTCCTTTAACGTACCCCACAGGAAGAAGGCCAGAGGTGTAAGGTCAGGAGAACGGGCTGGCCAATTTATGCGTCCTCCACGTCCTATGAAACGCCCGTCGAACATCCTGTAAAGGGTCAGCCTAGTGTTAATTGCGGAATGTGCAGGTACACCATCATGCTGATACCACATACGTCGACGCGTTTCCAGTGGGACATTTTCGAGCAACATTGGCAGATCATTCTGTAGAAACGCGATGTATGTTGCACACGATCGAACAGCGGAGGAGTGGTACTCAAGCGTCAACTGTAGGTTACAATATCTCCGGATGTAATTAACATTTTACAATGCAACAAACGGCACTGATTACGTATTTGTTTATATGTTCAGATGTGCTAACAAAACTAGCGGGGTTCCATTTAAAAAAACGTAGGTTTGTGTTAAAAAACATACTTCCGTGCATTTTTGTATGGTTTGTATTAAACAATTACACTAGCCCCTCTCCTCACGTTCGGTCTGTGGAATCGGTTCGTCAGTATTAGATGTGGTTTACGAAATATATCCAGCGGTAACGTTAGGTGACTCACCCTGTATATATTCACGTGGAAGGTGAATGTTGTCGATGCATTCTTAATGAAAGCTGCACTTACGACGAAATGTTCATTGTGAGCCTTAGATGCGATTACCGCTGACCAATCACAGTAAAACATTAATCCAGTATTCCGTACATAAGATGTTCTTTTTCTTCTCATAAACTTAATATGTTAGTCTGGAGCAGGTCATGAATCAGTGATAAAATACCGTCGATTCAAGAAGGCTCCCATGAAGTCATTTCTGGTACCGTACCCTCATTATGTCATTTGCGATACAATGTGTTACAAAATCTACGCTGATGAAGTTCTCCCACTTTTTCTAGGGAATTACTTGATGCTGAAAGAATCTTAAATTTCAGGGCTATTAAACGACGAGAACCTGAAAAGTAATTCAAACATTTCACTTTAAAATCGTGTCAGCAGCGGCGTTGGTGACAGTGGAACAAGGGGCTTTGGAGGAGATGACAGGAAATTCAAAGTTTAGTTCATCTGAGGCCAGTTAATATGTAAGAGAGGATTCTGGCTCTGAAACAAAGTGTTGTATACCGTGCAACGAATATGAAGATGATGAAAACAATTATTGTCACTTTCTCCCAAGGAAACCGAAAGTGGTCTCATAATGCATGGAATTACCCAAATGCACTACTTCCTACAATATTCGGCAAGTTTCAGCATGCTCCTCTATGACAACCTCTCTTGCATATTTTGCATTATTTCAGGTTGTTGACTGAGAACTGAACTGCTATACATCTCCAGTTGTCAGTCGTCATGTGGACCCCAAGATATAAATACATTTTATCGTCTTTCTATACCGTTAACATTTTACGTTCAGTACACAGTCGCTCTAGGTAGCTACAGGTGCTGCTGTACACCTGCTTTACCGATGGATTAGAGTCCAAGGACAGTACAACGCCCGATTTGAGACGCAACACTGCCCAAGGTTCTTACAACAACCAATTAGGGGATGTGGGAGCGGGGCCGTGAGACTCCCTCCAGTGTCTGCCTGGATCCAGATACGTGTTGTGTATTCTGTATTACACCTTCGGCTTTATGTCGCCTCTCCATGTCTCTCTTGTGTATTTCGTCTGCCTTTGTCTTTCCTAACATCTGTCTGCACCTCCATCTATTATTCAACATTCCCCTCTGTAATATTCTTTTCTAATTGCTTTTAACTTTTGGCGATTCACCCCTGTTTCCTATGTTTCTGGCGTATGGGAAACGACATCCATCCTGGAGGATTCCATTGTAAAACCCAAGCCGCAAGAAACAAAGACACTTTCTCTAAATCTACACCGAAGAGCCAAAGAAACTGTACACCTGTCTAATATCATGTAGGGACCCCGCGAGCACGCAGAACTACCTCAACACGACTAATGTCTGAAGCAGTGCTGGAGGGAATCGACACCATGAATCCTGTAGGGCTGTCCATAAATCCATAAGATACGAGGGGATGGAGGTCTCTTCTGAACAGCACGTTGCAAGGCATCCCAGATTGATCTGTATTGTTCATCTCTGGGGAATTTGGTGGCCAGTCCAAGTGTTTAAACTCAGAAGAATGTTCCTGGAGCCACTCTGTAACAATTCTGGACGTGTGGGGTCCCGCGTTGTCCTGCTGTAACTGCCCAAGACGGTTGGAATGCACAATGGCCATGAATGGATCCAGGTGATTATACAGGATGCTTACGTACGTGTCACCTGTCAGAGTCGTATCTAGACGTATCAGTAACATATCACTCCAACTACACACGCCCCACACCATTGCAGAGCCTCCACCAGTTCGAACAGTCCCCTGCTGATACGCAGGGTACATGGATTCATGAGGTCTCTGTACACGTACACGTCCATTCGTTCGATACAATCTGAAACGAGACCCGTCCGTCCAGGCAGCATGTTTCCCGTCAGCAACAGTCCATTTACGGTGTTGATGGGCCCAGGCGAGACGTAAAGCTTCATGTCGTACAGTCATCAAGGGTTAACAAGTGGACTTTTCTCCCCGAAAGCCCGTATCGATGATGTTTCTTTAAATGGTTCGCACGCTGATACTTGTTGATGACCCAGAATTGAAATCTGCAGCAATTTGCGGAGGAGTTGCACTTCTGTCACGTTGAACGATTCTCTTCAGTCGTCGTTTGCCCCGTTCTTGCAGGATATTTTTCCAGCCAAAGAGATGTCGGACATTTGATGTTTTACCGGATCCTGATATTCACGGTACACTCGTGAAATGGTCGTACTGGGAAATCCCCACTTCACCGCTACCTCGAAAATACTGTGTCGCATCGCTCGTGCGCCGACTATAACACCACGTTCAAACTCACTTAAATGTTACCCTACCATTGTAACAGCAGTAACTGCACCAGACACTTGTTGTCTCATGTAGGCGCTCCCGACCACGGTGCCATATTCTGCCTGTTTACATATATGTGTATTTGAATACGCATGCCTATACCAGTTTCTTTGGCGCTTCAGTATATCATATTCTTTTACCCCTGACAACCACATCTCGTCGATTCCACATTTATCCCATTCACGTCGCTCTGTACACGGGAGTAGTTTGCACGCCAGCCAGCGACAATGACACGAACATTATTAATTTATTTTCCTCGGCAAGAACTTTATAGCCATCCATCTAGATCAGTGGTGACAGAGAACTCTGCCATCCAGCCGTTCCCTGGCACGAGTGCCGTAGTAATCATGAGACTTAAAATTTTTGGTTATGTATAACTAAAAAAAATGGAATCCGGTAGAAGAATTCATTACAAACTATAAACATTTTTTTCAGAATTTTAAAATATAAAGTAACAGACTGGAATACAGTCGGCACAAAGTACCCCTCTCACCCCTCGGTCTTGCGAGGATTGAATCAACGAGGAGTTTCCTGCACCAAATAGGAGATATCAATAATACATTGCCAGAAACCAGAGTAGAAACGGCAAGAAAAAAATTTTCATCTCCGATTACAGCATCTTGTCGACAACACACTTATTAAATGTGCACTATGCACTATTGCACTATGAAAGAACGTGGAAAGAAATCAGCATTGTCATTTTCGAAGGAACCATCCCAGTATTTGCTTGGCATGATTTAAGGCAACAATGAAAACATAAATCTGAATGTCCTGGTGGGGATTTGAATTTTTGTCCTAAGAAAGTCCAATGTAGTAATCACTGACACCTCACATTGTGTGAATATAGGGGAATTATCAAACTAATTGATGCTGTGCGAATGTCAAGAAGACCACACTACTTCCTACCTTGCGCAGTGCGAGCTATGCTCAAGCATCTACAATGATGAGCCAGTAAATTATGACCACCTACTAGCGTAATTGGCAGTATGAGTGAAATTCCACAACATCTGCCAGCCGCGGTGGCCGTGCGGTTCTAGGCACTTCAGTCCGGAACGGCGTGACTGCTCCGGTCGCAGTTTTGAATCCTGCCTCGGGCATGGATGTGTGTGATGTCCTTAGGTTAGTTAGGTTTAAGTAGTTTTAAGTTCTAGGGGACTGATGAACCCAGATGTTGAGTCCTATAGTGCTCAGAGCCATTTGAACCATTTGAACCACAACAGCTGCATTACTGACATGCTGCTTTGTTTTATTTTGACTACCTGTTTCGGCATTCAGTTATGCCGTCTTCAGACACCTGCATAAGAAAAGATTATACAAGTAGTGTATGTCACGGTGTACAAAGCAGGCTTACAGAAAGTGATGGGTAATCATATGAGCGCTTAAAGCTGCAAAATGAAGGTAGTGGCGTCAAACCAAATCTCTGTGCACATCCAGCACAATAGAATAAAGCATGTGTACATATTTGTTAGTCATAAAACTATTTATCACTCGGATTTACAAGAGAACATACAAAAGCATTAAAAAGGTCAAAGCTTGACAGTGTAAAATCAGGAACTTCACTGAACAAAGCTTGTCATTTGTTTGTATTATTATATTTTTTAAATATAAAATTATATATAATTCTTATAGATGAGGAACACCTGGTATATACACACATCAAAAAAAGTTTTGCATTACCCCGGTTTCCTGAACTCCTGAAGATAGACGTTGACTGTGGATATTGTATCACAGACACAGTCCCTTCGACTATTCACAGATGCCACTAAACCCACCCAAAGATGTAAACAAAATGGTTCTAATGGCTCTGAGCACTATGGGACTTAACATCTGTGGTCATCAGTCCCCTAGAACTTAGAACTATTTAAACCTAACTAACCTAAGGACATTACACACATCCATGCCCGAGGCAGGATTTGAACCTGCGACCGGATCAGTCGCTCGGTTCCAGACTGAGCGCCTAGAACCGCTAGACCACCGTGGCCGGCAGACGTAAACAACCATGCATGAGCAGCGCCTATTAGACGGAGGGGGTGCGACAGCCGATTAGTTCCAGTCACCCCACCCGGAAGGAGGTACACAGCTGCTGTTGTCTGTAGTTCAACCACGCCTAGGTCAATACCGCGCTTCGATCGCCTCCATATTGTTACTTTGTGCCAGGAAGGCTTCTCAACAAGGGAACTGCCTAGGCGTCTCGGAGTGATCCAAAGCGATGTTGTTCGGACGTGGAGGACATACAGAGAGACAGGAAGTGTAGATGACATCCCTCGCTCAGTCCACCCAAGGGCTACTAGTACCGTGGATAACCGTTGCCTACGGATTATGACTCGGAGGAACCCTTCAGCAACTCCACCATATCGAATAATGCTTTTCGTGCAGCCATAGGATGTCTTGCTACGACTCAGACTGTGCGCAATAGGTTGTATGATGCACAACTTCACTCCCGACGTCCATGGTGAGTTCCATCTTTGCAACCACGATACCATGCAGCACGGCACAGATGGGCCCAACAACATGCCGAATGTACCGCTCAGGACAGTCATCACGTTCTCTTCACCGATGAGTGTAGCATATGCCTTCAACCAGACAATCGTCGGAGACGTGTCTGGAGGCAACCCAGTCAGGCTGAACGCCTTAGACACACTGTTCAGCTAGTGCAGCAAGGTGGAGGTTATCCGCTGTTTTAGGGTGGCATGAAGTGGGGCCGACACGCCGCTGGTGGTCATGGAAGGCGCCGTAACGGCTGTGCGATACGTGAATGCAGTCCTCCGACCGATAGTGGCACCATATCTGCAGGATATTGGCGAGGCATTCATCTTCATGGACGACAATTCGCGCCCCCATAATGCACTTCTTGTTAACGACTTCCTTCAGGATAACAACATCGCTCGACCTGAGTGGACAGCATGTACTCCAGACATGAACCCCATAAAACATGCCTGGGATAGATTAGAAAGGGCTGTTTATGGACGACGTGACCCACCAACCGCTCAGAGGGATCTACGGCGAATCACCGTTGAGGATGCCGGCCGCTGTGGTCGAGCGGTTCTAGGCACTTCAGTCCCGAACCAAGCGGCTGTTACGGTCGCAGGTTCGAATCCTATCTCGGGCATGGATGTGTGTGATGTCCTTAGGTTAGTTGGGTTTAAGTAGTTCTAAGTCTAGGGGACTGATGATCTCAGATGTTAAGTCCCATAGTGTTTAGAGCCATTTATAGAGCCGTTGAGGAGTGGGACAATCTGGACCAACAGTGCCTTGATGAACTTATGGATAGTATGCCACGACGAATACAGGCATGCATCACTGCAAGAGGACGTGCTACTGGGTATTAGATGTAACAGTGTGTACAGCAATCTGTACGGTGGTACAACATGCAATGTGTGGTTTTCATGAGCAGTTGATGTCTATTCCAATTTTCTGTACAGGTTCCGAAACTCTCGGAACCGAGGTGATGCAAAGTTTTTTTTGTGTATGAGGATCTATCCTCATTTAAGGCAACATGTGACACTGTAATCTATGAAGTACAATAATATGCATATTTACGGCCAAGGTCCTATCACAACTCGTGATATAATAATTTGTCACGGCAACAAACATGCAACTTGACGCAAAACCCAACGGCAGATGATATATTAAGAGAAAAACAGCCTGCAAAGAGCATGCTAAGAAAATTCACAAATACCTTGTGGGCCTACTTTATACAGCAATTCGAAATTAAAGATATGATTTTGTATCCTTTATATCACTTAACAGGTCGGCACTACTACAATGAATCAAACCAACAAGGATCTCAGATCCTTCTTAACCAAGGGGAGTCCTCCAAGAGAAAAGCTGTAAGGCTCGACGTCTTGGGCAACAACATGTGACTCTAATACACGCAGTTAGAAACTATTACAAAACAGGTATCTGAAAGGGAGCTAGGCGCCCAAGGTGGACCAGGACGAGGGAAATACACGAGCTGTCTGGAGAAAAATACGTCGCTGAGAAGATAAAAGACCAAGCAACTCCTCGTTTTTACAAATTAGACGAGAATCGGTGATATGCCCGCCACCTTGCGAATGAAGGCCAGGCCCTACCACGACATTGGCACAAATACAAGGTGCCTCGAGACATTATTGCACCTTCACAGGGCCATCAAAGATGAGGCACTCTTCAGTTATTCGGTATTTTAGAAGTAAATAGTTACTGTCAATCACTCGTACGACTCCCTAACCTACACCCCCAAAGGACTCAGTGACCCACAGAGAGCACAAGTCCCTTTGCAAGCGAATACAAAATAAAGTGAAAATATATCTCACACCTTGCCACTACAGAAGAACAAATCGCCAAAGGCGATCAATCATTGGACACAAAAATAACGGCTTTTCCTTCTTTCGCGCCTGCAACGTTCGCCATGACTGTCTCAATGCAGGATCGCGCTTTGCTTGTAAAGATGTATTACAAGACTGATGACTCTGCACACGTCGCTCTGCAGAAGTTCCGGACACTGAAAGGTTTGGAAAAAGGTTTTGGTCCGATGACTGGCTTGGGTCTGGAGAAAATGATTCGGAAATTGGAAAACACGGGTTCTTTTGGTATGCAACCTGGTAGAGGGAGGAAACGAATTGATTCCACTTCAGTGGAAGTAGTGGTCACATCATTGCAGGAGGAGACGAGTGGTGGTGTGCAAACGTGTAGTGCAAGGAGAATTGCCAGAATATTGTACATAGCCATGATCACGGTGCGTACATTCCTACGAGACATCCTTCTTTGCTATCTATTCAGAATTACTCGTGTGTCGAGTTGCTTGCTGTTGACCTGCCAGGAAGGGAGACCTTTGCTTTAGAATTTCTTGCTCGCGTGGAAGTGGACAATGATTGGCCATGGAAGATTTTGTGGACAGACGAAGCCCACTGCCATCTGACAGGATATGTCATTACACAGAATTGTCGATTATGGGCAACGGAAAATCCTCACGCAAGTCAACCAGTATCACTTCTTCCTGAAAAGGTCACTGTATGGTGCGGGTTTACGGAATTATTTATCATAGGGCCATATTTTTTCGAAGAAAAAATGTTCAAATGTGTGTGAAATCTTATGGGACTTAACTGCTAAGGTCATCAGTCCCTAAGCTTACACACTACTTAACCTAAATTATCCTAAGGTCAAACACACACATCGATACCCGAGGGAGGGCTCAAACCTCCGCCGGGACCATTTTTCGAAGAGACAGGTGATTCTGTTCCTGTTACCTGTACCGTCACTGGTAAGCGCTATGGGTGTCTTTTGCGCAACCACATCATTCGAGCTCTCCAATAGCGTAGATGTGTGGAAGGTCCAAATGGTTCAAATGGCTCTGAGCAGTATGGGACTTAACATCTGAGGTCATCAGTCCCCTAGAACTTAGAACTACTTAAACCTAACTAACCTAAGGACATCACACACATCCATGGCCGAGGCAAGATTCGAACCTGAGACCGTAGCAGTCGCGCGGTTCCAGACTGTAGCGCCTAGAACCGCTCGGCAACTCCGGCCGGCTGTGTGGGAAGGGATCATTTATATGCAAGATAGCGCACCTCAGCATATTGAAAAATCCAGTTAAGCAGCTGCTGAAGCGCCATTTCGGAAATGCTAGAATTATCAGCCGCCATTTCCCTACAGCCTGAGCGTCCCCATCACCTGATCTCAATCAGTGTGACTTCTGGTTCTGGGGCTATATGAAAGATGTGTTCAGTTTTCTGACTGCAAACTTAGCTGCATTGAAGGTACGCATTGTGCTAACATTGTGAACATTTCGATCAGTTGTGGAATATGCTGTTTCTCGATTTCAACTTATTGCAGAAAACGGTGGACAGCATATTGAACATGTTTTGCGCCAGTCATACGGAAATAAAAAATCCGACTTCATTTGGATTTATGATTTTCATGCGGTTTTTGGCCTCAGGACAATTAAAAACCGACTCTATTGGTTCATTTTATGCTGTTTCTGGCCTCAGGGCAAGTAAAAACCGATGTGATTGATGCTTTTTATGTGATTTTTGGCTTCAGGACAATTACAAAGTGATGTGATTGATGCTTTTAATGCGGTTTTTGGCCTCTGGACAGTTAAAACCCAATGTGATTCATGATTTTTATGCAGTTTTTGACCTCAGGAAACTAAAAACCGATTTTTCTCATCCGATGTGATATGACCTTGTCATGGTGGATGGGCTTACGTAACCAACAGTACCACACCTGGACACCCATGCACACTGAGTGCTGAAGTTTGTATTTGTCATTTGTAGTCGACCACTATTAACCAATGATTCTTACCGGCGCCATCTATTGCTACATTTTGTAACTATTTATTTTTCTTCTGCTATACGTTTTCCCCATTCTCCGATATTCTTCCGTTGCAATTTGACGTCATTCTGACCAGTGGTGTTCTTCTACAGCGGTTTGAAAGTTTAATTATAATCACCCTGTATAATAAGGCAAAAGAACAAAATAAGAAATAAAAAATTGAATTACAGCGCAAAACCAGGAATGTGTAATGAATGCCAATACTAAAAGAACTTAATGTAGTCAGATATTATTTGCAGTAGTATTTTACTGCGAGAAACATTACACCGTGAATTCGGTTTATCCCAGTGCTTGGATCTAATAGATGAATTATTTAAATGATTACTACTGAATTTAAAAAATGGTTCAAATGGCTCTAAGCACTATGGGACTTAACATCTGAGGTCATCATTCTCCTAGACTTAGAACTACTTAAACCTAACTAACCTAAGGATATCACACACATCCATGCCCGAGGCAGAATTCGAACCTGCGACCGTAGCAGCAGGGCGGTTCTGGACTGAAGCGCCTACAACCGTTCGGCCACAGCGGCCGGCACTACTTAGTTACAGGAAACGACTAGCAATGAGAATGGATATATTAGATTTCAGTAAAACAAACCAAAGTTTTATGTAACACATGACTTAAAACATATAGTGAGAGGAGTTACCTAGCAATTACAAAGTTCGTCCAAACAAAATTAACTGTGAGAAATGACGAGTTGTTGTCCAAGGTTGGTTGCAAATAAACATGTTCCAATAATTGTAATCATTCTTAAACAATGCCACTGCAGCTTGCCTGATGAAAGTGATGGATAGTATGATGACGCAGTGGAAAAGGATATCTTCTACTTGTCGAAGGTAGCGTTGGTTGTTGACGATGAAAAACCACACCAAACGATGCAGTGTTTACTAACTTCACTGCATGTATAAATACTGGCGACCTCACCTAGATTCTTGTCGTTTTTGTATAATGTATATAGTTCCGGCTACTGTGGTCAATACCAAAACTAGTTCATCTGGCAAAGCTATACTTTTGCTGTCACTTCATTTGTATCTCTCCATAATATATTAGTTCACGTTAAATGGCATATTGACACTGCTACACAATTTGGAGTACGTGCTCATTACTGAAATCACCAGCCTTTCCTCAAACACTGCTTTTTATCTGCGCTATACATCATGTCTCGATAAAATCCACATCATAACACTGTAATTTTGACGCAGCCTTTCCCGTGGTGCTTTTTAAACTGTCCCGTGTCAAAATCTTTATACCACTGCATGGAAGATTCATCCAAGATGTGTAACATTTAAATACACTTTGTCTAGTATTATTTCAGTCCACAATTCGACGGTAAACAGAATGAATAGCCGTCGCTATAAACTCGTAGTCCATGCTCCGATACTGGTAAATCACCAACCACCAACACATAAATTCCTCCCTCTAATTTTCATATCAAAATACGCTACGTACCGATACACATATAGACTCTCGCTCTCTAAAAATATTGCACGCAATTAAATCTTACCACACTTTTCAGTTTAATCATGTATAAATACGTTTAAGATAAACATACAGTATTTAGTAAAAGGCAGGAAATGCTGCAAAAAAGAGTTTCTGACGGTCACAGAAGATACTTAAATTGTGGTGCATTATATTAGTAAAAAAACAGTAGTATACCTATTAAACGTACACTGATGGAAAAAATGTCAACACTAAATAATAGTTAATGTAGAGTAACGCACGAATACATTTGTCTAGATGACATATATAAGTGATTAACATTGTAAGATCACAGATTAATGTAAGCACGAGTTGTCGTCTAATGGTGTCCCAGTTGTCCTCGATTGCAGATAGATCTGACGATTGATTAGGCCAAGCCAACATATCGACGCTCTTGTCTTGTGACAGCCAGAGCGAGAGCACCAGCAGCAGCGAGTACTGTTTGTATAAAGCGTTTATTTTGCATTTTGTTTACGACCTTCCACTAAGGAAGGGATTCTATTTGTGTTTATCTGCTCTGCATAGTAACTAACAGTTCTTGATAAAACTTTACGTAGTTTTCGTGTTAGATTTCTTAGTGTTTTCTTGATCGTTTGGAACAGAAAGCGCCCTAAAACCGTCTTTTGTTTGTTTCGCGGCCGTTAGCCACTAGTCACTTGAATCAGCAGTTGTCTTGTGACAGCCAGAGCGAGAGCACCAACAGCAGCGAGTACTGTTTGTATAAAGCGTTTTTGTACTTATTTGCTGCGCTTAGCTTTTAAATAGTTTTTCTGGGAAAACCTAGCGTAGTTTTCGCGTCTCGTATTTCAGTGAGTGTTTCTTGATTATCAGAGTAGCTCATCAGAAGATTATCTTGGGAATTTGTCACCGTATAGAGTAGGGTAAACATAGTCATGTGTAGGGACTGTGGTTGTTGTGAGCGGACGCAAGGAGAATTGGCCACTCTTCGGGGGCAGGTGGAGGCTTTGTCTGTTAGGCTCATCGAGCTCGAGGCGCAGGCGTCGGCTCGTAATGGCGTTGGGGCAACTGTGGTGAGACCTATGCCTACTTCGGTGGCCTTGGAATCACATGGAACCCCTGATGTCGCTCCGTCTTCCGGCAGTGAGCATCTTACCGGTCAGCCATCACTCCAGGGTGAATGGCGGACAGTGGTGGGCTCGCGCGTGCCTGGCCGAAAGGCGAAGGTGGGATCTGGCCGCGTGGCAGCTGCCTTACCCCTTTCCAACAGGTACGGGGTGCTTCCTAGTGGTGATGACATCGTTTCCGAGCCACCACAGGATGCCTCGCCTGTTGGGCCAGTGGCCGATTCTCCGGCAAGGTCCCGACAGTCACAGAGGGCGGGCCTATTAGTTATAGGGAGCTCCAACGTTAGGCGGGTTATGGAGCCCCTCAGGAAAATAGCGGGTAGGTCGGGGAAGAATGCCAGTGTGCACTCGGTGTGCTTGCCGGGGGCTCTCGTCCGTAATGTGGAGGAGGCCCTTCCGGCAGCTATTGAACGCACTGGGTGTGACCGGCTGCAGATAGTAGCACATGTCGGAACGAATGACGCCTGCCGCTTGGGTTCTGAGGCCATCCTTGGTTCCTTCCGGCGGCTGGCTGATTTGGTGAAGACAACCAGCATCGCACGCGGAGTGCAAGCTGAGCTTAATATCTGCAGCATAGTGCCCAGAGTCGATCGCGGTCCTCTGGTTTGGAGCCGTGTGGAGGGTCTAAACCAGAGGCTCAGACGACTCTGCGACTATAATGGTTGCAAATTCATCGACCTCCGTTATTGGGTGGAGAACTGTAGGGCCCCCCTAGACAGGTGAGGCGTGCACTACACACCGGAAGCAGCTACTAGGGCAGCAGAGTACGTGTGGCGTGCACACGGGGATTTTTTAGGTTAGAGGGACCCCCCCTTGGGCGAAACGATAAAATACCTGACGGCTTACCAGAGAGGACATTATCATCGTTGATAAAGAACGTCCGTCCTCAGACACCAAAAACAGGAATAGTTAACGTAATATTGGTAAACTGCAGGAGTATCCAGGGCAAGGTTCCTGAATTAGTATCTCTTATTGAAGGAAATAGTGCGCATATAGTATTAGGAACGGAAAGTTGGTTAAAACCGGAAGTGAACAGTAAAGAAATCCTAGACACAGAATGGAATATATACCGCAAGGATAGGATAAACGCCAATGGTGGAGGAGTATTTATAGCAGTAAAGAATTCAATAATATCCAGTGAAGTTATTAGCGAATGCGAATGTGAAATAATCTGGGTTAAGTTAAGTATCAAAGGTGGGTCAGATATGATAGTCGGATGCTTCTATAGACCACCTGCATCAGCAACCGTAGTAGTTGAGCGCCTCAGAGAGAACCTGCAGAACGTCGTGAAGAAGTTTCGTGATCATACTATTGTAATAGGGGGAGACTTCAATCTACCAGGTATAGAATGGGATAGTCACACAATCAGAACTGGAGCCAGGGACAGCGACTCTTGTGACATTATCCTGACTGCCTTGTCCGAGAATTACTTCGAGCAGATAGTTAGAGAACCAACTCGTGAAGCTAACGTTTTAGACCTCATAGCAACAAATAGACCGGAACTTTTCGACTCCGTGAATGTAGAAGAGCGTATCAGTGATCATAAGTCAGTGGTTGCATCAATGACTACAAGTGTAATAAGAAATGCCAAGAAAGGAAGGAAAATATATTTGCTTAACAAGACTGATAGGGCACAAATCGCAGAATATCTGAGTGACCACCATCAAACGTTCATTTCTGAGGAAGAGGATGTGGAACAAAAATGGAAAAAATTCAGAAACATCGTCCAGTACGCCTTAGATAAGTTCGTACCGACTAAGGTCCAAAGCGAGGGGAAAGATCCACCGTGGTATAACAATCATGTACGAAAGGTACTACGGAAACAAAGAAAGCTTCATCATAGGTTTAAGAGTAGTCGAATCATAGCTGATAAGGAAAAGCTGAACGAAGCGAAAAAGAGCGTAAAGAGAGCAATGAGAGAAGCATTCAACGAATTCGAACATAAAACATTGGCAAACAATCTAAACAAGAACCCTAAAAAGTTTTGGTCATATGTAAAATCGGTAAGCGGATCTAAATCCCCTATTCAGTCACTCGTTGACCACGATGGCACCGAAACGGAGGACGACCGAAGAAAGGCAGAAATACTGAATTCAGTGTTCCGAAACTGTTTCACTGCGGAAAATCGTAACACAGTCCCTGACTTCAGCCGTCGCACGGACGCCAAAATGGAAAATATTGAAATAAACGATATCGGAATTGAAAAACAACTGCTATCACTTAGTAGCGGAAAAGCATCCGGACCAGACGAGATACCCTTAAGATTCTACAGTGATTATGCTAAAGAACTTGCCCCCTTTCTATCAGCAATTTATCGTAGATCGCTGGAAGAACGTAAAGTACCTAGCGACTGGAAGAAAGCGCAGGTCGTTCCCATTTTCAAGAAGGGTCATAAATCAGATGCGAATAATTATAGGCCTATTTCGCTTACGTCAATCTGTTGTAGAATAATGGAACATGTTTTGTGTTCTCGTATTATGACGTTCTTAGATAATACAAATCTCCTTCATCATAACCAACATGGATTCCGCAAACAGAGATCATGTGAAACTCAGCTCGCCCTATTTGCCCAAGAAATTCACAGTGCCGTAGACACTGGCGAGCAGATTGATGCCGTATTCCTGGACTTCAGGAAGGCATTTGATACGGTTCCGCACTTACGTTTAGTGAAAAAAATACGAGCTTACGGAATATCGGACCAGGTTTGTGATTGGATTCAGGATTTCCTAGAAGAAAGAACACAACATGTCATTCTTAACGGTTCAAAATCTGCAGATGTAGAGGTAATTTCGGGAGTACCGCAGGGAAGCGTGATAGGACCTTTATTGTTTACAATATACATAAATGACTTAGTTGACAACATCGGTAGCTCCGTGAGGCTATTTGCAGATGACACGGTTGTCTACAAGAAAGTAGCAACATCAGAAGACTCGTACGTACTCCAGGAGGACCTGCAGAGGATTAATGCATGGTGCGACAGCTGGCAGCTTTCCCTAAACGTAGATAAATGTAATATAATGCGCATACATAGGGGCAGAAATCCATTCCAGTACGATTATGCCATAGATGGTAAATCATTGGAAGCGGTAACGACCGTAAAATACTTAGGAGTTACTATCCGGAGCGATCTGAAGTGGAATGATCACATAAAACAAATAGTGGGAAAAGCAGGCGCCAGGTTGAGATTCATAGGAAGAATTCTAAGAAAATGTGACTCATCGACGAAAGAAGTAGCTTACAAAACGCTTGTTCGTCCGATTCTTGAGTATTGCTCATCAGTATGGGACCCTTACCAGGTTGGATTAATAGAAGAGATAGACATGATCCAGCGAAAAGCAGCGCGATTCGTCATGGGGACATTTAGTCAGCGCGAGAGCGTTACGGAGATGCTGAACAAGCTCCAGTGGCGGACACTTCAAGAAAGGCGTTACGCAATACGGAGAGGTTTATTATCGAAATTACGAGAGAGCACATTCCGGGAAGAGATGGGCAACATATTACTACCGCCCACATATATCTCGCGTAATGATCACAACGAAAAGATCCGAGAAATTAGAGCTAATACGGAGACTTACAAGCAGTCGTTCTTCCCATGCACAATTCGTGAATGGAACAGGGAAGGGGGGATCAGATAGTGGTACAATAAGTACCCTCCGCCACACACCGTAAGGTGGCTCGCGGAGTATAGATGTAGATGTAGATGTAAAGCAAGTCTGGTTACAGCAGCGGTATGTGGGCGAACGTTATCCTGCTGGAAAACACCAAATGGAATGCTGTTCATGAATAGCAGCAGAACAGTTAGAATTACCAGATTGGCGTATGGAATTACAGTCAGGATGTGTCGGATAACCACGAGAGTGCTCCTGCTGTCATACAAAGTCGCACACTAGGCCATAATTCTAGGCGAAGGTCCAGGTGTCACACATAGACAGGTTGGTTACAGGCCTTCAACTGGTCTCCTTCTATCCAACACGCGGCCATCGCTGGGATCGAGGCAAAAACTTCCTGCATCAGAAATCACACAGACCTCCACCCTGCCCTCCAATTAGCTCTCGCTTGATGCCACTGAAGCTACAAATGGCGGTGGTTTTGGGTTAGTGGGATGCACGCTACAGGGCGTCTGGCTCAGAGCTGTTCTTGAAGTAACCAATTTGTAATAGTTCGTTGTGTCACTGTGGTGCCAACTGCCGCTCAGATTACTGGCGCAAATGGCGTACGATGCACCAGAGTCGTAGGCGGAACACGATGGTCATCCCTCTCGGTTGTGCCACGTGGCCGTCCGGAGTCAGGTTTTCTTGCGACAGTACTCTCTCATTATCACCGCTGCCAGCAACCTCGTTCAAATTAAATGAGGTGTTGATAATGCAATATGTGTCGCCTTCAATGCATTCTTGACTAACATCAACTCAGTACGCCAGATCTCAAAGGTAACTAACGCTCACGATCGTTACAGCGTGTATTTAAAGTAAACCTGTTTAGCATCCTCATAGAGATGCTACTAGCACAACTCTTATGTACCTGGCACGAAATGTGTGTAGACATGTATAGACATCATCTTTCTGACGTAGAAACACGCCTATCAACTTGGTGTTGCGAGGCAGCTAAGACAGGCACCTCAAATATATCGAGAATCAATAAATACAAATTTCCACAAAGCTATAGCCGACAATATGACGCATTTCCTGACGTTCGCAAGTAATTTTTAGCATTTGCAGTCTCCGAATTACGGCACCGACTGGTTTGTTTCTAATGAACTATATACTTTACTCTGTGGGATTAGGACTAAACTACTAAGAGAACAGCAACGATATAATATGTATGCTACTTGATCCAACAGTATCAAGATAACATCACCCTCAGGAGAAGAGGTTAGACAAACATCTGCCCTAATGTACCAAATGTAACTGAGGTATGGTTTTTGTGTTTACCTGTATTATTGAAGCCCATCAGTCTGTGTTCTGCTGTTTTAGCACTAAGATAACTTGCTTGTAAAGCTACTGTGACATCACAATATATACGACAGTTAAAAAGTGAATATCGGTTATGATCAATATCGCATAACTGTTAATGCAGTGGTGAGGTTGCGTGATGAAGAGTATGCAAATCGTGGCCAGCACTCACAAGCAGTCTTGGCAAAAATTATAAACAAGTTATAGAAACTGTAAGTGTGGGAATAAAAGACGCCAAAGAAAAAGAAGAGAAATTGATGTAAGAAATTAAACTAACGTTTTATCAGCAGTAACACACAATGCAAATGTCACTAAGAGGCGTCTCGGAACTACGAGATGGATCAACCAAACGAGCAGTTCCATCTACAGTTTTATCGTAACGACTTTCGACACTGGTTACAGATCTCCGAATTTTATCTACCAAATTTACAAAGTGATGCGGCATACCCATGCAAAATGTTGTTTAAGAAAGCAGTATCGTTTTCAAACCCTGGACAAGCCATTCTCCGCAATATGCTCTGTTCGCCAGTTCAAAATCCACGCTGACTCAAAGTAATTGATATGAAAAAAACAGCTCCTGATCAATCAACTTTTTGTGCTTGTTTTCCAAGATTCAGATCACTGTTCGCTGTTTTGTTGATGGAAATCAAAATACTCTCAAGTATCTCGAGTTGCTGAGATATGCTGCTGTCGCAGTTATTGGAAGATATTCCACTGGACATAAGGCATTTAGAGAGGTAGCAAAATGAGGAAAGTCCTTTCCATTAATTACAGACCCTCTTAGGAGAATATTTTCGAGAACACAGGAACGGTCGTTCACAACGGCAAAATGGTCTACACTCATCAAACTTAATACCTCTACACTTTATCTGTGGCGAAAATTAAAACAAGAGGTCTGTTAGGAAACACCGACGACTCCCTAAGGCATGAAACGCCTTGCAACAAGGGCCTGTTCTGCATTAACTCCGCCGGCCGCGGTGGTCTAGCGGTTCTGGCGCTGCAGTCCGGAACCGCGGGACTGCTACGGTCGCAGGTTGGAATCCTGCCTCGGGCATGGGTGTGTGTGATGTCTTTAGGTTAGTTAGGTTTAAGTAGTTCTAAGTTCTAGGGGACTTATGACCTAAGATGTTGAGTCCCATAGTGCTCCGAGCCATATATATGCATTAACTCCAGATTAAATTCGATGAGTATTTCTGTTTCTACAGAATCACTTTATAGTGTGTAGCAATGCTCAAGGTCAAGATTGTGAGCACTTGATATGACAGACGTGATAATAAACACAGGATTCGTGCCTGAGTTACATGTTTCCTTACATTTGGTATGCAACGGCGTTTATGGAGGCTCTTCTCCTGACGGTGGGGTAGTGATTCCGATGCTGTTACCGCGATATTATTTGATGAAGTACAATACATGTTGTGTTGTTGACGTTCTCATTGAAGCTTCTTTCAAATGCCACAGGAAAAAAGTATATACACTCCTGGAAATGGAAAAAAGAACACATTGACACCGGTGTGTCAGACCCACCATACTTGCTCCGGACACTGCGAGAGGGCTGTACAAGCAATGATCACACGCACGGCACAGCGGACACACCAGGAACCGCGGTGTTGGCCGTCGAATGGCGCTAGCTGCGCAGCATTTGTGCACCGCCGCCGTCAGTGTCAGCCAGTTTGCCGTGGCATACGGAGCTCCATCGCAGTCTTTAACACTGGTAGCATGCCGCGACAGCGTGGACGTGAACCGTATGTGCAGTTGACGGACTTTGAGCGAGGGCGTATAGTGGGCATGCGGGAGGCCGGGTGGACGTACCGCCGAATTGCTCAACACGTGGGGCGTGAGGTCTCCACAGTACATCGATGTTGTCGCCAGTGGTCGGCGGAAGGTGCACGTGCCCGTCGACCTGGGACCGGACCGCAGCGACGCACGGATGCACGCCAAGACCGTAGGATCCTACGCAGTGCCGTAGGGGACCGCACCGTCACTTCCCAGCAAATTAGGGACACTGTTGCTCCTGGGGTATCGGCGAGGACCATTCGCAACCGTCTCCATGAAGCTGGGCTACGGTCCCGCACACCGTTAGGCCGTCTTCCGCTCACGCCCCAACATCGTGCAGCCCGCCTCCAGTGGTGTCGCGACAGGCGTGAATGGAGGGACGAATGGAGACGTGTCGTCTTCAGCGATGAGAGTCGCTTCTGCCTTCGTGCCAATGATGGTCGTATGCGTGTTTGGCGCCGTGCAGGTGAGCGCCACAATCAGGACTGCATACGACCGAGGCACACAGGGCCAACACCCGGCATCATGGTGTGGGGAGCGATCTCCTACACTGGCCGTACACCACTGGTGATCGTCGAGGGGACACTGAATAGTGCACGGTACATCCAAACCGTCATCGAACCCATCGTTCTACCATTCCTAGACCGGCAAGGGAACTTGCTGTTCCAACAGGACAATGCACGTCCGCATGTATCCCGTGCCACCCAACGTGCTCTAGAAGGTGTAAGTCAACTATCCTGGCCAGCAAGATCTCCGGATCTGTCCCCCATTGAGCATGTTTGGGACTGGATGAAGCGTCGTCTCACGCGGTCTGCACGTCCAGCACGAACGCTGGTCCAACTGAGGCGCCAGGTGGAAATGGCATGGCAAGCCGTTCCACAGGACTACATCCAGTATCTCTACGATCGTCTCCATGGGAGAATAGCAGCCTGCATTGCTGCGAAAGGTGGATATACACTGTACTAGTGCCGACATTGTGCATGCTCTGTTGCCTGTGTCTATGTGCCTGTGGTTCTGTCAGTGTGATCATGTGATGAATCTGACCCCAGGAATGTGTCAATAAAGTTTCCCCTTCCTGGGACAATGAATTCACGGTGTTCTTATTTCAATTTCCAGGAGTGTAGTTCCATTAAAAAAAGTTAGTGACGTACGGAATAGAACTTTATATTATATGATTTATTATATTCAGTGGTAGCACAAATCGTAGGAGATGTCTGAGTATTATAATTGACAAAACTTGTGAATCGTTGACAGCTGATCGTTCCTGTCCAGTATGTCAGAGTCTTCCGTCATCAGACATCTCAACCCTGTTTATTACAATTTTAAATCCGTAGTCAGCCATAAGTGCCATGGCCGTACCGTGTTGTATCCACAGAAAAAAGAATCATTTAGACCTTTAATTTAGTAGAGAGATCATACGCTAGGGAACGCTAACACAGTACAGCCTTAAGATGACGACTATGAGATATTTACATGCAATTGGCAACTTTATGATTTCTGCTACCTACCACAGTTACGTGTGATGAGTAAACTGCTAATATTAAAGATGCATTGCACACTATAATATTTATTAAGATTCACCGGACCAATTGACATGGAATTTAACAACGAAAGAATGAAACTTAATTCATCTCATTGACCTGTGCCCATTCTTAACTGAGTGAAAACTAAGTGGGAGAAAGATCAGCGTAGGGCGTATGCTGTGCAATGAAGAAATGGATACTAAATTGGAGGGGATGTCAATCATAGAAGCAGTAGACTTGCCGTGTTAAAGGAATCTGTGGGAAAGGAAGGCGAATACTGATAATTTAGCAAAGAAAGCTACAGAGCATGTACGAGATAAACGGAGGATGGCAAATTAGAGCTCCCCCAATTAAAGCTCCGGTGTTTAATAACAGGACGAAGCATTCTGGAACCAAGTCTTCCTGAAAAAACAAACCGGGCATTCATGCGAACTGAAATAATGGTTATAAATTATCTCACAATTTAACAATTCTCCAAAAGAGGAATGATGAAATACTAATGAAGCTGTCAGTTACTCTGGGGTCAACAAGTCATCGCTAAATACACTATGTGATCAAAATTATCCGGACACCCCCCAAAAAAATACGTTATTCATATTAGGTACATTGTGCTGCCACGTACTGCCAGGTACTCCATATCAGCGATCTCATTAGTCATTAGACATCCTGAGAGAGTAGAATGGGGCGCTCCGCAGAACTCACGGACTTCGAACGTGGTGAGGTGATTGGGTGTCACTTGTGTCAGACGTCTGTACGCGAGATTTCCACACTCCTAAAGATCCCTAGTCCACTCTTTCCGATGTGATAGTGAAATGGAAACGTGAAGGGACACGTACAGCACAAAAGCGTACCGGCCGACCTCGTCTGTTGACTGACAGAGACCGTCGACACTTGAAGAGGGTCGTAATGTGTAATACGCAGACATTAGTCCAGATCATCACACAGGAATTCCAAACTGCATCAGGATCCACTGCAAGTACTATGACAGTTAGGCGGAAAATGAGAAAAGTGGGATTTCATGGTCGAGCGGCTGCTCGTAAGCCATACGACGCCTCGCTTGGTGTAAGGAGCGTAAACATTGGACTACTTAACAGTGGGAAAATGTCATGTGGAGTGACTCCAAATCACGTTACACAATGTGGCAATCCGATGCCAGTCTGTGGGTATGGCGAACGCCCGGTGAACGTCAGCTAACAGCGAGTGTAGTGCCAACAGAAAATTCGGAGACGGTGGTGTTCTGGTATGATGGTGTTTTTCGTGAAGGGGCCTTACACCCCTTGCTGTTTTGCGTGGCACTATCACAGCACAGGCCTACATTGCAGTTTGAAGCACCTTCTTCCTTCCCACTTTTGAAGAGCAATTCGGGGATGGCGATTGCATCTTTGAACACGATCGAGCATCTGTTCATAATGCATTGCCTGTGGCGGAGCGGTTACACGACAGTAACGTCCCTGTAATGGAGTGGCCTGCACAGAGTTCTGACCTGAATCCTATAGAACACCTTTGAGATGTTTTGGAACGCCGACTTCGTGCCAGGCCTCACCGACCGACATCGATACCTCTCCTCAGTGCAGCACTCGGTGAAGAATGGGCTGCCATTCCCCAAGAAACCTTCCAGCACCGGACTGAACGTATGCTGTCATCAAGGCTAAGGGTGGGCCAATACCATACTGAATTCCAGCATTGCCGATGGAGGGCGTCACAAACTTGTAAGTCATTTTCAGCCAGGTGTCCGGATACTTTTGATTACATAGTGTACGTTTACAGTTACATGTTTCTCACGATTTCAGAGTTCATGCTCGAGCAGCTCCGTCGCGCAGCAACCTTTGCAGTCTTCCGTCACTCAGCCGAGAAGAATCTGATTCGTGCAGCGTCTAAAGTTTGTCTGACAAATTTGACACTAAATTTACTCTTAGCTACTCCCAGCCTTTATCTGACTAAACGCTGCAACGGGGCTATTCTTCATAGTTTAACTTCCCAATGCAAACTGTCTGAATTTTATATAATTACAGAAATATCTGGCTGAACTAGCATCGCCACCAGAGGTATCACAACTGTCGTGCCCCCAACGCCATCAGCCTAGGCTAGAGTGACACTCAGCTAAGCCTACATTCTCAAGCACTCTACTGAACCGGCTAAGAGTTGGAAACGGCAATTAAAGAAACCCTAGGTTACGCGGACATTTCCTCTGGGCATTAGTATTGCTCCAGACAATTGAAAACAGGTGAAAACGTAATATAATATCAAGGTAAATAAACCGATCCTAGAATGGCTGAAAGAGGTACGAAGACAACATACGTCTTTCAGTGCTTCGGCCACTATAAAAGATAAATTTCACTTGCAAACGTCAGAAAATCTTCCATATTGTCCGCTGCAACTTAGCGAATCTCGATATATTTATTCATTCTAGACATATTTGGAGAGGCCCGTCTTAGCTGCTGCAGCCAGTGTATAGAGATATTTAGAGTTGTGTCATCTTCACACCTGGATAAAGCCATACATTCAGATTAATCCATAAAAACGCACCAGTGCAAGAAATGACTTGGAGACAAAAGTTTGAGACTGATGAATAACAGTATGTTAGGAAAAACTATGCAAATTGTGTGAGAAATGGAAGCTATAAAATTAGCGACGTCATGGAAAATCAGATATTCAGCAATTACATTAACTGCCAAGCGAAATAAAAGATTCAGTTGTATGCAAAAGATCTTCACATAATGGAAGAGCTGCAGTAGAACATTGGAAACACTATTTCTGTTATCCCTCACGCAGGGCTGTGTGTCACACAGTTCGATAAACAGAGCACACCGCTGTATCCACGTCAACAGTGGTCATTTCTACGTGACCATCATTTAAAGAGAGTGATGGAGCGGATGCAAAGAGTTGCAAACCACTGAACTAATCAGCCTGCTGCATAGTCGAGAAGTGTTTTTTAAGCTCAGTTTGCGTGGGTATATATGTAGATTTTTATTTTTGTTCTGTCTGTAGGAAACACTTTGCTGTTGCTTGTGGTCCGTGTTCATCTGGCTTGACCCATCACAGCTATGTCAAATTGCCTGACATAATAGTGCACCCGGCCTACTCGTTGCTGATTTGAGGTAAAAATACAACACGCGTTAATCAAAGCATCACGTACAAGTGCTGTGCAACCTGACGTTCTGTCAGGATACACAGTATGTAACCTGAAAATGCATTCTGCATTTTACTTTGAATTGAGAAGATACATAATAATTTTAATTTTCATCTCAAACATTTTTATGAAAAGCCACCCACTGTCCTTTTCAAAATGAAGAATTGCATTACAAGCATTCTATCCGAGATAAATTCTACGAAAATACAGCAAAAAGTACTACATGCGAGCCCTCTCAAGAGCACAATGTATAACGTCACCTGTACGTTAGGCGTAGAAGGCTACATTGTACACTTGACAGCAAAAAAAGTGGGTCACTGGCGAATACAACCAACATAACGTAGCTGTGTTGCAGGTCCTCTAAACACCACTTCCAGGAACCACAATAAAGTAAGGAATGGCGACATGTAGAAACTCTATCACCAGTAACCTTTATTATACGAGTTATTTGTTTCTAGTGACGAAACAAATCCTATGTATGGTCACAGGACACTTATTCCGTCTTTTATTTGAGCTTCTGTATGTCGATAAAATTGGTTCTGAACTGGGAATGCAACTCAGACCGCTCTTAACGCGGAATTTAATCCCTTCGTGACAATACAGCTCGACTACAACTTGTTGTTCGTTGAAAACTGCAGAGTCCTCAACATCTCCACATATTGCGCATGAATGGGTTGGAATCCTGGTCGAGCACTAAACTTTTCACTATGTATTATCAAGCTCTAGCATGAGAACACCTATCTGCTGGTGGATAATAATTTTTATTTTTAATGCATTTTCATTCGTTCTCAACACTAAAGATATATGACGTTTTTGACTCCCAGTGAGACACAGAACTATTTGTAAGATCACTGCAAGTTCAAGGATGTTATTCCGAGCTGCTGGCGGAGAAAAATTCGGCAAGTGTCGTCTCTTAGTGTGTAGTCAACAACGATATGTTTGGGGTTCGATTCATAGTCAGCACTGAACACTTTGTCACATTATTTCCAGTTCAAACACGCTCACATGTCGCTGCTGGTGTAACAAACACGTACTTAACGTTCCTTTTCTCTAGAATATAACAGCGATACGTGCCGGGTTGGAGTCCTGGGAAGGAAAAATTAATGTTTCGTCTCGTCATTTCATTTAATACATCTAACTACTGCCGAGAAAATCGGATATGTCAAAGTTGATTGTGCTTCGATAACAATCCGATTAGGTTCTGGGTTCGAATCCCTGTCCAACACAAAGCTTTACCTCACTGCATTTCAAGTAAGTTACTTGTGAAGAAGCAGTATTTAACATTTCTCGTAGTTCGTTAACAGGGACAATAGATGCTGGGTAGGAATTCGCGTCCGTTAAAAATGTTACGTTATGTAATTTAAAGTTGATATTTGCTAACTGATACTGTCCAAAAATGAGGTATATCACTCTCTTTATGCCTAGTCAGGAATGACTGTTAATTTCCGTCGGCCACGAAATCTTAGCATGCATGATGGGTTCAAATGGCTCTGAGCACTATGGGGCTCAACATCTGAGCTCATCAGTCCCCTAGAACCTAGAACTACTTAAACCTAACTAACCTAAGGATATCACACACATCCATGCCCGAGGCAGGATTCGAACCTGCGACCGTAGCAGTCACGCGGTTCCGGACTGAAGTGCCTAGAACTGCACGGCCACCGCGGCCCAGCCTGCATGTCCTGGGTTTGAATGCATATGCAGAACGAGGCGGTTCGTCGGGTCATTTGAAGTTCATACATTTTCTCAACTAGCTGCTCGTGAATAACGTAAATTTTGTGTTAAATAATAAGTTCGGAATGTTACTTTGAAGATGAAATCATGAATACGACCAACTTACTATGTGCATTACCTATCTGACGTAATAATGAGAGTGCTAACATTTCAGGTGTGTCATTTATTGCAATAAATGTGAACTTACAAGCCTGAAGGACAGTATTATCTGTGATGAGGTGTTCCCTGATATTTGTAGTATGGTGGTATTACTTTACATCTTGAGTTATTGCTATACAGAGCAGTGTTTTGTAGTGGTAATTTGTTGGAACCATTTTCAATTGTCAAACGACTGTACCAAGGAGTGATTAGAGCACCTGCTAGACAGCTGCGTTACGTAGGTTGCATGGGAATAAGGTGAAATGCAATTCAGGTCGTTCGGATACTTTTGAGCACGACTGTACATAAAATCAGAAGTTAAATATCAAATGTTTTCACCAATAGCGAAATGCTGGAACCTTAATTGACGATAGAATTGTTTTTGCCTGACTGGGATTCGAACCCAGCATCTAGCACCGTCGTTTTCTAGCCAGGAACAGACGATAAACAGCTATTGCTGGTCCACCAGCAGCGAGATGGGCGCATGTTTAGCTGGACATCAGGCGAAGAGAAGTTCTGTGCTGAATGGAATTCAAACCCCGCACACGTGGTCATGAAGAAACTTTAACTATCAAATTCTTTTCCGATAATAGCTAGGAATGGCATGTTTGTACTTTCAATGATGTGACGGAAAATACTCTGCTGGCTAGAAGTTGAATCCACAACATGTCGTCGTTGGTGATCACAACGAACACAACGTCAAACCTAAATCCGTTTTCACCAGTACGATGGAGAGAAATGTTTGAACTTGAAAAGATGTAAGGAAACGTTTGATCTTGTAATGTTGTGATAAAAAGCTCATCATGTGGCTGTGAGTTGAAACGAACACGTTATAGCTGACAATGCACGAAGAGACGTAGAAAATGCAACTGTCACCAGTAGTTCGGAGTGCACATGCTAGGGCTTGAAATGAAATAATGAATATTTTGTGCTGATCAGGATTCGAAACCAGATAGCTGCCTTTCGAGGACGCCTAGAAGAGTTTGCAATCTTGGGGAACACCGTGAAATCGAATTCTAATCCCAGTCCAGCACCACAATTTTCAACGTCTCAGTTTCAAATAAAGTAAGAGCCTTGTGAACTTATGTGGCCATTGGTTCATTAAATGAAATACGTTTTCTAGTTTACGACGGCTTGCTGGTGACAGAGTCTCTGCCTTTCGGGGTTTCTCCATCTGTCACAGCTCAAACGAATGTCCAGTCGGCAGCGAAGGGATGTTATCTTTACTGCGGATATTGAACTACGGAGCTTACTGGCGTTCTGCACTTGGCGTTACTAGGGATGAAGGGGAGCTACTTGTGTGTGTTAAAAATCTACGCCTGACGTGAGATGTTAACCTACACGTTTTACACATCAATACAAGATTAATCCACCTGACCACAGAACGCCCTGCCAAGCACATAATTATGAATTGCAGAGTATTCATTTAGATGTAGATGCAGATGTCAAGGAACGCGTAACGGGAAGGAGGGTGGGATCTGGGAATGAATAGAAGTGCAGAAGTCCAAAACATAAGTGTGAAATGCTTGCAAAGTATTGCTTACTTAGATGTGTGCCACAGTTCGTTTTATCTTAGGACCGAGAGATAGGGAAGGACTGTTCTCAGAACGAAGAATTGGTTATAGATAAGGGGAGATCAAAGAATACGGTTTCATAGGTGGTGAGAGGAATGATAGAGAGTAAAGACAGCAGCAATTTAAAGAGGAAATGTAGCGTCATTGGAAACCGCTAGATTTGTTTACAACGTTTTGGGGGAATGTAATAGAAAGGCACTTGCGGCGATAGTGTCAGAGAGAGAAAGTGTGAGAGAGAATAGAAGAGATATTAACAACGAGTAAACATAAATGTTAAAATGTGTGTGAAATCTTATGGGACTGAACTGCTAAGCTCATCAGTCCCTAATGTTACACACTACTTAACCTAAATTATCCTAAGGACAAACATACACACCCATGCCAGAGGGATGCCTCGAACCTCCGCGGGGACCAGCCTCACAGTCCATGACTGCAGCGCCCTAGACCGCTCGGCTAATCCCGCGCGGCGAGTAAACATAATATGAAATCGTTGGCGTATTGTGTGGTGGACGGAGGGTGCATTCATGGATAGAGGGGAAGAGAGAAACGTATTTGAAATAACAAAACCTACTGTGACAGAGTCCATCTATGCTGATTAGTTTGTAAGTATGTAGACAGGGTATAAATGAAATCAAAATAGAATACTTAACAAACTGTATATTCAAAAGAAACCCACTTGAATTAAAAGGGCAACTCAGAGGAAAGCAAACCCATATTGTATCTTTTCTGTTGCCAAGCGATCTTCCACTAGCTCCCAATGAGGAAAAATGGCCGGCCGAAGTGGCCGAGCGGTTCTAGGCGCTGCAGTCTGGACCCGCGCGACCGCTACGGTCGCAGATTCGAATCCTGCCTCGGGCATGGATGTATGTGATGTCCTTAGGTTAGTTAGGTTTAAGTGGTTCTAAGTTCTAGGGGACTGATGACCTTAGAAGTCCCATAGTGCTCAGAGCCATTTTGAGGAAAAATGATGAAAAAGAAGACATAACAAAACTTTTAAGAACTCTAATTTTTTATCCAGAATCCTTCATTATTTTGTACTTTTATCACGCGTCTTGGCATAGAATGTATAAGCCGTCGGACGTAACAGCCTGAAGATGCAACGTCCTCCCAGGCTTCCAGGACGCAGTCCCAAAGAGCGTCCACAGTAGTTGGTTGGTTTCGTCGCCAGTTCTCTGTTAATGTTCTGGCGACCTCAGCCCATATGTTTTCCATGGAGTTCATATCAGCCGCCCGTGGCGGCCAGTCCATGACGTTGACGCCAATCGTGGAGAGCCGCTGCTGAACAAATGCAGACTTGTGAATGGGAGAATGGTCCTCTTCCAATGTGACGTCCCCTTCTGCGTACAGCATTCGCACTGACGGAAGCATCACATTTTCCAATATGTGGGCATACTGCGCGCTGTCCAGAGTTTCTTCTATCCTGTGAAGAAATCCCGCCCCTCTCGCAGAATTCAAACCCCCAGCAGGTAATACATAGCCGGCCACTTCTTCTCGTCGTGATTACATATTCACGTCGATGGCGAGTCCCATGCGGCCTGTAAACGATTCGTGGACCGTCGTTATTGGTGGAAAACACCTTCTCATCAGTGAAAATGACGTTGTCCCACGACGCCCTCACATGGAGCTACGCAAATGCTAGCCGGTATAAAACAACGTTGTCTTCGTTGAGCTCTTGTTTCACGGTGGATCGTCGTGCACGCAGTCCACCGTCCCACAGCCTTCGGCGAATCGTGCCACTGGAGCCGGGGAAGTTGGTCTCCCGCCGTAACTGCTTCGCGTTCACATAGGGATTTTCTCTGCTCATAGACACTAGGTCCCTGTCTTCCTGCTGTGAGATCACTCTCTTCCTGCCTGAGCCAGGAGCCTTGTTGGTGGTGCTTCTTTCAAGGCAGATCCTCCACCATCTCGTTGCAGTGGTATGTGGTACGCCATACCGTCTGCCAGCTTCTCTGATGGAACATCCTCCTTCCTCAATGAGAGCGACGACTCTACCTCAGCCAGCAGGAGTGGCCGAGCGATTCTAGGCGCTTCAGTCTGGAACCGCGCGACTGCTATGGTCACAGGTTCGAATCCTGCCTCCGGCATGGATGTGTGTGATGTCCTTGGGTTAGTTAGGTTTAAGTAGTTCTAAGGTCTAGGGGACTGATTACCTCAGATGTTAAGTCCCATAGTGCTCAGAGCCATTTGAACCATTTGAACCTTCCACACATCTACGCTATTGGAGAGCTGGAATGACGTGGTTGCGCAAAAGACACCCATAGTGCTTACCAGTGACGGTACGGGTAACAGGAACAGAAGCACCTGTCTCTTCGAAAAATGGTCCCGGCGGAGGTTTGAGCCCTCCCTCGGGCATGGGTGTGTGTGTTTGACCTTAGGATAATTTAGGTTAATAGACCTTTCCAAGTGAGCCATTACGGCAGACAGCCTGATGTGTATTTTTTTCTTTATTATATTTCAATTCCCCATCGGGTCAGGCTGGCAGCAGGATATGCGCTGCTCTTCAGCCGAAAGACATAGAACAAACAATAGAAGACATTTAAAAATAACAAAGGAGGGAATATATGGTGAACATAGATATAAAAAGGGGGAACATCATGGAAGGCAATAGACAAAAAAACGGGGTGACTGTAAAATGGAGAAAAAAACTGTTTAAAAGTAGCACACACAAAAAGCCACACACTGTGACAATTAAAAGAACACAAGGCACAATATGACTGGAGCATAAAATGTATCGACGGATGGCGTAGCACATAACAAACACTGACGGTGAACCTCGAGGCAGTACACAATTAAAATCACACCTCTTGACGCACAGGAGAAACAGCACTAAACACAACACTGATGTGGCACACTGACGGTGATTAAAATGGAGGATCTGCCAGGGGCAAGGAGATGAGGGAGACCGGAAGAAGGGAGGGAGGGGAAGAGAGGAGGAGATGAGTGGGGAGTGCGCTGAAGAGGGTCAGGTAGGGAGGAATGTGGGAAGGAAAGAGGCAAGAATGGGGTGCAGGGTCTCAGGGGGGGGGGGAGGAGGAAAATCTGCTCTGGGAGAAGGAGGGGAGAGGAAAAAGGGGCCCTGGGGAGGGGGGGGACAAGGCCAGGTTACAGTTGGAAGGAGGGGTAGATGTCACGGCGAAGTTCGTCATCCGGCGGGGGAGGCGTTGGAAATTGCCCTGATGAAGGAGTTGGAGGGTGTGGAGGTGGAGAGAGGGAGGGATACAGCGATAGAGGTGCCTGATGTGTATTTCTGCTTGCCGCTCTTATACTGATTCCAGGAGAGGAGGTAAACATATTTACGTCAAACGGAGCGGTAGAGGCAGAGGCATGCGGCGCAGCCGTGCTTGCTCGTCCCCGCCAGCTCGCTCACTTGCGTCTCGCCTCGGCCAGCCTGGCTGGCCCGTAGCTCGCGAGCCGCGGCTAGTACAGACCCGGGCCGCATGGCCACGATAACCCCTTGAAGGATCAAAAGTTACGCCTAACCTACCCAAGTCTGTAGTACAAACTAACTCAGCTACAGGTATTATGCTATAACACGTTCTGGCACACCTACAGGTGACGATTTATTCAAATATTTGACGAACAATACTTTCAAAAATACATTCATTTTAAACATAGCTACCACAAAATATTTCATCTAGCTAGCAATAGCATGACGCAGGAAACTATACTTTCTTATAATCGCTGTGCATCAGATGTAGCCTTAAGAAAACCTGTATTCAACCACGACAACTAAGCGGAATGTAAAAGTAAACAGGTTTGGCGGCAGCTTCTCCAAATAATAGTATATACTTAGTATGTAATACACGTTTTGTGCACTTATAACATGTACTCAGTGTCTCTGACGCAATACATGCTGCACGACGGAAATTACTTTCTGCTGAGGCACTTCATTTACATCTCAATGATACACGACTACTAGAGAACATTGCTCTTTACGGCAGTCAATCCACTTGTAAATTAACATCACGATATCGCAGATATTAGGCAACACGTTACTAGGGATGAGTAAGGCCTTAAGGTTGGCAACTAAACATGCTACTCCTAGCTACTACTGAATATGAAGTTGATTATTAACGTGTCTTCATAACTATGTGTGCGGCGTTCGACTCTCAGTCAGCATAGACGTTTTCGTCACCTTATTTCTAGTTAAATGTGTGCACATCTCGCTGATGGTGGACCAACATTGGACATTTCTCGTCTGTTCCTTGTTAGACATCGACGGCGGTAGGCGCCAGGTTGGAATCCCGGTCAGGCAATACAACTTCAGTCGTCATTTAAGGTTCCAACCCCGCTACTGGTGACAAACTTTGATGCCTACATTCTGATTTTACGTACTTATTCAACAGTCCGATTAGGTGCTGGGTTTGCATCCTTGTCCCCAGCATTACATGATGGCATTTCAATTTTAAACATGTGCATCCTTTATTCCTTGACAGTGCAACACTATAAAACGTCTTTCGAGGTTAATTACTAAGAAGGTAATTGTCATGTTAGGGTTCCTGCTTTCGTACAAAAATTATCGTCATTTACGTTCAAGTTGAGAGTTGATCGCCGATAGTGGTGCGAACGTCAATATTTGACGTCTCTTTCTGCCTAGTGATCGAGTTCCGATAAGGCACAAAGCTTTGCTTCCTTAACAATGGCTTTACGTTCTGGGTTTGCATCCGAATCCAGAACGAAGACGTTAGTCATCTCATTTAAAGTACAACTTCGTGTACAAGTACCTGTTGATGAGTAATGTGAACAATGATATTACTTGTGATTCGCTGTTAATGCTGGGATTTCCGTAGAGTGGTTGCCGCTGTTAATCACGTTTACATTTAACTACTTAGTATTACATAAAGTTGATGCGAAACCACTCCCCGTTGAACATTGAACGACGTTCAGCATGTGTTGGGTAAACCTTTTAGACAGCAAATAAGTTGTTTCCAATTGCCATACAACTTTATAAATCCATATACTGTCTCAAATATTTAATTGTGCCTACGGATTACTGAACGATTTATGTGACAAAACTAGTTGTCCCATAACATTAGAAATGTCACTTATTGTAATTAAGTTTAGTTTACAAACGTTAAGGACTGTCTGATCTCTTCTGTACTATGGTGATGTTACTTTACATCTGGACGGACTGTCATAAAGATCGCCGGCTGGTGTGGCCGTGCGGTTAAAGGCACTTCAGTCTGGAACCCCATGACCGCTAAGGTCGCAGGTTCGAATCCTGCCTTGGGCATAGATGTGTGTGATGTCCTTAGGTTAGTTAGGTTTAAGTAGTTCTAAGTTCTAGAGGACTGATGACCACAGATGTTAAGTCCCATAGTGCTCAGAGCCATTTGAACCATTTTGTCATAAAGACTGGTGTTCTCTAGTAGTCTCTAGCGGTACCCATTGTGTATCTTGCAACTACTGTACTGTGGAGGGTTGCGACTATGTGCAACACAGATATGTTATGTTGGTTGCATACATTCAGGTGCAGCCTACACGTTGGAATCAGGGGTGACCCACTTTTTTTGCTGTCGAGTGTACATTACACACAAATGTCAATAGTCTTAACTGTTGCTTGCTCCACAACTCTACATTCTGCAAAAGCTGTACCCTTTGTGTTTTATCTACGACAGAAACGAAATCCTGAGAAACTACACATTAGTTGTGGAAAAAGGAAGTAGTTTTATTTCTCCAAATTAGATTTTCCGCTGCTTTTGACATGCCTACCCAGGTATTCTATTGGCTGTACAACTGCGTATTTATTTATCTCTGTCTTTTATGTTGTCTGTATTCTCCTCTCCAACTCTTTAACATAAAGTAAGATGTTAGTTGGGTCAAGGAAGTAATGACAAGCTAAGCTAGAAGCTCATAGGTGTCTGTCACCAGTTTTCAGCTTATTATCGAAGTCTGTGGTTGGTGTACATAATATGTGATGTTTGCCATTCATCTCTTAGTGGCTTAATTGCGCATTGGCGAAACATAAACTTAACTCACACACTTATGGTGGATGTGACAAATGATGATTGGCATTGTTAATGAATGGTAACATCACACAACCAATCATATAGCTCCACTCCAAGTGATGTCATTCATGATTGGAGGTTCGCTGTGGAGGTACAGGGGGATATTTCAAACTGCAGTAAGTCAAGCACATCAATGAGGGACCGCGATAGCAAAGATCCGCTAATATGACATCTCTGGAGTTATAATGTATACATTGGACCGAAATACGGCTGCGCATGTTACAACTTCCAGAGCACACAGGTATCTGAAAGGTGCACAGTCTTTAAGCCTCCAAAGCACCCAGAGGGAAACGTTGCAAAATGTTCAAATTTGTGTGAAATCTTATGGGACTTAACTGCTAAGGTCATCAGTCCCTAAGCTTACGCACTATTTAACCTAAATTATCCTAAGGACAAACACACGCACCCATGCCCGAGGGAGGACTCGAACCTCCGACGGAAACGTTGCACCATCAGTATACGCGTCTACAGCATTTTGTTTAGGAAAGTCGAGCGTTAAAATGTTCACACCACGTGAGATAAAGTACGTTACATCAGCGTCATACCGCCATAAACTTCGATACAAATGTAAGCTGAAGATATGAATTAAAATTTTTGGGCACAGCCGAGACTGCACCCGCCCCTCCTCAACAGTAGGCAAATTTGCTGGCCATCACACCATAGTGTTGTTGAGGCCAGCAGAGCCGCTTGGACTACTGAAGTCCAATGTCCTACCTAGCACAAACTTCAGTGCAAACCTTCATCACATATTCCCCTTCTCACATCGTCATTCTTAGGTCCCTGGAAAAATGTCATCCCATCAGGTCAATAGGTCTCTATGAACGTCAAAATGTCACTAAAATAATTCAGAATTCGGTTTCAAAAACTTTTCAAATGGCTCTGAGCACTATGGGACTTAGCATCTGAGGTCATCAGTCCGCCCTAGACTTAGAACTATTTAAACCTAACTAAGGACATCACACACATCCATGACCGAGGCAGAATTCGAACCTGCGACCGTAGCAGCAGCGCGTTTCCGGACTGAAGCGCCTAGAACCACTCGGCCACAACGGCTGGCTAATTCGTTATCGTTTCCTCATAACTTTTCAAAACACTCCGCGCACTGATTCTTGTATCAGTACTGACAGAGGCATTCTCTTTATTACAGTGTCCTCTGAAGAAGGCCTGACGCCATTCTGAACGACAATGCTATAACGGAACCAGGTCCAGAATTTTGAAAAACCATCGCAAACGGAAACGTTAGAAAAAGTGTAGGTAACAAGGAATCGTATGGAGACCAGCAGCACCCCAACATTACTAATGAAGGCCAGATAACAGAGTTCCATTAATTTTTTCGGTGACATAATTTACTTGCAAAAAGGTTGAATAAAAAGTACAGTGCTTTTGTGCAGCTGATTTTTGTTTATTTCAAACCAGTTTTCGGCTTATTCAGCCACCTTCAGGAAACTATAAAAACTAGTTTGAATTAAACAAAAATAAGTAGAAGAAGAGCAGTATACCTGTTATTCAGGCTTAAACATGGAATTTTTCTACCAGGAAGTAGCGGAAGAATCGATAAATAGATGTAACAAATGTCAGGACTAGCACCTGGTAGTGACTTGATGAGTCTGATCATCTACTGAACTATCTATAATTCCTATTCATTACACCATTAGCCTTTATTAATAACGTAAGCTAACGGGAAACGAAATTAACATTACTTCAGTTAGAGGCATTGGAAGCTTGGCGTATGGTGCTTCTCTCGCGGACCTGATAACCACTTGTAACCCGTAACACAAGCTGTGGAACCTGTACCCCTAATGAGTATACACAGAGCAAAATTTATAAGACAGAGATAATCTAAAGCATCGGGGCAGTCAACACAAGTTCGTGATCTGTCACATTCAAAGGAGACCTCATTCATACACACTGACTACCCAGTTGGACCTACAATGAAACTACGGGAAAAGTGTTCTCTTTTCAAAACCTAGAATCATGTTCATTTACGTAACGGCTCATAGGACAGGCTCTATCCTGACCGACGGCTTGTGTCCTTTGCGATCACTCCACGTGCCACGTGGACAACAATGAAAGTAAAAATTGTGGGAAAACTAATAATCCTAAAAAAAATAATAACTTCATCAAACAGGCATTAAGGTTATGGCTGTGGCCATTTATTAGGTTGTAGTTAGTGTTTTGAAACACGTTATGCTGATATCTACTCGAGATTCGGTAGGCAACGAACATGTACTAGCTGTCTAATCGCTTGCGCACGGCTAGATTCGAGACTGTCTTCCATAGTAAACACAGTTTCTAATACATCACTGCACACACAACAGGGGCCACGAACTTCTTTGATGCATGAGAATGAAATCAAAGTAGCCTACATGTAGGTGAAGCCTACCGAATAGAGATGGCAAATCATTACAGAGAAGCTACCTGACATGAGTCGAGAATTCACAAAAAAGAAAGTAAGTGAGAGAGTAGATTTTATCAACCAACTGTAGGAAAGTTACTGAGCCACATGGACTAACAGTACTTGAATAATCCTGCTTTTTATACAAAATTACTATCACGTGGTGAAACGCGAATCATTAAGAACAAGACAAACCTGAAATCTACGAGTTTTACTGATTAGTATTGAATCATAAAACTGAAACCTAGACCTTGACTAACTGAAGAACTAAACCAGTTCATGAATATCAAAGACGCTGCACGTCAGGCATACAAAGTACACCACCTCCACGATAAGTAAAACCACAACTTAAGCACAAACAAAACAGAGACTCATTGATTTCTTCATGCAGGTAAGCGACTGTAATCATGAAAAATTCTATGTAAAGCACGTTACTTGCAATATCTATAAAAAAAGCCATCGTGTATTTCCGATTAGCATCTATTGGACACGATGGTATCACAGTCTAAATGATGAGTCTTATTGTGCATCCACTAATGCTCACTATAGCAGATATCTTGAACCACTCCGTAACCCTCTGTGTTTTCCCCGAGGCATAGAAGGAGGGACTATTTAAGCCATTAATTAAAAAGGACACTCGGATTACGGACCTATTTGTATTCTTCCTGCTCTGTCCAACACCTTAGAATATGTAGTCCACAACTAGCTAACAAACTAACTACAAACAATCTGCTAGACGAATACCAATAAGGCTTCCGTAAATATCTCAGCGCAACATCTGTTTTAACAAATGACCTGAAGCTTTGGATGGATGCACAAGAGGCAACTATCATGTGCTTCTTAAATTTTAGCACAGTCTTTGACAAAGTTGTCTATGACATTTTAGTTGCAGGATTTATTACTCTAATTTCTTCCCAAATACAGTGCTATGTTTTCGCTGATACCAGATTTCTCGCCACCAGTGCGTCATGTCCGGTACCATAAACTCGCAATGGAGGCAGGTAATATCAAGTGCCCCCAGGGCCCAGAAGTAGGTCCTATAATCAGTTCATTGTGTGTAAGTGACATGTCATGAGTTTTGTACCATTGCAAATACCGAATGCACGCTGATAACCTCCTGTTGTATCTAACTGTAAAACCAATAGACCTGAAGACAATTATCGAGATTCACAATACCGATCTGTGTGCACTGTCATAATAATCGCAGGATATAGGGGTCATATTCAAAACATCGTCGTAACTGCCATCTGCTTCACGTCTGCTGTGCAGCGAGCTACGTTAATTTAAGTATTAACTGTATTTTTCTTACTTGTCACTTCTTCTTCCATGTGTTTTTGATTTTAGGAAGCTTTAATTGTCGAGTGATAGTAATAGTGTTCCATACATTTCATGTTCGTTTTGAATACAGTCAGAGAGAGTCCCTTTAGTCAACCATAGTGCCAATAGGGCTAGTGTTTGTTTTCAATACAGTGCAGAGACAGGTAGCGCTATTTTCATTGTTTTCTACAAGAAGTGTCTAGCAATCACAGTTTAGTCAACTTTCTGCCGCCCTTAGTGAATTAGCAGTCGAGTTAAAAGTTGATTAACTCTCTACAGTAAATTGATTTCTTAGGATGGATAGGATGTGTGACTGCTGTGTACGGACGCAGGAGGAGCTGGCTACTGTTCGCGAACAGCTGAACGTGTTGATGGCCGCGGTCAGCCGTCTTGAGGCTGCTGCCTCGGAGTGTAGCGGCAGTGGGGAGTCTGGTGCGTCGCATGGTACACCCCAGGTGTTACATGCTTCACCCACTGTCCCTGCTGTCGAGACATCTTCGCGGGTACCGGGCGCGGTTTCTGCCTGTGAGTGGACATGTGGCCGCTCCTTCAGCAACGTCCGAGCAGGCACACGGGGGGAGGGATTTATTAGTTATTGGGAGTTCCAACGTTAGGCGGGTGATGCTGCCCCTTAGGGAAATAGCGGAAAGGTCGGGGAAGAAGGCGAGTGTTCACTCTGTCTGCTTGCCAGGGGGTTTCATCCGAGATGTGGAGGAGGCCCTGCCGGCGGCGATAGAGGGCACTGGGTGCATCCGACTGCAAATTGTTGCTCATGTCGGTACCACTGACTCCTGCCGTCTGGGTTCAGAGGTCATCCTCAGTTCGTACAGGCGGTTGGCGGAAATGGTGGAAAGCCTCGCTCGCGGGATGGAATCTGAGCTAACTATATGTAGTATCGTTCCCAGAACCGATCGCGGTCCTCTGGTTTGGAGCCGAGTAGAAGGCTTAAACCAGAGGCTCAGACGATTCTGCGGAGATCTGAGGTGCTAATTTCTCGACCTCCGCTATCGGGTGGAGAAATGTAGGGTCCCCCTGAATAGGTCGGGAGCGCACTACACTCCGGAAGCGGCTACAAGTGTAGCGGAGTACGTGTGGAGTGCACATGTGGGTTTTTTAGGTTAGAGAATTCCCTCCTTAGGCCCGACAAGACGCCTCCTGAGACGCGGCAAGGTAGGAGTAGGCAAAATGCAACAAGGAATAACAATATTAATGTGCTAATAGTAAACTGCAGGAGCGTCTATAGAAAGGTCCCAGAGCTGCTCTCATTAATAAACGGTCACAATACCCATATAGTACTAGGGACAGAAAGTTGGCTCAAACTAGACGTAAACAGTAATGAACTCCTAAACTCAGATTGGAATGTATACCGCAGAGACAGGCTGGACAGTGAAGGGGGAGGCGTGTTTATAGCCATAAGAAGTGCAATAGTATCGAAGGAAATTGACGGAGATCCGAAATGTGAAATAATTTAGGTGAAGGTCACGGTTAAAGCAGTCTCAGACATGGTAATTGGATGTCTCCATAGGCCCCCTGGCTCAGCAGCTGTTGTGGCTGAGCACCTGAAGGATAATTTGGAAAATATTTCGAGTAGTTTTCCCCACCATGTTATAGTTCTGGGTGGAGATATTAATTTGCCGGATATAGACTGGGAGACTGAAACGTTCATAACGGGTGGCAGGGACAAAGAATCCTGTGAAATTTTTTAAAGAGCTTTATCTGAAAACTACCTTGAGCAGTTAAACAGAAAACCGACTCTTGGCGATAACATATTACACCTTCTGGTGACAAACAGACCCGAACTATTTGAAGCAGTTAATGCAGAACAGGGAATCAGCGATCATAAAGCGGTTACTGCATCGATGATTTCAGCCGTAAATAGAGATATTAAGAAAGGTAGGAAGATTTTTCTGTTCAGCAAAACTGACAAAAAGCAGATTTCAGAATACCTGACGGTTCAACACAAACGTTTTGTCTCAAGTACGGATAGTGTTGAGGATCAGTGGACAAAGTTCAAAACCATCGTACAATATGCGTTAGATGAGTATGTGCCAAGCAAGATCGTAAGAGATGGAAAAGAGCCACCGTGGTACAACAACCGAGTTAGAAAACTGCTGCGGAAGCAAAGGGAACTTCACAGCAAACATAAACATAGCCAAAGCCTTGCAGACAAACAAAATTACGCGAAGCGAAATGCAGTGTGAGAAGGGCTATGCGAGAGGCGTTCAATGAATTCGAAAGTAAAGTTCTGTGTACTGACTTGGCAGAAAATCGTAAGAAATTTTGGTCTTATGTCAAAGCGGTATGTGGACGAAAACGAAATGTCCATACATTTTGTGACCAAAATGGTACTGAAACAGAGGATGATAGACTAAAGGCCGAAATACTAAATGTCTTTTTCCAAAGCTGTTTCACAGAGGAAGACTGCACTGTAGTTTCCTCTCTAGATTGTCGCACAGATGACAAAATGGTAGATATCGAAATAGACGACAGAGGGATAGAGAAACATATAAAATCGCTCAAAAGAGGAAAGGCTGCTGCACCTGATGGGATACCAGTTCGATTTTACACAGAGTACGCGAAGGAACTTGCCCCCCTTCTTGCAGCGGTGTACCGTAGGTCTCTAGAAGAGAGTAGCGTTCCAAAGGATTGGAAAAGGGCAAAGATCATCCCCGTTTTCAAGAAGGGACGTCGAACAGATGTGCAGAACTATAGACCTATATCTCTAACGTCGATCAGTTGTAGAATTTTGGAACACGTATTATGTTCGAGTATAATGACTTTTCTAGAGACTAGAAATCTACTCTGTAGGAATCATCATGGGTTTCGAAAAAGACGGTCGTGTGAAACCCAGCTCGCGCTATTCGTCAACGAGACTCAGATGGCCATAGACACGGGTTCACAGGTAGATGCCGTGTTTCTTGACTTCCGCAAGGCGTTCGATACAGTTCCCCACAGTCGTTTAATGAAAAAGAGCATATGGACTATCAGACCAACTGCGTGATTGGAATGAAGAGTTCCTAGATAACAGAATGCAGCATGTCATTCTCAATGGAGAGAAGTCTTCCGAAGTAAGTGTGATTTCAGGTGTGCCGCATGGGAGTGTCGTAGGACCGTTGCTATTCACAATATACATAAATGACCTTGTGACTAACATCGGAAGTTCACTGAGGCTTTTTGCGGATGATGCTGTTGTATATCGAGACGTTGTAACAATGGAAAGTTGTACTGAAATGCAGGATCTGCAGCGAATTGACGCATGGTGCAGGGAATGGCAATTGAATCTCAATGTAGACAAGTGTAATGTGCTGTGAGTACATAGAAAGATAGATCCCTTATCATTTAGCTACAATATAGCAGGTCAGCAGTTAATTCCATAAATTATCTGGGAGTAGGCATTAGGAGTGGTTTAAAATGGAATGATCATATAAAGTTGATCGTCGGCAAAGCAGACGCCAGACTGAGATTCATTGGAAGAATCCTAAGGAAATGCAATCCGAAAACAAAGGAAATAAGTTACAGTACACTTGTTTGCCCACTGCTTGCATCTTGCTCACCAGTGTGGGATCCGTACCAGATATGGTTGATAGAAGAGATAGAGAAGATCCAACGGAGAGCAGCGCGCTTCGTTACAGGATCATTTAGTAATCGCGAAAGCGTTACGGAGATGATAGATAAACTCCAGTGGAAGACTCTACAGGAGAGACGCTCAGTAGCGCGGTACGGGCTTTTGTTGAAGTTTCGAGAACATACCTTCACCGAAGACTCAAGCAGTATATCGCTCCTCCTACGTATATCTCGCGAAGAGGCCATGAGGATAGAATCACAGAGATTAGAGTCCACACAGAAGCATACCGACAATCCTTCTTTCCACGAACAATACGAGACTAGAATAGAAGGGAGAACCGATAGAGGTACTCAAGGTACCCTCCGCCACACACCGTCAGGTGGCTTGTGGAGTATGGATGTAGATGTAGATGTAGATGAACCTAAGCGGTACTGGGTGGTCATTCTAGGCTCATGAGCCAGTAATATCAGGAATCGCTACCATCTCTAAACCTAAATTGGACAAATATCGACTTCTCTCCTTCAGCAGAGAGTCTCGGTGTGCAAGAAGGCATTAGCATATCAACATGCCCTACAAAAATAAAAATAAAGCTGCTCTGCCTTGACCTGAAAAATAAACTAGAACAAACATTTAATCTTCCAGTTATTGATTACAGCGATGTTATCCTGTAACGTCTTTCTCAGGGAAGCTCACGGCGCCTGGAGCTGGTGATGAATGTCTTTGTTCGTTATATCTGTGATGTTCGACTCTTTGATCATACTTCACAATCATATACGCAGCTAATCTGGCTGCACACACGCAAGTGCAGAAGTTTCCATACTCTCTGTCTTCTCTATTACCTTGTTAATGAACACTAACTCTCATCTCTCCTTGACCTTAACGCTCTTGTTTGAACAACATGGCAGAGTCACCCGTCCCCATCAGAGTAAAATCCCTTCTGTCCCACTCCATCGTTCAGCCACTTTCTCTAAGTCCTCGCAGGAACCTGACTCTGGAATAACCTACCGTATTATATTAGAAAACCGAAAAAATCTCCAGTTTCAGAAAACAGTTAGTGACATATCTACAGAAGCGGCAGTTAAAATTTCCATTGTACCTGCACGCACTAGTTACACTGTACATCCTTCTTTCCTTCCTAATCTTCTTCATTTCCCAGGATTTTTAGCCAATGCAATCTCCTTAAATTTCCAGAACTAGCTGTATCAGAGAACTTCTGCTTTGTACAATAAATTCTTCCTATGTCTGCCACTATCATTATTATTATTTTCATCATCATCACATCAGCATATTATTATTATTATTATTACTATTATTATTATTAGTACTATCACTATTAGTGGCAGCAGCTGAAGCAGTACAAGTACTACCAGTACGGCAAGTTGAAAAAGAGTCAGTTTGTGTGTGTGTGTGTGTGTGTGTGTGTGTGTGTGTGTGTGAGAGAGAGAGAGAGAGAGAGAGAGAGAGAGAGAGAGAGAGAGAGGGGGGGGGGCAATATATACATGCATATAATAAATCCTTTCCTTAAAAATTATTTCTCACCCTCATACCTCCTCTGCGTTACCACCGCCCTGAGTGGAATGCGTAAGTTCTAATAAATGTTCAACAACCTGCAGTGTTCTACAGGGTGTTAAAAAAAGGTACGACCAAACTTCCAGGAAACATTCCTCACACACAAATAAAAAAAAGATGTTATGTAGACATGTGTCAGTCTGCTTGATGAGGTACTACCGCAGCCAGCAAGTTGCCGAATCTGTTCCAGATGGAAGATGTTGGGGACCAGCTAGGATGCAAGGTCCATCTAGGTGCCAGTAACCAGGATATCGAGAACCAGTTACAATAGTTATGGGGCAGCGTTCCTAGTGGAATCAATTCATGCATCCAGACCAGAGGGGTTGTAACGTCATTCTAATAAATTGACTCATATTGCCAAGTTCTTAGTAAACATACATCGCAAATCGTGTAGTCTCATTTCGACTTCCCTTTCCCTTCTAGGTGCTTCACTTTTTCGTCACGCACTGTAGTACTTCGTTCACGACCTGCTAATGTTTCAGTGCGCCACATTTTTCAAATAAAAATATCGTCATACACTGTTTGTTGTGTAGTTTTTGTGTTATTATTTTGTGACGGTTCCAACCCCTAAATTCTAAATTTGCAGTTACCAAATTAAATACGGAATCAAAGTTATAAACGGAAAGCATTAAACATTTTGCTTTAGGTAATCGAACGTGGTGATTTTAGAAGCTGTAGCTGGTCGCAAGAGAAAATGATCAATTCTGTACTGTTACCTGAATTTTTCAACATAAAAGTAGTAGATTAAATTCATTATGTCCAGCGTGCTCCAACAGGCACCTGTTCAGAGTATGGCAGCAGTATTTCTTCAACAATACATTTTAATAGCTGGTGTCAACGAATACGTAATCCAGCCTGACGTTGCATCACTTATTCTCCGCCTACCAGTAGCATTATGGCCTCCACTGTCTATAAAATGATTGTTTATTGGGGAGAACAATCACACGTAGATATATAAATTTCGAATATAAGGGAATAATTTACAAACTCGTTGGTTGAAAATTAGTTGACAAACATCATTTCTTCACGCACGTTTCTGTGAAACCAAGCTGCTCTCATTTTATGCATTCGCCATGAGAATCTAGCAAATGATAATAATAGGAACAGTGAGAGTCAACTGAATTAATGTGACATTTCTCTTCTCTATTACCCTACAGTGATCGAGATTTGAATAGTTAATATCACGACAGATGGCTCACTCGGCTACCAAGGCTACATTTACTAAGATAAAGTGACTGTACGACTCTTTGATTTAATCTCTGAATGAACCACAGCTCAAAACAATATTTAGCGCTTTTTAATAAGCATTTGACACCGTGACCGTTTCGTACATATCCGGCATAGATTTGTTAACGTAATTGATTCCAAACTGCACCGTGATTTGGAATCCACGTCAAAATGTAGGCCCTCTTATAACTGGCTACGTTAGTAAGCTGAAAGGATGGACGAAACCAAGGCTCTATCACTCACTATAGTATCATGTCTAGTAAATAAGAACACACCGTCAGGTGTATAAGTAGTATGTGATCTGGATATTTTATCGTTTGGCTTTCTACGAGTACAAATCTAGCTAATATTGAATTATGGCACTCTGATATAGAATTAGCTTCCTCATTTCATTATTACTTGTACGGCTCTTTAGGTGTACACGTTCTACGTGCGATTCGAAGAATCAGTAAGAGGCTGATAATAAAAGCAGTGCATCCAAGTCAATAAGAAATATAGAAAACTGTGCGACACATTTGCTAAACCACACGAATCATGTTATTTATGTTGTCCATGTTTCCTTTACGTGTAAAAATCCAGTATTAGGAAACAGAATGTAAGAGTTTCACCCAGGATTCTTCAGGGAAACTTGATTCACTCTGTCTTCTGTGTTAGTGTTACTTCATTGTGTCTCGTTTTAAAATAAGTTTCTAAAGTACTGACTGATCAATGAACGTATTCTGCCTTTTGACATTTTTTCTTGTTGCGTTTTCGAAGTCTTGGAATCATGTAGACTCCTCTTTAAAATTAGCCATGCATTCACCTCCTTGCTTCTGTGTGGTTTCATAATATCAGGTGGGTACATTCTGTAACTATCTTAACCATGAAACTGTTTTTATTTATTAGCAAACACGTTCTGTTAATTAATAGTTCGCATCTACGCACGTTTCCTCCAGTGAAATGAATATTTTAGGAGGAGTATAAATGTCACAAAGAGGATTGTGGATATATAGAGATATGGTAGGCGTAGCTTAAAGGTTAACAAAAATATTAAAAGTTGAGGAACGATATTAACTTTACCCATATCGAGGGTGTACCTTGGGTTAATAGTGTGCGGAAATTTTTCCACGCGCTGGCAGCCTTGTCGTATTACCACACATCAGCTGCCCGTCCCGTAGCACTTTCTGATCGCTAGCCGCGCACCTTACAGCTGATAACGCAGTGTGTCAGACACTGCCGAACCTGAGGACCTTAGACAACGTAATTTCAACGTAAAAAAAAGTCCAGGAAGTCGCGTTTAGGCACGGCGAGGAAAACAACGAGACAGACATAGCCTGGTCTTCCTCTGGACGAGGCATCAGAGGCCAGATTCTATGAACTTTACGGAAGGCGATTATCTCTGTCATAACCCAGCCAGAATTTAAAAAATTTAACCTGTATTAGCGAGTGGAATGGAACGTTCAGGGCGGAGGTAGTATGATACCAATGATAGCAACCTGAGATACGCAAAAAGCGAGTTATTCGGCAATGTGCTGCAACTGTGGTCAGACTGGGCATCAAAAGCAGGAATTCAGGCTCCGGCTGGAACCTGCGCGCCGCAGGGGTTAGCTCCCTTGAAATACCACAGGATTAAACGGGAATGGGAGTAGTGCAGCGGCAGTGCACAACTCTCCGAAAGTATGGCCACTGGTTCAAGCAGCACGTTAAATTCCAGCTGGAATTGTATTGACAAGAATCCAAACGTGTATGAGCCCGTCACGCTGTAAACGAAGTGGAGAAGGGGAAATTTTTGTAAGCTCACTCGGGTGAATCCAGGGTAATTTCTCAACTTGGGTAAATATCTTCCACGTATGGATGGTTACGAATCTATACTGAGGCTTGATTTCTTGGCTTCGGATCATAGCACAGTCAACTCGTGCTATTGAGCTAGATGGAAAACTATTCCGCAGTGTGTGACAGCTGGAAAATCGGGCACTCATGGCGGTGAAAGCCCACATGAATTGTAAATAGTCGCAGTGAATAATCAGATTCCTGTGATGCATCAAAAGAGACAAGAAAACTGCTGTAGGTAAACCTTGAGACCTAGTTGCATACCAGTATGTTATTATTTATGCAAAGCATAGAGGAAAACAGTGAGCTGGACAAGACCCAATAATTCAAAAGTTGGAATATATCTTATGTACTGGAAGTAGATGGGAAACAGAGGACGCCCATCAGTACTGAATTTTTTTAAGAAAACGAATCACTATCTAGATGCATTTTAGTTGCAAGTATTGAAATATTATGGTAGGAAGAACTGGAATAGAAAATAAAACTCATGGACCTCTCAGCCAAAAAGCACCGACAGTGCCGCACTGTGACAGAACGTGTCACATGCACAAATCGATCAGAGAGAGGATGTCAAAGTTGCTAGAGGAATACACGGGGCTGTTCAAATCAGGATGCCCTTTAGCTGCTACGATAATTACGCAGCACCAGACTCCCACTCGGAAGACATTCCTACATCTTATTGGACGGTATTCCATAATATCTAGTGAGTCATCGAATTTATATCGAAAGGACGGATAAGGAGTCATAGGAGGTGGAGTGTTCATTGCAGTCGACGAAAATATAAGGAGTCCTAGCTAGAGCTATTCACAAACAAATTCTTATAACGAAAGAACCCTATATTATTATATGTTGTTGGGTAAATACGCAATCGAGAGAGTGTCACTCTCCAAGATGTGATCCTCACCATTTCATGAACAGCGCTGAGTCACATGGCTATGGGCGCTAGTGACAGGGCACACCTGTATCTACATGTTGCCGAACTGTGCAGCGAACGTTGCAGTTACACAGATGCCGCTTTTTCGCCTAGTGAACAGGAATCAATTACAATCGCGCAGCACCGCCGGAGCGCTTTTAACACAACCCGGCCTCACTTCCAGTGCTGCGAGTGCAGGGGGCATGCTAACCATGTCCTATAGGTTGACAACTCGCCAACTCGCCCGAAGATAATGTGCCCTCATCTTTCGCTCCTTTGCGTGGTAGGGTCCACCCCGGAGCGACAAAGAAGAATTAGAGTCTTTTGATACCGGTCTGCGTAGCAAATAACGTAGGAGCCACAGCCACCCCGATGTGCTGCACTGACTGGTGTGGGCTTGTGAGACGAGGTCAAAGAAGCACATGACGGTGGGATAGGAGAGCTGTCTGGGCCGTTCGTTCACAGAAGCGCCCATTATTTGACGTGAACTGATCTGCGAGAAGATGGCCGCTGTGCGTGCCACCGCCAGTAGGAAGGCAATTCATCGATCTCGGAAGCCGACCGCAGATGCGTTATGTTTCTTACTAGCTGGTATAAGCCGGTGCACATCGCTTAATCGGCAGATGGGGGGAATGCACCGTACTGGTTAGGAGGAGACCGATTCGTCGCGTGATACCTCTGGTGTGACAGCCGTGGCACTAAACCGCGCATGCTGGGAGCTCCTTTGTTTATGAATATCACTTACGTTACGGCAGTGTATATAACTTTTAATCTCAAAATCTTTAGCTATACCATCTGTCTTTCGGATATAAAAATATATTTTCAGTAGTCGTAATTTTGAGCCATGGTGACTACAACAAACATAATATCTTGAATACCATCTGGATCTTTGCACTGCGAGAAGCGGGTGCGCAGAATGCGCTCCACGAGGAGTCTCTATTCAGACCCTGTCGACGTGGACCCACCGCTCTCCCCATCACTGCCAGATGCAGCACGATACGGGGACGACTATGCTAGGGTCCAGCATTCCATCTTCCAGTTTATTTTAAATACAAACGCCTGTACTGAGAACACCCATGCCTAACAAGGAAACCTGCAGGGCAGTCTCTCTTCTCTCTCACCCATATACTGTTGCTTTACAGCTGTACTCCACAAGCCTTCTTTAGATTCATGGCGGAGAGTACTTTGCTTACTAGTGTCACCTTCCCCTTTTCCTGTTCCAGTCAAATGGGGTTTTCGAGAAGAATGACTACTGATAAGCTTCCGTGTTGACTCGAATCTCTCTTATTTTGTCTTCATGGTCTTTAAGTGACATATACGTAGGACGAGGCAATATGTTGGTTGACTCTTCTGGGAAAAAAACACTGTCGGGACTTTGAAGTAGATCATACCGTGAAGCAGAACGCCTCCTTTGCAACGTCTGCCGTTTAAGTTGGCTGAGCATCTCCGCGAAACTTTCATGCTTACTTTATGAAATGGTTCAAATGGCTCTGAGCACTATGGGACTCAACATCTTAGGTCATAAGTCCCCTAGAACTTAGAACTATTTAAACCTAACTAACCTAAGGACATCACACACACCCATGCCCGAGGCAGGATTCGAACCTGCGACCGTAGCAGTCCCGCGGTTCCGGACTGCAGCGCCAGAACCGCTAGACCACCGCGGCCGGCTACTATATGAACTTGTGATAAAAGGTGCTACCCGTTTTGCTCGAAGTGTAGTCTCACGGACTTTTTTTCTAACCACAAATTTATCTGCGATAGACCCCTGTTGTATCGCACAATTCCAGTGATGTTTTGCTTACCACCCTGCCATATGCTTTATTCCACATCATGTTTATGAAATTTACCTGAATACAGGCCTCCACATATTTGGTGGCCGTCCCTTAGAAAAGCATTCAGTGTGATTTATCACATTTCCTGCAGAATAACATTCTCTGCCTACCCATTCTCCGGCAACTCATACGTACCTGATTTAATTTCCTTTTTCTATCAGTAAAACTATTTACGACACCCTACACAGTTGTCCTAAAAGTGTTTTGAGATATTTTGCAGTCGACGAAAACATTGTAGTCCCCATTGATTCTATCATTTACGTTGCAGCAATGTAAGTAACAAAAAACAATAACATTTTTGGGAGCTGTTCCTATACCACTTACTAAGCAGAATGTATTCTAATGCGCCAGTGGACACAGAACAGCAAATATTCTGTTGTTTAAGCAGTGTAGAGCCATACGATATGCGCTACACTGCGATTACTTCTTATCTATGCCCCCTCCCCCTTTACAGGCGATGGGGTAGTTGTAAAAAGCTTGGCCAGTCGGATAGTTGGGGGTACTGCAGCCGCTTACTCGCACCACTTATCCAGATACGCTAACCATCAGATGGGACTCGCCACTTGTGTGTGTTCTTGTCAGTGCAGTGGAAGATCAAAGCCAATGAAGCGTCAACAGAGATCATCTGTCAACCCCTGACAATAAAAAGAAGAATGAGGCTGTCACAGACGAATGTAAGCATTATTTTTAACCATTTTTCTCTCACTCCACGATGTTGTGTGTGTGTGTGTGTGTGTGTGTGTGTGTGTGTGTGTGTGTGTGTGTGATTTCAAAAATACTTATGACTTTTCTTCTTTTCAACTACTTTCAAGAAAAAAAAGTGCAACTAGGTCTCTCACTATCTCTGACACATCACTTGACATTCTCGTAGAGAGCGCTGAGGGTGTCTGGTTATCTGTTCACTGGATAACATAAACTCCATGTTAGTTCAAACTGTCGACATGTGCTGTCATAAAGTGCTTAACGTCTCTAAGCTCTTTGGGCGGGGAGGAGTGTGAAGATAGGGTGAACTGACAGTCTTGTTGGTGACATTCTTAGTACAAATTACATCGTCAATGTTACATCCCTTAGGAAAAAGAATATAATTGTTCTCACATCCAATGTCCAAAACTTGAACTATAATGTGGCACTGGGAATGCATTGCCGCATCCATTCAGTACAGTGTTATAGAAGGGGGCTGGCTGACTGCAGCATTGCAAGAAGTGCCTATTTAGTAGATTTAGCTCACATTTTAACTCTGTTCTGCCTGGGTGTCAGTGATGGCCGCGCGTTGGTTAGAAGGAGGTCAGCTGAAGGTCTGCAAAAACCCTCTCTGCGTGCTAGACACAGTGGACATGTACATGGAGTTATGGTCTGCAGTGCGATTGTGTATGACAGTAGTAGCACTCTCATGGTTCTCCCTCGCACCTTGGCTCAAATTTTGTAGGTCAGACTGGTGATTCTACCTGTTGTGCGCCATTCATTAACAGTGTTCCAGGGGGATTTTTATTTACCAGGATAATGGTCTCCCACATACTACTATAGTAACCCAACATGCTCTGCAGGATGTCGACATGTTTCCATGGCCTGCTAGATCAATCGATCTGTCTCCAATCGAGAACATCCGTCCGTATGTGGACCGACCAAAGGCAACAGGGATGGAACTCCATCCATAAAATTGACATTTGGCACCTTTACAGCATATGCATGTTGTCATGCTTGTGTTCAATATTCTGCAGATAACACCGGTTTTTAATGTACCAGCATTTCACATTTGCAGTTGTTTATCTCGCGGTTACGTTAACCTGTAATCTTGATATGTTAATCTCTTTTAAATGTTATCCAGACAATTGAATTGCCGAGACTTCGTTACTCTATATTAATTATCTTTTGGTACTGCAATTTCTTTGTCGTCAGTGTATTTGACAAAGTACATAGCAAACTTTTTGGAAAATTATGGAGCTCTGAATAAATTACCGTGCTAGTGCACATTAGGTATAAATGTGAATGCTTGCTTAGGGATCTGTCATTTTAAACTTGGAATAACTATTTGTGGGGTGGTGGCAGTGTAATTAAACGTGATACCATGTGCAGTCCATTTGACCTACCTAAGTACTTATACTGGTCCAATGTTTAACAATTACTCTAATGAAGTGTGTAACTAAATAGTTGACCTACCATAATCCACAATTACTCTGATTCTGTAACACTATGGCGGTCGAAAATGGTGGTTTAAAAATGGCAAAAAATGCGGAAAAAATGCTGTGGAAAATTTTGGACTATGATGTCACTCCGATCTACAGGTGTTTTCTGTGGTACTGTAGCAATTGCACTGATTTTATTTATTATTCCACCGTAGCACACTTTGGCAATTACACACACACAGTGGGGAAGGAGAAGTACAAAGTCCTTATTGATATGATTTATAAGCACAATAACACTGTAGACTACGCTTATTCTGCGAACTGTCACACGGCTGTCGACTTATGAGCCAAAAATGGCAGATTTCCCTCCAAACCAGAAAAAAATTAAGAAAGGTGTGCATGACAGTAGCTTATTTGGCTTGGTGGGGAGTGTAACAGTGTGTCTGTTTCTCGCATAGAGTTCTTCAGATCCCTTACTCAACGAGCTATAATAACTGCACTTTTTATAAACTTTCAACACAAATTTGCGTAAGAGGATTGAGAGTATTGAAATAAAGACACTTGGAGTAAAATAGGGCACCTTCATTGTTGGGCTGTCTGATTATTCGGGTCACTTTCTCCACCAATTTGGGAAACAAATCGAAGTCTGGTGGGCTCATATCAGGACTATATAGTGGGTGGGGAAGTATTTACCACCCATATTTGTCGACCGTTTCTCTAACTGATAGGGCAATAAGCGGTCTTGCACCACCGTACAACATGAGAACACCTGCTAGTATCATGTCAGGCCTTTCGTGACAAATTTTCGGGCAAAACATTTTGTGGAAACAACTTATGGTATACGCCTGTTACAGACGCCGCCTGGGTCACTCTATTTGTAGCTATGACTCCATTCATGTCGTATGCAGATATCATCATCAGTTTCAGCTTTGACTGTTGGTTGCGAATTTTTTTTCGAGTGTGGAGAGTTGGAAGTTTTCCATTGTGGCATCAGAGACTACAGTTTTGGCTTAGAATCTCGTATCCAGGTTTCATCAAGCGCAAAGTAATATTTCAGAAACTGTTCTTGTTCTGCTTGAAAACGTTGAAGCAATTCTTCTGAGATTCTTTTGCGACCTGCTTTCTCCTTTTGAATCAAATCAAGTGGAGCCCCTCTGGCAGAACTTTTCTTCTATATAATTTTTGAGTTGTGATTCTGTAAACTGGCCTCACAAGTATTTTCCTCACATTCGATTCATCGATCCTCTCTCGGGACAATAACCTAAGAGGTTCATATCTATTTCAGTTGATGGTCTTCCACTACTTAGGTTGTTCTCAGTGCTTATCCGACATTCACAGAAACGGTCTCACCACCGTGATAACATGGTACGTTCCACTGCATTATTCAAACACTTCTCTCTCTAAGCGTTGTAAATTTCCGTTGAGTTCTTTCCACATTGGGTTTCGTTTTTGATGTAGGAACGCTAACCTCTACGGGCAATCGATTTCAGCTTCCATTTTAAAACTGAACTACTCACGACACTGCCACACAAATCAGCAAACTCTTGACTGTCAGACCCGAAATCTCACTCACAGATGATGTAAGTTTCAACCTGATCACGTTACCGTAACGGTCACGCAAGCGCATTGTGTAAGAATTTTTTAAATTACCCTCGAATACTTACATTCGAATATCACACATTTATTCTTCTTCTTGTCTTGTCAAGGGTGGTGCCTAATGTTTGTTGATGCACCACTGGTGTTGACCTTCCACGAAAGCGAACGGAACACACACAATGAAGAGTCCTGTCTGATGGATACCATGTCTGAGCAGAGTAAGCGACTTCACTGCCATCAGCTAATATCTGACGTCATACCCTGCAATTTTCTCTGCCATCTTTGTTAGTTCCGCTTTCTTGCGACGTCATCAATTAAAAATACTGCGGCGAGTACCTACCGCAATTCATGGTGGATCCGCCACCTTATCACGTCATAGGTCTTACACACAGTTTGCAACAGAAGTATAGACTGGCCCAATATTTGCCACCTACCCCGCTGCATGAAAAGTAGGGGGGTGGGGGGTGGATAAACAGTATTTGCAACGCAGCCTAAGTCAAATCGTACTACATGATTTAAACTCCAGAACATTTGCCGTCTTGAGTCCACTGGCGCTATTAGAATACATTCTGCTAAGTTATAGGTGTAGGAATAGCTCCCACAAACGTTGTTGTTTCAAATTTACATACACTGCTGCAATGTAAATGATGTTTATGTCATGTTCATTGTGGTCAGTAACAAATCTTAACAGCTCGGAATTCCATGTACTTCAGATTAGTGTGGGGGATTATGTAAACATACTCTGAAGTGCCAAAGAAATTGGTCCACCTGCCTAATATCGTGTAAGACCCCCCGCGAGCACGCAAAAGTACTGCACCACAACGTGGTATGGACTCGACTAATGCCTGAAGTAGAGCTGGAGGAAACTGACATCATGAATACTGCAGGGCTGTCCATAAATCCATAAGAGTACGAGGGGGTGGAGATCTCTTCTGAACAGCAAGTTGCAAGGCATCCGAGATATGTTCAGTAATATTCGTGTCTTGGGAGTTTGGTGGCCAGCAGAAGTGTTAAAAGAGGGTTCCTGGAGCGACTCTGTAGCAATTTTGGACGTGTGGGGTGTCGCATTGTACTGCTGGAATTCCCCAAGTCCGTCGGAATGCACAATAGACAAGAATAGATGCAGGTGATAAGACAGGATGCTAACATACGTGTCACCTGTCAGAGTGGTATCTAGACTTATGAGGTGTCCCATATCACTCCAACTGCACACGCCCCACACCATTACAGAGCCTCCACCAGTTTGAACAGTCCCCTGTTGACGGGTAGGGTCCATGGGTTCAAGAGGTTGTCTCTATACCCGTACACGTCCAACCGTTCGGTACAACTTGAAACGAGACTCGTCCGACCAGACAACATGATTCCAGTCATAAACAGTCCAATGTCGGTGTTAGCGGGCACCGGCGAGGCGTAAAGCTTTGTGTCTTGCAGTCAGGGTCTTTGTGTCAGCTCCGAAAACCCATATCGATGATGTTTTGTTGAATGGTTCGCACGCTCCCATTTCTTGATGGCCCAGTATTGAAATATGCAGTAATTTGCGGAGGGGTTGCACATGTGTCACGTTGAACGAGTCTCGTCAGTCGATGTTGGTCCCGTTCTTGCAGGATCTTTTCCCGGCCCCAGCGATGGCAAAAAGTTTGATGTTTTACCGTAGTCCTGATATTCGCGGTACACTCGTTAAATGTACATATGGGAAAATCCCCACGTCATCGTTATCTCGGAGATGCAATATCCCATCGCTCGTGCGCCGACTATAAGAACACGTTCAATCTCAGTTAAATCTTGATAACGTTACATAACAGCAGCAGTAACCAATCTAACAACTGCACCAGACACTTGTTATCTTATATAGGCGTTGCCGACCGCAGCACCGTATTCTGCCCGTTAAGATATGTCTGTATTTGAATACGCATGCCTATGCCAGTTTCTTTGGTGCATCAGTGTATATTAGTTAGTCTGGAAACGAAGAAGAGTCGGTCACGAGGATGCAGTGTGAGTCGAAACAGTGGATCTGCGCTATCATGACAATACACAAACTTAGCCAGCTAAGGACGTCCAACCTCCAATGTTAACAGTTGGCTGGCATTACTTTTCTTTTATATTGGTTTTGTTGTAATTCGTCGTCATCAGTTCTGTAAAGGCCTCGTCGCTATTTCTGTGGTGGCCAAGTTTCCACTGTTGTTTCGGTACGCCGAGTCTGTGAGTTCGTGAAACGGCTTCTGTTGCAGTACACTGCTAACACAATTTCTCCCTGCCAGTATTATACAGTTCTGCACCAGGGTCAGGTAACAGGATAGGAGAACGAAGGTTCTACAACACTCCAATAAATTAGTAATGAAGTCAACAAATTAGTTAAAAGTTTAATTATCTTTACTGCTCATCGAATAAGGAAGTCTGCAACACTGCTTGTATTGTAGCACAAAAAAGGCCCTCAACAACTAACAGCAAACAATCGTAGTAAGCTTCTCAGTACATAGCAAATGCAACCTACGACAACAGTCTTTTCACTTCTAAGAGCTCACTAAACGACGTTCCATATGTAAGTCAGCTGTGGACGATAATCTATAAACAAATTGGCGAGAGCTGCTCTTCTATCTTCCGAGTAGGCTTCTGTCCGTTGTCGTCCAGTCATTGGCGGATTGTAGTCACCCGGTAACTGACCGAGGCGAAGTCGGTATCTTCATCCTCGGCACCGCCCTTGGCGCGCGGAACTCGCGCAAGTGGCGAGTCTCTATGGCACTGAAAACAGCTCGCATATCTGCGCCAGTGGTGCTTGTGACCTGGCTGTGTTCTGTTCGGACGACCAAGTAATGAGAAATGTGCTGTTCGCACTGCGACTAGTATTTCACATTAAAAAGAAATCCAGTCTGATGCTTTAGTAAATAAATGCCAATAAATTTCACCTGAAGCAGGTGTTCCGGTAGTAGAAAAACGCTACGGGTACAAAAGAAGAATTATGTGATATGTTCTATCGTTCTTTTTAAACATAAAATGTAAAGAAAGAGCCGTTTTCTGTGGGTAACGAAAAAAATTATTTATTTTCTAATATTTTCGTGGAATTCTACTACCCAAACTCTCTGGCGCATTTACGATTCAGAAATTTTAGATCTTAGGTACTGGTTGAGATAACGATCTTATCGCACGCTGTGTCTTCTTACACTTTCGGTGTCACGTTACCCCTTGGGTTGTTTGGTTTCCTCACTACACGTCCCCCTGAGAACAACCTGGAATGGATCGACGTCACCCAGGGGAGTCACTCAGGCAATTGTGCTTTCTGTATTCAAGGGCGAGTGTCATAAAAATGACGGGAGCACCTTCTCCCCCTCCCCATATAATATTTACAACTGGGACACTTGAGTGGGAAGGCTTACTCTGCAGTTGGACAGCATAGGGAGACGATCAGAATGTATCTATCTGTTAACAACAAATTACGTTACGTCATGTCTCTTGAGTTCTATTAGACAATAACAATATTAAGTACACGAGCAGAGACCATACCCAGCCGGCCGGAGTGGCCGTGCGGTTATAGGTGCTACAGTCTGGAACCGCGTGACCGCTGCGGTCGCAGGTTCGAATCCTGCCTCGAGCATGGATGTGTGTGATGTCCTTAGGTTAGTTAGGTTTAAGTATTTCTAAGTTCTATGGCACTGATGACCACAGTAGTTAAGTCCCATAGTGCTCAGAGCCATTTGAGACCATACCGAGACAAACACGTAAGTACTCTCATGTCTACATATTTTTCCATATTTTTCCTAGTTTCCCCAATTTTAAGTATTTTCACCGATTTTCCACAATTTATCTGTTTTATAACTACAGGCACTCTGGAGAGTAGGTAGAGATGGATGGATGGATGGAGAGGGTTGTATGGGCGCACGACGGAAGGTCCTCAGCGCCCGATCAGTAACAGATTGAGACAGGTGTCAAGAAAAGACTCAGAACATCAAGATAAAAGAGAAAGTAAAACACAGGTAACAAGCTTGGAAAAATATGTGCCTATCCACATCGAAGCGTGGGACGAACCATGCCGCCAGCAGTAAGACATGGACAGTAAAGGAAGAAAGTGGTAGAGGGAGCTGAAACAATATAGCAGATGGAAGAGGCTGGCTGACCGCAAGGAAAAAAAGGGAGGAGTCAGCCACTTTGCAATACACTAAAACCTTCAGCCTAAAAGTTTAGGCCACAGTCCAGACACACCACAAAACGTTAAAACCCCAGACACACACGTCTCATCATTAGCTAAAACACAGGGCAGATCCTCGTCAACTTGTGTTTCTGCCCTTGCATCACGGTATAAAATGCAGTCTGTTAAAATGTGGCAGACAGAAATGTGCACACCACAAGCATCAAAAAACAGGGATCCTCCAGCCGTAATAGAGAGCTATGTGAGAGAGGACAGTGCCCAATCCGAAGACGCGTGAGGGTCACTTCTTCCCGCCTGAGCAACCGGCAGGAGGAACGCCACAGTCGAGTTGTTGACATCACCAAACGCAGTTTATTGCCCGTCACCGCCAGCCAGTTTTCCTCCCACAACTCAATGCACTTCTCGTGGAGTGGAAAGGTTGTAGGCGTCGTCTATATGTTTATAACAAGGTACGCCACACTAAGTCTATTGTTAATAACAATTTAGTACTGCGTGGCACCAGCAGAGACCTCACCTAGGCAAATATGCACGCACTCTCAGTGTTACATATATTTCGTATTTTCCTCATTTTTACGTATTTTTCACCCACTTTCGTATTTTTACCGGCTTTTCCACAATTTTACGTATTTTGTCCAATTACGTAAGACTGTTCTCGACGTCGCGTCGACGTCATGACACTCTCAAGCAATTACAGTGCTGTAAGTGCATGAATTAGATATCACTGACTCTGAAGCAGACATCCCCAACTCTATCTTTTGAAAATGTGACACTTCGAAGCTGGGCATCAAAGGGATAACCCGAGTATGATTGTAAATAACAAATTACGTCTCTTGAGGTCGGTTTATTTAATATTTTGAGAAACCAGAAGAGGCTCCACACAAACAGATGTGTAAGTACTCTCAATTTTACCTATCTTCCACAGTTCTGCGCAGTGTCCCTAATTATGCGAGTTATTTGTCAATATCGCATCGTATCACGAAGTCACGTCATGACGTCGCATCACAGCGTCGCATCGCGTCGACATCATGATGCTTTCATCATGGTCCCGATTTATGTATCATTGCTAAGCCACAGCTCTATTACTAGTGGCCGGCCGCGGTGGTCTAGCGGTTCTAGGCGCGCAGTCCGGAACCGCGCGACTGCTACGGTCGCAGGTTCGAATCCTGCCTCGGGCATGGATGTGTGTGATGTCCTTAGGTTAGTTATATTTAAGTAGTTCTAAGTTCTCAGGGACTGATGACCACAGATGTTAAGTCCCATAGTGCTCAGAGCCAGCCATTACTAGTGTGTAGCGTCATAGATCTTGGAACGAACGCGTTGGTAGAAATAGTGACGTCATGTCGACGACTACATAGAGAATTCTATAAGCACTACCAACTTCCAACCAAAGATACTGTATAAGAAATATCGCACTACATTACTAGACCATGTGGCGTCATAGTGAAATTCTGATGCTTCCGACTAATGATACTGGGTTTGTATCCCGCCTCTACAGAAAGGCGAGCAGAATCTGAGACATCCCTAACGAAAATCATGTCGCCTGCTGGAGGGCAGATGAACCTCAGACTCCGACGGGTGGGTGCTAGCCACAAACGCCGATGATCTCGGACACAGTGCCCAGCAATTGCCGGGAAATTTGCGGTTGGTGCCTAACATTGATCCTATATCAGTTCTGACCGAGATATCTTCTGCTCGCAGTAATAACGGCAAAGAGATCCCAAGACATAGGTGCAAATATCAAAGACTGGTATACACTTAGATTGCGAGAAACTCCTTCCCTGTATTCGCCGGATAATGCCGACGCGGTATGGAACTCCTCGTACGATCATGGCCAGCAGGTCGCCAACGGGAGGGGTCCACATGTCTGTCTAACGCTACACCAGGCCATCTCCGCAGGCATGGTAGAAAAATTTTAACAATGTATGTCTAATTACCTCAGGCCTAATAGCTGTCAGAAATGATGCTCAATCGTCCATGGTGGAAGCGTCCCGCTACAGCGGAACCTGTCGTAACTTGTCGACGCTTTTGCAGATAAACGGTGTTAACAGTTCAAGCACCAAGTACTCTCCTCCCCAATCGTCCATCCTTCTCTCCCTCTCTGGACAACCACATAGACAAACTCGCAGACTTCTATTTGATCACCAGAGGAAATCTGTGGACTTGTTTGTGGATAAATTTCGCTAACAGCTTAAGCGCCAAGCACATCCCTCCCCTCCATCCTGTCTTTCTTGGTCAGTCAGAGACATGTTCTTTTCCTTCTCCCCCCCCCCCCCCAACCATCATGCTTTTGAAACTAGCGTGAGTGACCCCATGTTTAGCTAGGTGTGCTGTCAGATGGAACGAACACTCGCAGCAAAATTAACTCTGCAAAGACGAGCGACATTACTCTAAATCTAGTATATTCCCCAAACGTGAGAAGGACTGGTGCCACAGACAGACCCCCTCACAACACGTAACCCATGCCTGGTATCTCGTGGAAAAAATTTGGTGCCCAAATACAAACCCAGGATCACGTCGACGGTGAACAAGACCTGCCAGATACGTAACTCTCGCGATATTACAGCGTGACCTCACTACAAGGCTCATAAGTAAATATGGAGGTAATCATATATGAAACTGCTACACGAATGTGGGGCTGAGAAATGGTCACAGTACAGCAAAAAGGAAGCTCTTCCGACGTAGAAAGTCATACACTCGCAGAGGTCACGATACTACAAAATGCAACCTTTGAGATCGAGCAGCGTATACTGATAATCATATTCTCCAAAGACCAATTACCAACACGATTAGAAAAATGCAAGTAACACGTGCGGAATAATCTCTGGAAAAGCGAGTTGTACGTATCTGATAATAGTGCAATTAGCACCACATTTATGGCAAGATGCTGTTTGTATCTGCAGGCGCTACAGACCCAGGAATCGCTAGGGCCAACATCGCCACTGTGAACCATCACGAAGCCCTGAGAATACAGCGACACTGAACTTTTCTCTCGCACGTCCCAGAGGAAGAGCCACCTCACTGTCTCCCGTAACAGCGGGAAGCGTCTTACGCAAACCGAGAGATTGGGGGAATCACCGATGTGCGTGTGTGGCTAAGAGTAACAGTCCAGAATTCTTTCACAACGGCTTTCGTGTGATAACTAACGCCGCCTCAGGGACAATGCGGTAGCTGAGAAACTCCAGCCGAGAATCGACCACGTGCTGTCGGTAATCTACAGAGTCCTGCTCGATAACGCTACCAGCATATCGCCTGTCGAATGTGAAGCAGACAGCAGAGACTTTCAGAATAAAAGCGATCTAAAATTAATTTCCATTATAGATTCTTACTAACAAAAACAGCATCATCTAGCAGCAAAAACAATCCATACTTGTACTATCTACAGTAATATCAGCAGATGTTGGATGCTAAGGTAATACGTCGAATCCGCTTCTCACATATCGTTAGAGCAGCGACAACATATTGTCGTCGATGACGAAGCGTAAATCAGGTTATGTTGTTGTTGTTGTGGTCTTCAGTCCTGAGACTGGTTTGATGCAGCTCTCCATGCTACCCTATCCTGTGCAAGCTTCTTCATCTTCCAGTACTTACTGCAACCCACATCCTTCTGAATCTGCTTAGTGTATTCATCTCTTGGTCTCCCTCTCTGATTTTTGCCCTCCACGCTGCCCTCCAATGCTAAATTTGTGATCCCTTGATGCCTCAGAACATGTCCTACTAACCGGTCCCTTCTTTTTGTCAAGTTGTGCCACATACTCCTCTTCTCCCCAATTCTATTCAATACTTCATCATTAGTTATGTGATCTACCCATCTAATCTTCAGCATTCATCTGTAGCACCACATTTTGAAATCTTCTATTCTATTCTTGTCCAAACTATTTATCGTCTATGTTTCACTTCCATACATGGCTACACTCCATACAAATACTTTCAGAAACGACTTCCTGACACTTAAATCTATACTCGATGTTAACAAGTTTCTCTTCTTCAGAAACGCTTTCCTTGCCATTGCCAGTCTACATTTTATATCTTCTCTACTTCGACCATCATCAGTTATTTTGCTCCCCAAATAGCAAAACTTCTTTACTACTTTAAGTGTCTCATTTCCTAATCTAATTCCCTCAGCATCAACCGACTTAATTTGACTACATTTCATTATCCTCGTTTTGCTTTTGTTGATATTCATCTTATATCCTCCTTTCAAGACACTGTCCATTCCGTTCAACTGCTCTTCCAAGTCGTTTGCTGTCTCTGTTAGAATTACAATGTCATCGGAGAACCTCAACGTTTTTATTTCTTCTCCATGAATTTTAATACCTTCTCCGATTTTTCTTTTGTTTCCTTTACTGCTTGCTCAATATACAGATTGAATAACATCGGGGAGAGGCTACAACCCTGTCTCACTCCCTTCCTAACCACTGCTTCCTTTTCATGCCCCTCGACTCTTATAACTGCCATCTGGTTTCTGTACAAATTGTAAATAGCCTTTCGCTCCCTGTATTTTACCCCTGCCACCTTTAGAATTTGAAAGAGAGTATTCCACTCAACACTGTCAAAAGCTTCGTCTAAGTCCACAAATGCAAGAAACGTAGGTTTGCCTTTCCTTAATCTTTCTTCTAAGATAAGTCGTAAGGTCAGTATGGCCTCACGTATTCCAATATTTCTACCTAATCCAAACTGATCTTCCCCGAGGTCAGCTTCTACCAGTTTTTCCATTCGACTGTAAAGAATCGCGTTAGTATTTTGCAGCTGTGACTTATTAAACTGATAGTTCGGTAATTTTCACATCTGCCAACACCTGCTTTCTTTGGGATCGGAATTATTATATTCTTCTTGAAGTCTGAGGGTAATTCGCCTGTCTCATACATCTTGCTCACCAGATGGTAGAGTTTTGTCAGGACTGGCTCTCCCAAGGCCGTCAGTAGTTCTAATGGAATGTTGTCTACCCCCGGGGCCTTGTTTCGACTTACGTCTTTCAGTGCTCTGTCAAACTCTTCACGCAGTATCGTATCTCCCATTTCATCTTCATCTCCATCCTCTTCCATTTCCATAATATTGTCCTCAAGTACATTGCCCTTGTATAGACCCTCTATATACTCCTTCCACCTTTCTGCTTTCCCTTCTTTGCTTAGAACTGGGTTTCCATCTGAGCTCTTGATATTCATACAAGTGGCTCTCTTTTCTCCAAAGGTCTCTTTAACTTTCCTGTAGGCAGTATCTATCTTACCTCTAGTGAGATAAGCCTCTACATCCTTAAATTTGTCCTCTAGCCATCCCTGCTTAGCCATTTTGCACTTCCTGTCGATCTCATTTTTGAGACGGTTGTATTCCTTTTTGCCTGCTTCATTTACTGCATTTTTATATTTTCTCCTTTCATCAATTAAGTTCAATATTTCTTCTGTTACCCAAGGAGTTCTACTAGCCCTCGTCTTTTTACCTACTTGATCCTCTGCTGCCTTCATTACTTCATCCCTCAAAGCTACCCATTCTTCTTCTACTGTACTTCTTTCCCCCATTCCTGTCAATTGTTCCCTTATGCTCTCCCTGAAACTCTGTACAACCTCTGGTTCTTTCAGTTTATCCAGATCCCATCTTCTTAAATTCCCACCTTTTTGCAGTTTCTTCAGTTTTAATCTACACTTCATAACCAATAGATTGTGGTCAGAGTCCACATCTGCCCCTGGAAATGTCTTACAATTTAAAACCTGGTTCCTAAATGTCTGTCTTACCATTATATAATCTATCTGATACCTTCTAGTATCTCCAGGATTCTTCCATGTATATAACCTTCTTTCATTATTCTTGAACCAAGTGTTTGCTATGATTAAGTTATGCTCTGTGCAAAACTCTTCCAGGCGGCTTCCTCTTTCATTTCTTAGCCCCATTCCATATTCACCTACTATGTTTCCTTCTCTCCCTTTTCCTACTCTTGAATTCCAGTCACACATGACTATTAAATTTTCGTCTCCCTTCACTACCTGAATAATTTCTTTTATCTCGTCATACATTTCTTCAATTTCTTCATCATCTGCAGAGCTTGTTGGCATATAAACATGTACTACTGTAATAAGCGTGGGCTTCGTGTCTATCTTGGCCACAATAATGCGTTCACTATGCTGTTTGTAGTAGCTTACCCGCATTCCTATTTTCCTATTCATTATTAAACCCTATTTGATTTTGTGTTTATAACCCTGTATTCACCTGACCAAAAGTCTTGTTCCTCCTGCAACCGAACTTCACTAATTCCCACTATACCTAACTTTAACCTATCCATTTCCCTTTTTAAATTTTCTATCGGAGACTAATACTTCTAAGAGGAACGGCAGGAGAATAGAAAGCAACTTTCTGAGACAAATATTCCGTAATTTGGGGTCATTTTTGCCATCGTGATGGGAGCCATCAAAAGTTAAATTACTGTCGATGTATCGCAAGACAGGCTCAAACACTGTTTCCTACGAAGAATAAAATCCTAAAGATGTCATGTATGTGATAAAATTAATATTGATTAGAAGGCCAATCTTAGCTATCATCATGGTGACATTGGCACTGTGTAGTGGAAGCAGACGCAATGGCTTCCGATAGTCCAGTAGAATAATTCTGGATTTGACCATTAGTTAGGCTGCCAGTATAGCTGTTTTGTGTAATCGATTTCAAAAATGGTTCAAATGGCTCTAAGCACTATGGGGCTTAACATCTGAGGTCATCAGTCCCCTACACTTAGAACTACTTAAACCTAACTAACTTAAGACCATCAGACACATCCATGGCCGAGGCAGGATTCGAACCTGCGACTGTAACAGCAACTTGGTTCCGGACTGGAGGGCCTAGAACCGCTCGGCCATAGCGGCCGGCTAATCGATTTCCAAGTTAAAACTATAAGCATTCAGCACATTTTTTTGTAAACCGTTATAGGTCCTGATTGCGTTTTCTTAATTAGCGTATCGAGGTATTGCATTCTATCATTACCGAATAATCCATTAATATTACAGTCTTCTACAACATGTACACGACCGTTGTGGAATAGGTCTAGGACTCCCTTGTAGAACGCACGCAAAACAACCACGTGCATCCGGCTAATGTTGTTCTTGATGACGCCTTGCAGTGTAGAAAGTTCCTGTCAGCTCCCTCAGAACACCTGGAGGTCAGGATGTGACAGCGCTACAGTTGAAAAGACAGTCCGCTTAATGTAGTGTAGAACTTCACAGAGGACGGAATCGCTGGCTGTGTGCTGCCTGACGAGGTCTACATCCAGTGTAAGCTAGGTGAGCCCCTCGGATACCGCCCCATCCACGTGGAAACACACCTCTGGATCTTCCTCGAAGTCTGGGCCTTGTCCAATGGGAATACTGGAAAGTAAGTTAGCATTAGCGTGGTGTGCTGTTGAGCGGAACTTTATCACATAGGTTTAGCTAGATAGAAAGCTGGCCGAGCGTTGTAAGTGTCTTGCTGTCTTGGTGGGGACGGGGGTGGTGGACTAGAGCATTGGAAGCAACGGCTTATGGTCACTGAGAAAGGTGAATTGCCTGCACGGATGTAGTTGTCAAAGATCTTAACTCCAAAGATGATCGCTAGAGCCTCCTTCTCAATTTCACTGTAGCTGCTCTGTGCAGTATTCAAGCTCTTCGAAAAAACAGCAGTTGGTTGTTCTTTGTCGTCCACTACGTGTGAGAGGACTGCCCTCACGCCATACTCTGATGCAGCAGTTGCCAAGGTCGTATGCGATTAGTCAAGGGGACTGCAAGAGTACATGGTGCTTGGAGCGAAATTCTCTGTCATATTGTGGCGACCAGTTTCACAGAACATTGTTGCGGAGCAGCTGGAGCAAAGGTTCGGCAAGCATGTGCATAAGCATATCTGTGACGCCATGTCAAATGGTTCAAATGGCTCTGAGCACTATGGGACTTAACTACTGAGGTCATCAGTTCATTAGAACTAAGAACGACTTAACTCTGACTACCCTAAGGACATCACACACATCCATGCCCGAGACCGGATTCGAACCTGCGACCGTAGCGGTGTACGGTTCCAGACCGTAGCGCCTCGAACCGCTCGGCCACACCAGCCGGCGATGCCATGTCAGTTTTGAGGAGAATGATGCAGTGACTGTATTATATCACTTATAATCGTAGCTTTCTGAGAAAGGGTCCAGGAATTGTACCCCAGACACTTTGATATGGTGCTTACGTTACATCTCGACTAACTCGTAAGAATAAATGCAGATACCATTGTTGAGCGTACAGTATCCAGATTTTCTACCGAAGTTTTGACATTTTTCGATATTTATCCATTTTTCCATTTGTAAATGTACAAGTACAAATATGCTTTTATTGCTTACATAGCTAGCTGTGGCTTTATCTTGGTTTATGCCAGCCAACATTGATACAAAGCCTCAAACCAGCGAAGGCCGCGGTGGCCGTGCGGTTCTGGCGCTGCAGTCCGGAACCGCGGGACTGCTACGGTCGCAGGTTCGAATCCTGCCTCGGGCATGGGTGTGTGTGATGTCCTTAGGTTAGTTAGGTTTAAGTAGTTCTAAGTTCTAGGGGACTTATGACCTAAGATGTTGAGTCCCATAGTGCTCAGAGCCATTTGAACCATTTGAACCTCAAACCAGCGCGCGCGGGGTAGCCACGCAGTCGGGGGTGCCTTATCACGATCCGTGCGGCTATCCCCGTCGGAGGTTCGAGTCCTCCCTCGGGCATGGGTGTGTGTACTGCCCATAGCATAAGTTAGTTTAAGTTAGATTAAGTAGTGTGTAGGCTTAGGGATCAATGACCTCTGCCGTTTGGTCCCATAAGACGTTACCACCAATTTCCATTTTTTTTTACCAAACCAACCAGGGTATTCCCTTATTCCTCCAAATAGCTACACTAACGCTTTCCCACGTGGATTTCTTTTGAAGGTACCGTGCTGACGTTATTCAGTTTTAAACACTGCAGTTACGCTGTTTTGCGAGTAGGATTCCCAGTCTATCCCTCCACCGATGCCACAGGCGTCGTCAGAAGCAGCGGCTGGGGACAGTGGCTGGGGCGGCAACGCGGCCAGCAGCGGGGACGGCGGTGGTTGTGGCACCCTAAGTGTTTGATATTGCTTAAGTTGTATCCACAACACACAGCGCCAAGGGATATTATTATTAGGTAAGGATCGAGCATGAACTGCTTCCACGCCGAATTCTCCAGCACAAATACCCTGGATAAGGGTTGGGGTGGGTCCGTCTAAACAGAAGAAGTCTTCGATAATGTTCTGTGTGGATCCACCCACTATGACCTGAGGTATATCGTGCGAAAGGTGTATCCTCCAACGATACGTCTGGGAATATTGTTCGGGCTGATCCAACTGGCTTCCTGTCTGCGCAGATCCGTCTGTGCAATGCTTGGGATGGATCTTAGGTAGCGGGATGAAGTATTCAGCATTTGGTCCAACGCTACCGCCGCTACCGCCGCTGCCGCCGCCACCACCAGCGCCGCCACCGCCGTATCTTCCTACGACGCCTCCGGCCTTGGATGGAGGGATGGAGTGGGCAAGTTACTCGCGAAATAGCGTAACTGTGTGTTTACTATTGAATAACAACGTCAACACTCTACCTCCAACAGTAATCCATGTGTTTTAGAGTTAGTGTTGTCATTGCAAGGTATAAGTATATGCCCTAGCTGGGTTGTGACTCTGTACAAAAGTTTGATGGCACAAAAAAATAGTAAGCTAGACCTCATTATGTAAGCAATAAGAGCACATTTATACTTGTGCGTTTACACATGGAGAAAAAGGATGAATATTGAAAGATGTGGGAAACGTTGAACAATTCTGTGGAAAATATGGATACTGTATGCTCACGTAGGATATCTACATTTATACTTAGTGTCGTCGAGATATGACATAAGTACTAGATCAAAGTGTTTGGCGAGACCCCTTGAACTCCGCAGAGAACTATGAGTATGAGTGATCTAACAGAACCACAGCAGCATCCTCTTCCAAACTGATATGGTGTCACAGATGTACTTATGGAAATGGGATAGTCGGTCGAGAAAATCTGTAATTAGCGGATTTTTGCCTTACCAGCGGAACGATGGTGCTTCCTAGAGAGGGACATGATGAAATTGACATATTCCCGCTGGTTCTGTGTATGTGTGTGTGCGTGTGTGTGTGTGTGTGTGTGTGTGTGTGTGTGTGTGTGCGTGAGAGAGAGAGAGAGAGAGAGAGAGGGGGGGGGGGGGGGGAGAGGGGATCCTGAGATGTCAATCCCGAATGGCTGCCTACCTTCGCAAACAGTCTGTCCTGTGGGTCATGTCTGTCACGCAGCTCAATCAACAAGGTCGACTAGATAGCTATCTCAGGCCGCTTGGCTGCCTTCGACCATTTTTAGCAGTTCGACGTTATGCCTTATACCATCGTAGGGTCTTATAATTAAACAAACTATTACCCTCTTGCTATGAAGTTCCTTTGATGTTTTTAAAGTGAATTTCCTCCGTAATATGGCGTTATGAATACAGAAAAGAAAGTGGCATCCACTCTAACACATGTTCGTGCCGTATGCACGTACAGGCGCGTAATTAAAACTGCATTTATATTGGATGACCGAAAGGGTTTTAAACTTTTACCTGGATGTTTTATATGAAGCACGTACTAACTATGTTTCGCGTGTGCGAAATTTTATCTACCTCTCTACAATTTTTAATTACTGCACGTGAAAATCATTACACAAAATCATGCAGCTGCCGTGTGCTTGTACAAAAAATGAATTCTGAGCCGTTTACTACTAATACAGATGGTGCAATAACACTTGGCTGAGGACCTAAGTCTAGATTACACATATCATTTTATCGAAATACACGTCTTAGTTTTATGTAAAACGATTTGAAAGTGTTCGATACACAATAACGGTTGTGGTGAAGCATTATCATGTTCTTCCATATTGTTGTTGGGCTTGGGAGCTGTTTCCTTCATTTTTTATAGACAGCTGGGCTGATACTTTAATAAATATACACCACTGAGCACTCGCTTTATGTGTGCTGAGTAGCAGTATTCATAATGATCGTAGTTGCTGGTCCCCACCTCATGGCTCTGGAGTATGCAAGTCACAGCAAACAAAATATAGTGTGAGTTCTGTCCCATTTAGAAGATCATGTGGCTGAGAGTGTCTCCATCTTGATACATACCGAACGATGTTTTGCTTCTACAGTGAATAAACATTGTTAGGAAAAAGCATTTGCTGTTGGTGATTATATTGTAAAGCTATGACGCAATCCAGTGTTTGTCCTACACTTTCACGAATACTAACGCGTACTGCCAGGGTGTGCCCCATACTGGTCACAAGCTCGGTAAGAAATTTGTATGTTAAAGCCTTCCATCCCAGCACCTTCATCAGTTTTCGGTGAATCCCTGAGGGGAAGGGTGAGTGGGAAGCAAGAAGCCAAAGTGGGTAGCCCGACACCGGATGTGTAACATGACACCAGATGCAATAATCTCTTCCAGTACCGGCAGTGTATTCCTACTTACATATACTGTTACAGTTTCAAGTGTTACTTATAAAATTATTTAAAATTTTTTTTGTAAAATTATAAGACACACATGGGAGTATTATTGATCTGACTTACAAGTTAAAGAACGCTTGTCGGAAACTGGGTTGTGCTGCCATCGCAGTGGAAACTATACAACGTTCGATGAAACATTTCCTTGCAAGTCAGTGCTTGTAGAGTAACGTCATAGAAATACCGTTACACTGCTCAGTAGTTTACTGGGTTACATCACGGGCAAGTGAACAACGTGCTAAAAGACTTGAAATAGTTGAGTAGAAGGTGGACTGCTAATATAGTATATGTACTTTTGGTTTAGACTCGATCCTTCTGGTTACTACCTGTAGGTTATGGTGTAGCGTAATGTAGACAAGAAATAGCATACTCCGTCTGATTCACTGTGTTGGAATGTCTACTGTGAAAAGCCTTATAGAAATTCACGGCAAAAATTTCTTCTAAAGCGTTAGCTACATAAAATTTCACCTGACAGTTCCATAATCTTTGTATACGTTAGGATATCACATGCTGCATAGTTTTGTTGACATGCATCTGATTTCTGAAACTTTGTGCACTGTGTTGGTATTCTAGTTGTCCAAGTACACTTCACTGTTCTTGGGCAGTTCTTAACCATATTGTATAGCAATCTAGAAACACTGTCAGCGTTTGAGTGAGGGAGAGAGAATTGAACACTGCAGTTATTTGTGCTGAATTCTGATGTAACTGATACGAATCATAATGTGACATCACTACTTCCATGTCAAAAAATCGTGAATTTTCAGAAGAAATTAACGTTACAGTGAACTTTCGATCTGATGATAATCCTATAACAACATGTTCAAAGTTATAGAGAGTAACACCGCAAACAGACGTTGAATATAGCAGACTCTCAAGGTCTGGAAGCAGTTCTGTGTGTCCTCCACCGTATTCCTTATGATTCGTAAGTCTGGTTGCTGCTAGTTCTTATGTATATCAGTATTAGCTAAAGAATCACATTGTTACCTTTCAAAAGAGCGTGTGACCACTGTGGTGTGGTTGGTTGGAAATCTATGATTACGAATGTATACCACTGTAGCTAGTTGCGAATCTACTGCAGTCCACAGTATGAATCAGCCAACCTGTATTCGTCATTGCGGTTAGCTGTCATATTCATCTGGTCTTGATTTTGTGATAAAGTGCTCTGAATAATACCAACATTATGAAGATGCAAATCAGGTTAATTTTAAATAAACGCTGTAACGGTTGTGAACGTTTGTTACCTTTGAGATTGGACTTGGTGAGTTGATGTTAGTCAAGAATGTCTTTAACGCGACAAAGACACCATTATCAACACCTCACTGAGTTTGGACGAGGTCGTGTACTAGGGCAACGAGAAGCTGGATTTTCCTTCTGCAATATTGCAGACAGACTTGGCAGGAATGTAGCCACATGATTGGTGGAAGCGGTGGCCGTGAGAATGTCTGGTTGCAAGAACACTGGGCTCCGGATGGGCACGTGGCATTACCGAGAGGGAAGATCATCGTGTTCGGCGTATGACTGGTGCATCGTACTGCATCTGTAGCAATAATCTGAGCATTATTTGGCAACACAGTGACACAACTAATTGTTACAAGTCTGTTACTTCAAGGACAGCTCCGTACAAGACGCCCTTTAGCGTGCATCCCACTGACCCCAAACCACTGCCATTTGCGAATTCAGTAGTGTCAAGCGAGAGGTCATTGGAGGGCAGGGTGGAGGTCTATTGAGTCTTCTGATGAAAGCTCTTTATTTCTCGGTGCCAGTGATGGCGGTGTGCTGATTAGACGAGTTGAGAGCCTGCAACCAATCTATCTGCGTGCTAGAGTTACGATCTGGCAGGTGACTTCGTTTCACAGCAGGTGTGCTCTCGTGGTTATCCCACATACCCTGACTACAAATCTGTACGTCACTCTGATGATTCAACCTATTGTGCTGTGATTCATGAACAGCATTCCAGGGGTGTTTTCCAACAGTGTAACGCTCACCTTCAAACCACTGCTGTAACCCAACATGCTCTGCAGGGTTCCGACACGTTGCCTTAAACTACTCGATCACCAAATCTCTCTCTACTCGTTCACATTTCGGACACCGTCGGACGTCTGCTCTAGCGTCAGCCACAAATAGTATTAACCATCCGTGTTTTAATCGATCAAGTGCTACAGCCATTGAACTTCATTCCACAAACTGAGATCTGGCACCTGTGAGAGAAATGCATGCACGTTCGCATGCTTTCATCCAACATTATTGCGATGAGACCAGTTATTAATGTACAAGCATTTCACATTTTGAATCGTTTATCTCGTGCTTACATTAACTGGTACCGAGCGAGGTGGCGCAGTGGTTAGCACACTGGACTCGCATTCGGGAGGACGTCGGTTCAATCCCGTCTCCGGCCATCCTGATTTAGGTTTTCCGTGATTTCCCTAAATCGTTTCAGGCAAATGCCGGGATGGTTCCTTTGAAAGGGCACGGCCGATCTCCTTCCCCATCCTTCCCTCACCCGAGCTTGCGCTCCGTCTCTAATGACCTCGTTGTCGACGGGACGTTAAACACTTATCTCCTCCTCCTCCTCCATTAACTGGTGAACTTGCAATGTTAATCTTTTAAATATGTTACCTAGGCAAATTTATTCCGAAGTTTCATTACTTTACATTAATTATTTCGATTCTTTCTTCTGTAAGTGTGTATCTGTTGTTGGGCTGGAGAGTTTGTAGTACACAGCGCCTTGTTATTGAAATAGACGTAAGTTCACACATAAAAGTAGGTGTGGAAAATATGCACTAAGTCAGAAAAAGTTTTTTTTTATGAGAAAAAGAATTTGTTATTATAAGCCGACCAGGGACGGCCAAGATATCTTCTCGTGGTCCGCGCTGCGGCGCGAGTGCCAGAGCCCTCACCCTCGCTTCACATTTCCCCCACCGCCACGCCACGCGAGGAGGGGGAAGAGGGGAAACTGCAAATGTGCCTCATTTAAATGGCAGTGCTGTTCCACTGCATATTATTTGATTTTTTATTTGACATTTCTCAATAACATCGGTCAGAACTCAAACAACTTTTCGGTATCATTTAATTCTTTTAGCGCACTGAAGAAATAATACACTATTGGCCATTAAAATTCCTACACCACGAAGATGACGTGCTACAGGCGCAAAATTTAACCGACAGGAAGTAGATGCTGTGATATGCAAATGATTAACGTTTCAGAGCACTCACACCTACAACGTGCTGACATGAGGAAGGTTTCCAACCGATTTCTCGACACAAACAGCAGTTGACCGGCGTTACCTGGTGAAACGTTGTTGTGATGTCTCGTGTAAGGAGGAGAATTGCGTACCATCACGTTTCCGACTTTGATAAAGGTCGGATTGTAGCCTATCGCGATTGTGGTTTGTCGTATCGCGACATTGATGCTCGCATTGGTCGAGATCCAATGACTGTTAGCAGAATATGATATCGGTGGGTTCAGGAGGGTAATACGGAACGCCGTGCTTGATCCCAACGGCCTCGTATCACTAGCAGTTGAGATGACAGGTATCTTATCCGCATGGCTGTAACGGATCGTGCAGCCACGTCTCGGTCCCTGAGTCAACAGATGGGGACGTTTGCAAGACAACAACCATCTGCACGAACAGTTCAACGACATTTGCAGCAGCATGGACTATCAGCTCGGAGACCATGGCTGCGGTTACCCTTGACGCTGCATCACTGACGGGAGCGCCTGCGATGGTGTACTCAACGACGAACCTGGGTGCACGAATGGCAAAACGTCAGTTTTCCGGATGAATCCAGGTTATGTTTACAGCATCATGATGGTCGCATCCGTGTTTGGTGACACCGCAGTGAACGCACATTGGAAGCGTGTATTCGTCATCGCCATACTGGCGTATCACCCGGCGTGATGGTATGGGGTGTCATTGGTTACACGTCTCGGTCACCTCTTGTTCGCATTGACGGCACTTTAAACAGTCGACGCTACATTTCAGGTGTGTTACGTCTCGTGGCTCTACCCTTCATTCGATCCCTGCGAAATCCTACATTTCAGCAGGATAATGCACGACCGCATGTTGAAGGCCCTATATGGGCCTTTCTGGATACAGAAAATGTTCGACTGCTGCCCTGGCCAGCACATTCTCGAAATCTCTCACCAATTGAAAACGTCTGGTCAATGGTGGCCGAGCAACTGGCTCGTCACAATACGGCAGTCACTACTCTTAATGAACTGTGGTATCGTGTTGAAGCTCCATGGGCAGCTGTACATGTACACGCCATCCAAGCTCTGTTTGACTCAATGCCCAGGCGTATCAAGGCAGTTATTACGGCCAGAGGTGGTTGTTCTGGGTATTGATTTCTCAGGATCTATACACCCAAATTGCGTGAAAATGTAATCACATTTCAGTTCTAGTATAATATACTTCTCCAATGTATACCCGATTATCACCTGCTTTTGTTCTTGGTGTAGCAGTTTTTATCTGGTACATACTGTGCGCATACGAACAGGCACAGACAGTTTTACAGAGTTTTTCACTCAAGCTGCAACGTAATCCTGACTTATTTAGTTTCGTAATTGAAAAGGGTCTTTCACACGAATATGTCTATCGAAATGTTGTACCACGTTGGCAATATCACTATGGAGACTTGGAAACTCTACCCGGGGAAAAGCAATGCCCGTAAAAAGATTTGTCCTTAAAACTGGAATTATCTTGCAGGTCCATCAGTTACATTTGCACATGCACAGGGACTGTTTCAATTGAAATGGAAAACAGTCTCGAAAACAGCTTGGAAACTGATGTAAGATTGACAGTGCCTTCAAAATCTTTATAAAACCAACCTTACTAGTTTTTCGAGGCCACAATGTATTTTTCAAACCTCGTATTTCCTTTGACGCCAGTGAACTTAGAGAACTGGACTATCTTTGTCAGACTACAAAGCGATTTTCTTTTTAAATGTATTCCCATCAAACAAGAAAGAAGTTACCTTGGATTGTTTTGCCGTGGGTACTGTGCAGTCAGGTAAAAATAAAATGCGAAGTCTGCAATCAACTTCGGTTATTCTAATTTTCGTTCCTGCATTCATTGTGCCTTCATATATCGAAGAACGGCACAGCTTAAACCGAAAAATCGTTCCAGGCGTGTCGTTATACTTAACCATCGTCCTTTGCAGTAACATATGAAGTCTCCATACTCTTTGTTCAGTTCCATTGCAAACTGTTGCAACTGACAATGGAATAATTCGTGCAAATTCAGGAATTTTAGTGTTTGTGCCACCAATTTCCTCACGTGCTACAGGCCTGAGCATTTAGATCAAACTGCTTTTTGTTGTAAAGAACCGTGAATGCCGTATGCCAGTTATAATTTTTTGCTCTTTCATTGTCAACTACAAATGTAAATTCTTTCTGCTTAGTATTGTAATGTCGTATCATAACAAAAATGCAGTACCTGTTGTTCAAGTGAATTGAGAATGCTCACCCCTCTCTTCTGTCATTCCTAATCATTTTAAAATGCTGCGACGATAGTTCGTTAGGCTGCCTCTTTTTGAGTAAACAGCTGCTGTACCTGTGAATGTCCTTCATACCACGAACAAATGCCGAAGATTAAGCAGCGCTGACAGCATTATTCTGCCGAACTCGGAGAGTTGTGCCTACCGAAAAGTGCCGCACCGCGGTGCTAAACGAAATGTCACGCTGTTCTGGGAACAGGTCCGCACGGGCCCGCACACGCTGCACGTGTCTAGTTCGACACGCAGTGGCCTGCCGTGCCCTAAAAGGTGCCACCTGCCTGTGAGTGCTGTCATTTGCTTTTCCACCTGTGTTAGGCTAGGCGCAAATTGAGACGCATATAACACGTGTGACGTGGCACGACACTACAGCGCGACACGCACATTTCGCCCAAGTCGCGCGGGTCTAGCGCATATTGCGACGCGTACACCATATTTCGCACGCGCCGTCTGGCGTCGCTCTGCGCTTACAGAACTGAAGCGCGCGCAACCTGTTATCTTTCTCAAACGATTTTACAGAAACTATTCACGAAAAATATTTGATTTTTGCCTTACTTGTAGCATTATATGTCAGCTTCGTGGTGAAGTGCCCATCATCTCGCTAATCGCCATTCTTCTTGTGATGTACACATTTTAGTAAGTCACTACGCAAAACTCAAAAAGCTTGCAGCGAAAATTAGGGGTCGCTATGATTTTGCGTTTGGTTCATATTACACCATACGTTGCTGCGTATGAAATTTAGCTAGCATGTTGAATTTTTTTTCAGACGCGGGAGGAGGTCTCTGTCTGCCTCCGATCTCGAGAAAATGGATCCTATGTAGCGCGCTCACTTCCGATCTGACGACCGCGAGAATTAAATACTCGCAACATCTCTCATATCTCCTAAACCGCTCGAGACATCGAAACGAAAGTTTGGCGAATGACAGCACACAAAGAGGAGAGTGTTTTGACAATTCTTAAACGCACGGAACTTTCTTATGAATGACGATATATCAGTACTTATACTTCCTTTTTTATTTATTTCACACCAGTGACTCTAATTTTGTAAGAGTTATCGACAGCTAGCGAAACAAGAGCTTCCTAGTATGAAAACAAACATGAAATTTCTTCTTTTATGTTACTGCAACAGACACTATGAGGTTTTTCGTAAGCTACTGAGCTCTGCGATTGCCAATTAGTTGTTTAATGAGGCACTCCGTTTCGGAATTCGGTCGCAATAGCTGATGTGAGATGAGTTTGTGAAATTACACTGTGACAAAGGAAGTACAATTAAACTTGTCACCTAAAGAAATGTGACCGTTACTTATAAATGATCATGCTTCTTCGAATGTGAAAAGGTTAACAACTCACACAAAAGTAGATTGCCAATTCTGTTGGAATTATGGTGGAATCCCCGTAACCCATCGTATTTTTAACACTGAGGGATTTTATTCCTTCTCTTGATCTGAGCAGTATTAAAATAATGTCGAGCGTTCCTTCAGGTGGAGTGATAGGCACATGCCAGATACTGGTAACTCACCGACGGCTTGACAAACTGACACTGAGTGATCGCGAATAAAATAGTTGAGAAAAATAAACAATTGATCCGTCGCCCAACACACTGGTCAGCAGCGGAGGATAATGCGCGCGACAAGAATGCGGAAGCTAGCATGTGTGACCTGTGAGCCGAAGTTCGAAAAACGTTGTCATGAAAGTAGATCTGCCTTTGTCAGTACTACATTTCAACAAATTAAATGTATCTAATAATAACACTCTTTCACGATATTCTTACTTTCGTAATAACACCAACCATTTTTTCACTTTGTGTAGCCTGTCGTCCTCATCACGGCGAATCAATTAAAACATTGTTATTTGTGACTGCTTTTCGACTGTTTCTAGCTTGCAGTGGAAATGTGATGTTCACATGCATGTAGTACAGTGTGTCGTATTACATTATTACGTCCATATCCAAGTAATCACAGTGGGACTTCTATTCTTCAGATCTTGGATGCTTTTTACCAGGAGCACAAAGAGGTTACACCTGTGGAGATTATTCCTTTTCCAAATTTTTGTAACTGATCGTACAGATACGCCAGCATACTAGGCAGCAAGAAGATAACCTTGTTTTACTTTCCTGCCTTGCTTCTTAATCACATTATTTTATAATATTCCTTGCTTCCTTATTCTCTACCCTCTGTCCCTTCTTGCGATCTCAAAACATCGCGGAGGCATATGATACAATTCCTGCGGCCAATGGCACCCCAGTTACTGAAGTATGCATTTTTCTTGACAGAATAAAAACAAAACAAAACTATACAGATACAAATAACAGAAAAGTATAATGTATTAATGAAAAAAGCTGGAGCGTTTAAATGGCGAAAAACGAAACATTACATAAAGGCAATAAAATTTAGTATACAGTAAGGCAATATTTACGTATGAACAATACTACCACTGCGTATATGCGCTGTGCCGATGTGAACATGTGGCCGGACTACTTTTCCGCTCCCCGCCTCAAATTTCACACAGTGCTAGCGAGGCCCGCGCGACGCGCAGCGTGAGAAACTGTGCTATAACCACAAAGCCGCGCGAGCTGGCGCAGGCGCGTTTCGCGTCAAAGTCGCGTCACGTCGCAATTTGCGCGGTCCCATTTGAACCTGTGAAGTTACAAAATCGCTCGCTGCGCTCCGTCGCGCCACACGCGCTATACACGTCCCAATTTGCGCCTAGCCTTACACCTGTGTTGCTGTTCAAAATGGTTCAAATGGCTCTGAGCACTATGGGACTTAACATCTGAAATCATCAGTCCCCTGGAACTTACATTAGAACTACTTAAACCTAACTAACCTAAAGACATCACACACATCCATGCATGAGGCAGGATTCGAACCTGCGACCGTAGTGGTCACGCGGTTCCAGGCTGAAGCGCCTAGAACCGCTCGGCCACAACGGCCGGCTGTGTTGCTATTACATCGGTTATAGTGTGTCATACCAGCACGACAGCATAAGGTGGCGTATTTTGCTTGCCTTATTAACCACCACTAACGGAACAGGACCGTTCTAATGAACTGTGAGTTATGGCTCTGGGCTATCAAAAACCGAATGGTTAAATAAACACTGATGCACTCAGGCACTGGAACGTTACAAAATTATCTAAGAAGTGTTTACAAACGGGTCTGTCTTCCATGGCCTTATAAAATTGAAATTATCTAAATTCAGGCTCCTGCGTTCTTAACCATAGGAAAAGAAAACATTTAATCCTCAAGAAAAGACTCTTTCGTAATTATCAGTGAAGTTTTCTGGAGAAAGGATTACAAACTGGCGTAGTTAATATCAGATAGTGGACACGCAATTAGTGCGTATTGCATGTAGTACCGAGTTATTTTTCTGAAGTATTCAAATGGTTCAAATGGCTCTGAGCACTATGGGACTTAACATCTGAGGTCATCAGTCGCCTAGAACTTAGAACTACTTAGACTTACCTAACCTAAGGACATCACACACATCCATGCCCGAGGCAGGATACGAACCTTCGACCTTAGCGGTTGAGCGGTTCCAAACTGGATTACCTAGAACCGCTCGGCCACATCGGCCGGCTCTGAGGTATTCGTGGGTGCTAGATGGAACATCCTCTACATATATTGAGCAACCACGTATGATACGTAATGTTCTGGCGCGCCCAACAGTCAAACACTTTGATGATATTGTATCTAGTCATAGTCCCCTATTCCCATGACTAGCCTGCCTCTCTCACTCTGGTATTTTCCTCTGCTCATGAGCATTCAGTAAAAATTCCACTTTTACCCATTCTAGCTGCTATATCTGCTTTTGCCACCTAATGTTATCGCTATCGTTTTACGTTAAGAATTTCCGTACCAAACTGTATTACCTTTATTTTTTCTCCGTTAAGAGTTTCTTGAGCAATTCATATCATCTATGGGCGGTATTTATATTGGACTTTCACTTCATGACCACAGTCGCATCCTCTGTGTACAGTACATACTAAATTCACAAGTAAGTCCTACATCATCGTTTGCTTGTACTCATACATCTTTAAGTGACGTAGTATGTTACTAGACCAACCTTCCCTACACATCCGCGCAGTGCCTCACTCTGTGGGCTTATTGTTTAACCGCAACTACCAAAAAAAGTCCGCATGAGCTCGGCGCTCCATCGCGTAATAATCGCTCAATGCTTCAGATATCAAATGTATCATAAACGTAATCACAGGGCAAATACATCCAATTTCTCGTCTAATGCACTATCTGTGGTAGTCCTTCTACACTGCCTCAACAGCTTAAACGTAACCGGGAAGCCGTCCACATACTATTTGTCTCCTTTATTGTTCCTCGTTCTGTCTCCCATAATTGCGAATTAGGTTGTTACACATTGAACGAATCCCCTGAAATGTGAAATGTGTCGCCGACCTTTCGATTTGAGGCTTCTCAGGGTTTCAAATGACTCTGAGCACAATGCGACTTAACTTCTGAGGTCATCAGTCACCTAGAACGTAGAACTAATTAAACCTAACTAACCTAAGGACGTCACACACATCCATGCCCGAGGCAGGATTCGAACCTGCGACCGTAGCGGTCGCTCGGCTCCAGACTGTAGCGCCTAGAACCGCACGGCCACTACAGCCGGCAGGGTTTCAGTTTGCACAACATTACTATGAATAATTTTCTTCAATCAATTCGTAAAACTATTTATTAGCTCTGCGTGACCTCCTTTTCGTTTTCAGTAACAATGTATCGTCCACAATCTCGCTCCATATCATCCCTCTCTGCAGTTGTTTATCATCTTCATCACCCTACATGCCCCCATTCCAGCTATTGTGTTCCCTCCTGTCGCACATCCGAGGCAAAAAATACCTCGTAGCTGCTTAATTCTTGAAATTACGCCAAATGCAACTTATCA